>NC_080790.1:258967-2658967 GCF_028018385.1 Neofelis nebulosa | reverse complement strand
CTCAATGTGCTAGGTTGGGTTCATTCAACTGGGATTGGGATCCATTTGGGCCTTCTTTCCCAATCATCAGAGACCCAGAGTTACCAGAGCAGCTCCTTAAATAAGCAATTCTAAAGCCCAACAACCTGTTTTAAAACACGTTTTCCATTTCCTTAGCTGTCGTCCATGTGGATGTGGTGCAGGGACCCAAGCATTTTGATGTTGAGTGAAGCCCTCACAGTCCAGTCAATGAGAAACCCGGGTCATACAATGCCAGAGCTTATGGAAATCCAGGAGGCAACAGGCCAAGCAAAGGGGGCAGTTGCAGGGACAATAGGTTTATCCCATCTCTCTTGACCATGCTGCCCTTAGGGTGCATAAACCCCATCAGAGAGATGACAAACAGAAGGACAGATAGACAGATGGACAGATACATGGCGATAGATAGATAGTTGATAGATAGATAGATAGATAGATAGATAGATGATAGATAGATAGATAGATAGATAGATAGATAGATAGATAGATATAGAGAGAGAGATGATAGATAGATAGATAGATAGATAGATAGATAGATAGATAGATGTAAATGGGTAGAAAGAAGAAAGAGAGATGGATAGATTAATGGATATATATATATACACATACACAAATAGATTTAGATATGGGTACAATGTAGATAGTAATTGTTGGTACTATGTTGGAAAAAACCTGAAATCAGAAGACTGCCTGCATAAACATTATGTATTTTGTACTACATACTGGGAACGCCTACTATTGTATAATACCCTACCCATAAAAAGTTTCTAATGATCTACACCGGCCAAGAACCTACGTCTTTGAGCGACCAAAATCTCTGACTTTTGGTTAGCCCTCTGGCTACAAAAGACAATTACATTCTAACATTCCTGAAGAAATGGTCTGTTAAATCAGTCTCTGGCTTTGTCTAATTTCGCTCCAGACCCCAAAGAACAAGCCTGAGAAAGCTGAGGGACTGGCTGAGAGTGTGGGCAGAGGCAACAGGGAGTCACCATGGATTAGGGGGCAAGAGGAACGATACAGTGGTGGCAGGGGGATGTGAGGTGTGGGGGACAAACCTGGGGTTCAGACAAGCTTGTGTGTGGATCTGGCCCCTCTTACTAAGTGACCATGACCAAGTTAGCAAATTGGACTGAGCCTCAATTTCCTTCTTTGCAAAGCGGGTATAGTTTCTCCACAAAGCAGCTCTGTTGGCTGGCCTGTAGTAAGAAGTCATTTTTTTTTATTACTACCTGTTTTTGTTTTTTACATAAGTATCTTCAAGGGTAAAGCCGATTCTTTTTCTGATTAAATTAATATAGTGTAGACGATGACTCTATTTGCTACTTAACTATGAATATATGCTATATTTGCAGATATAATCAGAGAATCACATAAAATATGCTTGATAAATATAACTTCAAGTAATCATGGGACTGAAAAATGACTTTAAAGGCGTCCAGAGTTGTGCCCTTCTTTTCAACAAGATTTTCCAGCATACCTGAGTGATCTCTGGTGTCCTTCGGGGCACACAACACTGTGTGGCTCAACGCCCTGAAGCTTAGTATCTGTTAGAGCCACGCAAGTTGGGTGCCGATTAGAATCCCGGATGTGAAGGCGGAGATGGGAGGTGCCGCGCTTACCACGTACCCTCCTTTGACGTCATCTGTTGCGGTGGACATGTGCCCTGCCCTTCTCGGAAGGTTTACGTATCAGATAAGAATGTGCGCACATTTGGCGCAACTGGGTGGCTCAATCGGTTGGGCGACCGACTTCGGCTCAGGTCACGATCTCGCGGTCTGTGGGTTCGAGCCCTGCGTCGGGCTCTGCGCCGATGGCTCGGAGCTTGGAGCCTGCTTCGGATTCTGGGTCTCCCTCTCTCTCTGCCCCTGCCCTGCTGTGCCGTCGCGCTCTCTCTCAAAAATAAAATAAAAACATAAAAAAATTTTTTTAAATAAAAAAGAATGTGCGTGCCATTGACCCACACACGGGGTATGAGGCTCACCTATGTGAAACGCTCTACAGCTAATACCATGCTGTGTGTGTTTATTTCCATCTCAGCGGAAGACGGTTCACCAGTCTCTCCGTAACAGTTCTGCAAGTTCTTGAAGGTTTAGCAAAATGAATGGATTTCAGGATTCCTCACTCCCCAGGGACCCCATCTAAGTTCCTTGTGCCACTTTGGCAGAAACCAAAGTTGCCTGAGCAACCATTAGTCACTTTCTTTAAAACTAACTCTGGAAAATAAAACAATGCTTTCTAGGAGGGTCCATGTTCATGACCATACCTAATATAAATAATTGTGTGTAAATATAATTTACCTAACCAAGCCCATCTCTGATTTCCCAGAGGGACCCGAGGGACACTGTCAATCCATGACCCCAATAATCCCAGCAGGGGTTGTCACATCTAGGGCACCAATCTCCTCCTTAAGCCCCAGGCTTAAGACTCCACACTGAGCTTCTGACCCGTATTAGGGAGCCCCAGGGTCCTGTAAATGGGTGGCCAGTGAGGTCCTGTCAGCTCCCTGGGCAGCCAGGACTCTCAGCCACAATAGACCTTCGGGTTACACTGATATGCCTCCAAAGTCAACACCATCACTGGCTATGTGGGCCTGCCACGAGGCAAGCAGTCCTCCAAAACAGAGTGCACGGAGAACATGACATGCCTACAAGACAAAGGAAAACACGTTTTCCCACAGTTGTCAACTTTCATCAAGTAACACATATTTCCTTGTCAACAAGCATACATCCTGAGAACTTGATATGATAATACATATGTAAAATGCAATAAAGACAGTTGTTCCTATAAAAGGCTTAGGGGGAAAAAAAACAAAACACAAAACCCAGAATATACAGAGGAGTCCATCTGAGAGACTGACAGGGAGGAAGCCAGTCCCATGCACCGTGTACTGTTTGTATCCGGCTGGCAACAGGAGGAGAGCTTGCACAGGGTCATAAGGAACGTGGCAACGGGGTGCACAAGCGTGAAGACTGAGCGTACCCCAAAGCGGCTACAGCGTGCAGAAAGAAGGGGTGCCTATGAAACATTAGAGAAAATGTTCGCTGCCTTTGGGCAGAAGTTCCTGCGTTATTTGTGTTGATGAGCATCATGTCAGTACAACACACTTTACAAAGAGACAAGAATGGGCCCTAAATGGCACCAGGTGCTCTCTCACTGGGCACCAGGGAACGTATTAAAGCACGTTAGAAACACCGCTAGCGATTTTGAACTTGGACAGAGAGAAGAGACTTCTAAACCTCCTTTGGTTTTCACATAGGTGAGCATTTCCCCCCTTTTATTGGAAAGCAAATTAAAATATTTTGAGATTTACTTTCACAACATGAGTTAAGAGTTTGATTTTATTTGTCTTCCTGATCTTTTGGGCCCCGAAAGGAGTCCATCTCACAGCAAACACGATGGGAATATCAACCCCAAAACAGTGACGCTTAGTGAAAAAGATCATGGGTTCAGTCCCAAATTCATCTCATACTAGTGGCCTGACATGAGGATTTCAGTCTCTTGGAGCCTGTCTCCTTATCTGCCAGAAGAGAACGGCAATCTTTAAACACAGGGCTTACTACTATCATAATAAAACACAGTGATAACTGACACCGAGGCTCACTTTTACCAGAGAGCGTTCTAAGTGTCACATCTATGGGCTCATTTATGCTGCCTCACAGACCTGGGAAGTAGTGCGGTCGAGACGTCTCGCGTTCCCCTAGACCATCCCCTCCTCCCCCTTTCCGGCCGCATGGCCTGGCTCCGTCCCCGCCTCCCGCAGGCGAGGCAGACCATGCGACTCATTCTGAGCCACAAGACGTGGGTGGAGGTGACGTGAACATACCTCTTCCGGACCTGTCCCGTAAGAACAGCCCACCCTCCCCCACCATGCTTGTTCACTGTCTAAGGGAGGTGATGGGAGATGGACCCCAGAGCAAACCGGGAAACCTCATGTTGAAGACGGCGGGCCCTCCATCAGCCGGCGCTCCCGGACGACGCCACGAGGCATTAGTGAGGAACGAACTTCCATTGTGTCGGCGCCATGACACATTTTCAAGTCTACCGTTCGCCCACACTAAACGAGGTCAGACATGAAACTTGGGGCAAACATAACGTGCTAGGCTCACCATCGTTGTCCACCGTCTTCACTTGAGGATAAAGCAATACCCGCCAACATCAGAAAGACGCATGCATTGAAAAGGACAGAACACTAAGAGTGTACGAGCCCACCCTTCCAGCCCAGCTCCTGTACTGGGAGCCCACAGAAGGGACCTCCGTGCAAGGAGCAAGCAGGCTTCAGGGTTGAACGGGTCCAGAACGGATGGCCTCGTGTTGGAAAGGGGGTGCAGCTGGAAGACAGGCTTCCCTAAAAGCCAAACCAAGAAGGCGATGGGGAAAGGGAACCAGTTCGCAGGAGCTGCTCCTGGGAAGAGAGAAGCACGCCATCCTGAGAGCTTGTCAGGACCCTCATTACTGTATCTGACACTCCCACCTGTCATTAATAAGATATGTGACCATGGTTTTCCTCTCCTGCGACTACACACCAGCTTAAAAACGAAGAGTATTTTTGGGGGGTAACTTTACCTACTTAATCACTTCCCAAGTTGTGTGTTTTTATCATCAAGCATTTAGAGTGGACGTAGGTGCCACCCTGCACATTAGACACTGTGTGGGGCTGTGGGTTGAAGACCGGTGAGGACAGTTTTGAGATTCCAGGAATGGCAGAGCTGAAAATGAATTCTTAAAAAGGTCCCCACCAGCATGTCTCCTGTGTTTCCTAGAAGTGACTTGGGGAAACAAACAGGCCAGCCAACCCCTTTCCCCTTCCATCCACATAACACAGCCACGGACTCGGCAACGCACTTGGGTCGACTCAGAATCCGGCATAGCCGTGACCGTCCCAGAAAAGGGCGAAACCCTGTAACTCTGTGAGGAGTCACTTATCAGCGGACACGAATGCCTAGCTCTCTAGCTCATTCCTCTACACCCACCCACTTTAAGTCTGTAAAATATTCAGAAGGCAGATCTATTTTGGGCTTTTACAAACACCATCTCATCTCCAGATGATGAACTCAATGTTTATCCTGATAGCTTTTACTTGCAATTTCTTTTGAAGGTCGTCATAATCAATGTGGACAACAAAATACAAAATGCTAAGCATTGCATGAAAACGGGTACGTTGATTGGCCGATAAGGAGATGACCCACACACGACAATTTTCAGACAGCATATTGTATCTGGACTGTGAACTGAACGGATCATTGCATTTTGTGTGAAATACTGGCCAATTCCAAGTGATACCTCAGTTCACAAACAAAGCTTTCGTCTTATTCAATGAATAAAAGAATATAAGACCAGCTGAACACCCCTCTGTGTAAGATACAGATCTCAAGCACTCCTGAACTGATACAATTGGCTCAAGGGAAGAAGTTCTCCAATGTTTTTGCTAAGTAATAATAATATTATCCTTATTGCGGGGAGTTAAAATTTTGTATTAAAAATACATTATTCACAGGGGGGAAAAAAAGGAAAGTCATAGGCACATGTTCTGGCAAAGCCCTCATGGAATTTTATAATAATAAGACTTGACACTTCCTGTAACAGCCCTTTCCAGCTCCAAAACATTTCACACACATCAATAAATGGCCGTCGTTGACAAGGGGTTTAATATGCAGAATACCCCAGAGGCCTCGCTTATCTCCCGGGCTGTTCAGCATTTATGTGGACCCTCTAGATGCGATTTTTCAGCGCCAGGAAGTGACATACGTGTAATGGGCCTGTCTAAACGCCCACCCCTTTCCCAGGGGGTTCCGGAGCTCAGTATCTCCACCACAGGGGTTCTCAAACATGACTGCCACATGAACTGACTTTTCTCATCTCCACGTAAGGAATAAAAATACCCAGTTATTGGGAGGGATTAAGTAAGAGTGATACAAATACCCAAAAGCTGAAAGAAAAAACACAAGGGTGGTTAACAATAGGAAATTTGCCGCCGAAAACTAGGCTTCTGATTTCGTTCGTAAATGCCGTCGGCACACCCACACTGAGACAGCCGAACAGTTCCTGCTAGAGCTGACATCACTTAGAAAATAGTTTGAAGTCTTGAGTTCAAGACCAAACCCTGAGATATTTGGCCATCTTACAATAGCTTCCCAGACTGTGAAGGGAGAGCTGGCAGTTTTTGAGAACTAGGGTTATTAGTTGCAGGGGACGGAGTGCTGCAAACAAACTTTTTACAGTGTCCCTAAGAGTATGGGTCCTATTTTCCCCACTAGGAAAACGGAAGAACTCAGGGGTAGATGATAAAACAAGGGTGGCCATCAGCGCTCAATTAGGGAGCACACATTAAATGTCCTTTGCAAACTGTTGAGTACTTCAGGGGCACCTGGGTGGCTCGGTCGGTTAAGCGTCCAACTTCAGCTCGGGTCACGATCTCACGGTTTGTGAGTTGGAGCCCCGCCTAGGGCTCTCTGCTGTCAGCGCGGAGCCCACCTCAGATCCCCCCGTATCTCTCTCTGCCCCTCTCTGTCTCTGTGTCTCAAAAATAAACAAACACTCTTAAAAAATAATTTAAAGTCCGCCTATTATTTATGCAACTATGATGATAGTCACTCATCATGGGCAGAATGGAGTGGAAAAATATTCGAGTTTTCAGACAAAGTCCACTGCATATAGAATGGCATTCCCTGTGCCCTACAAAATGTTTTCTGAGTGAAAGATTAGGTGTGTGTTTTTGCTAGAGTCGGTAAAGGAAACGTGTGCCTACACCGGGCCCCTGTCCGGTTTCCGCTAACAACTGGCCCGCCGAGTCTAGCCCTCTGGTGGTGGCAGAGGACGGCTGTGCTGGGTATCCCTTAAAGCCACACGAGATGAAGGAATCAGACAAAGAGGAAGGCAACAGATGAGTCTGTGCAGATTCGTGAGCTATTTCATCTTCCAGGTGAAGAATTCCACACGGTTCCCCTCGAGGTGTCAGATGGAGGAGACCGGTGGGTCGTGTCTAAGGAGGTGAGAAACCGAGGGAGGGGAGAGTCGGGACATCCAGTTGGAACAGAAGAGAACAGCCATTGGAGACATTCTCTGTAACTCCAGGTCTCTACACACTCACCACCCAGTGTTTGGCTGTGTGCCAGTCACGTAATCGGGCGTTCGATCACAAATAACAGTTCCGTTGGGTTCTGTAGAGCCAGCGCACCCCACACTCCTTAGCGGGCTCTCGTTCTGCTCTTTGTTTCACACTTTCGAAGTCTTGTCGGTTAAATCAGATTTACAACGTGATATTATTCCCCAGCCACGTCAGAGCACTCTCTTATCTCGTATTCTCTTTCTGCTGAGGAAATACGCCTGTCAACCCAAGTAGCATTTTCGTAAAGGAAGAAAAAAATGAACTTGGCCAAGAGAGTGCACGCTCCCCCCTCCTAGGAGTTATCGCCACAGCGTCGACATCACTTGGCCACCCACTTGCCGGGCCACAAGCTCCATAGCATAATTTTTTGCCGAGTCAAGAAATGTGAAGCAAACACCATTTTACAGCACCTCCGAGCCGAGCACGACAAGTAGGACATAAACTGTGGTTGCCATGTTACAAGTGCGTTAACGACAACCTTACTGTGCCTGAGACTTCCTACGCAGAGGAAAGTAGTTAAAGGTGGAAGGAGAGAAGACATCTACACCTCTCTGTCTTATTACAAAAACAACACATTCTCACTGTAGAAAAAAACAGAGGCAAGCAAAAAGAAAAATTTTTAAATACAATACCAGATACAACCTCTGTAGGTATCCCAATATGCATCTCCCAACGCAGATTTGTATGTTCACACACATACTCTTACAGAAATAGGGTTGCAACAGACATAATATTTTATAGGCCCTTCTTACAAATTCTGTTATGTGTTTTATTTTTTTTATTTTTGCTTTTTTCAGAGGAAGAGACAGAGCGTGAGTGGGGGAGGGGCAGAGAGAGAGGGAGACTCAGACTCCGAAGCAGGTTCCCGGCTCCGAGCTGTCAACACAGAGCCCGACGCAGGGCTTGAACCCACAAACCGTGAGATCATGCCCTGAGCCGAAGCCGGACGCTCTACTGACTGAGCCACCCAGGCGTCCCTACCCTTTTGAACTTACAAGTCTCTGCAGATGGCCGACAGGTACATGAGACGATGCTCGACATCATGCATCACCAGAGAAATGCAAATCAAAACCACAATAAGAGGTCATGCGGCACCCGGTAGAAGGACTGTTGTCAAAAAACAAAACAAAGGCTGTAAGTGTCGGTAAGGGTGTGAGGAAATTGGAACCCTTGAATGCCAGCTAGTGAAAGTGCTATGGAAAACACGGTGGGGTTCCTTAAAAAATTAAAAACAGAAGTACCACAGGACCCAGCAATCCAACTTCTAGATATTTATCCGAAAGAATCGCAATCAGGATTTTGAAGAAATATTAGCACTCCTGTGTTCAGTGTCGCACTATTCACATCAGCCAAGACGTGGAAACAAACCACGTGCCCATCAGTGGACTCATGAATAAAGAAGACGTTGTGTGTGTGTTGGGGGGGGGGGGGGCAGGATACTGGAATATTTGAACAGTATTTAGCCTATTAAAAAAAAAAAAAGGAATTCCTGCCATGTGGGACAACATAGAGGGATCCTGAGGACATTATGCTAAGTGAAATAAGCCAGCCACAGAAGGGAAAAAACTGCACACGAGGTCACTAAAGTTGTCGAGCTCTTAGAAACAGAGAGTGCAATGGTGGCTGTGGGGGGCAGGAGGAGAAGGAATCATGGAGGTGCCGTTCAACGGGCATACAGTTTCAGTTATGCAAGATGAGTTAAGTTCTAGACTTTCTGCCACACCGTCTTGCAGCCACAGTTAACAATACTGTGTGGCCACAGTTAACCACACTGCACTCTGCCCTGAAAACTCTGTTTAGAGGGTGGATCTCACGGGAAGTGTTCTTACCACAATAAAATAATTTTTCATAAGAAAAAGGGAGGTTATATATTTTGTTAAACACGTAAAGACATTTGAAAGACTGAGGACACATTCTTAACCAGCTGTGAGATCAGAAATCTTTAACAGACTGTTATGGGTTGAATTGTGTCCGTTACAGCAATTCGTGTGTTAGAACCTTAACCCCCAGGACTCCTCAGACTGCGTGGAGATGGGCCGTGGGAAATGGAGATACACTGCCGTGCAGACCCTTTCTAAAAACACAGAACCCTGAGAGTGTGAACGTGTTGCAGGGGAGGAAAATGAGGCCTGTGAACCCCTAACATCTTCCCTCCAGACCCCCGATGCGAGGAATACGGTCTTCCAGGTCCTGGCTAATTACCTCCCCGTTGGGCATGCCCGTGAGCTGGCAGACGCCTGCTCGAAGGCTTTCCCCTTGTGTCTTCGTGCTCCAGACAGAAGATCATCGCATTAGGTCCACAGATGTCAGTGCAAGTAGAAAGCCACGATCGATGAAAAAGGTGTTATATATCAAACTTTGGTATTTTCCTTATTTGATTGAACAACCTGTCCCCTTAGCCAGCAGATATCATTAGTTTAATAAACTGGGATTTATGATATTCATAATCTGTTTATTGAATTCATATAAAATTATTGAAAAGTAATATAGCATAACTCATCCTTTTCTTTAAAATATAAATATTCATTGTTTATATCCTTCAAATGAAGGGGAATGTTCCCAGAGCTTGCAATGAATATCATTACCTCCTATCTCACATTATATATACACAGGCTGAGGAATTGAGAAACTTCTTTAATAAAGACCATGACAGACTGCAGAGACTGAATTACGGGTTTTAATAACCACCCTTCCAAATATTTGCATATCCAACTCGTTCAGGAGTTATTGATTTGTTGGCCTTTTATTCTTATGGAAAACTGATCCGAAGCCATGATAACGGGCCTGCACTGCTCCGTTCGAGATTACTGGAGGTTGAGACAGAAGGAAATCGAGCTCAGAGGCAAGGCGGCTCCAAGCACAAAGGTGGAGCACCTGGACTGGCTTCACTCCAGGCCCTTATGACCACCGGCTGCCTGAGCCCAACGCCTCGGATGTCACCCTGGACTTGTCCCTCATAAGCCCCATCCCGTTGACCACCAACTCCATTAACGCGGCTTATGACCTCACTCTGGACCTTGGGTCTTACTCCCCCCTGCACCAGCGCTCAGTCAGTGGCATCACTGTCTTCACGGGATGACCTGCCGACTGCTGACAGGTGTTGTTTTCAATCCTCTCCATTCAGGCCAGTCACGGACACAGTCCCCCGGTCACTGATTCAAATTCATAGGATGAATCTGGTCATATCGCATCCCAGCTGAAAACCAGTCACTGACCCTCTTGTCCATCACACCAAATCCAGACTCTACGGGCCTCTGCTGGCCCTTTGCCATCCAGCCCCGGCCTTGCCGGGTTCGTTCAGATGTCAGGCACCTGTATCTCTAGCTACACCCATTACAGGAAGATTTTCCTAAAAATTTAATATGCTCAGATTTCTTAACTCTCAAGTAGTTCGAATTTTTGCAAAGTAGTATACCAGGGGAATGGCTTCCTTTATTCAAATCATAATAATTGAATACAGAATTACATACAGAAAATAGAAGTCAAAGCCAAGGAAAGGTTTTAATTATATGGTTAAAGATTATTATCTAGGCACATGGACTTGGGAGGCGATATTATAATTTATCAAAATGACATAAAACTTCAGAACACCGTTCATATATGAATAACTTATTAGCGGATGGACATACTTTTAATGTCAAACTGCTGCACAGTTTTTACCAATTTACTGCGCGTAGAAACCCACTTTCCACCCTATGGTGTTCTTCTCAGTTATCTTGTGGGGGATGGTGACTGTCACAGATGTGCTCGACGATTTACCACGTTGGGGGTTAAATCGTTACATTTTCCTTTTAAAATTCCAACGTTTCCTTTTTTCAACTGACATCAGCGTTTCCGTTCGATTGTTCTCCCTTCTCGTAGCCATCTTGGAGTAATAATTAAAATTCTCTGTGCAGTGAGAAGGAGGGGCTTTCCGTGTTGAGGTACAGAATTCACTTGTTAAGAAATGGTTCTGTGAGAATAGAAATGGTTCCACTAGCTTCCATCCATTTGGGCAGAAAGCCTAGCATATAAAATTGAGTTCTTATTGTTTTTATTAAACATGAGAATAATTTAAATTGAAGAATGTAGCAGCGCCACCGGGTGGGAGGGCCATGCCCCGAGGCCAGGCCTCCCTTCCCTGACCTTCCGCCACCACCGCGGGCGCCATGTTTGTTTCCTAACCCTGATGATGGCGCAGGTGGTGTGCAATGACCAGTACGGAGCCCGGAACCTAAGCCGCACGCAAGGAAGGTTAATAGTTCACACCTTATTTTTCTGTCTATTTCATGCCTCAGAGGGAAAATGTATTTTCACAAAATTACAAAGTCTCCAGCTAATTAGTCTACAAGTCGGCAAGGAGGTTCCAGGGTCATTTTCTCTTCTTGAATATTCAAGCTCTGACATCACTTTCACCATAGGCATTTCTATAGGAAGAGGCTTTGGGCCTGCAAGTACTTAAATAATCATTTCATTTACCGGCTGGAAATAAAGATGTTGGGTCCACCCAGTTTTTTTATTCCTGTAATTGTTTCCAAATAAATTTTGAGTAGTATTTATGATTCCATATAGTAAGGCAGAAATTCCTCTTAGAGTCCAAGACGCCTCCTGGAGGTTCCTGGTGCTGTCAATGCCCACGGCCCGCAGGGAGGGCCCAGGAAGGGTTATTGGGATGTATGGACCCCGTGGGGCTGTGACCTCATATGGTGGTGAGGAATCTATGTAAATTTGATGGGACAATTTAAGAATCTGAATTTCTTATCAAAAACAACTTCTACTTAAGGGTAACATAATAATTTTCACTTGAGGATGATAACAGGCATTATTTTTGTTGGAAAGAAGAGAGTTGTCAAGGTTAAGCCAAAGAGGCATTTCTACCCGTCTTCCTGGGATTCTTTCCCAGTGATCCAGTACCAGGTGATAGGATTCATGACACGCACACGCTTCCCAGGTTTGCATCAAGTGCTGCAGCAGGGGACGTAGGTACATCCGTGGCACCACGTGGAGCTGGAAACAGCCCTGGGAGGTGAGTGGGGCTGAAGGTGTCACAGGTCCCACGGCAGGAGCACGGCCATGCCAGGGGCCAGGCTGGGCGTTTCAGGGCTCCCCGTCCCGCGGCACAGAGTACGGACAGTCGATAAGCATGGTATTTGTGAATCTTTTTACTGAATTGAATTGTATTCTCATACGGTCTGTTTCTGCAATTCCGAAGAGGATTTCTGCTAGCATGCGATGGACCTGTAATTGGCGTCGGAGGCATTATTTCAGCCGGGTGCCATTTGTGTTCTCTTCCTGCCGGTTCCGTGAGCGCCAAGGACCCGAAGATGCAGGGAGCAGCAGAGGAGACCAGGTTTAAAAAGTCATCTCAAGGGCAACGTCAGCTCTTTCGCAAATCGTTACCAGGGTTTCTTAAGTAGGAACACACTTACAATTAATACTACTAATAATAAGACTCATAGTCATAATAGTTAGCAATTACGAAGTATTGGACAATAATAATCATCAACTCTAATGTATGTGTTACTGTGATATACAGAACAGAGATAATATTAGGCTATAATATGTAGTATGTATGTAATATGTAATATGATAATATTAGGACTAGTAATATGTATTACTAGTATCTATAGTATCAATATATGTGACATATGATACATTAATATACGAATTTAATCATACAGTATATATTCATGCATCGTCTAAAGTTAATATAGAACATACTATCAACATCATATTAAACAATGAATAGTTAATTATAATAAAAATAATTATAGGTAACTAGTAATCTGAGTAATAATAATCGCTTGATAATTAGTATGGCTGTCTCTTTTTGAAAAGTCAAATATGATGAGGTTCATATTTAACACACCTTCTCCGAATCCTCGTGAAGGTTCTGGCCCGGGTTTGAACTACCGCAGTGGGTAAGCTGAGGGACAAAGCTTTCTCCCACCTCTAGGCAGAAAGTTGTCCGGGGGGAAACGGGGCACACCGGGTAGACAGAGCAGACCTACGAACGTGGCTGTGTCTCTCAACGCACAGGGGACGCGAAGACGGCCCCTGCGGTGCCTTTGCAACGCCCGTGCCCTGGCCCTGCCGCCAGTCCCTCTGTCTGCTGCTCCTGGGTGGTCTCCCCCACAAGCGCTGGTGGGTCTCTTGCCGGCTTAGAGCAAAAGGACTTCACCATTTACTTTTGAGCACCGATTGCTAGACCTTTCCAATACTTAATGCCTTGCTTTTTATAATCCATCTGAGTATTCCATTAATCCCCTCTCCCTGCCCCGCCACACACACATCAGACTAAATAGCTTTTGGTTTGCTTTCCCGCTTCAAGTGCCCAAAGCGAGCGCTCTCGGCGTTTTCTTTGGACTTAGAAAGCTTTATGCATGAGTTATTTTTCTTCTGGCTGGTTAAAATCTGCTGAAATCGTGCAAATCTGATGTCAAACATTTTCTTATACAGCAGCATTTAATGAAAACCAAAACAAATAAATAAAACTACAGAACACTGGACGACGAGCCGGTCTACTTCTAATGGCAAGTCGGAGCTTCTGCTAAAACAAACATCCTCATTTCAAATCGTGAACAATTACAAAATTCTAGAAAGAGAAAGTACGTACTTTAGTATGACTCGGGGCATTGATGAGGTACCAGGTGGAGGACGTGGGGGGTTCAGAGTAGAGTAAGAACCTGTCGTGTGCATGCCTGTGGTTTGATTCCCAAATAATACATAAGTCAAACCCACACATTTCCATTTTTTTAATTTTATATCAATTGGGTTCGTTATTCAGAAAAAAAAATCCATAGATAGAAAATTTTAAAAAGCAGAAAACCTAAGTAGCCCAAACAGATTAAAGCCAGAAACAGATTTCCAGATGGAACAAACACACCAGATGATGATGAAATGTATTTTTTTACATGTAGATATATATTTTATAATATACAGATATATATTTTTAAGAATTTTTTCACGGTGAATTCAGATATATATTATTTTTTTTAATGTTTTTACTTTTGAGAGAGAGAGAGAGAGTGGGGGGCTGGGGGCAGAGAGAGAAGGAGAGAGGATCCGAAGGAGGCTGACAGCAGGCAGCCCGACATGGGGCTCGAACTCACGAACTGTGAGATCGTGACCTGAGCCAAAGTCGGACGCTCAACCGATGGAGCCCCCCAGGCGCCCCCAGATATATATGTACCTATAACACGGTTATAAAATTAGCTTCGGTTTATGAGAGGTTTTTTCGCTTCTTTAAAACTAAAACCCCCAGGTACGCGTCGCCCTTCAGAGGAGCCCAGGTGGGACTGCCCACATACCCTCCCTTCTTCAAGTGAGAGCTGCACTGGAGCAAAGCTGTCCTTTGTGCCCCGCGGCCCAGATCTGGGCCCTGGCTGACTGCCAAGGAGAGGCCAAGTAGCCTGGCTTGGAATCGCGGCCAAGGGAGCCTCAGGACCCACAGCCCCCGCGGGCATATTGACAGGCCCTGGCAAGAGAGACTCAGAGCAAGAAGGGTCAGGCCCATTAACAATAGTCCCTTGGGCAGCACTTCACAGTTTAAAAAAAAAAAAAAAAAAGCCCGAATTTTGTTGAATCGAAAAAAACCACTGATGGGCACGACCCCATGGGCCTGCTCAGCTGTGAGGTGGGCACGGTGGGCCAGGCCACAAGATCTCCTGGTGTGGAAGAAACCCCGGGGTTCCCGGAGGACAGGGGATTTGCCCCGGGGCTGGAAGGCCAGGCCCACAGCCGCTCCCTGGGGAGTCCAGACACAGACCACACCCGAGGGCTTGCCTTACAAGGTCATCTTTAGGTGCACGAATTAGGAGATCAGGGGATACTTTCCAAACCCCTGACTCCCCGAACACAACAGAGTGGGTTCCTTCTATCAGGGCTGGAATAAACCTTCGGGAGTTGTAACATTACAAGGAGGCTGAGGCACTTTCTGGCACTTTCTGATTCATCCGTGCAGGCATCATCCCCTAACGTTCCTTTGTCCAAAACTCCGTTAGTTGGCTTCTAGAGGATAAGACTGCCCGTGAGGCAGAAGCTTCTAGGAGTTCCCCGCTGTCACGAGGTCGGTCCTGAGCTCAGGGGGTCAGGCCGGGGACCAGATGAGATCACAAGGAGGTGGGAGTGCCGCCTGGGCCCAAATCCCATGTCTGCCCACAAAGTGGTGCCGGTCCCCACGAGCTCCCAAAGCCATCAGACATGTAACACAGGGGGCAAGTTCACGATGCCACCCGGCCCCGGTCAGCGCCAAGCACCATTAGTTGTTTGCAGGCATGCGGCGTCTACCCTCAGAATCAGTCCCGCGAACGCCCAGGCGCCTGGCAGCGCGTCCCGAGGAAACAGCAAAGTGGGCCTTTTCAGAAGAGAAAATACTTATTGGATTCCTTGCATGGAGGGAACTGAAACCCATGGCTTACATTTAAGCCCTTCCATATCAAATATGTCTCCAAGCTCCTTTTGGCCCGTCTCTGCTATTTGTTTTAGCTTCTTAAAACTCTTCAAAGTTGTTCACTAATAAAAAAAAAAAAAATTATTTTCTCTGATTTTATTTCCTTGGCCTCCTGTGGGATCAGGGACTGGTGTGAATACAGTGAAGCTGTGACGGACATCCGAGGACCAGACCACGTGTTGGAATCGCACGGCCCGGGGTTGACTGCACCCTGGCCCACCCGTTACGTCCTACGTGCTCTCGGACAAGTTCCTTACTTTTCCCAAACCTCTGTTTCTCCCTGGAAACCTACAAGCAGAGCACTTGTTTTGCAAGGTACTCTTAGAATTGAAAAAAGTACATGTGAAGTTCCTGATAAACAGCAGGGACCCACAATCTTCTACTTCTCCTTACTGCCAAGTATGGTGATGAGTGATGAAGTCGTCGTTCTTCGTATCTTTTCTTCAAAGAAAGCCGAATCTGTTCTTGCAGTAGCGTCGTCGGGCTGCAGCACGCACTGGGGGGCTTAAACAGAAATTCAGTGTTCCGCACTGAATCCTGGAGGCTGGAAGTTGAAGGCCCAGGTGCTGCGAAGGCTGTTTTCTCCTGGAGAATGTGGGAGGAGAATCTGTCCCAGCCTCTGTCCTTGGGTCCTCGATGGCCATTTCATCTTCCCATGGCAATACCAGCACGCGTGTCTGTCTCCGAGTTCTTCTTTGCACCAGGACCTCAATCCTATTACATTAGGATCCATCCTAATGATCTCACCTTAACTTCATTACCCCTGTAGAGACTCTACCTTCAAATGAAGTCACATTCCAAGGTACTGGGCATTAGAATTCCAATACAGGAATTTGGGGGGAACACAGCTCAACCCATAACATATACACACATGAAAAACCATTAAAAGGAGCAAGGGGATGACACACATGCAATGAAGAGGCAGCTCCGGGGCCAGTAGGAGAAAGGAGGGAACGGAAGCAGAGAACAAGGCAAGTCTGGCCTCTGGGAAAGGTTTGGGTCAGAGGTGTCCTTACAGCTAGCGCTCTGCGACTGAACTGTGACGTGTCTCTTATTTTGCGCATACTGGGTATATATTTCTTAAGACAATAAAGGGGAAAGACAAAAAGAAGACAGTGGTTTGCACTCTTCCAGAAAACAAGAGAATGACAGTCCCTCCAGCATGAACAGAAACCCCCTCCAACTCAGAGAGAGGCCAAAGAGGAACTCGGCCCTTTATAAAAACTGACACATAATCATGGCCAACGGCTGGTAGAATCTGGTTTGTGCAGCCTCTCCCTTCCTTGAATTGGGATTTCTATAAACGTGACGGTCACTGCCACCCTAAAACACACACCCTGCACCCGACACGAAGGATTCTGGAGGCCTTGGTGGCAACACGTGGCTGTTACCAAAGCTCTTCCTGAAAAGAAGACAAATACCAGCGGGGGAACCCGGCTGCTTGACCAGCAGTCCCATGACCACTTCCAACATGCAGAGTCACTGCTGAAAGTCCATTTCCCAGGGGCCTTTAGGGCATGGCTCCCCCGAATGAGGTCTTCACAGACAGACCTTTAGAACCAAGTTACAGGTCCCCAGTCTAAAATTCTCTCCAGATAACCACCTACTTCTCTGGGCCAGTGCACAGAGAATTAAAATCATTGTTGAAATTACTCTGAACCTCAACACTTTTTCGCTGCTGGTGGGAATGCAAACTGGTGCAGCCGCTCTGGAAAAAAGCATGGAGGTTCCTCAAAAAATTAAAAATAGAACTACCCTATGACCCAACGATTGCACTAGTAGGTGTTTATCCAAAGGATACAAAAATGCTGATTCAAAGGGACACATGTACCCCCATGTTTATAGCAGCACTATCAACAACAGCCAAAGTATGGAAAGAGCCCAAATGTCCATCAACTGATGAATGGGTAAAGAAGATGTGGTATATATATATATATATATATATATATATATATATATATATATACACATAGGGGAATGGAAGACAAAATAAGATAAAACAGAGAGGGAAGCAAACCACACGAGACTCTTAAATACAAAGAACAAACTGAGGGTTCATAGAGAGAGGTGGGAGGGGGTAGGGGATGGGCTACATGGGTTATGGGCACTTGTTGGGATGAGACCCAGGTGTCATATGAAAGTGATGAATCACTAGGTTCTAATCCTGAAACCAATATTATATTATATGTTAACTAACCTGGAAAAAGAAAGAAAGAAAGAAAGAAAGAAAGAAAGAAAGAAAGAAAGAAAGAAAGAAAGAAAGAAAGAAAGAAAGAGAGAGAGAGAGAAAGAAAGAACGAAAGGAGGGAGGGAGGGAGGGAGGGAGGGAGGGAGGGAGGAAGGGAGGAAGGAAGGAAGGAAGAAAAAAAAGAAAAGAAAAGAAGAAAGAAGTAAATTGCACTGAGCCTCTAAGGCAAATACTTTACCCATAGTTTGAAATTTTTAAATATAGTCAAGACTCAACCATATGACAAAAAATTATTTTTCCCTAGTAACACATGGTAAAGAAGTGACATGTCTTACAAGCAGAAATCTCATCTTATGCTTCTCACAGAGCATTCTCTCAATCAAGAATAATCATTGAGTAAAGCATGCTTAAAATGTACCTGAGTTTTTGAGAAAATAAATATGTACATCTGCTTAAAAGTGGTTTTAGTGTATTGCTTAAAATATGCAACTAATCTGCGGAATGACAATGTTTTAAATTTTTTTTAATTTTATTTATTTATTTATTTATTTATTTATTTTTGAGAGAAAGAGAGACAGAGACAGAGACAGACAGAGACAGGCAGAGCATGAGTGGGGAGGGACAAAGAAAGAGGGAAACAGAATCTGAAGCAGGCTCCAGGCTCCAGGGTGTCAGCACAGAGCCCAATGCGGGGCTTGAACCCACGAACCGCAAGATCATGACCTGAGCAGAAGTTGGAAGCTTAACTGTCTGAGCCACCCAGGTGCCCCCAGAATGACAATGTTTTAAAGCAAGCCAAGTCACTTGCTTTGAGAATACCAATTCTAAGAAATGTCAATGAGATGCAGAGTAATTAACAAGAAGAAAATGCTGCCCCAATATTCACAGGAAAGGAAGAGATAAGCAGGAGGCTGTTTCTTATAATCTTTTCCACAGTGTGTGTAATCCCAGTGATCTGTTATTTGTTCATAATTGGGTGATACAGCATGTATTGTGCTATGATACGTTCATGTTATTTCTGTTTTCTAAAGCCTCTACTACATTTCAAGAAGTGTTGACATTTCACACATTTTGAATTGAGGTCATTTAATCCTCATAAAAATTCCAGGAAAAAAAATATTATAATATTCACACATAGAGGAAAAACCCAGTGTCTAAAGGCTAAGTGAATTTTTTTCTAGGTTACAACTAATAAGGTGCCAACTTAGGTCTTCTGTCTCTAATTCACCGCTGTTTCCATCTACAACATGACCTCCAGGTAGAGAGATCAGATACAGATAGATAATAGATCAGTAGATAAAATGATAGATGATAGGTCAATAGATTGATTGATGGATAGATATGGACAGATTGATAGGTGATAGATAAATGACATATCAGGGCACCTGGGTGGCTCAGTCAGTTGAGCGTCCGACCTCGGCTCAGGTCATGATCTCACGGTCCGTGAGTTCGAGCCCCACGTCGGGCTCTGTGCTGGCAGCTCAGAGCCTGGAGCCTGCTTCAGATTCTCTGTCTCCCTCTCTCTGACCTTCCCCCATTCATGCTCTGTCTCTCTCTGTGTCAAAAATAATTAAGCATTAAAAAAATTTTTTTAAGATATATCAATAGACAAATTGATAGATGATTGACTGATATATAAATAAATGATAGATGACAGATTGATTGGTAGATGATAGATTGATAGATGGTAGGTCGATAAATTGATAGATGACAGATCAACAATCCATCTATGCATCTATCAATAGATGGATAGATGATTGATAGACGATAGATCAATAGATAAATTGATAGATGATGTATCAATACACAGATAGATAGGTAGATAGATGATTGATAGCTAGCCTGTGTTAGATATTGTCTACGGACACTGGCTTCTGCTTCCACTGCCTTCTTTGCTCTGTGCTCCCAGATCACAGGGGCAGAATATTAAAGCTACGTAGCCCAGACTCCTCGCAGATTCGGGTGCAGTTTAGTTTCCGCCAACAAGGTGCACGCAGACAGCGTTCGAAAGATGGAAGGGGCACCTTTCCTGCAGCACTGATGGCTGGGGGCTGAGCTTGGGCAGTGTCTGGACCCCACCTTGGCTCCGAAGCCACTGACTTCCTGGGTGGCAGGCGCCATGGTGGCCACAGCTTCCTGACTACAGACACCTCTGCCTGAAGTGGGTGGGGAAAACCTGCTGACCGCGTGAAGTTCGGCTCATTAAACTTGAACACGTCTCAGTGGTGTCTCAAAAGGGCGAAATAGGGGAAGGGACTGGGAGGGTCTGGAGGGCTGGGGACAATGAGGGTGGTATTGGGCAGGACTTAGCGAGAAGCCCGAATGGATTGGGAACTGCGGGAAGAGACGGGACCAACAGGGCACGTGAATCTACGCAACGTTATGTTAAATCAGTTTGCCTGCTGTCTTATCACGGAAAATCTGGGTCTGAAGGACTTGAAACAGGAGAGTTTGCTTGTGTGTCGCACTTCTGTACAGTTTGTCTATCGTGCGAGTCAGAGTTCATTTCACTAATTGTTGTTTCTGTGTTATTTCCCTTGACCTTGGGACAGCAGCTCTCGCTGGTTGGACCCTGGAGCTAAACATCTCATGGTAACTCCCTGCTTTACTCTCTTCTTACCATCTATACAATTTTGCAAGCAGCATCGAACTTTCTGAACAGAAGTGGTTTCTGTTTCCTGAATTCTTCCCTCTTGTTTTTTAATACAGTGTTCCAATGCAGATAAATGGCTTTATTTATGAAATGTCTTTCAAATATTAGAACAACACGTCTTGGCTGCCAGGTGTCAACCTCTCTGAATTGTAAATCCAACCCCCCCGAAAAACAGCCACCCGTCAGAGAGCTGTGATTCCGCACTCTGTCGGTCGGAGGCACCTGCAGGGCTTTTCAGCAGACACGTGGGCTCAACCCTCCGGTATCTCGCTCAGTAGTTCTGGGATGGGGAGGCCAAGACACTTTTTGTAATACAAGCCAATTTTTTGTTCTGGAGAGGTTTAAGAATCCAAGACATGATCAGAAGGCAGAAAGGCAGAAAAAAGCCCGTGGGGAGGGCACCCATCCCATGGGTGTGGGGCACCCACCCAGGCAGGCCGGCGGAGGCTTCTGCTGAGGAAGGCCAGCAGCACGTAGAGCAAAGGCCTCTGGGTACTGGAGTCCAGGATTCCCCCAGCAGAACTTCAGGCTTCTTACCCCATCACCCTAAATAGTCAACCATCCCTATCTACGCACATGGAGGTCCCAAAAAGCTTTGTAATACGATTATATCATCTAAACCAGGGGTTTACAATTTATGGCCACAGGCTAAATCTAGCCCATGGCCTGTTTATCAATAAAATTGTATGGGAAGACAGCCACGTCCCTGAGTTTCTGGGTTGATTATGGCTGATTTTCTGCTACTTCAGAAGAGCTGAGGAGCACAGCCACAGAGCCCAACTTGTTCACCACCGGACCCTCTACAGGCAACACTTGCCAATCCTTCCTCAACTATGAACTAGCATCCAGGACCCTCAAGGGTGTGGGGGAAAAGGAACCCCTCGGACTTATCTAGACCATCTTCCAGCATGCCTTCTTCCACCTCAGGCTCCCCAGAGCCCCTGCCCCTCCACAAAACCCGCTTACTATCTTTCCCAACAAAGAGATAAGGAGGAACCCAGGAAACAGGCTTGGGGCACACTCACAGTGTTCCTGAGGTTCCAGGTGACTGGATTGTTCCATCACATGCCCGGCTTCTTCTCAGGCAGAATTTCCACGTCTGTATTCACCCAATGTTCAAAATCCATTTTAGGTACTGTACCTTAATAACCAAATCTTACAGTGAGTTGTTCTACAGACCAAAAACGTTACAATGTCACACACAGAAAGTACCTATCAAGGCATATATTGCACACGTGTGCATTAGTACGTATGCACACATATATACACATATTCTAAATAAGATCATGTAGATCCATTGTGTATAAAAATGTTATATGTTTCAGATCATAAGTCTAACTGTTGGAAGAACAGGCAAATGAAGAGAAGAGGGTATGAACTCCAGCTGCCAAGCAATATCATGTTAAAGAGAACTTCCTCAGTCCCTTATTGTGAAACATAGACTCCCGTTATAACAACAAGTGCTCTTATTTAAGTAGTAATTTCCATTCTCATCACAAGAAAAAAATTCTCTAGCTATGTATGGTGAGGGCTGAGAGTTGGACTTACTGTGGCAATCATTTCACAATAAATACAAACATCCGATCATTATGTTATACAGCTGAAACTGACACAATGTTACACGTCAGCTATATCTCTATATAGAAAGATGATAGATAGCTGATAGAGAGATAGATGATAGAGAGATAGGTAGATAGACAGATAGATGACAGACGATCGATAAATGATAGATCAATGATAGACAGATGATAGAAGATAGATGACAGATAGGTAATTGATTGATAGATGATAGATAGACAAGTAGATAGACAGATGATAGAAAGATAGATGACAGATGATAGATAGACAGATGATTGATTGATAGACGACAGATAGACAAATAGATACATGATAGAAAGATAGATGACAGATGATAGAGAGCGAGGGAGAAAGAGAGAGGACAGACACAGCGGATGGGTGATCGCGTAGGCGGTAGCACTTCCCGGCTCACTGCTCACGTGCAGAGTCATCATGGCCATGGCGCTCAGGTTCAGCAGGCAGCCTGGCCAGGTGGGAGGGCTGTGCGTGGGCACCGCCTGTCCTACCGCTCAGACTCACTTGGCACTCGTTCCAAAGCAAGCCTGCTTCAACAAAGGCTGCTACCAGAGAAAGCTGATACCATAAGCAATTACCCAAAAAAGCCCTTTCAAGACCTGGGGACCTGCCTGAACACCCCAGCCAAAAAGTCATAGGCAACAGATTCAAGATGGAGATTTTTTTCCCCACACCATTTATAAAATGAAAGATCATGCGCTTTTCCTACAGCCAGAACTCACGGATGCGGGCGCTCTGCCTTCCTAACCTGCTCACAGGAAGCCTGCAGGGCCTGCCTGCTAACAGGACACTGGAGTCTTGCAATGAGACAGGAATCAATACGAATGATCAAAGGCGGCCGGTCTGAGGAGAAACATGAGTGAAACCCGGAAAACAAGACCGATTTCTATGCATAACTCCGGTGCTCAGCGGGGCCGTCACCTGCCCTCAGACTGTGGGGTGGTCTCAGCACCGTGTCCGTTTGGGAGCATCAGCCAGACGGGCCAGACCTCGTGAGCCCCCTGCACGGGCGGCCCCGAAAGTGAGGGCTACAGGGAGGCCCTAGGTGAGGTCCAACCGGCCAAGGAACAGCAAGAGAGGTCAAGAGAATCCAGGAGTCCCCACTGGGGAGACGCAGAGTGCAAGACAGGTCGTGTAGTTTAGCGTTACCATCGAGGGCCTGTCTCTAAGCTTGGCCCGGGTGCACCTGAATCACCCGCCCCTCTCATCCACAAGACCCCACAGTGATGACCTCATTGTTCTGTGTCTACACCCTCACTGCTGCCAGTGTGGGCCGTGGGCAGGGGCTCCAGCATCAGCCCATGGAGATGCTCTAGACCCGTGGAAGCAGAATCTGCATTTCAACGAGCCCCGGGTGATGAGTGCACAGCAGAGTCGAAGGAGACCTCCGGAGAACGTCTTCGAAACCCGCATCATGCACTCTGCTCCAAGCTCCGTGGCTGGGACTGCTCTCTCCGTCTTCCAGAAAGCTCCTCAGATCACCGGCTGCCACCCCACCGCCCCATGTTTGAGACCCCACGCACCATGCTGTGAGGAGGTCACACAGAGCCACGGAGCCAATCTGGGGTCACCCGGTGCTCTCCTTTCATTGAGGAGGAAACTGAGGCTGAGGCCCTTGGCTGAGGCCCAACATGTTGACACAGGAGAGGATAGGCCTCACAGCTCTCCCGGTTTCTGGTTTACTTTGGTTCTTACTCTGTCATGAACAAAGCCTAGGCTGTGGCTCAGGAGAAGGGTATGAGGGGCTACCGCCCTGGGGTGAGAAGTCAGAGGGAGATGCCTGTGCAGCCTCCATATTTATAATGAGGCCCAGAGCCTCCGGGAGCCCTCACAGACAGAGGCAGAGCCCGGACGAGCACCCAGCTCTCCAGCACCTGTATGACTCCCGGGGTGACCGTCACGTCCCCTCTGTTTTCCTGAGACACGGCCCTCCAGTCTTCCCGCTACGACGTGTGCCCAGATCAGCAGATGATGCCTCCTCCCTCATCATCCACGTCCCGCAGCCACAGCGGCCAGGCTTCCGGGGAACCCACACCAGCCACGGCCGGCTCTTCCTTCCCCATCTCAGACGGACTCCGACATCATCCTCCACGGTTCACGCACTTTTCTAGGCTTTGAGGCCTGAGGAAGAAAACGTACCACAATCACGAGGGCCTCCATGCCGGCTCGCACGGCCACGTTCATTTGTACAGAACACACGTCGACAGCAGGGAAAGGCCATTCAGAACTAGGCCCCAGCCTGTCCCCGAGGGGTGCGTGGATGAATGCCTCCCTTTCACAGCTCACATGAACGCCTCACCCCTTCCCGTTCATCAAAGCTGCTCACAGTAGTTGGGAAGCGGGCCTTGAAATCGGTTTCCTAAAGGTTCTAGTTTTTAACTGGAAACCTCTCGAGAAAATAGAAATGCAGGCTTGCTGTGGACGATGTATCATTCCAATTTCTCTCCTTAATCACAGGGAAAACCAACATTTTACACAGTGAAGGGAAGCCGAAAAGGCCCCAGAAAAACCCCAGCAGAAGGGCTAGAGCAGGAGGAAAGATGGAGGGGGGATCAGTTCTGCCACACGGTTCACAGATGCCAAATAAACCGAACACCTGTCTGCTGAGGCTGCCCGACAAAGCATCCCAGACGGGGCGGCCCAAACAACAGAACCGAGTTCCTGCGCCACATGGAGGCCGGAAGTCGGAAATGAAGGTGTCGGCAGGACACGTTCCCCCGACACAGGCCGGACCCTTGGCCTTTCTTGGTTCGTGGACACGTCACTCCAGCGTCCACCTCTGTCATCACTAGGACTCCGTCCCTCTGGATGTCTGCGTCCAAACGTCCCCGTTCTCAAAAGGACACCAGCCATCGGAAGAGCGCCCACCCTAGTCCAGCAGCCTTGTCTGGACTTGATTACATCTCTAAGACCCTGTCTCCAAATAAGGTCGTGTCCACGGGGCCTGGGGGCAAAGACCTCAACCCATCTCCTCTGAGGGACACCAGCCAGCCTACAACAGGTTCCGGACAGACGTCAGAGCGCGGAGGGAGGCTGCAGTCACCTCCGACGAGGCACTCCACGGCAGAAGTCCGAGTTCTAAGGCCAGGAGTGGAGGACCTAAGCAAGTCCAGAGGGCAAGGAAGACCCCCTTCCAAGAAGCCTGGTCCGCCTGGGGAGAAGAGGATGACAGGCAAGGAGGACATGATGTCAGAGGGAGGATCCGGTCTGTTCTAGGCACAGAGGCCTGGTGGTCAAGTTGAGGGAGGCCCCGATGGAAAGTGAGAAGGCGGGAATGCGGAGGAGGCATGTGTATTGGTGGAGTGAAATCAGGCACAAGGAGGGGGCTCAGCCTTGGGCAGGAGAGAGACGCAGCGGATGTGGGCAGACCCTGGGAGCATGTGACAGATAAGCAAAGGGGACGGGGTACTGGCAGCAAGGGGGTGTCAGAGGTCCAGTCACTCGTTCGTCAAATACTTATCCAGCCACAACCCTGCGTCAGACTTTCTAGGGGCCAGGGATACAATAGTGATCAGGGGAGACCCTCCCTCATGAGCTTGGGGTCTACTGGGGGAGGGGAACATGGGAGCAGAGAGGAAGGAGGTGGGTGGGAAGACAGGCCGATATTAAGACAAAGTTAAGTTAAAAAATTGTCAGAGGGTGAAACATTACAGGATAAATGATAGTAGGGTCGTCTGTGGGGGGAAGACTCGATTTTGGAAAAGGTAGGCTAGATCAGTCTCTCTGGGAAGGTGCCATTTGAGCGAAGTCTTGCAGAAGTCTTGCCATGGTTTGGACCGTCTGTCGTACGGACGTGCGATGTCGAAGGAGGCCACTGACACGTCCTCGCGCAGCCGTTGGGTTGTGTGGGGCAGTCCCTTCTGCCTGCCGTGTCCTTCCATCAGACCCTGCCATCTGCCCACCCACCACTCATTCTGCAAGACTCGGAAGGGCAGTCGGGACTTCCAAGAAGCCTCGGCCACCACTTCTCAGCAGGACCAGGATTGGGGGCCCTGCTGTGCTCTACTCAGTACTCGCTCTCATGTATGTGTCATGTTATGTGATGCCCTCCCTGCTCTGAGAGCCCGCACATCTCCAGCCAATGGGTGTGTCTTACAGTGGCCTTCTGCACCTGCTACGGTCGGGCACGTAGTAGGGCTGGGATTCCACAGCTGAGTAAGAGATTACTTGCTGAGTAAGGGATTACTTGCTGAGTAAGAGATGATAGAGACAAAGGGGCAGGAGACAATGGGGGAGAAGGAGGGAGAGGGGGTAAGAGAGGGGGATGGAGAGGGCAGGAGGGAGGAAAGGAAAGGGGGAGGGAGAGAAAAGGAAAACAGTGCTTTGAAAACAGGAATCTGTCATCCACGTGTAAGTTCACGAACTATGGGAAAGGAAAAGGACAGACCGGGTGCACTGAGAACTTATCTTCCTGATCGTCCGTTCCAATCCATTCTCTGTAGACTGACACACCTTTCTAAATCCTACCTCTGATAGTTTTTCTCTCCTGCTCAAAAATCTTCAGTGGTTCCCCACCAATCGGCCCAAAAGCAAAATTTACATAATCTGGCCAAACTGACCCTTGATGATTCCCCCAGCTTGGGTCAGATCGAGTCCTTACTGATTTCAGAACATGGGCTTCCTTCCCATCGCTGTGGGTCTGCCCACACTTCCTGTGACGTCCATACAGCCGAAGCTGAAACCCTAACCCCCCATGAGGGTTAAACCCAAATAGCTGTCCCTTAATTCTCCTCTGTCTCCTCCCAGCCCCAGCCCCCAGCTTCTAACCTTGTCCTGGCACTCATCTGACCTCACCTTAATTTGTGGGTGTCAAGTGTAGGCTGAACATCTCTGATCCATCAGAAGGTCCATGACCATGCTTTACTCATCTGTGTTCTTCCTTCATAGTGCAAAGTAGGAATACATATTAATAAACACTTGCGAATGAATGAAGGAGTGAAGTCAGGAAGGCAGGCAGGCAGGCAGGCAGGCAGGAAGGTAGGAAGGAAGAAAGGAGGGAAGGAAGGCAAGAAGGAAGGAAGGAACACGGTTCGAGGAAAACCGGTCGGTGGGTAACGAAGACGGCAGGCAACTGGAATTCAGAAGAGGGGGGTTGTGGCTCTCCCTCCCGCCAGCTGTGGGACCTCAGACACCCACTCAATCGGTTCCAAGACAAGTCCCTCATTAAGAAACGGAGCCTCTGTACCATATACTTTCTCTAAGGCTTCTTCCACTCTTCCACAGCTTTCTAATTTGCATGCGGCAAAAACTCCAAATATTTGAAAGTTGGCTTCTAGCTCATTGACGTTTCACAACATCCTCCTTCCACATTTTTTTTTACAAGGTGGGCTTCACCACTCTGAATTACAGGAAGAAAATGAATATGATTCCATGTACATATTAAATCTTTTGAGATCAGGAACCCCCTGAGGCATGTGATAATCCTGGGATTGGTATATCCTGATAATCAAAAGTATATTGACGATAACACCCAGACACTGAATTAGCAAAAGCACAGACAGCCGGTTTGTCCACATTGCGGGGGGGGGGGGGGGGGGGGGGGGGGGGGGAAGGGAGGGAGGGAGGGGGAGCTGGGCAGGGGCGGGAGTGCAGCATGAGGTTCTATTTCCAGTAAGTGTGCCATTTATCACGAGCCAGCATGTGACCCTGTGATGCCCTCACTCGGGGACAGGATGCTGGAGGGCGTGCAACGCCGCTCTATCTGTGTGGCACATGAGAAAATAAGGTTGCGCGCACGGGCTCCAGCCACCTCCGGAGGCAGCAGTGGCCGAGGCTGACAGTCACGTGCTTGCAGACAATGCCAGAGCAAGCCAGAAAGCAAAGAGCCGCAGCAGCATAACGATGTGCCTGCGGAGAGGACACCGGTCCCATTTCCAGCCTGCGAGCTGCAGGAATGTGTCACCTGCTTAGGGCAAATGACGGGCTGAGACGGAAGGTGTGAGATATTCCGGGGAACCTAATGAGGAGACGAGAAAACCTAGGAGGGATGTGGTCTGTTCGTTTTCCAGGCGGCCACTGCAAGCGCACAGAAACTCCCGCACGCCCAAAGGAAAGAAAACCAATCGACGCGTTCAGTCCGAAGACAGTCTCCATATTCTCCGGAGGGCAGAAACAGGCCCCCTTGGGAAATTAAGCCAGCCATTTTGGTGAATCTTCAGGAGAACACGCAATTAAAATTACATTTTTTTTTAATGACGCCTCCATCCCTATGCTAGGCAACCAGCTGCTGGAAAAAGCCCTAAAGGTAGATGTGCTCTCCTTCACAAGTCATTTGCTAAGGGAGGGATCACAGCAACCCTTCATGGAAGGGGGGAAGGCTTCTGTGGCTTTCTCTCAGTTAAGACCCCGGCTTAAAAAATAAGCAAAAGTGATCAAATCACCACATTAAAGGAATAACTATTCTGCGACCTCTTATTTTCCCAGGATCAAGATCAGTTGAAACTATTGAAAATAAACATTCCAACGTTTTGAGATACTATCTAAAGGTTTGCAATCCTGAGGAAGTTCAAGAGAACAGTGATTGCAGTGAATGTCCCATTCACCGAATCTGAAAGTTGGCCTTTCCATGACAAAAGCCCAGGAATTCAGATATGATAAAAATCTTGACTCTGTCAGAGCAGAAGGGGACATGGGAGTCTGGGGGGAAGCCAATGGTTTCTGCTCTGTTTAAAGCCCTATTCACTCCCTCAACAGCCTCTCTCTCTCTCTCTCTCCCTTTTCTTTTGCTGTTTCATTCTCCTGGATTTTGCAATTTACATGAACTTTTATCAGATTTCAGGAAAGTTTTAGAGGCTGGCATAACCAACGAACAAAGGAGGTAGTTTCTGATCCGACCAGTTAAGCCCTCTGAGATGGCCGCTAGCTGCTTTAAATTTTCCGAATGTGATCTTACAAAGTTCATCATGTGCACGTACCTTCTAGTTTTTTTAGTTCATTCATTTTGATTCTGATACTATGTGCTTGCACAATTGCTATCATTAAGCCTAATTACATAATTAGCGTAACATGTGTGATTGTATCGTTAGAATGTGCAATTACGTAATTATAATGTGGAATGACATCACGATGTAAATATCCTTCTGAACTGTCAGGAAGAAATATCCTCTGTTTGCCCAAGAGGTCGTTTTTAAAGTTCAATTTCACGTGTTTTTTTTTTTTTTCTTCCAGGATGAAAATTCAAATATTATTTGGATCAAACCCTTTAACTACGCTTAGAAAATAAAGGTTTATTTCTTCTTCTTTTATTATCTTTCCTGACTCGTGTACAAAGTAAGAAACTTTGTAATGGATCAAAATTGTTTATTTAACTGATTGCCCTTCATTAGTTGAGTTGAGAAATAAAATTACTAGAAATCCTGGCCACATGAATGAATCCCAAAAATGCAAACACTTGGGTCTAGCAAATTTATACCCAAAATGATTTTAGAAGTAATATACATTTCCCTCAATCGCAGTCTTGCAATCCCACATGCCATGCACGCTTCACGACAATCTGAAACCCCAAAATATACAAACCAAACACACGTTTTCACGGAAACCTACTCTTCCACCCACATGACCTATCTCAGTGGTTCTCGGGCTAACCTCCAGCAGAATTACCCCCAGGGCTTGTTGGAACAGAATGCTGAGTCCCCTCCCCAGAGTTTCCAATTGGGCAATCCTGGACGGAACCAGAGAATTGCATTCCTAGCCAGCCCCGGGCCGCTGCTGGCCCAGGGACCACACTGGAGACCTAGTGTCTGGTCCTCACCAAGTTTGCCAAGAGATACATGATCCCCACTTGGTCCCCAGGTCCTGTGGACTGTAGCCCAGGAAGAGTATGCCCTAGGTCACTTCTCAACCTTTCTCTCCGTCCCTGCTGACTCTGGCTTCATTCAGTCTTCATATGCTTTTGCCTAGAGGTAGTCACTCCATCACACCTTCTCCTCCTCAGACCCCACACTGACACCAATTGAATCACACTTCGACACTGCCTTTTTAAAAATGTCTGCCCATCCTTCATGGGCCCCGAGGCCCTACAGTTTTGGACACCAGCTTTCCTTCCTGACCCATTTCCCATCACCCTGCTATGCCCTGGCCCTGTCACAGAATGGTATTCCCTGCATCGACCCTCTGCTCCTTTGGTAACGCTGCTTCCTTTGGGTGCACTGAAGAACTAGGCAGGACCCGACTCACCACTGGAAATAAGAGACCAGCACACCGGGTCACGCCATGCACGCAGAAACCTTGATTTCAGACGAGTCGGCACAGAGACATGATGAAGAAATACGGTGGGGTACAGGGCTTGGTTAGGGGAAGGGCAGGAAGAGAGGGTCGCTCACTTCCCTACTGTGTGCCGGGAGCTTACCTGTGACCTCATTTGGACGTCACAAGCCTCTGTCTAATGTTTTATTTGGTAGATGAGAAAGTCCAAGGCTGAGGAAGAACATGTAAATTCTTTGAGGTCAAATACCTAGTAAGTGGCACAATCAAGTTGTGAAACCCTTGTTAGAGCAAATACATTATCTGCCTCCAAAACTCACGCTCGTGTAGCAAATTTCTGTTGTTAAATTAACTCCCAGTTTCATGAAAAATCACACTCAAAGAATGCCAACGTGCCAACCGATGTCGAACTTGAAAGCAATATCTTGTGGACCTGTCCTTAGCCCTGTCCTTGTAAAAGTTGTGAGTAAATTCTATGAAGACAGAGAGTCTATGGCTCTCAGAGCTTGGAGTGTCTGCTGAAAACTCACTGTATTTCCAAACACAATATTAAACTGGAACAAGGACATTTAGTTTTAAAATAATTGGATAACTTGCAGGATTAGAAGATATTTGATGTTGACAGCATTTAATTTGTGAAAGATCTAGGGATTTCTCTCGACTGTAAATTTAGCAAGAGTCAACAGCATGACATACTCCTAAAACAATAAACAAAAATAAAGTTGTACTCAGGGCACCTGGGTGGCTCAGTCCATAGAGCGTCCGACTTCAGCTCAGGTCATGCTTTCACAGCTCGTGAGTTTGAGCCCCGTGTCAGGCTCTGGGCTGACAGCTCAGAACTTGGAGCCTGGTTTGGATTCTGTGTCTCCCTCTCTCTCTGCCCCTCCCCTGCTCATGCTCTCTCTCTCTCTCAAAAATATATAAACATTAAAAACATTTTTTAAATAAATAAAGTCATACTTGTTTTCAAGATGATGCTGAGTTCAATCTTTAAAATGACTCTTCTCAGGCAATTGGAAAAAAATTAATTGTAAAGACATATCCATACTCAACACTAAGAGAAACATGTCCATAGTTTAAAAAGGAAAGAAGAAAACATAAAGCAATAGAGAGGGTTAAAGCCGTCAGTCTGCTGGGCTCTCAGTCCAGGGACATGAAAAGGCTTGACCAGACAAAGGCTTGACCAACACCGCCTGACGTGAAGTGAAGGGCCAGGACCATGGGGGATGTTTGGTTTCCTGGGGTGGGGCTGCTCCACTCTCAAAACAAAAGGAGAAAAGGCTGCAAAGACACCGGTGGCTGTAATTTCTATGACAATTCATTCTTGAGATGTGAAAGAAAAAGATACAGGTGAGTCAATAGATCTTGAGCCAAGTAACTCATTCATTCGGCAACTGTTTTGAACAGAACCTGGGGCTACTAGTGTAAGTACAGCTTCAGTTTTGGGGTCTGATAAGAAGGAACCATACAACCTCCAGGGAGAGGTTTTCAAGGTTAAAAAAAAAAAAAAAAGCAAAAAGAATACTAAGAAAGATAGCCACAAATACTGCTAATCAGGACACAAATTCATTCCAAACAAAATACAAGCCGAAAAACATAAAAGAGAATATAAAATAGGTATGTTAGAAAGCCTCAAAGGAGAAAAGGGAGGTATAACAGCCATAAAAGTAGAATAAGACATTTTTTGAAAACTGAGGTAAAAACAAAGAAAATATGAAAAAGAACCAATTGGAAATTTGAGAATGAAAAATACATTCATCAAAATAAAAATTTTTATAAGCATGATAAACTCTAGACAAGATATATCAGAGAAATAATCAGTAAAGTAAAAGTTACCTCTGAATAATTCACCTAACTATGGGTTAAACATGAAAGCACAATTAAGAGATATAGATGACCGTTTAAGAGTTTCCAAAATTCATCTAGTAAGAGGTTCCAGAAGACGAAATAAAACGGAATTTAGAGAAGCAATAATTGAAAAGACAAAAAAAGTTTTGTTTTTCAGAATTGAAGACAAAAATCTTCAGATTGAAAAATCACCAGACATTAAGCATTATAAAATAAAATAAATTCATACCTAGGTATACCTAAGTAAAACTTCAGAAAATTAAGAATGAGAAAATCATGAAACCTACCAGAGAGAAGACAGCTTGCCTTCCAAACGATGACAATTAGATTATCAGCAGAAATATCATCAGTAAAAAAATAGATGCCTGAAGTCATCAATGGGTTGAGGGAAATAATTTTCAACATAAAATTCTATACCCAGCTAACCTATTTATAATCCAGGTAACATGAAAAGACATGCTCAAATATGCAGAAGACGAGATAAGTTGCTACTTACACGCTCTTGCTGAAAGATTTACTAAAGAGTGATGGTCAACAAGAACAAAGTGAACACAGAGGGAAGAAATGGATAATAAGAAACCATGGTGAACACATGATTTCATATAATTTGTTAGTATATTCACTTAACTATTAGATAAAAATAAGTACTTTTAAAAATAAATGTGTTAAAAATATAAAACAATAAGTTATAAATAAGGGTAACAAGATAGGATGGGAAAAATATTCGGTGGGTAAATCAATCTACAATCTTTGTCTGGTTCAGAAAGATTATAAAGATGATGAAAAACTTTAAGAGATTTTTTTAAATTAAGTATTATGTTAAAGTACAAAGCTAACCATAAAAAGGTAGAAATATACCTCACTGATTTTAAGAAAACAAAAATCATTTTTAAAAGCTGATGGCAATAATGGCAAAAAATAAGAAAATAAAAAAATATTACAGTCGTTTGGTTAAAATATATTTACGTAAAGTAAGATGTTAGAAGTAATTAACTTGTCATTAATCATAACATATATAAGTATATTAAATTCAAATTTTTAAAAACTATATCAACTTGGTTTTATTTTATAATCTAGGACCAAGATGTTTGCAATAATAGATACATAGACAACAAACACACACACACACACACACACACACACACACACACACACACAGAAGAAAATGAAGGGATGGATGAAGATATACCTGGCAGCTGACATACCAAAAGACACTCAATGTAGTAAAATTAAGGCTCAAAACTAAAATTCAATTTAGAAAACATGAAAAGTGATGAAAAAAACATGATAAAACAATGGTACAAGAAGATATAGCCATTATGCACCTAATAACATAGCTTTAAAACACATAAACTGACAGAACTTCAAAGAACAACAAATCTACTATAACCATGAGAAAATTTAACATACCCTAATTCAAAGTTGATAAACAAAGTAGACCTGGAAAAAAAAAGAAGAAATAAGGATGTATAAGATTTGAAAAAACTGAAATTAAGGAAGTTGTTCTAATAGTATTTTTTGTGGAACTTGACAACTGGATTCTAAAAGTGAGATCAAATATAAAAAGTTCAAGAATAGCTCTGAAAGTTCTGAACAAGAAATGTGAGTACAAGAGGATTTCCCTCTAGATGTTAAGAATTATTATAAAGCAGCATCAACTAACTGTGATTTTGGCACTGAGATAGACAAAAACACTGATATGAAAATGGTCCCAGGGTGCCTGGCTGGCTCAGTCATTTGAGCGTCCAACCCTCGATTTCCACTCAGGTCATGATCTCTCAGTTCATGGGATTGTGCCCCACATCAGGCTCTGCACTGCACAGAGTCTGCTTGGGATTCTCTCTCCACGCCCCCCCCCCAGAAGGAAGGAAGGAAGGAAGGAAGGAAGGAAGGAAGGAAGGAAGGAAGGAAGGAAGGGAGAGAGAGAGAAAGAGGTGGTTCTCAAACTAACTCATGTGTATGGAATATAGGAGAGGAGGTATTACAAGCCATGGGAAAGTGTTGGCATAGTCATTGCCCACAGGTAAAAAATAATAACAATAAAATGAAATACCAAGGTCACATTATACAATGAAATGACCTCTCGATGGCTGATTGAACTATGTATGGAAAAAAGCTTAAAATATTGCAAGAAAACATTGGTGAGTATTTTTATTTAACATGAATGAGGATTTGTGTTGTATGCCCCTGAGATTTTAGGGGTGTTGCTACTACAGAATAATCTAGGAAAATCTGACACAGGACTAAACAATGGAATATTGAAGATTTCGATTGTGTCCATAATGTCACATGGAACGGCACAATGACAAACTTGGGAAAACAAAGGTGGCCTTTGAGGAACAATTAAGCAAACCAAAATTGTTTTGCTGGAAACAGAAGATTCAGGGAAACTATCATCAACTAACTACAACCTGTCAGAAAAAAAGGGGGCTGATATTCTCCACATCGTCTCAAAAGGTAGGACCAGAACTACTGGAGGAAAATTGTCACAAGCACATTTCAAGTCAGAATGAACTTCCGAATTCTCACAAACCAGGAAATCCTTTTCGCCAGTCACTAGGAAACAAGGCCTGGGGTCACTCGCTACCAGGACTTTAAATTGTGTCTCACAAACGCGCTCATCATCATTCACCCACGTGTAACATTGGCCTCCACGCTCTCTGTGTGGGAGTATCATGTGACACTTATGTTCCCCACCCAACGTATGCGCTAAGTCAACTTCATACAGTAAGACATAAGGAGGAGAGGATGACTTAGGGATTAAGTGCATCAAACTGTGAAAAATGGTCTCACCTTTCAACGCACACTGGACATGGAGAACGAGCTACATCTCAAGAACAAATATATAATTTTGAGGGCTAGGTCTGATACGTACAAAAATGCAGACTGAGGGCTTTTTCTAGGGAAGATGGCTGCGTAGGAGGACGCTGGGCTCACCGCGCATCCTGCCGATCACTTAGATTCCACCTACACCTGCCTAAAGAACCCAGAAAACCGCCAGAGGATTAGCAGAACGGAGTCTCCGGAGCCAAGCGCGGACGAGAGGCCCACGGAAGAGGGTAGGAAGGGCGGCGAGGCGGTGCACGCTCCACGGACTGGCGGGAGGGAGCCGGGGCGGGGGGGGGCGGCTCGCCTGCCAAGCAGAGACCCCGAGTCTGGCTTGCAAAAGGGGAGGGGCCAGACGGAGTGTGTTCCGACAGCCAGCAGGACTTGCCATCTGGAAGGTTATAAGCTAACAGCTCTGCTGGGAGAACGGGAGGGCTGGAGGACAACGGGAGGGAGAGTTGTTGAGCCCCGGACGGCAGAGCTCAGCTTGGCGGGGAACAAAGGCACTCGCCAGCGCCATCTCCCTCGCCCATCCTCCAGCCGAAATCCCAAAGGGAACCGGTTCCTGCCAGGGAACTCGCTTGCACGCACAAACACCCGACTCTGTGCTTCTGCGGATCCATCCCTCTGGCAGGTCTGACTCCCTCCCGGTGCCTCAGGGCCCCTCCCGAACCGGATCTCCAAAGGAAAAGCGAGCTGAGCCTGCCCCTCCCACCCCTGTGCACCTTGCCGATCCACCCCAGCTAATACGCCAGATCCCCAGCACCACAAGCCTGGCAGTGTGCAAGTAGCCCAGACGGGCCACGCCACCCCGCGGTGAATCCCGCCCCAGGAGAGGCAAAGAGAAGGCACACACCAGTCTGACTGTGGCCCCAGCGGTGGGCTGGGGGCAGACATCGGGTCTGACTGCGGCCCCGCCCACCAACGCAAGTTATTCAAGACAACACAGGGGAAGTGCCCCGCAGGTCCGCCCCACTCCAGGGACTATCCAATATGACCAAACGGAAGTATTCCCCTCAAAAGAATCTCCAGGAAATAACAACAGCTAACGAACTGATCAAAAAGGATTTAAACAATATAACAGAAAGTGAATTTAGAATAATAGTCATAAAATTCATCACTGGGCTTGAAAACAGTATAGAGGACAGCAGAGAATCTATTGCTACAGAGATCAAGGGACTAAGGAATAGTCAGGAGGAGCTAAAAAATGCGATAAATGAGCTGCAAAATAAAATGGAAACGACCACAGCTCGGACTGAAGAGGCAGAGGAGAGAATAGGTGAACTAGAAGATAAAATTATGGAAAAAGAACCTGAGAAAAAGAGAGATAAAAAAATCCAGGAGTATGAGGGGAAAATTAGAGAACTAAGTGATGCACTAAAGAGAAAGAATATACACATAATTGGTATTCCAGAGGAGGAAGAGAGAGGGAGAGGTGCTGAAGGTGTACTTGAAGAAATAATAGCTGAGAACTTCCCTGATCTGGGGAAGGAAAAAGGCATTGAGATCCAAGAGGCACAGAGAACTCCCTTTAGACGTAACTTGAATCGATCTTCTGCACGACATATCATAGTGAAACTGGCAAAATACAAGGATGAAAAGAAAATTCTGAAAGCAGCGAGGGATAAACGTGCCCTAACATGTAAAGGGAGACCTATAAGACTCGTGACCGATCTCTCTTCTGAAACTTGGCAGGCCAGAAAGGATTGGCAGGAGATCTTCAATGTCATGAACAGAAAAAAATATGCAGCCGAGAATCCTTTATCCAGCAAGTCTGTCATTTAGAATAGAAGGAGAGATAAAGGTCTTCCCAAACAAACAAAAACTGAAGGAATTCGTCACCACTAAACCAGCCCTACAAGAAGTCCTAAGGGGGATCCTGTGAGACAAAGTACCAGAGACATCAGTACAAGCATAAAACATACAGACATCACAATGACTCTAAACCCATATCTTTCTATAATAACACTGAATGTAAATGGACTAAATGCGCCAACCAAAAGACATAGGGTATCAGAATGGATAAAAAAACAAGACCCATCTATTTGCTGTCTACAAGAGACTCATTTTAGACCTGAGGACACCTTCAGATTGAGAGTGAGGAGATGGAGAACTATTTATCATGCTACTGGAAGTCAAAAGAAAGCTGGAGTAGCCATACTTATATCAGACAAACTGGACTTTAAATTAAAGGCTGTAACAAGAGATGAAGAAGGGCATTATATAATAATTACAGGGTCTATCCATCAGGAAAAGCTAACAATTATAAATGTCTATGCGCCGAATACGGGAGCCCCCAAATATATAAAACAATTACTCACAAACATAAGCAACCTTATTGATAAGAATGTGGTAATTGCAGGGGACTTTCACACTCCACTTACAGAAATGGATAGATCATCTAGACACACGGTCAATAAAGAAACAAGGGCCCTGAAGGACACATTGGATCAGATGGACTTGACAGATATATTTAGAACTCTGCATCCCAAAGCAACAGAATATACTTTCTTCTCGAGTGAACACGGAACATTCTCCAAGATAGATCACATACTGGGTCACAAAACAGCCCTTCATAAGTTTACAAGAATTGAAATTATACCATGCATACTTTCAGACCACAATGCTATGAAGCTTGAAATCAACCACAGGAAAAAGTCTGGAAAACTTCCAAAAGCATGGAGGTTAAAAAACACCCTGCTAAAGAATGAGTGGGTCAACCAGGCAATTAGAGAAGAAATTAAAAAATATATGGAAACAAACGAAAATGAAAATACAACAATCCAAATGCTTTGGGATTCAGCGAAGGCAGTCCTGAGAGGAAAATACATTGCAATCCAGGCCTATCTCAAGAAACAAGAAAAATCCCAAATACAAAATCTAACAGCACACCTAAAGGAAATAGAAGCAGAACAGCAAAGGCAGCCTAAACCCAGCAGAAGAAGAGAAATAATAAAGATCAGAGCAGAAATAAACAATATAGAATCTAAAAAAAACTGTAGAGCAGATCAACGAAGCCAAGAGTTGGTTTTTTGAAAAAATAATCAAAATTGACAAACCTCTAGCCAGGCTTCTCAAAAAGAAAAGGGAGATGACCCAAATAGATAAAATCATGAATGAAAATGGAATCATTACAACCAATCCCTCAGAGATACAAACAATTATCAGGAAATATTATGAAAAATTATGTGCCAACAAACTGGACAACCTGGAAGAAATGGACAAATTCCTAAACACCCACACACTTCCAAAACTCAACCAGGAGGAAATAGAAAGCTTGAACAGACCCATAACCAGCAAAGAAATTGAATCAGTCATCAAAAATCTCCCAACAAATAAGAGTCCAGGACCAGATGGCTTCCCTGGGGAGTTCTACCAGACGTTTAAAGCAGAAATAATACCTATCCTTCTCAAGCTGTTCCAAAAAATAGAAAGGGAAGGAAAACTTCCAGACTCATTCTATGAAGCCAGTATTACTTTGATTCCTAAACCAGACAGAGACCCAATAAAAAAAAAGAGAACTACAGGCCAATATCCCTGATGAATATGGATGCAAAAATTCTCAATAAGATACTAGCAAATCGAATTCAACAGCATATAAAAAGAATTATTCACCATGATCAAGTGGGATTCATTCCTGGGATGCAGGGCTGGTTCAACATTTGCAAATCAATCAACGTGATACATCACATTAATAAAAGAAAAGACAAGAACCATATGATCCTGTCAATCGATGCAGAAAAGTCATTTGACAAAATTCAGCAAACTTTCTTAATAAAAACCCTCAAGAAAGTCGGGATATAAGGAACATACTTAAAGATCATAAAAGCCATTTATGAAAAGCCCACAGCTAACATCATCCTCAATGAGGAAAACTGAGAGCTTTTTCCCTGAGATAAGGAACATGACAGGGATGTCCACTCTCACCACTGTTGTTTAACATAGTGCTGGAAGTTCTAGCATCAGCAATCAGACAACAAAAGGAAATCAAAGGCATCAAAATTGGCAAAGATGAAGTCAAGCTTTCACTTTTTGCAGATGATATGATATTATACATGGAAAATCCAATAGACTCCACCAAAAGTCTGCTAGAACTGATACATGAATTCAGCAAAGTTGCAGGATACAAAATCAATGTACAGAAAATCAGTTGCATTCTTATACACTAACAATGAAGCAACAGAAAGACAAATAAAGAAACTGATCCCATTCACAATTGCACCAAGAAGCATAAAATACCTAGGAATAAATCTAACCAAAGATGTAAAAGATCTGTATGCTGAAAACTATAGAAAGCTTATGAAAGAAATTGAAGAAGATATAAAGAAATGGAAAAACATTCTGTGCTCATGGATTGGAAGAATAAATATTGTCAAAATGTCAATACTACCCAAAGCTATCTACACATTCAATGCAATCCCAATCAAAATTGCACCAGCATTCTTCTCGAAACTAGAACAAGCAATCCTAAAATTCATATAGAACCACAAAAGGCCCCGAATAGCCAAAGTCATTTTGAAGAAGAAGACCAAAGCAGGAGGCATCACAATCCCAGACTTTAGCCTCTACTACAAAGCTGTCATCATCAAGACAGCATGGTATTGGCACAGAAACAGACACATAGACCAATGGAATAGAATAGAAACCCCAGAACTAGACCCACAAACGTATGGCCAACTCATCTTTGACAAAGCAGGAAAGAACATCCAATGGTAAAAAGACAGTCTCTTTAACACTGGTGCTGGGAGAACTGGACAGCAACATGCAGAAGAATGAAACTAGACCACTTTCTCACACCATTCACAAAAATAAACTCAAAATGGATAAAGGACCTGAATGTGAGACAGGAAACCATCAAAACCCTAGAGGAGAAAGCAGGAAAAGACCTCTCTGACCTCAGCCGTAGCAATCTCTTACTCGACACATCCCCAAAGGCAAGGGAATTAAAAGCAAAAATGAATTACTGGGACCTTATGAAGATAAAAAGCTTCTGCACAGCAAAGGAAACAACCAACAAAACTAAAAGGCAACCAACGGAATGGGAAAAGATATTTGCAAATGACATATCGGACAAAGGGCTAGTATCCAAAATCTATAGAGTTCACCAAACTCCACACCCGAAAAACAAATAACCCAGTGAAGAAATGGGCAGAAAACATGAATAGACACTTCTCTAAAGAAGACATCCGGATGGCCAACAGGCACATGAAAAGATGCTCAACGTCGCTCCTCATCAGGGAAATACAAATCAAAACCACACTCAGATATCACCTCACGCCAGTCAGAGTGGCCAAAATGAACAAATCAGGAGACTATAGATGCTGGAGAGGATGTGGACAAACGGGAACCCTCTTGCACTGTTGGTGGGAATGCAAACTGGTGCAGCCACTCTGGAAAAGTATGGAGGTTCCTCAAAAAATTAAAAATAGATCTACCCTATGACCCAGCAATAGCACTGCTAGGAATTTACCCAAGGGATATAGGAGTGCTGATGCAGAGGGGCACTTGAACCCAATGTTTATAGCAGCACTCTCAACAATAGCCAAATGATGGAAAGAGCCTAAATGTCCATCAACTGATGAATGGATAAAGAAATTGTGGTTTATATACACAATGGAGTACTACGTGGCAATGAGAAAGAATGAAATATGGCCCTTTGTAGCAACGTGGATGGAACTGGAGAGTGTGATGCTAAGTGAAATAAGCCATACAGAGAAAGACAGATACCATATGGTGTCACTCTTAGGTGGATCCTGAGAAACTTAACAGAAACCCATGGGGGAGGGGAAGGAAAAAAAAAAAAAAGAGGTTAGAGTGGGAGAGAGCCAAAGCACAAGAGACTCTTAAAAACTGAGAACAAACTGAGGGTTGATGGGGGGTGGGAGGGAGGGGTGGGTGGGTGATGGGTATTGAGGAGGGCACCTTCTGGGACGAGCACTGGCTGTTGTATGGAAACCAATTTGACAATAAATTTCATATATTGGGAAAAAAATGCAGACTGAGCCCTGCTATCTACGGTCTTGTGTTGGCAAGAGCTGCCATTTCTAGCTTAGTTTTCCCACTTTTTGTAGAGACAACTGAGTTTTCGATAATCAATTAGAGAGCAGGATCAGGCTTGAAAGGCCATGGGAATTCCCTTCAGTGGAGGCTGCATAGCAGGGCTCTAGAGGGCTGGGCACAGAGTCTGAGCTCTAAAACCACCCAGCGAGGTGACCTCAGGCAAGTTGTTGGCTTCCCAAGGCCTCAGCTTGCTTATGTTCAAAATGGCAATAATGGTAGTGCCCACTTCCTAAAGAGGTTTAAAGATTAAGTAAAAATCATTCTTACGTAATAACTACCTTGGTACCTGATACAGAGTAAATGCCCCATAAATGTTCACTCTTCTTAATTGAGATCAAACAGATGTCACTTGTCAGGGGTGTACCCTGGGTCAGTGGCTCTTCTAATAATACTAATAACTATTATTTACTGAGTTCTTGTGCTATGCCAGGTGCTGAACTGGGTGCTTATATACGTGATCACATTCAGGTCTTTAAATGACACCATTTAACAGGGGACGGAACCAAGTATTAGATACAAATTAAGTGAAATCTCCAAAGCGCGCTGATCGGCGAGACCCAGCCCTCTGGCTGACTGATGCCGGAGCAAACACTTTAGCCGGAATGTCAGGGACACCCACAGTGTGCGCATTACCTCAACGACTAAGGAGGCAAAATCCTGAGATTGTTGTGGAGATTAAGTAAACGATGTCTTCAGAGCACCTGGATGCCTCAGCCCTTTCTCTACACCTGCAAGGTTTCAGTGGCCTTTGGCTCGGGGATGGGAGAGGTCGTCTTCATTCCCTTGCCTGAAGCCAGCTGGTGGTGACCCCAAAGCCCGGAGCCACACGAACCACCCCACCCCCACCCACCCCCCACGGAAGCATGCCAGTGCAGGGCAGGGTATCACGGCTCTGGCCTTCTCATTCCTGCTCCACTCACCAGCCAGCTCGTCTGCTTCCAAGCAAGCGCGACGTTTCTTCTGGAAAGATGCTGCAGACCAGAAAAAAACAGCAAATGGGATCAAAGTGCACCACCAAAAACACTTCAGCTTGGGCTAACGTTATAGGAAGAGACACCAGACAACATGATCTCTGCCTTCAGAAGAGAGAATGTCTGGGGGCACCTGGGTGGCTCCGTTGCCTGAGCGTCCCACTTGGGCTCAGGTCAGGATCTCGCGGTTCTTGAGTTCGAGCCCCCCATCGGGCTCACTGCTGTCAGCCTGTCAGCTCAGAGCCCGCTTCAGATCCTCTGTCCCCGTCTCTCTCCCCCTTCCCCACGTGTGCTCTCCCAGAATAGAGAACGTCTGAGGCCTCAAGAATGTTGATCCGTTCGGCTTCCAGATTTTCACAGTATGGAGGAAAAGAAGCCTCTTTTCACAGGTGGCCATAGTGAAGCCACCAACACTTTCTTACGACCGAGGTCTGCAGCCGGGTGGCAAGAGTGATGGGCTGGTTCTGGGCCTGGGCGCTGCTTTGACTGAGAGTTCTCCTTAATGGAATGATTTCCTCTCTCTGTGTGTTGCTTCCCTGTAAAATGAAGGAATTGGATGTCACAAGGCCTAAGCTTTTTTCCAGTGTAAATGTATATGATTCAAATGAATGGTTACAATGGACTGAATCAATGGGCCATAAGCAGAAAGGCAAACATTTGCCCGAGATGTAACCTGGAGGGAGTTTTAACACTGTGTGGAGCGACGCTCTTGTAACAGGCGAGAGCGCCGTCTGGCCTCCATGATGGACAGTAATGGAGGAACTGGTGGTCCTCTGGGACCAAGGAGACAACCAGTCTAGTAGGACCAGGGTGGGGCTCTACAGTGTACTAAGCAAGCCCTGGGTGTCCCAGTCTACCGCTTACGAGGCAAAGGGTCTCGGCAAATTGGTACCTCCCAGCTGAGAGGTGCAGCGATTTCCTACAGAACTGTCCTCATTGGCAAGGGGCGCCAGCAGCCTGCGGCCAGCAGCCCCTAACCATGACCCAGGGACATCCCGGGGCACTTGAGGAGTCCATGCGTGTGCTAAAAAAGCCACAGTGGAGGATGATGGATATACATGGTGGGGCGGGGGGATATTCGGTAGAGCGCGTTCCTCCATTAAACAAGTGTTTCCCAGACCCTGCTAGTCATTAAGATACTCCAGGAAGCTTCTTAAAAATCAGATTCCCAGGCTCCAGCCCGGTCAGAATTCCTGGAGCGAAGGGCCAGGAATGCACATGTTTTAAGAACGTCCCACATATTTCTGGTGAGGAGCTGATGGGTATCTCTGCACGAGATTCCCCACCACTCGACTGCAGTGACGCCTGGCATATCGAACACTCAACAGAGAGAGCAGAGTGGTTGGTCCAGCTTTTGTCTGTTTGCTTGTTTGGGGAAAAAGAGACAAGGGGGCCGAGGTAGAGCGTCAGGCCTTCCTAAATACTTTCTCAAGAACCCTCCCTATGTATGAGTGGAGGAAACCCTGGGTCTAGCCTACTTCACCTCTTCCAGACGACCCTGCCCTTGTTGAGTCCCCCTCCTGAGTCCCCCAGCTGCTACCCTGCCAATCTCAAAACCCAGAGGCCGCGGCATCAGCAAGCTGGGAATGAATGGGCCTGACAGCGTGAGAGGGTACGTACCCAAAACGCCCATGCGCTCACCGCTGCGTGTCTTCTTGCCTTACATCCCGGAGAAACTTACACTGGAAGACATTTTCACACGACTCATGGGCGAGGCTCTGGTTCTTAGCCACTTATGTGGTCCTGGGTCAGTTGAATTACAGGGATTAGGAAGTGCCTCCCCCAGCGCAATATTTACAAATTCCCATCTCTTCATCCCGCTGAAACTTTGGCACTCAGTCTGTCTATACTGGTTCCTTATGAACTTGTCGCAGGTTCTAAGACTTCATTCACTCAGCCCCGTCTTCCTTCTCTTCCCTTTCATCAAGTGCTTGGCACTGGGTAGACATTTAACCAAATGCTGGGGGCACAGAAATAGAAGACAGGCTTTCCCTTAAGGATCTTGTGCCCTGTCTTCTCCAGCCCTGCCAGGTAGCATGTGGGCCACATCGATGGTGAACCACTTTGGTAAAATTAAATGCGCTCCTTCATGTAATACATGAATATTTATTTCCCCTTTCCGGGCCTCGGAGAGTAGTCTAAGGCAACGGTTTTAAGATCATGTTTTACGCAGAGCTGATTCCAAGGCCCTGTTGGAGAGGGAGGCTCGGCTGAAAGCAGCAAGTCTCCAAGCTTCTCTCCACATCACCAACATTATTCCTCAGGGTAGAAATTGCTGGCGTAGGTGGTACACCTTCCAGGGTGTGCATTCTACACACACCATGGTTTTGAGACCATGCAGAAGGGCTGGATTTAAGAAGTTCTGCATGAAGAAGAGTTTGGACTGAGGACAGAGGGAGGAGGGAGCCACTGTTAAGAAACCATCTTGGGGCTCCATGTACTGGAATCAAAGGATGAGTCTGGAGTTACTCCCTCAAGCCAAGCCCGGGGAGAGGGTGGGAGAAGCGTCCACTGTCTTCACGCTACCGGAATAGACTTTGATGATCATCTGGCATCTTCCAAAATTATAGTTGTAAGTGCGGTTATTTGTGTCCGTTCACACTCATCAGAAGAAAATGCAACGTGCTCCATGTTAGATAAATGCTAATATACACATTCCATGACGAAATCACTCCTTTTATTATTTTAAGTATCCAAGTGAATACTGTCTGCCAGGTACCCAATAGTAAGCAACCAAGTGCTTGAATATTTGACCCGCTCACATAACTGCCCAGGGACCACGGCGTTTTCAAGTGTTAAAAAGCAGAAAAAGAAGATTTGAAAGCAATGCATACGTTAATAATTATTTTTATCACTTCTTGTCTTCATGCCGAGAACTAGTACACTGAATAGCTCTGATGATACAGGTTTCAGGCAAGGATTCTCTGTCCTTCAGTATCATGTTGTAACAGAAATTCATCTGACTGCGTAGGTTTGCAAGAAAATTGTCATTGGCCTTAAATTAAGCATGCAATTTTTAAAAGTAAGAAAACACACAGATCGTTAAAAGTGTCCTCGTCACAATTCTGACGGCAGACCTAACCATTTCCAAGGCCGATGGCTAAAGAAGTCTCCCCTTGTCTTTGTTCTCAGGGTGGGCACCGTCTCAGGAACCGGCTTTCATTTCACAGAAGATCCAATCATCCTGACAAGGCATCCTTTCCCCGCTCCACTTATGACAGTATGCATAAAATGACAATCAGGGTCAACAATGGATTTTGACTGAAAACTAATGTGACAAACAGACTCAGGGTCTCAAATGCAGTTAGGGCTTGGACGTCCACTGTTCCCGTCTATCTAAAAGGTCCAACGGGGCACCTGGGCGGCTCAGTCGGTTGAGCATCCGACTCTTGATTTTAGCTCAGGTCGTGATCTCACAGTTTGTGGGGTCGAGCCCCGTGTCGGGCTCTGCGCTGACAGCACAGAAGCTGCTTGGGATTCTGTTTCTCTCTCCCTCCCTTCCCTCACTCTCTCTCTCTCTGTCCCTCTCTCTCCCTCTCCAAGTAAATAAAAATAAACTTGGTAAAATGTCACTGAGGGACACATGCCCACGTGCCCCCAGCTCAGGCAGATGGCCCCACATGCGGAGGACGAGACCTCCGGGTCGCACGGTGGGGGACCAGCCAGGTCTGGGCACTGCCCGACTCCACCTGTTCACGCTCTCACTTCCAGGTTGGTGCTCGCAACTCACCTCTCTTCCTCCTCCAAATGAAGGCCGAGACAACAACAGTGCCCGCCTCCTTGCTCCTGTCACGGCCATCTGGTCACCAGGGTGGAGCCCAGCCTGCCTCACGCAGTCCGTGAAGCAGGCCGGAAGCGCTGGGCACGCGGGGTGTCCCTGCCCCTTTCCCCCAGTGAGGACCCCACAGATTGGACCCCAGAGACACGGAGGGTTAAGTCCACACTCGCTGACGATCCCTCAGTCTCTGCCCTCCCCACGCTTTCCGGATTGTGCCCCTCTGCCACAGGAGATGGTCCCAAGTGCTGTGAGCCCTGTGGTAACGATGGCGATTCTTGTATATAAGGTTCTGTAGGGCTTAATAAAATTCTTTCGTGGGAATTACACCATTTTTTTCTTCACACACACGGTTGAGGATGTAGGGAAGGGAAGGAAATGTCACCTGCTATCATTTATTGAATATATTGTCAATCCTTACAATACTGACAAGCAGTTCGCACCTGACACTTTGCAGAGGGGTAGGGCAAGCTCGCACGTATACTACCCTGTGCACGGCCGGTCCGCCAGGGCGCGACTGCTGGCCCGGGACAACCCCCATCCCCATCCTCCAAGCAGCCAGTCCCCTGCTCCACGAGGCTGTACCTTTCAAGTCCCAGAGCCCCAGGATGAAGGCTGCAAGGCTGGGGGACGTGCCAGGAGGTTCTTCAACCCCAGGTACGAGCCCCGTGCGCCCGGGGCTCAGGGATGGTCCCAGAAAACCTCGCGCACATCCTGGGAAGGCTCAGGGCACAGCAGGCTGGGTTGGCACTGGGAGAAGATACAGACCCGGCCCTGCAACCACGGGGGCTGCAGGCTTAGGGGGGCCTCCGGGTACAGCAGCGCCCCCCCCCCACCGCCGCAGGCCCACAAGGGGCCAGCCGCCGGCCTGTGCCAGAGCTGCCCAAATCAGCCCTCGGAAAGGGAGCCAGGCACCAAACACACAGGAGATCCAATGCCAAGCACAAGAGCAGAGGCAGGGACAGCACGTGGGGACCCCAGGGAGCGGGCCGGACAGCACCCCGGTGACCCACTTGCCACCACCCATTGCTCTCACCGGAGAGGCAGGCAGCTTGGGGGCAGAGGCACAGAAGCACGTTTTCCGGAGAAAGGAGTGTTGGGACCCTAGGGTGGGTGGGCTCCCGAGACGCAGGCTGGCTTTGAGCTCCACACGCGGCCACACTGGGCTGGCTCTGGGTCCCGCGACAGAGGGGGGCCCACCAAGGCCCCATCACAGGCCCCCCTCCCAGCTGGCATTAGCACAGTGACGTTCAGCATCGCCGCTGCCTGTTGGAGGCAACCTTCCCCGCCCTCCTTCCGTGAGTGAGAATGAAGTGATGCCTCCAGAAACCCGGGGCGTTGAGGGAAAAGGCAAGACGCCCATGAGAAAGGAGGACACGGCTCCCGTGTCGGCACCAGCGGGAGACACGAGAGGCAGCCGTGGCCGACCGAGTTCACTGGGAAGCGCTCTCGTCTGACGCCTTTACGTCCCCGCTCTCCCCGCTCGCAGGTGCTCCCGTGGCCTCAAGTTGGAAGGCGTGGAGCCGCCCGGGAGCACAGAGAAGCCCCCACGCACAGCCGCGCCCCGGCGCAGAGGAGTCCCCCCACCCGGCGCGCTGTCCGCCCTGGCCAAGAAGCCACCGACGGCGGCCAGCAGGGGACCGAGGGCACAGCATCTTCACGGGGGGATCACCCCATAGCTGGGCATGGAGAAGAGAATCGTGAGCCACCCCCGGGTCCCCATCACCCGCCGGGGCAGCAGGAGAATTCTCTGCATGCTCAGCTGTGTGCGTGCGGCCCGAAAACCTTAGGTGTCCGCAAACCTTACAGGCACCAGGTAGAGAGCCCGCCGTGTGTCCCCGGAGCGTTCGGCTGGCTCACTAAGGACGGACTAATGGGTGTCTGCAGGAAAGATCCTGAAAAAGAAAACCAGACGATGCTTCATGTTATGAAAAGAAAGTGTCACTGTAAGCGTTTACCAAAGCTGTCAGCCTTCCAGATTCTTCCCCTCGCGTCGTCTCTGCTTCTCCGGCCTGTCCACCTTCTCTGGCCCAGCTGCCCGTCCCCCTGCTCGTGCCTGGACATCAGCGCGGGGACCCACCGTCCTGCCCGGACCTCCTCAGCGGCGCCTCGTTCGTGCCCTCCGGTGCCCCCGCCAACCTCGGCCCCGCCACCGGGTACCCCATGCTTCCGTGAGCTGGCCCTTCCTCTTTGTCCCCTTCACCCCCACCGACCACGTCACACAGGACCCGCTGACCTCGTGACGGATGGCGCATGTCCAGCCACAGTCCCTCACCCACTGTCCCCTTCCTCAAACCCTGGCACAGAGAGCCGTCCCTCGGGACCAGCCGACGTCCCCGCCCTCCGCAACGCCTTCTGCATTTCCTCTGTCCCCAGGAGGCATTGCGAGTCAGCGTCTGGTGCCATCCGCCCCCCGTCTCAGGCACGGTGCTGAGCTCCTCCAGCAGAACGGCTGGGTAGCGTCTGGGGTTTTATATCGATTTGGTCGCCCATCCAACACCGAGGGGGGTCGTCTACGGGCACTCACTATACGCCTCGCAAATTCAAACATGAAAAACAAAAAACCCTTGGCAGGTGCTCAGCATCTGATGAGCGGCACCAAGATGTAGACCGTGAATGCAAGCACCGTGACACAGACCGAGAGTCACCCTCAGGGCTCAAGGGAGCACCGGGGAAGGACCAAGGCAGGAGCAGGCACCTCCGGGGCAAGGGCGGTGCGCTGATCCCACGGCTTCGCGCGCACCTGAGCTCAAGCTCCCCTCAAGGGAAACCTGGTGGCTGACTGCTGTCAGCACGATGCAGGGGACGCCGAGGCCATGGGAGGACACATCCAGTGACCAGCCGGCCACCACTCTGCCCCCTCCCTCACCAGCACAGAATGGTCTGCTTTCAGTTTTCCTGACAGTAAAGGAGCTTGGTTTATAAAAATTGCCTTCACAGTAAAACCTATTCATTACCGTCCACCTCCCTCAGCAGGCTGTCCCCGAGCACGGAGGAGGGAGGTCCCGCTGCCCACACCGGCAGGTCCCCTGCCCACAGCCAAGCCCACACAGGAGAGAGAACGGCCTCCGGGTGGAGCCCAAACCAACCGTCGGGAGCAGAACACACATAAAAAGCCGATGGTTGTGGATTCGTTTGGAATTACTTTCCACTTCATAAATTAGGTGGAAGGCAAGGCGGCAGGCAGTGGGTGGAGGAAAGAACAGACCTCAGAGTCAGAAGCCCTGGGTTTAAATCCAGGCTCTGCCCCTCCGTAGTTAGGGGACGTCGTAGGTCACGTAACTTCTCACCTTCAGTTTTCCTTGTGTACAAATTCGATGTAATCTTGGCTCTGCCTACAGTTTTCATGAGACTCAAATTAATTCTTCATTTGAACCTCCAGTCAGATGTGAGGGTGTTTTCCAAGCTGGGGGGGGGGGGGGGGGCACAGTTCACATGTGGGTCATGATAATTAATCCTGCCAATGAAATAAACCTTGCAGGACAGACCCCTTGAGACCATTCTCGTCTCCTGGAGAACCCTGGCCCTTGACTTCACCTGAAGTCCACACTGAGTGATGGCGAATCTCATGGGTCAAGCCGACTGGCCACAGGTGCCCAGATTCAACATTATTTCTGGATGTGTTTGCGAGGATATTTCTCGATGGCATTAGCATTTGGATCTGTGCACTCGGTAAACAGCCCTCCCCATGCAGCTGGGCATCATCCAAACTGTTGGAGGCCTGGGGGAGAACAAGAAGAGAGGAAGGGAGAGTCAGTCTTCTCTTGTCTTTGGACTGGGATTTACATCGCTGGCCCCCCTGGTTCTCAGGCCTTCCGGACTGGACTGAGATACACCACTGCTTTCCTGGGTCTCCAGCATACAGAGGGCAAATCATGAGATGGATGGATGGATGGATGGATGGATGGATGGATGGATGGTTGGATAGATAGATGATGGATGGATAGGTGGGTGGGTGGATGGATAGATGATAGATACAGATGAATGGATGGATGGATGGATGGATGGATGGATGGATGGATGGAAGGAAGGATGGGAGGATGGATGGATGGATGGATGGATGGATGGATGGATGGGAGGATGGAAGGATGGATGGATAGATAGATGATGGATGGATAGATAGGTGGGTGGGTGGATGGATAGATGATAGACACAGATGAATGGATGGATGGATGGATGGATGGATGGATGGATGGATGGATGGAAGGATGGAAGGATGGATGGATAGATAGATGATGGATGGATAGATAGGTGCGTGGGTGGATGGATAGATGATAGACACAGATGAATGGATGGATGGATGGATGGATGGATGGATGGATGGATGGATGGATGGAAGGATGGAAGGATGGAAGGATGGAAGGATGGATGGATGGATGGATAGATGATGGATGGATAGGTAGGTAGGTGGATGGATACAGAGATGATAGATAGATACAGATGAATAGATGGATGGATGGATGGATGGATGGATGGATGGATGGATGGATGAAGAGACAGATATCATATGCATGTTTATTCATATACATGTGTAGTTATATATAAATGTATAATCAAATAATTGATATAGAATGTAATTATAATAATAAAGGTATAGACAGATCCCTAGGTGCTACCCCATCTCCTTCATAATTTCTGGACAACTGTATATTTTTGTTTTCTATGCAGTGAAGATCCTTGGATTTATTTTAAATAAACTTTATTTTTTAGAGTAGTTTGAGGTTCACAGAAAAATTGAGCAGGAGTGACAGAGATCTCCTCTAACCTCCTTAAGCATACCTGGGCACAGCCTCCCCCATTACCAACACCCACTGTGAGAACAATACATTTGCTACAATGGATGAATCTGCATTATCACATCATTATCACCCAAGGTCCGTAGTTTACATTAGATACTGGTAACGGTTGCACAACATTTTGAATGCAATTAATGCTACTTACAAGTAGCTATAGTGGCAAATTTTGTTATATGTATTTCATCATGATTTCTAAGTTAGTAATGTACTACACTGAAAACGCTGACCTCCACACGTGAATGGGTGAGTTGGGAGGCTTGTACCTGATGTGCCATTAAGGCTCCTCACAGAAAGGGGAGGCTGAGTCTGGGGGTCCAGCATGGAATATGGTCATGACCCATCACCCAGTGTTCTGGGTATTGGCTATAAAAATGTCCTGTTAGTTTTAAAAGTAACGAGGACATCCTTACAAGGCGTGATCATTAGTTTGCAGATATAACTGCACATTTCATTTGCTTTTGAAGTGGGTCAGCATCTCACAGAGGTGAATGCTCTGTGCAGCCCCTCGATGGACTGCACTCCCGCCTGGGAGAACATTCCACAGGCACCACACTGACCCTGAAAGAAGCTGTTACAATAAAGAGTAACAGCGACCAGTAACCGGTCCCACCAGAGTGACCTTTGCAAAGGGAAGGGAAAGTTCTTTCTCCATAATCAAGGTAGAGTCCCTGGGAGACTGAGTATCCCTGAAGCACTTATGACGTCCTCTTGTGACTCCTACTACTAGATAATTGTGGCTTCGCTGTCCTGAGAGGACAGGCAAAAGATACAAAATATGAGGAAAAGCAAACAAATCAAAATACAAGGAAAAGAAACTGTAGGTACCGAGACAGCACCTAAGAAGTTGGGGGAGGTCCCAAACCCGAGGCTTGTTCTAGAAGAAAGCAGTCTGAGCACCAGGCCGCCTTACGACCCGCGTCTGTGGCTGGTGCGTGCTCCCTGATTTGATCTGTGCGAGCTTTCCCCACGCCTTAGCGGCCAGTACCTTGGGGTGCTAGGTATGTGCTCATTTTCTAGAACCCGAAGGGTTCTCTGCAGGCAGAGCCATTTGTGGGCACGAGATGGAAATTGAATGAAGCCGCTCACAAGGACCAGCGATGGCTTGCCCTTGATTTTATGGGCTCCAGATGTGTGCAGCATCATCCACCATCGGAATTATTTGCACGTGCAAATAGTTGGCAACTGTAAAAGAGCAAAACGGCGGAGGTCCTTTCACCACAGAACACCTAACACTGGGCCATTTGTCTGCTGAATTCTGCAACCTGACCTTTCTCACTCGGCTATTACATCATAGCAAGGTGGTTTTCTGGAGCCCGACCTCAGAGTGGGTTTCAAGAATGTGACGGTGACAAACACAAGGAATCCGTCACACGACAAGACCTACCTAAGGGATTCCAACAAGCCGTGCGGCTGATTCCCCAGACATGTAGGTCACCTGAGCAGCTCAGGCTGTCTGGGGCGGTGGAGGCCGGTGCGAGGAGGCAGCTGGGGAGCCAAACAACAGAGGTGTCGACATACGAGGACACCCTCACCTTGGGAAGTCACCCCCACCCTGCGAAAGGCTTGCGTCGTGCCCTGGGCCTCATTCCAGGGCCAGGAGGGGCAAAGAGCCCTTGTGAAAACAAGCAAGGTTCCCCAAAGTGGTTCTGCCAGTTCTGAGCAGACGGGAGCACATGAGCCGCCAGGGGCCCCAGCACCCCAGCAGCTGCCGCTGGGCACCCCGGAGCCGTGCAGCCCTCTCCCTGCCAGTCCCCAAGAGAAAACCCCTCGCCCCCTTCTCCTGCCTACCCCCTCCTCGTATACGTGACTCTCTTCTGGGCGTTCAGGATACAGCCAGGAACCACGTCCTCGCCCCTGTGAAGCTGACATTTTAGCTGGAGACACATAAGTAAAGAGCAGGCATGTAACACAATTTGATGAAGTGATTTATGCGGTGACGCCGAATGACAGAGGAAGGGCATGAGGAAGTGGGGAGCGTCTACGTGGGGCCCCTGGATGGGGAGAACTGGGTCTCCAGGAGGAGGAGGACGCCTCCCGGACCAGTGCTGCCCACCTCTCCGGGCTCCCCCCGCCAGACAGGAGAGGTGCTCCCCGGGAAAGAAATCTCTTTGCTGCGTCTGATGAAACAGGAGGGGAAGAAGGCCACCGGGCATCAGGCCTCAGCCCAAAGTGCCCTGCGGGGTCAGGAGACAGGATATTTGAAATCGGGGAGTCCAATACCAAAGCTGACATCATCAATGACAATTTCTCACATCGCGGATGAAGTCCTTTCCCATGACTGACACATGAACGTGGGTCCCTGTCCAGCAATGTTCTGGAAACTGCTGCTGTGGATGAAGCCGCCCTCCTTCTTGGCCTGCTCCTTGAGGTTCTCCGAGCTAGATCCAGGGGCAGGTCCTCGGCATCGCCCCCTCCCCCTGCTCCCGTGCCACCGCGGCCACTGCAGCCGCCCTGCTGGCCTCCTGCAGGGTCTCCTGACCCCTGACCACTTAGCCAGAAACCCCTGTGCCTTCGATGTGAATCCCTGGTGCCTGCTGAGTTCTGACCCCTGGGATTTTATTCCCCATTACGTATTCACCAGAGGCCGGTCAGGTCCGCAAAGATGCTCAGCTGAGCGACAGATCCAGGTTTCTAACCTCACACAGCTTCGAATCTAAGCGACAGTTCCCAGGCCTGGACGCACTTTCCAATCACATGGAGGGCGTTTCCGAAAACACGTCGTGACAGCACGCCAGAGCCACGGGATCGGCCTTCTTAGGGGGTATTTTTAAGACACTCAGATATTCTAATGTGCAACCGAGACGACCTGCAGACTGCATTCCGGTGCCCAGGGAGACGCATTTCAGGGAACCCGTGGTCAAACCACCAGCCTCTAAATGCAGCTTTTCCTAATGTGTATGCCCTTGAAATCCAGCTGTGACACTCGGCCTCCATCAGCTCTTAAACAATACTCTTCCGCTCGCAGAAGAGAAGCCTGCCTCTTCCCCCCTGGGATGGAAAAGCTTCGAGGGGTCAGACTAAGGGGCACATGTAAGTATCCACGTGGGGACCAGGAGTGAGTGGTTCTAATCATCAGAGAAGGAACCCTCTCATCCTGTCAGATGTTTCCCGAGCCTTTGCTTTCAACAAAATTAACAGGATCTGATTGAGATGTTGGCTGATAGGTCATTACAATATATCTTTGATAACACATCAGTTATGTGATTTTTTTGGCTTCTGACTGAGGACTTTGGAGAGGTGAATAGCGTCACCATGAAAAACTCCCGTTTTCATCAGTTTATCCCTACGGACGACATTTATTAGTATTTATGTGTATGATAACAATAAATATGAATGAAATTGATGGCAAATCTTACCTCATTCTAGCAATAATGTGAATCCTAGCCCATATGTGAATCCATGAGCCAAAAAGGGGAAAGTAAACAAAACAGCCATGCCCATCAAAAAATAGAAGCATTTCCGGGGCGCCTGGGGGGGCGCCGGTTGAGGGTCCGACTTCAGATCAGGTCATGATTTCATGGTTCGTGAGTTCGAGCCCCATACCGGGCTCTGTGCTGACAGCTCAGAGCACGGAGCCCACTTCAGATTCTGTGTCTCCCTCTCTCTCTGCCCCTCCCCTGCTCATGCTGTCTTTGTCTCTCTCTCAAAAATAAATGAACATTAAAAAAAAAATGTTTTTAATAGAGGCATTTCCAACACTGTATTTTGTATATTTAATAATGAATAAAATTACTATATTTACACTATTTTGATCAATGTGATTAATAATTATTGGATTCGGGAAACAATCAGTACTTTCAGACTTAGAGTAAAAGGACATTTTTCTAGTCAGTCACGTATGCATTTTTGTTGCAAAGAAATAGGACAGTATAGTCAACAAAAGACCTTTGTTCTTTAAAATATTAAGATACAAGTCTGTGGGGAAAATAGAATGGAAACAATATGTCATAGTTCCAATTAAAGAAGAGATTGTTCATGGGTTTCAAATCAACCAGTGATATCAAACCTCTGTGGCATTTAGATTCCCTTGGAAAAAAGTCATATAATACTTACTTTTTAATGTTAATATTCACAGACCCTGGAAATTAACGTCTCCATAAATGTTTACAATTATGATGAACATGTTTACCTTTCAGCCTAAAGACGCACAAATACGAAATGTTTCTGAATCCTCTTCAGAGGGTGTCAGAAGCCCCCTGGTTCCCACCCTCAGCCACCTCCCCCACCCTCCGACTGAGCACAGCTGACGTTTCCAAGTCCCAAACGGCCTGGTGCTTCTATTCGCCTTCCTTGTAGGGCAAGTGTGGCCCCCATTCGAGAGACGGTGACTTATCTGAAATCACAGGAAACCAGCAACAGCGAGGGGATTAGAGGGCGAACTTCTGAAGACCACAGCCCCGAGGGCTGAGTTATTTCTGCCAGAGAATAAAAAAGACCAATGGGGCCCCACTGAGGACCCATATTCTCTTTGCAAGGCTTTCATCCACCTTCTGAACATAAGATCCATTTTGGCCAGGCACTGCACCCGAAAATCGTCTTAATAATAAGTCAACAGACCTCAGAACAGAAACTGTTTAGAAATTCTCCAGAATCCCGTTGAACAAGAAAGTGTCAGGGAAAAGGAGGACAATGGTTGTGTGTTTGTGTAGGGAAGTGCCAGGATGAGGGTGTCCTGGGGACCCCAGTACGCACACCGACGCACACACTCGGGACACCAGAGCCCGTAGCGTGCTGCCACTCGCCCCTGCGTTCAACAGCCTTTGACACCACCAAGAAAAATATACATGGAAACGTTTACATCGCTTGTATCAACCAAAGAGCAGGTTTCACATCTGAAAAAGAGAAGAAAAATAAGAAGCACTCTTGGGGACAAGATAGAGTTGATGTATTGGGGGTGGGGAGAATGCCTCTGAGAACCTCGTTTTTCCATCATTAATAACACGTACAGAGTGGGAAGGCCAGCTTACACTTACAGAGCATTGCAGAAGCCACAGGAATCTACTCCTGTGAGAGAAATCCTCCCTGCCCCCACTGGAGGTGGTACAGGCAGAAAATGATTAGTAAAGATTCGATACCCAGGTAGGTCATTCCTCTGGGAGCAAAACCGGTGAAAATGGACAGAGAATGAAATAAATCAGTTCTGAAATATAATGAAGAAAATCAGAAACAAAATATCTTCACAGAGTGGATTTCTGGGTAATGTTCTACCCACACTGGAGTTTCCACGGGTGTTGGATAAGGAGGCTCTGACACAATGGTCGGCCGTCCAGTCACTGAGGGATGATCCCAGGGCCCAGAGCAGCTGTGATGAGGCCATTCTGAAAGTAACTTCGAGGCTGTCAAAATAGCAACCTAAGGCATTCCTTAGGAGTCATAACTTTGGGGGTGCCTGGGTGGCTCCGTCGGTTGAGCGTCCGACTTCGGCTCAGGTCATGATCTCACAGTTCATGAGTTTGAGCCCTGCATCAGGCTCTATTCTGACAGCCCAGAGCACGGAGCCTGCTTCAGATGCTGTGTCTCCCTCTCTCTCTGCCCCTTCCCTGCTCATGCGCTCGCTCTCTCTCTCTCTCTCTCTCTCTCTTTCTCAAAAATAAATAAACATTAAAAAAAAAAAAGTCACAACTTTGGAGCCAGTGGCATTGTTCACATCATGACCTTGGACTGATTATTAAACCCTACTTGGCCTTACATACTCTGTGGGTAAAATTGAATAATGTAGTACCTTACAGGGTTGTTCTGAGAATTGTGTCGATATCTGTAAAACAGAACTCTACCTGGCACAGAGAAAGTGCTCTGTGTTTCTAACGTTCTTTCGGTATTAGAGAGAATCTTGCTTTGAGGTAAGTTCTGAGAAGATCAAACATAAGTCAAGAAAATATCCTGTGCGATTGTCATTATAATGGCGGACACACGTCATTATCCATTTTCCAAGCTCACAGAATGGAGAACACCACAAGCAAAGCCTAATGTCAACTCTGGACTTCGGGTGATTGTGATGTGTCAGCACAGGTGTATCCATTGTAACAAATGTCCCACTCTGGTGGACTGTGCAGAGTGGGAGACCTGTGGGTGTGTGGGGGCAGGGGGCATATGGGAAATCTCAGAAACTTCCCCTCAATTTTGCTATGAACATAAAACTTCTCTTTTCAAAAAAAGTTGTGTTTTTTTTTAAGATAAGTAAGTCAAAGTCACCTCTACTGAATAATTACAGTGCCCAGAGCAGAATAAACAGGGATTAAGAAAAAGTACCAAGTCTGGATGTATGTGTGTGCGTGTGTGTGTGTGAGACAGAGAGAGACAGACAGAGACACAGAGAGAGACTCAAGAGATATTGCAAAGGAAGGGCCCCCGAGACATCTGAGCCATGGCACTTTCACTGGGATGGCTCTTCTAAAACACTGGTAGCTCTGGAGAGTCTACAAAGAACATGAGTATTTGGCCATCAGGGTGGAACAGAGAACCATGAGGTATGTCTTTAGGCTGCGTTTGCTTAGTAAATGTTTTTAATTTGCCTGAGGCTCACTGGGGGATACCTGGATGCTAGTCTATTTTAAGTCCTTAAGGACAAGGAAGCTGATGACTAGGAGGATGGTGTGGGTCCCCTTTGGTCACAACCCGTGGAGAGACTTGCTTGAACTCATTCATTCATGCAACAACAACCAACTTTAGGGGCATTTACTATGACTTAGTACGACCCATTGCCGCAAACACAGAAATGAAAGAGGCACGACCACGCCTTCAGAGGACCTAACTGGGGAGGCAGACATCGAGGCCACACATCCTTGAGGATCAGAAGGAGGCTAGGACAGAAGCAGATCACGTGTCCAGAAGTAGCAAGAGGAGGACAGAGGACAGGATTGACTGTGGTTTGCATGGGTGCGGGAGGGGAGCAAGCGGGGACAGAGATGGTTGGACTCGGGGAGATTTTAGGGACATTGGGGAAGGCAGGGGTCACGCAGGAGCAGGGATGCGTGTGTGACAATCAGAGTAGATGAAATCGCAAGGGCAAACGCACTAGAAGAAATAGAACATCCTGACGTACAGAGAAGGAGCAGGTGAGGTCTGCAGAAAGGGGAGCTCCCAGCGAGGGAGGAGGAGCCCAGAGGAGCAGAGAGAAAAGAAGCCAAGCCAGGAAGAAAGTATCGAAGTTTGCTATGATCGGTTCAAAGCACTTAGCTTTGTTACTTCAGAATCGCACCTCATTTGTTTTCACCAGCAAATTATTTGAAAAGAGTGCTTTCCTATGTTACTATTGAGAACATTACTAGCAAAAATCCAGCGCCTCGTAAGTTATTATTCCTCCAGACATCACTTCATTTGTCCTCACTCGATCGCCTTCCCTTTTCTCCTGTTCTCCAGAATAATCTGGACCAATTTCCATGGCACCGACCTCCCCATTAACGTACGATGTTACATACTCCTCTGGTTGTATGCGATCTCATACAAAAAGCTTGGCTTCTGGTTCTCCGATCTCAACCAAAAAGCCAGTTTTGCTAATAATTAACAATAATGAGCGCTTTTTGTATGCATCCTTATGAACTGGTTTAAAGCATCCACGGTTCAATGAAACATTTATAACATTCGCAGCTTATTAAAATGCTTAAATCCGGGGCGCCTGGGTGGCTCAGTCGGTTGAGCGTCCGACTTCAGCTCAGGTCACAATCTCGCGGTCCGTGAGTTCGAGCCCCGCGTCGGACTCTGGGCTGACGGCTCAGAGCCTGGAGCCTGCTTCCGATTCTGTGTCTCCCTCTCTCTCTGCCCCTCCCCCATTCACGCTCTGTCTCTCTCTGTCTCAAAAATTTAAAAAAAAAAAAAAAAAGCTTAAATCCTTGTAGTATACATGAGGAAATACAGTAAAATTGCCACATGGTTTTAAGAAAATAATTCCGAAAATGTGAACACCAGTATCTCCATGACTTTACTCATTCCTGTTGCCATAAATTCTTGTCATTCGAGTTTAAAATACGAATCGCTTTCCATACATCCTGAGATGGCCACGGAAGTGCACGTTAGCTGGCGGAAGTAAGTGCAAACTCTAAGGGAAGTACGTGGGCGCCCCAGAGAAGCGTGGAGAACTCGCTCTCAGCAGAGGACCCAGCAGCCATCACGCAGGCCTTTTCAGTGATGCCTAATGAAGAACCCTCGTCCACCTGGTTCTGTGGTTTCCAGAGGCGAAGGGAGGAGAGGCTCCTGGGAAAGGGTTCTGGAAGAAAACAGAAAGCACCGCAGGAAGCTTGGAAGAAGGTAGATCGGGAGCACGGTACCAAAAACGGGAGGTTTGGATAATCCAGCAAAAACACGTACTCGGAACCTTGGAACACCACGCTCCTGGGCCACGCAGAGTAACTGGGGGAGTGTGCTACCTGCGAGTGTGCACACGTCTATTTGTAAACAGCAAGAGGTGAACACCACTACCAGCCCACAGGAAGGAAGGCCAATTGGGAAAGTGATTAGAGTCTGTTTGTCTCACCCCGTGAGTGTTAATTACTTGTTTGCATTCATTATTTGCTGTCATTTGTTTGCACTCACAAATATGCTCACATCTCGGCATTTGTCATCAGAAGGACTCTTCGCATGTTCCTAGACTTCCGCGTGTAAATAAGGCGATTGTGTTTAAACTGAGAAATATTTTCCCATTCGAGTAGGTCTGCAACACGAGTCTAACGTATGAGTATGTGCATTCTTCTCTACTGTCTTTGTTTAGGACCCTGCCTTTATTTTCTGGCCAGTTGGGTGGCTGCTAGCCAACCTCCTGCACCAGCGAAACCCACAGGACTGTGCTCTGTTCTGAGGCCAGGTCGGGGAGAGGGAGCTTTGGGAAGGAAGGAGGTCGGTCTGGTTGTCCAGGGCCGCGAGAGGGCACAAGTTTACGCACAAGATGTTATTCACAGGCGGAGAAATGAAGACCCAAGGCCAGCATCTGCACTTCTCAGAGAGGAAGAAACCAAGTCCGAGGCAAAGGGGCTCCAACAAAGCAGAACGCAAGGGCTCACGAGCATGACATTGGAGCCGGAAGCTGGGGAGAAGCCGGGCCGTGCTTACAGGGGGTGTGAGGCTTCACCTGCACACACAGGGGCTGCCGGTAAGGGGCCAGTGTACCGACACTAGGCTCGCGTGGCAGAGGCTCTGGGATGTGAAGGAGGCGCAGCTGGGGTCGACACCACTTGCTGAGGACGTGTCTTCTCAGTGGAACGGGGCAGCCCCTGGCAGTGATGGAAACGAGGCTGTGAGAACCTCCTCCATCACCTGCTCCCCACCTCTTTTGATCGTCAGGGTAAGTGCCGGCCCCTCGGGATGGAAGGTGAGGTATCGGGGAGACCAAGCTGGTAACAGGAGAGCAGAATAATTGAGGCAGATTCACAGCGAGAGACAGAGAAGCGGGGCTTGAAGACAGTGCGAGGAAGCGACCTGAAGGGCTGATGTGAGAGACCGTAGGCACCCGCTACAGACAGACTGCGTCCCTCCAAAATCCATATGCTGGAACCCAACCCCCAGTGCGATGGTGTCAGGAGGAAGGACCACTGGGGTGATGAGGTCCTAAGGGTGGAGCCCCCACGATGGGCTTAGTGTCCTTTTAACAGAGGGAGAGACCCAAGAGCTCTCTCACCACAACGTAAGGACACAGCAAGAACAGTGCCACCTGCAAAACCAGGAAGACAGACGGCACCGGACGCAGGACGTACCAGTGCCTGGATCTTGGACTCCCAGACCCCAGAACTTGGCGGAGTGAATGCCTGTCATTTAAGCCCCCGGTCTGTGGTATCTGTATGGCGGCCCCAACAGACTAACACAGGGCTCAAGGCCACCAATTTGGATGGACAAGAAACGCGAGGGCATTACGATGATCTGAACAGGGAAGACTGCACATGGATGGCTCTTACTTTTTTATTTGTTTGGTTGGTTGGTTTCTGTCTAAATCTCTACCTGTTCCATAAAAGTTGTTTGAAACCACTTAAGAAGTACGAAATGACTCACCTTTTTATGTGACGAAGAATCGTGGCTAAGCGCACATACACTTACCAGAGTTAGACTGGGGAGAGGGCTGAGAGCTAAAGGGTATTTAGGATGGTCGGCAATCATTAGAATGGGGCCACTGGGAACTTCCCCGGCGAGCGGAGAAGGAAAGCGAGCTTACGTTTTAGGTCCTTCTCCACTACGTTAGAAGTTGCAAGTCACAACCATCAATAACAAGTGAGCTTAGCGACTTCACCTCTGCCGGTGCAGCCTCACAAATTCCTCCACGATGCGAAGTCACTGCCGCCCCGGGTTTACGGTAAGGGCGGCTCTTCGTGGAGACCTTGGCTTCCACCTCTGTCTTGTCACTTCCTCAACTGCACCTCTTAAGCAGAGGCCCAGAACTTTCAGAGGACACTTATGTTTACCCCAGCATCTCCAAGGTGTTCTGTGGGACCCATCCTGAGAGAAAACCTGACAAAAACTGTCCCATGTTCATATGAGAAATTACCCACAAGACTCCTTCCTACTCGTGGAAGCTAATACTGGTCATTGACATATCAGAAGTCCGGAGAAGTCCCACAACAAAGTAATGTTGATTAGCTCTGGTTAAACTTGTCTTTAAATGTTAAGTCAAAGACACTTTGATTGAGATTCTATTAAGTCTCCGTTTAAATTTATTAAGCACAGGACCTCTTTTCCCACAGCATTATGTAGTACAGAATGTACAGAATGTAGTACAGAATTTTGGAAAACACCATAGGGCTGCCAGAGGAATCAGTCCTTCCTAGTCTCAAAACACATTATAATTGGGGGCGCCTGGGTGGCTTGGTGGGTTGGGTGTCTGACTTCAGCTCAGGTCATGATCTTGTGGCTTGTGAGTTCGAGCCCCACGTTGGGTTCTGTGCTGACAGCTCGGAGCCTGGAGCCTGCTTCCGATTCTGTCTCCTTCTCTCTCTGCCCCTCCCCCACTTGCTCTCTATCTCTCTCTCAAAGTAAATTAAAATAAACTTAAAGAAAAAAAGATTAAAAAAACTACCAAACCCACACCAGGTAAGACAGATCATCTGGACAGGTCTAACATCTACTAAATAAATTTACTGGTGAATGCTCCCAAACTACTGAGAGAGAAATTATACCAATTCTCCACAGTATCTTCCAGAAAACGGAAGCAGAGAGAATACTTCGTAATCCATTCTGAGGCCAGCATCACCCAAATACTAAAACCTGATGAAACACATGAAGAAAAAGGAAAAGTACAGACCAGGATCTCTTATGAATAAAGATGCAAAAACCCTCAATAAACTATCAGCAAGTCATATACAACAAAATATAAAAAAAGAACTCTACACCAAGATCAAGTGGACTCGCTACAGGGAGGCAAGACTGGACCAACATTTGAAAATAAGCCACTGTACTATACCACATCGACAGGCTACAAAAGAAAAATCGCATGACTACGTATCAATTAGCATAGGGAAGAAATTTGACAAAACTCCAATACCCACCCACGAGAAACTTCTCAGTGAAAATACAGGAGAATTTTCTCACCTGGTTAGAACAGCCACCAAAAAATACAGTTAGCGTCATGCTTAATGGTGACAAACTGAATAATTCCCCCTTAAGTTCAGAAACAAGGCAGGGGTATCCCTGCTCCCCACTCGTACTTAACACTGTGCTAGAAGTCCTTGCTGGTGCAAAAAGACAAAGAAAATTTTTAAACGTAAGAAATAAAGGAAAATAAAAATAAACTACGACTAGGTTGGGCTTATGCCAGGAATACAACATTTGTCCACCATTTAAAAATGTATTAAAGTAATTGATGACATTCCTAGATTCATAACACAATTAATAACAAAACCCACATGATTATCCCAATAGACGCAATGAAATAATTCTACAAAATTCACTTAAACTCGAGATAAAACTCTTAGCAAACTAGGAATAACCTAACAGCGAGTGTTAAAATAAAAAATTGCTTCAAATGTAAGTCAACAATGAAAGGTTTAAAACATTCCCTTTAAGAGCGAGAATAAGGTAAGAGTACCCTCTGTCGCCACTTCTATTCAATACTGAACTGTGGGGGAAAAGAAAAGATAGGAAAGGGAAAAACTGAAAAGATGTGAAAGGATCTAGAAGAAAGAAGATTGTACACAGAAAGAGCAAAAGAATCTACAGTTAGATCGTTGAATTAATAAGAAAGTCAGCAAGGTCGCTGGACATGAAATCAATACACACAAGTCTGTGGCATTTGTGTCACCAGGAATAAATGTGAGAAAACATAAGCCCGCAATTCTCCATAGCAACAATAAAAATACAAGAAAGAAAAATCTAACCAAAGATGAACAAGATCTTTACAGAGAATATTAAGTGCCATGAGAAACATTGATCATCTTTGTGTATGTGTGATATTTTTGTGGCTATCGACAACGATATGTTTTTTTAAATTATATATTCTAACATAAAAAATACCTTTAATAAGTTGAGGGAAAGATCCATGCTCATGGAAAGGAAAGCTTACGATGGAAGGCTATGAATTCTCTGCGATTAATCTCTCTTCAAAGCAGTCTCCATCAAAACCCCAGCCGTGTTTAGAAGAACTCGGAAAGCCAATTATGGACAGTGTATGGAAAAACAAAAGCTCCTATTAGCCAGACTTTGATAAAGATTAAGAACAAGGCCACGGCGGGCAAGGGGACAGAGGAACTGTCCTCAGAGATGCCAGCGCTCGTGAGGCTCGAGTAACAGAAGACACCGTGAGTTCGATGCAGCGAGAAACACAGACCAATGCAGCAGAGCCGAGAGCCCAGGAACAAGGCTGTGACTGTGTTACAAGGGACGTTCTGGGACTGTGTCTGCGTGAGGCGCTCCAGCTACAGAGGAAAAGGCATGGAATGGCCACTGGTTACGTACACGGGAGGAAACACAACAGGATCCCCCCTCCAATCAGAACCGGGAACGCATTTCAGTGCAAATCTTCCCATGAAGTCAAGGCACAAGACACATAACAGGTGGTCGAGGGGAAGGTCTTCATGAACTTGGGAAAGGACAGAGTTCTGGGACCCTCTCCCCATTTCCCCGGCATCTCCGACCAGGGGCCAGGGTGCCGGGAGACAGGGCGACAGACAGGGAGAGGCTGGCACAGAAACCCCTGGGCACCCCCTGCGAGCAAGAAGGGGTTTCCACTAATCACCGTGACCCAGACCGCAGCCACGGCCGCCGGTCCTCACGCACGGAAGCCTGTGCGCCTGGTGGGAAGCCAGCCAGGCGGCGACAGGAGGGGACGGCTCCACAGGACTCAAGCGGCTCCAGAGCCAGCCTACCCGGCGTGACACGGACGTGCTTAGTGAGTGCTTCTGTTCGTTCTTTATTTCATTCTTGATGCTTTAAAATTCAGCTCTTCCATTTTTAGTTCACAAATAGTGGTGGGTGTTTTAAATGTTACATAGCTGAATTTCGTAACCTTTGACAGTTTTGTCGTATCTCTGGCAAATACCTACCCGCCCCCACCCCCGCCCCGGGCGGGAGAGGACATGTGAATCCTGCCTCTGCTGCCCCCCACACTGTGTTATGAACGTAAGGACAGACTCACCCTGTCTCAGAGAAGAGGCTGTCAGAAACAGCTCCGGGGGTGATGACTGACGCTCCAGAGATGAGCAGAAAGAAAGTGAACTGACACAAGTCTGGAGGGCAGAGAGAGACTCCGGGGAGAGGCAAGTACCGGAGAGAAGTGTGAGATGAGAGCCGGCATCCCGGGGGGTGAGATGGCACGCAGTCTGGTTCTAGATTCAAATCCTGGCTCCAGCACTCAGCAGGTCTGTGATCCACTGCGAGGGACGTAACGCCTTACCTTTCAGATCTACTCCTCAAGGGTTCTATAAGAATGAGAAATAATGTGTGCAAAATGCCCGGCACGTAGTAGGTGTTCTGTGTGAGCTGTGATCATTACCGACAAAGTATAGGGTCCTTGGTTTCTCCGTGCGCTTGGATAAGGACCGCACCTCCGCCATAGTCATCTAATGGGGTTAGCAGAGGAATTCCTTGTCAAACTTGCCTTCAATGTTAGTGGCAGGTTGTTTTACACACACGCTCCCTCATGTTGTTCACACTTCCACCAGCAGACGAGTGTCCACCCCCTCTCCCTAATCACCATGGGGGTCCTGTGACTGGCCCACGCAACAGAGAGTGGTTCCGAGGCCAGATCACAAAAGGATACAGCTTTAGCTTGGGACACAGGCCTCGGAGCCCGAGCTAAGACACGAAGCCCAGCGACCCTGAGGACGGAGAGAGATGTTCAAGGAACACATAATGCCACACTCAGCAGGTTGTGTCCAGAGAGCCCAGGCACCAGATGTGACTGCAAGCCATTCTAGATGATTCCGGCCGGCACGTAGCCCCCAGGCCGGGGAGCTGTCACCCAGGAAAGCCGAGAGGAGCTGCGCCCACCACACCCTGCCCAGATTGCTGACTGCTGAGAAAAATAAAGGTTTAGAGCCGCCAAGCTTCAGGGTGGCTTGTTACACAGCCATGGTAACCAGGACAATAGTCTTTGCTTGCAAGAGCTTGTCACATTCAAAAAAGGAAGAGAAAAGAAAACCCTCGGGGACATTAGATAGAATTGCTTCCCTTTGGGGATAAATGTGGATCTTTCAACACTGAGCCTTCCTACCAGCACTGAGTCCCACACCCAGTCCTTCCTGTGTAGCTTCCACAGTGAGATGTGTTTTCTTCCCATTTAATCACTGAAAAGAGCTGACCTGTACGAATGCTTTCCTAATGATAATATCTTTGTATCCCTGTGATAACCCCGCTTTGTCAGGAGGTGCTTTTATCTGCACCTCTGGAACTGGTTTGCTAACAATCTCTCATGTAGAGATTAGCATGTAATTTTTTTAATGTTTATTTATTTTCGAGAGGGAGACTGGGCAAGATGGGGTAGAAGGGCAGAGAACGAGGGAGAAAGGAAATGCCAAGCAGGCTATGTGCTGTCAGCACAGATCCCAGTGTGGGGCTCAAACTCATAAACTGTGAGATCATGACCTGAGAAGAAACCAAGAGCCGGATGTTCAACGACTGAGCCACCCAGGGAGATCAGCATGTGATTTTTTACCGTGTCCTGATTTTGATATCAAGGTCATACAGAAGACGTAAAATGAATGTCTCACATCTCTCCCGTCTCTGCTCTTTCATAGCTGGGATGCATATCCCTGGGATGTTTCCTGGAACTGAATATAAAAGTCTTCAGGTCTGGTATTTAAACTACTGATACAATAGATTTAATATTAAAAGATTATTTAAATGGTCTTTTCTTGTTTTACTTTAGGTACATTTTAAATTTTCTAAGAAGTAGGCTAAAATATCTTATTTGTGTGCAATTCTCGAATAATAGTTTACCCAGTATAAAATCCTCAATTGATCATTATTTTCTCTTAGCGCGTAGGTGTCTTGTCTTGTAGCTTCCGTTGTTTCTGACACTTGCCGTCATTCCAGCTGTGGTTCTTACAAAGGTGACCTGTCTCTCTCGCTTCTAAAGTTGTCTCCCATCTTTGACGTTCTGCTGTCTCGTCGTAACATGTCTGCATGCAGATTTCTGGGGCTGTCAATCCTGCTTGGGGCTCATTAAAATAACTGCATACGACTTGTTTTGGTTCTTTGCGTACTCTAAGCTCTTTTTTCACTTCCTCTCTTTCTTAGCCCCTTCCCCACCGTCGAAGAAGCTCTGGTGGACTTTGTCACACAGTGTGACACTGGCCAAAGGACTGAGGGACCCAACGAGGAGCAGAGGGATGTCTCGAGCAAGTAGTCCACAAGCAAGTGTAGGGACGTAAATTTGCTGGTGTGCAGTCACCTGGGCACACCTGGTGGGGACATAAATGGGACCAAGTGGAGGCTCACGGACTGGGTGATGAGCACTGCGACGGGGCCCGTCCAAAACACACACGGCATCAGGTGTGATCACAGCCATGTGCTGGCCCAGGCAACTGTGCTCTTGTCCCGACTATCCCTGAGTTCTTCTAGACTTCGGACAAGCTCCAGAATAAATTCAAATCCATCATTCTCCCTCTAGAAATTGTTATCCCCATGAGTAAACAATTTGCTGAGTAAATTCCAAAATGGAGTCAATATTCTAACGGTAAATATGACTCGCTCACCCAACTTTTGGATATGTGGGTTATCAGATTTCAGGATTTGAGGGAGAGACAGGGAACTGGCATTTATCAAACATCGGCCTTGTACCGGGCCCTGCCTCTGACACCGACCTGACCACAGGCACAGACGTGTGCAGGCGTGCACTATCGTCCTGACCTGGACAGGTGGCCAGTGTGAAATGCCGACCCGGGTGCACATCCAGCTCTCACGGCTCCAAGCCCTTCGCCAGGCCAAGATCCTCCACCGACATCACCCTCTGCACAGAGATTCAGGGCCTAGGTCCTCGCCCTGTGCCTCTACTGCTGACCAGCTGGACCACTTACTTTTCTCTGAGCCTCGGTTTGCTCATCTACAAAAGGGAAGAGGACAGGCTGCTGAGGCTCCCTCACAGGGCTGTCGTCAGAATCAAATGAGCCCTTTGACAAGCAGGTACAAGATAAGCCGTCGAGAACCACACACGGAAAGCACTGGAGATGTCGCCAGAAATGCCGACCAGCGCTTCCCGGGCCCGCTCTGTATCAGATTTCAGAAACAACATGCCCACGAGAGAAACAACTTGGTCCAGGAAGGCAGGTATTGGGCACAGAAGGGAGGGATTGCAAGCCTGGAGAGTGGCAATTTATGTAGCTGTTGATTTTACAAATCATTAAACATAACAACAAATATAAAAAGCAAGCGTTTCCTGCCCAGATAGAAAGTGGAGTCAGAGGGTTACGTGTGGTGTTCCCCGCGAGGGGCCATTCGACAGCCGTTACGTGGTCAGCTGATGCAGAGTGTTCCAGCCTCACCCTCCAGGAGCAGGGGGGCTGCCAAAACCACCTGCGTCTCCGCAGGACCAGGACCCCCATGAGCACCCCCAGAAAACATCTGCACAGCTGCCACAGTAGAGCTGGATGGATGCTTGGAAGACACGTGCTGCCCACTCTCTGGCTTGTAAACCAGCAGAAAGACCATGACTGCTGTGCCTGTCAACCCAGCTTCCAACCACGAATAGACCCGAACAACCTGCATTCGCAGAGAGCACCTGATCTGAGGTTCTCCACTTCTGTGCCCAGTGCCTCCGACCCTCTCCTGTCCTTACCACCAAGGACCGCGTCTGCCATGCGGCCGAACCAAGAAACTTGTGTGACGGAAGGAAGAAGGGAAGAATAACATCTTATTTCAAGTACTTGGCTCACATCCTGTGGTCCTCTGGTTGCCATTTGGTTTATCTAGACAGAGACCATCTGACAAGGCCCAGAGACGATCCAAACCTCGTCCAGGGGATCTGCCCACTGGCCCCATTTCACAGGCCTTGAAGGAACCCTTCACTCCACACCCTGTATGCCATTCTGGGCTCTCAGCACCAGGGTTATAAACATTTCAACAACATGCAAACTTGAAAGGCGATATTTCTTTCAGACCAAGAACATGGGCTAGTTTGACGACCGAGAGAAGGGAATGCACAAACTGTTCCATCACACGTTGTAATGTTTTTCTTTCTTCTTTTCTATTTGTCTCTTCCCAATGGTTCTAAGATAGATTAGACTGCTTATTGGCCATGATGTACTTATATGAAGAGCTTTCATATCTTGTGCAGCTCACAGTGTCTCCAATAGAAATCTATTGTGACTAAGTAAGAGTGATATTTTTGCTCGGGAGTATCTGCTACATTGCACTAGCTTCATTTGGAGGAAAAAAGCATTTTCGTCTCTGAATTGCAGTACATTTGATTTCTTTGTTTAGCTCAGAAAACAGATTGATGGATTGACTTAAGAAACGTTTATGGAAATTCAAGGGGTTAAAGCAAGAAATACCTACAAGAGCGCGCGACGAGAACATAAATAAAATAAAGGCATGACATTGGTTACTTTTGAATTAACAAACATTTCCCTTTTTTGGAAATTTTGTTTTTCTTTGCAGTGAAGACCAAATATATACGATTTACATCAGACAACTTTCCAGGACTTTTTTTTTTTCTGACTATAGACTCTCAGGGGTCACAATTCATACTTCTTTCTAATCTCTCTATTCTTCTGCTATCACACACTACTCCTGTACCTTTAAGTATCTGGGACATTTTTGCAGGCAAGGTGGTTCTTCAATTATTAAAACAACAGGCAGACTGGAGAAAGGTAGACATTTCTCATTTGCTAGTTTAAATAAAACGGATGCCTCACAGTCACTTCTGAAGCAGAGCCAAAGAACCTGCTACCCAAGGCAACACATGTACAGTAAGTCACTTTACGAACTACAGTGGAGATTTTAGTCACGTGAATAAGGCCCTTGTAAAGTCAACAATGACTGCCAGAAGGGCGTCAGAGCTTACCTGACAGTGCAGACAGTGTTTCATTTTCATAAATGATCTGTCCCTCCGTCCCTCCATCGTCTATCTCCTATTATCTCTCTATCCATTCGTCTATCTATCCACCCATCCATCTACCTTCTATCTATCCATCCATCCATATTTTCTCCATCTAGCACCTGCCTATCTATTCATCTATCTAACTTTTACCTGCACCTGCCATTTGCACAGAACACTGTTACATCATCAGACAAGTGATAGCCTGAAATAAAATCTTTTCAACAGTGAGCAGTCTCTCCCCCTCTGGGATGTGAACCCATTCCAACATTACACTATTTAGCTAGTGTTCAGCACAGTATCCAGCCCACGGTAGGGGGTGCTCCGTACATGTTTCCTGATTCAAAAACACTCAACGAACCATTGCAGCAGCTCAGATGGCAATAGTCAGTCAACTGTTGGTTCCATGTAGTTATTGAAAACGTGGGTCATTTGCCAGGTTTATCCTGCAGTGTTATGACCAGGTCCTCCTCATGGGATGATTCGTGAAACGGTTCATCGTTGGAGGTTTGCAGAAACCACGTGATGTCGTCGGGGCTTCTGCGGATCCTCTTAGACTATGGCTTTAGAAAATTAGACCGAAACTCAACCAGTAGTGCATCCTTGATTATAATTACGGTTAATGGATTTAAGGAGAAGCATTTTACATTGAAAGTTTCTGCCCTTGAGTGGCGGGGAGCAGCCTTCTTTATGGCCACGGAACTTGGAATGCCAGAGTCGGTCCTGATGTTTCCTCAGACCTCCCAGGCCCCTGCGTGCTGCTCACACCATGGGGTCTCCATCCAGGAGGCTCAGAGAACAGGCTGCCTTCCCATACGTAAGTGGGGCTTCTGTCTTTCAAATATCAAAGGACAAAAGGAGGCTCCTGGTCCCTTTTCCAAATAAGAAATGGCATACAAATATCTATACACCTATACCTCTATCTGGATAGGCACCTTGGACACTTTATCAGCGAGACAGAAGGAAAACTCTAAAGAAAAGCAACCTTGATAGTTTTATCAAATGTGAAAGGCTGGGGGGCAATGACACAGGCTGTTTACAAAGCTGGGTGTGACGGGCAACTTTCAGTGGAGAGAGAGAGAGAGAGAGAGAGAAAATGCTTCTTCCATCTAGACAAAGAAAAAAGAGAGATTCAGAGAGAGACAGACACAGACAGGTGAAGAGACAGAGAGAAGCTCACATCACACAGACGCAAGGTAAGTGTCTGTCTCCGTCCTGATTGCCAGAACAAAGCACCATACGGTGGGCGGCTCGTACGACAGACGTTCCCTCCTCACAGCTGCGGACGCCGAAAGCATGAGATCCAGGCACCGACATGGTCAGATGACAACCTACTGGCTTCTTGTGTCCTCACATGGCAGGAAGAGGGTGGGCTTAGCTCTCCTGCCTCTTTCCACAAGGGCACTAATCCCACACGAGGGTCCAGCCTCACGACCTGCTCACTTCTCAAAGGCCCACCTCCTAACACCATCACCTCGGGGCTGGGATTTAACATATGAGAGGCGGGGGACGCCTTCAGTCATAATGGCATTATTACTGTCTCACCCGTGCTATAGACTGAACATTTCTACACCCCCAAAATGCATGCAGGCTCTCCACCACCTTAGCCTCCTGCCTTTTAAGGCAAAGAACGAGCCTAGGCTGGAACCTTCTAGTTCCCACGTTGCATGGAAGCACAGAGTTAAGGTGAATCTCCCTTCCGCCTTGTCCTCTGGGTCCGGGACTCCCCCAAATGCCTCCGCACCCAAGCAACCCAGCCCGGCAGTGACAGGCCAGTGACAGGCAGCCACTCTCACATCAACCCAGCACCGCCCCAGAGTCCTCCCGGCCTCCCCCGTCCCACAGCCCAGCTGCAAAGGCTCCCCTGCTCCCTGCGGCCCAGTGCCAGAGCCCAAACCTCCGGGGCCCACAAGAAAAGGGATTCAGCGAGGAAACCATCTGGAAAAGAAACAGGTACCTTTTGGCCACAGAGAGAGTAAAAACTCAGGCTACTGGTTTCTTTTTTTGGATAAACATTCATTTAAACACGGGAAGACCCAGGGCTCTGTGCAGACACGCTGCCCACCCCTGCGTCCTGTCCCCTCGGCCACCAGGGACAGGTGGACAAAATGTCGGCAAGTAGACCCCACTGGACGACATGGCAAATGCCAGGGACCGTCACCGCGTAGTCTAGAACTCACTGTGCTCGCGCTGTCAGGGGCCAGGACGGAGCGTGGCCACACAGTGTCCTCTGCCCTTTCCGCCCGCCCCTGCCTTGTGAGTTCTGCCCTCCAGAGGCTGCTTCAACGCCTTTCCTGGCCACAGAGAATGGCCACATACGATGATTATCTCTGTAACTTGGAGGAACTGAGAAAACCAGAGCCAGGTAAAACGGGGGGTCCCCCTGTCGGCACCACACCTTCTGTTTAGGAATATTACAGCACAACCAGTAAGACATGCTGCACTGATAGAAGTTTGCAACCGAATTCCATGAACTCTGACCCCTTCCCACATTAAAGAACACAGGCTGATAAGCATATGGGTAGACAGATCAATAAACAGAAAGATAAAACCAACTTTTGATTATCTGTGTTCATAGAAGGACAACACAGATGAGTCCAAATCACAAGGCACCCAATCTCATTTGAAGATTTTCTACATTTGCCTTGACGTCAACCTTTCTGGGGCATAGCTTGAAAGAGAGAGAGGGAGAGAGACCCAGAGTGGGGAGAGAGGAAGGAAGGAGAAAAATAAAATACTGTCATTTTTTAAAAAGGCTTAAATAGCTTTGCTTCCTCTTCCTTCTGGACGTGCGAACTCGCAATGAGATACGGTCGCGGTGGACCAGCCGTGTCTGGAGCCACACGGACCCGGCGCCGGTCCAGGCTGAGTGACGGAGCACGTGCAACAGCCGTGGGGAAGTCAGCTGCTCACCCCAGTTCCAGCTTCTTCCCCAGAGAGAGAGAATAACCATCCCCACCCTCGGGGGCCGTGGGTGTCAACAGGCACAGCCTCGTGGCTACTGCCCCATCCCGTGGGGGGTGGGAGGGACCGTGAGCCCCAGGTTCACGCCTGCAGATACAGTGTTTACAAGCCACCCGCACCCCCAGGGTCCCGGCCCCCACAGCTGAGCCCTTGCACTGCGTGTGTGGGAGGAGGTGCACTGTCCTTCCCCTTCCTCACAGACCCCAAAAGCTGCTCCTTGAGACGCTCCCCGTGCCCTGCGCCCTTGCCTTTACCAGATTTATAAAGTGGGGAGCCAGGGAGCACATGGTGGACCCCACTGGGCCCCACCTGTGGAGGGGACTGTCCCACCGTTCTGGGGACAGGGGAAGACGGGACTCTAGGCTCAGGTGACCCAAGTCTAAGCCTGCATCCGTTCCACGCAACCACAGATGTTCTGTCCACCTTGGACCCCCTGAGCCTCAATCCCTTTTGTGCAAAAGGAGATTGAATAATCCTGAGTTGCTACTGTGCCCGGAGGTTTGAAACCCCTGGCCTGGGCATTGAGGTGGGACTGACACCTTCCGAGTCGTCGTCTGTGCCACGGCTTGCCAGCCACATAGGCTGGGGCTACTTGTGCGACCTGTCCGAGCCTCACTTTCCCCTTTGCAACACCCTCTACCTTACACTATGGCTGTGGGTCAGAAGACAAAGGACTGAGAAAAAAGCTCATGGAGTGGTACTTGTCATTTCTATCAGGGTTACTATCTTGATGACAATGATTCAAAACTTGGTTAGTTTTTGGGGCGTCTGGGGGGCTCAGTCGGTTGAGCATCTGACTTCGGCTCAGGTCATGATCTCATGGTTTGTGGGTTCAAGCCCCACATCGGGCTCCGTGCTGACAGCTCGGAGCCTGGAGCCTGCGTCGGATTCTGTGTCTCCCTCTCTCTCTGCCCCTCCCCTGCTCATGCTCTGTCTCTCAAAAATAAATAAAAACGTTAAAAAGAAAAAAAAACTCGGTTAATTAGGACGTAAAGAAGGAAAGACACAGTAAGCCCAACTCCTGATCCCTCCTAGGTGTTCACGAAGCGGTTCTGACCATCTGCCGGCCCCTCCCGAGAAGCCCTTCCTGGCTGTCTGGAAGCTGGAATTTCCTTTATAATGTGACCCTGGTTCTCTCCCAGGGGTAACTGCTTTCAGGGAGATCGGAGTCCAGGGGACGGGCCAGCCCCCAGACCACAGACAGCAGCGGCCCCGGAAGTCCCCTGACGGCCTAGCCACGTCACGGGGGGCGTCGGTGCCGCTCAGACTTGCTCTGCATCTGGTGCCTCCCCCACCTTTGTGTTTTTCTCCTCTCGTCCTCTGCCCTTTCTCTTCTGACCTGAGCCCGGGGGCCCCCTGGCGTCTGGCTCCCAGCCTCGTTCAGGGCCCCCTCAGTTCCTCTCTGTCCCCTGCCCCCGAGTGTCCGGTCCTGCCCGCCACTTTGCTCCCTCGTGCTCTGATGGGCCCCTCTTTTCTTCTCAACCCAAGGGCGTGGTTGTTGGAAAACACGAAAGGCCAAAACCCAAACCTGGCCGAGACAAATCAGGAGCCGTCTCGGCCACGGAAACCCGAGCTCGGCGCCACACCTGGAGAAGACAGAATTCAGCCCCGTGGCCCCTGCCAGGCCAGAAGGGGCCCCCTGACAGCATCCGATTATAGTAGTAACAGCAATCGCAGGGAATATTGATAAACCGCAGGTTTTTACACACTGACTGTGTTCCGGGCAGCGTCCAAAGCACCTCACGTGAATTTCTTTAATCCTCGTAGAGCTGGAGGCTGAACTCGGGAGGCCCCAAGGCCGGGGGTGTGCTAGGGGGCTGTTCAGCTGGGCTGCTCTGGGGGAGGCGGTGAACACGACGGGCTTTGCGGTCGGACCGAGATCCGCTTTCTTACGGGGACAAGAGGGAAGTGGCAAGGGCCCGTGCGGACGCCAGCAGCCTCGACACCAGTCCTGGAGACTCCAGGCCTCTTGCTTTCATCACAAAAGCGTGTCGGACTAGACAGTCTTCGTGTCTGGTTAAGGCCTGTAGGCCTTCGGGGACTTACACTTCCGTATGGAGAGACCTGCCCCTAACTGGACGCCAGGACCTTCCCGTGAAGTAGGAACAAGTCAAGTACCAGCATGGCTCTGGGCAAACATCTGTATCACACCTCTGTCCAACCTGATACGCACGTCGGGCGCATTAGAAATCGATGCTTCCCACCAGGACGAACATCCGCCTCTCTGGGGACGTGGGACTGTGCCTCCTTCCTCTTGGAAGTTAGACATGGCCACGTGACTCACTTGCACCAATGAAATGTGCACAGCAGTAGCTGTGTTTCTTCTAGACAGATGGCTTTAAAAACTAATCCTTGGGGCGCCTGGGTGGCGCAGTCGGTTAAGCGTCCGACTTCAGCCAGGTCACGATCTCGCAGTCCGTGAGTTCGAGCCCCGCGTCAGGCTCTGGGCTGATGGCTCGGAGCCTGGAGCCTGTTTCCGATTCTGTGTCTCCCTCTCTCTCTGCCCCTCCCCCGTTCATGCTCTGTCTCTCTCTGTCCCAAAAATAAATAAAAAACATTAAAAAAAAAAAAAAAAAAAAAAACTAATCCATGATTCACCATTTCCCCTTCCCCCTTGCCTCCTGGCAGGTGACATTCCAGAGCCGCTGCCCCCCAGAAAGGGACGTAGGCAGGAGCAAGAAATACACCTCTCACGGGTGGGTGATGCCTGTGATGCAGCATCACCCAGGCTATCCCGGCTGATACGCTGGGCGAGTCGCGGGCACCAGGCACAGTTCCAGGCTCCCGAGATGCAGCCGGTTCTGAAGCAGCTGGTAAGGCGGCTGCTGTTTGGGAGGCGTCCCAGATAGCAAGGCCCACCTGGAAAGAAAACGAACATGCCATCGGTTCTCTCGAGAGGTTAGTTGAGAAGCTAAGAGAGACAGCAGGGGGCATCCGGAGACCGTCGCTGTGGAGGGCTGTGCTCGGGAAGAGCTGGCTCCCGCTTGCGGCCGGCAGACGGGACTGCCAGCCTCTCGGCGTTACGTGGCACAACACGCCGTTTGTGGAAGGGACTTTGGTGGTGTGCCCAGCACATGCCCCGGCCAGTCTTGTCCACGATGAGGACAGTCATGGCCCGGAGCGGGCAGGGGAGGAGGGGCCCCCGTGAGCTTTGGTTCTTCTGTGCAGCCGCTGGGGTGTTTCTCCGAATGATCGCCTGCTCGGCACCGAACACACGGCGTCCCCAGTGCGGATCTGCGAACAGAACTGGCCACCGGTGTGAGGCGTGGGCGCAACTGCCCTTCCGGTGTTTAGTCAAGCTTTCGCCCTGCGCAGCTACTCCCCGCACAGCTACTCGGCCAATCAAGCCTGCAGTTCTGAGTCTGGGCCAGCCAAGATGCGGGGCAGAGGGGGAGCCTGAGAACGCCGGGGACAACCCCGCGATGAGCGGGGGTGGGCGGGACCACAGCCACCTGCACCCACGCCTGCCGTGTCCTCTGCTGGGTCAGCTAACCCTAGCCCCACCCATCCGCGTGTGCATTTAAGTCTCCAGGAGCCCCGCCCCTCAGGCCCACACCTGGCTCAACACGCTATGGACACGGCCGCAGTTAGACAACCAGCATTTTACGTTCCGAAATGAAAATTTTTTTAACGCACAGTCCTTTTTAATTCTGTTTCTAATTACTGCACTGTATACAACCCGGAATGGTGGTGAATTGATAAAATATGCAAATGAGCCAACAATTCATAGAATACATTAAAATTTCCATTTAAACTGTTAGTTAAGCTGTACACATTTGCAAATGTAAACATTAACCCTCAGGAAAAATATTTTTTCAACTACAGCGTAATTGGGCACTCCACGATAATATATAACAGAACAGGATCGTGACACAGAAGGGCACCCTATCGCTGTACGTTAAAACGGGACATTTCCACAGAGTGCTTCCTTGATGAGCCACTGCCGCGGCACTTCCTCTGGGTCTCGGTGAAGACGTTTCGTTCTCTCCTCTCTCTAGACAGTTGTGCCTCCACCCCCTTAGCCAGGAGGCCACGCACCAAGGACAAGAACCAAGCCCCTGTCTCCTCTCCATCCCTCTTATGGCCCCCCTGTGTCCCCTTGCACCGAACAGGCACTTGCTGGGGTCACTGGAAAGTGGAACAATTGGACAATGAACTGAATTCAATGGAACTGAATGAAATTAGTTCACGTGCAGTGCTATGATGTCTGTGGATTTCCATTTTATTTAAGTTTATTTATATTGAGAGAAGGAGAGAGAACAAGCAGGGGAGGGGCAGAGAGAGGGGGAGAGAGAGAATCCCAAGTAGGCTCTGCACCGTCATCCCAGAGCCCAGTGTGGGACTCAAAATTCACAAACTGAGATCATGACCTGAGCTGAAATCAAGAGTCAGGTGCTTAACCGACTGAGCCACCCAGGTGCCCCATGGATTTCCATTTTAGAAGCTAAGTAAGTACATCCAAACTTCCTCCTCTCCTGCCTGTGCACAGAAGCGCCTCAGGCCAGCCCACGTGCAAGAAGGACTGAATGGATCACGGGGTGTCCGGGAGCTGGAATCATCCACGATCTAAATAAACAAGGCTGTGCATCCAGCCCACCTTCCCATCTAGGAGAGTGCCTACACCCCGTGCCCGGATGGAGAGAAAGTGCACCTGACCCTGCTAACGCAGCCCCCCTCCCCAGATCACCTTCACGTGGATGCTCTAGGCCAATGGGAGCCCAAATGATGACAGTCTTCAAAACGGCTGCAGTCCCCCTCATTTCCATCAATTTCTCCAGAATCTTGTCAGAATTTACATCAGGAAAACACTGGCTTTTGGGAAAAGCATGTCCGACCTTGAAAAACACAAAACCCGTTCCTCCCTAGTTTTGCCCGTGCTGCTAGGAAGCGTGGGGCTAAATGGAATGTTCTAGAACAGTGATCCCTCATCACACCAGTCCTTGGTGGGCTATTGCCACTTCTCTACATTCGGCTCCTTGTGTCCCGCTTTTACTACGTTCTCTCCTGGCGTGCATTGGAAATAGACTCAGTTCCTTTTGATAGTGAGGAGAAATGATGAATAATCAGAATAGAACGAGCGTCTGAACGGCCCTAAAACTGCTGAGTAACAGGAGTCGTGCGCATCCACACGTTACGGCGGGCTCCACACATCCTTCGTGTGGGGTCAAGACACACAGAGCAGACACGTCACAAACCATGCTGGGGAAAGAAGACTCGTTTCGGACGGAAAAAAAATGATCTGGCAGAGAGCGTTAGTGATTTTCCCAAAGGCCAGCGAATTAATGATCTATAAATAGGACCCACACTCCCGTGATTCATCACATTCTCTAATCACTTCCTCGGGAGACGGATCAGTTAATAAGGTGGAGGGAGGAGGGAGCTGGAAGGAGGGCATCCTCATCATCATCATGTGAGGACACACTGTGTGCTGGCTGATGGTACACACAGGCCACTCCCCCGGTTCCAGGCACCTGCGGCCACCCGTGGTCTGGAAGCGGATGACCTTCCTTCTGATGTGCTGTCAGTAGGTCAGTACAGCCTAAGGCTACGTCACATGCCCACGTCATTCACCCTATGTCACCTCATCACGTGTGCATTCTTTCGCCCCACGTCACACGAAGGAGAAGTGTGAGTACAGAACGATGATGTTATTCTGAGAGTGAGCACATGCACAAATCTTTTGTCGCAGGATACTGTAACAATTGTTTTATTTTATCATTGGTTTCTGTCATTAATCTCTTGCGGTGTCCGATTTATAAATTCAACTTTATCATAGGTATGTATGTATAGGAAAAACATAGTATATACAGGGCTTGGCTTTCGTGTCCACGTAAGTCTCCAGACACAGGGGGACAGCTGGACAGTGTCCACATACAGTAACTCCACGGAGCCGGTGTCATTATTCTCATTTTATAGATGAGACTTGCTCTGCAGGAGCTCAGAAATGAGTGGCTTGTAAAGCTCTAAAGTCACACTTTCCGTGCACCTGCAAGCCCCAAGTTTTCCTCTAGAAGATGCTGTGGTGCTCAGTAAAAACTCTGTAACACTAATGTCCTGGCGATCACGTGACTGTGGCACCTCGTTCTTCCGCTAACTGTGGGTGGTGGTTAGAATGGGAATCTGTCCATCCCGGAAGTGAAGAAATCAGGGTCAGGAGGTTTAAGTGCCTCATCTGGGTCCACCCCTGTGCTGCAACATCCGTGCTCAGGTTTCCCGTACCTGTCCTACAGAGACACATGAACTTGTGTCCCAAAGCCCCCCCCCCAACCCCCCAGGGAGGCATGGGGTCGAATGTGTCTGCTTGCAGATTATTCTTGTGATTTCATGGCTCTTTCCCCCGCACTAGACTTCGTTAGCCACATGTTACATTTCAAAGGTTCGAATGAGCCCTCAGTGGAAACGTCCAGATGCAATTCTGATACTTCCAACCTGTGCACCACACTCCTAAGCCTCATGAAAATTCCCTTTCTCCTGACCATTTAATAAGACAGCAGAGTCAAGAAAATATAACAATTCCTGGAAAGAGGAGGTTAAGTGATGCCTGATGGCCTCCAAGAAGCAATTAAGAGTGGGACAGAAAGTTTGAGCTGGCACTGAATCCGCCTGTCCCCAAATCCCTGACATCCCAGTGTGTCTCCCCCCACCCCGGAGAGACTGACATATTTCCAATGACAATGATGATGAATATTCAGCAGCATAAACAACATTGGCATTTCTAAATCAATATTAATGGAAACCCTCGGGCAATCAATAAGCTGAGGGTAAACCTTCATCGACGCAGCTGCTCCCCCATCCCTGCCAATTTCTGACCAATCCAGGCACTTACGAACTTCTTCCTTGACGTGAGCTAAGCCTTTAAAAGCAGATTGTAGGATTTCCTTCTTTTCATATATATTAATGTACACAGGTAACCGCTCCCAGCCTCCGGAATGCAGATAGCGAGAGCCTGGCGCTCATCTGAGACTCTGGTAAAACGAGAGAAAACTGAGCGGCTGTTTTCCCCTTGAGTTTGTGCAAGTGTAACTGAGCTCCACGAGGTAGTCTTAATGAGACCCTAAGCAATACTCCTGGGAGGAGCTGAGTGGCTGGCAAGGAAGCAAAATGAGAAGCCTACAGGAGTCAACCGGGTCTTGCTAGTTAACCAGCTAAGTGGTCTACACGAGCCTCTTAACCTCTTTGTACTGGTTTCCTCACCGGGAAGCTGGGGATTCCTTGAGTTCCGGCGGGGGGCGGGGGCGCGGCTACATCGCGGTGAGGGGCCCGTCACACCGACAGGGCTCCACCAATGGCATGCATCGTTATTAATCCTCCTGAAACGCGTTTGGCTCCAGAAGCATAAGCGGTGCTCTGTCTCTCCTCGCTGTAAGACAGAGGGGAGCAGGTGGCCAGGCATAAGTCTTACAGCAGAGGGGACGTGGTGGCCAGGAGCCCTCCCCGTGGGCCTTTGGCTTTCCACAGGTCGTCACTCTTCCCTGTAGGGAAACTGTAAGAGAAACCCACTTTCACGGGGTTTGGCAACTCTCCGTGGAATGTTGGAGAAAGAATAAGACGCACAAAGAAAGGAGTCGGATTAAATAAACCCTGAGGCTCCTTCTAATTACCATGGTCTTTTTCTGGGTTCCTTGTTGCAGTAGTGAAACCCGCAACGACAGTAAGGCTCAGTCAGTCAATTACGTGCCTTTCACAACAAGGGTCTGACTTAGGAATTCCAACTATCTGGACCAACCCCAGACTAGAGCGTGTTACGAAGACATAGCGAGCTGTGTCCGCGCCATCCGAGAGAAGGGCAAAGGGAATGTGAGATTCCTTAGACCATCCATCCCGTCAACCCAGACTTGAGCAGACGGCCCCAGGGAACGAAGGAAATTTAAGACATTTTCAGACTGAATGTTGTACTTGCCTGCAGTCCTAACCGGTGGGACGGGAAAGCCCGCCCACACGTGAAGGGCGCTGGGATGAGAGATGTTGCGTAACATCTCCAAGGTCACACAGTTAACAAAAGCAGTGGCAGCAGAGGAATTCAAGGCTGTTGTACTCGCGACTTCGGACAGTAAAAGTGACCCTCGCTGAGACCGTGGTAGGGATCCGCCGAGCCTAACGAGGCGGGAATGTAGCGCAGGGGCCCGCAACAGTTTCCTATCAAAGCCGCGTGTAAAACCTCACAGTCTCCTGGGAACGAATATTCCTGCTTCCGAGATGACCTCCAGGATGAAAACTCCTGTTGTTGTTAGCGAAAGAAAACTTTGGGGGATAAAAGAAGGGGGGAGGAAAAAAACCACATCAGTTCTGGATCTAAATTGAAGCAAGGAGAAAATATCCTGAACTGAATGACTCAGGAATCAGTCTTTTCCCGAGAGAAAACAGGTTACTTATGAGAAACAAGCTTGGAATGTCTCCACCTGCAGCAGCTTCCAGACGCAGGCTTTTTGTCCTGACCAGGTGGGGAGGGACTGAGCCCATACTCAGTCGGTGGGTAAACAGTGACATCTAGTGGCCAACTGAATTAACCAATTATGTTCTCCCTTCGACTACCTACGGAGGAGAAAATTTGTAATAGTCCGTGTTTCGTAAGTCAACAGACTTTTACCGAAGACCGAAAATATGATGGATGTTACGCTAGACACTATACAATATTCTTCAAGCCTACAGAAATTTCCCCCACCAAAACCAACCCCTGAATAAGAAACGGAAAGGTATCGAGAGCCTTAGGTCCCCTTCCAAACGCTCTAGGTGACCTAGCCAGAGAGGTCAGCGAATTGCAAGGGGAAAATGAAAGGCTGCCTGAGTTTGCCACCAAATCAAGGCCCCGGGTGACCGGCTGAGTGTGAAGCTCAAAGCCCTCCCGTGCGTGTGGGTAATAAAGGCATTGGTACACAGAAAAGGGGGTTCTGCTGACTTCCCAGGTCTCCATACCCTGGCCGACCATGCGTCCCCTCCGTGATGAGTTAACTGCCACCTCCTTCATTCCTCATACCTGGATTTGGGGAAAGAAAAGACACCCCACAAGACAGGAGGGACAGCACGGCTGCAGCCTTCTCGTCCTCGGGCTGGTTGTTGACCTCGGTGAGGCAGCGCCTGTCGTAAAATGAGGTCGTTCTACTCACCCCACAAACTGTGGGGACTGGACAGAATCTCTTCTCTTTCCCTGAGCAAGCTCTATGAACTGAGCCCCACGCCCGCCCAGCTGGGAGCCTCGTGCACCATCGTCACCCATCGTGGAGACCTTCTCCTCCCTTCCCCTCTGCTTCCCCCTCACTAACAGTGGAGTCAGGAGCTGGGGCCGGGACCCTCTAAGACCCCCTCCAAAGGCACCAGGTGCCCTTCTGCAGAGTGCCCTCACTTTTCGCTGCAGCTCACAGGCAGGAATCAGGAGCCCACACGGAATGAGTGCACAAGTGGCTTCTATGATTTACCATTAAATCAGAAAGCCCACATTTCAAGTGCATCAACATAGACTATGCCCATGACAGAGCCATTAAATCATGAAGTGCTGTGGTTCCTCAACTTTATTTATGAATTCGGTCTTGCCACAGAACTTTGTTACTTTCACGCTGGATGGGAGTGAAATCTTCCAAATCTCAAGTAGCGCCTGGTGTAAGACTAAAGTAACCAAAGGACAATTCCAAAATTAGATTCTTAGGCCGCTCAAAACAGTAACCGATTCAAAATTAATATAACTCTTCTCTTTTCTCTGGCTTAATTAGCCAGCGGTTTGACTGGACTCATTTTTTAGAATGAATTTATGGTATTTGCAACACTATAGGTCATCCCCTCACCAAACTGAGCCCGACCTCTGAGAATAAATGAGCATTTTGCTTGCTCAGAAATGGGGTAAAGGGAGCGCAAAAGATGTAACATATATGCGACATTTAATTGCGAGGTGCCTCCCTGTTAACTAAATAAAAACATCATTTAAAACTCCATCTTTAAAAAGATAAGTAGCAAATGATCAGAGTTCAGATCCCATACTTGTTGGATTTCAACCAACATCTTTTAATTAACCCTGGGGTATGTCTACACTAGAAGCAGTTAATATTTTCAAATAGAGGAGTTCTTTCTCAAAGATGAAAAGCATTAAAGATTCATGTCGTGGATCATAATTCCTACAGTAAGAAGAAACTACTGAGACCTTTACATATTCAATAAATAAGGTTCAAAGAAAGGGATTCTCTGTTAGCCAGTTAACCAGAAATTAGGTGTATTAGAATACACCATTCTCTAAGCATCACAGGGAATCAGGGTATCTCTACCTTGTACCTTTCTTTGTGAGCCCTCAAAAAATGCAATTCATAGAATATTCTTGAGAATATGAAACTGATCTGCTGAAGGGAAAAAGTAATATCAAGGAAATCTACACGTTTAATTTTTTAGTATGATTCCACAGCAAACACTGTGAGCAGCTTGGGGTTCGGTATTCCAAAGACAAAGAAACATGAGCACATTACGTTGGTACAGCATCCACAATTTGGAGAGTTCTTGCCCTCCATCCATGTCAGGCTCTGCCTGAGACCGATGAGGCAGGCAGGGAGGTAGTTCTAGCTTCATTCTTCAAATGAGCCATGGAGGTTCTGGACAGCTAGCTCGGTCACTAAACACCGAAAGCAGTTCACACTGCGAAAACGGAAAAGTGCCGTGAGGTAGAACGCGCTAAGGGCTGAAGGGCGTGAGGCTGGGTGTAGGGCCCAGCCGGGTAAGCACCCCTGCGATAGGAATGACGCCCGAGCAGGGAAGGCAGGAACCTGACGAACGCACTGTGGTCCAGGGCCTGGAAGACACGAGAGATGGGGAGGAACAGAGGAGACGAGAGAGTGGGACTCAGAACCCGCGTGGGCTCCGGAGGCCGGTTTTCGTGGGAGACCGTGTGGCCCGGCTTGGGAACGTGGGTCCTGCCTGCTAACACCCAGTGGGCTGCACAGGCCCTGAGCAAAGAAGACCTAAGTTTCCCAGGAACTGAAGCTACCGGAGGGCCCTCTGGCTGGCATGGCCGGAAGAAACTCCAAGGAGTAAGTGCGGCGGCATGTCCCGGACCCGGGCACGCTTTCCTGGACCAAGCAGAAGTGAGCGGTGAGCGTGCATGACGGAGAAAAGCCAAACTCCGTCTTCCGTTTGGTCGCTGAGGCTCCAGAACTTTCCTCCAGGCTCCGTGAGCTCTCACTCTCTCTGCTTTTCTCATTTCAGGTTTTGCATTAATTTCATCCTGCTCAAGACATTGCAAGACATCCGAGAGAGCTGGGACATCCTTGGGGGTCTCCTTGCAAACCTCGTGCCAAGGCTTCCGGCCGGCTTTTCCATATTTAATCAAAAGCACTGGGGAGCCTGCTTTCAAAGCGGTGAGCACCCTGCACCCTGCCCGCCAGCCGGAGGCTGCAATCGGCCTCCACCCGTCGTTGACAGAGCTCAGGAGCTCAGGGCGCTGGGCGGGCGAGGGCTGGATGTGGAGTGAATGTTCAATGTCATGCGCATCCAACACGGCCGCGTGGTGGGTGCCAGGGTCACCATCCGTGATACGGGAAAGCAAGACAAGAATTCCGCTTCACTCCCTCCTTGCTGTGTTCTAATCTAACTGGCAAAAAGCCCACAGAAGTGCAGTAAAAATTCCTCAAGGCGATAGGTGAAAGTATATTTTTTATGTGAGACCTATCAAAACGGTATACAAGGGAATTAAGGGAACTGGGCCGGTGTGACCTCGGCTTACGGAAACAGTAACTCACTGCACACGACAAAGGAGGCAGAGACCAAAGACGGGAGACCGAGCAGGTGAGTGAGATCATCAGATTTCACGTTTCAGGAAGGAAACTCACTCGTTCAGCTTTTTAATTATGAATGGGGTCTATGTAATCCTCCAAAGTTACTACTATTTCCTGAGCCGGGTATGTTCCTGAATTGAACGTACTGGTGAGTCATTTCACCAGCAAGCTCCACAGATGACATGACGACACCAGCTCGGACGCGCCCCCGACAGTCTGACCCGCTCGAGCCGAAGACACGAGTTCTAGTGGATGTGTGCTCTCCTCCACACTTCAGAATGGTTCCTGTCAAAATTCTTGGGGTTACCACGAGCTGTTGTCCCAAGGGTTAAGAAGTCAGAGAATTCTTCCGTATTCTTGTGATGAACACAAGGAGTTAAGAGATCTTTCTCATGCAACGCCACAATATCAGAATTAGGACACGAAAGACGGAAGCTCTGTGGTGGCTTTCCTGAATATCCAGTGTTAACTTCGCTCCGTAGCTTCTGGGGGACATAAGTGTTTCCTATAAACTGAGTTGTTGTCTGCTTAGAACATAAGTCCTAGTGGGTGAGGCTGTTTTCTAGTATTGAGAATGAATTAGGATTCTAGATATCCTATCTCCTACAGTCCCCAGAACGGTGCCGGGCATCTGTGTGCTGATGGGTAAGGGACTACAGCTCCAAATGACAAAATGCTTACAAGTAAATCATCAGGCTTTTCCGTAAAGAGCCATTTTTCTCTCAAACGCTTATTTGGAATCAATCATGCCACTTGATGAACCAGCACCTCAAAAAATATTTTAAGTTGTAGAAAAACAGCAATCCTGACACGCAAATATGTAACTAAACCTGTGCTTTCAACCCAATTAATTCATTTCGGGATACTAATAAATTCTCAGGTGGGGGAGTTTACTTTTGCGCATGAACATGGATACAGAGACAGAGGCAGCTCAGGAAGGAGACAAATGGGAGAAACAGCTTATACTTTTTCAAAATAAAATAACTTTTTTTTTTTGCTAGAGTAACAAAAAAAAAGCAATATTTCACCCTCATAGTCCTAGCTCCTTGCTCATAAGAGAGGCAGAGAGGGAGTGATAATTTTTTAATATAGTCATATTTACATTTATTAATTAACACATATTTTATTTTTAGACCTCATGCACAGAGCTAATGAGGGGAAATAATATCCAAAGGAACACAAGAGACACCAAGTGACAGGGACATGAAAGATACACCTGCCAAAGGAGCCTGGGGGGCTCAGTCAGTTGAACGTCTGACTCTTGATTTCAGCTCAGGTCATGATCTCATGGTTCGTGGGATCGAGCCCCACATCGGGATCTGGGCTGACAGCGCAGAGCCTCCTTGGGACTCTCTCTCTCTCTCCTTCTCTCTCTCTCTGCCCCTCCCCAACATATGCTCTTGCTCTCTCTCTCTCTCTCTCTCAAAATAAATAAATAAACATAAAAAAAAGATACCCCAGCTGACAAGGCAAATAGCCCATAAAAACCTGGAGGTGACCTACAGGGGGATGTGCCCGTGACCAGGGAGGAAAGAGAAGATGGCCCTGATGCAACCCTGACCTAGGGCTCCATTTCCTGTTCTGTAAAGCTGGACCAGATGACCTGCCTGCTGTCTTCCCCCATACCTCCCCCCCACCCCGCCCCGCCAAGTGCTCCTGCTTCTATGGAGAGTGAAGTGAGCAGCCCTCCTCACTGGGCCAATCAGCCCCACGGCGATGCCCGCCCAGATGCCCCACACTGTCATGTCCTCTCATTTATCTGCATCTGATGATCGGTTTGCAGACTGGACCCGTGCCAAGTGGCACCTTCTCTTACGATTTCTCTTAAATCCAGTGCCCACGTGAAGGGCACCAGGAGCTTCCTGAGGGCCCCACCCTCCCCTCCACATGAGACACTGATGCAACATCAGTCCGGTCTGTGATCCAAACCACACCCCCCAGCTGCAGCCTGGGCTTACCAAAACCAAGGTCACAAGCTCAGGGCGCACACAGGCTGAACCGCCTCCCACGTAAGCAGGAAAACCATCTCTCCTCCCAGCAGAGAGTGTCCACTAAGCCCAACAGGCCCTTTGCGAAGTCCTTGAAGAGGGAATCAGTGGGGCGAGGCGGATGTGTGGAGGAGTCAGTGCCCCCCAACAACTGCCAGGAAATCTCCCTGACCCAGCCCAGGAGAAGCACGGCCCCTCGACCTCCCTGCTCGCGTCAGGGGCCCGCCTGCTTCTTCGGGAATCATTCTAAGCAAGAGTATCGTGTTGCTATTAACACGGGCAGGAAAAAGATGTTCGTGCATTTCTCAGCGCAAAGTAAATTTTCAAATGGCCCAATCCAAACAAAATGGCATTTTCCGTCCATAGGAAGGGAGGGAAGAGGGAGCGCTCAGTCTCTTCAGGGGCCCCGACCACCAGGACCCTTCTTCCTGCGCCCACTGGCCGGATCGGAGGCCATGAGCACGCCGGGATCCGAGCCGAGCAGGAAGGTAGTCGTCAGCTGGCACGTGGCTTCCGGAATGAAACTCAGGATTGTTCTGGATGCAGGAAGGGGAGAATGAGTGTCGGGGCCACGAAGCAGTGCCTGCAAGGCACCATTTGTGGACATCAGCCCCTCCCATAACCGCGACTCTGCAAGAGCCACCGTCTGGCTCTTCCTCCCGTCAGCCCTAGGGTCTTACGGAGGCACAGGTGACATGATAAAGTCGAACTGAGTCCACGGTACAAGCCCCATTTGTACAGCCTGGGTGACGTCAGTAGAACACAGCCACCTGCGTCAGCCTGGGAACACCCTGACCCTACCTGCCCCCCGAACATGCACCTCAACCGCCCCATTTCACAGGTGGTCCCGCTGCATCCGGGCCATCAAGGGCAGGAGACCATCAACCCGGAGGCTGCGCTGTCTCTCCTCGGTCCGCAGAAAATGAAACCCCCCTCAAACCGCCCTAGAGACCCCACCAGCAGAACCGGTTCTTCCTCCCCGAGGGACCGCCCCCCCTCAACCGGCAGCGTCTTGTTGCAGCCCGGAGTCATCCTCTTTCCAGACGTCACTCGCAGCCGCCACACGGCCCACGGCCACACGCATGGACGGCACCCCCACCCACCGTGGGTGGGCTGTGAGCGGAAGGGAGGAAATGGCTGGAAAGAAAGCTCAGGGCAAAGTGCTTCCAGTCAATGCCTATGCTGGGACCCCGCCTTTTGCTAAAATGTCAGCCTCCGTCTTGGAGCTCAGTTTGCCACCATTGGCGACAAATTGCTTACCCAGCACCGCGGACCAGGCCTCTGCCGCCCCCAGCCTCCCCCTGAGGTTTTACCTTCAGGTGACATTGGGGAACTTGTGCCCAAAACTGAGGCGCACAGAACGCACCCTTCCCACGGTGAACAGCACTCACAGCCGAACACTCAGGTGAACAAGCCACGTAGGGACTGTCCAGGGACACAGCAGCTCCCCCGCCCCCTCAAGTCAGAAGCTTCCCGGGTGGGCAAAGCCTCCCTCACCAGCCCCAGAGCTGACATGACGGCCGGTGTCAGAAATCTGTCTCCGTCCGGGGGTGGGTGCAGGCCCCGCGGGCTGTCTGGATGCCACCCAAGAGAATCAGAACCACGACGGTATTTTACAGACACCTCAGTTGTGGGAGGTGAGGGCAAGGCCAGCAGGGTGTGAGTTCCATGAGGGCAGGAGTCTTTATTTTATTTTGCGCAGAGCGCCTACAACAGTGTCCTGTGTCTCGTACTACTCAGTAAAACTTGTTAAATAAATGTTGGCTCCTAAGGACCACTGAGATCACTAATTACTTTAGTTGTGTCTTCAGGATCCTTTGGTTTCCTGTGGTGGCTTCTCATCTCTGCCACGTCCCCACCAACCTGGGCCACCTGAGTGTGCATGCTCAAGGGAGAGTCCCACCGTGACCACATCCTCTGCTCAGGATCGTCCTAGATCCTTCCCGCTAGACATAATGAAAGCACGTGCCAGTAATTTGTCGTTTGCACATCCTTTATACATTACTTTTGAGATACATTTCTTTAAAAAGCATGAAGAGTAGAGAATGCGGAGACCCCGGGGCCAAGTCCTAGTTCCCTCACCAAGAACAGTGTAGCCTCAGGAAAAATTGCTGAGATAGATTTGAACCTCAGAGTTGGTCACTTCGTGATGACCAACTTCATGATGGTCACTTCGGAAGTGACTGAGTTCCAGACAAGAGCAACAAAGGGTTGAAATCACAAGGGTGCACTCCACAAGAGCCAGCCTGCTCAGGGGGGTCATCTGAGAACCAGCAGAGGGCGGGTGGAGAGCTGGGGTGCTGCTGGGGCTCCCCGGGTACTCCTACGTCTGGACCCAAGCACTGACAAGGTCAACCAGCTGACCAGAGAGCAAGTTCCAGCATCTTTCACAAGGTAGCTGGCAGGTTTTAAAAAGCCATATTTAGGGGCGCCTGGGTGGCGCAGTCGGTTAAGCGTCCGACTTCAGCCAGGTCACGATCTCGCGGTCTGTGAGTTCGAGCCCCGCGTCAGGCTCTGGGCTGATGGCTCGGAGCCTGGAGCCTGTTTCCGATTCTGTGTCTCCCTCTCTCTCTGCCCCTCCCCCGTTCATGCTCTGTCTCTCTCTGTCCCAAAAATAAATAAAAAACGTTGAAAAAAAAAAAATTTTAAAAAGCCATATTTAAGCTTCCAGGTAAATTAAACACTGAGAGTCACAAACATTCCAGTGGATGGAGTTGAAACGAATTGCACTTTACCAGCTCCATAAACGAAGGGAAACATAATTCAGGTTCTAAAGAAAAAAAAAAGTTCCACCAAAAATTGCCACCATATATAAATCAATCGTCACCGTGTAACGTGCCAGCGAGCCAATAGAAATCACACCTTCAGAGAATTTTCAATGTCAAAAAATTTACATGATATGTTTGTATGTTAAAACAAACGTTATCAAAGGGTCTGAACAGTATGAGCTCAACTTTGTAAAAATACACACAAATACATGTAATCACGTTGGGACCCAGGACACAAGACAGGAAATATTAATAGTGGTAATCTTGTGAATGGTGAAAATTTATTCTTCGTGGTTTTTTTTGCAACTTCCAAACTTCCTAGCCACATATTCATTTTGAAACAAGAGAAAGAACACGATGTAAGCACTCTGTCTTTCGAGAGGTCTCTATTTCACCCCATATGTAAGCCAGTAGGTACTCTCTTAAGAAAATTAATAAAGGAAAATAAAGAAAAAGAATTTCACTGCTTGCCTCTGTCCCGCCTAACCACAGAAACCTAGGCTAAAACTCTAAACCTGGAAACGGATGTCCTCGTGCTCACCAACAAAGTCCACAGGGAATACAGCAGGAATATGCCTGACGTGGCCAGCAGACATATTCCCCGGCCATTCACAAGATCAAAAGTCATGGATTCTCCATTAGATGGGCTCCTACCACTCCCAGACTCTCTGGCTAGCGACTGGCGGATCAGCACCATGCTTCCCTCTGGGGTCTCTGCGTCATCTGAGGGACACTACCGAGATATTCGGGCCCTCCCTGAAGAAACCACCACAGAAGGACCAGGTCATGAGGTGGAGCTGCTTTTTCTTGTCTTACTAGGAGTTGCTTGAACCTCCCTGGTTTTCAAACGTTTTTGTGTTTGTGTTACCGTAACATCAGTTAGTTGGCAGCTCTGATTCAGTTGATCTGGGGTAGAACCAAGGTCCACGCGTTTTCCACCTGCAGTCCTAAGTGCGGACCTCACACCGCACTTTCCAAATCCCTGTTGGACTGACACACAGGGTTTCTCAGACATCAGTGGAAATTGTACCAAAGTACGTATTTGAACACTTTTGCCTTGGAATTACGCAAAAGCTGTTGAACGGAAGGTGAATTTCAGTCTTACTTTTGTTTCCCCCTTGAAAAACAATTTTATACAGTATCACTATGCATTGAGCGCTCGCTGTGTGCCAGGAGCGGTGACAAGCATTTTTCAATTGTCTTATTTAATTCTCCTGGCAACCCTATGGAGCAGGAATTATCATTACCATTTAGTAGGTGAGAACGGAGCTCAGGAGTGGTGTGCTCAAGGCTGTGCAGACACAGGGCGGTCGAGGGAGGGTTCCTCCATTCTTCCTCTCTTGAAAATCCAAGGACTAAGGAAGTTGACTTCTGTTTTCCACTCTGTTGTTAAATTTCATTCTTTTTCTAAAATTTTTTTTTCCCAACGGTTTTTATTTATTTTTGGGACAGAGAGAGACAGACAGAACATGAACGGGGGAGGGGCAGAGAGAGGGAGACACAGAATCGGAAACAGGCTCCAGGCTCCGAGCCATCAGCCCAAAGCCCGACGCGGGGCTCAAACTCACGGACCGCGAGATCGTGACCTGGCTGAAGTCGGACGCTTAACCGACTGCGCCACCCAGGCGCCCCTAAATTTCATTCTTGTTAATGAATGTGCTTCCTCGTAAATACAGGGCTGCACATTTTTGTCTTTCCCTGTTAGAAAGATTTTTTTTTTTAATGAGCAGAGAAAGATTCATCTTAGCTGAGAATAAAAAGAAGACGTACACAGAGAACGCAGGCTTGGCCCACAGGTTTGAGGGAAAGAAGCATAAACACAGCATCTCATCAACTGAGTAAAGCACCCTACACACAGGCCTGGGGGAAACAGGACACTGTCACTCTCCATACGTGCCGGGGCAGAGCGAAAGGAGCACAGAGGAGATGAGCACCCTTCCAGCAAGCTCCTGCCTGGGAACAGGCCACACTTTCTGGCTTCTCAACCCTGCCATGAACTTGGAACACATCGGGGCACGCAGCACAGTCCTCGGGGAAAGTCTTTTAAAATACTGACTATATGTGAGAACAAAGCAAAGCAGGGCCTCTGGACATAGGAAGAAAACGGTTACCTAAAATTACAGATTTGGGGCGTCCATCAACTGGAAAGCTCTGTAAGGGAGCATCTAAGAGGGACCCGAGGCCAAAGCAGGGTGAGTGCCCAGGGACAGCATCTTTACAAGCAGCAGCAAAACACAAACACAGCGCGTGGCTACAGCAGAACTGAGGTCAGAAAAATCCACCAGCCTTGGGGCGCCTGGGGTCTCAGTCGATTAAGCATCTGACTTCAGCTCAGGCCATGAACTCGCGGTCTGTGGGTTCGAGCCCCGAGTGGGGCTCTGTGCTGATAGCTCAGAACCTGGAGCCTTCTTCGGATTCTGTGTCTCCCTCTCTCTGCCTCTCCCCTGTTCACACTCTATCTCTCTCTGTCTCTCAAAAATGAATAAATGTAGGGGCGCCTGGGTGGCTCAGTCAGTTAAGTGGCCAACTTCAGCTCAGGTCATGATCTGGCGGTTCATGAGCTCGAGCCCCGCGACGGGCTCTGTGCTGACAGCTCGGAGCCTGGAGCTGCTTCGGATTCTGTGTCTCCCTCTCTCTCTGCGCCTCCCCTGCTCATGCTCCATCTCTCTTTCCTTCAAAAATAAACATTAAAAAATTAAAAAAATATATTTTCAATTAACTTCTGTTTGGTGTTTAAAATGAATCCTAATAATAGCTCTTGGTTTGGGGCGCTTGGGTGGCTCAATCAGTTGAGCATCTGACTTCGACTCAGGTCATGATCTCACGGTTCGTGAGTTCAAGCCCCGAATGAGGCTCTGCACTGACAGCCCACTTGGGATTTTCTCTTTCCCTCTCTCTCTGACCCTCCCCTGTGTTGTCTTTCTCTCTCTCTCTCTCTCTCTCTCTCTCAAATAAAGAAACATTTTTTTTTTTAATTTTTTTTTTTTCAACATTTTTTATTTATTTTTGGGACAGAGAGAGACAGAGCATGAACGGGGGAGGGGCAGAGAGAGAGGGAGACACAGAATCGGAAACAGGCTCCAGGCTCCGAGCCATCAGCCCAGAGCCTGACGCGGGGCTCGAACTCACGGACCGCGAGATCGTGACCTGGCTGAAGTCGGACGCTTAACCGACTGCGCCACCCAGGCGCCCCAAGAAACATTTTTTAAAAAAGAAAAATCCACCAGGCTCAAAACAACAGTAGCAAAGCACAGCCACCTCTAGGAACCAAATCCTGGGGCTCCAGCTTCGACACAACCCCTTTCAGACAGACATCGTTTTCACGTTTCTGTGCCACACGGCATGCAGGTCCAAATTGCATTCCCTTATTCTTTACAAGCTACCTTAACACCTGAATTCATAGCACACTCTTCTCTCAGGACTTGTGAGATGTGAGCGAGAAAGGCAGTTAGGGCATCGCAGCCCAGGAAAGCCTCAGCTACAGGCTTCGTACCTCATGAAGCAAATCAGAGAGTTACAATACTGGGATGTCCACTGGTGATGTTTTTAAATCCATACTGATCCGTAAAGGTACAGATATTCAGAGGCCTTGAGGCCACTTCTAAACATCACAACGCAAGGATATAAAGACATATCTCCCTTGGGGCACCTGGGTGGCTCAGTCAGTTAAGCGTCCAACTTCAGCTCAGGCCATGAGCTCGCGGTCTGTGGGTTCGAGCCCCGAGTGGGGCTCTGTGCTGATAGCTCAGAACCTAGAGCCTTCTTCGGATACTGTGTCTCCCTCTCTCTCTGCCTCTCCCCTGTTCACACTCTATCTCTCTCTGTCTCTCAAAAATGAATAAATGTAGGGGCGCCTCGGTGGCTCAGTCGGTTAAGTGGCCAACTTCGGCTCAGGTCATGATCTCACAGACTGTGGGTTCGAGCCCCGTGTCGGTCTCTGTGCTGATAGCTCAGAGGCTGGAACCTGCTTCGGATTCTGTGTCTCCCTCTCTTTCTGCCCCTCCCCTGCTCACATTTTGTCGCTCTCTGTCTCTCAAAAAAAAATAAACTTTAAAAACAAAAATTTAAACACACATCTCCCTGCATCACCACCCCTCATAGCAATCCTAACAATTTCTATTTTTTACATTTATATCCATATTTTACATTCATTTCACATGTGTCTTATCATGAAATGGCAAATATCCAAATGGCATGCATGTTTAAAGGATGCTCGCTTTGGAATATAATTTCACATTATTCCATCCTGGTGGGGAGTTTGCCAAAGCAGCCTGACTTTAGTTTCAACCATTAATGTTTTTTAGAGTCTGTTATGCCCACAGGAAGGTGTGTGATGCCATGCAGAGAAAATGAGCTGAGTAAAGCCCCGACCTCAAGGAATTTACACTTGACGCTGGATACCATCTCTCCGTTGCCAGCCACTGTGGTCCAGTCGGGCGAGCGAGGCGGGGCCGGATTGGAAAGGCAGCAAGCAGTAACTCCCCAGCGGGTGGTACGCCTGCTCAGGTCTCTGCGACTCAGGACAGGAAACCCCAGGTGTGGGCAGCCGGTCAGGGAAGGTTTCTGTCACCAGGAAAATGTCAGCCACCCCCCTGCATCCAGCCCTGCACCCTTCCGATCTCCCTCCTACTACAATACAAATCAGCTTTCCAAAACTCCCGTAAATATGTCATTTTCCTATGTCAGATGTTCGCGTCGTTTTCTGTTATCTACAGAGACCAGCTACTTCATGGCCTGCAAGGCCCTCCAGAGGGGGCCCTGGCCTTGCTTTTCCAAAAAATCCTCTGTCACTCCAGCGCACTCCCTTCGAGTGTCTGTGTTTCTGTAAATGCTCCTCCCCTGGCCTAGAGCACCATTCTTCCTCACCGCGGTCCTCCTCCTGAACTTCTACTCATCCCTCAGAACCCTCTCTGAAATCCTCTCTAGCTTTGAAAACACCAGGGGTCAGCACCAGGCCATGGACACGGTTTATATTTCAGCTGCAATGATTGTGTTTGCCTCCCCGTTCAGCCTGTTGAGGGGCGTGTGCGTGCGTGTGTGTGTGTGTGTGTGTGTGTGTGTGTGTGTGTGTGTATGAGTGTGCACACATGTTTCTCCCAGATATCCACCTGTCGGGCATGTGATAGATGTTCTAAGTGCCCAAAAATGTTTCTTGAATGAACACTGGTCAAGGAGGACTCTGAGAAAACCCTCGGCGGACGTAGAAAAGCTGAAGAAAGGAGAACATCCAGCTTCAAGACCAGCATGGATGCCAGAAACGTCCGAATTCTCTCCCAGAGCTCAGGGAGCAGAGACCGAGAGTGGGAAATAGATGAGCCTGATCTTAAGCAAAGGTGTGTTTGCGAAATACAGCGTTGGGAAGGTGAAGTTCGCCCCAGCACACCAGGTGGGCGTCACTGGGGACAACTGCACCGTCACAACCAGGAAGGCTGGACCCCGTGAAGAGAGACCATAGGATGCTGTGGTGGCGCACCTGAGTTTTGCCCAATGGAGAACGTTCCAGCAAGCTGTTTTCCGTACATGGAGGGCACGTCACGTGCACCACAGTGAAAGGTTGACGACAAAGCCAACACAATGTGAACAAAAGGGGAAAATGTATGTACAATAAAATATGGCTCTCACCATCCTGATTACTCATCCCATCGCCGTTTCCACGCCGGACAATTTAATTTAATTTCCTTTCCAGGGTTGTCAAAACCTTTCATTATTTATTGGCCGGCCCTCCGGAGGTACTGTTGCAATGCATACATTTCCATATTGAACAATTTCGTTTTGACAGGGAAGATGTTTGGATAGATGCTCTTTGTTTATAGAAAGATGCAATGAGCGCGTGAGGGCACGGGAGGACAGGCGCGTGTGTTCTAAGAGGCAGTGTTATAAACTAGGGCACAGTACGCCACGGTTACATGCACTTAGCTCTGACAAGGTGTTAGGAAGGCAATTTTTCCAACGCAAAGTAATCATGATGAGGCCATAGCTGGATCCAGAAAGCTAAAAACTAAACATCAAATTTATGCAGTGTATTTAAGGACTTTCATAACAGAAATTATTTACGTGTCAGGTACCCTCTATCCTAAGAGGACCTACTTAGAAAACTTTTCAAATGCATATTAGCTACTTGATAGACTGACTAGAACAGCCCTCTAGAAATTACTGTAGTCTATCATGTATACGTGAGGCTTTGGGTCTTTTTAAAGAAGAAAATGTGTATTATGTTTTCAGTGGAGCAAAACAGCTTCCCTGAGCCCTCTTGGTTTATTCTATTAGTCCCTGTAAACCAACACATAGCCTTAGCTCCTTTACAAGGCATGGCCACAACCCTAGCACGAAATGTGATGAAACAAAACAGATCAGGTCTTGGACGTGGTCACTGGCAGTGGTTCAATACCACCTCGCTTTGTGTTGAAAAGTTATTGTGACATTTGCCTAAGCAGCCAGTTTAACCTTCCTCTACAGAATACCCCTAAGAGGGCACCTGACTTAAGTAGATGAGTTTGAGCCCCGTAGACTCCCTTCCTGTTTGCCTGGAAACACCAGAGAACCTAGGAAGGATGGGAACAGACAGGTAAGAACAGAAAGGGAAACCCCTCTTTGGAAGGCGATCTTTGAATGAGTCCCTGACTGAGGGCTGGGGTGTGTGTGTGTGTGTGTGTGTGTGTGTGTGTGTGGCTGCAAGGGTGAGAATAACCAATGACCTCCCATCCACCACACACAGAAGCTAGAGCTCTTTTTAGTTGTTTAGAGTCATTCATTGGGCTTAGGGTTTCTTAAGACAAAGGTACAGAACTCCTGGCAGGTATCTTATGTGGAAGTAAATTTTCTAAAGACAAAGGCATACGTATAGATTTCTTATGTATAGATTTCTACCTTCTTGTTCCCATGGACCAATATAGGAATGTTTTCTTTTGCATGGATTTTGTTTTTCGAAATCAAGTTCTGAAACTGGCCCTCTGTGTCACTGAATCATGGAGCATAAACTGTATTTGACCAGATCTGGTCTAGGCGGTCTAGCTGTCGTGTCTGGAGAGCACTGGGGATTGAACAGGAGAACTGGCATTTCAGTATTTTGTGTAAAGGAATGTTTTTGTCTTGGGCTCTCTTGCTAGGTCTCCAGGGTCTCACGGTCTGCTGAGTATGATGCACACATTGCGGACACACTGGCTGGCACGGGCCTCCTGGCTCACATCCCGGAGCCTGGGTACCGCACCAAGGGGTGGAGGGACCCCGTGGTTAAGAGTATGGGGGCGCCTGGGTGGCTCAGTCGGTTGAGCATCCGACTTCGGCTCAGGTCATGATCTCACGGTCTGTGAGTTCGAGCCCCGCGTCGGGCTCTGTGCTGACAGCTCAGAGCCTGGAGCCTGTTTCAGATTCTGTGTCTCCCTCTCTCTGACCCTCCCCCGTTCATGCTCTGTCTCTCTCTGTCTCAAAAATAAATAAACGTTAAAAAAAAAAAAATTTTAAAGAGTATGTGTGTGGGCACCAAGACGGTCTAGATGACCCCAGCTTCATTCAGCCCCTGCATGCCTTTGGGGAACGTCCTAACCGCTCCCAGTCTCATGGCTAAAAATCATGCCCGTCTCAGAGAGCAGAGAGGACACAGCCAAATGCATTCCAGGAGTACCAGCTCCCAGAGTCAGGCCTCCTGTGTGCTCAGCGAGTGGCTGTGGGCACCTGTGGAAGTCACGGCTTGGGGCCCCATCAGACCATAGAGGAGGGTGAAGCATGGACCTAACCCATCCACCTCTAGTGGGTTCTAATTCAGTCTCTGGTGAGAAGCAGGAAATCTCATCTCTTTCTTCCATAGGTTTTCTTATTTGAAGAATTCAGGGTTGCCACAGAGGAGAAGCTAACAAAATCCGGAATGGTATTCCCAAGCCTCATGGGTTATTCACGCCACTGTAATGCGCACGATCGTGTGCATTCATACCTATCACTGTTTGCTAATAAAAAAGTAAAGCATCGTGTAATAAACTCAGTATAATAAACCGATGCCTGTTTTTGCCAGAAGTTCATCATGAATGGGTGTGTAACTATCGGTCTGATGTTCACCTGCAAAGGACCAGGTGTTGAATGACCTCTTTTTGCACAGAGCTCTGCCGTTAATCTTCTGGAGACATGTAGATATTTTCTTTGAATCAATTATATTATTTAAACCCACGCTAAGAAATATTAAGTGTCATGCATTGTGATATATAACAGCACGATGACTGAAGTCTTGGATCTGGGAGGCAGGCAGACATCATTTCCAGTGTAGACTCCGCTGACCAGCACCAGCTTCACTCACCAGCCTTCAGTTTCACTGTCTGTGAACTTGGAATTTCTACCCCGTGGGACAGAGTTATACACACAGCCCTTCACACGGCCCCTGGCAGACAGGAAGCACACACTAAATGGCAGCTACCAGTGTTACTCTGTCAGAAGTTAAATAATTAAAGTCACTATAAATGGAGAGGCAGCACTGGAAGGAGGTTACACACTCCCGGTACGACTTTCCAGTACATTTGAGGACATGTTTTTAACCAGAAAAAACATGGGGGAGATTTACAGAAAAGAAACAGAATGATAAAAGGCAATATATAACTTCTCACGTAAGTCAAACCGCCATAGTTAACCAAAACAATTGCTAAACAATAGCGCATTAGGAAACAAAAGCAGGACAGACCCACCGTGGCGGCACTTAGCTACTAATTCAACCAAACGCCCGCGAGCGCTCTCTGTCAAACGCCCGTGCTGTGCTGTCCGTGACCTTCCTTAGTGCCTGCCTTTTGCTTTCTGCTTTTCCAGAAGGAAACCTGAAAGAGAAAGTGTTTGCCTTGACTCTTTCACTCCAGTATGTTTTCTCTGGGAGAAAAAACCTCTAATTTCATTAACTTGTGGTCATTCAAACCCGCTTGGCTGCACGTGGCACGCTGTGGCGAGACTCCAAGGTAAAAGCGTGTGCTGTGTCCCGGGGTTCTAAAGGCCCAGCTGTCTTCACTCTAAGTGTCACCCACTAAACCATTCACCCCTTCACTCCACCAACCAACCAGTATTTATTGGCAACAACTGTGGCCAAGCATCGGGGGAAATCACAAGGGACGAGATGGTAAGGACTCAGGTAAGGCACTGGGCACCGCTCCCCTCTAGAGAAGTGACAACACACTGCTTCCTACCTTTCCTGGGAGAGCCCAACGTGGGCACTTCTGTATCCACACTCCTCCCACTGAATCTCGAAATACTTTAACAAATTATATGCACCTGGTAAAGGAAGGAAGGATGGAGGGAGGGGGGAGAGAAGGAGGGAAGGAGGGAGGAAGGGACGGGACGGGAAGGGAAGGGAAGGGAGGGAGGAAGGAAGGAAGGAAGGAAGGAAGGAAGGAAGGAAGGAAGGAAGAAGGAAGGAGGGAGGGAGGGGGAGAGAAGGAGAGAGGGAGGGAGGGGGAGAGAAGGAGAGAGGGAGGGAGGGAGGAAGGGAAGGAAGGAGGGAAGGAGGGAAGGAAGGAAGGAAGGAAGGAAGGAAGGAAGGAAGGAAGAAGGAAGGAAGAAGGAAGGAAGAAGGAAGAAAGGATGGAGGGAGGGGGGAGAGAACGAGGGAGGGAGGGAGGGAAGGGGAGGGAGGGAGGGAGGGAAGGAAGGAAGGAAGGAAGGAAGGAAGGAAGGAAGGAGGGAGGGAGGGAGGGAGGGAGGGAGGGGGAGAGAAGGAGGGAGGGAGGGAGGGAGGGGGAGAGAAGGAGAGAGGGAGGGAGGGAGGAAGGGAAGGAAGGAGGGAAGGAAGGAAGGAAGGAAGGAAGGAAGGAAGGAAGGAAGGAAGGAAGAAGGAAGGAAGAAGGAAGGAAGAAGGAAGAAAGGATGGAGGGAGGGGGGAGAGAACGAGGGAGGGAGGGAGGGAAGGGGAGGGAGGGAGGGAGGGAAGGAAGGAAGGAAGGAAGGAAGGAAGGAAGGAAGGAAGGAAGGAGGGAGGGAGGAAGGAGGGAGGGAGGGAGGGAGGGGGAGAGAAGGAGGGAGGGAGGGGGGAGACAGATAGGGAGGGAAGGAAGGAAGGGAGGTAGGAGGAAGAAGGAAGGAAGGTTGAAGGGAGGGGGAGGGAGGGAGGGAGAAAGGACACATTTCCTTTGAATTTCTTTAACATACATGGGGCAACCTCAGGAATATTCTGCTAAACCTGAAATGAAACTAGCCTTTCAAATAGAGTCTTGACTGCTGGGACAAGACAGTAATACACGTGTTTGCCTTCCAGTTCCCCAAAGAAAATTGCTAAATAATCTGTTAAAAATTGCACACATCATACACACGGCGTTGTATTGGTGCTCAACTTTATAGAGTAAACTGCACGTGTAAAATTATAGCAAACAGGAAATTCCTGGTCCTGGCTGTTCCCTCACAGAAAGGAGCCTGCAGAGGCTGGTGAGGACCAGAGGCCATTGGAAAGTCCCTGTTCTGGAGACACTTGGGAGGACAGAGGATGTGAGAAGCCCATGAACGTGGGTGCATGGGTAAAGGCAGCACTGTTTTTTGATGAGGCTGATCCAGGGGAGGGGAGACGAGACAGCTTCCAGAACTGCGGCAAGTGTGATGAAGAAAACTAGCCAAATCTTTAGCCAACGTGAACCAGCTAGAGAAAGCTTCAAGGATCAAAAAACTGGTGATATGGGGGGATTGCCGCACAACAAATTGCCAAGTTCGCAATGCCTCGTGTTCGTTTAATTCCTGTAACTCTGTGGGCAGCTCTTTGTCCCATGTTTCTGTTTTCCCAGACGGCTGGGGACGCGGGATGGGCCGGCCAGTGCTAGCTCATGAAACTAACTGACCATGGAGCGGCCAAGGTCTCTCCCTAAAGCGTTCTGCAGCCACGAACAGGAAGCCGTGTGAAGCAGGAGGGAGGCTCTGCAGTAAAAAAGAGGGATGGTCTGAGCCTTGCCCCGGAGTTTCTGTGTGGCCTCAGACATCTCACTGACCTAGCTGGGCTTCTGTTTCCTGTCCATCCCTACGAGGAGGTGGCTATAAAGACCCTCACTGCAATTACTTGGGTAGAGAATGTTAGTCCTGGCCTCGCATCTCAGGTATAAGAGATCTCTCTCATGATTTTCTTTAAATCATCTACATTCTGACTTTTACCGCCACCCCAGTGAGGGAGCCAATGTTTAACCTGTTGTCATCAGATGATCCTCCTTTCGATCTTGTCCCCAGGGTCCTCCATAGTGCCCAGGCATCCCAGCCAGCCCCGGTTACCATCGAGATAGATGCTTGTGTCCCAAGCAGTGTGGACTCCCGGGTTGGTCTCTGACTCTGTGCCGTGCTTTAGTACAGGGAATTGGACAAGTCAAAGAGTTCTATTCCCAGGGTCTTCCCTTTTCAGTTGCCGCAAGCAATAGTGCCCATTGAGGCTGCCACCATCCCAGGTGACACCACCGAAAGGCCTGGAGAGAAAGGTCTCTCTCCAAGTCCCAATCTAAATCCACCACTATCCCTGTCCGGCCTGGACAAAGAGCCTCTCTCCCTCCAGGACCCACATATGCCCTTGTGGAGGGTAAGTTTAGATTGTCACAAACAACAGGAGATAAAGTGTTTTGTGGACAGAGTGCACGGGGGCCCCAGGGTGGACATGAGCAGAGGCAGGTGGTCACAGGTGGCCACTTCCTTCAGAGAGGAACAGGGACAATACTCAGGAAGGACAAAGGCAAGCTGTGTGTCAACAAATGAGTCCCCCGCACCTAAACTCCTCAAGCACAGACCAGTCCGTTAATTCCAGAAATACACCAAGAAAGGAGACAAGTCACATGTCAGGGAATAACCCTGACATCAGAGTCCAACGGAAACCACCCACGAGGTGCACGGTCCAGCCACCAATACCCACAAAGTGAATGTACTGTTCCTCCCATCTTTGCTAAGAAACTAACTGTGCCCTGTTTCATGAAAGGATCAGGAGCTTGAAAGGGATTCTTTTAAACAGCCTATAACGGAGGGCAAAAACTGGGAAGGCATTAAAAAATTCAGCTATACAATCACTATTTTGCTGTGAGGTTTCCCTGATGAAGACAAGTCCAAGGATGTATAAAATTATATAAATGTAGTATCTTCTGCAGTTTCGAATGTGACCATCGGCAAGAAACATCAATGTGCTAAACCGTTTCCTAGCACATACATGCACGTGTTGCTGTGCTTGTAGAAGTTGTGTTGCTGTTGCTGTGTGACAAAGCCCTCTGAAAACTTAGTGGCCTCAAACAATGATGGTTTTACCTTCCTCAGTCCTGTGGGTTGGCTGCATCCCCAGCAACAGGCTCTTCTCTTCCATTCGGCATCAGCAACGGCCCGGCGACCGCCCCGGGTCTAGGATGTCTGAAATGGCCCAGCCATCCACCTAGAGCCTGGGCAGGCCCGGCCAAAAGAGGACACCCTCCCTCTCTTCCCACAGAATCCCACAGCCCTCCTCTCTGTGGGGCCTTCCTACAGCTCTTAAATGGCGACTCGGGGCTTCCAACAGCTCAGAAGCAGAAACTGCCCAGACTCCTTCGGGCTCCCGTCCTGACACCTGTGCAGAGGTGCACAGGTGCCACACCTAGGGCATCTTCTGTTTGCTAAAGCAAGACCCTGCTTCAACATGGAAGAGCGGTACAGAGGGATGTGGAGGCCAGGGTCACCAGGGACATCTCTGGAGACCAGCTACCAGGAGTACAACGGGAAATGACATGATTTTCCTGATCAGCCCTCAAGGGCAAGATTACTAAAGAACTGAATTATCAGCATCTATTAAAGAAAAACCCTACCAGGCCACCAAGGAAAGACACAGAAACATGGGTCCCACTTCTGGTCGCATTCTACTTAGCACAGAAGCCACATCTCGTGAGAGAAAATAAGCTGTATTTTAAGGAACTATCCCATCCTGATAAGAGTGCAGCTCTGATAAACGCACAAGGCTCACTCGGGACAGAGGAAGGAACATCCTATCTAGCACCTCAGGAGTGTTCTTGGTTTTTAATGAGAATGCACTCAGCAAGCCTTCGGTGGTATTAAACGTACCTCACCTTGTTACCTACTAAGTAAAAAGGCACCGTGTGGGATTTAGCAGCGTTTTTCTCAGCGAACCAAGGATGCTGGCACCACACCAACCACACCGTTGGCTGCAATTGTGCTGTCCTTCTCACCGGCTATTTCCCACGCCCCCTTCCACCCTGCTCCACCCCGCCGAGGGCCAGGTACTGAAGCCAACGCATAAAACATAGTAGCGAAATCCGTACGTGAACAGTGTGTCTTAATCCCTGGAATAATTTCGCCAAACAGCAATATTCAAAAATCCTACCGGGAAATTAAGGAAGTTTTGGAGCACAAAGCTTTACACTATGGACAGACACCCTTTTCTCTCTCCTTGATACACAGCTTCATGTCTTAAATGGGCTCTTCTGTCGGATGCTGAGAGCACTGCGGGGTCTCCCGGTCACGGTGGGGAGAAGAAGGGAGCGCAGCCTGGAAGCACCTGTCTCTCCCTCCTGTGTCCACGGCACGCTTCCTCCAAGCGCCGTCCCACTCGGTCCATCCCCGGACCTACAGCCCCAGTGCCCATCCTTGCACGCCTGCTAATCATGCCACACACACACGCACCTCCACCCAAAGCTCGCTGTCCTGAGACCCATGCAGGTCTCTCCAGATGTGCCATCCAGCTGTGTGACAAGGCCACGGCCACCTCTCAGGTCACCTGGAGGCCAGCATCTCCTGCCAGACTCATGTTCTTCCCAGCTTTCCTCTTTCCCTGTCTTTCCAACCTCACCCCATGGCAAAGCGTCTGTCCACACCCGCTAGGAACTCACTGATGGGAAAGCCGGTTCTATTCTTTGCTAAATGAGTCATTTGTGGGAAGGTGCAGCGTTTACCTCTTAGAGTCTGAGAAGTGGAAATAACACACAAGATCCCAGCACAGGGCTTGGCTCAGGGTAAGGACACAAGAAAGATTAGCCATTACGTAAACTTGCCAGTTAGTCCTTATTCTTTTTTTTTTTTTTTTTTTTTTTTTTTTTTTTTTAAATTTTTAATGTTTATTTATCTTTGAGAGAGAGAAAGTGAGGGGCGGGGAGGAGCAGAGAGATAGCAAGACACAGAATCCAAGACAGGCTCTGAGCTGTCAGCACAGAGTCCGACATGGGGCTCGAACTCACAAACCATGAGATCATGACCTGAGCGAAAGTTGGACGCTCAACCGACTGAGCCACCCAGGCACCCCAGTTAGTCCTTATTCTAAAATTGTTTTAATGTTTATTCATTTTGGAGAGACAGAGAGAGACCGAGCACAAGGGGGCAAGGAGCAGAGAGAGAGGAAGACACAGAATCCAAAGCAGGCTCCGGGCCCCAAGCTGTCAGCACAGAACCTGACGCGGGGCTTGACCTCACCAACCGCGAGATCATGACCTGAGCCGAAATCGGATGCTCAACCGACTGAGCCACTTAGGCACTGCAACTAGTCGTTATTCTAAATACCCCATTCTCGAGTCTACCTTACCATTAAATGTCTAGTAAGCTAAACAGCATTGAAAGGAAAATGTGGAAAATTTTCAAAATTAAATTAAAAAGCAACCATAAGAAGACAACTTTTACACACACACACACACACACACACCGTATATATGTGTATATATATAAATGCACAATATATATATTAGCCAGTTAAAGGAACCAGATGGACAATTTACAGAGGATATTTTTAACTATATGCAGAAATGACAGTGTGAGGGGGCTATGTCCTCTCCAACATTTTCCAAAACAGGAAACGCTGTCAACAAAATGAGAAGGGGAAATGAAGAAAATACAATATTATTGTGGAAATGGTCAGTTTATGGTTCCTTGGCTTTTCATGTAAGTTTGGAGAAATTACTGACATGTTGGCGAAAATGTGGAACAAACCTGAGCCATGCTGCTTGTGTACTCCTGACAACATAATATTTCAGGGGGCAAAGGGGACATTTCAGCCACTTTGGGGAAAATGCAATTACCGTGACAGTCTTCAGTCCCCCTCTGCAATCACCGTGCTCGTGTCTTTCAGCCATGACCGTGAGCGGGCGCGGGGGGGGGGGGGGGGGGGGCACCTGGTGGTGCCCCTAAAGGACAACACATTTCTTTGCAAAACTTAAAGAAACACTAGCAGCTTTAAGTCTAGATCGTCGGATCAGTTACCAAAGAATTTACATTTTCAAAATAACAAGTTGGGAACTCTGCAGATCAACTGACCTACAGCCTCGAAATGTCTGTCATGAGAGACAAGGAGCTGAGGCGCTGTTCTAGATTAACAGAGAGCAGAGACATGAGGGCTCGTGCAGGGCATGTACTCGATGGGATCATTTGGGGATCAGCCTGAAGGACATTATTGGATCGACTGGGGAAATACATTAAACAGTTGCATTACAGCAGTGCTAAGTCTCCCAAGTATAATGGAATAATATTCTCCCCAAAAGACGTTCAAATGCTAACCCTCAGAACCTGTGAATGTGCTGGATTGCACAGCCAGGGGGAACGAAGGCTACAGATGCCATCTCAACTGACGTGAACGTGGGCTGCTTTCCTGGACCAGCCAGGTGGATCCAGTGTAGTCCCGGGAGACTCGGTGCCAGAGTGATGTGCTTCGGGAAGGACTCCGTCAGCCATTGATGGCTTTGAAGACGGTAGGGGCCACGAGCCGAGGGGTGCAGGCTCGCTCCAGAAGCTAGAAAGGCAAAGACGTGGATTCCCTCCTGGAGCCTCTAGGCAGAGCGCAGCTCAAATGACAGCGTGATTTGAGTCCAGTGAGACCCATTTCAGACTTCTGATATCCAGATCTGCAAGGTAATACGTTTGTGTTGCTTTAAACCACCTACCATGTGGCTATTTGTTACACAGCAGCAGAAGAAACCAATACAGCAGGCATAAGAATTCGGCTGAAATTATGGAGAAGAATGTTCTTGTCTTGGGAAGTATATACGGAAGTATCTAGGACTAAAACGTCACGCTGTCTACAACCATCTCACAAATGTCTCAGCAAAAACAAAAAAGGAGGGGCGTGGGGGGTCAGACACTAATATGATGATACGAGCAATCTCCTCCTCAATCTCCTGATCAATCTCCATGAAGAATGTGCGTGTTCATTATACCACCAACTTTCCCAAGAGGGTTTACGATTTTTCGGAATTCAAGTTCTCGGAATGAAAAGAGAAGAAAGAAAAGGGAAGGTTGTGAGATCGCGTCAGAGTTCAGAGTCGGAGTTGGACGAAGGGGTCTAATCCATTAGCAAAGTCTACCATCGGCAACTCCCACTGTGTATTGGGACATCCCAGATAGTCCACGGCAGGGAGGTGAGGAGACAACCCCAGGTCCCCTCCAACCGCCGCCGCTCCCCAGCAGAAATCAGCAGTTTTATTGTCCGGAGTGTGTGTGTGTGTGTGGGGGGGGGGGGGGGGGGGGGCAGGTCAACTGAAGGTAGATACACCATTCAGACACCAGGGGTCAAGTGAAAGCTTGCTTCTGCACGTCTGGTCAGTCTCCACTTCCCCACGGGGCCCCTGGAACCCCAGCAGCTGACTCACACGCTCTGGGTGGGAGACTGGCCGAGTCTGCTCTGGGGAGTCTCGGCAGCCGCGAGGGAAGACGTCACTGCACTGCTGGTGGGGTCCCCCCCCCAAACTGGCCGTGGAGACCACCCTGCAGGAAAGACCACCCAGGAGCCCACAGCTTTCAGTCATGGTCTTAGTGCAGCACTCTGCGGTATGAGTCGTCGTCTGACATTTGAGAAGTATTTTAATATGAAAGACACAGTCCAAAATAATACACTTTGTTTTGCAAACATTCAAAACATCCCCTAGGATTTTATTAACAGTGTCAGAGGACGGGAAAGGGTAGCACGTCCATACAACAAACTATTAAAGAAATTTTAAAAAGGGGGGGAAGGATATGTGGAGAACAAAATATTTGGACAACAAAAATGTTTTGAAAACAAAAACAACTTTTGGAAACTGATATTATGAGAGCAGAAAATTTTTAAATTCAGTGACATAGTTGTGAGACGGAGTGGAGAAAACTTTACAACAGAGGAGTCCCCGGGGCTTCCCGGTTTCCTGTTTCCATGGTGACCAGTCACCTTCTTGGCCTATTTCAACGTGACCACGGTCTAAATGCTCTGCCCCGGGGGCTGACCAGGGTCACTGGCTGGGGAATCCGTGTTCCAGAAACGCTGTCCCAGCTTCAGCCAGTGCAAGATGCCTGAGGCCACATAGGGGCCAAGCTCAAGGGGACAGAAGAAGTGTGAAACCAGACCCAGAGTCTGGCAGGAGGAGAAAGGTGATACCAAAGGAGGGGCTCTGGGGAGGCAGGTGCAAAGCCGAGGTGGGTGGCACCAGCTGACCCTGGGGCAGAGTGGGGACAGCTTACTTGGTGTCTCTCCCATGTCTTTGTCTGTCTCTGACCTCATCCATTCCATTTCGGTTTTTAGGTATAACCACCAAAAGTCAACCTGATTCAGCCACGTTCATCCCAACACCATAGGACATTTTTAAAATAAATTCTCTGAAAGCAGAGAATCGTAAATGTTTTGATGAACAAACATGCCTTCATTCCAACTTCACTGCAAGAATAGTGGGCTCTCTGGGACCCTTCGTACGGGACCCAGTTTCCCTTTCCACTGATACCTGCTCAAAAATACACACGCTGCTTCAGTTCACAGCGAGCGTTTCTACTGGGCCCTTGGAAGTCTAGTCGCTGCAGCCAGAAGTGAAGTGGCCAGTCACGATCCTCGCCTGTGGGATGCATTCCACCGTCCATCCACTCGTGGTGACTAACATTGCATTTCATAGGGACCTATCACTAATAAGCATCGTATTCCCATTCCATAATTATTTTCCAATTAAAAACCATTTTTAATTCATCAAATTTGCAAGGAATCACAACGTTCACATTAAGTACATGCCCGTAGCAATTTTCCTAATTGCAGAAGTCATCACAGCATCAAAGCTAAAATTTCCATTACTTTACAACCAATGTTTAAATTTCATTTATTTGCTGACGTTTCCTACACAGTCTCTGGTCGTAGGCACCGATGCCCAAGAGGGGCACTGCTAGCAGGCGACGTTTTGAAAATTCCTCTCTGACCGTCAGCCTGCCCGTGAACCACAAGGGCTGAACAAGGGGTCATTGGCGTTCCACTCCGATTCTGGTGCCCAGCCTTTCTCCTGCTTCCCCTTCCCCAAGTTTTCCAAGTGTTCCCAAGTTTCTCTGATGTTAGGGCACAGAATGCTCGAGTGTGAGAAGTAATGTCTCACAGGAGTCTGATTTGCTATAGAAAAGCCTCCCACATGGAAGAGACAGAGAGAGCAGGTGCCCACGCGGGGAGGCCCCCGTGCTCACCCCCGTCCCGGGTTGCCAGAGCACAAACAGAAGTACGGGGCATCTCTTGGGGGACGGGCTGAAAATTACTCACTGTCGGTCGGTCTGACATTTAAACTTAACTGGGTGCCTACGTTTCACCCAGACCAAAATCCTGGCCGTTAAAATCAGTGCGGACACACCAGCTTCCGGCCACGAGAGGGTAAGAGCGTCCAGACCTACACTTGGCCGTAGACAGCCAGAACCCTGGGCAAAAGTGAAGGTGCGGTTCCTGACGTTGGATGAACACAGGACGGCGTTCCCTGCGGGGGAGCAATCCACGGGAAGGGCACCCCGGGAAGGCCCAGCAGCCAGGCGGGAGGACAGGCGAAGAGATCGCAAGCCAAGCCAATCCGAGTGGTGGGGCCGAGGGTCCGGGCCGAGCTGCGGCCAGCCCTGATTCCTGCTGTCACGGTACTTGCCGGGGCCCCTCGACCCAGCTCCCTGACTGCTCCTCCTACTGTCAGTGCCGGCCCACAAAGTCCCCACCGCTGCATGCCTAGGGAGCCTGGTGGCCTCTCAGCCGGCCACCTATGGCCTCGGTGCCTGGCGTGGCCTCGGGGCCCTCCCGGGGGATGTGATCTTAGGTGAGCTACCAAATCACATTCCTTCCGTGACACCCGCTCCTACTCTGCTCAGCCCGCCCTCCCACAAGGGGGTTCTCAAACATGGAGTTTCCTCCCGGGTCCCGCCCAGCCTCCTTGCATCTAGTGCATCCTCCGTGCGGTATGCATCACAATCCTAGACGGGTGAGGTCCCCCTGCTTCTCGCAAGCTTTGACCCATCACTGTGTTCGTGTCCCACCGGGGAGAATCAGTCACTCAGCTCAGCCGGTTATGCTGTGTGCTGAGACACACAGTCGGGTCTGGCAGGCCAGATGCTCCGGACATCGCTGCTCGCTAGAGAAGGGAGAACACGAATCTGGCGGGCAGCCAGCCGCCACGGCTTTGCACTCTTGAAACCCCTCACCCCTGTCCCTGATTTTGCACCTTGCGCTGGGTTCTGGATTTTACTTCCTAAATAGCTCTTGAATTGGTCACCTCTTCTCCAGCACCAACTCTTACCTGTGCTATTATGATGTTTCTAGAACAGTCTCTCCTCCTCTCTTTGTATTCTCTTCAGGCTGCAGCTAGAGGATCTTTCTAGAACACAAAATGGGCTTATCCTCTCCTGCTTCTCATCACCCTCTGGGTAGAGACCAAACTCAAACCTACACAGCATGGCCCCTCTCTGACCTCAGCATCACCCCGTCCCCACCACACGTGGCCTTCTTTCAACCCTCATCCCCGTGCGCCACCCCCGCCCGGGCTCCACACCCTTCCTTCCCTCTGGGATGACCTTCACGGCCGACTCTCCTTCATCCTTCAGATCCTGAGCCCAAGCCAAGCCTCGCGGACCTCTCCTCCCAGGTAAATTCACTCTTACACACTCCGGTAGCCCCACAAAGCTCTCCCCACGCCATTCACACTCCTGCATTTCTTTGTTTGATGGCTTGATGAATGTCTGTCTAGAGTATGAACTTGAATAAGGGCAGGAGTCCCTTTATTTTTGCAGCAACTGTCACAGTGAAAGTTTCATGGGTATTTGGAGAAGAAACAGAAGAGACAGTGAGAAGAGAAGGCAGAAGCGAGTGGTGGAGAGAGAGCAGGATGAAAGGAAGGAGGGGAGCAAGGAAGGGGAAGAAGGGGGAAGGACAGACTTCCCAGAAAGACTCACACACGAGCCCGACAGTCACTTCTCACACCTCTTAGGTGAGGACAGTGCACGTGGGAGGGCGAATGGGAAACTGAGGAACACGACGCCCGACTCTTCCGGGGAAGAACCTGTCAGAGGAGAACACTGGAAATGACCCAGGCCATACAGTCACAATGTGGTGCAGATGTGTCACCTTCCGGGACCCACTGGGCCACCGGTGTTTAGTTGGGAGCTGGCAGGAGCAAAAGTCAGCGGGGAACAAGGACATCCTGGCAGGAGTCAGGAGCCGGCACCTGCTCATCTCCACCAAGAGTCTCTTATGGGTCAGGCACGCTCCTGAGTACTCAGGTGAGTACTTGGGATCTGTGAGTTTTTAAAAAGCAGAGCAGAGTTTTTCTGTGGTGAGTTCACATTCCAGTAGAAGTGGGCCTAGCGCTTTCTCCTCGAACAGATGGGAATTAGTCACTTTTGCAGGTCACTGGACAGACTGGGCTGGCCAGTCAGACGGGTGGCCAGCAGACCCCAGTCTCAGGGTTGGGACTGTGTCCTCCTTCCACAAACAGACTTGAGCATCTGACTTCAGCTCAGGCCATGATCTCACAGCCCATGAGTTCGAGCCCCACATCAGGCTCTGTGCTGACAGCTCAGAGCCTGGAGCCTGCTTTGGATTCTGTGTCTCTGTGTGTCTCTCTCTTCCTCTCTCCCTCTCTCCCTCTCTCCCTCTCTCCCTCTCCCCCTCCCCCTCCCCCTCCCTCTCTCCCCCTCCCCCCCTCTCAAAAATAAAAATTAAAACAAAATTTAAAGAATGCTGAATGACAAAATGGTATTAGCAAATAAGTCATCAAACCACAGCTACACGAGCAAAAATGAGGAGGTGAAAACAGTTTTACGTGTGGGGTCTACTCTTTCAAGGGAAGCCCGCTCACCCTGCTGGGCTAACCTGCCCCCATTCTAGTAAGTTCTCAGAGAGCCCAGCCAAGCCTTGTCATCCCTATGTCCATAGCACCTGATGCACTGCCTGGTCCCAGGTGTTGGACCCAGAGAGTAAAGAAACTGGATAATCGCAAAGACACCCGTGCTATGGATTCTGGAAAGCTGACTCTTTCCTGTCCACACTCATGATTATGGAAGCCCTGGAGATAATCTGACTTTGCTTCATTAAAAACACCAGTACTGAAGAAGAAACTAGTGGGTGGTAGAAATGGGGAAGCATTACCAGAATTGATTTATGGAGGAATGTTCGTAGTGGCAGATACTGCCAGAGTGCCTGCATTCAGAGGTTCACGGTCATTTCCATTACAAGCAGAGGTCCCTAAGTGCCTAAGATGGTAAGAGTTATGTAAAGGAAAAAAGTCCTATCTTCTTCTCAGAATCATGCCATTTGGGTCTATAGGAAGAGAGAACCTGTTCAGGAATGCATAAATATGAAACTACGTGTATGCATCACACCGACATAAACAAATTACAGAACAGAATTGCTACGGTAAGATAATGCGTCTTCTGGAAGGAGCCAAGATGGCGGAACAGCATGGAAGCTTTCTGTGTGTCTCGCGTGCACGAAATACAGCCAGACCAACACTGAACCATCCCACACACCTAGAACACTGATCGGAGGATGAACACAACCATCTGCACAACCTGAACCACAGAATTCAGCAGGTACGCGGCGCAGACGAGTGAACTTGGGGAGCGGGAAGCCGCGGGAAGGGAGGTGCTTTTGCGGGCGGAGAGAGGACGGGGACTGGGGGAGGGGGGCGGGGAGAATACAAAAAGCACGCCTCCCCCTCCCCAAAAGGAGCTGGAGAGAAAGTGGAAAATGGGAACCGGCCGCAGGGACTAAAGGAGAAAGGAGAGGGTTTAAATCCCATTAAGACCGTAAACGAGGGGAGCGCAAGGCTGCACCTCCGCAGCTCCCTACCTGGCGGTGCTCTGGTGGGAAGGGCGAAGCCCCAGGAACAGAGTGGGGTCCGGGAGGCGCTCGGGCCACACGGGGCAAGGCGGTGCCGCTGCCGGAAGGGCATTTGGCGGAGACTGTTGAAGCCACCTGGTCCCGGCAGACCCCGGAAGGCGGCCGCGTTCACTGGTGCTGGAACAAGGTCGTTGAGGGTGAAGCCTGGGGCCAGACGTGTGTTGCGATTTTCCACCATCCCTGAAACGCTGCTGCTAGACTGTCTCGCCAACTTTTTGTGGCCTCGGGCCGCAGTCTCGGGGCACCGGCGGCAGCAGCAGGGCCCAGCGGGCGTTCCTGGCTGCAGCCGACATTCGGCCGTTGCTCCTTCGGCCAGCGCTCAGGGAGACCCTCCCGCAGAGGGGCGGAGCGGGTCAAGGCCTCAGTCCTTCGGGAGTCAGGGGCCGGGGAAAACAGCCACGTCTGAGGCAAAACTCGGGAGAGAGGTACGGCCTGGGGCCTGGTCACGGAGAGTGGAAAAGCGGGGAGTGGACGAGAGCCAAAGACGGAGGACAGGTGCGCCATTGCCGATCCGGGAGAACAGACCGGGTGGCCGGGTGACGCCATTTTGACCGCTCCCGCGCAGGCGCAGACGCACCTTTCACCGCTGTAACACTCCACCCCAGGAGGCCAGCAGCGCCATCTAGTGGACAGCGGAGCCGTTGCACTGAGCCCGGGCCAACTGGGCCAACCTCGCTCTTCAAGAACACAAGTCTCCCCGCCGGCTTAGTTTATGGACTATCAGGCGCTACATAGACTGACTTCTAGAGAAAACGAAGTGATGTCAGTCCTACTTCAATCTGTTAGCGGGTCCATCTATTCAATTTTCTTTCTTTCTTTTTCTCTTTTACACTTCTTTCCTTTTTCTTGAATACACAAAGAGAAAAACTTCATTTTTATTTTCAATTTTTATTAAAAATATTTTTCTTTCATTTTGTACTGTATTTTTTGCTTTTATGTAAATTTTTTCAAATTCTATTTTACTTCCATCATTTTATTTTATTCTACTACAGTGTATTCACCTTTTCAAATTTTCAAATGATTTCCTTTTTTTTTTCTTTTTTCTTTTTCATTTCTTTTTCTTGAATCCAGAAAGAGAAAAACTTGGTTTTTACTTTCAATTTCTATTAACAATATTTTTATTTAATTTTTACTACTATATTTTTTGCTTTTATGTAAATTTTTTCAAATTCCATTTTACTTCCATCATTTTATTTTAGTCTACTTCAGTGTATTCATTTTTCCAAATACTCGAAGGATTTCCTTTTTTTTCTTTTTTTTCTTTCTTTTTCTTTCTTTCTCTTTTTCATTTCTTTTCTTTTTCTTGAATGCAGAAAGAGAAAAACTTCATTTTTACTTTCACTTAATATTAAAAATATTTTTATTTAATTTTTTACTGTATTTTTTGCTTTTATGTAAATTTTTATCAAATTCAATTTAACTTCCATCATTTTATTTTAGTCTACTACAGTGTATTCACTTTTTCAAATTTTCAAATGATTTCCTTTTTTTCTTTATCTTTTTTCCCTTTTTTGTTTCTTTTCTTCTTGAATACAGAAAAAGAAACAATTCGTGTTTATTTTTAATTTTTATTAAAAATATTTTTCTTTAATTTTTTTCCACTATATTCTTTACTTTTGTGTATATTTTTTCAAATTCTATTTTACCCCCATCACCTCATTTTAGTCTACATCAGTGTATTCATTTTTTCAAATTCTCAAAGGATTTCCTTTTTTTTTTCTCCCCCCCCCCTTTTTTTCCTCTAATCTGTCAAACCACTTTCAACACCCAGACCAAAACACACCTAGGATCTAGCATCATCTATTCGATTTGTGTGTGTGTTTTTAATTTTTAATTTTAATATATTTTTAATTTTAATTTTTTAATTTCAATTTTTCTACCTCATTAATTCCTTTTCTCCCTTCAAAATTACAAAACAAAGGAATTCACTCCAAAAGAAAAAGCACGAAGAAACGACAGCCAGGGATTTAACCAACACAGATACAAGCAAGATGTCTGAACCAGAATTTAGAATCACAACAATAAGAATACTAGCTGGAGTCGAAAATAGATTAGAATCCCTTTCTGCGGAGATAAAAGAAGTAAAAAATAGCCAGAATGAAATTAAAAATGCTATAACTGAGCTGCAATCATGGATGGATGCAGCAGTGGCAAGGATGGATGAGGCAGAAGAGAGAATCAGCAATATAGAGGACAAACTTATAGAGAATAATGAAGCAGGAAAAAAGAGGGAGATTAAGGAAAAAGAGCACGATTTAAGAGTTAGAGAAATCAGTGACTCGTTAAAAAGGAAAAACATCAGAATCATAGGGGTCCCAGAAGAGGAAGAGAGAGAAATAAGGGTAGAAGGGCTATGTGAGCAAATCACAGTAGAAAACTTTACTAACCTGGGGAAAGACTCAGACATCAAAATTCAGGAAGCACAGAGGACTCCCATTAGAATAAAAAAAAAAAAAGGCATATCATACTCAAATTCAGAAAATACTCAGGCAAGGAGAGAATCATGAAAGCAGCAAGGGGAAAAAAAAGTCCCTAAACTACAAGGGAAGACAGATCAGTTTTCCAGCAGACCTATCCACAGAAACTTGGCAGGCCAGAAAGGAGTGGCAGGATATATTCAGTGTGCTGAATCAGAAGAATATGCAGCCAAGAATTCTTTATCCAGCAAGGCTGTCATTCAAAATGGAAGGAGAGATAAAGTTTCCCAGACAAACAAAAATTAAAGGAATTTGTGGCCACTAAAGCAGCCCTGCAAGAAATTTTAAGGGGGACTCTATAAAGGGAGAAAAGATGAAAAAATATATATATAAATAAATAAATACCAAAAGCAACAAAAGATTAGAAAGGACCAGAGAACACCACCAGAAACTCCAACTCTACAAGCATCATAATGGCAATAAATTCGTATCTTTCAGTACTCACTCTAAACGTCAATGGACTCAATGCTCCTAACAAAAGACAGGGTAACAGAATGGATAGAAAACAAGATCCATCTCTATGCTGTTTACAAGAGACCCACTTTAGACCTAAAGACACCTTCAGATTGAAAATAAGGGGATGGAGAACCATCTATCATGCTAATGGTCAACAAAAGAAAGCCGGAGTAGCCATACTTATATCAGACAATCTAGACTTTAAAATAAAGACTGTATCAAGAGATGCAGAAGGCCATTATATCATAATCAAGGCGTCTATGGACCAAGAAGACCTAATAATTGTAAACATTTATGCGCCAAATGTGAGAGCACCCAAATATATAAATTAATCATAAACATAAACTCATCAATAAGAATACCATAATAGGTGGAGACTTCAACACCCCACTGACAGCAATGAACAGATCATCAAATCAAAAAATCAACAAGGAAACAATGGCTTTGAATGACACACTGGACCAGATAGACTTAACAGATATATACAGAACATTTCATCCTGGGGCGCCTGGGTGGCGCAGTCGGTTAAGCGTCCGACTTCAGCCAGGTCACGATCTTGCGGTCCGTGAGTTCGAGCCCCGCGTCAGGCTCTGGGCTGATGGCTCGGAGCCTGGAGCCTGTTTCCGGTTCTGTGTCTCCCTCTCTCTCTGCCCCTCCCCCGTTCATGCTATGTCTCTCTCTGTCCCAAAAATAAATAAAAAACGTTGAAAAAAAAAAAATTTAAAAAAAAAAAAAGAACATTTCATCCTAAAGTAGCGGAATATACATGCTTCTCCAGTGCACATGGAACATTCTCCAGAATAGATCACATACTGGGACACAAACCAGCCCTAAGTAAGTACAAAAAGATCAAGATCATACCATGCATATTTTCAGACCACAACACTATGAAACTCAAAATCAACCACAAGAAAAAATTTGGAAACGAACAAATACTTGGAGACTAAAGAACATCCTACTAAAGAATGAATGGGCTAACCAAGAGGTTAAAGAGGAAATTAAAAAGTATATGGAAGTCAATGAAAATGATAACACCACAACCCAAAACCTCTGGGACGCAGCAAAGGCGGTCATAAGAGGAAAGTATGTAGCAATCCAGGCCTTCCTAAAGAAGGAAGAAAGATTTCAGATACACAACCTAGCCTTATGGCTTAAGGAGCTGAAAAAAGGACAGCAAATAAAACCCAAAACCAACAGAAGACAGGAAATAATAAAGATTAGAGCAGAAATTAATGCTATCAAAACCAAAAAATCAGTAGAACAGATCAATGAAACCAGAAGCTGGTTCTTTGAAAGAATTAACAAAATTAATAAACCACTAGCCAGTTTGATCAAAAAGAAACAGGGAAGGACCCAAATAAATAAAATCAAGAATGAAAGAGGAGAGATCACAACCAACACAGCAGAGATAAAAACAATAATAAAAGAATATTATGAGCAATTATATGCCAATAAAATGGGCAATCTGGAAGAAATGGACAAATTCCTAGAAACGTATACACTACCAAAACTGAATCAGGAAGAAATACAAAATTTGAACAGACCCATAACCAGTAATGAAATCAAATTAGTAATCAAAAATCTGCAAAAAACATCCAGGGCCAGATGGCTTTCCAGGGGAATTCTACCAAACATTTAAGGAAGAGTTAACACCTATTCTCTTGAAGCTGTTCCAAAAAATAGAAATGGAAAGAAAACTTCCAAACTCTTTCTATGAAGCCAGCATTACCTTGATTCCAAAGCCAGACAGAGACCCCACTAAAAAGGAGAACTACAGACCAATTTCCCTGATGAACATGGATGCAAAAATCCTCAACAAGATATTAGTCAACCGGCTCCAACAATACATTAAAAAAATTATTCACCAGGACCAAGTGGGATTTACACCTGGGATGCAGGGCTGGTTCAATATCCGCAAAACAATTAACTTGATTCATCACATCAATAAAAGAAAGGACAAGAACCATATGATCCTTTCAATATATACAGAGAAAGCATTTGACAAAATATAGCATCCTTTCTTGATAAAAACCCTCAAGGAAGTAGGGATAGAAAGAGCATACCTCAAGCTCATAAAAGCCATATATGAACGACCCAACACTAATATCATCCTCAATGGGGAAAAACTGAGAGCTTTCCCCCTAAGGTCAGGAACAACACAGGGATGTCCACTCTCACCACTGTTATTCAACCTAGTATTGGAAGCCTTAGCCTCTGCAATCAGACAGCACAAAGAAATAAACAGCATCCAAATCGGCCAGGAGGAGGTCAAACTTTCACTCTTCACAGATGACATGATACTCTATATGGAAAACCCAAAAGATTCCACCAAAAAAACTGCTAGAATTGATTCCTGAATTCAGCAAAGTTGCAGGGTATAAAATCAACGCACAGAAATCAGTTGCATTCCTATACACCAACAATGAAGCGACAGAAAGAGAAATCAAGGAATCAATCCCATTTACAGTTGCACAAAAAATGAAATACCTCGGAATAAATGTAACCAAAGAGGTGAAAAATCTATATGCTGAAAACTGTAGAAAGCATATGAAAGAACTTGAAGAAGACACAAAAAAAATGGGAAAAGATTCCATGCTCCTGGATAGGAAGAACAAATATTGTTAATGTCTGTACTACCCAAAGCAGTCTACATATTCAATGCAATCCCTATCAAAGTAACACCAGCATTCTTCACAGAGCTAGAACAAATAATCCTAAAATTTGTATGGAACCAGAAAAGACCCCGAATAGCCAAAGCGATCTTGAAAAAGAAAACCAAAGCAGGAGGCATCACAATCCCAGACTTCAAGCTATACTACAAAGCTGTAATCATCAAGACAGTATGGTACTGGCACAAGAACAGACACTCAGATCAATGGAACAGAACAGAGAACCCAGAAATGGACCCACTAACATATGGCCAACTAATCTTTGACAAAGCAGGAAAGAATATCCAGTGGAATAAAGACAGTCTCTTCAGCAAGTGGTGCTGGGAAAACTGGACAGCGACATGCAGAAGAATGAACCTGGACCACTTTCTTACACCATCCACAAAAAGAAACTCAAAATGGATGAAAGACCTAAACGTAAGACAGGAAGCCATCAAAATCCTCAAGGAGAGAGCAGGAAAAAACCTCTTTGACCTTGGCCACAGCAACTTCTTACTCAACACGTCTCTGGAGGCAAGGGAAACAAAAACAAAAATGAACTACGGGACCTCATCAAAATAAAAAGCTTCTGCACAGTGAAGGAAACAATCAGCAAAACTAAAAGGCAACTGACACAATGGGAGAAGATGTTTGCAATGGGAGAAGATGTTTGCAAACGACATATCAGATAAAGCGTTAGTATCCAAAATCTATGAAGAACTTCTCAAACTCAACACCCAAGAAACAAATAATCCAGTGAAGAAATGGGCAAAAGACATGAATAGACACTTCTCCAAGGAAGACATCCAGATGGTCAACCGACACATGAAAAAATGCTCCACCTCACTCATCATCAGGGAAACACAAATCAAAACCACAGTGAGATACCACCTCACACCTGTCAGACTGGCTAACGTTAACGACTCAGGCAACAACAGATGTTGGCAAGGATGCGGAGAAAGAGGATCTCTTTTGCAGTGTTGGTGGGAAATGTAGGCTGGTGCAGCCACTCTGGAAAACAGTATGGAGGTTCCTCAAAAAACTAAAAATAGAACTACCCTATGACCCAGCAATTGCACTACTAGGCATTTATCCACGGGATACAGGTGTGCTGTTTTGAAGGGACACACACACACCCATGATTATAGCAGCCGTATCAACAGTAGCCAAAGTATGGAAAGAGCCCAAATGTCCATCGATGGACGAACGGATAAAGAAGATGTGGTCTATATATACAATGGAGTATTACTGGGCAGTCAAAAAGAATGAAATCTTGCCATTTGCAACTGTGTGGATGGAACCGGAGGGTATAATGATAAGTGAAATTAGTCAGTTAGAGAAAGACAAAAATCATATGGCTTCACTCATATAAGGACTTTAAGAGACAAAACAGATGATCATAAGGGAAGGGAAACAAAAATAATATAAAAACAGGGAGGGGGACAAAACAGAAGAGACTCATAAATATGGAGAACAAATTGAGGGTTACTGGAGGGGTTGTGGGAGGGGCGATGGGCTCAATGGGTAAGGGGCACTAAGGAATCTACTCCTGAAATCATTGATGCACTATATGCTAACTAATTTGGATGTAAATTTAAAAAATTTTAAATTTAAATTAAAAAAAAGATAATTTGTCTTCTTTAAAAGTTCTTTAATTGCCTCGGTAATTATGCTCATCTGACAATAAGGCACTAATGTAGTATCACATTTTTTAAATGTTTATTTATTTTTGAGGGACAGAGAGCACGAGTGGGGAGGGTCAGGGAGACGGGGGGGACGGAGGATGCGAAGCACGTTCCATGTTGACAGCAGAGAGTCCAATGCGGGGCTCGAACTCATGAACCGTGAGATCATGACCTGAGCCAAAGTCAGACACTTAACTGACAGACCCGCCCCCAGGAGCCCCGAGAATCACATGTTTGTTTTCCATGGACAAAATATGAAGGAAGTGGCTGAGACTGAGGGAAGTGGGTGGAGTATCAGGTGCCACATACACATCTCTGCGCGTCGACCTCCAGTCTCTGCCCACAGACCTATTTTCTTTTCACACCATTAGAAACAAGAAATAGAAGTTAATAACATGCTCTTCACCTGATTTTTCAGATTGGCGTTTTTTTCTTTAATCATAAATGCTTGACTATTAAGTGGCTCATTTCACGGGCACATCTTCTGCCCGCCTTTCCAGTAACTGTAATGATTGAATATGAAATAATTCCGTGTTAAATTGCTTCTCCTTTCCTCAACATCATGCTGTCCGGGAAGCTCCCACCCTTCGGCTTCCGGCCAAGACCCCCGATGACAGTGCACGATTTGGTCCCGACAGAGGCGAAAACGTTGTCACTGAAGGTGCCAGGTTTCAATTTGACTAAAGCAGAGACGTTAAAGGAAACCACCCTGCACACGTCCGTCTGCAGAGAGCACAGAGCCACCCTGCTCACCAGGCTGCATTTGCACACGATTAACTTTCCGAGCCCCGGTTTATCATCTGGAGGGGTAATAAATTGAGCCCCTTGGTTTTTGGCATGCCTTGTCATGTGTATTTGCTGTTGTGTCTTTTTCAAGTGTCGTTACCTTTGAGTGCACATAAATTTAGTCTTTCTGGGGGTCAGACCCTCATTAATTCACTTGACCGGGCTGGGAAACTGCTCTTTAGAAAGAGTAGGGGCGGAGGGAGAAAATAAAACATTCTCCCCCAGGCTCGCCAGCAAGAAATCAGTGATATTAAATACCAGGAAAACCAGACCAAAGAAAAACATGATTCAGCACTGACCATACAACCAACACCCAGGTCCTACCACAATTCCAATGTGATTGGCAAAAAGGAAGTTAAAACGCCTTTTTAAATGGAAGTTTTACTTTTAGCTGCAATTAGAAATGCTAATAAAATCATAAGCTTGGCATCCACCATCCCAATGGATCTTTAGACTCGGACAGACTCTAAGTCATGAAAGTAAATTATGATGCTGAATTTCAAAGTGCTTGAGTAACGTGATGTATTCTCTAGGAAGACCCCAAAGAAATAAATATTCCAAGCTTCTGGCCAAGGTCGCCCTATTGATTCAGCAGGAAAGGGCATTCTAAAAGGCAAGTCATTTTTAAAAATTAACACTATACAGATGCACCTTAATGCTTTTTTCAGAAATGTCTGAAACGTCGGATGGAATGTCAGTTTAAAGAGTTAAGAAAAAACTCCGCTCACAAAGGAGAAAGCGATATTTAGAAAGCACGGCATACCTCACTGCCCCATGATCCTGCCTCAGAGGAAAGCCAGCAAGGAGAGAAGACAGAAGGAACCAAGCTTTCTTTAGGGATTACAGGATCGCTCTGTGTCAATGGGCACTGGATTCCCACAGCGTTCTTAACACTGGAAAGACAGGGAAGGCCAGAGGTCACGGGGTCTGCGGGGGAGGTCATGACCTTTGGAAGCATTAGCTCCATTTGTAAATAGCCATGGTTTTGAGGGAGAAGAATAGAAACTCATTGATAAGTTGGAAAACGTAACTGGGCCCATGCACCATGAGCAGGGGGGCTCCGGACGGCCCAGAGGGGCAGGTCACAGCGCAACGGGGCTGGGTCACCACACCCCGAGTGGACTGTCCACCTGCAGGGCCACTGGAGAAGGGACACAGGGACTTTCCAAGTTCTGTGAAATGCTCACATTAACACACCGTTCAAGGTGCTGCTTCTTCAAGGCAGACAGGCTCAAAGGTGGAGTCCATCCCCCAGACTTGCCTCCCGCTTCGGGATTTAGGTTTCTACCTCAAAGAGCGAATCTCTGGTGTGAGAGACGCCCTGGTTTTCTGTCTTCATCTCATGGTTCACTTGCCCCAGTCGATCTTGCTCGCTCCAGGCCTGGGGGGTGCGATGCGATGCGATGCGATGCGATGCAGGAGGAGCTGGCTTCTGCTCATCCCCTGCAAAGGGCATTTCCTTCACGTCGAAGTGGTGGGAGAAGTCTCCAAAGCCATCGCCTCAAATGTCTCTTGGGACTCTGCTGGCTTCTGTGCACACGGCCCTTTCAGACCCTGTCCTGGAACCACAAGACGTCACCCTGCCTGGATTTGAAAACTTTAGGCTAAAAGAGACATCCGTGTGTGTTTACTCTAACGAGCTACTCAACAGTAACTATAATTTCACTTACGTTGACTTAGCACCTAAACGCACACCAGGAACTGCGCTAATGGCCTGAAATGTCTGTAGGAACGTGCTTTCTCTCTGCCTGTAAGGAGTCTGCCGATTTCTGCACCAGCAGTAAGTCCTAGACCCGGAAGCCCACTCGACACAGGGGTGGGGATTCTAGAATGCCAACCCCTCAATGGAGAGCCCGGCTCAACGTCAAAAAGTTTGACATGCAAAACAACGAAGGTCCACCGGCAGGTGAGGGAACATCCAGGCCCCCAAAAGGTCCAAATTCTTTCTGCTATTGTTTTGTTTTCTTCGACCTTGAACTCTGAGCCAGAATGTTAACAGTTGGTTCAGGAAACTCAAGCACGTAGCTAACGCTCATATTTTTAACTGGAAATTCCTAGTTTCTGTCGTGTGTACCTGGCAAAGAAGTCTGACGTGGGGTCCGCTGGTATCTAGGGGGCTCAGAACCACAGACCGCCTGCGGAGCACTGGGAGGCGGGGGGAGAGAGAGGCCAGTCTCCCTCGCCGCCCTCGCCACCACGCCCTCCATGAATCTTCCATCAGACCAGCCTGTCTGGGGGCTGAGAGAGCCCTCCCTGCAACACCCCTGCTGGGAAACTTTGAGGCTGACACGCGTGAGATTAAATTCTGTCCACTTAGCCTCAGTCCTCCCCAACTGACTCCAGTCCTCTCCCCCCACTCTGGTGAGCAAAACCCTTCCCTCACATCATCATGTGGTCCATCACCACTCTTCCCCATCTGTTGGCTACGCCCACGCCACTCTGGCTGCCCACCTGTCCCCACGCCTGTGTCTCATGCCCACGTCTCCACCTCCGCGTCCACCTCTGTGACACATGCCGCCTCGGTTGAAACTCCCATTCTGATGATGAAGGAAGTTTTCGGTGTTTCCTGTTTGTGGGCCCTGCTCCTGGGCTCTCAGGGACCCTACGCTCCAACGTTTACCAAGGTACGAATGACTCAGTGAAACCTCGAAGCACGGGCTCTGTTTCTGCCCCAGAACACATTGTACAGCTGCCTCATTAAAGAGAAATCACCAAAGAGGAGCATTCTGAACACAAAAGATGAGGAGAAGGAAGGAACTTGCCTGGTTCCCATGAGGTGAAAGCCACACAGCCCTGCAGGTGTTAGAAGCTTAAGATAAGGTGTGCAGCCTTTCTGAAATGCCCCTTATCTATTGACTCGTAGCTCTTTACGTAAAACCTGGGCATAAGCCTACACCCCAAGTGCCTTTGCGGGAGCACTCTCCTCTTGGCGAGGACCCGGATCCCGGACAGCTGCCCTCCCTGGAGCTGGAATAAAACTGCCCCCCTTTCTCTGGGAAGTTCTGAAAGGTTTGTTCATTGTGGGACACTGATACGGATCAGCGCCCCTTCATACGCGTGGACAGACGTGCCTCACAAAGCGAGCTCCATCCGCGGCTCCATCGAAACGTGGCCGTGAGTGATGTCACCGGAAGACTGTCCAGAAACAAGGAAGATGTCGCGTCTCCCCTTTTCTGCGCCAAACACCACACAAGGCCCTTGCTGTGGGCACTACTCTGATCAACTAGCCCTGTGATATTACACTCACTCTTTTCTGATACTGTTCAAAAATGATAAAGGCTTCCAGATTAAACTAAGCTTTCCTATTTTACAAAAAATGCATAGAGGTGCCTGGGTGGCTCAGTTGGCTGAGCACCCAACTCTTTTGGCTCAGGTCATGATCTCATGGGTTGTGACATAAAGCCCCACATCAGGCTCTGCACTGACAGTGCCTGCTTGGGATTCTAAATAAGTAAATAAATAAAATTTAAAACTTAAAATTTTTTTAAGAAGGATAAAACCCAAGATGCTTGTGTAAGTTTTCTCCTTTACTGAGTGAGGACCGTCATGCTGAAATGTGTCCCGTTTGTGACTCCGTTCTGCAGAGTTTAGTTTCGCTTCACAGAGACATCCAGTGCGAGGGAGGGATCAGGTCCCACATCACCTCTTTAATAGGACCCATCATTGTTTTAACCAGGGGAGGAAGGCATCCTCTGGGGACAGCAGACAGTCCTCTGTTCCCACCGTGGGCCCTTCTCACCTCGCCAGGATCCACACCTCTGGGAGTCATAGACCCGATGGCTGCACTTCCTGCTGTGCCGGGTAGGGACCGCATAGGTGGAGGGTGACAGCCGTCGCCTGGGGGAGCCACCACCTCGCTGTCGGCCCAGAAGCCGCACCCGAGATATCTTACATTCTTTCTCCCTACTAAGCCTTGGAAATCCGGAGGGGTTTGGCGCTGGCCTGTGGCGCCTCGGGACTCGCCATATTTCATACACTCAGAGGGCAACGCAAGTCTGAACTCAGGTGTCAGTTCGTGACACCCGCTGGGAGTGTTTTCCCGGGGAAGCATGACATTTTAAATAAAATCCACCCATCGCTTCTAAGCCGGACCAGATCCTTTTTCTTGAACAAAATCCTTTTTTCTGAACCTGTAATGCTGTTCTCCTTGGACTGGATGCCAGATCTCAGTAGCACAGAGGAATGGTCCGTGTCTCCTTCGTCACCCGTCCGAGGCCCAGAGCTCAGCCTGTACGCGAGCAGTGCTGGGCACACGCACACACCTCACACACACATCAGCCGGCAGATCCCCAGCAGGCCCCCACCCCCGAGCAGCTCACTCGGATGAATCCCTGTGTGCAGGGGTGAGCCGACTGCACGAGAAGGGGCACCCCTCTCTCTTCCCTGTGCTTTTCTCTGCTTTCGCGCAATGTCACTGTGATTGGAGACGGCTCTCCTGATCTTCCGTCTTCGCGGATTTAACTCGTGGCTGTGTCTCTTTACAGGGCGGTGAGGGATGCGTCTGCTTCTCTGCAGGTGGTGCAGGTGGCTTTGTCTCCTCCTGGGCCTTGTAGTCAGGACAGTGTCCCCATCTCCCGGCCCTGGGCTCACTTGTCCTCCTTCTCCCGTCTGAAACTGTTGTGTGAGTCCACTGTGCTGAAATCCGCGTTGAAATGACAACACTACATCCCAAATTTCAACAGCAATGGATATGATCAAAGGGGCTAAAACTCTGTGAAGATTAACAGAACTTCAGCTGCTGTGGCTGGAGCTCGGAGAAGGCAGCCCGCGGATGTTCTGAGGGACGGCGGGTCTCAAGGCCACCCAGCCGGGAGGAATCTGCAAAGTCTTAACCTCAGTGCCAACGGCGGGGGCTTTGCCTACTTGTCTTTGAAAGGAGCCGGCAGAGAGAAACTACAACATAGAGGGTCCCGGTCAGTCCTCTGATCAGCCCAACACCCTGTGGCCATCCGCGCACCAAGCTGTAAGTCTGATCCATGGGAGACAGTAGGCGCTTTCTTTTCTAATTAGACGATTCCAACCTAGAAAGGAGGAGGGATTCCCTGCAAATGATACCATACAAGTAGCTGCTTTGAGCTGTGTTTAAGCTTGATATTATATCATTATTAATATCTGGAAGGACTCAAGTAAGAATTTCTGGTATCCCCAACTCACCGACGTAATAAGATAACAATTTCACTTCTGTCCCTGGCCAAGAGTGAGCAGCGGCATTCAGCACACGAGGCCTTTTACGCCGCAGGCTTCTCTCACTGATAGTGGGAACTGAGCGGGGCAGGGTGCCTAAAATTTTGTCTCAACCCTTCACTGAGGTCAGCGACTCCTGCCAGGAAAGCAGATCTTGAGAATCCAGAGTCCAAGGGCTGTAAAGGCCAAAGATGATTATATGATCAACACGTTTGTACTTTGCTTATTCACTGTGATAAAATAGCCCATGGTTTCAGGCGGCAGCTCTTAGAGAACACCTTGTGAGCATTTCTTAGAGGGATCAAGTCTGTAGTTCAATGGCGTGCTGTCTCATTGCATGGAATATTCGTTTAACAGATCTGTACAAGCCCCACATCCAAGGGGCCGTGTACCCTATAACCGTACCACCTGTAACAGATCTCTGCTCAGAGGCGCCCCCTTCTGGACACTGGACACACTTTACGAGCGTCTGGATTGCCACGGGAACACGTTTTTACTGTGCCTCACTTGTGTCCTTCCTTAGCATTGTATTATCGTAGCATTATCGAACACGCCAAATGTGGCAAGGTAAGGAGGGCGCGAGGAGGCCATGTGTGTGACAAGAAGTAATGTGACGCCAGGGCTGGGCTCCAGGTGGTCATGCCGTGGACACGCCCTCCCTCACGCCGGACAACCCTCCGCACAGACGATCCGGGCCATGTGCCAATCTTGGCGTCCTTCCAGCCCTATTTGGAAGAAAGGGAGACAGCCTCCCCTAGCAGACAGCGTCCAAAACAAGCCAGTTCTAGGCACACATCAAGACACAGCAGAACCTGCGTGCAGCAGAGGGAGGGGCCAATAGGAGGACCCCAGAGGGTGTACTCCCAGCATGAAAAATATTGTTCAACCAGAGATGCTCTCTGTGGACGGTGAGAAATGATGGCACGTCATAGAACTTGGGCAATTTAAGCTACATCTGTGATGTTTGATGATTTGCCTTTTTTTTGAATGTTTATTTATTTTTGAGAGAGACAGAGACAGAGCGTGAGCGGGGGAGGGACAGAGAGAGAGGGAGACACAGAATCCGAAGCAGGCTCCGGGCTCCGAGCCGTCAGCACAGAGCCCGATGTGGGGCTCCAACTCACAAGCTGTGAGATCATGACCTGAGCCGAAGTCGGATGCTTAACTGAGTGACCACCCAGGTGCCCCTGATTTGCCTTTTTTAAAATAAAAACATCCTCCTGATATAGTATACACAGCTTATCTGCAATTGAAGAGCCCAAGCTTATAGAATATTCTCAGGATTTCTGGGTAGAGGCTTTTATTAAAGGGCAGATCAATACCAGGCACTCTCAAGCATTTATGCTGGTGTTTGGGGCCCCAAATTATCTCCACCTGGTTCACTTGCACAACCAGCTTTCTCGAACATACAGTCTTTTGGCTCCTGAATGTTCTACAGGCAAGGGCGGCGGGTTGGGGTAGGGGCTCGGCGCAGGGTGACCCGTGCCGTTTCCGCCCCGGGGGGACGAGGAGGCTCCAGTTGGGCAGGCTGGAGCCTTGCAGGCCGTGAGGGTGGTGTGACTGCGGTGGCTCTCGGGTTTGTGCAGGAAGACAGGGAGTTAGAGCCCGGGCCACAACACCAGCTGCCATGCTATCGCCCGCGTGCAGGCCGCGGGGCTCGCTGTGCCAGGGGGGCTCTGACCTCCTCCTAACTGAGGTTCCTTGAATAAAGTCTACGTGCTGTCATCACCGCGCTCCGTCACCCGGGCGAAGGGCTGACCCGGCGGCAAGGTCTGCGGACCACCAGGGCGCCCCGTCCTTCCCCCACCGGGGTCACGCACCCCACAGCACTCACCTGCGTGTCTCCTCCAGCCTCCCTTTTGTTTTGTTTTTTTTATGCTTATTTATTTTTGAGAGAGAGCAAGCACGAGCGGGGAAGAAGCAGAGGGGGGAGGTGGGGACAGAGGATCCGAAGGAGGCTCCAGGCTCCACGCTGACACACAGAGCCCCACGCGGGGCTCGAACTCATGAACCGTGAGATCATGACCTGAGCCCCCCAGGCGTCCCTCTCCTCAAGGGTTCCTGAGCGCCTCTCAGACAGCAAGAGCATGTCACAAAAGGCCCTCTGGTCCTGGGAACCTTGTAACCGCCGAGATAGACCCCCACTACATCCACCTCCCACTGGGCCCGGAGGGCAGGCGGGCCCACGTCGTGTCTCCGCGCAGTGAGGTCCCCAGGGCCGCGGGCGACCACGCGGCACCGATGTGCCTTCCCCGGGCGGCAGGAAGTCGTGAGCCGGGCTGGCCTTGCAGGCATCTCCCGGAGCCGCAGCACGAAGGCGGCAACCCTCCTCTGGCCGGAGTGGAGTCCGGACTGTCTACACCCAGCCGCCCCCTGTAACACCGCCCCTCTGGTCCCCGCCCTGGCTTCAGTTTGCAGTGCGGGATTTTAGGCAAGGGTCCGCCCAGAGGGTCTCCGCACCAGCCCAAGGCTTGAAAGGTGGTGCGTTTCTAAGGCAGGTTCTCTCTCGCCCCGTGTTTGACGCCCTCTAAGCGGTCCAGCTGGTGGCAGAAATCTGCTACTTTCCACACGACATGGCCATTTCCTCTCTGACTCCACCCTCGGCGCCTGCCAATGTCTCTGTAAGTTTACACCACGCTCTGCCCCCCACGGGATGCCCGGCTTTCTGTACCCCCAATCTCAGTCAATGACAAATTTTCCTGGGCTCAAAAACAGACCCCACACCCACTTTCTTACTTTCAGCAGGAAAAAGAGACACTCACTTACTACGCGTTATTTCATCCATGTGCAATTTCAATTCCAAAAGTCTATAGAAATTACCAGAAAAGTTTAGATTGCAGACTCCAATTGTTCATTTTTCCAAATATGGCATCTCTTTGTGCCTTAGGAAAAAAACCTTCTTCAGACTTTTTTTGCAATTGTATGCAGTTGCCTACAATGCAAATGCCCCCTGGAAAACAGGTTATGAGAGCTTCATAATGAGGGAGAAATTCAAGATTTTTTCAAATTTATTAAAGTATACCTCTATGTTCCCACATCTTTATTACTTATATATTTTTCCAAAATAACTGAATCGCCACAGAACCTTTTCCAGGTAATCGTCCTCCTTCCATATGATCGTCACTCATTTAAGGCCATTTAATGAAGAAATATTCTCTCCTTCTGAGATACTCTCTACAATCGGGTTTTTAAAAAATTAACACTCAACATGCTTCAAAAATAACAAGATTCCACAGGCAAAGTCCCGCTGTGAGATGCGGACATGAGTGTAACCTGGCTGAAACAAACACGAGGGCCATCTGTGTCTGTCTCTACCTATGGAACTGAGCGCAGTGGATTTTACTGTCCATGAACTTGCTACAGTGTTGCAGAGTTTACATTCCACCAAATGGGAGCGATTAATCTAAGGCTATCTGGTTGGCTGGCTTGACTATAAAAGAAGCAATTTCTCCTGATTTCTTGCCATTCCTTTATTTATTCCAGGATCATCTTTCATTTAGCCTAGAAACGAAATCTGAAGAGCTCCAGAAATGGAATCAGACACCAACGTGCGGTCACGCGTCCACAGGGACGGATGGCCCCTTCTGTCCTGACGACGTTGGCAGGTAATGAGAAGGGTGGGAGGGGAAGGGAACGTGGGAGTGGACACACCTTAATGGGCACCGGGTTTGGGCAGGGTGCCACGCGGGGTCACTCGAGGAGGGAAAGTCCCGGCCGCAAAGGGCTCACACCTTGGTAGCCTTCTAACCCTGCCTGTAGCGAGGCAGGTTACAAATGCAGGAGACAGACACCCTCGGCGACAGACCCTGGGAAAGGCTCCCTGAAGTACCAACAACATTCTCCAGAAAACAGACACCAGCACAGAGGAGGTGAGATCGGTCAGCCTTAAGAGGTGCATGGGTTTTGATCAGCCAAAGAAGGTGGAGAGGATCTTGCCCACAGAGAGAACAGCGTGAGCAAAGTTGGGAGCTAGGAAAACACAAGGCATATCCGGGGATCAGCGAGACGTCAGCAATTCACCCCGAGCCTTGGAGAAACCAGTCACATCACACACTCATCCTGAGACGAGACTTGCGTCGGCCCCATTCCTGGCCCATTAATTCCAGGAAGCTCCGCGTCACACGTCCTTGTCCTCGTCTCATTAGGAGGACGCGACAGAGGCAGAGTGGTGAGAAAAGCACGGCTCTGGCTCTGGCTGGTGGGGTCACGAGTCCAGCCTCGCCGTCCTTCCTCCCGCGGCTCAACAGTCAGGGTCAACGTCTCTGGCCGTAGTTTCTCGCGGCCCCTGGATGAATTCAGACTCACCGTTTCCCGAACACAGTCGCTCTGACACCATTTGCTGAACACAGACACTCTAAAAATAGTGAGAGGAGTTATTGCCGTGGCCTGGGATCTGCATCCGGGGAGACGGAAATGATGCCTTATTAACTACAATTGTAGTTATTACCCAGTTCAAAGAATGCTCATCTTTGATGATTATTGTAAGAAAAGTCAAGTCCAAATAAAGACTTGGAAAGTATTTGTGAGTTAAAGGCCAGAAATAAGGAATGTGGGTGAAGAACACGATTATCCAAAAGATCGGAGTCCAATAGACGAAGGTTTCTCACCGTTGTCAAAATTCTCTCGATACATGTGGCTACGAAGGACGGGACGGAGGAAAGGTTAAGAATAATCTGTAATCGAGCCCACTTCCAAAATCACCGCATAGCTTGACATTAGAGCTTTGTGCAAAGTTGCAAAAGAAGATTTTTCTTGATGTTTTTATTTATTTTTGAAAGAGAGAGAGAGTGAGTGGAGGAGGGGCAGAGAGAGAGGGAGACAGAAGATCCGAAGCGGGTTCCATGCTGACAGCAGAGAGCCCGACGTGGGGCTCAAACTCATGAGCCGAGAGATCATGACCTGAGCCAAAGTCAGACCCAAAGCTCAACCAACCGAGCCACCCAGGTGCCCTGCAAAAGATTTTTAACAATACACATTAATAATTTCCAAATTATTTATGGATTTCTTATGTATATGTTTGCACATAAGTCCTTCAAAAATAAAGAATTGAAACCACGTGCGCAGAGCTGCTTAGCCCAGGATAAAGCATCCCACACAGCTTTCCTCAGTTTATCAATTTGCAGAATTACCAAGGAGAGAAAAACAGACTTCACTCTGACAGAACGTCTAAAATCCTGCAGGAAAGTCTCATAGGCAAACAATCTTGCGTTAAAAAACCTGAGGCATGTGACAGCTAAGGGGGTGGGGACAGTGAATGTTATAAACACTGAGAGTCTGCATGTCAAAAATAATTCCTTACCTAAGGAAAGGTCGATCTTTACCCCTAAAAAAAAAAAAATTCTTTGATTCTCTGCGTCTTCTACCAGACCAAATGATCCCCCTGACAAGGGGTCGCCTCCCATGCAGGAACTTCTCCGGGTTCTCCCCGCACCTACGAGGTAGAGCCGATTCTCACACAGGGGACACCTGCAGGCACCACGGCCAGTAAGAGTACCGGAGACTTTGCTGACCATCTTCCACAAGTCACAGCCTGTGCTTGTAAGTATCACCCCGTTTAATCCTCATGAAGCCCTGGGACATCGACTCTTCAATTGTCCCAATTTCAAGATGAGGAAACTGGGGCTATAAAGCTACTTCTGTGGCCCAGAAAGCCACCTCTTTGTAACGCTGACATGGAAAGTGGCCCGTCACCTACCAGCCCCGGTGGGTTTTAAATCCCTGACACTCACGCAAAGTGAGGTGGCTACAGGCACTGACCGGGTGGCCCAGAGCCACACACACCCGCGAGGAGGGGACCGGGACATGGCCTGGGTCTCAGGCAGGGACCTGTGGCCCAGAGGCCCTGTATACTCCCCTCCAGGTCTCAGGGACATCTTAACGGAGACACGAGAGCAGAAACGGATGAGGACAGCCAGCACTCACGGGACCCCTGGGGGGTGCCAGACCCGGCTCTAAGCTCGCGAACATCAGCTGGCTTAGTCACGACAACCTGATGGTGGTGCCCAAAGCCGAGGAAGGGCCAAGCCTGGGCCTTCGTTCTCCCCCAGGGGTCCAGCCATGGCCTCGGGATGAGACAAATTGCAGGAAGGATGCAGGACAATTCCTTTCTCCTCCATCAGGGCAGGTGACCCCAGGCCACAAGGGATGATGGGACAGACACCCCGGAGCACATACTGTATCCCTGAAGCGTCAGATTTCCCTGCCAGGAAGCAGGCAGACTTACCCCCCGCAAATCCTTGTCTTTCGTGGTTCTCTTTACGAAGCAGAACTTGCGAACAGACTCCCAGAACCCTCCCCTCACCTGCAGGCCCATCCCAAACATCCGTGACTCCCGCTCACATGTCCCTCAAAGCTCTCGGGCCTTCTCATGGGTTCAGTCACGTCCCCAGACTCACTCGTGCTAAGCGAGCACCTCAGAGCGTGACCTCGCGTGGGAATGGGCTCCTTGGGGATGCTCTTGGCCAAGGACAGGTCTCACCAGCGCAGGACAGGTCCTCACCCAACACGACCAACACGACCGCGTCCTCAGGAAAGGGGGGATTTGGACACACAGGGAACAGCACACCAGCCCAAAGGCGGAGACCTACTAGAAACGCCCACGATGGCCAGGCGGCCATGAGAAGCAGGGGAGGGGGAGCAGGCTGTCCCTCGCAGCCTCAGAAGGAACCGGCCGGGGCCGCCCCGATCTCTGGCCACCGGCCTCCCGACTATGGTCTGAGCCACGTCAGTCACGGCCGCCCCCAGGGAAGTCACTCGGCCGCCCTGTCGGCCCCAAGCTCGCCCCGCTCCCACTGGGCCTGGCTGGGCGCACGGCCCGAGCACCGGCGGGACCCCTGTGGGTCCCTTCCACCCGCCGTCACCCCTGCACCGCTTGAGCCCACCCTGTCCTGTCCCACGGCCTCGTCTCCTCCAGACCCTCAGCCTCCAGAGCAGCACCACCCCCCCGGTCTTGCCTGCCCTCCGGGCCAAGCGCCAGCGCACTGCCAGAAGGATCCCACCCGCCCCGAACACAGAGAAGGCTTCGCGGCCCCCTGCTGCTGTCCAGGTGTGGCCCACAGCCCTTCCCGGGGACTGGTCTGCCGGCCGGGCCGCGGGGTCCCCGAGAGCAGGGCTCAGGTCTGTCCTCTGCGCCACTCACTTGTCCCCCACAAAGCACCTGGACTCCAGCAAACCTTTTCTTTTTTTTTTTAAAGCTTATCTATTTTTGAGTGAGAGAGAGAGAGTGGGGAAGGGGCAGAGAGAGAGAGAGAGAGAGGCGGGGGGAGGGGCAGAGAGAGAGAGAGAGAGAGAGAGGCGGGGGGAGGGGCAGAGAGAGAGAGGCGGGGGGAGGGGCAGAGAGAGAGAGAGGCGGGGGGAGGGGCAGAGAGAGAGAGAGAGGCAGGGGGAGGGGCAGAGAGAGAGAGAGAGAGGCGGGGGGAGGGGCAGAGAGAGAGAGAGGCAGGGGGAGGGGCAGAGAGAGAGAGAGAGAGGCGAGGGGAGGGGCAGAGAGAGAGAGAGAGGCGGGGGGGAGGGGCAGAGAGAGAGAGAGAGGACAAGAGGATCCCAAGCAGGGTCCACACTGTCAGCACAGAACCTGATCTGGGGCTCAAACTCACCAACCGTGAGATCATGCCCTGAGTAGAAATCAAGAGTCTGGCACTCAACCCGCTGAGCCACCCAGGCGCCCCCCCTTCCCCCCCAACAAACATTTTCTTAAGTGACTTCTCTTGGGCCTGTGTGTTTCCTTTCCCACACAGAGTTCTGAATTTGCACACTGGTCCCAGTCTCAAAGAACATAGACGTGATGTGGCTCGAGAGGCGGATCTGACCCGGGCTCGGCCGATCACACACACTTGCTGGATGTCCGCAACTGGGACCGAGAATTGCAGCCTCCAGGCGTCTGTAACGGTTTAATGCAAGACCGTAGCCCGGAGCTGCCCGCTGCTCCAGAACCGAGGGGAGAAAAGAGAGGCAGGTACGCAGCAGCTTCTAGAAGTCGAGAGGAAGGAAGATGCGGTCCGTGTTCTCTAGTCTGTAGCTGCCACGCACACAGTAGCCACTAACTTAGACTTGAATTAGTGGCATTTAAATTAAAATTAAATAAAATGGCAGCTCTGGGGTCTTCGCCACATCTCCCGTCTCCGGAACTGGGGAAAGGAAGCGGGGAGGTGGGGACCTACAAGCCTCCGAAGGCATTAGGGCAGGACAGAGGGAGAGCTCCCACCTCCTCCATGAATTAACAGGGCCCGTCATCGCCAAAAGGGAGGGAACAATGAGATCCGTAGGGTCCTTGCGTCTGTGGTTAAATAGCAGGTTTGGGGGCGCCCGGGTGGCTCAGTCGGTGCAGCATCCGACTTTAGCTCATGTCATGATCTCACCGTTCCTGGGTTCAAGCCCCGTGTCTCCCTCTCTCTCTGCCCCTCCCCCCTCATGCTCGCTCTCGCTCTCTCTCTCTCTCTCTTAAAAATAAACATTAAAAACATTTTTTCAATAGTGGGTTTGAAATTGTCAGTAAAGAGAGTGGGAGGGAAGCTCGGGCAGGGGGGCTGCGGGATTAGCAGTGACCCCGAGTCCCCGCCACGTGGCTGGGCCCTGCTCCGTGGTTCCCACCACCTCCGCTCAGCCGCCCCGGGGAGGGGGACCCCAGCAGCACAGCCTTGGAACCCTTGTCTGCAGGTGCACTTGCTGCCCCCACCAGAGACGGGGAGACGCGCACAGGGGTGTGGGGTGAGGCTGGCCCCCCCGAGCCATTGTCCAAACGAGAATTCCGTGGCACCGTCTCAGAGCCCCAGCCCGGGCCCTGGTGGAAGCCTTCCCGCCTCCGCCTCCGTTTGGCCTTTGCACCGTGCTCACGGAGAGGATGAAAACCACGGATACGTGACATTGTTAGTGAACCGTGGGCATGGGTCAGGCACTTACCAGTACGTGCTCGCTGGAGGATGAAGAAAGGAGTCTGTAACCCGGAGGCCCCCGATCCGGAGGGAGGCCCCTTAAAGCCCCTTTAAGCCCCGCCTTCGTAGAACCAGACCAGGACGCGCAGAAGAGGGAGCACAGGTGTCGGGGCCCCAGCACACTCCCCCCACACCGGCTCGCAGCCTGAAACCACTCGATCCTCTGGAGCCACATTCCCCCGGGCTGGAAACAGGGATCGGAGACGCTCACGAAAAGAGCTACCAGGGAAAAGTGTCGACCGCGTCTCACAAAGAGCGACGCAGAATTCACCTTTACTCCTCATTCTTCTCACCTTTGTGCTCATCAGTCTTTGTGCTCATCATCTAGGCTGTCGGTATCCCAGCCTGCAGAATACGCCGTCTCTAAAGACAGGGATGCTTTCCGGCTCCGGTCTGGTCCCCGAAGCCTGGCCCAGGCCTCGCCCTGCGAGGCGATGTCGCCAGTGTGATTCTGCAAATAAACGGGTGAACCCGTGAAGACCGCACTCGGTGCCCAACTGGAATTAGTGCCTTTTTAAGATGAAAAGCCCTGTGTCTGATCACCGATGTAAAGCAGGCCGGATTGAATGAAGTGCGCGTCCCCCTGATGAAGCTGTGTCACACCCGGGCTTACTTTCCAAAGATTCCCGGGTGCAGGGCTCAGGGGCCAGGACCCACACGGAAGCGTCGCCATGATTTGGAGATTGGGGAGATCGAGTTCCAGCTCCATTCTGAGCTTTTGGAGCAACTAGAAAAACAAATGCAACGTATCTGTGAGTGAGTCGAGGCATGTTTTATGTGCTGAGAGCTGGCGTGTAATTGCTAGAAACACAGCTCATCGTGTTGAAGCAACTGAGAAAAACACATTGAAAAGAAGTAAAACGACATAAAATATAGCTGGAGCTCGTGAATGATACGCCACTTATTTTCCTTGCACACCATATTGGATCACAGAGAAGAGTGATGTCATTATTTTATTTTTTTTTTTTTTTCAACGTTTTTTATTATTTATTTTTGGGACAGAGAGAGACAGAGCATGAACGGGGGAGGGGCAGAGAGAGAGGGAGACACAGAATCGGAAACAGGCTCCAGGCTCCGAGCCATCGGCCCAGAGCCCGACGCGGGGCTCGAACTCACGGACCGCGAGATCGTGACCTGGCTGAAGTCGGACGCGTAACCGACTGCGCCACCCAGGCGCCCCATTTTATTATTTATCACTACTGGGACTTAGCCATATGAGGCTTGGCTGAGGTATCTGGATTTCAGACCATTCGTTTTCTGCTTTTATCATTAATCATTCCTCCAGCCAAACACCGGAGCTATGGAAATGCGGAGATCCCAAGCCCCCAGCCGTTGTGAGTGTGCGAGACTTACCTGCACGTCTCCATGTGCGCCGTTGGGCCGAAGATGCTGCGAAAGCATAACGCCATGCAGGGCTGGTGCTGGGAAGTCTCTCAGGGGCCACCTGGGCCCCCCGCTTCCCAGGCTAAGGGTCGAGGCCTGGGGAGAGGCAGCATCACACCGGAGAGCACCTTCATTCCTAGATGCATGGTTTGGGTGAGTAATGTAAGTGCCCCCGACCTATTTTCTTTTTTTTTTTTTTAATTTTTTTTTTTTTTCAACGTTTTTAATTTATTTTTGGGACAGAGAGAGACAGAGCATGAACGGGGAAGGGGCAGAGAGAGAGGGAGACACACAGAATTGGAAACAGGCTCCAGGCTCCGAGCCATCAGCCCAGAGCCTGACGCGGGGCTCGAACTCACAGACCGCGAGATCGTGACCTGGCTGAAGTCGGACGCTTAACCGACTGCGCCACCCAGGCGCCCCCTCTTTTTTTAATTGTTTGTAATATTTATTTACTTTTGAGAAAGACAGAGGGACAGCGTGCAAGCAGGGGAGGGGCAGAGAGAGAGGGAGACACAGAATCCAAAGCAGGCTCCAGGCTCCGGGCTGTCGGCACAGAACTCGATGCGGGGCCTGAACTCACGAACTGTGAGATCGTGACCCGAGCCGAAGTCAGACGCTTCACCAACTCAGCCACCCCGGCACCCCCAACCTATTTTCTTATTTGCAAAATCCCCTCCTTGCCCTCCTCCTGCTCCTCCTCATCATGGTCCCCCTCCCAAGAGGGGAACGTTTGTGTCAAATATTCTAGAAGCAACATGACTCCGTAGAGGTGGGCTCAGGCACTCAGCTCCGGGTCACTGGGGCATCCCTCCATGGATGCCCTAAGACGGCACAAATCGCTCACCTCCGAGGGGCATGACTTCCCGTGGCCCTTCAGCCACCGCACTGCCCAACACGACTGGGCCACCGGCCACACGTCACTGTTGAGTCGTCGAAATGTGGCTACTCCAAATTGAGATGTGCTGTAAATGTAAAACATTTGCTGGATTTGAAGGGTGAATAACAAAAAGAGTCAATTATCTCCTTCATACTTTCCTAGTAATTACAGGGAAACGGCAACATTTCAGTATAAGAGGTCCAATAAAATATATTACTAAAACTAATTGTACCTGTTTCACTTTTTCTTTTTTTTATTTTTTCTTTGGTTTTTTTTTCAATATATGAAATTTATTGTCAAATTGGTTTCCATACAACCCCAAAAAGGTGCCCTCCTCAATGCCCATCACTCACCCTCCCCTCCCTCCCACCCCCCATCAACCCTCAGTTTGTTCTCAGTGTTTCATTTTCTTTTAATGTGGCTACTAGAAAATGTGAAATTGCACACGTGGCTCCCATCGGTGGCCCACATTCACTTCCTCTCGGAAGCTGTCCTAACACCCCCGCTTGGCCCAGCCTGGCCGTCACGTGGGATTTCCTCTTCGTTCAGCGGCACCCGCAGTGAGACAGCAGCCCAGCTAAGACGAGGGGGCTTGTCCGAGGCAGCCAAGCCCTTGGCCCCGGTCTGCCTGCTCCTGGAATCTTCACGCAGCAGTAAGAACTCAGTCTACACCCATTCTTGCCTTGAAAGCTTCACTGTCAATTTTCAGGCTTTCCCCATGGCATCATTTAAAACAGACACTCTGGGGGCGCCTGGGTGGCGCAGTCGGTTACGCGTCCGACTTCAGCCAGGTCAAGATCTCACGGTCCGTGAGTTCGAGCCCCGCGTCAGGCTCTGGGCTGATGGCTCAGAGCCTGGAGCCTGTTTCTGATTCTGTGTCTCCCTCTCTCTCTGTCCCTCCCCCGTTCATGCTCTGTCTCTCTCTGTCCCAAAAATAAATAAACGTTGAAAAAAAAATTTAAAAAAAAAAAAATAAATAAATAAAACAGACACTCTGGAGATACTATAATCCCAGGGCCAATGGCATAGTTGAGTGTTCTGGGTTAATTGTGTCCCCAGGTCCTAACCGCCAGTGCCCATGCATATGAACTCACTTGGAAACTGGGTCTTTGCAGAAGCAATTAGCAAGGATCAGGTCCTACTGGACTAGGGTGACCCTAAATCCAGTGGCTGGAGCTCTTATAAGAAGAGGAAATGCCTGCTGAAGACAGACACAGGAGCACGCCGTGGACAACAGAGGCAGACGGACGGCGCAGTCCTGCGGGCAGGGATGGCAAGGATAGATGGCCGCCACCAGCTGCTGGAAGAGGCAAGGAAGGGTCGTACCCAGAGTCTCAGAGGGAAGCCGGCCCCTGGTGCTATGTCACTTGTGGTACTTGGTGACAGCAGCCCTTATTATTATGCTGTCAGGGAGGGACCTTGCTGCAAAGCTCGCGTACTCTCCATGATGAAAAGACTTTATTTTGCAGGTTCATAACTAAATAGCTGTCTTTTTGGAAAAAATGCGTATTTTTTTAATTGTTTTTAATGTTTTATTTTTGAAACAGAGAGAGAGAGAGAGACAGAGCACGAGCAGGGGGAGGGGGAGGGGCAGAGAGAGAGGGAGACACAGAATCGGAAGCGGGCTCCAGGCTCCGAGCCGTCAGCACAGAGCCCGACGCGGGGCTTGAACCCACAGACCGCGAGATGGTGACCTGAGCCAAAGTCGGACGCCTAACCAACTGAGCCACCTAGGTGCCCCTGGAAAAAATACATATTTTATTAGTAATCATAAGACATAGCATCTAAAACAAAGCATGAAGAGTACATAATGCACAGTTCCATTTGTCAAAACACAGTTTGGTGACAGAGTTGACCAGCGGTTACCTGGAACTAGGCGTGCAGGAAGAAACAGGCCACCAAGGGGCACGAGGGAACTTTTGGGGGTGATGGAAATGTTTTGAATTTTGAATCAGTGGCGGGTTCATGGGTCTATATGTTTTTCAAAACTCTTCAAAATGCACAGTTCAAATGACGCAGGTCCTTGTACCTTTCGATTAAGTTGATAAAAAACTAAGCAGGGCATCGTAATAAACTGAGATGTTATTTGATAAATGTTAGTAGAGTCATTTCCATCCTGACTTGGCGTTAGCAAGGTCTCTGCTACCCTGCACCACCTCTACTGTTTTAGCTTCTCGAACAAGCTTCTGGACTGCAAAGTCGGGACTGTGAACTTCTGGTTGTAGGTGTCCGTGGCATAGATTTTATTATTTTTCATTGAAGGAAAGATTTTTGGGTTTTTTGGGTTTTTTTTAATTTTTTTTTTAACATTCATTTATTTTTGAGACAGGGAGAGACAGAGCATGAACAGGGGAGGGTCAGAGAGAGGGAGACACAGAATCTGAAACAGGCTCCAGGCTCTGAGCGGTCAGCACAGAGCCCGACGCGGGGCTCGAACTCACGGACCGCTAGATCATGACCTGAGCCGAAGTCGGCCCCTTAACCGACTGAGCCACCCAGGCACCCCTGAAGGAAAGATTTTTGTACTGCTGACACAGTGAAAGGAAGTGAAAGTCGAATGTTAACAGAAAACAAACACGCTTTTAAAAATCACATTCAGGTCAGAGTTTTTATACTAACATTTTTAGCACACGTATAGCCGCAATTTTTTTCACCTTTTAAATATTTCACACAATGCCTCGTGTGGTCCCATTGGGTCTCTTAGCCTTTCCTTTACACTTTCTGAGCATATTTTTTCACAACTGATTTTCATCCATTTGAAAGAACAGGTGGAAATAAGACTGCAAACAAACGGTCAAACGTAGGAGTCTTTAAAATCTTGTCTAGGTGGGTCACATCTGCTTGACACGCTATGAAAAACGATTAATCACAAACTCCTCACCTAAAGAAACTGCTAATGCTCAGGCTAATCACAATGCTCTCGTCATATCAATAGAGTAAGCAAATGATGCAAATAGTATTTTAAATATCAGTGAATCTTGATGACATTTTAGCTACGCGAGAGTTTTTTTAATGTGAGACACACACGCCCCAGTTTTCTTCTAGCCTTAAGTGATGGCATCATCCACCATTAACATACAATCAAAAAAAATTTTCTGCATCCTTTCCACCAAAAAGCGACCACATAGACAAAAGAGCTATCCTGTGCCACGGCACTTTGTGTTTACAAAGGCGCTCTGACGGCTTTCAGCCAAAGGCGGGGAGCTGGGACCTGGCTGGACATCGATACAATTTCCATGCACACTCAGGAACTCCAGTGAGCACAGAGTTAGAAATACTTTAAAGGTATTCTTGGAAAAAAACAGAAAATATCTGGATGAAAAGGGCTGAATATGACCACCACAATGACCCACAACGATGTTCATTTACATGCCTTGCCCTGTTTTTCTTCCACACCACACAATTTCATCACATACCTGCTTAACCAATTAGAGATTCGGAGGCGGGGGGACTATTACTTGGCCATTGGTAGAGCGATTGTCGGCCCCATAAGTCATCAGAAGCGTAGATAATGCGCTCCAACACTGATAGGATTTTACCTATTTTCGTGTTCACCCACGCCCAATACTAAATAAAATGTACGTGCCAGCATGATACCACTGTAGGCAGATTTTTCAGAGAATTCAGACAAAGTTGAATTCTTTCAAATAAAATTATTTGTTAGGTATATCCTATTGGATCCTTAAATGCATTGATTTTTTTCAGTGATCAGTGGAGCCTCTTATTAACAGACAGGTTCCCCCCTTTACTCTGTGAACCACACGGAGTTTTATTCAAGTCAGTGAGAGCATTGGCCCACAGTGGTACCTCTTCTGGCATTTATTTCACAGGACTTGTGAGAACGGCTGTAGCTGCCCACCCATCATCTCAAAAGGTTTCTAAGGAAGGGGCGTCTGGGGGGCTCTGTCGGTTAAGTGTCACCCTTGATTTCGGCTCAGGTCATGATCTCGGGGTTCATGAAATTGAGCCCTGCGTCGGGCTCTGCACGGACAGCACGGAGCCTGCTTCGGACTCTCTCTCTCCCTCTCTCTCTCTGCCCCTCCCCCACTCATCCTCTTTCTCTCCCAAATAAATAAATAACATTGTAAAAAATCTTAAAAAAGAAATTCTAAGGACAGAACGCCCACACCGAGCTACAGTTCTTTCACATCTAAACAAAAAGAAAATCTTGGGCTGAACAGAGCTTATCTTTACCTTCAAGGTCAACAGCAGGACGGTCCTCAGTCAGGCTGACAGCCTGGTTCCTGGGCATCCCCAGGACTGCACCGGGCGCTAGGCTGTCCTGACTCTCAGACTCTGCGTCGCTTTGCTTGGGGACGCCTCTCATGTCTTTGGAAATAAAAGACAAGCAAGATTCCAGCTGAAGTGGCGACAAAGAGATCATTGTTCCAGGGTTTGGCAGAGAGTAAAGGAGGCTCGGTGTCGTCGCGGCCAACTGCTATCACATGCAGCGTTTTCTTTCCAGCCTTAGCTCACGACGCGGCCCAGAAATAAAGGTGAACCATCGCTTGTCAGACACGGGTCGGAATGAAATGTAATTAGGAAGAAATATGTGTCCTGACTGTCTAGAAAGACCGAGCTCCCTGAAAATCCAGGCAGCGCGAGCCCGGGGAGACTACTTGTGGGAGCAGCGCGCCAGCCCCTCGCCCTCCTCATGACCCGAGGTCAACGGAGGCCAGGGCCCGTCCGTCACAGGTAGGCCGTTAGCCTGCGTCTTGTCCTGTAGGAAAGCGGATGCAGCGACGTGCCCTCGAGCGAACGCAGCTTTGTTGTTTTACACGCTCAAAACACGTGCGATTTCAAGGACTTCGAAATGCACGGTTTTGTTTATCAAGTACGCACGCCTGGGTTGTCCCACGTACAAATCACTCGTTTCTGAGGATGATGAACAAGCAAGACAACAGTCAAACAAGTGCACCGAGGCTCACAGACTCCAGTTGGGTGATGGAGGCCACACAGCAGGTATGCAGGGGCCCGCATCCCTGTCTCCTGACTCCAAGTCATGCTCCACACTCTCCCGCTGTGTGTCTGACCCAAGCACAGGTTGTCTGGGCCCCTTCACCACGATTCTGTGGGTCAGCCGCGGGGAAGGAAGCCCGACTTCAGAAAGACCAGCCAGAGAGGTTCTACCCTACTTGAACCAGGAACAAAGGGCTGGTGGATATCGACCAGCAACAGTTGATTTTTTTTTTATTTTTTTAAATGCTTATTTATTCTTGAGAGAGACAGAGACAGAGACAGAGCTCGAGTGATGGAGGAGGAGAGAGAGAGGGGGAGACACAGGATCGGAAGCAGGCTCCAGGCCCTGAGCTGTCAGCACAGAGCCCAACACAGGGCTCAAACTCACAAACTGAGGGATCATGACCTGAGCTGAAGTCGAATGCTTAACCAACTAAGCCACCTAGGTGCCCCTGGAATTGATATTCTTGGATCATCTGCTACATTCTGTTGAATGTGGCCTCTGCCCGTGGGACTCCCGCCTTCTGAACATCAGCACACAAGCAAAATGGCGGCACTCTGGACTCATCTCAGCAGACTAGGTTTGGTTTGTGGTTGAGCTCAAGTGCTCTGCTTCAGCATCAGACATGAGCAGCACAACAGAGCCCCTCACTGAATGTTAGAGATACAGAAAACAGTCGAAGAGAGGCGAGGTGAGGCGAGGCGAGGCGAGGCGAGGCAGGGCCCGGCAAGGCAAGGCAAGGCAAGGCAAGGCTGGCAGGGCAGGGCAAGGCAAGGCGGAAATAGAAATAGACACAAATGAGTTACTTCAAATCTCTACTGGCATTCCTCGGGGTGTCAATTATTTCCAACTCCTTTCATTAGGAGAACTGGAAATGTACCCAGAGCAGCCCATGGCCTGGATTGACATGCAGACTTCTAACTTTGTCTTTGTGATCTGACATTTCTAAAGGTCTAGAATGGAGAACGGTTTGTATTTTGTGGTGATGTTTTAGAATATGAACAACAACACAAAGCTGGTTGGCCATGGCCAAGGAAACCCCGTTGGCTTCGTGCTTGCTACAGCGACGGTGTCTGTGGAAATTCCATCTGGGGCTACGGTAACTCCGTATCGGACCTATCGGGACCCCCGTAAGCCCGGGCGGCCATAATTCCAAATTCCATGTAGGAGCTCACCGGGAGCTGTTTGGGTAAGTTATTTCCTGTAGAAAATAGCTATTTATTTCCTAGTTATTTCCTCTAGAGGCGCCCACAATTACTGTGGAAAAGGTTAAACTGGAACAGAGGGGTTTCCTAGCCGCTGTCCAACCTCGGTGCAGATCTACACAGCAAGCGGTTGTGAGAAATTTCCCCAGAGACGCCAGCCAACCAGAGGCCGGCTCTCGTCCTGCCCCTCAGTGTATTGTTATGTACTGACAACCCACACCACTGGTTGTCGAATGGCAGATTAAACATCAGAATTAACTGAGATGCTAAACCAGATAGAATAAAAATAGAATCACAATGAGAATTAACGCACACTCTCGTGAGGAGTGGGGTGCGTAGGTCCAGGCCAAACACAAATACATAGAAAGTCAACGGCTGAGGGTGTGTGGAGGTGGGGCACAGCAGGGTGGTCCTCAGGGCTGCAGCCTGTCACCATTCTGCCCTGTGTCCCCAAGCACGGTGGCACACGTGAGTGCCATGAAGGCTTGTGCGGGGCACTGGAGTGACACTCCGGAGCGGGAAGCATCTAGGTCATGGAGTGGCCGCCCCCCTTGCTCTCAGAGAGCATGAGGCTAACGGTCCTGGACCAGGGTGCCACGCCAGAAGCCCTTCCCTAGCTGTGTCCGGCTTCCTAATTCGTGCTGCCAGTGAGTTAGCACTTCATCAGCAACAACTACGCAGCGGGCTGAGGAATGTTTTGGAATATAAAGGATTCCTAGGACCACTGAATTGTGCAGATGTGGGTCTAGGTTCATCATGAGCGAAGCATAATACGGATTCTAGACATGGCGTTTGTGAAGTACGATCGTGATTCTTTACAACCAAAACTGGGGGCGGGGGGGCCTGTCATTAGCATCCGACTTCGGCTCAGGTCATGCTCTCGAGGTTTGTGGGTTCGAGCCCCACGTGGAGCTCGCCACTCTCAGCACAGAGCCTGCTTGAGATTCTCTCTCTCCCTCTCTCTCTGCCCCTCCCCCACATGAGCTCTCTTTCTCTCTCTCTCTCTCTCTCTCAAAAATAAATAAACATTTAAAAAAATAAATTTTAAAAAACTAGGTAGATACTGAACACAAGTGTTATGGAATACATTCATTTTTATAAAAGTATTTAATTAAATTTTGCAAAAAGTACATTTCGACTATCAACTTTATTAAAATAATTTTATTAGTTTTTTTATATTCACTAATTATTGTTTCCATTTTGCCTTGTAAGAATTCTGAATATTTTACCAAGAAAGCGCTCTCAAAAAACATCATGAAAAACCCACCTAATTTAACTTTTATTTACCTAGCTTTATAATTTATTGGTAAAATGCTTACATTTTATATTTTGCAACTGTATTTTCCTTCCTTTTTTTTAATGTTCTTAAACATTTATTTTTATTTTTATTTTTGAGGGACAGAGAGACAGAGCATGAGCATGGGAGGGGCAGAGAGAGAGGGAGACACAGAAGTTGAAGCAGGCTCCCGGCTCTGAGCTGTCAGCCCAGAGCCCAACGTGGGGCTCGATCCCACAAACTGTAAGATCCTGACCTGAGCCAAAATCAAGAGTCCGATGCTCTACCAACTGACCCACCCAGGTGCCCTTTCATTTCTAATCTTTTAGGTCAGGGGTGGTGGATTTTTTTCTATAAAAGGCCTGTGTTATGTCATTAAGAATGATTGGAGGTGGTATTTTCCTACAAATAGAAAACCTGAAAATGGAGCCTAAAGGCAGAGAAGAAATAGTAACAGAAAACATTCGCAGAGGCAGCCTGTCAAAATTTTAATAACAATAAAGATGAGCACACTTTTGTCAAATACGACCCACGTAAAATTTATGAAGGGGGCATCACAAGTTTATTTTGTGAAAATTTAAGTATGACAGCAAATACGAGCAAGAAAATTATTCTAAATCAAATCCACAACTTGAGCAATTTGCTATTTTTGCCAATTTCAGTCATAAAAAAATGTAACTTCCCATATATTTTGATTTTGTTTCTATGAACAAATATTGATTATGAACAAGTACGAAGGATTTTTGTTAGAACTGTTTACAGCTTGTTTATAATTTTTAAATGCAAAACAAAAAAAACATAGTGTGTGGGTCTCCATTAGTCACAGGCTCCGCGAATGTCGGGACGGGCCCAGATGAAAGCACAGGAGGGGCTGCTTTCTGGGCAAACAGGACAGAAGCCTACACACTGAGAGATACACATCAGGTGTCTCCCTGAAAGACTGTTTTTGGTCACGGAAATCCCAAATGAGAAGGTGCAGATCCCCATCCCCAAGTTGCCTCCGGCCCCCGTTCCTCAGGCCGACGGGCGATGATGCCCACGGCGTCTCCAGAATCTACTGTTCCTCCCTCACTTCCCAGCACAAGTCTACCCAAAACGTCCACTCTGGTGCACCAGCCACCCTGGCCTGCTGCCCGGCCATTGAGACCCGGGCTCGCCTGGTATGGCCCCACCAGCCCGCCACGCCCGTCTCGACACTCGGTTCACGTCTGCCTCCTTGATGAAGCTTTTCCCTGACTACACATGACTGTGTCTCTTCTGTCATCTTGGACGGTACGTGTTCTCTGCACCCCAGGAGGAAGGTGCTCTGAAGTTATGTTGCCAATGAGCGATGCGTCACTCCCCAACAGGTTTGTGGTTCTGGTAAGACCCGGAATTTGCTGAGGCACCACCACACCGGGTACTGTCAGGAATTTGCCGTCCGCTCTCAAGGTGGTAGCAGTCATCCAATGCTATGTATCAACTGTATCTCAATAAAGCTGGAAAAGTTTTTTCCAAAAAAAAGAATTCGTAAACAAAAACAAAAGGGATGTAAAAGGAATTATCATGGGAAAGTTTTTACAAAGATAATGAGGGCTCAGCGACCGGGGGTTAACAAGGGAGGTAGCTGATATTGGTATTTACAAAGCTGGTCTCTCCTACTTCTCATCTCCTTATATTTTCTACCAGCCTCTATTAAAGCTTTAACAGTAGCATAAAAAGTATATAAGTGATTTTGGCTTTAAGGTTTTTCAAAAGAAATGAAAACATGCCAAAAATCAGTGTTTCTTGGAAAGCTCAAAGTTTTTGTTGGACAGATTTTTTTTTTTAATAGAAATAAAAGAAGAAGTTATGGTATCTCTGTTGGTGGGAATGCAGACTGGTGCAGTCACTCTGGAAAAGTGTGGAAAGTCCTCAAAAAATTAGAAATTGAACTACCCCGGGGCACCTGGGTGGCTCAGTTGGTTAAGCGTCTGACTTCAGCTCAGGTCATGATCTCACTGCTCATGAGTTCGAGCCCCACATGGGGCTCTGTGCTGACAGCTCAGAGCCTGGAGCCTGCTTCAGATTCTGTCTCCCTCTCTCTGCCCCTTCCCCACTCGCTGTCTCTCTCTCAAATATAAATAAAACATTAAAAAATTTTTAAATAAAAATAGAACTACCCTATGACCCAGCCATCGTACTATGAATTTATCCAAAGGATACAGGAGTGCTGATTCAAAAAGGCACATGAACCCCAATGTTTACAGCAATTCTGTCAACAATAGCCAAAGTGTGGAAAGAGCCCAAATGTCCATCAACTGATGAATGGTTAAAGAAGATGTGGTTTATATATACAATGGAGTACTACTTGGTAATGAAAAAGAATGAAATCTTGCCATTTGCAACAATGTGAATGGAACTGGAGGGTATTATGCTAAGTGAAATAAGTCAATCAGAGAAAGATAGATATCATACGATTTCACTCATATGTGAAATTTGAGAAATTTAACAGACCATAGGGGAAGAAAAGGAAAAATAAATTACAAACAGAGAGGGAGGCAAACCGTAAGAGACTCTTGTACACAGAGAACAAACTGAGGGTTGATGGGCCGGTGGGGGAGAGGGGAAAGTGGGTGATCGGCATTGAGGGGGGCACTTGTTGGGATGAGCACTGGGGGTTGTATGTAAGTGATGAATCATGGGAATCTACTCCCGAAGCCAAGAGCACACTGTATGCACCGTATGTTAGCTAACGTGGCAATAAATTGTTAAAAACAAAAGAAGTTAAGACATCTAAGAGCTACAATTTGCCAGCCATCTCACCGGCACCTGCACCCTTAGGAGACAGGTGTTCCCTCACCTTTCTCCCATGGCTATCTGGAATTTCCCCATTATGCAGAATGCCAGAAATAGGTCAAAATAGGTCACTAGGAAAATAAGAAAAAAATTTAAACTCGCCAATTCTCAAATGTTTTAAATGTGAATATCCTACGTGTGTTTCCTTCTTCCCCCAAGGAAAGGAGTCAGCTCAGTTAGCATATCAACTTGCTTTCCCACCGAAAAGTGTGATGGGGAAACTTTATTCGAACTGATGTGTGTTGGTGTTACCGGTGTGCAATACCGCAGACACACCACATCTAATGTTACTTTTAAACCTCTCTGAGTGGGCCATCCTAAACCTCCACGTTCACATTCAAATCTCCATTCTAAGTGCTTTATTCCTGCATTTAAAGTGAGCAACAGAAGCTAAGGAGCAAACATAGCCTCAGATGAGACTATGAGGTGCAGTTGAAGTTGGGCTTTCACTGAATTTTTCATTGTTTAGCTGAGTCACCAAGCACAGATGCTGCTTGAAGCACCCCAAAATCCTGGTGACGGATGGGATTCTCAGGCAAGATGCCTTGTACCCACCTGCTTCTAGATGGATTTCTACATCACTAATATTTCATTAAAAGACAGGGTGCACCTTTGGGGATGCCTGGGTGGCTCAGTCAGTTAAGCATCTGATGTTGGTACAGGTCATGATCTCATGGTCTGTGAGTTCAAGCCCCGCATCGGGCTCTGTGCTGACAGCTCAGAGCCTGGAGCCTGCTTCAGATTCTGTGTCTCCCTCTCTCTCTGCCCTTCCCCCACTTGTTCTCTCTCTCTCTCTCTCTCTCTCTCTCTCTCTCTCTCTCTCTCTCTCTCTCACACACACACACAATTAAATAAACATTTTTTTATTAAAAAAAAAAAGACAAGGTGCACCTTTGGACAACCCCAGAGGCGCTTTAGGAAATGACCAGGGAACCAAGTAAAGGGGTCTGCCTATTTCAGAATGAACAAGGAGGTATCACTTCTCTGTCCTACATGGACTCATCCAAGATCCACAAAGCAAGCCCAGAAGGCTTGCAGCTGGGGCCAGCCTGCACAATTTGTGCTTCAAACTCATGCATTTTCCGCAAATGAGAGCCCCCAACATTCATCCACGGTCTTCCACATTCTTGATTTGTATGTCCATAAGACACGTTCTGTTATCTTGTTTCCAGGCCACAATAGATTGAAGGTAGTCAGTACGGTGGGGAAAATGAAGTGTATAAACAAGTTCAGTGGGGTAGTAAGAAGAAGAGCTTGCTGACAACAGAGCCAGAAAGAGAAGGACAAAAACAACCATCACTCGGGACACCATCATGCGGGACACAGGGCTCTTCAGTCCGCACACCATCACACGGCAATCTGTCTTCATAATGCTCATCCTGAGACAATCACGTTGAGTGAGTATGCAAGATGCCCTTGCACACAGATTTACCCTCCCAGGGTGTGCACACAGGAGTGTGAGCATTCCGCAGCCAGAGTTCAGTGAACAACCACACCTGTACCCCAGTCCTTGCAAGGACCAGCTGCCAAAGTTACTAAAATCCTGTTCTGGGCTGGATGGGTGTCTGCTCCTTGAATGGTGCCCCTGGGTCAAGTGGAGGCATATACAACACCCTTCCATACCCCCTTCCTACACCTTCAGGAAAAAAAAAAAAAAAAAAAAAAAAAAACTTGTCCACTTGCCCCAGGAAGAATAAGAACCCCATAGTCTATAATCACTCACCATTGATGGGCAAAATCTCTCACCCCACTTCCCAGGTATTTCTCTACCAAAATTATTTATTCTCCCCAAAATCACCTTTCCAAAGGGGCAAAAAGGCAAGAAAATGTTCCATCTCTAATACAGAGAAATTCTGACAAGAGACAAATCCCCTGGAAAGCACAAAACTGAAGGCAAAATCCAGGACATCCATTTCAGGCCAGGATGGGGTCACAGGGGCTGGACACACTCTCTGCTTAAACAACTGGAAAACCAGACAAAATATATGATTTTAAGACACTGGACAGCCAGCATAACTGTGGTCCCCCAAGAAGGGAAATAAACAAGGGGGCCATGATTTCTTGGCTTTCTGCCTGAAGGCGGTTTCCAGGCCACAGAACAGACAAGTCAGGAGAACCCAACCAGACCCGGTGGTCTTGAGAATGGGGGAGGGGGGAATCCGGGAGGAGGAGGCTGCCCAAAGAGCAAGCTCCAAGATACGCAGAGTCCTCCGGTGAAAAACTGGTCTGCATATCCAGGAGACAGAACCACCCAAGAAAAGACCCACCGTGAAGAAACAGACAACTCCCAAAGCCCACCTAAGCTGGAAACAGTTGACATCCCTGCCAGCCATGTGGGATGACTTCGTAACACTTGGGATGTCAGATAGACTCTTCCTAATCCTTCCTTCCCCGAGATCTGGAAGGCCAAGCCAAATGTACCCCTGGTATTCCGGGGATCTTCAGCAGGAAGCCACCCTTAGAACCCCCCCACTCTGGACCCAGCCCGCTGAACAAAGGATGTGAGGTGGACCCAGAAGTCTGTCCTGTGGGCTATGGGGTGATGTGACTCGAGTCCAGCCCAGCCGGGGAACCCCAAACCAAACAGAAACTGGCCGAGTTATCAGACCTTCTCCCTTTGCATTAGGTCAAGTGACAGTTTCTGCGAATTAATCTGGCACCTTCTGAGCTTTCTTGTTCACATACAAAACGTGAAGCAGTAGCTGTTCATGTGCTGGGTCCAGATGAACATGCAGAGATTTAAGTCATGCCGGTTTCATATCAGTGACACCAAATACTGAAGATAGAAAATCAATTTAACTAATTCCGGGGATGATTCAGTTTTTCATCCAGTTCATGGAACAAAGCAAATGGTTTTGGAATCCCGTTCTGTTGAGGAAGAAAGCACCCGACGTTACTGTGAACGTCATTGCGAATTCAGTGAAAAAGCTGAACGTAAGGCAAAATAATGGGGTTGTGGGGATCACGTGAGTCCACACTGAAGTGGAACGCTGTGTGGTGGTTCAGTGATACTCTTACCACACTGAGGACTGACGGAGTAGAAACGTACTTGGAATGGTCATGTGCTACATATGCAATATTCTACCCACCGGAACAAAGCTGTCATTGTCAAAGCTGGCATTTTTATATATCAAAGAGCACGCCAACTACAATGCTTTTGTGATAATGTTGTCCAACAAAAAATACCTCCCGCATGCCAAGAGGCCCTTCTCTCTCTGCCTCCTGTCATCAGCCATTGTGGAAACGTTTGCGCTTTGAGGAACCACTCTGTAAATCAAACTAAGGGTTTCCCAGCGTATTAAATATTTCTTGAAGTCTTCTAAACTTTCGTTGTATTTTGTTCAAAATCTGTTGCGAGCTTTGATGAGATTATACAACCCAAAGGACCAAAAGCTACTCTTGAAGTCTGGGCAGCCTGCAATTATTGGGGGAAAGCTTGAAAACAGGAGCTCGTTGAAATTTACCCTTACAAAAACAAGGAAAATGTCCAACATTTTGAATGACGAGAGACCAACTGGAGACCACGATTTAATTCTGAAATCCTATAAGTTTGCTTGAAAATATCTCAACCTTTAGGAAGAATTGTTTGATAAGAGAAGTATTTTTAACTGTACGAACTTATATGTTGTACCACAATAAGGTAAAATTCAGAAGCTTCGTGATTTCGCAGTATGTAAGTTTAACAAAACATTTCAGGAATCGTCGACAGAAACAACCTCTTTGATGCGTTTATAAAAATATTTGTCAATGAAAGACGCCCTAAATGGAAGCAACAGAGACGATAACCACAAAAAGTATTTTCCTGAAATCTTTACAATTTCAATAGTTTTTAAACGGTATGGAGGTTTTTGACAAGAAGGCAGAGCAGCATGGACGTTCTCTGCTTCTCTCGTCCCTGAAATGCAGCTAGATCGGTGTCAAACCATTTTGCACACCTGGGAAATTGACCTGAGGATTAACTCAACAGTCTGCATAACTTGAGCCACAGAATTGGGCAGGCACGTGGCATCGAGAGGTGAGCTAGAGGCGAGAGAAGCCATGGAGGGTAGGGAGTGGTATTTGTGGAGAGAGGACAGAGATGGGGGGGGGGGGTAGTGCAGGAAAGGCACTCCCTCCGAAAGTAGCAGGAGAGAAAGAGAAAGAGTAGAAGCACCCACAGTTGCCTGAAAAGAAAGGGAGAAGGGAGAAAGGAGAGGGTTTCAACATCATTAAGACTCCATAAACAGGGCAGAGTAGCATTAGAAATTCCACAGCCCAATATCCGGCGGTGCTCAGGTGGGAAGGGCAAATCCCCGGGCGCTGGCAGCGAGGTCCGAGGGATCCGTGGGCCACATAGGGAGAACTGGCTCCCCTGCTACCCTGCTAGGAGGGCATTTGGTAGACGCGGGATAGCCTCCCAACAGGCAAAGTTCCCAGCAGACCCCAGAGAACACGACTGCTGGTATTGGAACAAAAACGCCAGGGTGTGGTGAAACCTGACACGGGTTGTGTGTTGTGACTCACCACAATCCCTGAAACACTGCTGCCACGAGATCACATGAACTTATTCTAGGGCAAGCTGACAATCAGTCACAACTTCCGAGCCTCTGCAACAGTGTGATTGCAGGAACGTTCCGGAAGCAAGCGGCATCCAGCCATTGCTCGGTGAGATCCTCCCCCAGAGGGTCATAGTGGGTCCAAGCCACAGGGCTCTCGGAAGCGAGGGGTTTGGAAACACAGCCCTATCTGGGAAAAAATTCAGAAGGGAGGTGCTACCTGCCAGGATATGGATAAAGGGGGACCCTCTTACATTGTTCTTGGGAATGCACGCTGGCACAGCCACTCTGGAAAACAGCACGGAGATTCATCAAAAAGTTAAAAATAGAACTACCCTACAATCCAGCAATTGCACTACTAGGTATTTATCCAAAGGATACACATGTGCTGTTTCAAAAGTGCATCTGCCCCTTTTTGCCCCACAATGTTTATAGCAGTGCTATCGACAATGGCCAAAGTATGGAAAGAGCCCAAATGTCCATCGATGGATGAACGGATAAAGAAGATGTGGTCTATAGATACAATCGAGTATTACTCGGCAACCAAAAAGAATGAAATCTTGTCATTTGCACAGTCGGAGAAAGATAAATATCGTATGATTTCACTCATATGAGGAATTTAAGGTATAAAACAAATGAACAGAAGGAAAGGGAAGCAAAAATAATACAAAAACAGGGAGGGGGACAAAACAGAAGAGACTCTTAGAGAACAAACTGAGGGTTCCTGGAGGGGTTTTGAGTGGGGGGGGATGGGCTAAATGGGCAAGGGGCGTTAAGGAGGACACTTGTCTGGATGAGCACTGGGTGTTACACATGGGGGAAGGGGATGAACCACTGGACTCTACTCCTGAAATCATCATGGCATTATATGCTAACTAACTTGGATGCAAATTTAAAAAAAAAATGCTTTGGATGAGTAGAAGTTTTAATTTTGAATACAGTCCAGTTTATCAACAACAACCAAAAAAAACAGTATTGAGAATTTTCCATACTTAGCAAAATTTGCTCTGAGCTCAGCAGGTTCCTCAGCACCTCTGAGAATTTTCTCGGTTGAAATCTGAAAGTGAATAGAAGAGTCAAGTGAAGGTGTCAGAATTTCCAAGTTACTAACCACAAAGTATTACTTTGGAGACGACTGCTGGAAATTTTATGAAAAATTAAAATTAAGTAGACTATATTAAAACATGCATTTTTGGGAAAACACCAAGGACATGGTATTAGACACAGATAATTTTAGGATACAATTAACACATATGAATATGTACCAAGAATAGTTATTTTGCTTTAAGTTCAGATAATCAGTATCAAAAATCTCCATTTGTTTTATTTTAATGCACATAGATATCCGTTTATTTTATTTTAAAAAGTTGTTTTAAAAACAGCTTTTCTAGGGGCGCCTGGGTGGCTCGGTCGATTAAGCGTCTGACTTCGGCTCAGGTCACGATCTCGCGGTCCGTGAGTTCGAGCCCTGCATCGGGCTCTGTGCTGATGGCTCAGAGCCTGGAGCCTGCTTCCGATTCTGTGTCTCCCTCTCTCTCTCTCTGCCCCTAACCCACTTGCATTCTGTCTCTGTGTCTCTCAAAACTAAATAAAAACATTAAAAAAAAAAAAAACAGCTTTTCTAATAGAGCTATTTTCAGATGTACCAATATGATAAAATTAATTTGGAGTCAATAAATCTGTTTTCCTCTCTCTCTCCCTCTGTCTGTGTATGTGCCTGAGTGTTTCTCTCTTTCTTTGTGTGTGTGTCTGTGTATCTATCTCTCTTTGTGTGCATCCCTGTGAGTATGTGTCTTTCTACAAATGTGTGTCTCTCCTTCTCCCTCCTCCCTATCCTCCTTCCTCTCTCTCTCTCCCTTCCTCTTTACTCACACATACACATACTACATTATCTTGAGTACTTTTTGCTATTAAAAATTTCCCAGTTCAGATAATAGATGATATGATCATCCCAATCATCGGCTCAACGGACAATGCTTCCGCTTTTCCTCCCCTCCTTCCCTTCAAGTGGAGAGAGACAAGTGCTTCCTCCCACATCCGCCCAAGGTCAAATGAAGGAGGGTGCCATACCTACCGATCACAAAAATTGAGGGCTTGCAAGAGAGACAACCTGACGTGCCATTCCCCAGCTGGGAGCCCATGTGGGCAGCTGGCTCGCTGATGTGCGTCTCTGTACTGACACGAACCAAGGGAGAACAGAATTAAGAAAATACAGCAGGTGCAGAAGTGGGGGAACCTGCAGTCCTGGTACTCGCATGTCAAGAATGCATGCGAGAAGCACTTCCGAGATGGCGGAGTGAGGGCCATCCAAAGACCACCCCTCTATACAAGCAAGGAAAACACTACCAAAAAGTGTCCAAATTGACTTTTCCGGAACTGACGAAATTAACCAAAATGTCGCAGCTATCGGGAGCATGGAGTCAAGACAGAGAATTGAATCTCAGTGAGAACAGCAAACCTACTTCAGTCTCCCTCTTCCCAAGCTTAACAACAGCCATGAAAACGAACAGCCTCCTAACCGCAGAAGCAGTGAAAAGTTGCAGGTTAGCGGCCACTGGAGAAGGCAGAATGGTTTTAAGCCTCACCAGAGGTTCACACCCAGGTATCTGCTGTCTGGCAGCAATGTGAAAATCTCCATTCTCAGGGCTTCTCTCTCTCTCTCTCTTTTTTTTTAATGTTTATTTATTTTTGAGAGAGAGACAGAACATGAGCAGGGGAGGGGCAGAGAGAGAGGGAGACACAGAATCCGAAGCAGGCTCCAGGCTCTGAGCTGTCAGCATAAAGCCCGACCTGGGTCTCGAACGCACAGACTGTGAGATCATGACCTGAGCCAAAGGCGGACACTTAACCGACTGAGCCACCCAGGCGTCCCTGGGGCTCCTCTTTTCTTCGACCTGGTGACTCAGAGCTCTCTCTGTACAAACAGCCCTGTCTCCCTGGGACACTTCCAGAAAACAATGAGTGGCAACTGTTTAATATCACAGCTGCTTGAAGGGGCACATTGGTTAGGGCTGACCAAACAATTCTAACTTTTTAAGTGTTAGTTTAAAGGAAAAGCTAGGGAATCAGATATCAACAGGGGGCTCTGCAAAGTTCTGATCTATTCCTGAGAATCTACAAGGCCATAGAGCTGTGTGCGTACCCAGGAAAGACCTGAGAAGGCCCTAAGGTCCCACCTTTGGCCGACCCTAAGACGTGCAACCTAAGAGGTGCACATCCCCTGCTGGATGCCGAAGGGTCCCCAACACACACACAGAGCTCTCCAGGAAAGGTCGGAGACTTTCTGGGTTAAGGTGTTTAAGAAACTGTCCAATCAGCAGCTGAACACTAAACTCAACAAATTCCGAGTCAGATCAACTCACAGATCTGCAGCCACACACCTCATAATCAAACTACCCGAAGCCAAAGGCAAAGACAGAATCTTAAAAACAGTATTTTTAAAAAAGCGACTCCTCATATACAAGCGACCCACAGTACAACCAATACCTGTACTGCTAAGACCTACAGAGAGAAGCCCAGAGAGAATCACCACTGGGACAGCAGTCACCAGAACAGCCATTACTGGGACAAAAAGAACCCCAGCCCCTCAACAGTGATCCTTGGGACGATGTGTGCCCTTCCCACAACTTTGTCAGGGGAAGCCAGTCACAATCCCAGCCTTGAGTAACTTGCCTGGGCTAGCTACCTCCACGGTGGCTAAAATTGTTTCCTTGGCTATTACCTTTTTCTGTAAAGAAGAAATAACCTCTCGTTGTTCCTTTTTCTTCTGGTTTCCACTACCAAGTTCAAGAAGGCTCAGCAGAAGTTTGCAAACTCTCCTCTTCTGCTTATGTTCTCACTTTTCCTTGTTGCCCCATTAGGTTCTGCCTCCTGTCACGTCAGCAGGATTTCTTTGCACCCTTTTTTTCCCAACCCAGAGATTTGTTTTCTGGCATTCTTCCACAATTTTGGCCTTGAGGGAATTCCCACAGTGAATGGTACAAAATTGGTAAATGTTAATGCTGTCAAAGCTTTTATTATTCATACAAGCGTTGTGCCTTCTCAGTTCTCTGTGGTGTAAAATTCCACCAGGACTATTCGCTCCCGAGTCTACATGTAACCAGATTCAACTTCGCCTGCCAGTCCTCTAGAAGCCCCCGTTCTAGAAGGGGCTCTGTACCTGCCCTTATAGACCCGGCTCTGTAAACTACCCACGCACTTTAGACCTGGCCCCTGCCCGAAATACTGCAGCATCTGCATTCATGTGATTGTGCTAGAAGTACTCTCTCTTGCCTTCTCAGTCCTGAGTCCTTAGGGGACAGTTGTCCAACCGCACGGATTACTGAATCCCCACCGGCACCTTTAATGGGTTTCCTGTCTCAAGGTTCATGACCCTAGGCTCCCTTTAAGAAAATAATTCCGGGGGCGCCTGGGTGGCGCAGTCGGTTAAGCGTCCGACTTCAGCCAGGTCACGATCTCGCGGTCCGTGAGTTCGAGCCCCGCGTCAGGCTCTGGGCTGACGGCTCGGAGCCTGGAGCCTGTTTCCGATTCTGTGTCTCCCTCTCTCTCTGTCCCTCCCCCGTTCATGCTCTGTCTCTCTCTGTCCCAAAAATAAATAAATAAACGTTGAAAAAAAAAATTAAAAAAAAAAAAAAAAAAAAAGAAAATAATTCCGGGGCACCTGGGTGGCTCAGTCGGTTGAGCGTCTGACTTCGGCTCAGGTCATGATCTTGCGGTCCGTGAGTTCGAGCCCCGCGTCGGGCTCTGTGCTGACAGCTCAGAGCCTGGAGCCTGCTTCTGATTCTCTGCTCCCCCTCTCTCTCCGCCCCACCCCTTCTGTACTCTGTCTCTCTCTGTCTTTCAAAAATGAATAAACATTACAAAAAAAAAGAAAGAAAGAAAATAATTCCATTGCACCCTCTTAAACTTCATCTCTCCCTCTCTGTGTTAGATTTCTTTAGGCTCCCACAATTCTTCCTGACATGATAGCAACGAATACTCCTTTTCCTGGTTTTGTCTTTTCTCCCCCCAGGCTTGTCTTTTAAGAGCAGTTTTAGAACCCTCTAGCCTGGCCTCCTGTATCACAGTATCCCTCAAGGTCCGAAAGCATCACACCTTCTCGGAGCTATCTTCTAAGATTACAAACTTTGTTCAAAAAAACCCTCTCGTCTTCCAGGTGAAGGAACCTCCCATCCTTATTTTCTCTTCTCTGCCTCTTTTTTAATCTCAAGACCCATCCTTGAACTTGGTACATATCACTGCCCCTTTTCCTAGTAAGTGTATTTTATCCTTTTGCTCTCTCTTACAATTTCTTTTATCCCCCCTTGAGTCTCCATCACTGACTCCAATGCATATTTCATTAAAACCTATTAAAGCAACCTGAGATTGCCAGCAGCAAACCTACAACTGTGGCCACGTCTATATCACTCTCCCACTCCCTCCTGCCAAGTATCCAAATAGCCCTCCCTCCACGTGCTCTTGCCTTCTGTCCCTATGGCTTTCTTAAAATTGGCCCGTTGCACTCTTTCTATGGAATCATCCTAATAATGGCCTGCAACATTTTGAGCATCAATCATATGAAAGAAAGCAGAAGAAAGAAAAGGGGGAAAGGAAGAGGGGGAGGGGAGGGGAGGGGAGGGGAGGGGAGGGGAGGAGAGGAGAAGGAGAGAAGAGAGAGAGAAAGAGAAAGGAAAGAAGAAAAGCAAAGGAACAAGAAGGGAAACGAAATTAAAAACTTCCCTGGACCCGCCCCCCCATCTCCCTGCTGCCATTAATAGGATTGCTTCTCCCAAAGTTCCATTTCTTCTTCTCTCACAGGCCCTCTGTCCTCTCCTTCTGAGACTCCAATTTCACTTATATTAAACCTTTTCACGAGATCATCCAGATCTCTTAGAGTCGTTTATGTGTCTTCTATTATTTTCTCTCTGCGTGCCTCAGTGTATTTTCTCTGGATCGGTTTATCAGTTTCCTAATCCTGTTTTCTGCTGTATTTGATAAGTTATCTCCATTCCTGTGTCACGTGGTCTGTTCCAAAATTTCCTTTCGATCCCTTTTTGTAGATTCCACCTCTTTGGTAAAAGTCTCTGTTCTTTTCCTTCTATGTCCCTGAACATGCCGATTATTGTTATTTTAAAGTTCTTTTCTGCCGACACCAGCAGAGTAGTGTGAGATCACTACATCCCCTGTGCTTTTCCTGTTAATTCTCTTGATTCTCAGTGATATAATCCCGTGTCTCTTCACACCTGATCATCTTTTCTTGAATGCAGGGCATTGGGCATTTAGGACCATGTTATTTCCCCAGGGAGGACTTCCCCTTTCTGCTAGACTTTTAGTGGGGGTGGTATTTTAATCCAATTAGGGACTGAGCTAAATCAGGACTGGACTGCAGTGCTCCTATGACTCAACTAACCTCTTCCTCCCACTGGAATAGAAATTCTGTCAGCGTGGGGCTTTGGCGGGTCTTGCTCGTCATTTTTCTCTTATGAAACATACAGAACTATTCCACAAGGCATCACAGAGGCTCTTACCAATTAGAACTTTGATACTCCATATTTTCAAAAAGTGGACATACAGGAAAAATGAACTGCGCATCATTATAAACATAATCACAAGAAACAGGAGTCCATGGATTTCACCAACCTTGTCTAATTAATTTAGTGATCAAACTGATTCTCGAAGATGCAGTTACATGTACATAGCTTCCTGGTGGGCGATAACATGGAGGGGTAATTCATCAAATCATTACGAAAGAGTCTAATTTTTATCAACACAGCTTTCTGTTTTACTCCATTTCTAGCCACTCCATAGGTAAACCCAATCAAATGTATTTGGCAAACAGATCAAGCAACTTAAAGGAGGAGGGTCACACATTCCAGATATAATCATAACGGGAAATTGGCAATTCGTAGCTTCATTCTGGAGGAAATCTTTTTGATGGTGGCAGGGGCTCAGCGTGGTAATAAGATCCCCCACGTTTTAAACTGTCCCTCCACGAAAAGAAACACCAATAGAAGAGAAATGATTCAAAGGAAAAAACGTGCAAAATATTCCTAATGTCGAAGCATCAACCCCAAGAGCCGACGTGGGTTATGCCTCACCAACCGCGGGTCGCATGTGGAGTCTCAACCACTCTGAGGAGATCCGCCAGTGAAATGGTGGTAGTGGGTCTTTTAGGTCGATACATTTTGCAGAGACAGTTGTTAAATTGAAGGAAACAACAGACAAGATGCTTGGGTGGAAGGCGGGGGGTGGGGGTGGGGTGGAAATGTGTGTTAATGTTTCTGTTGGTATTTCTGCAGCTCTGAAGAAAGCTAGTTGCCTGTAGGTTTGGTTGGTCAGTGTTTCTTAGGCAGACTAGAAAAGGAATACAGAAAACAGAGCTCAAATCTGCCCTACTTTCTCTGAACAAACATGGAAACAGATAGTATTACCTAATTAGCAGAGAAGCAAATGGGTTTTTTTTTTTTTAATTTTTTTTTTCAACCTTTTTAATTTATTTTTGGGACAGAGAGAGACAGAGCATGAACGGGGGAGGGGCAGAGAGAGAGGGAGACACAGAATCGGAAACAGGCTCCAGGCTCCGAGCCGTCAGCCCAGAGCCTGACGCGGGGCGCGAGATCACGCGAGATCACGCGAGATCGCGACCTGGCTGAAGTCGGACGCTTAACCGACTGCGCCACCCAGGCGCCCCGCAAATGGGTTTTAATACATTTTAAATTTGCAGAAACATCCCTGAAAGTCTTCGTGTGTTTCCAAGCACGAGAGACCCTAAGCCCCCTAGGTGTGCTCCGGGGACAGATTTCAACCTGTGGTTTTGAGAATCGACACAGCGACCCCGAGAAACTCCAACAAAGAAAATTACAGGGGGAAAAAAAGTTCGTATTCAACTTTTTATAAAGATTTAGAACGTATGAAAATGGAATTACAAACGACGAGAATTCTTTGAAAATTCTGAAAATGGGCCCGTACAGTACATAAAGTCTGGCTGTTTTCAAAGGGCAGTATGAGTTTTGAACAATCTGATGATGTTCAATCATCAGGTGAACAATCTGATGATGTTCAATGATGTTCAATCATCTGATGAAACAAGTCAAATGATGTTTGAAGTTAAATAAAAATAAACTTGAGGGGCGCCTGGGTGGCTTGGTCGGTTAAGCGTCCGACTTCCGCTCAAGTCAAGATCTCGCGGTCCGTGAGTTCGAGCCCCGCGTCGGGCTCTGTGCCGACGGCTCAGAGCCTGGAGCCTGTTTCAGATTCTGTGTCTCCCTCTCCCTCTGCCCCTCCCCTGTTCATGCTCTGTCTCTCTCTGTCTCAAAAATAAATAAACGTTAAAAAATAAATAAATAAATAAATAAACTTGAATGCAGACCAATTTCTGAAACATTTTGAAGCATCGGTAAAAATATAATAAGATGAAACTATTGAGTCTATTGTCGATGGTCGGCATAGTTTAACCATAGCTGTAACAGTAAATACCTTTCAGGTTTGAACGTGACAGTGTTCCGTACCCGCCAAATGACACAGAAGTCTCTCTTGTGAAAATTTCGCCTTGTAAGTAGCACATGATTTCTTTTTTTTTTTTTCACCCAGATGTAAAGGCAAACAGCCTACAGCTTCTTCAACTAGGACTAGAATGCAAACGGAAGAGAGATAAGTGCTCTTTGCTAACATTAAAATCTTTGCTGAAGAAAAAAAAAAATCTTTGCTGAAGAAAAATCTTTGCACTTAGTTGTATGACTATCGCTTTTGTCTTTGTGAAAATACATAAGTAAACTAGGAAAATCCTTTTTCCAGCTAACCTTGGATATGTTTTCCTTTTGAACTGATCATTCAGAGGGTAAAATATTTTCATACTTAGAACTTCGTGTAGCAGAGGTTCTAGATCCCTGTTGGTGAGAACAACACCTTCCAATAATGAACCAGTATCTTCCAAAACACATTCCAAGGAAAACAAACAAGGGGCTATGCGCACGGGTGATTCCAAATTCCTCCGATTTTCCAAATGATCTTTGTGAGGCTTAATTACGAAGAACTACATGTCATTCTTTCAAATGTTTACTAAAAAGAAATGCCACCAAGGAAAGGACTTAGAACACTATGGGATCCTTTGCAAAACCCTCATCTTTAGCTTTTGAGAAGACACCATGCATGGGTTTGTTTCCCCCAAACATGGTGTTCTCACTGTTAAAATGTCCATATGCAAGATGGAAACACTATGATTGAAGGAATATTGATGTCAGGTAGATAGAAAAGTGATTTTTTTTTTAGTTTATTGGTTTCTACTCCCAGGCCATCTGAAAGACATAAAAAAAAAAAAAAAAAAAAAAAGATTATGGGGCACCTGGGTGGCTCAGTCAGTTAAGTGTCCGACTTCAGCTCAGGTCACAATCTGATGGTTCGTGGGTTTGAGCCCCCTGTTGGGCTCTGTGCTGACAGCTCAGAGCCTGGAGCCTGCTTCGGATTCTATGTCTCCCTCTCTCTCTGCTCCTCCCCTCCTCTCACTCTGTCTCTCTCACTCTCTCAAAAATGAAGATTAAAAAAAATAAAATGAAAAACAGATTAAAAGAGAACTTCCCAAAACTGTTATCATTTTACTGCATGTTCTGGGTACTTTTCTAGATGGCAGCCTGTGGCATGTTGAGAATCTACAGTATTGCATGAAAATATCCCAGAGACACTCTTGCACTGTTGGTGGGAATGCAAACTGGTGCAGCTGCTCTGGAAAACAGTGTGCAGGTTCTTCAAAAAATTAAAAATAGACCTACCCTATGACCCAGCAGTAGCACTGCTAGGAATTTACCCAAGGGATACAGGAGTGCTGATGCAGAGGGGCACTTGAACCCCAATGTTTATAGCAGCACTTTCAACCATAGCCAAAGTATGGAAAGAGCCTAAATGTCCATCGACGGATGAATGGATAAAGAAATTGTGGTTTATATACACAATGGAGTACTACGTGGCAATGAGAAAGAATGAAATATGGCCCTTTGTAGCAACGTGGATGGAACTGGACAGTGTGATGCTAAGTGAAATGAGCCATACAAAGACAGATACCATATGGTTTCACTCTTATGTGGATCCTGAGAAACTTAACAGAAACCCATGGGGGAGGAGAAGGAAAAAAAAAAAGAGGTTAGAGTGGGAGAGAGCCAAATGATAAGAAACTCTTAAAAAATGAGAACAAACTGAGGGCTGATGGGGGGTGGGAGGGGGGTGGTGGGTGATGGGTATTGAAGAGGGCATCTTTTGGGATGAGCACTGGGTGTCGTATGGAAACCAATCTGACAATAAATTTCATATATTAAAAAAAAAAAAAAAGAAAAAGAAAAGAAAATATCCCAGAGCATCCAGACAGCAGTTTGCTCCCAGCCATGTACGGCTACAGAAACAGCCTTGAAAATTTATTTTGAAATTATTTCACTGGTCATCTCATATCTCATTAGTCCAGCAGTTGATGTAAAGCAGCCCTCTCCTGAAAGGCAAATCAAAACTGCAATGAGATATCACCTCACGCCTGTCAGAATGACTGGAATCAACAACACAAGAAACAACAGACGCTGGTGAGGGTGTGGAGGAACAGGAACGCTCATGCACTGTTGGTGGGAATGCAGACTGGTGCAGCCCCTGTGGAAAACAGTATGGAGGCTCCTCAAAAAGTTAAAAGTGAGCTACCTGTGATCCAACAATGGCACTACTGGGTATTTCCCAAAGAATGCAAGAACACTAATTTGAAAGGATACACATACCCTGATGTTCATAGCAGCATGATTTACAACAGCCAAGATGTGGAAACAGTCTAAGTGTCCATTGACTGATGGATGGATAAAGAAGAAGTTACTCAACCATACGAAGGAGATCTTGGGGCAGCTGGGGGGCTCAGTTGGTTGAGCGTCCGACTCTTGATTTCAACTCAAGTCATGATCTCACAATCATGAGATCAAGCCTCGCATCAGGCTCTGCCTGGACATGGGGTCTGCTTGAGATTCTCTTTCTCTTTCCCTCTGCCCCTCTCCCACACTCACACTCTCTCTCTCTAAAGTAAAAAAAAAAAACGGGGGGGGGGGCACCTGGGTGGCTCAGTTGGTTAGGCGACCGACTCCGGCTCAGGTCATGATCTCATAGTTTGTGAGTTCGAGCCCCGAGTCGGGCTCTGTGCTGACAGCTCGGAGCCTGGAGCCTGCTTCAGATTCTGTGTCTTCTCCTCTCTCTACCCCTCCTCTGCTCACACTCTGTGTCTCTCTGTCTCTCAATAATAAATATTTTTTTAAAAATAAAATTAAATAAATAAAGTAAAAAATAAATACACAAATAAATACATAAAATGAAATTTTGCCATCTGCAACAACATGGATAAATCTAGAGGGTATAATGGTAAGTGAAATAAGCCAGTCAGAAAAAGACACATATCACATGATTTCACTCATAAGTGGAATTTAAGAAACAAAATAAACGAACAAAAAGGGGGAAGAAAGAGACAAACCAAGACACAGATTCTGAACTCTAGAGAACACACCCATGGTCACCGGTGGGGCAGGGGGTTGGGGAAACAAGTGACGGGGATGAAGAGAACACATCTCAGGATGAGCACTGAGTAAGGCACGGAAGTGCTGAATCACTATATCGTAGCCCTGAAACTAATACAGCACTGTATGTTGACTGCACTGGAATTAAAATTAAAAATAAAATAAATAAAATACTATAAAATAAAATAACACTTCATCCATCATCTCCCATTCTGGCCTCGGCCCCACGTCTTCACATGTACTAAGACACCATGGTATTGTTTGGGTCTGCATTCTCGTTCGATTTTAATACTGAACAACTCTCCGAAGGACCCCCCTGGGGGAGGTCCTCCCCTAAAACTAGGCCCAAAATATGAACATCATTGGATGAAGCAGTATCCACGTATCCGCGAAAATAAAACGAATCCATATTACGTCAGGATAGTACTAGGAATTTCAGAGAGCCTCGTTTCATGTGCTTCACACACTTACTCAATAAGGTTGAGTATTACAGTGGATTTAGAACTAATTTTTGGGGGGGAAGAAAGGAAAGAAACACGTGAGTCTGAGCCCTGCCCCTGCCACCGAAAGGTACAGTCACACGGGACTCTGGCGGCCTCCGACCCCCATGGTGACCCACGACGTCTGCTGTGCCCTCCACCACCTCTAGGGGTGCCCGCAGCTCCAACATTCTCAGTTCACCGAAAACAGCTCATGCTTGGAAATGACACGTAAATGTTCAAGAGCATATGGTCAACGCAGGTGGCACCTAGACCAGACCGGCAGTTCTCAACCACTGCACCCTCTTCACACGACGACATACACCAGGACAGCGGACAGAGACCCCAGGCAAAAAGGAGCAGAGAATGCTGTTGTAACGTTCTTTCTCAAGCACCAAAACGGGGACGACGCATGGAGCGACATCAACACCCACGGGCTCTCCACCAGAAATTTGTTAGCCAAAAAAAGCTAAAGATGAGACGGTCAAATGGAGATGGTTTCCATTTGACCCCAATTCCCTCCTTAAGGAGTCGTAAATGCTACAGTCAAGTCCAACAACAAACCAAAAAATCCATAATGATGTGACACAACGGCTTTCCTTTCTCCTTCCACACGTCAGCACTCTGTGACTAACCAGCGGTGCAGCACAGGTTTGATTTCTACCTGGACCCTGACAGTCTGAAAATCCTTGCTTCCATGTTGGTTCTGGCAGATAAGAAGCTCAAATACAATAATGATCTTAGCAGAGAACCTGAGCGGAATGATCTGCTTGTCTTCTCTCACTTAATAACAAACAGAGGGGCGCCTGGATGGCTTGGTCGGTTGAGCGTCCGACTTCAGCTCAGGTCATGATCTCACGGTTCCTGGATTCAAGCCCCGCATCGGGCTCTGTGCTGATGGCTCAGAGCCTGGAGCTGTTTTGGATTCTGTGTCTCCCTCTCTCTCTGCCCCTCCCCCACTCACACTCTGTCTCCCTCTGTCTCAAAAATAAACATTAAGGAAATAAAATAACAAACAGAAAAACAACCAAAATGAAATAACAGTAATAACATATTTTAGTGTGTCCAGCACTGTTCTAACTACCTTAGAATAAGTATTATTGCTTTAGGGGCACCTGGGTGGCTCAGTCAATTGGGCCTCTAACTCTTGATTTTGGCTCAGGTCATGATCTCACAGTTCGTGGGATCGAGCCCCACATCAGGCTCCGAGCTAATAGCGTGGAGCCTGCTTGGGCTTCTCTCTCTCCCCTTCTCCCTGCCCCTCCCCTGCTTGCGTGCACTCTCTTCCCCTCTCTGCCCCTACCCCCCCCCAAATAAATAAACCTTAAAAAAAAGTGTTATTGCTTTAAAATATCCCAAAAACTTAAGAATTCGGTATTATAATTAGCCTCAATTTATGGAGGAGTAAACTGAGGCACAGACATAGTTCACACACTTAATGAGTGGAGAGGCCAAACTTGTATTATCTGACTTGAGAACCCATTCTCTTAATCACCAAAAATTTACCATTCCATGGGTTCTACTATCAATTTCTGACATATAAAGCATTTGTGTGTGTGTGATGTATATGTTTGTGCGTGTATATATATGTGCGATTATTATACGATACCCTAATTCACTGTTAAACAGAAAAAAATTAACCATAGATAACTGTGTAAATAAATATGTGTCATTTTCAGGGCAACTGAGTCACCTGGAATACTAGATACGGACCGATGCTCTAAGAAATGAAGGTGTGTTGGGGCGCCTGGGTGGCGCAGTCGGTTAAGCGTCCGACTTCAGCCAGGTCACGATCTCGCGGTCCGTGAGTTCGAGCCCCGCGTCAGGCTCTGGGCTGATGGCTCGGAGCCTGGAGCCTGTTTCCGATTCTGTGTCTCCCTCTCTCTGCCCCTCCCCCGTTCATGCTCTGTCTCTCTCTGTCCCAAAAATAAATAAAAAAAAAATAAAAATAAAAAAAAAAAAAAGAAATGAAGGTGTGAGCCAGGTGGTGATACACATTACGTCTCACTAATCACTTCCCTCCCCTCCCAGTTTTACTAAAATTCAGGGAACAGGGGAAGGAACTCCAGATGAATTTAGTCTTAATCGTTTTTTTAAACTTTGACCACCAAAATATGAAATGCACAATTTTAAAATTGTACTAGCATACCTCTTTAGCATACCGTGAAATAAATGTCTAATTTTCTTTTCATTTGCCATACGATCCTTTCTAGCTTCTGACTGCTATTCTTTACAACATGGCTGATATGTTGTTTTCATGGCATTTGTTCAGTTTTTCCTCCGTGCGTCATCTCTTCTTGCCCCAACGATGGCTGTTCAGGTACGATGCTTCTCGTTTGTCGGGTATCTGTTCTTGGGATGATTGTGTCAAGGATGACTGTTCAGATGGTTCTCGTGTGTCGGGTGTCTGTTCTTGGGATGGCTGCCCCCAGGATGGCTGTTCGAGCAATTCTTGTTCTTCAGGCTTTTCTTCTGATCGTCCTGATGATAATTCTTCTTGTGGTCGCTGTCCCGTTGGTGGTTGTCTTTGGTCTTCTATTTTCACTGGGGCTTCTCATAGTACAGGTGTGTTTTTTCCCTCTAGAAGGTCATATGGTTCTTTTTCTCCAGTAAACAAAAATAAAACAAAATCACCGATAAACATAGTAGCCATCTAAATCAAGTGAAATAAATCATAAAATAACATAGCTACTATATCATCAATTTCATATCGATAGTGATAATATTAATAAAAATAATTCTCACATGGGCTATTACACTTCCAAGGTGCTTTACGTACATTATCACTTTTATTCTCACTTGGAAATAGAATCTTAAATAAGCATAAAATAGGTAGGATGTGCTAGAATCGGAGAAGGTCAAGAGAAGCCAGTATAAATGATGTGCTAATATTAATTAAATAGATGTAATCCACCAGTTGTTTAAAAATTGATAAACCACAGGAAAGACTCTTGTGTTTTCACTAACATAAAAAAGGCACTTTTAGTAAAATCAGAAAGGACGAATCAGAGTGCAGGAGAATCCAAAACCACTGTCTTTCTCCAGAAGAGGCACCAACACATGAAAACAACCTATGGAAGCAGGAAGATTATGAGGTACTTGGGAATCTGTCACTTGCCAAACCACATTCGTCGGTGATGGTACCATCTGTTCCTACGGCGAAACGTGCCATTGGGCACAGGGAATCAACGCTGCTCCTGCACACTGCAAACACCACTGCTGTACCTGCGGAATGGCGTCTTCAGCGAGAGGCCTCCCGGAACCTCCGAGAAGGCAGGTGTGTCAGCGGATGTGCTTACCTGTTGCCTTCCCCCAAAACCTGTTCTTTCTCTCCTTTACGGAAGCAAGATCCAGGCCCCAGCCCAGAACCTCCAACTTCACCCTTGCCCCTCATATCCAACCTGCGGCCAAGTTTGGTCAATATGGTCAAATTCACAAATCTTCCTGCAAAGTCCCTTCCCTGCGGCCCAGTCCCGTCCGGGCCCCTGTCACCTCCTGGGACGCTGTCCGTTCCCTGCGGCCCAGTTCCGTCCAGGCCTCCATCACCTCCCGGGACGCTGGCCCTTCTCTGCGGCCCAGTCCCGTCCGGGCCCCCGTCACCTCCCGGGACGCTGTCCCTTCCCTGTGGCCCAGTCCCGTCCGGGCCTCTGTCACCTCCCGGGATGCTGTCCCTTCTCTGCGGCCCAGTCCTGTCCGGGCCCCCGTCACCTCCCGGGACGCTGTCCCTTCCCTGCGGCCCAGTACCGTCCGGGCCTCTATTACCTCCCGGGACGCTGTCCCTTCCCTGCGGCCCAGTCCCGTCCGGGCCTCTGTCACCTCCCGGGACGCTGTCCCTTCTCTGCGGCCCAGTCCCGTCCGGGCCCCCGTCACCTCCCGGGACGCTGTCCCTTCCCTGCGGCCCAGTTCCATCCAGGCCTCCGTCACCTCCCGGGACGCTGTCCCTTCCCTGCGGCCCAGTCCCATCCGGGCCTCCGTCACCTCCCGGGACGCTGTCCCTTCTCTGCGGCCCAGTCCCGTCCGGGCCCCCGTCACCTCCCGGGACGCTGTCCCTTCCCTGCGGCCCAGTTCCATCCAGGCCTCCGTCACCTCCCGGGACGCTGTCCCTTCCCTGCGGCCCAGTCCCGTCCGGGCCCCTGTCACCTCCCGGGACGCTGTCCCTTCCCTGCGGCCCAGTCCCGTCCGGGCCCCTGTCACCTCCCGGGACGCTGTCCCTTCCCTGCGGCCCAGTTCCATCCAGGCCTCCGTCACCTCCCGGGACGCTGTCCCTTCCCTGCGGCCCAGTCCCGTCCGGACCTCCACCACAGAATATTGTGAATGAAGGTAACACTGTCACCTTGCCCTTCTCCCCTGATGGCCACATCATTATCTTAAACATCAATGCGATGATGTCACCCACCTGCTCTGACACATGAAGCCCCAGACCCTCAGAATGACACATCAGGCTGTGGCGGTGATGCCAGGGGCCGCCAGGCCGGCTCCCCTCCCCCATCCCTGGGGCGGAGCCACCAAAGACCCCTCCAGACCGCAGCCTCCACGCGGGGCCAAACGCCCATTCTGACCAAAGGGCCGTGAGACGAGATGCCCGCCGCTCTGGGCTGAGGAGGCGACGGCCTGAGGCAGCCTCCTCCCCGCGCAAACCCCACCGTCACCTGTGGGGGACGGTGACGCTCCCAAACCGAGGCCCCCGCGTCACCGCTGGGGGGAGACACCCAGGGGAGCCTCCAGGCCTCGCTACACTTCACGCGATCCAGAGAGAATCTCTGTGTAAAGTCCCCGACACTCCGCCCTCACGGGTCCCAGCTTACCCGGTAGGACCTAAAACCGACCTGAAATGGACACGCGCCTCCCGCCCCCACCTGTGCCGCGCACGCGCCTGTAGGGACCGCAGACCCCTGCACCTGCCGCGTGCGGCCACCGCTGCGCCCGTGGCACCTGCTGGCCCTTCTCCGCGGCGCCCGCTTGGCGGCTCCCCACGGACCGTCCACACCCCACCCGAGCCGCCCTCTCTCCTTCACGGCACCACCTGGAAGTCCCTGCAGCCCCTCCCCGGCCCAGACAGGCCCGTGTTCTCCTTCAGGGGCCTTCCACGGCACCCACACAACCTCCGCTTATGCATCCGCCCCCAACCCCGGTATCAGTAAGCTTCTCGGGCACGGCAAGTCCGAGCCTCACTCGCATGCACCCTCGGCGCCCAGCAAGTAGCCAGCGCAGAACCGGCAGCTCCTCTGGGAGCCCTGCCCCGCATCCCCCATCCCCCCACCCCCGACTTCAACAGTAATATTGGACGAGTCGCCTTCCCCTTTCTGGGTTTCAGTTCTTCCCTTCTTGAAAAATTGGGGTAAAAGTCTGAATCTTAAAAATGTAGGATTATGGAGACCAGTGAATGGAAGCAGACAGGGAGCTGTTAAAATTGACGGATACGTGATACGATAGTCACCGTGATCACATGCACGTTTAAACAGCAAAGGCGGGGTGGGGGACTAAGACGCACACGACTGTGTGTCGAAGGAAAGGCAGAGGCGGCGAGGGCCGGCGCCGGGCCGGCCGCGCTTTGCAAACCCCGGGAGCCATGCAGGCTCAGAAGCTCGGCGTCCTCCCGCGGGCGCCCTCCTGCGGGTGGGTGCGATCCCCGCTCACAGTCCGCCGCCCCCACTGGTCGCCAAGAGGCTGCCTCCCCCTCTTTGTTCTCCGGCACCCAGCTCAACCCCACAGGCGGAAGGTACTCAGAAAATGTTTGATAAATGAAAGAGGGCAATAAAGAATGAATGCACCAGCCATCCCCTAGCCCTGCACACAAGGCAATCCTAAAAGCAGACAAAATTAGAACGTGCAAGGTTAAAAATAGAACGAAGATATCAAAGCATGTTTACCGGTAATGTATTACCATAAAATGTAATATAAAATTACATTAAATATTAATATAACATAAAATACTATATGCGTTATGTTAATATATAATAAAACGTGGTTTCAAAACGCCCTGAGCTCTCCTTGCCTCTCAAGTGCAATCGCCGGTGGGATATTGCTAGTGTCACATACGCGTGCTGTATTTTCCTTCAGGACTGAACCCCCGATCCAAGAGACCTCTAACAACGGCTACAAATGGTCACTTAGGGGCACGTATTCACATATTGGTCTGAAGTCTCCTGTCTGAAACCCGTACTTCGTGTTACAAGTTTCAGGAGCTTTATTTTTTCTCTTCCCTACTTTCTTTTTTTTTTTTTTTTTTTTTTTTTTACCAACTATCACGAGGGTACGCAGTGAAATATTAAAGCAATTCCACGAACTGTGAGCCGACAGACAGCGCCACCCTATGGTGACGTCCAAACCTCCACTTGTCAAGTCACCTCGAAACCGAGCCATATAAAATGCAGCTTAGAGGGGTCCCTGCTTAGTCAGGAAAGAGTAAGTCGTTTGTTCAAAGCCACGTAATCCAAGCAGAAGGCTGCCTGTAAACAGATGGCCGTGGATGGCCAGGTCAGGCTGGGGCAACGCATAAAGTGACCTGCTTCGGACATTTTCAAAAGGGAAAACTCACAAATGGACAAAGTGAGCCCAGAGCAGCCATCCGCATGGGTCATACACACCCCGTAAGCGATCATCGATAATTCACTCTCTTACCAGGAAACGGAACCACTTTTTTATTCTCACTGAGGGTCTTGAGAGATGATAAAAAGAGAGAAACATCCAGATATTAATCAACGGACCAACGGGTTTACATATTACGAGATTTAGATGTAAGAGCTAAAAGAATTGCTGGAATATTCCCATGGTGACTGGCTTTGAGAGAATTTAGAGCCAATTTCAGTAAAAGGATAATCGCGCGTTATTAGGCAGGAAGTCATGCCAACATTACATAAATTGTAGTTTCTGAGATTGCAGGGCAACTGGCAAAATTGTGATCTTATTTTTCTTCCTCTGAGGAAAAAAGGCCTTTAGTGACGGCGTTCTTTTCTCTTCAACTGTTTCCTCATGCGGTTTCATCGAGGGCAGTCGGGGGCATAGGTGGTGTTTCCCTGGCTCCACACGAGATTTAGGAGGTAACAGAGTCTCTCCGGTTACACCAGTAAACCATAAAATGCAGGCGTTGGGTGTACCCTCCGAACAACCAGAAAATGTAAACCAGCTCGACTTACACAGCAGCTGTTTTTCAAAAACCCCAGGAGTAAATAGCAATAAAAATAGAACACTCAGTCTAAAATGAAAAACGCTAAAAGTAGACACGTATGACTTATGTCAACGCTTGCAAGGTATAACATGCTAATCCACGCGGTACGACGTCAATGAAGGCAATCCAGCTTCTGCGGATCTGCCCCATTTAACATCTTATCTGGCAATTTTGCGTTGGCTTCGGGGATTGGGAGGTTTGTGCCGTCTCTGCCGATTCACGCACGTAGCATGAAAATATCTGTTCCATTATAGATGCGTGATTCTAAGTGTAGCTCTGTGTCAAGGTTTCCACTGGCGTGAGTAACACAGAAATACCTTTGCTAATAAGCGCTTCAGTCAACTTGAACTCTGGGGCCAGACAGCTAGACTGAAGGCCTGACATTTTGGCGAGCAGGATGCAAAAGATATACAAGAGCAGCTGGGGTTGCTGACAGCCACTGGAGGAAGAAATTCGAGAAGCTGTTACAAGATTTGATTGGAGAGATTAAACTGCCAACAGCAGCAGCTGGGGAGTCTGAAAATCGGGGCAGAGGAGAGTGAACGAGAACCAGGACTTTCAGGAGAAGGCTGGTTGTGACGACATCGCAGGCGGTCAGAGACCACCGGGAATCAGACGCACCACGACAGCTGGATGAGTTCACAAAGACCCCCACCTTCGTCCACAAAGAACTCCATCACTCGTCTGCTTTACTGCATAATGTGACTTGAGTGTGCCGTGCGTAGAGTCGTCAGCGCTTGCCTTGAAGACTCCTGTCCGCTTGCACTTAGCTTAGTGACTGCCGGAATACACGGCAGCTGCTGGTTGTGAATTAAGATGTCAGGCTCAAATTGGTGAAAATAAATCCAGCGTTTGGGTTTAAGGTATAATTCACTCGCGGTAAGTTAGAAGCCCAGAGTTAGGTAGCATTTAACTTTCATATTCTGTAACGATTACCTAGCCATCTGATTTCTCTGTGGGCTGGAATGTTTTCGAATAAAGTAGCAAAGGCATTTTCCAAGTCCTTAGAGGGAATTACAAATTAAATCAAAAAATAGTTTGAATTCACGGCGTCTCCGATAGTGGCTTGAAGGACGCGTCTCCCCCTGGCGACCCGGAATAACAAACAGGTTAACCTAATGAGCCCGCCTGCAGCCAATATAGACATTTTTACTCTTAAAATAATTTTAATTTTCGGTATTCAAATGTGCTTATGATAGAAAATTAGGAAAGCAGAGCAAAGCCCCCCAAAATGGAAATAAATTGAAGTCACAGACCCGCCACTCGCTGTTAGAAGTTGTAATCCACGCCAAGGGTGGCAATGGGGAATAAGAAATTGTCTGATTTTGTAGCCTTGGGACAAACTTCCAGAGGCGGATTTTGCTGGCTTAGAAGTACAGAAGCTTCAAAGTGCCCCGCAGAAGAGATTATCCAAGTCATACCCTCCTGAGGACACAGTCTCCCCCACAGTGTCCCCAGGTGGTGGCGGCTGTCTCTCCTGCATGCTTGGAGGAGGGGACGGGTCCTCCTCGCTCCTCACTGCCGTTTCTAGACCTTCAGCCCTTCCTCCTCCCTCTTCATAGCCCATGTCATCAGACTCTTCCTCCCACCCATGTTCCTTGGAGTGGCCATGGCCCTCCATTCCTGACCCCCCCGGCCCGCAGCCCCTCTCTCCCCCTAACAGAGCCCCCGTCACTGTCCTTGGGGATCTCAGCGGCCACTCGAGACACACCTTCCAGTGTTGGCCTCTCAGCTCTATAGCCCCATCCCATCCAGCGACCCTGTTTTCTATCCTTCTCCTGAGACCACACCTTGGGCCTCGTCTTTCCCACACAGGGTAACGAGCCGTGTCAACTTCACTCTCCAATCCTGACAGAGCTCCAATCCTCTCTTCACCCAGCTTCACCTGGTATTAACATCTTACACAACCACGGTACGCTTATAAAAACTAAAATCAACAGTAAGACAACACTGCTTCACTACAGACTTGATTTGGAATTCACCAGTGTTTCCATTCATATCCCTTTGCTGTCCGGGATCCAGTTCTCAATAGTACCTTGCAGTCAGTCCCCGCATCTCCTAGTCTCCTCCAAACTGTCACAGCTTCTCGGTCCTTCCTTATTTTCCACGACCGTGACACTTTTCTTGAAGAGTACAGGTTGGGTATTCTGTAGAATGTCCCTCAGTTTGGTGTAGCTGATATTTTATCAGGAATAGACTGGAGTCATGGCTTTGGAGGAACACTACTATTCTACTACACTGCTAGAGAGAAGCAGAGCCCTTCTCACCGCCTCATAGCAAGACATCTAGTACATTATTTATCACTGGTGGTATTAACCTTGACCCCTCAGGCCAGTGCTGCCTGCCAGATGTCTCCACTCTAAAATTTTCCCATGTTTTCTTTCAAAGATTGAAAGCCAAGGACTTTGTCCTTACCTTTTATTTCACAGCTAAAAAAGAAGACCCGGGTGGTGATGGGAGTGGAACCTCCTCAGAAGAGAAATTGCAGGGGAAATGGGGAGACTGGATCTTTCGGGTCCCTTCCTAGACTAAATTCCAGCCATGTTGTAAGCTACTTATTCTTTTCTTCCTACCGATGAATACGTGTCACCATCTCGTTTGAAAGAAACCATGACAGGGGCGCCTGGGTGGCGCAGTCGGTTAAGCGTCCGACTTCAGCCAGGTCACGATCTCGCGGTCCGTGGGTTCGAGCCCCGCGTCAGGCTCTGGGCTGATGGCTCGGAGCCTGGAGCCTGTTTCCGATTCTGTGTCTCCCTCTCTCTCTGCCCCTCCCCCGTTCATGCTCTGTCTCTCTCTGTCCCAAAAATAAATTTAAAATGTTGAAAAAAAAATTTTTTTAAAAAAAAGAAAGAAACCACGACACATATGCCACAGGCCTTATTCCTGTGAAATTTGCCAAGAAATTCAAGCAAAGTATACTGTGCAGGCAGGGGAGATTTGTTCCTGGACCGCGCAGGGATATTAAGGGTTTCATCCCGAGCATCCGCTTGGTGCACAGAGACCGGAAGATGCCACCCGAAGGACCAGTCGAAATCAGGTGTGTGGAGATGGCTGGCAACCAAGTCAAGATCCCGATGACGGTGAGCCGCAGCAGGAAGGGGCCCCTCGGCCAGGCCGGGAGACGCAGGTGCCTCTACACAACACATGCATACAGAGCTACAGAGCTACAGAGCTCGGGGAAGCTCCCAGGGATGAGAGCGCACGATGAAGAATTGCCCTAAGTCTGTTTACAGTTTAGAGTTTTCGATACACCTTCATGTCACTTTTCTCATTGAATATCACAACAGGGCCGCGTGCCCTCGATTCCGTAGATGAGCAAAATAACGTTCAAAGAGTCTGAGTTACTTGCTCGGATGCCGCGGGTACCAGGGGCAGGGCGGGCGCCCGACCCCAGCGTGCTCCGTCCGCCACGCCTCCCCCTGCGCCCATGGCCGAGGAAGCGATTAAGGTTCATTTGAATGCTCACTTCCTCTGGTTAACACTTTGCTTCTCCTTATCAGTTCCCAAATATTTTAAAAATAATTTTTACGTCGTTACATATTAATGTTCTCTTATCAGTTTCAATCTATGCCATGACCGCTTCTCCAAGATCATCTTGGAGAAGCAATGTCAACAAACAGAAGGAAGGACGCCCTGTTTTCGTGGCCCTCAGGAAGACAGGGAAATGGTCCCTCTCCCTGCACCCCTGTGTATAAGGCACAGTCTCCCATCGCTAATGGAGAAAGGCGCCATACAAATTCAACTTGTTTTATGAACACCAAGACATCTCTATGAACTTGGAAGATCATTTAATCAGCTAAGGTTACGTATCCTACAAAACCGGAGAGGGGCTTCCTATTCAGGCATGCCTCGTGTCACTGTTGCAACTTTCCTTTATTGCACTTTGCAGACGCTGGGGTGTTGTTTGTTTGTTTTCAAATTGAGGGTTTGTGGCTACTCTGAGTCAAGCATGTCTGGTGACATCACTGTTCCAACAGCACTGGCTCACTCCGTGTCTCCGCGTCACATCTGGGTAATTCTTGCAATATTTCAGACTTTTTCATTACTGTTATATGTGTGATGGTGATCTGTGGTTATGACTCACTGAAAGCTCAGAGGATAGCATTTTTAGCAATAAAGTATTTCTTGAAGTATCTACACTGTTTTTTTTTTAGACATAATGCCACGGCACGCTTAAGAGGCCCCAGTGTGGTGTAGACGTAACTTTTACACACAGTAGGAAACCAAAACCTTCATCTGACTTGCTGTATTGCAGAATTCACTTTAGTGGAGTATTTGCTTTATTGCAGCGGTCTGGACCCAAACCACAGTATCTCCTAAGAATGACTGTCGACCAAATACCAGACGGGAATCGAGTTCTGCTAGCCCAAGAAGGAGGGGTCTTAGATTCTCAGAATCAACTTAGGTTTAGCGGTAAGGAAAGCATCTAAGGAGAAAAAAGTATAGTGAACACTTTTCTCTAGGATTACTTGGACCTAGTCCTGTCTGAAGGCAAAGACTGGGTTCAAAACTCAAGCAACCCCCGGTGAATGAACGTCAATCCCGCCGCACAGCCCAAGGGACCACTGAGCTCTCGTCCCCATGGCAGCTGTCCCCACGGCCACCCTCCCGGGCCCTCCAGGCAGCCTCAGCACAGGCAGCACCATGGAGGGACGGGGCGGCTTCTCTGCACACGCTCATCAGCCGAGAAGAGCCGTCAGAAGGAGCCGAACCACACTCCGATTTCACAGTTCAGCCCGACTCAGACCCAACCGAAAGGGAGCACCTCCTCTTAACCAATTCCACCCGCCTCTTTCTGGGGCCCCTGGGGCCAATCTGAGTTGACACAGCAGGTCCGGAGTTACCTCCGGATGCCTGGTGCTCAGTCCCCTGTGCACCACGTTGTGGAACTAAGCGTCATTTCATACTTGCTTAAAAGATCACAGGACATCACTAAATGAATGTGCCAAAAAATGAAACCTCTCAAGCAACAGCACTCATAACATACAGAATGGAAAGACATGACACTCGTGGAGTTGCTGCCTACCAAACATCTCAGACCGCACAGAAGCACGTAGACGTGCCGACGGGTAAACGGGGAAGCACAAATCAGGGGCCAAACACCAAGCCAACCACTTGCTTCTCTCTCAGTCTTCCTTACCCTTGGTCAAATAAGATGTGTATTCAGTGGAATCATTTTCTGCTTGGTTAGCATCCTCCCCTACAGACCAGGGCTGGCCTCACAGGCCTACTCGGCCTTACCGTCAGAGCCCCGTCACTTCCTTCCCACCCCCCTTCCCAAGAGTCAGCTCGTTCTAAGATGGCCTCCAAGCACAAAGGAAGCTGGGCGCCACTGAACTTCACACTATGGGGTAGATAACTGGCAACAGCTCCTGGAGCAGAGGGCTTCTCCGCTGGCCACCCACAGGAAGAGAGAAAAGCAGGGAAGGACCCACTGAGGGGTGGGGAGATGGGAAGGGCTGTGAGGGCTGCGCGGGGTCACTCTGATCAAAGTCATAAAACAGCAGCCTGGTTCAGGCAAGTCAGTCCCCTGGCTTTACCCAAAGATAGTGAAATGAAACTTTAAAAATAAGTCATCGTGATTAATTTTTCCAGGGCAGGGTAGGGTACCATCACAAGTCAAAGGAGGCTGTGAAATTAGGCCACGTTTAAGAAAAGCCCAGAAAGTCACAGTGTACTTTTGAACCAAAAATGTATCGATCCAAAAGGCAAGCCGGTCCCGGGGTACGTGCTCTCTGCCGTTTGGGAGGCCCTTCCCGCCTGCTGGTCCCACCGTCCCCACCAACCGCCAGTGGCTCTTTGAATGACAATCCATAAGTTACAATTGTATCTTAAATGATTCCTAAGTTTCCAGACTGACTAAAATCATAGGAAGAAAAAACAAAGACACGCAAGGAAGCCTCCGGAGAGCGTGAGAGTCTGGCCTGGCCACGCGTCGCCTGGTGCCTGCCGAACTTCGGCACGCGGGGGAGCGCCCGGCGAGGGGCCCTGTCTCACCGAGGCTGCGAGAGCAGGTGTCTGAGCCAGGCACCCGGGCGCTGAGCGGTGCTGTGCTCATTCCCTGACTGCCCCTGGAGCTGTGAGCACTTTGAAGCAAAGTAACAAGGCTGAAAAACCGCAGTGGAAAGACACTGGTCTTTTTTTCCGGATTCTTTTGTTCCTTCACTTTGAATATCTCTCTACCTCCCAATTCTCAAAACAAGCAAAGATAACAGCAACAGAACACAGCCCAAAATGACTCCCAGTGAGATAAAACAAATGAGACTATTATCACCTTGAATTAAACTCAGGGACTTCAGACGGCCTCATTCCCCCAGAAAAACGAGACGTGCAAACTCTGACAAAATGCAGGCAGGCACTGCGCTGTTCTGGGAGCAAGTGTTAGAACCAGCCAGAAGTCCAAGACTTCGTGCACCTGCTTGCATGGGAGTCGACAGGATGGACGGCCACTAACAGCCACAAGCACTCGGTGGGAAAGGTGACATTTTTTCAGTGAGGTATGTAATGGGCTCATTGCCTTCTCCCAAATAAGTCACAATTTCTGGTGGCCTCAGATTGGCTGATTAACTCCAACAGCCCTGTGTAACGTACTCGGGTGAAAAACCGCCCAGAGACCTTGAAGCTGTTGTTGAACCACACATCTATTGAGTGGAGCCCAAAGATAACCTGGTCACTTGGAAACAAACTGGAGGGGTCATAAAATCACTCAAAGCCACCTCATCAGGTGACCCGGGGCTGGCATCAGGGGTAAACCCACCGCAGACCAGAGCCAGTCCCCTGGGGGAGCTGGCCCACCCAGCACGGTGTGGCATCGGCTATGGGTGGGTGGGGGGTGGGGGGGGGTAGAGGGAGGAGAAATGGATTTGCTTGAATTTCTGCTGTTTCTTCTGTCACCTGTGTCACCGAGGACAAGACAGCTAGTCATTCTGTTCTCTGTGAAATGAGGATTATCTCCTGGCAAGGGGATTGAAATGAAAATAAAAAGGAAAAGGAAATGTCCATGAAGGTATTTTGGAATCTGTGCATAATTTTAAAGCGCCGTTAAAGCAGATGGTTCAATATACATTTCATATACTTAAGGCTCAGTAAACGCCTGCAGCACTTAATAGGGTTTTTTTTTTAAAGTACTCAAGACCTTGACCGCAGGGGAAGGGCACAGGAGGGGCTGGCAGCGGGAGACAGGTTAGGTGTTGCTCACTGAGACTTCTCCCTGTCATGAACTGTCACCTGAAGAGCATCCTTCAAAAAAACAGCAAATAACAAGGGTGCCTGGGCGGCTCAGGCGGTTAAGTGTCCGATTTCGGTCCGATTTCGATCTCACGATTCACGGGTTCAAGCCCGGCGTCGGACTCCGTGCTGACAGCTGAGAGCCTGGAGCCTGCTTCAGATTCTGTGTCTCCCTCTCTCTCTGCTCCCCCACTCATCCTCTGTCTCCCTCCCTCTCTCTCTGTCTCTCTCTCTCAAAAATAAACATTAAAAAAATTTTTTAATTCAAATAACAAAAAGAGACACAGTGGCTCAGACCCATATTCCACACCCAAAGGGACGCTTGGGCCTGACTTACGAGGGGCGCCCCGGGGGTTCCCTTCTGGTCACCAGGTGGCGATCTGGGGCCCTCGCGGATGCCACACCTTCCAGTTTTAGCATCTGGGAGATAACCATTTTCTCTTCCAAACAAAACAAAACAAAATTCCCCCATTATCTTGTTGGCACTTATCATACTCAATATGATTTTTCTCTTAAGTTATCAAAAACCATAGAAAATCAAATAGTAGCCATTCCTGAACATTCAGGGGAGTTTCTGTTTTCCCGACATCCAATAGGAATTGTTGTTGAGAGATTTCAATCGTGGAAATACAATTATAATGAAAATGTATTAATCTTTATTTTTTAGGTTTATTTGTTTATTTTGAGAGAGAGGGCCCACACACAAGCAGGGGAGCGGCAGAGAGAGAGGGAGAGAGAGAATTCAAATCAGGCTCCACACTGTCAGCACGGAGCCCCACGTGGGGCTGGAACCCACGAACCGTGAGGTCATGATCTGAGCTGAAATCAGGAGTCAGTTGCCTAACTGACTGAGCCCCCCAGGCGGCCCTATAATGAAAATTTTAAATTGAACCCCCAAACAGAATAAGGTAGAATGGGTTCCAAGCCAGCCTGTGTCCCTCACTGATTTTGCTCCCAGCCTACAGACGGGAAGTCGTATAGAAAGTCAGCTGACACGAAGAACCTCACTACCGTCATGGAGCCTGAAAACCACCGACGCTCCTACGGTCCAGCCTTGCTGGTCCCCAGACACCGCCCCCTCTGTTCCACAGTGGCTCTACCGAACACGAGCCCGGTGCTCTCCACCTCCACACCTTGAACCTTCAAGGCTCTCGTGAGAGCTAGTTTATGTTAAAAATGGGTAATGCTAAGAGAAGTCAGCCAGTGAGATGGGATGGTGACAGCCAGCCCACCGGACCAGGGAGTTTGGGCTCGCCTACTCCCTACGAGCCAGCAGAGCTCCCTCCGGCCTCCCCTGCAGTCGACACCCCTCTGTCTCCCTGCAGGGGGAGCGATGCTTGGGTCCTTCCACGTGGGTCCATGGAAGGAACGGGGGAAACAGACAATGCTAGGTAATCCCTACTGCGAGGTACCCTCAGAAGGCGTTCCTGTCTCAGGAACTGGGATCGCCACACTTTAAAGGAACAAAGGGCTGCAGGTGGTTAGTTTTGGGGACTAAATTACACCCAGAGAGCACAGTAGTTACTGATAAAGACCCGAGGCACAATCCGTGGCTGTGGAATGAACTGCCCACAGATCCGAGACCTTCAGATCCCAGAAGGCACACCGTCGGAGCCCTGCTACATCACAATTCAGAAACGGGAAATGACACGTGACCTTTTGGAAAGGACTATTACCCACTCTATGCCTCAGTTTCCTCATCCGGAAAATACCCAGTTTACATGACGAAAAGACAAGTAGTTAATACATCCGTAGGATTTTTACACTTTGCAAAGCATTTCCCAAGCATTATGTCATTTCATACAGTAATATATCATTTCCCACTCTCCATGGCTAGCATGTTACATCAGGAAGTCATATACATCAAACTACTTTCAAAAACACAAATCTAAAAAATTATGATTATAAATAAACAGCTATGAAAAAAATTAGGAAACAATTTAAAATTTGGTGATGTTATTGGGTTTTGGGGGGGGGCAGAAGGAAATGGTGGGCAAGAAGTAAGACCTATCGAATATCTTCTGCATATTTTAAGTATATTTCAAGAGACAAATTTGACTAGCCGTTTACAACAGGATCAAACAAGTACCCGCACCCATGGCCGAATTTCTACAGAATACACACATTGCGATTTCTTCCACATCTACGTGACATACCTTTTTCCTTTGTGCTGTGTCTTAAGGAAAACCTTTTCTTAAAAGACATTCGTGAATTGTCTTCCTGAAATAGAAACCATCAGTGTTAGCTGAAACTTTTCTCTCTGAGCTATAAACAGAGGTCCTCAGGAGCAGAACACTCAGCTACAACCAAACCCTGGGAACTGAAGTTTGCAACAAAGGTTAGTCCCCTGGAGATATCAGTGCACTCGACAATGATTTGCCAAAACATGGCAGCCCGTGCTGGAAGGCCAGCTACCTTTCCACAAAATGGCAGGTGCACCTTTACTCTGGCCTTGCCTGCAAGTCCAGACGGAGACAAATGAAGCCCACGGATCACCACGGATGAGAAAATCTCCCCCCGTCTGACCTCAGGGTCCAGCCCCAGTCTGTTGGATTCTTCACTCAACAGTAGTTCAGGGACCAAGCTGGAGACCGGGACCCACAGACCCAGCTCATACACGGATTCCTGTGGGTCACTCTAAGGTTTTCACCACCAATCACGTCCTCCCCAACACGTCCCATATCAAAAATGAGCCAGCTGTTCTCTGGAATGTGAAGAACTGGAAAGAGAGTCTCTCCTATCCCAACAACAAGACAAAGTGAGATAATGTATGAAATTACAATTTTCTAGAAGTCATCAGAGAGTTGGGATCACGGGGAAACCAACTAGCCCAGAACTGAAGGACAGACAGACTCTGCCAAGGAGAGACGGGGCCTGAGTGCTGGCTTCCCTGGGGCAGAGCGTGGGAGGGGTAAGAAGACAGGGGCAAGAAGGTTTCAGGCTTGGATCAGAGTGGGTGCGGCAGGCCTGAGGGCACACAGCCAAGGCTCCCTGGACACATGACTGGTTCCACAGCAAGGGCAGGGAAAACAAGAGGGGCCTGGAGGCACTCGCTGTAACAGAAAAAAAGGAAGCTCTTAAACAGAACACGTCAAAGCAACATGTCAAAGGGAGCTGGGAGCCGGGCTGAAGGAATTACGGTCCAAAACAGGAACAATGAGAATGACAAATAATGCCACACTGGATTACAGCCCGAAGCAGAAAATAAATAGACAGGAATCCATCACAATATGAATAAATGCTTGGATAAATAAATAACCAAATCGGAGATAAGAAGCAAATTTTCCTTGTGGGAGAACTCCGAAGAACAGATTCATAGACTAAGCTTTGCCTCCTGGAGGTGGTGGTGAATTCACTTTACTTCCTTTGGAGGTGAGACTTAGCAATTCACTTCCAACACCACAGAGTAGGAAAGGGATGAATGGTAAGTTGACAGAGGAGAATCTGACAAACACTAGGTCACTAAGGAATGAAGGTTGCCATTATTGGGGACATCACATGAATGTCCCCAGTATGATACCAGGAGGCCACTTCACCTCTATGGCATTCTTTCTAAAACCCCAGCCTGATCATGAGAAGGCACCACCGGGGGACACATAATGGGGCCTGCCTTAGCCTGATATCAAACCAAACAAAGCTTTCTCGAGAAAACTGCAGACTAATAACCTTCTCGAAAACAGACACAAGGATCTTTCACAAATATGACACATCCAATCTAACTATACATAAATAAAGATCTAAAATACATAAAGAAAAAAATGTATCAGGAACAAGTGGGACGCCAAAATGGCACAGCTGCTTAGGGAAACTGTGTCGGTCTTTATTTAGCAAAGTTAAATATGCTTTTACCCCAAGACCCGGCAATCTTACTCCTGGGTATTTACCCAATCAGTGTGTCAATGTCCAGAGCAGCTCTTTTTAAAACTGCAAAAATCTGGGAACAACCCAATGTCCTTGATCTGGTGAATGGACAAACGCACAACGGTGCATCTGTAGGATGGAATACCACTCAACGAAAAGGGACCACTGGTTGGTACCTGCAAGACAGATGAACCCCGCAGAGGCCGCTTTCAGGCAGCAGACTTGAGCCGTGGAGACCTGAGTAAAGTAGAAGGGCCCACAGTGACGGCCAGGCCGAAAGCCAACACGCTCAGTAGGCAACCCAGTTTGAAACAGCCATAGGTCCCAGCTGACCAATGGGCTACATACAACCAGGCCCGGGTACTAGGAAAGGAGAATTCCATACGTCCCCAAGCCTCCTCACTTTCCCCCCTTCACCAGAGCCCCCACTCCCGACCACTGCCTCCTGGCAGACAGCCTCCCCTTTGCAGTCCCAATGCTGCTCCCTGATAGCACGTTTCAACAAACTTCTATCTCCCTTGTTCTGCCTCAGGTGAGTCCCCTCACAGCCCAGACTGCCGGCCACCGCCCGATCGGTTCACCCCACAAATCCCACACACATCACTGTAAGTGGAAAACACACTCCCAAGAGAACAAACCGCACACTTCTGTTCTGTGACTCTGTGCAAAAGGCAGGACCTCAGGACAGAAAACCCACGGGTGGTGGCCAAGTCATGTGGGAGGGGAGAAAGGACAGGTGGTCGACGACGAGGGACCGAGGGACAAGCGGGAGTGGGGGTGCTGATGTCCCCCATACTGGACTACGTTGCCAGTTACATAACTGCGTGTGTCCCCAACTCCTAGAACACCCCACTGGAAAGGCGAGGGTCACTGTACGTAAATTACACCTCAGTCTCTACAAAGGAGAGAAAATGGGCCCAACAAAGGAAGAACGGTATGACGTGGAGACTCGGGTGATTCTTCCCGCCGATCGGAATCATAAAACCAAAGAAATCACTATGGTCATTAAAAGCAGCTCTGAGTCCTTGGAAGAGCCAGGGCAGGACAGACGGAAGACGACTCTCTGTCCACGGGGGGCGGCGGTCCCCTGCGTCTGCTGCTTCTGGCTGCAGAAAATCACAGCTTTTCTGCCCGGATTGGCAGAAGTTGGCCACTCGGAGCAGCCGAACACCTGGAAATTTAAGGACGCAATTCTGGAAGCGGGGAAGTTGAGGAAGGATGGAGATCCTTCGTCTGGGTGGAAAGCCTGCCGCGCTCTCTTGCTCGCCGCTAACTGTGTCCGTTTGTCAAAACCCCCGGATCCCTGTGGGTGTAAACTATACCTCAACAACACCACTAAAAACAGATTCACTCTCAGAGGAAACGAACCTCAGGACAATACCTCTGGTGCTGGTGAGCCGAGCCTGCGAGAAGGGGTCCGCACAGCCACCTTTACAACGGTAGAAGGAGCAGAGGACACAGGAATCCGGGGGCTCAGAGCACGCCCCCCATGACCTGAGATCTAGAATGCCCAAAACAACGCTTGACGTCATATGACGTCACAAGGCCACGTGTGCAAGTTCACGTGCTCTGCCCGCGGGAAAGTGTGTCCCCCCTGGGAGTCCACTGGTGCAATTCCAGCAAGTTTCCCTCTGCCTCTTGCCCACGAGCTGGTCAGGAGCGAGCAAACAGACAACAACAGGAGGAACTTCTATTGCCACAGAGAGAGAAGGCAGGGAAAACCATACAAAGTTCACAGGAGACCCCAGAAAGCACAGCGGGAGCCGCTTTGCGAACAGACAGAAGCCTGGGAGCTCGCTCCTCTCTGGAAACACCAAACGACACAGCAAAGGGATTTGCCGTGTGCAAAATGAAGGCTGGTTCATCAGGAGACAGGATTTTCAAAATGAAGAAATTGTGGCTTAACTACAGAGGCATCGCATAGATGGAAAATCGCTTTTGCAAAACTCAGCATGGCTTAAAAATGAGAGATAAGTGAGATATTTCTAGATTTGCATTTGATCACTGTTCTCACTAAAACTGTTCAGTGCAGCCCGCAGCATCCCTGAAAGCGTGTGGTAAGCAATTCGTAAGTCCTCATACTGTCTCTAAGATTCAACACAAAAACTTATTTGCAAAAACCTAGTCACTTCCTTTAAAAATATCATAAATACATAAAATACAGAAACACATAAAACATTTCACAGAAGCATGGGGCTAGAAACACAAACCCAAAAGGATGCATTCACTCTTCGCCACTCACCAGGGTCTCTAGGAGCACACGCGTCACACCGCTCCGCGGCCCCTGTGTTACTCTGACCCGGTGCATGCCTTTTCTGGCTTAACCCACCTGTAACTTCCACTCTCTCCTGCCCAAAATGCCTTCTGGAGACTAAGCAGAAAGAATAAAGGATACATCGCTAATCATCAGCTCTGCCTGTGACTTTGTGGGGTTGGAGTAGGGACATCTCACGTAGGCGAGGTGACTTGCCTTGATTGTCATCCATAGTATTGACAAGGAAAAAAATGTTAACTCGATACATGTCAGTGATTGCTTTGATCCCCACTTCAGTTCCTATTTCCAAGTTTTGAATAACAATCCAGTCTTCTTCAAATAGACCCAGAAAGAAAACGTCACGAATAATTCAATAAAATTCCCTAAGAGACCAGAAGTGGGGGTAAAAGGTAACACCAGGAAAATCTCACCAGAAAGGGCTCTTCAGCTGGAATTTCAGCCCAGGTAGAAAAGCACTCTGAAATTAGGCTGTTTTTTAAATGTCCGTCGTAACAATGAATCGCCCTCGCACATCGTGTGCCTTCCTCCTCTTCTCTGGGATGAAGGAAAGGAGAGTTTTTAAACCAAATACTTACATTTGATACCAAAATTATTTCCCGGGAACACGGCAGGATTTTGGTAAATAGTGATGATAAGGTATTAACGATGGCCTCTTGGAAAAATCGAGTGCGAGCAAGATAAGAAAAAACGTAAGGCCGCAGGACACACAAATCAATGTACAGAAGTCCACTGCATTTCTACACGCGAACAATGAAGCAGCAGAATGAGAAATTAAGAAAACAATCCCACTTACAACGGCACCAAAAAATAATAAAACACCTAGGAATAAACCTAACTAAAGAGGTGAAAGGCCTGTACCCTGACAACTATAAAACACTGATGAGAGGTGTTGACGATGACACAGATGGAAAGATATTCCACACTCAGGGGTTAGAAGAACAAATATTATTAGAATGTCTATACTACCCAAAGCAATCTATAGATTTAATGTATGGCACTGGAACAAAAATAGACACATAGATGCGCAGAACAGATTGTATATGTGAGTTAGATAGAGAGCTCAGAAACAATCCCACAATTATATAGTTAATTAAATTTCAACCATAGGACACAGGACTATACAATGGGAAAAAGACAGTCTCTTCAACAAATGGTGCTGGGAAAGCTGCACGGCAACATGCAAAAGAATGAAACCAGACCACTTTCTTTCACCTACATGAAAATACACTCAAAATGGGTTAAAGACCAAAATGTGAGTCCTGAAACCATAAAAATCCTAGAAGAGAGCACAGGTAGTAATCTCTCTGCCCTCGGCCGTAGCAGCTTTTTTCTAGGTATGTCTCCTGAGGCAAGGGAAACGAAAGCAAAAATAAACTCCTGGGACTACATCAAAATAAAATCTTTTGCAAAGTGAAGGAAACAATCAAGAAAACTAAATGACAACCTACTGAATGGGAGAAGATATTTGCAAATGGCATATCTGATAAAGGGTTAGTATCCAAAATATATTAAAAAACTGATACAACTCAACACTCAAAAAACAAATAATCCAATTAAAAATGGGCAGAAGACACGAACAGACATTCCTCCAAAGAAGACTTATAAATGGCCAACAGACACATGAAAAAAATGTTCAACATCACTGATCGTCGGGGAAATACAAATCAAAACCACACTGAGATGCCACCTCACACCTGTCAGAATGGCTAAAGTCAGCAACACAAGAAACAACAAATATTGTGAAGATGTGGGGGAGAAAGGAACCTTCGTGCACGGTTGGTGGGAATGCAAACTGGTGTAGCCACTCTGGAAAACAGTATGGAGGCTCCTCAAAAAGTTAAAAATAGAACTACCCTACGACCCAGCAATTGTACTACTGGACATTTATCCCCAAAATACAAAAACACATTCAAAGGGATACCTACACCTCTATGTGTACTGCAGCATTATCTACAATAGCCAAATTATGGAAACAGCCCGAGTGTCCACTGATTGATGAACAAAGAAGTGGTATAATATATACAGTGGAATATTATTCAACCATAAAAAAGAACGAAATCTTGAAACAACATGGATGGAGGTAGAGAACATATCGCTAAGTGAAATAGGCCAGTCAGAGAAAGACAGATACCGTACGATTTCACTCACATGCGGAATTTAAGAAGCAAAACAAATGAACAAAGGGGGAAAAGAGAGACAAACCAAAAAACAGACTCTTAAGTATGGAGAATAAACAGATGGTTACCAGAGGGGAGGTGGGGGGGAGGGGGAATGGGTGAAATTTTTGAAAACATTATTCACTGGGGAAATGGCAGGATTTCAGTAAATGTTAATGATAACAAAATCACTACGATCTCTTAGAAGAATCAAGAACAGGCAAGATAAGAAAATGTTTCCACAAAATGCACCTGCTCCTGCTGAGTCCCTCCCTCGCAGATTCGCTGTCATCCTCAAGGTGGAGTTTTTAAAAACCAGAAGCCAAGAAACAAAATAGGGGACAACACACACAAGAGACTAGACGGGGGTCCTCAATAAGTCAGGCGTGATGGAGGAAAAGGGGGCAGACGGCTCCTCTCGAGAGATGGGCAGAGATTTCAACTGAAGAGACAGAAAATAAATGTCGATCCTCATTTCAAGGGTCTATTTCCCGAAAATGTGAAATGTTAGCCAACCACCAGTTACCTTTTGAGCACCTACTATGTGCCCTGGGTTCCGCCAGTCACTGCTGAGGGCTAGGGGGAAGGCAGGGTGTGCTCTTCACGGTCCTCCTGAGGGACTAATGAACAAATAGGAAGTGCGTGCCCAGTGAGACAGCAAATAACGAAGGTATAATGTTAATAACCGCATATACTAACCTTGTTCATACAGAGTAAGTCATACAGGATTTCAAAAACTACCAAAGGTTGGAGGGGTCAAAGGTGGTTTCACAAAAGTGGTCAGACTTGGGTAAGGACAATAACGGTTTTGGAAAGAGCAGTGACATAGTTAAACCGGAAGACATGGGCAGAGGCAAACAGAGTCAGGGGAACTGTGTGAAGCCAGGAGTTGACCCACATCGACCAGCACTGAGGCAGCAGAGCCAGAGGGAAGACTCGGGGAACAGGGCATCGGAAAGGAGCACTGGCCAAGTGGCGCCCCTTCAAGGAAGAACAGAGATGCCATTGACGGAGACACGAAGGAACTGAGCGGCATTCAGGACGTGTCTTATTTGAGGGGACATCTACGTGGAAATGAAGAGGCTCGCGAAAAATCACAACATTCTATGTGCTCTGAGGGTCTAGAAGAATTGAGGTCATCCAAGGTTCCATTAAGGACAAGGGACCAAAATGGCATTTGGAAACAGCAGGGGGACGGGGTGGGGGGGGGGAGGTCAGCACAACTGAAATGATCTCGGCCATCAGGGTAAACTCCCCGCGAGGGGAGCAGCAGAGAGAAGGGCCACAGCGACAGAACATGAGGTCTCGCTCGAGGGTGGGCCAAGACGGAGAAGCTAACAGGCTGATAAGGATGGGAGAGTGTCAGGCCATGCAATGGAACGGAGGCTTTTGATGACCGAGGGGTTGATGGGCAGGGTCAAAATCAAAATCGAAGGATAGAGCAGGTGAGAAAGGATCATCGAATCCACCCATCGCAGATGGGCAGCTATGCGGGACCCGGGTGGCGGCCGTGCCTCAAGGGGCCGCCAAGGAGCCAGAGGGAGAAAGCAGAAGGATTTTGTGTGGACCGTTGGTGTGGCACGCCCAAGATGGAAGCAGCCACAGCAGACTTCACACGGAGGGATCCACGTCGGTCCGTGCCCGACGGCCAGGATGACCTCTCAAAGCAGACACCTCTGCTGACTGGAGAGCAGGACAGACACGCACGCACGAGGGAGAGATCAATGACACAGGCAAGGCAGACAGAAATTGTAGCGCGGCGGCCCTCACAAGTGGAGGGATTGGGGAGAAGGATGGGGGACGGGCTCATTTAGGAAAGAAGGGGACGTCTCTTCCTGTGGGGCTTGAAGCAGCGGTCTGACCTACAGGCGACGTCGAGATACTGACCAAGAGGCGGTCCTAGACGTGTCTCCAGGCCCCAACGGCCACCCCTACCTTGCTCACATCCAGAGGAGCCACACCTGACCCCCATCCCAGAATTCCGAAAATTACCAGAAACTGCTGAGGGGTCCCCTTCTAGAAACACACGGGTTGCCTGAGATAGATGCTGCTGCCGTGACAGCAGTCCGCTTGGAAAGGAGGAGAAAACTCAGTCCTCGGACATGCGGATGAAGCTCTCGACTAGATCCCTGTCACCCAGAAGACGCAAGTGGGCCCCCTGATCCTTCGAGGGCTTGAGGAAGAGCAAGCAAAACTGTGTGGACCACAAAGCAGGCTTCGTCTCCACAGCCTGCAGCCTTCCTGCAGGACGCAGAAGAGCAGCCATTCGTGTCGGATGACAAAGTCTTGTCCCACTGTGTCTGAACTTGGCACAGAGCCTTGTGCAACTCAACGGGCTCTGAATGCAGAGCCCGACCTCCCGGGATATCTGGAATCGGCTTTAGACACGCGTACTGCAAGGGGGGAAATCAGCACGAATCACAGCATTGACAGAAGCAGAGATGTTTCCACTTACTCCCCAGTAACATGAAAGGACTGGGAAAGAATCTTTGCCAGGGGTGCTTTCTGCTCAGACGTTAGGATCCCAGAGACCCGGCATGTTCCAGGGACGGACCGCCTGGGCACGGAGCCAGCTGCTGGCCTGACGCAGCCCTACCGGTCAGGTGCAGGTGCTCGGGCTTCAGTACACACGTTGGGTCGGTGGCGACACAGAATGTTGAGGGAATTTCACACGGGCTTCCGATTCAGAGGGTGGAACCGAAGGACCTTTAGGAGTGTTTCACTCCGCCCCAAATAGACACATGGTTTGTTCAAACTCATGTGCATTCCGTGCCCGCGATATTTACCCATCTGTGAAACTTACGGCATTTCGACGTGAGGTACAACTTTCCTTTTTTGATTTATCGCAAGTTCCAAAAAGAGGCCTGCCTTTCCCCCACTCATTCTGTTTACAAGCAGAAAATGTGAATTTTATCTGTAGAACATTTTTTTGCATTGCCACAGATTCTCCTCCCTCAGTACCAGTGTAGACAAGCCACGATGATGAATAAATCCAGAGCTCGCCTTGACCTGACTGACTCAGCATCGCACGGCCTCACGGACGGCGTCTCCGTGTGACCTCAAGAGCAGCCCTGGCTCTGAGTTACAGGCACCTACTATTTCTCATCCCGGCTCTCTCTAGGGGAAAAGCTGCCGGGTTCACAGGACACGTGTGGAATCAAGAGACAAGGCCCCCGAACAACGTCACTGTCGATTCAAAGTGCCCGTGGGCTTTCCGGCTCCTTTCCTCTTCCTGCTTCTGATTTTCTTTTCTCCAACATACTCATGGGAGGAGATATTTTTTCCTCCAAAAGACGGCTGTCAATTTTGGGTAACTAAGTAACACATTCACCTAAAAGTACCTTCCTGGGGTGCGGGAGAGGCAGTCAGTTAAGGTTTCTCATTAAGCTTTCGCAGAAACGAGAATTTTAAATGCTCTTTCTGTGTCTGAACATTATATCTATGCCGCGTCTGTGTTTCACAAGCCTAACCTCCAGGTTGCTTGGTACCATCCCACACACTGTAAGTTGACCACTTAAGTTCTCATAATGAAACATAATTTATACACGTTAAAAGTTAGAGACGGCATCTCTATAACTCATGTGGAAAACCAAGTAAATATGAACAAAAAGCTTTCCTTTTGCGACTGCAGTGGCTTGTGCACATTTTGATAAAATGCCGTCCTCCCGAGGCCAGCAGGAGAGAGGGGAGAAACTGGCCGCGATGCCCTCGCTCCAGGGCTGGGCTCACAGCCGAGGGGACCACCTCGCTTAACGCAGGAAAACCCTCTCCCCGGCCCGTTTCTTCTACGTAAGCATTACAAGTTGGGCACAAAGTTTTGTTAAATTCCTTGCTCTCACCCCACAGGAGGTACCTCTGCTGATTAAGAGTTTGTCCCAAGCAAAGTCCTGGTGCTGTTCTCGTCTATGTCCCAGGAGATGTCCCAGGAGATGTCTCCAAGTAAGAGGTCTGTCCATCTGCTGAAAATCAGTTTTCTGTAACAGCTCGCATTGCCAGCGACTGGTGGATGAGAAAACACGCTAATAAGCGAACAGCCGAGAACCGGCTGCTGAGAAACAGGACACATACCTGAGCATCTCCTTGAACTTGACCTCCCTTCCCTGCATGGTGACAAGGGTGACGGACACATACCCTGGGACCCACCGGGAGCCAGAGGGAGCTGGGGACACAGTCAGACCCATGCCTGGGGCGGTCCTGCCAGAGACAGCAGCTGGGGGAAGTCGCCCTGTCCCTACCTTCCTGGGAGGGGGGGCCCACCGCTCACACGGGGCTGGGAGAGGTGTGAGGACAGGCAGGCCCCGAGGGGATCAGGAGGGTCCTCAGCCCAGGAGCCGAGCGTGGACGTTTCCGAGATGAAAGGCCTCATGGAAGATACTGGCCTGCACCTGCTGGTGTCCTTTCCCAGCCTCGCGGAGGTGTGACGGACAAGTAACAATTGTGGACATTTAGGTAGGACAACGCCATGGTTTTTCAGGAGTACCACTGTGCAATGGTGACCACGGTCAAGTTACCGAGCACATCACCTCGCAGAGACACCTGCTTTGAGCGTGTGGCGAGAACACGTAAGATCTCCTCTCAGGTGAACGAGACCGCGCCACTGGCCGCAGTCTCTGAGCTATGCGTTAGATCCCTGGGGCTTTACGCCTCTTCTAACCCGCCCGTCCTCCTCCACTTCCTCCTTCTCTAGACAGGAAGGAAGCCATTTCAACTTCTCCTCCAGGTCCCTAACCACAGTGTCTAAAATTGTCATCAATTCAACAAGAGCGTCTCAGTGAAGAATACATGAAAACACATCTTCAATACCTTCCGTCTTATTAATGAAGAGCGTTATATACGTAGAGTTGAAGATAAAGCATCTTCTCTATCTCAAAGGAAAAATTCCCCTTTGTGCTCGAATCCAAATGATTCTCCTACGTATAGAGGAACCCGAGCCTTATTTTTGTAGAACCATGTCATTCTCTAAAAATGTCATTACTTAATATTTAATTCGCCATATCCCACTTAGCATTATCGATGACTCACACTTAGCTTTCGAGACTCTAGCGCTGATCGATATGAACCTTGTCTCTCAGAGAAGCAATAAAGGACTTCGCTGTAGTGACAAAACGGTATGGAGATAATAAAGAGAAAAAAACGGTAAAGATACTGGGCAAGCAATGAATTTCAAAAATCAACTAAAGAATCAATGCTGGCTTTCATTTTGTCACAAAAACCTGAGTCAGAGACAATGTGAGATCAAAAATGCCCTGGTTTTATTGGCATTTCTGGCAACGTTAATTAAATGAAAACCCTCTACGGACTGACCAATAACGCACACAACGAGAACAAAGCGCTGTCGCGGGTTTGCGAATCCACTGGCTGTGGCAAGATCCTCACACGGCGATTCCAGCAGGAGCTGCAAGCGACGGAAAATGCGTCACGCCCTGTGCCTGGCATTTTTAAGTATGTTAAGTCATTTAAATATGATTTGTGTCAGTTGATATAAACCGTCACTATGATTACTTTTCAAACGGCCTCCCTGTTTGTCACTCATGTTATAGCTAGAAACGTGTCAACTACTCACTTTTCTTATCCGACCTTGTCTGGCATGAAGGCCACTGTTTCCCAAACTCGGGAACCACGTAGGGCAGGGAGCTTGTAAGGGGAAGTGGCCAAGTTCCCTGGACACTTGATCCTCAATGAATGTTCGAAGCACAACATGAGATGGGGTGGAGTCATAATGACAAGAAAACCAGAAAACAAAATAGAACATGAATCTTTTCCTTTTCTTTTTAAGAAAATAAGCACACATTTATCGATGATACATAACGCCTATTCTGTAACTATGGGATGAAAATCACCCACTCTTTATTTTGTTTTTCCATTTTCTTATGACTCCACCCAAATTCGTACCATGTTCTGAAACTTCCAATTTTTCAACAACATGAACACTGAAGACGGGAAGTGACAAGAGGGCCAAGTCTCTCCCTGTCTGTCTCTCAGGCCAAATTCTAGTCCTACAACGCCCAGGCTCATTGAGTTAAGAATTTTTTGAACATGGGCGCCTGGGTGGCTCTGTTGGTTAAGTGGCCAACTTCAGCTCAGGTCACGATCTCACGGTTTGTGAGTTCGAGCCTCACGTCGGGCTCTGTGCCGATAGCTCGGAGCCTGGAGCCAGTTTCAGACTCTGTGTCTCCCTCTCTCTCTGCCCCTCCCCTGCTCACGCTCTGTCTGTCTCTCAATAATAAATAGATGTTAAAAAAAAAAATGGTTCAATAGCCAGCATACAGCACACCTGGGTAGCTCAGTTGGTTGAGCGTCCAACTCTCGGTCTCTGCTGAGGTCATGATCTCACAGTTTGTGAGTTCGAGCCCCACATCAGGTTTCACACCAACAGTGGGGAGCCTGCTTGGGATGCTTTCTCTCTGCCCTTCCCCCACTCTCTCTCTCTCTCTCAAAATAAATAGCTAAACAAATAAATAAAATAGCCAGCATAGTTGCCGAAAACAGAAAACACTAAGAAATGACCAGATTGGGCGATCCCAACGCATCTTGGGAGAGGTGACTGGTGAACGGGTCGAAGACGCGGCATTGGAAAAAAACGGACAACAGGCCAGCAACGTAAGCTCAGAAGTATGAGAAGTGACACCGCATGCTCCGGGAGAAGCAGGGGCCGGCCCCCAGCCACAGGGCAAGAGTGGGGCTCAGGCTGGAAAACGCACCGGCACCCCACAAAGTCGCTCACACCTGCACAGCCAGGCATCGCCTGACCACCCACCACTTCCCTCACCAGTGCCCTGTTTCTTCCACTGCCAGCATTATCCTCACCGTGAACCTGCCGGAACACGTTAGCACCTCGTTGTGCGGAAGACACAAGCCTTGCCACTTAGAGACGTGCTCTAACCCCAGCCAAGGGCAAGGACCCTACAGGTTATTTGTCTCCAGACAAAATGATTCTGAGCGCTTCATCCCCAGATCGGAGCCGGGATAGCGGATTCTCAGTGGACACTCATGGGCTGGATGTTTCCGTTTATAGGCGTTAAGATTTTATCAGAAGAGGTGACACTCAGCTATACATATTTTATATACAGTTTAATAGATAATAACAGATATCAAAGTTTACATATATCTCAAGGAAAAGAGTTAGTAACTAACAGACACAAGTTCTATTCAGATGTTGTTTGATATCATTTTTTTTCTTGCTTTTCCAAAGGGCTACAACATAAATGCTCCACAGGCAGACAGAGCCTGCTGTTCTCCCATCACATTTAACACAGAATGCTCAACAATTTCGCGGTGTGGGCCATGCATTTGAAAGGACTCTGCCCCTCATCTCGTCGTACATAACATTGTCATAAAACACACACAGTGGGGACGCCTGGGTGGTTCAGTCTGCTAAGCGCCCAACTCTTGATCTCAGCGCAGGTCATGATCTCACGGTCATGAGTTCAAGCCCCACATTAGGCTCTGTGCTGACAGCCTGGAGCCTGCTTGGGATTCTCTGTCTTCCTCTCTCTCTCTGCCCCTCCCCCACTCGTGCTCTTTCTCTCTCAAAATAAATAAATAAACTTTAAACACACACACACACACACACACACACAGAACATATCTCTAAAGAGCCATAGACCATTTTATAAATTGATGAGTACATATGCCAAAAAGTAGCAAATTTAAGGCACTTTTTTTTACTGATAGCATAGCACACTTATCAATCACTTTATGCTTGATATTTGAAGACTTTGAGAAAAAAAAGTCAGAATTATCATTTCATCCCCTTACACACTCTGCACCTGGAACTTGTCACTATGGCAACCTGTCCTGATGCCTCTAAATCAGAAGCGATCTGTGTGTTCATATTATATCCTAAAATGCAAAACCGAAACAAAACCACCAAATGCACCACCAGAGCATTCCAAATGTTCTTTGGTACATTTCAGAGAGTTATTACCTGTCTAACAGAGGATGGAATAATTCAACATCTGGATTCATGGCTTAAATTTTATTTTGCATTTTTTAATGTATCACTGGGTAAATTATCCTTTCTGTTTTCTTAAGCCTCTCAAGTTTTCACCACTATAACGAAATAAACCTAATGAGAAATCAAATGGAAAATTTATTACAGTAAAAGAGAAATATAATTTTTTTTTTATCCTGGCATGCGATAAAAGGGTCAAAACAGATGCTACCCAAGGCAAAACCTGTACCATTGCTCTGGAGGAGCCCCGATTAAGCACAACTCGCATGCTGTTTGGTTTGTTGGTTGGGGTTTTTCTTAATGTGAACGGAATCTCTGATCAAAAATATTTAAATCCAGGGGGCGCCCGGGTGGCTCAGTCGGTTAAGTGTCTAACTCTTTTTTTTTTTTTTATCTTTTTTTTAACATTTATTTATTTTTGAGAGACAGAGTGAGACACAGTGTGAATGGGGGAGGGGGAGAAAGAGGTGGGGGGGCGGACACAGAATCCAAAGCAGGCTCCAGGCTCTGAGCTGTCAGCACAGAGCCTGATGCAGGGCTCAAACTCACAGACCACGAGATCATGACCTGAGCCAAAGTCAGACGCTTAACCGACTGAGCCACCCAGGCACCCCAAGTGTCCAACTCCTGATTTCGGCTCACATCATGATCTCATGGTTCATGAGATCAAGCCCTGAGACAGGCTCTGTGCTGTCAGGGAGGAGTCTGCTTGGGATTCTCTCTCCGTCTCTCCTCTCTCTCTCTCTCTCTCGCTCTCTCTCTCTCTGCCTCTCCCCTGCTTGTGCTTGCTTTCTCTCTCAAAATAAATAAACTTTTTAAAAATGTTTAAATCTATTTCTAATAAATAAAATCAACATTCTCAAGTACACTGAGAAAAAAACTTTAAAACACTGAAAGTATCCTAAATATTGATTCATAGTATTAATTAAAATAATTTTTTATCATCAGCAAAGTCATGATCTCTTTAATACACTATGTAAAAAAGTTAATGGAAAATCACCCTTAAGAATACACACAAAAGTGAAAACAGATGCTAACCGGAGGAATTCGATGTTTTTTCTAGTTTTTATCTGTGTGTGTTAATAATTCTATAATAAATATGAATGTTTTATAATTTGATAAAGTATTCTTAATCTTAAAACATGGGGTATCGTAGAAGAAAATTCAGTTTCAAAATATAATTAACGCCAACTGTGAATAAGGCACTGTGTGTGTCTGGCACTAAGAAAAATGAAAATATAAATCAAATGAAACTCCTGCTTCTAAGGACTTCGGGCTCTGGTGGGGATCATGGTTAGAAAGGAGGAGAGCAGTAGCCATAACTCACTCCATGCCCACCGGAGAAGGTACTCCAGGCATAGTTCTAATTGTATAGGGGCTGCACAGCTTGGAACAGAAGGAAACTGAGGCTAAGGGAAAGAGACCGCACTCCAGACATAGTTTACGCGTGAGACACAGTTTACGCATGAGACACGGTTGACACATGTCCAGGGTTTGCCCTTGCCTGCCATCCCATTCGCTAAAACATTCAGACTCAAAGAGCAAGGAACACAGAGACCAAACAAACGATATACTTTACAAACAACCGCCTGACACGACAACCTAAAGGATGTTATCTGAGCTCACAGGGATGTCACCAGGGACGCCCGTTACCATTTTCCCAGCAAAGTGTGGACAGGCTGGTTGCTGAGATAACGGAATTGGGGACGGAACTGGAGATAACGAAATTGATTCCGCTGATTTTAACAAGAGAGTTGCGATCGGGAGCAGGAAAGTGTCTAACTTCCAACTGAAAAACAGTTTCTTTAAAACAATACAAACATGAGGGGTGCCTGGGTGGCTCAGCAGGTTAGATGTCTGACTCTTAATCTCTGTTCAGGTCATGGTCTCACAATTCGTGAGTTTAAGCCCCGCATCAGGCTCTGTGCTGACAGCGTGGAGCCTGCTTGAGATTCTCTCTGTCTCCGCCCCTCCCCCAGCTCACACTGTTTATAAATAAGTAAATAAATAAATAAACAAATAAATAAATAAATAAAACATTGTTTTAAAAAAATAAAAATAAATAAAACATCATTTTAAAACATAGCTATGTTACACTTTTCAAGAACTTTCAAATCCATGGTCTCAATGGATTCTTTTGAGGTGACTAAACTTATAAACATGTAAAATGACTGTTGATTGAATTAATGAAGTGCAGAGAGGTAAACTTTCTGAACAAGGGCACCTCGAAAGTTTATGGAAGAGCTCGGACGAGAACACAGCGCTTTCCCACGGCTGTGTGCACATTTGCACGCTAGGGATGCATTCGTAGACAGGACCGTAGCTCGCGTGGGCCTCTCCCCACGTGCTGTCAGGATTCTCTTACAATTCAGTTATCTCTGAGAACATAAATGAAACTCATAACATCGAGCATATTTCATATATACTGTCTCTAATCCTGGAGGTCGATTTTGCTATAAATAAACCATCATATAAACTTCCAAGGAGGAAACCGAGGCTCTGGGATTCCACAGGGTTTTCCCAAGGCTCACATACAGGTGAGTGATGGACGGAGCGTTCAACCGTAGGTGGAGCTCATGTCAAATCCCAAGTGGTTTTCACAGGCCGGTTTTGATCGGGTAATTCCCAAATATGAGTATTTATGGCCCAGGTTCTCTAAGGAGTGATGAGGAGTCTAAGTGAACCAAGGTATAAGTAAATACAATCTTGCGTACTCAGACAAAAACCATTATGGTCGGGGCGCCTGGGTGGCGCAGTCGGTTAAGCGTCCGACTTCAGCCAGGTCACGATCTCGCGGTCTGTGAGTTCGAGCCCCGCGTCAGGCTCTGGGCTGATGGCTCGGAGCCTGGAGCCTGTTTCCAATTCTGTGTGTCTCCCTCTCTCTCTGCCCCTTCCCCGTTCATGCTCTGTCTCTCTCTGTCCCAAAAATAAATAAAAAACGTTGAAAAAAAAAATTTAAAAAAAAAAACCATTATGGTCACTCAGTCATTTATAAGTAACACTGAGACCTTGATTGTGCGAAGGCCGGAGCCACGGCAGGGAGGGCAGGACGTTAGACATGGATGTGTCCCTGCCTGCCGCGTGGGGCCAGCTGTCCAGGCAGGCGGCTCTAAATCTCATGGCTACGGGGAGCCCGTCCTCCTGTGCCCTCACGTGTTGACACATTTGTCCTTGGCCTCGTGGCCAGGTCATGGCCTGAAGGTGCAGGTTTTAGAGCTCCCCAGAAAGCCCAGGTGAGGGTCAGCAGGTGCCTGCTCGCGGCTGACTTACGAGGGTATCGAGGGTGTTCCCTAATGCATGATTCTTTTTTCCCCTTCCACGAAGGAGTCTTCACTCTCCTGTCTCCCATCTGCCATCAGGGCGGCTCTGTCCCACTCTCTGAAATGCCTTAATGACCTCTCATTTCCTGAGTTTGCTCTCTATCTGTGGAAACAGAGCTACGGTGTAGGACAGCGGCATAGAAGTTCTATTCCTTAAAAAGCACCCGGCAACATTTGGGAATCTACTGATTATCTTGTTAGGTCTGTCCTCGGAATACAAAACACAAAAAGTACTGAATTTGTGGATACAAACCTTTCTTCCATTATCTTCATAAGACCCTTCATCTTCTTTTTCCTATTATTAAAAAAATATAGTAATCAACTTCGGGGCACCTGGGTGGCTCAGTCAGTTAAGTGTCTGACTTCACTCAGGTCATGATCCCGCAGTCTGTGGGTTTGAGCTCCACGTCGGGCTCTGTGCTGACAGCTCGGAGCCTGGAGCCTGCTTCGGATTCTGTGTCTCCCTCTCTCTCTGCCCCTGCCCTGCTCACGCTCTGTCTCTCTCTCTCTCTCAAAAATAAAAAAACTTTAAAAAAATTTTAAAAAAAAGAAAGACACTTTGATTCACTCTAAGAAATTAAATCTACTGACTGATGTCAAGTTACTAATGCGCACGAAACACTCCCAGAGGCCAAAGGAGATCTACATAACGAGTCAACAAGGTGTGGCTGACCAAGGTCAGTGGCTGGTCCACACAGGCGTTCAAGTTCTAGCACAAACTCAGTGTCACCGCGATGCCTGTGTCCTCTTTCTATTAACATATGGCATTCGGTTATTCCATAACTGAAAGATTAGCACCGCTCTCCACTACTGCCCCAGTGCAAGCAGGTGATCCGTGTGACCCTTCACCTAACGCTCGGGGACAGACATTGCGCCCACTCTCAGAACACAGTCTTACACTCTTGTCACCAAAGCAATGAAATATTCTCTTTCCTCCTCATTCAGTCTTCCTGATTCATCTAGATACAGACTACACACTTTCACTGAAAACCGCCTCCAAATCAAAAATATTTAAGAACGTAAGGAAGAAAAAGTGAATTGCTTGAAAGAGTGTTCCCTTTGGCTGTCTGTTTTAGATCATAAATTCCACTGATGTTGAAAACCCCAGACTTCCTTTTCCACAAATGCCCTTTCCAGGCAAGAGCCAGGAGACAACTCCCAGTAGCTCCAGCCCCCTCCCAGTGGCCCCCAGGGTCACTTCCCCCTGTCCTTACACGTGGGAGCCAGGAGGCCGCCGGGCACATTTAAGAGTGGAAAGGGACGGCTCACCAGGCCGCTGCATCAAGTTTATTTACAGTTCTGGAAGCTTCGGCAGCAGAATAGACTCAGACTTGACACCCCAGACTTGTTATGCAACCTCCTGCCTGGGGCCAAAAACTTTAAAACAAGAAACCAGCTTGAAAAAAAAAAAAATCTAGAGATAGAATTTTGACAACAAATTCCCAAAAATATATTTCTTACCTACATGAATTGTGTATTTAAAGTAAATTTTGCCTTACATGTTCTCACCACGGAAGAAAAAGAGAGAGAGAGAGAGAGAGAAAGAAAGAAAGAAAGAAAGAAAGAAAGAAAGAAAGAAAGAAAGAGAAGGAGGGAGGAAGGGAGGAAGGAAGGAAATGGTAACTCTCTGTGGTGGTGGGTGTGTTAATTAGCTTTACCTGCCATATATTCTTCAATTAAAAAATTAAGATAAAAGGAAATTTTGTTTGCCCGACACACGTTTCCTGTAGACAAGTCACATAATCTCACAGACGAGTCACCACGGAAACGTGCTTCCCGCATCGATGGTACCCCTCCAGCAGCTGGTGGAGAAAAGAGCAGACACGGAAGCCACGCAGCCAGAATTTTCCTGGGCAAGCTCATGCTGCCACCTATGGAGTGTAAGCTGCCCGCGCCCCTGCTTCCCCAACAAGACGAGCTATTTACGCAACACCAACGACTCACAAAGCACAATGTCCGTGTTGTCCACCGACACCTACACACCCACACACCTGCTGCTATCCACCTCCTGATTCCGCCCTCTAAATATGTATCTTGAAATTTGTTGGGAAAACAGTTTTTCAGTCTGCGACCCGAAGCACAGTAAAGGTAACCAGGGCAAGCAGAAAAGCCATTAAAATTACTCACGTAATTTCTGGCCCCCAAGAGACCTGATCTAAGGTACAGCCTGGCTGGAAAACATGCTATGTGTCTAACTCCACGCCGATTTGTATCCTGGAACCAACTGGGCTCTACGGTTCTTTCTGCACCAAACGTGAGCTCCGCCCAGCACGCTAAAAGGAGAAGGGGGTCCGTGGACCCAGGCCATTCCATGCAAAATAAAAATAGAATCAGCTCACCTTGATGCTTTCGAAATCAGAGGGGTTATCGTGTATCTCATCGTCTTCCGTGACTATCTCAGCCGGCGTCTGGAGGGAAAACAGAGCCCGTGTCAGGTTCAGTGGCGGTCAGCCTCCGTCAAGCCCCGTGAAAGGAGCAAAGGGCAGTGAAACAGAGCAACTCTGTGAACCACTTCTGTGGACAGAGCTGAAAATGCGGCCAGTTTTTCCACAGTGGTTACTTCAAACCCCACTCTGTCTGCCCTGTATTTTTTACCTGTTGCTCCAATCTCTAAGGAGAAACACCTGAAACCCTTTTGTGTGAAAAGGAGCGGAACGCGGGCACCTGGGCGGCTCAGTCGGTTGAGCGTCCGACTTCAGCTCAGGTTGTGATCTCGTGGTTCGTCGGTTCGAGCCCTGCGTTGGGCTCTGTGCTGACAGCTCGGAACCTGGAGCCTGCTTCGGATTCTGGGTCTCCCTCCCTCTCTGCCCCTCCCTCTCTGCCCCTCCCCTGCTCGCTCGCTCTCTCGCTCTCTCTCTCGCAAATAAATAAATATTAAAATGATAATAGGGGCACCTGGGTGGCTCAGTCGGTTGAGCGTCCGACTTCAGCTCAGGTCACGATCTCAAGGTCCGTGAGTTCGAGCCCCGCGTCGGGCTCTGTGCTGACCGCTCAGAGCCTGGAGCCTGCTTCCCATTCTGTGTCTCCCTCTCTCTCTGCCCCTCCCCCGTTCATGCTCTGTCTCTCTCTGTCTCAAAAATAAATAAACGTTAAAAAAAATTTTTTTGAATAAAATAATAATAAAAGGAGTGGATTACCCTCCTGATGCCACTGGTCAGCAGGTAGTAAATGCCTGTGTGAGCCTCTGTGTGCCCCTGGGGACCACAACCGCCGCCCTCGTTCCCTGTGTTCAAGACACCCGCCACAACTCCTCACCCAGCGGTGTGTGCTCACACCCTTGTGTATTACTTCCCAGCTTTTGTGACTTGTTTGCAAGAGGCAGTGAGCTGTCTTTAACTGGCACCCTGGAACCTCTCGACTCGGGGAAAACCATGTGGTTCTGTGGCACAGAAAGAAAGGGCCCCCCAGGGGCTACTTCCGTTATATGCCTATACCGGTTGGAGTAGGCGGGTGAGACTGTAGCAACCATCACACCAAGTGCACGTGCCTCATGTCCACTGCGGGCTGGCCAGGGGGTCTGCTGCTCATCACGGTCACCCAGGATGCCCGACCGACGGGGACACCTACTCCTCACGTTTCCATGATTACAGAGGCAGACGGGCGGTGTGGAGTTTACACATTACGTCTCTGCCAGGAAGTGTGGCTCGTTAAGTCCGCTCACCCGTCTGCAGCGAAGGCAGGTCGCAAAGCCACACCTGAGTTAAATAAGGTGGGTGGAGAAGTAGCCTCTCACCAGGTGACCACAGCTGGTGGTCATGATGAGCCCTAAGGACCCACCAGCCCCCGCCAGCGGATCCTCGAAGGAGCAAGACCGGAGTCCGTGGCTGTGTAGACGTGTGGGCGGCTGCCCCACAGCCATTGCCGCTAGCCCGACCTCCGTTATCCAAACGTTCTGAAAACTCAAACACTGTATGAGGGCTCTCTTCCTACAGTCCACGTGGGAAAGTAATCACGATGAATAAGATTCTGCGGGGACTGCTCCAATCACACGAAAAATAAACATGAAAAGCACATTCTTTCAAAGCATCAGTGATGTCAACCATTGCTTCATTTACTCAGCGGTACACACGGAATGCCTGGGTCCCACGATGCTGAGATACAATAGGGACAGCGAATGCAAACCAGTGTGGCCCCCGAGAAGCTTCATCATGGGGGGAAGCAAACGTTAATCGAGTCACACAATTAAGTACAAAACCACAACAGTGATACGCTCTGTAAGAGAGACACATGGAGTTAAATAGGACATGACGCGGGTTAACATACATGGGAGACCGCCGAATGCTCCCTCGGTACAACCTGAACTATGAGAGATGAGACACGTTCATATATGAAGGCAAAGGAAGACTATCCCAGGCAAAGGGAACCGTGCTGTGATCACAGTAGTGCAGCCAGGAGATGGCAGTAGTTGAGGCCAGCCAGACGGTGGTGTAGACGGACAGAGGGGGTCGCTTCCGGACATGTTATTAGGAGGTAAAGCTTGCAGCCGTTGAGATGGTCTGGATATGGAAGAGTGGGAAAAGGTGGCTCTTGGAAATATCTCTGAGTTTCTTTCTGTCCACTGGATGAACAGGTGTCATACGTCCATGGTCTCCATGGTTTGGGGACGTGTGGAAGAACACGTATGTTCGGCATCTCAGAACATCTAATGCATGATGTCAACTCATAGTGTGTGTGTGTCTGGATGTGTGTGTGTGTACAGACACATGTTTGTATGTGTGGATGTATATTTGTGTGTGTGTGTATGGATGGATGTGTGTATGTGGAGATGTGTGTGCATGTGTGTATGTGGAGGTGTGGAGGTATATTGGCATGTGTGTGTCTGGATGTGTGTGTAAATGCAGAGGTATGTGTGTACATGTACGTGTATGTGTGTGCATGTGTGTATGTGTGTGCGTGCATGTATCTGAGTGTCTGGGTGTGTGTGCATATGTAGATGCGTGTGTGCACACATGTGTGTGCGTGCATGTGTCTGGGTGTGCAAGTGAGTAGGTGCATGTGTCTCTGGATGTGCGTGTAAATGTAGAGGTATGTGTGTACATGTACGTGTATGTGTGTGCATGTGTGTGTGTGTGCACGTATCTGAGTGAGTGTGTGTCATATGTAGGTGTGTGTGCGCGCATGTGTGTGTGTGTGTGTCTGGGTGTGCAAGTGAGTAGATGTATGTGTCTCTGGATGTGTGTGCGTCTGTAGATGTGAGTGTGCGTCTGCAGCCCAGGAGAGAGCTGGCGTCCCGGTGGCGGAGAGCTCTGTCTGGGGAAAAGTCTGGAGGGAGAAGAAGAGCTGCCCGACCTGACCCATGCTGACCTCTGACCTTAAGCGCCAGGCTGAGAACACGGAGTCTGCAAAGAAGACTAAGAGGCGCCTCGCAGGCTCATCAGAGGAGCGTGTGACTCTTGACCTCGGGGTCGTGAGCTCGAGCCCCACACTGGGCAAAGAGATTGCTTAAAAATAAAGTCTTACGGGGCGCCTGGGTGGCGCAGTCGGTTAAGCGTCCGACTTCAGCCAGGTCACGATCTCGCGGTCCGTGAGTTCGAGCCCCGCGTCAGGCTCTGGGCCGATGGCTCGGAGCCTGGAGCCTGTTTCCGATTCTGTGTCTCCCTCTCTCTCTGCCCCTCCCCCGTTCATGCTCTGTCTCTCTCTGTCCCAAAAATAAATAAAAAATAAAAATAAAAAAAAATAAATAAATAAAGTCTTACAAAAAAGAGGGAGGACACGGGAGGGAGCGTTCTGCTCAGGCCCGGCTGGCTTCCGGCCCGCGTACCGTCCAGCCAGGAGGACCCACGAGAGCGGAGAGGGGGATTCGATAACTGATGGCACGAGAGTCTCGAGGGGCTCTGAGGAGACAGGAGCGAGCCCAGGAGAAAGCGGGAGGACAGCCACGTCCACCGCGAAGACCACAGATTCGCGTGGACCCCGGGGCCACCTGCCCCCAGCCACCCCTCATCTCGTCCCTTTTGCTAAAAGGAGAGCCCAGTCCCGGGCAGCAACCCTACCATCCAGAAGAGCCTGGGCCCTCCCCAGACTCCAGAACCAGATTAGTCCCCATCACCCAAGCCCCCTCGCCTGCCCCCAGCTGCTGACGGGGACTTGGCAGACAGACACAGGCGGCGCGTTTCCAGAGGGGAAGGGCACAGGGAAGGAAACGGCCTCTCGATCCTTCTGCTCCACGTGTCTCAGTGTGTGTCCACGTGTCTCAGCGCGGCGCCCAGGCTGGAGGCGAACGTCCGGAGTCTGTGGGGAAACAAAGCCGAGGCCAACACTCAACGTGCAGAGGGAGGCTGGGCACAGCGGTGCCCAGAACCAGCCCACCAGGGACACCACTGGGCCTTTGAGCCGCCAGCTTCGGCCGGCCCGTCACACGGGAGGCCTCCAGGCTTCTGTCACATGGGCCCGTCACACGGGGGGGCCTCCAGGCTAAGTCACGTGGACCCATAAGTGCTCCTCGGGTTTAAGCCACTTCTCTGCAGGTTCGCTGCTCTTTACAGCTAGAAGCCTCCAACAGAGCACTAACGATGCTTTTCAACTCATTCGTTAACGCGCGCACCCGAACGCCCTTCGTGAGCATAGTCCGAGTTCCTCCCGGCACCTAGAGGTGCCAACGCTTTAAAGCTCCACTGTTTTTTCTAACTAAACAATCCGCAGATTCCACAGACAGACTGGCCTCCTCCTCGTGACTCCAAATTGTTTTGGTTTTACCTTCTTTAGTGTCTCGTTCTTAGCGCTTTCTGGGGATTGGAATGAATTAAAGTTCGGCGGCCTTGCTCTGCTCGCACGGGAATCTGAGCAAGGACATGCTCCTCTTGTACTGAGCCTGGGGACTCTGAAGGAACCGCATTTCAGCAGCCGTGGGACCCGGCCCCAGGTCTCTGTGATCTCAGGAGGCCCGCCCTTCCGAGCACCGGCCGGACGTGCCTAGCACCTGCTGGGGTCTCTGCACTAGAGGAGGTTGGTCAGAAACGCTGAATTACCCCCCCTTCAACCCTATAAACAATCATAGCTCAGAGGCTTGGGCTAAACAGAGCCTGCAACTCTAGGCACTTTTCCGGCTTTTTTAAGTGTTTATAAAAAGAAACATCACCTTAAATCTGGCAGAAGACATCGCTTTTGTGAAACACGTGTACCTTTAATCAGAATGCAACATCGTTAAATCATCAGTGTCTTAGTATCTGGATGCCATTTTTGCACAGATTGTAAGAGCCAAAAACTGCAGTGAGGACCCCGCCCAGGGGACCTGCCAAACCACTTCCTGCTTCCCCGCTACACAAGACCACCTTCCTCCCTCCCCAGGGCAGGAAAAAGTCCTTGGATACCGCACACTAGCAGGGCCTGTGCCTTGTCTCCTGGGGACCCTAGAAGGAAAGCCATTCCTGGGGAAGGAGATTGGAGTTAACTAAAAGCTTACACAGGATCTTAAGTTTAGGGCCTCTCTGAAGCACCGGATGTGGGTCCCCCGGGGTGGGATGGGAAGGGCGGTGCTTCCCAAACCTACCGACCACAGGGACCTTGTTTTCAAAGACGCAGAGCTCAGCTGGGGACCCAGTCTGCCTAGTGAAGCCGCTTCACTCCAACCTGCGGTGCCCCTCACCCACTGTGCCATCGCTTGGGATTTTCTCTTATCTCTTCAATGGGACTTATAAGCACCTGCTGGGTGTGAGGAAATGGGCGGTGAGAAGGCCCCCCCCCTCAAGCAGCCCCTCCAGGCCCTCCCCTCTGGCCCCACCGGTCCACACACCACACACACACTACTGACGTGGCCCCCACTCCCCCGTCTTTATGCCCATCGATGCCGCCAGAGCTGGGAGTCCCCTGTCCCCTTGTCCCTCAAAGGCACAGAAGTTGCTTTAACATCATCTCCGGACAGCTAGGGAGCCCCGGTCCACAGAGGCATCGGCCCTCCCTGGCATGGAGAGGCAAGTTAGACAGAAAGCAACGCATATGGGGGCGCCTGGCTGGCTCAGTCGGCCAAACATCTGACTCTTGGTATCAGCTCAGGTCAGGATCTCACAGCCCTGGGACTGAGACCCACCTCGGGCTCCGCGCTAGGTGTGGAGCCTGCCTGAGATCCTCTCTCTGCCCCTCCCCTGGCTGCACGCGTGTGCTCTCTCTCTCTCTCTCTCTCTCTCAAAATGAGTAAACATTTAAAAGAGAAAGAGAGCAGTACAACAGCCATCCTCTCTGACCGCCCTGGGCTCCCCCGCCGTGGCACCAGCCTCCTCTCTCCGAGCGCCTCCCTCACCCCCGCCACTCCCCTCCACGGACAAGCACCTGCGGTCTGCCCGTCTCTCCTCCCCCTACACACACCCCTCTGGGGAACCCAAGTCACCACACGGCCACGGATACAGCGGAAATCAAATACGGTACCAGCAACGGGAACTCAGCAGTGCGTGTATCGATCACGGTGATGCACATAGTATTCGTGACACCAGGGGTTCGCTTGTGTTCAAAACTTGCATCAGACGCTGAGTCCACAGCCCAGAACAGTAACTTACCGAGGAAAATAATCAACGTCGGAAGGGGGTGGGGGGGTGCTAATTCTGGTATGAAAGGGACTGCCTAAAATGTCTTAATTTATTTACTACAGAAATTCCTTAAAGGTGCAGAAGAAATACTTAGCCCGCTAGTCGGGATTTTATGAGAAAACGAAATCTTTTGGTCACTGTTTGTCACGTCGAAGAAAGGAATAAAGAACATTACTCGCGATTTAGAAACTACAACGGGACACGTGGGGAACGTGCTCAATGGGGTGGAAACAGTAGCTGACTGGAGAGGGCACAGAACATTCCAGAGGAAGTGCTAGAGACTTGACGCGGCCTGTAAAGTTTGTGAACGTGTCACCGGAAAGAAAAATATCAGAGGTTATTAATAAAGGGAGACAATTAAGAGTGACTGATTTTCAAAAGAGGAGCCAGGAGGTCACTGTCGCCCCGGCCGGGTCCTCTGTGACCGTAAGCACAGGGCTGGGGCCGCGTCCGTTCCAGAAGGACAACGATGGCCCTCGGATGCAGACACGGACCTTCTGCAGAAGATATGCTGTTTTCTCAAAGACTGACGATGAGAAATGTGCTTACGTGCTCTCAGGCAGATACTGCGGACAAAGCTGTGCATTTTAGAGCCCACCCAGCCCGCCCGCCCTGGGCGGGAGCAGGGCTTGGGGCCAGAGACCCGTGCAGACGTGACGTGCACTCCCAGGGGGCGTGGGGCCGAGCTGGGCGGGAAGCAGGGGGGACCAGGCCGCCGTGCGTTTGCTCCCGTGCAGGCTGAGGCTCACTCCTCACACCTTCCCCACTTCCCTCCACCTCCCCCGGGCCTTCCTCACACTCCGTGTCACGCCTCCGTGAGCCCCCAAGGAAGGAAGCAGAGAGAGGGGCCCAGCGTGCATCAGGCCCTGTACCAGGCACTCACACGTCCCTCCGCACCCCCCCCCCCGCCGCCTCCACGTGGATAAGGAGTCGGGGGTCTGAGGTCAGAAAGCTAGAAAGTCGATGACCTGTGATTCCCAATCACATGACCCCGTACACCTCTCAGTCCATCACCCTGTCATCCCCCAGTGGTTATCAAGGGCCCCCTCCCCATCAGAAACTGTGCCCGTGAGCACAGCAGGCCGTCCCCTGCCTCATCCAGTAACAACAAAGCTAACTCTGCGGTCACAAACTGTGACAAGCGCTCAGAAGGGTCCCCATAGCAGAAGAACCCTCCAGGGAGAGGCGCGGGCAGGAAAACACATGATGTAGGATAAACAGTAGCTGACTGGAGAGGGCACAGAACATTCCAGAGGCCAGGTGAGCCGGGGGGAGGGGAGGAGGAGGAGACCGCAGTCGGCAGGGGCTGACGGAGCTGAATCGAAGGCGGGGGGCACGGTCTCGTGATGCAGCTACCCACCTGGTCCACCAGCACCTCCACCTGCAAACTGCTGTCTTCGACTTCCGGCACCTCCTGGGTATCCGTGGTTGGAGTCTGGGCTCTAAACACGTCACCTTCTGGAGGAAAAAAACACACGTGGGGTTCTTGGGCCAATGGCCACCGCACAGCTTCTGTCCCAAACCGACGTCACAGCTTGGTGTCCTCTGAGCCTGCCGTGCCGTGGTCACGTGGGGCGGCCCGCCCGGGGGCCCTGGGTCCACACGCCTGTCTCCATGAAGCTCCTAGACCCTGAAGTCACGGTCATCGCTGTGTCCTACCCACCACGGGACTCAGTCCTGCGGATGAAACACGGTGATCGCTCGACCAGCGCGTGTCCAGTTAGCTCAGTGAGAAATAAACACAAAGCAACCCCCAGGCAGCAGAATCATATTCTGAGCACATGTACCTTTGTTACTTCAAAATTACGTCAAGAACTTATTTGGAAGTAATGAGCGAAAGGAGTCTGGGTTTGGACAAAATGAGTTCTAACAAACGAGGTGTTAAAATTGTGCCCTGCGAGGTAGTCAGCTAAGCCGACAGACAAGAATCAGCCCATCGGCATTACGATGGGGTGGATTACTGCTTACAAAGTCCCGAGGTTGTCGAAAACTTTATCCTCACCCCAGCAAAAGTGACAGCAAAAAGAAAAGGAGGCAGCCGCTTCCTTCACCTAGAGGGTGTAACCGTGGCCGTGATGGGCTCAGTGACCCAACACGGGATGGGCCACGGCTCATTCCACTTCTTCCTGTCCTTCCCCCCTCCCCTTCCTGGCCCTCACCCCCAGGAGGACCGTCCCCCAGTCCTGGGCTATGGGGGGCCCTGCTCCCAGAGAAGGGATGAGGAGAAGGAGAAGGAGAAGGCGGAGGGTGGCATCCACGGGGACCTCACGTGTTCCAGGCCCTCTTCTGTCCGCTGGACAACTGGCACTCATGCAAGCCCCCCACAAAACTACTGTGCCCATTGGTAGATCAGGAATTTGCCCAGGGCCCCAGGCTTGAGAGGGCCACGGCCGGAACCTGGGCCCCAGCACAGCACACGGCTTCCCGGAGGGAAGGTCTGATACAAGCCATGTGGGGCAGGCTTTGCCAAGAAAGACATTTTACGTGTGCTGATTAAATTCTCTATTACTGTTGATATGTTATAGCATCCCGGAGCATAACCTCCAGTGCTCTGCGGTATAATCTACAGTACTCTAGTATAACCTACAGTACTATAGGCTCAGTAGGCTCTGGTGTTAGGCCCAACCTGGGCATGGTCGGGTTGTACCAGAACATGGCGCGGGCCGTGCCCACCGGCCAGGAACAGTGGCTAGAGAGGGACGTCTGAGCGCCCCAGGTGCAGACCCGAGCCTGGCACACAGCAGGACGACGCCTTCAGCTGGGATGGGAAGGTCCGAAGGGGGAGGGCGGGGAGCAGGAGAGAGGCGGCAGGAAGACCTTGGAGTCTGTAGCCCGGAAACAAGCAGAGGGTTCCCGGGAAGCCAAGATACAATCAGAGCAGAGAATGGAGGAAACCGAAGGGAGCACCAGGGGAGGGAGGGGCTCTAAGAAAAATGACTTCCAAAAGTTGTCAAATGCTGCCGAGAAGCAAAGGGGAGCCCTCCTTTCCAGGATCCTATCCTCTGCGTAACCAGCCACTGTCAAAACACCTGTGACACATGCTGAGGGAACACGGGGCTGGCTCCCAGCCAGGGCTCAGCCCCTCCCAGCTGGGACTCAGGCCCCTCCCAGCCAGTCAAGCCCCGCCCAGCCAGTCAGGCCCCTCCCCGCCAAGGCTCAAGCCCCTCCCAGCCAGTCAAGCCCCTCCCAGCCAGTCAGGCCCCTCCCCGCCAAGGCTCAAGCCCCTCCCAGCCAGTCAGGCCCCTCCCAGCCAGGGCTCAGGCCCCTCCCAGCCAGTCAGGCCCCTCCCAGCCAGTCAAGCCCCTCCCAGCCAGTCAGGCCCCTCCCAGCCAAGGCTCAGGCCCGCCCCCCAGACAAGGCTCAGGCCCCTCCCAGCCAGTCAAGCCCCTCCCAGCCAGGTCTCCGCAGAGTAGAAGCAGGAGCTGAGCAATTATTTCATTTTAAAATCAGCTCCAAAGTTTAATCTTTTAAATGTCCCGCCGACTCAAAAGATAAGCCTAAACCATTCAGACGGATTTTAGTTTCACGTCTCCCTCCAAAGGCTAACTTGTCTGTGGGTTGTTTACTGCCTGCCTGGTCCTCAGGGAGAGCACGTCCCGCCCTGATGTACACAGAGGCACAGAATTCCCGTACTGATCTGGCAGGGCCTCCTGGTCCGAGAGCCCCACTGCCTTCCTCGGGGATTTTGTTTTTCTCCTCTCACCACCACGGCCCCTCGAGCTGAATGTCTCATTAATAAACCAGATAGTCACCCATTGAGTGTTAAAACCAGATAGTCACAAGTCACATCTTTGTGGTGAAACTGGCCCCGAAACAAAGCACCGTCTTAAAAGGGTAGCATTTTTTTAATGCCGGCAGCCAAACGAAATTCACCTGAACCGCTTTGGAATGAGGGTTCCACCAGCGTCTTGTTCTTCCCCACTCTGGCGTGAAAAACCGAATCCCGTTCCTTACGGGGAATGCTGTCATACTTATGCGTTTCTTTTCCTTTGGAATCCTCCTAAGGTACAAATCAAGAATCAAAAGCGTGGTAGGAACAGCAGAGCACCGAGTCTTATCAGTCACGGTGAGAACCGTCAGAGCAAGCACACGGCTCCTTGACTGCCTCGTTCAGCAACCTGGAAGAGGCGTCCCTTCTGGCACCATCTGGACGGCTCTGCCTCGGACACTTCTCTTCATCTCCCTCACCAGGAAAGGGAGGCGCTGTCCTACTAACCGAAGGTGCCCACGTACCTGACAAAATGAGGGAAAGCTCTGGAAGGGAACGGGAGAGTCTGAGCGGGTCCGTGTGGTTCTAGACACGCCTAACAGCCTAATAAAAATCACTGTTTCAACAACTACGAAACTATTCCCACTGGAGCTTCTGGGCAAGGCGGAGCATCCCGGATAAAAATAAATAAATAAACATGTGGCAGGTTCATTTTGGGTTAAGATAAAGGGAAACTCGGACGTCCTTAAATATCTACAGACAGCAGTGACGAAGCATGGGGGGATCGCGGCGTATGATGAACTAACCCCACACACCATCCTGGCTCCGTCCCACGAACCATCTTCACAACACAAACCATCCCGAGGTTTTCCTTAGCCCTACCTTTGCCGAGGTATTCGGAGTGAATGCAGGCAGGACTGTGCAGAGGTTTCTCCCGAGCTCCCTAAGGCACCTGAGAAAACGTCAAACTAAAACACCTACCTTGCACCATTGGTACATTCACGGCACAAACCGCCCGTGTTTTCTTCCCGCAGAAATTCAAGTGTGAAAATCACCCCACGACCGAATACAAGACCCAAGCAAACTCTTTCTACCTGTTCCAAGGGGCTTTCCTAAAACTCGAAGTCTGCTCCAGTAAGTTTAGGAAGCGAGGTCTCGGTAGAACCGGTCTTCGAGACAGAGCACGGTCCCAGGTGCGGGTCTGCTGGAAGCAGCTGGGGGTGCGATTCTGCAAACCTGCTTCACTCTCCGAGCATCACCGACACCTCCTTCTTGTGATCATTTGCCATATCGTCAGCCTCTCAGACAAAGACACCAGGTACTTAGTGTGTCACCCCTGAAGTCAGACTCAAGGGACAGGACACAGAATCGTCCCGGCCTCCTCACGGGGACACAAAGCAGCACTCAGCACAGAGCGAAACGCACGGCGAAGGCCAAGAAGAGCCGCGGCCCGGCCACCGGCCCCGTCATCCCAGGCTCCGGCCACGACATGAAAATGAGCTGGTCCACGGCGCCCTGGAAGGTCACCTGAGACACACGAAACTTCAGGCCAGCACCACGGCAGGTGAAGAGAGGGCACGATGTCAATAAGTCGATTTTACTGTTTACTCTCATACCTAAGTACCTGAAGGAAACTCGAGTTTTTAAGAGCACCTTATCTCCACAGCGTCCAGTGAAACCTGGAGCCGCCCTGGTTTGGCCTCTCGCCAAGTCTTAGCCCAAACCCTGGCTTGTCCCCTGTCCGCGAGGACACCCTGCCGCACTCACCCGCACGCCCAGTCTCCTTCCTCCCCCTCGCCCGGCGCTGGATGCAATCTTCCTTCGTCTCTGGGTGGCTTGTTTAGGGTGTTTTTCGTTCACCGGTCACCACCCGAAGGCTGGAGGGCACAGGACCGGGGACGTTTGCTTGTCTGACCATGAATTCCCGAGCCGGCACGTAGCGGGCACGCAGTAAAGGCCGGCGAGTGAGCGCGGTGCGAGCGTGATCTGATCTCCTTCTGCCTTTCAAATGGGCGGGAGTTCTTGCAACCTCAGGGTGCTGTTCACGTGCCTCAGCTCGGAGCTGAGACCCTCAAGCCCAAGCCCACCCGCCTTCCTGGCCCCGCACGCCCACCCCTCACTGCCCCCTTGCCCTTCCAGCTCCCCTCCCCCCTCGCTTCAAATCCCAGCACAAGCCGACCTCGAGGGCCCTGTGCCATGTCCCCCCCATAATGCTGCACGTGGTCGCCAGAGCACGGCCGAGCCCTCTGCATCCCCGGTGCCCGGCAAACACGGTCCGCGCTCGCTGAAGGGATCCCGACAGCTGCTCTGCATCTCCACTGGTTTCATGAACCAAGAAGAGGATGCGGGAAAAGCAGGGGCACAGGAAGGGAGCAAAGACAGGGCAGGGCCCGATCGGGCTCACGTTACACACACACACACACACACACACACACACACAGGGGCCTGCACCGCCGCCCCAGCCCGCCTTCCCGTGCCCACGGGGGGGGCCCCCCACGCGCCCCCAACCTGCCACGCTCCCCGAGAGCCGCCACGCCCTCCGGTGCGGCCTGCGGCCTCGCCTACGGGTCCTGCTCTGACGTGGCCACGTTCCAGGCAGAGGACCCCTGGTCCGCGCCCCACCCGGCGGCCTACACGGCCCCACGGCCACGCGCCTGCAGCTTCTGGCGCCCCTCGGGCCAGAGCTCCCCCAGGACCCGGCGGGGCTGCCGTCAGCTTGACACGCGCCTCCAGCCGCAGTGGACACTCTGCGTGTCGCCTGTCAGAGCAACGCGCATTTACAGCAGTTCTGGGAATGGACGGGTTGAGCAGGAAAACAGGGAACCCGTCGCTCCCACCCCCGCGGGGAGACTTTCAGACGTCACCCTCTGCTCCCCACTCCTCCCTGCCCCAAGTCCGGAGTGGAAATCAGGGCGGGCACCTTACAGAGGCGACAGGTGCTGCTTTTTCAATTTCATGTTTCTTTTTCCTACTACAGACATTTCCAGAAAACACGCCAGAGGCATCCTGTGCTCGCTTCTCTGTAGTGCTCTGGGAACTGTCACTTTTCTGCGGAGCCCATCTCCTTCGCTCTATGCTTTCCTGCTGCTGTCACAGTCTTGCTCAGGCACAGGGAAGAGCCTCCCAAGGTACCGTGGCTGAATTAGCTCGTCTGGTTGGGGAACAGGGACCACCTGATCGAGTCAGGTTCAGAGTCAAGCCACTCTGGGGGGCAAAGCCAGCGCTGAATGCTGAGGGAGTGTCCCGCTTCCAGGCGGGTGAGGTTTCGCATCGGTGAGCCAGCCCCGACTCCAAGCATTATTAAAGTGAAAGATTGCTAACATTTGGACCTGACCGTCGCACCTTCCGGCCACTAGAGGCACGCACAGACGCAGCCGTGGATGCTGTGTGATACTGCTATGGTCTTGATGTTATTAGCCTGCAAATGCCATTTCCAAGGCCCTTACTCCGCACTGCACTTTACAGTTTAGACGGTCACTAAAGTGTGTGTGTCCCGTTGTATGCGTCTCTATGACTGTTTCACACACACACACACACACACACACACACACACGGCTTTAACTTGTCAATGTTTTTCTCTCCGTTTCTGTTCACAGACAACGTTTTTTGTGTTCTGTGCCCAAAAGAGAAGTAGGTAACATGAATGGTCTGGTTGTGGATGTGATATAAATACAATGCTTATTAATTAGCCACTGATATCTTACGGAGGCTTGTACATTCAAATACTCATTTTAATATAGGAATGCAGCTTTAAACATTTATTAAATTAGCCTCGCTTCTTTGGAAAGCAATGGATACAAAATCACAGTAAATGCAGCTGCTGTCAAACTGAATCTGCTATAACAAAATTAGAATATGTCTGTTCAGTGGTGCCTGAGTGACTCAGTCGGGTACATGTCCGACTCAGTTTTGGCTCAGGTCATGATCTCACGGTTTGTGGGTTCAAGACCCTCGTCGGGGCCTGTGCCGACAGTGCAGACAGAGTCTGCTTGGGATTCTCTCTCTCCCTCCCTCCCTCTCTCTACCTCTCTCTCTTTCTCTCAAAGTAAATAAATAAACATTAAAAAAAAACAAAGAGTAGATTCATTCGTTATTTTCAGAGGACTGAAACAGTCACAGCTCAACTTAACTGAGCCCTGGGCCACCCTGACCTCTCCCGCTCTCTCATCCACAACCACCCAGACATGCCAGTGCCCCTGCCCGGTATTTTTCTTCTCGTTTCATGGGACCAAATGCCATGAGGCACGTGGTTATCTTACGTGTTGCTAAGAAACGAAGCAAGCTACCAACTAAACTATGTCACACTGCTCCCCTGTAACCCGGGGGTTCTGTTTTCTGCTTACTGGAAAAGCCCTTGGAGAACTTTCAGACAGAGATGTTTATCACATCCCGTACCTGTGCATAAAGCAAGAGGACAACGTAACAGACATAAATTGCTCGAATCTTCTTGAGATTTTACATCCAGAGTCGGGCTCTCCTGAGCCATTTCTTTCTTTCTTTTTTTTTAACGTTTATTTATTTTTGAGAGAGAGACAGAGAAAGAGCGTGAGCGGCGGAGGGGCAGAGAGAGGGAGACACAGAATCCGAAGCGGGCTCCAGGCTCCAAGCTGTCAGCACAGGGCCCGACGCGGGACTCGAACTCACGAACCACCAGATCATGACCTGAGCTGAAATCGGACGCTTCACCGACTGAGCCACCCAGGCGCCCCATAAATAGAACAAATATTTAATAAAAGGAAGAGAAAACTCTATGCCTACCTCAAGGACCCAACAACATAATGAGATGAGGGCATGACTAAAACGAGTAAGGGCTACCCCCCAAACTACTGCTTCAGGCCTCTGCTCAGAAGCTTCCAAAACCACGGAAGTAGGGGATTCTGAGGTTGTAGCATTTACGCCAAGTATCAGCTTCAAACCCAGTGCCCACACCACCCGCGAGCTGCTTAAGGCAACCTGAGGAAAACCCCGTGAGGCTGGAATGGTGTGCACACCCACGTGGGCTCTTTGTCCCCCGAAACAGCTGCCCCCTTCTCTGACCCCTCGAGGACCTGCACTGGGTTTGCCGATCTCCACGTGTCGCCTACTCCCTGTCCCGCGAGCCATCACCCTGTGCACGTGACTCATTTACACGCCCCTTCTATGATGAGACAGGCCATGTGTCACGTATCCTAACCAGATGAAACGCACCCTTAGGGCAGAATCACATCTATCGTTTTCGTGCTCTCAATGAATGATTCTCGTTCTTTCATTCATTCAACAAACACTTAATGCTAAACTCAGCCCGTAGAGAAAGAAAATCGAAAATGAATGAGACGATCGTTCAGCTCAGGAAGCTACCGAAACAAAAACAGTCGATTCAGGAAAACCTTGGTGCCAAAAGCCAGGCAAGAACAACACGATAAAGAAGTATCCCAGGCTCATCTCCTCTATGAACAGACATGCAAAAAACCCTAACAAAATTTACCAAACCCCTTTCAAAAAGCATTTGTGAGCAGTGAGGCTTCTCAGTGAAGGCAGGTGGGAAAGGAGTGATCTCAGCGAGAAGAGTCAGGTCAGTCGTGTTATCGCCGCCAGCAACACCGAGCTCCTTCGGCGCAAGTGAGGACGGGCAAGGTTCTGGGCCCGTCCACGGCTGGACTCTCGCCAGGCAGATGCCACGGGGGCTCGTGGGGGCCGGGAAGCCCAAGCGTTTCCAAGAGCGTGGGTAAGATAGTGGTTATGAAATCCAAGCTGCACCAGGAGAAAAGCCACTCCAGGGGCCAGCCACTAGATACTGGAAAACAGAGGCCGATACGTGGGGAGACGGGTCTCAAGGCTGGGAAGTCTCAGTACGGAGGGTCCCTGAGCACAGGGGCTGGGCAGCCAGGAACAGGCAAACAGTAGACACTCAACAGCTTTACTGAGCAAATCCTAAGGTCAGTAGAGCCACTGAAATGCAGTTTTTATAAGACGGTGGGGATATGTGGTCATCGTATACACAGGTGACCAAGACCCATATGGCCCCCAAGACCTGCTTCTGCCTGCCCACCCAGGCTCTTATCCTGACACCTGCTGGCCATGCTTCTCGTGCTTTATGTGCAACACACACACACACACACACACACACACACACACACATAGTGAGCTGTGCCCCAGCCCTGAGACGCCCCCTCCCAGCTGTCCTCAGGCTCAGGGCAGCCACACCAGGCTTGACGCCCTCCCTCTTGTCTGTCCCCACACCACACATCTTCCTCCTCACATGCACTGTGTGTATGTCACAGACATCTCCGTGTACCTCCCGGTTCTACACCCACAGCTCCAACGCCTCATTCCCCACACGCACGGGGGGCAAGCCCAGCACCCAACACTGTGCCCAGAAGTCTGGGTCCCCACCGCGGGGCCTCTCCAGGGAGGTGTCCTTATCAAGGTCAAGGACACCACGGCCATCCACAGCTTCCACTTCACTGTGTGAAAAGTACTTACTTTTTTCTTTTCTCTTGAGTATTTCTCGATGTCTGCGTACTTTCTGAAAGACAAATGATAGTCAGCTAGAAACTGGTAAAGATCAGCCAAAAAGCCTCTTTCCGAGAACGTAGACTACAGCCGTGGCCTTCCAGAAGATGAGGCCACGGGGAAGGCCTGTCCAGCGTCCTGACGGCCCGGGCTCACGTCCACAGCTGTTCCCCGGTCTCAGGAGCAGAAACGGCCCCAACGAGGTTTGCTCAGTTTCCTTCCCGAAGACCTTGGAAAATCTCCACTCACCAGTGTGGTAAACCAGCCCACGGGCAGCGTGCTTACGGGCACCTCTGTCCAAAAGCTTTCATACTTGGGGCGCCTGGGTGGCGCAGTCGGTTAAGCGACCGACTTCAGCCAGGTCACGATCTCGCGGTCCGTGAGTTCGAGCCCCGCGTCAGGCTCTGGGCTGATGGCTCGGAGCCTGGAGCCTGCTTCCGATTCTGTGTCTCCCTCTCTCTCTGCCCCTCCCCCGTTCATGCTCTGTCTCTCTCTGTCCCAAAAATAAATAAAAAATGTTGAAAAAAAAAAAAATTCAAAAGCTTTCATACAGTCGCGGGGGGAAACCTAACATTTTCGAGGTTTTTAAATTTAAGTTTTTTTATTTTCTGAGAGAGAGCGTGCACGCAAGTGGGGGAGGGGCAGCGAGAGAGGGAGAGAGGCTCCCAAGTGGTTTCCTCGATGCGGGGCTCGAACCCACGGACCGTGAGATCATGACCCGAGCCAAAACCAACAGCTGGTCGCTTAACACACTGAGCCGCCTGGGCACCCACATGTTTGAGGTTTTTGACAAACGACAGTCACTCCCACAAACACGATTTCTCGCAGTGACCTGTGGCACATGTGTCACGTCCTCTCTGGGCTGGAGAGGACGCACGGCTCGGAGACGTGAGGGTTTGGTCAGAGCCGCGCTGCTGATCAGGAGAAGAACAGAGACCTCAAGCCCGTCCAGAACCCAGCCCAGCCTCCTTCCACCGCGTGACAGACCCCTTGTCTAACCGCCACCGTGGTGCAGAGGCACACCCCCCGCTCCGGATCCCCGTGCAGGGGTGCTGACATCCACCGCTGGTACACGCAGGAGGGACACTTCTGGCACCGGCTCCCCGGCCGACGGGCACCTCCCTGGCCCATGGCGTGTACGGGAATGGACTTCAGTCTCCTAGCAGCTCTGCGGACGCTCTTCCTCCCGAGCCCCAACCTCTTTGGCGAGGAGAAAGATATTTAAGCGACCGACCGACACAGTTCAGGGTTCAGCACATGAACGACAAAACCCGTTGAGAGACGGGGGCTCGGGTGGGGAGCAGGAGACACAGAGAGAACCATTCGACTCATTTCAACAGCCCCTAAGGTGTTTCGACCCACCATGCAGTTAGGACGGTCACCAAAGAATTAGCACGTCAATAAACTCGGGACATGGCCGAGCTGCCAGGCACGCGGGCAGGACCCTAACCTGCCCACCTGCCGCGGGGTCATCGTCTGTGGACAGGACGAAAGAGGCCACTCTCTGCCTCCAAGTCGAAACCCTAATGGCACAGGAGCGCACACGGGCACAAGGTCGCCACAGACACCGTCCCTGGCGGTGTCTCGGGGGCCCAGGCTCCAGGTGGGGAACGTACGGGGCAGGTGGGGGTGAACCCATCTGCCTGTCCCAGCACGAGACGAGCTCTGACAGCTCCTTCTCCTTCCTTGAGACAATGACCATAGGAACCGTGCCGAGGAAGCAGCCCCAGGGAAGGGCCCTGGCAGGTCCTCAAACAGTTGTGCTGCGGCTGCGTGTGGCTCAAACACACCCCGGGACGAGGCTACAAAATCCCACCACCAGCTGGAAACCGCTCCTCCCAGCCAGACCTGGGAATCGGGAACTTTCCGGGTGCAGAAACGGGCACAGGCGCCCAAGTTAAACACTGCCTCTGACGGACTCCCGGGGAGAGGGCTCCATGTGCCCTGGAGGGGGGCACCTGACCCCCGGGCACCAGAGCCCTGCCTTCCAGGACAGGCGACAAAGGCCGTGGCTGGCCTGCCCCCCTGCAGCTCAAGGGCATATTGGTGAGGCGGCCTGTCTGTCATCCCACGCCCCGCCCTCTCTTCTTCCAGGGCCCAAAGGCAACGAACTCAGCCTTAGCCCTAATGCCGGGGCTTTAATTTGGAACAAAAAATTGAGGATCTGGATCAGTACATACCTCTGAACTCCAGTGTTTCAGGTCACGTCCTTCCTGACCCACCACTGAGCCTGGACCCCCCCCCCCCATATGAACACACACAAGCTCACCAGGAGCTGTAGCCGCTGAGAGCCCCAGACTAACAACCAGGTTCCCGTCCTTGTCAACACAACGTCAGAAAAGTCAGGAAGTGTTCTGGACTGTTGGCGGTCCCACGGCATTTGGAGCAGGGAATACCGAGGCTCCGGCACACATCCAACGAGAAGCAAGGTGGGTGGGGCACCGAAGTCTCTCCAAGGAAGCGGCAAAGGTTACGGTACCCTGAGGACGAAAGTCACACACCTTATCAGGTGACTTCAAGGTCCACGAACTGTGAGAACTGCAGGCAGACAGGGACTCCACGCCCGTCCCCGTGAGCATCAGTGCGGGCCTCTGGGCAAGCAGGTCCAGGGTGAAGCCGCTGGGCGTCCCTCAGGCACGAGCCTAGAGGACAACGTTGTCCACTAATTCCTGGAGCTTGGCTGGCCTGTTCCAGACGGCGACGGCGGAGAGAGCAAAATGCACCGAAAGGGACAGCCAGCCCTCTCCTCTCCGGGGACGGGACGGGAGCTCCCGCCAACACCTTCACCTTCCCTGCAGACGTTCCCGCACGTCCAGAAGCACACGCCCTGGTGCACCTGCTAGCCCGGGGCAGGATCCACCATAAAAGTCACCACTGTGATTTCACAGACCAGTGAAAGATGTCAGGCTCTCGATTTCAGACCAGGAGAAACTGACCAAACGAACAGGGTGCCGGAGGGAGCGCTGGGCTCTCACGCCTGTGCCTCGGGGCCAGGGCTACGACTGGTTTGCACACTGAGACTCCTCTCTCTAAGACCCCCAGCGTCCCCAGAGAAAAGACAGCGCATTCAACGCGAGGGCTTACTGTCCCTGTGAATATATCAAACCACAGGAGTCCCCCCACGCCTAATTTTGAAAATCCAAAACCGTGCCACTTATAAAACGACAATATCAAGTTTCACTATAGGAAAACAGCCAATAGCTGAACCGGCCTTACACGGGGGCAATCCTGGGGGGAAAGGCAGATTTTACCCACTCAGGAGGTAAAGGGGTGAAGCGTGCTCACTGTTGAACCTCGCTGGGCACCTTAGAGGATTTCCAGTAAGGGAAATATTTGAAGGTCTCCGGTCCTGCCGCCACGTAAAAGTCGTTATCTTGCAGATCCTTTGAGTTGTCCAGAAGATGTCCATTCATGGTAAATAATCTGTGAATAAAGAAAGAAGAAATGGGCCAGAGACTTTCGAGCACTGATCTCGGGACTGGGGGCGTTTGCAGACAGTACGACTGGGACGTGGGCTACCGGCGGGCGAAAGCTAAGTAAAGCCTGTGGGAGCTGCCCTTCCAGGGTCAGGCTTGCCTTCCATTTTTAGCTTTTTAATTAAAGTATATTTTTAATTATGTACAAGTGCTCAGGGGCCCTTGAGAACATTTTAAGCTCTTGGTTGGTGTTCAATTAATTTTAACTAATAACGGCAAAAATTAATACAAATTGGCTTATTTTGTTGTAACAATTCTTGGAAAACAAACCAGTATTTATTAGCCAATAATACGCCTTTTTATGAGCACCAAAAGACTAATATTTGTCTACTTTTTATCCTATAGTCTTCTTTTGGCAAGTATTCATTCACTAATTCAGTCACTTAAATTATTTAAGGGGCGCCTGGGTGGCTCAGTCGGTTAAGCGTCCGACTCCTGATTTCAGCTCAGGTCATGATCTCACAGTTCGTGGGATCGAGCCCACATTACGTTCTGTGCTGACCGTGTGGAACCTGCTGGGGATTCTCTCCCCCTCTCTCTCTCTCTCTCTGCCCCTCCCCAGCTTGTGTGTGCGCTCGCTCTCTCTCTCTCTCTTCCTCCCTCTCTCAAAGTAAATAAATAAACATCTTTTTAAAAAGAAATTATTCAATTCACTCAATGCTGAGCATCTATCACACACTAGACAATGAGAAGGGACTGTCTGGGATAAAAATATGGGTAAGGAAGTCACTGCTTCCCCAAAACCAAGGCTTGTACACAAACCTAGGAACAGAAATGTGACCAAAGAAGGGCAAAGATCCATCCTTCCAAGAGGAGGACCCACCTGGAATCAACTGTAAGCCTCACAAAAGTGGGGGCACCAGTGGGGTGAGGATGTGGTAAGAATTCTTCACGTGCAGATGCGTAAAGCATTTGGGGTCGCAGGAGGGGTCGGGGCCAAAAGCCAGAACACGGGGGTTGATGGTCACTGAAGTGTGAAACACACACACAGAATTTGCGCATCAAAGTCTGGAGCTTGGAACTCTGGGGCGAGGAATTTATCATGGACTTTGACGCAGTGAGTGGACGTCGCTGTGGACGAGCGGACAGGAGCTGAGTGTGAGCAATGGTCAGCTGACCGTTGGGGATGCGGACGGAGGAAAGGAGCCCGTCCCGTAAGAGGAGGCTCAGGTTGCCACAGCAGGCGTGCGAGGCGATCGTGAACCAGAGCCTCGAGCGCCAGAGTGGGAAGGGGAGAAGGGCAGGCCGAGCGGGTAGAAACCACAGAACCACGCTTGCCCTCCACCCATCTCCCCCAGACCTTAGCATCAGAACCACCTGGATGGCTTGCCACCGTGTAGACAGCCAGGCCCCACGCCCAGAGCCTCTGACTCCTGAGTCTAGGATGAGGCCGGGACACGCATTCCTAACAGTGCCGGCCAATGCCCATGCTGCTCTGGGGGCCAGGGGAGCTGCAGCCTTAGACCAGCCCCAGGGGAACAGGACCTTCCGGACAGGAGACAACCATGAGCAGCCACGGGGAGCTGTGTGGGCAGCAGGTGGCCTCGACCAGGAGCACAAGATTTCCACGTGAAAAGCAATGCCTGGAATTCTGTTCTTCTCCTGCCATTTTGCCCTGGGACAGCCAGTGCCTGGGCTCACTGGAGGACCGCATAGCTGGTGACGTCCCCAGGAGTAAGTCAGGGAAGCACTGAGTGGGCAGGAGGCGAAGGGAGGTGGGCAGACTGAGCGGTGGCAGTGCCCAGGCCCCTGCCCGCAGACCCTGTTCCGACCCGCACACAGTGTCTGGTGGATTCCACCAGGAGCGGAAGCGTTGGATCAGATGGACCAGGAATTTGACATAAACACGAAAAACATTATAGACGAAATACGGGCAGATGCTACCAATACGAAACAACAAGGAAGTGTGGCAAAGAAACAACTAGAAAAGCAGATACAAAGAGCACATCCCAGAGGACGGGGAGATGCGGAGCAGGTGGGGGGCGGACGAGGTCCAAGCCGCTGTGGGGACTCCGAATCGAGGGCGTCTCCCAGAGGGAAGCAGGGGGAGAGAGAAAACGTGTCTGAGAGAAAAGCTGAGATGTATGGATGAGTACGAATGCCAACATCCAGAAAGTAAGAATCTCGAAAGATAAAGTGGAAAGGAAGAAAAATGTACAGAAATAACAAAGACAAATTTCACAGAAGTAGAGAGAGAGGGAGGACCTCAAACTGAAAGTCAATAGACATCAAAGACAGAGAGGTCATAGAAAAACTCCCACGTAGGCACGTCAGGGGGACTTCTAAGGACGAAGGCCGGCATACGAAGGGCTCCCCCCCACGCAAGAGCCCACTGACACACCACACACGCACCACCGGATTTTTCAACAGCAGTCGCAAAGGCCCAAGACAATGAAGTGACATCTTCTCAAAATCTGAGAAGAAACAAGTTCGAAGCAAGCCAAACCCTCAGTTAAACGGGAGGCCCGATTAAAGTACCGTCACCTTGACAAGGCCTTGGAAGATGGGCCACAGGGACTCACAGTAAGAACATTTCTACAGGAAGGGGTTAAATAAAAAGGAAAGAGCGACTGCAGAGATGCTGGGAGGGATCTGTGAAGCAGGGCGACCACACGCCTTGGCACGATCCCTGTTGTCATTAAATGAAGTTCGATCAGAGAGAACATGTTCACGATAACCCAGAATTCAGCACCGGGGCCGGGGTTGTTGAGGGGGAGACTGAGGAGCAGGAAAACAGGCTTACGTTCTTGTCGGGGAGGGGGGAGATAGAGCAATCAGTTCAGAACTGACACCAGAGGAGATAGAGTCCAGATGTGACTCTGGGACCACGGCGGGAACCCGGCCGGCTGGGGGGAGGGGCGGTGCAGGAAAGGACCTGTCCCCAGCGGTGGGGCTGCAGGAAAGCCGGGCCCTGAGGAAGCCCCGCTCAGATGTCCCAGATGCACCCAGGAGCTGCAGGCCAGCCCTCAAGCGAGGGGAGCCCCCCAGGGACGAGACCAGTGCCTGTGTGTTCATCCCCACGGACGTCCTCACCCAGAGAGAACTAAGGAGAGAAAGACTAAGTAGGCTTATTAATCTAACGTGCTCTTTGCCCTCCAAATATCGTGTTTCCTTGCCTTGCCTCTGCCACATCACGTGTGACACGCGGGATTGCTGACCCTGACTCCTTCCGGAAGCATGCACAAGTGTCTCCTCCACGCAGCTGTCTCTCTTTCTTTCAGAATAAAACGCTGGTATTTATAACCGCATTCTGGAATCATCTGGTCTGTAGGTGACAGCTAACTCCCCCGGCACGTGCAGGGTCACCTGTGACTCACCACCCTCCCTAGGTTAACGACGCTCCCAACAACAGTTTAGGTCCTGCTCCCAACAGACCCTCAGTGTTCATCGCTGGCGTCACAGCTCTTGATGGTAAATCAGTCGCTTACATTGCAATGTGCCCCCGAGAGAGACCATTGACGGAAAGTGAATTAGGAGTAAATGTTTTGGCTCTTCCGACCCAAGGCCACCTGGAGACCATCGCTGTCCATAAAGTGGTCCTTCCAACACTCAGGACCACTCCGCACCCCTTACTTTTCAGTTGCGAAGGCCTGTGTCTTCCCTCCGCTTTGTCAGCTCCTTCCCACAGTGGGGCCTCCTTATCCCAGCGGCATTCCCAACACTGAGGCTTTAACCTTTCCCTCTGCAACCTGCTAGCCTTGCTTCTCCCCTGCTCTCTCCTGGTCCACTCTGACCCTCTGATCCACACCAGGCCCTTGGTCTAAGTGCACCAAACTGTCCCCAGATTCACCCCCATAACAGCCACGGCCACCCTGCCTCTCCCTGGCCCCATGGCCACCGTACCTCTGTCGTCCCTGCTCTGTCCACCCACCACTGTCCATGCCACCTCTGTCCATCCCCATGGCCTCATTCACCCCATTCACCACACCTAGCACATAGTAGATGTTCAATAAACTTTGTTCCGTGAAAAATGAAAAAACTGGCCAAAAATAAGTATGTAAAGGGACAAGAAATAATGTCTGCCCCCAAAGAATTAAAATCAGAGTTAATGAGAGAGCATTGTAGCCCTTGCTGGTCCCGGCAGGACATCCCCACCCTGTGACCGGGTCTCCCCCAGGTGACAGAGCCTGACTTTTGAACGCCTCCTAGAGGGAAGACTTTTTCCCCAATCATGGCCAGCATGCTATTCCATTCCGTCAGACTGAATTTGGGTATGATAATTTTTACGGGTGGGATAAATAGTCTTCCATTTGTGAAAACACTGTAAGAATTAAAAAAAAAAAAAAAGCATTCATTAGTACCTTACACTTGAGGGGGAAACATTGGAAATTCAAAGAAAGATCTAGAACGACAGAGCCATAAGCAGCACGCAATGCGCCAGGCAGCCCTCACACACACCGCCTGCGTCCGCAGAGGGACCGTCACCAAGCGCCCGATGCTGGAAGTCTGGTGACGCTGCAACAACGCCCGGAAACTTCTCTTCATGGAATAAAATACGCCCAGATGAACAGGACGGAACTCCGCTTTTTAAATAATATGCCTCCACCATGGCGGGTAAAGCGAAGAAAATGGTGCCCATTTGGCAAACAAAAGGCGGGTTTTGCCATTAAAAGTGCAGTCACTTTCTCTTTCCATGGGCCAAGACAGTGTCCCGGAGGAAATAATGTGCGATCCTCCAAAAAGATAATAGAAACAGTTGGTTTCACCTGTGCAGTCTGGAGGCAGCTTTGCTGGAATCCCAGCGGGTTTATTTTATTTTCCATACGTGTCCGGGTGGGGGTGGCTGCGGGGGGGGGGGGAGGGTGGGACTCGATGCAAAGTTCTCTTGCTAATGAGGCCAGGCCGCCCCCCCCCCGCCCCCGTCCAAGCCACTTGGCAACAGTTACATGCTGTTGTAACTCATACTAAAATCATGTAAACTATGAGCCTTGTTTCTTTAAGTCTAAAAGTGATGAATAGTGTTTAACACGAAGGTGCTCAATGTTACAATTCTAGTTTTCAATTTTTTACATAATTATTTGTGGTTGCCGTTGCTTCATTATTACTGTTTTTCTGTAATGCAAATAATTTAAAACTGGATGAACGCATCGCCTTTTCAGATCAAATATACGCTTTAATCTGTGCAAAAAATACAGAGAATCCACTTTCTTTGCTAATGTGCTGTACCAAGGGGCTTCCAATCAATGCAGAAACCCCCTTCTCCCATATTTAAAATATTGCCCCAAAACAACCCTAGAAAAGAATGTTCTGCGCAAGTTATATTACAATGCATTTATGTGATATTACGCCCACAATAGATTTGCTACAATGTTTCCATCTATTGGTTTTCCTTATGCCAAAAGAATTCTTTCCAAACATGGGTCACGAATAATAATACAGGGAATAAATGTTTAAACAGGGTCATGTTGTGCTTTTGCTTAAATCTTTAAAGATATTTAACGTACACTCTTTACCTGAGTGTGGGGAAATAGGAACTCTTATGAACTGAATTGTGTCTGCCTCCCCCCCAGATTTTGGCATCTCTTGCAGACCTAAGACACACACACATACACTGTGGCTGTAGCTAGAAGCGTGCACAGTCTTCCTCGGGGGTGAGTCAGTAACACAGACTGATGAGACGTCTGTGATCAATAACTATTGACCCATTCTTCCCACTTTGTGAAATCCAGCCCATGGAAACGAAACAGATTTACATGCAAAGATGTTTCCCATAGGATTATGTACAGAATCGAAAATATAAAACCAACCTGCATGTCCAGGTACCCAGGAATGTTACGTAAATCGTCGCACGGCCATACGATAATAAATTGTGCAGCAGTTTAAAATTGTTTATGCAGGATTTGCATTTACGGGGGGAAATGGTCAACTATAACAGATGCTGTAAAAAACACGACAGAAGGCACAAAGAGAACACTGAGGGTAAGCGTTCTTCAGGCCAGTGGCGGTTGTCTGAGGAGTGAGATAAGGGATGTTTATTTTATTCTTCACACTCTTGTAAGTTCCCACATTTATTTATAATAAGAATGTAATTTTTAAAGACAAGGAAAGGAAGTAAGTGTCATTTCCAACTTAAAGATTAGGAAATTACAAGTTCAGAGGGCATGCGGGATGGAACACATCTCCCAAACTGGAGAATGAACTAGACCCCTTGCTTTGCCCGGTTTCACGGATCAGATGGTCCATCCACCACCCGACAGATGACCGACCCCACCTAAGTGCCCAAGAACAGTTTCCGGAGACAGTCCACGATGGAGAGGTGATGGACAGGCAGGAGCCCCTGAGCACTGGGCAAAAGCCAGGCATGGTTAGATGAGGGAACGTCTGAAATTTGGAATGCTGTGTAGCCATTGTTTTAAAGCACAGCTTATCCACATGGGCTCCTATGGAACCACCTCCAAGATGCATCATGTGGGGAGAAAAAGGAGGATACACAGAGGTATTTGTAGGATACATATGCTTGCCGAAGCCTGGATCTCCCAGCCTGTCTTACAAGGATACAAGGCGGTGGGGGTGGGGGGGGCACTCACTTCGAACATAGAACCTTTAGAGCTATATATGGCCATGGGCACAGATTTTTCAGGCCACAAAAAGATAGCTACATTTTTTAAAAAACTTTGAAACAAGAGAAGAAGTTAAAGGCATAAACCTACTACTCAACACACCTTATAATGTGCTCATTGGTGTGTAATAAGAAATATTTTTAATTTTTTTGATGTTTACTTATGTTTGAGAAAGAGAGAGAGAGGGACAGAGTGTGAGTGGGGGAGGGGCAGGGAGAGAGGGAGACACAGAATCCGAAACAAGTTCCAGGCCCCAAGCTGTCAGCACAGAGCCAACATGGGGCTCGAACCCACGAACCGCGAGATCATGACCTAAGCCAAAGTCGGACGCTTAACCGACGGAGCCACCCAGGAGTCCCTAATAGGAAATATTTTAAATATTTCAAGTAGGACATAATTTAAATTCTTTAAGATTTTTTTTTTTTTTTGAGAGAGAGAGAGAGCACGTGGGGGCAGGGCAAAGAGAGAGGGAGAGAGAGAATCCCAAGCAGGGCCTGCACTGACAGTGTGGAGCCCGATGCGGGGCTCGAACTCACAAAGCACAAGATCATGACCTGAGCTGAGATCAAGAATCAGACGCTTAACTGACTGAGCCCCCCAGGCGCCCCTCGAGTTTTTAAAATAGGAAATATTTTCAATTTTGTTTAAACAGGAAATAGCACATAGATCTAGGAGCGGATCTCAGGTGACGATGATCCGCCGTCACAACACCTGTCACGTCACAGCTTGCTTAGCGGCAGAAGCAGGACATAAATCCGCGCCTCAGCCTCCGCACTTCAAACCCACGTGGCCTCACCAGCTCCGTTCTGCGGAGACCCAGGCAGGCGGGGGAGCACCGGGCTCTGGGTCCAAACTCAGCCGTGACCCCCCCGCACCCCAGCCCCCCCCATCTGTGAGGAAGGGAGAAACCACTTTCTCCCTTCAACATCGAAGCCTCCGGAACCCATCGCAACTGTTTTGTTTGCCTGTTTTTGCAGTTACAAGGTCTCCAAGCAAACATGATCAGGTCTTTGTAGAAAAGACGCTGCGTTTGAATGGATATTTGGGTCCATCTAGTGGAATTTCTAGCACACCAATGTGAAGGATGAGGCACAAGCTGCCGGGGGTAATGGTGTGTAACAGACAAAACTTGTCCGTCAAAATAAGTGAGAATCACTGATGTCTTGGCTCATGCAAAAAAAAAAAAAAAAAACACATAGGTTCTTTGCCAGGAAGGACCGTGAGATTTGTATACATTCTTCAGAAAGAGCTGCCCTTCACAAAATTTGGAAATGCTGTGCCTCCCGTCATGTCCAAGCAGCTCTCAGATTTGTAGAAGGTGCAGGGAAAGACCCCACCACTGAAGGCTGCGCCTTGCAGACACGTAAGGGGACGTATTTTACAGACGTGGTTGTCGAGGTTCTGAGGGGACGGGGAGGGGCCACGTTTGGCCAATAAACAGGGTGTGTTTCCTGCGTCCTTCTGCTTCCCAGGCTGGGCTCCGACGAGTCTAACAGGGGGTTTGCGCCGAGGGGCCCTAGCCCTTCGCTGGGGGGCACGAGCGTGAAGGGCACCTGGTCAGGAGTGCGGGGGACGCCCGCTAGTGACCCTCAGACACAGTGAGCTCACGCCTCTGCGGAAGCCCACTGACATTCTGTCCACCGGGAGCAGAACGTGGTGAGAGGAGGGCACGATCTCGCTCACGTCAGACATTTCAACCTGTAAAGTATTAAAACCTCCCAATATAAGAAGGATTTGGAGAGTCTGCTCCGTGACCAGCCTTGGACGGGTGTCCTGGAGGTGTCACCGGGGGACTCTCACCACCCCTGGAGGTGTCACCGGGGGGCCCCCACCTCTCCTGGAGGTGTCACGGGGGGGCCCTCACCACCCCTGGCGGGGGGCGGTAATGTCAGGAAGCCAGTTCAGAAAGATGAGGTATGTGACCTCCACAAAGACGATGAGATGAAAAGCCAGATTTGAACCCACGATGGCTTGAATCCAGCGTGTTCTTTCTACAGCCCCAGAACGTAAGGCAGACTCGCCCACAAAGCTGTCTCCATCAGCCCGGACGTACTGCCCCGGGCACCTCTACAGCTATAGCACCGGCTGTGGCTCCCAGGGCCACACTCCAGTCCTGCACCAACGCTTGAGCGGGAAGTGTGGTAACCCTACAGGTCTTTGCTCGTGGTGGGAAAATAACTTGTAAGTGTCCTTTCCACGTCCAGCAGCTACAACTGCTAGATGTTTTTTAAAAAGTGAAAAGCCTAAGACTAAATTCCGTGTGTGAGGCCCTCGCCCTTCCAGCCCCAAGTAAACTGTTCAACAGCCTGGCAACTGGATTGATTTCCAAAATCAAGGTTCAAAGAGAAGAAAGGATACACGGCACCTGAAAGGCTGAATCACACAGGTGTCCCTGTCGGAGAGAGAGAAGGAGAAGGGAGGAGAGGAGCACAGGAGGAAGGGAGGGAGGGAGGAAGGGAGGAGGAGGGGAGAAGGAAGGAGAGAGGAAGAGGCGGGGAGGGGAGAAGGGGAAGCGGAGGGGAGGAGGAGGAGGAGGAGAAAAGAGAGGTGGGGGAGGAGGGGGAGGAAGGGAGGAGGGAGGAGAGGAGGGGAGAGGGGGTGAGGGTGAGTCTAACTGGAACTTTATCTTTAAGGAGCCACAGCAAGCAGTGATCTCTCGCCCGCGAGGCCTTACTCACTTGACGTGCCGGGACGTTGGCTGGAAAGTTTGCCACCTGGAAGGCACGTGCAGGTCACAATGTACCACCGGTTTGATCTGCAAAAAGAAAAGGCAAGCCTCGGGACTCGGTTCAGACAACCACTTGCTAAATACGGTTTGCCCAGCACCGCCCCCAAAACAGCAGTGCAGGGGGGAGGGAGGCCTTGCTAAGGGAGCACGGGGGGGGGGGGGGACCCAGGAAGGACTCCGGGGGAGCAGACTCCCTGCTGGGAGGGGCCGGGACTCCCAGACGCAGGGCAGGTGACCTCATGGGGACGGGGCGAGAGGGCTGTGAGTTCCGAGGCCGGAAGGTCGGGTGCGAGGGCGCGGAGCGCGGCGGCCGGGAGGTCACAGAAGTCCAGAGACACAGACCGGGCCGTTGTGCTGAGGACAGGCCAGCAGCTCGACCAGCAAGCTCCCGTGATGTGCTCCCCAGGCGCCCGGCTGGGCCAGACTGCGGCCCCAAGAACGGGCGTGTGGCCCCTAAGTCAGCCCGTGGGGTTCCAGCTAGGACGTCCCGTGGCAGGGGACAACACCCCCCCTGCTCCCCGGACCTTTCTCTTTCCTGTGACTCCAACCTGGGGGCTGAGCACCACCCCCCCCCCCCGGCGCCTGGTCAGCTTCAACCTCACACCCCCTGGGGCCCCCACAGCGGGGAGGAGAAGGATGTCTGAGCCCTGCCACGGGCAGGCAAAATCCCTCTGCTGGGGGTCCTACTGTCGTCATTGACAGCCTGGGTGGGGCGAGATCAAGGCCACGGCCCCACACAGTCTCGAGGCCCCTCCATCACGGTGACCTCCTCTGAAAGTCGCTCCCCTCCTACGTTCCTTGTCTGTCCCACCTCTAGAGGCTCCGCCCCTGAGACACCAGCCCCTCCCATGTCTAGAAGCTCCGCCCCGAGACAACAGCCCCTCCCACCTCTAGAGGCTCCGCCCCTGAGACACCAGCCCCTCCCACGTCTAGAGGCTCTGTCCCTGAGACACCAGCACCTCCCCACCTGTAAAGGCTCCGCCCCCGAGACACCAGCCCCTCCCACCTCTAGAGGCTCCACCCCTGAGACACCAGCCCCTCCCACCTCTAGAGGCTCCACCCCTGAGACACCAGCCCCTCCCACCTCTAGAGGCTCTGCCCCTGAGACACCAGCACCTCCCCACCTGTAAAGGCTCCGCCCCTGAGACACCAGCCCCTCCCACCTCTAGAGGCTCCACCCCTGAGACACCAGCCCCTCCCACCTCTAGAGGCTCCACCCCTGAGACACCAGCCCGTCCCACCTCTAGAGGCTCCACCCCTGAGACACCAGCCCCTCCCACCTCTAGAGGCTCCACCCCTGAGACACCAGCCCCTCCCACCTCTAGAGGCTCCACCCCTGGGACACCAGCCCCTCCCACCTCTAGAGGCTCCGCCCTGAGACACTAGCCCCTCCCACCTCTACAGGCTCCGCCCCTGAGACACCAGCCCCTCCCACCTCTAGAGGCTCCGCCGCTGAGTGAGACTCGGCATTCAGGGCCTACCTAGACTCTCGTCACACCTGCTCCAGCACAGCAGGCACAGCGGTAGAGGGTGTCCCCCAGGGCCCCCGGTGGGGCCTCCCGGCCTGACCTGTCTGGATGTCTGGTCCCCCTCCACTCGCTGCCCCTGCTGTGGTGCCCAGCTCATTTACACACAGAGACTGCCCAACCTGTGAGGTTAGTGCAGCTCTACTGAATCACCCCACTGAGTGAAAGTATCTCTAAAGTTCCTTCGCCAAGAATAACACCGACCCGCATCCCCGGGGTTCACCCTGGGGTATAAGAGTGAGCTGCACGTACCCTTCACACGGGTGACAAGGTTTGGGCATCTCATGGTCTCCCCAGCACTACTTTTTAGACGAGGAGAGGAAAATGTGCTGTTCCGGATCCTCTGAAGGAGACGAGGAGGCAGTGTCCACGTGGGGCAGGTGGAGAAGGGTCAGGAGGACTGGAAGTGAGCGGTGAAGAGCCCCTTCTGCGTCCTGCTGAGGGCCTGAGGCACCATTAGACGCAGGGGACACCTGGCCGAGAGGCACCGGGACAGCAGTGGAGGAAACAGCGGCAGACACACGACAACCCCACCCCTCCCTTCCTCCCCACACCACAGCCCACGTTTGCCTTCTTCCAAACATCAAGCTTGTTCCTGCACTAGACCTGGGGCCTGGAATGTTCTCCCGGGTCTTAGCACAGCTTACCCTTTCTTGCATTAAGAAGTCAACTCAGAAGCAGTTCCTCAGCGACCCTCCCGGACCAATATGGCCATCGTAGCATGTAACACCGTCTAATAGTTTTGTGTTTATTTATTTACTTATTATTGGTTCCTCCTCATAGAATCAAAGCCTCCTGAGAGCAGGGACCTCGGTCGTCATGTTCCACCAAGGACCCCACTGCCTGAACAATGAGCTGCCCACCGCAGGAGTTTGAGAAGTATGCCGTGAATATGGATGAATGAATGACGGATGAATAAATGATAAATGCTTCGGTGGCAGGTGATAAACAGCTCTGATACTCCAGGAGGAATCCTGGAAAAAGTGAGGTCACTGGAGATTGTGGTAATGCACACGTCCGTCCACTGTCACCCTCTTGTCACGTTATATACAAAATTACTTTCTATATAGGAAATTATACACACCTGCATACCGTTAGCATGATACCAAAGCCGTATCAGCAATACCACGAATTTACTGACCTGGTTTATAACAGAACAACAGAAATTATTCCCTGCAAAATTCTATTAAGGTACAACTACCCTAAGAAATAGCTTTCTGGCTGATGGCATAAAATTATGGAAACAGCGAGCTAATAGCTTTTTTTTATGTGTTAATGATTCATTAACCCTGCTATCACCAGCCTAATTAAATAACCCCAGCAATTAAATACATGATTCTGGATTTTTTTTTTCCTGCATTTCACGTGATCTCCTACGAAAGCACACGTGGCTTTCTGTCACTGCCCGACGGGGACGACAGGTTCTGACATGGTGTCTCACTCACCTGCCGAGAGGCTGAGGGTCTCAGTGGGCTTTCGGGCTCCATAACCAACAATCCGAGGTAATTAAACCAAATCCGCAGCAATGCCAGAAGACCCCCGAGGTAACCACAGGTGTGTTTCCCCGAGTGGCAGCTGTGGGTTACTGAACGCCTGCTCTGCGTCACAGTACATTTGTGCCCAGTCCTCAAAACAACCGGGCAAAATACCCACATGGTGACCAACCAAAGCCACTATGTAATCTCCACAAGGACACACTGTCACTAAGTGTCCTGGCCATGACAGGCCATCAAAAATACCTTATGGTAGATTTTAGCCCATTGGGAATTGGAACCTATACCGGCGTGGCACTTGGGAGCCTGCGTCCGCGTCGTCCGCGATCCCAGCCCTGGTTCCACCACCTTCTCCTCACACCACCATGAAGACATTCCTGTGCCCATATCCTCGTGTGTGAATGCAGATCCGCTTCCGGGAGGGACAGCACCAGAGGAGATGACGCATCGCGAGGCACTGAGCAAAACGCCAGAAATGAGTGAAGAGCTTTTGGCGGTTGTCATTGTTGTTGGCCTCCGAAGTCCTTGGTCTCTGCGCCCCATCAAGCCTCTCCAGCTACCCTCAGTGAACATCCTCCCAGCCTTTTCCATGCAAAACTTCAAACCAGAAAGACTCAAGGGAGTCTGGCACCGAGAAAAGACCTCGTCATGGAACCGTAAAGGGAGGATCTCATAATTAGCGAACGGCGCTCGTCGGGGGTCTGGAACGTGCAAGCTGAATTAACAGAGATGGCCCCTACGCCACTCGACAGTAGACGCTAAACACACACACAGTCGCCACAGATCACAGAAACCCTACGGAAGGTGCAGTGGGCTCCGTATGGTTCATGTAATTCATTAAGGAAAAGGTCATCCTGGACCACCTCTGAAGTCACTTCATTTCTCATTCTGTGATCCTCTGAGTCAAAAAAATAAAAATGGGGCGCCTGGGTGGTGCAGTTGGTTAAGCGTCCGACTTCAGCCAGGTCACGATCTCGCAGTCCGTGAGTTCGAGCCCCGCGTCAGGCTCTGGGCTGATGGCTCGGAGCCTGGAGCCTGTTTCCGATTCTGTGTCTCCCTCTCTCTCTGCCCCTCCCCCGTTCATGCTCTGTCTCTCTCTGTCCCAAAAATAAATTTAAAACATTGGAAAAAAAAATAAAAATAAATAAAAATAAAAATAAAAAATCAGCACCACTCTTTCCCCAAAATGGCCAAGAATCTCCCTAGGTTAGGCATTCTGGAGCAGTGTGCAAGGGACGGGAGGGAGAGTCAGGCCGACGGGAAGTCGCCCTTCATCCACCCCGGCACCGTTACCTGTAGAAATGGGGCAAATCTGGGCAAACCCTCAGCACCTTTGCAGCCCTCCCCCTGCGTTACACTGCATTGTACTCTCGAGGGGGACGTCAGGCACGTGTGTCCAACACATGGTTGGGGAGATGGGTTTTGAGCCTTCCTGGTCGTGATGATGATGAATTTTTATTTCCCGTTTTTTGGAAAATGTTGACATATTTTTACATTAAAGAAGAAGAAGAAGAAGAACCATGACTGGGGTTTTGTAATTGACTCAGCTGATATCATGCATCCATGAAGCTCTCTCAGGGTCTAAATGTTAAGATGTCACCCCCTCTGGGAAGCTGGGAAGGACGCAGGGGCGCCTGCCCAGGCCTCACTGAGGGTTTCCCGACTGAGACGCCGTGGGCGGGGCTGGTCCCCCGTCTGGCATCCTGCGTGTCCTCTACGAAAGCAACAGAGGCTGAACTGAGCCATGGGGAGCCATGAGTGGAAGGGCTGCGGATCACCCCGGTGCCTTCCCCGGGACGCCCGCGGGGCTTGAGGACCAGACATTGTGTGGAGTCAGCAAGGCAGTGGTCAGAGAAGAAGCCAAGAGCTCTTGACCTCTGACAACAGCGGGGACTTTGGAGCCTAGCAACGACAGACATAAGAGCGACTAGGATCAACAGAGGTCTTAACTCCCTTCTGGCATTTTGCTGAGCAGCGGGGAATGCGTCACCTCGTTTCATATTACTTGTACCAAGAGCAGTGGTGTTTCCCACGTAATTACTCCTCCCGAATGCCATTCAAGGTTTTGTATTTCAGATCCTATTGGATTAGTGATTTCTTTTGTTCTATTGAAAGATGCTTTATCTTCCCCAAACTAGTTGGTATTGCCAACAGCCCCTCGTACACCAGTATCTCTCCCTCACCCCCCTGATCACCATCTCAGCAAACCTCAGGCCTCTTTCTCAAACGGAGGGGGGAACAACACGCAAAGCGAGTAATCAACCAACGAGTGTCCTTGGAGTGAGCCTGACATTCAGAGGACATCCTTCAATCATTCCTTTCGTAAAAATAAAATAGTAACCAATGATAACAACCACTCCTACTGGCCTGGTGTTGACCACCTACATTACCTGCAAAGCCTCAAACGATGGCAGATGAATACAAGAACTGAAAGGGAAGAAAGAAGGGTGAAACTATGAGGGTGGAGAATTAGGGAAAGTGCAAACAGAAGCTGGGAAAATAAGAATGGAAGTAGGGACACCTGGGGGGCTCAGTCGGCTGAGTGTCTGACTCTTGGTTTCAGCTCAGGCCTTGCTCTCACTGTTCGTGAGTTCAAGCCCCACATGGGGCTCCATCCGACAGTGCAGAGCCTGCTTTGGATCCTCTCTCTTTCTCTGCCCCTCCCCTGCTCATGCTGTCTCTGTCTCTCTCTCAAAATAAATAAACTTGGGGAGCCTGGGTGGCTCAGTCGGTTAAGCGCCTGACTTCGGCTCAGGTCATGATCTCACAGTTTGTGGGTTCGAGCTCCGTGTCAGGCTCTGTGCTGACGGCTCGGAGCCTGGAGCCTGCTTCCGATTCTGTGTCTCCCCCTCTCTCTGCCCCTCCCCTGCTAGTACTCTGTCTCTCTCTGTCTCAAAAATAAATAAACGTTAATAAAGAAAGAATAAACTTAAAAAGATTTTTTTAGTAAAATAAATTTAAAAAAAGAACGGAAGCAGAGTGAGGGTGAGTGTTCCCGAGCACGTGTGCACTTTGTCAGTATCCGTGTGGTCAGAAGAGACTAACTCTGCCTGTATTGTTGAAACTGTGCAGTTAAAAGAAATAGGGAAAGAAATAGCTGCTGATAAATGCTATCAGACGGAAGGGGAGGAGTTACCCCCGTCAGCCTCCACGATGAGCCTAGGGAAAGCGGGTCCACCGAGCAAGGTCGGCAGAGAGGGGGTGAAGGAAGCAGGCAAACACGCCAGCATGGCACCGGGGCTGTGGCGTGTGCCCGAGCCAGCCGCGCCCCATCGGCCTGACGCCAGGACTGGAGTCTCCATCGTTGGGCCAACATGTTGTCCCCAGAGTGTCTCTGACAAAAATGCAAATGTGTCACATGGCGGAGAAAAGAAGTCAGCTCCCTCCTGCCACAACACAGCAGAAACCACCCACGAAGGACGGTGCCCTGGGAGGGAAAGGCGCTCGGGAGCACACAGGAGAAGGATGTCCCAAAGAGAAAGGGAAGAAAGCAAGGGTGCAGAGACAATCACCCCAAATAGAAGCCTGTCTCCCTACACATCAGAAGACGATACAGTTCCAAGCAGAATCAAGGAGGGGCGCCCGGGTGGCTCAGTTGGTTAAGCGTCTGACTCTTGATTTTGGGTCAGGTCGTGATCTCACTGGTTCATGAGATCGAGCCCTGAGTCAGGCTCTGTGCTGACAGCGTGGAGCCTGCTTGGGATTCTCTCTCTGGCCCTCTCCCACTCTCTTTCCCTCACTCTCTCTTTAAAAAAATAAATACACTTTTTTTAAAAAACAGAATCTAGGGGCGCCTGGGTGGCTCAGTCGGTTAAGCGGCCGACTTCGGCCCAGGTCATGATCTCGCGGTCTGTGAGTTCGAGCCCCGCGTCGGGCTCTGTGCTGACAGCTCAGAGCCTGGAGCCTGTTTCAGATTCTGTGTCTCCCTCTCTCTGACCCTCCCCCGTTCATGCTTTGTCTCTGTCTCAAAAATAAATAAACATTAAAAAAAAATTTTTTTAAAAAGCAGAATCCATGAAATAGAAAACAGAACAAAGAAATGGAGAAACACAATGAAACCAGAAGTTGGTTCTTTGAGAAGATTGATCAAATTGATAAAACCGAACAGACTTGGCAAGAAAATACAGAGGAGACACAAATGACCAGGAATGGCAGGAATGAGGGAGGTCACATCACCAGAGGCCACAGATATTAGTTGGATAAGAGAACAACTTCATGCCAGTGAACAAATTAAATGGACAATTCAAAGACACAGGCTAGCAAAGTTTACTCAAGAAATAGACAATCTGAGGAGCCCTCTATCACCTCAGGCAGTTGGATTTGTAGTTAAAAACCTTCCCACAAAGACAACTCCTGGCCCAGCTGGCTCCACTGGTAAATTCTACCAAACACTTAAGGAAGAAACAATACCAAAACCAGAGAAAAACACTGCAAGGATTTAAAAAACTACAGACCAACATCCCTCCACGAACATAGTTGCAGAAATTCCAAACAAAATTTTAGCAAATAAAATCCAACAATAAAGAAAAAGGACAAAATTTCATGAGTGAGATTTGTCCCAGGAATGCAAGGTTGAGTTAATATTTGAAAATCCATCGGGGTGCCTGGTTGGCTCAGTCGGTTAAGTGTCCGACTTTGGATCAGGTCATGATCTGACCATGAGTTTGAGCCTCACATCAGGCTCTGTGCTGACAGCTCGGAGCCTGGAGCCTGCTTTGGATTCTGTGTCTCCCTCTCTCTCTGCCCCTCCCCTGCTCACAATCTGTCTCTCTCTCTCTCTCTCTCTGTGTCTCAAAAATAAATAAACATTAAAAATATATTAAAAAAATATATAATAAAATAAAATAAAATAAAACAATGACAAAGCAGAATGACTCAAAGATCTGCCGATAGCAGTAGCTTAAATAATTATGATAGATTCACACGATGAAATTATTAAAACATGTTGCAGAAGACCATTTACTGAATGAGATAATGGTCACAAAATATAGTAAATAAAAAGCAGATTAGAAAATAGTGAGCATTGATGGATCCCAATTCTGCAGACATATATACACATATGTACGCATGTACTGTGTATGTGTGTGCTTCTGTGTATACCTACTTGCTACGTGTGCATAAAAAAGCACCTGGAAACAGACATGACAAAGTCAGAGCACTGACCTTTGAGGGGTATTGTGGATGACCCCCGTTCTCTTCATGGAGTTATCTGCACAGCTTCTTGGCACTTTTTCTCAATAAGGACTCCTTTCATAATCAGATTTTTTTTTAATGAAAAAGTGTATACTCCTAAAGAAAAATTACAGAACTCTTTGGGGCGACTACAGTCCCATTGGTGTGAGGACACAGAGGTCCCCACTCCAGAGCACTTGCTATCAGGCACCTCGCCCAACATTTCTGATCAAAGCCTCCTCAGCTGGAAAGCAAGGGGGGCTGACAACATAACCTGGAAGCTGCCTTCCTGTCCTCCAGGGCTAACTGCTCGTTCTAATCACAGCGCCGAAATGCACTCAGGGTACGCATAGACTGAACTTGAGGGGAACTTTTCAGAATCATTGCTTACTCCCCGTGCCTGCCCCACCTGGAGGTGGGAAAGCAAGTGCCTGGGTGTTAAGAATAATCATACACCATGCCCACTCTGTTTATTAAGGTGGCCCTGACATTCAGTCACTGCTGGAATTGTTTCTTTTTTTTTTTTAACTTTATTCATTTTTGAGAGACAGAGCATGAGCGGGGAAGGGGCAAAGAGAGAGGGAGACACAGAATCGGAAGCAGGCTCCAGGCTCTGAGCTGTCAGCACAGAGCCCGATGCGGGGCTCGAACCCACGAACTGCAAGATCATGACCTGAGCCGAAGTCTGACACTCAACCGACTGAGCCAGCCAGGCGCCCCTGGAGTTGTTTCTTATTGGAGACTTGCCCGCCTGCCCTTGACAAGTTACAGTAGAAGGTGGGGTCGTACGACCTGACTCATCGCACGGCCCTGAAATGCAGACTCTGAGGAGACAGCTAAATGCTCTGCAGGCTGGTGCTGGAGCTCCAGGGCTGTCCTTTACCAGAACTCGGCTGCAGATTCAAGGGCACACTGAAACCCTGCTTCTCTAAACTGTGGAGGAAGAGGGCCAGCACTGATCTCTTTCTGGAACATTATGCATATTTCACCATTCGGTCCTCACACCGGTTCAAGGAGGAGAAAACAAGAATACCAAAACCAGAGGTACCAGGGTGGCTCAGGACGAAGTGCCCAACTCTCGATCTCATCTCAGGTCATGATCTCACGGTGCGTGGGATCGAGCCCCGCATCAGGTTCTGCGCTGGCAACACGGAGCCTGCTTGGGATTCTCTCTCTCCCTCTCTCTCTGCCCCTCCCCTGCTCTCTCTCTCTCTCTCTCTCAAAAATAAGCATTAAAAAAAAAAGAATACCAAAAGCACCACTTAGAGAATAATCTCAAAAATCTCCTCTTTGAAATACCCAACAAAATGACAAGTCCATTTTTTAAGAAAATTTTACATATTATATTATTAAACATATGATTCATATTTATACCATATATGATATATAAGAAATATAATATTATGGATATTATATAGTAATAATATATAGTAAATATATTATTATATTTACATATTATATTATATAACATTCTAAATCATATTATAGTCTAAATATCAGCAGGATATCTTGCTTAAAACTTAGCAATTTTTGTTGCTCATTTTAAAAGGTGGATCTCTTATTTTTTTTATTTTTTTAACATTTATTCATTTTTGAGAGATGAGAGAGACAGCGCACGAGCAGGGGAGGGGCAGAGAGAGAGGGAGACACAGACTCCGAAGCCGGCTCCAGACTCTGAGCTGTCAGCCCAGCACAGAGCTCGACACGGGGCTCGAACCCGTGAACCATGAGATCATGACCTGAGCTCGGGTCCGACGCTTAACGGACTGAGCCAGCCAGGTGCCCCAAAAGCTGGATCTCTTTTATACATATTAAATGGAGTTTTTGTTTTTGTTTTTTTTTTTGGCTAAGAACCAGGTGATGTGAACAGAGCGAGAGAAGGTTCCACACTACAGAGCTTTCAAATGTGTATCAAGTACAAAAATGTTGAGAACTTGGGGCAAATCTTTAAATTGAGCATTATAATTAGCTTCAACGTTATGTAAATTAAAATAGCTTTTCCTGACACCCATCTTTCCAAATCCCCCGTAACAAAAGAAAAGTGAAAAGTTTCAGTAAATAATTGCACAGTGTGTCACAGACGACTATCTTTCTAACCGTGGTCTTAGGGTATTTTTACTGACTTCCGTCACGTTAGTTACTTAGGGGCTTCGACAGGTATGACAACCCCGCACAGTGGATTCGGGTTTCCAGAGCAACGGGCCTTTAGAGGCATTCCCTACAAAATGCTAGTCTTCTAAAAGTGACATTATTCAACAGTGACATTCGGAGTTTTCCCGGATCATCCAATTTATCCCGTTAGTCATTAGCACCAAACACTTACTTCCTTCAACTTGCTCATCTTTCCAGGTTTCCTGGGAACTATATGAATATAACTGCAAAAGAAGAAAGAAAAACCTAATTAGAAAGTAAATAATTTAGGGGGGAAATGTGAGCCTCTTCAGAGAGGACTCCTTCTCAGCACTCGGACCTGCAAATCCACAGCAACTTGAAACTAAAGTCAAGAGTGCCACAGTCTTCCGTCGACATAGAACAGCAGTGTCATGGTGGGACATTATGGACAGTGTCCCACTGGCTGCCATCGGCATGGCCCATGAGACACTGTCACCTAAATGGCATTCTCCTATAACGTTATTAATCAAAAAGGGACCCGAGCCATCATTTATTCCACTTTCTTTTCTACCAGGTCATGGAAGGGCCCAGAAATGAGCTCATCAAAGTCCCACAGATTGGCCAGAGTCAGAGCGGAGTCCCCACCACCCCCTTGCAGCTCATCACCACCTGCACTGTCCCCTCCTGTCACACAGAATTACATCCTTGTCCCCATTCTGCCCAACAGTGAACACCGGAAAAAGCCACCAGAAGAGCACAGGTGGGAGTCCGGCTAATACAATTCCTGGCACTTGGGGGCTTTTGGAGAGGCCTCCATATGCCTCAAAAATAGAACAGATGTTTTTTCATGATAATAAATAACTTAATTTTGTATCTTTCAAGGTTTCTTCCTGATTAAAAAAAAATTACATTTGAGTTTGCTGCTGTTTTTGACAGTTTTACAAGATTCAGAGAAGTGTTGCCTACATTGGCAGCTGGAAGGAAAAAGGAAGTAAGAAATATTCAGTAGAGCCCAGAGTCACAAGCCAGGGGCCCACAGAGGCCAGACGGGCAGTGAGGACGCTTGCCCAGGGCAGCATCTGGGGGGAGGGGGGCGCTGCAGGGCGCAAGGACCCCTCCCGTCCAGGGTGAACACCTCCCACAGCCCCAGGGCACAGTTTCCACACGACAATGCGGACAACTAAAAACTTAGTCCTTCCAAACAGTCAAATCCTCCATTTTTTTCCAATTAAACTAAAATTCTATACTATTCCATGAACTCCCTCATTACAAAATGTCCAGCCAATTCACATCTTTGAAAACTGTGATCCAAACTAAACAAGGCAGCGCTCGGGCCCCCCACCCCCCACCCCGCCACCAGCTCACCACCTCCGCCAGCCCTTCCGTGAGCTCTTCCGGTTTTAAGTCCCCACATTCCGTGTTTGATTGTGAACATCAATCCCCAAACGAGACAACTTATTGCATCAGTAAATGGAAACAAAAAGCAAAAATAAATGCGGAAACACTAAGGCGTCAAAAGATCCAGCAAAGAACGTAAAATGCTGTTTGTTTCCATGCTGCATCCCAAAGGACGCACAAATAGAACAGAAAGAGGGGCTAAGAGACACAGTGGACTGGAGTCTCCAGGCCGGGCGCCTGGAGAAGGCGTTGGTGGGGCGTGGGTTTCCCCGGGGTGGGCAGCGGGGGGGCAGGCACCTGGCGTAGAGACTGGACGTTCGTGTGCAGCACCCTCCTTGCTGCTTCCAGAGAATAAAGGGAAGGAGAAAGTCGGCCACGAGAGTCAGGCCAGGCCTCTGCAAGTGCTGCGTCCATAACATTCTCGCAGCACCACTCGGGATGTGACGCCACGCCGGATGTGAGCTAAGCCCATTTCTGTAGTGAGGACACCATCCCCAGCAAGCTTATTCCATGTGCGCAATGCTACTGAGATAAGGAAAGGCCAGGATGCACTTCAACCCAGTTCAACCTTCTTCTGTCCCTGAGACCACGTTCCTGCTCCTCTGTCCTGTTCCTGCCACCTGCTATCCCCAGCGTCCAAATGGGTGGCAAGGAGACACGAGGAAAGTTGGGGTGCAGGCAAACTACGATAGCGTTATCGAAAGGGCCTTTGCCTCGTACCTCAACTGCAAACTCATAAGGCAAAGAGAGACCATTCCTGGGGCAATCCAAATCCTTCGGGGTCTCCCCCAAACTTGTGCACACACCCATGCACACGCACAATGCCCCGGTTTACAGTTTGTGTGTGTGTGAAGACGGCTTTCTCCTCAAAAAGAATCATGAGTTCTAAGCTTTACAGGATGTCTTTAAAGTAATGTTTAGCCTATAATATTTTGTTCTATGGAAGAAAAAATCGTGTTCTTCATCTCAGATTCATTCACTCCAGAAAATGTGAGAGATGCTTGAGTAATGATTAGATTTTATATCCACCTAGATCTGATGGGGTTTGTCTCTTCAGAGTAGTGTTCTGCAGCCATTGTTTCTAGAAGAGCCCCAGGATGGCTGATACGTCATCAGGTCTCACCGCAAAGTTCACTTGCCCGTGGCACAGTTAGAAGATTATTTGCTGGAGAAAATTAATTTTAATTGCTCACTGGCTCAGTAATTACAGGATATAAACTCCAACCAGCGCCAGCCTACCAATACCAGCAGAAATCAAGCCAAAATATTTCCCAGAGCTGCATTCACCCGCGTCTGGGTGCTGATTTCATGATTCCTTGAGCTAAACGGTGGTGGAGACGGTGAAGTCTAAACATCACTCCGTGACCATCGTCACACGCAAACGGCACCCATCCACGCGCAGCCCCGAAGCCACACAGATGACGCAGCCCCGAAGCCACACAGATGACGCCAGACAACCGAGGCTTTGGCCACATGACAGCCCCCGTCCGTCCTCTGCTCTCCCATCACTGGACCGGACCACGCTGCCTCCCTCCCGGAAAACAACAACAAACACTAAGTGATCGGGGAAGATAAACGCCTCAACGTCTCCATATTTCGGCCACGTGTCCGAAGAGTTTCAGACGCATCATGCAAGTTTCCCTACCGAAGCAGGGGTCTAACAAGGTCTCTTAGAAAACGCCTGGCCCCACAAGACAGAACAGAGAGGAGCACGCGCTGAACAAGTTCCGGGCATGTTCACCTGTGCTGCCCCTGCCCCAGCTTCCTTCCTCGTCAGCTTACAGGAAAGACACGTGATTTTCGCCAGTAAGTGTTTGGGCGGGAACGTTAAGTGCTTATCATTATACGTGCATTGAAAAGGACCCTAAAGTCAATTTTAGTAGGAATATGTTCTTCTCCTGTTGGAAAGCAACACTGAATAAGGATTCTGGTAGGAAATCGGAATTCAGCACATGCATTGTCTAAGCCTGTTTGGGCTGTGGTAGCAGAGATACCCCAGACCCAGTGGCTTAAACAACAAACATTTATTCCTCACGGTTCTGGAGGCTGGGAGGCTGGGATCAGGTACCAGTGTGAGTGGGTTCCAGTAGGGACCCTCTTCCTACTTCATAAATGGCTGCTTTCTTGCTGGGTCCTCACGTGGTGGAAAGGGTAAGGCGCTCTCTGGGGTCCCTTTCGTAAGGACATGAATCCCCTTCGTGACCGTTTCACTGCCATGACCTACTCAGCTCCCAAAGGCCCTACCTCCGAATAACCACACAGGGGATTAGGTTTCAACGTATAAATTTCAGGAAGACACAATAATTCCATTTACGGCCCAGTTAGAGTTATATATAACCTCATATGTAACTAACCCTGAAAAACATCATCACAAAATCAAACGTCTACAAAGGGCTATCTGTGTTCTTGTCAGCGAGTTCTCCCACACAACAGGATTATCACCGCAATAAATTCAAATCTAAAACGTCGTGGCATTAATCCAATACCTCTCGGCAATTCGGGTGTCTGTGGATTAAGATTTTCCTTCAAAAACAAGAGGAGGTTAAATTTGCATCTTTGCAATGCCATTAAGAATTCGGATCACAGGTCAGCTTCCTCATAAAATTACACTATCTGGGCGGTCCCCCCAAACTCTCATGACTGGCTGAATTTGGGGTGTCTCTGGGCAGAGAGCACTGTCGGCACGTGGAGAAGGAGCACGAGAGCCCTCTCCGGAGAATCTCACCTTCACCTCAGCCCTCCAGGAGGTTCCTCAAACAAAATCCACATAAAAGGAGTCACTTGCAGTCCGAAAGTAAACGAACAAGGAGGTTACTATCTCAGCTGAGAGAAACCAGCTGAAATAACAGAAAACAGAAACAGGTTTCCAAGACCAGCATCACGGACGCAGAAAGACAGTATTTCAAGAACAGCCAAGCCTGACGGTACATGCAGGACCAAGAACACTGAAGAATGACACAGATTATTGAAAAAGAACCAGACAGAAGTTTATTTATTTATCTATCTATCTATCTATTTATTTAGTTTTAAAGTTTATTTTTATTTATTCTGAAAGAGAGATAGCAAGCAGGGTAGGGGCAGAGAGAGGAAGACAGAATCCCAAGCAGACTCTTGAGCCATCAGCACGGAGCCCAGTGTGGGGCTAGATCCCATGACCCGTGAGATCATGACCCGAGACGAAATCAAGAGTCAGACGCTTAACTGACCCAGCCACCCAGGTGCCCCAGATAGAATTTTTAGGAATAAAAAAAGTAAACAATTTAAGTTGAAAACCCAGTGAGCAGGTTGATAGCATTTTATACCCAGCAGAAAAAATTAGCCAAAAGATCTGTGTGATCTGTGTGAGGTACCTAAGTGCAGCACAAAGGTAAAAGGGAGAAATTCAGGACCGAGTGGAGGACTCTTGGAGGTTACCGTCAATCAGAAAGGCCAACCCACATGGACCCTGACACAGAAAACACAGAGAGCACAAGACAGAGGCATCCTCTGAAGACAAAATGGCTGATGAAAGTTACCACACCAGACTCATGAGAATTCAATCAATCTGCACTGGGATGTACCATTTAAACACAATACACTGAGGTCAAAGAAAATGAATTTTAAGCAGCCAGAAAAGATAAAATATTACTTTCAAATACGCAAATAATGATAGCAGACTTCTCATCAGCAAACTCGAAGTCAGAAGACAATAGAAAACCACCTTCCGTGGCCTGAAGGACACTGCTATCCACAGGACCACAGGATCATACGTCCAATAAAAATATACATGAAGAACAAGGGCCAGAAGTCTCCCCCCCCCCCCCCCGCCCCCCGGGAACCATGGGCTAAGCAACTCTGATCAACCTGTCCACTAAAAACTAATAAAATGAAAACATCTTCTTGAAACATAAGACATCTAACAGGATAACATCTGAGGAATCGCCAGGCCAAGATCCAGGAAATAAAGGGAATCCAAGGACGTGAGCTTGATCCCTGGGGCCACTTTAGCCCAGGGGTTACTGTTGACCGTGGACAGAGATGTTGAACCACGTCCTGGACAGGCTGTGTGGCCAACAGGCAGGAGTACATGCTCAGGACACAGCAGAGGCCGTGGCTGCTTCTGAACTACCCCCCTTTGTGAACCGGGACCCCAATGGGGTCCATCCTGTCTCCCAGCCACATGGGTGGCCCAAAGCATCTCACATTCTGAAGCTGTATGAAGGCAGTCCCGAACCTTCCCGAGCAGGTATCTGGCCAAAGCCCACAACAATCAGCTTTGGCCAAAGAGAAAATCACCCTAGACTTCAAATTATTTCTGCAAATGAGTTTTGAAAGTCACGTCCAGCACAGACAGACAAATAGGCAGACAGAGAGAGAAGACAGCATAACAGAGAACCAGCAGTAACAACATACTTTGGAGCTTCAGCCTGGCTCCCTCCTGGATCACTCCTGCTGGGAAGACCGGGCGGTAAGTCACCTACGGAGAGGCTCCCACAAGGATGAAGCGTCCTGCCTCGGCACCAGGAAGCACCCGCCCCAGTCAGGCCTTCAGATGACGGTAGCCAGCATGCTGATTGCAACCCCACGAGCGCCTCTGAGCCAGAACCACTCAGATAAGCTGCTCTTGAATCCCCGATCACAGGGACTGCGCGATAATAAAGTTGTTTTAAGCCAATACGCTTGGAGTGATTGGTTATGCAGCAACAGATAGCTAGTGCACCCTCCTAGAGAGAATCTTACCCGTACGCACCGGAAGACATGGAAAAGAATGTTTACAACAGTGTTGTTTATTTTAGCATAAAATTAAGAGCAACCCAAATTATCCATCAATAGATCGGACAAGTAAGGATGTTTTAGTCGATGCAAAGAACATGGCAGTAAAAGTGATTGCCCTACAGCTACACTACTGACGTGAATGAGTCTCACGGCGCATTATCGTGTGAAAAAGCACCAACAGAAAAGTATGTACAATGTAATTGCATTTATATAAAGTACACAACCATAAAACGGTGAAAAATCTGTCCTTTGGGAATGAATTTTTGTAAAAGGATGATTATTACAAAATAGTGATTACCAGTGGAAAAAAGGCTGGAGGTGACAGGTTTTAAAATACTGGCCATGCTCTTTCTTAATCCACACTGTGGTTTACACAGAGTTTTGCTTAAACTGTACGCAGAATTGTATCCACTCCTGTATGAACTGTGCACAGAAGTGTATACATTCCTGTATCTACAGTACCTTTCACAGTACAAGGAATGGGGTCAGCAGCAGTGTAAATAAAGACAATATATCTCTGAAAGGCAGACACAGGAAAGAGGTCAGGAGCTCACAGAGGATGAGAAACAACTTTCCCCACTTGCATTTTGTAAAGGAAGCCTTTTCGGAGGTCCTGAGCCTAAAACAGAATCTGTCATAGTGGTGACCGCTTTCTCTTCTTCTATGCCGACTTGTTTCTTATGTCCCCCAAAACAGACATTGCAAAAGCTCTCACAGCCTGTGCAGCCCCCCGACACTACGCCGTGGCAAGAAGAGAACAGGAGCTTGACTCTCACATTGCAAAGACATTTGTATGATGACAGGTAGGAAGAAAGTTTAGAGAAACTGCTGAGGGGACTGGAGTGCCCTCGAGAAGAAAACAGAACTGTGCTGTATCACCCTGGATGCAATAAGATCTCAGAGATTGTGACGGGAGTCAGGGGCTCAACAAAAACAAATCAAATGGACGTCTTGGGCAGACACCATCCAGTGCAACTAACAAGCTGAATATGGCCAATTTCCTGCGTGTGCCCACAGGCGCATCTCCCCAGGACAATTTACGCCCCTCCCAGCCCCCGTCCCGATCTCAGCAGACACTGGGGAGGGGATTTCTTTGCTGCCCACGGACTTTCACCCAGTCTGTACACAGTGTGTGCCGGGATTCCGGAGATCACGGGCACAACGTGTGTCCTCCGCAGGGTCACAGTCTAGCAAGAGACACCGCTAGGAGACGCATGGATTACACGGCTTAGCAAGCGCCTTCCTAGGAGAGTGAGTGAGCCTCCGGGCAGGCAGAACACCAGGCTGGGGCAAGACATGCAGGGGCTGACTGAGGGCTGGTTCCTGCCTCCCAACCTGCTTCCCCCGACTTCCTGGGCGTGGCTAACTCCCTTTATTCTTCCAGATCCTTGGGCCAAGGTGGCCTTTCCAGAGAGGCCTGCCCTCTTGGCCACAGCCGGCCCACTTCTCGTCCCCACGTCCCTTCTGACTCTAACAGAAGTGCTGACAGGAGGTGAACGCCAGCCCTTCCCATGGCCAGCGGGGTAGAGCGGGCTGTGAGCACAGGTGGGCTGAAGGCACAGGTGGGCTGTGGGCACAGGTGGGTTGAGGGCACAGGTGGGCTGTGGGCACAGGTGGGCTGAGGGCACAGGTGGGCTGAGGGCACAGGGGGGCTGAGGGCACAGGTGGGCTATGGGCACAGGTGGGCTGAGGGCACAGGGGGGCTGTGGGCACAAGTGGGTTGAGGGCACAGGTGGGCTGTGGGCACAGGTGGGCTGAGGGCACAGGTGGGCTGAGGGCACAGGTGGGCTGAGGGCACAGGGGGGCTGAGGGCACAGGTGGGCTATGGGCACAGGTGGGCTGAGGGCACAGGTGGGCTGTGGGCACAGGTGGGTTGAGGGCACAGGTGGGCTGTGGGCACAGGTGGGCTGAGGGCACAGGTGGGCTGAGGGCACAGGTGGGCTGTGGGCACAGGGGGGCTGAGGGCACAGGGGGGCTGTGGGCACAAGTGGGTTGAGGGCACAGGTGGGCTGTGGGCACAGGTGGGCTGAGGGCACAGGTGGGCTGTGGGCACAGGGGGGCTGAGGGCACAGGTGGGCTGAGGGCACAGGTGGGCTGTGGGCACAGGGGGGCTGAGGGCACAGGGGGGCTGTGGGCACAAGTGGGTTGAGGGCACAAGTGGGCTGTGGGCACAGGTGGGCTGTGGGCACAGGTGGGCTGAGGGCACAGGTGGGCTGTGGGCACAGGGGGGCTGTGGGCACAAGTGGGTTGAGGGCACAGGTGGGCTGTGGGCACAGGTGGGCTGTGGGCACAGGTGGGCTGAGGGCACAGGTGGGCTGTGGGCACAGGGGGGCTGAGGGCACAGGTGGGCTGTGGGCACAGGTGGGTTGAGGGCACAGGTGGGTTGAGGGCACAGGTGGGCTGCGGGCACAGGGGGGCTGAGGGCACAGGGGGGCTGCGGGCACAGGTGGGCTGTGGGCACAGGGGGGCTGAGGGCACAGGGGGGCTGTGGGCACAGGTGGGTTGAGGGCACAGGTGGGCTGTGGGCACAGGTGGGCTGAGGGCACAGGTGGGCTGAGCGCCCAGGTGGGCTGTGGGCACAGATGCGCGGGGAGCACCGCTGAACTCGCCCGGTCACCGCGCGCGGATAGCGACAGGTGCACCGCCGATGTCAGGGGGCCACCACGGGGAGGGCAGCCGGCCGCGCAGGGAAGGGGCGCCGCACTCCCTCGAGCTTCTTGAAGGGCTCGCAGCCGGCCGCCGCGTACTTGCCGCCCGCCTGCAGCTCGCGCACCGGGTGCCCGCGTGTGGGCGTGAAGAGGCGCCGCACGCCGAACGGCACGTCCACCTGCTCGGTCAGCTGCTCCAGCAGCGCCTCGAAGGTGGGCACGCGGCGCCGCGGCACCACCAACCTCCGGCCCACGGAGAACGCGTCCCCGTTGCGGTACACCAGAATTGTCTTGGCCGGCGTCGTGTCCACCAGCACGTGCGACCTGCGCGTGCCCATGGCCCCGCCGTCGAAGGGGCCACCAGCCACCGCCCACTGCGCTCCAGCCGCGGGGCACCCAGGGCGTGGGCGCGGGGACCGCGGGGCGGCTCCCCGCCGGTGCTGACGCGACCCGGCGATTGTGACCGCCTGCCTGCCACCTGCTGTCGGGAGGGAAGCCGGCGGGGGGGGGGGGGGGGGGGGGGGAAGGGAAATGTGAGGGGGCATCGGAGAGGTGGGGGGATGGGGGGCAGGGAGTGGGAACAGGTGAGGGGTCATCCGAGAGGTGGGGGGTGGGGTGGTAGGGGGGCAGGGAGTGGGAACAGGTGAGGGGGTGTCCGAGAGGTGGGGAGGTGGGGGGCAGGGAGTGGGAACAGGTGAGGGGGCATCCGAGAGGTGGGGGAGGCAGGGAGTGGGAACAGGTGAGGGGACATCTGGGGGGTGGGGGGCTAGGGGGGCAGGGAGTGGGAACAGGTGAGGGGGTGTCCGAGAGGTGGGGGATGGGGGGCTAGGGGGCAGGGAGTGGGAACAGGTGAGGGGGCATCCGAGAGGTGGGGGATGGGGGTGTAGAGGGGCAGGGAGTGGGAACAGGTGGGGCATCCGAGAGGTGGGGGGGGACAGGGAGTGGGAACAGGTGAGGGAGCATCCGAGAGGTGGGGGATGGGGGGCTAGGGGGGCAGGGAGTGGGAACAGGTGAGGGGGCATCCAAGAGGTGGGGGGTGGGGGGGTAGGGGGGCAGGGAGTGGGAACAGGTGAGGGGGCATCCAAGAGGTGGGAGGTGGAGGGGTAGGGGGGCAGGGAGTGGGAACAGGTGAGGGGGTGTCCGAGAGGTGGGGAGGTGGGGGGCAGGGAGTGGGAACAGGTGAGGGGGCATCCGAGAGGTGAGGGGGTGGGGGGCAGGGAGTGGGAACAAGTGAGGGGACATCTGGGGGGTGGGGGGGTAGGGGGGCAGGGAGTTGGAACAGGTGAGGGGGTGTCCGAGAGGTGGGGAGGTGGGGACAGGGAGTGGGAACAGGTGAGGGGGCATCCAAGAGGCGGGGGGTGGGAGGGGTAGAGGAGCAGGGAGTGGGAACAGGTGAGGGGGCATCCTACAGGTGGGGGGTGGGGGGGCAGGGAGTGGGAACAGGTGAGGGGGTGTCCAAGAGGTGGGGAGGTGGGGGGCAGGGAGTGGGAACAGGTGAGGGGGCATCCGAGAGGTGGGGGAGGCAGGGAGTGGGAACAGGTGAGGGGGCATCCAAGAGGTGGGGGGGTGGGGGAGGCAGGGAGTGGGAACAGGTGAGGGGACATCTGGGGGGTGGGGGGGTAGGGGGGCAGGGAGTGGGAACAGGTGAGGGGGCATCCGAGAGGCGGGGGGTGGGAGGGGTAGAGGGGCAAGGAGTGGGAACAGGTGAGGGGCAGGGGCATCCAAGAGGTGGGGGGGTGGGGGGGCAGGAAGTGGGAACCGGTGAGGGGGTGCCCGAGAGGTGAGGGGGTGGGGGGGCAGGAAGTGGGAACCGGTGAGGGGACGTCCGAGAGGTGGGGGGGTGGGGGGGCAGGGAGTGGGAACCGGTGAGGGGGCGTCCGAGAGGTGAGGGGGTGGGGGGGCAGGGAGTGGGAACAGGTGAGGGAGCGTCCGAGAGGTGAGGGGGTGGGGGGGCAGGAAGTGGGAACCGGTGAGGGGGTGTCCGAGAGGTGAGGGGGTGGGGGGGCAGGAAGTGGGAACCGGTGAGGGGGTGTCCGAGAGGTGAGGGGGTGGGGGGGCAGGGAGTGGGAACCGGTGAGGGGACGTCCGAGAGGTGGGGGGGTGGGGGGGCAGGGAGTGGGAACCGGTGAGGGGGCGTCCGAGAGGTGAGGGGGGTGGGGGGGCAGGGAGTGGGAACAGGTGAGGGGGCGTCCGAGAGCCTAGACAGGTGGAGATGACAGAGATCTGGTGAGGGGAAGGAGGCAGCCTCTGTGATCTACCTCTGTAAAGGTGGCAAGAATGGAAGGCCAGGGACATTCACAGCGACCTTCCCACCACACTAGCCAACCTCCTATGCAGAAGAGGTTGGGGGATGGGCCGGGAGCGGGGGCCATCAGGACCATCTTAACAATCAAAACCGTGTCCAGGAGGAATTGTGTGGACCCATCCAGGGCACGTGAGAAGCCGGATTACGAGCACAGCTAGCATACAGTGTCCCGAAGGTTTAGCATCCGGAACGCACCTTCACCGGGGAAGAACAATTCAAGGGGGTGTGTGTCCTTGTGAACGTCATTCCTTATTCTGGGTAACAACGGGCCCATCCTCTTGAGCTGAGAAGATGAATGGTTCCAGAAATATGTTTTTCCAGTGGTTTTGATGGGCTTAAACTTTTAAAGACAAAAAGCTACAAGTATCACTTGCCGAATCTACATGCAGAATGTACAGGATTCAATTCTGTAAATATCAATATCTTGTAGTGTTTTTTTAAAAAAGTGATCTTTAAGAGACCACCTATCTTTCACGACCACAGACAATTTTCACACGACCAAACGCTCCACAGCGACGGTAGATACACGTACCGATGTGTGAGCGTGACCGCTTTATTAAATCACCAGGAATTACGTTGATCTTAAAAAGATCAATGGCCAGAAACCTCTTAAGTTTCGGATGTTAAACACCCTTCAAGAGAAGAGTGCGACGGGGCCACCGCACGGCCGCGCAGAGTCACAGGTTGGCCCGGAAGCCTGCCTTCACGGAGAACCTCATCATGGGCTTCTCCCGGGGGCGCAGGAGGCAGAGGGAGCTGGGGAAGCCGTTGAGGCGCAGGCGGCTCACGCCCCCGTCCGGGGTGATGGTGAATCTCACGTGCGTGATGACGTCCTGGAGCTCCAGGGTCAGGCTGTCGAACAAGTGACTTTTGTCGGTGGACAGCTGAAAGAGAGGCAGGAAGTGGTCCTTGTGATAATGCGGAGTGAGGCCCAGACCGGCCGGCGTGGACTCAGGGCCCGTGACCCAGGCCAGTTACTCACTGATAACAGGCTGGCTTACCACAGAGGAAGGCTAGCAGGGGTCAAAAGCCCAGGTAATGCTAACATGAACACTCGGGTCCATGATGTTCGTGGTTCTCAGTGGTTAATTAAGTGGATACACCGATAAGAAAAAGAAAGTGAGAAGTGGGCATATTGGTGCCTCCCAGAGGCCATCACCCATCACCACGTGGGAGCACCCCTCACCCCCCACTCTGACCCACAAAGGACTGTCCTTCTACTGGAGCAAAGAGGACGCTTCTGGAACATCTCCGTGTCCGTCTCACAAGAGGACACATTGTTATAGCTTTAGCTTTAAATATATTAGTCATCCCTTCTAGAAAGTCAATACACTGCAGAAACATTTTCCACACATACATATGTCCTTTGTACATGATGGTTTAAAACAAAACTTGGTTGTTAGAAATGCACACGAATGAAAGACTAGAGCCTGTCTTTCTATTACATAAATGCACAGATACGGTTTTTAGAAGCTGGTGCGTCTTACTATTTAATCTGAGCAGAAGGTTTGGGAAGCAAATCTGAGCAAAGCGGCCCCGACGGCGGGTCCGGCCTTCCCGGGTCCCCGTGGGTGCCATACCTTCGTGACGGGAAGCAGCGGTTTCCACTTATGGCCCGGAAGCTCCCACTTCTGCTTGATCATGTCTTCCTCCTCCTGAGTCGTCAGGATGCAGCCGTCCAGCTTACAGCTGTCGGGCGAATTGCCTGTCGGGACAAATTCAGGGTCACTTCCTCCACTCTGCTTGCCCTCGGCAGTTTGGCTGACTTTTTAATCAACTCAAAGACCCAGCAAAGGACAAATCGTTGTTCTCTCTGAAGAAAAGCAAAGGCAGGACGCATGTGAGAGAAGGAACGTACCCATCTGTGACGGAGGTGGATTGCCTGACGCAATATGCGGGAGTTCATTTTTCAGAGGAATCAAAATCCGCTCGATGCGCGTTAATGGGCCGGCACCTTTGAATTTGCGTGTTCGGCATTTTACTTGGGAAGTGGAAGGTACCTGATAAGCATCCCTGATTGAGCGTTAATTACTTGCACGCTGCTATGTGGCTCATCCCAGACTATCGGGAGGCTGGAAGACACTTTCCTTACGGCACCGCATTGCGTCACGAGAAACAAAAAGAAAGACCGAGCCAAGTTAGCCAGCCAGGGCTTGTCCTCGACCCCACGTGCCGTCTTCCAGGTGTGCTCTGCGTTCGCCCGATAACACATGTGGTCCTGAGTCTCTCTCCTCTCTGGAATTTACTCAGAATTGTGCCCAGTGGGGTTAGAAGACCTCAGGGGTAGGGTCTACACTCTTCGCGGGGAGAACTGCTGTAGGGGTGCCTAAGACTTTAAGATCAACAGAGGAGGGGGTTCTGATCACAGGAAAAAAATACTCAGTGCTCCCATGCCCCCCGCGGCACATCTCTTAAGACGGTGACCTGCAAGGTGCAAGCACGCTGCTGAGGACACATGAAAACCTGAAAGATGTGGGAGGAGGACACGAAAGCCGCTATTTCTGTTTCTGTTTCTTCAGTATCTACACACATACGTGCATATCTGTTAGGTTTCGTGTACATGAGATCACAGCTGGGGTCGGCACGCCCCTCAGGCCGCGACTGTGCTCGTGCTGTGATGGACAGAACCGAGAGGGCCGACGGCAAACTCAGGACGGCGCAGCCTGGGCTCCCTGGTTACGTGCATGTACTGGCCGTTCCCGGGCTCTAACTAAACTATCGCTCACAAAATTAGCAAGCGATTTACATCATCCATGCAGAGACCCACGGACTGAAGATACCGCCGGAAACACAAGCACCCAGGAACCACAAGAAAATAGCAGGGCTGCATTCCCCTGACCCAAGATGAGCTGTTCATCGGCTGTGTGGAAAAGTGAAAGCAGTGACCTGCTAATCAGATCTGAAATAGTCTTCCAGGGGCGCCAGGGGGGCTCAGTCAGTTCAGCATCCGACTTCGGCTCAGATCACGATCTCACGGTTCATGAGTTCGTGCCCCACATTAGGCTCTGTGCTCACAGCTCAGAGCCTGGAGCCTGCTTCAGATTCTGTGTCTCCCTCTCTCTCTGCTCCTCCCCTGCTCACACAGGGTCTCTCTCTCTCTCTCAAAAATAAAGATTTTTTTTTAATTTTTTACGTAAATAAATAAAATAGTCTTCCAAAATTAGGTCACAATCATCTATACTGTGTCTTAAAATAATTAACTTAAATCCACACCACTGAAGAAGAACCTTGCCTTAAACATACACTGCGCCTTGGTGTAGTCGTTAGTAATCGCGTGAGGCCACGATGATTCGCAAGACATTTCAACATCAGGCATCCAAGGGATGAATATAAACTGCCACCGCTTACTGAGACAAGTAAGCAGTCAGGAAACATCCAGTCCATCGCTTATCGAAATTTCACCCGACAATTATAAAGGTTTAATAACCCCTCTTGAACTGTGTCCATATAATGACACAGGTATATATTTCAGAAGAAAGTAGGTTTCAAATGCCAGCGGCACTTGTCCGAATATGTTTTTACTAATAGTACACTTTTGCAAACGTGTAGCTCCCTGCCTTACAAGCCCAGCCTGGAGAGGAAATGCCCCCCCAACCAATCTCCCTAGTCCCCCTGCCATGAGAATACACCCCTATCCAGTTCTTCTGGATGGGACTAACCAGGAACGACTGCACAGGCTCTTTCCAAATGAGATTCGGGAACCCCTATAGTGAAGAGTCTTAGAGCATCACAGAATCTCGGATGACGCCGGGGGGTGACCCAGCTCAACTCTGACATTTTATAAAGGGGGAAGTGGGCCCGCAGAGCTAAAGGAAGTTGCTCAAAACTGCACACCGGAGAGTGCAAAAGCCAAGTGCCGAGCCCACCGTCCTGAGCCCCACGCCCACAGACCACATCATCTTTGTTACCAGCACGCAGGTTCTGTGCGCTCCCTGATGGTTCTACATTCACCTTTAAAATATGTCGTATCGATTTCAATTTGAGTGATCACTCCAGGATGTGCCAGCCGGAAGACTGCCCATTCACAACCCGGAACAAGGAGACTACCATTTTCGTCATTCTGGGATTCAAAAGGAAAAAGAATAAAAAGAAGCCAGCTTGAGGCCACTCAGGAAACGAATTCTGAAAACAGCGAGTGAAAAATGTCGACATGTGATGACATTTCTTTTATTTCTTACTACGGAAGAGCATCTCCTATGCCCCGGTATGTAAATTACTTTCTGTGTTAATTGCCCCCCTTGTCTATTATTCCTTAAATGCCTCATGTGGACTCAGGAGCTTATTGGGTAATTGCTACATTTTTATAAATTTCTGATGTGATTTTCTATGTCGACTGTAAATCTGTGTAGAAGGAGACACACAGAAGGGTCTGTATCCAACCCAGCCCCTAGGTACTCTAATCTATTCGTTTTGACCTTTCAAAGTAGATACGTTCTTGGTCAAATCTATACCACTGTGTAATCTGCCTCCAAACTTAGTTTCTGGCAACGGGAGTCGTCCGCTTCCCATCGGAAGCGTTGGCTGACACGGAGGCTAACCCAAGAGAGGGGTGTTGTCCGGGAAGTTTTCAGTGGGGTTAACAAAGTGCAAGGTGTTTTGTTTTGCTTTTGTTTTGACTTTCTTATCTCACATTAGTTACTAGGCAAACTGAACAGCTGAGCCCCCTGTCTGTCACACACTCATATACGTAGGTGGTCTCATCCATGACACTGGTGGGGTTTTTTGCCTCCAGGTCAACCAATGAATTTATCCACGGGTTTTATATCATTAAATTGTAGACCCTTTATTACAGAACCGGAGGCATTTCAACCATTCGTTGGAGTAGCAGGCGCGGCCAGGGTGTGCGCCTTCTGGGTCCTGCCCTGATGTTACCGTGAAGCAGTAGGCAATCCGGAAAACGACGAGAAGTACTTCCGGAATGCTGCCTACGAGGTTCCGGAAGGAAGCGCTTCCTTGATGTAAACTTAAAACAAGACAGAGGAGACTCTGAATCGTGGCCGTTTTCAACTTCTTACCTCTAACACCGGTGGCCTGTCCGGCCTCCTTGCAGTCTCCCAGCCATCAGCCATAGACCTAGCCTTGCCGACTCCTGCCAGAAATGACATTATTTAATGGAAGTGTCACAGGATTTTATCTTAAATGTGAGAATGAATGCATGGGAGTAAGGAAACCACAGATCCCTTGTGCCTGAACGTTGCTACATAAATTATTGCCATTCAACTTAATGTTTTGATAAATTCACATGCAGCCATAGGGTAAGTTTTACTCTTCCCTTTCAGCCAAAATTAGGAAGGAAAATTAGGAAGGAAAACTGATTTACTTCACATCATAAGGGCATCCAGTCCTGTGTGTGGATGGTTGATCTCATCCACCCCCGTGCTTCAAGATGACACCTCCTAAGTCGCTCATATCCTATTGGGGTGCTTAGTGCAGGTTCATACCATATTGGGGTGCTTAGTGCAGGTGCCCAGACGCCCCAAATGCAGGCCAGCTCCCACAGCAGCATCTCACCTATCATATTGTTTGGATGCCCAAAGTGTGCGTTGCTGAATCCTACACAGGCGCCCCCGTGAGCGATGGCTGCGAGGTCAAACGGTTCCTTGGGATCAGTTGCAGTCCAGTCCTTCTGTCCACAACCATACACTCTAAGACGTGCAATCCCACCGTCTGAGAAGGAAAGAGGCCGTGGCCATTTCTCACTTGGAGAGGGGGCTGTTTGTGGGTCATAAACGACAAAGCTCTCCACACCTGCCTGCTCTGTTTCTCAAATACACCAACCCTACTGCCCCAGGGCCTTTGCACCCACCATTCCCTTGTACTGGAACTACTTTCCCAGCTCTGCAAGAGGCCATTTGTTGTTCTTAGGTGTCACCTTATGTGTCATGGCGTCAGAGATGCTCTTCCTGTCACCGTCTAGTTATCTCCCTCCAGCTCTGCCTAGCCCCGCCTGATTCTCCAGGTTGGGTGAGTCATCATCGCCTCCTGTGAATTTTTGCCAGAGCTCAAATCACAGCCTGAAATGATCTTGTCATGTATTTGTTTAAGCCCCTGCTGGTATCAGTATCTCAGAACCAGAATATAAAATCTTCGAAAGCCAGAATAGTGATCTATCTCGTTTGCTTCTCTATTGTCTCTATCTAGTACTGGTCCTGGCACACAGCAGGTGCTGACATTTCTTACTGGATTAATAACTCCAGGAAGGTCAAAGAGCTATTGGAAGAGCCACCAGAGATATAATGTTTGGGGCCACAAATTAGCGTTGCTAAATACCACACGGACTCATACAAGAGCCTTATGTTTCTATTTTTGTAAAAACACTGACTGAGAAGAGGGAAGATAATGTTCACAAAACCAAATCGCTCTGAGAACCACAGCAGCCTAGAGTAGGTCTGCAGAGCACACAGTAGCCGCCAACATCAACTCACATTCTCGGATTCTGAGAAAACGAATATTTTATGTGTTTGAATAGTACTTCCTGGAAGATGAGAGGAAGCTTTGTATAAACAGCTTTCCCCGTTATTCTACTGAAACCAAGCCCTTATATTGTTCCACGAAAACCTTGATGAAAGTGAGTGATCAGAAAAGAATTCAGTAGAACGGTCTTGATATTTGCAATAAATAAAACCAGACTGTGTTGCCATAAAACCCTAAAAATTACACCAGAGGGGGTCATTCAGCAGAAACTAACTTAGGGGAACCTCTCCTCTGGTTCACCGAGCATCGGGATTCACTCTGACGGCACAGAACACACTTGGCTGTTGAGTGTAAAGCTGATTTTAGGTCTTTAAAAAATAAGACTCTTCTTTACAGACTTCATATCCAGCCTCGCTTTTAATCAAAACTATCAGGGACATCAGGCATGCCACTCCACACTCTGACAGTGACTCATCTAAAGCAACCTGTTGCCACTCCAGGACAAAACACTGCTTCCTTCCCCTTTATACTTGAACCCCGGGGAAAATATTTGTAAATCTGATAAAGGATTTGTATCTAGGAAATACAAAGAGCTCTTACAATTCAACAATAAAAGACAAAAACCCAACTTAAGAATGGGCAAAAGATCTGAAAAGATATCTTTCCCAAAAAACGTGTAGGTATGTATGTGTGTGTGTGTGCGTGTGTGTGTGTGTGTATAGGATCTGTACATAAACACATACAAATGGCCAAGTACAGAACTGAAATATGCTCGTCCTCATTGGTCCTAGAGAAATGCAAGTCAAAACCACAAGGAGACCCCGCTGCACCTCCTCTAAGATGGCTCCAATCAAACAGGCAGATGACAGTACGTGTTGGTGAGGATGTGGAAAAACGGGAACCCGCCCACGCTGTCGGTGACAACGTAAGATAGTGCCACCGTGGTGGAAAACAACGGGAGAGGTCCTCCAACAACTAAAAATGTAGCTATCAGGGCGTCTGGGTGGCTCATTAAGCATCCGGCTCTCGATTTCAGCTCAGGTCATGATCTCGCTGTTCATGGGACGGCGCCCCACGTCAGGCTCTGTGCTGGCAGTGTGGAGCCTGCTCGGGATTCTCTCTCTCCCTCTTTCTCTCTGCCCCTCCCTCACTCACACGTGCATGTGCTCTCTCAAACTTTATTTAAAAAACATAAATAAAAACATAGTTATCATATGACCCAGCGAGTCCAATCCTACGTGTATACCCAAATGAAAACATATATCCACACAAAACCCATAAGGGAATATTTATAGCAGCGTTTTTATAGCCAACGGGTGGAAACAACCCAAGTGTCCATCAGTAGATGAATATATAAACAGTACGGTTTATCCATACAATGGAGTATCGTTCCTCCATGGAAAGACGTAAAGTACCCCTGATATCGAGCCTTGAAAACATGGTAAGCGAAAGAGGCGAGTCACAAAAGACCATTTATGTGAAATGTCCAGCGTGGTCAACTCTGTCCAGACAGAAAGCAGACTGGTGGCTGCTGAGGGCCGAGGGAGGTGAGGGTTGATAGCAAGGTACAGGATTTCCTTTTGAGGAGAGAGTAGTGTTCTCAAATTGAGCGTGGTGATGGCTGCACCTATGCGGTGTTTTTCCGCAGACTTGAAACCATATACCCGGCTAAACCGTAAACCGCTGAACGGTGCACTGCGAGTCGGTGAATTACATTACAACAAAGTTGTTAAGTGAGAGAAAATGAGGGACTTTTGCACACACCGCCTCATCTGCTGGTGCACCTGGTGAAATAGAATGTGTTAGGAGACATTTGACCTGATACGACTCCCTCCCATCACCTCCTAATTGACCTGGTGTTTTTTCAATAACTACCAAAGGATGGCTGGGCTGCGACGAGAATTTCCTAGGGCACAAAAAGGGGCCGCCTGTCACCTGAAAATGCTAGAGAGATAAGTGCCTTCACCCTGAAACATGCCCACACCAAGTCAAGAGGCCACAAGACGGCAGATGGGGCCACATCATACTTACCCGGGAAAATGTTGAGTCTTACGTGAGTCCACCTCTGCTGGGAGTCGACAAGAAAATAATTGTGGCTGGAAGCAGGCTTTCCTGGTTTAAGCTCTGTCATGGGAACCAAGTAATTCCAGTCGTTGGACCCCAGCTAGCAATAAATAGAAAGTGTTAGCAGCGGCCCCAAGGACAGTAAATTCTCTCACCCTGGTGCTCGTGTGGGGCCTACAGGATAGAGATACTTTGGAACAAAACCTGATGATGGCTGCCTAGTAAAATACTTCAATAAAAATACTAATAAAGATCAAGTCCCAGGTTTAATAAGCAGACTAAAGCCCTGAGGGCTTTTCATCCAGATTGAAATAGGCACCGGGCGATGGCAGCAGGGGAACGGGCAGGGAGGGTTGGGAAGAAGGGACAAGATCTGGGACTCCCTCTGAGGATTCTAGAAGAAACCACAATTGGTGACGTGAACATCGGTGCACACCAGGCTGCTCCCTCGGACCCTGAGACCTGGGGTGAACGGGTTGACCTGAACGTCGTGACCAGCATTCCTCAGACTGAAGGGCCTGTGTGTTGTCCCTCTCACTGCTTATTTCCCAGTCTGTTATGGATCAACACTTTCGTAAAACACAATAGAAATTAACGACTGGACAAGCTTTAAAAGACAGGAATGTACAAAAAAGCACAAGTCCACGTGGTTCCTTTACCAGACTCAGCAGGCGTAAAAGGTACGTAAAGTCGTACTCCCGATTTCTGTATTTATCTTATCGGGGTAGCACCTGGCAGGTAGCAGGGCTGGGCAGACCCCCTGGGACACATCGCTAGACCTCACTCGGGCTGTAGAAACCATTTGTGATGCTGGACAAGTAGATGAGGAGAGGCGTGAGTGGGTGGGGTGTCCCTAAGAAGCACCCTCGTGGCCAGGCCTGTGCCCTGGCCACCGCGACAAGCCGCCGACCCTGTTAGCAGACGTACCTTAGCAACAGCCTCAAACTCCGCCGGGGTGGCCGCAGCCCCTGTCCTGACTCCTCTCTGTGGCATTTCTGGTGCTTTATCTGGAGGCAGAGGGACCAACGCGGTTACGGTTCGCGTTCGGAATCAAAGACAATATACTCCTAGTGGGCGGTCTGCTCATTTTTATTCCGCCAAATCACCCCAGAGAGAAGCTTCCTTAAGTCAAAGTATCAGATGATCAAAGTAATAGATTTGCTGAAGGTCCTCGACATTTGAAATACTGAGTAATTCCAGAAGGTGCTGCAGTGCATTTGGCAGTACTTTTGCTCGTCAAAATACAACACCATCTCCAGGGTGAGTCTAGCTGCAGCAAATCTATCACACGACTCGAGTTTTCAGGAGTCGGCTCAATGGAGGTTCTGGAAAATTGCAACGTCAAAGCCAGAAGAAGACCATCCCCCACGGCATCCTTGGAATTGACACTTGGGCGATCCCGAATCGGACTCCGAAGGAATCCTCCTTTTTGCCATCAGGCATTTCCTGCCTCTGCAGCAGCACCTGTCCTGTCCTCACCTACGTTCTCAGGTGCCCCCAGTGTCGGGAGCAGGGCCTGTCCCCTTCATAGAGCCTCGTACTGGGCTGTGGACACAGTGCTTTCAGCGTAAATCTGCCAACTGGCGTGATTTATCTTCCCTAAACACGTGTACGTACACACACATCGTGGTCCCTGCTTCTAAAAACAGTAACGCTGGGACCAGCATCAGACGGTACCATCGAAGGAGCGAAAGCGGGGGTCTGACTTGTACTTATGCTTCGTCCCACGAGGCACAAGGAACCCCTTCCTGACAACTCCGTGGCTGCCGCACTCTTGTGCCCACAGGGACGGCCACCACCCCACAGCCGGCCCACGCCTGGCTCCACACTGTCCAGCAGCCCACGTGCTGCCCTCCCCTGCACCCTGCTCGTCCCGGTGAGGCCCCAAGAGCGTGGGAACAATGAAGTCTACACGTGGCCAAGCTAAAACTCAGAAACCACAGAACACTGTACTGGGAACCCAAGTTCTAAAGCCTGTGGCACTAATGTGGCCTGAGACACGTTGCTGAACCTGTCTGGGTGGAAACTGCACGGGGCGGGGGTGCTGCGGGAGGGGGGGGCAGGCCAGGGGAACGGTTCCCAAGGCACCTCCTTCCAAGTTTGCTGCTTGGATTGATATCCGAGGAGCGTAATCTCCCATGAAGTAGGAAATGTCCACATCGAAGCCCCGGATAATCCCTTGTATCCCCAGCTTGATGATGCACCAGTCGTGACCTACGGGAGGGAAGCGAGGGCATCCCCGTCAGACGTAACTCGGCAGACAAAGCGCGTGATTGAACAGGACCGAGATGAAGAAAAGACTCAGCGACACCCCCTCCCATCCCAGAAAAGGGCACACAGGGTCACTCTCGGCTGGGACGTGAAGATGCCCTCGGCGCGGCCACGCACGCCCCGTGCCCCCACGACAGCCCTCCGCCCCAGCCACGGGCCTTGGATCCAGGGAGACCCGATTCTGGCTCCAAAGTGAAAACCAGCCCCTGCGAGCCTCGCTTCTTCGACTGCGAATCAGGCACGAGATCAGCTTCCAAAACTCAAATGTGACTGCGTCCGGGGTAGAGAACAGCCCGCCCCGCTCGGCAGGTGCTTGACGCACGGCTAGGCCTCCGGCAAACCGCTTGCTCGCCGTCGCCTCAGGCTCTACGGGGCCCAGCTGCCCCCTCCCCGTGGCTGCTAAAGCGCGAGAAGTCTACAAGCCACAGGTCACCCAGTACTTCCTGGCTACTTGTGGTCACATGTAGACGCGGCCTGGAAATGCCCAGATTCATCAGCAGCTGCTAATGTACCTGGGAAATATCCAGGACCTCTGTAGCAGTTGACTCAGCTGAAGAACCCAGTTATCAGCTGGATAAGAACCCAGTTACAACGCCGGATTTAGTTTGCTCTCACAGGCGCGTCTGCAGCTTTAACAGGTGTATTTTCATTGAGCCTGGTGAGGAGCAACGAATAAAAGCCGGCCCTTCTCACTGGTGACAGGACGGGGGCTGCGTGGGCGAGCCCGTCTACACAGCAGTCAAGGAGGGACCAGAGCACCCTCTTCAGAGAGCCGTGTAGACGCAACGCACCCACACACGCCACCCTGTGACGTTGCCACCCCGCTCGGGAGGTGCGCCCCGCCCCCCGCAGCCTCACCAACACCCCCGCTGTCCCAGCAGCACATCCTCCTTTTCACCTGATGGCGCACAGACGACCCCTTCCTAAACCCTCCGAGCCTGATGTTCGGAAGGGTCACGTGAGGTCCGGGGACCCGGGACGGAGCTGCCAGAACGCACCCCGGCTTCCCAACACCCGCGTTTAAGCTCCGTCGCGTTAAGGAGCGGTCTCAGTACCTGGACTCCTTTTCCTTCTGGTCTCCCATCCATCCATCCACTTCCCAAACTCCGTGTATTCGTCTTCTCTGAAGCTTGGGCTTTTACTCTAAAGCAGAGACGGAGACGAGGTGGTGGTTGCCATCCCTGCGAGGGCCTGGCCCGTTTTGTCCGCCCAAGGGACAGGAGACCCACGCCAACGGGGACTCGGAGGGAATCCCCGGCCGGCGTGGGGGTGCCTGCCACCACCCTCGCACTCGGGTAACCCGTTCCAGATCAGGAGGGGCCGCCCCATTTTGCGACACCTCCAGAGAAAGAAATCCTGCTTCTCTGCGGCCCTCGATGCATAGAATTAACTGGCGGTAGTGACAGCTGAAGCCCCGTCGCAGTGAATTGCGTGGCCCCACAAACAGCGCAGCCCCCCCAAGGCAGCCTACGGCAGCCGGAAAGAAAGAGCCGGCAAGGGTACGTCTCCCAGGCAACCCAGAAAAGACTGCTTAACAAGGAGTCCGGCCCAAGCGCGTGAGGCGTAGGCGGGATGCTGAGGCCCAGCTGTACCCTTGGACCCCGGCCCTCGGAGCTGCTCCGTGTGTAGACAGCTAGCCTATTCCTTTTAGTAGCTACACAGTGTCCCATATACGGAAGTTCATATATGGGTCCCATCAATGGACGGCTGGATTGGCCCTTTCCCCTCCAAACAACACTGGGATGAATATTTTCTACACATCTTTGCCTACTTTTGCAAATAATATAAACCCATGGAATAACGAGGTCAAAGTGTGTAGGCATTTAAGTTTTCTATAGACAGACATATGGTAAAATGAAAAGAGCTTTGACATCTATCAGCTGTGTGACCTAGAACAAGTAAATCAACATCTCTGTTCCTCATTCTATTGTCATTTTCTCTGAGGAGTAAGTTAATGTATGTAAGATGTCCTCGGAATGTCATACTTTAACATGCTCTAGACCTGGCCGGGTCCTGCCCGGAAAGAGGGGCCCTGTCACCAGGGTGACGACATGGCCGGTAACCACGGTGGAGGACAGCATGCTGCCCACTCACGAGAACTCACACCCCATGGCTGGCGTAGCAAGGTAGCAGGATTCCAGCCGAGGTTCCTTTCTTCCCTATATTTTCAGGTTTGTTTTTTCTTTTGTTTTGTTCACAAGCACGTCCTACACTTTTATAATTAGGCAGGTAAGACACTTCCCCAAAATTCAACGTGTGTGCCAGATTTCTTCCTGGCCCAGATTATGAGCTCTGCGTGAGACAGAGGACAGTATGCAAGGATCTCAGTGATTTTCCCATAAAGCCATGCGGCCCCCCCCACATCCCTGTGTCCGATGCCCGTCTGTCTCCAATGTGTCTCAGCACGAGCTGGTGCGGATCTCTACATGTTTCTACTGTTCCAACGTGCCCGTTACTGGTCCACACTCCAGGACTCCCATCTCAAACATCCGGGCAGATTCTAATTGCCGTGTCGGCACAGATGGCTCTACCCCAACGCTTCATGGTGCGGGATGCCCACTTACAATACCTTTATGGTGCGGGATGCCCACTCACAATACCTTTATGAGGTTTTCCGCAGGAGCAAAAAAATCATCCGTTGCAAATAAAATCTAGACAAAGAAAGAAAGAAGATAAAAAAGGCATAAGTTAAAAACGATTTTATTTCATTTTGCAAGACGCGGTAGAAAGAAACGTGGAATTGCCCGGGGGAAAGAACGCTATGCAATTAAGCCGCTATGCTTTCGACACGTCTAGACTTCGTGGCCTGCCTCAGCTCGTTCCAGCCTGTACTCGGCACCCCTTGGCCATCTGGATGGGGACGTGCTGACTTCTTACAGTCAGGAAGAAACTACACCAATCCTCCTTTTCACGAATGGAGGACACTGGGCTTTGTGACTCCCTCGCACACAGAGCGATGGCCCAAAAACACCACCCTGGGCCAGGCCTATGGTTCGGCTGTCTCACCGTCGGACGCCCTGCAGGAGGGGGGGGGGGGGCCTGGTAATTCATCAACCAAAGCAGGACGTTTGTGAGAGGGAGGGGGTTGCTACTCATCACCCCAAGAAAACAGGTGTAAATGGACTTTTCTGGACAAAACGGGCCGCGGCCCCACCGACCAAAGCCAGACCCTCGTGACAGCTGCCGTCGGGAGGGGACCCCGGGCACTGGTGTCGGGAATTAGCCGGTGACGTTTGCAAGGCCACTCGTCTGTGGCTGAAGTGAGGTGTGTTCATCAGGGGGCATTTGTCTACGTGGAGGAAGCCGTGTCAGGATGCTGTCACCGGCACCTGTCGCGAGGGCTCGGCAGCTCGAGCATTGACGGGCACAGCGGCTTCGCGGAAGGGACACTGAAACTCCCACTACCGGGACTCTGTGGGGTCTACGCAGAGGGTCCGCTCTGGGCAAGGCTCCACTTTGCTGATGGGAGTAGCTCTCCGGAGATCTCGACACACCGCGGCTGCCGGGGCCGAGCCTCCTCGGACGGCACTGGTTGACCCGGGCCACGGTCTCGGCAGAAGGGACCCCTGCCCCTGCCCTGCCGAGGCCGCTCCTCGTGGGTGGCGGTGCGAGCCGCGTGACGGCCCCGCGGCGCCAGCCATCGGAGCAGCCGCCCTGCCTGCGTGCCCCGGTGCCGCCTCCAGCAGCCACGAGGGCCCCGGGCCGGCAGCCGGCCCCCAGCTCTGGGCTGGAAGGACTGACTCTACGGAGAACCAGCTTGTAGAGAAGGACACCTCGCCTAGCCCCGGACTTCATTGATCTCCTCTCCCCGTTGCCTGGACCACGAGTGTAGTTAGTGTCTCGGGTTTGGGCGTGTTGTCTAGGAATCGTTATCGTGCAGGCTGTTAGTTGCTGAACTATCGTTGGCAAAGTCAGTCCCAGCCTCCGAGCATAATTCGCCTCTAAGGACACTACTGTCCTCGGACCCCAGCCCAGAACCTACAGGTCAGGGGAGACCTCGCTGTTCTGCTGCGGATGACTGTCGCGGAGGCAGAGTGTAGGGGATCGCGGCTGTGTCGGGGCCGACCCGCCCGCTGAGAGTCTGCAAGGGCCAAGCCCGGGTGAGCGGAGCAGACACGCGGGAACGCGTCCAGGCCCGTCGCTGGCGCCTCGGCAGAGACCCTCACGGGGCACCCGGGGCCTCTCCGACCTCCCCGGGCCCATGCCCCCCAGCAAGTCCCTGATGACTTCCAGAAACACTCAACCAGCTGGGGCACGCCTCGCTGCCTCCCCCGGCGTCCTGACCGAAGCGGCCCCTCGCCCCTTTTCCTCGCCGGCTCCCTCTCCCACTTGAAGACCCCCTGTGCAGACAGGGGCCGCACAGCCTTTCCCGGCACCTCCCGCCCCACTCGCGGCCCCCGGCTCCCGCAGCACCTGTCTCCCTGGGGGAGCAAGAGCCTCTGGAGGGCGGGACGCCCCCCTCGGCCCCGTCTGTACCGGACGACGCACCTGCGAGGTGCTGGCGCTCAGTGCCTCTGCACTTTACCGGTATCACAGTGCCCTGTGCTTGTCAACAACGGTTCCAGGTAATCCCCACACTGACATTTGAGGACCACTGATCTACACCGTGAGAAAACACAGAGGGACGGAGGACTGGTCACAGGTGCAGGATGTCTTTTTGTTCTAAGCTTAAAGCAATACTGCCTTTGCTAGAATCGTCCCCAGTTTCTTAAAAATTCTTCGGAAGCCTTTTGCGATAACGGGCTGGAACTTCGGCCCGATTCTGGCCATTCTAACTAGGTTCCTGCAGTGTTCTCCTTGCCGTGAGACCCCCACTTACCTCTCCTCCTACGGACTCAGAGGCCATGTCAACCAGCCGGGTGAAGTCCAGAGACCTGGCCGGTTTTCCCTCCCTGGGAGAGTCGGCCATGCTTCCTAGCAACAAGAAGGGAGGCTCGGTCAGCCTCGGGCGTAGAGGGTAGCAGAACCCACGTGAGCAAGCGAGGCCCTCACCCGGGTCCCCCAAACCAAGGTCTGAGACACTCAAACAACACACATATTGTCCAGTGGACGTGACGGGTGCCCACGCGCTCCAGGGTCCCCAACTCCAGGTTGTGACTTTGCACAAACACTGAACCGGGACCGAATGAGAGCACACTCCCTCTGAACTACGTAAGAACAAAGTTCCACCAAATACACGAATCCCACTGCCTCAGATTGTAATTTTATTTCATTTTTTAAACTTTTTTCCTAATGTTTAGTTATTTTTGAAAGATAGAGACAGAGGACAAGCGGGGGAGGGGCAGAGAGAGAGGGAGACACAGAATCGGAAGCAGGTTCCAGGCTCCGAGCCGTCAGCCCAGAGCCCGACGCGGGGCTCGAACCCACGGACCGCGAGATCATGACCTGAGCCGAAGTCAGACGCTCAACCGACTGAGCCACCCAGGCGCCCCTTTTTTATTTTTTAAAGGGGAAAATTTTTCTAGTTTAGAAAGGAATAATTTGCTTTTAATAGTGTTTAGATCCATTCAAAAATCACTTCTTGAGCAACTAGCTGGCAGGCCCTGGCTAGAAATGGGGTACACAGGAGAATGCATGCCCTGCCCACACGGACTCCCCCATGGGGGAGACGGATGCCCCAGACACCCGTGCAGAGCAATGCTCTGGAACCATCCGAGACCACAGCACGGAGACGGCTCCATCCAGGAGCATCCAGGACCGTTTGTGGTATCACCAGTGGGGCTGGCGTAACTTAACCCAGCCCCCCACGCCCCGCCGCACCCTTATTTTGAAGTTGAGAAAGCAGAGATTTGGAGAAGGTGGGGAGGCATGGAAGGAGGCCGGGGGACTCGGGGCCGGCCTAGAGGTCGCCCCACTCCTAAGCCAACGGATGACCTTCGTTCCTACCTTTTTTCCTACCCCTCGTGGTGAAAAGAGAAAACTACACAAAAAACATCTCATTAAGAATTATTCACACAAATCAAAACCACAATGAGATACCACCTCACACCTGTCAGAATGGCCCACATTAACAACTCAGGCACAACAGATGTTGGCCAGGATGCAGAGAAAGAGGATCTCTTTTGCATTGTTGATGGGAACGCAAGCTGGTGCAGCCACTCGGGAAAACGGTACGGAGGTTCCTCAAAAAACTAAAAATAGAACCACCCTGCGACCCAGCAATTGCACTACTAGGCATTTATCCACGGGATACAGGTGTGCTGTTTCGAAGGGACACACGCACCCCCCTGATTATAGCAGCCGTATCAACAGTAGCCAAAGTATGGAAAGAGCCCAAATGTCCATTGATGGATGAACGGATAAAGAAGATGTGGTCTATAGATACAATGGAGTATTACTCGGCAATCAAAAAGAATGAAATTCTTGGGGCGCCTGGGTGGCGCAGTCGGTTAAGCGTCCGACTTCAGCCAGGTCACGATCTCGCGGCCCGTGAGTTCGAGCCCCGCGTCGGGCTCTGGGCCGATGGCTCGGAGCCTGGAGCCTGTTTCCGATTCTGTGTCTCCCTCTCTCTCTGCCCCTCCCCCGTTCATGCTCTGTCTCTCTCTGTCCCAAAAATAAATAAAAAAAAAAAACGTTGAAAAAAAAAAAAAAATTTAAAAAAAAAAAAAAAAAAAAAGAATGAAATTCTTGCCATTTGCAACTACGTGGATGGAACTGGAGGGTATTGTGCTAAGTGAAATTAGTCAGTCGGAGAAAGATAAGTATACGATTTCACTCATATGAGGAATTTAAGATACAAAACAAATGAACAGAAGGGAAGGGAAGCAAAAATAATACAAAAACAGGGAGGGGGACAAAACAGAAGACACTCATAAATATGGAGAACAAACTGAAGGTTGCAGGAGGGGTTGTGGGGGGGGGGGATGGGCTCAATGGGGGAGGGGCACTAAGGAATCTACTCCTGAAATCATTGTTGCACTAGATGCTAACTTGGATGTAAATTTTAAAAAATAAAAAATAAAACAAGATAATAAAAAAAAAAGAATTATTCACAATAAGGGGGCACCTGGGTGGCTCAGTCAGTTGAGCATCTGACTTCGGCTCAGGTCACGATCTCACAGTCTGTGAGTTTAAACCCCGCGACAGGCTCGCTGGTGTCTGCTCAGAGCCTGGATCCTGCTTCAGATTCTGTGCCCCCCTTTCTCTCTCGGCCCCTCCCCTGCTGGTTCTCTCTCTCAAAAATAAACAAACATTTAAAGAAAGAATTATTCAGGGGCGCCTGGGTGGCTCAGTCGGTTAGGCGTCTGACTTCAGCCCAGGTCACGATCTCACGGTCCATGAGTTCGAGCCCCGCGTCGGGCTCTGGGCTGACGGCTCAGAGCCTGGAGCCTGCTTCCAATTCTGTGTCTCCCTCTCTCTGACCCTCCCCCATTCATGCTCTGTCTCTGTCTCAAAAGTAAAATAAACGTTAAAAAAAAAATTAAAAAAAAAAAAGAAAGAATTATTCACAATGGAAGAAACACAAATGGTCAATGCACATGAGAAGTCAGCTCTCCTTGAAATCACAAGAACGTGATTCCTCATAATATGACATTTTTCCTCATGAAATGGACACTTTTCTGTAACCAACAGACACCCACCATCTGCTGTCAGGAATGTGAATTGGAACACTGTCTGTGATGATCTTGTAATAACTCAAAGAACAGGCAGTTCCCCCCCAAGCTCTTCATGCTGGAGGGTCCCTGTCTCTGCTGCGTCCTCTCACCCCGGTGGCCCCACACGGTCCCCGGGCCCCTAACATCACCCGCATGCTGGTTGTCCCCAAATACATCTCGCCTTCCTGGATTTCCACCTGCCAACCCCAGCTGTCCCCCGGGATGCGTGCCCCACGTGCGAGGTCCTCCCCGACTCGGGCTCCCCTCCCCCGCCGGACTCACCTCGTCCTCAAGCCGCCCAAACAGCCTCAGGGTCACCTTTCATTTGTCTCCTCTTCCCCTTACACCTCAAATCCAGTCCGAAGTTGGATTCAGAACCCTGAAATGATATGACGTATGGAATTTCCTTCCGAACTATCCGAGAAGGAGAGGAAGTACTTCAACACATGGATGAAACAGTCTGGCCAGGACTCGATAACCGTGTCAGTGGTGACGGGTACGTGAGGGCTCCAAAGATCAACTGCTTCTGTACACGATGAAATCGTTCACGGTAAAATTATACGTCTTACACGCACTGTCCGCACGCACGAAGAGAGACAAAGTGGGGGGAGGCATCGTCGTCTCTCTCCTGCGTCATGAAAACACCCCCAGGGGCCCTCCCTGTGTCCGTCCTTCCCTCTCTGCAGCCGTCTGTCCTCAGCGAGACACCGGACCAACCTTTTGCTAAGCACAGTCAAAAGTTAAGACCCTGTGTGCTTTCCCTGTCACTCAGAGCAGGAGCTGGTGTCCCTCCGAGGTCCACGGGGCCCTCCCCCACCTGCCCATCCAGGGCCCCCTACGCGTCCCCGACCCCCCCCCCACCAGTGCCACGGGCATGTCCCACCTCCGTGGCTCTGCTGGGAGGCTCTTCCCCCCCTTCTGTGTGGCACACGCCCTCCCCTCCCTTCAAGCCCGTGCTCCCCCATCACCTTCTCAGGAAGGCCCGCCCTGACCCCCAGGTACAGTGACAGGTGGGCACACGGTGTGACCTGCTGGTTTATTATCATCTGTCTTTCCCAACTAGACGTGTGCTCCACGAGGACAATAATCTGTTGGGTCCACTGGTGTTTATTTCTCCATTAAACGGGTGGGTGAATAATGTTTTCTAACTCATTTTCTGTTTGAGAATACTAGTTCCCATGGGGCACTTGGGTGGCTCAGTCGGGTGAGCGTCCGACTTCGGCTCAGGTCACGATCTCACTGTTTGTGGGTTCGAGCCCCGCGTCGGGCTCTGTGCTGCCAGCTCGGAGCCTGGAGCTTCGGATTCTGTGTCTCCCCCTCTCTCCGCCCCTCCCCTGCTCATGCTCTCTCTCTCTCTCTCTCTCTCTCTCTCTCTCTCAAAAATGAATAAACATTAAAAAAACTTAGAGAAGTTTAGGGGTGCCTGGGTGGCTCAGTCGGTTCAGCCTCCGACTTCAGCTCAGGTCATGATCTCGTGGTTCACGAGTTCGAGCCCCGTGTCGGGCTCTGTGCTGCCAGCTCGGAGCCTGGAGCTTCGGATTCTGTGTCTCCCCCTCTCTCCGCCCCTCCCCTGCTCATGCTCTCTCTCTCTCTCTCTCTCTCTCTCTCTCAAAAATGAATAAACATTAAAAAAACTTAGAGAAGTTTAGGGGTGCCTGGGTGGCTCAGTCGGTTCAGCCTCCGACTTCAGCTCAGGTCATGATCTCGTGGTTCACGAGTTCGAGCCCCGTGTCGGGCTCTGTGCTGACAGCTCGGAGCCTGGAGCTTCGGATTCTGTGTCTCCCCCTCTCTCCGCCCCTCCCCTGCTCATGCTCTGTCTCTCTCTCTCTCTCTTTCTCTCTCTAAAAAATGAATAAACATTAAAAAAAAAAACTTAGAGAAGTTTAGGGGCGCCTCGGTGGCTCAGTCGGTTGAGCGTCCGACTTCAGCTCAGGTCACGATCTCACGGTTCACGAGTTCGAGCCCCGAGTCGGTCTCTGTGCTGACAGCTCGGAGCCTGGAGCCCACTTCTGATTCTGTGTCTCCCTCTCTCTCTCTGCTCTTCCCCCACTCACGTATGCACTCACTCTCTCTCAAAAAAAATACATATATAAATAGATAAAATACTGGTTCCCTCACTGAACTAAAATCTTCCTGAGGATGAAAAGGTGCGGAAGAAAACTGCTAACGCTGATCGTGAGTTTGCAATAACGTCATGCACAGTCCACATATTTTATCTCTTTGATCCACAACAACTCCGCGATTTTATATAATTCACATCTTACAAATGAAGGGAATGCACCTTTGGGAGCTCAAGTAGCCTGTATAAACCACGCAGCCGGAACGCGAACCACATTTCCCACCCGGATCCGCCCAGACGAGACTGACACGCGAGAGCCCCGGGCACTCTCGCGTGGCATGCGGGTCGACCGGTCTGTGACTGTGCAGTGCTGTGACGGCACCGGGTCCCACCTGCTCGGCGGGCTCCCGCGGAGGGCAGGTCACAGACACGGCCGGCGGTGGTGATCCAGGTGGCAGTGGCGGACTTGTAGCGCGACCTCCGGGGCTCCGGAGCTCCCTGCCGGAGCGGACGCCTGAGTTGGGACTTGAGGAGAAGAAGGGACGAGGGAGACAGCACGTGCCAGGCGTGCGGGCGCGACGGGCCACGGAGGCCACGGAAGTAGAGGTCGGCATTCGTCTGCACCTACGCTGTCCAACCGAGAAGCCACAGGCCATGAGTGGCTATTTAACACATGGAAGTTTAATCGAAATTAAATAAAATTAAGAATGTAGTTTTCCCTGCCACTAGCCACATGTCGGTGCTCAGGAACCACACGTGGCTTCCGTGTTGGACAGAGGACACACAGCACCTTCCGTCCCAGGAAGTTTTATTCACCTGTGCAGGGAAAGCACTGAGCAACGAGGGCGCAAGACCCCAGCCCTCCGCCGCCGTGTAGCCTAACACAACCACGGACACTGCACCACAGGACAGACACGCGCCCTCTGCGCAGGCTGACGTCACGGGGCTTCTGCGCAGAGCTCTCCTGCCAGGTCAACCCGTCAAGGCCGAGACACTGGCGGTCTGCCGTGTCCCAGCTCGGGCTCGGCGGCCCCTCCAGCAGGCAGCACGCGGGCTCAGGAGCGCAGAGCTCAGGGCCAGCCCGACAGGTGCCAAGACGGGGGCCTGGCCAAGCCTGTGGGTCGCTGCAGGCTTTCCCCCCACAGCAACAGCTTAGTGACCGACCTGTATCCTGGACAAGGTGACCCAGGGCCAGGCCAGTCACGGGCACACCGCAAAGCCTTGCTGGATATTTCATCGTCTTAATCACAAAACATTTGATTTACCCGGTCGTTCTTTTGGAAAGGCCCGATTTTTTTCCCGGGCAGTTGCAGCGAGCTCCCTATGCGCCAGTTTGCCAAAGCCACCGATTTAACGCCCCTTCTCCCAGCTACCGGGTTTGGTGGAAAAAGCAAGGTGTCACGGCAACGTGGGGCGGGGTCCTGTGGTCCGGCCTCCCCGCTGGCCGGAGAGCAGTGGGAGGGGGAAGCTCTGGCCACCCTCGCCGTCTTTCATCTTTCTCTTCCGTGCGCCCCCCATCACCTCCACCAGGCAGTGTGTGCTGCAGGTGCGCGGGAGGGAGAGCAAGCCAGGGAGGCGTCTGACACGCTTCTCCCAGGGACCAGTCTCAAGCCATCCGGTTTTTAGGCTCCACCCTCCATCAGACAACAAGCCACTTCTGCTCTTCCTTTTAAAAAAAGAATGCTCTAGCAACGTGGATGGAACCGGAGAGTGTTGTGCTAAGTGAAATAAGTCAGAGAAGGACAGATACCGTATGTTTTCACTCTTATGTGGATCCTGAGAAACTTAACAGAAGACCATGGGGGAGGGGAAGGAAAAAAAAAAAAAGGTTAGAGAGGGAGGGAGGGAGCCAAAACATAAGAGACTCTTATTAAAAACTGAGAACAAACTGAGGGTTGGGGGGGGGGGGGGGCGGGAGGGGGGGGGGGGTGAGGGGCATTAAGGAGGGCACCTGTTCGGATGAGCACTGGGTGTTGTATGGAAACCTATTTGACAATAAATTTCACATTTAAAAAAATAATGATAATAAATAAAAATTTTAAAAAGACGGCTCCCTTCTGGAAATGAATGTTTCCATTTAGCAAATCAATAAATGGGAAGCTCGTCTTCAGAAAACGTCAGTCAGGGTCGCGGTGCCCTCTGGGGCTGACGCTGTAAAGCAGGCGGGACGTCTCCCGCCCCAGCCTCCGTGGTGCAGGTGGCAGTCGGGGTGACATAACCCAGCCCGTTCCTCAAACCGGATGAACACGCTTTCCCCAAGCTCCTCGAAACATGCGTGTATTCCCTGAAAAGCACCGCGAAGCCAGGCCTCGAGGCCGATGTTCGTCTTTCCAAATGAAACCTAGTGCTTGGGCACATCTGTTGGAATTGGCAGAAGTGAATCGCTTTGGGGCAGAGATTTCTCCGCGAGCTTCGTCCTCAGCCCCCCGCCCCTGGCCGACCCCTAGCCTGTGAGCCCCACGGGGGACGGGGCGCCGTGAAGGGACCCTCGCGGCGGCTCCCGGGACACAGTCACTTCATCATTCTCCTGCTAAGGCTCCATCTTGGCCAAGCCCCTGCCACTGCAGCGGGTCAGAAGGTGCTTCACCGCGATAAAAGAGAAACAAACAGACCTTGTAAAATACCAGAGGCGTCACCAGAGACAAATCCGAGAGAAGCATGACTCTCCCGGTGCAATTTAACGGAAACAGCCGGGGGCGGGGGGGACGCAGGTAAAATTCAGCCCCAATTCCCTCTGCTGCCACTCCCACCCCTTTCCACCACTTTCCACAAAGAAGTCAGGTCTGCAAAGAGCAGAGACTCTCCGTGAGGTACTGAGCGCCCAAAGGGTGTGACGGTGGCCCAGCCCGAAGATGCTAGCCCTTGCCACATGGGTATGTAAGTTGAATCCGATGCAATAGAAAAGTCGGTTTCGTGGTCACACTCGCCATATTTTAGGCGCTCGGAAGCCAGGTGGGGGCTGGTAGCACAGGAGAGAGACTTCTATTGCTGGGGCAGGATCTGGCCATCGGTGCACGTTGCAGGAGGGCACCACCGTGTCCGTTCTCGTTAATGACCTTAGCCATAAGGCCAATGTTCAGGAATGATCTTAGAACTCTCTAGCAACCTCTCAGCAATGCCAGGAAAGCGCCAGCAACGGTGCAAAACCAAGTTTTGCCGGCCCCTGCGACCGTGCGACCTCACCCGGCAATGGGGTCTCTGCAGATGCGAGTGTGTCGACCGACCCTGAGAGGGGGAGGGGCTCCTGAATAATCCATGCGAGTCCGCCGTCTAATCTCAGGAGACGGTGCGAGCAGAGACCTTTCTCTGGCTGGAAGCGTGCGAGGGCCGGACGGAGCCCTGGAGGAGCCATAGGCGGCGGCCGCCGGCCCCAGCAAGGGACCAGGAACCCCAGCCCTGCAAGCACGGACGCGGCCTCTTCCCTCCCCTCCCCTCCCCTCCCCTCCCCTCCCCTCCCCTCCCCTCCCCAGAGCCTCCTGCACTCAGGCCGGCACTTTGACTCCGCCTGTGAAACCCAGCAGAGCAGCCAGCCGAGCCCAGCCGGACTTCTGAGCTGCAGACCGTAGGATAACAAATCTGCATGGAGACCCTGAGAGTGTGTGACGACATCCTGACACACCCCAGAGTTCTCTATTCGGACTTCACGACACACGAGGTCAGAGAGACGCAGCGGGCTTTCGCCTTCTGGGACGGACGACGAGGCCCCTCGGGTCCCGGGGGCCAGAGGCTGTGGCCGCATCGCCGGTGCCCGTTATAAGGGACTCACGGGGGCGCACTCAGGACGTTCGCTGGCACCGCTGGGGACCCCAGGCTGGCCTGTGTGTCTGGGGGCGCCCGGCCCTCAGCCCCCCAGATGCCCTGCTGACCGCGCTCAGGCTGTGCCGGCCTCTCGGCGGGTCCAGCCAGGTCGGCTTTAACTAACGTAGCCCAGTGCAAGCTGGGGCCTCCGGGGAAAGTCTGGGTCTGGCTCTGGGAGGCTTCCCGCCACGCTTTCCATCAAGTAAGCGTCACCACGTGAGACGGGCACAAGGAAGAGAAAGGAGGTCTGCAAGCCTCAGCCCTGAATCTCCACTCCTGTCCTCGTGCCTTCCTGATGCCAGCCGGAGAGTGACACACGATTGTGCCCGCCGCAGAGAAGCCCCGAGAGGCAGGGTCACACGGTCACGCAAGGGAGGGGACGCGTTTCCAGGGAGGCCGCCCCTGCCCCTGTGTCAGAGCACAGCCCCACCCGTCCATTACCCATCAAGAAAACAGTGAAGTCTTCACTGTCTCCCCCGGAGCCGCACGACTGGTGTCTGTTCCCCCACAGTCTCGGAGCCCATGGCGTGAAAAGTCTCCCACCACAGACAAGAATGCCGCCCCACGAGGCGGCAATCACGCTACCGGGAATTGGCCCAGGGGTACAGAAGCACTTAATTCAAAGGGGCACGGGCACCCCGATGTTCATAGCAGCGTTATTTTCAACAGCCAAGATAGGGAAACAGCCCAGGTGTCCATGGACTGATGCACACACACACACACACACACAGACCTATACACACAAATGGAATATCACTCGGCCGTGAGAAAGAACGAAATCTCCCCACTTGCAACAATACGGATGGAGCCAGAGTGTAATGCTAAGTGAAGACAGTCGGAGAAAGTTAGAAACCGTATGACTTCACTTATACGTGGAATTTAAGAACCAAATGAGTAAAGGGAAAAAGAGACAGAGGGAGAGGAACCACGAGACAGACTCTTACCTACGGAGGACAAACTGATGGTTACCAGAAGGGAGCTGGGCGGGGGGTGGGCTAGGCGGGAGATGGCCATTGAGGAGGGCACTTGTGATGAGCCCTGTGTGTCGTCTGCAGGTGACGAATCACGGTATCGTACACCCGAAACTAATATTACACTGTATGTTGACTACACTGGACTTAAAATAAATAAATAAAATTTGTTTAAGTTTATTTATTTATTTTGAGAGAGAGAGGAGGAGGGGAGGGGCAGAGAGAGAAAGAGACAGAGAAAATCCCAAGCAGGCTCTGCCCGGTCAGCACAGAGCCTGACACAGGGCTCAAACCCATGAACCATGAGATCATGACTTGAGCCTAGATCGAGAGTCAGATGCTTAACTGGATGACCTCCCCCACCAGGAGCCCCAATAAAATTTTTTTTTTAAATGTGAGGTGGGGGGGCACCTGGGTGGCGCAGTCGGTTAAGCGTCCGACTTCAGCCAGGTCACGATCTCGCAGTCTGTGAGTTCGAGCCCCGCGTCGGGCTCTGGGCTGATGGCTTGGAGCCTGGAGCCTGTTTCCGATTCTGCGTCTCCCTCTCTCTCTGCCCCTCCCCCGTTCATGCTCTGCCTCTCTCTGTCCCAAAAATAAATAAAAAACGTTGAAAAAAAAAAAATTTTAATGTGAGGTGGGGAGAGGACGAACAGCAGGGGAGCAGGGTCCAGCCTGGCACCTCACTGGAAACACCACCTGGTGTCTGGCCAGCCCCACGCCTGGCCCCGGGTCCACAGGGTTTGGGGACCCGCCCCCGCCCTTACTTCCAGCTGGCAGATGCCCATGGTGCCATTCGTCCCCCGAACCGTGGCAAGGACAGCGTTAAAATGGGAAGTTATGTACAAAGGGACCCTACCCTCACCTCGGAATCCGAGGTCCAGTGTTTAGGGCTGGATTTCTTGCTCCCCACAAGCCAGCCCAGGTCCCGTGGTGGTCTGGTGCCCGCAGGAGAGAATTATAGGGCCCTCACCTAGCAAGATGGAATTTTCTGGAGGTTGGCCGAGCTTGTGTGATGTCACAAGGGCAACGGGGGGAGGCGGCTGGGGGGTGGAGCACTCTTCCTGGAGAAGCCAAGGAGTCTCACGGAGCCTTGCTGGAGACCCACATCCAGGTCCCTCCCACAAACACCCACCCCCACCGTGCCTAGTGAGTGGCCTCCCGCTCCTGGCCTGGCCAGCTATCACTCAGTCTTGTCTCTAGAAGTTTCCTGCAAATGCATTTACTCTGCACACCCGGCAATGCTTCTGGAGATGACAGCCTTTGGGGGATTCGTCAGAGGGGAAGGTCTCTCGGCCCCAGGAAAATGCAGGCGCCCCCGGAGTTTTCATGTGACCTCGTGGACCTCGATAAGCGGTGCTGCCCCTGGTGGCCGGTGGCAGACTCAGGTCCCTGCCCTGGAGCCCATGGTCTGGAGGAAGAGGTCTCGGTGAGGCGGGAACAGCACAGGTACATGGCGGCTGGCCCTCGTGGCCACGCCACCCTGGACAGCAGGCGGGTCCTGCCTCACAGGTGCAGAAACTGAGCTCCTGAGGAAGAAGATCTATCCAAGGCCACCTGAGTCCTGAGCCAGGGAACGGGAGCAGGAGCAGCTCAGAGCGTCCGGGGAGGGGGCGTCCCAATCACGTGGCCCGGGAGGCCCGGGGGGCGGGTAGTGCGGTGTGGGAGTCTGCCACGGTCCTTGGTTTTCTTCACCAGGCTTGGCCTGCCCTTCTGCCCTCCTGCCCCCCAGCGGCCAAGGCCGCCCGACCCGCCCGTCCACGCCTGGAGCCCGGCTCCCCAAGTCTGCTGTGCGTTCGGGCCACTGGGGAGTCTGCTCAAAGGCGAGTTTTGACTGCAGATTCGAGAGGCGCCGGGACCTTGACGCGCAGCAGGCGACGCTTGGAGGGCAGGTCGGCGACCACACCTGGAGGGCGAGGGTCTACAGGCCGCAGCGTCCAGCTGCCGGTTACTTAAAATCATACCTAAAATTTAAACTCACGGGGCGCCTGGGTGGCTCGGTCAGTTGAGCATCGGACTCTTGACTTCCGCTCAGGTCATGATTTCCCGGTCTGTGAGTTCGAGCCCCAGGCTGGTGGTGTGGAGCCTGCTTGGGACTCTCTCTCTCCCTCTCTGTCCCTCCCCCGCTGGCTCTGGCCCATACACGCACGCTCTCTCTCTCGTTCTCGAAAATAAACAAACTTTGGAAAAACATTTAAATGTTTTTAATAGAATTTCGATGAAATTTTAAATTTACATCCTGTCTCACTAGCTAAATTCCACGTGCTCGGTGGCCACGTGTGGCAGCCCAGAGCCTCGTCCACCACGGCACATGCGATTGCAGTCGGCTCTGCTGGGGGGTGAGGACAGCAAGAGCAGGCAGAGCGGTGATGCCGGACCAGCCCCGAGCCAGCGACGAGCCGGGCAGGGGCCCCGGATGCGGGCAACCGAGGGTCCTTCCCCCAGAGGCGCGAGGGCCACCCAGGAGGAGCCCTGGCCAGAACCACCGCGTTCAGCTGCCCCCACGCTCCTGGGCCACAGAAATCGTGCGAGACCACACACACGAGCTGCTGAAGCGTAGGGTGATTTGTCACACGGTGATGGAGGGCTGATCCCGGCAGGGGAGCCTCCCGGGGGTGACGGGTGAGACAGGTTTGGGATCAGGGCGGCCGGCCCAGAGGCGGTGCGAACGGGGACTGGAGAAACGGCACCCCGGCCTCGGGCGCTGATTCAGTGCCGTCTGTCGAGGGGGCGAGGGGCCCCTCGGGGCCACCAGGGCTTGGCGCACCACGGCCTGATGGGGTGGGGGGGGGGGGGGGGGGCGGGGGCAGGACACTGTCACCAGGAGCAGCCCGCTGTGCCTGAGCCCCGGGCAATGCTAGAAACTTCTGCCTTGAGACCCGCCTCGTGCCCCCACCTCCTCCCAGGCCCTGCCTGGGCCCAGGCACAGGCCCTGCCCCAGTGCCTGCTGGACCTTCAGAGAAAGGGACAAAGGAACAGATCCAGTGTCCAGCTTGCTGGTCTCCTCCTGTGCTGTCCCTTGTGCCCACACGGGCCGGATCCCACGCTGACCCCCTGCCATGCCCTTCCTTCTCCCCCCTCCCCCGCCATCATGGACCTCGGCCCTTATTTGGGGCCACATCTGGCCGCTTTCCTGCCGGCGGCAGATGGCAGACGCAGCCACAATCCTCTACACCCGTTCGCAGCTCCTCCGGTCGACCCTCCCCTTGAATCCGGACTCACCTCCCGACTTACTTGGCCTCAGACAGTGACAGCCATGTTGTTCAGGCTCGCCGCTTAGGCCTCAGGAAAGCTTGTGGGCCCACTCTCGATTTTTGGAACGGCCACCTTGGGAACACGCTCAGGCTGGTCCCTCGGGGATGAGAACCGGTTGCAGAGCGAGCAAGCCCGCCGGCCAAGGCGTCCTAGACCAGCCACCCCAGCCACTGCGGCAGCTGCCGGGAGACGTGTGAGCCCAGCCATGACCAGAAGACCCATCCGGCTGGTCTCAGCCCAAACTGCTGACCCCTAGAATCACAGTTAATGGAGAAAGACTTGGTCACTGCTTAGAGGCACTAAGCTTTGGGGTGGGCCGCCGCACAAGCAGAAGCTAACTGATGCGTGTGTTTGGTACATGCTCATCCTTGGAAAGCAGTATGGCTCCCGCCAGAGACCCTGAGAGCCTTGCACCTTCCCGGCCCCCTTCATAGCTTCATAGCACAGACATATGCCAGCCACCATGTTCCATGAATGGTGCCTCTGGATTTGTGCAGTGCACAACCTGTGCAGACACACAAACTGGCCCCAGAACACTAGGTACCCGAGCAGACCTGCCCCTCCAGACTCTGGATGGAGAGCTGGTGAGGTACCAACTCAGTGGCTACAGCCTGCTTGCACGGCGCCCACGGCGGCAGCTGCCAGCCACGGACGGACCCAGCAGGCCCATCTGTAGCATGATCTGTGGGCTCCGTTCCCTTCCACGCAGCCCCCAGGATGGTTCTCCAGTCTTTCCAAAATTCCCGCGAACTCCCAAAAACCTTTCAACAGATCCCCTCTCTGCTTAAATTAGAGAGACTCACACAGTCTTGCTTATGGCTAAGAAACACCTCGCACCCTCGCTTTGGATTTCCTGGATTAAACTGGGTTGTGCCTAGTGACCAACCTTGGTCCTCACCTGCCACCCAGTCCCCCCAGGAAGCAAGGTGGGCCCGCCATCCAAACAGTCTCCAGGGGTAGCCACCCGCGTGGGCGGAGAGCGAGAGCGGCTGTGCAGGCATGAGAGAGGCAGGAACGTGACACGGGGCTGCCCGGGGAGAGGGACCGTGGACAGGAACCCCAGCTGCCCCGCAGAAACACCCCGGTCACCCTCCCGTTGGGCCTGGACCAAGCTCTGTGCAGGTGCTTCCGGGACCTGGAGACCAGAGATTAACTGCATCCCAGGCCTAGAGCTTATCCTCCTCCAACACTCAGAACCACCCATTCTTCTGACTGGGCTTTTGTCTGGCGGCTCTAGATGGCCGCCACCGCCCTGGGGACCTGGGGACGCCGGCGGAGGAGGAGTCACGTGGACGAATCACGCGGTGGAGGATTTTCTGAAGGGCACAGCACCTCTGGGGACCGCAGCCCCTCCTTTCCCCCCCTGCCTGCCAGCCTTTGTTCCGCAGCATCTCCACCCCCCCACCCCCGCCTCTCACTGCTCACCCCTCCCCTCCTCTCCCTTCCCCTCTGTCCCCTCCCCCTTCCCTCCCCCTCCTCTCCTCTCTTCCCCCGCCCTCCCTCCTCTCCCCTCTCTTCCCCTCCCCTCCTTCCGCTTCCCTCCCCTCCCTGATACACACGCACACGCATGCACACGCATGTACACGCACACACGCGCTCACCATCCTAAAGAGCTCCTGCCTGCGCTGCTTGCGAAGGACGCTGGATGGCAGTGTGGACACGCGGATCCGGGCCGCGCTCTGCTCCCCCCGCCCCGTCTCCTCCCAGCCTCTCGCAGGGCCCCGAGGAGACTGCGCCGCAGCTCCGCGGTCACGCCTCAGTGCGGCACCTCATCAATCCCGGCTCTGTCCTCAACCACACCGCCCCCCCCACCCCACACTTTGCAAATCAGACTCTGCAGTCTGCACAAGAGGCCCCTTCTTGAAAAGTCGGGGGATTCAATTAGGGGCAGTGGTTCTGACTTCACGCCCGGGGGTTGACATCCTATCAGATGTGCTCTGCACCGATCGTAATCCCGCAGGAGCAGGTACGAAGGCCGAAGGCCGGTGTGCCTTCCCCGGCTGTCTGAGCACAGCTGAGTGCGGGAGGTGACAGGAGGGCTGGACCTGCTGAGCTTCCCCTAACTTCGGGAGACTTGGAGGCGACGTGAGAGCACAGAGGTGTTGACCCCCGCCCTCCTCACCTCCAAGTGAGGAAACGGAGGCCCCGAGGGGTGACGGGGCTCAGCATGGACTACGCAGGGGCCAGAAGAGCCCATGGAAGGAAGGCAGGTGCACGCGTCTCACCCACCGTCGGGCTGACAGAACAGGGGCTCCTTGCAGGGATGGAAAACAGTCTTGGGGCAGAGACAATGGCCGTGAGGCTGTGCACCTCAAGGCTTGGGGCCCCTGCAGGGCCCTGCCCAGCCACAGCCACAGGACCCCAAGGACTGGATCTGCCCCCAGCACAAGGCAGGGTCTGCGCACTGAGATGCCCCACATCTTCCCGACCCTGTGGATGGCAGGGGGGCCTCCAGCAGGGGTCTGCTGCTTTGCCTCCCCCCGCCCAGACCTACAGTTAAGCAGCGGCCAGTGTTGGCATGGGTCTGAGTCCCAAGCTCCAGTCCCCACAGAGCAAGTGACGAGGCCCAGGTAACACCTTTGTGTGCAGCAGGTGGTTCCAGGACAGGACCTGTGAATTTAGGGAACCCAAGCCCTCTTGAGTGGGCAGGAAGCTGCCACCCCTCCCTCTGGAGGGGGACATCACCTCCGTCCTGCTGGCTTGTAACCGTGCCTGCCCATTGCTCTGGAAGGCTCTAGGCAAACATCCTCAAAAACATGGTCCAGGGGCGCCTGGGGGGCTCAGTCTGTTGGGCATCCCACGTCGGCTCAGGTCATGATCTCACGGCTCATGGGTTCAAGCCCCATGTCAGGCTCTCTGCTGTCAGCACAGAGCACACTTCAGATCTTCTGTCTCTCTCTCTCTCTCTCTCTCTCTCTGCCCCTGCCCCACTTGCTCACGCTCTCTCCCTCTCTCTCTTAAAACTAAATAAACATTAAAGAATTAATTAATTAATTTGGAGCGCCTAGGTGGCTCAGGCTAAGCATCTGACTTCAGCTCAGGTCATGAGCTAGAGCCCCGCACTGGGCTCCGTGCTGACAGCTCAGAGCCTGGAGCCAGCTACAGATTCTGTGTCTTCCTCTCTCTGCCCCTTCCCCGCTCATACTCTGTCTCTCTCTGTCTCAAAAATAAATATTAAAAAATAATACCTAATTTAAAAAATAAAAACATGGTCCAGAACACTGGCCGGCCTCACTCACAAGACACAAGGAACACTGGACGCCCCTGGAGAACTGCTCCCACAACCTCAGCTGGGTCTTCTGTGTGTGCTCACGTGTTGTATTCTTGAAACAGGAAGAGGTTTACTTTTTACTAGGGATTCTGACGCACAGAGCAGAGAAGCAGCACAGGTGATCAGAGCAGACAGTTCTGGAATGGCTCCCAGTGGACCTTGCCTCCCCATCCTGTGAAATCCCCTCCCTGAGCTGGACTAGACATGGTGGTTCACTCCTTGTGAACAGAACACTTCCCAGACCAGGTCACAAAGGACCATCACGGTCCTGCTCTGGCCCTTCCTCGCGACTCTGACACAGCCAGCCGTTGTGTTGAGAGCTGCCCAGCAGAGGGGCCCAAGGGACAAAGAGCCGGATCCCGCCCATAGGCACGAGGGTCTGGCTAACCCCAAAAAAGTCCTCATCCACGGGAAGCGTGAGACACTTAATATCTGTTTTCGCAAGACACTAGGTTTGGGGTAATAACACCAGGCGCTCACCTGTCAGGTCTAGAGGACTTTTCCTTTCCCCGAAACCTGAGTTGGCAGCAAGCAAAATTGTCCCTGCTTGGACAGTAGTGGAAAGGAACATAGATTTTATTGCCATTTACAGAACTATTGGCTAGAGTCACGTGGGTTCTTTTCCAGACAGAAATTCAAAGGAAGACAGCAATTCAAGAGCCCACGACCATTGTGGGTACTTGACGATTATCATGTTTAAGCTTTTATTTTATAGTTGGGACAAAGGCAAGAGCAATTCTGAGTAATGATTCCATAATGAGATTTGGCTACAATACAAGTGATAAAACCTCACGTGAGAAATAACCCCCGGAAACCTCTTTCCTCCCGGGCGCTCGCTCATCTGCGGTTCAGAGGCCGCCGTCGCCCCGCCCCCAGCGGGGCCCCGCCCCGCCCCGCCCCGCCCCGCCCCGAGCAGGCGGCAGGTGCGTCCGGGACCGCGCGCGCGCGCGCGCGCGCGCGCGCACTGCTCCGCTGGGGACACGTGCGCAGCGCGCTCACACGTGCTCCTTGTCGAACTCGCACAGGAAGTGCATGGTGACGTGGCAGGCCACGTCGTTCCAGCCGCCCGAGGCCACCATCTCCACGCAGTCCTCCTCGTCGTACGCGTTGTTGGGCTCGCCGCTGCGCCACTTGTTGAAGGTCTGCATGGGCGAGCGGTCCGAGTACACGAACGTGCCCTCCCTCTCCAGGTCGTTGATGCCGATGAAGACGCGGGCCAGGCCGGCCTGCGCGATGTAGGCGGCCATCAGCCCGTTGGCCGCCTCGTCCTTGGGCATGCCCAGCGTGCCCCCGCGGCCCTGGCACGACAGCTGCGCGTCCACGTAGCGCTTCTCCTCCTTCACCAGCAGGTAGATCTTGCTGTCGGTCTCGCGCACGCCGGCGACAGCTGCGGGGGGGGGCAGTGCTGGAAAGTGAGCGCTCGCGTTCTGTAAGCACACTCGGGGCGCCGCACGTGCACACCCGCGGGACGCGGACGTGGGGACACGGCCTCCCGAGTCCCTCCGTACTCCCTCCGCCCCGCCCCCCTGGGCTGGGGTTGCGCGTACCATTTTTTATGAATTTCAGCTCCGCCGTCAGCTGGCTGACCTGGTTGTCCGTCTCCCCGATGGCCTTCCTCAGCTGGCTGCACTCACACGGGATGCCTGCGGACGCCGGCCCCTGTGTTAGTGAGACCAGACGGGACCGTGCCCGGGGTAGCAGCGCCCCCCCGCCCCCCGCCCAGATACAAAGTGCATTCGGCGAGGAGCAGGCGGGGCCTTGGAGGCCGGGACACCCAGATAGCGGGCTTCGTCCCCAAGGCGACGGGAGGGGTGCGGGAACTTCAGCAGGACAGGACCAAGCCCGACCTGTTTTATTTTATTTGTACCTTAAAGTTTATTTATTAAGATAGCGCATAAGTGGGGGAGGGGCAGAGGACGACAGAGAGAGAGAGAGAGAGAGAGAAAGAGAGAATCCCAAGCAGGCTCCATGCTGTCTGTGTGGAGCCCACACTCACCTACCGTGAGACTATGACCTGAGCCGGAACCAAGAGTCAGAGGCATAACCGACAGAGCCACCCAGGTGCCCCAGAGACCCACCTGTTTTAAAATTGGGCTCTGTTTTCCTGGGAAGGAAGAGGGGCGGTGCAGGGGAGGTGGGTGGAGGGTGGCCTTGTGGCAGCAACTCAGACTGTGGGGTTGGGGACGGCGACTGTGCGGAAGCAGAGAAGCCAGAACATCTGAGGAAATGAGGGCCCAGGAGCACGCCTGCTTGGGATTCCCTGTCTCTCCCTCTCTCCCTGCCCCTCCCTTGTCCATGGATGGATCTGAAGGCATTCTTGCCGCGTGAGGTGAGCCAGGCAGAGAAGACAAATCCTGCAGGACCTCACTTACATGTGTGGTGGGGGAGGGGAGCTGGAGGCAGGGGGTCAAACGGTGCAGACGCCCCACCCCCACCCCGGCTAAGATAAATGCCCACCAGGGATCCGATACACAAAGTTAACACTGCTCTGTAGCACACGGGACGGCTGCCGAGAGACCCAGTCCCCAGAGCTCTCCTGGCAAGTCCTGCTTTCTTCCGTCTTTTCTTTTTATTGTGTCTACGCGAGAAGACGGATGTTAGTGGAACCTATTGTGGCCGCTTTGCGGTATCTGTGGATCAAACCGTCGTGCTGTACGTCTTAACCTTCTCCAGGGAGGTATGTCATTATTTTTCAATGAGATTGGGAGAAAGTGCAAGTTTTAATACATTTTTTTACAAACCCTTGGGCCCCCTGCGCCATACCTGGTTCTCCATTAGGGCCGGGGGGCCCTATGTCACCAGAATCTCCTTTTTCACCTGAAAAAGGCAAGCAAAGTCAAAATCACCAAGTGGAGCTGGGACACGTCACTCAAGTTCAGAATTATCAGGGTTAACAACGTTCCGTGTGTCGTGTCCTAGGATCTTCCCCTGGATAACAGTGTTGTTTCTTCCATGTGTAACATCCTAGGAGTTTCCCCTGGACCCTCTTTTTGCTGTGAATACAGAGAACTGTATTCTATAGATCTCTAATTCTTCAGGCTCTCTCGATGTGACATGGGACACAGGCCTATCACTAGATTTTAGAGACTGCCAGATGATCCTTCTTTAAATCGACTCCAAAAACCCCAGATGTCTCATAGAACAATGTGTAGGTTCATGTCATGAACCTTTAACCCCCTGGGTCAGTAACAACTAACCCTGACTCCTACCTGTGCCCTCATGATGGCAGGGAAACTCAGGGAGAACGTGTCATGTGGGCACTGGGGTGGACCTGGGGACAGTCTCACCCCAATGGAGTAGAGAGTCCTTCCTGAGCCCTCTCCAAGGGCACCAGGGCCCCCACCTGGCCTGTCATGCTGCCTCCTGGAGACAGGATGTGCCATGCAGCCCTCCTGCCCAACCTTGCCCCGCAGCTTATAAAGGAAAGGCGGGGGGGGGGGGGGGGGGGCGCCTGGGTGGCTCAGTCGGTTAGGTGTCCGACTTCAGCTTAGGTTATGATCTCACAGTGTGTGAGTTCAAGCCCCGCGTCGGGCTCTGTGCTGACAGCTCAGAGCCTGGAGCCTGCTTCGGATTCTGTGTCCCCTCTCTCTCTCTCTGCCCCTGCTCCACTCGTGCTCTGTCTTGCTCTCTCAAAAATAAATGTTAAAAAAAATTTTTTTTTTAAAAAGGAAAGGGGTTGGACACCACCATGGCCACCAAGCTTCCTGGCTGCCCTAAAATGAATAAACTTTAAAAAAAAAAAAAGACTTAAAAAAATAAAATAGATAAAATAAATATAAAACAATAAAACACACAACGAATGTACAAAGGCGCGTGAGCACTCCTACAGCGCTTTCTCCTCCCCGAGAGCCTAAACATCCGGCTGGGGCGGGCAGTGGAGGACCAGTGTCCCCTCCCTCTCTGCAGTCTCAGCACATTCTGGTGGGGGGGGGGGGCGGGGGGGGGGAGCGCGCCAGGTCCGTCCAGACGACCCCTGTGACTCTCACCAGCATCAGGGCTCAGGAATGACAGACAGGGCAGCCTGACGAGCACGTGAACTAAGCTGCATGAGGGGCTTGCTGGCAAGCTGTCCCGCGGTGAGACACAGACATGTATTCAGAGCACACGCTGTACGTGAAAAGCACACACACCCCTACTCGCATGCCAACATCCATGGCGCTCTGCGCAGCACCTAACCAGGACCTAACGGGTGGAAACAGCCCAAATCTCTGCCGACAGACTCGTGAATAAGTAAGATGCAGTGTGGCCATGATTCAGCCTTTTAAAAAGGAAGGAAATGCTGACCTAGCTACAACGTAGAGGAGCCTAGAACACGTCACGCTCTGTGACAGAAGTCAGACACAGATGACAAATCTGATAGGGTTCCATTCACGTGAATGACCTAGAACCTGGAGCACAAAGTCATGGACCCTAAGAGTAGTGGTGAGCACGGCTGAGGGCGGGGACCGGGGGACGCTGCCTCACGATGACCGAGTTTCTCTCCGGGGCCATGAGAACATTTTGCAAACGGTGGTGAAGGTGGCACAACAAAGGTACTTCATGCCACCGACTTGTACGCCTGAAAATAGCTAACGTAGCAGATCTTATATTAGGGATGCTTTACCGCAGTTTTTCAAAGCCTTTGCAAAGCACACGTCTCTCCCGGTGCCACGCGGATCTATCTATGTGCTCTTTACGTAAGGAGTGGGCCATCCCGAACAGGTGCTCCCCGGAGCACCTGAGCTCCGCTGAGCTGGCCGCAGCACCCGTCACACTCCTGGCCGAGAACCTGCCGGGGATGGGCTGAGGCCGGGGGAGGTGTGTGAGCACCGATCAGAACAAACCACCCAAACCCACTCGCAGCCCAAACCCCCGAGGCAGGTTACTGAGGCAGAAGAAACCCGGCACCAGAGTTGGGCAGGCCACGCGGAACCCGCCCCCTGCGCCGCACCCTCACGTTGCCAAGCCCTGGTCGTCCCCAGCCTCGGCCTCCTCATTAGCACCCTTGGGGGGGGGGGGGACACCCCCGTGGCCTCGCTTACTGAGAGCACAGGGCACACCAGGGGCCCAGGGAGGGTTTGCTGACTGGGCGGCGAGAGAGACAGAGGGGCTGTGTGGCTCGAGGCCACATCCTGACCTGCCTGAGCCCCAGTTCCCTGACCTGCCCGCCCCTGCAGGGCCGTACGGTCAGAGGAGGTCTCGACGCGGACCCAGGCAAGTGCAGGCGTCTCGTCACTAAAGGGCTGCCCTCACTGGCTGTTGCCTTCCTGGGCCCCGTTCGCACTCAGAGACACCCCACAGTTTCAAAAAGTCACCAGAGCTGGAGGTGGACAGACAGCGTTTCCGGAACACCATCCTTCCATTAGTCAAACGGGGCTCCGGCGTCTCGTTAAACTGGTTACGGAAGTGGTAGTGACCGTCCTGCCAAGCACACCAGCCCCGGATCCCCCTCCTGGGTGCCCTGTGCGCCCTCCAGGACAGGAGCCCTCGCCCCGCCCTGGTGGGCGCACAGCCAGCAGGTGAGTCTGACCACCACTGCCCGGTGCAAACCCTGAGACCACAGCATCACGTAGAAAGCACACAGAAGCACAGCCGCCAGGCGGGACTGGCCAGTCTGCAACCATCCCCTGAGCCTGGGAAGGGATAGGGCAAGAAGTGCGTCGCAAATACCTTTAGAACCAATGGGACCAATTTTTCCATGGCGACCCACACTGCCCTTCTGTCCTTTGTCACCCATGTCTCCTGTAGAAAACAACAAGATCAAAGTTGGTTGGTGCGTAGGTAACCCGGCATGCCTCCTGTTCAACATCGCACATGCACACACACACGCACACATGCACGAGAGGAGACGGAAAATGTACGTCTGTCCTCTTAGTCTCTTCAAGGTCACATATGTGACGGACCCTGGAAGGTTCTTCACAGGTCGCTGTTGATAACGTTTTCCAGAGGAAGACACACCTCGCCTAAAAGTCACACACACTATGGAACAAAGGGGGCCCGCGGTGCATCCCTAATCCTGAACTCAGTCGAGGCCCCTCCGGTTACGTCCATGGACAAGGTTGTCTGTCCTCCGTCCCAGCCCGTCTTCCTGCGCCTGGCCCCAGACCAAGTTGAGCAGACCACACTCCTGCAAAGGGGCACACGGGTCACCCTCCACCGCCCGCTGGTGGGGGAGAAGGAAGAGGGCGAGGAGGATCCTGGGAATGCCCGTAGGGTCACTAGTCTTCCAGCGAGGCCGGCTTACACACCACCTGCAGTCCCATCACCGCAGCTTGGAGGGGGTCACCAGCCCTGTGCTGCCCCTCACCTCCTCCATACTTCCCATCACCGTAGGCTGGCCCGGTGACTGGTCCTCACGCCATGACCCCAGTGACGTCCTCGTAACAGTCCCCATGCGACTGTCCTCGCCGACCAGCTCACTAAGACCAAGAACGGCCCTCCTCACCCACTCACGGAACCAATCACGTCAGTGGGGGGATTTTCTCCACACTCAGACTTTCTCCCACAAAGTGTCCTGAAACTGTCAGCATCCATACCTGCCTGTCCGCTGGTGATCGCCACAGACCGCAAGCCAAGCTGGCCAGCGTCAAACAAACACGCAGAACATTCGGTAGAAGAAACACAAGATCGGCTTTAATTTAAGAATCTGAAACTACGTGAAACTCAGCATAAGCAGCTCGGCAGGAGAGACGTGGTCGGAAGGACTGTGTGTGACGCAGATGAGGCTTTGTCCTGCTGTCCTGACGCCCACCCTCTCCTTAACCCTGAGGACTTCCCAGCCAAGAGCTCTTAGTCTTGCGATATTCCCTAAGTTCGGGACAGAGACGAGAGGCTTCGGATGAGCTGCAGCTCAAACGGAAACACACCGGTCACACACAGAGCTGGCTGAGGCTCGCACAGGAAGCACACTCACGCCCATTCTCTTACACGAGTGGCTCACGGCACAGAGGAGACGCAGAGGACTTGAGTGGCTTGTCCGGGTCAAGTGCCCGGGGTACGGCAGGGCCAGGACCTAGCTGTGACCGCAGATCTGAGACCCCACGGGAGGCGGGGGATGCCACAGAAACCGAGGCCAGGCTGGCCCAGCCACCACAGAGACGACTCAGGCCACAGGACCTGCGGACTGCGTGCTGTGCCAGTGCCAGGGACATGGGGCGACAGGACTGAGACCTGCGGGGAAGATCTGGGGGCGATCAGACACCTGTAACGGGTGTAATAACCAGAGAGGGTGTGAGTAAGCCCTGGGAGGGGCCTGAACCCATGGACCGGGGTGGAGGAAGGATGGAGCGGGGTGGGAGTCAGGGAGGAGAGTGACAGGATGCCATTGGTGCTTGGCCCGCAAAGGGGCTGGAAGGGGGCGCAGACACAGGGTCGGGGGAGGAGGCCCCGGCGGGACGGTGTGGGAGCAGCAGTACCAAATGTCATGGACGGCCCATGTGAGGGGTGACGGCGGCAGCAGGGGACCCCCCCTCCCCGGGCACGCGGAGGTGGGGGAGGGCAGGGAAGCTGGGGTGTGGGGCAAGGCTGGCTGTGACTCAGTGTGCCTTGAGGGCCCCCGGCCGGTGTGTCCGCGGTTACTGGCAACAGGCAGCCCGGTGACGTTGCCCCGAGGGGACGGGCCCCGGGGACCCCACTGCAGGAGGGGGCGACCGCAGGGTCAGAGCCCAGTGAGACAGGTGGGACTGGGCGAGAGCATGAGGCCCGGGGTGGGTGGGGTGGGGGGTCCCAGTGGGGCAGCAAGGAAGGGCAGGTGCGGAGACGGCGCCCCCTAGTGCGGGGCAGCCCCCACTGCGCCAGCCTGGGGCACAGCGGTCCCTGTGCCGCTGAGCGCTATCTGCGCTGCTCTGTCCCCATCCTCGCCAGCCCTGCCTCCCGTCCTCAGCCAGACGACCCTGAGTCGCCCGGCCACACTCCAGTCACCAGGCGGGCCCATCCTGCTGACGGGGTCCACAGGACAGGCTCGCCTTCATCAACCCCAACCGCGAGCCGCCAGGGCAGCAAAGGAAGACGGCCAAGAACAGGTCTCAGGCCAGCAGTCAGCCCCCCACGTGCCTGCCCGGTGATCCCGCACCAGACAGCGCCGCCCGCGGTGAAACACGCCCAACATTCGTCTTCCTCCAGGCCGCGCCCCTGACGTTTCCATTCTCGCTGGAACGGCCGCCTCTTCTCTGAGCACGGCGGCCGTTCTGTCTTTGTTCATCTAGCGATGACACCTCCCCCCCAGGCAGAGTGTCCCAGCACGGCCCGACCATCACCTCCCCAGGGAACTGAAGTTCGCCCCACCCCACCCAGTGTCCGCTGCTGAAGCCCTAACCCCTAACCGGGGGCTGCAGGTGGGCCTTGGGAGGTGACCGGGCTTAGATGAGGGCACGAGGGTGGGGCCCTGGTTGGAAAGAGAGACGCAGGTGGGGGAAAGAGCGCCGTCCCCCGCCGGGGACGAGGTCCTCACCAGAGGCAGCCGGATCTGGACGTCCAGCCTCCAGCACCGGGAGGAATTGATTCCTGGTGACTGTGGCGTGTCCACTCAGCCTCTTGCAAAGAGCATTCTGCGGAAACATCAACGTTCCCTGGGAGGCGTCAGTGTTAGTGCTGCGCACGGCCTGTGCTCCCCCTGCCGGCCTCGTTCCCCAGGCCTCCCTTCGAAAGGCTAACCTAGCTGTCCCCCAACTCTCCACGGGTCCCCCTTCCTGGGGCCCCGGGAGGGATCTCGAGTGCCGGAGAAGCTGGGCTGGGCCGCAGGACAGGTGTCAGGATGACCTCAGCATGTGTGCCTCTGTAACTGTCGCGAGTCCCCCACACCTGAGGTCGTTTTGCTTTTTTTCACTCAGCGGTCAGCCGTGACGGCAGTCTGCTGGGACATTCGGTGTCTAGTCCCCACGGACGTCCTCAGGCCCACTAAATACCACACAAGCTCCGAACGGCGCTCCCACGAAGGCAGCGTCCAGAGCAGGACGTCTCGGTGGAGACCGCCCGACCGAACCCTGTCTCCAGATGGGAAGGCAGAGGCCCAGAGAGACCGGGAGGCTTGCACCTGCGCTAACCGGCTGGGCCCCCGCTGAATCCCCCGACACAGGGGCAGGGCCGCCAGATCCGGGAGGATGATGGAGTGCGCCTTCCTGTCCAAAAGCCCGGACACGACAGAGGAGACTGGGAGCCACAGTAGAGCACAGACTGGACGTGAGGGCGGCCTCATCACGGGACTGAAGAGCCTGTGGCCGCTGGGAAGATCCCACCCCGAAATGTGGGAGGGGATTCTCCCTGAGCCCTACCCCCGCGCCCCCTGCCCCGCACAGAGAAACTGAAAACACCTGGCCCTCTGCCCCCATCCAGACTCGCCTCCCTCCCGCACAGGGAAGGGGAAGGGGTGGGGAGAGCCAGAGGAGAGTGCCTGCCTGCAGGTGCGTGGCTGCTAAGTGTTTTCCCCACCTCCACAGAACGATTAATTACTGATTGATTTCATCAGCGGAAAACGCGCCCTGAGGGTCCCGCACACATCCTGCCTTCTGAGTAACTTGAAACCAGGGAGTAACTTGAGAGCGTTTGGCTCTCGGCCCAGCTCCAAATGGCGCGGCCAACCAGCGTTAACGCTGATTCAAGGTCGCTGCTGTCACGTGCCTCCCGGCCCCTGCCCTTGGAGAAGTGTGGGACCGTGCCTTGGGGGCTCCGGGGAAAATGGGTGCCAGGAGGGACATCGCACAGCTCACGGAGCAGGGTGACAGAGGTGGTCGTGGGGCCCTCGGCACGCTGGCACCCGGGTCTCAGACATCAGCCTCCGGAGCCGCGAAAGAATAAACGGCTGTTGTTTACACCGCGGGGCCCGTGGTATTTGTCGTGGCAGCGCTAACAGTCCAGTACGCTTTCTCTGCCTCCAGCGAAACTGGGATTCAGAGAGGCAAAGCCACCCACCTCGAGTCACACAGCGAGCTGGGCAGGCCTATTGTTCAGTGGCCTAGAGCACGGACCCAGCACATGAGACCCCGATCGCAGTCCTTTGCCCATGCAAGCTGGGACAAGTTACGGTCCTCTCTGAGCCTCTGGGTCCTCTCTGTAAAGGGGACCCTGGGTCGCTGAGCGCATGGTAACGTACGTTCGTTCAGACTGAGGTCTCCTTCTCCAGCCCACACCTCGGCTGAGGAGCAGGGGCCGGTCTTCCAGCACCAGAGAGGCTCCCCGTGGAGCCAGTCACACCCGGAAGGCTACACTGCCACGAACGGGGCTGAAAGTATGCTACGGACTTATGGGAAGACAAACACCACCCCCCGCCCCGGGCTGCCTCGGCCGAGGCTGAGGACACCTGGCCATGGGGACCCGGGACAGCTGCCAGTTGGCCCTGCTTTACCTATCGCCAGACTGTCCCTTTTGCCCTCAACAATGTCCTCTTCCACCGGGCCCCCCTCCACAGGCCCTGAGACGTGGCAAAACCCGGTCGTGCCACACACCGCAACAACCTTACAGGAGGGCCGGTGTGGGGAAGGGCTGGCCCTGGGGACCTCGAGGCCTGAGTGCAGGTCAGAGACTCCACACCTCCATGCACGGCTCCCACCCGCTGCAGACCTGCTTTCACTGAGCAGAATGAGCAGAGCCATCCTTTGCCGGTGCTGGGCGATGCACACACGAACATACGCACACACATGCATATACACAAGTGTGCAAGTATGTGTGCACACGCATGTGCACATATATACATACGACACACTCATGCAAGCACGCACCCATACGTGCCAACATAAATGCATGTGTAAATGCGTGTCCTTGTGTGCACACACATACGTGCCAACATACACGCGCCTATTCCAACATACGTACACACGTAGAAGCATACGCACACCCCATACACCCGTGTGTGTGCACAAGTGTGTGCACGAACACAAACGTATCTTTTATCCGCACACCTCTCGAGGTTGTGAAGCTGGTAAGCACCGGCTGGGCTTGAACCCAGACCAACAGGGCACCCAGGAGGCCCCCCCCACACACTCGCCCCCTGCCACAGCCCCTGTGCACTGACCTACCCCTGGGGTGGCTACCGTTCCCAATAGGAACGTTCTGTCTCTTGGGTGTGTTGGAGACGCAAAGGTAAGAACCATTAAACTCCCCCGAGATGGTCAGCACATTCTCCATAGCGATCCCGGGCGGTTTGTGTAGCTGACTTGTTTTGACTCGCAGACGTTTCTTGGGCGGAGAAATAGTGTGGTAATAAGCCCGGAGGCTCTCACGGGAGTACCGATAAGAACGAGAGCTCTTGGCCTTTTTGCCTGCTTCCGGGAAGGTTTTCTTGCCCTCCAAACGACAAGAAGCTTTTTGCAAAGAGCAAACAAATTTCCCTGCCTCGGATGTAGGAGGTGATTGGAAATGCACCAGACGCACTTAGATCCCGTCCCCGTAAGTTTGAAGAGCTGGTGGAGGCTCCCCAGGGAGCCGGGAGCTGACGTGATGTTCCTCCCTCGTCCCGTCCCACTAATGAGCAGCGTACAAGAGCGTGTCTGTCCTCTAGACACACAGGAGGAACGAAGGAGCGGGAGCAGAGCACAGCAGGCACGTGATTCTGATTAATTTTAATGAAGATCTCACACAGTCCTTTGAAGTGGAGACGGGGGAGAGAGGGCACTCGGAATTCACTTCCTCAGCGATTTTTAACGAAGGGTAATGTGCACGTTGCAGAACCCAGAAAGCCTGTCACCGACACAGGGTCACCCTCCACCTTGGCGCGCCAGGAGGGCCCTGGCTTCCAAGGGGAGTGGCCCGGGGGCCCCCCTAGTCTTGTCCTCCTAGCAGGGCGCCTTGAAAACGTGGATGACACACTTAGCAGGCCGTGTCAGCAGAGCCAGCCCTGTACGGTTTCCACCTTGCTGTGCAGGCTAGAAATGTGCAAATTACGCTTATTTCAGTAAAGGACAAAGGACAGCAGGAGGTTTCTGAAGCCCCTTCTGCTGGACTCTGTTATTTCAGAAAAGGCATCCATCGGCTGGCGGGCACTTTCTCCTGTTTGAGTCCCCCTGGCAGGGGGGCCGCTCCGTGTGCCCACCCGAGCCCCTCCCCCCGCCCCAGCACACAGCAAATCCGCCAGAAGCCCCACGGGACGCGGTTGCACTTTACGGGATCCGAGATGAGAAGGGCACCCAGGTGAGGACGAGCAGATGTTCACGACCGACCTGCAGCGCAGACGCTGGAACGCTGTTCCACGCGGGAACAGCACCGCCTGGGCGCCTGCCGACGGTGCCCGCGTCTCAGCCGCCTCCGGAACAGAAGCTGCCCTGTAACGAGGGCCCGGCTGGTTCCCTTGTGCGCCACGGTTTGAGAAGCAGCAGCGGAGCAGAGCCAGTGAGAAGAACCCAGCTCTGCGTGGCGATCCTTGGCCACAGACCCACGTCTGCACCCCTGGGGCCCTCGGCGCGGCAGACAGGGTCACCGCAGATTTCAAAGATGTTTGAAGAGGCTGAATTTCAAACTATTTGTCAGTTGATCAAGGTCTTTCCAAGCGCCGGTCTCGCGTGAGACCAAGATGAAAGCGGGTGGGTCACGCCCACCACGCACGGTGCGGACTTGCCATTAAAGGCCAGTCACCAGCGGGGCCACTTCCGAAGGACCCCAGGAGAAATGCCCCTCAGGCCTCGATGCCAGAGACAGTTTGCAAGCGTAAGCAGCTCACGTGTTTTGCCAGATGGAGTCCGAGTCCCATTGTCTTCGGGACCTGCAAAGCCCTAAGACTAGGCGGCAGCCTGGGGGGGGGCGGGAGGGCCCACGACGACCCGGAGCCCGCAGGACGCCCTCTGCCTGCAGGTGCTCCGTGCTGTGGACACTTGCGCTGCTTCACAAAGAGAGGAAGTTTGAGAGTCGCTGACCTAAGTGGCTGTGTCATTCTTCTGGCACTGATGTGAGAACTTTGGAGCCGTCTCGGCGGGTCACCTGACCGAATGCAGAGGACCTCACTGCGTGAATTTCATCCAGATAACCTCATCCGGGGGCTCCTGGGTGATCCAGTCGGTTGAGCGTCCCACTCTTGACTTTGGCTCAGGTTATGAGCTCCCAGTTCGTGGGTTCGAGCCCCGCGTCGGGCTCTGCTCTGACAGCACGGAGCCTGCTTGGCATCCTCTGACCCCCTCTCTCTCTGCCCCCCTTTTCTCTGCAGATGCATGCACTCTCTCTAAAATAAAAAAATTTTTATGTAACAATCTTATGTTATCCATACGTATTTTGTGGTGTCCAAAATTTTCTACCTTAGCTGAAACGTAATATGTTGTATTTTAAATTTTTTTTTTCAACGTTTTTTATTTATTTTTGGGACAGAGAGAGACAGAGCATGAACGGGGGAGGGGCAGAGAGAGAGGGAGACACAGAATCGGAACCAGGCTCCAGGCTCCGAGCCATCAGCCCAGAGCCTGACGCGGGGCTCGAACTCACGGACCGCGAGATCGTGACCTGGCTGAAGTCGGACGCTTAACCGACTGCGCCACCCAGGCGCCCCAATATGTTGTGTTTTAAACATGCCATGAGGGGCGCCTGGGTGGCGCAGTCGGTTAAGCGTCCGACTTCAGCCAGGTCACGATCTCGCGGTCCGTGAGTTCGAGCCCCGCGTCAGGCTCTGGGCTGATGGCTCGGAGCCTGGAGCCTGGTTCCGATTCTGTGTCTCCCTCTCTCTCTGCCCCTCCCCCGTTCATGCTCTGTCTCTCTCTGTCCCAAAAATAAATAAAAAAATGTTGAAAAAAAATAAACATGCCATGAAACAAAACAGAATGGGGAGAAGGGGAGGGAGAGAGATTAGCGGATTAGCCGTGGAGGCAAAGGGCGATCTAAGGGTCCCTCCCGCACTTCCAGCAGCAGCCCTGAGGGTGAGGGGCACTCTCTCCACTGTGGGGAGCAGCAGGCCCCCATCAGCGGCTCCTAGAGATCTGCCCAAGATGTGAAGGAGGGGCTGAGCCCCAAAGGCAGTGTTGGGACCACAGATCCATCCAGTCCCGGGACTTCCCCCAAAGGAGGAAGCCCTGCTCTGGCGCACTTGTGGAAAATGACTCGTCAGGGAAGGGACCCGCCCTGCAGTGGTGAACAGAGAGGAGGGGAGGGACTCGCCCAGACACTGAGCCAGAAGGACAGGAGGCTCAGGGTGTCGTCAGCACTCAACGAGACCCAAGGCTGCGGAGCCTCAGATGAGAAAGTGGGTTGGAAAGTTGAGGGCAAGACTCTGCACGTGAACTCTCCTGGCAGCGGTTGGACCAGGTGCTGGAGAGAGGCTCTGGGGACCCTCAGCAGCCACCGTGAGGCAGGTGGACGACGCCGTGTGCAAGCGGGAGCACCCCGAGAAGGGCGGAGGACCCCACCGCTGAGGCCCGGACGGTGCCCCACCTGGGACAGCCAGATCACAGCTGAGGAAGCTGCAGGGCGGTGCTGTGGGCAGGAAGCCGGCGTCAGGGCAACCGGGTGAAAGCTCAGAACGGCAGCATCGGTCACCAGTAAAATGTGATAGAGATTTAAAAACCAATAAACTTTCGATACTTCTCAAGGAGTCCAGTAATATTTACATGGAAAAAAATGATTCCGAGAAGTGAAAAAAGGCGGCGGTCCCTTTGCCCACGCCCAGGTGGTGCCCAGACTGCTAAGAGCAGACACGTCCTGGACCCCCGGTTCCTGCAAGGCTCGCTGCTGTCGGCGTGCATCTCCGCGGGAGAGAAGAGCCTTCTGGAAGCTACAGGTGTCGGAGACCGGACACCAGGAAGAGTGTGGCCGAGCGGTGGCTGTGAGCCACCAAAACCCTCCCGGACAGGAGGGGAGGGTGGGAAAGAGGGTGGGAGGACCCTCAGGCCCTAAGCGGCTGCCACCCCATGCTGCACAGAGGCCGGGGGGAAGGGGGTCTGTGGAGGCCCCGGGAGCTGAGCTCATCCTTCCTGGGAGCTTTGCTACAGGGGAGCCGGGCCTGGCACTTCCGAGGTCGCCCACAGCTCTCTCCACGTCCAGCGCAGACCGTGAGGGCACTGTCAGCACGCAGGGTATCTGTAGGAGGCCAGAGACTACAAACCCTCACCCCAGGGACACCTGCTGTAGGTCCAGCCACCTTTATAAAATGCGCCAACATCTGGGGCGCCTGGGTGGCGCAGTCGGTTAAGCGTCCGACTTCAGCCAGGTCACGATCTCGCGGTCTGTGAGTTCGAGCCCCGCGTCAGGCTCTGGGCTGATGGCTCAGAGCCTGGAGCCTGTTTCCGATTCTGTGTCTCCCTCTCTATCTGCCCCTCCCCCGTTCATGCTCTGTCTCTCTCTGTCCCAAAAATAAATTTAAAAAAATAAATAAATAAATAAATAAAAAATAAAATAAAATGCGCCAACATCAAAAATCAGCTCGTGGTCTTTGCCAAAAATATGGAAGGAACGAGGAAGGGGCGCCTGGGTGGCTCAGTCAGTTAAGCATCTGACTTCAGCTCAGGTCATGATCTCGCGGTTTGTGGTTTCGAGCCTCGTGTCGGGCTCTGTGCTGACAGTATGGAGCCTGCTTGGATTCTCTCTCTCCCTCTCTGTCAGCTCCTCTGTAGCTCTCTCTCTCTCTCTCTCTGCCCCTGTCCCACTCACTCTCTTTCTCAAGGTAAAGAAAAGAAACAGCATGCAAATTTATGTGAACAACGTAATCACAACAAAGCAAAAAAAGGCACGAGAAAAGGAAACATACTGAAAATAAGTAGCAGTCTCTGGGTGATTTTAGTATGGCTGACTTTCTCACTTCCGGTATGCATAAACCTTCTATCAGAGCACCTGTTACTGCTGTGCGTTGGAGAGAGCTGAAACAAGGCAGTCACTTAATGAAGGCAGGACTTCACTGCCACTTGCCTGTTGAGCTCAAACACGGTGACTTGGAAGACACATCAGTGAAACGGGATCGTGAGATGAATTTGTGAGCATCTAGGATTAGGGAGCTAGCCCACTTCCCGGCTGCACAATATAGAATCGTCCCCACAAAGAAGTGGAGAAACATCCTCTTACCACTGTGTAAATTCCATAATTAGTTCCGTAATAAAACAAGAGGTACATGTACAGCACTTTCCACTTTCCGGAGAAGTACGGTAATAAACTGAAAACAGCAAGCGCTGTAGTTCTGAGATACTGTTATCACAACCCAAGCACTTTGCGAAGCACAAGCTGACCACGGAGCCCCCCCCCCCCCCGCCCCGCCGGCCCCCCGGGGTCGGCTCTCCTCCCGGTCAGCTGGGCCGGCTTGCTGCAGGGGCCCCAGGAGAGGGGCTCCTGCCTCCCTCACTCCTGCGTTCACTCGGCACACGGATGGAGTGCTCCAGAAAATAGGGGAAGAGTGCATAAGGAGGTACGCACAGATAGCCTTTTTGAAGTCTTCTCAGGAAACGTATTCTAAGGAGATATTCAGAGGTAGGAAAAGTATCTTACGTATCAAGAAGGAAAAGAACCCAAAAGCATTTTTTTAAAGGCTGAAAAAGACACAATAGAAGAACCAAAAGAAAAGAAATACAAATGGCTTTTAAATACACAAAAAGTGGGGCACCTGGGTGGCTCAGTCGGTTAAGCGTCCGACTTCAGCTCAGGTCACGATCTCACGGTCCGTGAGTTCGAGCCCCGCGTCGGGCTCTGGGCTGATGGCTCAGAGCCTGGAGCCTGCTTCGGATTCTGTGTCTCCCTCTCTCTCTGCCCCTCCCCCGTTCATGCTCTGTCTCTCTCTGTCTCAAAAATAAATAAACGTTTAAAAAAAAATAAATTAAAAAAAAAATAAATACACGAAAAGTGACTCTGCTTCATGCATAATAAGAGAAGCAAAGTGAAGCCTCCTAAGGCGGCATTTTCCTACGGTCAGACTGGCAGCTTTCCCACATCCGCGAGGGCATCGGGCAACGGTTCTTTGTGTTGACCGTGAGAGAGTGCATTGCCTCCATCCTTTGGGAGGGCAAGATCGACCAAAATGTCAAATGCTTGAGCACGCTGACCTGGCGATCACGCTGTTAGAAATTCACCTTCAAGCCGTACTCATACACGCTTAAAAAGGACACATACTGGATCATTCTCTGCAGCAAACCCCCCTCCAGGAATGGAGCCCAGTTGAAGCAGGATGAGTCCACACGCGGAATCCCACGTCACCACGGGGGAGGAGGCGGGAAACACGTCCGTGCCCACATAGAATGATCTCGGGGACATATTGTTAAGTGAAAGAGGGAAATGCAGATCAATACGTGTACAGTGTAACCGTCTGCACAAAAGGAGGGAGGAATAGAGCGTACACGTGCTTGCCGATTCGATTCGCGGACTATCTCTGAAAAGAGAAATCAACCCAGTGGGGGGGAGGGTGCCAGGGAGCATGGAGTTTCTTTGAACTTTGAGAAGGAGTAGGCTTTGAACTCTGAACTATGAGAATAGTTCATTTATTTTTTTAACTCATTTGTTAGGAGTGAAGGAGAAAACAAGAAATAAAAATCATCAGGGATGATGGAGGCATCGTGACCAAAATACTCTGGGTCTTGAACGTGACCAGGGGCTTCCCAGGTGTGTGCAGCTGTCCGACTCATCATGACTCGTGCATCAAAAGGAGCATGTCCAGAAATCATACCTCAAAAAAGTGAAAAAGTAGTGCATATGCTTGAACACACAGTAAAGCCTTGGTTTGTGAGCATAATTTGTCCGAGAATCACGCTTGTAATCCAAAGCACTCGTATATCAAAGCGAGTTTCAAGAACCACTGGCTCGGATGTGATCACGTGACGTCCAGTGTCACGTACGGCCCGTATTGCAAGACATCGCTCGTTTATCAAGTTAAAATTTATTGGAAATGCTTGCTCGTCTTGTGGAACACTCGCAGAACGAGTTACTCGCCATCCAAGGTTTTACTGTATATGCTCAATGGCCTTTATCTGCGTTGTTGTAATAACGTTTTGAAAACTGGAAACCACCTAGCTCTCCAGTGTTACGGGATCGACTGGGGGACCAGCTGGACGGACGGCAGCGTAATTCCCAGAGCACAGTGGGTATACGCTGGCACGTGCCTCTACCCCGCGTACTGGGCAGCGACTTCGCGGGTAAGATCTATTTCCTGTAGGACTCAGCACGGCCCCCGGGGGATAGGGACAATGACACTGCTGTACTAAGAAGGAAGCAGAGTCAGCAATTAGGGTCTTTTGGCCAAGGTGGGGGAGCCACTGTGTAGCCCCACACACACCAGCCAAGTCTGTCCACTTGGTCCTTTGCACACCCCCATCACTGCTCGCACGCCTCCTTATCTGCTCACACACCTTCTTATCTGGTTAAATGTTCCCATCACTGCTCGCACGCCTGCTTAACTGCCCGCACGCCTCCACAAAACTGCTTGAAATCCTCCATAACTTTTGGCACACCTCCGTCACTGTGTGCACTTCTCCATAACCGTTGCACAGTCTCATATAAGCTGCACTTATATGTGTAATGTTCACAAATGATCCCCATTTTGCAGAGCACGCTGGTGAGGGGCTAGGCCAGGACTGAGTTTCCATGCACGTAACCACCCTATTATGTGGGAAGGGGCACGCTGCACCCTGGTTCACTCCAAGGTGTCAAATTCCGTTCGAATCCCCACCCCCACCCCCCACCCCCCACCCCCCACCCCGTGGCTCCTGCAGGAGCCGGAGCACCAGCTGTGCCCTCTCGGGCAGATCTCTGAGGGGGCAGATCTCTGAGGGGCCGAGAAGAGTCAGACCTGGGGGAGGGAGGGGGGAAAGGGCGGGTACCTTTCTCTCCCGTGGGGCCGACTCTTCCGGGCCGTCCGGGTGCACCTTTGTCCCCCTTCTGTCCGGCATCCCCTGTGGAAGAAGTCACCGCATTTAGGACCTCGTTCTGGGCTCACGCTGCAGTGTGACATGGGGAGGACTGACAGCAGACGGCTTGTCACCGTATCTGAGCGACCAGCCAGGCCCCGTGGCCTCCTCTCCCCCACCCCAGCCCCCAGGAGATTTCATCTCTCATTCTGACCATCTCCCACCCCTGCAGGCCTTCACCCCTCCTCCCAGCCCCCATCACGAGATCTCAAGTTGCCCCGCCCCAAATCTGTGTGGGCTCTGCCTCCACCCCCTGCCTTCCCTCCGGGGATGTTGTGTGTCCCTCTCTCCAGTCATGCCTCCGGGCCAGCTCGCCCTCTGGTGCACAGCCCTCCCTGAGACCCTCTCTGACTGCCCCGCTGCCCCTCCGCCCCCACGGCCACGTGAGGGGCCCAGGGGTCTCTCGGATCCCCCATGGCCAGGTGTCCTTCTGGCCACCCACCCTGCGTCTGGCTGACGCACCCGGGAAGAATAATCAGGTGCCCATGTCAGCACCGCCTGGTCCCTTCAGCACGAGCCCCCCACCCCCACCCCGCCACCTCCACCCCCACAGCACATGCTCCTGCTTGGGGGCCGGGCACCTGTGACCAGGTGGGCACATCCGCCTGATTCAGTTCGTTATCAAGGTGGGTCCTGCTCTCAGCCACTCTGTGCACCCCCAGATGTGTCCTGCTCTCCGCCCACACTACATGCCCTGGCCTTTATCACGGGTCCGGGCATGTTTTGGTGGCAGTCACCCGCTGTTCTTTTATCTGTTGCTGATTTCATTCGGAACTGAAACAGGGAGATGGGCTGTTAAGTCTCCTGAGACCCCACACTGGCCACAAATGGACCTGATGGTTTTTCCCCAGGGATGAGTCCGTCCTACAACTTTCCTAGTTCCGGTGGCCACACTGATGCTCCCAGACTGCAAGCCCGGGCCCAGCTGTCACCTCGGCTTTTCTGTGTCCCTCATCAGCTAAGTGCAACCCCCGCCCGGGTCTGTGAGGTCTAACTGGCCCACTCCCTGTCCTGTCCGTGTTCTGTCCCCGTCGGACTGGCCCTGGTGACTGCCCTCAGGCTGCCCATGCAGGACAGACAGGCACAGGACGCAGAGGCACCCGGAAGGAGTGGTGCAGGCGTGGCTGGAGCAGAGGACAGGGTCCCAATATTGGGGGGACATCAAGGTCCCTGCAGTCCTCCCCCACCCCCCCAACGCACACCTAAAACACAGATCCGATGATGTTATTTCCCTTCCCAAAACCAACAGCAAGCTGAATGTGGTTACAAATAACATCCGTTTCTTTTTTTTTTTTTTTAATTTTTTTTTAACGTTTATTTATTTTTGAGACAGAGAGAGACACAGCATGAACGGGGGAGGGGCAGAGAGAGAGGGAGACACAGAATCGGAAGCAGGCTCCAGGCTCTGAGCCGTCAGCCCAGAGCCCGATGCGGGGCTCAAAGTCGCGGACCGCGAGATCGTGACCTGAGCTGAAGTCGGACGCCCAACCGACTGAGCCACCCAGGCGCCCCTAACGTCCTGTTTCTAAAGCCGTCGTCCTCAGTAGGTCTGTAGCCCCAGCGTTGACGGCCACCTTCTCACCTGACTCTCCAGTTTGCACCCCCAGTTCCCTCACCAGCCGCCTCTTCTCTCCAGAGGCTGGGACCTCGTGCCACATCCCAGCCATTTTTATATGGCTCGTCCGCCTAATCGGGGCGGTGTTCCTCCTATGAGAGCACATGGGTGCCGCCTGCAGCCGGGGCACCTGCCCGGGTGTGCGCCATGCCTGCCAGCGTCTGCGTAACTCTGGTCCTCTGCGACTCTCCTAGGCACTCACACGTGGGGAGAGGCTTAACTGGGTTACAGATTCCCCAGCGGGATTCCCAAAACTGATCATCTGGCTGAAAGGAGGGGACATTCCATTTAAATTTAAGTGAACGAAGAGAGGGCACCTGGGTGGCCCAGTCGGTTAAGCGTCGGACTCTTGATTTGGGCTCAGGTCATGATCTCACGGTTCGTGGGCTCGAGCCCCACGTTGGGCTCTGCGCTGACTGCAGAGCCTGCTGGGATTCTCTCTCTCCTTCTCTCTCTGCCCCTCCCCTGCTTGCTTGTGCTCTCTCTCTCTCTCTCAAAATAAATAAATAAGCCAAAATATTTTTAAAATTTAAGTAAACAAAGAGAAAAGCAAAGTGAGTGCCAACAGAAACTAGAAGACAGAGCTGGCATGTCACCGTCACCTCCGTGCCACAGCCAGGAAGGCTCTGGCCAGCCCCCCAGTGAAGGGTGTGCTGACATAAGCCTAGCCCACATGCGTGGCCCTTAAATCTCTGAGTAGTTTGTCTTTCTTCAGAGAGGGAATTATTACAACAGCAATTCTTGGAGACACGTTGAGAGACCAGTGGGAAATACCAACTAACAGGATGAACTCACCACCAAGAACGTGCAGACATCTGGGGACACCAACGTCAGGAAAGAGAAATAGCTGAGGAACAGAACTCTTGGGGCAGTCAGAGCCTGCTCTCAAATCACACACTGAACATCTTCATCAAGATAAGACATGGGGCACCTGGGGGGCTCAGTCGGTGGAGCGTCCGACTTCGGCTCAGGTCATGATCTTGCGGTTCATGAGTTCGAACCCCTGTAGCTCAGAGCCTGGATCCTGCTTCTGATTCTGTGTCTCCCTCTCTCTCTGCCTCTCCCCCACGCACACTCTGTCTATCTCTCAAAATAAATAAATAAACGGCTTTAAAAATAAAAAAAGATGAGAGAATAAGTATCTATGAGCAAAATGAAAAAGCACTGAAAAAGAACCAACTAGATCTTGTACACGAAATTAATTTTTAAACGGAATCACTCTACAGAAAGGCCGAGAAGCAGAACGGCCCATGATACAAGCTAGCTCCTAAAACAAGAAATGAGGCTGAAGAATTTTGTTTTTTTTTTCCACAATGCAACACGAAGAGATAAAGAACTGGAAAGCTGGGGCGCCTGGGTGGCGCAGTCGGTTAAGCGTCCGACTTCAGCCAGGTCGCGATCTCGCGTGATCTCGCGTGATCTCGCGTGATCTCGCGTGATCTCGCGTGATCTCGCGTGATCTCGCGTGATCTCGCGTGATCTCGCGTGATCTCGCGTGATCTCGCGTGATCTCGCGTGATCTCGCGTGATCTCGCGCCCCGCGTCAGGCTCTGGGCTGATGGCTCGGAGCCTGGAGCCCGTTTCCGCTTCTGTGTCTCCCTCTCTCTCTGCCCCTCCCCCGTTCATGCCCTGTCTCTCTCTGTCCCAAAAATAAAATAAAAAACATTGGGGAAAAAAAAAAAAAAGAACTGGAAAGCTTTGTTTGGACTTAAAAAATAAAAATAAAAATAAAGCTATCAAGTTGAGAGTGAAGAAAAGCCCCACCAGTTCCATCATCCACCTTAAAGGAATTCCAGAAAAGGGGGAACAGACGTTGGAGCCGTGAGAGTGTGCAGATTTAACAGCTGGGACCTCGGCACCAGGGGAAGGTGTAAAAGAGCACGTGGCAAGTGCCCACGGAGAGCCACGCAGGAGAGACGAGCAGAAACAACCTGGACGTGTCGGAGTGACGCACGGAGCATCGAGAATGAAGAGGAAGTTGCAGCGGCTACCCGAGAGGAACAGGACTTTGTAAAGGCTTCCTGCGCGTGAATGAGAGTCAGGTTGACATGAGAATCGTCATTTGCAACGCGGGATGCAAGATAAAGTGAGACAAAATGAGGCAACGACTTCAACCTGAAAAAGCCATAATTCAGTTGAGCGGTCGGAAAAGGCCCCTCTGATGAAGGGACTTCTAACTGAGACGGGCTGTTGCCAGGCAAGGAACAGGGAAAAGGGTGTCTGAGACGGGGGGTGGGGGGCAGCGCCTGCACAGGTGAGGGGCCAGGAGACCGGGAGAGACTGGTCCACGGGAGCCCACGAGGGCGGGGAGAAGCCAGCGCTCAGACCTCAGGCTTGAGGGCCACATGAAGCCACCAGGGCCGTTACAGGGTCCACCGGCCGTGTCGGGGCAGAACAGCGAGTGTGCTACTGCAAGGGTCCCGGCGGGGGCGAGCGTCCATCGCCGCACGTGCAGCAGCAGCAATCTGCTGTCACGCGCCACGTCCTTGGCCTGAAACTCCTTGATGGCACAACTGCGGCCCGCTCTCCAGCGGCTTCACGCGCCTGCGTCTAACCTGGTCGGACCGGCGTGCGTAGCAAGTATCTGAGGCACCGACACACCCTCACAGCCCCGAACGGCCCCTCGTGTCCCACAAACCCCTCTTCCTAAAGCAGGAAAGGTGACTAATACGCATCATTAAACATGAGTCTTCCTAATAACATGGGTTTTCTTGGTCGCTCTCAGATACTTCGAAAGTCCCTCAAACTTCGTTCTCCCCACAATTCTGCTTCGTTGACAACCGACCGTATTAGCCAACGTGTTGCGGCCCCTACTGGTGGCAGGTGCCCTGAACTCCTCTGTGGTCCCTGTGGCTCCGTCCAGAGCCCAGAGTCCGAGACCCCCCCGCCACCTGTGCCGCATGGACTCTCCAGCTCCAGGGACCAGACGCGCTGCGTCCTGGAAAACACCAGCCGCGTGGGTGTTGCTATGAGAAGCCGCGTCCCGCCCCTCACCGTTCTCGCCCAAACTCGCCCCGGCGGCAGCGCCGGGGGCCACAGAAACCATCGGCGGTGGGACTGCCTCCTGGTGACCTTGGCCTCCTCCTTGGAGCCGAGCCCTTGATGTGCTTCTCAAGAACAAAGCTGCTTTCGGGGCGCCTGGGTGGCGCAGTCGGTTAAGCGTCCGACTTCAGCCAGGTCACGATCTCGCGGTCCGTGAGTTCGAGCCCCGCGTCAGGATCTGGGCTGACGGCTCGGAGCCTGGAGCCTGTTTCTGATTCTGTGTCTCCCTCTCTCTCTGCCCCTCCCCCGTTCATGCTCTGTCTCTCTCTGTCCCAAAAATAAAAATAAAAAACGTTGAAAAAAAATTAAAAAAAAAAAAAAAAGAACAAAGTTGCTTTCGCGGCACTGGTCACAGTCGGCAGGGTCCGAAGGGCCTGCTTTCTGCTGGTCTCAGGAGGTGGGGTGGCTGGGAACATCTCCCCTCAAAAGTTACACGCGTTCTGGGGCGCTGGGGGGCTCGGTCGGTTGAGCGTCCAGCTTCGGCTCAGGTCATGATCTCACAGTCGGTGAGTTCGAGCCCTGCCCCGCATCGGGCTTTGTGCTGACAGCTCGGAGCCTGGAGCCCGCTTCGGATTCTGTGTCTCCCTCTCTCTCTGCCCTCCCCTGTTCATGCCCTCTCTCTCTCTCTGTCTGTCTCAAAAATAAATACACATTTAAAAAAAACCTTTTTTTAAACCAGTCGTCTCTCTCTCCAAACGCACAGCAAACGTGCTATTGTTAGGTCTGAATAGCAGATACATTTCATCCCAAGTGCCAACACCAGTCGGTGCAGAAGGGCCGGCAGGAGTCGGGTCGGGAAAGGTTCTGAAGCCCAGTCTGGATCCGGCAACGGACAGGGGAGGCCTGTGTTCGTGTCCCCGTAGCGGCCCTCCCTCCGGGCCTGGCCCGTGGGGTCTCAGGGACGTGTGGAGAACGAAAGAAGAGACCGTTTACGTGCGCGTTTCGTGTTCAGAGCGGGGCCTGTATCGCGCCCGTATTCTCACCTCCGCTGACGGGCGCCCGCGCACCAAGCTGGCTCTCGTGGCCGTGCGGGCCGAGCGTGGCCGTCCCAGAGAGGGCAGCAGGCCGGGTCGCCCGTCGCCGGGGCCACTCACAGGCGGGCGTTGAAGCCACCACGCCCCCGAGCCCACCGAGAGTCGTCGTCGGGACGAGCCCGGCGCGTCTGCGCTCGTTCCGCGCTCTCTGCCGCCGGGGGCGTCGTGTGGGGGCGGCGTCACGAACTCTCTGCCAGGTCGGACCAGGGGGCTGCGTCCAGCGGCGAGGACGACCGAGCACCCGGCCCCGTGAGGCCGCGCGCAGGGGGGCCGACCCAGCGGGCCGGCCGCTGCAGACGGCAGAGGGAGGGGCGCCTGTTGCAGGGGACAAAAGTCTGCCGCATCCTGAGCTTGCGGTGCTTACGAGCCCCGAATCATTTGGTCTTTTTTGGCACAGATTTCTCTCGTCTCCCCTCCCCCTGCCGCCCAAGCTAAACAGCAGAACGGTAAAATCCGGACGCCGAGTAAGGGCTCTCTGCATCGGGTCGGCCAGCTCACGGCCGTGTCGCCCCCTTGGTCCTGGGTCACCACGAGACCCCCAGGCCTCGCCCCACCCACCCACCCCCACACACAGCAGGGGGACGGTGGGAGGTGTCGGCGGGCTAACGAATGTGGCTGTGACGTCACCGCACGAGGTTTCCGTGTGTTCGGTCGTCCCCTTGAACACATACAACCTGCCAGTTATACCTCAATGAGGCTGGACATAAAAGCGGGACGTCCAGGTCGTAAGGACTTCGGTGAGTGTGAGAAGGCGTTCTCTATGGAATTGTCCCTTTGGGGTGGCCAGGCCGGTCACTCTGGGGCAGGGCTGCGCTTGACCAGCACGTCTGGAAGACACGCTCCGCGGCCCCGAAACATCCCGCACGGCTCCACACGACCTGGAAACGTGTCTTGTTACCTGCTAGAGGACAGGCCCTTGGGAGCACGGCATCCGGGTCCTGCAAGGAGCCCCACCCTGTCCTGCTCCCCGGGGACTCCTGCCTGGTCCACGCCGAGCTGGGGCCGACCGCCTCGCCTCCCACAGGTCTCAGGAGGCACCTGGCTCTGACTTTGGTGGCAGCCATTCTCGTCACGGGTCCACAGCCCCTAAATGTGAGTCTACGTCCTCCAACGATCTCCGTGGGGAGAGCCGCAGGCATTCCCGCAAAAGTCCCATCCGGCAGAGACCAGGCTTTGGGGCCCGGGGTGCGCACCGTCCGAGTGGGAAGGGGGCAGAATGGAATTCGGGGGCACGCGAGGCAATCAGTGCAAGTCGTGGGCCGGCCCCTCCCGCCCTTTCTTCTTGCTCCTGGAGCGAGAGGCCCAAGCTCGCCCACCCCGCGTGGGGCACGTGCCCTGGCCCTGATGTGAAGTCTTTTTATATCACAAGGTTGTGGAATCTCTTGCCCGAGCTACGGAGAAACCAGGGACCTTTTCTGAATGAAGATACCAGTCTGAGGGCCCTGACTCTTTCCCCTGTGCTGGTGCCCGCCCCCCACCGGCTCGGCCGGGCAAGGTCCACCGGGAGTAAATTATATGCAAACCAACAAGAGAAAAGTTTTGGGGGGTTTTACTTGTTTGTCTTTTAAAGTAGGAATTTAGAGCTCTCAGGAACTGGCGTAGGAGCACTGGCTTCGTAGCCTGAGTGACCCAGTTTGTTTGGCAAATTGCTAAATGTCCCTGGGCCTTGAATGTGCTTATCTGCAAAATGGACCAGAGGCTGGGACGCCTGGGCGCCTCAGTCGGTTGAGCGTCCGACTTCGGCTCAGGTCGTGATCTCGTGGTTCGTGGGTTCAAGCCCCCCGCCGGGCTCTGCGCTGACAGCTCAGAGCCTGGAGCCTGCTTCGGATTCTGGGTCTCCCTCGCTCTCTGCCCCTCCCCCGCTCACGTTCTGTCTCTCTCTCTGTCTCAAAAATAAGTAAACATAAAAAAATGGGCCAGATGAGATCTCACTCTGCAAGTCGTTTGCGATAACGTGTGTGGTGCGTGAACCACACGTCAGCAGTGGCTTGTAGCTTCAGAATCACAGGATCTCTTGGCCAAAGAAAGCGTGCACATTATGTAGTCCAACCCTTAATTTTGCAGATGGGGAAACTGAGGCGCACGGAGGTCAGACCCTGAGCCGGCACTCGGCCGCGCACGGAAGGCCCCGGTCAGGGTTACCTTTGAGGCCCGGGACGAGGATGTGCAGGGAACAGGCATCTTCCGCCGTCTGCTGAGGACGCCCAGATGGGAGCAGCCACAGGAAGGCCAGGCCGAGGAGAGCCAGGCCCCTCCTCATCACGAGCGCGTGCGGGACGCTGACTCCTGCAGGAGGGAAGGAGACACAGTGACGGGAACTCAGAACCCGGGGCCAGGGCGCAGGTAGCTGTCGGGCCTGTCCCCGCGTTTGGGGCCCTCCCTCGTGGGCCCGCCCGTGCCTCCCCTGCCGGCCCCACTCGGACCTCCATCCCGACGGCGGCCGCCGGATCCTTGCATCTGCTTCCCTGTGGCGGATACTTGGTACACACGGAGGCAGGGGCGCGGTCACGCGGAAAGTACCACACTTCTCCCAGCACAGTGGCCCCGCAGTCCCCGGGCCCAGGACCGCCCCAAGCCCCTGAAGAGCCTGGCTCTGGGGCCGTGAACGTGCGTCTCCTGTGGTTTCCTAACTGGCATTACCGTAGGCCCCTGCATTCTTAAACAATATGTTGTGCAGTTTGCTCGGTTTGGGACTTTATAAGGCACCATAGTCCTCTGAGCCTCGACTGTTTTACTCAACCTTCTGCCCCCGGCTCGCCCACGTTGCCATGTGCAGCTACAGCTCATCGATTATCTAAGTCTATCACCTACACCACCGAGATCAGTCCCTGGGGTGGGGGGGACAGGATGGGACAGGCCCTGGAAGGCTCAGGGGCACACAGCTGGCCGTGCGTCCCTCCCCCAAGTGCCGGTGGGGAAGGCTTGGTGGCGACACCCAGACACCCCCCACTCCGAGACTTTTACGTTCCCATGGCACAGCGTTTGGGCACAGCCGCGCGCCCGGCTTCGGGCCAGCACCGGGACCAGTGCCCGGGCCGCATCACGGCTCCGCTGTCAGCCTGCGCTCACCTTAAAAGGGAGGCTGGAGCCCCCGAGGTCCCCCTGAGGAGGAGCCATGGAGCACGAGAGGTCTGCAAGGGGCTGGGCCCATGCGCGGCAAGCACTTGCTGAAGACAGCGTGATGCTGCCGTCACCACGCGGCGTGAGGGCCCCACGGCCCGCGATGGCTCCAGACAGGGGAAACCAGAGTCTCTGAGCTGAGACGTCGGTGCCCTCCTTAGCGTGCCCACGCTGTGCCGCTTTCTCCATGAAAAGGACGCAGGCAGAAACCGCCTGCGCTCCGTGACACCTGCGTGGAGGCCCCAGCTCCCGTCTGCGTGACCACGGGGTGGACTGTAGAGGGTAGGGGTGAGGCTGATTGTCCCTCAGTGGGGGAGAAGAGAAGGCCCACGGAGGTCAGCACACTGCTCCCGTCCCACCGGCCAGGGGACCACAGATGGGGGACGAAATCAGCTGCCCAGAGTTACCCCTCGTCGGTGGGGACGGTGGGGTCAGGACCTGGGGCCTCCTGACGCACCTGACCTGTCCCCTCTGCTCCTGTCAGCCACCGAGCACCAGAGTGGGCCCACCTGCCCCCTTACATCACGATCCCGTGGCTTTTATTGTGTGTTGGTTTATGTTTGGTAGAGAGAAAAGGAGCCACCATTTATTACCTAACCCAGACACATTGATCTTATTTAGTTCCCAAGACCACCTGAGGACCTCGCTTCTCGCCGTGAGGGTGGCGAGGCCCAGGCCGCGGGAGGCTGAACGGCCAGCGTCGCACCACAACTGGACCAGGAGGCTGGCGCTCGGCCTGTGGCGCTCACACAAGTGACCGACTGCAGGAGGGAGAAGACGTGCGAGGTCGCCCACAGCCCACAGGGCTGACCTTTGCCCTTTCCCTTCTCCTCTGCCGGCTGGGCCGGGGGTCCCCGAGCCTGCAACGTGGTCGGGAAGTAGGTCACGCCCGCAGCTGGCAAAGTGCTCAGGGCACCCTGGCCGAGTGAAGGAAAGAATCCGTGAGTAAATGAATGAACGAACGAACGAATGCACAGAAGTTCAGAAGCACAACACACAGAATTTGATGCTCTTTTCCTGCTACTGCCTGTCCAGCTCCCCAAGGGTTTTCCATGCCTGACGTCCACACGTGATTCCCAGGGCCAGCCCCTCGGACACACGGCCGCTGCAGAGCCAGGGGCCTGCGTGGACACGGCCTCGCAGTCCGTCTGCCACACGGCCGTCAGGATCCCGGAATCCCTAACAGTTTCTGAACAAAGGACAGCCCGGCCTGGTCACTGCGGTGTGTCCTTCACTGCAAGGATCTTAGCTGCTGTAGAAAGCAAAGGCTTTGGCTCTTTCCAGGATGTAGCTCTGAACAGTGTTTGATAACGTAATGTTGTATGTCAATAATCTCTCAATTTTAAAAAAGTCACGGTGTGCCTGGGTGTCTCAGTCGGTTAAGCGACTGACTTCAGCTCAGGTCATGATCTCGCGGTTTGTGGGTTCAAGCCCCGCGTCGGGCTCTGTGCTGACAGCTCAGAGCCTGGAGCCTGCTTCGGATTCTGTGCCTGCCTCTCTCTGCCCATCCCCCACTTGCCCTCTGTCTCTCAAAAATAAATAACCATTTAAAAAATTTTTTTAATTTTTTTTTAAACATTTATTTATTTTTGAGACAGAGAGAGACGGAGCATGAACGGGGAAGGGTCAGAGAGAGGGGGAGACACAGAATCTGAAACAGGCTCCAGGCTCCGAGCCGTCAGCACAGAGCCCGACACGGGGCTTGAACTCACAAACCACGAGATCGTGACCTGAGCTGAAGTCGGCCGCTTAACCGACTGAGCCACCCAGGTGCCCCCCAAAAAATTTTTTAAGTCACGATACGAGCTTCTGGGCAGCTCAGTCGGTTGAGTGTCCAGCTCTTGATTTAGGGCTCAGGTCAGGATCCCAGGGTCGTGGGACTCTGTGCTGAGTGTGGAGCCTGCTTGGGATTCTCTCTCACGCTCCCCCTGCCCCTCCCCTACTTGCACATGGGCTCTCTCTCTCTCTCTCTCTCTCAAAAAAAAAAAAGTCATGACAAACATCTGTTCCACACCTACTTTCGTGCGGAAGTCGATGGGCATTTGCTGGTATGTGGGGAGGCAAACAGGGTTTAGGTTTTAGGGTGTCAACAGCTGACCTGGAAACTTCCCCTCCGGATAGAAGGGGTGTGTCAAGAGACCGCCACGCTGCTCAGCACGACCCACCTCCCTCACACGAGGCGGCTTGCTTGCTACCTCCCCAGCAAGGCGGGGCCCAGGGAGAGGAGAGCCCAGAACCAGCGGAAGCCAGAACGCCTCCCTGAGGCCCTCGCTGCTCGCGCATCAGCAGGACAGAGAGCAGGGCGGCCCTGGGTGGGAGCCCCTTCCCCAGGGTTCTGGCTCCCCCGCCCGGGAGGAGAGGAATTCTGTTTGTAAACGCAGAAGCTCCTGGCCTCCTTTAAGAATAACATCCTTATCTCCCGGCCAGAGACCAGGAGGTTCCCACCCTCCCTTCAGTGAAGGAAGCCAGGGTTTCAGAGGGGAGATGCAATTTGGAATTCTCAGTCGCAGTTCCTTATAAGAACGAAGGAGACGATGAAAACAACGTGGCTTAATCTGCCAAACGTGCAATGGTACGTTTTCATTAAATATCCACATTAGGGCCCAGCATTTATAGACGGAGAACCACATCCAGGAGCACCGGGGCGCTGGGGCCCCACCCCCACGACGGGGTTGCTTCCTATAGTGACGGTGACGCTGATGAGGGGTCCTTCCCCAGAGCCCACCCGAGAGGCACGCGCAAAGTAAGAGGCTTTTCCTGTCGTGTTCTCCGACCTCTGTCTCCTCTCCTCACTCACAGACCTCTCAAGCTTGTGGATGAACCAGAATAGCCGTGAGAGGTCGGGGCGCAGCTCTGGCCCCCAGGAAAGTCCTGTTACACATCAGAAGTCCTGTTACGCACACACAGCGGCTTTCCAACTTTGCCTTTTAAATTCATAAGCACCTCCTAACTTCGGCCTCCAAGTTGTCACAGCCAGCAGGCCAGGAAGGGCCCCCGTCACACCATGTCTCATCCAGTTTGGGAGACGAGAAACCCCCACTCCATACCAGGCGACCCTCTCTGCGCTTGAAAGTGACCTTCTCCGGTCCTATCTTTGCCCACATCTGGCATTCCCATTACCGAACCCCAAAACAGAGCTACCGGCCACGGGTACCGGTTACTGCTGTTGTCCGTGAGGCCCCACGCTGTGACTGGCGATTCGGAAACTCGCTGCCCCACCTCTCTGAACGTGTGCAGAGCTGAGAAGGCCTCCCCCAACCGTCTGGTAGCCGGCAGCCCTAGGTCGTCGTCAGTTATCCCCGGGAAGTTTCCACCAAGAACTGGTGAATTAACAAAACGGTGGAATTCTAGTGCCTGGTTCACGTGACACCCCCATCCTTTGTGGGGACCTAAGAACAGATTCCCGTCTGTTCTCCCATCTCTGGCCGTATCCGGAACCTCGCCTCGACCAGGCGACCCCCGTCCTGCCCTCCAAGACCGCCAGGTCACCCGGCAGAGTGTCCCTACCTGCAGCGCACGCTAGGCGAAGGGGGCGTCCTGACCGTCCGGGACCCACGAGGACACTGCACCCGGGAGCCTCATGGCTGCTATTTACAGAGGCCACTGAGCCCCACAGGCCAGGCGAGCGGGGCCCCGGCTGTCAGGCTGCCCAGCAAATCAGGCTGCAGCCTTATCTGCAAAGAGCTTCCTGTTTGAAATACATCAGCTGCCCCGCGGGAGGGCGGCGAGGAGGGTGTGGGAACGTTGCAAACTCCCGGAGGTCAGGGCTCCCGGCAGACCACGGACCTGCCCCGAGAGGTCCTTCCAGCTCTTCACCCCCGACGCCACCCGACTGTCCTGGCCTCTCTTCCGGGAGGACGGTGGGGATGCAGGAAAGCATTGAGTGGTCCTTATCACCTGGTGTCACATCAGACAGAAACACACGCAGCTGACACGCTTCCTCTCCCATTCTCCGCGTGGGCTTTCACTTCACAGCATTAACCTCGTCTACTGGTCGAGACCGAACCCGCGGCGAGACCCCAGACTCACCGCGCTCACCGAAGCTTCGTATGTGCCCCAGACTCTCTCTGTGCGGCGGGCTGGGCGGGTCCAGCTTCTGCGCAGCCTGACTCTTTGTGGGGGGGGGGGGGGGGTGCTTCTTTAAGAAAGAGATACACACATAAAATTAGGATCATAAAAAGCTACATTCAGGGGCACCCGGATGGCTCAGTCGGTTGAGCGTCTGACTTCGGCTCAGGTCATGATCTCACAGTTCGTGGGTTTGAGCCCCGTGTCGGGTTCTGTGCTGACAGTTCGGAGCCTGGAGCCTGTTTTGGATTCTGTGTCCCTCTCTGCTCCTCCCCGGCTCGTGCTGTGTTAGTCTCTCTCTCTCAAAAATAAATAAACATTAAAAACATTTTTTTAAATGCCACATTCAATGGTGCATTTGTATTTATACCAAAAAGAGAAATCTTAAGAGATTACAAATTTTGTAAAACCTGTCAAATTCCATGCACATCACAAAATCCATGAGAAAGAATGGATCCTTTATTAAAACCACCTAATAGCATAAATAAATCTCACAACCTGGACCAAATGGGCCACTTCCAGGGAAACACAGGATCTACCACAATGGACCCAACATGAAATAGACGACTTAGCAGCCCCATAACAATGAAGGGAACTGAATTTGTAACTTAAAAAACTCCCAAAAAGGAAAGTCCAGGCAGGCCAGGTGATTTCATACGAGAATTGTACCAAACTTTAATTTTTAAAAAATTTTTTTTAACATGTATTTATTTTTGAGACAGAGCATGAATGGGGGAGGGTCAGAGAGAGGAGACACAGAATCCAAAGCAGGCTCCAGACTCCAAGCTGTCAGCACAGAGTCCCACGTTGGGGCTCGAACCCACAGACTGCGAGATCATGACCTGAGCCAAAGTCGGACGCTCAACCGACTGAGCCTCCCAGGCGCCCCTTTACCAAACTTTTAAAGAAGAGTTAACACCAAGTTTACATACCTCTTCCAGAAACAGAAGAGGGAGGAGCATTCACCAATTCATTTTATGAAGTTGGCATGACCCTGATACCCAAACCAGACAAAGACAGTACAAAAAAAAAGAAAGAAAGAAAACTGTAGACCGATAACCCTCATGAATACAGATGCAAAAATCTTTAACGAAATGCTGGCAAATAGGATTCAGCAATACATAGGACAGATTTATAAACTGTCACCAAGTGGAGTGTTTCAGGGATGTAAGCCTGGGTCAATATTCAAAAGTCCAGCAGTATCATCAACCGTAGTAAAAGCTAACAAGGAAAAACTGCATGATCATATCAACAGGTACAAGAAAAAGCATTTGACAAAATTCAACACCTCTTCATGAAAAAAAAAAAAAACCTCTCTGAAGGGGGTGCTTTCTCAACTTGATAAAGCAGCATCAATGTTTAAATAAACCTACGATAACATCATACTCAGGAAAGACTGAACATCTCCCTCCTAAGATCTGGACACGGCAGGACATCCACTCTGACCACTGCAACGCAGTGCTGGAGTCCCAGCCAGAGCAAAAGACACGGCAAGGAAAGAAAAGGCACACGGGTCAGAAAAGAAAAACCGAACAGCCCCTTGTGCAGACGACAGAAGTGTCTGCTTGGAGAATCCCAGAGAGTCTACAGAAATTCCTAAAACCAGTAAGGGGGCTCGGCAAGGCTCCGAGTACAACATGAACACACGGAAACCCGGGGCACTTCCGCGAGCGAGCAGTGAACACGTAGAGTCCGAAATTAAAAATCATTTACAATCGCTCAGAGGAACGAAATGAACACAGAGACTCCGAAATTAAAAATCATTTGCAGTCGCTCAAAGGAATGAAATGCCTGGATGGAAACCTCACAAAACACGTGCAGGACCTAAGTGCTGAAACAACGCGCCGACCGGGAAAATCGCAGCAGGTTTAAGAAACCACGAGGCGCGTCGAGCTCCGGGACGGGAAGGCTCCGCGCGGAAAGGAGGCAGGATTCCCCCCAAAGTGATCTACAGGCTTAACGCGATTCCTATTGAAATCCCAGCAGGAAGCTTTGTAGACAGAGACAGGATTCTTCCAGAACTAGAAGACAAAGGAAGCAGAAGAGCTAAAACAATTTGGAAACGAAGAATGAAGTAGGGGGAATCAGTCTGCCCAACGTCAAGATTCGTTATATGGAGAAGCAGAGCAGGGAACCCACACAAATATACCCAACTGATTTTTTAAAGTTTTCTCGTCGTTGTGATAAAATACACACGACGTACAATTCACCATCTTAATCACTCTTCAGTATACAGTTCGGTGGTATTAAATACATTCAGATGTCACGTGACACATCCCATCCACCTCCATGATTCCTTCCATCTTGTGAAACCGGACCTCCGTACCCGTTAACGCCACAGCCCCGTCACACCCCCACCTCAGCCCCCTGGCCACCGCTGCTGGACTTTCTATGATGTTGACTATTCTAAGACTCTCACATAATGGGAAGCAAGCAGTATTTGTCTTTTTGTGACTGGCTTATTTCACGGAGCATGACGTCCCCAGGGTTCATCCGTGTGGTGACAGGTGTCAGAAGAACTTAACCAACTGAAATCCAAACTAACACAGCCCAACTTGACTTCACCCCTGCCCGGGGACGTTTGGCAGCATTCTGGAGATACCGTCACGCCGTGCGGTTGGGGGCGCGGTGCTGGCTTCTGGGGGGAAGGGGCCGGGATGCTGCTGAGAGTCCCACGGTGTTCTGGACACTCCCCACCACGAGGAAGAGCCACGCCCCAAAGACGCCCCTGGTGCCACGAGCGTCACCGGACAGGAGGCCTGAGACCGCAGTCCTGGGTGACGGCATACTGTGTCCCGAGGGTGCATCCCCTCGCCCACGTTCAACGCCAGCTGAGGGGAAGGCGCGGCATCCAGGTGCCAGCAAGGACCCCTGAGTCAGCCCCTATTCAGTCCTCAGCACTTGCCCTCCCACGAGGCGCTGGCACTGTGGCTAGAGCGCAGGAGACAGGGCGGAGAGCGAGAGCCCTTGCCCAGCTCATGCTTTGCAGACCGTGTGGAACAAGCAGGCAGCGAGCCTCTCCCACGCCCCACCCCCCCGCCCCCGCAATCCTCCTCCTGTCTCACCACTGACCTGGGACACTTACCTTTTGTTTTGTGTCCCGAATTGTTAAGGGCTCTTTCAAAAAGTGCCAAAACCTGAGAATCACTCTTGGTTACAGAAGAGGTGGTAATATTATACTAACGTACCTGCTTCAAGTAGCTTGTAAATTGGAACCGAGTTTCAATTGGGAATCGTGTTTACACCTGCCTGGCCAACAAGTACCAAAAAGTCATGAGGAATCACTAGGCACGTCTCCCTCCAGACCTCTGTCTTCCGTCCCGCCCTCAGTTTTCTTCTCGAAAGCGCGCAAGTCACGGCCCTGGGCTCTGGCTTCTCCCGGTGAACCCCGACCCCTCCAGCAGCCTGGCCCCGCGCAGTGGGTCACAGTGAGAATCTGGCACGGCTCCCCAGAATTATTTACATCTCCCACAGATAGTGGAGCCATCCACACACAAGAGCCGGACCAGGCCTGTCTGTCTCTGGACAGGAATTTTCCCTGGAGTCACCCGGCCGTGCAGCTGTGGCCGTGGACGCTGCCCGTGAGGCCGTTCGCCGTGCTCCCCCCGTCCCAGGCCCGAAGGCTCTGTTTCCCCAGAGTTCCCTGAAAGCCTCCCTCCGCTTGCGTATCCCACCCCTCAGCCACACTGGTCACCGGTGGGCACAGACCCCAGACGGTCAGGGAACACTCGCGCCCACCGGGCCGGGACATCCAGCTCTGACTTCACGGTGTCGCTCGCCAGCACGAGGGCTGTTAGCCACACTCAGGGATGCTACGACTCACCACAACCTCTGACCACACCACAGCATCCGAGGTCATGAGAGCACCCGAGATCGCGGGGTCTCAAACGTGAGCGTGCACCGGAACCATCCAGAAGGCCTCTGAAAACGCAGACAGGGCCCCACCCCAGACCTTCTGAGTCAGTGGGCTGGTGCGGAGACCCGGGAACTTTCATTTCTCACCAGTTCCCAAGCCGGGCTGGGGCTGCTGGTCCCGGGACTGGGCTCGGCGAAGCCCCGCCTCCCTCACAGGGTCGCTGCAAGGCATCGAGTTAATGAGGCACCGGACACGCGGGGACGCTCACGCGTCAAGTGGTAGCCGTCGTGCAGATTCTCACTTCCCGCCTTCCCTCCTTGGTTGCCCCACGAGACCGCACGCTCCTGCCCTGGCACAGGGACGGACGCCAACAAACCCGTCCCTGCTCCTTGCGGGAGGAGGGAAAGACCTGATGGATGTGGTCCCCGCCTCCCGCAGCAGCCCCCCCAGGAGCGGCGAGGAACGGCCACAGAACCGCACCATCAGGCCCATCGACGGGCCCAGTGAGGGGGAGGCTGCCTCAAGCGCCTGGGAACAGCCTGAACTTGAACAGCACGGGGCAGCTGTCAAAGCTGCTAACCCCACACGGGGACTCCTGGGCCGGGGTCCTCAGTCTTTCCGTGGTTCCTCCAGGCCGTCCCTGTGCACCTCGTCCTGGGTCAACAGAAGCCAAAGGAACGGACTCCGCGAGCCACCAGGAAGGCAAACCTTCTTACCTACAGCGCGTCAGTAACTGGGAAGTCAAGGCCGCCTGGGTTCACAACCGTCAGATGTGTCTGCCTCGGGCCCTGCACACTGACGACCTTCTGGGCAGAGGCTGTAACTTACCTCGTTTTTCCGTGCCCTGGGTCTACCAGAGGATCCGCATGTCGCCGGCCTCAAAAGCAGGGGCCTCTGCACAGCCTGGGGCGCCTGGGTGGCTCAGTCCGTTAAGTGTCCGACTTCGGCTCAGGTCATGATCTAGCTGTTCGTCAGTTCGAGCCCCGCCTCAGGCTCTGTGTTGACAGCTCGGAGCCTGGAGCCTGCTTCGGATTCTGTGTCTCCCTCTCTCTCTGCCCCTCCTCCACTCATTCTCTCTCTCTCTCTCTCTCTCTCTCTCTCTCTCTCTCTCCCCCTCTCAAAAATAAATACACTTTTTAAAAAAATTAGAAAAAAAAAGAATAAAATGTAGAACTTCTCCTTTGTTCCGCTCACAGATTGAAGGGTTGCAGACTGGGCTCTTAGCCACCTCACTTCCCTGTACCTGCGAGATAACAAACCTTCTTGTTCAGGAGACTGATTTCACGCATTCTCACTCCTTTCAAAAGTAACATCACCGATTTGTTTTCAAGGACAAGACGGCTCATGTATTCTTTTTTTTTTTTTTTTTTTTTAATTTTCTTTTTTTCATGTATCCTTTCAACAAACAGCGGGTCTGCGTGTCACTCTCCAAAGGACACACAGCTCCTCGGCGGGGACTGACAGGTCGTGTGCTCTGACAGCGACCCTTATGATCGGAGGAACCAGGAGACTCGGCCAGGCCGGGCCCCGTCCTCCGCTCTACACACGAGAACTCAAGTCGGAGAAGCGAGGCAGCTCCCGGAAGGCCCCAGCTCCCGCCCGGCGACGTCCCTAACGGACCTGTGCCGAAGGATTAAAACGGGCCCAGTGGTCAGCACTGCCATCGGGCCCTCACTGCACCGTGTCCGCAGTCCAGGCTTGCAACGTGCCAAACGGGAACGGTTGTGAATAAAATTAGCAGAGTGACAAGGCCATGGCTGTGGGCCATAGCGGACTCAGTCGCGCGGTGATTACAGACCGAACAGGGTTTTGCCCCACTTCAGGGAGGTGGGAAGGCTGTTTTGGGAGCAGAGGGTAGCGTGCTGGATACAACAGACCCCTCATGTAAATACATCACTACAGACCATGAACTTGATTTTATCTGTATAGAATTCTGAGTAAAATGTAACTGCCGGAGGAAGAGGCATTCAGACTAAACTTCCTTATAATCAGTCACCCACTGTTGCTGCTGTTTTGATTACAGCGAGAACATTCCGACTGAGCTGAAGGCACTAACTGCTTCTCCAGCAATGAGAGCGATCTTTGTGACCAGAACCATCTCTGATAATTGAAGTGTCTCTATTTTCATTAGATGTGGTTTTATTGTACTGTCACAAATTTTTGTAAGTGTCAAGTGTAGTGTTAAGAGATCTAAACTTATGTATCTCAGTGCCTCAAGAAGTTGAAAATGTTCCACTAAGGAACTTTGCGGCTTCAAATACCTCTATCGGTTCTTTTACCATATTGTAGGAATTAGGGACTAAAGGCTGGACTAATACATAAGCCGAAGGGAAAAGGAAGATTCAGAAAGTTACATCTGGGGCGCCTGGGTGGCTCAGTCGGTTGAGCGGCCGACTTCAGCTCAGGTCATGATCTCGTGGTTCGTGAGTCCCAGCCCCGAGTTGGGCTCTGTGCTGACAGCTCAGGGCCTGGGGCCTGCTTTGGATTCTGTCTCCCTCTCTCTCTGCCCCTCACCCTCTGTCTCTCTCTCAAAAATAAACATTAAAAGATAAAAATAAAAAAAAAAATACCCCAGCAAAAAAAAAAACGGGGGGTGGGAGTAGATTAAATAAGACCGTTAAAACATCCAACTGCTGAAGCTGGGTGATGGCTGACATTCCATTATACTTTTGTATGTGGATAAAGGCTTTTCCAAAGAGAGACGTGAACAGAAACACATCACTGGCTATGCCTCGTCAGTTGGGCAACTACATTTGCCAACACCAAAATCTTCCACCTTTCCTGGTATTGGGGTAATCTTTGTTCTTATAAAGCAATTGGAAATGATTTGATATTTAAGTTTCTAACAAATGAATGCTAAGTCAACTGAGTCTTTGGAAGTTTTTAAAAGTGTTAGAATATTCTTTTCCAAGTTGTTACCGTACGCAGATTTTACAGGTGACACGTTATCTAAAATGAAAGCGCTTCTCAGCAGCCACCTCAAAATATACTTGTTCCTTGGCGCACGCTAGTCTCGAAAGCAACTGTTTTCTCACAAAGTGCTAAAATGTATTTTCTTGGGGCATGGATTTTGTTTTAATGTCACTTGTCATCAGAAAAACCAACAGATTCAGAATTGTTTAAAAGAAAAATTTCTGGGAGCTTTCTGGAAAGTTTACCAATCTTGTTTCCCACAGAATGAGACTGAACGTAGCAAGCTTCATGACCACTCGGTATCTGATTTAAAGACTCAACCACTTAATATAACCCACAAAACCCCCATCACTAGGAACTTGTAACTGCAGTATTCTCCCAGGTTACAGGGCTGTGGCCATCGACCCCAAAGGCCTGACACGTGCAGTTTAATGAAGAGCACACTTAAAAATCCTGGGCACTGGTCACTTCTTTAAGAAAAAACATCACTATCTTGTTTTAGGTATGTGCTGTAAAGTAGTAAAATCCCATTGTACAGATAAGAAAACAGGCTGAGTGGCGACACTGGAGAATGCTGTGTTCTTATGGTGATAAGTAAAACCATGTTATCAACCTACAGCTCATCACTAATTTCTGGGTTTATGGCCACAAAGACTGAATTTTCCTTCCTTACATTCATCTGGCATTTTCTTTTCTTTTTTTTAATTTTTTTTTTTAACGTTTATTTATTTTTGGGACAGAGAGAGACAGAGCATGAACGGGGGAGGGGCAGAGAGAGAGGGAGACACAGAATCCGAAGCAGGCTCCAGGCTCTGAGCCATCAGCCCAGAGCCCGACGCGGGACTCGAACTCACAGACCGCGAAATCGTGACCTGAGCTGAAGTCGGACGCTTAACCGACTGAGCCACCCAGGCGCCCCCTTTTTTTTTTTTTTTTTTTTTTAAAGATTTTTTAAATGTTTATTTTTTGAGAGAGCTGTCAGCAGAAGCCCCACGTGGGGCTCGAAATCGCGAACTGTGAGATGGTGACCTGGGGTAAAGCTGGTTGGGCACTTAACCCACTGAGCCACCCAGGTTCCCCTCAGCTGGTATTTTCTGAAGACCAAAGTATATGCTAAACGTTGTCGAAGACAATTAGGCAGGGGCCCTAGAGCAGCACAAAAAAACGCAGAGCCCGGGAAACCAAGATGGCTTCGCGCCAGGGAAGGGCGAGGCGCGCTTGCGGCACATCATCCGGGGCCTGAGAAAACCAAACTTGACCCCAAACTGGGAGCCACTGAGCTTACCACGGTGGGGACAGTAGAGTGAGGAAACGGCAAATGGGGTCCTCGGAGAAGAGCCGAGTTCCGGGCGACTGCCTCCCCTCAGGGAGGCCTTCCTCACCCAGCCACCGAGCAAAGCTTGAGCCGCCGAGCTGGGGCAGCACCAAGGCTAACACAAGGGCGCCTGCACCCCGAGCCCTCCCTAAAACAGCCCAAACAGCCCGTCTGGGATGGCCTTGACCCTCACGGGCCCAACCCTCATCTTGCAAAATGGGGAACTACCACCAGCTCGCCTCACGGTGTAGCTGGGATCGAATCTCCTTGCAGGGCTGATTTGGTGCAAAAGGTCACTTGGGGCTGCCTCCAAGGATGTTTCTTCCCCCCAGTGAAGAGTGGCGGCTCTGAGAGGCAGTTTTGAGGCTTAGCAATCGTGTGTCCCAGAACTCGACACCTACTCCTCCCCCAGCCACCTGGGAGAGAGCTGGCGCAGCTGGGGCCCCTGCTGCTTCGCCCCCCCCCCCCCAAAACTTCTCATCATAGGGACACCGGACTGTCACGCAGAAGACGGACCGCGAATCTGTGCGCAATTGAGTGGTTCTGCAGGAAGGGGAGCAGGGGGCTGCTTGATGGGCGGTCTCAGTTCTCACAGGATCCCACGTTCACAGCAGTGTATGCACCGGAGACCACTGAACTGTACCCTCACAAAGGATAAAATGGTAAACTTGTATGTGTGGTTTTCTTTAAAAGTTTATTTTTGAGAGAGAGAGAGAGAGAGAGAGAGAGAGAGAGAGAGAGAGAGAGAAAGAGAGAGAATAAACCCCAAGCAGACTCCACACTGTCAGTGCAGAGCCCAATGTGGGGCTTGATCCCACAACCGTGAGATCACGACCCGAACCAAAATCAAGAGTCAGACACTTCACTGACTGGGCCCACCCCACCCCCGCCGGGGGGCCCCTGAAGTTCAACTCTGAGGTGGACTTTCCAGGAGACACGGTACCCGAGTAGAGCGCCTCGGCGGGACTAGGATGTACCGTCACCCCGACTACCCGCGCTCCAGTTCCCGTGGATCTTTGGGATGAACTTGTCAAAGCGCCAACGCTTGGCCATTTGGGGCGATCTCACGTGGTCCCGCCCCCTCCAACATCACCGACTCCGGGTACACCCCGCGCGTGCACCCCGTTTCCCCGAACGGCCCACAGACACCCTCTCTGTTCAGAATCTTCCAGCGTGTGCAGGAAGCTACCGGTAATGCATCCCCATCTCCGAAATTCTGAGAACCACGCCCAGAGCAGAATACTGTGAATGTTTTATTTCATCATTTTGTCTACAACTGAAACTCTGGGAACTCAAAGTTAACATCCTTGCCCGTGAGCTTCTTATAGACGCCCGAGAAGGTTTCCACCTACGAGCAAAGAAAGAATTCGTCACAAAACTCTTAAATATGCACATTCATCTGCAAGCCTAATGATTATGTGAAACTGGGCCCTGCATGGCTTCCCCGCCCCCTCAGCAGCCGGGCGCACAGGACACGAGGGGTACACAGGGCGTGCCCGCCTGCCAACGCTGGGGACGAGCTCATCTCTGGTGCTGAGGGACAGGGCTCTACGGTCTGTGCCCAAGTGAGGTGCTCTGAGCCCGTGAGGGACCCCAGGGACCATCCACCTCAGTCACGCTTTCCCGGGAATGAAGGGAAGGGACAGTTCTCCCAGATTCTGACACCACCACATCTCACCCCCAGAAGGATCCACAGCCTTGCTGAGGGGAATTACCTTACTTCCAATTTTCCTAGTAACTTAAAAGGTAGAGAGTTTTGACTTTCAAAACATCCCCCACTGTAAAACCTGACACAGAATCCAAAGGGAAGCGCGCAGAGGTTCCGATGGAGAAAAGCTGGCCCTGGGTTTACGCTCACTGGCTCTGCTGACGCCGGAGACAGGTCATGCCCTTTGCCCTCCCTGTGTCCGGACCCTCCCGCAACGCGGTCACCCCATTACCTTGTGTTCCACGTTGTTCTGCTGTGCTTTATCCAAATGAACCTTTATGAGCCGGCTGCCGTCCAGTTTCACACGGATTCTCTTGCCCACGATCTCGCTCGGGAAAACCAAGTCCTCCAGGATCGCGTCGTGCACGGCGGTCAAAGTGCGGCTGAAAAAGCACAACGTCGGAAGTGAGAAACCTGGAATCTACGAAGGCCTGCCCTCCTGTGAGCCCCTTCCAAGTCAACCACGTAAAAGGCAAATCCCAGGCCCCTAAACCAAGTTACCACTGGGTTTCCAACGGACAACTTACATCTAATCCGTTGCCAGGGCCGGTGCCAAACTAGACAGAGCGACCAACACCTACTTTCCTTCAAAGCTTAGGGGGAGTTCAACGTGACGCCTTATAAACCACACACGCCGCTCCCAGTGATCATCTCCAGGGAGCGGGAAGGCAGGGAGGACTTTCACTTTTACACACAGCTGTAGGCGTATTTTCGGGCACGGTTTCGACCGAACACCTCCGTAACCTCTTAACCACTCGCTCTTCTGCAAAGCCATCCTTCTCCAAAGTTGTCACATTATCTACAAATTCCTGTGACCACGTAACTTCCTAACACAAGATCCTTCAAGAGCTCGCCATGACCTCCAAAGCTCCTCCTGGTTCCCTGGGACGGGATGGGGCACCTCGGTCCCCAGCTCCTACGCCCCCACTCTCATCCCGCCACGCACGCCTCCGCGATTGTCCTACTCGCGTCCCTGACACCGCGTCAAGTCCACGACCCACATGGCCGCTTGACGAGGAGGTTCAACTGATTCCGAACCCCGAGCACTAACGGGATGCTGGGATGAGACAAGAAGGGGCGGCCCTCAGGTTTAGAGGCACCTGTGTCACGGAGCCCATCAGGTCCCCTCGCCCCCAGCAGGTCCGAGACCGCATTCCCCTCATCTGTGCTTCAGAGCTGCCAGTTCCTACGCACACGTCACACCTTCTAGGGGCTCCCGGATGCCTCCCGAGGGCTTCCTGTTCCACGGACAGGAGGCTCAAGGGAAAGCCACTTCCCAAATCTTGCATCACCTCTCAGAAAGCAAATGACAAGGACGCCGCCCCAGTTAAGCTTTTTCCCCACAGTACGAGGAAGAACACAAATACGGACACGTGTCTACCCTCCCCCTTAAAGCGTAAATCAGAATGGAATCACAGCGGCCGCGCATCTTCTGATTCCAACACGGTCTATTACAACGGGAGGGACGGGGATGCAACCTTGACCATCCCGAGCCCCAGGAACGGAACAGGCTCAGAGCAGTAATGGAAACCCTGCTATAGATTAGAAACAAGAACAAAAACAAAAAGAAGTGGGGCGCCTGGGTGGCGCAGTCGGTTAAGCGTCCGACTTCAGCCAGGTCACGATCTCGCGGTCCGTGAGTTCGAGCCCCGCGTCAGGCTCTGGGCTGATGGCTCGGAGCCTGGAGCCTGTTTCCGATTCTGTGTCTCCCTCTCTCTCTGCCCCTCCCCCGTTCATGCTCTGTCTCTCTCTGTCCCAAAAATAAAAAAATAAAAAAAAAACATTGAAAAAAAAACAAAAAGAAGTGAGTCTCAGGACCTCACATGTACAGGAGAAAGCCGAGTACTGAAGGAGAAGAACCGTGGAGGCAGGAGGTCAGGCTGGGAAGCGGTGAAGGGCCGCGGCCGGCCACCTAGGGCTTAGCGCAGGAGCACAGAAGGCCCCACGTGTGGGGGGCAGGTCACCAGGGACGTGGTGAAGTCGTGTCCCCGGAGCTGAGGTGGAAACACACGTCTGGGACGGGGGACGGCCAGAGATGTGGGTGGGGCCAGTCCTGCAGCAGCTGCCCTCAGAGCGAAGGCTTCGTTCTCACACTCCCAGTACCGACGCTGGCTCTCCCGGCCCGCGTGCTCTCCACCACCCCGTGTATCTGATCTCGGGGTCACAAACTACCCGGAACACCAAAAATTCCCTGAATTCTTATGCTACTCCAACTGCCCAGGATCAGGCTCAAAGTACTGAAGCCCAAGATGCAAGTTCCAGAAAGTGTGGCCCCTGCCCTTCCCTCCCCACTCCTCTCCTACAGGAGCAAGTATCTGCCTGTAAGACTCGAGTCCCACCCCTTGTTCAAGTGGTTTTACAAACAAGATGAAGTTAAAAACAGCCCAGCATTACTGGTCTGGCTGAAAAGAGCAACTCTGGCTGAAAAGAGTCCATTCTCCTTATCCCTTTAGAAGTAACGATACGAGGCACAGTACTGACTTCGCCTGGAGGTTAGACAGGTACCAGAGGAGTTTCCCAAATGGTCCCCAGGGCAGGGCCTGCAGGGCTTCAATAATCCAACTCTGTGAAACGAGACTTCAACAACACACCAAAAGGCCCAGATCAAGGAGCCAGCAACTCTCAATCTGAGTTTAGGCCAGAAAACCCTAAGCCAATCAAGTTTAAAGAACACCGTTCGTGAGCATCTATAACCGCAGCAACACTTTTAATCGGTGATGTCAGCAACAGAAAAATATGCCTAATTTCTTAGCCTTGATTCACTGCAAAAATAAAACGTAAAGACCCATCTCAGCCCCCCTCCGCTACATCCAGTGTGCTTGATCCCACAGCTCTGCACTGAGGACCCCCTCACTGTTCCTGTCCTTTACCCAAAGAATTGGAGAAAACCCTCTTTTCTGAGAGCAACGACCTATTCATTCTACCTATGTAAACATGTAATTCTTACTCTACAATTCATTTTAGAACATTTATACATGGGGCGCCTGGGTGGCTCAGTTGGTCAGGCGACCGACTTTGGCTCAGGTCATGATCTCGCAGTTTGTGAGTTTGAGCCCTGTGTCGGGCTCTGTGCCGACAGCTCAGAGCCTGGAGCCTGCGTCGGATTCTGTGTCTGTCTCTCTCTCTCTGCCCCCTCCCCTGTTCACGCTGTGTCTCTCTCTCTCAATAGTAAATAAATGTCTAAAAAAATTTTAAATCAATAAAATAAAATAAAAACTAAAATAAAAAAACAACCTACCAAAACTCTTAGTACAAACAACCGAGCAGATAAGGAGTTGTTCGTAAGGGGTTTACAGCACACTTTTTCGATGCTGATAAAATACTCACCTTCTGGGACGCTTTTGCTTGTTTTTTGTACGGCTTTTTCGAGTTGGCTTAGGCAGAATTCTCCTCTGTGAAGATTACCGTGGAAAAAGAAAAACCTCACGTTAGCAGAAAGCTGGCAACTGTCAAAGTGCTTTAAAAGCCAAAGAGCAATAACAATAAATTCAAAGTTTGCGAAAGTCAAACCACCCAGACCAAACAAGCTACTGAGAATTCCCCGATTTCTCATTAATTCATTCAGAATCCAGAGAACATATTCAAACAGCGCCAGAAAAAAAAATCCCTCGCTCCTGATTTGAGCCCCAAATACTGCACACCTGCCACAATGCCAGGCCCGCCACCTACTGTCGGTAGGAACACGCCTGCGGAGCCACAGCACTAGTTAAATGTGTCACTCTGGCATTTCTCCCCCACACATCTGTTTGCACCAAGGCCAGATCTGAACTTAAAAAAAAAAACACAACCACCTTTCTTGACTACGGGCCCCTTTCCAGGAACTATTCCTCACCATCTGCTTTCCTCCCAAAGCGTACAGCCGCCCGCTTCAATTCTGTCCTGCAGACAAACCACGGCTCAAACCCACCACACGTCCATAATTCCCTCGTAAACGCACTACATTCACGCCCTTGTAAATGTGGAGAGCCGTTTTCACGTTAATAGCAGAAACGTACTTATCTGTTTAATCTACCGCAAACACAAAGTGAAACACAAGTGATTTTAACAAAATTCCCAAAACAAAACATTCACCAGGACAACACACACCTGAGCAATAAAGACCACGTGCTTCCCGCTGAACTTTTTCTCCAGCTCACGCACGAGCCGGACTTGGATTTTCTGGAAAGACTTCAGTTGAGGAACGGGAACAAAGATGATGATAGCTTTCCGACCACCGCCAACTTCAATCTCCTGAAGGAAGAACACAGAACACCAGCGTGACCTTAAGTTCACACGCCCATCTTTCCCATCCGAGCCCAGCGCTGAGCGCGAACACTCGGCTTGAACGTGGTCAAATACTCTAGCACACCAAAATTTTTAAAAAATCCTCCTCCCGCGCTTTCCCACCGCCAGGGCCAGCCCTCAGTCTCCCCTCCCTCACAAACCCCACGCAAGGATGCGTGGGCAACGCTGTGCTCCAGGAGGTAAAGTGCACAACCGGAACTGAGGCTGCTTGTCCCGTGGGCAACCTCCAACCCCGTCCACACGCACTGCAGCTCCTAAACTAAAGACGGGAATTTGAAAAAGTGAATTTCCCCCGACACGGAGTCCAGACCGGCAGCCTGGAAAGTAGACCCGTAAACGCTGCAGCAGAGAAGCCCCGGGAACAAGCGGGAAGGAAGCGCGTTGTTCTCGCTGCCAACATGCCCCGGTTAAGAAGGCCAAGCCTCAGACTTTCTCTGCGAGATGCTCCTTCCAGGACCAGGGAGCGGGGACGGCCGGCTCGGCCAGGTCTCTGACCCACAGTGCGCCTCCCCGCACACTGTGCCACCTTTAAGACGACCTGGGGCAGACCGCTGCACCTGCACGGGGCACGCGGGAAGGGGCCAGGCGGCAGATCCCGCCACCGCGCCCCGCGGACGGTCCGCCTACGACCACCCCCACCCCCGGCATAAACCCCCCCGTTACCTTGGCCGCCGTGATGTTCAGCTCCCTCAGCTGGGCTTTGAGGTCGGAGTTCATCTCCAGCTCCAGGAGGGCCTGGAGAGAGAAGCGGCGGGAGCCGACCCTCAGCGGGGCGCCCGCACCGCCCACGTGCACACACTCAGGGCCTCCTCCCGGACGCGTCCCCACCTCCACCCGGGGTGACACGCGCCGTGCGGGGGGGGGGGGGGGGGCTGGTGCCGGGGCGCGGGCGGCACTTGCTCTCGGGGGATGACGGACACTTGTTGGGGAGGGGAACGCGCGCGTGGGGGCGGGGGGAACACGCGCCGGGGCTCCGGCCCTGCCCTCCCCTCACCTGGGAGATGCCAGACTCGAACTCGTCCGGCTTCTCGCCATTGGGCTTCACGATCTTCGCGCTCGAACTGAACATGGCCTTCTCCTGCAAGTACAGGGCGCCCTAGCTCAGGTGTCCGCGGCCCCAAGCCACAGACCCCCGCCGGTCCCGGCCCCGCTCCACCCCGCGGAAGCCATCGGGGGGCACGGCCCGGGTAATCGGCCGTATCCCCGCCGGGTGAGCCGGGCCCGCCGATGCAGGGAGGACTCCGACACGTGTAGTCCTCAGAGTCGGCGGAAAAGTCCGCGGGAGAGAAGGCCGCCAACATACCTCGGTGAGAGCGCCGGTCTAGGAAGAGGCCTAAGTCTCGCGAGAGCGCCTCAAGTCCCGGCGGCGCAAGGGAAGAGGCGGGAACAGTGCGCGAGAGAAACCGGAAGAACCACCGAGAAAAGGTCGAAGCCGAGAGAGTCCCAGGAAGAGGCTCGTGGGGTCGGGCGCGTTGGGAACGCTCCTCCGGCGGCGCTGTGTCCTACGAGGCGGGGGCCGGGCGGCCGGGCCGGGGTCTGGGCGGGAGACGGGGGCCGAGAAAAGCAACCCCACCCCGAAGAGCGGATGTTCAAAAAAGTCTCATTTAACCCGAAGAAACTCACTTCCCCACCGAAGCCATGAAAAGGAATCAGAGGCTTGGATGCCAGTTCAGCCCGGAGAGAACCCGATGAGATGACGTTCGTTAGAGCTCTTTGGAAACGAAGTGCTTTACGACTAAACGTGGTTTTCCGGCCCTAAACAATTTAGCCCTCGTCCCCACTGCTTGGTGCGGCGGACACTTGGGGACGTCCGCGGACACCTCTCGTGCGGGCCGGAGCGCAGCGAGCCGGGGGCGGGGGGGGGGGGGGGGGAGCCTGGGGCCCGGGGCGCCGACGCGAGCGGGGCAGAGGGCTCGGGGTGGGGTGGGGGACCGTGGGCAGAGCCAGGCCGGAGCTGGACAGCCGGGGTCAGCCGGCCCTGACCTCAAAGCCGGCAGAGATCGCGTATGAGGAAAGATTGGGGGATGACACATCGCTACTGGGTTCGACAAAGAAGTATTTATTAGAAAAGTGCCTCCCGTTGTGCCATGCTGTCACTTCCCTCCTGCCCTAGAGAGGAACGAAAAACATAATGCAGAAATACTCTGATGTCTATACTCTGTGCTAATGCTGCACTAGGTGCTAGCGATTCAGTAGAACCCGCCGAATCCTTGCCCTCGGGAAGATTACCTTTTGGTGAGGAAGGCGAACATAAAGTGGCAAGACCAAGTATGTAATGACAGATGATAGTACCAAACAGTAAAACGAGTCAAGGGGAGAAGAAGGATTCATGCTCTATGAAGTCAGGGAAGTTTTTGAAGAAAGATGTGGAAGAAGTAGGAGCTGTTCGCCAGGAAGAACATTCCAGACAGGGAACAACTTGTGCTAAATTGTCTGGCCGTGGTCACATAATTTAATCTCTAGAGGTCCAGTTTCCTTGACTGTCATATTTAATGGGCCAAGCACTGTGAAAACTGCCGACACCTGTACACCAGCTGATCTCTAAGATTTCCCACCACCTTTACTAAGCTAAAATTGAGTTCCTCTTAGAGTTTTAAAGCTAGGTACGTTTTGGGGCGCCTGGGTGGTGCAGTCGGTTAAGCGTCCGACTTCAGCCAGGTCACGATCTCGCGGTCCGTGAGTTCGAGCCCCGCATCAGGCTCTGGGCTGATGGCTCGGAGCCTGGAGCCTGTTTCCGATTCTGTGTCTCCCTCTCTCTCTGCCCCTCCCCCGTTCATGCTCTGTCTCTCTCTGTCCCAAAAATAAAATAAAAAAAATAAATAAAGCTAGGTACGTTTTTCTAATAATGCTTTTTAAAAAGAGGCCACTATCTCCTTGGAAAGTTAAGAGTCAACTTGTTCAAGAAAGAAAGAAAAGTTTAGCTGCACCTCTAATCTTATCGGGGCAGTCATTCCAAACCCTGGATGAACTATTTCCATTTCCTTAACTCTGCACGCCTTTCCAGCCTGGTTCTGATCTCTGCGGCCCTACCAGAGTAGCACAGGAAGTGTATTCAGTGAAGTTCTTCCAGGTTTCCCCTGCTCTGTTGAGTATTAGTAGTGCGAGAGGCCATGCTTGTCTTGTTCCCCATCTGGGGGAAAGCATTGTCTCATCAGAAGTATAATTTAGCATTAGGGTTTCTTTTTTGTGGATGTTCTTTATCAGGTTGAGGAAGAACCCCTTTATCCCTGTTTTCCTTAGAGTTTTTATCTTGAGTGAGATTGTGTCACCTTCTTTTCATGCAACAATTATTAGCATCTTTTTTTTTTTTTAATTTTTTTTTTCCAATGTTTTTTATTTATTTTTGGGACAGAGAGAGACAGAGCATGAACGGGGGAGGGGCAGAGAGAGAGGGAGACACAGAATCGGAAACAGGCTCCAGGCTCTGAGCCATCGGCCCAGAGCCCGACGCGGGGCTCGAACTCACGGACCGCAAGATCGTGATCTGGCTGAAGTCGGACGCTCAACCGACTGCGCCACCCAGGCGCCCCTAGCATCTTTTGAGTTTTTCTTCTTAGCCTGTTAATATGGTGGGTTACATTCACTGATTTCCAAACACTGAAGCTGCCTTGAATCTCTGTTACAAAAGCCCACTTGTTCGTGGAATATCATTCTTTTTAATATTGCTGGGTTCCACTTACTAATATTTTGTTGAGGGCTTTTTGTGTGTCTATGTTCACAAGGACCATTGATCCCTAGTTTTCTTTTTTGTACTGTTATTGTCTGGTTTTGTATTAGGTTAATCCTAGCATCATAAAATGAGAAGTAAGGGGAAGTATTCCCTCATCTTCTGTTTCCCAGAAAAGCCTGTGAAGAATCAGTGTTCGTTCTTCAAGCACTTGGTTGAATTCTGTCGTGAAATCATCAGGGCCTGGAGATTTTCTCCTTCTTTCTTTCTTTCTTTCTTTCTTTCTTTCTTTCTTTCTTTCTTTCTTTCTTTCTTTCTTTCTTTCTCTCTCTCTCTCTCTTTCTCTCTTTCTCTCTTTCTCTCTTTCTTTAAGAGTATTTAATATTACAAATTGAATTTAGTGGTTACAAAGGTATTCAAATTATCTATTTCATATGGGACTGGATTTGGTAGTTTGTGCTTTTAGAGGAATCTGTCCATTTCATGTAAATAGTTAAATTCATGGAGGCGACTATCGGTTAGGCTTCTGACTCTTGGTTTTGGCTCAGGTCATGACCTCACAGTTCATGAGACTGAGCCCCTTGCTGGGCTCTGTGCTGACAGTGCAGAGCCTGCTTGGGATTCTCCCTCTCTCTCTGCCCCTGCCCCATTCGTTTGCTCGCTCTCAAAATAAATAAACTCTAAAAAACCAAATTGTTGAATTTTTGTGGGTAGAGTGGTTCATAGTATTCTCTTATTATCCTTTTAATATTCCTAGTTTTTTCTTAGGTATATTTTTAGGTAGGTTTCGCAGGGAACCTTCAAGTCAACACATTATTATAACCCTGATGGAATATGCTGAATTTTTAAACCTTGGAACCTGATAGAGTGTCGCATGTGTACGTTTAATAGGTATTTTTAGGCTCACATTCAAAACTTAGAGGTCACTTTACTAATATTTATGTTGGGGAACTAACTGGTATTTGTGCGTTTACTAGTTTCTTTAACTGGAAATGAGTCAGTAACATCAACAGGACTGATTAACAAATAACAGAAATGTAATCTCTCCTGTTCACTTTTATTTTGTCAACCACCTTTGTGTGCATCATTATGGGCTCGTGACTGCTCATCAGCCAACCTCTACCAGTATTCTGCTTTGATGTTCAAGTTGTCTCACTCAGTTTTGGCCAGCAAAACTGTAAACGACTTGAAACATTAGCCCCTCTTATGGGGGCGCCTGGGTGGCTCAGTCGGTCCTTGATTTTGCCTCAGGTCATGAGCTCACGGTTCATGGGATCAAGCCCCTAGTCAGGCTCTGCACTGACAGTGCGGAGCCTGCTTGGGATTCTCTCTCTTCCTCTCTCTCTGCCCCTCCCCCACTTGCCGTGTGTGTGTGTGTGTGTGTGTGTGTGTGTGTGTTTCTCTTTTTCAAATAAGTAAACATTTAAAAAATGATAATAATAAAACATTAGCCCCTTTTTAGATGACTTTCTGTGTCCCATCATCTCTATTAAACTTTGAGCACTGTGCTTTTTGGCACACGGAGCTATCCCAGGCTCGTTTCGTCTTGTTCTGTCTCAGACATGGGGTTAACCTTTTCTCCAGAAAGCCTTGGTTCCTTTTACTGGAAGAATGGTATTGGAAACCAGAATCTTGACACAAGGGTGCATCATGGGGGGCCTCCTGAGGCCGCCTTGATCTTCATAACTAGCATGATCTTTAATAGGTGTTCTTAAGGTCATATGATTTACTAATCCTCCTTGTGTGTCTGTAAATTTTAGTCCTTTTGAGGAGACGAACAGGAAGCCCCCACATGTCACAGAACAGGCATTGGACCTCTACAGCCCTCAAGCACTGAAAGCTAATGGCAGGCACCACTGAATCACAAGGGCAGGAAATGTGGCCATTGCCCCCACTCGGTCATCGGAGACCCCTGTCCCTTTAAAACTCTCTTGGCTAGGCAGAAACCACAGAGTTGGCTTTTGGACCAGAGGCCACCTTCTTCCCAGGTGGTTGGCCTCCTGTGTAAAGCTCACATTCCTTTCAATCAACACCCATGTCTTGAGTATTAGCCTTTTTAGATGGGCAACCAAACGTGAGATTTAGTGACACTCTTAAACCATGTCAATGGACAGAAGTAGAAAAGATGCCCATCGTAAATCACTTTTTCATGTACAGATACAAGTTCATAGTGCTACTTCCAACCCAGTTCTAATAGGACAGCATTCCTTCTGAAACCCTTGATTCTATAGTTAGATCTCCTTTTCTCATAATAAGCATCTTGATCCCTCAGCACATAAATACGATCACTTACTTGCTTTATTTGGCAATATGGGAAAACAAATCCAAAAGAACAGTTCAATATGGATATAAAACCTACAATTAATACAATTCACAATTTTTCTAGTAGGACTTGCCGTTAGTTTGCTACATTCCACAGTTGACTCATGTCCCACTCTGGCATCTTTTGAAGTTTCTCCAATGAAAGTTTGGGTCCGCAGTTTGAGCTTATTTTCACTTTGCGGGTTTTGACATCCTAACAGCTGATACTTCCGAATACACAAAACAAGGTGGCTCTCAGCTACTAGGAGAGAGATGGTCTACTCTACATCGAGACAATGGGAAGAACTTCAACTCACTCTCCAAAATTCTCTAAGTTGTTTTTTTTAATGTTTATTTATTTTTGAGAGAGAAAGAGAGAGCATGAGTGGGGAAGGGGCAGAGAGAGAGAGAGAGGGAGGCACAGAATCTAAACCGGCTTCAGGCTCTGAGCTGTCAGCACAAGAGCCCGACACGGGGCTCAAACTCAGAAATGTCGAGATCATGACCTGAGCTGAAGTCGGTCGCTTAACCGACTGAGCCATCCAGGTGCCCCTAAAATTCTCTAAGTTTTTTAATGTTTTATTCAGTTTTGAGAGAGAGAGAGAGAGAGAGAGAGAGAGAGAGAGAGAGAATGAGCAGGGGAGGAGCAGAGAGAGGGCGAGACACAGAATCCGAAGCAAGCTCCAGGCTCCGAGCCATCAGCACAGAGCCCAACACAGGGCTCGAACTCATGAACCAGGAGATCATGACCTGAGCCGAAGTCAGACGCATAACTGGCTGAGCCCTCCGGGCGGCCCAGTCTCCAAAATTCTTTACGTGGATTCACTTAGCTGCCTTCTGAGTTATCCACCCACAAAGATATACAGCAGTACCAAATTCATAGAAATGGGCGCCTGGGTGGCTCAGTTACGCGTCTGATTCGGTTTCAGTTCAGGTCACGATTCCACAGCTCGTGAGATCAAGCTCTGTGTTGGGCTCTGTGCCGACAGCATAGAGCCTGATAGGGATTCTCTCTCTTTCTGCCCCTTCCCCACTCATGTTCACTCCTTCTCACACTCTCAAAATAAATAAATTGAAAACCAAAATTCATAGAAATAAGTGCTAGCTGAACAGCTAACTTCCCCTTATTTTTAAATTTCAATACCAGAACTCAAGTATTGCACATATTCAGAAAAAAGTTTTAGATATCTAATTCTTCTTTTGATCACTCATGCTTTATAAGTTTCTTTTTTTAAGCTATAAGTTCCTTTTCATTTTACGATCTATAATATCCCCTTCTGACCTAACATATTGTTATACCAAAGTCTGCAGTATGTAATCCACAAAGGGTTCTCCTGACGGTATTTTGTTGGTCCATGTCAATGCTTACAGCCAGAGATCACCACGAACACTCCTATAATTGAACAAGGTGGCTTATTACACTCTGCTGCAAGGGAGACACACATCCTGAGCAGCTGTGAGACACTTCATAAGATGTGAGGAAAGACTTATTAGAGGATTGGGGTTGTGTTAGGGGATTTGGGAGAAAGCTTAAGGAGGGGGGCATTTGTACCGGGGCAGATGCCGTCAGGATGCAGGGTAATTTATTTATTTTTTATTTTTTTATTATGAAGTTTATTGTCAAATTGGTTTCCATACAACACCCAGTGCTCATCCCAAAAGGTGCCCTCCTCAATACCCATCCCCCCCACCCATCCCTCCCTCCCACCCCCCATAAACCCTCAGTTTGTTCTCAGTTTTTAGGAGTCTCTTATGTTTTGGCTCCCTCCCTCTCTAACCATTTTTTTTCCCTTCCCCTCCCCCATGGTCTTCTGTTAAGTTTCTTAGGATCCACATAGGAGTGAAAACATGGAATCTGTCCTTCTCTGTATGACTTATTTCACTTAGCATCACACTCTCCAGTTCCATCCACGTTGCTACAAAGGGCCATATTTCATTCTTTCTCATTGCCAAGTAGTATTCCATTGTGTATATAAACCACAATTTCTTTGTCCATTCGTCAGTTGATGGACATTTAGGCTCTTTCCATAATTTAGCTATTGTTGAGCGTGCTGCTATAAACATTGGGGTAAAAGTGCCCTTATAGGATGCAGGGTAATTTAATAAACCTCATGTACAGGGGCACCTGAGTAGCCCAGTCGGTTGAGCATCTGACTTTGGCTCAGGTCACGATCTCGAGGTCTGTGAGTTTGAGCCCTGCGTCGGGCTCTGTGCTGACAGCTAGGAGCCTGGAGCCTGCTTCAGATTCTGTGTCCCCCTCTCTCTCTGCCCCTCCCCCGCTCATGCTCTTTCTCTCCCTGTTAAAAATAAATATTAAAAAAAAAAAAACCCTCATGTACAATGAGTGCAGACTAGAGCAAGGCTATAGCTACAACAGAGAGAGGCAACAGTCACTCCTCTGAGTCCAGAGAAAGGGTTTTTTGGTATTTTGTAGCTTGGACAATGTTTACGTTCAGTGTGTGTTCAGATTTTGGAGGGGCCTTATTCTTGTCTTCACCAGTCATGGTTACAAAGTGGACTTCTCTGCTGTCCGTGTTCAGTGGGAAAGCTCCAGGGACCTTGCTGTGGGCTCCCTACTGACTCCTGGAGGTCGGGCTCCTGCTTTTTCTTACCCAGTACCAGCCTACCTTCCGCTTTCCTGAGGGGCTCTAGGAGTGACCAGTGACATTAGAATTTCACATGCTCGGCAAAGGACAACATATGAATACATTTTTTTTTTTTAATTTTTGAGAGAGAGAGAGAGAGAGAGAGACGGGGGGGGGGGGCAGAGACAAGGAGGGAGACACAGAATCCGACAAAGACTCCAGGCTCTGAGCTGTCAGCACAGAGCCCGATGCCAGGCTCCAACTCGTGAACCGCACACAGATCATGACCTGAACTGAAGTCGGACACTTAACCGACTGAGCCACCCAGGTGCCCCTTTATGAATACAATTCTTGAGTCACCTAAAAATCCTAACGGGGTACAAATCAGATTTTATGTATTTACTAGTATCCATATATTTTTAAGTTTATTTATCTTGGGGTGGGGGAGGGGCAAAGAGAGAGGGAGAGGAAGAATCCCAAGCAGACTCTGTGTGGTCAGCCCAACTGGGGGCTTGATCTCAGGAACTGAGATCATGACCTGAGCCCAAACCAAGAGTTGGACGCTTAACTGAGCCACCCAGGCACACCCAGTGTCCATATTTCTACTAAAGAAGTCATAAATGTAGAATTTCAATTTCTCCGAAGACTTGGGATAAACATAAGTATTTATACTTTAATGCTCACCCAGTTGAAAGTTCCTAACACCAATTAGGGATGTTATAAAGTATAATCAGAGTGTATAAAAATAAATACAATTAAAATTTTTAAATAACTGGGAAATCTGTCAGATATTATACTTTTAAATCATATCCAAAATTTCAAGTGGAAATTTTTCCATATGTTTATGTTACTTTCAAATTATCTGAATCTTGCTAGAACTGGTTCATAAAAGACACCAATATATATAATCATAACAACATGTAATTGCAATACATTGTAATATAATTCCTGTTTTACATCACAATTACATAAATCTTCGGCTATTTAATTTCAAAAAAATTTGTAATGTTTATTTTTGAGAGAGAGCAGGGGAAGCCCAGTGAGAGAGAGAGAGAGAGAGAGAGAGAGAGAGAGAGAGAATCCCAAGCAGGCTCTGTGTTGTCAGCACAGAGCCTGATGTGGGGCTCGATCTCATGTTGAAATCCTGACCTGAGCAGAAACCAAGAGTCGGTTGCTTAACTGACTGAGCCACCCAGGCACCCCTTCAGCCATTTAATTTTAAAGAAGAAATCACACGCTTCCCTGAAACCAAGCATATCATGTCCTGAGTTCCCCAACTACGCATTCTTCATTTATCACTGAAAGACAAAATGATATTCTTTAAATTTATGTTAAGTGATAAAGTCTCTGATTTTGTTGTATATATGGATTTCTTCCCCCTCCTTTTGAGATGTGAATCTCATGAATTAAAGTAAACGATCTAGGTTTAACGATTGGTGTTTCGGGGTGCCTGGGTGGCTCACTTGATTGAACATTTCTTTATCAGCTCAGATCATGATCCCAGGGTTGTGGGATCAAGCTCCAGGTTGGGCTCTGCCCTGAGTGTGGAGCCTGCTTAAGATTCTTTCTCCTCCCTCTGCCCCTCTCCTGCTCACGTGTGCGCTCGCTCTCTCTCCCTCTCTCAAAAAAAAAAAAAAAAAAAAAGAATCAGTGTTTCTACAAAGTTCTGAAGATGGAATAAACATAAACATAAAAAGAAATCATCTTGAAAATACAGATTCTGATTCAGAAATTGGGGGCTGGGGCTCAATATCTTATATTTCTAACGTTCGCAGGTGTGGCCCATGAGACTGGCCCAGGGACCACACTTCGAGTAACAAAGGACCCGATATAGAGAGGAATTGGAAGAGACATAGTAACCAGGAACTGAGAAAGATTCCTTGCAGCATGAAGGAAATGAATCACAGTATGGACGTTTTCCTCCTGGAGGGACCAAGAGACCCTGCCTGGGTAGTTCTGGTCATGGACAGAGCACTGTAGGGGTGGGGATGCCGTTAAACAGCTAAGCTCTGTTGTCCTTTAAGAAAAAAAAAAATACTAGTTCTATGTTGCATAAAGTGCCCCATTAAAAATGACCCAGCAGCGGGAATGTATGATGTCAGCACTGGAGGCAGAAAGCCTAGAGGTCAGGCAGATGAGCGAGCCCAGACTGCAAGGCTGTTCCCTCCACACCGCTGCGCCCAGCGTTCATAATAAAGTGACAGGAGGAGAGTTACAGTGGAGTCCTTGCACGTGAAATGAATTTATGGACCTGTCTGGCTGAGCAAAAATTAATGGATTGAATTTAGCAAAAGGTTTTGTCTATCTCCTCCCCTTACAGCAGCCAGGGTTTTTATCATTATTTCCTGTTGGCCAGGGGGGAGCATGGGAATGAATGAAGGTGCAAACCAGTGATGAACGTGAAAATCAAATGCATACAAGGAAGCAAGGTCACTGGCTGCTTCTGGAAAGTTTCAAAGTCACTCTTCCTATGTAACAATATATCATCTGTAGACATCTGTGACCTATCAGGGGGATGAAAGGTAACTGCTCAAATATTAATATCTAAAATACAGAAATACACTTGATTTTTATCATAAGCTGATAATTTGCTCATCTTCAATATATTTCATCAAAAGCAGCACCAGTGTTCCCATTAATCTTCATGGAACATGGACAGGATGAAAAGAACTAATGTGACATTGGGAACGCGCTTGGTGTATCGCACCAGGTCAGAGGCTGCACACTGTCTGTATTCACAGCCACCGCGCACAGCGTCATTATCTCCGTGTTTCAGAGGAGAGAACAGAGACTTTCAGCAACTCACCAAGTTTATACAGCTGGTAAACTGTAGAGCTGAAATTTGCAGTCAGTGTGTGTGAACCACCTAGGTCAGGGGCAGGGGAGGACAGGTGCACACACACGCTGCATTGCTACCCTCGCCCCCCCCCACCCCCGCGGTGTGCTCATACCACATGCCCCACAGAAGTCCACACCACTCCATGGTGCCAGCACACCAGGAACCTCACCCCCGTTAGCTGAGGTCCTCCTGAGGTTGGGAAAGTTGATTGACAAAGCCCTGCTGACCTGACAATCCTCAGGTATTACACTTTGCTAAGAGGTCACCTTTAGGTAAATAACAAAAAAAGTACACTGTCTCTGGAAGGTTGCAGTTAACATGTCCTTAGCTCTGTAATCACGTTCCTTAGGCTACATGGGGGCATTTTCTACAGTTATTCCGGCTGAAGGGGCAGATTTGGAAAACCACCCCCAACTACTAGAAACCTGCGGGCGTGCACATGGAAGGGGCAAGTGGGGGGGGGGGCAGGGATATCCCAAGCCTGTGTGATGCCCAGCGTTTACTTTGTAAACATCCTTCTCCAGTCAGTAAAAATATTTTCAGTTAGAGGTGGCTGGGTGGCTCAGTAAGTTAAGCCACTGACTTCTGCTCAGGTCATAATCTCACAGTTGGTGAGTTCAAGTCCCCCATTGGGCTCTCTGCTGATGTGAGGTTTTGCTGTGGAATGTAGCAATGTAGTTTTGCTGATTGTTTCCTTCGTTGTGCAGAAGCTTTTTATTTTGATGAGGTCCCAGTAGTTCATTTTTGCTTCTGTTTCCCTTGCCTCCAGAGACGTGTTGAGTAAGCAGTTGCTGTGGCCAAGGTCAAAGAGGTTTTTACCTGCTTTCTCCTCAAGGATTTTGATGGCTTCCTGTCTTACATGGAGGTCTTTCATCCATTTTGAGTTCATTTTTGTATACGTGTAAGAAAGTGGTCCAGGTTCATTCTTCTGCATGTCGCTGTCCAGTTTTCCCAGCACCACTTGCTGAAGAGACTGTCTTTATTCCATTGGATATTCTTTCCTGCTTTGTCAAAGATTAGTTGGCCATACGTTTGTGGGTCCATTTCTGGGTTGTCTGTTCTGTTCCGTTGATCTGAGTGTTTGTTCTTGTGCCAGCCAAGTTAAATTTAAATTAGGGAAGTTGAGATTTTTAAAGTGGATGTTCCCTGAGTTCACACGCAAGAACACCCTTGACCATAGCAAGCTCTATCTCCCCTTTGCTGTTCCTTCTTCCTTCGCTGTGCCTGATGCAAGTGCATGGGCAGTGTTGGCTTCCCGCCCCGCCCCCCAACCCCCCCGGGCGGGGTTGGGGGGGTGGGTGGGTACAGTCAGACTCTCCGGTGTCTGGCACGCACTTCTCAAACAGGTGGCTGGGCGATGTGGTCTCCTGGGTCACGTGCCCATCTCCGCGGTTCCTGGGTGCTCAGCTTGGCTTACTCTAGTTTGCATACTCAGGGCTTGGGCAGCGCGCGCTAGCTGTTCCTAAGATTTCCCGAACTGAACACCGAAGGAAAATTAAAGTCATTTAAAATTAATTAGAAAAGCAAGGCTTGCCAGTGGACAGGACTTTTCAAAGAAGTTGATTTGCTTACCAAAGTCAGACATCGGGCAGAATTCTAACGCACTGCCTTTTCAGCTAAATTTGCTCCCTGGGTCCCCGCGCATTAAGAGTAGGACTCCTGCGGGTCACACACCCACGTGGGTGGGGTGGAGGCGGCCCAGCCCCTTTCCCAGGGGCGCTCCTGAGGGAAGGCGCTGCCCTGCCTCCGGCCTCGGCTTTTTCATCGCGCAGTGCCAGTGTTTCGAGCCACTGAAGCAGTAGAGCGCAAGCCACCTCTTTGTTTGGGTAGTGCTGACAACATACCAAGGGGGCAGAGATCGTCCGCCACAGCAATGTGGAGGGGCCTCGGGTGGCCCACGCCGTCCACCTGGCCCTGACCCCGCCCTTCACTCAGCCCCGCTCCGCCCTCCCGGCTCCGACCCCGCCTTTCACTCAGCCCCCCCGCCCCGCCCGGCCCCGCCCCTCATCGGTTACGGCCCCAGACTCCGCCCTTCGCTCACCACCGCCCCGCCCACCCCGCCCAGACCCTCCTCCCCTTGCGCGGCCCCGCCCCTCAGGAGGTACAGCTCTGCTCACACCGCCTAGACCCCGCCCGTACGCGGTACCGCAATGCACACACCGCCCAGACCCAGCTTCTTACTCGGTACCGCCCTAGACCCCGCCCCTCACGCCGTACCGCAGCGCACACACAGCCCAGACCCCGCCCCTCACGCGGTACCGCCCTAGACTCCGCCCCCCAGTCGGCACGGCCCACACGCCCAGACGCTGCTGGGCTCCTCACATTGTACTCCCAGCCCACAACCCTAGTCCCCATCCACCTCCGTAGGCCCCGCCCCTCCCGGACCGCCCACGTCCGACTTTCTGAGGCCAGAAAGTTGATCCGGAAAAGCCCAGGCGCTAGGCCCCTAGGCCCCGCCCCTCGTCTGCGGCTCCGCGGGGACGCGCGTCATCTCCCCGCGCCGCCGCCGGAAGCTGGGTGTGTGTGACGACAGCGCCAGGCGCGGAGCTAACAAGTTCGGCGATGGCTGGCAGTGAGTGATGACCCGGTTACTGTCCGTCGCGCGCAGAGTCGTTTTGGCCGCCGTGCGCTGCAGCGCCCGCGGCTGCAGCGGTCTCGGCATGTTCTATGCCGTGAAGAGGGGCCGCAAGGCCGGGGTCTTCCTGACCTGGTGAGTGGGCGGCCCCGAGTCGCGCCCCCGGCAACCGCGCGGCTGGGAGGCGGGCTGTCACCCGGAGCTCGCGGCCCTCGGCCTGGGGTGCAGCGCGCGGGGGCCCGTCTTCGCCGGCGTCGGCTCGCAGGTCCCGGCCGGAGGCTCCGACTTGCGTTCCATGTCTGTTGGCATTGTCAGAGATGCCACGTATAGTGTAAGGTGACCAGGGCTCTCCGCTTATTCCTTCCTTTTTGTTTCAGTGAAACAATTTCCAAGTGGTTACACGTAGCGGAACTCTGAAGGTACCTAATCGAATCTTCCCCGTGTCTTTAAAAAGAGCAATTCTTATAAACTGATATTTAGGTCCCTGTAACAACCCTTTAGGTGGGTGAGTTTATTATTTTCAGGTGTCGTTCCCGTGGTCAGGAAACTGATGGGGCTAGTAAGTGATGCGGTAGGACTTGCATGCAGGTGTTCGGATTCCAGGCCAGGATTCGCCCCGCCGTAGGATACCAAGGTTTATTATCCGTGTGTGTGCGTGCCCGCCCGCAGTTGTTTACCTGTGCAGCGGTGCTACTGAGGTAGAGGCAGCTCAGAGGCTCACCTTTTTGCTGTAATGAAATGTTAGCAGGGTTTTCTTTTCCGAACACCCCAAAATTCTAATGCGTTTTGAGATTGAGGAAACTGTCCCTGACTGGTGTGCCGTCTGGCTGGGACGCAGCACTACAGGGTGAGGTGTTGGACGGGAAAGAAAACCACACACGCTTTGCCCCCACGGAGCTGACGGACTTTTGCCACGCTATTCCTAACCTCAGAATCTGTTAGAGGATGAGTAAGGGAGGAAGGAGGTAACACTGCACTCTGTTCCAGGAGCGAATGTAGAGCCCAGGTGGACCGGTTTCCTGCTGCCAGATTTAAGAAGTTTGCCACCGAGGAGGAGGCCTGGGCCTTTGTCCGAAAGCCTGCAAGCCCGGATGGACCAGAAGGTAGTCAGCCGCGCTCATCGTGGTGGCGTTTTATCAAAGCCTTGCACGGCCCAGCGTCACTTGATCTGTGTAGCTGCCTTCGTAACGGAGCAGATAGGATCGTTTGTTTCCATTTTACCGACAAGGAGACAGGCGGAAAGCAGTTTACCTTAGGGAGTTCTGTTAGTACCTGAGTTAGAAACAGGCCAGGACACCAGTCTCCTGCTCCATTCAGTGTCCTCACTGTACTTAATTTTATCTTTAAAAAAATGCTTGTTCTGTTATCGAATTGAATGGGCTACAGTTTTGAAGTGGTGAGCGTAGGTTGTGTCAGTGCATGCACCTGTATGGTGTGTCCTTTTTGTGTAGGACAGTCACATGATCGGAATTTCCCTCAGTTTCACGTAGTGCAGAAAGTACAGTTAATTGAAGCGTAATTCCCAGTATAAGGAACATCAGGTGTGCGGGACTAAGGGTGCCTGCCTTAGAGCACAAAATTTTAAGAATATAGTTAACCCTTGAGCAACACGTGTTTGAACCACGTGGGTCAGCTTATGTGTGGACTTGGTTGTATTTATTACATAGGTTTACTTGTTATATTTTCGTTAATAACATTTTCTCTTGTCTAGCTTATTCTATTTTAAGAATACGATATAGGGGCGCCTGGGTGGCGCAGTCGGTTAAGCGTCCGACTTCAGCCAGGTCACGATCTCGCGGTCCGTGGGTTCGAGCCCCGCGTCGGGCTCTGGGCTGATGGCTCGGAGCCTGGAGCCTGTTTCCGATTCTGTGTCTCCCTCTCTCTCTGCCCCTCCCCCGTTCATGCTCTGTCTCTCTCTGTCCCAAGAATAAATAAATAAATTTAAAAAAAAAAAAAAAAAAAAAGAATACGATATATAAGACATATACAAAATATGTGTGAATTGATTATTTACATTACCAGTAAGACTTCCGGCTAACAGTAGGCTATCAATAGTAGTTAAGTGTTTGGGGAGTCGACGGTTATACTCAGATTCTCGACTCCGCAGGGTGTTAAACCCCCCCAGGTTGTTCAGGGGTAAACTGTACACCTTAACCGACTTTGAAAAAGTGGTGTTTCATTAGCTTTACTCAACAGACTTTTTTTTTTTTAAGCTTATTTATCTATCTATTTTTGGGGGGGAGAGAGAGAGAGAGAGAGAGACGGAGAGAGGGAGAATCCCAAGTGCGCTCCGCACTGTCAGCGCAGAGGCTGACGCAGGGCTTGAACTCATGAACTGTGAGATCATGACCTGAGCTGAAACCAGGAGTCGGACGCTGAACCGACTGAGCCACCAGGCGCCCCTAGTGTTAGGTGTTGTGATCACTGTTATAATCCCACTGGCAGCCCAGATGCAGATTGTGTCCTATTCCAAGTTCAGAAGTATGGCTCTTGTCTTAGTTGGGTTCTTAACACCTCCTTTTCACTGCTTTTTTGTTTTAACCAATTAGCAATTTATTCAGACTTCAGTTTTCCAATATGTTTCTGTTCATTAAATACTCTAAGTCCTAGGGAAAGGTATTTCTTTATATCTATGAGTCACCTTTCTTAGAAGTTTACGGAGACTTCCTAGTTAGTGACGGATGTATATAAATTAGGATTTAACATTTTTGGTGTTCAAAAATTATAGCAAAGCAAAAGTGTTAGCCTCTTTCCCAATTTTTCCCTTAGTGTGACCTATATTTTTATTTTGGGATTTTTGAGCTATTTGCCAGTTAACTGCGATTTCTGTAAGATGATTTGGGGTTAACTTAAAAAACACAGTTTTGTGAAGGAAAAAATTATCTGACGTGGCCTCTTTTTCCTTCAGTCTTATCTATCCTTTAAAAACTTTCATGCCAGGGGCACCTGGGTACCTCAGTCAGCAGAGTGTCTGGCTCTTTACTTCGGCTCAGGTCATGATCTCATGGTTTGTGTGTTCAAGCCCCACATCAGGCTCCGTGCTGATAATGGGGAACCTGCTTGGGATTCTCTGTCTCTCCCCCCCTCCCCCTCCCTCTCCTCCTCTCTCTCCCCCTCTCTCTCCCCCTCTTGTGCTCTCTTTCTCTCTCAAAATAAATAAACCTTTAAAAAAAAACCTTAAAAAGTAAAAACTTTCATGTCAATTTAACCTTCTTTTACTATAAATAAAATTGATATTTAGAGCAGTATTAAAATTCTGCAAGATTACCCTTTGACCTGTACTTGTGTTTTGGGGTTTACATGTATAAAGTACCTAGAGGTATATTTTTAAGGTAAATACAGGGTTACACAAATGTAGCAGAGTGGAAATACCAAACGTTACTCTATATGGTGACTTCACTCAGGTTTTGCCTAGATAACTTATCTTAGCGGTCTTCTGACAGGTGTGGGTTGAGAAGCTACTCCAGGCAGGACATCCTGGCTTGGATGTTAACAGGGTTTTCTTTTTTGAACACCCCAAAATTCTAATGTGTTTTGAGATTGAGGAAACTGTTCCTGACTGGTGTACCTATGTGGTAGGTGTTCAGTCAACATTTGAGCTCCATTTCTCCATCCCATTAGGGGTTTAGAGCTTAAAGTGAACTCTGTAGTGTTGGGCTTAGTTGTTGTTTTGGAGATAGAATCAGCTGCTCCTTCTGTGCCCCTATTCCCACTCTGTAAAACGATAATGTAGGGGAAGCTGCTCCCACATAACGTGAGAGAGTATGAGAATCCCTTCGGGGTTAATCCCGACTTCACCTTACCCTGAAAGAAAATTGTGCAGCTACTGCCCTGAAGGAATTCATTCCCTTCTGCTGTTTGTTTCTGTTCCCTTTCTCAGCGTGTCCCGTTATCTGTGTACGTAAGGTTTGGTTACCCATGCCCGCCTAACTTTCTTGGAGGCCTTGACCGAGTCAGAGTGTCTACAGTAGGGGGTAAGGTGTTGAACCATGGACGCCAGTGATCTTACGTACAAAAGTTGAGTCCTTGTTTTCTTTGTCTGGGGAGAGAGTCCCTCAGACTTTGACACTGCCTGCCATCCCCGTAGGATGCAGAACCTTTGGTATATTACACTAGAAATGTTGCTCCTGCCTTCAAATCGCCCTTACCAAGCTTTTCGTGGAAAATTCAGAGTCATTTCACAGGCCATCAAAATCTGGGATGGTGTGGACTGCCTGAAGTCAGTTCTTCTTTATAGGGCTACGTACAGAGGGTATTCAAGTCTGATTCGGTGATAATACAGAACTTACTGAATTTCTGGATTCTTAAGCATTTTATGTTGTGTTCCCTTTTTCCTGGTTTTTGAGTAGACTCTATCTTTCAGGAGAGAAAAATGAACATGTACAAGAATCACAAGGGAAAACAAACAAGCGAGTCCGTGAGCCATTGGACGGAGATGAAAATGCAGAACCGTGTGCGAAGCATGTGAAACAGAACGCAGAATCGGTGCCTTCAGTTAGCAAAGACACTTTTTCTTACATGGGTATATTTTTCTTGGATTTGTAAATATTCTATGTAATAATCATGAAAATAGGTGTAAAAACTATTCCCACTTAATGGGGGAAATTTGAGCTAATGTTTACCATCTTTATTCTTTAAAAAAAGGGTTTTTTTTAATGTTTATTCTTGAAAGAGAGGGAGAGAGAGAGAGAGAGAGAGAGACAGAACATGAGTGTGGAGGGGCAGAGCAAGAGAGGGACACAGAATCCGAAGCAGGCTCCAGGCTCCAGGCTCCAGGCTCCGAGCTGTCAGCACAGAGCCGGACGCGGGGCTCGGACTCACGGACGGTGGGATCACGACCTGAGGTGAAGTCGGCCGCTCAACCGCCTGAGCCCCCCAGGCGCCCCCACCTTCATTCTTATCTGAAAAGATTAATTGAAAATCTAAGGTTACTCTTGTAGTTGATCAAACTGCAGAATTCTTAAGACTTTGGACTTTCATCAGAAAAGCGTTATGTGGCCTACAAATGAAAAACATTATAATCTTTTGAAATATCAGTATTCTCTGTGCACACAGGATTTCAGGTCACACGAGAGAGTGCAAAGGCTTCAGCTTCTTCACATAAGAAAGGACCTGCACAGAGCTCTCTTTCAGCACCAGTACCTTCACCGTGGACGTTTAGCCTCTGCAAAACATGAATGATCTCACGTTGTCCTCTACCTCTAACTCCAGGGACCAGTTTATATTTAGTGACTTATGGTACACAAAGCACCTTTTTGTGTTTTAGACGTATGAACAGAAAATAGGAATAACTAGCGTTGTTATATAAACCACTGTATTTGTGGTTCCAAGTTTTCTCCAAGAATAAGCCATCTCATAATTTAATGCAAGGAAAACCAGTAGAAAATGTTTTGTTAAGCCGTATCACAAATGTATAAACCGGAGCGGCTGGCTGGCTCAGTCGGTAGAGCATGTGGTTCTTGACCTAGGGGTGTGAGTTCAAGCATCACGTTGGGTATGGAGCCTACCTTGAAAAAAACAAAACCGTGTAAATCAAGTTTGCAGTTAGGTAAAAAGACCAAACGTTCTTGATTGGGTTGTTTGCCAGCCGTAGTCAGAGTGTGTATCTGTGGAGTGATTGAGGGATGGCCATTTCTAAGGTACTAACGGTGGCTTAAGGTATGGTGGCACCTGGCGCAGTGCCTGATGGGTACTCATTTGAAACAGTTCGGTGACCAGGAAGGTAGTCATGTTGAGAGCGCCAAATTCAGTTGAGCCAGGGATCCTCGCCCGGCACCCACGCTCCCCCCACACTCCCAGCCCCGGGGATCCTCACCCAGCACCCATGTTCCCCTACACTCCCAGCCCCGGGGATCCTCTCCCGACACCCATGCTCCCCCCACACTCCCAGCCCCGGGGATCCTCGCCCAGCACCCATGTTCCCCCACACTCCCAGCCCTGGGAATCCACCCGGCACCCACGCTCCCCCCACACTCCCAGCCCCGGGGGTCCTCGCCCAGCACCTATGTTCCCCCACACTCCCAGCCCTGGGAATCCACCCGGCACCCACGCTCCCCCCACACTCCCAGCCCCGGGGATCCTCTCCCGACACCCATCCTCCCCCCCACACTCCCAGCCCCAGGGATCCTCGCCCGGCACCTGCGCTCCCCCACACTCCTGGCCCTGCTCTGGTCGGGAGCGTGCTGTTCTATCACTTAACACCTTCCCTCCTCTTCCCTCCTCTTCCCTCCCTCTGTGCCTTGTCCGGCCTGCAGTCCTTTTGACAAACAGCTCATAGAGCCAGGCCTCTGTTTGCTCCCATGGCCCTGCTTTTTAAGACCTGCCAACTCAACCCCTCCTACCGCCCTGCTGAGCGTGTTCTGGTCACATCTGGGGCCCTAGAGTGGCCTCAGGTCAGTCCTTTTCTGCCGTCTTCCTTACAGCACTGGTATGTTGATCAGACCCTCTGTCCTGATGGAAAGAATAAAGACCATAGTTTCCTTGAGGCAAATATACTAAGAAAAAAAATTAGACCAACGTTTATCAGAGGACTAGACCTTCTAGCGGCCAGGTCAGGAACTGATCATGTTTTCTTGGACAGAAAGTACTGACCGCATCGAACAGTACCCTCGCAGTTTAGCCTGTGGACGCTAGCTCAGTGAGTTTGTGAAATAGATCCTCAGTTTTAGTGCTCTTGATCCAGTGGCACTCACTGAATTCCCTCTTCCAGGAGACTTTGTCGTTGTCTACACTGACGGCTGCTGCTCCAGTAACGGGCGCAGGAGGGCACGTGCGGGAATTGGTGTTTACTGGGGACCAGGCCATCCTTTGTGAGTAAACAAAAAAGCCCTCAAATCTGAGTGAATCTTGGCCCAACACTTGTGAGGGAACAGCCCTGGGTGTGACCACCTGGCGCGCGGCTTTGGCGGAGGTGACGGAACCACGAGCTTGGGCTGGTGCTGACACTGACAGCTTTGTTGCTCAGGACAGAGGCCTCAGCCTTCCTTTCTTGGCTCTGAGTCCTGACGCGTCTGTGTGTCTCGCTGACAACCTCTTATACCCAAATGACCTCCCTGCCCCCGCTAAGCGAGTCACAGGTCTCCTGCGGGGTGGTTTTGGCAAGGATGTCCCAGGGGCAGGTCGCCAGACTTGGAACCCAGCGCGTCCCCATGACTCTTCCGAAGACCTGGGGGCTCAGAGGTGACCTCCCGTTTTCCACAAGGTGCAGAGTCGGGATGATGCCAGGTGTGGTCATTCACAGGTACCCGCAGCAGTGTTAGGCGTAATGTAAGATAAACTGTTCGGTGATCATAAGGCTTTGACATTTCTCTTGATCTGTGGTCTAACTGAGTTCTTTCCCCTTAGTATCCCACTTTAGCTTTGAACCCTGTAAGAGGTGGCGAAATTGGGTTGCACTGAGTGTCTGGGCTTAGTGTTCATCTGAGACCATGCACTAATGTATTTTAGGGCCAGAAATAAAACTTTGCTTTTGACTTCTGGCCCAGGATTCTTTACTAGACCATCCCATGATGCTTTTCCATAAAATGTTAGTACTGTCGGCGTGTTTTGTTTGATGCTTTGATATGTCAAAAAAATACATACAAGCCTATCCTCCATTGAGAGGCTTATGGAATCACTTTGAGAATCGACTTCATCTTCCTTTGTATCGTTTTGAAACCAGGAACTTAGGCATTAGGCTTCCCGGGCGGCAGACGAACCAAAGAGCAGAAATTCATGTAAGTCGTCAGACACATTTCCCACCAAGTGTTACGTCCGTCGTGGCGGTGAGCTGCATACACGCTGTGTGTGTAAGATACTCAGAGTCCAGAAGAAACTTAGTTTGTGGTTACTAGCAACTGCAATGGGTGGGATTTCCCAGAAAAATCCTAGAAGTGCTTGCACAAAAACGTGCAAATAGCTGTCTGTGTAGCATTATTTCATAGAAAGGGTATACCCCTTACACTTAGCACAGAAAGAGAAAGACTGTTAAAGTGGCGGAGTGATTTTGAGCGTTAGCGAAGTTGAGCGTTGAGCAGTTTCTGTAGTGTGCTGACTGACTGGTTTCTTCAAGGCCGCCTGCAAAGCCATCGAGCAGGCGAAGGCTCAGAACATCCAGAAGCTGGTTCTGTATACGGACAGCATGTTTACTATAAATGGTAAGCTTCTACCTTTCGCTGCTTCTGGTGTTGTCCTAGTAAAGCACAAAGGGAAATGGCATTCCCTTCTCCAGTAGGAGGGATTGCATCGCGGCAGAACGCAGACGGCAGGTGGGGACCACGTTTGGTTCGTCAGAGATCAAGAAAAGGCTGAGGTTCTGGAGCCCAGTTCTGCTGCTCCGCTGTGTGCCCCACAGCCAAGGTGTTTGTCAGGCACCGAGCACAGGGCGGTGGGGTCGGTGTGCCCCTGCTCTCGTGGTCCTTAGAGTGTAAACAGCATAAGTACCTTTTGGGGGGCCGTGCTGACAGCTCCTTCGGGAAATTCCGTATTCAGGACGCGGGGCGGGGGGCTGGGGAGGCGGAGAAGGCGGCCTCTTAGGCTGGGAGCTGTGGGTCAGCACAAGTCTGAGCGCAGGGCTGAGCAGGGGAGCGTGCCAGGCCTGTGCCCCGGGCCAGAGGACAGCCCGTGCGGGCAAGTGGCAGTTGCATACGCTGGGCGTCTTGCATCCACACGACTCCTGAAACAGAATGCCGAGGGCACCGGTGACAGTCACAACAAAGTTTATTGCAATGAGAGGCAAGGCCGACCGATCGGGACCAACACTCTTGATCAGCGTGTGGCCTCGAACAGCCGGGGTACAGAGTTTTTATAGCCGATCACATCATTTTATCATCACCTGGGAACAGAACAGAGAAACAGTTCCCAGATGAGTTAGAAACACCCCAGATGAGGTGATTATTTTAGACTTTCTGCCATTAAGTCGCAACCAGTGGATCCTCCTGACCCTGCCTCTGATGCTCTTTTTTTTGAACTTTTGTTTCCTTAATTGGTGAAGCCTAATTTACAAGAGTATGAAGCATAATTTACAAGAGTAAAGCAAGGCTGTTATCTCTTAACCTTCAGTGTCCGAACAAAGCTGTTATTTCTCAAGCTACACATTAGCCCTACGCTAGTTTAACCTTTACAGGCGGAAGAGTGGGCGGGTGAAGGAGGGAAGTCTGGGGGAGGAGCAGAGACCGGGACATTCGAGCTCGCGGAGCTTACTTGACCAGAGCGTGTACTTCTTACAGGGATCACTAACTGGGTTCAAGGTTGGAAGAAGAACGGGTGGAAAACGAGCACGGGGAAAGACGTGATCAACAAGGAGGACTTTGTGGTGCTGGAGCAGCTGACCCACGGCATGGACATCCAGTGGGTGAGTGTGTTCCCAGCCGGTGCTGTCACCTGGCCGTCAGGACCAAATGTTCTAAGTTAACTGAGAGATCAGTGGTTTCTGCAAGTGATTTAACGACTTGAGAGGTAAAATAACTGTTTGCACGAAATTAACATCATAGCGCGTATTCGAAATTGGAACACACTTGACTCTCGATCATCACAGAAGTAACACTGCTCATTATTGGTATGATCGTGTGTAGACCACACTCTTCAGGCAGCGTTATAGACGGATGTTCCGTATTCTTTCTGCTGTCTTCGCGGTGCTTACTAGTGCCTGGCCTGGGCTCCCTCTCCTCCCCTCCCACTGTTAAAGTGACTTGTGACAGTCACTGTTGGTTTCTTGGGAATCAGCCATAATGTCAAGATAAAACTAATTTATGAGGAATTTTTAAAAAGTAAAGTGTGATAAGACTTTAGTAACATGACTTCTTTTCCAACATGGAAATGTTTTTCGTTTTTTTTTAATTTTTTTTTTTTTTTTTTTTTTTAATATTTACTTACTATCGAGAGACAGACACAGAGCATGAGCAGGGACGGGGCAGATAGAGGGGGAGACACAGAGTCCGAAGCAGGCTCCAGGCTCTGAGCTGTCAGCACAGAGCCCGGCGCGGGGCTCGAACTCACAAGCTGCGATTTTATGACCTGAGCTGAAGTCAGACGCTTAACCGACTGAGCCACCCAGGCGCCCCTGGAAATGTTTTTCTCATCATAAATAGTTTTTAGGGGCACCTGGGTGGCTCGGTTGGTTGGTTGAGTGTCCGACTTCGGCTCAGGTCGCCATCTCACAGCATGTGAGTTCGAGCCTCATGAGCCCCGCGTCGGGCTCTGTGCTGACAGCTCAGAGCCCAGAGCCTGCTTCATATTCTGGGTCTCTCTCCCTCTCTGCCCCTCTCCCGCTCATGCTGTCTCTCTCTGTCTCTCAAAAATAAAAAATAAAAATAAAAAAACAAACATTATAATAAATAGTTTTTATTAAAACTACCTGTTCAAGCAATACAGAGCACGTTGAACGACAAGCATTGTCTGAACCCTACCCTGTCGTCCCTCCCCAGGACTACTGGGAGCGGTTTGGTGAACTAGGGTTTAAATTTGCCTTTCAGCCATTTAGATATGAACAGTGGTTATATACATACGTCCCTTCTTTTGGACAGCATTTAAAGACAATAAAGTACGTGCACTGGATACATATCTGTGTGTCTGTACATACATGTGTTTTGCCGGGAAAGCCCTCCCAGTTCCATCATTCAGTGGGGAAAGAAGGCAATACAAACAGGAAAATCAAGTTTGTGGAGAATGAGAATGGGATTGTTGCAAATGCCTGCATTGCACAGGTGCCCTGGGCAGGCAGGCTGTGCTGTCGAACTGTGTCAGGGGGTGGGGAGGCGAGTCCTGTCCCACTCTGGCCACTGGGAACAGTTGCGTTTTTTACAGTAAGGGTGTACTCGTGTATTGCTTATGTAAAAAACCAGTGAAGATAAAAGAAACAAAATTTATTTAACAGATGCATGTTCCTGGTCATTCGGGATTAATAGGCAATGAAGAAGCTGACAGATTAGCAAGAGAAGGAGCTAAGCAATCTGAAGACTGAACGAAGCAATTTTAATTCTTGGAAAAGCTTCCGTGAGTGACTCTTTTCTTACCTTTCCTTACTGGTGTGAAAAGTAAATCCGAAAGTACATCAGAAGGTCATTCTGTGATTCCCTGTGGTTACATGTATAATACATTGAACAAATTTGAGATCTGAGCATTATTTGAGATTTCAGCATTATGCTTTATTGGGTTGGACACTGTTCTCATTAGTTTTATGACCATCTGGACAGAAATTTTAGGACTTGATTTAACAAGGCATGAATACAGCAGTGGTTTTAAAATGCAGACCGGAAGTCTGGAAGTATTCTAAAAGTGTTTATTTACCTTACAGTTGGCAGGATTCAGTCTCAGAATATTCTGGTTGACTTGTATCTCTCTGTGGAGTAGAGCAAGTCAGGGCTGGGCCCACACCTCGGTGCAGAGAGAGCGGACTGGGTCTTACCTGCCCGGGCACCTGTGCGCAAGGCAGGCCTGCACGTCCGTAGTCCTGGCTGCTTGACCACTGATAGGAGCAGTTACTTACATAGCAAAATGCATAAATAAACCTTTTAAAATTTCTTTGGCTGTTTTTTGTTTTGTTTTAATTTTTTTTAACGTTTGTTTATTTTTGAGAGACAGACTGTGAGCTGGGGAAGGGGCAGAGAGAGGGAGACACAGAATCCGAAGGAGGCTCCAGGCTCTGAGCTGTCAGCACAGAGCCCGATGCGGGGCTCGAACCCACAAGCTGTGAGATCATGACCTGAGCCAAAGTTGGATGCTTAACCGACTGAGCCACCCAGGCGCCCCACTTTGGCTGTTTTTCTTAAAAGCACTGTGCAAGTTAAAGTTTGATATATATAATTGTTTACTTTTACCTTTATTTGTTTACTACTTTGTTTTATCATAAAAACACACAGAAAATGACACAAATGTATAGCTTCTTGAATTATTTCTGTAAGGTTAATTCCCAGGCGAGAACTAGAACTTTGCTGGACACCCCAGAAAGGCTCTCCACGTTCTCCAATCACAGCCCCTCCCTCCCTCCAAAATTAATCCTGACTTTTACAGAAATGACTTGCTTGTGTTTCTTTATGGTAATTCGGCCTTGTGTACTTTTTTTTTTTAACTTGAGATTTCTTAAGTTTCTTCTTTTTTTTTTTTAATTTTTTTTTTTCAACGTTTATTTTTATTTTTGGGACAGAGAGAGACAGAGCATGAACGGGGGAGGGGCAGAGAGAGAGGGAGACACAGAATCGGAAACAGGCTCCAGGCTCCGAGCCATCAGCCCAGATCCTGATGCGGGGCTCGAACTCACGGACCGCGAGATTGTGACCTGGCTGAAGTCGGACGCTTAACCGACTGCGCCACCCAGGCGCCCCATTCTTAAGTTTCTTTAATTTACAGGTTCCCCTGCCATTTATTGGGATCCTCACAAGGTTTACCCGTTGAGGAACCTGGGCCACTTGTCCTGTCGTTTCCCACGGTCTAGATTTCTCCATATACACTCTACCGGCACTGTGTGGCATTTTCTTTTGTCTTCTGAATTTCCTGCAAGTTGGCAGCGGGACCCAGAGGCTTGATCAGGATCGGGTTCCACGTGTTCAGCAAACGATAGATGGTCGCGTGCGGTCACTTGCAGCTGCAGGCTGTGGTCGTCTTCTTGGTGTTGGCAGCTGCCGGTGCTCAGTGTCCGGATCCACTCGTCGTTCAGGCTCCAGAGTGGTGACACTCTGGGACGTTGCCCATAGTTATCGGCTGGAGTGGTTTCAGAAGATGCTTCCTGTCGCCTGTCCGGTTATGCCGTGGTGGCGTTCATTTAGGGAAGTCAGCAGACATGCAAAGATGATTGGTCTGTCGTCTTTAGAGGGCGACCGATCAAGGTTTTTTATTTATATATTTTCATAACGTGTGTCGTGAGCTTGTGTACTTTTGCCTGCTTGACAGGTTTCAGGTCATTGCGGTTTTTATCTTTATTGAACCCACATGGTAGCTTCTTTGGCCTGTAGGAGGGAGGTTCTTCCGGTTGGCTCTTGATTTCTTTGGATATTCATGTGGACACACATGTGCACTGACCACACCCATTTACACGTGTAGACCACAGGCACACTCGTGCACAGTCCACGTGCCCTGGCATGCTCACACACAGACCACGCATGTATGTGCCCCCAGTCGTCTGCTCCATTGCTGTCTGCTGTGTGGGGACTCAAGACCCATCTGTACATTTCCTCCTCCAGATCTGGAATTGGCTGTTCCTCTAAGAATCTCCCCTCCCCTCCCCTCCCCACTCCTCCCCTCCCCTCTCTTTCTTTCCCTCCCTTCCTCTCTTTCTCTCTCTTTCTTTCTCTCTCCCTCCCTCCCTTTTTGTTTCTCTCTTTCTTTCCCTCCCTTCCTCTCTCTTTTTTTCTTTCTTTCTCTCTCTCTTTCCCTCCCTCCTTTCTTTCTCCCTCTCTCCCTCCCTCCCTTCCTTTCTTTCAAGGTAAGGAATGTCCACACCCAATATGGGGCTTGAACTCATGACCCCAAGATCAAGAGTTGCCTGCTTTGCTGACTGAGACAGCTGGGGGCCCCTGGCAAAAAAGGTATTTCAGGTGCTCATTGCTGTGGGGTTGGTCTTTGCCTCTAGGCCTTTTCAGGGAACAGAATTCTAAAACATGCACGTACACATATTTTAAAGATAAAATATTTGAGTTCGTGTTGATATTCTCAATAGAAACTCAGGATTTCAGAGTACTTAACTCTTCTATATTATGTCTGTGTCTCCTTCTACACTGAGGATCCTGGGATAGATATTCCTTAATTACCAGCTCGCTTTTTTCCATTTGAACATGCAGTGTGTGGATACGAACACTAACGTGTATTCTAGTGAAAACAGTGCTGGGTGTACGTTGCCGGCCATTACTTGATCAGATCTTCCCCTCTTGCCCTCCTCTGGTCTTCCTCCTGTGCATTTCATGGCCACACAGCCAGTGTTCGGTCAGTGTCCTCTTGGAAACCAAATTGCCTGAGCTCCCCACGTTGAACTTTGTTTGTTTGCTTTCTGCTTGAAAGCAGTAGGATAGAAACCCTTGGCTCACATTTTCTTTCCTTGAGCATCTAAACCACCGATTTTGTTTTCTTCCAGCATGAAAAGCCTAACAAGTCTTATGTTCCTTCTTATAAGTCATGTGCTCTTTGCCTAGATGTCCAGGGCGTGGGTTTCTTGTTCTTGTCTCTCCAGTCCTTACTGTGTCAGACTGTGTCCCTGTGTCCCGCGTCGGTTGCCCGCGGTCAGAATTTGCAGGAATATGGTGAGCTCTTGGCGCGTATATTTCCAAATCTGCTGCTTCAGGAAGCTTGCCTTGAATTGTGGCTTAGAGTTCTGTTTTTCTTGGTTTTCTTTGGGGTTCTTGTTCTGTGTATGGGAACATCTGGTTTAGCCATCCTTGGTCTTTTCCTCTTTTTCTTGAATCTCATTTATGTTTTAAGTTTCCTTTGTTTTTGTTTTTTGTTTTTTTTCAACGTTTTTTATTTATTTTTGGGACAGAGAGAGACAGAGCATGAACGGGGGAGGGGCAGAGAGAGAGGGAGACAGAATCGGAAACAGGCTCCAGGCTCCGAGCCGTCAGCCCAGAGCCTGACGCGGGGCTTGAACTCACGGACCGCGAGATCGTGACCTGGCTGAAGTCGGACGCTTAACCGACTGCGCCACCCAGGCGCCCCAGTTTCCTTTGTTTTTTAAAAGTTGTCCTCCTGGTGACGTCCTGTCTCTGAAGGCATTACTTACTGTCTTCATTTGCTCTCGATTCTCATTTCTGAAAGTAGTTGTCTTTCTAGTTTTCTTGAGTTCTGTCACCTTATTTCTGGTGTTTTCTAGCACTAATTTGCCTCCCTCCCATCTTGGATCTCGTTGTTTGAGGCTTTGAAGCCGCACATTTGGACCTGTGTGGTGTCTGTCTGGAGTGCTCTCGCTGTCAGCAGGCTTTTATTTTCCTTTTCTTTTTTCTGAAAATAGCTCTGCGTGGGATCGACACTTTCCTGTCGCTAATTTTCCTAAACATTTAGTTCAGGTCGTTTTTCTCACTCCACAGAGCTCTCTGCTCTTTTGAATCTTGAATAATGCTAAAAATGTGGCGGCTGGCTCCCAGCACTCTCCCGGCTCTGGCCCTGCCCCGCTTGCATTGGGTCCCTCTCCTTCCTGTCTCTTGTCCCTGTGCTGTGCTGCTGGCTGTGTCCCCACAACACGGGTCCCTGCCGGCTCGGCTGCGGTGGATCTCGGGCTCCACGGCTCCAGCCCTCAGACCTTCTTGAAGCGGGTCCCTTGCACCCGTCACCACCGGGGGAGGACAGCCGCCCTGCTCCAGCCACCGGCCTCAGGCCGGCCCACCATGCTTTGCAGTGGACACCCGCTGTTTCCTTTGGGGTTGTCTTTTCAGGGGCCTGTCAGGACCCAGTGGCCCCGCTGTGCTTTTCCCCATGGGTGTGCGGGCTGTGCTGGGCGGGCCGTGCCCTTCACTGCCGCACGTTGGCTTTGTGGAGTGCCCACACTGCTGTGCTTTTTAGCGGCTTTGTGGCGGTGTGATCGACAGGCAGCAAATGGCGTGAAGGTAAAGTGGGCCGTGGACTCACCTGGGAACCTCTCGCCAGGACTGCCTGTCATCCCCCCCCCCGCCCCCCGCCCCTCTGAGATCCTTCCCTCTTTGACCCCATCCCCCGGGAGACCTTCCGTTTGCTTTTCGTCGCTGTAGACTAATTTGTGTTCTTTGGGATTTTGTATAAATAGAGTTACGCAACATAAACTGTCTGTGGCTGGAGTTGCTTTCGTCGGTGTAATTATTTTGCCCCCCCCCCCCATGGGTGTCAGTAGTTGGCTTCCCTTCACTGCTAGGTGGTGCCCCTTGTAGGCATGTCCCAGTCTGTGCGCCCATCCTCCCGTTCGAGGCTGTCCCCTCCGTTTGGGCTGTTGTGGAGAGAGCTGCCTGAGCACCGACGGGCCAGTCCTTCTGCGAGCACGTGCTCTGATTGGAACAGCCGGGCCACAGGGCAGTGGGTGCTCGACTTCAGGGAACGCCAGCTGACCCCTCTGGCCATTCGACTTTCCCACCAGCACGGCAGGAGAGTTCCGGTTCGCTCCGCGTCCCCGCCGGTGCTTCTGGTCACCTCGTTCCGTTACGTCCGCGGTTCTGTTTCAGGTGAAGACTCGGGAAGATCCCACAGCGCCCTCGCTGCCGCCACTGCCCTGTTCCCCCCCAAACGTCTGATTTGGCTTTAATGGGGCGGCGCCTCTTCATGGGCCCAGGATTGGAAGTACAGAGGCGAGAGATCGAGAGATCGTGCCTCCCAGACTTTCCAGGCTGCTCGGCAGTTTGCACGAGTGCACGTACCGTCCGTGCGGAACCGAAAGTGTGTGGAGCTCTAGGTAGGAGGAGGCCCGGCCGCTTTTCGTGAGAAGGGGAACAGGACGCCTTCAGGAAGCACATTCCTTCTTGGGGTTGCCTAACGTGCAGCTGCCTCATTACAGCTCCAGAGAGTCGTGGTTCTGTCTGCTTTGTCAGCTCCCGGAGACATTCGAGGGCTGCCGCGTAGGCCAGGCGGGGCGCCGTGCCGTGAGGGACTGCCGCATAGACCAGGCGGTGCGCTGTGTCGTGGAAGATACCAGCTTTTCAAAAGCTGCTGCTGCTCTCAAAATGTGCTCCTGATGCTTTGCAGACGGAGGCTGTTGGAGCGTCCCCGTGTCTTCTACGCCAGAGCGACGAGGCGGCTCCATTGCTGGGGGTCGAGAAAACCGAGAGGATCTCTGCCTTCTTTCAGGACAGGCTCATGGGATGTGGGCGAAACGAAACAAATCCGGAGAGCTGGTCCCGGGTGGGCAGCCTGCATGGTGGTGAACCGGCGCCGTGAAGCCACACGTCGGTCCCAGTGGGATCTGTCCTGACGGGCGAGCCTGAGGCCTTAGGTCACGTGTCTTAGAAAGACCTTGGTCTCCATTTCCAGATGTCTCTTAATGTTCACATCCTGGTAGTTCCGGAACGGGACGGGAGAGCTGCTCGGGAACAGCCCCTTCTCTGTGACGGGTCGGTCGGACTCTCGCTGCTCCGCCACAGCAGGTGTCCGAACTAAGCATCCAGCACCTCCGCAGAGTGTCTCTTTGACGTACAAATCCTGCTTTAACCTAATTTTAAAACCCAGAGGCCACCTTACCTGAGTCATAGCTGCGATGGACTGTGTCCCCCAAGTTCATATGTTGAAGCCCTGACCCCCAATGTGGCTGGTATTGTTATGCCCAGAATTTCGTGATCCCCAAAGACCACCAGGGAGCCGAGTCCGATGCAAAAGCAAAGAGCCTTTATTCGAGCTGGCTCGAGCTCGATCCCCTACCTGCACCGACAAAGCAGTGAGATGACACAGCGGTGAGGTACCGGAGAGAGAGTGAGTTTCAAAAGGATAAAGGTTTTATTGGGGCCTACCTAGGGGCAGTTGGTGAGGTAATGGCTGTGGCCTCAGCCGATTGGCTGGGGAAGGATCGGAGTCCTGTTACGCAGGTCGCCAGGCGTGTTTTGATGGGGAAGTTTGAACGGGTGAGTGTGAGCGGGAGGTTACTCAAGGGGAGGAGGCGTGGTCAAGGTGAAGGACACAGAACAAGATGGAGTCGCTGGCATAGGCCCACCCTTTCAGTAGATACAGATGGGGCCTGTGTGGAAGTAATTCAGGTTAACGAGCTCACTTCCTGCCTGCCCTTGCCACTGAGGAAAGAGGAAAGGCGGCTTGAGGACACAGCAAAGCCAGGAAGAGAGCCCTCCCCGGAAGCAGATCACTGACACCTTGATCTTGGACGTGGCCTCTGGGATCGTGAGAAGTCCACGGTCGAGCCCCCGGCCGGCGGCGTTCTGTCCGGCCGCCTGAGCGGGGTCCCCAGCCACGGAGGTCTGCTGAAGGCCAGTCTCCTCTCCTGGGGAGGAAAGGAGCGTGAGGTCCAGTCCTCTACCCCTCGGTGGCTACCTCTCCTCTGCTTACCGTGCGGACAGCAGGACTGCGCCACGTGAGCCAGGGCGCGTGATTCTTCGGAGATTCTCCGCTCGGTGGATGTCAGTGAGGCAGCCCTGCTCTGTTCAGTGACGGGTTCTCCCGAATGTAATTGTAAGTTGGTAGCGACCACGTTGTTTTGCTGAAGCCTAGGAATCCGAAAATAAAAGTCGAGAAATAGGACTGTGGAGAGAGGAGATGATTACTCCCATATTTGGTCTGTGATTTTTTTGAAAACTAGAAGAATGTCTAGTTATTTAGATTTAGGAATCTCGACACTGGCTGGGACTTCCTTCTCTGTGACAGGACCTAGTGAATCGATGGGTCTGCTTAAAGGTATTCAGACAGACTCTCCGCAAACTGCGAGAAGAGACCCTTGAGATCTGTGTTTTCCAGCAACCGCTTGTTCTGCGTTTTCAAAGCCAGCGGGTGATAAGCAGCGAGGCCTGCTCTGGTGTCTGGACCTCTGCTGGTGACCTTCGGTTTTTTTTGTTGTTATTTTATGTTTTGTTTATTTTTGAAAGAGACAGCATGAGCCGGGAAGGGACAGAGAGAGAAAGGGACAGAAGATCTGGAACGGGCTCGTGTGTGGGACTCGAGCTCATGAACCAGACCGGGAGCTCATGGCCTCAGCCGACTGGGCCGCCCAGGCGCCCCATTTTTTGCTTTAAACGCCCGAGCAACACGAGAAACCCCTGTCTTGAGGCAGACGGAAGCGACCGTGGTCAGGCCTGGAGGACGGGGCCTGGGGACCCGCTGGCTGTGAGCCGGACCAACGTTAGCGGCGCCCGGGACCTGTCCCCACTGCATTGTGTCAGCAGAGGCCTTCGAGGCACATGTCGGGTCAGCGCACAGCTCCCTTCTCCCTCTGAGCCTTCTGTAGGCACATGCGCTCCTAACACGTATGACCTCACTGCAGTCCCCTCATGACCAGCGCACCGTCCAGCGGCTCCAGGCTCGGTCCCGAGGGCATCGTGCTGCTGAGAGGGCCACCCGTGCCCTCGGCACTTCAGGACGCTCCTGGGGACCCCCTCTGCCGTGTCTGGTGCGCCTGTCTCCACGGCCTGCTTCCCACCATCTCTGGGTGGAGTGGCTCGAGGCCCGACGCAGCCTCCGTGTCAGCCGGAACCTAGCACGGCGTCTGCTGGTGCGGGTGACGGCACCGCCAGCCGGGCCCTGAGCACGTGGGACGGAGTGTAGCGACCTGTCTCGGCGGCGGTGTGTTCTAGAACTGTAAATGATCTTCAGTTTTTAATTAAAAAACAAATTCTCGGTGCTTTCCTTTTTTCTTTTCTTTTTTTTTTTTTTTTTTTGACGTTTATTTATTGTTGAGACAGAGAAAGAGCATGAACGCGGGACGGTCAGAGAGAGAGGGAGACACAGAATCTGGAACAGGCTCCAGGCTCTAAGCTGTCAGCACAGAGCCCGACGCGGGGCTTGAACTCAAGAGCCATGAGATCACGACCTGAGCCGAAGTCAGACCCTCAACCGACTGAGCCACCCGGGAGCCCCTCCTTTCTTCTTTTTAAATGTTTTGTTATTTCGAGAGAGAGAGAGAGAGAGAGAGAGAGAGAGAGAGAGATAGATAGATAGAGATACACACGGTGAGCGGGGGTGGGGCAGAGAAAGAGGGAGACGGGGAAGCCCAAACAGGCTCCCTGCCGTCAGCACAGAGGTCAGCACAGAGCCCAACGCTAAGGAGCTGTGAGACATTGGCCTGGGCGGAAATGCCCAGCCAGCCAGGTGCCCCTTGGGGGCTTTCTTAAAGTTTTACATGTGCTAATTCGTCTCTAATCACTCCCTCGTTATTGTTGAATAGTTCTTTTCTTTCCCAAAGAAGCTCGCGTGACCTGGAGAAAAGTTACGGAAGATGGTTAGGGCTCTGCAAGGACCGAAGACTGCTCGACGAGTTTCACTTGCTAGGAAGGGATTCTCCCGCGGAAACTGCCCGACCCTGCAGGCCTGCCCCCCCCCTCGGAGCAGAGGGCTCCCCTGGTCTCCCCATGTTTGTCACATCCCGCAGTGAGAGCGGTTCCTTTTGTTTTTGGGTGTTTGTTAAAGTGTGATGCGCAAGTCCTGCCTTGAGGTTATTGGGTGTTAAGAGAATGAAGCGTGAAAAGAGAAATTGAAACTAAAACAGCATTTTCAAGGTTATATGGCTCTTCCTCCCGTATTACCCCCAAGGAGCACATCCTTTATGGTTTTTTGATAAAGGCTCTGAAAACGATTCTTGGGTCATTCGATTATAACTCTTGGCCACCACATTGTCACGATTCAGCGTGACCCGTGTCTTTCCCTAGGGCTGTGTTGGTGACCCACCCTCAGAAGGGCATCTGTGTGGGGCTCGCTGTTTGTCACAGTGAATCTGCTGGGCCTCACCCAGGGCCTTGCGGTGAATGACTCTTTATCCTTGTCTGCAATGAGGGCAGGGGAACAGTTCCTCTGGAAAATTGTCGTGACGGGGCCCGTCGTAATCTCGTCTACTGTATGGGTTGACCAAGAGGTTGGGAAGGCACCCTACTTGTTCTGTGATCCCCAGAGAGAGGAGGCCACTCTGGGTCAAATGTACGTGTGTCTGTGTGTGTGTGTGTGTGTGTGTGTGTGTGTGTGTGTATCCATACTGCTTTTCAGAAGCCTTTGCATTTTTCATAAAAAGTATCCGTAAGTCTGTACCCGCACTAATATTAAGTCTCCCCATACCTTTTCTGTAGATACTTTTTCACCTTTGCCAAGGCCCTTTACCAGACTCCTTGCGCTAACTTACATTTGAGATTTCTGGAGAGGTTGGAAATCTTTTTATAAATCTAGATGGTTTCCCATCTAAAGAAAGTAAATACTACACCTTTATTCAAGCCTTTTTAAAGGTACTTCGGAAGAAGAAACAGGTATGGCATGTGACTGTAGTTGATAATATTGTACGGTATACTTGAAGTTTGCTAAGAGTAAATCCTTTTTTTAATTTTGGGAGAAAAAACGCATGATTGGGGAGGGGCAGAGAGAGGGAGAAAGAGACCATCCCATACAGGCTCTGCACTTACCAGCACGGAGCCTGATGTGGGGCTCGAACTCATGAACCGTGAGATCATGACCTGAGCCAAAGTCAGAAGGTTAACTGACTTGAGCCACCCAGGCACCTCTGCTAAGAGGAGATCTTAAGCGTTGTCCATGCACACGTACAAATAAAAGTTTACCTGTGAGGTGATGGATGTGTTAATTAACTTGATGGTAATAATCATTTTACAGCGTGTGTATAAATCAGCACATTGGCCAAAAGGAGACCCACACAAGTATAGTCACCTTGTCTTTGACGAAAGGGCAAAGACAACTCAATGGAGCGAAGATAGTCTTTTCAACAAATGTTGCCAGAAAACTGCATCCACACGCAAAAGAATGAATCTAGACCCAGACCTGACACTCTTCACAAAAATTAACTCAGAATTGGGGAGCCTGGGCGGCTCAGTCGGTGAAGCATCCAACTTTGGCTCGGGTCATGATCTCACAGTTTGTGGGTTTGACCCCCGCATCGGGCTCTGTGCTAACAGCTCGGAGCCTGGAGCCTGCTTCGGATTCTGTGTCTCCCTCTCTCTCTTCCCCTCTCCCGCTCGTGCTCTGTCTTAAAAATAAACATTACAAAAAAAGATTTTTTTAATTAACTCAGAATGGATACTAGATCTAAATGTAAAACACAAAACCATAAAACTTCTAGAAGATATCATAGCAGAAAAGCAAGGTGCCCTTGGGTGTGGCGGGGCCTTCTTAGATCCAACACCAAAGACACAAGTCATGAACGAACTAATACTCTGTACTTGTTAAAATGAAAACCTCCTGTTCTTGAAGGGCACTGTCGAGAGAATGAGAAGACAAGCCACAGACTTGGGGAAAATATCTACAAGAGGCACCTCTGAGAAAGGACTTCTCCAGAACATACAAAGAACTCAAAACTCCAGAATTAGCAAACCAACCCGCCCAGAAAATGGATCGGTGGCCTTGACAGAGACCTCACCGAAGAAGACACACAGGTGGCAGGCAAGCCCCTGAAGAGCCGGTCCACGGCACAAACCGTCAGGGACAAGCGGTTTACAGCCGTCACGCCGCTGCGCACGTACCAGAGTGGCCCAAACCCGAACTCCAACGGCACCGGATGCTGGTGAGGACGCGAGGCCTCGCGAGTGCTCACTGCTTGCTGCCGGGGACGCAGGGTCACGCAGCCACTTGGGAAGACGGTTTGGCGGGTTCTTACAAAACGAAACCTACTCTCACCACGCGACCCGGCAGTCACGCCCTTGGTACTCACCCAAAGGGGTTGAAAACTTATGTCCACCCAGAACCTGCACACGGATGTTTGTAGCTCTATGTGTAACAGCCAAGCCCTGGAAGCAACCGGGTGACTGGACAAACGCCCTGGAACATCCATATTCGCTAAACCGTAACCAACTATCAAGTCACGAAAAGACGCGGAGGGACCGTCAATACACGTTACTGAGTGAAAATCGAATCTGAAAAGGCTATGTGCTGAATGATCACAACTCTAGGACGTTCTGGAAAAGGCAAACCTGTGGACACAGTTAAAAGGTCAGGGGTGGCCAGGGGTTGGGGTGGGAGCAGAGGGAGGGATGGGTGGGTGGGGCCCACGGGAGTTTTGGGGCCGCGAGAGTGCTCTTCGTGATACCGCAGTGCTGGGTGCGCTTCGTTACCATTTGTGGAGACCCCCAGAACGTGCGAGACCACGAGTGAGTCCTACGCAAATTCGACGCCGGGCGATGATGCCTCAGTTTACCTTCGTCAGTTGTAACGCATCGACCCTGGGGGGGGTGGGGCTGGGACGCGGGGCTCTAGGGGCCATCTACCTTCCTCCTAACTTGGCTGTGAACCTAAAACTCTAAAAGAATAAAGTCTTTTAAACATCATGTTGTACATTTACGTATAATTTTGTCAACTCTGCCTCAGTAAAGCTGGGGGAGGGGTGCCCGGGCGGCTCAGTCGGTTAAGCGCCCGACTTCGGCTCAGGCCATGATCTCGCGGTGCGTGGCTTCAAGCCCCATGTTGTTCATGTTGTTCTCTGTGCTGACAGCTCGGAGCCTGGAACCTGCTTCGGATTCTGTGTCTCCCTCTCTCTCTCTCCTCCCCTGCTCGCGCTCTGTGTCTCTCAAAAATAAACATTAAAAGCAATTTAAAAAAAAAAAAAGGAACAACAGTGGATGTGGAGTTCCTGAGTTTATGTCCCGGCTCCTCCTTTAGTTTGGCGCCACTCAGATAGGCAGGGACTCGGGCCGGACCTGGGTGCGGTGCTCGGGTTGCCAGGGGGGAGCCCCGGAGCCGGCGAAGAACAAACCGCAGGGCCCAGGGCCCAGGCGAGGCTGGAGGGACAGGAAGCCAGACACCTGCAGAACAGAGTCCTGCGACTCCCCCGGGCCACAGCAAGGAGGTGGTGCCGGCCGCCCGCACGCCTCCGGGGTGGGCTCGGGTGTTCACCTGCTCCCGCTCCTGCGAGACGCGGACCAACGGTCAGCAGTGCGTCCGGAGTGGGCTCTACCCAGATTCCAGCCCGATGTTTCTTCAGCGTCTCCCCTCGGACCTCTGACGGACGTCGCAGACACAGCCTGTGCGACCCAGACTCCGCTCTGCCCCCACCCTAAATCCACACAGCCCGTAGTCCACGGTCTCCTCCGTCTCCACCCGCCACGACTCCGTCCTCCCAGGCTCTCAGGCTGACCGCCCCGCGCCTGTGCCTCACATCCCTGCATCGTCAGCTCTGGTTGGCCTTCGTGCAAAACCGGTCCGGAACCTGACCGTTCCCACCACGCACATACTAGGTCCTGACCCAAGCCCCGACCTCTGTCACTCGGGAGATTGCAGTAGCCTCCCCGGTTTCCTTGCTTCCGTCTAGCCTGCCCTGCAGGTGGTTCTCCGTCTAGAAGCCCGACTCCCATCACACCAAGTGGCCGTGAGCGTCCCCACGCTCTGGCCCTGCCGCCCTCCGGGCCTCCCTCCTGCTGCCCCAGCTGATGCACCGCAGGCCCCGAGGTCCAGGACCCAGCGCCCCAGGCCGCGCGCTGACAGTTCTCTCTGCTTCCTCCAGGTGTTTGGGCTCCCCCCTCCCCCGACTCCTTCCACTGGCTGCTCGCGGAGACTCAAACCCCGCAGGCTTCCCTGCCCCTTCCCACCTCCCCACCTCCCTCTGGGTCCCTCTCCCCCTCTGACGTCCTCCCCTCCCCGACCCAAGGCTGTCACGTGTTACTCCTGTTTCCCTGCCTTGCGTTCCCCCTCCCTGTCTTAACGGGGGGGGGGGGGGGGGCTCATGTGTGCCAACGTCCTGGGATCCTCGCTGCCAGATATTTGGCCCGTGAGAATCTATCACGCCGGCCAAAGTTGATTTTCCACGAGAGTGAGATTTGCTTTCTGAAAAACTATTTCCCAAATGTCAGTATCTGTTACTTATACGTCCTTGTGGTTTTTATTACTAAGACTGAGTCCCAGTGCTTACTGTCGTTGTTGGGTGTTCTCGTGTTTCTGCTTCCCTGCCCCCCAACATTGGCGGGTGTTAGAATCAAAAGCAAACGGAGACCTGCTTTGAAAATCCCCTGAGCAGACAAAACCAGTTTGGTTATACAGAGATTAATGTTTATTTTGCAAGACAGCCCGACCTGGGCCACCTCTCGCTTAGGCCCCTGGAAATCGCGAACAAAACCTTTCTTTCCCAAACGTTTCCCAAAAGTTGCTATGAGCTAACCACTCACCAATTCTGTGTCGTTAAAGAAAGTTCTAATGTTGTGACGACTCACTGTGAATCTCGAAGTCCCTGCCTCCTCACCTCCTGCGCGGCTGTCTGGAAATGCGCCCCTGAGCCCGTCTATGCTCTGGTTAAGTGCTCCCAGCTTGGAAACGGTCTTTTGGCGAACGCGCGGTCCGTCTTTACTAATTGCTACTTCAGTCACTCGCTGCACTTTTGTCAGTGTTCACCAGAGAGTGTCGTGCGGGACGTTTTTGGAACGAGTACATGCCACCCTCCAAGAGGAGGGGTTTTATCACCCTTACGCGGCGTCTTCCTGACGAGCCTCACCACTTTCCAGAAGAGAGTTAGCATAGGAGGCCCCCTCAAAGTTTTTGACCTCAAAAGGCTTTTTCCCGATCCTTTGTCTCAGCGCATGTGACATGGAGCACGCCCGGGGAAGAGTCTCATCGGAGCGAGTGTTTGGGGACAGTGTGACGCAGGTATGATGACATCTGGAGAGACAGGGGTGCGCACACTAGAATAAACATGCGTTTTACTTGCATCCTGGAAGCCCAGGGGTGTGGGATGACTCACTGAGAGGCTGCAAATGAGGCTGCCTCTGTCTCCAGGGCAAGAGAGGGTCGTACTCGATGTCTGAAGGTCTCCTTCTTCTTTCTTCTTTGAAAGAGGTGTTAAGAGCCCGAGAAATGCTCTCCTTTAGACCATGGCCTCCAGGGGCTGCGTCAGCGCTGCTCCTTTGGTAAGAAATCCACTCCGACTCTCTTTTTTCAGGTACGAACAGTTCACAGTTCACGCACAGATGGCTTGTTTCTGAATTCAAAATGCCACAACTTTTTGTAAAAACCATTGAAATTGTCCAAATATACATGCAAAAAGAATAGTTTTATGAACGTCCATACATCCCTGTCACCCAGTTTCATTGTATGAAAGTCTCTTTCAGCGAACTGGCCAGGTTGCAGGATAGGGGACGGCCCCGCGGCTTTTCCTCCCGCAAGTCCTGAGTCAGCCCTACGTTCCATTTCTAGACGGGCCGTTGTGTTCCACGGCCAACCTTTATTTTTGGCCCTTTGTTTTCAACGATAATTTTTATCCCAAAATTATCCCGGTGCACCCGTTGCTTCCAACATTGGCACCTCTGCTGTTATTTGTGACGCCTGCACTCCCTTCACACTTCCTGTTTTCCAGAAATCCCTCAGGCTTTCCGTGTAGAAGACATGAGCTGAGCTCTGGCCCTGACGGGAAAGTCGCCCAGACACAGGCTGCTCCGTGGGGCTGGGCTGGTCGTGCGTCAACAGTGAGGGGCCGCAGGGCACAGGGCCCGAGGACAGGGACAGGGACAGGGACGGGTGGCACCGACTTGACAGCAGTTGCCAGGCCCTCTGCTCTCCTCAGAGAGACACCCACCGAGTAGGAGGGCCTTGGCAGCCCAGTGTTCCAGAGCGTCTGCCCGGTTGTCTGCCCGGCCCTCCTCCGGGTCCTTGGGGGTCCCGGCTTTGTCCCAAGGGGCTGCCAGGCCCGGCCTCGCCGGATGGCCGACCTCGGGCTTCGGCAGAGATCCAAGGGGGTGGACGCGTGGTTCTGCCTGGGCCATCTGGAACCTTCCATGAGACTGGCTCTCCAGCCACCACCTAAGAGAGCTCCTTTCTCATGAATTACAAGCATGGCTGCGGAGCTACTGGGGGCTGGGTTTCCTGTACCGACAGGAAGCTCATTACGGGAGGTGAGAATTGAGCCAGCTCTCGGGGAGGAGAGCCGAGGCAGGCCGAGGCCGAGGCCGAGGCCGGGAAGGAGGGAGCCCTTAGCACCCTCTGAGCCCCAGCGCAGTCTTGCTTGAGGTGAGGCCCCCCAGCCCGTGGCAGAGCCAACCTATCTTTGTTCTGTTTTGTTTGCTTTGCATATTGCGCTCCTGTCCCCGGAGCCACGAAGCTGGGCCGTGGTTCCTAAAGCACGAGGGGCTGCGGCGTGGAAACACATCCCTGGGAGCCAAGACGCGGCGGGCCCTCCCTGTGCCCAGCAGCGCGGTGAGGGGGCAAAGGCCGTGCCGGGGCAGCTGCTGGCGCTCGTGCGACACTCCTGTGCCACCTGCCGTCGTGGCTGCTCGGACACACGTGCAGGAAAGCCGGCCAGACGTGAGGCCCCGCATCTCTCGAGAGATGAAGAAAGATGAGGAAGCCGTAAACAATTAGGAAACGTCGACGTCTGTGTCGACGCGTTAATGTTCTCTGTGACCCAAGGGAAGCGCACAGAAAGCATCTCTGCTATCAACCCAAGTGTGACCGTTGCCAGGAGAGAGGCCCCTACGATTGGCCTGCAGGCCGAACTCGCCCCCAGATCCCCATCGCTGTTCCAGCCAGGGCGCCCGGCAGACGCTGTCTCAAAATTGAGCCCAGAGAGCGAGCCTGCCTTTGCAGTCTGACTTGACTCAGCACTCGGTGGTCGCCGGGGGCGGGGCGCTGCTGGAACCGAGAGGGGAACAGTAAACACGCGGCCCTTACTGAGGCCGCGGTTACGATGGCTGTGCCGTCCAGAACCCTCCCTGCCAGAAAAAAAATTGTGATCATCTCCTAAGGCTTACCCAGCTTTCGTATACTCTGGATCTGGAGTTCCCTCTTGTCCAGCAACAGGGCAGACGCGGGATTAAAATACGAGAGGCTAATGTCCAGGAGGAGACAGGAGCCCCAAGTAAGGGTCCTTTCTCCGTTTTTATTAGGGTCAGAAGGCTTAGAAGCGTGATGGGCGAGTACCAAGAGACAATGAAACCGTGAACACTAACTCATGGGCAGGAGGGAAAGGGGGTGTTGAAGACATGCGCTGTTAGGGGTTTGGGTCAATACAAAACAGACTCCTGACACTGGGTGGAAGGTTGTTTACAGCAGACGTGAGGCCCCACCTCTGTTTACCTAAAGTGACCTAGGGGATGAGAAAGACGGAGCAAGCTACGTCAGGGTCGACAAGACACCTTTCTTTTGCTAATTAGCTCCTCTCTGGGCAACTACGCCCCACTGAGGTCTCATAGCGCTGTTTACCTGTTCACCTAATTTGGTCCTTCCTTCCTGTGAAAGCAGCTTTCTGCTGTTGTACTAAGTTGGGGGGCATTTCCCCCCTGAACACCTAATCTTGTTTACTATTTTTGGATACTTTCATCCTGTGATTTCCTATTCCTATACTATTCCTATACTTTTGTCCTATTCTGGGGGCCTTTGCCCCATTTACCTGACCTTTTTTACCCAAACTTGGGTGTGTTCATCCTGTGGCTATTTCTCTAGGCCTTGTTAACCCATCCGTGCAGGTTCAGGGAATTCCTAAGCTTATTCCCCATGCCTAGCAACTTGAGGAAGTGTCATGCTTGAGTCAAGGTTATTCTCCTGGCCTCTGTAGAGGGTTTTTTTTTTTTTTTTCTTTTTACTGTATCTTAAAAAGCTTTCTAGTTACCATCAATTTAAGAATCCTAAATCCAATGAAACCGTGACATTGATAACTGTGCTTATACCTAAAACATGGACAGCTGGTAAATAAGTGAAAGTGGGCAGGGGCCACTGTTTGTTTTTTTTTAAATATTGACCTATTTGGGGGGAGAGCGCAAGCTGGGGAGGGGCAGAGAGAGGGGGCAGAGGGTCCGTAGTGTAGCGGGCTCTGCGTTAACAGGCTGACAGCAGCGAGCTCAATGTGGGGCTCAAACTCGCGAACCCTGAGATCATGACCTGAGCCAAAGTCGGACGCTCAACCAACTGAGCCACCCAGGCAACCCCTGTTGCCACCCGTTCTTAACCATTTTCAGTCTCTGCTCAGTCACTGTGACAGTGAGTAGGGACAATACAGAGACTTATGGATATGGTAAGCGGCATTTTGAGATTTCCCCCCCCTGGTGGACAAGCCCTGTATCAGACCCTTGAGTGTGGGTGGAGCTGTGAGTCTGGCTGCTGGTGAAATTACTGAGCCTTACTGCAGGAGTAACCAAAGCCCCAAACCACTGGACTCGGAGTTCATCAAAATGGAGATTATCTTTGGTGAGCCTGAACTAATCGGGCGAGATCTTCTTGGAAGGAGAGATTCAAAGGGATAAAGCCTTTCCTGTTGGCTTAGAGAAGTAGGCATCTGTGTTATGGGCAAAGGACTGAGGGCATCTTCTGGGCATAGAGAGCAGCTCCTGGTCACCAGCCAGTAGGAACAGAGGGGTCTCGGGTTCACTGAGTGAGTTCTGCCAACAAGCACGCTCCAGCAAGGAGGCAGCCGCAGCGACCTTGACTGCAGCTTGTGACGCTGAGCAGAGGGTGACCCTCACCACGCCCACACTTCTCACCTTCAGGACCACGAGCACTCTGTCACATTTCCAAGACTCTGTCCAATAAATGCACATAGAGCGGGTCCCAGTTCTCCACGGGCCTCTGACATTTCTGCACACACACCAATGGGATCCTAACTACCCTTGCAGGGATCTTTGTTTAGCCCAATGGTCTTGGAAGACCGATGTGGTTGGTGTGTCCCTGGAGCAGGGGCAGGCGTGCTTCCTGCCCGGTATAATGGAGATCTAGGTTCCTAAGCTCAGTGCAACCCGCTGAGCACACGGGTGTCTTGTAGGCTCTTCGCGTCCCCTGGGAGGAGCCAGTGTAGAGACACCGACACCAGCCACTGCCGTTGAGTCGGGCGCTGGGCCTTGCCTCTGACCCAGGAGACTCGGGTCTTCCGCCCGCATGCACAAGCTTATGGCAAGCTCCCTCCTTGGCTTGTTAGTAGTGTGAAATCTGAGACTCTGACAAAGTGCTCCCCACAGGCCAGGGAAATAAAATTTTAATATTATTATTGGGATACAGTGGGGTCAGCAGATTCCAGCCTGATGCCTGTTTTTGTATGTTCTGTGAGCTAAGAATGGCTTTTACATTTTTTTAAAAGTTTATTTTGAGAGAGAGAACAGGGGGGAGGGGTACAGAGAGGGGGAGACAGAGAATCCCAAGCAGGCTCCCCGCTGTCAGCACGGAGCCTGATGCAGGGCGCGAACCCACAAACCGTGAGATTGCAGCCTGAGCTGAAATCAAAAGTCGGACCCTTAACCAGCTGAGCCACCCAGGCGCCTGTTTTTCACATTCCAAAACGGTTGCTACTGAAGGACCCATCTCCTCTGCTTGATTTTGCCTCTTGGCCCACGAAGCCCGAAAGACCCTCGCAGAGGAAGCACATCGCTGGCATGGGCGCACACCCGTGGATGATGGGTGGCCGGCGTGCGGGCCGGGCCGCAGGGAGGGCGACCATCTGCCTTTCAAAGCATCTACAGATCCTTCCCGAGCTGCCCACTTCGGGGTGATAAACTCCGGTTGCATAATGTATTTTTTGGCTGCTGCTGGCTATTTTTTTTTTAATTTTTTTTTCAACGTTTTTTATTTATTTTTGGGACAGAGAGAGACAGAGCATGAACGGGGGAGGGGCAGAGAGAGAGGGAGACACAGAATCCGAAACAGGCCCCAGGCTCCGAGCCATCAGCCCAGAGCCCGACGCGGGGCTCGAACTCACGGACCGCGAGATCGTGACCCGGCTGAAGTCGGACGCTTAACCGACTGCGCCACCCAGGCGCCCCTCTGCTGGCTGTTCTGCTGGAAGAAGCAGTTCAATTTCAAGAGACTTCTTCCCTCCTAAGGAGGATTCCCGGAGGGCAGCACTGGCCACAGGAAAGCGATGCGATGCGATGCGCGCTGTTCGTGTCTGCTTCTGCTTGCTTGGACCCGCTCTGCCGGCGAGTGCCAGGTTCTGCGGCCGCTTGTCCTGCTTTTCCACAGCATGGTTGTTTACACAGACACAAAACAGCTCCCTCTCTCCTCCCCAATAGTGAAAAGTAAACGAGGCTCCTGCTTAACGTGGAGGCCAACGAATGGTGACACACGACTGTGCTGTGCTGCGCTATGGTGGCAGGGGCGGGGGGTGGGGTGGGGAGGGGTGGGGTGGGGGCGACCCTGCAGGCGCTTAGTTCCAGGAAGCAGTCATTCCCCCCAACCACCGCACGCTTTGCGGGGAGCTCAGATCCCAGCCTTGCTCCTTCCTGGCCATGGGACCTTGAGCCAGTTATGAGCCCTGCTTGCCTCAGTTGTCGTTAAAGCGTGGGTAGGTGGGTAGTAAGGGGGGCCTGGGTGGCTCAGTCAGTTAAGCGTCGGACTTCAGCTCAAGTAGCGATCTCACAGTTCATGGGTTCGAGCCCTACACTGGGCTCTGTGCTGACAGCGCAGAGCCTGCTTTGGATCCTCTGTCTCTACCTCTCTCTGCCCCTCCCCTGCTGACACCCTCTTTCAAAAATAAACAAACATTAAAGAAACGTGAGGGCAGGTGAGACCACGTGTGGGAAGCCCACAGAAGATTACCCAGTGCACAGCATTATTTTCTAGGGAAGGAGATTTGATTTGACTTAGGAGGGCAGTTGTAGTGATGTTGTGGAAACTCTGGAGTGCTTCTCATCACGTCCTTTCCGTTTTCATTCAGCAGACTTCTTTTTGTCGCCTGTCACATACCAGGCACTGGTCCCTGGAAGACACACCCTGACCCCAAGACACAAGTTGTCACTGGCAACACAAATGTATTCATTCAGCAAGTACCAAAAACATGGGGCCGGCAGTCCTAAGGTGGAGGCTGACATTAGCCAAATACATCATTACAGACAAGCACCAGGAGCCTGTGAAACAGGGAGACCTCCCAGCCGTGCGGGGTGCGGTCAGAAGGCCTCTCCGGGGAGGGGTCCTAAGCGGAGAAGGGAAGCGCACAGGGGAGAACGGTGTCTGCAGGATGGAGGGAGGGAAAATGCACTGGCAAAGGCCCCGAGGTAGGGAGGACGTCAGACTCAGACGCTGAGAGACCCACGTGTGTGGAGGGCAGAGAACAGGCGGGAGGCAGAGGCTGGAGAGGTGGCCGGCAGCCGGGCGGTTGGGAAAGGAGGGCCAAGCAGACAGGTGACACAATCCCGTTTGTGTTTTTTAATACACGCTCTGCACGGAAGTGTGGAGCCGCAGAAACGGAAGCCGGGGGTCAATTTCAGTAAGTCCATTTCAAGTAAGTCTAAGGCAAGAAAAGAGGGCAGAAGGACCCGGGATGGGGTAAGTGAGTGGATGTGTGGTGTGCTTTGGAGGTCAAAGCGACAGGATTTGCTGCTAGACTTGGCTGGATGCTGAGGGGAGGGGAGAGGAAACACAAAATCCCTAGACCTTTGGATTAAGGCACTGGGTGGCTGGCGCTGCTGTTCGCTGGGTCAGGAAAGGCTGGGGGGACATGGCTGGGTGTGCAGGCGCTCGACTCCGTTTCGGCTGAGTTAGGTCTAGACACCGACCATGCGTGTGGTGATGCCAAGTTAGACATGGAGCCTGGTCTCAGAAGAGGTCCTGGCTGGAGACAGACGGTGGGGGTCAGTCATCGATGTGTACTGCACCACACGAGCACACCTACAGCGTGTGCGGATAGAGGACAGCACACGGAGAGCCCTGGGCACCCCACCACATTGTGGCCACGCCACGGAGAACCAGGAGGGAGCGGAAGGGAAATGACAAGAAATGTCTCGGGAAGGGAGTAGGCAACTGTGACGAACTGACTGACGAGAACAGAAGCACGGACTGGACCTGGCAACAGGGGGGCTGGTGGAGGGGGTCGGCAGGGACTGGCGAGCTCCGCAGCTCTACAGGGTGGGCAAGGGGAGGGCATGGGGTGAGACCACCATCAACCACCACGTTCCACAGCTTTGTCACAAAGCGCAGAACAAAACCGGCAGTGATGTCCAAGGTGGAATCCTGGAGGACGAGCTGTCGCTGGTCGAGCTGGAGAGGCGGGCTCTCCACCAGGACGCGGTACAGTCTGGGCAGTCACTGCAGCAGCAGAACGGACACGAAGTAAATGTGTGCCTTGTGTACAACTTGGGGAAGTTCTAGAGTGGACTAGAGCGCAGTCTAGTTTAAATCCCATACCTTTCCCAGTTACTTGATTCCCTGCTAGAGACCGTGGTGAATGGCCGAGATAATCCCATCTTTTCTGGTTCATTGCTTTGAAAGAAATGAACCTTTCTTTTCTTTTCTAATCTGCTAAACGGATTATCAATTCAAAGACTGGTAAAGGGAAGCTTGTTTATTTCTCCTAGGACGTAAGTCCTAACCCTGGCAAGGGGGATGGGCGGCTTAAAAACACAGGGTCTTACTGTAGACCTGCTGCTGTTACAAAGAAGGGGGGAGGGGTTGGAGAAGGCACAGTCTCCTGAGTGACACCTGTCCTGCGTGGTGACTTGACCTGACCTCGAGCCGCGCTGGGTCCCACATCAGCTGCGTGGGTGGTGATAAAACCACTTTTTTTTTTGGATGGCATTTAGTTTCCTTCCTGTAAAATACTGTTTGTTTCACAAGATTCTTCTGGCTGTCCAGAGATCGTCGCACCCGGCGCCACTTGCAGAGGGCTGGAGGACGCTGAATTTTACCTGCGCCCCGTGCACCCGGAGAGCAGGGCAGTAGGGAAGACTCGGGACGCCCCGTTTACCTAGGACGAGGCCAGACTCGGTGCGAATTCCGTCTGTCTCACCCACGCGGTCCCCGCTGAGCGGCAGCAAGTTGACCCTTGGCCCCGGGGCAGGCTCTTCCTCCTGGTCACCAGCCCCGCCCCCCCGTTGCACCCCCTCCCCGCCCGCCCCGCTCCCCGCAGTCCCCCTTCTCTCCCCCACGCCCCGCCCCCTCCGACGGGCGCGCCGGCCCCGCCCCGCCCGGCCGCCCCGGAGCAAGGGCCTTCCCCGCGCGGCGCGCCCGTTCTTCCTCCGCCGCGTCCCCGGCCCGGCCATGGTGCAGGCCTGGTACATGGACGAGTCGGCCGACGACCCGAGGCTGCCCCACCGCGGTGACCCCTGCAGCCCGGTCGGCCTGGAGAAGCTGCGCCGGCTCGGGGTTCTTTACTGGAAGGTACGCGGCGCGGGGGCGGGCGGGGGCGGTGTTCCTACCCCCCACCCCCCCCACCCCGGTCCCCCGCGCTCCCCGCACACCCGAAGCTTCGGCGAGTGGGGACCGCGGCCAGGACAGGGCCGGCGGAAGAGCTGCGCATGCTCCTACGGGGGGTCAGGGGTCGGGCGGTCGGCGGCGCCCGGGCACGCAACGCGCGCTGGGTAGAGGGGCTGGAGTCTAAGCTCCCCGGGAGCGGTGCGCATGCTCACGATCCGGCCGAGCGGCGGAGTGCGGGGCGCTCAGCGCTTGTGCGCCTCTGGGGCCTGGGCGTCCTGCGCATGCGCGGCGTCCCCGCTGGGTGGTGGGCGGCGTGGGCGTGCTGCGCTTGCTTGCAGAGGGGCTGTGGGGGGAGTCGGGTTCCCCGCGAGGTGTCGGGGCCGGGGTTTGGGGTCTGTGGTCTGACGCGGCGGGTGGGTTCGCGGCGTTAGCGGACTGCAGCGGGCGAGAGCGGGGAAGGAGACCCACCCAGGGTCCCTGTGCGGTGCGCCGGCGGCAGGTGTGCCCTCCTGGCGAGGTGCACGCTGGGGTGCGGGGCCGGGGGGGGGGGTCTCGGCAGGACCGCTCTCCCCCCCCTCCCCCACCGCGGGCTGCAAGGGCCCGGCTGTTGGAGTCTGCTGTGACGTCCGCTCCCGCGCGCGTGCTCCATCTGGGACCAGAATGGAATAAAGTCTGATTTGTTTTGTAGCGACGCTTTATCCCCGGTGGACAGACTCGTAGAATGTTCCAGCCTAACAGCACTTTAGACCTCATCTGGTCTCTCTTAGATAAAGGAGAAGCAGGTCGTCTTGGTACCTCTGGTTGGCAGTGTTAACGTTCGTTTGTTCTTTTTTCTTCCTTCCTCCCTTCCTCCCTTCCCTCCCTCCCTCCCTCTCTCTCTTTTCTTTTTTTTCTTTTCTTTATTTTCTTTAACTGTTTAAGTAATCTCTACACCAGTCACGGGGGCTCAGACTCACAACCCGGAGATCAGGAGTCGCATGTTCTAAGGACTGAGCCAGCCAGGCGCCCCTAGTAGTGTTGACTTTCAAAACAGAACTGCCCCGTTATTTTAGCAGTGAAAATGGGTTTATTTAGGAGTAGAGAATTGTAGTCCAACCTAAGCAAACCACAGCAAAACCGTGGTCAAGTCCCCTAATAAATGAGAGGAACAGTCTTTTATTAAAAAGGTGGAGGAGGAGTTGGGAATGCGGTTGTAAACAAAAGCCACTCTGGAGTAAACTGGGAGCTGGAGCGGTGGCTCCGCGGGGCTGTTGCTGGGGTGGGAGGAAACCTGCAGGTGTAGTGAAGTAGCAGCCACCTGCCAGGCGAGGCTTCTCCTGGTGGGTCTGCCCTTGACGGGGAGCGCCCCCTGCCGGCCTCCCCCTCCCTGGTAAACAGGCTCCTCTGATTCATTTTCACACGAGCCAGTGGAGAAGCAGGCTGGCCTTCTCGCCATTAAAAGGGCTTCCTCTCTACTAAACGGTTTGCTTTTGTGCCTGTGTTAATGTTTACGGAGTATTTGTCTTTTCCCAGGCTAAGGTTAAAACACTTAACCTACTGGAAGGTACCATTTTTGAAACAATCAAGTGGTATACAGTGTCTGTTACAGAGGGAAATTTTGTTTTATCGTAAAATCAATTATCTGCAATGTAAACAATCAGAAAGGTCAAGTTACTGTGCTTTGGGGGTTTCATTCTGCTTTTTACAGCTTAGAGCAAGAATGAGATATTGGTCAACTTGTGAAAGTATCCAAGTGATAAAATACGACATTTTATTAAAAACATTTTTTTTTTTAATATTTACTAATTTTTGTTTTTTTTTTTTTTAATTTTTTTTAAGGTTTATTTATTTTTGAGACAGAGAGAGACAGAGTATGAACCGGGGAGGGTCAGAGAGAGAGGGAGACACAGAATCCGAAACAGGCTCCAGGCTCTGAGCCATCAGCACAGATGCCTGACGCGGGGCTTGAACTCATGAACTGCGAGATCATGACCTGAGCTGAAGTCGGACGCCTAACCAACTGGGCCACCCAGGTGCCCCAATATTTACTAATTTTTGACAGAGAGAGAGAGACAGAGCATGAGCGGGGAGGGGCAGAGAGAGAGGGAGACACAGAATCCGAAGCGGGCTCCTGGCTCTGAGCTGTCAGTGCAGAGCCTGATGCGGGGCTCGAACTCAGATTGCAAGATCGTGACCTGACCCGAAGTCGGACGCTCAACCGACTGAGCTGCCCAGGCGCCCCTGAAATACTACATTTTAAAAGGCATCTTTTAGTAATTCCATGGGTCAAACCCAGTTCCTCCTGCCTTCTGCTTCTGCTGTGGATAAGTCAAAGGGCTGTAAAAATTAAATTATGTTTACTCTGTGGTCTTTGTGTCCTGTGTATTTTTTTTTTTTTAAAGTTCATTTTATTTATTTTGAGAGAGAGGGAGAGAGAGAGAATCCCAAGCAGGCTCCACACGCCCATCAGCACAGAGCCCGATGTGGGGCCCGAACCCGCAAACCGTGAGATATGACCTAAGCCGAAATCAGGAGCCGGAGCCTAACCGACTGAGCCCCCTAGTGCCCGTGTCCTGCATATTCTTACGTACTGTCTTCGTAGTAACCATTCTCGATCATCGGGAACCGACAGACCATTTTTCTTGTCTGCTGTCAGCGACACAGCAGAGTGATACAAAGCTCTGACACACACCATTTGAAGTAGATCGGTGCTGTGCACATCCATGGGTGGACCGGATAACTTGGGGAGTCAGCTGTGCAGAAATTAATGTATCGATGACTAGTACTTGAAGATATTCTGGAGTTGGGGGCGCCTGGAGGGCTCAGCCGTTACGCATCTGACTTCGGCTCAGGTCATGATGTCACGGTTCGTGAGTTGGGAGTTCCGCATCTGGTGAGCTCGGGCCCCGCTTTGGGTGAGCCCCACTTCTCTCTCTCTCTTTCTCCCCCTCCTGGGATTCTCTTTCTCTCTCTGCCCTTCAGTCACTTGTGCCCTTTCTTCCTCTCTCTCTCTCTCTCTCTCTCTCAAAAAAAGGTATTCTGGAGTTTGTTGTTTAGTAGTTGTGATGAAATGTGCATTCTATCGCAGTATAGGGCCAAGGATACTAAATTCATTTCTCATAGTTTGAAGTAGGAGTGCAGACTAATTCTGCCTAGAGTCCTAGGGGAGGGCTTCATGACCAACGTGTTGTTAGAATTGGGCCTTGAAGAATAGATAGGATTGTGATAAAATGGTGAAGGAACTTTCTAGGTGGAGGAAGCCATCAGGAGCAAGGATGTGGAGATGTGAACCATCAGGTGTCTTTTGGAAAAGCAGATACTCTTATTCGTTGGTTTGGGATGTAGATTAAACAACAGGGAATGAGGGGCACCTGGGTTGCTCAGTTGGTTAAGCACCGACTTCTGCTGAGGTCGTGATCTTGCAGTTTGTGAGTTCGAGCCCCGTACCCGGCTCCATGCTGACAGTGCAGATCCTGCTTGGGATTCTCACTCTCCTCTCTCTTTACCCCTCCCCATATCATGCCTTCTCTCTCTCTCTTTCTCTCTCAATAAATAAACTTTAAAAATAAACAGGGAATATGGACAGAGAAGAAGAGACACCCAGGGCCTCATGATGGAAGGCCTCGCATCCCAGGGCAGTGAACCCGGGTTATATTTGCAGCCCTTCAGAACAGGAGTCATTTCTGCCCAGGGACGTGCTGCCCAGACCAGAGACGTGCTGTAGAGAGATCAGCCAGACCTGCAGAGGGCTGGCGCTGGAGGAATAGGATGGGGGGCGGGGGGATGGTTGGTGCCCTTGGACAGGCTTGGCCACTTTACCTGGGCTCCTGGCAGTGGGACTGGAACAGTGACGTAGAACCCGCAGGAAGGACTGCTGGGGGGAAGGGAGAGGAGTTTAACACAACTGCGGCCTCTTCAGCTGGTACAGAGAAGATGGGGAAGCCCTTAAGAGAAACAGGGAGGGCGGGGAAGGAAGGTTAGGTTGTGATTGACAAAGGACTCGCTGATACATTTGGAATGTGATCGTTTTGGAGATCCAGAAAGAGATCCATGTTTCCTTGCATTAACGTGACCTCTTTTTTTGTTGCCGTTTAAACTCTTATAGCTTGATGCCGACAAATACGAGAATGATCCAGAGTTAGAAAAGATCCGAAAAGAGAGAAGCTATTCCTGGATGGACATAATAACCATATGCAAGGATAAACTACCAGATTATGAAGAAAAGGTAATGGAGTTCTACACTGTGTAAGGAGGAATCATTCTATTTACTACTAGTAAACACAAGCTCTTTTTTTTTGCTTTTTTTTAATGTTTATTTAGTTATTTTGAGAAAGAGAAAGCAGGGGAGGGGCAGAGAGAGGGGGAGAGAGGATCCCAAGCAGGCTCTGCGCTGTCAGCACAGAGCCTGACGTGGAGCTTGAACTCACAAACCGTGAGATCATGACCTGAGCCGAAACCAAGAGTTAGAGTCTTAACTTATTGACCCACCCAGGCATCCCTTTTTTTCCTTTTAATGTCTTCATTTGAGTTTTGTATCAGAGTAGTGCCGGTCCATAGAGTAAACTGAGAAGTGTTACCTCCGTTTCTGTTTTTTAGAACAGTATGTGTACAGCAGTTTTATTTTTTCCTGAAATGTTTGGGCAGATTAACCAGTGAAGCCCTCTGGGCCTGGAGCTTTCCTTTTTAAAGTTTTTTTTTTTTTTTTTTTTTTAACGTTTATTTATTTTTGAGACAGAGACAGAGCATGAATGGGGGAGGGTCAGAGAAAGGGAGACACAGAATCCAAAGCAGGCTCCAGGCTCTGAGCTGTCAGCACAGAGCCCGACGTGGGGCTCGAACTCACGGACTGTGAGATCATGACCTGAGCCAAAGTCGGCCGCATAACCGACTGAGCCACCCAGGCGCCCCCCCCTTTTTTTTTAAGTTTATTTATTTTGAGAGAGAGAGAGAAAGAATGTGAGTGGGGGAGGGGCAGACAGATGGAGATAGAGAATCCCAGGCAGGCTCCATGCTGTCAGCACAGAGCCCGACGTGGGGCTCAAACCCACGAACCCTGACCTGAGGGTCATGACCTAAGCTGAAGTCAGATGCTCAACCAACTGAGCCCCCCAGGCGCCCCCAGAATATTTCTATTTTTATGAAGGGACCCTGTCCACCCCAGTCCTGGTCTTTGAGGGCGGGGTCGGTGGCTGGACCTGTGCTGACTTGGGAACGGGCCCCGAGAATCATGGCGGTGTCCTTCCTGTCTAGATCAAGATATTCTACAAGGAGCACCTGCACCTGGACGATGAGATCCGCTACATCTTGGACGGCAGCGGCTACTTTGATGTGAGGGACAAAGAGGACAAGTGGATCCGCATCTTCATGGAGAAAGGAGACATGATCACCCTTCCTGCCGGGATCTATCACCGCTTCACGCTGGATGAAAAGGTAGGATCGCTGTGTTGGATTCGCAGGTGTCCGTGCACGGATGTCGGGAGCTCGCGGCACTGCCCTCTCAGCGGTGCCTCTGCCGCTCCGGAGCTCGTGAGCCGGGGTCCCAGGCTCCCCTGGGAGAGGCCGGCGGGAGCCTGGGGGCCACACGCCATCTGCGGGCCGTCAGGAAGCTCCGGCTTTGTCCTTGGCCGGTGGCGGCACATGTGCACACACGACCCGCGGTCCCCGGGAGGCCAGGCAGGTCAGCAGGAAGGGATCTCGCTCCTTTAAGGAGAGAGCACGTGGTTGAGTGTAGGGGTGCAGCTCGGTGGGCGTCTCTAGGTCCCTGCTGCTCTGTCGCTTTCCCGAGCGTTTCCGTTCGGAGCAAAACTGTAGTGCGATACCAGTCCCGGCGTGAGGATCGGCCGTCAGCACGGAAGCGAGGTCGTTCTCTGGTTGGGGTTTGGGCCGAACCCGAGAGGTAAGTATGGTTTCTGAACGGAAACTAAAGGCGTGTGGTGTAAACCCAGAATTCTGGAAGGGCGTCAAGCGGACGGCTTCCTTTCTCCCCCGCTGCCCAGCCCTGTGCGCTCCGGCGAGTCTGAGTGTTGTGTCCTCCCGGCACAGGACGCGGCGGCCTCTACACGAGGTTCCGCGTTTCCCTCCCCCCGCACCGGGTCCGCTCTCGGATCATTTCCTGGCCGTGGGTGGGGGGCGGGTCCTTCCGTGCAGCTGCCCCGCTCCGTCCTCGGACGAGCCCCAGACCCCCGCCCGCCGGCTTATTCCATGGTCAGGACGATCCCTCCCGCTGGGCGTGCTGACCGCTCCCCGTTTGCTACGGTGAACCGTGCTGGGACGAATAACCTTACGCGCTTGTCACTTGCACAGGTGTGACTTTGTCACCAGGGTAAATTCCTAGAAGCGAGAACGGGCTTGAACGGCACGTACGTTGGTAATTTGAGGGAGGGCGTCGCGCCGTCCTCACCGGTGTTGAGCGGCGCGGGGCCCTGACGTTAGGAGAGCGGTGCCGAGGGGAGCGCGCAGGCAGGCAGTCAGCGCGGGTTGCAGGAGTGGGCTCAGCGCTGGACCTCCGCGCCCCGTGCTTTCCTGGGTACGCGAACTTGGGGCCCTGGCGGCCCATACCTCCTTTCGGAAAAGAAACGTGGCCGCGTGGTTAAGACGCAGGAGCAGGAGCAGACGCAGCCAGGGAGGTCACCCTGAGGGCTGGTTTGACAGCTGGGTGTGTTTGTGTGTTTTCTAGAACTACGTGAAAGCCATGCGGCTGTTTGTGGGAGAACCGGTGTGGACGGCGTACAACCGGCCGGCCGACCATTTCGAGGTTCGGGGGCAGTACGTGGAATTCTTGGCGCAGACGGAGTAGCGGCGCCCTGGAGGCCTCGCTCACCCTTCGCCCTTGGGAATGTCCTGAACGCGATCCCAGCGGAGGACCTGTCCTTCCTCCTTGCTTTTCTGCTGTAGAGCAGGGGCCACGAGAGCCTTCCTCCGCGAGGTTATTTGATTCGAGGGCATTTAATGAGAGGAGCTTTTTATACGAATGATTTTTACATGTTAGCAGCTCTGGGAATGTGGACAAATCACATTTTACGTAATTCGAGATTGGCGGCCGGCAGCCATGTGTCAGTGCGCACGGTCGATTTTACCGCAAACGAAAGCACCTTCCAGATGTGAGTACTGAGCCGCCCCGCCACACCTGGCGCCCGCACAGTAAGCACATGTCGGTCGATGCCAGGTCTGCCTCGTAAGCGGGTGTCACGGTGGATGACAGACTGGCCAGCTAGAGGACACTTTTCTCCCAGAACTGGGTGGAGACTGCGGTCGGGGGACACTCGGGGTTCCTTGTGCACTTTCTTGTTGGAAACAAAGTAGCTGCCTTAATTCTGTGCTCTGGGCTTGGAGTCCTTATTTGGGAACATACTGGTCATTAAAATCACCGTTCAGATACTTTCTGTGGTCGTGGTCATTCATACACGCATATAAGGAATTTAGATTTCATCTGTGTTAGTGTTTGTTCGCTGAGATTTCCAGGTTGATTTTCCTGTTAACTCTTTTACAAGCAAGGTTTTTTGTTTGTTTTTTTTTAACAAGAAAACTAGGACATTATCTTTTTTCTCAACGATTCTGAAATATGATTTTGCCTAATTTGTTACAATAATAGACCCCAAATCAACCTCTTGTTTTGATGGGCAGATTGTTTTAAGTGTTTTTTAAACTGGATTAAAAATCTTCATGTTAAAATTTATCTTTTTTTTAATGTTTTATTTGAGAGAGAGAGAGAGCATGAGCAGAGGAAGGGCAGAGAGAGGGGGACGGAGGATCCGAAGCAGGCTCCAGGCTCTGAGCTGTCAGCACAGAGCCCGACGCGGGCCTCGAACCCATGAACCATGAGATCATGACCTGAACCAAAGTCCACCACTCAGCCGACTGAGCCCCCCAGGTGCCCCGCAGTGTGTCCTCTGTTCAAAGCCATGGAGCACGTAGTGGTGGGTGTTCCGTGGCTGGGATATTGATCAGTCAGAACACAAGCGGGTATCTTCCCACTGGTTTACGCGTTGGTGTGATAAAGAAATACCCATTTTTACTTTATTCTTACTTATGGTAAATGACACTGTGAAAGGCCCCAGCTGGGTCTCGGGCCCTGCATCGGTGTCTCCTATTAAGAGGCAGACAGATAATCCAGGAACTTCCCAACCCCGTACTGGGATCTGGATTAACCACTGAGCCCCAGATACTTTATCCGTTTGGAATCTAGCCTCTAAGAGTCTCACATGCCTGTGGCTTTCCCTGGTTGCCTTTGTCCACGGTTCCTGAGTGAGCGGGTCCTGTCTCCGGTTTCCACTCTCTTCCGGCCCCCGTCTCTGTCCCTGTCTTTATGCAGAAGGAAGAGCTGGCGAGGGAGGAGGGGCCCCGGTCCCGTCCAAAGCGGCTCGTGCTGGATCATCTGAGCGGCCAGGTGTTTCAGTGACTTGCCGATCAACCACCGGCAGAGCTTTGCGCCTGTTCGTTATTTCTGCCCCTCACATGAGCTCCCATCTGTCAGCTTGGCATTCCCGACTCCCCACTTTGAAGACCCTACCTGACTCCTTACAGAAGTGAAGGCTGCATGGTGGGCGCGTCGGAGGGGTGCTGGAGTAACCCTCGGGAGAGCCAGCAGCGGCCTCTGGACGAGTGTTCTCCTGACGGGTCTCCTGCCTCAGCCTGGCTCCACGCACGGCCGTGTGCGCTACGCTTCGGTTAAGAGACCACGCGCTAGATTTAATTCACGTCAAAATCGTGCTGTAAAATATAGAAATGTCTGATACCGATCTCCCCTGAGTGGGTCATGGCTTTACTTCCAAAGCCCACATTAAAAAAATTCCTTTTTAATTTTTGAGGGAGACACAGTGATGAGGGGAGGGCAGGGAGGGGAGACAGAGGATCCTGAGCAGGCCCTGCACTGTCAGCGGTGAGCCCGATGCGGGGCTCGAACCCTCGAACCTGAGCTGAAACCAAGAGTCAGACGCTTAACCAGCTGAGCCACCCAGGTGCCCCTACAGAGCCCACATCCAATCTCACGTTCGGTCTTGTGTGGCTTCTGTGTGGGCTCAGCAGTTTCTTCTGAGGGGTTCACACGGGCTGCTTCTCACCCTTGACATGGCTCCTGACTTCCGTACACCCCTAAACCTGCCCACAGACGTCCCCGCCCTCCTGTCTGCTTCACACGGCTCGAGGCAACCGGACACGAACACCTGCGTGTATCGCGGACGCTCGGGTGGCCAGCTCGGAGCTGGGAGGACACAACTTTTATCAAGGATTTATCAAGGGTTGACGGGCCCCAGACGGCTTCCAGCCTCCTATACAGCTGGTTATCCTGAGACGAGTGTGGGTTTAGTCTGTGTTTAAGGAGGTAAAACATTTCCCAGTAGAAATGCAAACACGCAGTGATGGAAAAGCACACCAAGTGCCTGCGGATTTGCTGGTTTGCAGGGAGTCAAACCCCACAGTGCAGCTCAGTTTCTGTGCTCTTACAAATCGGTGCACACGCGTGCACACGCGCTTTTACCAGCCGCGGCCAGGTCAGTTTCCGGAGCCCTGCCGTGGCTGAGGGGGACCTTGCGGTGGGGGGCCACTGAGCTCCTCGGACCATCGCTGCCTGTGCCTCCCGGGGGGGGGGGGGCGGGTGACACGATCCCGTCAACAGGTCAGCCACGACTCATGAGGTCACAGCGAGTTGTGCCGATGGGGTTCTTCCAGATGACGGCGGCGTTTACCCCTGCAGATGTGTGATTTTCGTAGTGTGCTCTGACAGCTGAGCGCACACGGTTCCCCTGCCCGGGCTCTGCGTCCGCAGCGAGCGGCTCTCTGTCGGGGGGGAGGGGGGGGGGCTCCGGGTCAGGAAAGTTGAGAGCAAAGCACTTCCGTGATGGACGGGCCGGTGGGAGGGGTCGGCCGGGGGGCCGCCGAGCAACTTGCCAGGGCTGGCCTTGCACTTCCGGTGCCGACGTGGGGTGGGCGGGGCGCCCGGGGGTGACCCGGTTCTGCTGCCGTCGCTCAGGGTTCGCAGAGCTAAAGCAGGTGGGATCTGAGAAGGGTCGTTTCGGTGGAAGGTGTTTTCTTTTGGAAGGACTATCATGCAAAAGTGTTTAGAAACCTCACGCAATTGTAGGAACTGCACAGTAAGAAGTCAACGACGCAAGAAAGCCTCCATTTTAACATTGTAAGGTTAAAATGGCAGGAAATGAAGTATTCGGTCTGCTACTACTGCTCTGGGTCTGAAAGGGAGAACATTCTCTAAAACACGAGCTGGAGCTTTGCAGAATGCAGGTGTGGAGACAGTGGGGAAACTGCTCATTTTAGGTGACGAGGAACAAAACCCAAAACAGATGCAGGATGAGTCACACCTGTGGCCCCTCTGCCTGTTGGAGCAGACGCTGTGTCTCGACCAGGACGCCACTCAGATTCCGCGCGCCGCCGGTCAGCCGCCCCCGCCCCCCCCCCCCCCCCCCACCTTCTGCTGCCTGGATGCGGGGCTGGCAGGATCCGCGTCCTGTCCCCTTCGTGAGGACTGAGAGCCCCCAGCTTGGCCTCATCGTCCGCGGCGTTAGATGTCGGGGGTAAGTGCGTGTGCCCGATGGTATGCGTGCTCGATCGCATTTTCTTTTAAGTTTTTTGTTTTTTATTTTAGAGAGCGTACACGCGAGCAGGGGAGAGGGAGAGAGAGAATCCCAAGCAGGCTCCACATGCAGCTTGGAGCTTGACTTGGGGCTCGATCCCATGACCCTGGGACCATGACCCGAGCTGATATCGGGAGCCCAGTGCTCTGCTGACTGAGCCGCCCAGGTGCCCCTGGTTGCACTTTCTGAATCCCAGATGGAGCTCTGCAGTCTGCAGGTGCTTTTTTTTTCTGCGTTGGATGGAATGTTTGCAGTCAGGGCCGTCTGAGAAAGTTCTAGGTAGCCAGCCTACCAGCTGGTACCACCAGTGAGACCGACTCGTTGACCTTGGTTTCCCTTCCATCCTTGGTAAGTAGAGAGAACCCTTCAGAATTCCCCCTTCGTTCCACATTAAAAAAAATTTTTTTTAATGTTTATTTATTTTTGAGAGACAGACAGCATGAGTGGGGGAGGGGCAGAGAGAGAGGGAGACCCAGAATCGGAAGCAGGCTCCAGGCTCCGAGCTGTCAGCACAGCGCCCGATGCAGGGCTCAAACCCACCAACCACCAGATCATGGCCTGAGTCGAAGTAGATGCTTAACCGACTGAGCCACCCAGGCGTGTCCCACATTTAACACAGTCGCCTCCTCTGTGCTCTGCTCAGGTCCAAGTGTTGGTGACAGAGTGGGGAGGGGAGCGGCACCGTTTCCGTGGAAAGTGACGTGTGTGTCTCCTGCGTGTGCGCTGAGACGGTAGGCAAAGCCCTCGGAGCTGAGAACCAGGCACACGGCGCCCCCAGCTCTCGCGCTGGGCCTCCGCACGGCCTGTCGGAGACGCGGCAGGAAACGTGCTCGGGGGTCTCCGTTCCCCCGAGCACATCTGGGAAGGTGCGCTCTGGGGCCACGATCGCCAGCTCGTGGCCCTGGGACAGGCCTGCCTGCCAGGGGTGCTGACACCAGCCAGAGAGGCCTTGCTGTCCCCAGGGCCTGGCGCAGTCGCCTTACCAAGAGGGGAAAGAAAGCCCCCGGGGCCGTCCGGATGTGGCTCCCTAAGTGGTGGTAAATTTGCTGCCTTATTGTTACCGCCTTGAACCATTGTTCTAAGTCACCCACTTTTGGACTAATTCTGGGTTGATAACGGATGGATTAACCATAAACCCTGAACAGCGATGCGCCCCCCTCCCAAAAATGTGCTGTTGGTGGATCAAAAATTTTGAGAACAAGTGGGGTCAGACCCATGGGGAGAGAAGACGGGGGTGAGCTCGTCCCCCCGATGCAGGCCGGGAAGTGAAGGGCAGACAGTGGGAGTGTCGGGGAAGGTGGGCGTTCCCGGCCCCTGTCCCCCCGCTCTGGGCATCGGCAGGGTGAGCTGCCTGCCCTACGGTCCGACCATCCACAGGCCTGCGGTGTCTGGCTCGTGTGACGTGAGTCCCCGTGTGGGTGACGATGTGGTGGAAATGTGTCCCCTGGTGGGTGCGTGGGGGCGTCGGCGGCCGTGGGAGGCGCTAAGTGGTCGGATCCCGAGTGTCGAGTGTCGCTGAGGCTTTAGCCTAGGCGATTGCTGTCTGCCCATGGCAGGGCCCCGGCTCCGAGCTGGGCAGCGCTCATGACGCAAGCTCCTCTGTTGTCTCTGTTGGGCTCTTTGCCGCAAGTGACAGAAACCCAACGTGTAGGGGCTTCTGCCAGGAAGCATGAGCGACGGCTGACATGCGGCGTGCCTCTGGGTGACAGGGACAAGTGTCACCCCCTGCCTCCCGTCCGCCCTTTCCGCAAGGGTCTCACTGTTTTGCAAGTAAGACGTCTCCCCACAGCGGGAACGTGGTGTCCCCGCACCTGCCCAGCTCTGGTCCCCATGCTTCCCAGGGAGGGTTCCGTGTACCTGCGCTTCAGGTCGGAAGCTCTGATGAGGGGGACGGGCTCCCCCAGGGCAGCCGGGCTGCGAGGGGCCAAGCACCTCAGAGGAGGGGGCGGCCCTGGTGCCCGGCCACCCCCAAGCCGAGCCGTCTGCCCGATTCCCCACGTGCTCACGAGGCCCCGGGGGCCTGAACCTGGAGCAGCGCGTGGAATATTCAGCCACAGCGGAACTTCTGGATGGACGGGCACAGAGGGGAGGGAATAGTGGCCTCCGGTCCGTGCGGGGAGAGGAGGATGGTCTGGCTTCTGTGTAGACCGCTCACTATGGTCTCTTCAGGGAGGGCGGCTCCTGTAGGTTCCAGAAAGACCCAGATCAGGATTACGTGTGGACTCTGGCAGCCGTGGCTCCTGACCACACCTGGTGGCTGTGGGGCTCTGCCACGGCTCTTGGAATCCGCGGTGCCCTCGGGAGCCGCCTCGACCTGCAGCCCCGCTTTGTGTCTGTGCCCTCGGCTGCCGTAGCGCAGCACCACGGGCTGGGGCTGACGTCTGAGGCCAGGGGCTGCCTGCTCGCCATGTCTTCACACGATGGAGAGGGGAGAAGGCTCTGGAAGGCTCTGGAACTGCCTTTCTACAAGGACACTGATCCCATCCCGGGGCCCCACCCTCACGGCCTCCCCTGACCCTGGTCACCCCCAAAGGCCCTTCCTCCCAAGGCCATTCCCCCCGGGCCCCAGGGCGTCAACGTGTGAGGTGTGGGGGAAACACCAGCCCACGGCGCACCAACAGCAGAAGCTGAAAAGCTTCCCCTTGGAAACTTGGGATTTAAGGTCTTTCTGTTGGTGAGAAGACGGTCTTGCCTCCGCCTCCAGTCTGCCCACCAGGCATCCCCCGGCCCGAACCACCTTCCCCGAGCCAGAGAGCGCCCACCTGGCCGCGGGGAGGACGGCTCGTGCTCTTAATTAGAAACCCAGCAGCGCCCTTTACCTTGACAGGCAGCTTGTCCACGTGCACTCGGTCCAGCAGCCCTCAATCCTGACTACACTGGGGCGAAAATCAGCCTGTTCACATGTGCATGGCCGCACCCAGCCCTGGACGAAGATGCTGGAAACTTCCCAGCTCTCTGTCCTCCCCATCTGGCTGGGCCCCGAGGAGGGAAGGGCGGCCCGCGGGAGGACAGAGGAGGAGCTGGGTGAGGGTCTGGGTGGGGAAGGGCGAGGGTCAGGGGCACGGGGCTCTCGGGAGGATGGGAGGACGGGGGTCCGGTCCTCGGAGCCTCTGCACATGGCAGCTGGCAGCTCACGAGCTGAGTGAGCTGTGAGCAGGAGCCCTTTTCCGAATTTCCGTGTTTTCCGTTCGCAGTTTTCTGCCCTAGGAAGTTCCTTTTCACCGCATCCTCTTGAAGGCTGCATGTGGGGCCAGGGCACCGGAGGTGAGCTAGGCAGAGGTGGGGCTGGGCCTGTGCGGGCAGCGACCGCGCCCAGGGCGTCTGTCTTCTTCTGGAGTGAAGGGAGCTTAGCTTCTCTGAGCAAAGAAGCCTTCGCCAAGACCCCTCTCTTCTCCTTTCCTGTCGTTATTGTGTCTTTTTCCCGTTAAAAGTGCTTGTATTGACCTTACACAAACTGTTCTCCAAAATCAGCTGTTCTGAAACCTACACAGAATCTAGACCGAGCGATACAGTGACCCCGGAAAGGACAAATCGATGAGATCGATGTGATTTGTGTTCTCACCCGTGTGTTTCCCGGCTGCTCCCTGGTCACTTAATGCTGGTGGCTCCCCGGGGACGCTGGCTGTGCTGACAGTATTGATCGCCCTGGCAGGATGAGGGGCGGGGGTCCCCGAGGACACAGGGGCACGCCCTCCGCAGGCCTTTGCTGCTTCCCTGGGCCACACGTCTTGGCATCGGTGCTGGTGGCGCTGAGATGCCCAGGGTCCCCCGTGCCCACAGCCCCAAGTCCCAGGAGGGATGTGCCTCCTGCACTCCCACACACACTTCCTGGGGGACGGGAGAAGGGAGCCCTGCCTGGACCATCGGGGACCCTTCTATGAGGCCGTGGGTCCCAGTTCTGCTACTGCATAGCTGTGTGGCCTGGGAAGGTCACTCAAATTCTCTGTGCCTCAGATTCCTTCTCTGGAGAGGGAGCGGGGCTGCGGGGACTGCCCGCTGAAGAGCGCAGGACGTGGAAAGCACGACCGCTTGTTTTACGGTATTGAAAACACCTGCTTTCATCCGAGCGCGCGTCACTGAGCAGGTGTGCTGAGTTCCTGGCTGATCAGGAAAACTTCACGTTCGGGAAGCCCAGCAGGGAGCCCTGTTGGCAATCGGGTCCTCGTGGCCGTGACGGGGCAAGGATCTCTACGAAAGCATCCCGGGTGGGGGCGGGCCCTAAACCCAGGACTGGCGACCCCGTATGACGAGGAGAGAGCCCGGAGGGAGGCCGCGGTCACAGCCCCCGGAAGCTGGAAGAGGAAAGGGCTGAGGGCTCCCCCGGAGCCTCCGGGAGAAACTGACCTGCAGACCCCACGCCGTGGCCGCGGGAGGACAGGCTTCTGTCCTTCTCAGGCACCCAGTCCGGTGGTTCCCGGGAAGCCGGCAGAGGCTGGTTCCCCCTTTTCCCTCGAGGCTGGAGTGACAGCAGGGTCACCGGCAGGTAGGGGTGGAAGCTCCGGCCGCGTCTCCCGGGCAGCGGTGGGGAGGTGGTGGGGGACCAGGCTGGAAGCAGGTGGCCGAGGCGGGACCCCGCACCTGCGGCAGGGTTAGGGGCAGCTCCAGCAGGAATGCTGTGAGGCTGACCCTGCGTTCCCCCTGCCACTTCCAGGTGTCTTGGGGTCCTGTGGATGGTGCCCTCATCTCCGGCCCTTGGACCAGACCCCTCTCCTTGCTGCTCTGCCCTGGGGCATCTCTCTGGCCGTAGACCTGGTCCTGCCCTTTCTGAAGGGGCCTTAATCGAAGGCCCCTGATGGTGCGGCAGAGTCCCCAGTCCAGTGTGGGCTGTCGGTCCTCCGCGGGGCTGCCCCTGACCCCCGCCCCCAGGTGCTCCTGTGTCGCTGCCTCAGCGGGGGTCGGCAGTCTCCCCGGGTGCGTCCCTAGCGGGGAGTCCTGTCCTGCGCCCGGTGCCTCCCAGGATGGCAGTTTGAGCGTCTGCACTCCCGTCTGTAGGACGGACAGACCTCAGGGAGAAGAGCCCAGGGAGGGCTCCTTGGGAGGACGGTGCCCAGTCCTGCAGAACACTCCCCTCCTGGGCAAGGTGACATCCACGTGGCCCTGTGACCCACATACCCGGGAAAGAGTCCACTTCCTGGAGGGGTTGGCGCAGGGGGAGCTGACGTGTATCTGTGCCTCCTTCCTGCTGGCAACTTAGGTGCAGGCGCGATCCTGTTCCAGTGTCGCCACCAAGCTTCTCCACGTCTGTCACGTGACACGCTGGCCTGAGGTTCAGAAGGTCACCCGGCCGCCGGGAAGCTGGGCAGGCGACCCTGCCGCGGCCGCGTCTTGGCCTGGGTGGGCTGTGGGGATGTCGGCCTGCCTGCCTCGGCGGGGGACAGACCCTCCTTCCGCAGGACGGCCGTGGACGTGGAGGAGCCACGCTCGCCACCCACGATCCCCCAGGAAGAGGAAGACCCTCTTTCCTGGGCTGGTCGGGACCCGGAAGGGGAGGGGCAGCCCCCCACCCCCACCCCCATCAGGGCCCGTGGCCATGAGCTCGTGGGTCACCTGGCAACTTGCCCCTGCACCAACGACCAGGTCGGGGCCTGGCTCTGCCCTGTGCCTCCCACTCTGGTGACAGGCCACCTTCGTCGCCCAAGGTGCCTCCGTGCTCCGCCTACCCCCGCCCCCTGCCTGCGTAACCCCCTCCTGCTGTCCCCTGTGACGGTGCCTGTCCCTTCCCATCCAGCGCCGCCTAGGACAGTCTGACGGGAGCCAGACGGAAAGTTAGAAGCGAATGTGATCTTGACTCGAATGATGTCATCTTTTGTCCGTGGCCTCCAACCTGCTCGCGTTTGCACGTGATCTGCATGAAGCCTGTTAACCAGAGGGTCTCTGTTTAACCGAGTGTTTGCTAAAGTCTTCAGGTGCTCGGTGGTGACGGCTGGCTCAGCCCAGACCCTGAGGCCGCAGTCCCCGGGCCTGGCCCGAGCTGAGCGGGGCCAGCGGGCTTGGGCCACTCTTGGCGCCATCTGTGGGTCCTTCCGTGTCACCTGGGGGCGGCGGCCTCTGCCGCCGGGGTTGCCGTGGTGGTGTGGTCAGTAGCCCGGCGCTCCGCGGGGTGCCCGCCCGTCCCGGGCTGCTGGGCCACGGCCGCTGGCGGGATGCGGGGCCCCCTCCTCCAGGGGGTGGCTAGAGAACGGGGGTGCGGCCCGTCCACGCTGGCAGGGCCTGGTCCTCAAGGGCCTCCCTGGGCGGCGTCTGGGAGGGGGGCCCTCCCTGGCTGGCCTCCCAGGGGGCGAGCTGGGCGCAGTCCGGGCCGCCGAGGGAGGGCCGGCGGGGCTCCGCACAGAGGTGGGTGTGAGTGAGCCATGCGCACCTGTGTGGGCAGGTGTGCACCTGTGACCGTCACGGAACGTGAGCTTGTTTTGAGCGTCGTGCACCCCCTGCCCGGCCTTGGGAGGCGCCAGGACCCTGCTGCCCGGCAGGCTTCCCCCGGCCTTCACCGTTCCCTGCGCCCCTCCCCCTGCCCCAGGAGGACCAGCTTGTCTGTGTGTCCTGGGTGCGAACCTGACCTGGAGGGACCCGCTTGCCTTCTGCAGCCCGGAGTCCTCGCTCCAGCCAGCTGTGGTGGGAGCCGCCCTAGAACCACTGGTTCGGTACTTTTTTTTTTTTTAATATTTGTTTCTTTTTGAGAGGCAGAGCGTGAGAGGGGGAGGGGCAGAGAGAGAGGGAGACGCGGAATCTGAAGCAGGCTCCAGGCTCTGAGTGGGGCTCGAGCTCATGAACCGTGAGACCGTGACCTGAGCGGAAGTCAGATGCTTAACCGACTGAGCCACCCAGGCGCCCCTGGCTCATCACTTTAACGTAAAAGCACCGTTAAAAAAAAGTGCTTTACTGGGGCGCCTGGCCGGCTCAGTCGGTAGAGCACGCAACTCTTGATCTCGGGGTCGGGAGTTCAAGGCCCACGTTGGGTGTAGAGGTTACTTAAACTCCTAAAAATTGTACAGATGTCGTCTCGCAGGACCCCTCCCCGTCCTTGCTCCCCTGGGATGGTCCCTCTGACAGGCTGCGCGGTGCCAGCCCCTGTCCTTTTCCAGGGCTGCGAACGTGTATCTCTGAGCACTGTGTGTATTTCTGCGTTTTTGAAACAAGTCCTGTCTCGCTGTACCTACGCTTTTATATCCTAACTGTTCACCCACACGTTTGTGTGTGTGCACGTCAGCGTATCGTTTAGATCATCCTCTTAACTGCGCGCTGTTCTAGTATAGGACCCGTCACCCTTTCGCTGGGGTGTGTCAATCCCCTTTTAAAAGCAAAACCTTGGGGCGCCTGGGTGGCGCAGTCGGTTAAGCGTCCGACTTCAGCCAGGTCACGATCTCGCGGTCCGTGAGTTCGAGCCCCGCGTCAGGCTCTGGGCTGATGGCTCGGAGCCTGGAGCCTGTTTCCGATTCTGTGTCTCCCTCTCTCTCTGCCCCTCCCCCGTTCATGCTCTGTCTCTCTCTGTCCCAAAAATAAATAAAAAAAAGTTGAAAAAAAAAAGAAAAAAAAAAAAAAAAGCAAAACCTTTGCCAATGCCGATGCTTCCCTCTGATTATAGGAAAAAGACCGCAAGTACGCTCATTACGTGGAAAACTTTTAAGTTCAGAGACCTGGAAGAGAAAACCTAAATGACCTTGTGTCCACTCTACCCCTAACTACCACTGCCATCTGGTGGTTTCCGTCTTTTAACATGTACGTCATTTATAGAAACATCTCTTAGTTTGTGTTTTGCTGGGTCATTAAAACTTTAACGATATGATCTTTGTATTGTGTCAACCCGTCTTGGGTACGTGTTATAATCCTATGTAATTGATGAGACAGTCCCCTGTTTTTCAGTATCTTCTTACTATAAGTAACCTAATCCTTGACTCCCTGCCTGTTCCTTCTCTAGAAATTCTGCGGCTCCCTCCCTGCTCTCAGGGGTTGATTGACGGCTTCCCACTGGGGTTACCTGCCACGAACCACGCCTCGCTGCCTGCTGAGCGGGTTCTCCGGGGGTACGATCTCTCTCCAGACCGTGTCCCTGTGTTCCTGTGTCCCAGAGCCTGGAGCCCTGATCCAGAGGGGTGGACAGTGAGCACAGAGCCTGGATCAAAGGTTGAGGAAGGGGAGCTTGCTGGGAGGAGGGGGGAGGGGGGAGAGGGGAGGGAAGTTCCCCTTCTCCGGGCGCCCACGGCGTAGGCCTGTGGAAAGAGTGGGGCCTGGGTCTCCATAACGGATACCACAGATGGGGACTTTGACAACAGAGACTCATGACTCACCCTCCCGCGGGCTGGGGGCGGGAAGCCTGAGGTCAAGGAGCCGATGGGCTGGTATCTCCTGGGGTCTCTCTCCTTGGCTGTGTCTTCGCGTGGCCTTTCCTCTGCATGCATCCCTGGTGCCCCTTCTTGTAAGGACACCAGTCCTGGTGCATCAGGGCTCACCCTTGTGAGCTCATTTAACGCCAGTTACTTCCTTAAGGAGCATCTTCGAACACAGCCCCATTGGGGATTAGGAGTTTAACCTGTGGATTTGGGGGCACACAATTCAGTCTGATGCTGGGCAAACAGCTTGCCGGTGTGGGAAGCAGGAGGTGCAAAGGCCCCGTGGCAGGACACGCAGGCCTCCCTTGGCTATGAGCCAGGGTGGCTGGAGCACAGGGGAGAGGCGGTGTGGGGGTAGTCAGGACTGGCCTCACTGAGCTTCGGACCCTGGTTCAGGGATGTGGGGCAGCCTCGTTTGGCGGTCAGAACCTGTGGAGGGCTGGGGGCAGCAGAGGGAGGCGTAGTCTGTCTGCCTCGTGGGGACAAAAGCGTGGGGAGAGTGGAGAACGGAAGGCTGATGGTGTTGTAACAAGCCCCTGCAGTCCCCTAAGAAGAAGGGAAACTGAGGCTCAGAGAATCCCAGTTGTTTAACCGAGGCCACATGGTTCTCGGTGTGCAGACTCCACACCCTCTGTCCCTTTGGTGTCAGACTGCAGAGAGTGTGACATTCCTTTCGAAGCCATCTTGGGGGCATGTGCCTCATGGCTGGTGCTGTTCTAGAACGTGGCTCAGCAGTCTGCAGCCCGTGGGCCACACGTGGGCCGTAGCCTGTTCCTAAACGTCCCACAAGCTTCAAGTGGCTTTTACGGCCTTGAGTTGTGACAACAGGACAAACCAAGCAGAATTTCCACCAGAGCTGGCGTGTGGCCGCGAAGCCTGGTGCGTTTGCTCTCCGGCCCTTCCTGGAAACGCGGGCCCGCGACTCTTCTGGAACGTCGGCGAGCGGAGCCTGGCGCCCCACTCGCGGTGGGCACCACGGAAGGCCATGTGCGGGGAGGTGACCCGACCGGCCGTCGTGGAAGTGGCCCCGTGAAGACCTGGAAGGACTTAGCAGGGTGACCCGCCCCCAGGGTGCAGCGGGGGTCTCGTGGAGTCCTTTTGGTGACAGGTGCTCCTGCCTCTGGGCTGGTGTCCCACACTGCCAGTTAATGGCTCGCTGAGTTTGCATCATCAGGTCGGTCCCCTCTGTGACCCTTTGACTCGAAGAGTACTCGTGTACGGCACACAGAGGACGAGCCGAGATGCCGCGTTTGAGAAGACCTGGGAGTCTGGTGGCTGTTCCCGTCTCCGTCCGGGAGGAGAGAGGGCAGGAAGCCAGGCGGCCCCTGGAGGGCAGGCGGCCCTTTCGTTGTCCGCGCTCGGAACAACGGTGGGTGCGGAACGGGATCCGTGGGCTCTTATCTGCCCCCGTCGACGGCCCTCGTCGTAGCCACGTGTCCCGGGGGGGGCTGGCTCGGCCGCTTCGAGCACGGTCAGGGCGGGGACAGGGGCCTGGCGCGCAGCACTGTGTTCCCTCTTGCTCCTTCTAGAGGTGTGATGGGGACCGGGCGTCGGCCAAGCGCGGGAGAGCCTGGCCTCGAGAGGCTCCCGGCCTGCCGGAGGGGCGGGCACGTCATGGGATCGACGCAGAGGACACAGAGCCACCAGCCCGAGGCCACCCATTTGAGGGAGGACAGCTCTGGGCCGCGGTCTCGGGGCTGCAGGAAGTATCCGTCTGTTCAGGTCGAGTTCGGTCCGTCTTCAGCCCCTTCCGTCTGAGCAGGTCGGGATCCCAGCTTCGGATGTGCCCGGGCTGCGTGGCCTGCAGAGGAGAGGCCAGAACCCACAGGTTTGGGTGTTTTCTGGAGAAGGCCGGGTGGCGCCCTGGGGCTGGGACGTGCTGGCGGCCCTGCCACACCGGCTGGCTCTGTGGTGCCTAAGAGCGGGACGGCCACCCTGGTGGTCTGGCCCCCACCGTCCCAGGCCCCGTTTCCTCCCCGAATCTGGGTCCAGTTCCTGGGCAGAGCCGTCGCTCCTCCGCCCTGGCCGGGCAGACGCATTCTTGGCGTGACTTCTGCATCTGATGCCCAAAGCCAGCGTGTGCAAGGGCCCGGGGGCAGGGGGCAGGGACACGCCAGGTTAGCCTCTCTGGGGGTGTCCTGTTACCATCTGACCTGCCTGTGTGTGACAGGCACGTGAAGCGTGGCCGGATCACAGGAGCGCAAACAGCTGCCCAAGAGGGAGGGGAGGCCTCCCTGGAGGGGGCACAGTGGGGCTGCCGGCTGGGGCTGAGAGGTCCCAGAAGGAAAGCAGAGGCAGGGCGAGGACTGGGCGGCCCGGAGAGCGCCTGGGTGAGGGGAGGGCAGTCTGGGTGAGGCAGAGGCGCCCAGGCAGCTGTTAGATTTGAGATTCTCCTTTCTGCCTGCAAGACCCTGGCGCCACGAGGGTGGCGTGGGCCATGCTGGAAGGGGGGGGGGGGGGGGCCGCAGGAACCTTCCGACTGGGGGCGGGTCCTAGCCCGGGTGGGGGTGGGTGGGGGAGTGAGGGGGGTGGCATGGAACCCCCGGAGGGGGAACGGTGCGGGGCCTGGGGAGCACGGTCCCACGCGGTGCTGAGCTGTGCGGACCTCTCCTCTCACAGCGGCCGCACGATGGGTCTGTGTCCCCCACCGGCCCGCGGGGCAGCCTCTACGGAGCAGGTGGGTCCACAGCGCCCCTGAGGATCGGGGGCACGTTCTGAAGGTCAGCGGGTCTCTCTGCTTGTTTCCGGGATGTATTCTTGTGTTTATTTTTCAAATTTTAAGATAAAGGAACACCGGGTGCAAATCGGAGAGATCTCTGAGTTATCCTGGGGCAGCCTCCTTTCCCACCTTGCAAGGGTGAGGCAGTGCCTTCTCCAGGGGTGTCTGAGCCCTGGTGCCCCAGGTTCCTGGCCCGCTGGGTGTCCCCCCTGCCCATGTGCTCCTCTTGTGGGTGGGGCTGGGGAGGGAGGCTGAATTTGGGGGTGCAGATACCAACTTGCTGGGGAACCTTGAGTCCTTTCCCTCGTTTACTTGGCTTGTCTCCAGCAGCCCTCAGTAACCCCACTGCTTCGTGCACAGCCCCGTGGGATCCCTCCGTGTGTCGTGCCAGGTTGGGGTGGGGAGAGCCCTCTTGCCTCCCCAAAGCCAGATTGGAAGGAAAACCCTCAAGGTGAAGGGATTCAAATGACCTCCCAGTGTTTATTTTTCTCTTCAAAGAGAAAGCTTCTTTTAAATATTTGTTTTTAACGTGTATTTATTTTTGAGACACAGCATGAGCGGGAGAGGGGCAGAGAGGGAGGGAGACACAGGATCCGAAGCAGGCTCCAGGCTCCGAGCCGTCAGCACAGGGCCCGATGCGGGGTTTGAACCCATGAACCATGATCGTGACCTGAGCCGAAGTCGGATGCCCAACCGGCTGAGCCCCCCAGGCGCCTCAGGGTGTCCTATTCGTAGGAGTCCCTTGTATGTATGTAATCGAATTTCTTTCCTGTTACCCTTATTGGTCAACTTGATTATTAGGCCACGGAGCCTGGAAGAGCAGAGGAGAAAACTCTCCACCCCCAAGGCTGGTGTGGAGGGCATGTCTTCACTGCGGGCCATTCCTCCCCCTGCGGTGGCTGCGGCTGGGGTCCTGGGCCTCCGACCAGCGCTGCCCGCAGGGGGTGAGGACTTTTCCCGTGCTCCTGTCCCAGTCTCTGCCTGCAGGGTCTGGCGGAGGGGAGAGTGGAGAGTCCGTTTTTCCTTTTACAAACCCAGACCAGCAGGAGAGAGTATCTGTGGAACGAGTTCCTGGGATCCAGCGACTCGGGTGAAGGTTTGTTACGAGCACTCTTGGTTTTTATCAATCCTTTTCCTCCCGGGGATGGTCACTGCTTTTGTCTTTGTCGCGTCTTTCATCACAGGGCAGAGTCACCACCGGGCAGGGCCAGCCCCCGAGGCTGGCGTCGCTGGGGTTGAGGTGCGCGGAGGTCGAGGCCTTGCTAAGGGGCGTCTCGGGAGCCACGGCTGTGCGGCTGGTGGGCACGCGTGCAGAGTTTCCAGGCCGCCGGAGCGGTGGCCGCCGATCTCACAGGCTCCGCGTGAGGGTAGGTTGGCCACGTAATGAGTTAGATTGTGTCCCCGCCAACCGCAAGAAAATTCCATACGGGAGGTACTCTGCGAGACCCCACAGTCGGCAGCCCAGCGGCGCATCCCTCTCGGGCGTCCGCGTGGCTCCGAGAGACCCACAGCTCAGCTGGGAACAGCTACGAGGTTCTCCTCGTGTCTCGCCGTCTGTCCTGACGGCCGACTTTGTGACCGGTGAGCGCACCGTGTCCGGGCTCCGCCAGCCAGACGGTGCACTTACTCGGGTGTGTCTGGTGGCCGGCTGAACCGGCTGGGGACCCCAGACCCAAAGCCACCAGCAGCGCTCTGTCGGGCCACGCCAGCTCTCGGGAACTTGCCGTCAGGGGCTTTTGTTCTGTCCACCTTTGTGGTCTTGCCGGTGCTGGAAAAGCCCCATTCCAGCCACACCTGCTCGGGGCCCTCGATTCGCGGGGCCCCGGAGGCACCTCCCCTGTCGGGAAACCGGACACGCGGTTTACCCCATTCTGACCACCTGCGGGCCCCGAGCGTTCGCTTGCCGAGGCTGACTGCACATTTTGTGTCCTCGAGGGTGTACGTCTTCTCTCCACCTGGGAAGCCTTTCTGCGGCTTAACCAGCATCATTGTGGGGTGAACCTACCACCCTACTGGTTAATGGCCAGATGATGATCCTTTGAGTTGGTCATATTTGAAAGAAAAACTTGTTTTAGAGAGCGCTTCTCCTAAACAAGGGCCTGGCTGGCGTCTACGGAAAAGACCGAATTCAAAAGCAGATAAAAAGCCTAGGGGCATCAGGGACTCCCTTAACTAGATGAAAGAACAGAAATTACATAAAAATTAAACTTGACGTCCAGTGTCGGTTCCTCCTTCTTAGAGTCTGAAGCGTTTGTCACCCCACCTTCCGCCACACCTGTCTCGTGTCAGAACCGTCGTCCTGGAAGCCGTTAGGCACCCACAGAAGTGGCACATTCCCACTAAGCTCATTTTGTGTCCCGAGAACTGGGCTTGGCCAGGTTGGGGGCTCCAAAATCTGGCCACACGTCCCTGTGGGCTGCATGCTGCTTGCGGCCCGGATCTGGCTGGACAGAAATGTGGGCCAGCCTCCCCCACCCCCACGCGGCCAGGGTCCTTCCACCACACTGCCCGCCCTGGGCTGGTGGGGGGATTACAGCCAGGATCCCCCAGTGTAGTTGGGAATGTCAATTCGGTGGAGTCCCAATTTCCTTTCGAGAAGAACCCCCGATGCGTGGGACTTGGGGAGGCCGAACAGCCGAAGGGTGCTGACCAGGGCTGCTCTTGGGTGAACGCCCGAGGGCCGTCGGCAGAACCTGATCCCTGACCGTCCACTTGGGTATTCTGCGCGTTCTGTGTCTCTAATTGGTGTTTAGCATCGGCTGTGGGAGGCTGTGTTTGATGGATATACCGACCCCTTCCCGTACTTCATGGTCTTGGGAAACGTGGAAAAGAACTGTGATGTTAACTGAAAGGGCAGGACTGTCCACCCTTGAGTTGTTTTGCTCAAGCCTTGGTTGAAACTGCCCCTGCTTTGATCCAACGGCTGGGAGAACGAAGGCGGGGTCCTCGCTGCCGGCCTCCAACTGTTCCGCGTTCGTGGTGTCTCTGCCAGGCGGAGGAAGGGGCGCGTGCGCGTGACTCACGGAGCCATCTGGCCGCCCTTCGCCCAGCGTATGCCGACTTGTACCGACGGGGAGACCTTAGGGTGGACCCCCGCGTGGCTGCAACATGCTTACGTGGACCCTGCTGCACAAGGCAAGGAATGGACCCGGACTCTGGTCCTTCTGGCCCCTTCAACGGCCAATTTTATCCTTACAAAAAATGGCTTTTGCCAGCCTTTTGAAATATGTTTGTAAAGAGGAACAATTTTATTGTGATCGACACGTGAATTACTGTTGGGCCAAAGTGACACTAGCGTGCCCCTCGACAACCAGGGGACAGCCTGGGTAAGAGCGACTGCTCCCGGCGCCTCGCGAGACTGACAGGCCAGCCAGAGCTCGGGGTCGGGAGGTGAGGCTTCTCCTGGCACGCTGTAGGAAATTGAGATCAGGGATGTCTTTTCTTCTTTTTTTCCTACAGATGGCCAATCCTTTGGGATGTATTCTGAAAAATCGGGATGATTTTGATCCACAAATCCTGAAGAGAAAGCGACTCCTTTTCTTTTGCTCCGAGACTTGGCCCCAGTACAAATCGGAGGAGGAAACCTGGCCGCCAGAGGGAAGTATCAGTCGTAACATCATCCTACAACTGGACTTACTCTGTAAACGTGAGGGGAAATGGAGGAAGTCCCCTACATTCAGTGTTTTGGGGCCTTAAAAAAATGAGGTACGTGTAAGCAATGTAAGGTCCATCCTGGCCTGTTGGCAGCCGTTTCCGAGGGCTCACGACCAAGAAGGGAGGGACCTAAGGCCCTGCCTGTACCCACAGCAAACCCAGAGAGAGGAAGGGACGTCTCCTACCTCGGTCTCCTCCTCATCGGGTCCTCAATGTCCAGACTTACAAACATGCGCTTCTCCCTGCCGCCCACCTTAGCCAGGCCCTGCCCGTAACGTGGCCGACATGTTTCCCCTACAAGAAGCTGGGGTGCAGGAAGGGGGACGCAGGGAGGCACGGCCATGGTAAGATTACCAGCACTTTTTTCATTACGGGATTTAAGACAGATAAAAGGAGATCTAGGTAAATTTTCTGATGATCCAGAGAAGTATATAGAGGCTTTTCAGAACATTACAGTAGGTATGAGTTGACGTGGAAAGATACAATGCTATTGTTGAATCAGACTCTTTAAAAATTTTTTTTTTAATGTTTATTTTTGAGAGAGAGTGTGAGTGGGGGAGGGCAGAGAGAGAGGGAGACACAGAATCCAAAGCAGGCTCCAGGCTCCAAGCTGTCAGCACAGAGCCCGACATGGGGCTCGAACCCACAAACTGTGAGATCATGATCTGGGCTAAAGTCGGACGCTCAACCAACTGAGCTACCAGGCGCCCCTGTTGAATCAGACTCTTTTTAAAAATTTTTCTCTTAATGTTTATTTTTGAGAGAGAGAGGAAATCAGACTCTTACTGAGACAGAAGCGTGGGGTTCTGGCAGTGGCTGGAAGAAATGGGGACGAGCAACTCGTTAATTATCATGGGACTGGAGGGTCCTATAGGGGACTTTTAGTTCCCTAATGGGGCTCAGGCATCCCCCCCACCCCACAAGATCCTAATTGGGACTATGACCATCCCATTGGGGAATGGTGTCACCATTTCCAAGCCTGTATTTCACCATTTCCAAGCCTGTATTTTGGAAGGATTAAGAACTAAGGTTAAGCCCTTAAATTATGCTAAATTAGCCACTATCTCAAGACATAGGATGAAAGCCTGGTGGCCTTCCTGGAAAGGTTAAGGGAGGGTGTCATTAAATATACGGCTATCTTCCTTAACACCTTGAGGCCAAGACGTTTCTGAAGGGCAGATTTTTCACTCAGTCAGCCCCAGATAGTCGATGGAAGCTACAAAAGTTGGCTGTTGGCCCGGAAGGGACCCTGGAAGCTCTTAAGAACTGCCTATCAGGTACGTTACAACCAAGGTAAAGAGGAGAATGAAGAACCGGAAAGGAGGCTTAAAAGCAACAAAACCGAGGCCTTTGTCGTGGCCTTATGTACTATGTCAGACCAGACTTCCCGAGGCCCTGGCACCAAGTGCCATTTATGTGGCTGTTAGGGCACCAGAAACGAGAATATCCTCAGAGGGGACAAGTTGAAGCCCCTCAATCTGCCAGGGCTCAGATAACCAGTGTCCCTGAAAGGGCTCTCAAACCTACCACCTGTTGGAAGCTCAGAGCCTCGGTAACTCTGGGAATAGAGGGAAAACCGATTGATTTCCTTCTTGACCGCGGAGCCACCTGGTCTGTCCTTTCCGCTCCTGGCCGAGCGTCCAAACGCATCGTAAGGATTAGAGTCGTCTCCGGAAAACTGAGGACTAAATTTTTCTCTCAGCCACCGGGGTACTTGTGGGGAGACCTTGTTTTTTCACATTGTTTTTCTCAATGCCAGAGAGCCCCCCCCCCCTTTGCTGGGAGGGACATTACGACTGGATGAGGGACTAGGGTGATACTGGCCCCAGGACACATGAACAGTTGCCTGAACTTACAGTAATCTGGACGCCGAAGGTCAGTCTCCCCTTGAGGTAAAATTCTGCCTCATGGAGTTGTTCCCATGGAAACTGGATGGCCAGCGGATGGACAGCCATGAACTGGTTCAGGAGCTTAATCATTCTAATCAGCCATAACACAAGATCCAAAAACATGGAGGAGGGAGGAAGAACTCTGGTTAAATCGCCAACAACAGGACCAGACGCGTCGGGGACTCTCTGGACGGCTACTGTGTGCATGTCTTCCCTTGGCGTGACCCCCTCCCTAGGAGGCATCGCGTTTGGAGATACTATTGCTTGTTGGTCTAATACTCTGTTTGTAGGTCATTTGTAGAAGCTGTCGCACACGCCAGGAAAACAAGACCTCCAAGAAACTTCCGCTAGCCCTGATGTTCCGAACACCCTCCCATCACGTCCGCCTCCGGATGGCCCTCTGGGCCTGCCCTGACTGCCATTCCCCTGTTCCCGCTCCCCTTCGGGAAGCGGTGAAGGTGGGGGGTCATCCGGGTTCCTAATGGTAGTCGGGAGTCACGTGTTCAGAGGGGGGTAGTGAAAGACAGGGTTACATAGGCAGAGAGGGAAAGGTTAGGACCTCAGGCCGCTGGGTGGGAAAAGCACAAGCATTTTGGAACAGTGCTGGGAGCTGCTGACCACAGCGAACGCCCTGGGGCGTGAGGTTCCTAAGAATATGACAGAGCCCACCTACTCCCCTTCCGGTTTTCCTCAGGAACTTGACAAAAGACTTAAGTGTGGCCATAGACCGCCCCCCACACGATGGAGTCGGGCCCGTCGGGAGCGGACAGTCCAGCACCCGGAGCTACCAAGCCAACAAGGGTAGGACCTGAGAAGGGACAAGGGGGAAGGAGGGGGAGGGCGACCAGAACCTTATAAAGCAAGGACTCTTGCCTGGAGCCCCCGGGGATTCACTTGCAGACGTCCCCCTCTGTACAGAGCGCTGTCCTGCTGTGCTTCCTTTCTGATCTGATACTCTGATACGCTTCTCAGCTGCTCGTTTTATTGTGTCCCCCTCTTCATTCTTCAAAGCAGTGAGACAGCAAACCCGGGTTTTGAGGTAAAAAAGATCCCCCAACACTAGGATGAAGAAGTTCTCGGGTGAGCTTGCAAAGTCGTTTCCCCAGATATTTTGGTAACCCGGAACCTTAAAGCTTTGCTAAGTTAGATGAGAAGATAAATTCCTTGAGCATCTGGGTCACTACTGAAACTAACTGCTGAGCTCAGTTATTTCCTTTCACTTCCCCCCCAAAAGGAAGCCAACGGATATTTGGGCCTATTAGTAAACATGTTTCCCACATTAAGCAAAACTGCACGACAAGGAAGCCTGTGTCTCTAGAAATTGGAAAATCCGAGTATATTTTATGATCTAGAGAATGCTCCTGTGACGGTTCACAATTGCTTGTTGGCTTTCACTAGAAATTAAGGGTTTCTAGGGCTTAAAAATTCTAATATGATGGAAGCCACTAGAAATATTAAGGAAACCTCTCCGTATGCACGGAAAGTGTGATTTTGTAAAAAGGAGGGTCGGAGGAATGGTGATGTGCTTTTGTTGAGGACAAAGAAACGTGTAGGTTTGTGGAAAAGGAGGCTTTGGAGAGAAATTTTAATGTGTGGCCAAGCTGGCTAAGATTACAATTAAATTTTAATATCAACAGTAAGTGGCACAAAATTGGTTTTTGCTCTGAAAAACAAAGTTTTCTTGAACTTCAGGTATGCTGTTGACAACAGTTGATAAAAGTTTCTTTACTTTTCAAGTAATCCACCAGAAAGCCAAGATCTGGTGCCTTACCAGGTCTTTGTTTTCTGGCACTTTGACTAAATCAACCACTAACTACTGTCTCACAATGGTCTGTGACCCTCTGTAGTCAAGTGTCCAAACGTGTTGATGTTTTCGACAGACTTACCCAAATCGAAGTCTAAATAAGGCCTTTACTGACCTCGAACTAAGTTTTGAGAATTTCCAGAGGGTCCCTGAACATCTCCAAAGGTTTGTTCTCACTTACACAAAGAATGATGTTCTGCTAATTAGGTTTATTTGATTGTGTTAAATTCTATGGAAAGCATGTGAAATACATGATGATAACCCACTGTGTCGGTAAATATTAATGTTCTGCAAGTTCTGAGATCCCCACACACCTAGAATATCTTGGATAGCATCACCAGTCATAACCGCAGTTCTCTCTGAATGTTACGTTCAGAAATAACCAAGTAGCTCTGTCGGTTCCGCGTCACAGACTCCCGTCGGATCTCTGACATCGGGAGTCTTGTCGTTGCACTTTGGTGCCCTGCCAGTGTCCTGCGAAGGCACCTCCCTCCAAGGAGTCACGGAAAGGACTGACAAGTAGGACCTGACATCGTGAAAGTGAGCGGGATGAGAAATTCTAGAACTAAAAACGAGGAATGGATTCAAGCAGAACGAGTATTAGATGGAACCGAATGGATTCAGAACCATAATTTTACGACTTCTGCTTTGAAACACCGCCTGTTCTTTACCTTTTTCCAAACTTAAGAAAGCCTTCTCTTTTCTCATGGGATCAGCAATTTAAGATATTGCTTTGTGAACAAAGGTGAACATTGCTCTCCCTCTTTGGCCCCTCCAGAATTTGCAAACTTAGTATTCTTGTGCAACTGTACCGCCACTCAAATGAGTGATTTAGGAATCCGTTCTTGTAACAGGACATGATTGGGAATGTTGGTTATATTACCAGGCTCTGACCACAAGGTCTTATTTGAGGGAGGTGTAAAGACTCTGAGATGATCGGCTTTCAGGAATTAAGGCTGACCTTAATGGAGCCTTGCTTACAGGGTTCCTGGCGGCCTGACCCGGTGAGGAGGGAAGGTCGCTTCTTGGCAGGCCCCAGAATCTCAGGAAATGTTTGGAACCTTGAGAAGAGAGGAATTCACCCAAATCTGTATGTATTGCAGGCAAAGTCTGTTGATGGCTCCTTAGCGTGGCTTCTCAGCCTGGAGAGTCTTTCAAAGTTCACGGGAGATTCCTTATGGAAAGTCTGAGCAAAGCAGACTTAAAAGTCTGTATGGTGAACACTCTTCTTCTGCAGTTATGTAAATAACAAGGCCAAGGTACTGAAACTGTGAAAACAGAGTTAGTCTTGCTGTGAATGTGGGGGTGACTGTAGAGAGAAATTGTTTCAGTAATATGCCTTCGTGGACAGCAGATTCTAGTGCCGTTAACGGCCCGTGCGGTTTTGTTTTTATCTGTAAACTGGACTAGATCCCGAGTTCTTCTATTTTCTTCCTAGATTTGGCTGCAACTCTCCAAACTGGCATTTCCGGTTCACCCCCTCCCCACCACCAGTCCTTCTGACTCGGAATCGTTGAGAACCAGAACTGCCCTTTCCCCGAAGCCGTGCAAGTTACAGCCCGACACCGTCACATAAGGTTCAGAGAAACCACAACAGCTCATGTGTGGATAACTGCCGTGCCTGCTGCCGTGCGGGCCACTCGGAGAGCTCGCCAGAAGGCCTCCCTGCAGGCCGGGCCCGTCTGTCTCGTTTCCGCTGTCTGCTTCACCCCACCGGAAGATGCTGCAAGCCGGGCATCTGGACGTCTGTGCGGCTGGCTGCCTCCGGAACTCACCGAGACCGGATCTGCTCCCCAAATTAACCTTCGTTTTTCTTTTGTCTCCCCAGAAATGCCTCTCATTAAATATCTGATGACTTGCCCCCAGACCTCACTCGGGAGCCTCCTGAAACGGAGCCGGCTGCTTAACCGAACGACCCCGTCGTCAGGACTGGGAGGCTGGCTCAGTGAGCCGGAGCGGTCCATCAGCCCAGAAGTTTCAGAGGTGGGACCAAGGCTGGGAGAGGATATGCGACCCCCAGATACGCTGCTCTGGCACGTGGATCAAATTGAGCTAAAGACCATCAGGATGCAGCAGATTTAAGAAAAAACTTGCCTCTCGCTTCTTGGAAGGGTTTGGACAGGAGGCCTAGCCCCTGGCGGGAGCTGTTACCGCCTATGAACTTGTATCTGAATGACCCATCCACACAGCAGGGCAAACATCTCATGACCGCAGATCCGTTGTCGTTACGGTCCTGTGAAGCCCCAGGCCTCCACCCCTTCCTCCGCTCAGGACGGCAGAAGCCTCTGCTGCCGGGCTCGTCCTGGGGTCTCATATTCTTATGGGGCCCCTGTATGTACGTGATCAGACTTGTCTCCCGTTAACCTGTCTCGTGTCAGTTTATTAGACCAACCGAAGAACTTAGAAGGGTAGAGGAGAAAACTCCCTCCCTGATACTGTGTAAATACTGCACACGTGTCCCGACCCTCGGGACGAAAGACCACGCAAGAACACACGTCCCGGCCCGCCTGCTTGTACGCACAAGTGCTCTCCCCTGCTTGCGTTACGCATCAGAAGCTCCCATGTCCCGCTCCCTGTGACGTACAAAACACTGAAGAGAGACGGTGGTTTCTTTCACCCACCGCCAGGCCTGTCCAAGGTGTGTGGCGTTGGCTGAAAATGAATCAGATGAGGACAAGTGACGTGTTTACTTTGGGCCGCAAAGGAGGGAACGAGAGAGAAGGCCGTGTGTTTGGTATTTCTCTGCCTTTATGCTCACCTGGACTGGAGGATTTACAGAGAATGGGTGGTTGGTCAGCGTTCCTCTGCGGACAGTCAGAATGAAGAGCGGAAGCAGGTCAGCTCCCGGGAATAAAAGGGACGCGGTGCCTCACACGGACCCCGCCTCCCGGACACCACGTTCGTGAACCGTGGCAGAGTCGCGGGCACTGGGCCGCCTGGCATCTAACAAACCGCCGAGTCTGGGCCCAGCCGTGGCTCTGGGTGAAGACGACCCGCCCCTGGGGAAAGGGGTGTCCTCGGAGCCAACGGTCAGGTCAGGGTATCCACTCTGGCGGATGTGCTGCACAGGGGCCCCGTGGCCCCAGAAGGCGAGCGTCCTACGCCAGCTTGAGGCACTGTGTGTTGAAGCTGTCCCCTTCTTTGCTGGCGACGGCCTCGAGCAGAGCCTGCTTCTTCTGCGCGCTGCGGGAGGACTCCAGCTCGTACATGGTGGTCAGGTTGAAGAGCACGCTCTCGTGCAGGTAGTGCGTGGGGTCCTGCTGGACCATGGCCTCCAGCTGCCGCAGGGAGTCCTTGAGTCTGCCCAGGTAGAGCAGACACACGGCGGCGTTGTTGTTGGCCTGGACGGGAGGGACACGTGCACGGGATCGGACACGGCCACCAGCCGGTGGCCCCCGAAACCCTCTCCCAACCACCGTGACACCGGCCGACGGCTCAGGACGGGCCCAGAGCCGCGAGCTCCTGTGTCCTCTAGGATCTTACCACTGCATTTGTCGGCTCAATCCTTAGGATTTCTGTGAAGAACCTGTGGGCTTCTGCAAAGTTATTCTGACCGAGGTGAAGGAAGGCTCTGGAACGTGAACGACAGGTAAGGCAGTTAACTGGGAACAGGGGAGAAGTGGGGGAGGAGGGGGCTCCCCAGATGCACGCACAGGTTTGTGAAGACACCAAAACACAGGTATTCAAGTAGCCAGGGGACCGAGAACAACGAGCAGTTATACAAATTGATGTTGGAAATGGGGGCAATATGAACAGTACTTTGAAAAACGGGAGAAATCTTAAAACCTGTTGCTTGACTAACTGCTGTTTCAGTGCTGGGAAGGGGACAGGAATAAGGAACGTTCTCTAGAGGGCCTCAGTAAGTGGAGCCTTGAACTCCTGGGACATTTGAGAAAACGTAGTTTTGAGAGCTTTACCTGTTCATTAAAACCATTATTTTGCCTTGTGGTCCGTCCAACTTCTGCGTCACTTTCTCCACATCTTGAAAATACTTCTCAGCTGTTTTTATGTCTCCAATCTGCTTTGACAGAATTACTGAGTCAGGTCAGGTGACAAAACCAGTAAACGTACAGCCACACAGACCGCTGCCCGATGGGTTAGGCAGGAAAGCTCTGATCGCCATCACTGACCGTTACTTTTTGTAAAAGCGAATCCCATTTAGGACACGATGGAATGTCAACACGTTTATGTCAGAAATGAAGTTAATGTACGAGTCTTATTAAAAAGTCTTAAATGTGAATCCTAGCGTAACATTAAGTAAAAATAAATGACGGTTTTCAGGGAGGCGGCAGAGGAGGACCGACGCTCGTCTCCCGCCGCGGATCCTAGAAAACACGCACGTTACTGCTGACAACCCAGAGGGCGATCCGAAGCCTGAAGAATAAACACCAGGGGTGAAGGCAGGAGGCCACACGGGAGAGGGGAGAGGGCAGGAGGGCCGAGAGGAGGAAGGAGCTAAGCCCCCACGGGCACAGAGACGGGTGAGAAGAAGGTGATCACAGCAGGGAGCCCAGCCGGGAAGACAAATCCCCAGAGTGGCTCTGAAAATCAGAGGGGCCGAATTTTGTGAGTTCTTACAAGCAGCAGGACTTGAAGCCTGGAACTTTGAAGACCAGCGGGCTTGGGCTTAGGCTCTGGGAGAGGAGGGTGATGGGGTGACGGAGAGCTGGGTCCCTGCCCGTAAGGGACAGCACAGCAAACAGCCCGGAGATCCAGATTAGAAGCAGCGTCCTGAAAGAAGCCTGGGGCGTGAGGGAGGGAGAGTGTGTTCCCGAGGGACTTCTCCAGGAGCAGAGGAGGGGGCAGGCGCCGTCTCCCTCCCCCGCCCACACCAGGACACCTGCACTCACTACCTACCCTTACACCTTGCCCTGCCCCAGTCCTGGTGTCGCGGGTCCCCTCGCCCTGGAGACCGGCTTGCCAACAGTGTGGCCCGACTTCCCCGGGAGGAAGCACCCACCGTGTTAACACTGCAATCCCCCTCCCCCTGCACAACAGGACGGGTGTGCACACTGCCCGTGGGTGCTTTGCAGGGTGGCCCTGGCCGGCCGGGTCTCCACAGCAGCTGCGCTTCCTCTGTGGAAGAGATCAGTGCCTTTCATCAAAAGTGTGCAACCTGCCTGCCACTTTCAAGAGCGAGAGACGTACAAGGCTTTCCCAACGCGCACGTGCACACCCACACCCACATGCACAGTGAGGCAAAGCGAGGGGAAGGGTATGTCCCAAATGAAAGGGCAGAGCTGCGGCAAGAGACCCAAGTGAAAGCTGGAGGCCGGCAGTGCCTTCCAGAGAATTCAGCGATCACGAAGATACTCACTGGAGGTGAGGCAAGAGTGGAGGACATCAGGGAGACCCTCGGCACAGAGAGAAAAACCAATCGGAGATGAAGAACACGATACATGAAATACAAAACACACTAGATGGAATAAACGGGTTAGAGGAAGCCGAGGGGCGAGTTAGCGACGCGGAGGACGGGGTGACGGAAAGTATCAGGCTGAGCAAGTAAGAGAAAGTGCAAAAGGGGGGGGGGGGGGACTTAGGGAACTCAGGGACTCTGTTAAGAATCCTAACATTCGCACTGCAGGGATCCCAGAAGGAGAGGAGAGAGAAAAGGCAGAAGATTTACCTGAAGAAGAAGTAGCTGAAAACTTCCCTGATTTGGGGAAGGAAACAAAAATCCCTCCCAAGAGGCGCACGGAGCTCCCAACAAAATCAACCCAAGGAGGTCCACACAAAAGGTGGCAACAAAGGAAACATGTTACAAGCCACGAGAGAAAAGGCGACAGTGACACACAAGGGAAACCCCGTAAGGCTACTGGTGGACTTTTCGGCAGAAATCCCAGCCAGAAGGGAGCGGCACGATACAAAGTGCCGAAGGGGAAAACGCGCAGCCGGGAATTCTCCATCCCGCAAGGCCGTCGTTCAGAACGGCGCTTCCTTTGGGAGCACATGTACTAAAGTCAGGACACCACAGAGAAGATTAGCACGGCCCCTGCATGTAACAGAAGGAGAGATGAAGACCTTGCCAGGCGAACAAAAACTGAAGGGCTCATGGCCACTGAAGCAGCCCTGCGGGAAACATTAAAGGGGACCCTTTGAGTGAAAAAAGACCGTAAGTGAGAGTATGAAAAGAAACACAGAAGCACTAAAAATAAGTATATCTGTACAACTCAGTCAAGGGAGTCCCAAAATAAGAGGACGTAAAGTGTGACACCATATGCCTCAAATCTGGGGCGGTGGGGAAATGAGCAGAAAGGGCTCAAACTTAAGCGACCATCAACCTAACGTAGACTGCTGTACGCAAAAGATGTTGTATACGAAGCCAATGGGAACCACAAATCAAGAACCAGTAACAGATACGCAGAGAAGAAAAAGAACCCAAGTGAATCACTGAAGAAAGCCAACAAATCATGAAGGAAAGCAAGAGAAGAAAGGATCACAGAAAAACTTCATAGCCACCAAACAAGTATCGAAGTGGCAATAAGTACGTATCTATCAATAATTACTTGAATGCAAGTGGACTAAGCGCTCCACCGAAAAGGCACAGGGTGACAGAGTGAATAAAAAAACAAGACCTATCCATATGCTACGTACAAAAGACTCATCTCAGACGTAAGGACACCTGAAGACCAAAAGCGAGTAGACGGAGAAACACTTGAAAGAGATGAGTGTTAAGAGAAAGCCAGGGCAGGAATGCTCCTACAAGACAACACAGGCTTTAACACAGAATGTAACAAGAGACACAGAAGGACACTATGTGATAATAACGGAGACGGGGCTGCTTGGGTGGCTCAGTCGGTTGAGTGTCTGACTCCTGATCTTGGCTCAGGTCGTGATACACGGTTCCTGGGACTGAGCCCCATGTTGGGCTCCATGACAGCCTGCTTGGGAGTCTGTCTCTCTCTGCCCCTCCCCACCCACGCTCCCTTCTTTCTCTCAAAATAAATAAATGAACATGAAAAACGATAAAGAGGACAATCCAACATCATACAACGATAGCAAATAGTTATGCACCCCAAATGGGAGCAACCAAATACACAAAACAGTTAATAACAAAAAGAAACTGATAATAATAGGGGACTTTATCACCTCACTTACGTCATTGGACAGATTATCCAAACAGAATCAATAAGGAAACGGTGGCTTTGAATGACACACTGGACCAGATGGGTCTAACAGATATATTCAGAACATTCTATCCTACAACGGTAGAATACACATTCTTTTCAAGCGCACACAGAACATCCTCCTGAACAGATCGCATATTAGGCGACAAAGCAAGTCTCAACAAATTCAAAGAGTTCGAAGTCACACTGTGCGTCCTTTCTGACCACGACGCTATGAAACGAGAGATCAACCACAAGAAAAAATCTGGAAAGACCACAAACACATGGAGATTAAATAACATGTTACTGAACAATGAGTGGGTCAACCAACAAATCAAAGAAATAAAAAATAACATAGAAACAAATGAAAATGAAATCACAAAGCTCTAAAACCTCTGGGATACAGCAAAAGCTGTTCTAAGAGGGAAATTTGGCGCAACAGAAGACTATCTCAAATAAACCACCTAGCCTTACACCTAAAAGAGGTATATAAAAAGAAGAATAAGGGGCGCCTGGGTGGCGCAGTCGGTTAAGCGTCCGACTTCAGCCAGGTCACGATCTCGCGGTCCGTGAGTTCGAGCCCCGCGTCGGGCTCTGGGCTGATGGCTCAGAGCCTGGAGCCTGTTTCCGATTCTGTGTCTGCCTCTCTCTCTGCCCCTCCCCCGTTCATGCTCTGTCTCTCTCTGTCCCAAAAATAAAAAAATTTAAAAAAAAAAAAAAAAAAAAAAAAAGAATAAACAAAACCCCAAACCAGAAGGAAGGAAATAGTAAATATTAGAGCAAAAATAAATGATATAGAAACTTACAAAACCCAACAGGACAGATCAATGAAACCAGGAGCTGGTTCTTTGAAGAGATCAACAACATTTATAAACCTCTAGCCAGACTCATTAAAAAAGAAAAAAAATTCAAAATCACAAATATCAGAGGAGAAATAACCGCCAACAGCACAGAAATAGAAACAATTGTAAGACATGTTATGAAAAATTATATGCCAAAAAACTGGACAACCAAGAAGAAATGGATAAATTCCTAGAAACATATAAACTACTAAAACCGAAGCAGGTAGAAAAAGAAAATTTGAACAGACCAATTTCCAGCAAAGAAACTAAATCGGTAATCAAAAAACCCACAAAAAATAAAAGTCCAGGGCCAGATGGCTTCACAGGTGAATTCTAGCAAGCGTTTAAAGAAGAGTTGATACCCATTCTTCTCAAACTGTTCCAAAAAAAAAAAAAGGATGGAAAACTTCCAAATTCATTCTACAAGGCCAGCGTTACCCTGATACCAAAACTAGATGAAGACACCACCAAAAAAGAGAGCCACAGGCCAGTATTTCTGCTGAACATACACTAAAACATCCTCAATAAAATACTAGGAAACCAAATCCAACAATACATTAAAAAAATCCTTCAGCGCAATCAGGTGGGACTTATCCCTGGGATGTGCGGGCGGTGGTTCAATCCACGTGTGAGACATCACATCGATCTAAAAAGGATAAAAACCATGTGATCATTTCAGTAGATGCATACGAAGCATTTGACAAAGAACAACATCCATTCATGACAAAAACCCTTAAAACGGGTTCAGAGGGAACATTCCTCAATATCATAAAGACCATGTGTGAAAAACCCACAGCTGTAACATCATACTCAACGGGGGAAAGTGAGAGCTTTTCCCCCCAGGTCAGGAATGAGGCAGGGATGTCCACTCTCACTGCTGTTACTCAACATAGTAATGGAAGTCCTAGCCTCAGCAAACAAATGGAAATAAAAGGCATCCGAATTGGTAAGTAGGAAGTAAAACTCCCACTACCTGCAGATGACAGGATACTATATACAGAAAACCCTAAAGACTCCACCAAAAAAGTACTAGAACGGATAACTGAATTCAGTAAAGTTGAAGGATACAAAAGCATATTGCGTTCCTATACACTAATAATGAAGCAGCACAAAGAGAAATTAAGAAAACAATCCTGGCCGACTCTGTTGGTAAAACATGAGACTCTTGATCTCAGGGTCGTGAGTTCAAGCCCCATACTGGCCATGGAGCCTACTTAAAAAAAAAAAAAAATCCATTTATAATTGCACCAAAAGTAATAAAAAAAAAAAAAACCCCTAGGAATAAACTTAACCAAAGGGGAGAAAGACCTATAACTCTGAAAACTAGAAAACACTGATGAAATAAAAATAACACAAAGAGATGGAAAGGCATACCTCACTCATGAATTAGAATAAATATTGTTAAAATGTCTATACTTCCTTGAGCAATCTATACATTTAATGCAATCCCTATCAAAATCCCAACAGCATTTTTCACAGAGCTAGAACAAACAATCCTACAATGTGTAGGGAACTACAAAAGACCCGAATAGCCAAAGCGATCTTGAAAAATCAAAGCAAAGCTGGAGGCATCACGATTCCAGACTTCAAGCTGCCGTCATCAAGACAGTATGGGACTGGGACAAGAACAGCCCCACAGATCAATGGAACAGGACAGAAAACCCAGATATAAACCCATGGTTACATGGCCAATTACGACAAAGGAGGCAAAACTATGCAATGGGAAAAAGACAGTCTCTTCAACAAATGGTGTTGGGAAAACCGGAGGGCAAATGCAAAAGAATGAAACGGACCCCTTTCTTACACCAGACTCAAAACTACACTCAAAATGGGTTAAAGACCTGGCACCGTAAGAGTCCTAGAAAATTGCACAGGTAGTAATCTCTCTGACACTGGCCGCAGCAGCTTTTTTCTAGATGCGTCTCCTGAGGCAAGGGAAACAAAAGGAAAAATAAACTCCTGGGACTACATCAAAATAAAAATCTCTTGCAAAGTGAAGGAAACAATCAACAAAACTAAAAGACAACCTATGAGTGGGAAAAGATATTTGTAAAAGACACAGCAGATAAAGGGTTAGTATCTAAAATATGCAAAGAACTTACACAATTGAACACTCAAAAAAACAAATAATGCAATTACAAAATGGGCAGAAGACTGCTTCGATTCTGTGTCTCCCTCTCTCTGCCCCTTTCCCACTCACACTCTGTTTCTCTCAAAATACATAAACGTCAAAAAAATTTTTAAAAAATGGGGCAAATATATTCCTCCAAAGAAGACCTACAGATGGGCGTGGTGTCTGGTGACAAAAATGACCCCGTGAACGTACTGGTGTTGCCTTAATAAGTGGCCCTTGTCTCTTTTCCGGGAGCCCCCTGTCTTCTGCCAGCATCCAGGAAACCCACGGCCAAGTGCATAGTTTGCAAAGGGGACAGAACTTCAGAGCCCTCCCAGTCACTGACATCAATCCACAGAAGCCCAAAAAACGACACGAGAAGGAAGAAAACGAAGACACACGAAGACGACAGAAGGGCGTTTATGTGTCGCTTCCCCTCGGGCCCCGCGTGGCTTGAAGCTCTGCGCCAGACTTCTCTCTACCTGACTCGCAAGGAGCCGGAGTCCCTGTGGGCTCAACGCTGTCTGCGCCCTGGCTGGCAAGTCTGGTCCCTCACAATGTGTTCGCTTTGTCTAAAGTCCCGTTGTTGACGAGAACCACGTCGCCGTGTCCGTATTGTTGACTCCGCCGAAGTTACCGTAGCTACTCGTGTTTATCAAGCCTTCAAGATGTGGGCACCGAGCCAAGCGCTTCAACACACTCAGCTCTCACGCGATCGGTCACGTCCATGCTATCTATTATCTCCATTTTTAACTCAAACATATTTGACACACTGTGTAAATGTAAGGCGTACGGCGGGTTTACTTGATACACTTATGTGGTAATGATTTAAAAATCAAGCATAAAAAACGGCAGTCGAAATTTTTGCAGGATATCCAGCAAGCAAATAAACCCAGACTCGATAACCCCAACCCACTTATTTGGAGAAAACAACAGACAGTAAGTGGAGGAACCAGTCAAGACAAAGCGCAAACAGAATTATAAACGTGAAATGACGAGTCGCTATGGACAGAAAGAAAACTGCTCGTGTTGCCAAAGGGCGTCAGTTTACAGAACTGTGTGCAAATGTACGTGAACACAGGGACCAGACAGGTGACTTCCTGGGACACCTGAAATTGCCCAGACGGACCCGGAGACAGAGAAAAACCCTGGGGCCTGTAACAGTAACACATTAGGGACGGTGATCGGCGTCAATGCCCACAAACACCAAGTGCTTGGCACAAGCATTTCTTAGGTGAATTATCCAAACCTTCAAGGAACAGAGAATTCCAAAATAATCCAAAAATTTCCAGAGAACAGCGAAAGAAAGAAACTTTCTAACTCACTTTTGTGAAGATGGACGACACATACCAGTGCTTTTGAGAGAAGTGCTCACGCACGCGCACACACTTGTGAACGCAGAGCCCAAGTGCTCATACACGTGCTTGTGACCGTGGAGCCGGGGAAGTGCTCATGCACGCGCACACCTGTGACCTTGGGAGCCTGAGAGAAGTGCTCGTGCACGCACACACTTGCGAACGCGGAGCCCGGGAAGTGCTCGTGCACGCGCGCGCACTCGTGAACGCGGAGCCCAAGAGGAGCATGCCTGTGCGGGGCTCCCCCACCGGTGTTGTCCTTCGGGGGGACGGACCCCATGTATATTTCTGCAGCAGAAACCAGGGCTTGCGGCCTCTCTCTCCTTGGCCTCAGCCAGTACAGCAGGCTGGGCTCCCTCCCACCCTGCAAATTGGGCAAGAGGTGGCCCTGCGGAGGCGCGGGGTCCCCGGGGGCCTCGCCAGTTTGTGACAGTGAGAACCCCTTGTCCCAGCGGCTGGGCACCAGCAGGGCCACCGCAAGGGCCTCGGGAGGGCGCCTGCTGCCGTGAGATTTGTATCAGCTGAAAGCCACGGGCTTCTCCTGTTTACCTCCGACCTTTACTTACAGAAACACGGGCTGGAAATTCATCTAGAAAAACCATTTAGCCCAAATCTTTACGCTTATATATAGGAAATATTTTCATACCTAAAATATATTTTGAGAGCGCACATACTGAATGGGGGAGGGGCAGAAAGCGAATCCCAAGCAGGCTCCGCACTCTCGGCACAGAGCCCGACGCGGGGCTCGAATGGGGAGATCGTGACCAGAGCTGAAACCAAAGTCGGATGCTCAACCGGCTGAGCCACCCAGGCGCCGCCTCCCCCCCCCCCCCCCCCACTTTAAAACCTCTCAAACCGCCATTTCCGGAAGGGGCCGACCCCCCCAGATTAGTGCACACATGCCAGTAACGGTGACACGCCGCTGCCGCTCTGTCCTGGTTCCCTTCAGCAGGTGCTCCCGCGCAGCGACGTCCCCGCCCCCAGAGCCCCCGCGCAGCAATGTCCCTCCCCCCCGGAGTCCCTGCGCAGCCCTGAGCCTGAGCCTGGCTCCTGCTCCCTCTGCCCTGCTGCGAGCCAGGCAGGATGAACAAGCAGCCTGCACCCCGCAGGCGCCTCCTGTCCCCACGGCCCCCGACCGTCCTTCACGCCCCACTCCCACCCGCGTGGCTGCCCCCCACCTCCGGAGGCCCCTGAGCCGCGGCGTTGGAGGACTGAGCATCGCCTTCGCCGCCGGTCCCGTGTGCGCTGCCGCGGAGGCCGGTCTGCCCGCACTCACCGCGCTCTGCGCCGAAGGCTCCTGCCTGGCCACCGGCCCCTTCCGTCTCCGCGCCAGCGCGGTGGACACCGGCTCTCCCGTGAGCAGCTCGTGGGCCCTCGGCTCCGGACGTCACCAAGGCGCAGAAGGCACAGTCTGCAGCCGTGAGGGAGGGCACCCAGGACCCCTCCACCCCTTCCTCTCCTGCCGCTGAGACAGATCACAGCCCAGAAGGACGGAGTGGGGGCCTTGGTGCGGAGTCACTGTAAAGTGTGAATACACGCTTCCTCTGCGTGTGCACGTGTTTCACCGCCCTTCGGTGGGCCGTGGGAGGGCTCCCTCAGAGTACAGAGCACCTCCCATCCCGTCTGCAGCCTCCCAGTGCCTTCAGGAGCAGAGACCCCCATTCCACCTGACCCTCCCCCCCGGAACAACCGCTCACCTCCTCTGCATGGACGGCGGGGGCTCTCAGGAGGCTGTGCAGGAAGACTGGGGGCAAGGAGGGGCCAAGAAGGGGCAGGCCCAGGTGCCTGGTGTGTGGGTGGGAGGCCAGAGGGCTTGCTCCCTACAGACTGCATCTAGAACATTCTGTCCTGACCTGTGTGTCCAAGTCAGGTCTTCCCACCCGTCTATGTGATCAGTGCACAAACTGAACAGCTAACCGTTTGCTCTTAACGGCCATGAGGTCGAGCCTCTTGGAAAGAATGGGGGTAGTTCCTCACAAGTACAGTACATTCTGTTAGGAGACCTAACGCAACGTGGCACCGGTCTGGCCCCTGGGTATCTGCCCACGCGCCTTCCTTTGTGGCTTAGCTGTTGCTGGCCCGACGGAGGGTGGGGCAGTGCAGCGCCCAGCCGTGTGGTATTCTCCAGAAACTTCGTTCCACTTGGCTAGACCTCGTCTGGTCCCCAAATGTCCTGTTTCTGCACTATTACGGGTCAGGGCCACATAACAGAACACCATGCCAGGCTCCGCCCCCGGTGACCATCTCTCATCATCTCATCCCACCAAACACGTCCTTAATGTGAGCTGAGGCGTAAGGTTAGACACGAGCACACATGCCAGCAGGATGGCTCTGGGGCTGCAACACGGACCATGCGGCCAGGTGTCGCGCGCACGTCCCCCAGCAGCTTGTGGGCTCCCGGCCTGTGTGCGTCAGCATCTCTAGGGAGCTCCCCACCCCGACATCCTGGGGTTAGCCACTCTCTGGGGCGGCTCTGCCTTTCGGTTGGTGGGAGTCAGGCGTGCCCCACTGCTCGAGGCCGGCGGGAGGCTGAGAGGCACAGAAACCCAGTAGACCACACGTGTCCCAGGCCCCGTGCACAGTCCGATCTCTGCTGAGATCCCCGACTCGCTATCTCACAGAGGGGACTGAAGCCCAGCAAGGTCACATGACCTGCTCAGAGCCACACGGCCCCGAGCTGGCTCCCATGGCCTGTCTTCTCCCACTCAGCTCCGGGGCTGTGTGCATTTATTCTCCGAGATGCCTTGGGAGAGAAGTCAGGGGAGAGCTCATCGAGGGGTCCAGGTGACTTCACGGTGCCCTAGAGGACAGGCAAATCCTGCACAGGCAGGCAGAGGGAAAGGGAGCCCAAGCAGGGAGAAAAGTAGGCTGCAAAGCAGGAGTTAGTGCCGAATCTGGGAGGGCCCTGAGCGCGGGCTTCAGGCGTGAGCTTACCCGACAGGTAAGCCATGAGGCGCCAGCAGGGGCTCTGACCGAGGATGACAGAAGGGAGCGGCATTTCAGGAGGCTAAGGTCTGGGGTGGATGGGAGCCAGACGGGGCTGGAGGCCAGGGCAGTGCCACGACTCGCACGTGCCCACGCTGCCTCTGGGCCCCTCTGGGGGGCCGAACGCAGAGACTGGAGACAGGGGCCCTCAGGCAGTGGCCCGGTCTGGAGGGGCCGGTCCCAGCACCGCTTCTGAACCCGGGTGCGGATGGGCGCCTGCTGGGGCGACCGTAAAGAAACCAGAGCTCGGCAGCGAGCACGCCTGCTGTACAGGGCACGCGCATCAGGAAGCAGGTGAGGGTGCAGGGCAGGTCAGGACAAAGAGGCATGGCCACCGGGCCCTAGGACTCGCTCTTTATCACAGGGGTCCGGAAAGCTCTAGAACTCCCCACGAATGCAAGCCACTGTGTGGTTTCTCCCAGGGAGACCTGTACAGTGAACCCTGACTGTGGCAGCACGGGCTCCCCGTAGAGCAGGCGGGAAGCTGTCGCCGGCGCCTCAACACTGGCAGATCACAGGACGGGCTACGGGAGGCGCACGACCACGCCGGCCCGGAACAGCAACGTTCCACCGGGAGCCTCAGCTTCCGTAAGGGCTCCCGGGTCTCCGAGCACGAGACCTGCTCAGCGGCTGTCCTCTCTCCTCTCAGATCCGGATGCGTCAGGCAGCACGCTTACCCTGTCGACCAAGACCTTACCTGTGCCTGCCTTTCCTGTTCGGCACACGGATGCGGTAACAGATGACCTGTCAACCGAGCGAGGCCACCTCTGACCAGCTCCAATGGGAACGTGTCATAAACGGGGAGTCCTGCCATCTCGATTTCCTTTACAAAACCAAAGTTCACACCACTGTTCTTCAGCAACAGAAGTATCAGTGACAGGCGTTTGATAAATAGTCCGAGGTGACAAGGTCTCCCGGCCACGTGGTGGGGACTTCGGTGAGTCCAGTCAACCAGCTTCCTGTGGCCTGTGTTCACACGGTGGGGGGAGGGGGGTGGTGTTCCTGACCAGCAGTCACCTCCCCAGCCCTGAGAACGGGGGACACCAAGAGCTTTCCCTGCACCGCTCACCACCTCCCCTGGTGACGCTGGACCCGCTCGGAGCCGGGCCGGAAACGTCTACAGGGCAGTCTTGCCAAGTCCCCGCGGCTTTGGTACTATCCGTTCTGAGATCCGGGCCTCAGTCCTGTCACTCCCGTGACTCCCACAGGAGGATGTGCTTTCGTATCTCAGGATTCGTAAATGGATGTCAGGCGTGGAGTCCTCAAATTACGTAAATTATGACTCAGAAATGAAGACTGTCCTGAGCGGTGAGGAATTAGAGCAGACGCAGGATGTTTCATTTCGATAATCAGCATGATCCCAGGCACAGCACTGTATTCTTTTTTTCTTGTTGTTTTTAAAGGTTTTATTTTTTTAGGGTAATCTTTACACCCAGCGCGGGGCTCAAACTCACACGCGTGATTGAGAGTCACGCGCTCTAGTGGCTGAGCCGGCCGGGCGCCCCCACGGCACCGCGTTCTTACACGGACGGTCCTGCTTTGTCTGCTCAGTGACCCCAAAGGACACTAACGAGCATCCACGGCGTACAGAGACAATGCGGCTCAGTTCGGCGGCTTGCCTGGGCTCACCTGCTAGCTAAGCACCAAGAACAGACAGAAAGCTGGGTCCTCCAGCCTCTACGGAGTGCGTTCCTCAGCATCCGGTTTAGTGAGGGTCGCCCTTAACGGCCCCACAACAGAGGCCCCTGAGTGCCCTGGGAAGGACTCCGAGACCACAGCTGGCCTTCACTGTCAGGCTGTCCCTGCAACCCGTCTGTGCTCCCCAGGAGCAGTATGGCTTGTGGGAGGAGGAGAGAGGTGCGCGTGTGTACGTGGAGTGAGGACGGGGGTGCACACGTGTGTGCGTGGAGTGAGGACGGGGGTGGACAGGACCCACCTTCGGTGAAAACCACCTGAGCTCCGGGCTCACAGAGGCTCTGTTCGCCGGATCTCTGGGACCTCGGGCGGGTGACTCAACCACAGGAAAGCTTCAGTTTGCTAATCTGTAAAGTGGCCGGCAGTACCCACGGCGGCAGGGCTGGCTGGGCGTGGCGCCTGCTCAGGGCCAGTGGTGCTCGACGTACTTCTGACCCTTCTCCGACTTTGCTCCGGGGTGTTATGGCAGAAAGCCCTACGCCCCGAGGGTGGGAGGGGGGCAGAGGCCGCCTGGGCTCAGCCCGCAAGGGTGGGATTGCCGTCCTGGGAGAGACAGGAGTGAGGAGGGCACCCATCACTCCGTCGCCAAGGGGTCCAGGAAAGCTCATCCCAGACCAGCGATGCTCTTGGCGAGAGCTGTCGTCCCTCCCCTCGTGCGCTGCTGGACCGCCGCTTCCAGGTGCCCTTTCCAGCAAGCTATCAGCAAGTTACGCTAGTATCGGCCAAGCTGAAAGAATGTTCCTGATGGTTTCATCAACCCTTTTCCTACTGCCACAGGACGATTTCTAAAATAATCTGTTTCAGTGCCTTGCCCATGAAAACCTGTAAATTCACATTTAGCGATGTGCGTCCTAATCACGTCAAAGCCAACGGGGACTTAATACCATCAAAACGCAGCTACTGTAAAACACTAAACCTTTTAACAGACACCTGACACAAAACGTTTTCTATTCCCTAAATACGGAATTACCACTGAGTCCCAGGCCACCCCTGCAGGGCCCACCCCCTGTAGCTCAGGTGCCCGGCATGGGGTGGGGAGGGGGGAGCCCGTACCTGTAGGAAGATCCGGCCGATACCACTCAGTAGCTGGGGCTCCTGCTCGGGGTAATACTGGATGACTGAGTGATAGGCGTCCACAGCCAGCACGTAATCCTACGGGGACAGAACCCGAAAGAGGATTTTGGGTTAGGAAGATCACTGTTTTACAAAATTAGAAGCTCAAGCGCCTGCAGACTCACACGTGAAGATAGGGCACGTCGACACGCGAGCCAGGAGGATGCGGAAACCCAGTGCTGGGCCTGGGAGGTGAGCACAAGCCTGCCTGACCACGTGGCAAACGGGACCCCGAGTTTTGTTCGTAACCAGACTCGGGAAATGCCTTCCTCTCCCTCAGGGGCTGAGGTCTATCCTGCTTCCACTTTCTAAATAGCAATTAGTAATTCACCTGGACTCTCGCTTTCTTTCTTGACAAAATTAAGTGAGTTGGTGAATTTCACCTTGTCATCACTGCCAATGACATAAACCAAATTTATTTATTTTTCATCTAATTTTTTAAATGTTTGTTTTCGAGAGAGAGAGAGAGAGAGAGAGAGAGATAGAGTGTGAGTGAGGGAGGAGCAGAGAGAGAGAGGAAGACACAGAATCCAAAACAGGCTCCAGGCTCCGAGCTGTGAGCACAGAGCCCGACGCGGGGCTCAAACCCATGAACTGTGAGACTGTGACCCGAGCCGAAGTTGGACACTTAACTGACTTAGCCGCCCATGTGCCCCTAAACCAAATTTATTAATAGCATCTCTTAAACGTTTTCTATGCTAAAAGGTGAGGAAAAGTCCTTATGTTTAAACAGAAACCCCCACCAAACAACTTAGCTGAGAGCGAGCACGAGACCCAGGGCAGGCTCGCTGGGGAGAGCGCTGGAATGTGGTGCGGGGGCTCTCTGAGCGCACCAGGCAGGTGTACGTGGGACACTCAGCAGGCTCTGCTGGCCACAGTGCTTGGCCGTGCACCCCAGCAGCTGCCCTCTGTCACTGCGTCGGGAGCACCCTTCACGCTGCCCTGGGGGTCCGGGTAGGACCTGACCATCTCTGCACCCCCTGCTGCGCTCCCAACGCCGGCCCGCCGGGACACTAACGGAACCCCTGTCGGTCCGTAAGAGGCGGGACCAGTCGCCCAGGACACAGTCCTTGGCCCCTCTCGGGTCCCCCAACAAAGCCAGGCTCTCCAGAACAGCCGTGATCTCTGTGACGTCTGCGGAGCTGGCTCCATGCCGGACGCTGTGCTGTTCCTGAGTCCCAGCACACGGCCGGCAGGAAATGTTGGCTGCAGGCACTTTTCTCCTGGCTTGTTCTTCGTTCCTCCACATTCGCAGTTACTAGCTTGCTAACTGGATGATGATAGAGAGACAGGTGACAAGTAAAATTTCAGTTTAGCAGGAAAAGAGTGAAAACCTTTCCAGTCGGGCCCTTTTTTTTTTTTTTTTTAATTTTTTTTTAATGTTTATTTATTTTTGAGATAGAGACAGAGCATGAACGGGGGAGGGGCAGAGAGAGAGGGAGACACAGAATCCGAAACAGGCTCCAGGCTCTGAGCTGTCAGCCCAGAGCCCGACGCGGGGCTTGAACTCATGGACCGCGAGACCATGACCTGAGCCGAAGTCGGATGCTTAACTGACCGAGCCACCCAGGCGCCCCCAGTCGGGCCCTTTCAAGGAAAACCCATGAAGACAAATTTTACTGAAGGTGTGGTGCTCACAAGGAGCCTCACAGCACATGCCATCCTTTCCTGGGGCCCCTGCTGCCCACAGCAGGGCTGTGCTGTTTCCAGTGCTGTGTGTGCACACGTGTATAAGCAGGCACAAGTGTGTCAGTGCACTCACAAGTGAGTGCACTTAAGCGCATGAGTGTGCATGCAAGCACAAGTGTGAGAAACCAAGCCGTGCATGAATGTGTGCCCAAGTGTGAGCACAAGCATGAGCAAGTGCGTGCAAGCATGAGTGTGAGAAACCACGGAGGTGCGTTAAGTACACAAGTGTGAGCACAAGCATGAGAGCAGGTGTGGGCACGGGGGGTGCACGAGCATTAGCAAGTATGTGCATGCAAGTGTGAACATGCGAACGTGCACTACCGTGTATGCATCAGCGTGTGAGCAAGTGGGTGTGTAAAAGCATGAGTGTGAACAAAACATCTGTGTACACATGTGCGTGCTAGCGTAAACGTGTGTAGGTGTGCGTTCGCAAGCATGAGCAAGTGTGTGCGTGCTAGTGCGAACGTGGAAGTGTGCGTGTGATCGGGTGTGTGCATGAGGTGTGTGTGTGTGTGCGCGCGCGCGCTCAGAGGCCCCTCCCCTGGGGGGGCTGAGGCCCCAGCAGAGGGTGCCCGGGTGCCCCCACAAGCACGAGGCCTACCCAGACGCCTGCTGGTGGGGAAGTCACCTGCTGTGATTTAACACCCAGCCCTCGCTGTTGGTTTCCAGTCAACAGAAGACCCTTCTGTCGTTGGTGTTAGCGCCCGAGTGTCACTGATCCGGGCCAGTCCACGTGCCGCAGGTCTTGGCTCGTGCGTCACTCACTCTACCGAGCGCCCAGCCGAGCCGGAGCCAGGACGTGCGGGGCGGTACCTGCCCACTTCCGGTTGGCGAGTCCGGGGAAGCCAACGTCGCCGTCTGACAACCGTGTTTCAGTGCTTGAGGCCAGGAGTCCGTGTTTCCGAAGATGACGTGACGTGTAAAGAACTAAGCAAGGACCCCTGACGGAGTAACGGCCGTGTGGATCTGTGAAAACACCACCTCCTGGGAGAACCCTCCAGGGCGGATCCGCAGGCGTGGGGGGCGCGCGGGAAGGCTGGCTTCCCCGCGAGATCACTGCGGTCCCGGTGCCGCTCTGGACGCCCAGGAGCGGCCGCAGCCTCGGGGGCGGCCTCCGCGATGCTTCCAGGGGCCCTGGGCTCAGATAACGCGGGGGTGGGTTGCAGAGCTTCCTAAGCGGACGATCACTGCCGGAAATGGCTTACTTCCTGCAAGCGGAGGAAACGCGGCCCCTCGAAAGGCAAACGCTCAAGGTCGCTGTCCCACTCCGCCCCGCTGCAGACCACACGACCGGCTCTGAGGAAGGCCGCGAGGGACCTGCTCAGGGGGACGGGCCTGGGTCGGCTCGGGGCGCACCCGTCTCCCTTCTGCAGCTCCGCCGGCTTGGGGGCCGTGGAGCAGGGCTCACGACCGTCTGCAGCCAGAAAGGGTTTGTGCGGGGAGACGGAGGCGAGAAGAAGCTGGTCTACGCACCTGCACGGTCCCTCTGTGACCTGAGGCGCCCCGACGGGCGGCCCAGGAGGGCGGGGGGGGGGGGGGGGGGGGCGGACGTGGGACCCTCGGGGCGCACCTGAGGCGCAGGCACATCACCCGCAGGGCCGACCCGCACTGGCGCCCCGCCCTCCGCGAGTCTGGGGACGAGAGCTGCATTTGCGACATCACACCGATGCACCCGTCCCGGGCCGCGCAACGGCGCCCGACGTCGTGCGGACACGTCCCTGGCCACGTGACGCAGGGAACCGGGCCTGACGGTACGTCGTGCGGACACGTCCCGGGCCACGTCACACACGTAACCACTCCCGACGTTGTTGTGCGGACACGTCGCCGGCCACGTGACACAAGTAACCGCGCCCCACGGTACGCTTTGCGGGTACTTGGGGCTGAAACGTCCGCTTCTCATCAGAAGGAAGTTAGTATTTATTTCCCCGTAACACAGCCGGCCCTCAGAGCGAGGAAACGGCCGAGTAGAGGGGCCACCGGCGGCCGTGCACGAACCCGGAGGACAGGACCCCACAGTGCCGCGCGCGCTCACCATGGCAACAGGGCACAAACACGCGGAGACCTTTGCCAAACGTGCACTTGAACTCAAGGAAATGAAGACTCGTCTAAAGTCTCAAATTGCATTCATCAGAAAGCATTTTTGCAGCAATAATATGTTCGGTATGGAGTCCCAGCGAAGTCGGTAGAAAACTTACATTTGGTGCTTAAGGGCATTGTTACCACCACAGCGCAACAAAGAAATCCTCCCATAATGTGCTATTAACGTCTTAACAATGCAAATAAAAGTCGGCAGGGGGACAGGTAGCGTCCCTCCTGGGGAGTTTTGGCCCCGAGACTGAAGAAAAGTCAGCCCTGTGAATTTACTGTTTGCTCTCTCCGCATCAGCACCTGGCTTTCTGGGGGAAGGGGTTCCAGGAGCTGGCGACCGTCCTCAGCAGGCTGGGGAGAACGGCCTGCTTGGAGGGCATCCGCCCACGCACATGCCGGGGGTGGCCTGCCCTGGGGTGCGAGTAGAGGGACACGGGCACCGCAGGGGCGGCCAAGCCACCCTGTCAGAAACGCCAGGTGTGCGGACTGAAGGGAGACCTGAGCTCCTTGGCCGTGTGTGCCTGGGGGGCAGGGGGGCTGCGTGAATGTCACAGCTGCGGGTTTCAGATACCAGCTCTGTGCCCGTTTTAGAACAGACGCCTGGGGCTCCGGGACACGCAGGGTGCTGCGAGGTCACTGTGCCCTGGTGTCACGCCTTTACAGGGGCCCCCAGGATGGGAGCCGTGCAGGCTGCCCTACGGCGGGTTCAGACGGGCACGGGGCGGGGCTGTGCATTTATGCCCGCGGCCAAGCCCTCTGCACTGTGCCCAGGACAGGACCCGCTCCCGGGGCTGCGCGCCAGGGCCAGCCACGGAGCTCTGCCACCCTATCAACCGCCTGTTCTGCTTTGCTAAAGATTAAGCTCAGGAATGACCTTGGGCTGACCTGTGGGGGACTCAGAGACTGGGTCTCATAAGAGCCCAGGTGTTCGCGCCTGGGTGTCCGAGGCTAACGGATTCTTGCAGCGGCAGCTGCGGCAGGGCTTCTAGGGGGTGTGGGTCCCTGACCTGCCTGCCCGGGGAGCTGGGGGGGGGGGGGGGTCAGGCTCCTGCCAAGGCGAGGAGCCAGACCCTGTTTGGCTGGCGAGGGCCTGCTGGGAAAAGACGAGAGAACAAAGGACCCAGGCGTCCATTCATCCTCTCCGATCTGCGAGCTGCCTCCGTGGGGGCCGAAGGCTCTGGGTGGTGTCCCTGAGACACAGGTCTTCTGGGGAAACCTGTCTCCCGATACCACAAGCATCAGTCAGCAAGTCCTGCCAGGACCAGGGTAAACCCTTCCTCTAACACGGGGAGAACAAGGGCTCCCTTTCTGGGATGGAACCCAGAGGAAAATAGGAGAAATGGGGATGGGGAGGGGGAAAGGGTTAGGGGGGGAGGGGAGAGGGAGAGAGATGGAGAAAGGGAGAGGGAACGAGAAGGAGGGGGAATGAATGATGATTTTAGTTAGATCGTCTAGACGCAGGTTTCAACACTTCAACGTGGCAGTGTAAACTCTACGCTGTGCTGAAATTTCCTTCCATACACGTTAAATGGGTCCAGGGCGAGTCCGGGAACCCCGCGGCTGCCCGTGGACGTCTCCTCACCACGGACGCCCTCTTCCGTACCCACGTACCTTCATCAGGAGCAGGCAGTTTGCCATGGAGCACATCACCCGGCCCAGGCGGGACCGCCACAGCCGAACGGAGGCTGCAAGAGAGGGGCAGTGGTGAGCGTGTGCCAGCTGGAGGCGAGCCCTGGCCGTCAGCGACGGTCCTGTGACTTCTGGCCTAGAAGGTCCCCTGTCACCAGGCTGCCGAGCACAGGGCATCAGGCCGGTGCTCTTGGCCCTGGGAGGAAAACGGACGAAGAAGTGACACAGCCATGAGAACAGGAAGGTGGCCGGTCAGCTTCAGGGCGGACAGGAGACCACATGGCCCAGCCACGGCCACCTGCCTGGGGGGCACAGGGTACGGGGCTGCAGGGTGCCCGCATGCTGGACTCCGCTTACTGAGGTCGCCTTCTCAAAGTCTCCATTTCAGAGCCTTTTATTTTTTTTTAAGAAAAAAATTTTTTTTAACCTTTATTTATTTTTGAGACAGAGAGAGACAGAGCATGAATGGGGGAGGGTCAGGTCAGAGAGAGAGAGGGAGACACAGAATCCGACGCAGGCTCCAGGCTCTGAGCTGTCAGCACACAGCCCGACGCGGGGCTTGAACTCACAGACTGCGAGATCATGACCTGAGCTGAAGTCGGACACCTAACCGACTGAGCCACCCAGGCGCTCCTTCAGAGCCTTTTAAACGGAAGCGGCAACCGCTGTCCTATCTGTGTTGCAGACCCTGTGGGCACCATCGTGGTGGCAGCGAGCACCCTGACGTGTGACGGCAGGGCGGCGATGACGCAGAAGCAGAGCTGGCTCCCCAGCAGGTGTCTGGCCGGTGGCGGCTGCAGCGGCCGACAGGCCCGGAGGACGGCAATGCCCAAAGGACCGTCATTCCGTGAGCCGGCTGACCCTGCTCTGCCCACATGCTGCCCTTCCCCTGTGCCAGGACCAACGGGCGGGTAGGATAACACCTGCCCAGAAAGTATGCTTATTTTCAGACCTGCTTAAGAACACAATAGACTTAATTGCTAGAATTAGGAACTTAACTCCCTGCGCCTTTAAGCAATTAAAAATATATTAGGTGCTTACAACATCATTTTTGTGAAAAGAAGAGTTCTCAACAGTATCTTTTGTTGATGAACACAACATGTGGTCTCACCGAACTGCAGTTTATCTCCACGGACTTGTTTCTTTTTTTTCTTTTTTTTTTTTGTGGGGAGAGAGCAAGAGAGAATCCCAAGCAGGCTCCCTGCTGAGCACGGAGCTCAATCCCACAACCCTACGATCGTGACCTGGGCAGAAATCAAGAGTCTGATGCTTAACCGACTGTGCCACCCAGGCTCACCCACGGCCCTCTTTCGTGTGCTAATTCCAGCTCTGGGAGGAAGCCCCCGTTCACCTTCAAACTGTTTATCTATTATGACCCTTAGGTACCCAGGAAGTGCTTTCTGAGATCTAGTGTTTATTTGCAAATTCCCAAACTGGCACCCAGTACGAGAGGATGGGACATCTGAGGGTGAGTGATGCCTCCTCGCTAACTCAGCCGCAGTTACATGACTCGGAAGTGCATGTGTGCGCGCGTGCACACATACACACACACACACACACACACACACACACACCCCTACAAACCTGGCTGTCCTTTGGGATTTCTCACACAAAGGACACTGTATTTAAAGCATAAATGCAGCCCAGTGCTGCTGGCCCCAAAGGCAAACTTCTCCTGCCCATCCTACTCCCCTCTTCTCTCAGGGTCACCACTGTCCCCTTCTGTCAGGGTCACCATGCCCTTGGGGGCACCAGTGCAGCTCCCTGCCTCTGGCAGCTGCAGAGGAAGCACCGCTCGCCAGGATAACCCACGCTGGCCGGTGGTCACGAGAGCTCGCTCCGTGTGGGGCACACAGGGGCAAACGGCGGAGCCCCCGGAGGTGCCACAGGGCAGGTGTTGTGTGGAAAGGAGAGGGGCGGCCCTGAGGAGTCAGCGGTGGGTGAGGGGCCTCTCGGGGGCACCGATCGAGTTGGATTTTGAAGTGTAATTAGCAGTTCATCCCGAATGTTCTCAAGAAGTTACAGACGGGATGGCCTTCTCCTCACTGGCTCCCAGCAGCCTGGGGCTCAGGGTCATCCTGGCCTCCTAGGCGGCGCGCAGGGCCCCCCTTCCTCTCCTCTCCAGCACTTTGGGGCCTCTGGGTGCCCTTCTCTGCCAAGGCTGTGCTCTGGAGGGCAGTCCCCACCCCAGGGACGCCCCTCCCCCAGGAAGGCCCAGCTCCTCCCTGCCGCGGGAGCTGCGCTGGCTTCCGGGACCTCTGGGTGCAGTGGGGCTCCTGCACCCGATGGGGCTCCCTGTGGGCAGGCCTCATGCCTGGGCTTGCCTTTCCTGTACCAGGAGCTCCAGGCCTGGCGCCTAGCTTCCCAAACAAGGGCGAGCCAACAAATGCATGCGAGGACGGAGGCCTTACTAAGAGAGAAGGTGGTGGGGGGGGGAGGGGGCATGAAGAAAACCACTGGGGCTGGCAGTCACTTAACGAGCAGTCTGCGCACTGACCTCGTCTGTTCTCCGGTGTGATGCTGTTCACACTTCCGTCCTCAGCCAAGCCCTGCTCCAGATTTGTCAGGATCTATGGCAATTCCAAAGGAGAACAACAAAATCGTGAAAAATGCATTTGCTTCCAGACTTCGTTGTAACAGATTCTAGGAGACGCAGACTTCTCTGTATGAAAAAAAATTTGTCAAGGAATGTCCCACACAGACACCTTTTACACGTCAGCACTCAGGACACGGAGGGGACGCGGAGAGGGGGCCACGGAGAGGGGGCCACTCTCCAGCCGGTGGTGGCGTCTGGGTCTAGGACGCTCGGAAGGCACTCGAGAGACCTCAGACACAGAGGAGACGTCCTCTCTTTTCAAGAAAGGCAGCCAGTGTGTTACACACGAGGATGATTGTTAACTTCAGAAACGCCAGTCTTGCCCCTCCGCTCGCCCCCCCTCAGCCGTGGGCTGTGCGGCCTTTTGAAATGTATCAAATATATTCTGAGCACCTGTTCCCTTACATCGTTTGTACTGTTTGGTTAATGACTTTGGGTTGCTTTGCGTGCTTTGGCTTTTCCTGAAAAGAAAACACGATGGGTATCACTGTAATGTGAGGAGGGGACGTGAGTGGCAGGAGGGAAAGGCGTGGAGAGGAAAGGCTGTGCGTCGGGAGACCCAGCGTTAACCGACGAAGCTGTGTCCCAGTTGTGTCATCACTGACCTCAGGGGCAGGTGGTTTGGGGAAAAAACCCTTCTGTTTACGGGTCACCTTGCCAATTAACATGTCCCCAAATGACCCACCCCAAGAGGGGACGCTTGCAACCTGATGAAGAACCTGCTTTGGGCTTTCGTGTGTGGGGTCCCCGGGGGCGGGGCAGAGCAGAGGGCGAGCGGGGCCTCTGCGCACCTGCGAGGGTCCCTGCCTAACGCCAGCTGGAGCACAGCCTCTGTGAACAGCCCGTGCCGCCTCGCTGGGTCCAGACCAGGTCACATGACATTTTTGGCTAATCTGTCTTCTGATGAAGAATCATAAAAACAGAAACAGACTAGGAAAGGAAGTCTTGAGGGCGCTTAACCTCCGGCCAGAATAGAAGGTGGACAGGAAGGGAGAAGGGCAAGAATTACTGAAGGGGAAAAGGTGGCCCAGCACCCTCCTGGTCCCCAGGCCCACCCCCAGGGCCACTGGATGGGACACAGGGGAAGTGGCGGGTGTCCATGCACAAAACCAACCACGACAACCGAGCCGGAGAGAAGGAGCCTCACGGAGGGGGACCACACACCTCGTGAGGACAAAGTCACCGACTGGTCGCGTGCCTCACGGCGCGTCATCTGTGCCGAGGACCCGCCTCTGGGGCCACCTTATCTGTGGCCTGGGCTGAACCACAAGGATGGTGCCAGGAGTCCAGAGGCCGGAGCCGTGACTGTGGGGGCAGGTGGGAGGGGGGTGGGCTACTCTGGACGCCAACAGGAGAGGACACGTGTCCCAGAGAGAAAAGCAGGAGTCCCCGCCCCTCTGGCACCAATACAACTTTATACGGTCCGAGCGCACTCACCTCCAAAAGCTTAGTTCCGTGAAGGAAAGTGACAGAAACACCGCCACCCAAAGCCCGAAGTGTTTAGTCCGCAACCGTGGTGAGGTGTCCCTTCCCTCCCCCATCCCTCTGTCCCGAGGCCCAAGTCCAGGTAAGACACTGTCAAGCATCCTGGTCTGCTCCCCAGAATGAGCAAGGGGGACTGCACCAGCCTGGCCCACAGGAACACCACATTTACACCTGCCCGCAGGTTTGGGCACAGTGGTCACATGCATGACCCTGGAATCTGGTACCGTAAACCTCAGGTCCTGGTTTGTATGCCTGCGGTGTGGCACCAGACCCTGTGCTTCTGATGGGCTTTGGGTGACGTTCTGGGGACGACGGTCTGGGGACCACACTTTGTAGGAAAGCTCCGGGGAAGGAGTCTCGCAGCTCTTGCTTTGCTGGGCTGCTGCGGGCTGCAGGTGGGGTAGTTTTGGGGAATGGGTTTTGTACACGGAGCACCCAGGGTACGGACCACTGGGGGCGGGCCCTAACCCAAGGGCCCGAGTTCTCACTAGTAACCTACTGGAGACCAGACTCAAGGGAGAGCAGGTCTGCCCTAGTGGGGCTCAGATTTCTCTAGAAAGTCCTGTGACCTACCTGTCCCACCACAGTCTCCTAGGGGAACTTCTGGGAAGAGGCTTTGCAAAGCAAAAAGAGGCTTCTTGGAGCTGTTTCAAGCCACTCAAGGGGGACTAAACACTCCCACAGACCAGGCTCTGTGCTCAGTCGCTTGTCTGCATCCGGATCTAACTCGCACGCAGCCCTGAGGCAGCGGGTGATGCCCCTCATCTACGGCTGAGGGCCTCAAGGCTCACGCAGGCCGGTCACTCTGCCGGGAAAAGACAGGTGCACCTGGAAAGCTTCCCCATCTGCCTGACTCCAGAGCCCTCCCAACCCCTGCCTGTGGACACAGTGTCCCTTCAGGGCTTCACACTTTGAAACAATGCTCTCTTCTCTGCATGCAGATCACAGAAGGACAGAACACACAACGTCAAGATATACAAGTGAGGAATACAGAACTCCAGACCTCCTCATTCCGCTGACGCCCACTCTTTGCTGGGCTCTCATGCACGAGTCAGGACTAGATTGTTTGATAACTTCTGCGGCCTTGTGGTTCACTTTTGGTGCATCAGATTTTATTTTTAACGTTTATTTTTGAGAGAGAGAGAGCGTGAGCAGGAGAGGGGCAGAGAGAGAGGGAGACACAGAATCCGAAGCAGGCTCCAGGCTCCGAGCTGTCAGCACAGAGCCTGATGTGGGGCTCGAACCCATGAACCCTGAGATCATGACCTGACACTTAACCGACTGAGCCGCCCAGGCGCCCAGGGGCATCGGATTTTATACTAGGTTGCTGAGGGGTACAGTTCACATTCCCGAGTCGACATCCTGAGATTTGCAACGATGCAACCTGGAGTCTCTAAAGGTGTGAACTGCTACCCTGAGAAGAGTCAAGACAGAAACCTTGTAAAACCCCAATGACAGGGACACTCTTGAGCTCCTCTGAGGGCCAGGAGGGTGAGCGTCTCCCACCCTGATCCCCAGCAACGGGGACCCTGCTGTCACCTCCTGCTCGTGCACTCTGACACACAAGGCCAGGAGCGTGAGTCTCTCCCAGCTGATCCCCGGCGACGGGGACGCTCCTGTCACCTGCTTGTGTACTCCACGCATGTACGGGCCCAGGAGCATGAGCATCGGTGGCAAAGGGCGGAGAGGCCGCCTCCAGCCTTTCAGTGATCTCTCTCTACTTGCCAATCACTCCCATCTTATCTGATGAAGCCACAATCAATTTGCTCTCTGCTGCAGCGGCAGGAAAGCAGGCAACGGCACCATCCGGGTCAGGTGAGGCCTGGCAGGGCAGACGTTGTCGGCATGCCGATGGCCAGCCTCCTGGGGCGTTTCCCTGAGGAGCTGGCCAGCGAGGGCCAGCTGAAAGACATTAAGGCTTCCTAGAGACAAAGCTGTCACCTCTGCCTTATTAGCAGTCAGCAGCAGAGAACCATTCCTATCAACACTCCGGAGTATGTTTCTTTTGCACAAAAACATGCCTGACCCTCCGGCTTCTTCAGATGTGGGGGCCTCTAAAGTAGCACTTCTCTTACGAGGTTCCTTCCGCCAGGCTAACTTGGGACGGGTGGAGGCTGCTGGGTTGTGGGAGGGACGGAGCTGAGCTCAAGACCACGCGGGGCACGTCCGTATCTGCAACGACCCACACCCCAATTTACTTTGGCATCGTTCTTTATGGACCCTGTCTACTTCTGCAAGTGGTGTTAGAACTCTGTTCCCGTGGCTCTCTCCCAACTGGTCTGTAAAGGTCTCTCAGGACTAGCAGCAGAGACAGGCTGCAGAGAAGCCAGAGAAGGAGGGACCGCGGGACAGAGGCACCTGCTGTCCTGATGTGATGGTCTCTAGCTTGCCCGAGGCCCGGGAGCACAGCAAATTTGTTTGCAATCAAGGAGCATTTCACCTTCACAGGTACAATTACACCATCCAAACATCTACTAGCCTACCACATTCTTCTGCATCAAAGACAGCAGGGAAAATGGGTGCCCTGGGCCACCTGGTAAAGGTCACAAGGGACGTCCTGCTCAAACTGGGCCCCCTGTTAAAATTCGGGACCATGGTCTAATCTCAGGCTCCCTGGCTGACTACAGAGAGTCTGTAGCCACTGTCTGGGGAAGCTTCCACATTAGGGAAAGCCTGGCCTCTTCTGAGCAAACGACTGCTTTCTAGACGCCGAGAACTGTGTCCTGACGCCATTTCCCTCCTGGCTCTGGTGACCAGGAGACAGACCTGCTTTTTGGCTCCTTTCCTGTTACCGCCGTCTTAACTTCACCTTCTCTGTCCTGCGGTCTTGTTTAACTTTTTTTCAACAGAAAAATGCCTGATTATAAAGCTAAAGTACGCTGACATAACTATGGCTGAGAAAATAAAAAAGACTAGAACGGCCTCTGTTCCTGTCACCCACATAGCTAACACAATGCTGTTCTGCCTTCAGCGGACGTTGTTTACAGGAGACCGTACTGCAATAATAAATCTGTGGGCTGGCTTTGAAAATGAGCATCGTGTGTGAACATTTCCCACGTCAGGGCTGTGGAGTTAGATGACTGTTTGGAAACCACGTCATGCCTTGACACCCCAGGTCCGGGTCTGTTCCGGGACACCCCAGGTCCGGGCCTGCTCCGGGGCCCTTGTGTGCGGCTGCCATCTAAGGCTGTTCCTTCTCACGTGGGCAATCCATGCTGGTATCAAAACTGTGAAGAGCTAGCTGACTGTTGCTGGAGAGACAGCTGTCAGACGGCAAAGCTCACAGTGTATTATCTGCACACACAGTCACAGCATATGGTCACAGTGTGCTATCCGCGCACACACGGTCACAGGGTATTATCTGCGCACGGTCACAGTGTACTGTCCACACACACGGTCACGGCGTATTATCTACACACACAGTCACAGTATATTATCTGTGCACACAGTGTATTATCTACGCACACGGTCACAGTGTATTATCTGCACACACAGTCACAGCATATTATCTGCACACGGTCACAGAGTATTATCTATGCACACGGTCACGGCGTATTATCTGCACACGGTCACAGTGTATTATCTACGCACACAGTCACAGTATATTATCTGTGCACACAGTGTATTATCTGCACACACGGTCACAGTGTATTATCTGCACACATGGTCACAGCGTATTATCTGCACACACGGTCACAGCGTATTATCTGCACACACGGTCACAGTATATTATCTGTGCACACAGTGTATTATCTACGCACACGGTCACAGCGTATTATCTATACACACGGTCACAGTGTATTATCTGCACACGGTCACAGCGTATTATCTGCGCACACGGTCACAGCGTATTATCTGCACGCATGGTCACAGTGTATTATCTGCACACGGTCAAGGGTATTATCTACACACACGGTCACAGCGTATCATCCACCCACATAGTCACAGCATATTATCCACACACACGGTCAGCGTGTTATCTGTGCACACAGTCACAACGTATTATCCACACACACGGTCACAGCGTATTATCTGCACCCGTGGCAGGGCTCTCATGTTCTCAGCAGCCTGAAGCCCTCAGTCCCTTCCCAAGGGACAGCAACCTTCCACCGTCCTGGCCTGGCTTCCTGCTCCACGTTGACCCTGTGTGAGCATTTGATTCTACAACCACTGCTGACCTCTGGCCCGGAAAAACGACCTGGAGGACCAACAACAGACGCCATAGGAGCAGTGAGAGCACAGGGGACAGACAGCCCTAAGGGGAATGGGAATGTAGTAACTGCTTTCTTCCCAGAAACGACAACTCTGGTTGCGTAGACTGTCCTTGAGTTGAGCCTCTCAGACCGGCGTCAGGGCTCCTGGCCAGTCTGAGGCCACCACACGCAGCCCCGGCCCGACTTCCTGTCCTGGAGCCTCGAGGGGGTGGCCCGGTTCTCCACCCACCACCGGACACCGGCTGGCCGAGCCTCATCTGGGAGGGAGTCACCGAGTCCGAGTCCGTGCCCCAGGGCTCAATACCAGCGCCCCGGGTCGGGCAGGAGGAGGGGCCAGGCGTGCAGGCTGAGGAAGGAAGGCTGGGGGAGGGGATGGGTGGAGGACGTCACCCGAGGAGATGTGACTCCATGTCCTGACCCCTCAGCAGCGAAGAGCCCCACCCCCTGGTCCTGTGAGCCCAGCCGCTGGGGCCACGGTCCCCGTCAAGGCGACACTCAAGTGTGCTGCCTGGGCCACGTTCCCAGGGTGACGGGGAGACTGCTGCACTCGGGGGAGCACGGGAGACCGCAGCGTGACCCCACGGGGAGAGTCAGGACCAGGTTTCCGGGGCCGGGCGACCTGTTCTAACGTAGGCTCCCCCACCCCCACCCGCTGTCAGACCCTGGTGACTCTTCCACGTCTGTAAAACGGGGACGCTATCACTTCAGACGGCTGTCGTGTTAACGGAGGGTGTAAAACACAGAGCACGGCACGTTATGGTGCGGGCACCGCTCACATGGTCACGGTGACCCCACGGCCACTGTGGGTGCTCGACCTGGCATACCCTGGGGGCCGCGCTCAAGGACACAGGAGAGAGCACAGGGATGTGGGGAGGGTCCTGGTCAAGAGCCTCAGGTTTACAGCTCTCCTGGGGTTTCCCATCGGCTGTGACCGACTCAAAACACCAGCCTGCTGGTGTCGGACGGAGCCTCGGAACCCTGTGGTCCAACCCCTGACCCCTGACCTCTGGTTTATAGGTGGAGAGCAGAGCGGATCAGTGGCCGTGCACAGAACAGACCTGTATGCAGGTAATGCATCCGTGCCCCTAACTTTACCCCGCCAGATCAGGCTGCCACAAGAGTGGTGTGTGGGCCTTTAGTATTTTTAGCTTTTGCCCTTTTTTTTTAAGTTTATTTTGAGACAGTGCGAGTGGGGGAGGGGCAGAGAGAGAGGGAGACAGAGAATCCCAAGCAGGCTCCACACCGTCAGCACAGAGCCTGACGCGGGGCTTGAACTCACAAGCCGTGAGATCGTGACCTGAGCCGAAACCAAGAGTCAGATGCTTAACCGACCGAGCCACCCAGGCGCCCCTGGATTTTGTACTTGAGTAAATAAGTCCCCACACGAACACTGCCTTCCTGCCACCTCACCCTGCGTGTCCACGGTATACTGGGGAATGGCTCACGGATCACGGGGCGGGGGAAGCAGAGCCCTGGAAACCGCGCTCACAGAGGGCAGGGCGGGGGGGGGGGGGGTGGCGGGTGTCGTGCTCAGCCCTGAACTGTCGCGGGCTATGCACACAGGTGCTAATACACATCTGCCCGCTGACCTGACAGCAGGTCAAAGACAGACCACTCCCGCTTCAAAGCCCCCGGGGGCCTCTCCGGCTGAAACCACCCTCAATTATGCACGGGACGAGCTTGCAGGTAACACTCGCCTCTGGGGGGGCAGGGCGGGCAGCGCGCAGGAGGAGGAGAGCGGAAGCTCAGGGGCTGGGCTTCTTATCTGCCGGGTGGTGGCCGAGGAGCCGTGGGGGGCCTGCGGGCACCACCTTGCTCTGTGTCCCCCACCCCCTTCTCTTTACCACCACCAGTCCTGTCACGTGGGGCTGCCTCTGTCTTGGGAGGCGGGGCCAGGTTTTAAGTTGGAACACACGGCAAGTACATGTTGAGATTAGCCACGGAAATCCTTTTGGCCGGAGGCCAACACACCGTTCCTTCCAGGACGGGCTGCCTGTGTTGCTTCCGGAATTAGAACCACCCGCCCTTCTCTCAGTTCAGCAGCAACGTGACGGATGGGCTTACATCTGGGTCGTGCCGTCAGAAGGACACCCACTGGCGCACGGTGCGGCCCCGTGACCTGGGCTGGGATGTCCACACCCAGGTGGCACCCGAGAGACCAGTCACGCTCAGGCCCCCGGCAGCGGGTCCCTACACCGCAGGCCGCGCCGGGCCGGGGGCTCCCGTGGTGTGACCGCACTGGGCCTGCTCACCTCTCTGCCCTCATGAGCCATCGGCTGTCACCGCCTGGCCACCCGGGGATGAAACCACCTGAGGGAGGACGGACCCCATCTCTGGGGGCCGGCCTGTGGGACCGGGGATTTCAGACACTGGTCCCGGGGCTCTTATTCATTGGTTCAATCTACCACCAAACGCAGTAAGACGTGTTCGTACTGGATGGAGCAGAGAATCTGGCACAGGCAGGAACACTGTCGGTCTTTCTCCTTTCGGCTGGGACGTGTCACAATGAGGGATCAAATCACAGGATCACAGGCAAGTTAGCTGGCCTCTCTGTGCCCCAGTTTACTTAGCTGTAAACGTGGGTAATGGAATCCTTACTTTACTGGGTTTGCATAAAGATTAAATGAGCTGTTATTAGAAAAACGCTGAGGAACAGAGACTAGTCCCTGACGAAGACGCTGTATTTCAGGGGAATGGGTACAACAGTCTAGAGCAGCCGTGGCGGCAAGACCTGCCCTTGTCTCTCCCTACCCTGTAGCACATGAGATACCTTAGGACCAGGAAAACGGACTCCTAAAACGTCTTCTTTTCTCCCCTCGAGTCACTGGAACACTTGGAATTTTCTCTCAAGTACATACAAATTCCCCCGATGCGATATGGAGGTAAATGAAAAACGTAATTAACAAAATCATCTGTGTACAGTTTAGAAAATCATTGATTTTGCGTTTCTCGGCAACAAGTTATACGCTTATGTCTGAAAATAGCTGTATCTTAAGTGTTTTAAGATTCAAGGAAAAAAGTGTTGGAACCTAAAAAAAATGTTCCCCGTCAACCGATTAGCGTGCAAGAAAGAAGAGTTCTCCTGTCTTTCTGAAGTTATGCAGGGCGGAGGCTGTGAGGTGCCTGGGACACCTGCTCGCGCCGGAGTGAGGGCTGCTGTGCGGGAAGGAGCCCGTCCGCCTCCCTGCCAGGAGCCCTGAGGACGCCGGCATCTTGGAAAAAGCCCATAAAACCTTCCTCAAGAATAACGAGACTGAAAGGAGGGACCGGAAAGATACACTCTCATTTAACACAGGGCCGTGTTGTGCTGCTGCCCTCACCGCTTGTGGTCACAGCTCTGGGCGCTCCGCAGACACGACCTCACCTCGAGGGAGGCAGGAACAGGCGCTTCGCTTCCATCTAACGGTGAGCAGCCTGAGCGGTGGGGTGGCCCAACGCCCGGAGGTGGAGAGACTCTAAATCCCCTATTTCTTCCGAATATCACTTCACAGCATAATCTGACCTGTGGATGCAGCTTGGTGCCTTCCGCGTCACTGTCAGCGTTCAACCGAGAACAATTCACAAAGCGCTTCTGAACCTTACCTGCCTTCGGAGTCGGCATTACGAATGCCAGTTGTCATCACACAGTAGGACTTGCTTTGATTCTGGAACATTTTAAACTACCACTTCCTTAAACATTGCTCCCGGGCCTCTGGGAGACACGAAGTAGGTACTTGTAGGATTTGCAGGATGCGTGAAGGGCCTGAAGAGACATTTTGCTAGACAGAGAAGACACACGGGTCTGCCACGTTTAAGGGCATGTGATTTGTACACAAGAGATATTTCCCTGCTTTTAATCTACCAAGGATACCAAGGAAGACTTACATGCCAACAAGTTGGACGACCCAGATGAAATGAATAAATTCCTAGAAACATATAATCCTCCAACATCGAACGAGGAGGAAATAGCAAATCTGAACAGGCCAACTACTAAGAGAACATTTCAGGCCAATATCCCTGATGAACATACATGCAAAAATCCTCAACAGAGTATCAGCAAACTGAATCCAACTCTACGATAAAAGGATCATACACCACGAGCAAGCGGGATTTGTTGCAGGGATGCAAGGATGATTCAACACCCACATACCAATCTGCTACATCACATTCACAAAACGAGGAATGAAAATCCCGTGGTATCTCCACAGATGCAGAGAAAGCATCTGATACAATTAAAAAAAATTTTTAACGTCTATTTATTTTTGAGATAGAGACACAGAGTGTGAGCGGGGGAGGGTCAGAGAGAGAGGGAGACACAGAATCCGAATTGGGCTCCAGGCTCTGAGCTGTCAGCACAGAGCCCGACGCGGGGCTTGAACCTGAGAACTGCAAGATCATGACCTGAGCTGAAGTCGGCAGCCCAACTGACTGAGCCACCCTGGTGCCCTGCATCTGACACAATTTAACGTCCACTTATGATTAAAAACTCTCAACACAGTGTGTATAGAGGGAATGTACCTCAATATAGTAAAGGCCATATATGACAAAGCCATAGTTAACATACTCAACGATAAAAGATCGAAAGCATTTCCTCTAATATGAGGGACAAGTTAAGGATGCCCACTCTTACCATTTTTATTCAGCACTTTTTTTATCCAACACTTTTTTATCCAACAATTTAGTGGAAGTCCCAGCTGCAGCAATAAGGAAAAGAAATAAATGGCATCCAAGTAATTAGGAAGTAAAACTGTCACTATTCACAGTTGATATGACACCACATATAGAAACCCCTAAAGCATCCACCCAAAAACTATTAGACCCAATAAATGAATTCATTAAATTGGCAGGATTGAATTCATTAAATTCAATTCATTAAAATTGGCAGGATACAAAATCAATATTCAGAAATCTGTTGCATTTTTTTCATTTTAGTTTTTTTTAATGTTTACTTATTTTTGAGAGAGACAGAGACAGAATGTGAGCGGGTTAGGGGCAGAGAGAGAGGGAGACACAGAATCGGAAGCAGGCTCCAGGCTCCGAGCTGTCGGCACAGAGCCCGACGCGGGGCTCGAACTCATGAGCTGTGAGATCACGACCTGAGCTGAAGTCAGACGCTCAACCGACTGAGCCACCCAGGAGCCCCTGTTGCATTTTTATATAATAATAACCAACTATCAAAAGAGCAATTAAGAAAATAATCCCGTTTACTACTGCATCAAGAAGAATAAAATATGTAGGAGTTAATATAGCCAAGGTGAATCACTTGCCCTCAGAAAACTGATGAAAGACACTGAAGACGATGCAGGTATATAGAAAGATACTCTGTGCTGCAGAAAAATACTGTCAAAATACCCAAAGAAGCCTACAGATTCAACACAATCCCTATCAAAACACCAACGGCCCTTCTCACAGAACTAGAGCTAAAATAAACGAAAATAATCCCCAAAGTTCGTATAGAAGCACAAGAGACCATGAAGAGCCAAAGCAACCTTGAGGAAGAAGAGAGGTACGGGAGTATCATGCTTCCTAGTTTCAAGGCCTACTAGAAGCTACGATAATCAAAACAGTTTGGTACCAGCACAAAGACACACACACACAGGTCACCGCAACAGGTGGGTGACCATAAAAGCATCGTTAACTGATCTGTGACGAAGGACACAAAAATATACAACGGGGAAAGGAAAGTTTCTCCAACAAATGTCAGGGAAACTGGACAGCTACATGCAAAAGAGTGAAAGTGGACCACCTTCTTACACCATCCACAAAAATGAACTCCAAATGGATTCCAGACTTAAATATAAAACCTGAAACCATAAAACTCCTGGAATAAAACACAGGCAGTAAGCTGTCGGACACTGGTTTTGGTGATATTTTTGGATCTGTCTACTCAGGCAAGGATGATAAAAAAGAACAAACAAAAAGGACTAAATCAAACTAAAATGCTTTTGACAGCAAAGGGAATCATCAACAAAATGAAAAGGCAACCCACTGAATACACGGCGTATCTGATAAGGGGTTAACATCCCAAATACACAAAGAGCTCATAAAATTCCATATAAAAAAACCCCGCCAGGCAGAGGGCCCGAAGAGACATTTTGCTAGATAGGGAAGACACACAGGCGACCAACGGGCACACGGAAAGATGCTCAACATCACCAATCATCACGGAAATGCAAATCAAAACCACAATGAGGTGTTAGCTCACACCTGTCAGAACGGCTTGGATCAGAAAGATAAGAACTAACAGGTGTTGGTGAGGCGGTGGGAGAAAAGGCAGCCCCGTGCACTGCTGGAGGGACTGCAAGCCGTGCGGCCACCACGGAAAACAATACGGAGGTTCTCTCAAAACTGAAAAGAGGAAGACTCTACGATCCAGCAGTCTACTTCTGGGCACTTATCTGAGAAAAATGAAAACGCTAATCCAAAAAGACATATGCACCCCTATGTTCATTACAGGATTATTTATAACAGTCAAGATTTGGAAGTTAAATGTCATAGATGTCCACGGATGGACGACCGGATTAAAAAGGTGGGGTATATACATACAACGGAATATTACTCAGCCGTGAAAAGAATGAAATGTTGCCACTTATGACAACATCGATGAGTCTAGAGGCTATTAGGCTACGTGAAATAAGTCAGAGAAAGACAGATACGTATGACTCCACCCACACGTGCAACCTAAAACACAAAACAAAACGGAAACCGACTCGGACACACAGAGAACAAACCGACGGCTGCCAGAGGGAGGGGGATGGATGAAATGAACGGGATGAAGAGGTGTAAACCTTCCGGTTGCAAAGTAAGTAAGAGAGAGATGTGACGCACAGCATGGGAAGCCAGTCGCTAACACTGTCATGACCTTCCACGGTGACCAGCAGTAACCAGACCTGTTGCGGTGACTGTTTCCTAACGTAAGTGATATTGAACCACTGGGCTCTACGCCTGGTACTAATACGGTATTGTCGTGTCAGTTCTTCTTCAACAACAACAACAAATACTAAGGAAGAAGGATTTTGGGCCCCAAGCTCTGCATCCTCTGCCCCCAACAACTTCGGCAGGCAAGAATACCACGGTCACGATGAACTGGGTCCCCCTGCCTTCCCGCAGGAAGCGGTGACGGCGGATGTCGGGTGGGTTGGGTAGAGAGTGATGTGGCTGCTCCTTCCAAGGAAGGGGAAGGGAGGGGGTTCTCCGCTGGGCGGGGTGGGGGAGGGGGTGCCAGAGCGGCTCACCCGGGCACCATCGGTACCTTGCTGCAGACGGCCTTCACTCGGTGCAGCCTGTCCAGTGACTCCTGCGGGTTCCCCAGGTACTGCTGAAGCTCCGCGTGTAAGATCCTCATCGAAAAGGGCACCATGGAGCCTGGGACGAGAGCAAAGCCAAGCTAGTTAGTTGGCGGTAAGAGAGCACGCCTTCGCGCTGAACACGCCTGCGGGAGGGAACTGCCGATGTGGCAGCGGGAGGGACGCCAGCACGTCTTCCTTTCTCGGTAAAGTCTGCAATGGTGTCCGTCGTAAAATGTATGCCGGTTTTCTCAGCAAAGCGCCACAAGGACCAAAGGCGAAGGCGATGTCCCTACTGTTTCCATAGCTGTGCGGTAACCATGTAGAAACCAGAGGCTGCGCCCTCCCGCGGCGAAAGCCGCCGCATCTTTTCTATCTGTTCGGGGAGGCAAGGTCCAACAGAAGGCTGCCCACAGGTGGGCTCCCCTGCCCACCCTGAAAGGAGGCCCGCCAGGCCCGGGGGAGCAGGGGAGGAAAGTGAGCGAAGATGTGCCTCAGGCCCAGGTCCCGAGGACGGCGCTCAGCCTGATCCGGTGGTTTGTGTGGGTGCGTGTGCGCAGCTCTGGAGGGAAAGCTCTACCTTACAGGTGCCCCGACGGGAGGCAGGGGAGCCACACGTGAAAGCTCCACCCCCAGGGCCACCCCGCAGGGGGTAATTCACGGCCACGCAGCCCGGCCAGCGTGCTGCGGGGGAGCGAGGGTGGCGCTCTGAAGAAGGGCTCACGCACGGGAATCGAAGGGGCTGCGTCAGCTCTCGGAAGAAGGGAATCTTTTTGTGAATGTCTCTTCTGATACGGTTTGGAATCTGACACCTGGTACATACATGGAGTACATGTAAACCGTCAAAATGATCAAACGGCCTGTGCTAGTTATAAAGGAGACCGTGGATATGGAAGTGACAACACGGGGCGGTCACACAGTCAGAAGAGGGCTTTTGAACACAGACCGAAGGCGTCGGTATTTAGATCCCGAATACAGTTTGGAAGATGGTCAGAAAACAAGCTGTGTGACACCTGTAAGCCACGCAGCGTCTCTGTGCCCCAGCCTGTCCCTCGGCCTAAGCATTAATCACCAGGGAGGGTCTGCCACGGGCCACGCTAGCATGGCTTTTCGCCTGTGCTTAGTCCTCTTGGAACTGTACGACGCTCTAGGGTCTTTACCAGAGACTGAAAGAAAGATCTAAAGAGGGAAGGTGAAAATAAGGAACTTGACAGAAAATAGGTTGTACTGCAATTGTAAGTCCGGACAAAAGAAAGATGACAATTACTGAATTTTAAATGTCTGAATTTTTTTTTTTTTTTTTGAAAAAAAATTTCTTTCTTGATGACACTAAATAATTCCTATGTCTGAAAACAATGGATGACTGAGTTTACATTCTGGAATGAGTTGTTCTTGGCTTCCTAGAAAGATGTCTTGACCATCAGCATCACTAAACGTGGGACTGCGCTGACACGGGAAGTGATACACCCTTTCATATCACGTAAAGAACAGGTGACAATCGCTCCCGTGTGGGTCAGAATTCACCTGCAGAGAAAGAAGGATCTCTAGAACTCTTCAAACTCTGTCAGATCAACACAGAAACAAACACTCTACTGCAAGTTCCCAGACCCACCTTAGAAACGAGCTGAATATATGAACAGGTGGCAGGGAGCCATCTGCTCTGCACCCTGGCAAATGCCCATGTACCCGAGGAAGTTTCTGCATTTAAAACGACATGCAAACACATGTGGGACTTAAGTGAAAATGAACATGCAACTTATCAAAGTTTGTGAGATTCAGGAAAAGCAGTGCTAAGAGGGAATTTTATAGCATTAGACACATATATTTGAAAAGAGACAAGATCTTAAAATCAATCATTTGAACTTCCATCTCAGAACACTACAGAAAGGCAGAGTGTGTAGAAGAGAAAGGGGAGAAATAAAAATTAAAGCAGAAATCAATGACACTGAAAACAGGAAACCAACAGAGGAAATCAACAAAACTCAGAGCTGTTTTTCTGACAAAATGAGTAAAATTTATAAATGTCTAGCCAGGCTAACAAAGAAATAGAGGAGAAGACATGAACCCTAATATTAGAAATAAAAGGGAGGGAGGGCGCCTGGGTGGCTCAGTCGGTTGAGCGTCCGACTTCGGCTCAGGTCATGACCTCGCGGTCATGGGGAGTTCGAGCCCCGAGTTGGGCTCTGTGCTGACGGCTCGGAGCCTGGAGCTGCTTCGGATTCTGTGTCTCCCTCTCTCTCTGCCCCTCCCCTGCTCACGCTCTGTGTCTCTCTGTCTCTCAATAATAAATAAACGTTAAAAAAAAAAAAAAAAGAAATGAAAGGGAGGGACACATCACTACTCACCATACAGACACTAAAAGGATAATAAAGGAATATTAAGGACAACTATGTCCACAAATTTCATAACTTAGATGAAATGGACCAATTCCTTGAAAGACACTGTTTATTAAAAATCACCCAACTGACACTGATGGTGAGCATCTTGTCATCTGTCTGTCATCCTTCTGGATGTTTCTTTGGAAAAGTGCCTATTCATGTCTTCTGCCCATTTCTTCACTGGACTGTTTTCTGGGTGTTGAGTTCCGGGTGTACTTAATGATGAGAAACTAGACGTTTTCCCTGTAAGATCATGAATAAGGCAAGGATGTCCTCTTTTTACTCCTATTGTACATCATACTAGAAGTCCCTAATTAATGCAATAAGACAAAAAAAAAAAAAAAAAAGGAAAAGATGTACAGATTAGAAAGGAAGAAATAAAACCCTCTATGCAGATGATAAAATCGTCTATGCAGAAAATCCCAAGAGACTGACACGAAAATGGAACAGAACCAAACAAAAAGCCCTCCCAAACATAAGCAACTAAAGGGGACAGGATACGAGGATAATACATGAGTCAGTCGGTCTGACTTGCCATACCAGCGGTGAACTGAAATTCGAAATTACAAACATATTACCCTTGACGCTAGCACCGACACAAATGAAACAGTTAAGAGGTGAACCTGACAGAATAGCTACAACTGTGTGAGGAAAACTCCAAGTCTCTGCTGAAAGAAGTCAAAGGCGACGTGAACGAACGGAACGACGCTCCATGTTGACAGACAGGAGGACGTAACATCGCCAGGGTGTCCGTTCCTCGCAGCTCCCCCGGCAGATTCAGTGCAACCGCAGTCAAAACCCCCAGGTTACTCTGTGGACATAAACGTACCGGCGGTCTGCTTTAGGTGGAGACGCAAAGACCGTAAAAATCCAACACAGTATTGAAGACATGGGCAACGCTGGAGAACGGACACCCCAAACTTTAAGACTTACTATGAAGCTACTGTGACCCCAGCAAAGGAAGAGAATGAGCGCCTCAATGGATGGGAACAGACAGCCCAGAAACAGGCCTCCTAAACCCAGCCAGCTGATCTTCAGCGAAGGAGGAAAGGGAAGTCAATGGAGGGAGGACAGTCCCTTTGGCAAATGGTGCTGGGACAACCAGACATCTACGTGGGGGATCGATCGAAACACAGAGCTTCATCCTTCACGAGGCTTAACCCAAAGTGGGTAAGAGACCTAAACGTAAAATGCAAAACTGTGAAACTTCTAGAACAGAACATATGAGAAAATCTAAGTGACCTGGGTTCGGTGATAACTTTTTAGATACAAAAACACGATCCGTGAAAGAAAAAAAATTGGGACTCATTAAAATTAAGAACTGCCCTGTGAAAGACCATGTCAAGAGAATGAGAAGTGACAGAAAATCCTGGCAAAATGCACATCTCATGAAGAAAGGGGTTGTATCCAAAATATACAAATAACTCTTAAAAATCAACAAGAAAACAACTCAATTAACAAATGGACAACGGATCTGAACAGGTGCCTCAACGAAGGTATACAGATGGCAAATAAGATATGAAATGCTCCCCGTCACACATCTGTCATTAGGGACCTGCAAACTGCAAACTAAAACGGCAGTGAAATATCAGCAGACACCCGCTAGAACGGGGAGTCCGGCAAGATGCCACCACCACACGCTGGCGGAGATGAGGAGCACCAGGAAATGGCGTTGATCGCCGGGGAAAGCGCAAGATGGTGCTCTGCCCTGGAAGACGGCCTGGCAGGCACAGCGGAACCAAAGCCGGGCTTACTGTAGGAGCCAGCCAACAGTGCTCCAGGCGCTTAGCCAAGTAACTGCAGAATCCGCGTCCGCACAAAATCCTGCACGAGAACGTTGACGGCAACCTTGTTCGTAACTGCCCCAAACCAGAAGCAGCCGAGACGTCTTTTGATACGGGAATGAATAAATAAACCGTGGTACACGCAGCCAATTGAGTATTTTTCAGTAATAAAAAGATACGTGCTAGCAAACCACAAGAAGCCCTGGAGGAATCTTAAAGGCACACCGCCATGTAAGAGAAACCCGTCTGAAGAGGCTACGTATTGTATGGTCCCAACATAAGACGATCTGGAAGAGGCAAAACTGAAGAGGCAAACAGATCAGTGGTTTCCAGGGGCCGGGGGGAGGGGAAGGACAAGCAGGCAGGACACAGAGGACGTTGAGGGCAGTGAAACTATCCTGCAGGGTACCATAATGGTGGATACGCATCACTGCCCACTTGTTGTCCGGACTCACGGAACATACAACCCCGGGAGTGAACTCTAAACTAATGGATTTTAATCCTAATGGACCAATCAGTATAGGTTCATCTATCGTAACAAATTTAGCACAGGAACGCAAGATGTTTACAGATGTTAATAATAATAATATATTAATAAAATCGTACGCAGAGGAGAGGGCATATGGAACTCTCTGTAATGCTAAACTTTACCGTGAACCTTAAAGAATCCGAAAAAGTAAAGATTATTTACTGAAAAAAGAGAAGACATGCCCAACCGCACACAGAATTTACTGGACAAGACAGTATCCCCAAATCACTGAAGGAAAATGTAATTTTCAGTAAGCACTGTCGGGATATGTGAATGGCCACATGAATAAAAATAAAATTAGATCCATTCTTTAAAGAAAAAGGGTTTGGGATCTCAAATTAGAAATAATAATAAAAAAAAAAACCCACAGGGGCACCTGGGTGGCTCAGTCGGTTGAGCATCTGACTCCTGATTCCAGCTCAGGACATGATCTCATGGTTTGTGAGATGGAGCCCTGCGTTGGGCTCTGTGCTCTACAGTATGGAGCTCTACATACTGGGCTCTACACTATGGAGCCTGCTTGGGATTCTCTCTCCCGCTGCCCCTCCCCTGCTCTTTTGCGTGTGCTCTCTCTCTCTTCCCCCCGAATAAATAAACATCAAAAAAAGGTGTTTTTTCCTTAGGAATACTAAAGGTAGCCAGTTATAGTCGAAAGAGGAATATTAATACTTTATTCAAGGTACATTTAACGGGTGAACAAGCTTTTATGGGCTGACCTGAGGACCTAAGTAGATATGGATTTAATTCTATGGAAAATACTTTCCAAGCACCAACTACTTTGTACGTGGACTTTGCAATGCCAGTGGTCATGCATGCAGTTTTATAGTTAAACCACAGCAAAGCGGTCTGTAGTTTGAAAATGTAATTTTTCCGTATAGCAGGAGTAGCTTCGAAGTTCACAGCTTTGAACGAAATATTCGTTTTTTAGCTGAAAGAGATAAGGAACAGATCAGAGTTATTTTACTTAACTGCATAAAAACAGGCAAGCAGGAAGAAGAATGTGCAGATGTCGGAGAACAAGGATACACCCAGGAGGGCTCGAAGCTCACAGCAAACCCTACGGGAAACACACGACACCTTGCCCCTCAGAGGGGTCCCTCCACCCCGCAGCGTCAGCCCCGGGGCCCCGGTAGAGCGCAGTCTCGGCCCCACCCCGGGACCCCCAGACCTAGGTCAGAGCGTCCACCTGACAGGGTCCCGGGGGTCTGGGTGCACAGGTAAGCTGGAGAAGCCCTACTGTGAACCACAACCTCGCTGACATGACACCCAAGTGTGTCGACCCAAAGGCGACTGTGAAGCCGTGATCTGGATTTGCACAAACGTGCCGCGGGACCACGTCCTAGCTCACAGGGCCAGATGAAAACCCGCAGTCGGCATCGCGTACAGCTGTCCTCAGACGTCGCAAGGCCGACGCCTCCTCCTTAGGTCCGTGTTGTTTCCCTGCCGCGTGCCGAGACGACAGGGCCCAGGGGCCGGGGAAGCGCAGAGACCACGCGTGTGTGTCCGTCCTGCGCGGAGCCGGCCCCTGCACAGGTGACCGCGGGCACCGCTCCCCCCACGGCTGCTTCTCAGGAGGGAAAACCCAAAATCTACTCTGTTCTTCCTTGAATGTGGGGACATAAATAAGGTCCAGAACTAATGCTCGTGGAACAAAAATTCTCCTAGAACTAAATTTTAACACGTTTTAAAAAAATTTTAGCACATTATCTTAGAACTACTGACGCGTCCTCCCTTGCCCTGGTGTAACAGGGAACAGGTCCACGGAACTCCTGGCTTCCTCGCTGCCACCAGGCCATCCGCTCCTCTGTTCACGGGTCCTCCCTTCCAGACAGGAAACAGAACCTACAACAACGCGCTCGGGGTTCTGTGGCAGGAGGGCTACTGCGTCCCCTCGCGCTGGCCGTGCTGCCCCCTCGCATCAGCTGCCTCTGCGCGCGGTCTGGTGACACCCCTGTCCCCGCTCGTCCGCACCCGCCCTGCCCCGCCAACCCCGAGCCCTTGCAGCACGCCGCGCCAGGTGTCAGTGGGGAGCCCAGGCGGCGCGGACGCAGGACAGATGTCAGCGGCAGGTGACGACAAGCACGGCTCTGTGACTGAATCTGGGAGCTGAGGACAGAAAGTGGGCGGGCGAGACTGAGCCCGAGTGTGGCTCCCCTGAGCTCTGTCCCTACCTGTGACCTTCTGAGAGGCACCTGGAGCTAGGGCCGCACAAGGAGACAGAATTCCTCCTCTTCTCTGCCTGTACCACCGAGAAGGTCTTGAATAGCTTTAGAAAATGAAAGGAAGGCACACGCCTCCCAGCCTCATGGGAAAGAGAAAAATGAAACAGATCGGAAAGAAAACAATGCCCCTTCCTAGAAAAAGAACACACTGTTCGTAGAGACAAAACACAGCACCAGCTGGAGAGACGCTGTGGATCGGTTCCAGCTTGAACAGGCTGACGGAAGTCAGCACTGTCTGCTGTGCAGGCCGGGCCCGGGCCCGGACCTACAACATGACCACTGTCCCCGGGCAAGCCACTTCCCCCTTCCGCACAGCACAGGCAGAAGCCGCTTTCCTCACAGTGATGAGGACTTGGTTTTGCTTGTTTCGAAGACACACAGGTAGAAGCACCTTTATGCCGATTCTCTGGGTCTGCACAAACCCGGCCTCCCTGCGTCTGACGCTGCGACTCCGGGATACCCTCCGGGCCAGGCGGCGCTGGCTGAGCGGGAGGACGATGACGTATGCACGCCTTCCACGCGAGCCCGGAGGCCTCTCTCCTGCAGGGACAGCGAGCCCCGAAATGAAGGGCTGGTCAAAATCCTTCAGGACCAACACTTCCCAGAGGATGTGCTTTTTCCGGAAGATTCCCACCCACGCACAGCCACGACCTGCCCAGATCTAGGTTGGCAGCAGCGTTCCCATCAATCATTCAGGAAACACGAAATGCAAACGGTCCTCCGACACGGATGCCTACAGCCTCTGCAGGGCAGTGAGCCCACGCGGCCGGCTCGGGGAGCTGGGGAGGAGGGCGCCAGAGAGAAGCGGGCCTCCGTGCTGGGCAGCGACAAAGGACACCGACCACAGGAGGCACGGGAGCTTCTCTGGGGAGGGATGTGCCCCTTGCTTCAGGAGGCAGCAGCCTGGCCATGCAGACGGCCTGGACCTCCGCTGCTCACCTGCTGTGTGTGCTGGGCGGATGGCGTCCTCCTGGGGTCTTTTCTGTCACCGGCACAGCAGGGGGCCTGAGACGGCCACGCTGCTGTGAGGCCCGGGAGTGCAGATGTCCCGCAGAGAGCACCTAACGGGACCGCGTGGGCCCTCTGTCCCGCGTTAACAGCACACAAGGGGCCTCTGCCCAGGGACTTGCGTGTCACGTCCAGGTCACGGAGGACCTCCCGCAGGGGTCACTGCTCTGCACGTGATTCCCCCCACATCTCACCCTGCTTTGCCGGTTTCCTGTCTGCCTTGATTCCCCTACAGAACGCGGAGGAGCTGCTGTCACTGATGACTCTCCTTCCTCTGCTCAGTTATTGGGACACAGGTCACTGGATGTCTATGTCTCAGAGAGAACACAGTGCCCTTCACCTTCGCCATAAAATGACCCTCAACCTACAATGTCCATGCTGCTTTTTAAGTATAACGAGCCCAGAACCATACTGAGCAAGTCCTGAAGCACCCTAGAGGATTTATTAGCTGAGTGGGAAATTCACTGCTGCCCCCGGTGCCGCGTGGCACGAGCAGACGCTGTGGACTGGACCACACCGCGCCCACGCGAGCCTAAAGTGGCTGTGCCTGATCCACGCGGGACCGACTGTAACCAGTATCTGGTAACCACAGCATTTCTCGTGGGAGACGGGTTCAGACGAGGCCTTCCACGGGTGTTCTAATGACAGGAACGGAACCCAGATGGAACGCTTACTTCCATGTCTATGATGATTTGTTCTGAGAAAAGACTGGAAATGCACTTCGAGTGATAAATGCCCCCAAGTTCTGACGTAGCATAAACTGGAAGTCTAACCTAAGCAGAGGAGGTGAATTGATTTTGTCATGGAAAAAAAAAGTAAGACATTTGAAACAGGATTAACAATTAATCCTGAGCCATCATGTATAGTTATGTGTTAAAAATTTTTTTCCAATTTTATTTATTAAAAAATTTTTTTGTTGAATGTTTATTTTTGAGAGAGAGACAGAGCACGAGCAGGGGAGGGGCAGGGAGAGAGGGAGACACAGAATCGGAAGCAGGCTCCAGGCTCTGAGCGGTCGGCACAGAGCCAGACATGGGGCTCGAACTCACGGACCACGAGATCATGACCTGAGCCGAAGTAGGATGTTCAACCGACTGAGCCTCCCAGGCACTCCAAAAAGTTTCCAAATTTAGACCTGCGACCAGAAACACAAACTTCAGGGTTCTGGAGGGAGGGCAGGAGAGGACAGAAGACACCGGCAGTGTTATCACCACTCCCAGAGGACTGGGTAGGTGACGGAAGGGTGCAGACGTGAAGCACGCGGGTCAAGTGTCTGCCCCATCAGTGTTGGTCTGACTTGGTTGTCCGTAAGGATCACGTCCTGAAATACGATTTCATACGGTATCTTCACAATGAACTCTAATAACTTGGACGCACAGACCCGAACTCGGCATCGGAGGAGGCACTGCCTTTCCGAAACATCACACTGAGGGTCATCAAACAGACTTATTTCCCATTGTTTGGCTTCAAAGTTCTCCTCCAGCGACAGAGAAAGTCAAGCAAACTCTTTCATGCCCGAGAAGTACTTTGAAAACCCAAAGTGCTGTGTGTTTGACCATCTTTCTTTCGAACGAGAGAGAGAATTCCAAGCAGCAGATTATAAAAAACGGTGGTGGGATTCTGGAAAATCTTACTGTCCCGCAACAGGCCGAATTGGAATGACTGGATACACCATCTATGTCAGAAGCGCGCCCGGGTCATCGTTTCTGAAGACAGAAACGCAAAGAAGACGTACAACACGGAGTGAACCGTCGTCGATAATCACGTATCGGTACCAGCACCAACAACAGTGACAAACGTGCCACGCCAAAGATGCTAACCCAGAGACACAACAAATGATCTAGTTACATCATCCACGGATGCAATCCCTGTCCACGAGTCTCACCGACACAAACCCTTCAGAGAGGAAAGCAGTCTGTTCTAGTGTTAAAAATGACAAAATGAAAACAACTTGATTAAAAGCAAATTAAAGAGAGGAGGCGATCACAGGCATGTGAGGAAGGATTCCCACAAGTCAAACAGGCTGTCGTGCTTGGAAAGGTATTCTGAAGCCCTGACACCAAGCATTAATTCCACAGCTGTCAACGTTAAAGACAGACAAAAACAAAAACTTTCTTCATTTTGGGTAAAGGCTGGTGCCTGTGGCCCCCCTGCCATTTCCCCTTGTCACCTCCACCTCAAAAGCTGGGGTGGCAGTGGGCTCCCCGGGGTGTGCAGGGAGGTCCCGGGGGGTCTGCCTACAGGGTCCAAGGTGGCACGGCTGGGGACCACGGGGGAACCACTCGCCAAGCCTACTGCTCTTCCGTCTTGTCCGTGTTACAGAAAGCTAAGGGGCTCGGGGTACATCCGGGGCCCGTGGGGGCCCGGGGCGCTCTGCACGGCCGTCTCGGCTTTCCGCAGCTCCAGGCAGAGGCAGGTCAGCCACCCCAGAGGGTAGACCCTCCGTCTACCTCCTGCTCATAGGTCCTCCCGGTAAAGCCACCTCCAGGCCCACAGGGCTTCACGGCAACAGCGCACTGGGGCTCAGCGAGGACCGCATTTCAGAAAGCTGTATGGTAGGGGTCTTCGCCCATTTCAACCTGATGGCACAGTTCCAATGACACAGACGTAACTGCTCTGGGCTTGTTACTTTTTTAAAAACACTTTTTTAATGTTTACTTATTTTTTTTTTTTTTTAAATTTTTTTTTTTTTTTTCAACGTTTTTTATTTATTTTTGGGACAGAGAGAGACAGAGCATGAACGGGGGAGGGGCAGAGAGAGGGAGACACAGAAGCGGAAACAGGCTCCAGGCTCTGAGCCATCAGCCCAGAGCCTGACGCGGGGCTCGAACTCACGGACCGCGAGATCGTGACCTGGCTGAAGTCGGACGCTTAACCGACTGCGCCACCCAGGCGCCCCAATGTTTACTTATTTTTAAGAGAGAGAGACAGAGAGAGAGAGACAGTGTGAGCGGGGGAGGGTCAGAGAGAGAGGGAGACCCAGAATCCGAAGAGGCTCCAGGCTCCGAGCTGTCGGCACAGAGCCCGACATGAGGCTCGAACTCACAAACTGCGAGACTGTGACCTGAGCTGAAGTCGGTCACTCAATGGACTGAGCTCCCCAGGCAGCCTGCAATGACGGCATCCTGAGCAGTTTAAAGAGGACCCTACCGGACACAATTAGAACTCACAGCTAGGGGACTTCTGTTTCAAACACTTACCTTTCTTTTTCTCTGTCCTGGGCACAGAGGTCACATGGTGTCACCATGGAGCTCAATTTTCCTTCTCTCTCTCACCACCAGCACTGACTGTCTGAGTTTCCTGCACCTGGTGACAAGTACGGGGAGAGCTCGGTGGCCGGGTGTGACCCTACTGTCTCAAGTCTGCTCATAATCCACTGTTTTGCTGCTAAACATGGAGTCTGAGCTCTGAGCGGCCGCTTCTCACCCAGCTGTCGGAAGTCTGAGCAAGAGCCTGATGAAGCAGCTCCTCCCCCAACCTCTGGGCCCCGAGGGACAGGGACAGACGTACGGCATCAGAAGGGAGGCAGCAGTAAAGTGCGGTGGAGGGCAGCAGGGCGGGGGTGGGGGGACGGGGTCCGGCCTGGGGCTGCTCGCCGCTGCTCTTTCTTTCCAGCAAGGGGGAGAATTCAAACAACCTGTTAAAAGACAGTGCTGAGTTTCTGAAACACACACACTGTGCCCTCGAGACAGGCGGAAACTACGAAATTGCTCGAGATGTGGGAGAGATGTACAAAGCCGCCGTTACTGTTCCTTTCTTGGGTGAAAATTGAAAAAACAAAACACAGCACTTCATGATTTTTACTCATGATTCATTACATATCTTGCAATGAATATTCTGAGTGGGTAAAAATTATGCCCAATATTTAAATAAAATATATTAGAGCTCATTCATAAAAGTTACTTATCTGCATTGTTATAGCCTCCTCTGTAAAGCACATCTTAATGACTTGCTTTGCTTATATACTGCAAGCTAAAACGAATGAATGAATCAAAACTTACATTTATGCTGGTTACATCACAAAACGAGAAGAAAAATTAGTAAGCATTCAGCATATCGTTGTGGATGAATGTTAACACGCCTTAGCTGAAACGTACGTATGATTTATGTCTACTTCATAACTTAAATTAGCTGCTTAATGACGCATGGCTACTATCCTCTCTTTATCCGTATCCCCATGCAATTTAATTTCAGGCGGGATCAGAAGCAGGCTCTCCTGTCCGCACATCTTTGGGAAAGCATGTCCTCAAAACTGAGGCAGAGGATGACAGGGAGTCCACACCTGGCCCTGAAATCTCACTCCTCATTATGCAGATAGCTCGGACCAGCTCCACCAACGTCTCTCTTCAGAGACGGTGAAGAGGGGCGGAGTCTCCAGGACTCCAGGACGGTGTCACAGAAGAGGGCACACGGGCGGGGGCCGAGCATTCAGAGGAAAGGCTGGACGTAGTGAGGGGCTGAAGGCTGTCACCGGCCAGCACAGGAAATAGCTGCCTTCTCGTCTCTTACGCATTCTTCAACACCCGTGGTAAGTCCGGAAGCGGCTGATGTACGAACAGTCCTTCTGAATCTACGATTCTGGACCTCAAGGGGAACAGAAATCGAAGCATCTGTGAAGCTGTGTGCTTTGGGGTAGCTGGTAGTTCAGAGCCACTGAGAGACGGGCCTGTGAACTCAGAGCTGAGTTTCGTCAGCTGAGGACGAGACACCCGTCAACGCCAGCTGCCAACCCCCAGGGCTGGCCGAGGGTGCAGCCTTCTGCCCCATGGCAGGACCACACAGCAGGGACAGGGCTGCGGCCAGGCGGGTGGGGAGAAACACTGTTTACGCCGAAGGGAACACAGCTGTTCCTCGTGACAAGTGTGAGAATACCCTATCTTCTCTTGATTTACTGGGCAGAAATATCCCCAAACATCCCCCCTGGATACCGCCCCGAACCTCTCTGTTGGGCACCTTTCCATCAGAGTGGTTAAGAAGCGGCCACAGATGGGGCACCTGAGTGGCTCAGTTGGGTGAGCGTCGGATTTCAGCTCAGGTCATGATCTCGGCAGTCAGTGGGTTCGAGCCCTATATCGGGCTCTGTGCTGACGGCTCGGAACCTGGAGCCTGTTTCGAATTCTGTGTCTCCTCCTCTCTCTGCTCCTCCCCTGCTGTCTCTGTCACTCAGCAATAAATAAACATTAAAAAAAAATTAAAAAAAAAGAAGTGGCCACAGAGACTCACTCCTTTCTAGGGTGGAAGCGTGCTCATCACCTTCCAGGGAAGGGAGGGACCTCAAATGGCTGGAAAGTGTAGACGAGAAAGGACACGATTAATTTACAAGCCAGAGAAGTGTGCCCTGAGCTACCAGAGAAGGCTGCACCCTCCAAAGGGCGTGGTCTGAATTTCCAGAATTTCCAGCCACTGTGGCTGTGGGGGGATGAGGGGCTCACCCACAGCTGGACTGCGACAACCAGCCACTGGGGCTTCCGGAGCTGGAGCGTGGGTAGAGAGTCAGGGAGGGTCCTGGCCGGGACCTAAGGCAGACGTGAGCCGCGAGCAGTGGCAGGACCGACGGGGAGCCCGGCACCCCCTGTCCCACCTCCTCCGCCTGTGATAACACCAGGCGGCTGGGGCATCCTCGAGAAGGCTCCACTCACGGAGGCTCCTGGCTCTCGTCTGTGCCCCGCCAGACCTGACGGGCCACTGGCTGGGAAGAAGTTCAGGACGGGGCCCTGCTGTCCCCTTCCTGACCCCGAGTCTACGCAACTCCCCACCCTGTGGGGAGTAAACACGGTGAAGGAGAAAGCCCCGAGAATGCAGAAAGCTTGCTCCTTCTGTCCCTTCCACAGAAACAGGACGTGCCGTTTTAAGGAAAAACAACACAGACAGAAGCTGAGAAAGGTGTTTTTCCTTCTAGTCTCAGTTCATCTATTTACCTACCTCTAATATTAACCAAGTAAGAAGTTGACTTAATTTTTTGAAAACTCTATGGCACCACTATCTTCGTTATTCGTAGGGCCTTTGTCCTCCCTTGTCCGGTTACGATTTTCTATTTTCTACCTCCAATCAGGCTCTGGGTTTCCTGAGAACCAGAACTTTTCTTTGTCATTCCTGTTACGTCCCACAAGTGCTGACCAGGTGATCTTTCGAAAGGTGGTGGTAAGATATGGTGTCTACTGATGAATTAAGAACAGAATACAACAAATAGCCAAAACGCAGTAATTACTGGGCAGAAGCCCCCGCTCTGAGCAACCTACATAAATGGCTTTGCCCGATCTTCACGACGCCCTAGAATCACCGCTGCTGTCCTGGAAAGGGTGCTGGGACAGAGGCACTGCAGGAAGTACGGGGCAGGACCTACAGGAAGTCTGACTGCAGAGCCCTGCCTTCAGTAACTACGTCTGCGGCCTCTTGGAAGTCCTCCCGAAGCTGGTTTACATTTCACAGGAACACCTGCGGGGTTTCAACACGTCTCTGAGGCTCTCTGCCCGGAAGCATTCACTCCACCTGAGCTGCTCGTGCCCTGGAAGGTTCTCTGTCACCTGCGCTCTCCCTCCTGCAGTCCCTACTTCCTGCCTCCTGACAGCTGCTCCGTGCTGCAGCCCAGGTTTTCCAGATGATGGCTGGGCTCCCTGGGGCTCCCTGGGGCTCCCTGGGGCCTGCAACCAGACTTTTAAGTAAATTAAATCAGGACAGAACTAGGAGAAAATGGCACAGAGTAAGTACCGTTGCAAGGGGGTTTTGTTTTGTTTCTACGCGTATGTTTGCAGTAAGTCATGATATATGAGTATGTTTTACTCCGGAGCACAGTCAGAAAGTCTGAAAAAACCCACCACCGGTGCTTACCCCCAATTTCACTGCTGTCCTGTAGCAGGTGCCTCAGATGGCTGCACCGGCTGCTATGTCCGGGGAAGTGCATTTAGAAAACCCAGCGAGGGGGCACCTGGGTGGCTCAGTCGGTTAAGCGTCCGACTTCGGCTCAGGTCATGATCTCACGGTCTGTGAGTTCAAGCCCCGTGTCAGGCTCTGTGCTGACTGCTCAGAGCCTGGAGCCTGTTTCCGATTCTGTGTCTTCCTCTCTCTCTGACCCTCCCCCATTCATGCTCTGTCTCTTTCTGTCTCAAAAATAAACGTTAAAAAAAATCTTTAAAAAAAAAAAAAAAAAGAAAACCCAGCAAGGTCATTCGGTAAGTCAGGGCTCACTGCTGGGTTACTTACTTGAGGTTTCCAGCCCGGATACGGAAGGAAAAGGGAGGACACTTAGGTGCAGAGCAAAGCAAAGCAAAGCAAAGCAGACGCACGCAAAGGCACGGACGGGGAGCACCAGTGCCTCACCCCTCCGGCCCGGGTACACTTGCGGGTAGTACTCGTAATAGAGATCTGGCTGATCCAGGGTTCCAAAGGGCTCGAACTCCATTTCGGCGTTCTGGAAGAGGCCCAGCTTCACCAGCAGCGCCAGCCTCACAAACCAAAGCTGAAACACAAAACATAAGGGAGACGACAGGCTGCCTACGTGGGTCACTTTCAGAAATTCCTATTTACTACGAATTTGGTAGCAGAGCTTGATTTCCAGTGCATCCGAACGAAGGCCAAACTTTGTTTCTTTGCGCATTTGCCTAACCACGTGTTTCTGAGAATACTCCTGAGCTTGGTAAGAACGACATGAGTGATTTCGTCTAATCGTCTCAGTCGGACAATCCTGTCAGGCAGGAGAAGGAGTCCAGTGGGCGCGGGCGTGAAGGGAGGGCAGCTGTGGACAGAACCCTGTCTGGGGAGGGCACTGAAGGGCACGGAGTCAGGAGGGGCGCGTGTCAGAGAGGGCCGTGCGACGAGGGTGAGCGGTCAGCTCCGAGGGGCTGGAGGCCCTGGGCGCAGAGGCACGGTGGGAAATCAGCTCGCATCCGTGCCATCGGGCCAGGAAGGCCAGAGTCGGCCGTGCTGGCGTGCAATCTGGGCCACGAAAGCCCATCTTCGTCTCAGGTTTTTCTCAGTGGCACGAAAGGTCGGGCGCCTTCTGTGTCCCCACGTTTCCACCACCCAAAGGGGCCGTACCTGCAGCGAGTCTGCTGTGTGGCTGGTGGGCAGCCCGCTCTTGCCGTAGCCTTGGCCGTGGGCGGTGAGAAGGCGCCCGCACAGGTCGACCGCCGCCCTCCAGTTCCTGCAGCTCTGGAAGACACAGGGGATACGTGACCAAATCGCAGCCACTCGGGCACACGGCACCTGCTGGGCTCGGGGCGGCTCCCGCCACCGCGGGCGAGGACAGTGAGGCCGGACGGTGGCAGGGACTGAGCGCAATGCCACTTGTCACCGCTGCGTGTGTAATTAGGCGAGAAGGACACCAAGCAAGAGATGAGCAAATCCTACAAACGTTAACGCTGAACAACCGGCAGAACACGGGGAGGAGAACTCTTGTTGGAAAGCCCCCCCCCCCCCCAAATCTAGAACACTGCTTTCCGTTTTCATCCAGATAACTTCATTTTGTAATTTCCACAAATTTAAAGTTAATAACTTAATTTTATGCTATGCGCCGGATACATTTATCTGTATCGGGAAGATCTGCGTGTGTCTACAAAACGAGTGGCTTCATATGCTAAATGTTTAATTCTATTTTACCAAGACGAAAAAAGATGGCTGATAGGGATGTGTCAGCCGGTCAACCTGGACTTACTGTGTTTGTCTTTTGACCCCGAGGCAATGAAGACAGGAGGGCCAGCAGGCAAATGCAGGGGAACATGTTATCAGAGAGAACGTTCCGGCGTTTTAAGAAGCAAAAAGTGGATGCTCACTCCTATCTACGTATCCCCTCAGCGCAACAGGCGCCAACCAGCTTCGGACACAGCAGACGCACCCGGTCGCGTGTGTGGCCGACAGACATACAGACCAGGTCAGGCCCTGTGGGCAGAGAGCCGGCCGAGTGCACAGCCTTCCGTGCGTTCACCTCAGGATCCAGCGAGGAAGGCGGATATGAAACAAAGTGTTTTTCCGAAGATCACTCAAGTGATTCTGCACGCACCCCAAGTGCTTTCTGAAGCAAGTGCCACGGTGCACGTCACCAGGTGGCCGGACTTAATGTCAGGGAACGGAAAGCTGCTGGAGCCAGACATGAAGGAGGAACAGCGGGGTCCGGCAGGGGTAGGACCCTCCAGGCGAGGGGGAGACAGTGTGCGTGAGGGACCCCGGTCGATCCCGGGATCCCGACGGCAGGCACACAGGCAGTGAGAGTGCAGGTGTGGGCAAGAATGGGATGTCAGCAAGGAAGGCCTCAGGCCACGAGAGATCCAGATGCATCCTGAGGGGCTGGGGAGCCTCGGAAGGGCTCCGAGCAAGGGAATGACGCGATGCTGTTTAACGCACAGATAGCGGAGCAGTCCCCCACCTCTCCAGGTACTGAGGCACGCACTGCCCCTGCGGGCACCCCACCCCTCCCCAGGCGGAACCCCAAGTGGGGGTGAGGACCCAGAGAGCACGGGCCTGGCTGCTGATTGCGGACTCTCCTGACAGCAGCCCCGAGGGCCCCTCAGGTGGAAGCCTGGGCCGACGGGGGTGCTCCGACTGCTGGGGGAGAATCACAAGTGCGGCTGTATATTCTGGACTTGCAAATGGGAAAGCTATTCGGCCAAGTCCAAATCAGTTCTGTGTACATTCTAAGCAGATCCTGTATACAGGGGCAATTAATTATTGCTCTCTTCCCAACTGCCTCTGTCACACAGGCTGGCCTCTCCTGCTGGTGGCGTCAGATCTGAACTGAGTGCTCAGGGCAGTCCTCCTGGGAAATGACTTCAGCTGGCCTCCCAGGAAATGACCCCAGTGAGGAGGGCAGGAGGGGAGCTCCAGTGGGCAAAGGCCTGGTGTGAGTGGGGGCTGTGGGGATACGAGCGACGGGAGGGAGGAGGCCGGTGTGGTCTGAGAGAGGTGCGGCAGGTAAGAGGGGGCCTGGCAGGGGAGGATGAGGGGCAGGTAGGGGTGGGCAGTGCAGGTGTGGTCAAGGGGCAGGTAAGGCCAGGCCAGCCTCCGGAGGCTTCCAAGGGCACCGGCAACACGTCCGGCTCACGTTCCAGAAACATCAGCCCCTGTGAGGATGACGCATGAACCTGAGGGGCGAAGCAGGTGTCGGTGAAGCCGGTGTCCAGGCCTGATGCTGGCGACCTGTGTGTGGTCCACAGGCTCTATCCACGTGGTGCACGGTCTGCACGCAGTTCCGGGACCCAGCCTCCTGCACGTGGTCCGTGTTGTCTAAGGCTGGTTCTGGGCTCCCACGAAGGAGGTGAGGTCACAGCAGAGCTGAGTGGCTGCCCCAGAGACTGAGGGGCCCCCCGAGCCTAAGATACTCCCAGGTGCCACCCAGGCCTGGCCACTGCCACTTCCAGGGAGACCGTGGACCACGTCCCCCTTATGACTGGTCCCGAGCAAGAAAGGCGGAGGAACAGAAACTTCTAGAGCCACTTGACAGAGTACTTATTGTCACGCACGATAACAAAAGGGGGCTTGTACCCAGTACGTGTTTTTCATATTGTTAATGTAGACGGAATTTTACAGAAGCTTCGGTCTGGGGGGCGCCTAGGTGGTTTAGTGGGTTGAGCATCTGACTCCTGATTTTGGCTCAGGTCGTGATCTCGGGGTCACGGGATGCAGCCCGGCGTGGGGCTCTGTGCTGAGCATGGAGTCTGCTTGGGATTCTCCCTCCCTCTCCCTCCCTCCTGTGGCCCCCCTCTCCTCCTCTCCCCTGCTCACACGCTCTCTACAATTAAAGAAAAAAAAGGGTAAGTTTCAGTCTGCTGAAGATTGAAAAGTCCCGAGAAAACGCCCGTCCTTCCAAGCCTGAAAAGCACGGTTGCAGGCGGCTTGTACTAGCGTGGGCGTGTGGACAAGGCCAAGGGACACGGCCGAGTGGCGACCTGACACGGGGAGCGGGGCCGTAGGATGGGTCTGAGAGCTGACGTGCCGCCCAAGGGCGGTGAAGCGGTCATGGAGACGGGGAAGGCTGGAAAAGGTCAGAGCTCAGAATCCGGAATTCGGTTCCGACAACGATGCATCTGAGGGCCTTTGAGACATTCACGAGGAAGAGGAAAACCAGCCGCTTCCGTGCGGGTCTGAGGTTAGGAAGAGAGGAGGGCATTGCCCTGGGGCAGTGTGGGGTCTGCACGTGCAGGGGGTGGCCGGGCTGGGGGGAAGGATGTGGGTCTGGGGTGCAGGGAGGGACAGTCCCCAGGGCTCCGGAGGCGGCGGGCACGGCGGCAGCAGAATCACCGTTGGCCTTGCCGAGCGCTGGTGCGACGGGCTGATGGGGCGGGAAGTCGGACCGAGAGACACGGGTGGACCGCAAGCAGGGGGGCGGGGAGACGGGGACCCCGTGAAGGCGAGGGAGGAGGCGAGGCGGTGGTGCCTGATCTGTGCCTGTTTGCAACCGAGTGGCGACGAGAAGGGTCTGGCTGCAGGGAGGCTGGCCGCGTACTGGGAAGGACGATCCACAGCGCGAGGTCCGGCGAGTCGAGAGGGAAGGACTCTGGACGCACATCTCAGCAGGCGCACGAGGTGCACGTCTGCGCCGGGAGCGAGACTTCTGTCCCACGGCCTCCCCCCGTTCTGCTCTGAGCTGGGGCGGGGGGTCACTTGTCTGCTCCAGCCAGGAGCCAGGGAGGGCTGGAGGTTTGCAAAAGGCAGGGCCCGTTCAGAAAGGCCCGGGAAGACACCACAGAAGCCCAGCAGGCTGGATGGACTGCAGCGCTGAAGGTCCCGGGAGGCGGGCCATCACCTTCCGGCCAGTGCACGCACCGGGGTGGGGCGTGGCACTTCTCCCCGGGCGCCGTGGCCCCACGGAGACCTGGCGGCCCAACGTCACCAGGGGGGGGGAAGGGTGGCAGGGAGGAGAAGCAGGCAGACACCCGTTAGCTCCCACTGCCACCTGTGCGACCTCAGGCCGGCGGGTGAAGCGCGCCCCGTCACCCGCTTGTCACCGCAGCCGGCCACCCTGCAGGCGGAAACGAGGGCACAGTCTGTGATGCGGCTGGGACTGCCGTCCCTGCCGGTCAGCTGTCCGTGCTCTCATGCGTCACAGCTGTCACCCCGGCTTCTAGCGAGGAGGGGCTGCCGAGACCACCACCCCACCCCCGACTCAGACTCCAGCTTCACGACGCCCCTCCTGCCCATTCCTGATTCGCCAGCACGCACGTGCCTGGGGGGAGACGGGCCCCCCAGGGGGACGGAATCTGGTTCTTGGGTAACAGCGATTAATGGACCTCCAAACATTAACCCCACCCGACAGAATCTTCCTCCTCAGTATTTTATTTCATGTGGGGTTGAGGGTGGAGGTGAGCAATTAGGAGAATATGTTGCAAAATGCTCCTCAGGGGCCAACAATGAAAAGAGGGCTAAGAAACACCTGCTGTGGGATACAGTCTGTCTCATCCACTCTGCGTGCACATTAAACACAGCCCAGTGTCCAAGGTCACTTTAACAGTGACTGTGTCCCACTTCCCTCTAGGTAAGCTCTTGGGACAGTGGCCTTGTCTAGAGGGCGCTTTTTAACTTTTAAAAGTATTCCTACAGTATCGTACCTATCATGTGCGTTTGTTACAAGAAATTATGAAAAAGTAAATTCACGCAACTACAAAAAGGTAGTAAAAAAAGCTACACTAGTAATGAAAGAAACATAAATTATAACTTATTAGTGATTGATTTTCATTAGCCAAAAAACAAAAAAGCAGCAAATGCCATTGTTAGCCTAAGAAATGAGAAAAAATGATTTCTGAAGAAGATACGAGTCAGGACAGACAAGGAGACACTATGGCAAAGGCGTGTGCATATTGCTGGTAAATGTACACACGGTATCATCTTCCTGAAAAAGAATGTATCAAGAGCCCCCAAACTGTCCATTCTCTGGGACGCCTGGGGGGGCTCAGTCAGTTGAGCGTCTGACTCATAATTTCGGCCCTGGTCACGATCTCACGGTTCGTGAGTTTAAGCCCTACACTGGGCTCTGCGCTGACAGCATGGAGCCTGCTTGGGATTCTCTCTCTCTCTCTCTCTCTCTCTCTCTCTCTCTCGCTCTGCCCCTCCCCCACTCACACTCTCTCTCAAAATGAACATTAAAAAAACAAACTGCCCATACTCTGACCTCATTCTCCACCCAGCATTTATCTTAAGGAAATAATCATATATGTAGAGAAGATTTCTGTACAAGATGGTCCATCCCAGGATTATTTATAATAGTGTCAGATGATGCAGTTAGAAAATATTTGTAGAGACCCTTCAATATTGGACAATGTTTAAGAAATATTAATAAAAAGATACTAAAGTATAAAAAAGTAGAACATGAAGTTTTGTATAGCATATATATATACCTACATATGTATTCACATTCCCCACACAGACTTACTGGAGACATACACACAGTCAGATACGAAAATGTTAACTGACCATGGTTTTACTTCTCCTCACTTTTTCAGAATTAAGAACACGCTGTTTGGGGGCCCCTGGGGGGCTCAGTCGGTGAAGCGGCCGACCTCGGCTCAGGTCATGATCTCACAGTTTGTGGGTTCGAGCCCCACGTTGGGCTCTGTGCTGACAGCTCGGAGCCTGGAGCCTGCTTGGGATTCTTTGTCTCCCTCTCTCTCTGCCCCTCCCCCCTTGTTCTCTCTCTCTCAAAAATAAGTATTAAAAAAAAAAAAAGGACATGCTGTTTGTAAAAGGAGGGAACAGAGGTTTGTGAATGAAAAAAAGGACAGGCCGCACACACAGTGGGCCATCGCACTCGTGGATGAGGCCGTTATGTTGTGGCCGTCTAGAAATGGCACACCTCTCCCTGTGTCCCACACACCGGGGACATGCTCACCCCATCCATTACCTAGAACCGTGCTTTATGCAGGAACAAAATCAATGCGTGTTGAAATCATACTAAAAAAAAAAAATCAAGTATGGAGGTATAAGTTACGAAGTCTGGCAGTTAACACATGAGGAAAGAGGTATTTTAAAACCTGGTGGGAAAAAAGGGATTTCACGACAGTACATAAGGAGCTGCCTGACACTGAACCACCCCCGTGAGCTCCCGTGTGATCTGCTGACGGACCTCAGAGACACAGAATCCGTGTGGGTGCAAAGATACCTAAACGAGAAGATCTGACCCTGGCTACTTACATATTTGTGAAACAAAGATTCATTGCCCAGTAAAGACGCCTATCTCATTTGACGTCCACCATGTACAGATACCCACCACCAGTAAACCAGTTAAACGTGTAATAAAACTATTTGCAAGCACTCTGTGAATACGGACTCTCCATAAATGATTAAAACTACTAAAATGTACCGTATAAAAAGCCTTCAGCTCTTACTCTGATTTGTCATACTAAGATGTGGTTTCTACATCCCAAACTGGATGACATTTGTTAAAAATGAAGCCAAAACCTCTCACTTGATGGTTCATTTTTTAGTAAATGGAAGTCTACTAAAGCTTATTTATTTATTTTGAGAGCGAGCGAGCGCATGGCAGAAGGAGACAGAGAGAATCCCAAGCAGCCTCCACACGGACAGCACGGAGCCCAACATGGGGGTCGGAAGTCATGACCTGAGCCGAAATACGGGGTCGGATGCTTTACCGACGGAGGTACCCAGCGCCCCCTAAGTGGGAATCTTTTAAAGAGTGGCTCCTTTCCTAACTGAAAATAGCAAGCACAAATGCCCCCATTACAGTTTCTCCCAATGTAACTGTCCTGCAGGTGGCTGAATACAGAAGCTGTACGAGGACACTCGTAGCTCCTAAGTGGGTCGTTACTAAGCAAGGCCATTTTCTGACAAATACTGATGGTCTATAGATGACGTGTACTGACATCTAAACGAACTTACGCTAACCTGACGGCAAATTTTCCAGGGGTCAGAATGACATAATTCCTCAAGACGATGAAAAACAAACCAACTTGGGGCGGGGGGTTGGGGTGCCTCCCCACCACCTTCTTGGCGGCCTGTCTGAGTATAAGGAGCCTGGGAGAAAGGCAGGGGCCAGTCTGGACCCAGAACTTGCCAGCTGCACGGGGTCACCGCGATTCGGGACCAGAGGTGACGCAGCGTGGCTCCTTTCAAGACTAAGATGTGCATTATCTTCTGGTTTGAGAGTCACACATGCTAGCAGAGAAAGCAGAACAATGAGGATGATTTTCCTCATATTACAACTTAAAAGGAAACAAACGAGGAGAGAACACAGAGAAGTTGTGAGACAAGTTTACCATTTACAATTTGTATTTCCCCAAATATTTCTTTTTCATGATAAGAGAATATAAAGTATTTCTTTGTCTACACTTCAATTTAATTTGATATTTCAAGAAGATTTCCAGACAGGAATACTTTTGTTCACAGCAAGTGGGATCAACAAAGACCATAACTATCCTATCCATTGGGAGCCTGGTAGCAACGGGAGGCTGCTGACAGTCCCCAGGGGCTCCCGGAGAGCTGGACGAGGGGCCATCTGCACAGGTATGGGCGAGGCCAAGACAGCCATGAAGGGACAGAGACGCACCCAGGGCCAGGCAACAGAGGGACGCCCAGGTGGGAGGGGCCAGGCCCACAGGACCGCTGAGCCCACAGGAGGCCGCCCAGCCTGGACCCCCTCCGTCCCTCCACCTGGCCGGCTCCCGCTGCCTCGCCCATAAAGGGCAAGTGGGAGAGCAGGGGAGCAGGGCAGGGAGGCGGCAGGCGAGGAGGAGTGTCCCGGGGATGGCACCAAATGAGCCTGGTCAGCTCGGATTCTGCCACCAAACATAACTAGGTTTTCAGGGAGGGCTCTCCCAGACTGTGGGATCAGGGACGTCGTGGCTCAGGGACTGCCGGCTGGTCTTCCAAGCCGGCACGTTACGGCAGCCTTCGCACTTTGTGTTCAGGGCTCCACACCGTTCTGGGGGTTTTCTCACGCTGATGAACGTGGCTCTCCTGCGTGTACTTCAGCTGTTCCAAGGGACTTAACTACGTAACATGACTTTGTCTTATTCAATAGTAAGGTTTCCAACAGCAGTTTTGGCTAATTCAAACAATACAGCAACAAACATTCTCGAATATGTCCTGTTAAGCACAGGTGCAAGAGTCTCTCTGAAGTATACAATCAGAGGGGGGAATGTTGGGTCCAAGGTGCTGCAAAGCGTTGATGTGATCAGCTCCCGTTACGTTGCTCTGCAAAGTGGGCCTTCCAGCTCACGCCCGCAAGGACACAGGCCGCCTCCTGCACCCTGGCGGACGCCCGGTGCTGCCGTGTTGATGCGGCTGAAATGTACGACCCTCCTGTTGGGACTCACATTTGTGATTCCCAATGAAGATGAGCACCTTTTCCAAGTTTACAGGCTGTCTGGTTTCTGCGAACTGCCTCCTGCTATCATGTGCCCATTTTTCTACTGGGCTGTTTTCATTTCTTAGTCATGAAAGGAAGGTCTTAATATCTATTTCAAACATCTTCTCTCATTCTGTGGCTCACTTTTTAATACTCTTTATGGTGTTTTTGTTGTACACAGGTTTTAAAGTAGTCAAATTTATCCATTTCCCCCTAAAAGTTTTAAGAAATACTTTTCTATCCTGCATCATTAAGAGTCTCCTCAATTTTCTGGAATTTAACAAATTTTGTTTTAATTTATTTGGAATTTATTTTTGAGTGTGCTAAGAAATAAAGATCTTTGTAATTCTTCCCTTTTGAATACCTCACTAATTGCGTGCCAACACTGACTCCTCCTTTCCCTAACAACCTGTAACACGGCTCCTTCCACACAAGTATGTGTGGGGCCCCTCCCCGTACTGAGGCAGGTCCGTGTTCCCTCTCCAGGATCACTCTCCTCCGCTGTCTGTCCCTGCACAGGTGCCAAGTACAAGGCCTAGGGGACATATCCCTGTTCATGCACACCAGGTGTGTGCACACGCACGTGGGCGGTTTATTTCTTCCAGCCTCGAGAGAGCATGGCCTTCAGCTGGACTGGCCTTACAGGTGATGGGGACCTAGCAGGACCGGCCTGTGGTACCCTCTTTCCAGCGTCCTGCGTAGCTCTGGGCAGCCTGACCACTGAGCCAGGGGTTGAGGCTGGAGGAAGGGGAGACGAGGATTCTTGGAAGGACGGGCCAGGACGACCCAGAGCAGTGCTGAGTTCTAATGGCAGGTACCCCCTTCCTTCAAAACGCTGGGACCTCCCCTCAGCAACCTGTGAACCATGACTGGGGATTACACGTGGCCTGCGATTTGAAATTACAATTTTTTATTTTCTCACCGTGCTTCTGGCTATTTTGATCTCATTTTTTTCCTCCTTCTAGTCCCCTTCCTGGAGATCCTCCTCCATTCTCATTATGAGATGTCAAAAGCGTTTGGTGAAGAAATGGTTTTTATAACTACAATTTAAAACATACCCTGTAAAACTTTAAGTTCTTACAAAAATCTCATCATTACTGTAAATGACGTGTAGAACTCTGACAATAAGGTCAGTTTGATATGAGAAAGAGATCTAAATTTAAATAAATGTTCCTTTTTTTTTTTTTTTTTTACGCTAGGAAATAAGATACACTCTTTTTGAAAAACTGAACACAGGAATTCGATGACTTCTAAAAGATGAGAAAAATAGTCCAATAAAAGTCACTCAAGTAACTAACAGTATGTACATAACTTTCCCATCTATGACTCAAAAGGAATCATTAACTCTGTATATGATACCATTACAGGGATTAAAATGTCCTCCACAGGCTATGACATTCATTTCCCTGTAAATTACAGTCTTAAAATGCACGGACGTTACTTAGGAAAATACATTTTGAAACTCTTTCCTAGTCTTGATGATGAGAGGAATTACTTTAGGACATAATTAAAATACCAGGGCAAGGTAATGACTGTTTTTAAGTATTAAAAAAAATTTTTTTTTAGAGAGAGAGGGAGAGAAGGAATCCCAAGCAGGCTCCACACTCAGCATGGAGTCTGATGTAGGGCTCGATCCCACAACTCTGGGATCATGACCTGAGGTGAAGTCAAGAGTCAGACACTCAACCAACTGAGCCACCCCAGCAACCCCCCCACCCTTTTTAAAAATACATACATATTTTTTGGTAATAAGTTTTTGTAAATACATTTTCCACCTTAAATAGGTCTCCTTGTTAGGACTATAATAAAATCTCTCCTGGCTTTAAGTATTTTCAATGTACTAAAAGACCCCAAACCACTGTACCTACTTATTTGTTTCTTAAGAAAAAATTTTTTTAATGTTTACTTTTGAGAGAAACAGAGACAGAATGTGAGTGCGTTAGGGGCAGAGAGAGGGGGAGACACAGAATCTGAAGCAGGCTCCAGGCTCCGAGCTGTCAGCACAGAGCCCGACACGGGGCTTGAACTCACGGACCGCGAGATTATGACCTGAGCCGAAGTCGGAGGCTCAACCAACTGGGCCACCCAGGCGCCCCCCACTGTACATATTTGTTAACAGCAGAAACAATCACAGCAGGTAACAAGATCGCCCATGGAACAAATTGGTTACGATGACTGTGCCCGGTTCCAGGTATACTTTTTTAACTGGTCATTACAGGGGCGCCCGGCTGGCTCTGTTGGGAGAGCGTGCGATTCTTGATCTCAGAATCATGAGTTCAAGCCCCATATGTGGAGTAGAATTTACTTAAAACACAAACCGGTCACCACCAGGTGACACTCCTAGTGCGGCCTATCGCTCATGACGATGTCTTACAGCGGCTGCTTCCAGGCCGGTCAAGGCCAAGACAAGAACCCAACAATGCAAGAACCTCTTCGTTCAGCCCCGGAAATGCTCACCTGTCAAGACCTGTGACTTCATTAACAAACGATAAAGTGTGCAGATATTTAAAAAGTCGTTTCCCCTCCCTTTCAAAAACAGAGTGGGTCCACGTCTTTCCTTCCCAAAGCTTCTTAGCATAGGAATAACTCCAGAATCACTTCAGTAAAAGAAACCCAATAAGGCATTTGATTTACACTTACTAAGAAATTAGACTTTAACTGCTTTATATGTAAAATATCTGCTGACCACCCAAACAAGTGATTCTTACTTGCCTTTTGGAGGACACATACTTCTGTACACGTCATAGAAGATGTGCAAAAAAGAGGCAATTGTGGGGGCATACGACTTCCAGGGGTTCAAAGACCGCCAGAAGCATCTACCCATCCATGTTAAAACGCCTGCAGCTCAGATAGTTTCCTATTACTACTTTCCTGTTAATACCTGGGACTACATCTCTACCTGGATAGTTGCACGAGTTTACTCCTGTTAAGGAACAAGGACTTTTGTGTGCATTTGTGGTGAACCCACCCATTCAACAATAAACCTTTTAAGCCAAGTAGAGACGACGGAGTGTTTTAAAAAAGCAGCATAAAATTATTTCTCTCTAGTTACTATGTTTGATGAAGCATATTTAATCAAAGTATATGTTGCTTTGAGTAATTTGATCGTCTAAAATAATAGCTTTTTAACTAATTAAAAGTATGTTTGTGGGACGCTTTTGGCTGCACAGAACTGGTATCTAATTCAACAAAATTTTATTTCCGTGCAAGGGCTCTAGGTAATACATCTGGAGTAAGTGACTCTAAGGAAACTATGACAAAGGAAGGAAAATATGACGAAGGAAGGAAGGAAGGCAGGACTTATAAAAAACAATTTCGAAACCAAACACGTCATAACTTACGATTAGCTGCTTCAACCCGACAAAAGTCTGCTCCACGGACTCAGCATTTAAGACCCGCCTCTTCGCCGCGGCTCTCTCACCCAGGAAGCGAAGCATCAGGTCTTTAACTGCATCCCCCTTGAAGGAACGGAAGAAAAATACGTCAAGACAATAAAATGTTAATTAAACTCAGCTAACCAGAACCCATAACTAAATGAGATTCCTTTTCTCTCCAACGGTGTATGGAGGTTAAAACGTGCCTACAGTAGTAACATTTCAGCTGCCCAGATGCTGAAGCATCACAGCCTTTGATCAAATGTGTATTTTAGACCTGCCCTTGCAGAGAAGTGGTAAATCCCCACCCCCTGCGGCTGGCCGACAGGAGACATACCACGCCAGGAGGAGGGCTTCGCGTGGGCCCCCGAGGGGTGAAGAGACATCACAGAGAACAAAGGGCCGGGTCCGCACGGAGGTGGGCTGGCCTCGGCAACGTGCCAGTTTGCCTGGGTCTCTGGGAAGGCCTCTGGGACCCGGCTAGAGACATCATTCGTGGCCTGGGCGCCCCTCCCCCCAGGGCTAAGCACACCCCAAGCCCGAGGAAGTGAGAAGAGTCCCCCGCCCTCAGGTCCTTCAGCACCCGTTCAGCCAGGCCCCCTGCTTACAGGAGGGTGCTGTCTGCCAGAAAAGGGCCCCACGGGCCTCTGTGACCCGATCCCCAGTGACACGCCCCGCAGACAGGGCGGAGGGGCGCAGGTGGAACCTGATGGCTGGCGAGGGTGTGGGGGAAAGGGAAGCCCAGCGCACAGCTGCTGGGACCTAGGACTCTGCAGCCGCCGTGGAAAACAGCGTGGGGTTCCTCCAGAAGTTACACATATAGCCACCTTACGGCCCGGCAGTTCCACTTCCGGGCATTGGTCCCAAGGAAACAAAAACGCCAACTTGAGAAGATGTCTGTGGGGCACCTGGGTGCAGGGCTGGCTGAGCGGCCGACCTCGGCTCAGGTCATGATCCCAGGGCTAGGGAGTCTGAGCCCCGCACTGGGCTCTACGCTGTCAGCGTGCAGCCTGCTTGAGATTCTCTCCCTGTCCTTCTCTCTCCCCATCTTTCTGTCTCTGCCCCTCCCCTGCTTGTGCTCTCTCTCAAAAGTAAACATTAAAAAATAAAACAAAGGGGTGCCTGGGTAGTTCAGTCGGTTAAGCGTCTGGCTTCAGCTCAGGTCATGATCTCGCAGTCCGTGAGTTCAAGTCCCGAGTCAGGCTCTGTGCTGACGGCAGGGAGCCTGTTTGGGCTTCCCCGTCTCCCTCTTTCTCTGCCCCACCCCCGCTCACCATCTTTCTCTCTCTCAAAATAATGAAACATTTAAAAAGAAAAAAGGAGGGGCGTCTGGGTGGCTCAGTCGGTTAAGCATCTGACTTCGCCTCAGGTCTTGATATCTTGGACCGTGAGTTCGAGCCCCGCGACGGGCTCTGTGCTGACAGCTCAGAGCCTGGAGCCTGTTCCAGATTCTGTGTCTCCCTCTCTCTCTGTCTCTCTCTGTCTCAAAAATAAATAAACGTTAAAAAATTAAAAATAAAATAAAATACACCCCTGCTTTAAAAAAAAAAAGAGATGTCTGCACCTGCATGTTCATAGTGGTGTTATTTCCCCCAGTGAAGACGTGGAAACAACCCATGTGTCGTGGACGGATGAAGAGGGAAAGAGGAGGGGGTGTATTTGCACACGGCCACAGTTCTCAGCCATAAGAAGAGAAGGAAATCTTGACATCTGTTTCCATATGGATGGACCTTGAGGGCATTATGCTAAATGAGATAAGTCAGAGGGAGAGACAAATCCTGTAGGATCGTGATCACTTACAGGTGGAATCACAAAAACACAAAAACCGAAGCAGCAAAGCAGCTTCTAGGTACAGAGAACACAGTGGTGGTCGCCAGAGGCAGGGGCGGGGAGTGGGGGCGGGCCAAATGGGACAGGTGGTCAGGTGCTAGAAACTTTCCATCACCACACAACCAGGGCGCGGGGATTAACGGACGGGTGCGGAGCCGGAAGGAACCAGACAGCGGTGTGTACTTGCAAAGTTCTCATCACAAGAAAAATACTGCCGTAACTGTGGAAGGTGACGGATGTAAACCAGACCGACTGTGACCGTTTCGTGATACAGACAAATAGTGACTCGAGTTACACACTTGAAACTAACACAACGTGTCAGTTATTCCTAGATAGAAAAATAAATTTTCAAAAGAGAAGAAAAAACAAAGGGAAGATGGAAGGGGGAGGGGCCGAGGAGACAGTGGTTTGGCCAGGCCAGGAGAGGAAGGACTCCCAAGGCTGCAATGACCATGGAGACGTCCGACCTGGGGGAGGTGTGCAGGAGGACAAGACTAAAACCTCTCCGTCTCGGCGAGCGGGACTCGCCTGCTCCCCGCCCAGGCTGATGCTAATGGCGCAGGGGAGCACCAAGAGCACACGGGGACTGAGGACGGAGAGGAAGTCAGTGTGCACACCCTACAACTGCCCAGGTCCTTCCTACTGTCTCCCTACCCTCGGTGTGCGCCAGCAAGGGTCATCTTTCATTATCGTTCCAGATGGCGACACTTCAAAGGCACCACAGTGCGGGCGATGTGTGCAGGGGTCTGTGGCTGCCCTTCCCCCATTAAGGGGGAGGGTGGCTTTGGCGGGGTTCCAGGTCACATGTCTGGTTGTGGCCCCGGGCGCCGAGCCACCCCTCCTGCATACACAGGGGCAAAGATGGAGAAGCGGCAGTTTTAAGGTTTTCTGCCTTCAGACAGTGAGGCTGAATGCCTCCCATGCTGCAGCCACAGAGGTGGCTAACTGGTCTAGAGGGACAATTACAGGGCAGAATGAAAGGAGCTCAGCCAGATGGCTCCATAAAGCTTTGCAGGAACGTGACTCTGTCTGGGCCAGAGGAGCTTCGAGCCAGGAAAGGGCCACTTCGCATCCTGATGCTGCAGAGGGAGGGCCATTTTAACCCCTTCATCCCTGCAATGGCCTCCGTTAACTAGACCACGCTGCAAAATCTTCTCCCCGTGAAATACTCTGCTGGTTGACATTTCGGCTGGCACAGGAAGTTCCTGGGACGTGAGCATCTGTGTGACAAACACATATCGCACCCACGAGAGCCCAGGGGTGTGCCTGCTGGTGCTGTCACTAAGTGGAGGGGGTCACGGCACAGGGGCCACGGCCCCTAACTGCACGTCCTCCTGCGGTCACTGGAGAGAGGGGTGCAAGCTTCCCCCGCTTCGGGCTTTCGTCAGAGCCATGCTGCTGCACCTGAGGCAGGGCCGCTTCAAATCAGCAAACTTGTAGGTGAGGGACTAGTGCACCCAAGGCCAGGGCAGGGAATGTGAAGAGACAGCAGGGGAACAAGCCAGGACTCAGGCAGGCGACGGGGAGGATGCCTGTTCCCCCCCGTTGTATGTGTCGTGCAGAGCAGCGGCTGACTTCTGCTCACAGATGGCTGCAGGCCATCACGCCTCCTGCAGAGAGGGGACAGTTCAGCAGTCCCTCCTGGATTCTAGTGGACAAAGACGAAACGCAAACCAGGGCAGCCGACTCAAGAGTACAGACTTTCCTGTCTGGGACACCTGAAGACACAATGGGCGTGGGGCAGCGGTGCTGGAAAGGGAGCGGCCCCTGCGCCCGACCCGGCACACACGGAGCTCTGTGCATGGCTCCAGGGGACCGGCTCTGGAGCCTTCTGTCCTCCCGCTCTGGTGTGTGTTCTCTCCCGGGGTAAGCAAAACCACCCAACGAACAACATCACACACACAAAAGTAAACAAAACCCCAAACTGGTGGAAAATGGAAAACAGTGCAGCCACTGCAAGACGGTTTGGACGCTTCTCACAGCGTGGAACACAGGCTGCCACGTGACGAGCGCTCCCGCTCCTCGGTGTGAGGTACGCACTCAAGAGAAAAGGAAATGGGTCCACACAGAAACCTGCTCACGGGTGTTCAGAAGGAGCAGTGCTCACAACAGCCAAAAAGTGGAAAGAAGTCAAATGTTCATCAGGGGAGGAGTGGGTAGGTGAAACGTGAACAGTCATAACCTGGAACGCTATTTGACGATAAAAAGGAACGGGGTCCCGTCCGTGCTACAAAACGGACGACTCTTGAAGACGTCATCATGAGTGAAAGAAGCCAGTCAGGAAGGACCATGTGTTGTGGGATCCCATTTGTAGGAAACGTCTAGAACAGGAGAATCTGGAGAGACAGAGATCAGTGCTTGCCCGGAGCTGGGCTGGGCGGGGGGAGACGGGAAGAGAGAGTGAAAGCATTTGGGCTTCTATTCGGGAGACACAAATGTTGCGAAAACCGGTGGTGATGGCTGCATAATCCTCTCAGAAGGCTAAAAACCAGCGAACCGTGAGAAGTGTGAACTGTGTGGCATGTGAACTGTATTTCCATATAGCTGTAGAATCAAAACCAAATCTACACCTCTTTTCTTGTGAGGCCCTAAACAAATCGGAATTTGAGAGATGCTTTTCCAGGGAAAGCAGTCTGACATTGTCACAAAACGGCTTGGACGGGCCTCTCCAGATCTTCCACACACATGGGCCTCAACTCAGGTAAACAAACTTAGACGAGCGCCCGAGGAAAGGCCCGTCTGTGAGTGTGTGAACGCAGGCGGCTGAGTGACTTCTGCTTCTGTCTGTTCCACAGTAGCTGGGACTGGACTGTCCCAGAGTAAAAGAGTGATGACACAACAGCTTTCAGACACGGAAGAGGATGGGGCTCTACGAGAAGGGAGAAGGGGATCTGAACTCTTGAATTCATAGGCACTTTTGGACCACCGTGTGGGGAGGAGTCCCAAGCAGAGCACGGTGAACCTGTTGAGGTGAGGAGACAAAGGTGGGGCTCCCAGAAGCTCAGGGGGCTAGAATTTGCAAGAGGGAGCCCGCACAGGAGGGAGCCCTGGGAAGGAGGGGGCCCTGTGCAGGAGGCAGTCCTGGGAAGGAGGGGGCCCTGTGCAGGAGGCAGTCCTGGGAAGGAGGGGGCCCTGTGCAGGAGGGAGTCCTGGGAAGGAGGGGGCCCTGTGCAGGAGGCAGTCCTGGGAAGGAGGGGGCCCTGTGCAGGAGGGAGTCCTGGGAAGGAGGGGGCCCTGTGCAGGAGGCAGTCCTGGGAAGGAGGGGGCCCTGTGCAGGAGGGAGTCCTGGGAAGGAGGGGGCCCTGTGCAGGAGGGAGTCCTGGGAAGGAGGGGGCCCTGTGCAGGAGGGAGTCCTGGGAAGGAGGGGGCCCTGTGCAGGAGGGAGTCCTGGGAAGGAGGGGGCCCTGTGCAGGAGGGAGTCCTGGGAAGGAGGGGGCCCTGTGCAGGAGGGAGTCCTGGGAAGGAGGGGGCCCTGTGCAGGAGGGAGTCCTGGGAAGGAGGGGGCTCTGTGCAGGAGGCAGTCCTGGGAAGGAGGGGGCCCTGTGCAGGAGGGAGTCCTGGGAAGGAGGGGGCCCTGTGCAGGAGGCAGTCCTGGGAAGGAGGGGGCCCTGTGCAGGAGGGAGTCCTGGGAAGGAGGGGGCCCTGTGCAGGAGGGAGTCCTGGGAAGGAGGGGGCCCTGTGCAGGAGGGAGTCCTGGGAAGGAGGGGGCCCTGTGCAGGAGGCAGTCCTGGGAAGGAGGGGGCCCTGTGCAGGAGGGAGTCCTGGGAAGGAGGGGGCCCTGTGCAGGAGGGAGTCCTGGGAAGGAGGGGGCCCTGTGCAGGAGGGAGTCCTGGGAAGGAGGGAGCCCTGTGCAGGAGCCTGAGCCCACTGTGGAGCACTAAGCAGTATGTGCACAGGGTGACACTCTGGAAGATGGGGCAAGATGACAAGGGAGCCGAACGATTCTCAGAGCTCACGCAGGCCGAAGATGTCCAGGTCAGGCCAGCTATTTGCGGCACTCTCGCTGAACACTGAGGCTTCGAGCAGATGTCAGAAAGGTCACCTAACAGTGGAAGCTACTCTAAACTCACCCTAAGAAGCTTAAAAACAAACCTGGAAAAAATCAACTAAATCTGCACATGACTTCCCTGCCTCCCAGGACAAAGCACACGTCTTTTTGCAGATGACAAAATACAGACTTTCAAAAACACTAAACCCACAATGTCTGTCCTCTAATCAAAAATTACCAAACATGTGACAAAACAGGCACGTGTGACCCAGAACCAAGAGAAAATAGAAATACAAACAGACCCTGAGATTACAGAGATGATGGAGAACCTTAAAACAGCTATTATAAATGTGCTTGAGAATCTAAAGTAAAACTTCAACATAGCAAATAAAGAAAACGACATTAAAAAAGAACCAAACGCAAATTCTGGAGGAAAAAACTACGAAGGCTCCGCTGGAAAGCATCAACTGCAAACTAAAAAGTACAGAAGAGAAGATATATGGACTTAAGAAAATAACAGCAGGAATTTCAACGTTAAGCAAAAAGAGAGAAAAGACTGAAAAGCAAAAAGAAATCCTTTGTGACCTCTTTGGCGATAGCAAATAATACGTGGAATCTCAGTCCCAGAAGTGGAGACGGGGGAGCGGAAAACTGAAGAACTATTTGAACAAGTAAGGACCAAAATATTCCCAAACTGGTGAAAACGACAAACCAACAAGGTCGAGTCCCAAGCAAGATAAACATAAAAGAAAACCATGTGAAGGCCTATCAGGGTCAAACAGCTGGAAACCAGGGATAAAATCTTAAACTCAACTGGAGGAGAGCATGTACTTAGGTACAGGGGAGCAAAGGTGAAAATTATAATAATGATTATTTATTCTTGAGAGAGAGAGAGAGAGAGAGGGAGAGGATCTCAAGCAGGCTCTGAGCTGTCAGCACAGAGCCTAGTGTGGGGTTTGAACCGAAAAATCTTGAGTTCATGACCTGAGCCGAAGTGGAACGCTCAACTGACTGAGCCACCCAGACGCCCCAAAGATAAAAATTATTAGAAACTTCACGTTCCGAGCACGTTGGGAGGGCATCTCTGAAGTGCTAAATGGGAAAAACATCTGTCAACCTTGAACTTTATACTGTAAACATACTGCACATCCAGAAAAAAAATAACCTTTAAGAATGAAAACGAAGATCACACAACTAAAGCTGAGAATATCTGTAGCTGGTAGTCCTGAGTAACAGGCACGTCTTTGGCTTCCAGGAGGTTCCTGACACAGGACTTGGAACGGCCCGGAAGGGCGATTTCATGTAGACGGTGGGTTTCCCCGAGGGGACTCCTGTCAAATCCCACTGCGGGAAAGGGGCGGGGGAGGAGAGAACTGGGGACAGGAGAGGGGGTGGTGGAAGGATCCGGTCTCCAAGGGTGCGTCAGGTGCGCCAGGCAAACAATTCTCTACTTCCGTTCCTTACTCGTTCTGAACTACTTCCCCACAAACTTCCCATTTACTTCTTGAAGAACAGAGGCCATGGGGCCCCTGGGCGGCTCAGTTGGTTAAGCACCCGACTTCGGCTCAGGTCATGGTCTCACGGTTTGTGGGTTTGAGCCCTGTGTTCGAGCAGAGCCTGGAGCCTGCTTCGATTCTGTGTCTCCCTCTCTCTCTGCCCCTCCCTCACTCACACTCTGTGTCTCTCTCTCAAAAATAAACATTGAAAAAAAAAACACAAAAAAATAGAACAGAGGCCACGGACGCCACAATGAACTAAAAGAGCCTGTCCTCCTCCTGACATCACTCTGGTGGGATGGTGTGACGCACGCTCTTTAAGCCGCTAACTTAGTGCAGACTGCCATGGATGTCACTTTGTAAAGAAACAAATTCAAAATCTTCTCAACTTTTACCCCACAGGAAGGCAATTTTTAATTAGGTACCAGTAGGTGAGCAATTTGGAAAAACGTCAAACATGAGTGCCTTAGAAAGCTGATTGTGCATGAACAAGTCTGCGACAGTAACAGTGACGAAGGCGAAACTCAGTTACAGGTAAATCTGCGACATGGTCTTAAAAGCTTGGTGTGCACAGAAAGTTAACAGAAAAGCCAATCTTTCGTCTTCTGGCAAATACACCAGCCCGTCCATTCAAGGTTAACCGTACGGTTTTCCTTCTCTGTTTTGGGAATGAAAGGTTCTTTGAAGGGTGATATACAAGGGAACACACATCTAGCACATTTGCTACGTGGGAGGGTCAAAGGTACTTTGGGAACTGTTCTTCGTTCAAATTTCAACTCACCACGAGGTTCCCGAAACAGCCACTGTGAACTGCAAGACGTTACGGAGGGACTCTTGCAGGAAATAAAGGAAGAAACACTGCCTCCTCCTTGTCCCCCCACGTTCTGCCCGAGCAGTGGGAGCTCCCGAGTCCTTGCTGACTCGTGGAACGTTCTGGGTATTTCACGGTTAGCAGCGTGGAATTGGGGAGGGAAGTCACAGCAGCTTTAAAGCGGGGGAGGACCTATGCCAGGGTCTCCTACGTGACTCAGTCCAGGTGCAACCAGCAGAGAGCTTCGGTGCTCGTGTTTCCTGACTCAAGAATGACTGACATTTTGGGCAGGACGACCGTCATGGTCTGACCCTAACCAGCCTGCCCCATGTTCAGCGTTCGTGGCCCCGTCCATGAAACGTCACACGCTCACCCCAGGCCTCTTGCCAACCGGGAGAGAATTACAATCAGTGGGAGAAGCAAACTGCAAACCACACACTCTCTGGAGAGGAAGCGCCAGGAAGCCGGTCCCAACGAGGTCCCGGGAACCGAGCAGCAGAGCACAGAGACCCCAGGAAGGGGGCAGGGAGGAGACGAGAGGCAGAACATGAAGGCCCCCACCACGGGTACAGCGGATGCACGCGGGGCCAGGGAAGGACCGTGTGGAAACGTCAACCTAATCCCACGGGTCCCAGTGTCCCCCGGACTCAGAGCCCGTAAGTGGGATGCATTAGAAAGATCCCGCAAGGGTAAGCACATGTTCAGTAGCTCAGCCTGAGCGGGTGGAGGGGACGCCTCGAACACCGTCCCGTCGACAGCACGCGCGCGGCAAGTGTGGGTCTGGTGCCTGAACAGCCGTCGAGACCACCATGCGAAGTGTCCAAAGCCTGTGGGCTCGCGCTTCTCGGGCCCTAGAAAATAACTAAGGGCTCCATGTCCCCAGTGGGGCACTCGTCCCGGGCTCAGCGGCTCACCAAGGTTTACCAACATATACCAACACGCACTGGGCTTTCCGACCCAGCCGGGTGTGTGCAGCGGGGCTGCGGGAGACCGCCGGTCCCGCCTCCAGTTCTGGGAGGACACACACGCGCAGGACACGCGGCTGCAGCCTGGCCGGGGCGGCGCCCCCCACGCACCGGGCCGGGCAACAGCTGACGACCCCCCTGCGATCTGCCCGATGTGCTGCAACCGCCAGCCAGCCAGCGACCTGACTGTACAGTCGGTGTCGTGTGCGTGTCGTGCGTGTAAACGTTTTTACCGCACGGCGCACGCTTCAGGCCATTTTGTACTCAGGCTTTCAAATTTAATAAGAATCTCATTGGGGCGCCTGGGTGGCGCAGTCGGTTAAGCGTCTGACTTCAGCCAGGTCACGATCTCGCGGTCCGTTGAGTTCGAGCCCCACGTCAGGCTCTGGGCTGATGGCTCGGAGCCTGGAGCCTGTTTCCGATTCTGTGTCTCCCTCTCTCTCTGCCCCTCCCCCGTTCATGCTCTGTCTCTCTCTGTCCCAAAAATAAATAAAAAACGTTGAAAAAAAAAATTAAAAAAAAAGAATCTCATTAAACATTCTGTTATCTCATCATTCCTATTTTATTTTATTTATTTATTTTTAAAGTTTACTTATTTATTTAGGGAGAGTGCACATGCACACGTGGCAGAGGGGCGGAGAGGGAGACAGAAAACCCAGGCGGGCTGCACGCTGTCAGGGCGGATCCTGACTCAGGGCTCTGTCTCACAAACCGAGAAATCATGACCTGAGCCCAAATCAAGTGTCAGACGCTCAGCCGACTGAGCCGCCCAGGCGCCCCTGAACCATCAGTTTTAATATCTTATTACCTGCAGAAACATCCGTTATAAAAATGAGTCTTATGTATTCAACCAGCCTCTTGAAAAAGGACCCTGAGGTCGTTTCAGATGCTTTGCAGTAATAAACCCCACTCCGACGGACATCCCAAAAGCTGGGTATTTCTATGCCAGTGACGTTATTTCCTTAGAAAAAAAATTCCTAAGACTGGTATTTCTGGATCAAATAACATACACATTCGGATGCTGATTTAAAAACTTTACTTAAAAAAGTTTGTAACAATTTATGGTCCCATCAGGGCTGCCCAAGACAGACTATTTTCCCACACTTGAACAAACATGGAATAATCATGAATGAAATGACTAATTAGGTATCAAAAAATGGAGGAAGCGCCTGGGTGGCTCAGTCGGTTAAGCGTCCGACTCTAGGTTTCGGCTCAGGTCATAATCTCACAGCTCGTGAGTTCAAGCCCCACAACGGGCTCTGCGCTGACAGCGTGGAGCCTGCTTGGGAGTCTCTGCCTCCCTCCTTCCCTCCCTCTCTCTGCCCCTCCTCACTCACTCTCTCTCTCTCTCTCTCTCTCAAAATAAATAAACATTAGGGGCGCCTGGGTGGCGCAGTCGGTTAAGCGTCCGACTTCAGCCAGGTCACGATCTCGCGGTCCGTGAGTTCGAGCTCCGAGTCAGGCTCTGGGCTGATGGCTCGGAGCCTGGAGCCTGTTTCCAATTCTGTGTCTCCCTCTCTCTCTACCCCTCCCCCGTTCATGCTCTGTCTCTCTCTGCCCCTCCCCCGTTCATGCTCTGTCTCTCTCTGTCCCAAAAATAAATAAAAAACGTTGAAAATAAAATTTAAAAAAAAAATAAAAAAAATAAACATTAAAAAAATAAGATAATGGAAAATGGAAATAATCTCATTGTCTTTGATTACTAGATTGAACTCTTCTATGTTACTGTTTATTCTCTATAACATTCAGACATTTTTGTGATTTTTTATTTTGGAGGGAGCATTCATATTTTTCTTAATGAAATGTATAAAACCTCTTTCTACATAAAGCACGTTATTTGGTAAACAACAAAAAAAAGGAACGGGGCTTATTTGCTGAAGCTTAAATGTCACAAATAACGTGCTCACACAAGGTTCACAGCTATTTCTGAGAATTCTGATGTAACTATATACCTTGCGGGCGTTCACTTCCAAGACTCTGATTAGTGCCTTAAACACATTTTATTAGGGAAATCAACGGAGTTCCAAATTGACTAGAGACATAACGCGGACACTCAAAATGAGAATTTTAGGAATTGCTGGACAAGGCAGATTTTTCAGTCCTTGAAGGTGTTTTTACATGTGTGTATACACACATGCACACACATACACACATGAATGGGGGGTGAGTGAGAAGCCGGGGAAAACAGAATGAGATGGAAAGGAGCCGGATGTGGACACGGGCGACCTATTTCACTGGGAAGTGCCCTGCGAGGTGGCCCGCACCTACCTGGATGTTGTCGAACTTGAGGCCCGGCATGGTGAGGCTCTCCTTGTCTACGAACACCGTGCTGTACTGTTGGGTTGCCACTGAAATCAAGATGTCCCGGGTCCCCTCCCCGGGGAGCCAGGCATCGCTCCTGCGGTCCATCTCGCTCATGCTCAGGGCGGTGGCAAAGGGGTCCTCGCTCCCTGCAAACACAGCCTGGATCTGGGAAAACGGTTTTGGAGACTGAGGAATTTCTAGGGAAGCCGTGGGAACGGCGGACTCTGACTTTTCAATCCCTGGGGAGAGACAGGGCGCAGCGGAACCCGGGGATCTCTGTCCCACTGGAGTGGAGAGCGAAGACCGTTTCTCGGGAACGGAAGAGCCCGCGTTGGGGTTACTGACGGAGATGAAAGTGGACGTGGTGAAGGAATCAAAGAAGTCCGAGGCCAAGGAACTAGAGTTGCTGGGGTCACCAAAGAATTTACTGAGGCTGGGGCTTGGCTGGACCGCCTGGGGAGGGGTCTTGGCCGCCGCGTCGCTGGCACCGCCACAGCTCGGAGACTTCACCATCTGGGACTGGAAGCCGTCCCGCAGCAGCAGGGGCGGCTGGGAGCGGGCGAACGACTGGCTGAAAATGGTGCACACGGGCACGGGCTCCTCCTCACGAGGGGACTGCCTGCAAGGCGGGCTGTGCCCCCGCCCCTCCGGGCCCGGGTCCTCGGCACCCTCTTCTCCCAAGGCGGGAGCACCTTTTACTTCTTCGAGCTCTGGGTCGGGGGTCGCGTCAGAGCCGCCTTTAGATGCATGGTCTCCCCCGTCTCCGTCGCTTCCAGTGTCATTGCTCAGCGCGTCGACTGCTCCTTCACCCACCAGACTTTCCGGTCTGGGATCAGCGTGACCGTCTGCAGGCTCCACGACATCCTGCAAACAGCCCAGCTCACCTGTGTCGTCCTCGCTATTGTTAGGAGAGTCAGAAATGAGGACACTCTCCATCATGTGCTCATTAAGCTTATCTACAAAATGATTAGAATCTTCTGATATAGTCTCGTTCTCTTCAGACCCAAACTCGTCTCCACCGAGGTCGATGGTCTCCTCGTGATAAAGGAGCTGGCCCTGTTCTCCCTGCGGAGTGGTGCTCCCGGCTCGCCCATCAGCCGGGAGAGATTCCTCGGCCGCGCTCTGGCTGGCACCGTTAGCGTTCTCCATGGTCCTGAAGCCAAGACAGAAATGAACCAACCTCATCAGCTTTCCACCTCCGTCATTACTGAGCTGGCTTAAACTTTAGACAAATGGTGGCCACATGACATTATACATTTGCCCAAATCCACGGAAGGCACACCGCCAACGGTGAACCCTAAGGTAAACCGTGGACTCTGGAGGATAATGATGTGTCCGTGCAGGTGCACTGCATGTAACTGTGGGGGAGACACAGGGCACACGGGAAACCTCTGAACCCCTGGCTCAATTTAGCACCAAACCTCCAGCTGCTCCAAAAAATTAAGTCTATTAGAAAATCTTTGTCAGTTACATATTCGAAAGACTCCATTTCTCCAGCCATCTATCAACTGACTGATCACGGTAAAAGACACACCCCATCTATATTACTTACCGTCTTAACCATTTTTTGAGTTTACAACTAAGTGGTGTCACGTGCATTCAGTGTGCAACCACCACCACCGTCCATCCCCAGAACTCTTGTCATCTTGCAAACTGAAACAATGTCCCCGTTAGGCACCACCTCCCGGGGCCCTCCTTCCCCACCCCCGCTGCCAGCTCTGATAACCGCCTTCTACTTCATGACTCCCTGGACTTCATTACTCTACGTACTTCACTTAAGTGGGACGCCATGGTACTTGTCCTTTTATGACTGGCTTATTTCACACAGTGTAACGTCCGCAAGGTTCACCCAGGTGGTCGTATGTCAGAATTCCCTGATCATTTAAGGCTGAACAATACCCCATTGTGTCTACACATTTTTTTAATCCACTCATCCACTGACGAACACTTGGGTCACTTCCACACGCTGGCTACTGTGACTGCTGGTAGGAACATGTGTGTACAAACATCTCGGGGTCCCCACTTTCAATTCTTTTGGGTATACACCCAGTAGCAGGATTGCTGAATCTTACGACAATTCTATTTTTAATTGTTGTTTGAACAGTCAACAAAGCGTTTTCCATAGTGGTTGCATTCTGTGAGACCGTGCATAAGGATTTCGATTTCTCAGCGTCCTTGACGACACCTGCTATTTTCTGACACTGGCCATCCTAATGGGGGTGAGGTCTCCAGCTCTTTAAACCCTAAGTGTTCTTTAAGATTCACTTGAAGACGTCCTCTTCCAACCTGTAATAATCTCTCCACATCCTCCCTGAGGCACACTGACTGCTAGAGCTGATGGCAGCAAACTGGACCAGTTACTAGCACACACCGGGCCCTCGGCACCGATCTAAGATTTGTGCGTGTACATTCTTCCTGGATTCAGAACCACCCTGAGACCTACTCCATCGGGCAGATGAGGAGGCTGACGCCTGCAGAGCTCATGCAGCTTGCTCAACGCTGTGCCGCTAGTAAGCTGAGAAACCAGGGCCAGTTACAGCTGAAATGCTGTGTGGACACGGGATGGCAGAGGCCACAAAATGAAACGAAGAGTTTAACGTCTAAAGAAAATGCCTCCTTTTCCTAAAGGACTTTTTGAGCAAACGTTACCGTATATAGTTCTATTCTTCTAGGGAACAAATCCCAGTTAAGAAAGATGAGGGTTTTTCTAGGAAAAAATAAAATGCCTTCTTGGTCTTCACAAAGCATGGTCTTTAGATGAGATGACTTTTTGCCAACACTTTGACACTGCCCCAAATCAGCAGCCCTTCTTTGTTAAAGCCTGGCCACCCTGAGATCTACACACAAGGGCATTTTACTTTTTTTTAAATTTTCTTAACGTTTATTTATTTTTGAGAGAGAGAGAGAGCATGTGCTGGGCAGGGTCAGTGAGAGACGGAGGCACAGAATCGGAAGCAGGCTCCTGACTCTGAGCTGTCAGCACAGAGCCCGACGTGGGGCTCGAACCCACGGACCGCGAGATCATGACCTGAGCCAAAGTAGAATGCTTAACCAACTGAGCCAGGTGCCCCCAAACAAGAGCATTTTAAAGCAGATAATCAAAGTTGAGCACTTTGGAGAAGTGTCTTGTCCAGCATTGTCAGTTACCGATTCCCTATTTATTACACATCTCTCCGATCATTAGCTAAAAATGAGTCAAAAACACAACGGACAAGGAACAAAAGCCTTGCTCTGGTAATGTTTCACAGCAAGGCGGAATGGAGGCTGCCTGGGGAACATGAGGAGTGGACGTGCCTAGTCACGTGCAGGACGGGAACAAACACGACTTCCTCTCGCCTCTGCAGAAGCTGAACGAGATGCCGTCGTGCCCTCACGTACAGAAGGGGACACCGAGAATCAGAGCAGTGACAGGACTCATCTACAACCACTGGTAGTGGGCGTCCGGCTGGCTCAAGTGATAGAGCACACGACTCCTGATCTCAGGGTTGTGAGTTCGAGCCCCACCTTGGGTGTAGAGGGCACTTAAAAATGCAATCACTGGTTGTAGGTGACCCTGCCAGGAGTGGAGTTTGGTCCTTCCTGCCTAACTTCGTGAGGACCTAGGACCCTGGCCCCTAGTGCCGCGCCTGGTACGGAGATGCTGTGGCCGCAGCTGGTGCCAGGACCGAGCCTGTCTCAGAACAAACGGTTCAGACGGGAACCCCGGAAATCACAACACGACACTAATGGCTATCTGTAGAATAACGTAGGGTATGAGAAAAGGTCTGATACATGTAATTACAGGGAAAGGTAAAGAATATCGGAACTGGCAAAATCGCAGCGTTTTCTTCACACGCAGGAAGAGTGGAGAACGTTCTACTCTCAAAATACACAGAAATAACTGCCAGTCAAGGTTAATCTGTATGTATTAGATCAAGACGGACTGACTAGGGTCCCGTAGGAAAGACTGTCCACAGGTAACAGAGTTACTTCCCACAAGGCACAGGATAAGAGAAGGCTACTTACTAGGCGAGACCCATTCGTTATGTGGACTGGATACTTACAGCAAGAAACAGCACTTCAGCAGTAAAGAAACACAGACTCAAACTATGATCTAAAAAAAGGTTATGAAAGAGGTGGATTTTTAGAAATGCCAGTTCTTAGGGAATTTGGGGGGAAACTTATTTATTGATAGTGGGAATGTAACTTTTCCGCACAACAGCTAGACAAAGGATACAACGCTCTGACCCAGCAACTGGGTTTGCCAATTCACCTGAGATGTTTTTATTTTCATTTACCTATACTTCCAAAGAATTTTTTATTTTTTTATCTTTTAATGTTTATTTATTTTTGAGAGTCTGAGAGAGACAGAGCACCAGTGGGGTAGGGGTAGAGACAGAGGGAGACATAGAACCCAAAGCTGTCAGCACACTGCCCGATGTGGGGCTTGAACTCATGAACCACGAGACCACGACCTGAGTCAAAGCTGGACACTTAACGGACTGAGCCACCCAGGCGCCCCATATCGAAAATGTTTTTAAAGAAATAATATTCTCAGCGGAGCACCTGGGTGTCTCAGTCGGTTGAGCGTCCGACTTTGGCTCAGGTCATGATCTTGCATTCGTGCCCCATGTCGGGCTCTGTGCTGACAACTTGGGGCCTGGAACCTGCTTCGGATTCTGTGTCTCCCTCTCTCTCTGCTCCTCCCCTGCTCATACTCTGTCTCTCTCTCAAAAATTATAAATAAAGATTAAAAAAAATTAAAAAAAAAAGATAAAATTCTCAAAAGAAGAAAGCTAAGTTAAAAAACAACATTTGAATCAGTGCTTGTTTGTAACTATGTTTTGATTCTCTTCAGAAACCTCACTTCTTATCCAATCTAATTTAGAAAATCAATATTTCCTAGTGAAAAGGTTCACAAAGACGCTGCCCAATCCAGAGCAAAAACTGTATTGTTAATCCTAATTTCTGAATAGAAACTACGTATTTATAAAAAAAAACCACTGCCAATGGGCTGCCTGCAATGCCCTGCAGACCAGGAACCAATACTCACGGTGTGCTCCCGTGTCAGACAGCAGGGTAACTCAGACCACTATGCTCTCAGGAACCCGGCCCTAGGCAACCACAGAGAGAAAACTAAGTAACTCACACACGCACTTGAGCAAGCTGCACTATGGCATGGGGTGGAGGGGGGATTCCGGACAGAAAAGGATAGCCTGTGAGCCTCCCGAGTTTTCTTACGTCTCTCAGCTGGAGACCTTACAAGGTTCTTTCCTTGTCATTTTCCCCCTTCTCTTCTAAAGGTACGTTTCCTGTAAATAACTTCCAACAAACTTTGAGTGGATATAAATCATTTATAACATGTGGCTGAGACAATACACTCTAACATTTACTCCTCTCCCGTTTAGGGGTAATATTCTGAAATTTGTCACACTCTTGTTTTTCATTTCCTACACGTTTACTTCCTCAAACAACATTTTGCTTAGTTTTTTTTTTTTCTTCGTTTTTGACTTAATTTCCCCTCTCAACTTCTAACCTGAGATTCAACCTCAAAAGTAGTGCGAAGCTGGAATTAATTCGTCTGTGCTGTTGACGAGGCTGCTGTGTGATGGCACCACACACGATCTGTTCCAGCGCTGACGGGTTTCTGATACTATAGACAGTGTTGTTGGGAACGTTCTTATACACGTCACCTGGTGCACACAAGCAAATTTCCTCATGTCGTTAAACGTTACATGTGGGGCGCCTGGGCGGCTTAGTTGTTTGAGCGTCTGACTCCTGGTATCAGCTCGGGTCACGATCCCAGGGTCGTGGGGTGGAGCCCCGCGTGGGGCTCTGTGCTGAGCTCTGTGGAGTCTGCTTAAGATTCTTTTTCCCTCTCCCCTGCTTACACACTCTCTCTCTAAAATAAAATAAATACACGTTATGTGTACGTTGGGTCATAGAGAATACACGTCTTCTTCCTTACTAGAAAATGCCAAACTGCCTTCCCGAGTGTTTGTACCAGTTTACATGGGTAGTTAGCAGTGTGAAAGTATTCTTGCTCAACACATTCCCCTACACTGGGTACTGCCAGATTTCTTAATTAATACGAAGAATAGATAACAATTCCCGGAACTCAACCAGACAATAAACAACCCAACAGAAAAACAGGCCAAAGATTTGAACAGGCTGAAAAGGATACACATTTCACAAGCACATACCCTGTGACTCCGCAGCCAAGCATCTTGACTTTTGCAGGATGCTTCCACTTCGTGCATATGGTTACTGTAAAGTTAACCACCTTGTTTTTTGTTTTCAGGAACAGAATTTAGTGATTCATCACTCACATAGAACACCCAGTGTTCAACAGGACAAGTGCCCTCCTTAATCCCCATCACCCATCTAGCCCATCCCCCCCCCCCCCCCCCCCACGAACCCTCAGTTTGTTCTCTATCGCTAAGCGTCTCTTACGGTTCCTTTCCCTCTTTCTGTCTGTCTCCCCCTCTCCCTGTATGTTCACCTGCTTTGTTTCTTACATTCCATTAAGTACCTCTTTTCACTCTCAAGAGTCCCGGTGAGGACAGTAAGAGGTCCCACGACCTATGCATCACAGAGGGACTCCTGCACGTGGTACCATAAGTAGCACTATGAATACTTATAAACAGCAAATCCAAACAAAATACCCACTGCTTTCCAAAGATCAAAACAAAACAAAACAAACACTGGACACAAGCACTGCTCATAGGCACAGTAAACAGCATACTGAAAATGCAACATTAAATGTAAAATGAATGGGCCATGCTAGAAAATAAGCAGTATGATTTTCTATATAAAATTCAAAAACATGTAAATTAAACAATACATTGTTTTAGGAATACAAGTGCAAAAGCCAGGTGATGCTAATACTCAATTCATCTGGAGAGGGAGCTGGGGGTGGTGCCAAGGGAAGGTTTGATCAGGGCGGGACACGTGAGAAAGCCACTGACGACTGTCCATCTCTTATGCTTGTGGGCAGAAGACTGGGCCAGGTGTGCACTCGATCTCTGTGTTATCTTCATGAATGTTACATGGGGTCTTCGTGTTGCACAGTTAAAAAACGGGAGAGCACAGGTAGGTTTTTGATTTGTGTGTACTATAATTACTTCTATTGTTGACTTAATAGTTTTTATTAAACCACAGACATTTCGGCTTATGTTAGCATCAACATGGCAGCAACTGAAGTAGACTTTCTGTTCAGGTGAGTGCTTTGCGCAAGGCCCTTAATTAATGCCTTAAGATTTTTTTTTTTTTTAAGTACTAACTCTAAGTGATTATTTGAGAACTGAAAAGTTTCATTAAGAACAACTAAAACTACAATAGGGCAGGTCCCCTTTGTGGACATGATGTTGGAATTATAAGTCTTTTACCAGACTGCAATAGTGTAAACCCTATTTCCGTGAAAATATATGTCATATAGTGGAAATCTAATTAGCATAGACTTACAAAAACCCCCATGTAAAGAACACCCACAATAGATGAAACATTTTACGTTTATTATCTTATTTTTTGAAATGTTTATTTATTTTGAGGAAGAGAGCAAGGGTGGGGGGGGGCAGAAAGAGGGAGAGACAGAGAATCCCAAGCAGGCTCCACGCTTGGCTCAGAGCCCAACTCGGGGCTCAGCCCCACAACCCCGGGATCATGACCTGAGTGGAAATCAAGAGTCGGACGCTTATCTGACTGAGCCACCCACATGCCCCGACATGTCTTGTCCTATTCAATCCTCAGGACCAACTTATAAAGGACTATTACGTCCATTACACAGCAGAGAAATCCAAGTGATCTGGCCAAAGTCACAGTGACAATATTGGGTGCTGCAGGATTTTCAACACAGGTTTTCCGCCTTTGCTCTCCCTGCGAGGTTGCTGGGACAGATCATGATCCGGAGCAGCAGGGGGGAGTCAGGAAGAGCACTGGACGCAAGCTCTTAAGAACTGCTGGAGTCCCAGCTTCCCTGCTAAGTGACCTTTGAGGAGTAACTTTGTCTTAGTCCTGGTTTCTTAGACTGCACACTGGGGTAACGAGGAATAACCAGTGACTGGTGCACACGCACTTTTACACCGTAAGGAGCTATGTATACACAAGCATGGTAACTGTGATTTTAATGATGAAGCACAGCGGTAACACGGGCTCTTGGACTGGTGAAGATCCTGTTAGCAACCACAGAACGTGAGGACGGGGTGAGACATGTCTCCGCTAAAGTATCCTATTTGCACTCTCCTCTGCCTCTCCCATCCCGCCACAGTGGGCCGGGCGCCTGGTCTGTCACTAGGTACCATCTCCTGAATTCACGAAAAGAAGCCAGGAGTAAAGCATCTGGATAGAAGGACACCTTATCTTCCAACCACCATAAAAAGGTAGAAACCGTACGTCCAAGTGTCACTGGGGTTAAACTTTTGTGTCCAAGCTTGAGAAAAACCGACACGTTTTAGAAGCTATCTTTGAGCATTGTGTTTTACAACAAAGGCTGTCAGTCTTCACGGTGTACAACACTATCGGTCGGTCCCGTCCCGAAGGCTGCTTTGGGAGGGATCAGGATGTGTAATAATAGGCAACATTCACCCTGGCGTCTGTGCTTTCGCACAAACCGCCGCATTTTACCCGCACGATACCGAGTTTGGGTGGGCAGGTCATGTCCGTGCACAGAAGAGCAGACTCACAAGAAGACAGATTAAGGGGCTTGCTCGGGGCCGAGCTGCTGAGTGCCACAGCTGGGACCTGCAGGAGACCTCCAAGGAGGAGACCTGGGGGAGCATCCCCCCCCCAAGAGTCCCTTAGGAGGAGCCCCCGGAGAGGAGCTCCCCAACGGGGAGACACAGAAGAGACCCCCCCCGCCCCCTCTGCGGGAGGACCGGCCAGGGGACAAGCCAGCGAGGGGCTGAGGTCAGGACCGGCGGGGCTGCGGTTAGGGACGACCCGACTCCCTCCCCACAGCCCGGGCCCTGAGTCTCACCTGCCACCCGCCCACTGGGGTTGGAGAGGCGGTCACGGGCGGCCGCGACCAGAGTCCGGAGAGAAGGTGGATGAATACCGGAAGGAGGGACTCGACCCGGCACCTTCTCCGGCTTCTGCGCCTGCGCGCGCTGGACGGTCGGTCTGATTCCGCGCATGCCCAGTGCAGGAGCCGGCTGCTTCGCGCGCTTCCGGTTCGTGCTGCGGTGGGCGGAGCGTGCGCTCCAAGGTGATGCGAAGGGCGGGGGAATGGGCGGGGATGCTTGACCACAACCCTCGGGATAGGGAGGGAACTAAGCCTGATCCTCAGGTTACAGGGAAACCTGGGCCAGAGGGTAGGTGGAAGAGAGAGGATTAGGCCCTTTCTTTTTTATTTCTGGCCAAAGCACCCAAGAAATACTTATTTTTAGAGACTTTTCTTTGTGCTTATCAGTATTTTCTACTTTTTCAGCTGTGCATTTGTACTTGTGTAATAATAACGTTAACCGTAAAGCTGGTAGGAATAATATCAGTAGTAGGTAGGTAGATTTAATCCAGCAATATAAAGACTCTGCATTCTCTTAGCTCCACAACTTAATCTCAGGCAATCGGAGACGATGAATACGATGCTCAGATCTGTGGGTCTGCTTCCTTGATTTTTACTGTAATCACTGAGGACTCCTCATCCATCCAACAGCTATCCATCAAAATTTAACGATGCCTGCCAGGGCGTGAGGCGCTGGCATACAACCGAGCAAAGCCATTTTTGTCTTCCCTTCATAACTGATTAATTTTTTTAGTTTTGACAAATAAAAACAGTATATATTTAAGGTGTGCAATGTGATGTCATGACACATGTATACATTGTGAAATGAGTACCACAATTAAGCAAATTAGCGTATCCACCATACTTACCTTTTTTATACATATGTGATGAAAACACTTGAGATCTACTCTTCGAAAGTTTGAAGTATAGGGCACATTATTATTAACTATAGACACCTGTACAGTAGGTCTCCACAACTTATTCACCATAACTGAAAACTTGTATCCCTTGATCAGTATCTCCCCATTCTTCTCACCCCCTTAGCCTCTGGTAAGCTCCATTCTTCTGCTACAATGATTATTTTTTTAATGTTTATTTTTTGAGGGGGGAGGGGCACAGAGAGAGAGAGAGAGAGAGAGAGAGAGAGAGAGAGACCCAGAATCTGAAGCAGGCTCTAGGCTCTGACCTGTCAGCACAGCACCCAATGCCCAACGCAGAGCTCCGACTCAGCCGCGAGATAGTCGCCTGAGATGAAGTTGGATGCTTGACCCACTGAGACACTCAGGTGCTCCTCTCCAACAATGTCATACACACACACACACACACACACACACACACACAATTTGTTCACATTTCACACGTATGTGTAATCGTGCAGTATTTGTCTATGTTTGGCTTTTTTCACATAACAGAATGTCCTCCGGACTCGTCCATGTTGTTGCAGATGACAGGATTTCCTTCTTTTCTTAAGGCTAAGTAATATTCCACTGTGTGTGTGTGTGCGGGGGGGGGGGGGGCACGTGTGAATGCCACACTTGGTTATCCATTCATCTGTCTATTGACACTTAGGTTTTTCCACGTGTTGACTACTGTGATTAAGGCTGTTCTGGACATAAGGTGCAGATATTTCTTTGATATAGTGGTTTTATTTCCTCTGACTCCCAGAAGGGGGATTGCTGGAACATATGTACTTCCATTTTTAAGTTTTTGAGAAAACTCCAACCTGTTTTCCACAGTGGCTGTATCCATTTACATGCCCACCAACAGGTATAAGCCTTCCCCTTTCTCCACTGCCTGCCAACACGTGCTATTTTTTGACTTTCTGCTACCAGGAATCCTTACAGGTGTGAAGTGACATCTCATTTGTCAAGAAGATTAAGAGTAGAGGAAAAAAAATTAATCACACAGTTGTAGAAGCGCGTGGTCTTCTAAACCAGTGGAATTCAGCTTAGTGAAAAGGCTTCTGCTAATGGCACTTTGGGACTCCATGCAGCTTCACTTGTGACTGCCAAGGACACGGTCGGTCAAGGGAGGTGCCTTGGAAGTGCTAAGTCCTCCATGCTTGGAGATGCCCAGGGAACCCAAGGTCTCCCAGCAGGCTCCCATTTAGAGTCAAATGCAGGTCAGATCCTGCCAGAGGTGTGGCGCCAGGCATCACTCAGCGGCACTGGTAGTACATGCTCCCCCCGCCCCTCCCCCAAGTGCGGACACTGCGGCATGCCTGCCGCCTGAAGGAGCGTGGCTCCTGACCTTGAGGACCCCGGGCAGAGCCTAGGTGAGTCAGACCGGGCACACATCCTAGCTTCCCACCTTACGACCTCCATGTCTTCAACCGTTGGTCAATTTTGCAGCCTCTCATCTCTAAAATGCAAGTATGACACCCTAGTCGCAGGGTTAGAAGAACCTTAAGCCGGCTTCTGTAAAGCATCAGTCCCCGCGCTGGGCAAAGTACTAACGGTAATAAAGGGCAGCGCCACAGCTCCACGTGAGCGGTTCTCTGTGGGCTACGGCGCGCGGAGGGCTCCCAGCATGGGACGTCTCAATGCCCCAAAACTACGGGCTGGGGGCGGAGTGACGACCCCGCGAGGCCCTGGAGCCCGCCCACGCCCCTCCGCCACCTCCGGTTCCCCCCGCCGGGACCCTCCCCCACCGCTCTACCCGCCCGGCTCTCGACCCCACTGGCTCTAGTCCCCGCCCCTTCCCGCCGCGTCCGCCTCCCGACGTCAGGAGGGTTGAGAACCCGGATGGAATCAAATGAGCACGCGCACGAGCCCGGTGCCGCTGCCATTGGCCGCCGGCGAGGAGCGTACTGATGACGCATCAGGAAAATACAGGAAGTGTGGCCTACGGGAGCCGAGTTAGGCCGCAAAAGCTCCCGGTTCGGTGCCGCCTGGGCGGGAGGGAATGAATGGGTGCTGAGTTGCGGGCGCGTCCGCTCTGGGGACAGGCGTTAAGCGTGTGAGCGGCCGCAGCATGGAGGACGACGCGCCGGTGATCTACGGGCTGGAGTTCCAGGTGAGTCCCAGCAAGGCCCCCGGCGCCGCGCGTTTGTAGAGCGAGGCCCTCCTGCACCCCCAGCTCCCCCTGTCCCGCTGAGGACCCGGAGATTCGGGGGGGCTCCTTTACAGGACTTGTTTATCCAGGAAGGCCCTGGGGCCTGCGTGACGCAGGGTGGACGCAGCCCACGACCCCCGGGGAACACCCCGCCACCCCTCTCCCGGCAGCCCTTGGACGTTGTTTGGGGCCTGATTCCCACCGCTCTCTGCAGGCTGGCTACTTGTGTGTAATTTCCTCCCGCCTTGGAGCTCCCAGAGGCTGGCGCCGTATCTGTGATTTGGGGGTGGTGGCGGTGAGGGGGTCGTTTAATTTGGACACAGTGTTAAATTTACCTAAGAGTTGCAAAGATAAACGGAAAGTTCTGTTGCACCCTTCGCCCAGCTTCTCCTAATGTTGAGGACTGCAAGACCATGGCACATTGATCAAAGCGTAGAAATCAGCACTGGTATAATCCTGTGAACTGAACCACAGACTCTCTTCGGATCTCACCTCTTTCCCACTAATGTCCTATTTTGCCTCACCCTGTACTCCAGTGCCTGTTCACCGTGATCATCACGTAGTAGGTGCTCAGTAAATGTCTGAAGTGCGTGAGCCCCCACAGTGTAAGCGGTGGAGCTGGAATGCGTGTGCGGTTTGGCAGGACCGCTAGGAAGTCTGTAAGGATGGAGTGGAGGAGTGAGGGGGTAGCGGAGGAGCTGGAAGGACAGGTGGGTCGCATTGTGTAGGACCTGGTAGAGCCTTGTGTTGGTTTTCATCTCTTCTGATGGCTTTTGAGAACCTGCTTAAGGCACTTAGGGACACATACCAAGAAAACAAACAAAAACAACCTTTGTTCATTGCCCTAGGAAGTATCTGATACATAATTGTGCGCCCCAAATGTGTGTGAAAATAGAAATGATCTTTGCTTTCAAGAAGCTTACAGTGAGAGAAGTGGCACTGTTAGTTGCGAAAAGCCTGCCCACCCCCGAAACTCCTGAAGTGTAGATCCTGGCTCCAGCACTTACTAGCTGTGCGGCCTTGGGCCTCAGTTTCCTTGCCAAGAAAATGGGAAAATGAGCCTCGATCCCCTGTGGCTGTTATCACAATTAAATGAGTTGAGACATTTAATTCAAAAGCTTAGAAAGGTGCGTGGCACTTGGTAAGCATTCAATAAGTGTGTAATTATTGTAGTGAGACAAAATTCTTACAGATAAATCCATACAAGGCAGTTTCAAAGTGTCCTGTGAGGAATGGGCAGTTTTCAGGGTTTGGCAGCGGGCTCCGTCACCCAAGACTGTGCCTTAACTACCAGCCTTTGAAAGTGGTCACCGTGTGCTGGGCACCCTGCTGAAGACTGTGTATGTATTTCTAATCTCTCAGTCGTCCTTGTAGGTGTTTTTCTTCATGTGGGCCAAGGCAACCTAGCCAGTAACTGATAGATTTAGGACTCTAACCTAGGTAGGCTTTAAACCCAAGCCAACTTTAAAGCCCCTAACTACAAAGTTACACGGCTTTCTCCTGGAAACAGTTCACGTGTGGGCACATGCAAAGGGTACGCACGGGGAGATCTAAGTTTCTCTGACCGTGTGCTACCTGAAGTGCGCGTCTTCTGCCGGTGTACCTCGTAACTTTTGATCTCCTTAAGAAATCTCCTAAGTAACCCAGAGGTTTTGATCTTCCGTGTTGGATCTTTGAGATAACACACGTTATTTCCTGGGGTTTGACATGTTTTTTCCTGGGATTAATATCAAGGAGTGGATCCTTGCCCTGGGTATTGAATATTTTATCTGATTTTCTCCTTTATCTTGAAAGAAGTAGCACATTTTTGTGCCGCTTTACTCCGGACAGCTTGTGGGTCATGACATTCTGGAATTTGAAGAACCATTATTATAGTTAAAGGGTAAGTACCGAAAGTGACAGTGGAGGGTTGGTTGTCAGTGACATTCGCATCACCGTGGAGAGCAGTTTACCCTAGAAGATGGGGATTTGGTCATTGACCATTGACTGAAGGTAATGAGGCTTGAGGGCCATATAGGGGTTGTTAAAATAAAAATGCTAAGCGCATTAGTGTTTACAGAACATTTTCGTATCCTATGATCAGCATCTTTTAGCTTATAGGAAGGGACTTTTGACTTGTGTTTATTTTTGTGTATTTAAAGTTAAAAAAATTCCAAGTAGCGTTCACAAGCCTTTCAAGAAGTCAAGTTGCTGAAAAGCTGATTAAGATCTGCGGGCCCTAAACACACCCATCCCACCTGATCTGATTCCCCGAGAACAACCACATCCAACTGAAAACTTTCTTCTCATCGTTACCTATCTGCTTTTACCTCTTGGATACCATGTAGTGACTGGATGTCGCCACTAAGGGCTTTTAGTTTTTTCTGTGCTCTCCCCTGTGTTTCTTTAGACTCCTGATACAGTTGTATCATAACTTCTTGCCAAATCCTTATTTAGGGTCTTCGTCTTTCTAGATCTAGAAATATTTCTGGCTGCTGATTCAAGTAGGGTTCTAGGATTTCATTTTTTTTCTTGTATAGCTTTCCATTTTTCTGTTGCTGAGGAAACGCTTCCTTTTCCCCATTTGTCTCATTCCCCTTGTGTCTTGCTGGTGGGTGTTGACTTTCCGGCCGCAGCCTGCAGGTGACTTCCGGCAGGTTGACTGGCCAGGTTGCTGTCTGTTCTGTTGTCTGTTTTCCGGGACACCCGGGTCCCGTGGCCCGTCCCTCTCTGCCCCAGGCCCATCCACTTTCTCACAAAACCTCCAGCATGGCTTTCATCCTATGTGGGGGTTTGTGTTCGGTTTCATTTTTGGCGGACTTTTGTTGAGCGGGTGGTAGGTGCCAGGGTCTGACAGGCCGCTTAATTGTCACACCAGCCCTGGGTGCGGGGACTGTTCTTCCCGTTTTAAAATTGAGGACACTCTGGTTTTGAGCAGTGAAACCTCTTGTAATGGTTAGAGAAGTTGGTTTCAGGCCTGGGTTCCTCCTGTTCAGCGCCCTCTTTGCTCTTGGAGGCCTTTTTTGTTTGTTTGTTTTTAATATATATACATACATATATATATATGTATGTGTATATATATATATATATATATATATATTTTTTTTTTTTTTTTTTTTTTTTTTTTCCCTGAGATGGAGAGAGAGCGTGCAGGTGGAGGAGGGGCAGAGAGAGAGGGAGGGAGGGAGAGAGAGAGACAGAGAATCCCAGGCAGGCTCCATGCTGTGAGCACAGAGCCCGACTCGGGGCTCAAACTCACAAACCGCAAGATCACGACCTGAGCAGAAATCAAGAGTCAGGTGCTTAACCGGCAGAGCCTCCCCAGGCGCCCCGAGGCCTTTTATTCAGAACGAGACACCTCGGTTCCCCCGTGTCAGGCCCTCGGTTTGGACACCGCTGCTGTCAGAGGCCAACGGTCAAGTGCAGACTTCCCCTTCCTCCCAGTGGACAGCAGGGCTATTTCTTACTTCTCTTTCGCCCCCTAGCAGGTGCGTGGTACCTATTTGCTAAGCCACTGAGTCAGTCAAGGTGATGGGCAGGTGGGAGCGAGGCCGTCTCCACAGTGCCTGCGAACTGCTTGTGACCCAAGGCCGCTGCCTGTGTCCAGGAATCAGGGGCCTGACTTAGGGTTGGTCTTTAACCAAAGGTCATACTTTGGCTTCTGTAGTTAAGGGGGATACGGGAGAATGTTTTCCTGGAAGCAGCAAGGCTAGGGAGAAGCCTAGAGGGCGCAGCCAAGCGGACCGCCGATTCAGCCTCAATTTGGAGCCAATTTTTTTTTTTTTTAATTTTTTTTTTTTCAACGTTTTTTATTTATTTTTGGGACAGAGAGAGACAGACAGAGCATGAACGGGGGAGGGGCAGAGAGAGGGAGACACAGAATCGGAAACAGGCTGGAGCCAATTTTGATGATTGGTTTTTCTTATTGCTTGTGTTGTAGAGTTAGGAACCCCACACCCGTTTTTTTTTGTTGTTGTTGTTGTTCCAGCTCACTCATGCGCTTGCTTTTGTCTTCTTGATTTTTTTTCTTTCTCAAGTGCTGTGGCTCGGATGGGATCTATACGTATGTACACGTGTGCATGTACAATTTGTGTACATATATACCTTCTGTGTGTACAGGTATTTTGTACAGATACATGCATGTATTTCTACAGCTAAATTTTCCTCAAGCAGGACCCGTGTTTGCCGTGTTTTGAGTACTTGGGTGCACATCGCTCTGGGCTCGTGGCCGTAGGACCCTCCCGAACCTCAGGCATCCTTGTCCTCGCCTCATGTCCTAATTATGGCTCCTTCTCACTTCCTTACTTCGTCCCCTCAGTTCTTTTTCCTCCTTGGCTCTGGTGAGGTTGTATGTGACCAAGCCCGCAGATTTGGGGAGGGGATGTGGGACGGCACAGGGAAGGAGAAGGGCATTTTCATCTCCTGGCGTGCTCTCCAGTCCTAGACTCTGGCCGGAGAACCTGCCAGAAAAGTTGTACCTGCTCCCATTTTTCCGGGCAAGGAAGAGCTGCCTCGGTGGGGGGTAGGAGCCGGCTCCCCGCTCCCCACCCCCGAGAATTCTGCAGCGTGGCGGTCCTGAGGGTTGCAGTTAACATCCTGCTTTGTAACTGTTTGGATTAATACTAATTTAGCTCCGTTCCCTCCTGAGCTGTTGGTACAAGGTCTGGCATAAAGAGGTGGGACGGTCTGGCTTTTGAAATCTATTCTGTAAAGTGAAACGGATTCTGATACCACCGAGACCAGGTAGTTCTGACGGGCAGAGTCAGGAAAGCTGTGTAGACCCTAGCAACTCAGAGTGTCCTCGCCCCACCAGCAGCTGTCCTGTCACCAGAGGCAGACCTGGAGAATCAGAATCTGCATTTCCTTGGGCTGCCTGGGCGATTGGTTTGTGTACCGAAGTTGATGTGTCCTTCTGGGTAATGTGAGAGTGGAGCTAAAAGGGAAAGAGTAAATGAGATTTTGGTGGGATCGGGCAGGAGGCGTCCTTGACTTCCCTGCTAAAAGTGTGGAATTTATTTGTGGTACTCGGTGGTCAGAACCTGGTTTTTGAGGAGTGTGTCTATTTGGGGTTTATGAACAGTGCCTCGAGAGCATTCTTGCATCGGCCAGAAGATTGGACTGGACAGTCTAGGGACTCGTCACCCCGTGAGTTCACATCGACAGGTCATTAGCGAATGTAGAATGAACTTAAGCCATTGAACTTAAGATACATAGAACATTGAAGTCAAGATATAAAGACTTGTGTTTATGATATAAAGACTTGTTTACCCAGCTTTTCAGAATGTTTGCAGGAACAATGTGAGTTTTAGGTTTAACACCTGATTTTTGTATGCGTAAATCCCAAATCGCCCGCTTAGTGTTGCACTCTCTAGCTACGTACCTGAGAAACGCTGGTTTCCCATCCGGGCGCTCCACTTCTCGGTCTTGCATCGTTTTGTCCTCCTGTTTTTTTTCTTTTCTTTAAAACATTTTTTTAATGTTTTTTTTTTATTTTTGAGAGAGAGAGAGACAGAGCGCGAGCGGGGCAGGGACAGAGAGACAGAATCTGAAGCAGGCTCCACGCTCTGAGCCGTTAGCACAGAGCCCAACACGGGGCCGGAACCCACAAACTGTGAGATCATGACCTGAGCGGAAGTCGGACGTTCAACCGACTGAGCCCCCAGGGACCCCTTGTGCTCGTGTTTCTGTTACTGTAGCCTAGATGGTCCAGGCATGCTATTCCTGTCAAATTTGCTCTGCAAGGTGATGATGGGAGTCTGTTGACGTTAATGAGACAAGTAATCAACTACCGTTTCTCGGGTGGGCTTTCGAGCTCTTTCCTGAAAGGGAGGAGGGTTGTTTTACAGGACATAAAATAAGCGTGGTCACATGGTAAATGGATTGGCCGCTCCCAAACTCAGCACAAAGACACTGCATTTTCACAGTGACACGTCTTAGCACAGGGCCCTCTCACAGTTCCATTTTACACGTTCGCTGCATATTAGAATATCGTACATGTTAATCTTTACCAGTGATTGTAACTTTTGTTGCTGATGTCTCTCCAGCACTGTTTGAACTTTTTAGAGTGTAAACGGGACTCGAGATGCCCTCACATGCACTCTTAGTGCACAGGGCAGGAGAAATCAACTTTTTGAGCTGGAGTTTAACCTGCAGTTCACAGCTAACAGAACGGTGGTTCTTCATGACTATTTCAAACGTCTACAAACAAGATTGTTTCTCTCCTGCATGCTTACTTCTTTGAAACTTTCACGTTAAGAAGACCTTCTCTAGTTTTTCTTTTTCTTTTTTTTTTTTAAGCTTATTTATTTATTTTGAGAGAGACAGTGTGTGCTCCAGCAGGGTAGGGGCACAGAGAGGGAGAGAGAGAATCCCAAACAGGCTGTGCTGTCAGCGCAGAGCCGGACGTGGGGCTCGATCCCGTGAACTGTGAGATCATGACCCGAGCTGAAACCAGGAGGTGGATGCTTAACCGACTGAGCCACCCAGGCGCCCCAGACCTTCTCTAGTTGTGGGGGCCAGTGACCGCTGTGCCCCACTGGAGGGGTGACTCCAGCCAGTGGTGGCATGGCACACACTTGGGTGGCAGAGGTAAGCAGGGCATGAATGAGGGGCACCGTGGGCGCCGTGGAGGAGATGTGGATGGCGGGGGGGGGGGGGTGGGCATGTCCCATGGCTCCCGTTTAAGCCGGGTGCTGCCCTCCTTACGCTTTCACCAGCTGAGCTCGGCCAGGCCAGGAGGGGCCGTGCGGGGATGAGAACTTGTGCGAAGGTGGCGCGGGGTCCTTTCGGGCGCTTTCCCTGGCTTTGCCACCGCACTAGTCAGCCGCCCTGCAGAGCCTGGAGCCACACAAGCAGGGGTGAGTGAGGCTGGCTTTGCCGCACCTGTGCCAGCAGGTTCTCCGGGAGCCCCGTGGTGGGCACGGCCGGGACAGCGGGCTGGGGCTGCTGCCTTTGCAGGGCCGGGCCGGTCAGCACTCGGGGCTGCTTCCGTCGGGTCAGGAAGTCCCTGGGCGTCAGGCTTATGGCCGCAGGGCTCTCGGTCTTACCCGTTAGGAGCTTTACAGTCGAAGGTGGCTGTTCGAGGTTTTCAAACGCTTTTCATGTCTGTGGAACGGACCATGTGACGTATGAGTTTTCCCTTTTGGTCTCTTTGGTCACTTAAATCCCTGACTTTCAAATTGCGGGGCCACCCTGGCATTCTGGGACCAAATTCCACTTGGTCGCGAGATAGTCCTCTGCTGGGTTCCGTTTGATATTTTACGTAGAGCTTTTTCAGGGACGTTTTTAGTGCAATGTTCTGTGTATTTGCTTCTAGGGGTTTGCTCTGTTACCCCACTGCACGCAGGCGCCCCGGGAGCTTCCCTTCGGTCCTCAGGCCCGAGGTGGCTTGAGCGTGTCCGCCTTGCCCGGTCCTCTCTGCACACTGGCTGTGGCTCTGTGGTCACTCGCTGTTCCCGTTTCTTTCTGGCTTTCGTGTGATTCCCTGGGGTCTGGAAGGGGGACTGAAGCCCGAAGCCTCTTGCTGGAGGACCTGCCGTCCCGGGTCGACTTGACGAGGAGGCACATGGAGGGTGAGCTGCAGTAAAAAGGCTCCTGGCGGAAAAGCGGCTTCAGAGGTTGTGAAAAGGTAGATTAAGCAAGGAGCAGGGAGGGGTGGGGTGTGAATGTTGAGCAGGGAGGGCGGGTGCGGACTAGGGAGGTCCGGGCTGGTAGGCCTGCCAGGCAGAGGGCATCAGGAGCTGCTGGGGACTGGCCTCAGGCCAGATGTGCCCCTGTGCACCTGCTCAGTGAGGCGAGATCACCGGCCGGTTACAGCGACGATGCTCGTGGGAAAGGGAAAGCCGCGGGGCCGGGAAGAGTGTGCACGGAACCGTGGGCACAGAGCCCCAGCGTGAGAAGGGAGGATGGGGAGAAGACAGGGCGGGGCAGTGACCTCCTGGGTCCTGGGGGGCCAGGGGACCGAGGGGTCCTGCGTCGGAGCGTCTGGTGGCCGTGTCGCGGGGGGCCCTAGGAGGGCAGTGCTGGGGGGTGGCTGTGGTGAGGCCGGGTTATCGGGAGGGAGGAAGGGTCAGAGCCGAGGAAGGCCTATCCTGTCTACACCACCATTAAACTTGCCGTGAATGCAAGAACGAAGGTAGATGGGTCAAGGCAAGGTATTTTCTTTAAAAAAAATTTTTTTTTTTAACGTTTATTTATTTTTGAGACAGAGAGAGACAGAGCATGAATGGGGGAGGGTCAGAGAGAGGGAGACACAGAATCTGAAACAGGCTCCGGGCTCTGAGCTGTCAGCACAGAGCCTGATGCGGGGCTCGAACTCAGGGACCGCGAGATCGTGACCTGAGCCGAAGTCGGCGCTCAACCGACTGAGCCACCCAGGCGCCCCTAGGCAAGATATTTGCAAAGGACACGGGGACGTGTGACTTGATTTTCCCAGTTAAGGGGAAGAAGCCAGAGAAGAGGAGAGGGAAGAGAAGAAAGAGGGCTGACCAATGTCGTGTGCTGCGGGAGGGCGGGGTGCCCCTCCTGTGGTGAGGCAGGCAGGGGGCGCCCCTTCTCCCTGGCAGGCAGGCGGGCAGGGGCGGCGTCTCCAGGAGGCCGGCCGATGGTTTCCGTGTTACCTCAAGCGTGAGTCGAGTTTGCTGAAGGAGGGGGCCGGGCTGCACCGGGGCCTGGAGCGGAGCCGGCAGGGCAAAGCAGGGTGGGCGCGGGGCGGGCGGCAGCCCCTGGCGGAGCTGAGAGGCGGGCCTTCGCCCGTACGGGGGCGAGCGTGTGAGTGAGCGTGCGTGTGACTGTGCGCTGCGGCCCCGTGGTCCCCAGGGGCGGTGTCGTGGCCACAGTTATCTGGTAGCTCTTGAGGCGCGCTGCTTCTCGTGGCCCGGGGGCCCGCCGGGGCGATCCGGGCGCAGGAGACAGAAGTGGGTGTTCAGCACTGAGCGAGACGTTGGGGCCTTGCTTGCTTTTATGTGTGGAAGGCCATCTGCCGTGGAGACACGTGTCTGGTCACCTCTAGCTTCCTGGTCTGTCACCCCACTGACCTGGGGGCCACTCTTGGGAAAGAGGCCTTTTCTGGGGCGGGGAGACTGCTCAGGGTAGAGGGGTAAACCCGCCCTGGGTCCCCCCTCTTAGAGCAAAGTCCTGCTCCGCCCGCTGGCCTTTAGGGGTGGCCCTGCGCTTACCTGGGGGTGGCTCTTCTTGGCGGGGGGTTTACCCAGAGTGAGCGTTTGCTTGCTCAGACTAGTGAGAAAAGGAAAACAGTTCTGAGTTTCCCAGGGGGCGTTTATGTACTCAGGGAGTCCTGGAAGGTCGTGAGGTTTGTGGTTCCTGTACCGCAGAGGGGCTTTCCTGACGCTTCCGACACCCCTTCCCCAGCCCTTCTCGGCGTCTCTGGTTGCCTCGTCCGGGGTTGGCTCCCTCAGTGGTCAGGCAGACGGAGAGAAGGCCGCGTGAGGAAAGGGCTGTGGCCTTGCTTTTGAGAACAGGGTGACCCAGGCTCCAACTTCAGTCCCATAGATAAATCTCTTACCTGTGTGGCCGGGTCCCTGCATCCCCGTAACAGAGAGAAGCGGAGTCAAGCGTGGGAGTGCGTGTCGTGCTTCCTCTAGGAGCTTTGTGACCATGACTAAGTCCCGTAACCTCGCCGGTCCTCAGCGTCTTTATCTCCCGAGTAGGAGTTACATTATCCATCTTGACTTTGGGTCTACTTCATTGAATTATGAAGGTGAATCAGGCTACGATATGTGCAGATGGGTTGTGACCTTTTATACCCTAAAATCTGATCTTCTCATAACAAGGTCATTGGAGCACCTCAGAGCCATCATTAACGACTAGCCTCGGAAGGTCATTTCATCACTCACTTCGTCAAAGGACCAGAGTTACGGACACGTACACATCTGTCACCTGAATGGCTGGAGCTAAATTATGATCATAATTTTACCCAGTAATGTAACGGAAGGATCTTAGATGAACTGTTTTTGAGATTTTGCCATAATTTTTAAAGATTCAGTTCAGACTTTTTTTTTTTTTAACAAGAATAATTCGGCCCTTCAGTTTTTATTTATTTATTTATTTATTTATTTATTTATTTATTTATTATTTTTTTAAAAATTTATTTATTTATTTTTTTTCACGTTTATTTTATTTTTGAGACAGAGAGAGACAGAGCATGAACGGGGGAGGGTCAGAGAGAGGGAGACACAGAATCTGAAACAGGCTCCAGGCTCTGAGCTGTCAGCACAGAGCCCGACGCAGGGCTCGAACTCACAGACCGCGAGAACATGACCTGAGCCGAAGTCGGCGCTCAACCGACTGAGCCACCCAGGCGCCCCTCTTCAGTTTTTTAAAAAAGCAGCATCTTATTGTGGGTGACAGAATGCGTAAGTGTCAGATTTGTAGTGCTTTCCCAAAACTGTGGCAAAACAGATGATCTCGTGGACTTTACTTTTTTGCCTGTTTCCCGTGGTCTCTGCGCAGGTGTGCGGGTCTGGGGCCCGAACTGGTTGGGCACGAAGCCGACCGCGTGCTGGCTCACCACGGGCACCCAGCAGCTTCCGTGGCCGCGGACTGCCCTGTTTTCCAGGCCAGCAGCCTGAGACAGCTTCCTTCCTTCTGGCTTTCTTCTCCTCTAAGGTGGTGGCATTTGATCCTGCCTTCCACCTGAAGTTGAGTGCGTGGGTGCGGTCTGGCGAGTGTTACTTTGCTCCCGTGCCGTGTGTGCCTGTGGCTGTGTCACGTGTCACATGGTCGTTTTCCACCTGCTCTGTCCGATCTCGTCTCGCCCTGCAAGTCTGTGCCCTGAGGGCAGGGCCGATGTCCTGCCCTCTGTGGGACCTTCCACGGCAGCTGCCACTCACAAATGTCATGTAGTCAACTCGTGATTACCAACTCGAAGCATAGACGAGTGTCTTATGGAAAATAATCATTTCCTTTCAGCTGGGTCCGCTTCTGGGTCCTGTTTTGGGGGATCTTCAGGCTTTTTCTCTCTGGGGTGATGACGTGTACCTCCGTTTGAGATGTAGCGTTCTTGTCTGAAGCTGGACCCAGGTCTGCGTCCCCTCTGTTGAGTCAGGGTTCTGCCTTCGGAGAAGGTGAGGTTTTGTCTCTCTGTGATGGCGTGGATGCTTCCTCACGAGAATCCTTTTCCTCTGCATGGTGTTTAAAGTAGCTAGGATTTGGAGGTTCTGAATTTGCTGATGTTATGTGCAGAATTTACTTGTATGTACATTTTTGGCAGAAGGTATATAGATTCACAAAGAGTTCATCAGTTTTGCACAGAGATCTGTGTAAGACTCTAAAAATTGTCCAGTCCGGTTTTGCTGAAGAAGTCGTAGGCATATTGGCCAGAATAGACTTTTCCTTCCGGATGTCTAATAATGTGAATGCTGCTTTGCACATGTATTTTCTTGGTGTTACTGGAATGTGTTTTGGTAGTTGATATTTTTGTGCCAGGAAGCCTTTGTGAGGAGGGGTGGGGACAGAGGTGCTACGGAGCATGACGTGAAATTGTCACCAAGCCTTTTGGTGACCGATACTCAGAGACCAAATCAAAACCAGACAGACTGGGTGGTCAGGACAATGGTTTCCGTTTCTCTTACCTCGTTTTAAGAAGAATGAATCAAGAAATTCAGAGATTAGATGTGACAGAGGAGGGAGTGGGGCGTCACGTCTGTTTCTAGCCGCGTGTGGACAGTGGCCCATGTAGTGAACCGTGTGTGGCCCACGTAGTGAATCAGTTTCCTGTTGCTGCCATAACGAGTCAGCACCAGCTCGATGGTTCAGAGGAACAGCTCTTACTGCCTTATGGCTCAGGGGTCCCAACAGGGGCCTCACTGGGCTAAAATCAAGGCCTTGGTATGGCTGCACTGCTTCCTGGAGGCTCGGGGGAATCTGTGACCTTGCTTCTTCCAGCTTCTGGAGGCTCCTGTGCTCCCTGCTCCGTGGGCTCCTTCCATCCTCCGGGCCTGCAGCGGCTGCTGCCCACGTGCTCCCAGCCGTCTGCAGCCCTTGCAGGCTTTCTGCGCCCCTCGTGCCGCCACCTCTCTGGTTCTCTCTTCTGTGACGCATCCGTCTGACGACATCCAGGGAGGGCTTTCTGCTCGTAAGGACCCATGTGACTAGGTGACTCAGGATAATCTCCATCTCAAGATCCTTAACCTAATCGCACCCGCAAAGTCTCTCTGCACAGGTTCTGGGGATTGGGATGCGGACGTTTTTGGGGGCCACTATTCTGCCTCCCACCGGCATCCGAGCATGAGCTACAGGGAAACAGGGAGTTGATGTAGGCACAGTTAGTGGTTGTGCTGAAAGAGATCTGGGTTTGAGTTCGTAAGCCTGCAGTACTAGTCACAACACTAATATTTACCAGTTGTACACAGTCTTTTCCTCTCTAGGCCTCAGATTCTTCACCTGGAGTTCTTAATTTTAATTATTGAGCATATTAACCATAGGTGTTGTGATCCCTGCTGTGGTGCACTGCCCAGATTTCTTTGTCAGAAAATCCAGCAGATTCTGGGATTGTTGGTGGCTGAGAGCAATCAGTGGGTCCTGCTCTTAGAGTTCGCCCTCAGTGGAACAGAGTCACTTTGCCCTAAGTCCCACCGAAGTCCCACCCTTCTCCAGGGACAGCCTGCTGGATGGGGGTGGGGGCTGGGCGGCACAAAGGCCTGGCCATGTTGGCTCCACTCTGAGGGACTGTCCCAGCTCCAGTCTCCCTGTGGCACTGAGGTTCCTCTTTGCCTCTGCACAGTCCTGCTTCCTTCACCCTTCCATGGCGTCATTCCCGAGAATGCTCCCACAAAATCTGTGCATAAAACTTGACGCTTTAGAGCTTGTTTCCCAGAGAACCTGATCATCTGAATGCTCGACAGGCCCCTTTCTGTTGTTTGTTGTTTGGCTTTTGATCATATGATTTTGACTCATTGTATGACTAGTTATTTTTGATTCAGTGTTTGACATTGTGAGAAAAACTGTAGAAACTTTGGATGTCTGTCTTCCTCCAGAGGATTTACTGTTACTTCTGGCAGGTATCTGGCCAGCCCAGGAGCACCAGCCTGCTCAGATCACTTAAAATCCAGTCGAGGACTAAGATGACCCAGATTGTAGTGTGTCCGGGTTGACCTCATTCTAGTCCACCTTCACGCCTGGCCTGATCCCCAAGGGATCCCAACCCAGAACTTTAGTGTGTCGCCGACCTCTTCCCTGTGTACTCAGTGTGTGCACCCTCAGCCCCACGAGCCTGTCACAAACTCTCCTCCACATCGGCCGGTCACCACACTTTCCAAAGTGACAGGTGCCTCTAGCTGAAAGGGGGCTGGAGGTCAGGCTTTCCTCTCTGACCTTCCCTCGTTTCCGAGACCTTGGCACTCACTCATCGCTGTGCTGGCTTCCGGAGGCCTTGAAACAAATTCAGAGTATTTCGTTTAGTTTGTACAGTTTTCCTCTGCAGGAGACGTGGTTTGAACCACCTGCTCTGCCATTGCTGGGGGCCGTTTTCTGCTGTGTTGTCAAAGGATGATTTGTTCGACCAATCTATTTCGGTTGAAAATTGCGCTTTTATTAAAAACATCGCTTACATCTTTACTGCTTATTTTTTTGTGCCCGTCTACAGTTGTTTCCATATACACATCTGAGGTGGAATTGTTGTGTCACAAAGCAGGCACAAGTTGAAGGCTGTCCGTACATATTTCTAAGTTGCCTTGCAGACACTTCGCATGAATGGATACTCCAGCGGCGGTACAGGAGGTAACTGGCTTTCTAATCTCTAACCGTTACATCTAACTTCATAAATGTGTGTGCATTTTCCTTCCCCCCTGCAGGCACGTGCTCTGACACCTCAGACTGCAGAAACAGATGCCATTCGGTTTTTGGTTGGGACGCAGTCTCTTAAATATGATAATCAGGTAACTATTTTTGACAAATGTATACATGTTAATTACTAAGCCTATTCTTAGTTTTATAACCATTTTGCTCTTGATTTTTCAAGCACCATTTGAGAAAATTAATGCCACACAAACAAAATAAAACTTGCATTGGGATTTAAATACCCAACCGAATGAAATAATTGAGCTCAATGACTTAAACTCCCGTGGTGGTACCGCTGTGGTTTAGTCTGTGGTGATGCAGGGTTCACCGGGTGAGGGGTCGAGAAGCAGGCCAGGGCACGTGGTTGGCATCCCTGCTTCCACGCGGGCCCCTGGACGGCCCCGCTGCGTGCTCGCAGCATTCGTTCTGGCTGAGCCTGGATGAGGCCACGGTCCCATTTCAACCTCAAGCTCCGGGCTCTCACTGCCACGTACTGCAGGTGGACACGAGATGCAAGATGTGGCCCCCGCTGTTGTGGCCACTGTCGTAGAAGGAGTGTTGGATCCTCACAGATCAGTGTTCGGTCCACCTGCGACCCTGACCGAACGGATTAACCTTGCCGGGCTTCAATATCCTCATCACCAAAATGGGGATCAAGCCGTCTACTTTCTGTACCTCACAGGTGCTGAGGACATTGTGAAGATGTGCACTGTCCTGGATCCTTGGGAAATGCGCAAAAGGCCGTGTCACACGGTGCCGGGTCTCCACCCAGTTACCACTGTCACACAAGGGGAGGTGGCTGTAACACAGCTGCGGGAGGGTATTTGGTGCTGGGCAGGTGGTAGTGACATAGCTGCTGTCATATTATCGATGAGGGATTTTCTTATTTATTTATTTTTAAATTTTTACTTACTTTTGAGAGAGAAAGAGAGGGAGAAACAGGGTGCGAGCAGGGGAGGGGCAGAGAGGGGGAGACGCAGGATCGGAAGCAGACTCCAGGCTCCGAGCTGTCAGCACAGAGCCCGACACGGGGCTCGAACCCACAAACTGTGAGATCGTGACCTGAGCCGAAGTCGGATGCTTAACAGACTGAGCCACCCAGGCGCCTCGATGAGGGATTTTGAATTGGCGTAGTCATTTAAAATCATTTTCAGTCATTGAAATCAGGCAGCTGATTTGGTGGCATGTACCTAGAGCTTGACAAATAAGTGTTTATATTATTTCTATATTTTTATGTTTTGTAATATGTTTTTATATTTTCCAAAACATGGAAAAAGCTTTACATACAAGGACTGTTACTGCAGCGGTGCACATAATTGTGAAACAGGCGCAATCAAAATGTGCCAGTGTGAGGGTGGATGGGGGCAGATTCACATGATTCCACCCCGCTGAGCCTGGTTCCTCGCAGTGGAGCAGAGGTCACGCGCTGCGCTCATGAAGTCATAAACTCCTCGTGAGCGTCATAATTTAAGACTCGTTAGATGGTTCAGTGAAATGTTAAAATCGTACATATTGTGTGATCACTGTGGTGGTAAGAAAGTAGATGATTTTTCGATAGATACAAATACTGAATCCTTCTATGAATACCTGAACCTAATGTAATGTTATGTCAATTACACCTCAATTACACAAGTAGTGGATAAAATACAAAACTGAATCTCTACATAGAAAAAGACCAGGGGGAAACTAGTCAAAAGGCCTCAAAATTGGAGCCACGGTTACCTTTGGGTGATCTGAGCATTTGTGAGGTAAATTGTCTTTCTGATTTTCATTTTTCTGAATGTGTGTGTATGTGTTACTTTTGGAAAGTGTCAGATGCGAGTGATTTATTTACAAAAATAGTTTCCAGTGGCCATGTTGCAGGGAAAGAGGAACCCGCGTAATGACACTGCCGTCTGGGGCTGTGGTGATGGAGGGACAGACCCAGGTGGGAGTCTGAAGGCAGACTCGCGGCTTCTGTCTGCTGGTCGACTGTGCGGAATTTGTCACAGGACAGGTGTTAGAGAATTCCAGCTGGCTCTGTCTCCAGGCCACCAAGCATCTTTTCTCACCTACTTGCTTTTTAGTTCCGCTCTATTCCGAGGCTGTCCCATTAACCTTTTTGGTGGAGTTATCAGCTTTTTAACTTTATGAGAATAGGGGACACTTTATTATTATCTAATGAGGGATGCTTCCAATAAAAGCTAAATGAATTAAAAACCAGTGAGGCAATGAAGGCATTCATAAGTTACGGGAATAGGTTACATTATACCTGGTTTTTTTTTTTTTTTAATTTTTTTTTTTCAACATTTTTTATATATTTTTGGGACAGAGAGAGACATAGCATGAACGGGGGAGGGGCAGAGAGAGAGGGAGACACAGAATTGGAAACAGGCTCCAGGCTCCGAGCCATCAGCCCAGAGCCTGACGCAGGGCTCGAACTCACGGACCGCGAGATCATGACCTGGCTGAAGTCGGATGCTTAACCGACTGCGCCACCCAGGCGCCCCTATACCTGGTTTTCTCAGCCAAAATTATATGCCATTTGGTTATGACACCAAGAAGGGATCAGCCCCAAGTGACATGAAGTACTTGAATCTTAAATCCTTTTTTGGAGCCAAGGCACGTTGGGGTTGGGCCCCAGCACACGCATCTCTGGCAGGCTCTGGGACCACCTCTTGGGGAGCACTGTCCAGTGAGTTGTGAGTCCCTGGGGTTGGTGGGTGAGACTGGCATCCTGGGACAAACGTCGTTTGTAGCTTTGCGTGTCCTGTGGTATCAGGGTAGTTTCTTGCACACACAGTCCTGGTTTCTGGAATACAGGCATCAGTCCTTGGACCTAGGGAAAGAAACCTTTTTGTACTGAATGACTTTGGTTCTTAATAATCAGTCCTAGAGAGACCTAGCTCTCCAGTGGTAGGCACAGAAAAATTGTATATTTAACTTATATTTTATGGCATCGAGGCTGTAGTTCTTTGGAACCCTTTTCCGAATTGCTGGTTTACGACGGCTCCTTGGGTGCTGTCTTGCAGAACCATGTGTCACCTGCTGTCCCCCTCCTTTCAGGACTTCCTAGCCAAGCTGCTAGGGAAGGCTGCAGCCTCTGGCTTCAGTTCGTCTGGTAGCCACGGCTGAACGGAAGGCTGAATGAGGAGTCCGATGACGCCCTGTTCCCAGGCTTCACACGCAGTGGCATTTGGTGTGTGACTCCAAAAGATTGGGGTGACAGGCTGGTGCTTCCCTTTCTGTTTCTGGGGAAGGCGTCCATCTGCACTCCTTCCTTCAACAAATGCTAACTCTGTATGTTAATGAGACCCCCCCCCCCCCCCACCATGTTGTGTGTCAGATGCACAAGTGAGCTAATAGACCTGTGCTTGCAGCTGAGCTTCCACTGGGATGGGGAACCGGGCCCACGGCACGTGGTCCTGGGAGAGAGCAGGACGCGGGGTCCCTTCCCTGTGGCACTGCAGCCTCCCCCACGGGAAGGCGCCTGAGCCAAGGCTGGCGGCCCGACGGTGTGCTGTGCTGTGTCACTGGCCCTGGGCGCAGGCTCCTTCCCCGGCCTGGACCTGCCGCCGCACGCGCACCGGGCTTCCTCCCACGCGTGGCACGCCTGTTCCTCTTCTGCGCCGCGTGTGTTTCTCTTGTGTGTGACGTGCACGGTTCCTTGCACACGCCACATGCTTCCTCCACGTGGGATGTATTCCATGGGGCCGCGACCAGCTGGGGGGCGGGGGGGGGGGTGGATCCCAGGACGCGCACAGCCGTCTGGGAGCTCGGTGGCTCCGGCGTCCCCCACGTCCCCGGCGGGCACGGTTTTCCAGCGCGTCGGAAGGGATGAGCAGTTGCCCCTATACACCCCAGCCTCCGGCAGCCCGTCCCCAGGCTTATTTCCTGATGGAGGGTGACCCGAGCTCCGGGTGCTTCCCGGAGAGTGAGGATGGGGATTCCCCACCTGGTGGCTCCGCATTGAACCGCACGATCAGTGCAGTTCGCGGCAGCCTTCTGTGGGGTGTTGCGTGGCACCGGCCAAGCGCTGGCACGGGGCGCGCTCAGGTGGGTTCTTTCCCCTCCCCCAGGAGCTCCCCGTGGACCCAGCGTCTGAAGGGTACACGCTTCCAGCGCGGGGACGTGGGGGAGCTGCGCAGGCCGGGTCAGGGCGACTCCCACACTTGCCACCGCGGGGGACAGGTGTCGTTGACCCCGTGCCTGAACAGACCTGGCCTGGCCCTGGGCAGTTGTGTGGTCTCTCCCGGAGGCCGAGCCGGACTGTGGCCGAGGCACAGCTGCGGTCGGTCCTCCCTCCCCGGCGCTTCTGCCAGCGCCTCCGCTGTCCCCTGGGGCCAGTAGGGGTGCGCGCCCTCGGGGCTCCCTGTACCCTCCCTGCAGACACCCACACTGCAGCTCAGGCCGCAGGCCGGGGCTGTGAGTGTCCTCAGGTCAGGCCGCTCCGCCCACGCCCGGGCTGGGGGCCCCTGGCCTGTGGTGCTGCTCCCCACTCCTGCTTACTGGCTGGTGAGGGTTAATGGCCCCTGGCTTCCCCTCCGGCCATCAGCTCCTGGGGGGGGGGGTCATTAGTTCCCTAGAAAGTGCCAGTCTCGAGTCAGTCCTACTTAATTCAGCTGTGCCATTTTCTGAAAACCTTGGGAGCTGTCACAGTTGCTGGCCTTCTTTGTCAGGTGAGCTGCTTTGCTTTCTGCCCTTAGCTTTGCACGGGGCTGGGTGCTGGGAGCAGGATGGGCAGGTCTGGGGCTCTCCTTCAGGGGGCAGGGGGGTGTTCCTTCTCTCGGAGGCCGTGTGCCCTGTGCTGTCCAGTGAGGAAGTCTAGGCAGACTCCCAACAAGGGGTTTCAGACCCAAGGGGTTTGTTTTGTGCTGTGCTTTGCCCAAAGACTTTCTTTGCATGTTGCTAGCTTCCCATTTCTTACGTGGCTGGGGGACGAGCGCCAGGGTGACAGAGGACCCAGACCTGTCCTCGCTCAGCATGGTCAGTGGAAAGGCTGATCCCTGAAGGGGAGGGTGGGGGTGGGGGGGGGGAGGTGGTGGTGGACCACTCAGTGGCTGCTTTCCCTGGATAGACCTTTTCCGTTTTAACTTTCGTTTTTAATTTGTAAACCCCATTGTTCTGTATTTGTATTTTGATTAAGGATAGCTTTGTTTGTGAGCCCTATCTGGCTGCAGGCTCTGTCTTTGGCTACCCTCAGAATGGCCTGGGCATTGGTTAGAAATTGAGACTCTCAGCCCCACCCCAGACTAACTGAAACCTGAATACCTCCCCCTCCCCTTTTCTTCCACCCTCCTCTCCCCACCCCCTCTTCCCAGTACTGATTACACCTCAGATTTTCTGTTCTATTTATTTATTTATTTATCTATCTATCTATCTATCTATCTATTTATTTATTTATTTTCAAGGTTTATTCATTTATTTTTCAGAGAGAGAGAGAGGGCAAGCGAGTGCACATGAGCGGAGGCGGGGCAGAGAGAGAGAGAGAGAGAGAGAGAGAGGGAATCCCAAGCAGGTTCTGCACTGTGAGCACACAGCCCAACATGGGGCTCAATCCCACAAACTGTGAGATCGTGACCTGGATTGAAACCAAGAGTCAGACACTCAACTGACTGAGCCACCCAGGCGCCCCCGGAATTTCTTTTTAAAAGATAGAGTTCTACTTTATGTATTTTTATTTTTTATTAAAAAAAATTTTTTTTAACGTTTATTGATTTTTGAAAGACAGAGAGAGACAGAATACAAGCAGGGGTGGGCGGAGAGAGAGGGAGGCACAGAATCCGAAGCAGGCTCCAGGCTCTGAGCTGTCAGCACAGAGCCCGACGCGGGGCTCGAACTCACGAACTGTGAGAGCATGACCTGAGCTGAAGTCGGACGCTCAACCGACTGAGCCACCCAGGTGCCCCTACTTGATGGCTTTTTAGTTTTGAATTTATATGTAAAAGTGTGCTAATAAAGAGACAGCTAGCTGGTAGTATTCCTGTGAGCTGTTAGGTTCTAGCTGTTTCCCCACCCCTGCAGCAGATGCTGCGAAGGACGTCCACCTTGTCCAGTTGCTGTGGGCTGAGTGTGTGTCTCCCCCCAGGTTTGTAGGCTGTACCCTAACCTGCACGGTCCAGGCGTGAGGAGGTGGGGCCTCTGGAAGGTGCTCAGGTTATCACAGTGGAGTCATCATGAACGGGGTTGGCCCACAGCGCTTCCTTACCCTGCCCGCCACGTGAAGACACGGCAAGAGGATGGCCTCAATGATCCAGGAAGAGGGTCTCAGCGGACCTGACCTTGCTGGTGCCCTGGTCTCAGGCTTTCAGCCCCTAGAGCCGTGAAAAGTACATTCCTCGTTTGTAAGCCACCCAGTCTGTGCTCTGTGTTCTAGCGGCCCGAATGGACTGAGACACGGCTTGTACGAGAAACGCCCTCCCTGGGCACCAAGAGGTGTGGAATGTGGGGTCTGTTTTTTCCCCCTCCTGGGCTGCCAGGCATACTTTGGGCTTCACGGACAGAGGATCTTCACGTGCTGGGGCTTCTTTGCTTCAGGAAGGGGAGTCAGCACAGACAGGGAACTGGCAGCCATATGGGCACAGGAGCATGTGTGATAACAACTTCCACTTAATCATTTAAAGTCTTAGCTAAGGGATCCACAAATGGTTCAGTTCGAACAAAGAATTCTTAGCAATCCAGCTTCCTGAATACACTTACGCTGCAGCAAGAACCCAGAACAAGTCAGTGGCTTGCCCAGAGTAAAACGGCCAGAAGTGGCCGAGTCACAACTGGAACACGGGCCTCCTGGTCGGACCCCTTTGCATTCAGTACTTCACCCTGAAGACAGACGGACTGCGGCAGAGGAAGCGGAGTTTGCAGGGCTTCTCGAGCCCAGAGCGAGGAAAACTGGTGGTGTGAGACCCGAATCCAGGTCCTGGCCCCTGCGGCGTTCCAAGCAGCCTGTTGACGACAGCGTGGCCGGGACCCGTCCCGGTGAGGCCGTGGCGTGAAGTCCCCCGGGGGCGGGCGAGCTGAGTCTTTTATCACGGTGGTTCAGCTCACCCCTGGGGAGGGCTGCGGCCAGGGGCAGGGAGACGTGCTCCGGGGAAGCCGTTGGATCCTCAACTTTCCCTAAGGGGAGCTTTCCATTTTCTAGTTCTGATTTTATCCATATTTTTAATTCTTCTTCTTCTTCTTCTTCTTTTTTTTTTAAATTTGTAAGAGTTTGTTTACCTTCAGTTCAATCAGAGAGGAGAGATGGAGAGACAGTGCCCTGGCTTGGAGTCACATGCTTAGACGGACACCGTGATCTTCTAGGAAAGTGATGGAGGATTAGCATCATCTTTATGGGCTTTCTAATAAATTTTATAACTCTCATGCCTAACTTTTTGTAGAGAGTCATCTGTGCCCTTAGCCCTACTAGTGAATCCAACTTTAAAAAATTTAACAGTGGTAATTCAAAATATATGAGTGTGATCTTCATTATTAGCCATTAAAACGTTTTGAACACTCATGGAGATTTTAAAGTAGCATTTTACTCCCCAGACAGCCACGTGTCTGCCTGACCTTCGTATCCAATTATTAATCGGTCTTTCTTTTGTGCTCCAATAATCTTTTGCACTCACTAATTATAGTGTTTTCTTCACCGTAATTTTTCGTAACTGGCCCGTAACTGCGTATGTCTATTTGACAGAATGTTTCTTTCTAAGTCCAGTAGTGAAAGCTGGCTAGAGGGTGGTGCCCTGAGAATAAACCGTTTAAGGTATAGTCAGTCTCCTTCTCTGACGTCAGGGGCTCGTCCTTGCTCACCTGCTGCGGTGCAGAGCCCTGGGGAGGGCGCGGCGCTCCAAGCACCCTGGATACAATGGGGGTTCAGAGCCATGGTCTGGAATCCTGTTTCTAACTGGATGTGACACACTACTTCAACACCTGGGTTCCTTCGCCTGTAGATGGTGGCTAATAATCACATACGGCTCTTTTAAGGATCCTGTAGAAAGAGCACAGTGCCGGGTGCATTGTACGTACTAGCCATTACTACTTTACTTGTTTACGGGGGTGATGTCTCAAGTGTCCTTTCTGAACATACCCAGATTAAAACATTCCGTGAAGATGTATCCTTTGGGCCTGCCTGTGAACCCACCATAAATGAGGATACGTGGAAGGGTCTTAGGACCATCGAGCTTGAAGATGAAGGTTAAGGGCTGTAGTATTACGGCGTGTCAGAGCGGGAGAGACGGGCTCGTGCCTCCTCCCTGCTGCGTCCGTGTGCCCGGAAGTGCAGAAAGGAGCCTGGAGCCAACTTTGCTCAAGCGTTGGAGCCCGTGGACAGCATGTGCCTCGTGTCCGCACCGGGAGAAAAGAGCATTCCGGAGAGCTGTCGGGAGGGAAGACCCTTCCCCAGATGAGAAGGACCTGTAGCAGCGGGTGAGGTGGCCTGGGCAGGAGAGCCGGGCGGCCACAAGTGCTGGGCAGAAGGGGAGAAGGCCAGCACTCAGGGCGCCGGGAGCCGGCGTGGGGCGGATGCGTGGGCTTTCTTGCGGGGGGAGGGATCAGCTGAGCCAGCAAACGGGAATTCTGAAGCCAGAGCTCTGGTGGTGTCACTGCAAGGGGCTCCTGGCGCTTTAGTGCACGGCAGAGGGATTGATGAGAGAACAGGAAACAGTGCAGGTGCACGTGTTTCTTCATGTTTCAGTGTTAATGGAGAAAAAGAATTGCCGTTCACCCTAACAACACAAAAATCATTCCTGATTTTGTATATTGCATTTTCGTCTGTGTTCACATGTGACTTTTATATCATTGCATGCCATCTTCTCTTCTGCTTGTAACATTTAATGCTTTCATAACATTTTTGGTATTTATAATTGCTCTTTATCATGACTAAAAAAAATTTTTTTTAAATGTTTATTTTTGAGAGAGAGAGAGACAGAACTCGAGGTTGGGGGAGGGGGGCGGAGAGAGAGGGAGACACAGAACCCGAAGCAGGCTCCAGGCTCCGAGCTGTGAGCACCGAGCCCGATGCGGGGCTCGAACTCGTGAGCTGTGAGATCATGACCGGAGCCGAAGTCGGACGCTCAACCGACTGGGCCCCCCAGGCGCCCCATTTATCATGTTAAAGCTACATGATGCTCCATAATTTTTGTTGTTCATTTATTCTTTGAGATAGAGTTCAAGAAATCAAATCATTTCAATTTAATCATTTGTATAGTTCCTATTAACATTTTGTAATACATCTTTTGAAAGAATTCTTCAGATGTACGACATGTATTGATTTTACCACAGCCTTGCCGGTATGGGTCGTTACCACTCAGTTGGCATCACGGAATTCTTACCTCAAAATTTTTAAGTCATCGGATACAGGGGCGACTGGGTGGCTCAGTCGGTTAAGCACTCGACTTCATCTGAGGTCATGATCTCCGAGTTTGTGAGTTCGAGCCCCGAATCGGGCTCTGTGCTTACGGTTCAGAGCCTGGAGCCTGCCTCGGATTCTGTGTCTCCCTCCCTCTCTCTCTGCCCCTCCCCCACTGGAGCTTTCTCTCCCTCAAACCAGTACATAAACTTGAAAAAAGTAAGTCATTGGATATACTGATGAACTTTTCTCCCTTTAGAATTTTGTGCCTCTACTCACTTTAGAGGACTCGTCTGTAAGGTGTAGCATTACAGCCGGATGCTTCTTGCCACTCGGGCACACCCCCACCCCTACCCTGTACCCACGGGACCGCCACCGCCACCTTCTCCGGTGCCCACAGCCCGTTTTGTGAATCCGCCACCATTTCCGTGCCCCCTTCTGGGCACGGACATCTGGGCTGTGTCCCGTTGTTGGCTCTCGTGAGTGAGGCCCCGGTGGGCACTCTGGTGGGTGTCTTTTGTCTGGGTGTCTGTGGGGCACAGACCGAGCCAGAGGCTATTGGGTCGTAGGCCACATACGTGTTCAACTTTACTAAGTGCTGCCCGAGATTTTTCTCAGTAATGACTTAATTGTTTAATAAGTATCAATAGCTTTTTAAATGTGTAACATATCCACGGAGGGAGAAGATGTTTATAGGTAAAATTCCCTCACATGTGGAAAGGAGAAAGTACAATAAACCTTCTCTTTTAACTTTTTATTTTTATTTTTATTTTTTTTTAATTTTTTTATTTTTGGGACAGAGAGAGACATAGCATGAACGGGGAAGGGTCAGAGAGAGAGGGAGACACAGAATCGGAAACGGGCTCCAGGCTCTGGGCCGTCAGCCCAGCCCAGAGCCTGACGCGGGGCTCGAACTCACGGACCGCGAGATCGTGACCTGGCTGAAGTCGGACGCTTAACCGACTGCGCCACCCAGGCGCCCCAAACCTTCTCTTTTAAAAGACGTGGCACATTGGGGCGCCCGGGTGGCTCAGTCCGTTAAGCGTCTGACTTTGGTTCAGGTCCTGATCTCGCGGTTTGTGGATTCGAGCCCCGCATTCGACTCTGTGCTGACGGCTAGGAGCCTGGAGCCTGCTTCAGATTCTGTGTCTCCCTCTCTCTCTGCCCCTCCCCTGCTTATGCTCTGTCTGTCTCCCTCTCTCTCAAAAATAAACATTAAAAAAAAAAAATTAAAAAAAAGTGACACATCATAGTGGCCCCACATCTAACACACATATAATCTGTAAATTTTGAGCCCACCATGAAACCTGCACTGTGCTGAGTGCAGGAGAAACTTACTGAAAGTAGTTTTAAAAATAAAAACAGCAGGACTGATTTTTAACCTCTTCCCCCCAGAAGAGGGGGGCAGGTTGAGCCGGCACTGGCTTCACTGTGCCAAGCTGGGCATGGCTTTGGTTTCCCACGATCCTCTGTCCTCTGTGTGCATGTGAGAAACTGAGGCACGGGGTCCCACTGGCTTGTGGTGTCGGTGGTGGGATTTGAATTCTGAGTCCGGAGCTGTCCCTCAGGGCGACTGGAAGCCACGAAGGACAGAGCGAGGCTCTCTGGAACAAGTACAGAGTGTGGAGGCTTTTGGATGTCACGGAAACATTTCTTAAAACAGCGTTTAATGTTTGTTCTGATTGCAAAGTAACACATATTAATCACACACAAACGGAGTTAAACACACAAACAAACCGCAAAGAAGGAAAGGAACACCTGCCATTATCCCCCACCCAGGGGTCGCTGCTCACCTTCTGGTTCTTTTCTGGTTTGGGTGGGCTTACTCTTTAAACGAAAGCTGCACGTAGCACGCACACAGTTCTTGATTCGTTCTTTCCCCTTAACTGTATGTTACGGACCCTTTTCCGTGGCACTAAATAGTCCTTTATAGCGTGCTGAATGGCTCCACGGTATTATGTTACAGTCAGATACTACAATTTATGTGAACAGATCCCTTTCGCCAGACATCAGGTGACTCACAATTTTTCATCGTGATAATGCCACAGTGAGCGCTCCTGGACGCAAATCTTCACAAAGACCCATGAATATCTTCTTCATGTAAATTTGTTTTTCAAACAAATGTTTTATTTTTCTCATTGACACGGGTACTGATAAAAGTGTGAATGTGGAGGGGCGCCTGGGTGGCGCAGTCGGTTGGGCGTCCGACTTCAGCCAGGTCACGATCTCGCGGTCCGTGGGTTCGAGCCCCGCGTCAGGCTCTGGGCTGATGGCTCAGAGCCTGGAGCCTGTTTCCGATTCTGTGTCTCCCTCTCTTTCTGCCCCTCCCCTGTTCATGCTCTGTCTCTCTCTGTCCCAAAAATAAATAAATGTTGAAAAAAAAAAAAAAAAGTGTGAATGTGGAAATCCTTTTATTCCTCTAAAATTTATCCAGAAAAGCACGGAGGTAGCGGATTTAACTTTTCGTGGCTAAAATGTAATACTCTCGTGTGTATATCGTGTGATTGTTACAGCTGTTGGACTCCTTTGTGGGACGTGTAAGGTGTGCGAACGTGTCACGCCATCTCGCCCCTTCCCGCCCCCCCCCACCCCCCCCGTGGCTGCCCCCTCGGGCGTGAGCACGGTGTGGGCGTCTCAGCTCTGCCCAGGCAGTGGCTCCCTGTGCCCCGTCCCCTCCACTAAGCCGCGTGCAGGGTTCGAGGCTCATTTGCGGAACCCCTGACAGCTCTGGGCCTGATGCTGGCCAACTGAGCCACTTGGGGACAGAGCTTTAGGTGTCTTGTTTCTTTAGGACTGGAAATGATGGGGCAGTGGTACGTAGCTTGCAATCTTAAAGATCCTCTGCAGGCGTTTCAGACTTGTCTTTCGAGCAAGCACAGTCAGGTGGACTCCCAGAAGTGTGTGCTCCCAGTGTGGTAAGAACAGCCGTGAATTGCAGGGGTAAAGATGCATTTGATTAGTTGGGACTGCTGTGTTCAGTTAAGGGGCAGGGGAGGTGCTCATGTGTTCCTTTATTGTACTTGCAGATCCACATCATCGATTTTGATGACGAAAATAACATTATCAATAAGAACGTCCTCCTCCATCAAGTGGGTGAGATCTGGCACATTAGTGCCAGTCCTGCGGACAAAGGTGTGCTGGCCACCTGCTACAATAAACGTGAGTATTCTCAGGGAGCTCCACGCATCCGCGAGCTGGGCCTCACGTCGCTCGGGGATCAGTGCACGGTTTACGAGATGTGATGATCGGTCAGGGTGCTGCGCTCACAGAGAAGTTGTGTTTCTGCAGGTGGATGCTTGCCGCGGTTAATAGGACCCAGAATCCCGGCTCGTCCCGGCACTGTGACCCCTCGGGGCTGGGCAGGGACGTGCGGGGGGTCCTCGAGGGGCAGAGGTCGGTGTGCTCCTAAGTTAGTTAACTGTGCTGCTCACAAAGGGCAGCTGGTTTGTGCCTCGTTGCCTGCGTGCGACGCCCGTTAAAGGGTGAGGAGAGGGCAGGACGGTCGTCTTCAGTGACGCCTTCCCCACGCACAGCACACACGCGTGTTGGGTGTCCGTGCTCCTCGACCAGCTTCCGCCCGGTCTGCTGTTTGCCGCTCCCGTCTCTGGGACCTTCGACGTCTGTGTCCATCCAGACGTCTGTGACGCCCAGCCGGCCACGCGTCGTCTCCATGGTCCGTTCTGTCACTGTCAGTAAGTGGTGTTCAGATTCCGGCTTTGGGGAAGAAGCTCACGTTCCGTGTTTCTCCGTAAGCCAGAATAAGGGGTGCTCCATGCTGTGTATGCTCTACACCGCTTCCCTCGCTCACGCAGCGTGCTGGGTACCCGTGAGCGCCCCACGGTCTCGTGCCCCACACTCTGTCTCCTTCTTCCTTCCTGCCCCAGCCGCGGATGTTAGTGTGTGGGGCTGACTTCTTCCGTCACCAGCCAGGCTCCCGGGACGCCCCGCTTCCAGGAACCTCTGCTTAGATTGTCTGTTCCCACGGGTTCTCCGTAGGGGTCTTTCTCTGTGACTTCACTTGCACCTGTGTTTAACACTTCTTTTCTTCGCGGCAAAAAAGTTGCTTTCTGAAAGGTCTTTTCCCCCTGAGCCCCTTGCATTCTTTGTCTCTTACTCTTAGCTTCGACTTGCCTCATTCCGCCGAGAGCAGCCACCCAGAGCCCACTCCGACCTTGCCTCCTCCCCCGTCCTCAGTGTTGGGCCGGGGCCCCCTTCTTGCTCCTGTGTCTCCGGCCAAAGTTATCGTGTCAGCCGGCTGTCAGAGCCAGAGTCCTCCCGGAGTGCATTTGGGATGTACTTACGTCTGCGCCCCCACACCCCAGCGCACTTGGTGTTCACGGTCAGAGTGCGTTCCCTGTGACGGCCCAGTGCTGTTCCATGTAAGGCCCGCTGTCCCTGCACACGGCTGCAGGTCCGTTGTCCCCCTGTCACCCGGTATTGTGCCTCTGCCTCCACCGCCCTTACGGAGCATCCTGCCTTGGTTGGAAATCGCTAGAAGTTTCTGCAAGTGAAAACAGAGGTGGTCCTCTTCAAGAAAAGCGACTTTCAAACCAACTTTCAAAAGGGGACCGGTTCGCCTTCTGATTAACTTAAGCTCAGCTGACCTTAATTTTACCTCCCGAGCCCCGTTGCCCCCGCCGTCAGACGCAGCAGGGTCGCGGGAGTGCTGTCCTGGCACCTGCACCTTACACTGTCCCTTTGAAGCAGGGCGTTGATCTTGCCTGTGCTCGTGGGGAGCAGGCTGCAAAAACGTGTCCCAATGTGGTGGCCGTCATGCACCCCTGGCGTATGTGAGCAGTGCCTGCCGCCCCAGGGGCCACGATCCTCTCCTGGGCAGAGCACGGTTGTCACCTCAGACCCTCGGCCACGACGGCCCCTGCCCAGGGTCAGCTCTGGGCGTGCGTGTGGCTTCTGGGGTGTAATCTGCTGTCGGGTCAGCGCCTGAGCCACGTTCCCCTCCATCTGTGGCCCGTGGAGCTGTGACGTCATCTGCCCGTCACAGGGCACTGGGACAGGTGTGGGGTAACAGCTGTTGACGTTTTGTCCACACGGGAGTGTGGGAACTCACAGCAGCCGCTGGCCACTGCTGTTCCTAAAGGCCGACGCCACTGGAGGGTCCGGGGTGGGTTCGGCCCGGCGCCCCGTCCGTCTCTGCCCCACAGGCTCTTGGGCCTGCACCCCGGCTGTCCTCCCGGCTTGGTGGAGCCACGGGCACGTGGGCTGGGGACCAGCGCCAGCCCATCCCTGCGTCTGGTGCAAGCTGGCAGGTGAGCTGGGTTCCGCAGTCCGTCAGACCAAGCCGTGTGCACAGGCCGCCCTGAGACGGTCCCTTCTCTGCCAGGGACCCGCAGGGGTGGCAGGAGCCCGCACCCTGTCCTTGCGCCCTCCAGCCTCCTGAACGGACCCCTCCTGTCCCCGTGCTCTGGCCTGTTCTCCTCTGGACGTGGCGAGTGTGGGGCGGCCCACCCGAGCCCTTTGCCGCGCTTTCCTGACGGCAAGACTCATGAGGTTAGCCACCGCTCCTCCTGGAGGGGCCGAGTTCTCACGGCCACCGATTGGGCTTCCTTTGTGCTACTGTGGCCGCCCTCCCTCGGTTCCTTCTCTCCCCTTCCAGAGTCGGCAGCAAGACACAGACCGGGCTGCCGTGCGCTCCCGGGGCTCCGGCACGCACAGCCCGCCATGCCGCTTCTGTGTCTGCCGCGGCGGCACTGGGTTTCTGCTGCCTCGTGACGAGGCCCCTCCGTCCTCTTTCCAGAACGTTCCCCGTCTGGGCCTCCGCTGGCAGCGTCTCGTGTGTGCCTGTGTCCTCTAGCAGGCTGTGCAGGGCAGTCTGTCCTCCTCCCCAGGATTCTGGCAGCCTGCACTTACGTCCCCGGGCCCCTGTGGTTCTGTGCGCTGCACAGGAAGGTGCCACGGACACGGCACGTCGTCCCCTGCACCGTCCCCATGGTCGTGAGGCGGCTCGGCCTCGCTGGTTCTCTGTCGGGGCCTCAGGCCTGCGCCCCGGGTGTCAGGTCCTCTTCCTGGCAGAACTGGGTCCCAGGTCCCGGGTGTAGACGGGAGCTGGCCGTCAGCCGGGCTGTGAGCAGCTGTCGGGTTAAGCCCCAGGTTGGTGGTGGCCTCGCCCCGGCTGTCCGCGGGCGGGGGTGGAGCGCTTTGCGGTCGGGGCCTCCGGAAGCCCGGCCGGCTCTGCCGCGGCTCCGTGCTGGCGGCCAGCCCTTCTGTGCCGTGCTTGCCTCATCCGTCAGCCTCTCTGGGAAGAAAGACCCGTTTCTCATGGCGTTCGTGGCCCAGTCCTGGGAGCTCAGCTCTCTCCCGCCACAGGCAGGTCTCCGAGGTTTCGGTCCCGCGGGGCGCGCTCATTGCCATCGAGAAATGCCGCTAACGCTCTCCGGCTCTCCCTCCCCTCCTCCCCGCGCGGCCCCAGCCCGTCGAGCTCCGAAGCCCTTCGTGGCTCCCACCTGATCCGCACCGCTCGTCCGCGCACGTCCCGCTCCTGGCATGAGGCCCAGACGGCTCCCGTCAGACGCCTCCGGAACAGCTCAGTCAGGGTGTACGCTCGCCCTGCGGGCTTCGCGCCCGGCGCAGGCTGCAGAGCGAGTGCACGTGCGCGTGCTTGCACGTGGACCCGCGTGGGCCGGGCTCCGCTCTGAGCTCCCCACCGGCCGTGAGGCTTCCGCACCGCAGCGCGTCACGCGTGGCTCAGGCCCAGGGTGACCCAGACTTGGGCTAAAGGCTGCAACTGCACCGTGCCCTTTGACCTCCAGCGAGGCCGGTCTCATATCGTGCTGTCCCCCGTTAGCGTCTGGGCTGGTCGGGGGCTCTGTGCAGGTGTCACCACGTGTCCCGGTCGTGGTCGTCTTCCGGCTCGTGGGTGTCCACACTGCAGAGACTCACCTGCCCTTCGCTGCCCCTCGCGCGCATGTCCGTGCCCTGCTTGGTTCCTCTTTCTGTTCCCGTCAGTCTCCGCAACATTCCGGGCAGCGGGAGCGTCTTTCAATCGAGAGACCGCGGGCCTCCGAGCCATGTCCCCAGGCCCTGAGTCTTCCCGCCAGTGGAGGGGCCGCTGAGGGCAGAGAGCGGGAGGGAGGGCCGACGGGCAGAGTTGGCACGGGTCCCAGGGCCGGGGGGACCTGTTTCTAGCAGAGAATAGTCCTGGTTTAAAGCTGTTGTCTGCGTCCCCTTCACTCGTGTCCCGCAATGCCTAATTCATGTGCATTTCCTTGGTGGAAAGCTAAATTTGGCAATTGGTATTTTTAATAATTCTGTGTTTCTATGACACCTTAGCCTGTATAATAAATAAATATTTGTAAATTAAGTTGTTTTCTAGAAAAAATATTTCACAAATAATAAATAATATATCGTACATGTATTAGTTACAAATTAAAAGTGCTCAATCTCATTAACTCAGGAAAAAGAAAAACCCAATATGATACTGCTAAAATAAAACCCAGAATGAATAAAAGCAAAGCACTGACAATACCAAGTGCTAGTGAAGATGGGAAGCCCCTAAACTCTGACACATATCTTTTTTTTTAAATGTTTTATTTATTTTTGAGGCAGAGAGAGACAGAGCATGAGTAGGGGAGGGGCAGAGAGAGAGGGAGACACAGAATCTGAAAGCAGGCGCCAGGGCTCCTGACCAGTCAGCCCAGAGCCCAACGCGGGGCTCGAACTCACGGACCGCGAGATCGTGACCTGGTCGCAGCTCATTTTAAAACACGCAGACGAGGACCTTCTCTGCGTACCTTGTCTTGTGCTTCCCAGGAGCGGTGCCAGACAGCAGCTCTGCTCGTACAGCCCGAGTAGCCACCACCTGCAGGCAGAAGCCTCTAGAGTTACATTCTCTTCACGGTGTCCAAGCAAATGACCGTGGGACTGGCTGTAGGCTAACGTGATGTAAATACTCCCGCTTCTCTGCTTCCGGACGCCATACCCACCCGTGCTGGCTTCCGTCCGTGTCGTGTAGGAGCAAGCGAGGGGCGTGGACTGTCACGGACTGTTGCTAGGGAGCTGTGGTTGCCGCCGATGTGATGGTGGCCCTCACCCGGGACAGTTAGGGAGCCGTGTCCTCAGAGTGTAGGTGGGTGGGGGCACACTTGCATGACAGTGAGCTCTTCTGGGTCTTTCTCTGTTTTTTCTGGGAGCAAAACGCCAGCTTCCGTTGCTGATAGTTTCACAGGGAGGATGTGTCAGCATGGGGGACAGCTTTCCACGTGTGCACAGCCAGGGCACGTGGGAGGAGGGAGGTTGTACTGCAGAGCCCCGGATGGTAGGTGTGGGGCCCCCTCGGGGGACAGCGGGCCACACTGCAGACGAGGACCGCCTTCAGTCCTCTCCCTGATGCTCACCCCGGAGGGGCGGTATTGCCGTGGCCTGGAGTATCCTGGTCACACGGGGACAACACTCGGGATGTGTCTTCCTCGTGGCGCTCTGCCTTTGGCACTGCGGGGTACTCCGTTGACCTCTTTCCCTCCTGGCTGCACTTGACAACATGCTTCCGTGAGAGCACGAGCCCTGTGCGCGTCCTGACTCCTGTCTCAGAGTCCCGCTCTTACCCACGTGCTCCAAGGTTCCTCGAGAAGAGTGCCCGCGCTGCCTAGAAGCTGAGCACGCAGCTCGTTTAAGACACTGTGACTTCAGGGGCACCTGGGGGCTCAGCCGACCTTCGGCTCAGGTCACGATCTCACGGTTTGTGGGTCCCGAGCCCCGAGCTGGGCTCTGTGCTGACAGCTCAGAGCCTGGAGTCTGCTTTGGAGTCCTCTCTCCCTGATCCTCTGCCACTCAGGCTCTGTCTCTCTCTCTCTCAAAATAAAGAAACACAAAGAACTAAAAAAAAAAAAGACACTGTGACTTTGCTGCATTCCTTTCCTTGTTTTCTCAGTGAGTGTGTGTACTTTTTGTGTGTCCCCTTACACTGGGGTGTGTGTGTGTGTGCGTGTGCGCGCGCCAGGGCCCCTCCTTGGGCAGCAGGGGGGCACCAGCGTCCTCCTGTCACTCTGGTTCTCCCCCCCTCCTGCCCACCCCCCCCACCTCGGGTCCCAGTTGGCTGCGTCCTCAGCCGATTTACAAGCTTCCCTGCACTTTGCAGACGGTGTTCTAGATACCGTCACAGATACGAAGACCTTGCTCGAAAAGCACGTGGCAGAATCGGGCTCCCTGCCAGCATCTCACTGAGGTGCCCCAGGTGGTCGGGTGTTCTTACCCGGGCCGGTACTGAGCTCAGTTCCCTGATCCCTGACCCCAGGCTCCCAGAGGGACTCTCTCAGCCCTCAAGGCCCCGGATGCAGCAGGGAGCAGGGCCAGACCCCAGGTGCTGGGGGACCTGTGTCAGTGGGCAGTGGGGACCCAGGTGCAAGTGCCCTTTAGAGGGGGCATCTCGGCATGTCCCCCCGAGTGTCCCCCCCGAGCCTCTGCCTTCCCATGCTTCACCTGCCTGTGTTCTCCCTCCCTCCCACACATCCTGAGCTCCCGCTTACCCTTGGAAACGGCTCCTCATGAAAGCTCCCTCCTCTCACCACCCCACCCTCCATCTGGGCTCACGGCTCAGCGGGGCCAGCACGACAGGGTGCGGATGGCTGTGAGGCTGGGGCAGTCCGGCTGAGGACAGTGTCCTCTGGAAGAATCTCTGAAGCCTCCTCGAAGAGTCAGTGTAAACCCTTGGAAATAGATGCTGTCTCCACTTTGGCTTGGCTGCACCTTCGGGAGGCGGAGAAGCTGGAAATGGTTCCAAGAGCAGTGACTCATGAGCTCATGTGCGTGTGGTACCCCCGTCAGCACGTCAGCAGGGCTGTTTACAGTCTCTGAGCCTCTGTTTCCTCATCCATAGAATGGGGAGGGTTGCTCCTTCCTCGACTCCACGGAGCTGTTGGCACTCACAGGATGTACCTGGACTGCCCTGAGAATTGCAGCGTCTGCGATGGTGTCATTATGGAACTTGTTAACGTCGTTCTGTCTTGCTCTGGCCCTGGTGCTGTTCGTCTAGTTTTCTTTCATGTTCAGGCCTTGACTCGGGATCTGGGGAGAGTGTGCAGACTGATCCCTGCTGTGTGCTAATGCCTGGCACGTTCTCTGTGCCGAGCACCACGCTGAGCTCTCTCCTGGATCGTTTCTAACCCCCCGCAAGACGAGAGGCGCCTTCTGTCCCTGTCCCCATGTCCCAGATGAGAAAACAGACTTTCAGAGGTCACCTGACCAACCCTGGTGGACCGGGGGTGGGCGCCGTGCCCTGTGCCTGGGCCTCGCCCCTGCAGATCGCAGACCTTCCCGCCACACCTGTCCTGCCTCTAAGGGCGAATGTCAGTGCACTCTTCACAGGGAGAAAAGTGTTTCTGGCAAAGGCCGGTCCCCTTCTATTTCGGGAAGCCTGAGCACGGGGAGACTTGGCTCAGTGTCACGTTCAGAGGGTCAGTGCGCCGAGTCACGAAGGCTTGAATTCGGCGTGAGGACGGTGTTGGGCACGGCCCTTCAGGTGACACGGCCCAGGAAGAGCCCAGGCGCCCCGTGGGCGTTGGCTCTGCGATGGGCTTCCTGAGACGCAGGGGCTGCTGGGGTCCTTTCTCCCCCTTGAGGCTACATGCTTCCTGCATCACCGATGGTGGTGCATCAGAGACTGCTCGGGGATCGGACCCTGGGCCCCACTGACCCGGGGGGGAGGGGGCGTTTCTCCGGCCCCACAATTTCCATTCCAGGCTTCCCGGCATGCCCGTGTGGAATCCTTGCAGCGACGGGATGAGAGTGTATCATTCTGAGAGATTATCCGGGGTCTTCGGTGGCTAGGGAGTTTTAGTTGAAAGGAGCCATGGTGTGATTTAGCTTCTCTGCTAGTGTCTGAATTCCCAGAGTCAGAGGTTATGTAGGATTCATTGTTCCTGGATGTTGGTGACGTCCGCTACTTACAGATTGGGTATGGGGACTGTGAGCGCCTGCATTTAAACCAATGAAAAGCATTGCAGCCACGCTGTCCCTGCATTGTCAGCAGCCCCTACGGTAACAGGCTGTGGCATGGATCACTTCCTGGGTGTCACTTGTTTTGGGCCCTGGATTCTGGCTCCGGGTGGCACCTCCCACTGTTGCAGACAGCCTGTCTGTTAAGTTGGAGTTCGATGCACAGAAGGGCTTAGATGCTCCTAGTTTGTCCCGAGGTCACAAATCAATTTAGGAGGGGTTTCCGGTTGTGGACATGTGTTCTCACTCCAGATTTTAAAATTATCTTGAATGACTGATTGATGGAATTTCTGTTGCGCTTGAGACGTAGCGCTGAAAGTTGAGGACGGAAAGACGAGAGTCCGGGTACCAGGCTCTAGAGCCGTGGCCCACGGGGCAGACGCGGAGGCAGTGCTGACGTGGCCTGTTCGGTTAGCGTGCTTCCGAAACCGAGTCAGGATCCTTTCCACGTGTGCACAGCCCGAGCTCTGTGCAGGCCCTGAGGCCTGCGGAGAGCAGGAGGGGAATGAGGAGTGGGCCGGGCCTCACCCTGATGTGGGCCACTCTGGGGTCGGGTGTTGGGACACCCCTTGCGGTTTGGGCACACTGGATAATTGCCTGTGAGGACACTTTGTTGTTAAGAGGAACCGGTGTCCTTTGGGCCCAGATGAGGACTCTGAGACAGGGCCCATATGTCTGTGGGGCTTGGTTGAGATTTTCACCCCCGAGAAGTAAACTGAGACTGGCTTCTGTTCCTTCTCTTCTTCGCGGGGGAGCCTGGTGGGCGGTGTCCTCAGCCTGCCTGGTTCCAGGTGTGTCACCTTCCCCGTTGTCTGGAACGAGGACGCTGTACTGGTCGATTCCTGGGGCTCTCCTGAGCCTCCAAACGAGGGCTTTCTGGAAGCCGTGGACCAGGATGCCATGGCTTCTGTTGAAAGCTGCCGTTTACCAGTTATCTTATCTCTGCGTCGAATTAGAAAATTGCATTTTTGAGTTTAAATGGCTATTTTATGAAAATAAACTCAGGGAGGAAGTAGGTTTTCCTTGGAGAAGAATTCTTTCAAGGCCTCTCCGTGGGAGACCATAATTTTGAGATGACGGCTGAGACCCTGGAGGAGCGGGGCACACCAGAGGCCGGGGCGGAATCACCGAGATCGCCGTCAGGCGGTGCGCCAGCTGAGGAGAGGAGCCGGGTAGGCGCCCTGCACCCCAGATCCTGTCATTCCGCGGCACACGGGCTGCACGCGGGCTGTCGGTCTCCGGCGAGAGCTTACTCTGTCTTGTGCGCAGACGGGGTGGAGCGCTTCTTCCCAAGTGCGCGGTGAGGACAGGTGAGAGGTGTTCTCGTGGTCCCGGTGCGGAGAAGCAGAAAGGAAAGAAGTTGGGGATGGTCACAAGAGACCGCCCCTGGGGAGCCCCTCCAGGGAGCCCCTCGGGGCTGGGGACCGGCCGGCTTCATCCCGCGGCAGGCTCTCGCGTCCCCGCAGGTGTCCTACGGACGAGCAGCCGTCTTTCGTCTCCACGCCGTACCAAGTAAAGCATGTTTTGAAATGAAGACGTTCTGTGTTCCATTTTAGCACTTGAACATTCTGTGGGCTCCCGTTCTTCTGTGACTGACGAGAATAGAGTCGCTGGACCTCTCTTTGCTGGAATAGCTAGCTGTGCGCTAACCGAGGTGTCAGCTGCTGATTTCATGCTGGAGGCGGAAGCCCAGATGGGCTCGCAGTTGAGTGCGTGCGCCGGGTGTGTGCGCGCGCGTGCGTTCTCTGTGCGCCGCGTGTACTGGGGGTATTGGCTGTGTGCGTGCTGTGCAGGTGGAGCGTGCTATGTGTGTGGTATGTGTGCTGCGAGCTGTGCGTGCCCGGTGTGTGTTGAGGGTATATGGTGTGCGTGTGCTGAATGTGTTGAGAGTATGTGGAGTGTGGGAGGAGTGTTCATGCTGTGTGCCTGGAGTGTGTGTGCTAACTGTGGACAGTACGTGCTGTGCACGTAGCTTGTGGAGAGTGTGAGCTGTGAGCGCCGTGTGTGTGTGCAGAGTGTGTGGAGAGTGTGCTGTGTGTGTGCAGAGTGCTGTGTGTGCAGAGAACGTGCCGAGAGTGCGCGTGGAGCGCGTAGAGTGTGGGCGGAGCGGGAGGCCCCGCCCAGACACTTGCGCCAGGCTGGCTCCCCTTGCCAGTGGGGTACGTGGGCCACGGGGTCATTACTTGGCTTTTACCCTCACCGTCCCCGTGTAAACATGTGGGCACAGGACGATGAGGACGATGGTGATGAGGACGTTGACCATTTAGTGTTTAGGTACCAGGCCGGGGCTGAGTGCATTATGTAGATCATCTAGTTTTTAAGTTTACTTTAAAATGTTTTCCCGGCTTTTCTTTTTGGATATGATGGACGTGTAACACTGTATTAAAGTGCGCTTGGGTGCACGTGTTGTGCAGGGATCCCCACGGTCCCCACAGTAAGTCTGCTCGGCACCGTCACTACGCACAGTGACACACACGCTTTGTTTTGTGTCTTGTGATGAGGTCGTCCAAGATCTACTCTCTTAGCAGCTGGGGAGTGCGCACTAGAGTCAACTAGTCCCTCACTGTGCGCCCACCCCCCGGGACTGACTTACTCATTACTGGAGTTGGTCCTTTTGACCAACCTTCACCGGACTCGCGCCCCACCCCTCCCTGCCTGCAGCAGCCAGTCTGTTCTCCTATCCATGAGCTAGTTTCTTTATTTTTAAGATTCCACGATAAGTGAGATCGTATGGTGTTTGCTCTTCTCCGTCTGCCTCCTTTCACTTGCTGTATAATGCTCTCAGGGTCCATCCACGTTGTCACACATGGCGGAATCATATTTCCTTGTATGTGGTGTGTGTGTACACGTTCAGTGACACTTTGGATCGCGAGTAACTTGTTCTGTGAGCGTTCTGCAAGACGAGCAAACATTTCTAATACATTTTAACTCGATAAATGAAAGGTGTCTTGCAATACGAGTGGTACGTGACGTGGAATGTCACATGATCACAACTGAGCCAATGGTTCTCTCTCCCTCTCTCTCTCTCTCTCTCTCTCTCTCTCTGTCTCTGTCTCCCTCTGCGGGATTGGGGGTGATCGTCAATGCAATGCCACTTTTCTGCAAAATCCTCAGAAGGAGACAAAGGCAAGTGTCATTGGATAGGTTCCTTGTTAAAGTTGCACAGAAAAAGATTCCATGGAGCCAATAGAGAGCAGTGATTCTGTTAGTGATGGTGAAAGTCGTCCTTCACAGTAACCCTCCCTTCTCTTGTCTCCCTCACACCAGCCACACAGATTTTCCAGGTAAGTGCAGGTTGTTTTTCTTTGTATTTTGTATTATTTTGAGGAATCTTAAGCTATTGTAATAATTTTTATATGAATATTTTAGGGTTGTGGAACGAATCATCTGAGTTTCCACTATTTTTTATTGGGAAATTCACTTTGATATACAAATGCTTTGGATTACAAACATGTTTCCAGAATGAATTATGCTCGCAAACCAAGGCTTTACTATATGTGTATACACACATACACACACACACACGTAGATATACACATTGCGGTATACACACACATACGTAGATGTACATATACACATTGTGGTATACACACACATGTACATAGACATACGTGTACACACATATGTAGATGTACATATACACATTGTGGTGTACGTACAAATATACATAGATGTGCATGTACACATTGGTATATGCACACATACATAGAGGTCTATATACATACACACACGTATGTAGATACATATATACATACACATATACGTATGCGTATTGTATACATACGTATACGTAGATGTACATATACATATTGTATATACACATATATACATAGACGTACATATACACGTTGTGGTGCACACACACACATATATAGATATACGTATGCACATTGTGGTATACACACACATACGTAGGTGTACATATGCACATTGTGGTATACACACACATATACGTAGATGTACATATTCACATTATGGCATATACACACACGTAGATATACATATATATATTGTATACACACGTATGTAGATACACATATACACATTGTGGTACACACACATATACAAAGATGTATGTATACATATTGTGGTATACACACATACATAGGTGTACATGTACACATTGTGGTATAAACACACGTATACGAAGATATACATAAACACATGTACATATACATAGATGTACATATACACGTTGTGGTATACACACATACACGTAGATGTACATATGCACATTGTGGTATACACACACATACGTAGATGTACATATACACATTGAAGTACACACATACACACATATAACGTAGATGTACATATTCACATTATGGCATATACACATATGTAGATATACATATACATATTGTGGTATACACACATACGTAGATATACATAAACCCATTGTGGTACACACACGTATACGTAGATGTACGTATACGTAGATGTACGTATACATATTGTGGTATACACACATACGTAGGTGTACATGTACACATTGTGGTATAAACACACACATATACGTAGATATACATAAACACATTGTGGTACACACACACATACATAAATGTACGTATACACATTGTGGTATACACACACACACACACACACACACACACTCACGTCACAGTCTCTATCCATTCATCCATCGTTCATCCTTCCGTGGACACAGATCGTTTCCTCGTCTGGGCTGTTGGAAGCCAAGCTGCAGTGAACATGTGGACAGCAGAGTATCCAGTTTATCCTTCTGTTGTTGTTCGCATGTTTCCAGTGAGGAATTTGTTAATGTGATTTGCCAGGCTAGCAGCACCTGTTAGTAGTGGAACCAGGATTTGGATGTGTGCAGCTTGGTTCCAGAGTACCTGCCTTACAGGTTGTTAGGCTTTAAGGTTGTTGTTTCTGGGGGAAGAGTTGTGTAAACATGCCCTGTTATAAAAGTGTTTACTTCTTGGTTTTGTCACGAAGGATAGAGATATCGTGGTCACCACTTTTGAGTGATGTTTGTAACGACGTACAAATATTAGAGCTTAGAGGCCAGTGAGATCGAAGATCTTAAGCACAGGTCCCTTTGTCTCTGCAGAAATATAGTTCTATTTTATAGCCCCAGATATCTTGTAGCTGGGGTAGGTCCCAGCGTCCTCACTTCTTTGGCATTATCCCTGTCGGCACAGGGTCCCTGACTGTAAGCAGGACGTCCTGTCCTTCCAGATTGGGGCTGCCAAGCACTCGGACAGGTTTATCGGTGCAGTCTGACTTTGGACGCACGCTTGGGGATTCAGGTGACTGACTCTGTTACCAGAATCTGTTTTGGCTTATGAGTTTTGAACAGCAGGTCAGGACATTCGGACTGTCAGGGTCCTCTGAGCATGGCTGAGTCCCCTAGATGTCTGGTCCTGGACAGTGAGGGCTTGAATGCTGAGGGTCCGGACAGCACGGGATGCCTTCATTGTTCTCACGCAGTCATCTTCTAGAAATGAGGCAGGATTCCAGAATACAGGGCGTGTTTTAATTAGCTTCTTTTTTTTTGAGATCCTGTGCTGAACTGTGTCTTACACTCCTGACTAACCTCTTTGGGTCCCATCTGCATCGTATCTCTGCCCTCATTGACTTTCTGTAGCACCTCCAAATTTAGCATCATCTGGAAATTTAATTAATGTGCTGTTTACTGCTCCTTCCAGATTGCTAATGAAGATGTTAAATAAGACTCGATCCCCAGAGCAGCCCGCTGGACACCTCCTCGCAGCTTAATGCCCCGTCATTTATCAGCACGCTTCGTTTATGTCCTTCCTCCGGGTTCCAAACCGCGAGGGGGTGCTTAGACAAAGCTCAGTTTGAATTCATTTTTCCAGTAAGACTGTAAAAAATACTGTGCCACATTCCTGCCGCCACCCCAGATATGCGATCTGCTTTGTTCTTCCACAGGCTGGTGGTCTGCTCTCCGCCCTCCTTCTCACCTTCTCCCTGTGGCAGAGAGGGAGCGGTTAGCGGCCACGGGTGGCGAGGCCAGACCGACCTCTAGATCATTCCTGTCTGAAGGCGTCTGGCCGTATCTTAGTCTCCTTGGGTCACGGGGACAGACCGGCCTCCTGCTCCCTGTGTCCTCACGTGGTCGTCCCCTATGTGTCTGTGTCTTTGTCTTCTCTTCCGCTGGATTAGAGCCCACCCAGATGACCTCACTTAACTTCAGGGCCGTGTCTCCAAATACATCACGTTCTCAGACACCGGGGTTAGGGCTGCACCATGTGAATTTTGCGGGACCCAACTCAGCCTGTAACAGCTGTGGATTATTTGATTGATCCATTTACTTACACAGGAGGTTTGGGGAGAGGGTTTCATCTGGATTCGGTTCTCAGACCCAACGTTGGGTAACCTGTGCGGCCCTTACTGCGTTCCTGTCATTTCACGACGCGGATCCTTGGAAGGGGCACAAGCTTCGCTTTGGTGTGTTGGAGTAAAGGCCAGACCTTGGAGGCCCGCCGCCTGTTGGGCTGAGGCATTTCACTTGCTCACCACTGAGACTGGAGTGGGATTGGACAGGTGTGGTCAGGAGGGACCCGGCAGGGGATTCGGCCTGGGATCAGTTCGGTAGGAGGTGTGGCCATGGGTGTAGCACGCGGAGGCCTGGCTGAAATCTGTGCCCAGGAGGGTTAGCTCCTCTGTCCCATGCAGCCTGCTTTGTTGGAGGTCCCTGGGCAGGTGCCCGGGGCTCCGGGACGAAAACACCGCTGCGCAGGCACGAGGTGGTGGTGGGTGGCATGCAGCCAGGGCAGCCCAGGTGCAGGCACTGTGCCAGCAGCAGTTGGACAGCTGGGCTGGGGCGGTGACCACACCTGTGCTCTGTACCTGGAGAGAGCGGGACTTCCCAGACCAAGGCTGGTGTCCTCCTCCCTCAGCCGGAGGGGGGTTGGGGGGGGGGGAGCAGCTACTCAAAGGGCAGGGTGGAGTGAGACGTGCAGGCCCCAGAGTCAGGGTGGGTCTCAGACCAGGCTGTGTTTTCAGAAGATGACCCTGGATCCGGAGGGGATGCCCGGGCCCGAGGGAGAGCCCTGCTGCTGTGCCTGTCCGTGTCGTTCTTGTCATTCTGTGGTCCTGTGACTCACCAGACGTAAGATCACGCAAAGACAGTCTTACAAAAAGCTGCAAGTACTATGAAAGGAGAAAACCCTTCCCAGTACGCTTGTACAATTTCAGGGGAGACGGGCCAGAGGAGGGTCTTTAAAATAAAAAACCGGAAGTTGGGGCGCCTGGGTGGCGCAGTCGGTTAAGCGTCCGACTTCAGCTCAGGTCACGATCTCCCGGTCCGTGGGTTCGAGCCCCGCGTCGGGCTCTGTGCTGACAGCTCAGAGCCTGGAGCCTGCTTCCGATTCTGTGTCTCCCTCTCTCTCTGCCCCTCCCCCGTTCATGCTCTGTCTCTCTCTGTCCCAAAAATAAATGTTGAAAAAAAAAAAATAAATAAAAAATAAAAAAAAAAATAAAAATAAAAAACCGGAAGCATAAGCCCAAGATGGAGAATAAAGGGGAAAAGATGCGGCCTGGGGTTGGTAAGTTATGATTCTTTACATCTCCCGTGTAGCTGGCGACTTGCTTGCCTTGGGACCCCGTGGTGGGCGGGTGAGTGGCAGCTGGTGTTACCGCAGCGGGAGTCAGTCTCGCACCCCGTGTTTGGGGCCGAGCATCCCACCAGGGCCGGGAGGCGGTTTTCCGCAGAGGAAGGTGGACTGTCAGGAAGACCGTCGATCACGGCAGCACGGGGTCCTCGGGAGATCAGAACAACGAGGAGCTGACAGCAGCGGGCTGAGTGATGCACGGCCGGCACGTTGGCCCCGCCCCTGCTCACAGGTGACCCGGCTCTGCTCCGTGGCCGGTGCAGCCCTCCTGGGCCCCAGCGGCTCAGTATGGGGGTGGCTCGAGCCGTCGCTGGGACTCCGTGGGCCTGGGAGTTGGGGGCGGTTGGGAGGCTCTGTGGCCCCTGCCGAGTGCAACCCCAGAGTCGGGGTGCGGGTCAGACGCGTGTGCTGGCACAGCGTGTCCTAGCCTTGCCCCCTCCTCCACCCTCCCTGCTTCCCTCCTTTCCCTTCCCCGAGGCCCGGCTGGGCCTTCCTTTCTCATCCCAGCGCTTGTGATTCGAGTCCTAAACGCATCCCAAGCTGTGAGCTGTGTGACGAAGTCCCGTCTAGGCACCGGCTCTCGTCCTGGCCCTGGAGGTTATCAGCTCCGCGGCCTCGAGCCCTGACATCCTTCTGTACCTGTCAGGCTGGGACGGCGAGGACGGGATCTCGTGACTCTCGTGATGAGCAGGCCCCCGTGTGCCGCGTCTTCCTAGCTTCCCCGAACGGCCTTTCTGTGCTGGGCTCCCCGTGTGTGGGCTCCCTGTCCTGGGGATCCCTCCACACTGGGTTCTGGCCCCCCACCCCCCTGACTTCTGTAGTCTCGGGCCGCTTTTCAGGCCAGCCTCTCCACCTTCAACCTCCGGAGTTCCTGCAAGGGTCCGCCTGTCACGGGGGTGTTCTCCCGCAAGGGGCCCACCTCGTCCTCCGTGCCCAGCCCCTCCCCGCACCTGCACGGCACTGCCCCTGTGGGTGGAGCCTCGCCCAGCTCGGTCACTCGTGGCTCAGCCAACTCCTGGTCCTGCGTCCGTGGGGCGGCGATCCGTGGTGAAGCTGAGAGGGGCGCGTACGGCACCAGGAGGGCCGACAGAAAACACGCGACACCCCGTTAAACTTGAATTCCAGACACATAGGGGTGATTTTTAGTGTGATTATGTCCCGTGCAAACTGTTTTTATACTTTTCAGTGTGGTAGCCCCGGTCGGAGGACACGCTCCGGACAGAAGCTCAGGCGCCGTGCGCCCGGGCGGGGGAGGCTGGTCAGGCAGTGGTCTGTGGCTGTCAGAGTGGCAGGCAGGTGGGCTGGCAGCTGTACCCTTCGAGGGCTTTCTTCAGCCCGGGCCACCAGAAAGAACTCCCGGGGCTCCCAGAGTGCAGGTGTTGGGTGTCCCCAGCCATCCCCCGTCTCCGCCGGTGGCGGCCCTGCTGGGGACCGCGTCTCGCGGCCGGGCTGGTGCTTTTCACAGCCGCACTATTTAATTTGCACCTCTTGCCACCTGTCCCTCGGACGTGGCCGTGGGCGGTCACGGTGCCTGTTTCCTGCTCTCCCGGGACAGCCCGCCGGTGCTCAGGTCTGCACGCCTGACTCCGGACGCCGTGGGTGGCACGCGCGGGCCTGTGGAGCCGCAGCCGGCGTGTGGGCTCGGCGCCCGCCGTGGGGGGGCTGCCCTGCTCCCACCCGGAGGGGCTCTGCAGAGGCCTGATGTCTAGATTTTGGTTCAGTTTTCCTTTACATGGAAACGGTTTTGTGAAGGTGGTCATGTGCCTGCTTAACGATTCTGACTGCAGAGAAGGCTGTGCAGCAAAAGGTCAATCTCCCCTCCACCCCTAACCACCAAGCCCCACGTCTTCCTGCCGGTGGCGCCACTGTTACCCCCGGGGAGTCGAGTAACTCAGAGTTAGAGGTGGGGGGGGCTCATCCAGAAGGAAGCGGTGTCATCTCGAGTGGCCGTATTGTGGGGAAGAGCACGCAAGTTACTTGGAAAACCTGAAAAGGAAGATGTGTGTGAACGAGGCCTCCTCACTCCACCGACACGTTCCGTACAGCCCTTGTTGGGTCTAGTATGCAGTCAGAAACGAGGCCCTCAGAGGCCCCGAGGCTCTGGTGAGACCGGGGGCCGGGCGGCTGGGGAAGGAGGGCGTGAGACCGCAGGCGGTCGGGAGGCCCCACTGCCCCGGGGCTTCTCCATCATCTGTCCTGGACACTTGACATGTTACCACTGGAGAGCCTGTCCTTGGAGCATTGAGGCAAGTGGCCTTGCAGGCAGCTGTGCTGGAAAACTCAGAAGGAAAGAGACCTCAGTCCCCCGTCCGGCCTGTGGGACTCGACGTGCTGGGGCCATCTCCCTTCAGTGCCCTGGCAGGGCCGGCCGTCACCGAGTCCCTCGGGCGGGGAGAAGGGAGAGACAGGGTGTCCCCTCAGCCTGCCCAAGCCCCACTCGTGCTGTTGTCCCACCGGCAGCTTTTGAGGGCCTCCTGTTGTAGGCCAGGTTGTGGTCATTGAGGACCTGAAGAGGAACGAGGCCTTCAGGGGGACCCCCGTCAGTAGGAGAGGGGGACCATGCATGACCCAGTAACCGGCACAGCAGGAAGGAAGTGACTGCCCAGGGCCCGATGGAGTTTTTTATAGTGTTCATTTATTTTTGAGAGAGGGAGACAGAGTGCAAGCCAGGGACGGGCAGAGAGAGAGAGGAGACAGAGAATCTGAGGCAGGCTCCGGGCTCCGAGCTGTCAGCACAGAGCCCGATGCGGGGCTTGAACCCACAGACTGCGAGATCATGACCTGAGCCAAAGTCACACACCTAACCGACTGAGCCACCCAGGCACCCCTGAAATGTTTTTTAAATGGGAAAATGAATCCTTTCCAGAATCCCCAGATGCTTGAAAGTGTGTTGTTTGTACATTCAGTACCTCGTTCCTCTGCTCCCTGGCCTACGTCAGGACTATGAAGTTGCTTTCGTATGAAGTTGATGATGTCGTGAAAAATTTGGGAATTTGCAGTCTCTGAGTGAATTTTCTATTTGATTTTGAAGGGAGAATCTATAAAGACTCTTGCTTTTAGTATCTTACTTACATCAGACCCCTTGACTGTTTACGGGAGCTGGTCTTGGATGGACCGGTATAGCAGGATAAGATCTATAGAGATTTCCAAACCCATATCCACTTTCGGTAAAAATCTACACAAGTTACAAAGCCCAGATAATGCATCTAAAAACACACTGTGTGTAGGGAAGAGTTGCTAAAAGATAAGGAATTAATAGTGTTTTTTTTTTTAATCCAATATATGCCGTTTGAAAATCAGATGAATTTGCGAGTGTAAAATGTAAGACCAAGGGGAGTGAAATCCTGGCTTGTTCCTGGCCGTCAGCGTGTGAGGTGCTGGAAACCCTTCTGCCTGCACACGGGTGGTAGCCTGGTTACAGTCACATGCTACGTTGCAGTTTTCACAGCACTTGCCACGCTATTTCAGTGTGATATTTCTGGTAATCTTCTGAGTGTAGACATCTTCATATACCCATTTTATAGATGAGGAAATAGAGGTTCAGAGGAATTCATTTGCCCGGAATCTCATAGATAATATACCAGAATCAAAGTTTCCAGAGAGAACTACCATTCCCCCCTGCCGTCCATAACGATGATTTCTCCTAAGGTGTGGAAAACTTAGACTGATTTGTTAATTTGAAAAAAATATATATTTTGGGAGGAAAGAATAGAAAATTTAGTAGTGTAACAAAGTTTAATACATAAAAATAATCTTAAAAAAATTTTTTTTAACGTTTATTTATTTTTGAGACAGAGAGAGACAGAGCATGAATGGGGGAGGGTCAGAGAGAGGGAGACACAGAATCCGAAACGGGCTCCAGGCTCTGAGCCGTCAGCACAGAGCCCGATGTGGGGCTCGAACTCACAGACCACGAGATCATGACCTGAGCCGAAGTCGGATGCTCAACCGACTGAGCCACCCAGGTGCCCCAAAAATAATCTTTAAATATGTGTGAGATATGAGAGATGTTGTACCCAAGTATAAGTGTGCCCTAAAGATCATACAAACTTACTGTAAAGTTCAGATTCACTTTTATTTTTGAGTCATCAAGACTTTTAAAAGGCTTTGAGGGCAGGGGCACCTGGGTGGCTCAATCAGTTAAGCGTCCGACTTCAGCTCAGGTCACCATCTCACACCCTGTGAGTTTGAGCCCCGTGTCGGGCTCTGTGCTGACGGTTCAGAGCCCGGAGCCTGCTTCAGATTCTGTGTCTCGCTCTCTCTCTGCCCCTTCTCTGCTCATGCTCTGTCTCTGTCTCAAAAATAAATAAAAACATTTAAAAATATATTTAAAAAAAAAGGCTTTGAGGACTTACTGATACTTCTGTACTAACAAGTTAAAAAGGAATGGTTTTTACGATATCTTAAATATCCTATTCTTTGGAAACCATTTGTGTTTTTTTTAGATTCTAGGGGAGAAGAGACAGCAAACACCTGTTTGCTGGGTCGGTCCTCACTGCCCCCTGAAACCCTGTTTTCTGCCCCTAGTTCTGCACTGAGCACGTACTCCTAATGTCTCAATCACTCCTCACCTCTGCTCTCTGACACAGTGTGGTGATGTGTGGGTTGACACCTGTCACTCAGACAGGGTGGTAGCCGGCTGCTTCTGTCCCCAGAGGGACTGTGTTAAAGACAGAATGTTCCAGTTCGGAGAGTCCCAGGGAGCTTCCCTGACCTCCGTGCAAGCTGCCAGCACGAGGGCGTGCAGCCACACTTACTCAGTCCAGTCCAAGGAACAGACTCGTCCCGAGGTGTCTCTAGGGATGCTTTACCCACGTTGCTGTGTGTTTCCTGACCCTGTGTGCGCGTCTCCGTCTGGATTTCCCCTCTTGGTGGTAAGTCGCACGGGCGTTATTAGATGAGCAGGGAGTTGTGAGTCAGTGAGTGAAATCCTCATCCCAGGGGGAGGGATGTGCCTTTTGGGGGTCAGTCCTGGTCCTGGGCAGGCAGCGGCCGAACGTGGGCCCCTCCCTGCCTCTTGTAGGGACGGTGCTCTGGACGATGCTTTGGAGGTTGGGTTGTTTTGCCAACAGTGTAGTTGGGTTGTATGTGTGTGTAGTTTTTGTTTTGTCACTTGGCCCATCTTTGTCCTTTGCACCGACCTACTTAGATCACGTGCATTGAAATCTCTGGTGGCTCAGGGCTCAAGCCCAGCATCTTGTTTGTTTTCCTCACTTATCGCTGGTCCTGTTTCTCTCTCCTCGCCTTCTGCGGGCTACTCGAACGTTTTGCAGAATTTCGTTTTGATTTATGTACGGTGTTTGTGAATGTACTGTGAGTTTCAGTAGTGTTTGCTCTAGATAATTACAGTCTACGTACACGACTTACCAACTCTGCTTTGGAAGACGTCTGGAACCTTTTGCTATTAGGCCCCTTTGCCCTTTCGACTTTTCAAATATAATCATCTGAGTGTTTTCTCTTTATTCATCGATCATCAGATGTAGTGTTTTATATGTAGTTACATGTATATGCGTGTATGTGTGTATGCACGTGCCTACACACGTATGTGCATGTGTATATACATATATTGCACACACGTGTGTGCATATATACACATGTGTGCTTATACGTGCCTGTGTGCGTATATACATATACGGTAAAACCTTAGATTGAGAGTAACTTGTTCTGTGAGTGTTCTGCAAGACGAGTGAACGTTTCTAATACATTTTAACTTGATAAACGAGCGACATTTTGCGATAGGAGTAGTACGTGACACTGAACGGCACATGATCACAAGTGAGCCAGTGGTCTTTCTCCCCCCCCCCGCCCCTTGCTGAGGGATTGTGCGTGATCGTCAATGCAGTGTCACTTTCCTGCAAAATCCTCAAAGGAGGCAAAAGCAAGTGTCACTGGATAGGTCCCTTGTTAAAGTTGCACAAAGAGAAGAAGATTCCATTGAGCTGATAGAGAGCAGTGACTCCGTTAGTGACAGAGAAAGTCATCCTACACACTAACCCTCCCCTCTCTTGTCTCCCTCCCACCAGCCATGGAGGTTTTGAAAGGTAAGTGCAGGTTATTTGTTTTAATTATTTTTCTTTATATTTTGTATTTTTAAAAATTTTGTATTATTTTACCGTATTGTCACCATAATTTTTATATAAATATTTTAGGGTTGTGGAACGGATCGTCTGAGTTTCCAGTATTTCTTATGGGGAAATTCACTTTGATATAGAAGTGTTTTGGATTACAAGCATGTTTCTGGAACGAATTATCCTTGCAAACCAAGGTTTTACTATATGTGTGTATATACGTGTTTGTATAAATGCATACATATATATGAGCATGAATATATACATATGTGCGCACTTACACACATGTATGCGCACATATACATGTTTGTGCACATATACACATGTATGCACACTGAATGTTTTCCAGCCCTGTTCTCCCCACCTGTCCTGAGATGTCACGGATATGAATGTTGGCTCAGCTGTTTTCATCCCACAGGTTTCTGAGACTCTGTTTATTTTGTTTTTTACTTCATTTTCTACCCAGCGTTCAAGTTGAGTATTTTCTATTGTTCTGTCTTCAAATTCACTGATTCTTTCCTCTGTCATGTTCATTCTGCTGTTGAACCCATCCACTGAGGGTTTTGGGTTTTTTTTATATTGGTTTGGAGTATTGGTTGCTCATTGTAACATTTTTATAACGGCTGCTGTAAAACCCTGTCAGGTAATTCCAGCATTGCTTCCTCTTGGCATTGGTGTGTGTTGACCGTCTGATTTTCCTGGTGCTTGGGAACTTGTGGATCTTGTTCGAGCAGGCACACAACCTGTCCAGGTCTAGGGAGTGGGTCTTGTCTCACTTCCACGTGCTGGGGTTCCAGTGACGGTTTTTGGAGCGCTCACAGTGTGTTCTCGGTGCCTCTGGGGCTCCCACTGATCCCTCAGAGGGAACGGGAATTTACAAGCCATGGAGAAGACACTGACAAGACTATCTCGATACTGAAATAAAGGAGGGACGTGGGTCAGAACTATCGGATTGTTTTCAGCCTGGTTGTAGGAAAGACTGCCTTGGTGTTATCGGTGGTGACAGACGGCAGGGAGGAAAGATCGCCAGGTTAACTGTCCATCTGGTGCCTTCTCCTTCCCCTTGTCCATTCCTCTCCCTGGGAGGTGCTAGGCCCGAGACTGGGGCCCCAGTTATTAAGTGCGTGGGGGACAGGATGGGGACAGAAAGTGGAATCTCAGTCGCCAGAATCACTTAGCTCGGGCTGGTGGGGCAGGCGAGTCTGAGGAGCTCCGGGGTTCATGTCAACTGTACTTGTCCTGATGGTGCCCTACTCCACCACAGGCTCTTCCTGGGGCCTCGCAGCCCTGCTGGACCTGCAGGGTCACCTGTCCTCATGCCTTGGGGCTCTTCAGCCGTTTGGGTCTGTCTTTACCTTTGTGCTTGGGGACAGTATACGTTTTCTTACGTCAGAGTTACAGAGTTACAGGATAGGGAAGGTGTGGCCGTCCAGAAGTCTTCATTTTAAACAACAAAAGTGTTTTTGTGACTCATACTTCTAACCATTTTTAAAAATTTGAGTAGACACACAATGTTGTTGCATTAGCATCAGGTGTGCAGTACAATAATCTGACAGCTCTATACGTTGGACTGTGACCATCACAAGTGTAGTCATCATCTGTCCCCGTGCGACACCGTTACAGTATCGCCGACCGTGTCCCCTGTGCTCTGCCTCTCATCCCCGTGACTCACTCATTCCGTGACCAGAAGCTGTGTCTCCTCCTTCCCTTCACCCGTCTTCCCCCTTCCCCACCCCCATCCCTCTGGCAGCCACCAGTTCGTCCTCTGTACGTAGAGGTCCGATTCTGCTTTTTGTTTGCTCATTCATTTGCTTTGTTTTCTAGATGCACGTATGAATGAGATCATACGGTTGTCTTTCTCTGACTGACGTATTCCACTTAGCATGATAGGTCCATCCATGTTGTGGCGAGTGGCAAGATTTCATTCTTTTGTATGGCCAAGTAATAGTCCACGGTTGTGTGTGTGTGTGTGTGTGTGTGTGTGTGTGTGTATTTATTTATTGATCTCTTTTTAATTCATCAGTCGATGGGCACTTGGGCTGCTTCCGTATCTTGGCCACTGTAAATAATGCTGCAGTAAACATGGGGCTGCAGGCATCTTTTCAAATTAATGGTTTTCATTTTCCTTGGGTAAATACCCAGTAGTGGAATTAATGGATCATAGGGTAGTTCTAATTAAAAAAAATTTTTTTAATGTTTATTTACTTTTGAGAGAGAGAGAGAAGCAGAGCACAAGTGGGGGAGGGGCAGAGAGAGGGAGACCCAGAATCCGAAGCAGGCTCCAGGCTCCGAGCCATCAGCACAGAGCCCGACGCGATTCTCGAACTTATGAACCAGGAGATCATGACCTGAGCCGAAGTCAGACGCTTAACCCACTGAACCACCCAGGTGCCCCAGGGTAGTCCTATCTTTAACTTTTTGAGGAACCTCTATACTATTTTCCACAGTGGCTGCACCAATTTGCATTCCTACCAGCAGTTCCAAAGGGTTCCCCTTTCTCTACATCCTCACCAATACCTGTTGTTTCTTGTCTTTTGGATTTAGCCGTTCTGACAGGTGTGAGGTGATACCTCTTCCTGGTCTTGATCTGCATTTCCCTGCTGATGAGCGATGTTGAGCATCTTCTCGTGTCTGTTGGCGCCTGGATGTCGCCATTGGAAAGTGGTCCATTCAGGTCCTCTGCCCATTTTTAATTGTTTTAAAAATTATTTGTTTAATAGTTTATTTGTTTTTTGGTGTTGAATTGTATAAGTTCTTTATATATTTAGGGTATTAACCCCTTATTGGGTATCTTGTTTGCAAGTATCTTCTCCCATTCAGGAGGTTGCCATTTTGTTGTGTCGACTTCCTTTGCTGTGTAAAAGCTTTTTATTTTGGTGTAGTGCTAATAGTTGTCTTTTGCTTTGGTGTGAATCACAGTTTTGGTTGATGGGGTTTTAGGATAACTCATCTCTATTATTTAATTCCATGTGATTATAGAAGATTTAAAAAATCTTTTTAAAAGTTGGCAAGAACTATTTACTTGGGTCTTATACTTGTTTTTAATTATTGTAGCTGTGTTTCTGTGTTGGCTAAAGTCATACTATTTTGAAATAGAATAAAAGCTATTGTCAGCTAATATGATGGAATGGTGTACTTAGCCAGCAGAGGGCGAAGCTTTTCTGGGATTCGGAGGCCATGATATTAATCACGTCTCCCATTGTTGTCATTGTGCCTGGGGGAGAAACACTCAGAAGTTACATTGTGGACATCTGACTCTTGTGGCTGCTCGTCGTCTTTTGAATAGCCCTCCTATATTGGGGGAAATTCCTAGGTTATTAGCCCCATTTCCCATTATGGGAATAAGAAATCAAGTTTGCAGTTTCCCGGTGACTAGGACCGTGCGTATGACTGAGATGCTGCCAGTCACAGGGGGCCACACGGGACAGCGGTTGGCAGTATGAGTGGCTGCAGATAGCTTTGGGGTGTGGGGGTCATGGTGGCAGCATCGCAGGTGACTTCCAGGTGGTAGTGAGTTCCTGGCACACCGGGAACACGCCAGTGGCCTGAGTGTGACAGCGGCAGCTGTGGGGCGGGCTTCGTGATTGCTGGGTGGGGACTGCACAGCTTTCCAGTCAGGCCAGTGCCTCCGTGTGGTTTCTAGCCCTGCTCCCCAAGGCTTAGGCTTAGGCTTAGGCTGGTCTTCTGGCGTGACCGCCATTCCGGCTCTTTCCCCTGAATCCAGAAATGATCTCTTCATCTGCAGAGGCTGCTTTTGTGGATTGCACCTGAGGTCTGATAGGTACGCACTAGAGGGGGCTGTCTGAGACCCCGAAACCGGGGATCTTTACATAAATTGGCAGTGACCGTGGCCACGTAACATGGGCGGAGTGTGGCCGGCGCTGGCGCTGCACTTCTGCCCATGAACGGTGGCGGGCGGCCAGCCACCGGTTAGGGTCCCAGCTCCCGTCCTTGCCTGCGGTCACCTGGCACTCCCTTCCTGTCGACCTCAGTGCCGGCAGGCCTGCTCTTCCCTCTCACTGCTCTTGTAGTACGGATTACTTGTACACTACGTGCCAGAGCCCCTAGCGTCTGGGGCTCCATCCTGACCTTCCGGAAGCTCCCAGCTGTGTGGGGAGGATAGACACTGAGCTGATATCCACCCAAAGTGACATCGCCCCGTGGCAGGTGTTCTGAGGGGCGGGGGGTCAGAGGTTTAATGAGTCCTCAAGGGGCCAGGGGACCCCACTGAGCTCTCCTGACAGCGGCCTCTTTGACAAGGCACAGCCCTCCTGCTCACTGAAGTGTCTCATTGTTGTCACCGTCCTTTCGCGTAGCGTGTTTTCACCGACCTCATTTAGGAGCAGCCTGCTAAAGCGAGTCAGCGCAATGAGAAGTCACACAGAAACAGATGGAGGGACAAAACAGGAAAGCCAGTGGGGTGGAGGAAGGAGACGGCGGAAGGCACCGTCCCCGATGTGGAGGACGGAGGCCCCGTGAGCGCTCTGGGACCTGGCGTGTGCCACATGAGCTGAAGACGCGGCGGCCTCCACTCTGGCCGTCCAGGAAGGCGGGTGTCTTGGTAGAGCGGGGCGGGTGACCCGTGTGGTTCCCAGTGCGTGTGCACGTTGTGTTCACGCCGCGGTCTGGTAGGTGTGCAAGAGCGTCACCTCTGAAGAAAAGTACGGGCCTTGATTTAATAATACTCTTGTGCTAGAAAATGCTGACCATCACCTGAGCTGTCACTCACCACGGATCGCCGTGACGAATACAGTGACGGGAGAGTTTGAAATACTTACTGCGAGAATTACTGAAACGCGACTCGAAGACAGGAAGTGAGCACATGACCGCGGGGCATGGTGGCCGACAGACGTGCTGGATGCGGGCCAGGGTGGCCGCGGACCTGCCGGCCGCACCAAACAGCGTCTGTGGCAGAGCGAGGCGCGCCTGGAGTTTCTTCTGAGTAACGTGAAAGGAGATCCTTCCAGAAATCACCAATGAAAACATTCCCAAACCTCAGTTTTCACTCTCTTCTCTGCTTTAAAGGTGAGCTTTCCGCCAGCCAGAGTTTCCCCAAATGTTGGGGCACTGGCACCCTCGTCACAGAGCTGGTGGGGTTCAGGGAGGTTTGCTGTACTGTGTCCAGAAGTTTTCAGATGGCCGAGTCGAGAGTCCTCCTCAAGTCACCGTGGGATATTCTGCACGGGGACTTTTGTAAGTTCCTTCCGACTCTGGAGGTTTTGCCGCAGTCTGTGTAGACTCAGGAGGCCCGTGAAGAAGTCCTCTCGGGTTCTGCCCTCCTGCGTGGGGCGGTCTCTCCTGCCCCGAGCCTGTGAGGTGGCCCTGGTCAGGGCTAATTAGCGCACCTCTCGCTCCTGGCCTCTTCACCCCGGCTCAGAGAAGGGGGGTTTTTCCTTCCCTCATGTTCCCCGTGGAAACACCTGTCACATCCCACACCGAGTGAGTTTGAGTAGCCAAAGATTTCAAGATTATTAATCATGCTTTGCCCCTTGTGACTTTATTTTTATCTTATCACTTCGTTTCGCCACCCCGAGCTCAGCCTTCGTGTTGAAGGTGAGAAGCTTGAATTGACCTCACGGGGTTATTAGACCAGAAATACTTGCCCCCTAGTTGTTCTGTTTGTAAGCGAACGTAGTGCAGGTGTGCTCACCGGAGCAGCAGCACCTGCCACGGTTGGTCCCTGAATTACCAGTGCTGGGCCTGGCTCGGCCCTGACCCAGCAGCCGGCCCTGGGAGAGCCCCCGACATCAGGCATTCGAGTGGCCGACTCCTGTCCCGTTCTCCTCAGAGTTCGAATGCCCGCCAGTGCTTGTGCAGAAGAAGGTGTGGTCTCCACGGCCACCCACTGACCTCACTGACAATGGACTTGCTAACTCCCAGGGGTGCTTGCAGAACAAGGCCAACCGTATCATCTTCAACGGAGACGGTAGAGTAGGTCCTGCCCCTCCCGCTGAGTGCGACCTCTGCTGGTCCCCGTCACCGCCATGCTCAAGACCTTTGGGACCCGTTTGGGATTTGCTTTAAGAACCCGCTTCATTGCTGTCTAAGAAAATCTTTCTCCTGACTTTAGACAGTACTTTTTGGCCCCTGATGACCCTGTCCTGTTTGCTTACCCATCTCATTAGTCATGCTGGATTCTGAGATTTTTGACTATTTTGGAAACTCAAATATACCCCGGAGAACAAGGTCTTACCATGCAGGGCGCACGGAGAACATTCTGGGATGAGTCTGCAGGAACTTCCACTGCACTTTGGGTTGATAGACTCTGCTCCTTTGTGGTTTGTGACCCACAACATACATCTGTCTGTAGAGCACGTATGTGCTCTGGATGACAGCTGGTTACAAACACACTGTTGGCTGGTCGGATGTTTCTGCGATTGGGACTTTCTACCTTAGTTCTGCAGGAGACGGATGGTATACAGCTTCTTTTTTTTTTGTTTGTTTGTTTGTTTCTAGTTGATTTTTTTTCCCCATGGAAACTGGTCCTGGCAAGCAGGGCTATGATAGGGCATTTCGGCAGATATTCAAAGCGCTTTTGACTCCATCTGTGGGAAGTAGTTGAAACAACACACAGGTCGGAGAGTCTGAGGGGAGGGACACAGTCCTAGACATCAGTGACACCCAGGCACGCGTTCTCAGCAACAGATTATGAAACATTAGGAGTGCATGAGGGGGTGGGTGCCTGAGTGCCCCCTGCTGAAACTGGGCCAGTAGCTCCAGGAGAGGAGAGGCCAGGAGGTGGGAAGGAGAGGAGAGGAGAGGAGAGAGAAGAGGGAGAGGAGAGGAGAGGAGGGACAGGAGAGGAGAGGAGGCAGGAAGGAGAGGCATCTCTGGAGAGGAGAGGAGGGGAGAGGAGACGAGAGGAGGTGGGAAGAAGAGGAGAGGAGAGGAGGTGGGATAAAGAGAGGAGAGGAAGGAGAGGAGGCAGGAAGGAGAGGCATCTCTGGAGAGGAGAGGAGGGGAGGGGAGAGGAGACGAGAGGAGGTGGGAAGAAGAGAGCAGAGGAAGGAGAGGAGAGGAGAGGAGGCAGGAAGGAGAGGCATCTCTGGCCAATGTGCCTTGGGGCCGCCAGGCATTCACATGCGTCACCCACTGTCCCGGTTCAGATAGAAAACGCAGGTGCTGCAGGGATCGCGGTCCCTCGAACAGACCGAATAGGACACTGGACTTCTGGCATTTGTAAACCACCTTAGCGCCATCCAGGACGTTCGCTTTGCAGCGTGCAATGGGGAGGTCAGGCGCAGCTGTACGAAATTGGATGGTTCTGACCTATAAAAACGGCAGTTCCGCGTGGCTCCGGCTGTTGAGGCCGCGATCCGGCCACGCTTGCCCGGCGGCGTCGCCACGCTTTGCCGCGCCTCCTCCTTCTTTCCGGCGCCGGAGATCCGGAGGGCTTCCGGGGAAAGGCGCCGCGGAGGCCGTGGCATCCGATCGTCCACGGCGTGTCTGCGGGTGGCCGGCATCGCCACCAGCAAGTGCCGTGGCAGAGTGGGGGCCCGGGTCCTTTCCGTCCCTGCCCTAGAAGCCGGCGCTCAGGTGGAGCTCGACGGCTCGTCCCCGGGAGGAGCACTGCTGGCCGGGCGACATCTTGAGGGCAAACCGTCGGGACGTCTGTCTGCTGTGACCTGGCCGACCCAGGGGGAGCGGTAGCGGGCATGTGACCACGCCCCGCGTGCGCAGGGGGCGGGTCTCGTTCTGACGCGCGAACGTAACCGCAGATGGTGGCTTTAGCGGCTCCGTAAGAGTCAGCAGTGTCATCTGCCTGGGAGACAGAAAGCTCATAGGATCTTTGGGCTCTACTCTACGAGGCCCTGCACGCAATAGGAAATACTTGGCCGGGTCACGTCTGCCCGTAGCTGTCCGTGTCAGGGGAGCGCTGTCCGCCCGCCCGCGCGGCGAAGCGCCACACGGGAAGGCGGGCCAGCCTGGGAGGCTGGCAGGGAGAAGATTCCGGAAAACCCCGTGAGCGTAGCCTGGGGCGGATGCCGATGCGGCCTCGCGGCACCCGGCCGCCTGCCTGCCGGCCGCCTGCTCTTGATGAACAATGAGAACGGGGGCTGTCACTGCGGGGAAGGGCTGTTCAGAGAGGACTGGCGTTTCTTCCCAGACCCGGGGCGCGGTGGCGGAGGGAGCCATTCGCCCTGGCTTCGGTGACATCCTTCCTCTGTGAGGTCGCGCCCAGCTCTCCATGAAGCTGCCCCAGGGCAGTGCGCTGCCCCACGTGGGATGCATCCATGCGGACCTCGGGGTGCCCTCATGGGAGAGGGCGGGGCTGCCCACCTTGCCCGGGTTGGACGGAGTGTGCTGCTTGGGGGTCCCCTTTCCCTGCAGGAGAGAGAGAGGGCGTTGGAGGGGTTGGCCCCTGCCTGCCATTATTCAGTCACAGTGTCACGCAGGGACACCTGAGTGCGCTCCCAGGAGAGCAGATCCGGGAGCCCGTGAAGGTACGTGGCGACCCGGAATGTGACTGTGGTGGCCCTGAGTGTCAGCGGGAACCAGTCTGCAAACACCGTGAGGACTGTGGGACCGAGGGTGGGACCGGGGTGATTTTGGAAGCCATGCGTCGGTCCACATACATCAGTGTTGTCTCCTGGGACGCGGCAGGGCAGGCAGTAGATGTCAGCAGGACTGGTGCCACACGCCAGCCACCCGTTAAACCGTGACACCCGGTGCAGACCAGTGATTTGAAAACTTTCTTTTTTAAAGCCACAGAACCTATTTTTTCCTGTTGCGGGAAACCCCGGCCCATAACACGGCTGAGACCGGAGCCGCCGATCTCTGCTGACAGCGGCTGTTAGGGGTGAGGGGATGGGACAGCGAATGGAGCGAGACACTAGAGAGTTTTCCATGGGTCACCGCCATCTGGAGCGGGCGACGACTCAGCATTGCTCACCGCTCCGCTCCCCACGTTCAAAAGGGCCTGGCACGTAGTAAGCACCGAAAACATTTGTTGGGTGTAGTGAATCAGCAAAGGCACGAAGGGCCTGTTCTGGGTCCACTTAAAACGAAGCAAAACCTTTTCATGGTCTAGGACAGCAGCAAACCAGAGAGCTAATGGGTTAAATCGGGCCCACTGCCTGGTCTCATCAATCAAGTTTTATTGCCACACAGCCGCACTCACGTGGCATCACGGCTGTCCTCGTGATGAAATGTCACGTTGGAGTCATCGCAACAGGGACTGTATGGCCCCCAAAGCTAAAAATATTGACTGTCTGGCCCTTCATGGGAAGTTTGTTGTCCCTGGATTAGGAAACGGGAGGAGGTCTGGTGCCTCCTCGTGAGGCTGGGCCGGGAGGTCGTCCGGTGGCTCACCGCACGACGGGGCTGTCCGACAGGGATGAGACTTCTGTGACCAGCTAGTCTAGATCCCGTCTGTCGTTGCTCATTAAACGCTTACTGTTTACCAGGCTCTGCTCAGCTTCCGTCTCAGTGAGCGTGTGATAACAGGTGGAGTCTCTTGGCCCGCGGATGAGGAGAGCGGGGCTGTGACTGTGCCACTCGTGGCTGTGGGTCTAGGGCCTCAGTCTTAGCGCACGAGGCTCTCGGGTCAGTGGTTTCTGCACATCCTCTCCTTCCTTTCCAACGCCCTCCTTTCCCGTCACCCCCACCACCTTTATTCACTTAGCGGCTGCATCCACACGCCCAGTGAGGGGTGTCTCTTCACGCGGGCTCTGCCGGTCCTTCCTGTACAATTACACGTACGTGATGAACTCCCAGCATGTGCCAGCCCGGCCCAGACACTGGAGCCACAAGGGACGAGTGAGGCCCCCCTGGTGCCGTGTCCAGGATCGTGGACACTGAGGGGTGTTGCGCTACCCCTGGGGACGCCGTGAGAGACAGAGATTCTCCCTGCTACCACCTGCCCTCAGTTGTGCTGGGAGAGGCTGAAGGTGTCATCTGAGGTAGGAGACAAAGTCGGCTCCCAGTTGGAAGTCCCCCAGGATGGCAAGTCAGAGGCAGTGAGGGGCCGGGACCCAGACATTGGAGGTGGAAGAAAGGTCAAAGCCCTGGGGTCCATGCAAAGGAAGGACGACTGGAATGGGCTGGATGGAGGGCGTGGGTGTGCAGGGGGAGGAGGGCAGGGGGAGGGTGTGAGGGCAGAGGGCAGGATGGAATCCAGGTCTTGGACAGACCCAGGTGAACAAGGTCACCTCGACTGGTTGAGAGAGTGACCCAGTTACAATGATCTGTCTTGTGTTTGGTGCTAGACCCATGGAAAAGGTCATCATCATACAGTAAAACTCGCTTCTACTTCTCCTTTTAAAAGTATTTCTTAGATGTTTGTTGTTTATAATGAATTGCTTATTAAACGTTTGAAGTGGAGGAGTGAAAAGAGCGTTTGCACCGTGGGTATCATCAGAGCACTAGTGCGGTTGGTACCTGTTCCCGAGTTGGAGTCTGTGCCGCTGAAGTGGCCCCGGTTCCACTGCTTTAAGTTCAGAGAAGGCGCATCTCACCGAGCGGCCGGCGTGCTGTCTGTCGCTCGCCCCGTGCTAAAGCAGACCTGGACGCTCGTTGGATGATGGCGTCCTGGGCAAGAGTCAGAGTTGCCCATAGTGAAGTTGAAGACCTGAACACGGCCTTGAATGGCAGCTGGTGTTTCCTGAGCTGGGGGAGGGAGGGGGGTGTTCCTGGGTGGCACTAAGAAAGTTCCCGCGTGGGATGCCCGCCACTGTGGCCTGTGCGCCAGGGGCACCACAGCGAGCGTGGGCAGGGCCCAGCGGAGACCACGGAGGTGCCCACGGCAGCCAGCCCCACAGTTCCCGCGGACCAGGCGGACGGCAGGCCATGTGTCTGCTTGTCTCCTCTGAGCCCCCGGAGCGCGTGGCCTCGCGGTGACAAGGGTAGCCAGGGGGCCCTCCAGTGAGCCCCGCCAGCCGGGGCCACCGCGCCTTTCGCCGTGCGTCCCATGACCAGTCCCGGGATGGACGCTGGTGTGACGCCCGCTCACAGGGCCATCAGCAAGCTCTGAGCCCGCGTCAGTGGGCGGATGACGCCTCCAGGCTGTGGCTGTGGTGGTACAGTTTGTCCACGGCGGCATCTGGGAGGCAGTGGGCAACGAAGGGAACGTGGAAGGCCTGGGAAGGCTGGTGCAGCCGAGGGCGGCTTTTGTTAGCCCGCGGGCCCGTGTTTGGCCTGGAAGGGTTCACACTGCTGGTTCAGAATGCCTCGTTTACTGTGAAAAAGCGATTCTCGTGTTTTGTCGCTTTTTCGTTTTTTTCCCCAACTAATGGCATGGTTTTTTCCAGACTGAGCCACCAGGTTTCTATTTAGTTTTAGTGTTTTTGACAAAACACCTCCCCGTCCATCTCTGCCTCATATTTTATTAGTTTTGGTAAGAGTCGAGTATTTGTCCTGACCCGTTTGGCTGCTACTACAAAATACCGCAGACTGGCTTGCCTACAAACAACAGACACGTGTTTCTCATAGTTCTGGAGGCTGGAGCCCGAATCGGGGCCTGTTCAGTGTCTGGCGAGAGCCCCCTCCTGGCTCATAGGTGGCTGTGCTCAGATGGTAAAGGGCTGGTGAGCACCCTGGCATGTCTCCTACACGGGCTCTGAACCCATCATGAGGGTGGAGCCCTGCCTTCCCGAAGGCCCCACCTTCAGGAACCCCAGGGGTTCGGGTTTCACTTGGAGCCCCCTTCCCCACCCCCCTCCCCCCCCCCCCCCCCCCCGCACGGTGGCGAGAGAAGCCGTCTTGCAGTCCTGTGCTTGCTGTGCTCACACAGCTCAGGGCTATTAGGAGGTCCTCACCTGTCCATCCTAGGCTGGCCTGGGAGGAAGTGTGGGACGTATATGTGAGAGCCAGATGCACCTGGGTCTGAGTCCCAGCTCTCTGTGGGTCCAGTGACCTTGGGGCAGACCTTTGGCTCTCTGAGGTACAGGTTCTCACCATTTGTAAGAGGGTAATAGCACCTGCTTAGGGAGGTTGTGATAGGATTAAAGAGGTTCGTGCATGAGGTGCACACAGTAGGCCAGCTGTGAACAGGAGCCACGGCGGTCCCCATCACCACCGTAAGAGACATGAGTCTGGAACGTAGGAGGCGCGTGACCGTCACTGGATGGTTGGTTTACAGAGCACGCCTGGAGATGACAAGCCACTGACATAAAGTGAATGACAGGCCCTCCAGCTGGCCATGTGCTAGGATCGCTTGAGTTCCTTGTAGACGTCCCTGTCCTTGGGCCTCACCTTGAGTTAGACGTTTTCCAATAGCGTGCTGGCATTAGGAGTTTTAGACCATCCCTGAGTGATTTTAGCAGGTGGCCGGAATTGTGACTGTTGACCTAAGTCCCTCTTCAGAGAGCGGGACACAGGGTGCCCCAGGCCACCGTGTTGTCCAGCAGTGGATACCTGGGATGATGCCCCTGTGATGGCCCAAGGACGAGGGCGCAGACAGGCTTTGGCGTCCGGCTGAGTTCCATCTGAACCCCGACTGCCACTCTATAGCCGTGGGACGTTGTGGGCAGTGACTGCGTCAGCCACCCTGTGTAATATCCAACTCCAGGGGAGTCTGGAAGGTGGCTGATGCTCTAGAACATTGGTTTTGCTCCTTATAAAATGATAGCACCCCAGTATAAAACATAGTACACTGCAGATCTGTTGTGTCCATTAGATGAGAGAAGGCTTGGAAGGTTCCTGGTCCAGCTCCTAACACTCATTCCTTCGCTGGGTCACCCCCATATACTAAATACTAAATATGCACACATGCTGATTGCTTTTAAAACTATCGTCTTAGCAGGTATTTAGATAAAACTGGTTTAAAAAATATGACATAGCCTATTTTTTGTGATATAATTTTGATCTACATCATAATGCATTTAGCAAGCAGCCATCTTTCCTAGGTCCTTTTTGAAAGGAGATAGGTTATAAATTATAAATATTCAATGCCTAGCAGAATCTGATACAGAGAAGGCATTCAGGTATGTAATGAACTGTGTACTATTCACATAAGATGGCATCCCATTTTGCATCGATGTGAATTCTAATTACAAAAAAATTGAATTCTTGACCTCCAAGTGACTGTGATCCTACTCGAGCGGTCTCTCCTCACCCCTCGCCATCCCTCACTGCTGTGGGCACTGGTGCTGAGGTGGGGGGGCTCACGTCCAGGTGGGGGCTGGTGTCCGGTGGGGGCTGGCGCTCGGGGGACTGGCATTCCGATGTGGCCAGAGGTGTGTTCTGTAGCGTGGAGACCCGGGGTCAGGGCCACCAGGTGTCCTCGTCGACGCCAGAACTGGGGAATCTCTCAGGAACTTGGGCAGAAGCTGAAGGGTAAGCCTGTTCCCTTCCTGATGAGAAAACAGAGGGGCGGATCCCAGAGCGTGAAGTTCACCTGCTCTCTCTGGCCTGCCTGTAGCCTTGGGAGAAATGGCAGGTTTGCTCTGTGTCCTTCCTGCTTTGTTCAGGCACACACAGAAGCCCGTCTGACCTGCTGACACGTGTGATTTGGTGGCAGTCGGTCTGGCCCATCAGAGGAGGGCCCGTGGGAGTCACGCCCCCTGTTCACCACTCCCTCCCTGTCCTGCAGGCCGCTGCCCACTCTCACCAGAGGGACTTGTGCTCCGTGTCCCAGTGTGCCTGCCCTCAGCTGTTCCGTTTCCTCCTGCCCCTGTCACTTTCCTCCCCGGGGAGCCCCGCCCGGGACACCTTCAGTTCACCGCAGAGACCGAGTTGGGATTAATAACCTTTAGGAAACATTCCTAAATAAGCGTCAGGGTGCAGTTGACTGCTGTGGCCAAGTCTCAGGGGGAAAGATTTTCTCCTCACTGTGGTTCCCGGGAGCATTTGATTCCCTACGTTATAATCTGTATACCCAACCTCCCGTCACGTTTCAGCGGTAAAATAGCACCTTTAAAAGGGATCGTGAATGTGTGTCCTTTTGCGTTTCAGCAGTCTCTTGTGTTCTTCATATGACGCGTCGTGCTTACTCACTCAGCATCTGTCTCTGAGCATTCGCTGCACGCCAGGCACCACTGAGGACCTGGGGGCGCGGCCGTGAACCAGACGGGGGCCCTTGCGGGGCTGCGGGAGTAGAGGGGCAGTGCGTCAGCGTAAATACGGTCTCTGGTGAAGGAAAGCGTTAGGAGAACAGACTAAAGCAAGTGCCAGGGTGGAGACTGAGCGGGCGGGGCGCTGACCGCCTGGGACGGACTTGTTTGAGGAAGTGCGATTTGAGTGCCTGCAGAGGAGGGGAGAACCAGAGTGTGTGACAGTGTGCGTGTGCACATGCTGTGAGGGTGTGCGCGTGTGCCGTGGGTGAGGGTGTGCACATGCCGCGTGAATGAGTGTATGTGTGCGTGCACGTGTGCGAGCATGATTGTGATTGAGAAGGTGTATGCGAGGACTCCACGTGTGCATGTGCTGTGTGTGAATAAGTGTGTGTACGCACCAAGTGTGTGGGAGAAAGTCCGTACACGAGCTGCGTGTGTGTGAGAACGTGTGCGTGTGCTACGAGTGTGTGAATACGTGTCGAGTGTGCACTGGGTGCAGGAGAGTGTGCACATGTGCTGCGTGTGCGTGTGTGCGCGTGCGCCCCGTGGTAAGATGCGGGGGGGTCGCCTCTCAGGAGGAGGAGCCGGCTTGGGGTCTGGCCTGGGCCCCGTGAGGCGAGTCGGAGTGTGGGTGGCGGACGGCTGGCGCCCCGAGAGCGAAGAGGAGGCAGGCTGGCGTGAGAGGCGGGGGGTCGGCCCGCGGGCCCTGGTCCCGAGGAGGGAGCAAGTGTGGAGGTGGAGGGGCGAGGGCCGTCCGTCCGCCTGGGCTTTTCCGCCCCGGGGTGTAGCCGCCACCGGCTTGGGCGTGCAGGACAAAGGTTGCCATCTGGGGGGCGGCCAGCCCGTAGAGGATGCCCCCGGGGCCTGTGTGGGCAGGGGACCAGTGGTGTGGGGTCAGGCGGGGAGCGAGCTCTGGAGAGAAGGCAGCTGGAGACAGAGCAGAGCCGTGGCGGGGCCGTGGAGGACTGTGGGGCAGAGCTGTGGTCAGCAGCGCCTGTGAGGGCACGCGGCACTCCGGGCACGTGGGGATGTCCACCACGACGCGGGTGGACCCATCTCGTCTCCAGAGATGGGTTGCAGACGGGACACACAGGTGTGAACCGCGTGTGCTGCCCCTGGGCCGGCGGGGTGACGGGAGCCTGGCTGAGGGCAGGAAGCACCGCGGGGACCTCAGAGCCGAGGGGCTCACCTCGGGACGTGACAGAGAAGAGGGGCCACGTCCGGAGGGAGCCAGCACAGAGCAGGGAGCAGGCGGGGTGCACTGGGTGGGGGAGAGAGGACCCGGGTCACTTGGGACTGGGCCGCCTTGCCGTCACTCGCCCCACGCTCAGTTCTTGCTGTTGGCCGGCAGGCGTCTTGGGGTCCCTGGGTCCCATCGCCCAGCCCTGTCTGCACAGAGAGGGAGAACGTTGTAAGGCTGGTGTTCTTGCTGTGCAACTGTACGAGGAAACCAGATAGAAGAACACGGTGACCCAGGGGTCACTGAGAAAGGAGGGCCCTGCAGGCAAGGAGGGAAGCAGGCCGTCTGCCAGGTGGTGCACCTGTCCTTGGCCCCTCGCCCAGAACCCGTGGGGGCACTAACAGAGCAGTACAGCCGAGGAGGACGGTGAAGCGGGTGACCGAAGCTCGGGAAAGCCAGGCGGTGCCTGAGAGCCGTGGATTTGCAGCCCAACCTTGTGACCGAAGGAGATCCTGAAAAAGCGCCCCCCCCCCCCCCCCCCCCGCGGGCAGGAGGGTGGCGTCCGAGTTCCGTGTGGCCTAGGACACAGCACGTCCAGGCTCCTTGAGGGCGGGGCCGCGTTGACCCTGCTGGCCGTGAATGTTGGTGAGAGCCCCTCCCAGCCCGTCCTGGGAAGCACTGGCTGGGCCGGAATCTCGTTGAGGAAGCCCCCTCCCCACAGGCTCGCAGTGAGGCACATCCTGGTTCCGTGCTTTGGAGAAGACGCGTCTGTTTCCCCAGGTCGGGCGCAGAGGTGAACGTGTGCCCTCACGATCCTTGCAGTCTGGTCATGCTCTCGGCCACCAGCTTTGCTCTGAGACGGTTCCAAGGTGGTTCTGTCCGCCGGGATCTGCACGTTTGCTCTCGAGTCGAGTGGCTGACATCCCTGGCTGACAGGTCCAGCGCAGACGCCTGAGGAGCCCCGTGGCGGGGAGGAGCAGCACGGTCCAGCCCGCTCTGTTCTCCCGAGGCCCGCGTGGAGGCCTGGCTCTGTGATGGAGAGTACTTTCTGTGTCTTGTTCGTGGTGCCCTCCACCACCGATGCTGCTATGGCGTGGTGCTGCCTGGCAGAGAGCAGGACCACCCCCCCCGCCCCTGCGCCCACCGCACGATGGAGGCACCTTCCTCGGCTGTCCGCTTTGGCATTTGACGGTGATCTCTTGGTCCTTCGGTAACTTCCCAAGGAGTTCGCCGATTAAGTGAAATTTCAGAAGCTAGTAAGTGGCCTCCAAAACATGCTTAAGATTTAGCATTTGAATTGCCTTTTTGTTTTTTGACGAGACAGTGACCTGTATTTCAGGGGCCTCTGTCCCCAGTTAGCAGAAGTGGAAGGTGAAAAACCCCATTTCTCGCTCTCCATCGAGGGAGCTGGAAGACAGAAATGAAAGCCGTGTTTCAGGGTCACGGCTGCCCACTCCTCCTCTCTGCCGCCTCCCCCTGGGCACCGACTCCTCACTGTCCACGTTCATCGTCTCCCCGGATTCTCGGAGCATCCCAAACACGCGCCAGCCTGGGGTGGGGGAAGAGCACCACACTCTGGCCAGAAAGCCTCGCCTAGGAACGGCGGCTGAGCAGTCGGCTAGGAGCCCATTCGCACCTGTCCGTGACCGCCTCCTCCCCCCACCAACCCGTCCAGGCCGCTTCGCAGAAACGCAGAAACGGTTCTGGGTGAAAAGAAACACAAAAGACGGAGGAGTGGTGCGAGGAGGCAGTGCGGTGGGGCGTCGGGGGAGAGGCTGGTTCAAACAGACAGGGCTTGAGCGGGGCCGCGGGGGAGGGACGGAAGTCGTCCATGCTTCCCTGCTTGCGTCCCTGCGGGAGCGGCCTCCGGGTCTTGCCTTCCCCTTAGGAGACAGAGAGCCTGACTGTGCGGGCCCTCAGGGGACCGGTGGCTGCCAGAGCAGGTGACCGCTGGCGTCGGTCCGTCCCTCTTTCCGCCGCGACCGTGGGTGCGTGCTGTATGCCAGGCAAGTGTCTTGATGCTGGGAAAACAGGAGTCGCGCTATCTAGACCCCCTGCCCACCTGGGGCTCACGTGCCGGCGGAAGCAGGTCAGCGCGTCTTCCCTCGCTGGCTCTCCACGCAGCCCCCGCTCGTCGGCAGGCCCAGGGCAGAGGCCGTGGTTCTGGAGTCAGGGCGGGGCTGGGTCTGCCCCTGGCTGTGTGCGCCCTGGGGCAGGCGGACACAGAGGTCCCTGCTGGCGTGTGGTCTGGGGGGTTCCGGGGGCCTGTCCTCTGCACGGCTGTCTGGGAGGCTCAAGGGAGTATCGGGCATCCCTGCCCCCGAGGCCACACCGCCTTCTATGTGCGGCATTTCCAGAGTCAAGCACCAGATGCCCCTTACCCCTAGGTGTCCCCATGTCCCCAGGACACAGTGGGCAGGACAGCCTCCTGGATGTTCTTTGTCCTGCTGCTTCTGTGGGCCTCTCCCGGGCTTTCTGCATCTTAGCATCCGGCAGCTGGAGGTTAACGGCGACCGTGTCCGCCGTGAGCCGTGTGCACGTGGCTGTCGTAACTGCAGCAGTTGTAAGATACCCTTTGCCTTATAAATCGGTTGAGTCTGCTTGGTAAGAACAAGGCTCTGCGGAGCGCGTGGGTTCTCGGGTCCGGAGTCAGGCACGTTGGGATTGGCTCCTTCCTGCTCCCTAACGCCTGGTGCTGGGCGGCTGGGTCTGGGAAGATGGAGGGGGGGCTCCCAGGAAGGCTGGTTACCCGCCCCGTGTCGTGGCTGCAGGTGGCCGTTGGCGGGGAAGACTTGAACGGCAGCACCTAGAACACGCTCCCCTGGCCTTTCGCCGTGGCTCTCGGCTTCCTCAGGCCACGACATGGGGTTCCCAGGGGAGACAACCATGAGCGGCCGGCCTCTGAGGGCCGTGGCCGTGGCTTCAGTGCGGTCGCGGGAGCCTGGCCTCCGTGTGGCGGGCAGCTCCCTTTCTGTTTCAGGGCTCTGCGGTCCTGAAAGGCAAGCGCGTTGGAGCCCTTGGTCCCCGATGCCGGGCGCGAGGGCCCCGCGTCCTGACTGAGCAGAGGCTGACGTGGTGTTGGCCAGCGCAGGTCAGCGGTGGAGGCCCTGCGTCCCCGCCCTGCATGGGGCTGTCTGGCGTCGGGGGCTCTGGCTCCGTTGTCTGCCCGAGCTCCCCCTCCAGGGCTTGTCCCGCGGTGTGGTTGGACCGCCCCGTCCCCTCTCCTGGTCGTCTTCTGAGCTGCCGTTTGGCACCCTGCCTGCAGCGGACAGGAAGTCGGCAGCGGGGGCCACGGTCGCGCCGACCCAGGAGGCCTGCTGGTGGACTGCATGGGAGGTAGGGCTTGTCCTTTTCAGGGTCGCTCCTGGCGTGGAGAATCCCGGTGCGTTTGACCAACTCTGTGTCGGCGGACATTTATTTTCAGTATTTTGCTCCATAAACAAAGCTGTATTGGAAATCTATACGTACATGTCTTTTGTTCCCTCTGAGTTTTTGTTTTGGAAGAATTTCCCCAGGAAGACACGCCGGGTCTCTAGGTATCTGCCAGCAGCCCCGCCAGCCCCTCGGTCTCTCCATGGCGGGGTTGCAGGACTCACCTCCCCCACCCCCACCGTTTCCCACCCTATCCCCCTCCCCCACAGCCACCGTTCCTGCTTCTCACTCCTGCCACCTGTGCTTAGGCTGCTCATCCCTGCAGATCGGCCGGGCCAGCTGCTGTGTTCCCATCCTGCTGCTCGGGCTGAGGGGAGCCACCGCCTGGGTGTCACCTGCAGTTGGGGGACAGAGCTCAGGAGGGGCTCCCATCCAGAGGTGACACACTCCTACAGCACGGTGGCCAGCGAGCAGTGGCTCCCCCAGCCACCAAGGCCCCTCTAAGGAAGGAGAACCCGTGAGCAGCACTGGAGAGGGGAAGACAAAGAAACCAGAAAGCTACGGGGGTGGGTGCAGAAAGGGAGCAGCAGAGGCAGGGCTCGCGGGACCCCGGGGGTCCCCAAGAGCCAGGTTAGGACAGAGAGCATGTGATGACAGACAGGGCAAGAGAAAGGGCGTACAGGCGGGCGCGTCCGCGTGCGTGCCGGCACGTCCACACCTCTGACGGCAGCACCCGGGGGACACGAGGCGGGAGCTTGCGCTCGCTGGTCCCGTGTGGTGATGTCTAGGTCTTTGCCTGCTCAGGCTCGCCCGCGGAGGAGATGTCACTCCGATGCCGTTGATGGGAAACTCTTCCCCAGGATCACAGAGTAGCTAAGCCAGACGCAGGATTCAAACTTGGCTCTTCCAGCTGCAGAGTCCGTTTTCCCCATCGCGTGGTCCCTTAGCTCAGTTCCGTGTGCAGCGCCAGTGCGTGGCTGTGTCTTGGCAGGCCTGCGGTGGTCAGGTGTGGAGGAGACGGTGTTACCTGGGGACACGCGGCCCGCACACACAGTGAGCTCCCCGCCCACGCCCCGGGCCCCCCGTCCTGAGCCTGCGGCAGCCTGTCACGGGAAGGCTGCCCGTGTCGACCACCCTCAGCCCCTGTGGTGTTTGTAGAGATGGGAGCACCTGGAAGGCGTCAAGTGAAAGGTGTGTAAGTACAGAAAATGTTATTAAGTCCCCCAAGTAACTTGGGTTTTTTTGCATTTCACGGGGAGACCCAGAATTTCAAGACGGTTGCCCTCTGCATTTGAAAGGGATTGGTGATCAAATAGATACGTTTAAAATGAGTCTTTGACTTTTGTGCCTTCAGCAATCACCCCCACCCTCTTCCTGTATTTTAAGCCCTTTTAAGTGAAGTAAAGAGAGGGAAGAGAAGGTGACAGCAAGTGCAAGGATGGATCTTGGCGGGGCTGCAGGGCTGTGCCCTCATGTTTAGTCGGCCAGAGCTGTTAATTGGGGCACAGCCCCGAGACGCCTCTCCGTCTACTGCGTTTCCTCTGGGTGGGTGCAGGATGGCACGCTCATTAGGGAGGCAGTGGGATAAGCCCGGTTGTCGGCGGGAAGAGCGAAGCTTCTGGAACTGGCTCGCCATCCCCGCCACACGCACTAATGGGCACCAGCTGGGCTTCCCCGCGCACAGCGGCGGCCGTGGAGGCGGCAGAGGCCTCCGTGCCCACTCGAGCACACACTTCAGTGGCCGTTCCCTGGGCAACGGTGTCTCGCAGCCAGCTGGCTCTGCCCCCAAGCCCATCAAAGCGCACACCCGCCAGGAGCCGGCGCTGTGCCCGCCGCCGTCTGCGGGCTCTGATGTCGGAGCATTTGCAGCCGGGTTTCAGGGTTAAACATGAGGGAATGAACCGGAGGACTCAATAGTCAGGGGCCGCAGTTGAGGGGGTGTGGAGGTGTGCACGAGGTGGGTGGGAGGGAGGGAATGTAGCCGGTCACATTTCGTGTCCGCTCCAGACAAAAGGTGGAGGGGACGGCTTCCCTCGTTTGTCTAGGGTAAGAGGAAGTGTGGCCAAGAACAGCCTTTAGCCGCGTCCAGGGTTGTGCGAGCTGCTGCCGGCAGGCCTGGGGCCACGTGGCGGCTCTGTGGGGAGGGGGCTCCCTGGCGGGGGTGCAGGAGCCTAGAGTGGTCGCGCAGATCCAGCGCGGGCTCACCGGTCGTGGTGTTTGTGGGGTTTGCCCACACATTTCCGTGAACTGACCTAGTTGACTTGGCTGGGATTTCCCCCTTCCAGTGTGGCTGTGCCCACTGGGCCTCACCGGTCATGTCTTCTGCCATATTGAATACAAAATTCCCATTTTTGAGCACTCCACCTTTTAAAGCATTCTGGTGTTTGGATTTGGCCTTTCCATCTGACACGGACTGAATTTAATGAGTACAAGATTCTCTGGTGTTTAACATGGGGGCTCTGCACATTTCATAGAGGCTTTGGTTTGTTTTTAAGTTTATTTATTTATTTTGAGTGAGAGAGAGAGTGAGAGAGAGAGACCGCGGGAGGGGCAGAGAAAGAGAATCCCAAGCAGGCTCCGAACTGTCAGTGCAGAGCCTGACTCGGGGCTTGAACTCATGAACTGAGAGATCATGACCTGAGCTGAAACCAAGAGTGGGGCACTTAACCGGCCGAGCCACCCAGGTGCCCCAAGGCTTTGGTTTTAATCTTTCATTTCTGTTGAAAGATTTTTGTTTCTGTTTTTTTTTTTCCCTCTTTTTCTGACCCATCTGTAGGAATTTGAAATAATCACAATTACATTTGAAAAGATATGACAAATTCAAATAGTTTGTATTTGAATCGGGTTTCAGCATAGGACTTTAATTTGCAGGGTTTGGGCAGGTAAAGATCGGAACCGTTCAGCGTTGAGTGTTGTAACTTCATGAAAGTGGGTTCTGCTCTTGCATTGGCCACCCAAGAGAACTTTTGTGAGACACGGAAAGATCACGTTCACCATGCACGTGGCTCCTAGGAATGGCTTGGGGGCACACAGTGGGGCCGCAGCAACCTGGAACCCAGAAGGGCCCTTGCAGACAGCAGGGAGCACGTGACCTTAGCATCTGGCCCTGGCGCAGAGCTGTGCTGGATTTGTCTGAGGGGCTGGGGGGAGCACGTCTGGTGGCTCTGCTGAGCGCCCGAGCGCCGTTGCACTCAAGGAGCCAGGTGGCCTCCCACGAGGGCTTGCTGCCTAATAGAGAAGTCAGATGGGACATATGCGCTGATTTGGAAGGGCAAGCCGACTTCCCCAGCGAGCGGCCGCTGACCTTTAGGGCCTACCAGGCGGGTGCAGTGGTGAGTCAGGCAGCCACAGCCCGACCGTCCTGGAGCTCAGCTTCCATCAGGGGAGTGAGCCACACACGAGGAAGGACAGGCAGGCGAGTCAGTGCTGGGCCCGCCAAATGTCTGTCCGTCGGCGGCCCACCGACTCCTCGTCCTCGGCACGTAGCAGGATGACCCTGAGAGGTGCCGCCTGGGGCGGCGTGGGGAGCGGAGGGATGCACAGGTGGGTGGCTGGTTCAGCCTGCGTGCAGCAGGGGAAATGCGTGCTTATCCGTAGACGCGGGTAAGAGAGGCACAGAACGCACGCAGGGGCGGTGGAGGAGGGCGCTCTGCGAATGCTGTGGTACCAAAGTGGCGGATAATATGGGAAGAAAACGTGTTGCAAACATGGCTGGCTTCTTCCTCATTACCACCACCCCCTCCCAGTCAAAGGTAAAACACCAGAAACTAGAGAGTGGACCAGAGCACTTCCCTGTCCTGGTCCAGGGTGATTCCCACAGAAGGTGAGCCAGGGTGGGCTACAGGGAACGGGTCACGGTGTGTTTCCTTTCTGCTCCTCCTGGACACTTAGCCGACGAGCCGCAGGCTGCCTGTGACAACTCGTGAGCTGGGGTCCTGTTCCCGCCCGTGTTCAGAGACCCAGACAACAGCCAGAGAGCACCTGGTGCGGGAGCTCGTGTACACGCACAGCTCTGAGCCTCCGCGCTGCGCGCACAGTTGTGCTGGTCCCTACGTGTCCCTCGTCCGGGCTCTGCGGCTGTTGTGTGCCTGCTGCCTGACGTGGCGGCCCCTGCCCCGCGTCCCGCCTGCCCTCGCGCCAGCACGCGGGACCGCCGTGCTCACGGGTGCACAGTGAAGGCGCTCAGTTTGCCTTCCCATTTGGTCTCCTTGGTGTCCGCCTCCACTCAGCGGGGCTGAGGCCGTGGCTCCAAGCCGCAGGCCCGTTTCCGCGCCGCTTCGTGTGGGGTCCAGGGGGCCGGCACCGTGTCCTTGGGCCCCACGCGTGCAGACTCTTCCCTCCGTCCCCAGTGCTTCCTGAAGAACGTGTGTCCGTGTAGACATTGTGTTGTTAGAGGAAGCGTTTGATATTTCAGCCCGGGGCACACGGCAGACCCTAAACACATCGATCAGCGAGTCATCAGCTTTTCGAAAAGCGAAGGTATGAAGGTTTTGGGGTATTAATTAGTTCTGACACGAGTGGGTGCCAGAGTAGTTTATAACGGTGGTTTTAAAATCCCATCACCGAAAGTGATTCGTGCCACTCTTGCTCTAACTAATGCTGATGAATCACCGTGTTCTCAGTTTTAATGAGAATGGGGATGGTCCCTGTCCAGAAAGCACACACTGGGATGCCAAGCAAGTGTCACTGTTTCCTTTTTGTAGATCCGCAACATGTGTGGCTGCATACGGAGTGCAAGTTAACGCGTGTATCAGCGGAAACTGCTGTGGGTTCCCATGCTCCACGTGGTGGGCGGTGAGGCCGTCCAGCGGGCAGTGAGGCTGGGCGTCCCTCATGGCGGGTGGTGAGGCCGTTTGGCAGGCAGTGAGGCTGGGTGGCCCGCACGGTGGGCGGGGAGGCTGGCCGGTGGGCAGGCACCCTGTCCTGGCATCTCTCAGGGCTCTGGCACAGGCACACAGCCGTGGCTTCTGAGTGCTCGGTTGCCAGAAAGAGCCGGGTCACCATGTAGTCGGGTTCTAGAGACGAGTGGACTCTCTGTTGGTCAGAAGGTGACTCCGGCCGGGGAGAGAGCCCAGGGCCCCTCAGGGAGGCAGCCTCGAGAGGAGCCTCTGGTGGAGCAGCCTGGGCCCAGCTGCAGACCCGGCGGTCAGGATGGAGAGGGTGGTCCAGGCCCGGCCGTCTGCTTCCTGATGTTGTGTCCTGCCAGGGTGCCGGTGCTCAGTATCCTGGGGGCCAGGGCTGTGTTGGAGGGGACGGTGCCGTGGGCAGCCTCGCGGGGGGCTGACAGGGGAGTGGAGTGTGTTCCTGGCAGCGTGTGAAAGAAGCGGTCCCTTGCGGAACGTTCTCAGCAGCGACCCTTGCGTCCGTGGGCAGACTGGGGCCATTGGTCTAGGGATGTATGTGTGCCGGGCCCAGGGGCACAGTGGTGGGGCTGGGGGTGTCCTTCACCAGGTGCGTGTGTCCCTGGGATTCTCAGGAATCATTCCGGAGGACGGCCCAGGAGCTCCTGGGAGGGCAGGCGCCGGCCATCCTCTGGGACGAGGGGACGTGTCTGTGCTTCATCCCTAGCCGGGGGGCCTGTTGTCCAGGAGCGTCGGGCACTTGTTTCACACCCGGCAAGGGAAAGGAGACGCTTGTGCCCAAGCTGACACCGTAAACACATTGTCTCTTTAGGGGACTTTCATCCTTTTGACAGTCTGCGGGTCATAGAGCGGGTGTCGGCGTCGAGAAGGCAGATTACTTCTCCAGGGTTGCGCAGCAAGTAAAAGGTGGGTGGGGACACAGGTCAGGGCCTGTCTGGTGGCAAAGCCCATCCGAGTGACCCTGTGGACACCTCTCTGTCTGAGCACCCGGGAGGCCCTTACACAAAAAGAAAGGAACCCTTAAAACTGGGTGTGTGAAGGGGTGTCCCCGCTTTGTAAGGATGTTAGGCGGGCAGACAAGTCAGTGTTTGTTTGGGAAGCACTTTGGAGATCGCCACATGAGTGTGCTGTGTTTGCTGCCTCCTCAGGCCGCCCCTCACTTCTTACTTTAATGCTGTCCGTCTCCGACTTTGGGCCAGGGCATTGTCACTGAGCCCAGTCTTCTTCTGTATCGTCCTTCTTACGTGAATGATTCCTGTAAAATGCCCTCCGCCATATCCAGTTTTCGTTTCAGGACATTGAAGAAACATCTCAGACACCGTGGAGCTGTCCGCCTACAGAATCCGTGTGTACTTGGTGGAGCCCCGCCCCCCGGCCGCTCCCACGCTGTGTTTCCCTCTGCACCCCCAGGCCGTGGGGCCGTGCTTTGTCCCCCGACATCTCTACCCCTGCGTCCCTCCGCGCCCCACCCTGCCACTTCCTTTATGTCCTCGTTCCCAGTGGGTGATTCTCCTGGGGGTTTCTGATCTGCCAACCGGATGTTGTTTCTAGGCATTTTAGTTAGTTCTTTTAAAAATTTTCCGGCTCAATTTTGGTGGTGTTTTTTGCTTGATCACGTTTTTGATTCCAGCTCTTATTTTTTGGTGAGTACTTTAAAGATTCTAGTGCCTGAAGTCATTGGAATTCTCACTCTGGGGTTCCTCCTTCCGGCAAGCTCCCACTCAGAGGCAGTACCGCTGGTGTGAATTTTATCCTGTTTTATTGCTCGCCCCTGTTGGGCTGTCCTAGTTCTGTGGGAGTCCCGAGGGGCCGGCCCGTGGGCACATTCTTCTAGAGTTTGCATCCTCTGGAGACCGCCTGCGGCTGCCAACGGCCAGGACTTCCGGTTAAATTCTTGACCTAGGACTTCCCAGTCCAGGACACCAGCGGTGTGACTTCCGTGAGGGCCGGGGCGGGGTGCAGAATGTCAGGTGGACTGCCGTCTGCTTGGGGCTGTAGCTGAGATAAACACGCGTTACAGACGTGTCTCTGTGCCAGCACATGCTTTTAAAGAGAAAGTGGCCCTTCGGGAGCCTAGACTTTTGCCAAGGTCCCAATCCCAATACGGTACCTGTGTGGGCCTCCTGGCTATTTCCTGTTTGACGTGTCGTCCGTAGATTCCTGGTAGAGACAGGGATTGAAAGGGCAGCCTGAGCTGACCTTTCTGGTTCCAACAACAGCTTTAGTCTTTGCTCCTGATCATCACGTGTGTGTGTGTGTGTGTGTGTGTGTGTGTGTGTGTGTATATATACATATATATATATATATATATATGTATATATATACATTGTACTTTCTGAAAGCACCACTGTGCATTTAAAAATACAGATAAATATTTTACAGAAGTGTAAGTTTTTTCGGGATGTATAATTAGCTGTATTGCTAGAATCGAGTTCCTGAATCTATTAAGTTGATAAACGAAAGGAAATGTTAATAACCATAGTGGGAGAGAACAATAAACTCTTTACTTCCTTCCTGGGCTTCTCATATAAATATCAAACTGCCTCGTGGCCATGTTACCTGGGTATCTCCTAAACTTATCCAGAGCAACACAACTGAAACTGTGTTTTTTTCTAGGTTACTCACCCTTGAATGATACCACTGTCCTTTTAGACATCAGGGTGAATTTATCCTTGAGGGTCAAGAAACCACACCAGGTGTTTTGTTTTGTTTTACTTGAGAGAGTGCCGATGTGTGAGCATGGATGGGAGTCATGACCCTGGGATCGTGACCTGAGCTGAAATCAAGAGTTGGATGCTCAACTGACTGAGCCACCCCCCGCCCCTGGCATCCCACCACACCTGGTGTTCCAGATGGAGGGCATTTCATACAGTGGATGGGGACTTCAGGCAGAAAGGGGGGGATGCTGGTGGGACCCGGATCTTACGCTACAGGAAGCGGCTTGCACCCCGCCGTAGAGGGGCCAAGGCACACGGTGATGTTACAGGAACCCGGGAGCCTGCCGGCACATGCTCTGCAGGCTGGGCGCTGGGGGGAGGGCCGCCGTCCACACCCTAGGTCTTGGGAGCCTCTCTGTAGTTGAGAGGCCACGGCGAGCGTCCGTGTTGGGCGGGTGGACTCTCCGTGCTTGTTCTCAGCCGTCCGCCTGCACGCCTGCCTTGCTTTGCTTCTGTTCTCTTCTTTCGCCGCCTTTCGCCACTGCTGTGCAGTCCACTTCCCGCTGGCACCGGGAGCTCCTCCCTGGGGAGCAGAGGCCGTGCAGCCACCAGATTAGGAACCCGCTGTGCTTTCGGGGCCCGCCCGGACCGGATTTTGTCTGAAATGAACAGAGTTCCCGCTCGCCGTCAGACGCGTCTGCCTCTCCTCGTGGTGAGGCAGGTCACGTGACACCTGTTCTGTCGCGGTTTTTGCCTCCCACGACCAAGCAGTCCCTTCCCGCCCCCTGGAGCTGGTTCCTGACAGCAGGGTGATTACGTGTGTAAGTGGGCACCGCAGGGCAGCGGGGCCCGAGGTCTGCCCTGCGCCTCTGCCCTGCGGCTCGCCAGGGGCTCCCACGGTGGTCGTGTTTGGTGTGGACGCTGGGAGCACCGGCGGGTGCTTGCGCCTGGGCCTCTCTCGGTTCAAGCTCCACTCAGGCGTCGGCCTGCCGGTTCGCTGGGTTAGGGTCCCGTGGTCAATATGTCATTGCTTCCCAGATTCAAAAAGGCCACCCAAAGTTGGGTCTCCTCGTTTCAAAGATGCCCCCAGCACGGTCCAGATGGCTGGACCCTTCGGAATGTCACTTAGGCGGTGCCACTGGAACCCCACAGGCTTTCTCCTCACTGTGCACCTGCCTTTCACTCTCCCTGAGACGCGGTGTTTGCCATCTGGGTCCCGAGGTGGAAACCAGCTAGCAGGGCGAGCAGGGGATCTGGTACAAGGAGTTACTAACTACGACAGAAGAGTAACTGGTACCTCATAGGATGGTACTCGAGGGTTCAGGGCACCCAAGGAGGGGGACGTGGAGGGTTGCAGACCGTGCTGGAGAAGGCATGGCTCAGGCCACTGGATGGCAGGGGAGGAAGGGTGCGGCCGGCTGGATGGCAAGGGGAGGAGGGGTGCGGCCCTCTGGACGGCAAGGGGAGGAGGGCTGCGGCCGGCTGGATGGCGGGGGGTGGGGGGGAGGGGAGGAGGGGCGGACTGTGGTGGGAAAGGCTTGGCCAGCCTGCAGCCCTGGCCAGCGCGAGCTGGCGAGCAGCACTGGGCAGGAGTAGGCCACCCGTGGGCTCAGGTGGTCACAGCAACCACGGCAGGGCGTGGAGGGAGAGCCCTCAGGGCCATGGGCAGGTGTGGAGGGGCCTGCGGAAGGAACCGGCACGCCAGCCTGGGCGTGCGGCCTCCTACCCCGAGGTTCTGAGTCAGGAGGGCCGTAGGAAGGCTGTTGCCAGGCTGAGGCAGCAGGGTCATAGACAGATGAGGGTCCGGGGCCCGTTCGGGGGCCGCGCTCCTCGGACACCCTCACACCACACCGCTCACGGGACCCCATTGCAGTGGAGGCCCTGGTTTATCTCTGCGCAGGGTGTGAAGGCGCACACGGAGCTGGGAGCTGGTCTGTGCACCGAGCAGGAAGGTCAGCGAGGGTTCTTGGTGCAGGGCCAGGGCGTAAGCATCTCAGGCTCTGTGGGCCGTGCAGCCCCTCTCTCGTATGCTTTCCTTTCCTTTTCTATGTCCGTTAAAGTGCAAACCATCCTTAGCTGGCGGGCTGCGCAGAAACGGGCAGGGAGCCGGATTCGGGGCAGGCCGGGCCCACCCGGGACGAGGTTCAGGTGGGGAGCCGAGAGCCCTGATGGGGGCTGGCCAGGGTGGGGGCCGCTGCCCCAGCTGGTGACGGCGCCTGGCTGTGGGCGAGAGTGCTCGATCCGTATCTCTGTCTCTGAAGCCAGGGGCTGCTCTGTGCGGCCCCTGTGGCACCAGCACAGCAGAAGTAGCTGCCTCATGAAGCCTTTGTCATAATCCGCTGTCGTTCTCCGAGAACTTCACCCGCTGCACAGGCCCAGCCGGGGCCTTGGTGGGACCAGCCTGCCAGCACCTTCCAGGGCTTTGATGGTGAGCGGAGCTGTCCATTCCCACTGGTGCGGCCAGTGGTGCCGCCTTTGGTGACTATCCTGATAGGGAAGGTCCTTCCCGTCATCCCCGGGTCTGCTGTCTCTGCCCAGCCTGCCCCTTCCCTTGATACGTTCGGGAATCTGGCGATCGCTGCAGGTTGGTTGGCCGGCCCTCTTCGAGGTGGACGGGGGCCACGAGTCCCTAGGTCTGTCTGTTGGCCAGGTGGTACCCCTGGTTTCACTGTGCATTCTCACAGGTCTGGACCCTTCCTTGCCCTTCCCGTGGTGCCAGCATCGTGGACCTCTGAGGTTGGCTCTTTCTAGGGAAGGCTTGGAGGAAACTTTGTCTATTCTGCAACAGTGTGATAGGGTCCTTCCTCAAGGGGGCCTGGGTCCCCCTAAGGGCAGGTGTGCGAACTGTTCTGGGTCAAGAGCCGAGTGAGACGTGGAGACTCTTCACTGGTGGCTCAAGTCAGGTTTCTGCTCGGGGCTGCGTCGTGTTGGTTGCATGGATCGGGGGTACCTGAGTGTCTGGCAAGGTCTCTTCTCCCTTCACCTGGCCTAACACGCTCTGATTGGCCCTCGGTTCCTGTGCCTTCCTTGTCTGGAGATCACGGCTGGTCCCTGCCCCCATCCACCCTCGTTCTTACAGTCGGGGAGCCCTTGCTGCCCTGACCACCCTCAGAGCTGCTTGGTGTGTGGGACCCCCCCACACCAGTGCTGGGAGAGGAGGTGACAGGCTGGGCCCTGCTCACTGCCGTCAGTCTGCCTCCTGCATGCTGGCCTCCAGGATTTATCCATGGCGTGCCCTAACGCACGGAACAGCCCGTGCAGAAAGGCGTTTTTAGGCCCAGCCCTGGAGGCCCTGCCTGTCCCGGGTGACTGCTTAGTACAGCTGGATTCTTCTTCATTTGTCCTGCTCAGCCTGCGCCAGACTCAGAGATGGCTGAGCTCTAAAAATAGCCCTCGGATTCCGAACGCGCCCACTGCTTCCCGCGTCCCGCTCCCCACCGCAGCCTCCTCCCCTCGGGCTGGGGATCAGATTATGTCCCCAGCCAGGGCACCGACAGCCCTTTAGCTGAGCTGACTGGAGCCGCTATTCAGGCTTACAAAGGCTCTAATCTCCTTTGAATTCCTCTAAGCCTGGACTGGGTAATCCCTCACAGCGACAGCACGCTCCACGGGCACCGTCTGCACAGCCTCAAGCACGCCTCTTCCATTCATTGGCCCCGATTATCTTTTTATCTCATTAAGTGCCTTCAGCTCGCGTGCTCCATGTAAAACATAGACAGTGGTGTCACACTGGCCTTACAGACCCGACTTGGTGTCTTCTCTTTCGAAGCAGTGGGCCGTCGAGACTCAGGACCCTTGGTTTCTTGTCTGACTCTGGCGTGAATGAAGCCAGTTAACTTTACCTGGCCTCAGTTTCCTCCTTCACAGAAAGAAGGGGCAGGGTTCGTCCTGCGTGTTGTGGGAGCTCCCTCCTCGCTCACGTGGCTGTGGTTTCTGCCACAGGCTTCGTTTCTTGCGGCCACTCGGGCCCTGCCCTCCGGGGGCTCCGGTCGTCATGATAGTGATTCAGCACAGGCAGGTACATTACAGGACCTAGCTTCAGGATGGGCCTAAAAACAGCCATAAAAGCAGAATGCCTCACCGGCTATTACAGCATTTTCCTTCTAAAGATCAGGTTTTCCTTCTTAAAAGCACCTTAGTTTCTTTGATAGCTGCTGGGTTTGCGTTGAATGCTCTGTTGAGATTCATACAGATATGGAAGTCCTCAGAGTTTCAGACCCAGTTTGCATGTCTCGATGGGTGTGCTTCAGCGTTTCTTATTCAGCAGTGTTTACCTTCAATTTCATCTGCTCCTGAGCAGGTTTGGAGAGTTTCTGATAATGCCTGCCCCATTCCTTGGACCTAAAGCGCACTCTTTTCAGCAAATTTCGCCGCCTCTTGCGTTTCTGGGGCGGGTGCTGTTGGCAGGTGCCCCGGGTCACTTTCTGGTCTTTCTCAGGATGATTTTTAGAGGTTACATTTCTCAGGAAGCGAGTTTGGACTCACCTTGTACCCATCACGTTTTCATACTAAATTCTGCCAAGAAGGGGCGCCTTGGTGGCTCAGTCCGTTGAGCGTCCGACTCTTGATTTTGGCTCAGGTCATGATCACAGGGGCTTGGGATCGAGCCCTGTGTCCGACTCTGCACCGAGCGTAGAGCCTGCTTGGGATTCTCTCTGTCTCTCTCTGTACCCCCCACCCCCACTCCCACCCCGCTCTCACTTTCGGTTTCTCTCTAAAAAAAATAAAAATAAAAATTCTGGTAAGGAAATTTTATAATCTTTCAGAAAATCCAAATAAGTTTTCCAGATGCTAGAAAATTTCCTTAAACCATTTACCTTTATTCACCGATATTTAGAAACACCTGTGGCTCTCTGCGCCCAGTGTAGTTTTCTGTCTCACATGGACTCGTGTGTCACCACCAGGGTGGGCATTTCCATCACCGTCCTGGTTCTTTGTCCAGGCACGTCCTGCCTGGAGGGAGCCCCCCCCCACCCCCCGTGGCCGCGGCGCCCTGTGGCACGCCCCCGTGGTGTGTAGCAGCCCCTCGTTTGTCCACCCTGGAGAGGCTTTGCTCACTGTTGGCCCAAGCCACGTGCGCAGAACAAATTGAAGAAGGTTAGAGCATCCCACGGCGTCCTCGTGCTGTGTGGACGGGCCGTGGCAGTCGGTGCTGGAGGCTTGTCCTTCCCAGCAGATGTGGGGGCCGCACGATGGGTCTGCATCCAGGGCTCCTAGAACGGCAGTGACGGGTCGTCGTCCCCAGCTGTCTCCCTGGTGGCCTTGTGGCCATTATCCCTTCTTGCCCGTGTTGGATGCTCCACACTAGTGTCCCGGCCACCAACTTGTTTTCGGATTCAGCCCGTCTTACACGCTGACGCCAGATTCTTCTTCTAAAGCACGGCAGGCGCTCGGCCTGTTGTGTTTGCACTGATGGAACGCATACCCTCCCTGCCGGCACTCGTGTCCTCGTTCCGGGCGGCCGGCCTCCACCCCGTTGTCGGGAGCAGACGCTCCCCACGCCTCCGCTGGTCTTCAGGCCCCTTTCTGGTCTGTCCTGCCAGGGCCTCAAGCCTCAGTTCTTGTGGCTTTCATTTGTGTGACCCTACCCCAAAGTGAACTGTTGGCCTTTCTCCGTCCTGCAAAGCCACCGGGCCCCAGTCCTGCTCGCAGAATGCCTCAGGTCCGCTTCCTCATGCCCCAGTCTCCCTCGTGGCTGGGGTTCGTCGTCCTCCCCACTGGGAAGCCATCTCTCTTTCCTCAGCTCTCTACCTGGACGTCTCTCAAGGCACTTGCAGATCTCGTCCTCGTATCAGTGAACCATCTGACTGTTTTGCGTCATTGTCGGCAGGGTCTGTATCTGACTCTGTTCTCATTCCCAGACGGAGGCGCGGAGATGGTTAGACCTGGTGGCTAGATGGTGTTACAGGCAGGTTGTTGTGGCCTGACAAACACCCACGTCATTTCAGTGGCTTGTTGACCATTGTCGCTTGTGGTTTGAGGGGGTCTCTGCTCTGTCTCTGAGAAGAGCACCACGCCCAGGGGAATTAGGACCTTCAACCCTGCAGAGCCCAGAGTTAGGCCTGTGGGTCCTGGGGGAAGAGTAAGTGGGCTCAGCCCTGCTGTCATTCCATGTTGCCAGGGCTGTGGGCTCCCGCGTCAGGGACACAGAACCACGTAGAAGTATCCGGTTTCCAGTCCCGTGTTGGGGACATAGTACCACGTAGGAGTATATAGTCTATGCAATTGTCCTGTGCCTCAGGGGCTCGCCTGACTGTGCCCTGGTGGGTGTGATGGGGCTCTCAAATGAGTGATGCTTGGTCCACCCATCAGGTCCCAGAGGCGTGGCCCGAGCAGTTTTTAAAAGTGTATGTGATTCTTCAGAACCCTGAGATTCTCCCCACGAAGCCCTCGTGGTCCCATTTCTACCCCTGACCCCTTTCACACAGCGGGGCCAGCAGACCACGTGTCTGCAGCCTGACCTTGCCGCGGAGCCCGTGGCGCCGGCTCCTGTGCAGGCGGCAGCCTCCTCCAGTCGCCAGGCATCTGGGCTGGCCCGGTGTTGTGGGTGCAGCGTGTCCGCTGCGGGATGAAGAGGTCCTCGGGCGCTGTGCCTCCTCCTCTGGGCACGTAGCCTGCAGCTTCTCCGGGGTACTGGACCTCAGACCCCGCCCGGCGCCGGGGCCCGAGTCTCCATGGGGTATCTCCCCCTGCTGGCCGGGGTCTGCTGCACGCTGCGTGGGGCCGTCAGTGCACGTTCCGCAGGGCGTCCACACGTCTTCGGAGCGTATCTGGCAGCAAGCAGGAGCACTGACGCAGCCTTGCGGCAGAACCACGTGTGGTTTCCTCCCCGTGGAAATGCGGACGGTGTCGGGTCCTCCGCCTTCACTGGGATAGGAAAGAAGGCGCGTGGAGGTCAGCGTCCATGTGTCACGTACCTGAGGCTGGTGGCGGTCCTCTTGACGGGGACCCGTGGCTGGCACCGCAGCTGTGAGCGGGACGCCAGCTCGGTTGAGCCTAGAGGAGCCCGCGGTCTGTCTCCAGGACCCGCTGACTTTGTGCGGAGGCCAGAAGGTGGATGCGGCAAGCCCCTTCCGTGCCCTTGATCGCTAACGTAGGCATGTGTGTCCGCCACCTGTGATGGGGTGGGGGCATCAGCGTCAGTCCTGCTGTGCGTTCATGGACCATGGGAACGAGCACCGGGTGGGTCTGTAGAGCCAGGAGATCTGCTGTGACCAGGCGTTGTCCGGGCCTTTTTTGTTACGTGGCCCTCCAATGTCCCCACTCTAACAGGGGACATGACACTTGGGGTCTCAGACCTTGTGTTCAGCAGGTCTTGAACCACTGAGCATTGCCCTTTGCTCAGTGTACGACCACCACATAAGTCGCGGTAGGTCTTCTTGGGAGCACGCTGGGGTAACGGTCACTGTCGGCACTTGCCCCATCACTGTGGCTTCCGAATTCCCGGAGATCTGGCCATATTTTCTGTCAGTGGGTTTTAGGTCTGAAACTGGCTCAGATCGGTGCCGGGTAAGGGATTGTGACTTTTAGTGGGGTGACTTCCCTCAGCCTCCTGCTCATCCGTTCTTGTTTTCCTTTGAATTCCTTTGAATTCGTATGTGTGTATGAACGTATGTACTAGGCAGGCAGGGCTCTGTTGAGCGACCATCTGTTTTGCTCCTAGGAATACCGTCTCTTGTTATCTGTCGCCACAGCTCTCGGCCAGTTGGCCTTCCCCAGCTGGCACGCTGCCTTGTTGGTCATTATGATAATTGCTACCCCCGACTTCTGGCAGTCACACACCATCCCCAGGCTGCGGTTGCTGTGGGGCCAGGTTTAGCTGCCGGAATCGGGAGTGGTCACAAAGCTTGTTATCAACCAGTCACACTCTGTGACAGCCTCTCCTAAGAGTGGAATTGTTGGGTTATTTGGTAAGTGAATGCTCAGCTGCCAAAGGGTTTCCCAGAATGTCTGCACCGTGTTAGGGTATCTCCAGCCCCAAAGGTCTGCACCGTGTTAAGGTTTGTCCAGCCCCAAACGTCTGCACCGTGTTACGCTATCTCCAGCCCCAAATGTCTGCAGAAGACCCATTTGTTCCACATCTTTTCCAGTGCTTGGTTTTGTTCATCTTTTTAAAATGAAATTTTAGCCATTTCGCAGGTGTGTAGCACATCTCGTTTGGTTTTATTTTGCATTTTTCTAGTTACCGTTGATGTTGAGCATCCTTTCTGGTGATTGTTAATCATTCATGTTTCCTCTTTTTTTTTTAACTTACTTATTGAAAAAGAGACGGGGGTGGGAAGAGAGAGAGAGGGAGAGAGAGAATCCTAAGCAGACACTAGGCTGTCAGCATAGAGTCTGATGCAGGGCTCAGTCTCACTACGTGTGGGCTCATGACCTGAGCTGAAATCAAGAGTCATACACTTAACTGACTGAACTGCCCAGGCACCCCCCATTCAGGTTTTTTCTTGAAGTGTTGATTCAGTGTTCTGCTATTTTTAGAATTTGGGTTGTTTCTTTTATTAAATTGTAAGAGTTCTTTATTATGGATACAGGCCCTCTGTCAGATAAATATATTATGAATATTTTCTTCCAGTCTTCGTTTTTTTCATGATGTCCTTCCAAGAGCAGAAGTTTTAAGTTTTGTGAAGTTCAATGTCTGTTGTTAGATAGAAGCTTTTAATTTTAATGTGGTCTATATTATCAGTGTTTTCTGTTATGATTTGTGTTTTATTCTGCCCTACTTAAGAAATCTTTGCTTATCCCAAGACTGTGAGGATATTCTACTATGCGTTGTAGAAAGGATTTGTATTATTTTGTCTTTCACATTTTTATCTTCAGTCCGTGTGGAATTAGTTTTTGTGTATGTTGTGAGATAGGATAATACTTCATTTTTCATGTGAATATACGATTGATCCATCATCTTTTACTGAAAATACCATGCTTTGACCATTCCAGTGCAGTGGTATTTTTGTTATAAGTCAGGTGACCATTCTTGATAAGGTCTGTTCCTAGATTGCATTTTCTTTCTTTGGTCTGTATCTGTGTACCGATACCAAGTTAATCCTGGATTTGTAAGTCAGCCAGATTTGTTCCTGTGCCCGGCTGTTTTGGCTGTGTGGACAGCTCACATTTCCATTTAATTTTAGAAGTACAGAAACAGGTTGTCAGCTTCTATCCAGAAAGCCTTTTGGAACTTTAATTAAGGTTCACGGGTGCCTCACAATAGTGAAGCTTCCAATCTATGAACATGGTATACCCTCCTTGGATAGGCCTGTGCTTTCTCCCAGCAGTGGTTTTACTTTTGCTGCATACAGGAGGCCTTACACCTCTGTAGTTTGAGATTTTATTGGATATTTGATTTTTTAATGTGATTGTTAATATTTTTAAAAAAATTTCCTAAAGTGTTGTTGTTATCTGTAGGTATCCAGTTAAATTTTATATATCACCTTGGTGTTCAACAGTTTTGCTAAATTCCCTGCTTTGTTTCTAAGAGTATAGCGTGTGTAGACTGTCAGGTTTTCTACACCCATTATCATTAGCAAGTGTGGTGTTTTCATTTCTTCTTTTCCCAGTCTTACACCTTTATTTTTTCCTTGACGTATGAAGTAGGCAGGACCTCTAGTAGATTGTTAAGTAAAAGTGGTAATACAAAACCTTCTTGTCTAATTCCTCTTCTCAAGGGGAAAGCATTTGGTATCTCTCCCGCACTGCTGTGTTTGCTGGGTGAGCAGGGAGTTACAGGGAAAGACACCTGAGCAGAGTTCCTCAGAGAAGGAATTTGTTCTGTGGGGACTCTGCCAGAGACGAGCTGTGTGCATTTCACTCATCTTGTAGAGAAGCTACAGTTAGTTCTCACGCGGGTGACTCCATCACTCTTCGCATTAGAGAGTTCTTTTTTCTGTCATTTAGGAAGACTGATATAATCTGTGCGTGTACGGGGTGAATGTCTCAGGCGTTCCTTTCTTCTCTCTGCCTCAGAGTCACCAGTTAGATATTCTCGTATTTTAGGAATGCCATCGCCGCTTCTCAGGCTCTGCAGAAAGACCGTGTGCTGGAAACTTCCACAAGAAAATGAGTTTCTCGTGTAGAAAGTCCATGGTGCGCTGCATTGTCAGAGGTGAAACGGGAAGGTGACCGTTAGGTGTGTGGCCCGGCAAGCTGTATGGGACGTGAGCCCCAACCTTGGGGTCAGAAGGCCCTGGTGGAAACCCCTATCCTCCCGCCTGTCCTTTGATCGTGGCCGACAATGGCAATACTGCCCCTGAAGCCCGGCGTCACCTGTTATGTTCACTGGTGCGTTGTTTGGCTGATCAGTTGGTGTTTGGATTGAAGGGCCGTTGCAGCTGCTCAGTGGGACGTTTTCCAGTGTGGCATGAGGCCCTTTCTTCTTCGTATTTCATGCGGGAAACCTTGTGCACGCGGTATTCTCTCTTGTTCTGCATTTCTTTCATGGTCCTCACTCGATGTCAGCCTGGTGATTTAATGTTGAAACCTGTTCCTCGATTTACCATCATGTACTAAAAGGCCTTTAAAAGGGAACGTGTTTAGCACAGATGCAGTGTGGTACTGAACGGAAAACATATTTGAAAGGATTTATATTTAGGGATTTATGATTTAATTTTTGTCCCATAATGTTAAACCTGATTCGTTTTGGTCTTCTGTGTCTCCCTGTCGTACTGAACAGTCGTGCAGAGGGGCAGAACCCAGTGCCTGGCGTGTTCCTGGAAACAGGTGGCCCTGGTCTTTCTTGTCTTGGTGTCCTTATCCACCAGGAGGCATTCCGGAGCGCTCCACGACAGATCCCCGGGGGCTCTGAGTGGTGGGGACTGAGCAGCCGCCGTCGTCTGCGGGAGATGCTGTGTCCACGCGGCGCCAGCGGGCACTGGGCTGCACGCTGCCCGGAGAGCCAGGGCACAGCAGACACGACGCCTGGTGCGCTTCAGCGTGTGGTTCCCACCTGCCCGTCCCCTCCCCTCCGCGCACGGGGGGTCCGGCGGCACTGGCGACACGGTTTCCAGACGTAGACTTCTCAAGGTGCCCGGTGCCGGTGCGGGATTCCCTCATACAGCCGTGAGGAGCGCCTGTTCGCCGCCAGCCTTACGCCCGAGCGGCCCTCACGGGGTGTCTGTCGCACGCCCACCCCCGCGTTTTGCTCCCTGTCGTGAAGAACCGTTGAGGAAGCACAGAAGGAAATCGATTTGGAGGAAAATCAAATTTTCTTCTGAAGCAGAGTGGTGGTTTTAAAACAGGGAGGCAGGGGTTAGGCGGCTGCTGGCGGGGAGCCTGCCTGTCCCGCTTGCTGACTCTGGGTGTGGGCCCCCCCCCCCCGCTTGCTCCCTGCACTTCAGATGTTCGAAAGGGCAGGCGCGCTCTGCCTCGGCGTCTGTGTGGATGGCGGTGCGCCGTCTGGGCCGCGGCCGCGAACCAAGCTCTGTTGACATGACCCTCTGTTTATTCCCCAGCCTCAGACAGCAAGGTCCTGACGTGTGCGGCCGTGTGGAGGATGCCGAAGGAATTGGAGCCTGGCAGCCACGAGTCCCCTGATGACTCATCGAGCCCCGCGCACACCCTGGAGCTGCTCTGTCACCTTGACGACACGGCCCACGGCAGCGTGGCCTGGTAGGGTTCCGCCTGTCTCGTACGCCGGGACAAGCCTGCAGTAGACGGCGTGCGGCCGCAGACTCCCGTGGTAGGGCCCGCGGCGCACGCTCGGGACTCTGCTCTCTTGTGAAAAGACGGTGTGAATGGCTTTCTGTCTGTCTCTCTCGTTTCCTGGTCCTTGTTCTCCAGAGCAGACACGTTCACGGAAACCCTACCACAAACATCGTGAAGGAGCCTGTGTGCAGGCCTCCTTTTCGTCGAGACCAGTGTGGCCAGGCCCGTGCCGGGAGGGTGGCGGAGGCGGGCGCCGCAGAGGTCTTCGGCGTTCTGTCGCTCTTTCGCTTCTAAATACGGTCTTATTCAGCGGTCCTAAGCGTCAATCAATTGTGTCTTTAGGTTGAAGGCTCACAGTTCCTTCTTTTGTGGCCTGAATGAGGATATGCCGTGTGCCCACCTCGCTGCACCCCCGAGCCGCCACGCCTTTACCCTTGCCTTCGTTCCCCTGCGTGTTGTGTGTGGGGCCCGGGGGTGGACACGCACCCGGTTCATCCGGGTTGCCTGGCTTGTCGCTGCCCGCGTGTTGTGATGGAGGCGCAGCCGCACCCGCCAGTTCCCCAGGGGAGCCTCCGCCGAGTGCTGCGAAATCCTGAAGCCTCCGCAAATGCAGAAGGCCATGCTTTCTAGAAGGGACTGAGAGAGCGTAACGTTGTTACCGGTGTTTACCGTTACAGTGGTGATTACCGTTTTCCTTAATACAGTAACGCTTCCGTGTGTGTGCACACACGTGTGCACGTGTGAGGAAGAGCCGTATCCTCTGTACACCCAATGCTGTTTTAGTTTAATCTACCGATTAAGTACGTTTAATCCAACACATCTTTACTAAGCACCTGCTGCATGCACTTGCTGGGCCCCAAGGATGCCAGGTGGTGGGGGGGACCCGGCCCCAAGCAGACACGCATGATCTCTCAGGGGAGACTCATGGTGTGCACATGTAGGTGACCCAGGGCAGGCCGCAGCATGTGCTGAGATCATTGTGAACCGTGTCCCTTGAGCCCCCCGGGGAAAGAGGAATTAATGATTACTGCTGGGATTGAAGAGGGATTTACTTGGGAGCTGACACTTGGAGCTGGGACTGATCCAGTCTCGCTCGGCATCAGCGGGGAACAGGGAGCAGACCTGCCCGTCGGCGCCCCCTGCGGGTCTGGAGGCCTCTGTGCTCCCGTGCGGGAGGTGTGGTCTCGTGGGTGCCAGGCTGCCACCACGTCCACAGTCAGTTCTCCGTATGGAGCCGGCAGACTCCCCCCCCCCCCCCCCCCCCACCTGCAGGAAGCAGAGCCACACAGGAGCCCCGCGTCTCCCACGAGGGTCACCGGAGTGCGGAGCGAGCCTGGCAGCGGGGGCACACCTGGAGTTCACTTTTCGGTCAGTGCTACAGTTGCTGCAGACACAGGCTCGCGTGTGGATGCGAGTGTGAGAGTGCACGTAGGCACGTGTGTGAGTGTCGGGGGGGCACGTAAGACACGGTGCAGGCCAGCAGCGACTGCGGGGAATTTGGCGTGTGCAGAGGGCATCTGTGCCTTTGGCTAGTGCACACATGGGCCGAACTCACGGGAGTTGAGGGAGGGGCTGCTGGTCTGCGTCCCCAAAATGTTCTGGCAAAAGTGGCCACACCAGTCTGCGTGTGCTGCCGGGAGGTGAAGGTCAGTGAAATGTTAAGTCTGGGTCACACCCATGATCACATTTCTGTCATCACAGCCCCTGTGGCACAGCCCATTATCACACCCTGTTATCACACCCCTGTGAGCACACCTTGTGAGCACACCCTGTGAGCATACCCTGTATGAACACACCCCTGTGAGCGCACCTCATTATCACACCCCCTGTGACCACACCTCGCGGTCATACCCCCTATCATTGCACCCCTGTGAAAGGGGAACTTGTTAGGAAATAATTGTTGGCATTTAAACACATGCAGATGAACTGTCTTCCTTAAATCCACTTTGGAAGTCCGCTCTCCTGAATCTGCGGCCCTTGTTCACAGTGTCTCTTGAATTCCTTTTGTTCTCTGCTGTATCACTATGTGTTTGCTGACTTTTTCCCTGAGGTAGCTGTGATCCACCTGCATTGTAAGAACAACACAGATGGATCCTGTGTGCCGTCGTCCATCTCCCCCAGTGGTGACGTTGCCTTCCTACCGTGCACTGTCACCGTTGGGAGCTGGGGGTGTACCTTCAGTCCTCTGCCATTTCACCACGTGTGTCTATTTGTGCAGCCATCCCGTGGCCAGGATACAGGACCGGGATCCCTCCTGCTACCTGTTTGTGGCCATAGCCCACTCCTCCCCATGCTGCATCCTTAATCCCCGGCAGGCATGAGTCTGTGCTCTGTCCTATAGACTCGTCACATTGAGAATATTCTATGAATGGGATCGTCCACTCTGGAAGCTTCGATAGTAGCTTTGTGCGCTCACCGTGATTCCCTGGAGGCTCATCCTGGTTGTCACATGTGTCCATCGGTGGCTCTTTCCCTTTATTCTGAAGAGGGGTCTAAGGGAAGATGGGGCACAGCTTGTGTGACCACTCACCTATTGAGAAACAGAGGCCACCACTCACCTATTGAGGGACAGCTGGGCCTCCCCTGGGTTTTGGACATCATGGATGCAGCTACTGTGAGCATGCACGTACAGGTGTTCTCACATCTGTGGGTTTTCCTCCCTCTCAACTGAATGCCCTGGAGTGCAGTTCCTGGGGCATCTGGTGGTTGAGTGTTTTGATTTGTGCAAACTGCCCCAGCCTTCTCAAGTGACGATGCATCTGACGTTCCCACCAGTGATGTGTGGGGACCCAGTCTTTGCATCCTCGCTGGCCTTTGGGGTTGTTGCACGTGTTTTTTTTTTTTGTTTGTTTGTTTGTTTTTTTAAACTATCTTCAGTGATGTCTTAGCAGACAGGGAATTTGCCTTTTGGAAATTTAAGTTTGGTGCTGTGTGTGGGGTTAAACACGAGGCAACTGCTAATTTTGTCTGTTTGCTTTTTGGTTTGTAAATTGAGGCCGAGAGCAGTTCTGGGAGAGGGGCTCCCAGCCAGGTCCTGAGTGTCGGCCCTGCTGCTGGCTGAAAGGGAGCATCCTGGAAAACCACGCAATTCCCAGTCTGCCCGGGTCGTTGCTGTGCCTCACATGTTCTGGCACGGGCTCCTGTCCTGAGGGCCGCTCGATGTCTGTTTGCCGTGGAGCAGCTGGGCCCCAGTGTAGATGGCCCCACATGCCCACTTTGGCTCTCCAGCATGCAGGGGGTGGGCAGTGCCCGCAGGCTGACCCTCCACTAGAGATTCACCAGTGTGTCTGGTTCGAGAGTGAAATAGGTGCTCCCGAGCTCCCAACCATGGAGGGAGACAAGGCACTGCCCTAAGGCTGTGTAGGTTTGCTGGAAAGTCACCCACTTCTCAGTCACAAGTGAAGATTACTGAAAAGGAGGAAATGCTTCAGCTGTTACAGTGGCTCGATGGCAGGATCTCTGGAAACGCGCCACCCCCCATGTCTGTTAGGACACACAGTACAAATAAGGCAGCAATCCCTTCCCTTCCTGATTTTCTCAGATCCACACTGTGGGGACCAAGTTGAGCTTAGAGGGACTACCTCGTAGCTTCTGTTCTTGATTAATGAGCCATCAGCTTCTTGGTTCAGTATGACCTCTTCGGAGAGGGCCTTCTTAACCATTCTGTCTAAAATAATCACTGTTCCGCCCCCACCCACGTCTTCCTGTCCTCGCACCCAGTTTTATCCTGTGTAATAGCAGTCACCATGCCTGACGTTGCTGTGTGTATTCATGCTCCTGTGACCCCGGGCAGGCGCCTTGGCAGGGGGCAGGTGCGTCCTCAGCACCAAGGACAGCGCCCGGCCAACGTGCATGCTGTGTTGTGTGAGGGGAGAAGTGGTGCGTCCTCAGCACCAAGGACAGCACCCGGCCACCGCGCATGCTGTCTTGTGTGAGGGGAGAAGTGGTGCGTCCTCAGCACCAAGGACAGCGCCCGGCCACCGTTCATGCTGTGTTGTGTGAGGGGAGAAGTGACTGTGACCAGGCCCTTCTGAGGTTTGCACGCACCGTCCCCTGTATTTCCCACGTGACCCTGTAAAGTGGGGACCATTGCAGAGGCCATAACTTGTCCGGGTGCTAAGGAGAAAGCATCCAGCCGTTTTTACTCGGTGGGGTGATTGGGCTTCAGAGCCAGGCAGTCTGACCCCAGAACGACACCAGTGTCCCAGGATTGCCTCCCTGCTGAGTGAACGAGCAGCAGGAGCCACTTGTGGTCGTCACACTGTGATTTGGAAGTTGTTTCCTTTGCTGGGAGTAGAAATACATCCTCATCAGAATAAGTTCTGGGAATGCTCACACATCTTCCTGCTGGTCCCTTATGGATGACAAGTGTAAATATATTGTGCTTTCCAGGGGAATTACTCATTTTGAGATAAAGCCACCTTTTTTTTTTTTTTTTTAGCATACTCCCCACCCCACCCCCTCCCCATACCCCCGGTTTGCTCCTGTGGTCAGTGTGTGGTGACCGTGGATCAGTGTGTGCTGAGCGTGTGGTAAGCATGGAAGACGTGGCCTTCCGATCTGTTCGTATGTCACGCTGTCCCTCTGGGCGTGTGCCTCCTTCTGGGGTGGTTGTGAGGGGTCTCTGGTGAGCTGTCCAGCTCTGTGTTCATTAGATGCTGGCGTCTCACACAGGTATGAGGTATACCTGTGTATACACAGGTATACCTGTGTCTCGTGAATCAGACAATAGCTCATGACCCTCTTCCACTCTGCCTGTCACCCTGGAGGGAGTGGGACTGGGCAGCCTCACCTGGGACCAGGCCGCAGTGACATCCCTCAGATGATGGCCCCAGGATGAGCTCATTCGGCTCACCGCCGGCCACCTGCAGGGCGGTTGGATGCTTTTACCAAACTGATGTTTTCACCGTCTACAGGGCATCTGGCCCCAGTGCATTTCAGTGTGTGTGTGTCAGATGCCTTGTGTTGTTCTGGGATGGGAAGGGACCTACATAGCTCAGTGAAATTAATAAGAGCCCCCTTACTGTGTTAAATGAGGTAGGAGAGCTGAGCCCGGGGGCATGCATGTTATTGGCCCTTTTTCCACTTTCCAGGGGTAGGTAAGGGTGGGCTCTTCACGGCACCCCCTCTTACAGGGTGGTTTTCCCACAAAGGTGGGGCTTCTCCGTGAGTCAGCAACGAGACTGGCAGTTCAGGGCGTCCGTCATTGTCCGCAGTGTGGACTGTGGGGGTCGGTACTGGAGTGAGTGCAGACCCAGTGTGGCCCCCTGTCCTATCACACCAGCGTCATTGGGGCCCTGGTGGAGTGTCAGGAGAAGGGAGGCAGCGATTTGCTGAGAGGGCTGTTCCCGGGTGCGGGCCTGCTGGGGCGCCGTGAGCACGTGCCCGCTGTGTGCCTGCCCTGTGGCATCATCACTGTTGGCTCAGGGCCGATGAGTCACACAGGTAATTCTGTGCTTCTCCACCTCCTTCTGATCACAAAGAACCCCCCCCCCCCCCCCACCCCACACACACACACACACACCCACCACTCTCCCTGCTGCCGGCGAGTGGAAGCCAAGTGTAAGAATTAGAGGCTCCGGTCTGTTCTGGGCCCCGTCTCCCAAGTGGTACATCAGGGGGAGTCTACTGCCACCTGGGGTCACGGACAATGAAAATCTCCTTTGAAGGAGAAGTTGCTAAACTGAGTAACCAGAGGCTTTCCAGGGTTGGCTGGGAAGTGAATGACAGTCACTACGGCCGCTCACTGCCACCCCCACACCCTGATGGGCTTGGGGGAGGGAGCATTGCTGTCACTCATTTGCCACAGGGATGAGGTGGCTGGCCCACAGTCACTTCCTGAGCTAGCTCTCTCCGGGGAGCAGACCTCCTGAGTGCAGGCGGAGGTGGGGGGAGGAACAGACCTCCTGGGCACAGGGGGAGGTGGGGGGAGCCAACCTCCTGGGCGCAGGGGGAGGCGGGGGTAGCAGACCTCCCGGGTGCAGGGGGAGGTAGGGGGAGCAGACCTCCCAGGTGCAGGGGGAGACAGGGGGAGCAGACCTCCTGAGTGCAGGGGGAGGTAGGGGGAGCAGACCTCCTGGGTGCAGGGGGAGGTAGGGGGAGCAGACCTCCCGGGTGCAGGGGGAGACAGGGGGAGCAGACCTCCTGAGTGCAGGGGGAGGCGGGGGGAGCAGACCTCCCGGGTGCAGGGGTGGGGGGAGCAGACCTCCTGGGCACAGGGGGAGGTGGGGGGGGAGCAGACCTCCTGAGTGCAGGGGGAGGTGGGGGAGGCAGGGGGAGGTGGGGGTCGCCATGGCACTGGAATGCCAAGTGGGCTGAGCAGGTGCGGACGTGCCCAGGAAGGTGGGCATGTGCACTCTCATTAAAGGAGGGCAGTGGGTGTGAGCCACTTCCTGAGGTACTTTGGCCAGAAGAGAAAGGATTCGGCCTCATCTCTCTTTTCGTGTTTCTTTGATCGTAGTTTGTGATACAACCGTGGAAGAAATGCAAATTCAGAGGTATCCGCGACACCTTACAGAAGCCGTCTCTGAGGCTAAGTAGGAACGTGTGTTTGAAATTGAGAGATCTTATGACCGCTTTGCGGTCAACAGTGATGGAGAATTCCCGGTGACTGTGACGATACCGTTGCTGAAGGTTTATCGGATTTTATGAGACTTGTGTTAGTGCCTTTTGGGTTTATGTGACCTAGGTGTGCTGAGGCGTGAGTGCTCCCCTGGTCACTGGCTCGCTTCTAACGTCCATTAGCTTTTAAAGAGGCCCAGAACGGGGCCACATCCCTTCCTTTGTGCAGGTGTCCTAGGACAACAGACAGACGCCTTCCTGTCTCAGGTTTGTTGAGTTCCCCGCACGCGGAGAACGGCTGACGCAGGCTCCCTTGCCCTCATCATGCCAGCAAGACCACGTGTTAGGGGGGCCGTGGAAGCGGTATCGGACCACAGCGTGCCGATACAGCTCACACTAGACGGTCCTAACACCGACGTCTGAAGGCCGCGCACAAAGTGTATTTACATGCATTACCCGAGAAATTCATGTCGTTTCTACGATTTCAGTTCACGTTTCCCTGAAAACCGTGGATCAGAGTGTGTTTCGTTGAACTCTCGTGTGACCCGACCAGTGTCTCCCAGAACGGGTCGGCTGACCCAGTGGATGCCAGTGTGTCCAAGGCACTAGTTTAGAAGAACGTAGCTTTTAGTTCTATTTGTGATGATTTAAACGTGAGCTTTAAATACGAAAGTTTCGAGCCTGAACTAACTCCGTGGGTGAGAATGTTTAAACATTTTCTCACTGTTTGAAAAATGGGGTGGGGCAGAGGAAAGAAAAGTAGGACAAAAAGCGGAGGAAGAACCTGAACCACTATTTGGGATTTGGGTGGACAGTTTTATTTCAAAACGTGCTTTTCTTCACAAGTCCGCTTTGAACTTGCTGAGAAGACCCAGGGGCACAGGAGGGTTGCTGCACCTGCCCCAGGGAGGGAGCAGTGTCCCCGTGCTGTCCGGCATGCACCCCTGTCCGAGCCCCAGGGGCACCGGCCACCGTGGGCCGGTGTCGGGGTATCCTTGGAGGGGCAGAGCTGTGATCTCTGGGTGTCAGGTGGGCCTTCGGTTCTGGCGATGGTCCGTCACGTGGAAGACGGACCGAGTCCTGGCTGTGCCTCGCGACTCTCTCTGGGGCAGAAGGACAGGATGGTGGCAAGCGTAGAAGCCACGCTCAGGCAGGGCCAGGCAGCGTGCCCATCAGCTGTGTCCACCCTTACGAGGAGCCCGTGGACCTCAGGATTCCCATCGGGGGAGGCTTCTCGGGGGTGCCGGTCTGGTGATTAGCGCCCATGTTTCCCTATGTCCACACTCAGGAAACGGACGCCTGTCTGTTGCTGGGTCCTCGGTGTCAGAGTGCTGACCGGGGCTGTGAATGCTGACGTCAGCCTCCACAAAAGAGACAAACGTCCGAGGAAAATGCCGTCCCCCTCACGCCCGGCCTGTGGCTCTTCTGCTCTGGCTCTGACTGGAAGTGTAGTTATTACCTGATGGCACTCGGAGTCTGTCCAGATGAGGGGTGTCAGAGCAAGCAAGCCACCCCCTCCGGCACCAGCTGGCCTGCCAGGGTGCCTGGGCCATGCCGGGACGCCAGCCTGCCCGTGGAAGAATCTGCGTGGCTCAGCCGTCGGGAGCCCACACATCCCCAGAACTGGTCGAAGCGTGCCTCTCGACTTACAGTGTCCTTCCCTTAATCCGTGCGGTGCCCGTGCAGAGCCCGTGTGTTCGGTTCCGTATGTTCCACCAGGAGGACATTAACTGGATTGCCAGCTCTCTGTGTTTGAAAGAGATGTATAACCTGGGGAACTAATTTATTGGATTTTAAAAGGGTTTTTCGAAATTCTGCTTGTAACCAATGACTTGGCAGATATGTTTCCTTCTTTTCAGTAAAGTAAGAACCCTGATGGGTTGTATAATGCGGCGGGAACCACATTGGTCACACGGCCGTCCCTTGTGCATTAGAGTCCGTCTGTGTCCCAGCTGCGTGAGGCTGTGGCCTTGTGGGCATCCAGCCTTTCATGGACTTCCCACCCCCGGTGGCTGCAGAGAGGAGGTAAGGTGTGCAAATGCTGGGGACTTAAATTATTAAATTTGCGTTGAGGCTGTTTTAAGAATTTCTGGTGTCCTTTGCGCTGCCCTCACCCTGGGTGCCGGCATCCAGAGTGTGAATCATTCATTTTGGAATCCCTTATCTGAAGCACAGAGGCATGTATTTTGTTTGATCAGCATGAAACCTGCCAAATTAGAACCATCATTCCTGCCATTATGGTCCTCGTTAACTGCCTCCAAGAAGTTTAGATTTTTTATTTGGGTTTATTTACAGAAACAGCCCTTTTCTCGTATTTTCCTCTCCGTGATTATGAGGGGATATCGCACACTTATATTAGGTATATGCTACTTTGTTCTCCACTTGTTAATGTAATTTTATGTCCTCTCAAATTCACTGGCGGAGTGTGATAATGCAGAAAAATGGATGATTTTTATGAACAGAGAAATAAACCTCTTCGTTTGGAGCAGCAAGTATGGCAGAAATTCTAGGTTATTTTCTTATGTTTATAGCGTTAGTTTCATGGTGATGATCCACGATAAAATAGAATCTCTCTTCTCACTGCACTTTGCATACTCTGGTTATCCCAAGGTGTCTGTTACTGGGCACAAACACCAATGATTTTAGGGGTTGCTACCTATAAACCAACAGCGGATTTTTCTGACGCTCGCCCAGGATGGGTGGTGACGGGAGAGGCAGGAGCGGGCCCCACGGCAGCGTGACCGCGGGTGCTGCGGAGCATCTGTTTACCGCAGGTTCGAGGAAACGCCTGGAAAGGCCCACTCTTGGGAAGGGTCCAGTCGCTGAGCCTTCCCGCTCGGTGGCACGTGGCCCCGCAGAGGAGTGGAGAGACACGGTCGTCACTGGAGCCGAAGGACGAGGGGCTTCCAGTGGGGAGCGCGGTGTGTGGGGCCCAGGCGCCCGGCGCGGTGGAGGGGGCGGAGTAGCCCCGTGCGGCTGGCGGCAGCTCTGGGCGCGTGGTCGCCCGCTTCGCGGCCAAGAAGGTGAACCTGGGCTTTCTGTTTTTACTTGGAGATCTGCCAGTGCTATGTCTTGTTTGACGGGAGCGTGTATTTCCTCCCTTTCTGTGTGTGTGTGGGGGAGGGGGGTGTGTGTTTGTTTTTTCTTACAGTTTTTAACAGTGAGCCGCGCCCCTGCCCTGTGCTGCTGGGACGGGAAGGTGCACGTCCTGAACCGAGCCCACGGCTTGTTTCTCAGGCAGTCCCCCCTCGCTCCGGGGTGGGAAGTGAGGGTGTGGCAATCTGTCATCCCACCTCGGTCCCCGTCCTGTCCTCTCAGGGCACGAGCACACTCACCCTTCCTGCCTCCCCTGACCTCCTGGGGACTCCCCAGGCCTGGGGCCGCCCCCGACGGTGAAGTGTGGGGCTTTCCTTCCCATGCACGCCACACCGTTGGTGGCTTTCTCCTTAATCTAGGCCTTTTCCAGGAGAGCTAGCCAACTGTTGGTGACAGAGCCCATGGAAGTTTCTAAAGAACCTGTTTTCTCCTTCCTGGTTTTGCTTCAGGAATCTCTGGGTCTCCAATCTCTATGGCGAGATTAACTCTTGCATCGCGTAAAAGGCAGATGTGTTCCCTTTCTTTCTGATGCCGTGTAATTCAGAGATTACAAATTTAAATCCTCTCAGGAATGAATGGCACATATTCAGAGGCATACCTTAGTTCTGTCCTGTAGCTTATTCAGTCAACTCTCCCAAGGAGGGGTTTCCTCTGTGAGGAGCAAAAGTCTTAGTGTGGGTGTGTCTTCCTCGGAAGGCTGAGGCTCTTCTCCCACATGTATTCTGTGTTAATGCTCCAAGTCAAGGCCTTAGCTCCAGCTTAGCTGGTGTGTGTGCACACGTATGTGAGGTGTGTGGGGTGTGCGTGTGTGGGGGGGTGTGCGTGTGTGTAGGGAATGTGGGGTGTGTGTGCATGTGACAGTAACTCAGGGAACTCCAGAATGTTCTCAGATGCCAGGGGGAATATCGCCTGATGCCTGGCTGACTTTTGCACTGACGGTCACCAGAGGAAGCACAGGTGCCACGGAAAGTGATGTTGGGGACTCGGGACCAAAGCCACTGGGCACGAAGTGGGCGGGACAGCGACACGTGATGGGGCTCTGGCGCCTTTCAGAATAGGTCAGGATTTGAGTTTCTGGCCTCCCTGTGGATTTTTTTTCCTAAATCCTGGTGGCATTCTCTTGGTGTGTGTAAGGGGGGTAATTTCACTATCACAGGCCAAGTTGGAAGGTGGGGTTAGGGTTTTTCGACAGGAGGCTGTCGGCGTCTGGGGTGGGCCGGTCTTGGCTGTTGAAGGCTGTTTGGGGGCCACGGCCGCGTCCCCCCAGCCTCTGTGAGCACGGGGCCCTCCACACTGGCGCTCCCTGTGCAGCCAACGCCCGACTGCATCCGACAGTGTCGAGCTCAGGGAGCGCCGACTTTGTGCGGGCCGTGCTCAATACCGACTCGCCTGTCTTCCCGAACCTGGGACGTTGGCGCACCGCTGTTAGCCCCAGGACAGATGAGGATCTCAAAGCCCAGAGCGACTAGAAGTCGCAGGCATGCATACAACGGAACTTGGGTGGCCTTTGGGAAGAATTCCGTTTCCTTGACATGGAAACTTACCCAAGACACGTTTAAAGTAAAGCCGCCTGCGACAGAGTGATGTCACCAGCGTGTCTGCGGATGTGACTGGGGTCGTATTACCCGCGTCAGCACGTGTATTGGCAGAGACCTGGACGCTTGTCCTCTGTCGTGGGGGTTCTCTCCACTGGGGGGCAACACAAGAGGGTTGCACTTCCGTCAAGTTTAAACACTCTTAACGAGCACATATGACTTGAAACTAGGATATAAAATATGGCAGCTTCAAACGGGATCTCGGGGAGGCCGGGGCTATGGCTTCGTGTGTTTTATTCAGGGGAGAGCTCCTTCTTCGCCCACGTAGGGCCACTTATTATTGAACTTGTTAGTCACCAGTGTACGTGCTGCTGCAGCTCAGGTAACAGGGAGCGTGAGGCAGGTGCCGGCAGGACGCGTGCAGTAGCCAGAAGGGAGGCAGGCAGCTGCCGGCAGACTCCCGGACTCCGCTGGCATCGAAGCAGACCCCAGTATAAAAGGCCAGTGACTTGGGGCCCTTTCATATGGGCCCCAGCGCTGTCCCACAGAGGGAGAGGGATGCAGCCCAGTGCCAGCCAGGGCGCGGGGACGGGTCGTCTCGGCCAGGCTGCGTGTTCACTGCACGGGCAGAAAAGGTCCACGGGATATGCCGCGTACGCTTCAAAGGAAATCTACCCCAAATGCTTGCGGTGACTAGAAAAGACCAAGGTTAGCGGTCCGAAGCAGCGGTCTCCAAAGTTCGGTGTCAGAAGGAGATAGTTGTACGTCACGACCGTCCCGTCTCCCCCAGCACACACATCTGAGCTGTGACGAGAGTTTCACAAAATGCCACCTACCGTGAAAGCAGGCGAGTGCGAGCAGGGGGGGCTGGCTGTGGCACGAGGAGGCCCGTGCCTGGCCACCTGAAGGACTGCGTGTGGGGACGAGGATTCTGGAGCAGACGTCGTGGGCGGAACGGCCTTGGTGGAGGCTGCAGGTGGATCTCGTGCTGTGTCGTCCTGTCTCGTCACGTGCACGGCGGACTGTGCTACTGGGCCATGTGAGACCGCCAGCGGGGCCTGGAGCCTTCACCACTGTGGCGCGGCTCTTCTCAGGGGGAGTCCCCCGGTGGTTGGAAGTGGGCTGGTTGGACAGACGGCTCAAACCCCGAGCCTGACAACCTTCTGCGTCCCACGGCATGTGACGGGTGCCCCAGATGTCATTGGTTCTGCTTTGCTCGTGCCGCCCTCCTGCTCTCGGTGGCGCCCCAGCTGAAAGTGGTGTTCCTGTAAGAACAAGACCTCGACAGGTGTCTGTATTTTGGCGATGGGAGAGCACACACAGGCCCAGAGAGGGACTAAACTTGGGCTGTTGGTGGGCCACGTTCTCAGCTGACGGGGCAGTTAGTAGGAAGCTAGGAGCCAGGCAGACGGCGTTTCCAGGCAAGAGCTGGACGATCGTGAAGCCGAGGGCGAACTCGGTCAGATTTGTGCCAAGCGAGAAGTCGGACATTAAAAATAAGATTCGAAAGCTTCATCGCTTTTTTTATGTAGAATTTGAGAATGATACACGTAAGCAAATGACTCCCAAGGTTTTGCTCGCAGGAGAATTGTAACTCCGGAGATGGAGAAGGGCGGGGGTGCCGTGGATATCGTGCGTTTGGCGTCTAGGGTGGCGTGGACCTGCAGGTAGAGGTGCCCGTGGGGGGAGGCGTGGGGCTGCGGGGGGGCAGCCGGGCGGCTCAGTCTTGGCTTGCCGGGCAGGAACCGCCCCCCTGCAGTTGAGCGCCCGGAGACGGGGGAGGGGCGGCCGGGGCGGACAGGGAAGCGTGGGCACCGATCTCACCCCGCACTTGGCCCGCGGGGTGTGCAGCGGCCCGCGGGAGAGTTGGGGAGCCAGCAAGACTGCCTCTTGATGAGGTGCCTTCGAGACTAAGTAGCCAACCCTCTTGCATGGGTTCCAAGATGGACCGATCCTCACTGCGTGTGCTTGATAAATAGGCTCTTCGCCCAGCTTTATCTTTCACGCGTTAAAGTGCGCTGGACACATGCCGAGAGGGGGCGTAATTAATTCTTCATTCACGATTTCCCTCAACACCTCTTTGTTAAGTGCCTCTCCTGTGCGGGTCAGACTCTGTGCTAGGCGCTTGGCATACAGCAGTGGGCGAGTCTGGGCTTGTGCTGAATTTGTAGTCTGGCCGGGAAGCCAGCCACGAATGACCAGGGGCTGCCGCTGACCCAGGACAAGGGTAGTCCGCGTGGCCTCCAGGGGTCAGGCCTGGTGGACTTGGTGTTTCAGTCAAGCCCCTTCTGCCTTCCAGAAGCCCGTCTCTCTTGGTCCTGATCTGCAAACAGTTTTTTTTTTATTGAACTGACCTGTTCTTTCCAGGTTCAGACCTGGTCCTTGAGGAGGGATGGCCGTCCGCACGCAGCCTCGGGTCTCTGGAATCGATAGGATCCCTGTGTTCCTGTGTTCAGATTCTGGTGAATCTTCTCTCCGGTCCCTTCCTCACTTTGCCTTGACATTTACCTCTGCTGAGACATGGGGGCATCGCAGAGCCATGACTTTTTAGGGACTCGCCTGTTACTCCTCTGAAGACGTATAACCACCTGTACGTGCTTTTCTACAGGCTTAGCGGGCCTCTCCCGGGCACTCGGTCTCCTAGACGTCCGCCAAGAATAAGTCTTACCCCGTCTCTCCAAAGGCTGATTGTGGTAGCGCTCGGGACTTAGTTGCCACACAGTCTTCTCTGCAGTTTGGACTCGATCCTCCAGCAAATGGGTATGAATGCACCTTGCTGAACAGGAAGAACTAGGAAATGAGTCTTCACCCCTTCTCTCCCCTCCCTCTCCTCTCCTCTCCTCTCCTCTCTTCCCTCCCTCCTCCCCTTCCTCTTCCCTCCTCCCTCCCCTCCTCCCCTCCCCTCCTCCCTCTTCCCCTCCCCTTCTCTCTTCCCCTCCTCCCCCTCCCCTCCCCTCCCTTTCCCCCCTCCTCCCCCTCCCCTCCCCCTCCTCCTCCCTCGTCCCCTTCCCCCTCCTCCCCTCCTCCCTTCCCTCTCCCCTCTCCCCTCCTCCCCCTTGTCTCCTCCTCCCCCTCCCCCTCCTCCCCTCCCCTCCCCCTCCTCCCCTCCCCTCCCCCTCCTCCCCTCCCCTCCCCCTCCTCCCCTCCCCTCCCCCTCCTCCCCTCCCCTCCCCCTCTCCTCCCCTCCCCTCCCCCTCCTTCCCCTACTCTCCCCCTCCTCTCCTCCTCCCCCTCCCCCTCCTCCCCTCCCTCTCCCCTCTCCCCTCCTCCCCTCCCTCTCCCCTCTCCCTTCCTCCCCTCCCCTCCCCCTCCTTCCCCTACTCTCCCCCTCCTCTCCTCCTCCCCCTCCCCCTCCTCCTCCCCCTCCCCCTCCTCCTCCCCCTCCCCCTCCTCCCCTCCCTCTCCCCTCTCCCCTCCTCCCCTCCCTCTCCCCTCTCCCCTCCTCCCCTCCCTCTCCCCTCTCCCTTCCTCCCCTCCCCTCCCCCTCCTTCCCCTACTCTCCCCCTCCTCTCCTCCTCCCCCTCCCCCTCCTCCTCCCCCTCCCCCTCCTCCCCTCCCTCTCCCCTCTCCCCTCCTCCCCTCCCTCTACCCTCCTCCGTCCTCACTTCTTCCCTTTACCCTTCTCCTTCTTCCCTCCCTCCTCTCGTTCCTCCCTTCTCCCTCCTCTCTCCTTACTTCCTCCCTCCTCCCTCGCATGTCTCTCTAGTCCCTCTCCATCCTTTCCTCCTCCCTCTTCCCCTCACTCTCCTCTGTCCCCCCTCCTCCTTTCTCCTTCTTCCTCCTCCTTCTTCTCTCCTCCCCCTCCCCCCTCCTCCTCTCCTGCCCTCCTCCCCCTCCCTCCTTCCTCCTCCCTCCTCCCTTCCCCCTCCTCCCCCTCCCTCCCTCCTTCTCTCCTCCCCCTCCCCCTCCTCCTCTCCTGCCCTCCTCCCTCCTCCCTTCCCCCTCCTCCCCCTCCCTCCCTCCTTCTCTCCTCCCCTCTCCCTCCCTCCTTCCTCCTCCCTTCCCCCTCCTCCCCCTCCCTCCTCCCTTCTCCCTCCTCCTCCCTCCTCCTCCCTCTCCTCCTTCCTCCTCCCTTCGCCCTCCTCCCTCCTCCCTCCCCTCTGCCATGGGTATCAGTTTTTATAGCATACCCTGTGACCCACATTCCTCCTTCAAACACCCTGCTGCTGTCCGGCCCACGTGTTTGCTCTGTGGTCTTGGACATCGGAAGCAGATGTGTTAGAACTGTGGGCAGACGGATGGGGAAGGGGAGGTTCTGAGTAAGGGCTCGAGAGACACTGCAATTTAAAACATAAAACAAGCACATGAGCTTTAGTGGAGGGATTTTGATTGTGCAGATGCCTTTAAAGCTTTTTCTTGTTTTTCGGTTGTTGGCTGTTTTCCCGGCCCTCACGCACTAGCGGTTAGCTAAATGTACTTTGAAATGGTCTCGTTTTTTTATGCGGCTTCTCTGCTCTTACCTGGATTCTTCACTCTTCCTTGAACTTGTGAGCAAGTTTTGATCACGTGCTGTGTGCCTCAGACGCCGCTGGTCACGACGGGACACGGGAACGGGCTTTGACAGCCTGGGGCTACTCCCCAGCAGACTTTAACCTGGCCGGGAAGCCACGGTCAGAAAAGTCGTGGTCCGTCTTTGGCATCGAACTGGCTGACTCTTACCCTATGATTTGTTACTTTCCCGGGAATCTCTGGCTTTCTGGTGTTTCTGTTAAAAATTCCACAAATCCCTGTCACTCAACTTCCTGACTGTAACGTTGCTGACCCTGGATGGTCAGTTCCTGTCCTGTGGTCATCCCCACGGGTCATCCCCATGGCTATGCGGCCCTGCCCTGCCCTTGTGTGTGTGTGTGTGTGTGTGTGTGTGTTTGTGTGTGCGTGCGTGTGTGTGTGTTGGGGTGGGGGGTGGATGTAGTCTGTGAGTGAGGTCCGGTGAGGAGCTCCTCGTAAGTCCTCCTAGGTGTACCGCTCCTAGAATATCGTGTTGAGGGTGGCATCTTTTTGTCCCCACAAACCCGTATGTTGAAACCCTCATCTTCGGTGCGTTGTATCAGAAGGGGGGGGCCCCCGGGAGGTAGATGCGGTCTGAGGGCGGAGCCCTCTGGGTGGGATAGGGGCCCCTCTCCCTCTCTGCCGCACCCGGGACACTCGAGAAAGCAGCGGTCCTCGGCAGAAGCACCCTCGCCGGCTCCCCGATCTTGCGCGAGTGTGGGAAGGAAATGTGTGCCGCTCAGGCGGCCGGGCCGGCGGGGATCTGTTGCTGCAGCCCGGGCTAAGGAGACTGTCGGGCACAGGTAAGTGCGGTGTTCTCTCCCGGGACAGGCCGGCGCCGCCCCCTTGAGCCTTCTGTCCCGGTTTGTGTTTTCCCTGGCGCTCCGTGTCAGGCGTGTGAGCTCTGCAGGGGCTCACCTGTGCAGATGCACTGCCAGGACGGACTTCGGCCACCTTGCTTCGGGAAGCGTCTGAATGCAGAGTTCGGGTTGGCCATCATCGCAACAAAATCGGAGCGGATTTCAGAACCTCGCTTCCTGGCGTCTCTTCCAGCTGCTGTGTTTTAATTTTATGGGCTGGATTTTGTGCATTTTTCGCCCGTAGTGTTAGAAGGATGCGCTAGGCCGTGTCTGATGCAGGAATGATGTACGCAGTCATAGTGCTGTGAACTTCACGTGCGTTTCTTCAACTGTAAAGGAGAAGGACGTTGTGGTTTTGAATTATGTTAATGTTGTGATTAAAAGTAATCATAGCTGCGCTGACGGCCTTGAAAAGCTGGTGTGAGGGACTTGCACCCGGGGCTGCCCCCGCCCCCCGTCAGTCAGTATCGTGCTCTGTCTCCTGGCGTCCGCGGTCACCCCCGCCTGGCGTCCGTGGTCATTCCCACGTGGCGTCCACGGTCACCCCCACATGGAAGCGACGTTCTCCTCTGTATAAGCACTTGAGGGATTCTTCAGGGAGACAGGAACCCTGAACACGTTTCATCTCCACGGCTTTACCACGGAAGTGATGGGTTTGTGATCTTTCATCAGTGACTCACATGTGTGTGTTATCAGCTGGGGTGGCTTTAGCTGCAGGTGACAGGACACTGGCTCAGACTGGCTGGCACGTGATGACATTACGTGACATCATAGGCAGGACCCCCCCCCCCTCCCCCCCCCCGGTCACTGTGTCAGCCGCGTCCTTGGGCTACCAAAGAGGTGGGCATCCTGCCCCAGACGGCAGTGTCTATCCTGGGCCTCCTCGAGCCCTGGCCCCCAGCAGGCCGCTTCCTGTCCACCTGGCACAGCTGGTCACTTGTCCGTCCCTCCATCAACAGGAAGACACATGGGCTCCGGTGGCCACAACAAAGCAGCCCAGGCTGGGGGCCGAAACCACAAACCTTATTTGTCACGGCTCTGGGGGCTGGAGTCCAAGGTCGGGGCATCAGTGCGGGTCCCAGCGAGAGCCCTCTTCTAGCTGTGTGCTCAGGTGGCGGGAGAGAGAGAGAGACCACAGGGAGAGGCAGCGGTGGGGGGGTCACGCGTGTGCTGGTGCCATCGCGGCCCGCACTCACCTCCTCGTACCCGGAGGCCCCGGAGGCCCGGAGGCCCGGAGGCCCGGAGGCCCGGCCCCCTAACCGCGGCCGAGTGGGGAGGACGGACATTCAGCGGGAGAGGGCGCCCGCGCGTGGTGGCTTGCAGTGGGTATGGGGCAGCCACAGACACAGGTGCGGGGCCTCTGGCGTCAAATTAATGGGGCTTCCTCTTCCTGCAGTGTGGTGTGGGAGCCCACGGGGGACGGGAGGAGAGTCATCTCGCTGGCCGACAGCCACATCCTGCTATGGGACCTGCAGGAGAGCTCCAGCCAGGCCGTGGTGAGTGACAGGGCTACGGTTTCCCGTGTTGTGTCGTTTTATATGTTTATTATACTTTATTTTTAAATTTTTTTTAGTGTTTATTTCTGAGAGAGCGAGGTGGAGGTGGGGGCTGGCGGGGGAGGGCAGAGAGAGTGGGGGACAGAGGATCTGAAGCAGGCTCTGTGCTGACGGCAGAGAGCCCCATGCGGGGCTAGTTTAAAAAGTTTTTTTTAATGTTTATTTATTTTTGAGAGAGAGACAGAGCATGAGCCGGGGAGGGGCAGAGAGAGGGAGACACAGAATCCGAGGCAGGCTCCCGGCTCCGAGCTGTCAGCACAGAGCCCGACGCGGGGCTCGAACCCACAAACTGCAAGATTGTGACCTGAGCTGAAGTTGGTTGCTCAACCTACTGGGCCACCCAGGCACCCCTTAAAAGGTTTTGGTTTTTTTTTTTAATTTTTTAAATGTTTATTTATTTTTGAGAGAGAGAGCATGAGCCGGGGAGGGGCAGAGGGAGAGGGAGACAGAATCCGAGGCAGGCTCCCGGCTCCGAGCTGTCAGCACAGAGCCCGACGTGGGGCTCCAACTCACGGACCGTGAGATCGTGACCTGAGCCGAAGTTGGACGCTTAACCGGCTGAGCCACCCAGGGGCCTCTACGTGTTGTGTGTTTTTAACGGGACCTATCGGCTGAATTGAGAATACATGTCTTGGTTCGTGTGTGCTTAGAATCCTGATGTTGGTTAGGAAACGCTTAGTGCACGGACAGAGCCAGCAGTCAGAGAACTGTGTGATTGGCTGTCTCCGGTGAACGCTGTCTGGGACCGGGCACACATAAGACTCAGAGCCACAGGCTGACACATCTCTGCCCTTTGGCCCATTTGCCATCCTGACGCATTTTCTCATTTCCAGTGTGTTGTCTTTTCCACGGATGGACACTGGAAGTCTGGTTGGAATCCTCTTTTAGGTAGGAGCGGTCGTCATAAAACGCTGATTTCCTGGTGCTCGTGACCTGTCAAGTGTCTGCGTGAGTTGTAAAGAGGGACGGTGACATGTGACCCGTCTGCCCTGTGGCCTGTGACCCCTGGTGGCCTTGCAGCTGGTCTTCTGCTCACACACGTGCTCGCGCCTTCTCACGGGTTGTAGTCCTCGGACCGTGCACGTGTGGGACAGAATGCAAATACCGGCCAGAGTCCTCCAGCCGAACGGGACACTCGAGGGGGACCTCGTGCCCGGGGCCGTTCCCTGTGGACCTGCAGGTTTGCGGGGAGCTGGCCCCTCACCCCCTCCTGTGGCCTTGCTGTGGCGTCTGGGTCACAGGCGCAAGCTGCCTCCCGGCCCTCCCACGCACCTCTCGTGGGCGTTGCTGCAGAGCGGACAGGGGGCAGGAAGGGGCCAGTCCGTTCCCGCTGGACTGCGGGGGCCGGAGAGGCCGGGGCGGTGACGGGCCCTGCACGCCTGTGTGTGCGTGCACTCGGTGTCGCCCTGCCCCCTCGGCAGCCCGTCCTGAAGCCAGACGGGGACGCCTGTCCGGACCCTCGGCCGTCTCGGAATGACGCCATGTAGGGGGATTGATCTGTGACTTATTTTCTGCGGAGACCAATTTAGGCTCCTCTGCTTCGTTTTTATCCGCCGTCAGCAGTTCTGTCGACAGCACTTTGCGGCCCTCTGCCGGGTGTTTAATACGGAAACCTTCCTATGGATCCTGGCCACCTTCACACGCCGCTCCTCGGGGTGTTTATTGCTGGAGGGTATCGTCTGCTGCGGTGAATCGAATCCTGTGCTCGCTGCATCATTACCTTTTGCAATTAAATCGGAGGTTCTTTGCCATTTGTAATCATTAGCAGAGCCGGTGGGGGGGTCTGCGGGGGGAGCTTCCGTGGGGTCCCGGCTCTGCCGAGGGCAGAGGGGACGCCTCCCTGTTCTGGCTCCCGCTCCTCTGTCTCCAGGGCCCGGTGGCTTCCAGCAGCGGTGGGAACAAGTAGCTTCCCAGGTGCAGCGAGCGAGCGGCCGAGCAGGAGGACGATGGGTGCTTTCAGAGTTGACTGTCCTCTTCCTTCCGGCCGCGCGTCCGTGTGAGGGCTTCTCGAGGATGAACCCAGGGTCACCTGCTCGTCTGTATGCACCCAGGGGCACGGACATTCAGGAGTGCCTCTCTGAAGGAAGAGAGCGGGCGTCAGGGACACAGTGTTGGTTCAGAAATGTGGTCTGAGGTTGAACGCACACCGGGAGGATCGCCTGCACGTACACGGGGGAGGAGCTGGTGGTGACGGGAAGGTCATTCGGTCCAGCTCAGGGCACGTCCACTGTGCCAGGAAGTAGACAACACACGTTTGTCCTTGGGGACGGGGAGACAGGGACTGCCGGGTGGCAGCTGGGCCTCCCTCAGGACGAATGCACCAGGTGGCCGGGGCCCTGGGACTCCTGGCCCCGGTGTCCCCCTCTCCCGTGGGAGCCCGGCTGTCCCCTGCCGTGCTGTGACCCCTCCTTGCTCCCGGCCTGCGTCCCCAGACGTGTCCCTGAGCAGAGAAGGAGGCTTGTGAGGCCATTGTCATCTCTGATGCCAACTGCTCAGCAGTAGCGAGGCTGCGGGCCAGCGGCTCCCCTCGGAACCCGTTCTCCTGTCCTGGCTCTGCCCTCTGCTGGTGCGGCCCAGCACGGGGACCTCGCTCCCGGCCCCCGGGGCGGTGCAGGCAGACATGGCCACTCCGCCCCACGCCGTGTCCCTTTGCTCTCTGCCCTTTCGTGTTGTCAGCGGGACCTCTTGCAGACGGAAGGTTGTCATCTGGTTTTTAATAGACCTAAGTTTTGGAGAGGTTTTACTGGGTTCCCAGCAAAAGTGGGGGACGGGAACAGACACTCCCCCCGACCTCACACCTCCCACCATCTGCGTCCACCCCAGAAGGACATGTGCTGCACTCTCTGGGCCCGCTACATGGAGCTCGACTCCCTCGTCCTGTGTCCAAGGTCTCTGGTGGCGTGGTGGCTCTTTCCCTGTCTGATTAGAGAGGAGGGTCGAGCACCCATTGGCCAGAGAGTGCGGGTCCGTCCCATGTGCCTGCGGTCATGCAGCAAGTGTGGATGGCTGGTGCTGAGGACACACGGGAGGGTTGGAGAGGTCCCCAGACACCCACCACGTGGCTTCGAAGCCGTAACAGGGCTCACGAGGTGTTTCCACAAATCTTTGTCCCTCGCTAATTGTAAAGCAGTCCACGTTCATGTAAAGAAAGACACAGACCTTGGGGTCACAGAATTCGACTCCCTCACTTGACAGTTGAGAAAAGTAAGACCCAGGGAGCCAGGGGACGTCGTGGAGGCTGCAGGGTTTGAATGGCAGATTGGGGACTGCGGTTGTGATGCCGCACGAAGTGTTTGCCGTGGCCCCGCGCGCGTGCCTCTGAGCCACGTTTGCACCCCTCCCCCCCCCTCCCCCCCAGGGCCCGAACCTCGGCGCCTGGCTGTCCCCACCGGCCAGTCGCGGTCTGTCTGCGAGGGTGGATGTGATGTTTGGAAATGGTCAAGATTTATTAGGAGGAAGATCTCGTAAATAAGGTAGCTGCCCAGGCTTTGTAAAACTGGCCCGTGCAGCACAGGTTGCAAGTCTGGAAGCTGGTTTTGTTGTGAGCCTCATACAAAGCAGTCCTGCACAGATGAGAGCACTCGCTGCTTGCCTGCGGTCGGCGGGGCGGGCGGGGCTTCAGGCAGCGGTCACCGCGCTTTCTGTCTCCGGATACTTGTTTTTACAAAAAAGCCGTCTTCTTCAAGAAAACACGGGGCAAGTCGTTTCCTAAGTTGCGTATCTCATGTGGCATAATAGCTACATATGGCTTTGATTTTGTAAATGTCGGAGACAGCTAATATTCTTTAATCTTCCAGTTAGATCTTGGAAGAAATCGCCAAATACAAAGAGCTAGGCATCGGTGTCTGGCAAAGTGTTTGCTTCCCAGGTTCTCAAAAGACTTCTTTCTAGTAAGAGCGGATGATAGAGGGGAGAATATGTTGCACACACGGGTGTATTTAAGGGATGCAGCTGCCGTGGCCGGGGGAGCGAGGCGTGCGTGCCTCAGTGGTGCCAGGCGGTGAGCCCTGCCGCGGCCCGGGGCTGTCTGAAGAGGGGCACGTGGCTGGGCTTTGAATGCAGACGCACGGCCTCTGCCTTCCTGCACTTGGCCGCCCGGTTCTGGGGTGCGCAGTGTATGGCTGATTGAGTTTCAGTTCCCAGGCTGGCTTCGCTGCGATGGGCTGGGCCGGGCGTGGGCCGGCAGCGGGCCGGCAGCCGTGCAGAAGGGAGCCCTGGCAGGCACGAGGCACAAGAAGGACACACTGAAGGCCGTGGCTCTGTGGGGTGGGGGTGGGGTCCAGGCAGCCTCCCGAGCTTTGGAGTCAGGTCCCTTTCCCGCCACCCACAGGGTGACCTCGGGTGAGTTGCTTGGCTGCACTGGCCTCAGTGTCCCCATCTGTAAAGTGGGGACCGGTTTCCACACGTATGAAGTGGCCCTTACGTGAGGACAGCAGGCCCCTCGGTGCCTGGCACACAGGTCTCACTCGCCTGTTGGCCGCACGGTTGGGGTGGGGGTGGGTGGGGGTGGGGGCCGGATGAGCGTCTGGGTGAGTGGATGGGTACGGCGGCCGGAATACGCAGTGCTTAAACCTGGGCTGTGAACGAGAGTCGCTGACTAGGATCCCAGTGTGAAGGCCAGAGGTACAGGGAGAGAAACCGAGATGCCGAAAAGCAGTCTGTGTTGACTTGATAATTAAATTCCTCCCCTCAGAGCCAGCAGGGGGGATCACAACTCACACGTGAAGGGCGCGTGTGTGATCGCTGCACTGCTTCTGGGCTTTTGAGCCCACGTTACGTAAAAGCTTCCCCCTCTCCAAAGAACGGCCTGTGATTAGATCTTTCTCCCCAGCAGATCGCCGGAGTCTGGTTGGCGCGACAGGAAAATTGGTTACGTTCTAGTCCGTCTTGGTCAGGAAATTGAAATCTGCACTCACAACCTTTGCGGTGTCGAGTGTGGGGCTGAGGTCAAGCCTGCAGGTGTGGGAGCAGGACGCACGGTTTCCTCTGCAAAGAGAGCTCAGGTTTTAGAGCAGCAAAGGGGCAAAAGCCCTCGTAGTTCTGTTCCTCCTGCAAATAGAGTGCTGTTTGCAATACGCTAAAAATAACTTTAAAACGGCCTCAGATTCCCTCCCCGGTGCTGGCACCTAATACCCTGTGTGCATTTTCAAAGACAGGCTGGCTCTGGTTCCCAGGAGGCCAGCTCCGCAGAGCCTGGAACGCCTTCTCCCGGGGAACAGAGTCCCCGCAGCAGTGTGGAGCCCGTGCAGCCACCCCCGTGACCCTGGACAGCTTGGGGCGGAGGGGTGGCAGGATCCCCCTCTGCCTTCCTCAGGGCCTCTGTGCACACCAGCCTCGCGGCCAGCCCTCCTCTCCCCCGCCTCTGCCACGTCTGAGGGCAGTGACCGGCTGGGGCTGTCCTGTTGAACCCGTTCCCGTCACCCCATCGACCCTGATGACTCACCCCACGCCTTCCGTCCACCCCTGAAGACAGACCAGGGCTCCGTGCATTGTCCGGGCCCTGGAGGCTCTCATTTAATTTCCACGGCCCTGCGGGGTGGGCTCCTGAATAGCTCTGTCTCATGGGAGAGTTACCAGAGGGAAGCCAGGCTCGAGGGGACCATGCCACTGGCCAGGTCGCTTGGAGTCACAGCTGGGGCTCATGCCCAAAGCTGGGGCTGGAATTTCCGGCCTGAGAGAGGCAGGGGACACCCGATACTCGAAGGAATGCCCTGTTGGTGTCATCTCAAACGGGCACTGTAGGCGTGCCAGCATGCGTTTGGCTGCAGGACAAAAGAAATGACTTAAAGACTGAGGGAGTTTGCTGGCTGATGTGACAAGGAACATGGCTATAAAGCAGCTCTGGGTTTGTCAGTCCAGTGTCTCAATAGCATCAGGACCCAGCCGCTTGGCACGCTTCTCTTGTGCTGCAGTCACACGGTGCTGCTGTCTCCCGTCACGCTTGCAAGGTGACTGCGGTGGCTCCAGCCATCGCATCCAGACTCCCACATCATCCACAAAGAGCAGACTTCTTGCCTGCATCCTGTTTGTAAGGAAAGCCCTTCCTGGAAGTCCCTCCGTCCCGTCTTCAGACACCGCCACGTGCGCCTGCCGAAACCAGTCGCCGGCAGGGACACAAGCCCGTCACGTGTGCCTTAGAGCAGCCCCCCAGTCCCCGGGGTGGGGAGGGGCTGCAGCCCTGCCATTGCGTCCCTTGCCGCCCTCCTTCCACGGAGTGGGCGGGGGGGGGGTGGCCCTTTCTCAGCCACTCGCCCGGCATCTTTGGCGGTGGCCCGCACGTGCCTCTTGTCTGCTGTGCTCCTTCCGCCGAGCCCGGCGCCTTGTCAGCCCGGGGTCTGGGCACAGACAGTGCGGCTGTTGCGTCTGGAAACACTTTGCCAGCTCTTCTTTGTGCCCACGTGGCCGCTCACGGCAGCGCGAGTTGCAGAGTTTTGTTCGCCGGACTTGTGGTGTTTTGTTCACACGCTGGGGCGGGTTCCGTCTGTGAAGAGAGGTGTGGGGGGCGGCTCTAGTCCCTCCCTCCGGAGCAGGAGGCTCGGGACGGGGTCGTTGTCGTGAGTGTTGAAGAGCGGGGTGCCACGTGAACTGCACTCTGGGGTTCCTGCACAGCTCTGTCTCCGTGTCACCAGGAAACCTAAGCGTGTGCTCGGTCAGCCTTAGAACCTACATGGCGAGGTCTCCTTCCGGCGGTCTTGCAGAGGGACCTTGGGCATGGCGTTCCCGCTGCCCTGGGCAGATCGTGCGCTAGGGAGCGCCCAGGTCCTGTTCCTGCCCCACCGCTGTGTGAGACACGGGGCGTCGCCCACCCTCTCTGGTCTCAGATTTCCCGGCTTGACGTCAGGGGGCTGGACTGGCCCATCGCTCGTGGTCTCCCCTCTCCTCTGGTAGGCGCTCATGTCCCTTATCTCTAACAAATGACCGGGAATGTGGCTGCCTCCCGCAGCCCCCACCTGGCACGACAGTTTCTTTGACCGTCAGGGACCTGGAGGCCGGGCACCCCTGGCATCTCTCAGGGGCCGCGTGCAGGAGTCAGTGTCTGGGTCTCATCAGAGGACTCGACCGGGGCGGCGGGGGGGGGGGTGTTGTGCCCCAAGCTCAGGATACCGTTGGCCTGGGGCCTCGGTTCCCTGCACGCGGGCCTCTGAGTGTGGCCGCCAGCCTCATCGAAGCCAGTGCGGCACTGGGGAACCTCACATGGTGTAGGACGCCCCTCGGCACAGAGGGCTCTGTCGGTTTGAAGGCCGATACCTAGGGAGGGCCCTGCCCGCCACGGGCTGTCCGGCCTCCTGCCCTCAGGCCATCGGGCTGACCTTCCACGGACCCTGCCCACTCAGCCCACACCGCCTCCCCTCTGCCCTTTGTCCAGTCAGGATGTGTATGTTTCCCGTCTCTGCCTCACTGTGCCTGCCTCCCTCTGCTTTCACCGATTTGAGGTGTGTGCGGCCTCAGAGGCCATCCCGGGTCCTCACTGTGCCCGGCCTGGCCCCTCCAGCTGGCCCAGCGCTGTTTCCTCTGGGATGTCCGGGTTTCCGTTGTAATCTCTCATCCTGGCCCTGCCACGGGCTGGCTGGGGTTTCCTTGCGGTTATTACCCGTCTATACCTGGGTTTCCTCATCTGTGATGTGGGTCTGTTAGCATGTACGTCGTGAGGCTGCAGTGACCTCACCAGGACAGGACCGCGCGGTAGCTGATAACCAGTCAGCGTTCCCACCGGAGCGAGCCTCACGTGGAGTGCTCACCTCTGCAGCAGGGGGGTGTGGTGCGGGCCGGGTCACCGGCCCTCTGTCCGCCTGTCCCTCTGCCGTACTCGGCGTGGCCGGGGCCACTCAATGTGCTTGCTGACGGCCGCACCGCTGGTTGCTGGTTGGTTGATGGATTAATTACCAGCCGCCTTCAGAAAGCTGGAAGAGTCCGGGAGCTGGAGGCCGGAGGCTGGTTCTGCGGAGTGAGCTTTGGAAGCAGACGGTGCTCGTTAGTTTTGCCGACTTAACCTCTCCGAGGGGCCCTGATGGAATCAGAAGGGACACAAGTGCCGAGGGCTCGGTGACGAGGCTCAAGGGTCATCCGTGTCCGGGGCGATGCGGTGACGCTTCCCCACCAGCCTGTGGACAAGTCCCCCCGTCGAACGTACATCCCCTTCTTCTGAAGGTGTGACCTCGTGTCTTTACCTTTCTGAAGCCTGCGGTGACGAGCCGGTCTGTGTGACAGAGAACTAGGGAGCTGTGTGTTGAGTTCATTGTCCTGCTTGCTGATCTGATCTAACCCGTCCTCGGCAATGTGGAATAGCACCTGGAGAAATCTTGTTTGATTGATTTATTTTTTCCCTAAAGGAGAAACTGCGAGCATACTTCTTAGCCAGTGCCGGGAGTGTGGCGGTTGAAACCGGCTGGCCCAGCTCAAGCCCCCACGGGTCTCTGGAGCCTGGTGTGGAACCTTAGCGTCTAGGCCGCAATGCCCCCTGCGAAGCGGGCACCTGTCTCCGCCTCCCGCCTCGCTCTTACTCATGATCCTCCATGGCGCGGCCTGTAGGTCCCCGTCGTGAATCGCCCGCCACCGTTCCGTGTCGTCTGTGGCTTGGTGGGGGTGGCCTGCGTGCCCTGCGGGGCCCCCCGGGGGCTCCGTGCGGGGCCACCTCCCACAGACCCTCAGGCCTTGCGTTCCCAGGGGCCCTGGCGCCCGGGCTGCCGAGACGGCCCGAGATGAGCCGCGAGGTCTGGTGCCAGAGCAGGAAGGGCAGAGCCCCGCCCCTTCGGCTAAGTGCGCCGTCTGTTGTCCCCACGCAGTCCGCGTGTCCTTGTCACCCCACCTGCTTGGCTGCCGCCCACTGGTCCTGGTGGCATCTGACGGACTGGGCCGGGCCACGTCCCTCCCCAGGAATTTCTCAGAGAGTCTCAGGGTCGGCCTGGTCTTCTGTGGGTGTCTGCTCTGGGTGCCGCTGCCCCTGCCTGGGGGCTGGAGGGAGCCAGAGCAGCTCAGAGCGGGTGCGGACAGGCACAGGGGTCAGGGGTGAGGGGCTCTGGTGTGAGTCCCCACGGATGCTGTTCCCGATGTCGCCCCGAGACGCCCCGGGTCCCGGCTCAGCCAAGGCCTCCTGTTCCGAGGACCGCTCTGCCCCTCGTGACCCCTCGCCTGACCTTGCTCTTCCGCCTGTGGCCCCGAGCCGCTGCCCTCGGTGTCCCTTCACGGCCCCCAAGAACTCCCGGCACGCGTGTGGGCCTGCGTCCACTGGACCAGCAGTGGTCAGCCTGGGAAAGCCTTGCGTTCATTCTCCACATTCTCCCGTCGTGAGCTCGTCTGGCCTCGGCCTCTGTCCCCAGCCACTCCCCCCGTCATTTCTGGGCACGCCCCGGGCCTCCTTGGGAGATGGCTGCCCCCTGGGTGCTGTCCTGCCCTCCGGCCGCGTGACTGTGGTCCTGCTGTCCCCAGAGCGCCGGGCTGGTCGTGGCTCTGCTTCGTGCACGCCTCGCCAGCACCGCGTCCCTGTGAGTAGGATGGACACAGTACCTATTTCTTTTCTTTTTTAAAAATTTTTTTTCAAGTTTGTTTATTTTGCGAGAGAGGCAGAGAGAGCACAAGTGGGGGGCAGAGAGAGAGGGTGAGAGAGCACCCCAGGCAGGCTCCGTGCCGTCAGCCAGAGCCGGACTCGGGGCTCAAACTCGTGGACCGTGAGATCATGAGCTGAGATCAAGAGTCGGATGCTCAACCAACCGAGCCACCCTGGTGCCCCCTCCCCCTTTTTTAAATTTTTGGGTTTTTTCACAGTACCTTTCTCTTGCCTGGAATGGAAGTAACCCTTTAACTTTGTGCCGAGAGAGGATTAATAGGTTGTCCTTGCTGCCCGTGAAGGCGGAGCGGAGACCTCACCTGGGGTGTTGTGAGGCAAAGGCCCAGCTTTGCCAAGGAGAGGGCTTGGGGGCCTGCGGGGAGCACGGGCACTGACCGCCCGGCCGTGCCCGGGGGGCCATCGTGCCCGTGTACTGTCTTAGAGACGCCCCTGCTGTCCCGACTCAGGACGCAGCGGGCACTGGGCGCCGGGGCGCGTGTGCCTGGACCTCGCCGGCCGGGACGTGGCCGTCGGGGAGGCCAGGTGACTGAGTGGCTGGGCGGTGCTGCCTTCGGGCTGGAGCAGGCCAGCCCGGCACACCCTGGCAGGTCTCCTTCAGCACGGGGGCTATTCATATGCTTTCTATTTTTGCCGTGCTCGGTTTTATAGCTTTTTCCAAATAAGGTTCAAACGTTTTTGCCTTTTAAGGGGGGATGACAAAGACAGAACTCCCTAGTTCTTTTCCGTAATGTCCCGTGCGTGCGGGACGTCCTCTCAAGCTTTGTGAAAAAAGGTTCACGTTACTGTTTTTTTCTTCTTCCCTTGGAACACCACCCAATTCCCAGCTGGCCAGTTCGGCGTCCCTGGAAGGGAAGGGACAGCTGAAGTTCACCTCGGGACGGTGGAGCCCTCACCACACCTGTACCCAGGTGGCCACCGCGAATGACACGACCATCCGAGGGTGGGACACGCGGAGCATGAGGTCAGTGGCTGTTGTGACTCGTGGGTGTGCCCTGGGCCCTGCCCCCTCTCCCCTCCCCTCCTCATCCACGAGGGGGCGACTCTGAGTCCGGCGTATTTGGGTCACACAGCGTGTGTGCACGTGCGCTTGTGTGCTTGTGTGTGTGCGCGTGTGCCCTTGTGCGTGCGTGCGCTCTTGTTTTTGCGGGAGGCCGTAGCTCTCGCTTTGTCTCTCTGCCCCGCCTGGAGCTGGCAGGCCCATCACAGTGGACGGGGTTCCTCAGCTGCTACTGTTCTGTGTGGACGTCCCTTGACTGGTGGCAGTTTGTACTGAAAACTAGGACTGGGCTTGTGTAGCTCCTCGCCAGGGGCAGGGTGGCCGCTGGGCTCCTGGTCCCCGTGATTAGCGAGCACAGGGTGACAGGTGCAGCCCCAGGTTCAGTTTGGGGAGGTGCCTGTGACCGTGTCTGTGCCTTTAAGACACACGCCTCCCGGGTAACCGACTTTGTCATTTAAGTCATTATGCGCCGCAGCCAGTGGTTCTAATGGAACAAATAAGAGTGATTTTTCTGTTCCAGGTGTGGTTTGATAGGCAAAGGAGTGATGGGGTGCACATCTGTTGCCGTGGCAACGGGAGCCGTGCAATCGTTCTTAAGATACAGTTTACCCCTCAGCACACCGTCATTTATCACCGAGGCGCAGAGACGGATGTCGTGAAATAGCTTGTGTTGCCTTCAAGGGTGGGGCACAACTTTGAATGTAGTTCTGCGGCCCCTCTGGAAACTCAGGGGCTAATAAATAATCAATTGCCACTTCCTCGGGGTGTGAATATTGCTTGAAGCCGGAAGCTGGCGGCCGAGGACCACGGGCCTGAAGGACGTGCCGCCTGAAACCCGTCTCTGTGGGTCCCGTGGCCTCCTCGTCCTCTGTTTTCATTCTTCCTTCAAGGGCGGGAAGAACGACAGTCTCTGGAGACCAGAAACTCCGCGGCTGCTGTTGCAGAGGCCGGACAGAGAGCAGGCGGGTGTGGGTGGCGGTGCCCCGTGGGAACCCCCTCGCCCCGGTCTTCTCCGGGGACGAGCCCCGCGCCTTGCTGACTCAGTTCTCCTTCTGCCGACGGCTCTGGTGTTCGCCTAGCCGGGGTGCTTTTGATGTTGTTTTTGGAACGTACTGTGCTTTCTAGCCAAAATCCCTGCCACCAGGGCACATGGAAAACCCTCCGTCAGGGCTCCGCGCACGTGCGGCTGTCCCCGCAGCGCCCTAGGACCTGCCACGGTTGTACTTTCATACATTTGCCTGTTGCACGTGGAAGGTCTTCGGGGTGGGCTGTCTTCTTTTAGGAAGAAATATTAGGGTGTTGGAAAGGTGCAGGATACAGGAACCGTTTCAAGGTTTAAAGTGGTTTAGGGCCGGCAGGCCCAGTGTGGGAGTAGATGGAAGGGAATGACTTTCCCCACCTCGAGGGCACGGGAACGCATGGCTGCCAGATGCGCAAAGAGATCCCACCTGCCGGCTCACCAGCGAGGAAGCCGGGGGACTGGGGATGGGGCGTGGTCGCAGGGGAGGCCCGGTCACAGCCAAGCGGGGATGCGCTGAGAGCACCGTGGGCGGCGGTGACCTCGCCGCGTCCATGTGGTTTCAGCCACCCCTGCAGCCTCCCTGGATGCCCTGCCCCTCGCCTTTGGGTGTCTGACATCAGAAGGACTCCTCATGTGGATTGAATGTTCTCATTTCCCACCCTGGGAGGAGCAGCTTGGAGCAGTGGAAGTCAGGTTTCCGTTGGGTCTGTGCATACACGTGTGTGTGTATGCACGTGAGTGTGTGCCCGCGTGTCTGCACGTACAGATGTGTGTGCGTGTGCACACGAGTGGATGCACCTGTGTATGTGTGTACACGTGCGTGCATGTCAGTGCACGCACACTGTGGACGCACGTGTGTGCAGATGTGTGCCCACGCGTGCAGATGTGTGGGTGCACGCGTGTCTGCGTGTACAGATGTGTGTGCGTGCCACGTGACCGAAGTGAAAAGCGCCCCGTGTCTCCTGTGTGGCACTGGGCCGTGGTGGAGGTGCCCCCAGAGTCAGTGCCACGAGGGGCCGTGAGCGGATGAGGGACAGCCCAGCCACAACAGGCCCTGTCTCCTTCACTGCTCTTTATGCTTTTCCAGTTTTTTCCTTCCGTGCCCGTGTCTGTGTCTCCCGCCACCAGCACCGCTGTGCTCCTGCTCTGCCGCCGACCTGTTCCTTTTCTCTCTCTGTGTCCTTCCAGAACTCGGTCGGCTCTCCTCCCGTCTCAGTCTGCCCCCACTCCTCAGGGCAGGGACAGCCCCTCTGACTCGCTCTCGTTCCCGAGGTGCTAGGTCGCCTTTGTGACGGTTGTGAACCAGTGTCCCTTCCTCAGCTCAGCTCGGGGGGGGGGGGGGGGTGGGAATCACAGGTGTGCTCCTGAGGAAGCCTCGGCCTGGGCTCTGCCAGGAGAGGCGCTGAGCGGGGAGCCCCAGCCTGCAGGCCCGTGGCGGGACCCGCGGTCCCTGGAGGCTGGCCCTCCATGGGGAACGGGAGGCGGTGCGAGTCCGCTGAGTGGAGTTTTCACGCCCGCGTCGCGTTCTGTGTGCGCCCCCCGCTTTCTCCCGCAGTCAGATCTACTGCATAGAGAACGCCCACGGGCAGCTGGTGCGGGACCTGGACTTCAACCCCAACAAGCAGTACTACCTCGCCAGCTGCGGGGACGACTGCAAGGTCAAGTTCTGGGACACCCGAAATGTCACCGAGCCTGTGAAGACCCTGGAGGAGCACTCGCACTGGTAGGGACTGGCTGGGGCGGGGCGGGGCGGGGGATAGAGATCTGGCTGCCGGGTACTCTCCCGTTTGGAAAGGCCGCTGTGAACTGCTCAGTCGACCCGGTTTTACTTTTCCTAAAGAAACACTCATCCCGGATCCGAACGTTTGGGATTCATCAATGTAGGCAAAGAAGGAAAACGTTCCGTCTGTGTTCTGTGGAAGGAGTGCCAGTTGGGACACGCGAACACAGTGTGCGTAGCTGTTCACGCGCGTTGTTTGCGGTGCTGGGAAGCTGCAAACCGCCCAAATGCCCATCAGGAGGGGGCCGGTTAGTCTGGCCGGTGGGGGCTGTGCAGCAGGCGAGGCCAGGAGAAGAGCTGTGTGTGCGGGCGCCGAGGGTCCCCGACAGTCGTTCCCGAGGCGTTTAGTGTTTACCGTGGGTCTGGTACTTTGTGAGCACTGAGAGAGCAGCTCTAGACCAACGTGCGTGCCATGAGCTAGTTTTCATTCCAGTGAGGCGTGTGTGTGTTTGTACACGTAACTGCCTGTGTGAGTGTGACTGTCTACGTGTGTGCACGCTTGTGTGTTCACATATGTGCGTGTGCGCATATGTTCTTGTGTGTGCACGCTTGTGTGGACATATGCCTCTATACTTCGTGTGTGTGTGTGTGTGCCCTTGTGTGTATATGTGTGCTGTGTGTGTGCATGTATGTGGAAGAAGCATCTAGAAGAACGGGATTGCTGTCAGGCGTCCTTGCTCAGGCCAGGGTGGGCAGGTCACAGGAGAGTTGGCTTCTCATGGTCTATATCTGAGTTCTTTGAATTACTTTCCAGAAGCCACGACGTTTCTGCAGTCAGAAAATTAAAAACCCGAACGCTGGAGTAGAGTTCGCCAAAGTCAGCGAGCGGCTGTGATTGCTGTGGTCGAGGGGACGCCCGTCCTCCGGCTCGGCTCACCGAGCTCCCTGGGCGGGCACGTCGGTGGCGCAGACCCAGAGCACGCTCACGGCCCCGTGGCAGCTGTTTGTGGACGTTGCCCTGGGGTCTGGCTGACCTGCCCTCCGCTTCCGGCGCAGCCCTTGAGCTTAGGGTTTTGGGCGCTTCCGTTCGGTCCCGTGTCTGTTTTCCGGGACTTCAGAGAAGGTTTGGGAGAAACTCGCGGTGAGCCCAGCCGTCTGCTGGGACCTTCCTAATGTCGCACCATGCAGTCTGGGGTCGGCCGCCTGACGAGCCCGCCGTGACCCCTTCCGGGAAGGTCCGAGCGCTGCTAGACCCGCCTCCTTGCCTCGCAGGGTGTGGAGCGTCCGCTACAACCACTCGCACGACCAGCTCGTGCTCACGGGCAGCAGCGACAGCAGGGTCATCCTGTCCAACATGGTGTCCATCTCCTCCGAGCCCTTCGGCCACCTGGTGGACGACGACGACCTGAGCGACCAGGAGGAGCGCCGTCCGGAGGAGAAGTAAGGGCACGGGCTCCCGGTGGCACGGGGCTTCCTCTCCCCGACCGCCGCGCGGTCCGGGTGGCTCGTGGCGGAGGCGTCCGGCGGGTGGTCGGGGAGGCTCTTGCCCCTGCCCGCTCGCGGGTCACGGTTCTGGAGGACGTCGGCACCCGCCGCGGGGGAGTCGGAGTCGGGTCACGTTGGCTGATGTCTCCTCACGTGGGTCCTAGAGGAGATCTTTCCGGTGTCTTTCCGTCTCCTGACGGCCGTCACTAGTCTCTCCGGCCTCGATCCCTCCGCCGTCCCCATGAGCGAGAGATCGCCGTCGGCGTCCCCTCCGCTGGCGTGGATTTGAGACGTGTGGCTCAGTTGGTGGCAGCGGCCCTCACCGCGGCAGGCGTGGACCCCAGGCCGGCGCGCTCAGCCCCCACCCCCAGCCGTTCCCCTGTCCTGCTTCAGCCTGAGGTTGCACACGGAGTGTGGTCAACCTTGATTCCCCTCGTAAGTCGCACCTCCTGGTTGCACGTTTCCAAAACACTCCTTCCTGGTTTGTTCTCCAGTCCTGACTGCACCTGCTCAGACCGGGGCTCGTGCTCCCGAGAGCGGCCCGGCTCCTGGGGGCTCGGGGCTCGCGCGGGTCGCGCTCCTGGTTAGTGCCGAGCAGGGGTGCCCCGGCCCCAGGCTCGAGTCGGAGCCTCCGGCTGTGAGCGGAGTGCGGCTGCGGCTTCTGTCAGCCGCATGGAGTGTAAAAGGGGACATTTCTTGTTCGAGGAGACTGTTGTCCGTGCGGGGAGCTGCCTGCAGAGGTCCCGTGTCCCGGTTCCCGGGGGGGACGGTGTGGAGTGGGCCCCGTCGAGCCCTGCCGTGAAGTAGGGCCGGCCCTTCCGTCGTGAGGTCCTTTACCGCTCCGTCGTCCGAATTCTTCCTGCAGCTACCTGAGCTCGGCCTAACTTCACTTTGAGGCCAGACCTCCGTGCTTGGGGCCTTTCCCGCCTTTGTCTGTCTCGTGGCTTCAGGTGTTCTCTGTTCAGGCACGTGGAGCCGCACTACGGGGACGCAGGAGCGGTCGTTTGGGGCAAGGACCGGCCGACCGCGGTGCCTCTGGCTTTGGCACCCCTCGCCGGGACAGCTGTGCCGGTGCCGGTGGGACTCATGGCGTGCTGCCCTCCACTCGGGCGGCTGCGGAGAAGCGCCTGAGCGGGGAGGCCGGCAGATGCGGGGACATCATCCCCAGCGTCCCCTAGCCTTCCTGCTCCCGTGGTCCGTCCGCGTGGCTCACTAAATTCAGGAGAACAGAATCCCCAGGAGGGTTTTCCTGCAGCGGGTGTAACACGGCCCGCTGGGGCACGGCGGGTCAGCATCGCCGGAGGGTGGGCAGGGCTGCTGCGTGAGCGGGCCGGAGTGGGGTTGGGTCACATAGAGCTGGATGCTGCTCGCTGGGGAGCGGCACCCTGCAGCATCCAGGAGCGCGGGGTGCCGTCCGAGTCGATGCTCCCCGCGAGACGGGAAGAGAAGCGCCTGAGGGGCCCCTCCGAGTGGAGAGCGTGCGGCGTCCTGTCATCGTGGGCACGCGGGGTCTGTGCTCCCCACGCGTGTAGCGTGTCCAGTCAGAGTTCCTGAGGAGGAGAGCCGTCACCCCTCTTCAGAGGGCGGTGACACGGAACCCCGGCCGAGGGCGTTGCAAAGCCACACCGGCCGGCTGGCAAGGGGCCGCGCCGGCAGTCCCCAGGGTCCTTTCTGCTTCTCGTCACCCTTCGCTCAGCCCTCACAGTTGTTTCCTGGCCACCGTCCCCTGAACCGTGGCCCCTCGTAGACTCCCCGGCACCTGCTGTCCCACAGCCAGAGAAAAGAGTGTCCCCGGGCGTAGCGCGGATTCCGTCCGCCTCCGCGGGGGGCCCGCTCCTCACGGCCGTGTGAGGGTCTCTGTGCTCCGGGAGGAGCGGCCCCGGCGGCCCCTGCAGGACGCGCCCCCGCCTCGCTCATGCGTGTCCCTGGTGCCTTGCAGGAGTCAGGAGCCCCCGCAGGACAGCGTCATCGCGACCTACGAGGAGCACGAGGACAGCGTGTACGCCGTGGACTGGTCGTCCGCCGACCCCTGGCTGTTCGCCTCCCTGAGCTACGACGGGAGGCTCGTCATCAACCGGGTGCCCAGGGCCCTGAAGTACCACATACTGCTGTAGCGCGTCCCCGGCCGTCCTCGGCTGGCTCTCCCGCCCCCGCATCTGTTCGGAGGCGGCTGTCCCCACAGGCCGCTCTCCGGGAACCGGCCTCACCTGCGTCCGCCGCGGGAGCCCCCGCGGCTGCGCAGCCGGGTCTCGGCGAGGTGCCCCGTCTCTGGGGATGGCGCCAGGACGTGCTGCCCGTCGGTCACCGTTGGCCTTCTCTGGTCTCTTCGAGGATGCTGGGAGTGTCACTGAAAGAAAATAGTATCTGTTTCCATAACATTAACTCCCGTTTCTCTTGAGATTAAAAGTAACATAACCAAGGCCGCGCGGCCCGGGCTTCTGGCTCATTCTTTCAGGAACCCTGCCCCGCGTGGCCCTGTCACCTGCTCTCCGCTCATTTTCTCTGGGCCTGACACGTCCGTGCGCGGATCGTGGCGTCTGCGTGGCCAGCTGGGGGCGCTGACCGTGGCCGGGAGTGAGTGTCTCCCGTTAGCCTTGGCCGCCGATCCCGGGTCCTGCCCATGTGGTGCCGATGGCACCGGGGGAGGCAACTTCTTGTCCCCCAAAGCCACACGCCTGCCCTCGTGAAATCCCATGCCGTGGTGCTGACCCCCACTCCTCAGTGAGGCGGACACGGGACGTGTGGACTCGTGCCCGGTCCCCCGCCGTGGGCCCACGGGTCTGTGCTGCCCCCGGGTCGTGAGCGCTGGCTCAGAGGCGTGCAGCCCACCCTGCCCCTGCATAAGTGCCTGGTGGAGGTGGGACACGAGGAGACAAGCCCCCATTTTCCGAAAGCACAGGAGATCCTCCACGTGTGTGTGAGTCCTTCAGCCGGAACGAGAAGGCCCATCGGAGCTGCCCCGACGTCCCCCTCCAGGTTCTGGCTGCGCCGGGTCCGGGCCAGGAGGGTAACCTCGCTGCTGCTGCTTCTGCGTAGTGTGCCTGCCCCTCCGTGCGGCCCTCAGGATGCCGTGCACCTGCTTCCCTGGCGAGGCTGTGCTTGCTGAGAGAGGCCAGCCGAACCGCCCGTTGGATCAGGGACCAGAGCTCTCTGGACTCAAGAGGACACGTGGGCCCCTTGCCACGTGGTACTGACCAAGGTGGCGTCGAGATGCCGGGAGGGGGTCAGTTTCTGGATGGACCTACAGTGGGGCCGTCAGTTTGCTTTGCTGACAGATTACAAGTAGGTGAGAGGCCAGGACAAGAGCCAGGGAGGGCCCAGCGTTTGGTCAGAGCGGCCAGGACGGTTGCGGGACAGGAAAGACCTGGAGAGGAGCAGGGTGGGGGTCGGAGATGGGAGCCGCCTGCCGACTGCGATCTGTTAGCGCGAGACGCCCGTGGAGCCCAGCGGCCATGCCCACCGGCATTTGGATACTTGAGCCGAGCTTCTGGAGGGGTCCGGGCTGGCTGTGTGGGGAGCGGAGTCTGTTGTGGTGGCGGCTGCCCCGGGGCACCCGCCGTGGGGTTGGAATGGGGAAGACCAGGGCCGAGCCCCACGTGGAGCCGGGGGCCCGGGGCCCGCGGGGGAGGGAGGGGAGCCCTGGGGGAGGTGCACACTATCCAGCCCGTGGCACGTCCCGGAGGCCAAGTGAAGCAGGGGGTGGGCCCGCCGTCAGGTGCCGGGGGCACGCGTGGCACGCCGGCCCGGCAGCCTGGAGGGCCCTCGCGCTCTTGCACAGCTGCGGAGTCTGGAATGGGGGTCTTGCTTCCCTGGGTTCTTCCATCCCGTGTCTCTGTGGAGACAGCAAATGCCCGGATACCGATCTTGTGTCTCAAGATAAAATACTCATCGGACACGTGGATGGACGCTTGAAATACCACTTTGATTACACGTCGAGTTTTTGTGGCATTTGTGAAAAATGCAAACTCTCAATTCCCTTAAAGCGTCGGAAGCCAGAGCTGAGTCAGTTGTAGGGTGGGAGTGGGGTTCTCGGGCGTCAGCAGGAGTAAATACGAGATGAGATCCATTCACTCAGTCTCTAAGCTGACATCTGCCTCTGTTAGCTTCTGTGACATCCTTTTGTCTAACACAAGAGAACTAGGAAAGCAATCCAGAACCCCCAGGGGTCAGAGCTGGTCCCCGATCCCCCACGCGGTGAAACCATTCTGCACTTTGCGGCCCCAGGAAATGATGGCAAGGTGATCGGCTGGTGTCCGTTGAGTCCTCGTGGCTTCACAGGGACGCGGCCTGCAAGCTGTGACCCAAAACGCCACCTTATAGGTAGGAGCACTTCGAGAGTGGCGATTCAATCAATCAATCAATCAATCAGTCCACTCACCCTCGATCACCGGGCTCTGACCCCAGTCTGCTTGTGCACCGGTGTCCCGCCTCTCTGCATTCGGGGGCGTCCTGTGTCAGCCTCCCTGTCGGGCTGCATGACCTCTCCTTGATCACGCTTTTCCTTCTGCATCTGGCAAAACCAGCCCCAGTGTCCCCCTTCTGGAGGCCTCCCTGACCTCCGCAGAATCAAGCCGACGTGGCTCCTTGGAGCCTTTGCAGGAGGGAGGAAAGTGCCCTGTTTCTGCCAACGTTGGGCCCCCTGCCAGCGATCGGGTGGTGGGTGGGCCCGCCGCTCCCCCGGCTCATAGGCGTCCAGGTTGAGTATTGCATTACTGGCTTGGTGCTCCCAGCCCTCTGCGGCCCCCGGCCCCCCCAGCGGTCCTGGCCCTCCTGTCACCTGCAGTGCAAGGAAACCGGGCCGGGTGCTGGGCTCCCCACAGCCCGTCTCACACGCCTCTCCCCGGCCCGTATGGAAAGAGTTATGGTGGCACGTGTGGCCGTGTGGCCTTGTCCATCCAATCCAGCAAGGGTGTATTGAGCTGCTGCGTGAGGCACAGCCCTGGGGACGGGAGGAAGGACCAGCAGGGGTGCGGCCCCTGCCGCCAGCTGTGCGCACACCCGAGGGCTGGGTTGGGGCCACGGCCGCCCCCCAGGTTGCACCAGACGTGTGGTGAGTGGGAACGTGCCCTCGTGCAGGGAGAGGAGAGGGCCTGCGGTGGCTCAGCCCCGGGGAGGCTGGCAAGCAGGTGAGAGAAGTGGAAACTTGTAGCCAGAGAAGCAGGTGCCGGTCGGCCAGGGAGGCTGCTGTGCAGAAGCGGAGGGGGTGGGGTGGGCCGGGGAGGGGAGCAGGGGCGCCCCAGCGGCACCCCTCCTGGCAGGCTGTGGGCAGGGAGTGGTGTGGGTTCAGTCGGTTGAGCGTCCAACTGGTGGTTCTGGGTCAGGTCACCGTGGTGTGTTGGGCTCTGTGTTGACGGTGCCGAGAGAGCTTGGGGTTCTCTGCCCCTCCCCAGCTGGCGCGCGCGCGCGCTCTCTCTCTCTCAAAAGAGAAATAAACTTAAAAAACATCACCGAAAGGACGTGCAGCCATGCCTTCCTTATCAGCCCCGCCCCTCTGGAGGTCGGAAAGCGTTTCCGCGGGTGTCCTTGCTGTGACCCCTGCCCTCGACCCAGCGGGCAGAGCACCCCCACCCCAGGGGTGAGGGGAGGCGGCTCCACAGCGTTGCGGCCGACTCTACCCCCACAGAGCTGGCATCCCCTGCCTGACACGGCCGCCACCGCATCCCGTGGCCCCCGGACCACTGCTCCTGTAGGATGAGCTCAGTCCAGGGTTCTCCCTCAACTCACATTTGGTTCCCGCCCCAGCGCGTGAGGTCCTTGTTTGCGGGGCTGGGGGCTGGGGGCTGGGGGCTGGGGGCTGGGGGCAGCCACCGCCGGAGCCCCGGCCTGCCCTCGGCCGCGGGTGCGTGGTCCGCACATTTGCAGAGGCTCCTCCCACTGGAGCTGCAGACACGTCGGCCCACACACAGGTGCCCCTCATTCCCCCGGATGAGAATGACAGGGGCAGGGAGACGTCACACACAGCATCCGGGTGACCATGCCCCCTCTAGGTAGAAGGTGGGGCCTGGTGGAGCAGGAGCTGCACGGGTTGTCGTGGGGGCTGGTGGGGCAGGGTGGGGGCGGGGCCGGGGGCGGGGCGGGCGTGCGCGCGGGGCCAGCAGACCCCAGTGGCTGCCCTCCTTGGGCCATGCTGGTGCCAGAGCGTGGCCACTCGGGGTTGGGAAACTGTCCCGCGACCCCCGGGAAGCAGTCAGGAAGGGGAGACCCCGGAAGACTGGGGCCGCCGGGCTCCTGGGAGGGACGGCGCAGGGGCCGGGCTGCGAATGCCGCGTCCCCGCGTGGGTTTGAGCCCCTGGGAACGAGGAGGGGGTGCCTCGGTGTCCCGCTAGATGTCCTGCAGCTCTGAGGACGGAGGTGTCAGGCCAGAAGGGGGCGGAGGAGGGATGCGTCTTCCCGCGCGGCTGCTTTGGCCTGAAGCGGGGATTGTGGGTCCAGGGTGAGGCCCGCAGGGGGGCAGCCGGCGGGTGGGGAGGGCGAGAGACCCTGCGCTCTGACTCGTTCCCTGCGGCCGGGACGGGCGGGGGGGGGGGGGGGGGGCGAGCCTTCCCAGTGTGAGTACCACGCGGCGGGGGGCGTCAACAGCAGGTGTCTGCTTCTCAGGGCCCGGGGACCGGAAGTCCAAGGTCCGGCGCCAGCGTGGCTGTGTCCCGGTGAGGACCCGGTTCCCCGCTCGCAGTGGCGTCTTCCTGCCGTGTCCTCACGGGGAGAGGGAGGAAGCACGGCGTCTGGGGTCCCTGTTCCCAGGGCACCGATCCCACACGGGGCTCCCACTGTGACCTCATCACCCGACACCGTCACCTGGAGGCTTGGGGCTTCGACACAGAAATTCGGGTAGAGGGGCGCCCAGGAAGGAGGAGAGGCGGGAGAACCGACCCCCCGGAGACTCCGGGGCCCGCACGCTGTTTTCTCCAGAGGAGCTTCTCTGGCCAGAACTGCCCAGAAGCCACACCGAGATTCTGACCCAGCAGCTCCTGGCGGGCCCCGGACCTGCCTCATGAACAGGCCCGGTGCTTCCCGCGGGGCCCGGTCCTCGTCTGGGAGATGCCGCCGCGACGTCCTGTCCTCCGGGCCCCAGGGCGTGTGCTGGCGCAAAAGGAGACGCCGGTGGGACCCTGCTGCTTCCCCGGCGGGGCCTGCAGGGGCGTGGGGAGGCGAGGAACCAGCACCCCGGCCCTCCGGCCCCGCGTGGCCCGCCCGGCCCAGGCGGTGCCGACAACTGTGACGGCCCTTCATAACCCGTCCTCGGTGTCGTCGCCCGAGAGGGCCTCCGGGTCGAGCCGCGGCCGACCTGCGTGGCCACGTCTAAGGACGCACCTGGCTCGCTGCTGCTTCTGGGAGAGAGAGGCCTGAAACCACGTGCCGGGGGGACAGGGCGTCCCTGCAGGGCTCCCGAGGTGCAGCCGTGCGGTGGCAGCCTGGGGCCTCGGGCTGCGGGCTGAGGTGGGGCGGCTGGGCTCACACAGCGTTAGCAGGCCGCCTGCGGGCCGACCGTGGTCCTTCCCTGGCCGGTCCTCCCATGCATCGCTATCCTCCCCTGCGACATAGTCCTCACATACTTCAGGGTCCTCCCGTGTGTCACGGCCGGTCCTCCCTCTCATCACAGCCCCCCCCCCCACGTGTCGCGGTCGGTCCTCCCACGCGTCATGGCAGGTCCTCCCGGGCATTCCTGCAGGGACGCCTGCTGCCACCGCGTGACTGAGTGTCAGGTGTGGCCCATAACTCCTGGTTCTTCTGCACACGCCTGGCGGCTCCTTGCAGAGCCTGATGAAGGACGTGCCCTCGTTGAGAATCCCACACTTCCCACCCCTGGTTGGCCACGCTCCTCAAGGCCAGGTGGACGTCTGCCTCCCTGGCTGTTAGAACAGCGTGTTCTGGGTGTTTCTAGGTTCTGACCCTCCTGATGTGATGCACGTTGTTTAATAAATGTCAGCAGTGGGTGTCGGTACCTGCCGACTAATTACAGGGAAGGGAGGGGCTTGTGTGTGGGGCAGGTAGTGGGGCCGGCCTGGTGGGGGGCAGTGAGGCAGGCACTGGAGGCAGGTGGGGGGGGTCAGCGTGGGGGGGCAGTGGGGCAGGCACTGGAGGCAGGTGGGGGGAGCAGTGGGGCAGGCACTGGGCAGGCGTGGGGGGGGCGCTGGGGTCTTACCGGGGTGGGGATGGCTGTGACTTTGCCAAAGAGGACCAGACTCTCCCACCCGAAGGGGCTCCAGAGTGTCAGGTGGGCAATGTCCCTGTGATGCTGCATTGGAGCGACGCTTCTTTGCGTCTTGGGGTCCCCAGGCTGGGTTAACGGGGGGCGGTGCCCTCTGCGCGAGGTCCGCTTCTCCGGCATCGCTGCCGTGTGCCCAGCCGAGGGACCCCCAGCAGGGTGTCTGTGATAAGGAGTCCCCCACTTGCCTTTGGCCCACGACCGCCGTTCCCTTCCCAGGCATGGGTCTGGGGGGAGAGGCCACGAGCTGGGGGCCTGACGGGCCACAGAATCCTGCACTGCGGTGGGCTCCCCGTGAGGACACCGTGGCCGTCACCGCTGTCACTGAGCTTCTCCTTTGGGGGAGGGGAGGTGCCATATGCAAATCCACACCAGAGAAATGGGGAGCAGGACCGAACCCTCAGACCCCCCCAACACCACTGTTAAGGCCCCAAGTTGCGGCGGCTCACACAGAAGCCCACGTATAAGGAAAAGTGTCCTTGGTGGCCCCACTTTGGGGAAGTAGCAAAGGCCACGTAGGGCCTGGCGGTGGGCTTGTCGTGCGTGGCGGTGTCTGTGGTGCAGGGTTGGAGTGAGACGAGCAGAGCCTCGGGTGGGAGGGGAGGAGAAGGCGCCACCTTGATTCCGTTGCCAGGAGCCGTTGCGCGTGAATGAGCTATGACCCACGACGTTTATGTGGCCGGTGGTCCAGAGGGAGCAGCCGAGGTGCAGGGGTGAGTCCTGGTCCCACAGCCGAGGACCCAGGTCCCAGGAAGTTAATGACTGAAGCCCCCTCCCCCGCCCCACTTCCTGGGCAGCGGGGGGGGGGGGGAGGTGCCAGGGTGTCAGCACTTCTGTTACTGCCACCTGCCTTCCAGGGGCGTTGAGATGCACCCCTTCTGGCTGATGCCCCTTGTCTGGAACGGCAGGGCCACAAAGGAGATGGGGACATTGTATAGACGGGGAAGCCTCAGGGCTTAGCGGAGTCTGCGGCGTGCGGTAGGTAGGACCACGGAAAATCGCAGCCACTGGAGGGAGCCTGATGCGGCCCCCAGAGTCCCCGCTGTGGCCTCAGGGGCAGGAAAGCAGGTGGCTTCCCAGGGCCGCGGCCGTGTCGGTGTCGGGGCCAGTGCCCTCCGCCGCCGTGACCTCGGGCTCCCTGTGCCCCCGCCCGGCACTCGGCCCCGTGGCCCCGGGAGGATGGCTTTGGCTGGAGGAGCACTCGGCCGTTAGGGGCCTGTTTCCTGGGCTGCTTTCTCCTGCTGCTGTTGCTTTGAAGCAGCGATCGGCGAACGGTATTTACTGTCACCCCCAAGCCGCAGAACCAAACCCGGGAAAGGAGCTCGACAGCTTTTCTGCTCAGCAGCTGGTTTATTTTAAACCGTCCAAGTTGATGGCCCGGTCCACTTTTCGATGTAGCTGCGATGGCGTTAGGAGATTCAGACGTGATTTTTACAGCGTGAAAAAGAAAAATAGAATTGAATATATGGTAATGATGAATCCTTCAAGTTTTGTGTCTAAAATTGCTTCCAGGCATGAGTTATTGCCTAATAATTCGTGCCCTGTTGTGTCTTCCTGCCTAATGAGCGTGCAGAGGACTGTTGTCGGGATCGCCGCTGCCTCGTCGGCGGTGCGGCTCACGCTGCGCGTGTGAGGCGGCCCAGGGGGCGCCCGGCCGCTGTGGGGGAGCTGCCCGGGTGCCCACGGGGGGCCGGTCACAGGCCCGCCGCTCCCCAGGCCGGCAGAAATAGCTCTGTGGGCACAGCCTTCTCCCGCCAGAGGACGGGCTCCTCTCCCGGAATCGGCCCGCAGGGAGCGTTCGTCAGACGTGGCCCGGGCCACATCGCGTGCAGGTGACTGTGGCCGTTCCCGTGAGCTTGGCAGATCTCACCCCAGCTCCACGCCCAGTGTGGCTCCTGGGGTCCCGGCTGAGCGGGGCCCGTGGCTCAGGACAGGCTCGCGAGCCGTAGCCTGCCCAGGCCAAGACCTGAGAAAGTACTTCCCGCCGGCCCGCTTTCCTGGTGTCCCCCGTGGCCCTCAGTTCTGACGCCGTCCCTCCCTTCCATCCTCGGGACGTGTCCCATCCTCCTACGCGGCACGGGTTCCTTGAGGACAGAGGCCACTGGACAGACCTCAGCGTTTGCGGCCAGTGTACTCGTGGACTCCGGGCCTGTCGCCGTGGGCAGGAGCATGTGGCAGGTACGAGGGAGGAGGTCTGTGTCCGCAGTGTCACGTGGGGGTGTCACGGCTCCACTCTATCCTGAGGAACTCACACGAGACATCTCCCGAGTCGTGGGAGGCAGACGCCTGACTGTGGGGCCGGTGCCACGTCCGCTGCCCTCGGGCATCAAATCCGTGCTCCCGGTCGCGTGAGCAGAGCGGCCCACGGCCCGTTGAACACGGGGCTCGGTGGTCCCCCACGGAACCAGGCTCGGGGGCCGGGGGGCTCGTGGCCAAATACTCCCGGCCCCTCCGGAGCGGTGGCTGCGGCACGGCTGTCGCGGAGGACGGTTGGGTGGGGTCGGGCTCGTGGGTACACAGGCTTGTGTGCCTGTGTCTGTGTGCAGAGACGCTGCAGTGGGCCGTGGGGGAGAATTCATCGTTTCGCTTTTAATCAGACAGACGGAGACTGACGGCACACGCGAGTGCCGAGGACAGCACGCGGCTTGGGCCCCGTGGGTCCTGAGGGTCCCCAGCGCTGCTCACCCACAGGGCATCTGGCGGGAGCGGGGGGCGTTCCCCCCGGCTCACCCGGGTCAGGCCAGACCCCAGGATGACCTCAGGTGACCTTGCAGTGCAGCCTGGGAGCACATCACACGCAGCCGGGAGCACGTAAGCCTCGGTGGCCGTCACCTGCCGTCCCCTCCTCCTTTAGCGTCGTTTGGTGCCTGGAGTGGGGTTTGCGGTTTTGCAGCCAGAGGGCCGAGTTTGGGTCACGACTGGGCCCCTTTATGAACCGGGAGACTTGGGCAACGTCCTCGTTCTGGCTGATAGCTTCCTCGTGAACAGAGAGTAGGGCCCGCCTCCTGAAGGCGCAGGTCACGTTGTCTGAGGTGCGGATGGTGCTTGAAGGAGAACCCGTTCAGTAATCTCATCCTTTCCTGTTCCCAAAGGCCCCCGTGTGTCAGCTGCTCTGCGGGCTGCCCGGGGCGGCTTCTTCGCCCGCCCGCCCTCCCGGAGCGCCATACTCCGGCCCCCTTGGCAGGTGTCCTGCTCCGGGCACTCCTGCACACGACGGGAAGCAGACGCGGGCCTGCCAGCCGGGCGGGTGAACGGCCCCGGAGGGCGTCTCAGCCTCCTCGGCACTGACCCCACGGAGGCGGGCCAGGCCCTGTGATGTGGGCTAAGTGTCACTGACTGCCGCACCCCGCGGCCACCCAGGGACATCCGTGCTGTGTGCTGTCGAGGGGCAGGGTGATGGAGTGATGCCGGCTGGGTGGGGGTCCGCACTGGGCATTGTGATGAGCTCAACAGCGGGCTGTGGGGGGTGGTGCTCCCTGCTGGCCCGGAGGAGCTAGCCCCGCCCTCTGTGGATGCGGGACAGACCCGGGTGCAGGACGTGGCGACCGGAGGGCGGCAGGGGCTCAGACACCATGGAGTGAAGGGCAAGAGCTCAGGCACCCCTGTGCAGGTGCTTGGGGGCGTGGGGAGCATCCTGGCCCACCCACCTGACCCGGCCCTCCTGGCTGGCCTGCCCGGCCGGTACGCAACCAGGGGGCACAGAGCAGGACTGTGCTGTGTGACCTGGCTTAGACCTCCTGGCTCTGCCACCTGCCAGGCTCCAGGACCCGGACAGTCAGTGAGCTTCTCAGCCTCAGCCTTCTCATCCGTGAAATGGGTAAGTTAAGTGAAACGGTTTGTCGACCACCGTGACCGTTAAGTAGCAGACAGTGTGCTGTGCCGTGGACCGAGGCCCACAGGGGAAGATCCAGATTGCCGCTGGCCGGCAGCACCTGTCACCGTCTTGTTTCCTGGGGAGGCTGCCACCGTGCACCACAGGAGGGTCCTCACCGGGCCTGGTGCCGGGGGGAAGGTATTACACGAAACACGCGGGACTTTGGGTCCGGACGGGGAAGGAGCTGCCAGAGGAAGAGCCCCAGCAGGGTTGGGGGCTGGTGGCGCGGGCTGGGCCCTGCACACCTCTCCCTTCTGCTGCTGCCCACGGAAGCCATTCTCAGGAAAGGGCCGCTGCCGGTGGCCCGTGCTGCGGCGGCCACGTGCTCTCCGTGATGCCTCCCTGCACGGGGCGGGGCGAGCGTGGGCAGGGGGTCGGGTGCTCTGGGGGCAGACACAGCTGTGTCAGAACGCAGGGCGGACAGACGAGCGCAGGGAAACCAGCCAGAGGAGCTCCGGGCCGAGGCGCTTTGCTTCAAGCGGGAAGGGCGTCTCGTCCCATGTCCTTGATGATGCAGGACGTGCCCGTCTAGAGGAGCTTCATCTCGAGGGCTCCTGAAAGGAGCCTCTTGCTTCCTGAGAAGTACACAGACGTGTCACAGTGACTCCAAGTGATGAGGACAGCCTCGGCTTGCTAGTCCCCGGTCCAAACTGGGGGTTGGGGGGTGGTGGCACCGCGCTGGGCACTGAGGCACGCAGCATCTCACTTAAAGCTTCCAGTGGCCCGTGGGGCCGGGACCGTGTTCCCACCTTGTAGCTAAGCAGGTGGGGCCGGGCCCTCACAGGGTTTGCCAGAGTCGTCCGGTTGTGAGGTCCGGGCGAGGACGGCAGCCTGGCCGTACGCCCCGCCCCCCGGCAACACGCCCCGCCCCGGGCCTGTTCACCCCGCCCCCAGCAGCACGCCCCGCCCCCGGCCTGTACGTTCCGCCCCCGGGCACGCTGGTTCTGAGCGGCCTAGCCGGCAAGCACACCTGCCCGCGCGGGTGTAGCCCGAGTGCTCCTCGCGGTGGCTGCACGTCCGGAGCACAGGAAGTGGCACAGTAAGGGGAGCTGGGAGGAGAGGGGCCCGGAACAGGCCGGGGGCCCTGTCGCGTGGGGGTCGCTTGTGCAAGTGGATGTGAATCTAGTTTTTCCCAAGACCCAGAGGACACCAACGTGCAAAGTCGAAGGGAGGCAGATTTTACTTTCTTGGGAAGACGAACACTGGTCCCGAGAATCAGGCTGCGTGCAAGCGCGTGTCCTCCCCGTTGCGTGTGCACCGGGCCGCGGGCTTCCGGGTGGGACCGGAGGCAGGCCCGGCGGCCTGGTGTCCCCGTGCGCGGGCACCGAGCCTCCGGGAGCGGACCGTCGGTAACCGGGACACGCAGGCTGACTTCCGGCCACGTGCGGGCAGGGGCTCAGAGCCCGTGGGCCCAGCCCCGTCACGTCACACGGGGAGGTGGCTGAGTGCCCTGCGCAGGGGCAGGCCGGAACTGGAAGCCCGGGCCCCGCTCCCGGCTCCAGGAGGGGAAGGGTCGCCGCGGTCCCCGCCGTTCAGGACTGTGCGGCTGTGCCTGAGATCAGCCTGGACTTGGGCTTCAACTTCAGTTTTAGTAAGTTCAAGTTAAAGCGGTTATCCCATTTCTTGGCTGGTACACGGAGGTTTGAGACCAAAATATGGAAGGAAGACAGCCCGATTGGTGTTCACCTTTGTTTTGTTAAAACCCTTTGTTGAAGCGCCGCACGTGAAGGCTGTGCGTTCTTAACGTATACAGCGGGATGAGTGTGGGGACAAGTGTACGCCCTTGAAGCCACGCCCTCCCTTCAAGGCCACAGCCACATTTCCCACCTCCCCAGTTTCCTCCCACTGCTATTATGATTAATTATGTGTGTGTGATAAGAACACTTAAGCAAACATCTGCACTCAGCACGTCGTAAGTATACCATTCAGTGTGCTTAGCTCCGGGTGCCGTGTGGCAGCGGCGACCTCCAGACTGTGCTCCTCGCCCAGTCTGCGCCCTCAGACCACACTTGTGTGTCCCTCTCCCCCGAGTCCTCGGTGCCCGCCCTGCGCCCTGTGACTGTGAGTTTGAGTATTTCAGACTCCACAGGTACGTGAGATCATACGGTATTTGTCTTTTGGTGTCTGGCTTGTCTCATTTAGCAGAACACCCTCCAGGTCCATCCATGTGGTCCCAGGGGTGGGATTCTCTCCCTTTTCTCAGGGCTGGATGACGTTCCAGCACAGCGTGTACCACGTCTTTGTCCGTTCGTCCATCACATTGTGAACAGTGTTGCTTTGAGTACAGGAGAGCAGACGCCTTCAACGGCCTGACCTCAGTTCCTTTGTTTGAAGAGATGCCCAGAGCTGGGGTTGCTGGATTGGAGGGTGTTTCCCTACATTTTGAGGCAATAACATTTTGAGGACCCCCATGTGCTTTTCCAGAGCGGCTGCACCAGTTTGCATTCCCACCAACAGTGCACAAGGGTCCCCCTTTCTCCACATCTTCGCCAGCACCTGTTGCCTTTTTTGTCTTTTTGATGATGGCCGTTCTGAGTTGTGAGGTGACATCTCACCGGTTTTCAGTGGCTTATCCCTGGTGATGAGTGACGTTGAGCACCTGTTCACGTGCCTCTTGAACATTTGTGTGTCTTCTTGTGGGAAATCCGTATCCAGATACTTGTCTGATTTTTAAGTCAGGTTATGTGTTTGTTTGCTTTTTCTTAATATTAATTTATTTTGAGAGGGAGAGGGAGAATCCTAAGCGGGCCCTGAGCTGTCCACGCAGAGCCGGACGCGCGTCTTGAACTCACAAACCATGAGACCATGTCCTGAGTTGAAACCAAGAGTCGGATGCTTAACTGACTGAGCCACTCAGGTGCCCCTGGTTTTTGTTTAGTTTTGTATTATTTGCTTGTTTGGTGGTTTGTTTGCTATTGAGCTGTGTGAGTTGCTTATGTATTTTGAATGTTAGTCCCTTAGCAGATCTCTGGTTTCACATATACTCTCCTATTCTGTAGGTTGGCTTCTCATTTTGTTGATGGTCTCCTTTGCTGTGCAGCAGCTTTATAGTGTGATGTAATAACATTTGTTTATTTTTGCCTTTGTTGCCAATGCGTTTGGGGTCATGCAAAAAAAAAAAAATATATATATATATATATATGGTTGCCAAAACCAACATCAAAGATCTTTGCTATGTTTTCTCCTAGGATTTTTACAATTTCAGGTCTTATGTTTAAATGTTTAATTCATTTCGAGTTAATTTTTGTGACTGGTGTAAGAGTCTAATTTTAATTTCATTCTTTTGCATGTGAATACCCAGTTTTCCCAACACCATTCGTTGAAGAGACTATCTTTTACCCATTGTTTATTTTGGGAGACTTGGTCAAAGATTAATTGATCATATGCATTTGGGTTTATTTCTGTCCCAATGTTCTGTGTGTCTTTTTCAATGTCAGGATCATACTGTTTTGATCACTGTAGCTTTGTAATGTAATTGGACGCTAGGAAGTGTGATGTCTCCGGCTCTGTCCCTTTTGCTCAGTATTGCTTTGGTTATTCAAGGACTTTGAGGTTGCATACGAATTTTAGGATGGTCTTTTCTATTTTTGTGAGAACTGCCACTCTGATTTTTTAGAGGGAATCCACCGAATCTGTAGATCGTCTTGAGTAGTAGAGACGTTTTCACAATAGAAATCGTTTCTGTTCGGGAACACAGCGCATCTTTCCATTTGTTTGTGTCTTCTTTGATTTCTTTCATCGATGTTTTATACACTGATGTATAAAATGTCTACATTTTGTGTGTACTGTGTTCTTATCGCCTAGATGATTGTTTTCCCAGTTTCTTTTTCAGATAGTTTTAATGTAGAGAAAGAAATGCTGCTGATTTTTGTCTGTTGATTTTGTATTCTGCAACTTGACTGCATTCATCAGTTCTAACAGGTGTTAGGTGGAGTCTTGAGGGGTTTCTGAGTACAATATCGTGTCATCTGCAGACCAGACAAGTTGGCCTCTTCTTTTCCAGTGCAGATGCCTTTTGTTTCTTTCTCTGGCCTGATTGCTGTGATAGGACTTCAGTACCACGTTGCACGGGAGCAAGCGAGAGTGGGCTACCCTGGTCTTGTTCCTGACCTTAGAGGAAAACCCTTTGTGCTCCCGCTGAGGACAATATGAGCTGTGGGCTCATCATCTACAGCTTGTATTGTGTTCACATATGCTCCTTTTGTACCTAATTTGTTGAATTTTGTCATGAAAGGATGTTGAATTTTGTCAAATGGTTTTTTTCTGTATATGTTGACACGAGCCTATGATTTTTACCTTTTATTCTGTTAATGCAGTGTATCAGATTTATTGATTTGTGTGTGTTGAACCAGCCTTGTATCCCGGGGATAGATCCACTTGATTGTGGCGTATGATCCTCTTAGTGTGTTGTAGAATTTGATTTGCTGGTATCTTGTTGAGAATTTTTGCATCTATATTCATCAGGGATATGGGTCTATGATTTCCTTTTCTTGTGGCGTCTTTATGTGGCTTTGGTGTCAGGGTAATGCTGGCTTCAAAAAGTGAGTTTGGGAATTCCTGTTTGGACGAGTTTGAGGAGGATTGCAGTTAATTCTTTAAATGTTTGGTCGAATTCACCGGAGAAGCCATTTGGTCCTGGGTTTTTCTTTGTGAGTGGGTTTTAATTACTAATTCAGTCTCCATGTCTGGTTCTTTGTGAGTCAGCCTTGGTAGCTTGCATTTCTAAGAATTTTCCATTTCTTCTAGTTGTCAGATTTGTTGGCGTGTAATTGTCGATACTAGTCTCATGAGCTTTTTGCATTTTGTGACATCAGTCGTAACGTCCCCTCTTTCATTTGCAATTTTATTTATTTGAGTTTTCCCTTGTATTCTTTGTTAGTCTAGATACAAGTTGGTCAGTTTTGTGTATCTTTTCAGAAAAAAACCCCATGCAGCTCTTAGTTTCATGGATCTTTTTTTGTTGTTTTTCTGGTGTCTATTTCACAAATTTTTCTCTAATCTTTATTATTTCCTTCCTTTTGCTAACTTTGAGCTTGGTCTGTTCTTTTTCTAATACTTTGAGGTGGAAAGTTCGGTTGCTTATGTGAGATCTTTCTTCCTTCTTATGTAGGCGTTTTATGTTTGTCCCTGCACCGAGCCCGGTGCAGCACGTAACCTCTGATGCACGTTGTTACCAAGCAAAACAATAGATCGACTTAATTCCAAGAATGGTCTGTATCTTTACAAAACTAGACGAAATTTTAAGAGGACACCGTTCACCAGTGGAATGACAATTCAATTTATTCTTAAAGGTTGATCTGTCACAGGTGCTCCGGGCAGAGTAGTGTATGATCCGTCACCCCGGGTCGTGGCCAGGTGACATTTGAGTCCATTCTTTTAGCAAACATACGTTGGGCTTTAGGTGCTGTGCCAAGTGCTGGGCGTATAAAGCAAATAAAACATTGTCCTGCCCTGGAAGAGCTCACAGTTCAGTCCGCTCGTTCAGAACTGCAGAGGGGAGATGTCGGTGAAGGGTGTTCACATCCAGGGTGCAGGATCTGGGTGCAGGGGTGGCGAGGGAGGGAGCGGGGAGTGGAGCCCCAGGGCTCTCTGCTCCTCCAGATGCCCTGGGGCCGCCTGCAGCACAGGCGATTCCCTGGAGCGTCAGGAAGGTTCCAGGGCCCACGCGTGGAGCGCCCGTGCCCCGGTGATTAAGACAAGATTCACTGCTGGGCAGAACCCTGGCAAGAGTGGAGGGTCTACAGACATGTGTACCCTTGAAGTCAGTGCAGACCTCACGTCAGGGGTCAGGGGAGCAGTGGGGACCAGAAGGAGCCGGAGCCTCGGGGGGCAGGTGCCACACGGAGCACTCTGGCTTCGTGATCGTCAGCCCGCGTCCTGCACCGCGTGGAGGGGGCAAATCCATGTGACCTTCGCGCAGCCCTGTTTCAGAACCGTTAATGCGCACTCCTTTGGAAATATGCAAGATGATGGGTGTGATTAAGCCGGAGAGGTTGAGGTAAGTTACTGCTTCATTTAAACTGTGGTTGGTGGGGGTAGTCGTGGTGGCTGAGGGGACTGAACGTGCGTGATCGCCCGCCCGGGCGCAGGGCACGCTGTGGCGCCGGCGATGATGGATTGCAGCGTGGGGTGGAATCCATTATAGGGTCCCATAAAGCAGTCATCCTGCCGAGATCTGGACAGGAGCCTGGACCATTAAGTCACCCCTAAAGAAAGGGATGCCCCCCGAGCGCTCCGAGCCACACAGGGAAGGTGTGGCTGGCGGGGAAGGCTCCACGGCTGGGCCACCCATCTGTCGGCTCTCTGAGCCTCTTCCCCCACAGACTGTGTCTGCGGCCAGTGGCTGAAGTGCCTGACGGACCAGCCCTTAAAGGGGAGATGTCCCACTCGACACCCGTTGGCCGTTTTGCAAAATCGTGATGTTTAAACCTTCTTCCTCCCACGTGAGACACAGCAGTCCATCAGGACTCAGTTCTCGGGGATCCGTGCAGGGACCCGCTGTGGCAGACGGGTGGTCACGGAGGAGGGAGGGGACCGGACCAGGGGATGGCCGTTGTTGTTTGTGGGCCTTTTCTCTTTCAGGCAGATTTCCCCTTTCCTTGCTGTGTGACGATCCTGAGCGTGTCTGTCGGTTGGCGTTGGCGGGACAGGGACAGCAGGCCCACCCCGGGGGCACGGGGTGCGCTGTGGACACTGCCTGTTCTGAGCGGCCGTACGGAGCTGGGGCTCTGGAGCCTGACCCGGGCTGCGATTCACGTCTGTCCCTCACTGTCGGCGTCCCTGTGGCGAGCGATTCGGCTTCTGTGCTTCTGTCTCCCCGCGTGTAAACTAGGGATGCTGGTGTCTACCCAGAGACCCGTGTCCCTAGGCCACTGAGGTTTAAGAGACCATGGTGCCTGGTCCCTGCGGAACCGGAAGAGATGACAGCTCCCCTCTCCGTTGTTATGGCAACGAGACCTCTGGGGCTCTCACACCCGCTGCCCCCCACCACCCTGGGGCCTGCGGGAGGGGGCGGGTGGAGGCTGCCCCGGGGCGGGGCTTCTGTGCGCTGGACGGGGTTCCTACTCGTTGTGCGGAGACACCAGCCAGCAGGCCGCAAACCCCGGGAACAGCCGGGTCTCAGGGCCCCGGCGCACAGCGTGCACCTGGCCCTGCTCTGGGGGGGGCCTGAAGACACAGCCGTGAAGCCACAGGGCCACACGCTCTCAGCTCTGCCTGCCGCTCGCTGGCGTGCCTGCCCAGACGCGGGCCGGGCACGAAGGAACACGACCTCGTCCCTGGGAGCTCATGCTCTGCTGACAGGTTCTCTCCACCAGACTCTGGGTGGGATTCCCCGGACTCGTCGCTCAAGCCTGGGCTTCCCCGCTTCTGCGTTCGTGTCTTCATCGTCCCGTCTTCTCGAGAGTCTGGCTGGGCTGGTCTGGCTGGAGGTCCCCATCCTCTGTGTCTGAGCCGCACGACTCCGGCCGGGCCAGCCGGTGCCCCGTGCCCCCCCGCACTTCCTCCCGGCGGGCTCCCTTCCACGGACCCCGCCGTGCTCCTTGGCTGCGGGTTCCCGCTTGCCCCGCTGCGTTTGGGCTCGAGCTCGCTTTCACACCGATGCCCCTGTTCTCCAGTTTTACTCCTGAGCGAAATCTGCGGTAAACCTGGAGCTTCACCGTCCAGCTCTGGTTTTTCATCGACGCTGGGTGAGAGACACGGACCGGTGAACGGCGTGGAATCCCAAGTTGAATTGAAGGAGCGGAAACTATCAAGCGTGTCGGAAGAGGCGAAGATGCTGGCTGTCAGAGAGGCAGGTGACGTCATCCGGGGAGGCCTGGGGAAGACACGGGGCACGAGCAGGGGCTCCCCTGCGGTGCCCCGAGATGCGGCCAGCGGTCCGGAGGGTGCTGCCGGGCTCTCGACACGGGGTACGGGACGGGAGGCGTCTGTGGCCGCCGGCGGGGGATGAGCGGGCCTCTTGTGTGTGTGCGCACCCGGCCCTGGGCACGAGGTTGAGGCCCATGAGCTCAGCAGCTGCTTAGGGTTCCCCGGAAAAAGCAGGACTCACCGGGGGGCTGATACGGCAGTTACGGGTAACTGCTTTAGTCTACACGGGCCGATGTGTGGAATTAAAGGGGAAAAGCACCCCTCCTAGGGGAGGGCGTGTGAAACGGAGGTGCGTGTGGTGGGCGGAGACCCACGCATCCGGCGTGGACCCGTCCAGCCAGCCCTTGGGGCTTCCCTCCAGGAGGACACTCGCCCGCTGTTTGCTAGTTACAAAACTGCATCGGGATCCGGTCTCCATTACTGGGAATTTCCTCCTACCTCCCCTCCCATCTGCCTCACACTGGTAATAATTGATGCTGGTGAGTGTGGCCAAGACTGGGAAGAAGCACGTAAATTAGGTTCGATAGAACGTCAGCTTTACGTCTGCTCGTCTGCTCCGTGATTCACTGAGGTCGGGGACTCACGCACGGCAGCTGGGTTAGCCCCCTTCTGGCCATCCGGTGGACCGGCCCCCCTCGGCCTCACCGTCCCCGACACCAGAGTTTGCTAAGCCCCCTTTCGGGATCACGAGCACAGAGCGAGATCCTGAGTAATGTGCCCTGTTCTCACGCATAAATCAGTGCCTCCCCCCTCTCCTCCCTTCCATGAGGAAGACAGAGAATTCTAATTTATTTCTGTTTCCTTCTGTGGATAAACTAATTTTTCTCTTGTTATAAAAGAAAGGGAGTTCTAATTTGCTGCCTTGGAAGCCGCCGAAGAATGGAGCCTAAATATATAGAACAAACTCTGGAGATTACAGAGTGAGGTTCAGCTGACCTTGTGCCACAAATTAAGCTGCCGTCCACTTAAACCGCCAGCAACGATAAATTAAGCTATTGTGCCGGAAGCACATTTGGAATGGCCCCGGGCAGGACCGAAGGGTCCGTCACGAGAAAACCACTTAGTTCATCGCTGCTGTCGCCCGTCCTGGGCAAGGGGACCCGTGGCCGGCTCTGCCCTGCAGCCTGTCACGTTCGGGCCTCCACTCCAGCACGCTGGCCACCAGGAAGGTGCCCCGAGGTGCTGACAGCTCATATTTCTCCGGTCGTGTGACAGGGGGTGGGGGGGGTGGGGGCGAGGGCGATAAGGTCGGAGGGGGGGTTGCCTTTTAAGAAATAACCTTGAGGTTTCCTAATGGAAGGCCTGTGTACAGCAAGAGGTGGGCTAAATTGCAAGGCAGCTTCATGAGGGTTGACATTATTTACCCTGTGGTTCGAGGCCATCTTGTCTGGGACCCTGTGTCCACACGGGGCAGGAATGGGCTCGCACACACGACGACGAGGCGCACAGAATGGAAACCGTGCTGCGAGGCGACCCAGACGTGCATGGGGCTCGGACGGTTAACTCCCAGATGCCTCAAGTAGGCTGAAGTCCTTCCCCAGCGCATGACCAGGTCGTCTGTGCTTACAGAGAAGCCCAAGACTCTCCTCCCACTTCTCTTTCTTTTTCTTCCTCTGCTCTCTCATCAGTCTGTCATCCCTGTGCCCCATGTGGACGTGTCCGGGGGCTTATGAGCTAAGTGGCCACAGCAGGGTAGCTGGGGGTAAGGGCAGACGGAGTGTAGGAGCCCCGGTCCCCAGCGGGCGGTGGGCCTGTCTTCACGCCTCCTGAGAGGGGAGGCGTTTGGGGGCTTCTGGAGACAATTCCCTTTGGTGACCTGTTACCCATACCTCCCCCCTGACTCCCGTGACACCTGTAACCCAGTCTCTCCCGTTAGTCATCAGGATGTTTGATAAGAGAAGGGGCCCAACAGCAGGGTGCTATGCTCGATTTTATCACAGAGGCTTGAGTTGGTCACGGGGGCCGAGTCTCTGCACGTGTGCACGTAGCCCTTTGTATTGAGAGGACGGGGGACTCCTGGTGTGCGTGGGCCAGCCCCGCATACCCGTCTGCGGCCAGCCGGCCACACACGGGTCAGCCGGCCCCACGCCCCTGCCCGTGGCCAGCCAGCCCCTCAAGGAACGGCCCCGCATGCCCTCCCATGGCCAGCCAGCTCAGGGGCGCTCTGAGCTGGCGGGCAGACGCTCAGCCTGGGCTGTGGTCTCTCCATGGGGCGCGAGCAGCTCTCCCCGCCAGCCCCGAGGAGGGCCGGGGCCGATGCTCACTCATGGTCCACCTGCTACAGGCCGAGTACCGGGGCCTCCTCCTGGGCCTGCAAGTGCCTGGGGTCGGCGTTCGGCGTTGTCACCCTTTGTCCTCTGGTTAAGGGCCTGCTCGTTCAGAGGGATGATGACGTGTGTTTATTTTTGCCTTTCAGGCAAGAAGTGTAGTCTTTCAGTAGACTGCAGTGTAGGACAGACACGAAAACACAAAAACAGACCCATTTGCAGAAATGAGCTTATTCTTGGAACTTAGAGCTAAGCTCTTCTGAAATGGTCTTTGGGTGGCTTGGAGGACCTTCCCTTCGACCTGTTTCCCGAGGAGGAGAGACTCAGGGCGGCTGGATGGTTCTCATATCGATGCTCGTGGAGGGCTGTGGCCGTACCTCCGTCACAACGCGGTGGAGGGATGTCCAGGGACCCGGGGGCAAGTCCTGGGTGGGGTTCCCAAAGTTCTGCTTCCCTGGAGGCAGGCAATGTTCTAAATGCGCAGCGGGTGATACTGTGGTAAAGGGTCATTTTCCTGGTGTTATGTCGTAACTGCCGCTAAAGCTTTCCGCAGATGTGAAAACTTTCAGTCGTGAAGACAGACGATGTCATCCCATCAGTAAGGGAGGCACATCGCTGACTGCCATCGAAGTTTGGATGGCAAAGACCAAAGAGTTCGGAGAGGCTGAGAGGTAAGGTAAAGATGCCGGCTCCAGAGCCCCCCGCTTTAGGCCCCCCATGGCCAGCCTTACCTCCACGTGTCCCTGGGGCCACTTCCCACCCTGCACTCTGGCCCTGCACCCTGCCCGGCCCGCCCAGCCGCGGCCGCACCCCCGGCCCCGTCCTGCTGCCCTACCCACGTGCACACCTCTCCCCTCCACTTACCCTGTTTCTGTGGCTTCCAAAGCGTCCCGGGCATGAGCCCGTCCGTGGCCATGAGAGTGCCTAGGATTTCTCCTCTGGATGTTCTTAGCCAGCATGGTGTTGCTTACATGTGGACATCTTAAAATTAGTTTTCTTTCTTTTTTTTTTTTTTTTTAATTAGCTGTTTAAATTTTTTTTTTAATGTTTATTTATTTTTGAGACAGAGAGAGACAGAGCATGAACGGGGGAGGGTCAGAGAGAGAGGGAGACACAGAATCCGAAGCAGGCTCCAGGCTCCGAGCTGTCAGCACAGAGTCCGACGCGGGGCTCGAACTCACGGACCATGAGATCATGACCTGAGCTGAAGTCAGACGCTCAACCGACTGAGCCACCTAGGCGCCCCAAAATTAGTTTTCTTAAATCTGGTTTTTATATTTGTGTATGCTTTTTTACTGTACAACCCATCAGCTTTTGACAAATGCATGGCAGTGTGGCCCCCACAGCAGCCTTCACCCCCTAACGCCCTTGAGCTTCGCCGCGGAGCCTATCCTCTCCCACCCTGCCCCAGACAGCTTCTCATCGGATCTGCACCCCTACGCCCTTCCGGAAGGTCACGTGACTGGGTCGGTCTGTGGCCCCTCTTTCCGGCGCCTTCAACTTAGCGTGATGTGTCTGAGCCGTATCCACGTGCATGCAGGTGTGAATACCTCACCGCTTGTCACTGCTGAGAAGTGCCCCATGGGTGCGTGGACGGCACCACTGATGGATACCTGGGTTTTCCTGATTTGGGGGAGTATGAGCACACCCGCGACGAGCGTCTCCCACGGGCCCTGTGTGATCACAGTTGGCGTTACTCACTCGCCTTGAAAGAAGATTCTAGGCTGTGGGGTAAATGTATGCTTCGCTTTACGAGGGACCGCCAAACCCCTTCCGAAGGTGGCTTGACCATGGTGCATCCCGCCAACAGAGTCCCCGAGTCCCCGGTGACCTCCGTCCTTGGCAACACGCATGTGATCTGTCATTGAAATCCAGCCACTGTGGTCTGTGCACAGGCCTTCCAAATGTGGTTTTGTGTTGCATCTCCCCGATGACTAATGATGTTGGCTGGCTTTTCATGTCCGTGTTTTCCACCCATAAATCTTCTCTGCTGAAGCATCTGTTCACACTTTTGTCCATTAAAAAAAATCAGGTTGTGTGTTTTCTTACTTTTGAGTTTTGAGAGTTCTTTGTATCTTCCGGATGTTAGTTCTTTGTCAGATATTTGGTTTGCAGATATTTGTTCCCAGTCTCTGGCTTCCTTTTTTTTTTTTTTTCCTCAATAGTGTCTTCCACAGAGCAAAAAAATTTTAATTTTGCTGATGTCTAATTTATTAATTTTTTAACGGATCATGCTTTTGATGTCCTATCTAAAACCCGACTGCCTAACCCCAAAGTCTGAAAGGGTTTCTCCTATTTTTAACTTAAAGCCTTTATAGGTCTGCCTCCTCCATTCATGCCTGAGACTCACCAGAGTTAATTTTCGTGTGCTGCAGGAAAGATAGCGAGTCTCCTTTTGTTACACGTGTATCTGCACAAACAAGCTTCATTTGTTGAAAAGGTGACCCTTTCCACTGCCTCCTCGACTCTTTGAAGAGTCACTTGAGTGTGTTTGCGTGGGGGTCCTGGACTCGCTGTGCTGCCGCACTGGTCTGTGTCCTTGTCCTGGTACTGATACTGCCCACGCCTGACTCGCTCACTGGTTCTTGGAGATTCTTTGTTTTGTGGAATCCTTTCCAAAGGGTTCTGGGGTTTTCCAGGTAGACAATCCTATTCTGTGCCAAGTGCAGACCGTGTTATTTCTTCCTTTCCATTCTCTGTGCCTTTTATTTCTGTGTCTCACCTCGTTGCGCTGGAGGCCAGGAACCCCAGTTCAGTGCTGGAAAGAAGGGCCGGGGGGGTGGGGTGGGGGGGCAGTGACGTCTTGCTTTGTTCCTGATCCCAGGGGTTGAGTCATCCAATCTCTGCCATTAAGTGCACGTGACACATATCAAGTTGAGGAAGCTCCCTTCTCTTCCTGTGTATCGGAGAGTTTTTATCATGACTGGATATTGCATTCTGTCAAATGCTTTTTCTGTGTCCATAGGTACGATTCTGGAGTGTTCCTTCTGTGGTCTGTCAATGTGGGGAGTCACGTCGATTGATTTTCAGACGATGACCAGCCTTACACTCTGGGATTAAGCTTCTTTGTCATGATTTGTTAACCTTTTTTTTTTTTTTTACAGTTTAAAAAAATGTTTATTTATTTATTTTGAGGGGGAGGAGGGGCAGAGGGAGAGAAAGAGAGAATCCCAAGCAGGATTCTCGCTGTCAGCACAGAGCCCTACACGGGCCCGATCCCACGAGCAGTGAGGTCATGGACCTGAGCCCAAACCAAGAGTTGTACGCTCAACGACCGAGTCACCTGGGTGCCCTGGTCGTGATTAGCGATCTTTAAAAAAATACTACTGAAGACCATCGGAGAGGGGAAGGAAAAAAAAAAAAGGTTGGGGGGGAGCCAAAACATAAGAGACTCTTAAGAACTGAACAAACTGAGGGTTGATGGGGGGTGGAAGGGAGGGGAGGGTGGGGGATGGGCACCGAGGAGGGCACCTGTTGGGATGAGCCCTGGGTGTTGTATGGAAACCGATTTGACAATAAATTTCATATTAAAAAAAATACAAAATGCAAAATACAAATATAAAAATAATAAAAAATTACTGCTAAGTTTTCTTTACTGAGGTTTTGTGCAGGATTTTCACATCTGCGTTCACGAGGCGGATGGGCCTGTTTTCTCTTCCGGTGAGACCGCTGGGCTGGCGCCGGGATCCTGCCAGCGTCTGAGAACGTGTGGGCGGGCGTGCCTGCTTCTTCTGTCCCAGGAGGCGGTTGTGTAGAACCGATGTGGCGCAAGGCGTGGTAGAATTTGCTGGGGAAGCGCGCCGGACTTTTCCGTGTTGGGAGGCCGAACCCGCCCCGTCCGCTTGGAGGCCGTCCTTCCCTCCTGCGCCCAGTTTCCTCTCCGTTCTGCACATGGAGTCGTTTACACGGACCCGCTCCGGGCGCGCTCGGTCACTTTCCTGTCTGCACTCTACTCTTGAACCTTCCTGGTGATCTTTAATTTCACATCAAATATTTATTTTTTTTCGGTTCTAAAACTTCCATCTGGTTCTTTTTCTTTGTTTTTTTTTTTCGTAGAGTTTCTCCTCTGTTGCGACATCTGTCTTCCCCTTTGTCTCCAAAGCGTTCACCCTGCTCTCACAGAGCACGGTCGTGGCCATGGCTCCCAAGTCTCGGTCTCGTAATTCAAATCTCCGTGCCCTCCTCAAGTTGGCGTGTGCTGATTTTCTTTACTCTTGAAAATTGCTCGTATTTTCCTGGTTTCTTACTGCACGGAATAATTCTGAGTCGTCTCCTGGATATATTGAGGATTCTGTCGCGAGGTGCTGAGTTCTGCTGACATCAGGGTTTGCCAGCCTGATGGCGTTTTGCCCACCGAGGACACTAGGTGACGTGTGCGGTGTTACTGGCATCTGGTGGACAGAGGCCAGGGCGGCTGTACGCGTCCTGCGGGGCACCGACAGCCCCCCGCCCCCCATCGCACCCCCATCCGTTATTTGGGCCAAAACACCAGCGTAGGTGCGTAGGTTGAGAAGCCTTGTTTAACTCTTGTTCAAACCTTAGGTTCAGAGCACAGGTCTGTCCCAGCACCTGTTGGAAGTGACTGCAGGATCGGCTCAGTGCTCGGAGCCTTTGCCACGCTCCCCTGACTTGGCTCCACGGGCGCCTGGCCAGGGAGAGGCCCAGGGCTCGTGTGGACTGCTGGGTCCAGTGCTCTCTGCATCACAGGGGCCCTTCCCCAGCCTTGACGGCCCTGGCTTCTCCGAGTCTCAGATTTGTGCCCCCCGCCCACACAGTGTGCTGTGGTTTTCGGGGGCAACGTGGGAAGAGAAAACAAAGCAGGAGTCCCCCAAATTCTTTGGAACGCAGGGGCCCGCTTTCCGGGTTCCCCGCCAGAGAAGTGGCTTCTCCTGGGCGCCTCAGGAGCCTGTGGTACCGCCACGGCCGCAGCTTCGTGCCCGGCGGGGGCTTCGCGGCAAGGCAGGGGTGGGGAGGGGAGAGGAGAGGATCCCCCGGTGCCTCCCCGCACCCTCTGGCTCTCGGGGGCCCCTTTTCAAGAAAGAGGGGTTCTCCCGGAGTCATTTCTGTCCTGCTCACTGCGCGGCTCTGAGATGCGGCCTGGAAGCCAGGACGAAAGACGGAGGAGGAAAGCCATTCATCCCGGCAGCTGCCGCCATCCGTCAGGCTCTGTGCCCCTTCCCCGTCCTCCCGCTGTCGCGGGCTGTTCAGAGTCCTCAGGTGCGCTCTCTGCATTCCGCCCAGAGCTCTTCGCTGCCGTCCGCGGAGGGGCGACCTGCGGCGGGCCCTCCCCGTCTTGCTGGCGCCAGAGCCGATTTGTTTTCTCTTTTCAGAAGGAGAGAGGGAAGGGAAAAGGTGAGCCTGGGCGGTAAGTGGATTTTCTTTAGAAATCAGCGGACGGTGTAATTTCACATAATCCTTTGAAGTGCTGTCTTGGTTGGCATGAGGCATTTTTATGTGGTTCTCTTCAGACGTTTTTTGGAAGAGGGCGGGTAGAGCGGAAGCGCAGGCACGGGCAGAGGACGGCGAGCGCCCTCCCGGGGTCGCGGGCAGAGGACGGCGAGCGCCCTCACAGGTTCAGAGACTCCGTGCGCCCGCACGTCCTCCGCATCAGCTGTGGCCCTCCGCATCAGCTGTGGCCACGCGTCAGCCCCGGCCCAAGGCGCGTGCGGCTGTGCGTTGCGTAACGTCCAGACCTTGCCTCAGACCCTCCTGGGGTGTCCCCAGCTCTGCATCTGTGTTCACTGCGGCTGGATGCGGAGCGTCAGCAAGGCCTCCAAGGCTGCTCTGGACGAGGCACGGGCTCGAGAACCCTGGGCCCCACCGTTGCCGTGTGGAGGGGACGCGCCCGTGGTGGCTGCCTGGCCCACATCAGACTGTAGGATTTCACTGGCTGAAGACACCACACGTCTCTTACGGCAGAGAGAGTCCATTACCCCAGCAGATACAGTCTTGAGTGGACGACTGCAGTCTCTCCCTGGCTCGACCTCTGAGCAAAATGGTGGGCTTCTTTTAATTTTTTTTTTTTTTTTTTTTTTTTTTTTTTTATTTTTGGGACAGAGAGAGACAGAGCATGAACGGGGGAGGGGCAGAGAGAGAGGGAGACACAGAATCGGAAACAGGCTCCAGGCTCCGAGCCATCAGCCCAGAGCCTGACGCGGGGCTCAAACTCACGGACCGCGAGATCGTGACCTGGCTGAAGTCGGACGCTCAACCGACTGCGCCACCCAGGCGCCCCTTAATTTTTATTTTCAATGTCTTTAATTTATTTTGAGAGAGACAGAGCACGAGAGGGGGAGGGGCAGAGAGAGAGGGAACCTGCATCCGAAGCAGGCTCCAGGCTATGAGCTGTCAGCACAGAGCCCAGTGTGAGGCTCGAACTCCTGGACCGCGAGATCCTGACCTGAGCTGAAGTCGGATGCTCAACCAACTGAGCCGCCGGGGCACCCCTAAATGTTGGGCTTTTGATGAATTTCTTTCCATCTCTGATCCTGGCTTTGCCCCTGCCCGATGGTCTGTGTTAATTTGACCCACGGGTGTTACTTTATTCTTCTCCCAGCAATGCTGAAACGTACATGGGAGCAGTCTTTGGAAGACTGAACTCTCCGGAGGAGAGAGGCTGCATAGAGACAGGGCATCGCATCGTCATAGTCTGGAGCACCACTCTGCCAAGTACACGGAGAAATTATTAATCATCCCTTAACTTTGACATAACATAAGTATCATCTTCGCGATTGAGATCTGCAGATAATTAAAAAGCACGCTGTGTCAGCCTACCGACGGCCGCCTTCCCGCCTGATTATCACGGTGCCCTTGAACGCGTCGTTCTCGGGCATTGTGCCTGCGACAGCCGCCAGGACCCAGCCGAGGAGCCTGAGAGGCGAATCTGCTCGGGGAGGGCCTGCGCCACCGGCAGGACTTGCTGGCACGGTGTCCCAGGAAGCAGCACACGGCCTGTCTCTGTCACTTGTTAGATGCGGTTTAATTAAGCAAGGAGGGTCACCGTGGGGAAGACCGGTCTGCCCGGGATTTGATTTGCGAGCTGCTTAAAATGTTTGGAAGCTCCTTCAAGAGACCAGGTGGTAAACATGAGGGGGGTCGTTCACCTGAGCGGGTACGTTAGAACCAGCCGAGATACACCGTGCCTCGTGGAGGGCGTTCCCGGGACCCGGGTACTCGTGACCTTCCGTGCTGGGTGTGGAGGGCCGCCGGCGGCTGTGCCCGAGCGCTGGCTCCCAGTCCAGCCGGCCCCTTGGTCCCCCGGGGGGTTCCCACGCGCCCGCCTCCAGGCTCCAAGGCCCACGGGCGGAATCTTGGGGAAGGCAGAGAAGTCTGCGTTGCCCCCCTCATTGCTATTTTCAACTTTCTACGTCGATGTCATTGTAGATTCCCCTTGGCTCTGAGAAGTGGTGCGGGAGATGGTGCTTTCCTTCATCCGTCCCCCTCGTCAAGGGCATCCTGCACAACAGTGGCCGGTCTGGAGACCGGGGTGTGGGCGGCGGCACAGACACCGGGCTGGTTTGGGCTCACCTGGTCCTCTTTGTGCGTGATTCTGTGTGTGTGTCTGTCTGTGTTCTGTGCGTGATTCTGTGTGTGTGTCGCTCTCTGTGCCTCCGCCTCGCAGTCCTGATCCCGAGCGGTGGCCTCACTGTGTCCCCGTACTCGCAGCGAGGCAGGGGTGTGGCAGGGACTCCATAAATCTTTGCTGAAGAACCGAAGAACCGTCCAGCCCCCCCCCCCCCCCCCCCCCCCCCGCCCCGGAAGAGACCGTAGAACTTCCGTGCCGAGTTGGAGAAGCGATGAGCATTTGTCAGAGTAGATGAGGCACCGGAGAGATCCAGGCAGGCGAGGGCTTGGAACAGAGCATGGGTGATAGTGTGGTGGCGGTGACTCTCGGCCAGAGCCAGTCTGTCTGGGTGACACGGACTCGCGCGGGTCTGCCGTGGAATCGTCACTGCCCGAGCGTGCAGGGTGTCTTCAGGGGTCCACCCCCTGGGCCGTCACCGGCCTCCTTGCGTCGAGGGACGCTGGCGGGATGTTTGAGACCCTTGACTGCCACACCCTGGGACACGTACAGGAGGCAGTGTGGTCGCCCGGCTTCCTGCTGCTTTGGAAGACGGAGGTCCTGTGGAGCCGCATGTGGACACAGGCCCGTGGCCCTCCAAGCTTCCCCCGGGACTCCCAGCCTCAGCGGACCCCTCCGCTCTGCGGCCGAGCGGCACAGTGCTGGTGTGGTGGCGGTTACGTGGCAGCTTCCCGGTGGCGTGGCCGTTGCACGGCCGTCGTACGGTCGCAGCTCGGAGCTGCGTGGTGGTCCGTGGACGTCGCGTGGCGGGCGTGGGTGGCGGTGTGGGAGCTGCGAGGTCGTTGCGTTGTGCTCACACGGTGAGGGCATCACGGCTGCGCGCGGCCGCAGGGCGGCAACGTGGTATTTGGAGACAGCTGCCCTGTGCTTGAGAGAGCCGTGACCCGGGGCCAGACAGACGCGGGTTCGAACCCGGGTCACGCCGCTCATCCCGATGTGGACGACCCTCCCGTTTCGGCAGTGATGTGCCCTCCTCCCCCAGGGGCGCTAACCGCGGGTCTCCGAACGTGCCGGCACGTGCTTGCATTCCCGTGGGAAGCGTTCCAGTGTTTGACCGCGCACCAGCGGAAACCAACAGGCCTTGGTGCCTTGCGGTGAGGACTCAGGATCCTTGTGACGTAGGCCCGAGGGACAGCGCGGGGTCCCCACGGGTGGTAGGCGTCTCGGGTCCACACGCTGTGGGGTGCGGGCTGCTGCGGGCACGCCCGCCCGCCCGTAAGCGCCTCATGTCCCCGCTGCAGACACAACGCTCGGGTCTCGCCGTGGAGGCGCCGGCTGAGGGGCTGAGACGTTTCCGCAGATGGGTTATTGCATAACGCGGTTTTTCGGTTTTCTCCATCAGAAGACTGGACAGGCCCTAGGACCGGAGTAGCTGCCCAGAGGGTCAGCGTTCATGGTGCAGAACACCACCCCCCCCCCACCCCCACCCCTTTCCTGGGAACAGTTACCACCGCAGTCTCTGTGCAGCCTCTGACATGAGCCTCCCCACCTGCCTGTACCTGGACGGCCCTCGGACCCTGCTGGTGTGGCCCGTCTCCAGTCTAACCCGTTTAAACAGCGGCTGGACTTCTGTTTCCAGGACGGAACGGCTCAGACCTCTGTCCTCCCCCGGCGGGGTTTCCTTAAACAACGCAGCGGAGCCAGGAAGCAGCAGAAGTCAGAAGAGGAGTTTCAACAGCCCAGGGAGGGTCCGTGGGTGCAGGGAGGAGCTGTATCCGGGGTGCCTGGGCACGTGTACTGGGAGGGGCCGGGCGTCGCTCCAGCTCTCAGGGCACAGCCCCCACAGACTGGGTTGAAGACGGTTCAGTTGTGTGTATTTGAGGCCATTGGGCCTGGTCGGTCCCGCCCGTGAGGGTAGCCTGTGCCCGACTGCCAGGCCAGCCTTCGCCGGGAGGGCCCCAGGCAGGTGTGCGATTTGGGCACCCTGGGCTTTCGGCCCCTCTCTGCTCATCGCCCTAAAGCAACATTTGCCCGTTGTCAACCCACAGAACTCTGAGCCGTTAAGCCTTGTTCTTAAATGGAAGCGTCTAAGAAAATCCAGAGTACACAAGATAAAAATAACATAAGAGGAAAGAGTTTAGGAAAAAAACTGAAAAACCCCAGTAAGTATCTTCGAGAGATTTAAGAGGAGAACACAGTCATAAAACATGAACAGTTTGCTGTAAGAAAGGAACCGTTATACCTCCAGCCGGCTCCTGGAAACCTGAAATGCACTTGCCAAAAAAAAAAAAAAAAATCAATAAAAAAGGATATAGTTGGGGAAAATTTCTAGAAAGTAGAACAAAAGGGAGGAACTATAAAAGAAAAGGGAAAGGAACTTAAAGGATCAACACAGGAGATCGACATCCAGTGAACAAAGTCTCAGAAAGAGGGAACGGGGAAAACAGAGTAGGTTTCTGCAGAAACAGAAGGAGCAAAGGCCCCGAGTGGGAAGGGGGACTCGGGGCAGAGACGCTGCCTCCTGCCGAATGCAGGACCCGAGGCGCTAGTGTAAAAACGCGAAACGCCAGGTTTAAAGACACTAAAGAATTACCTCAAGAAAAACCGCGATTCAGCTGCGAGGATGTTAAAATCAGACTGCACTGGGTCTTGAAAAGCAGCGCGATCGCGTTCCGGAGGGCAGCGGAGGTGTGGTTTCAGACCCGCGGGGATCGTCAGCGCCCCGGGAGGGGCCCCCTCTGTAGTGAACTTCCCCATCGCGGTGCACGTACACGCGGGAAAGTGCAGGAAGGGAGCAGACCACGGAAGCGTGTGTGTGGAGAGACGCGCCCATCACCTGCCTCCCAGGCTCTGCTGGCACCAGTTACCGAAATGTATCCACAAAGCACCGTTCCTTCAGGCGTCACTGGGGGTGTGAAATAGGGGAGCAAACAAAGAGCGAGGGAGCGACAGGGCCCTGGGGACCCTGGGCTGAGGCCGCGGAGTGGGGGCGCGGCTGCATCTGCCCACACGGGGGCAGGCCCGTCGAGTGTCCGGGAGAGGCGCTCCTGGGGAGGGAAGGTACCCGGAGATTGGGCAGTGAGCTTCCGGGGGGGGGGGGGGGGTAGAATGTGAGGCCACGAAGGGCAGAGAAGGAAGGAAAGACCCAGCGGACCCCGCCCAGCAGGACTCAGGTGATGGCCCAAGGCTTGAGCAGCTGGGCCCCCGCGGCACCTGAGCGCCCCGAGCGCCGTCTGAACCGCCTGGCCCGCAGACCGGTCAGCAGAAACAGGGCCGCCTGGGAACGTTTGGTGAGGAGTAAGAGAGAAAGTTCACGTGAGTGTGGCCCTAGGGACCTCAGCCCATGAGGACGGAGTCTGACCCCACGTCCCTGTGAGCCGGTGACGGGCCCCTCTGGGCTCTATCCCTCGCGCTGGCCGCCCCGGGACGGCCCACGGTCAGGATGGCACCGGGGGGTCCCGAGCTGCCGCTCACGCATCTGTTCACCTTCCCCTGCAGGCGCACAGGAAACAAAAGATTGTGATTGCGCCATTTTACACGGGGCTCGCGTGTTACACTGATTAGCGATGCTAACTAATTCAGGTTAATTGGTTTTCAACTTCGTAGACTGGAGACAAAGCACAGGAGACTCAATTATATTGAGTAAAAATAGAATGGAATGTTATCAACCTTAACAAGGTGAAGTGTCACGTCAGCGCCAGAGGACGCCAGAGGTGAGGGAGCGGCCGGGGGCGCGCAAGTGCCACGCCGACGCCTCCGCGAGTGCGGGGGTGGGGGGTGGGGGAGGGGCGCTGCAGTGGGGTCAGATGCCCGGGAGAACGGAGCCAGAGCGGCGCCACACCCGCCCTGGGAGGGGCCCTGGCACAGGGCTGGTGCCGCCCGCCACAGTAGGGGGGACCCCCCCAAGTCCACCAAGATGTAGTGGCTTTCCCTTACGAAAGCGTGGAGGTGGCCACGGAGGAGCCGGAGTCACAGCCAGGTGGCTACCGCCAAGGAGCACGTCTAGGGGCGGGGAGGGGGGGGGCAGGGGTCTCTCTGCCCCCTCTCTTGTCCCCCTTCCCCTCTCCCTCCTCCCCCTCCCTCCTCTCTTTCCTCCCCCTCCTCACTTTTCTCCCTCCTCCCCTCCCCTCCCTCTTCCTGCTCATCTTCCTCCTCCCTCCTCTCCTCCCCCTCCTTCTCTCCTCTCTCCCTCCTCCTCCCCTCCCTCCTTCTCTCCTCTCTTCCTCCCCCTCCCCTCCCTCCTCCTCTCCTCTCTCCCTCCTCCTCCCTTCCTTCCTCCCCCTCCCCTCCCCTCCCTCTTCCACCTCATCTCCCTCCTCTCCTCCCTCCTCCCCCTCCCCTCCCTCTTCCCCCTCCCCTCCCTCTTCCACCTCCTCCCCCTCCTCTCCTCCCTCCTCCCCCTCCTCTCCTCCCTCCTCCCCCTCCTCTCCTCCCTCCTCCCCCTCCCCTCCCCACCCTTCCTCCGTTTCTCTCTCATCAGCCTTCCTGTACTATTTTATATTAAACACGTACACTTGTCACTTACATTGGAATTTAAAACATTTAAAGGTTTGCTAAGTAAGTAAACATTAGCAACTGGGTTACTTGAGAGAACAAGAGTTTTATTTTGAGTACTTGAGGGGCACTCAGTCATTAACGATTGGTACCGCCTCCCACCCAGTTCTTGCGGACTTGTTAAAGCGGCCGCCGTGTGTGCGGGGCCGCAGACGCTCTGACTTGAGTCAGGCAGTGACGGCCACTGGCCACCCGTGGAGGCGCTAACAGGTGTGGTCCCTGAGACGAGCCCCCAGTTCAGGCTTTTCATCTTCACGCTGGTGGCTGCTGTTCCCCTCCGGGCCCCAGCAACGAGTCTGATTTTGTAGAGTTTAAGTGGAGCTGTTTTTGCTGCATTAGCAGCATAAACGAAGCGATGAGGTGCATCGTGTGGAGTGCTGTGAGGGGTGAGCACGTTTCTGGCAGGAGGGCCGAGTCGGGCACAGGGTTTGAACAGCTTAACATGAAACCCCGCCCTGGGCCCCTCGGAAGGAGGGAAGAAAGGCACGTTCCCGTAATCGCTAGGTGGCAGCAGGCCGTGGGGGGTGGGGCTCCGGGGCCGGAGCCAGGAAGTCTTCAAGAAGAGGGGACATCTGAGACTGTCACCGAAGGACAGGCTGGCCTCACCGGGGCCAGCGGGGACAAGTGGGGGCAGGGGGAGCACAGAGACCCGCACCCGCAGGTTTGTCTGCAAAGGGGGTGGCTGGGAGGGCGGGTCCCACAGTCGGACGCCACCTGCAGGCTCGGTGCGGAGTCAAACCAGGCGTGAGAGGGAGGAGGACGCGTTTCCAGGAAAGCCCGTTCCTATTGGGCTGAGCTGCGACCGTGCACGTGTGACCGTGGGTAAGAAAGTCCAGGCTAGGAACGTGCGCGGGGAACCTGCCGAGCCTCGTGCGGTGTGGCGGCGTGGACGCGGTAAAGCCCTGTCCTCCCTGCTCACCGTTCCCGGAGCGAGAGTGCTGCTCGGGGGCAGGTGGAGTCGCATGGTCGTTGCTTTAATTGCAGAGATGTCTTTAGTCTTAAAAAAATTTTTTTAACGTTTCTTCGTTTTTGAGAGACTGAAAGTGCACCAGTGGGGGAGGGGCAGAGAGAGAGACACACACACAGAATCGGAAGGAGGCTCCAGGCTCCGAGCCATCAGCACAGAGCCGGACGCGGGGCTCCAACTCACCATCTGTGACATCATGACCCGAGCTGAAGTCGGACGCTCAACCGACTGGGCCCCCCAGTGCCCTAAGTTTATTTATTTATTTTGAGAGAGAGAGAAAGAGAAAGAGAGAGAGCATGAGCAGGGGAGGGGTAGAGAGAGAAGGAGAGAGAATCCCAAGCAGGTTCCACACTGTCAGTGCAGAGCCTGATGCGGGGCTGGATCTCACAAGCCCCGAGATCATGACCTGAGCCGAAGTCGGATGCTCAACCGACTGAGCCCCCCAGGTGCCCCTGATGTATTTAGTCTTTGAAAATTGAAGAGGTAGAAACTAACTCTGGAAAAGCCCTGTTCTGGTCGAGGAATCAGGACCCTGGAGCCAACCTGGGGCCGCAGCGCTGGGGCTGGTCTCAAAGGTGCCGCATTGACTCTGGGGTGCCTGGGACTTCGCCCGCCCCTAGAGTGGGATTCAGGAGGGACCCTGACGCGTCTGGGCCACCGGCCTCCTCTGGGGCCTCCCTCGGAACATCCGTGCGGTGTATCTCTCTAGCGTCTCGTGGGCCGGACTCTGCTGTGTGGCCCGCAAAGCTTGTACCACAAAACCAAGCCCGGTTTCACTGGCTGGCCGTCTTCCGTACTCCTCAGAGGAGGGGCTGCTGGGCTGGGACCCCAGGGCTGAGGGTGGGGCACACGGGGCCACACTGGTGTGCTGGACTCCTCTGCATCACCTTGCGTGCTTTTCCTGGATGCTCTTGTTTATTTCTCACGGAAACCGCAGGACATGGGAGCTGCTGCCGCTGACCGCGGACGGCTCTGGGGCTGCCTGGGGCCCTGGCCGGGGGCTGGGCAGGATCGGGGACCCTGGGGGGTGCCCTCCGGCGCTGGAGTCGCTGCGGTCCTGCTCAGCGGTCAGTCCACGGGCCCTCGGCTCTGCCAGTGAGAACAGCACCAACATTAAGCACAGGGAGGAAGGAGGCACCGTGCCAGGTAACACATCATCTGGGATTATTGCTTATTGCCTTCTTCATCCAGCTTGAAATGCCCACCAGCTGTGTGTCCTAACGTCTGGCTGGGTTACGGGTGCCAGGGACACAAGGCTGTCTGTCGGGTGCAGGAAGGCGTGTGTCCTGGGGAGGCAGGAGGGGCCCTACGGCACACACCGCTGTGTGGACGGGGCCAGGATTCATCCCGGTGGCCGGGGGTCCCGTGGGCCCGGCCGGTGGGCGGTGGGCCTTTGCTCGAGCACAGCGCTGTGGCCGGGGGTGAGACAGCCACTCCTCCTCCTCCACGACACCGGCAGGAGACGATGCCCCCGGAGAAAGCTGGGGTTTGTCAGCTGCAGAGGGAACAGGGTGAACTTGTCTCACTCCAGCTCTGCAGTCCTGTCGTCCTGAGGTTCAGGGTACCCCACGGGCTCAGGAGGGGCGACCCCTGCGGCTCAGAGATGCTGGCGCCCCCCCTCCCCCCACCAAGGCGGGCTGAGGGCTCTGGGGCTCTGACCTTCCCTCCGCAGGGCGACGCAATTCCTATTCCGGGGACATTTTTCACAATAAATCCAAGTCAGGCTCTGAGAGAATGGAAGTCCCCGGGGCACAAGGTTATGGGCACCTTGACAGCCTGGGGCGAAGTAAATCAGCAGAACGGATGACATTTTTCCAGATGGAAACCGAGTGCGGGTCTGTCTCCTCAGGAAGAGGAAGCCAGCGTCTAGCACAGCAGGTTGCTCGCGGAGGGAAGCTGCTGACGGGTCTGCCCTCAGAGGGGGCAGAGGTCGAGGCCGATGGCCGAGGGTCCTCGCGGGACGGGAGCCGGGGAGGGTCCGTGCGCCCCGAGCTCCTCGTGTGTGTTCACTTCATGCCACGTGTTGTCTCGTGGAGGCCGGGCCGGGTGGCGTGAACAGGTGATGGGGCGCTGGGCCGGGCGGGGGAGGGAGGGAGACCCGGGGGCAGAGGTCAGGGGAGAGAGGCTGAGACACCTCCCCGGGTTCCTTGTTTGACGGGGAAGCGCTGATCAGGCGCCTGTGTCCGCAGGGAGCAGCACTTCCGTTGCCTGGTGCTGCTGGCCCCTCGTGAAACCGAGGGGGTTACCGTCGTCCCCACCTTGGCTGGGGGCTCAGAGAGGCTTGCGCAGGTGCCCACGGCCACGCACAAGAACGGTGTTGTCCGGCCTCCACGCGGCAGCGGACCCCAGAGTCTCTACCGCCTCCCCTCTAAGCTCCCCGGGGGCAGGTCACGCGTCTTGGTCACCGTGTCCTCCCCTGTCCAGCTGAGTGGCCACAGGGAAGCGTCCAGAAACGTCTGGATGAATGAGTGAGCCCACGTCATCCCGAGGATACCTTTACCGACAACAGCCTCCGTTCATCGATGGCCGCTGGCCCGTTGGCGCCCCAGCGGCCCTGTGAGGTGTGGGGACACCCGGGCTCGCGGGGGATTGTCAGCGCGTTCCAGGTCGCGCCGCTGGTGGAGCTGGGAATGGAGCCCACGGGGCTCTGACCTCTGTCCTCGCGGGAGCCGTCCCAGGGCTGAGTCCGCGTGAAGGAGCCTGTCCTCAGCTGTCTTCAGGTGCACGTCAGTGGGAGACGAGGACCCTGTGGGAAGGTGGAGGCGTGGAGGCTGGTCTGCTGGGGGGGGTGTCTGTCCTGTTCCCGGTGCCCAGGCCCCCCTCCCTTCTCCACGTGGAGAACCTGGCCCAGGCCTTGGGGCTCCCAGACCAGCAGAAAGCGTGGCCGTGGCGCTGTGCCGGTTCGGGTCTCCGTCCTGAGGGGCCTGGCTGCCGTGTCACAGGCCCAGCACGTCCGTCTGGAGGAGGACCCAGGGAACGGCCCCACACGGGCAGGGGAAGCGCTGGCGTCCGGAGCGGAACGGCCGCCGTCAGCACCGCACACATGGGGGGAGCCGTCCCTGACCTGCTGCCTGGACCCCGCGTGCTGGAGGGCTGTCCTGTGAGCCCTGCCCAGAGTCCCCACCCCCAGGGTCTCGGGGCAGCCTGGGCTCCCGTGTCCGGCCGCTGTGTGTTGCCGTGGTGTGTGACGGACGGCTCGGCCCACCCGCCTGGGGCCGAAAGCGCAGATGGCGGGCGGCCATCGGGGCAGAATCTCGAGGGCCGCAGGCACAGCGTCCGGGGCCGTGGCCGAGGCGAGCGGTGCACAGCCGTGTCTGAGTCTGGGTGCGGCCTGTTGTGGTTTCAGAGGTGCGGGCAGGTTAGCAGGCATCTGGGATCCTGGGAGGAGAACGGGACGCATCCGTCCTGCTGACACCAAAGAGTCACCACGGGGCAAGAGGAGAGGCAGGGGGCGCCTGGGTGGCTCAGTCAGTTGAGCGTTTGACTTCTGCTCAGGTCCTGATCTCACACTCCGTGAGTTCGAGCCCCGCGTCGGGCTCTGTGCCGACGGCTCGGAGCCTGGCGCCTGCTTCCGATTCTGTGTCTCCCTCTCCCTTGCCCCTCCCCTGCTCATGCTCTGTCTCTCTCTGTCTCAAAAATAAACAAACATTGAAAACATTTAAAAAGAAAGAAAAGAGGCTTCCAGGTGCTGTTCAGCGTGGGGCGGGTGGCTCCAGGCGGTGGCGGGAGAGTACCCGTGAGCGAATGAACACTGGCGAACACCCAGAGACCGACACGGCCCGGGAGCCGTGGGCCAGCGTGTGCACTCGCATCCGGGCAGCGGCCGGGGGAGCAAGGTGGAGAGGACTCGGTTCCCTCTCCAGTGCTTCGTGTTGCTGGAAGGACATGTGGTTGGGCCCGGCCCTGGCTCCACCGGGTTAGAGGCTGTGTGACGTGCCATTCGTGGTCCCAGGCTCCCGGGAGCACCGTGAGCTCCCAGATCGGGCCGTCCTCCTCTGTTCGGCGCCCCTGTGAGTCCCACACCCGGGCTCTTCCAGCCTACACACAACCTCCATGTGGACAGAGCTCCTCCCTCTGTAACTTATGGGACTGCGTCCGCCCGTCCCAGGCACGCTTCCCGCGGCACAAAGCCACCTCCTCCTCGCGGCTGGGCGCACAGCTGGACACAGAGCTGGAAGGAGCTCGCGCTCAGGTCGTCCGGAGCATATGATCCAAGGAGATGACACAGGTGACAGGGAAGCGGGCCACTCTCTCTTCGTGCCTCGCCTCTAACACCTGTCAACGACCACCCGTCATCCCTCCAGACCCCCAGATGTCGCTGCTACCTCTTGGAGATGTGCTGCCCCGGCCCCTGGGCTCAGCATTGCCCCCACCACTCCTCCCGTGCACGGAGTGCGAGCAGGGGAGGGGCAGAGAGAGAGGGAGACACAGAATCCAAAGCGGGCTCTGGGCTCCCAGCTGTCAGCACAGAGCCCGACGCGGGGCTCGAACTCACAGACTTCGGGATCATGAAAGAAGCCAAAGTCGGACGCTTAACTGACTGAGCCCCCCAGATGCCCCAGGGTAAAGACTTAGGTGTGCAATTGCTGGCCATACAGTCACTATATGCATAATAGTTTCAGAAGCTGCCGGAATGTGTCTGAAGCGGCTGCACCATCCGTGTTCCCGCCAGCCCTATGTGACTGTCCAATTGTCCCGTGCCCTCGACAACTTGTTATTTTCCCTGTTTTGAGTAACAGCTATCCCGGGGGGTGAGCCGTGGTTTCTCACCGTGGGTTGGTTCACATTTCTCTGCTGGCTGGTGACGGTGACGATCCCTTCGGGTGCTCATCGGCCATTTGCCAGGCTTCCTTGGTCAGATTTCTTTTTTTAAAGTCCTGGGAACTTGCACGAAAAGGCCCTTCACAGACGCGCCATGGTGAGGTTTCCCGATGGAGAGCCGATGAAGAGCTGGCTCCTTCTTTGCGCGTGGCTCCGCGGCGGCCGCTGGCAGGCTGCCGTCCCCACGTGGGGCTCCATCTGGCAGCTGGAGCGGGTGGTGCGACAGCCGGGACGCTTCACCGTCCTTTAACGTGAGAGAAGGCAGCGGTGGGCTTGGCCGTGCGTGTCCCTCCAGCCTGGGCGCATAGCGGTCGTTCTCACACGCCGCGGCCCTCGCTCGTAGGCCGGCACGGTAGCTGGGGTTCTCACCGGTTTTGCGCAGGAGGAAACCGAAGCCGGTCCGAGATTGCCCCGAACCGGTGGCGGGCCCGGGGCCTGACCTCGGGCCTCCGCTCTGTCACGGCGTGTGTCCGGAGGCCCCGTAAGAGCAGGATTCAGAGAGCACGAGGTTCTGCCGTGAGACCCGGCCTTCTTGTCCTTTTCCTTTCTGCGAGTCTGTTCGTCACAGTAGAGTGCACACAACAGAACTCCCCCCTCTACCCATTTTTGGACGCACGGTTTGGCGGAGCGAGCACGTTCACACTGCTGTGCAGCCGACATCACCAGCTTCCGCCTGACCCTTCGTGCTGCAGAACTGAAGCTTGGTCCCCACCAAACGTGGCCTCCCCGAAGCCCCTCCCCCAGCCCCAGCCACCACCATCTACTTTGTGCCTCGATGAATCTGACCGCTCTGGGTACCTCCTGTGAGGAGAATTATACCGCATTTGTCTTCTTGCGGAAGGTTTGTCTCCCTTACTGTGCTGTCTGGAAGGTTCATCCATATTGGAGCAGGTGTCAGAATTTCCTTCCTTTTTAAGGCTGAGTAATACTCCATCGTACGGACGGGCCACATTTCCTTTATTCCTTTACTTCCACAACGGGCACTGGGGTTGCCTCCAGTTTCGCCATTAAAAAATTTTTTTTTTTAATGCTTATTTATTTTTGAGAGAGACAGAGCGTGAGTGGGGGAGGGGCAGAGAGAGAGGGAGACACAGAATCCGAAGCCGGCTCCAGGCTCCGAGCCATCAGCCCAGAGCCCGACGTGGGGCTCGAACCCACGGACCGCGAGATCGTGACCTGAGCCGAAGTCGGAAGCTCAACCGACTGAGCCACCCAGGCGCCCCTCGCTATTGTTAATAACGCCGGCGTGAACGCTGCTGTGCCAGTGTCTCTTCAAGACCCCACCTTCCGTTCTTTGAAGTACACTTGCTGCGTGGATGGTGGCGTCTCTGTGTTTATTTTCTCCGGGAACTTCCATACTTTTCCACAGAGGCTGCACCACCTTATGTGCCCACCTGCAGTGCACAGGGGAAACAGACCTGGCGTCCTTTTTAAGGGTGGAATTAAGGAGGTCCACATTTCCAGTTAGAAAATCAAGAAGCCATGGGGATAAAAAATACAGCATAGGAAACACAGGCAGTAATATTGTGATAACGTCGTGTAATGACGGATGGCAGCTAGGCTCACCGTGCGGGATGCTGGGGATTGTGTGCAGTTGTGCGATCCCCGTACGTCCGCCTGAAACTAACATGACCCTGTGCATCCACTCTGTGAAAGCCACCGCACCAGAGTGGAGACAGGCCACATCCCGGGAGTTCAGGTGGCAGGATCCCGAGCCTGACATCAGCCAGGAGCACGGGGGCTCCCTGCCGTCGGTCGATCCCTGTGTTCCTGGCGTGGCCTGGCAGGGTCATGCAGACTTCTATGCCCAGCCACCTCTGATCTGGTCACCGTGTAGAGCACAGTTTAGTCCGCACGTGGCCGATCCTGTAGACGCCTGCCCCGTGTCTGCCTCCCCCTTTTTGCATCCTAACACCGCTGCGCTTTTGTTCACACTTACGGCCAGAGATGTGTTTACTGGCCCCGGGTGCTGGGGGAGGCGCTGGGGGAGGCGCTGGGGGGGGGGGCAGGGAGGACAAAGGGCCCCCAGGTGCGGAGGGTGGATTAGTGTGGCTGAAATTAGAATCTCAGAGTCTGGTCTGGACACTCGTTCACCGCCCAGGACGGGGAGCCGGCAGCCCAGGGCAGAGCGAGTGAGTCCCCCCTTCCTGGGAAGGAGGCCAGTTAGAGCCGCCCCGCGGGGCCGGGGCCTGACGCCCCTCGCCAAGGACGCCGTGTTATCTGTGTATTTGGAAGGAAAGGAGGGTTAAAATACCTCTTTGTCTACTGAGGACCAGGTCCGTCGTGAATCATTTCTCCTTCCTTCCGTTTAGGAAGAGAGACGGGCCCTGTGCCAGCCAGTACGTTCCCAGGCCAGGCAGGTGCAGAACTCCCTGAGACGCTGTGACACGCTGCATTGCTCGTTTAATTTAAGGCTTAAACAGCTCCAAGAAATGCGTAGAAGCCTATGCATCACCGCGGAGGACTTCATCGGAGGTGGGTGTCACTGGGCCTGCTGGCTGACACCCGCAGCAAGCTGGAGTCATTCTGGGGGACCACACGAGGCTGTGCGTGCCCTTGACACCGGGTGCAGAGAGGGCGTGGCTTAAAGAGGCGGTTGTCCGATTGTCATTTGACTGTTTTTCTCTCTAGTTTCCACTTTACTGGTTTAACGAGTCCCCACGATACTCGGCTCCAACCCGGGCGCACATTTTGGATTGCTGACGAGGCTCAGAACACGCGCGTGCCCCAGTGTTTCACACCGACAGGCAGAGACACACGGGGTGGTCCTTCTCACGGGCCCTCCTCCTCCTGCACCCGCCTGGGGCCTGCGGGCCCGGCAGCCCCGGGTGCCCTGCACGCGCCCTGCTGCCTCCCTGGGACCCCTGCGGCCACCTGCCAGCAGCCGACTTGCTGAGCTAGGATTTCCTGTGTTGGAAACAGGAAAAATAAAAAATGTAAGCAGTAGGGGGGCGGGGGGAAGAAGGGGGTTGCATTTATCGTCAAGATTTCTGGGTGAGGGTGTTTCCCCCAGACTCCTCTGGTTACGCAGAGACCTGGTGAGCAGATCAGTGTGCCCTGAGCAGGCCCCTCAAGTGCAACCCAGCTCTGACCTTCCGCAGAGACCCCCTTCTTCCCATTATTGATTCTTTAATGGCATCTAATGATGATGTAAGGAGGCTGCCGGCCGGGCCCTTCAGTGCCATCGATCACTTGTTAAGGATCGGAGAGGCACGCCCATCTGCGTACCACCAACCCGACATCCCTGGAGGATCCTGCGCTGCCCCAGGACCCCTCCACCGCGTCCGCCCTGCCCCCTCCGCCTGCCCCCCCCCCCCAGTCTTCCTGGCCCTGCCCCCTCTGCCTGGGATCCCTCGTCCCTCTGGCCCTGCCCCCTCTGCCCGGGCCCCCCTAGTCCTTCTGTCCCTGCTCCCTCTGTCCGGGGGGGTCCCCCGGGACTGCTCCCTCCTCCCCCCGCCCCAGTCTTCCCAGCCCTGTCCCCTCTGCCCGGGGTCCCCCCAGTCCCTCTGGCCCTGCCCCCTCCACCCGGGTCCCCCTAGTCCTTCCGGCCCTGCTCCCTCGGCCCGGTCCCCCCTCCCAGTCCCTCCGGCCCTGCCCCCTCCCTCCCTCACATGCTGTGTCTCTCTTGTGTCCCGCTGGCAGGCCTGCGTGCCAGCTCTCCGTACCTGAAGCACACATCTCACCCCCCCCCATCTGTCTAAATCCTACCTGTACTCTCAAGACACATCTCAAATATCATTTCAAATGTCAAATAACAGAGTGATCTTTAAAAAATATAAATCAGATCATGTCATTCTCGTGTTTAAAATCTTTAATGGTTCCGACTGCCCTTTCCACACAGCCGGAGGGCACCCTGCACCAGGCCCACAGCCCCCGCTTGGGTGCCCGGTGTGCTGGCTGCCTTCAGCCCCCAGGCCAGGCCTGGCTCATACAGACCGGGGGGCTGGACCCTTGGTGCCCTTCGCCAGGAACGTCTTCCCGGCTTCCGCCTGGCCTGTGTCGCAGCCGGATCCTTGTCCAAGTGCACGGAACCTGGGGGACCCCGGCCCTGAGTGCCCACGCAGGGTAGCTGCTGCGGCGTGCACACAGCGGCCCCAGTCCCCACCTGTGGAGGTGACGTGTGGCCCAAGGGGCCTCGCAGAGGCAATGGACGGTGCAGGCGGCGAGAGCAGAGGTGAGGCGGCTGCCCCCAAGGGAGTTGTGTGTTCTGGAAAGTGGGAAGGGGCAGGTGGGTCAGAGAGGCCGTGGGAAGGGCTCACCCTGCCTTGCTGCCTTGCAGGATGTGGCAGGGGAGGGGCCACCTGCCAGGGATGCAGGTGGCTCCAGGAGCCGGGAGCGGCCCTCAGCCCCGCAACCCTCTGGCAGGGGACGGTGGTCCCAGGGCAGCAGCTGGCCCACAGTGGGGCTTAGCCTGGGGCCTGCCTCACATTTCTGACCCCTTCACCCCAAGGTGACACATTCTGTGGTTCAGCTGCTCCATTTGTGGTAATTGATTAGGGCAGCAACAGAAAACCAGGAGGGACCTGTTCGTCCCTGACCACACCACGCAATTCTGTTTTCTCTGAGGCTCTTGCCCTCTGAAGTGCACTCATTTTGTCTTGTCCCTTGTCTGTCTCCAGAGCCTACACCCCCAGCTGACCTGTGAACTTGGCAGGCATGCCCCCCCACTCACCCTGTGGGCACAGGTGGGCGGGGGGGTGAGTAGCAGGGGTGGGAGGGCAGCAGGGGTGGAGGGGGAGGAGGGCTGGGGGGGGAGCAGGTGCAGGGGGAGGGGAGGCATGGGGAAGGAGCAGCAGGTGCAGGGGAGAGGGGAGGCCTGGGGGGGGAGGCAGCAGGTGCACCGGGATGGGGGGGGAAGCATCAGGTGTGGGGGTGCTGGGGGACAGCAGGTGCGGGGGCCAGGGGTGGAAGCAGCAGGTGTGGGGGGAGCAGAGGTGTGGTGGGGAGCAGCAGGTGCAGGGGGAGGGGGGCTGGGGGGAGCAGCAGGTGTGGGGGGGAGGGGGGCTGGGGGGGAGCAACAGGTGTGGGGGGGGATGGGGGCTGGGGGTGAGCAACAGGTGTGGGGGGGAGGGGGGCTGGGGGGGAGCCGAAGGTGCAGGGGACGGGGGGGGGGGCGGGGGGGAGCAGAAGGTACAGGGGGAGGGGGCTGGGGGAGCAGCAGGTGTGGGGGGCAAGGGGGAGCAGCAGGTGCAGGGGGGAGGGGGCTGCGGGGAGCAGCAGGTGCGGGGGGGCTGGAGGGGAAGCAGGTGGGGGGGCTGGGGGGGAAGCAGAAGGTGCAGGGGACAAGGGGGCAGGGGGAGCAGCAGGTGTGGGGGGAGGGGGGCAGGGGGGAGCAGAAGGTGCAGGGGGGAGGGGTCCGGGGGGATCTGCAGGTGCTGCGGAGGAGCACACACTGATTTCACAGTATTTTTGTAATAAAAGTGATTTGCTCATGAATAAATGTGTATGATTTGTTGAACCTCTTTAGGCCATCCCGACTAAATGAAATCACAAAAAGCATCTGTGGTTTTGTCGTTGATCCTTTCAGAGATGCCACCCCTCGTCCAGGGGCCACTCTGTGAGCTGCCCCGTGGACAGGGAGGGGGACTGGACTCTGCAGCCCGGCCCACCCCTGCGTGCCCATGGGCCAGCCCTTTCACCCCTGGTGGGCAGGTGCCCCGCTGACCGCTGTGCCCAGGACACCTCGTCCCGTGCTCATCTCGTGCAGGCGCCGGTCCCGGGGCCCCGGCTGGGTCTTGGTCGTCTGAGCTCTTTCCTTCCTCCCTGGGGACCAGTACCTGCCGGCCGGGCAGGCTGCGGGCAGCCGGATGCGGCTCCGGCAGGGGGACGTGGCCTCCCCGGACCGGCGGCTGCGGGCCTGCTGGGGCGGCGGCATGGCCGGGCATGTGGCCGCCTCCTGGGAGCCCTCCCCGGCCTCCCAGGCCCGCGGGCCTCGCCCACGTTTCTCCGCAGCCCCCTGGGTTCTCTCTTCCTGCCGTCTCAGCCGCCGCGGGATCATCTCAGGGACGGAGTGATGTCTGCTCTCTGGATGGTCTCCACGGGACTGGAGCAAGCAGATGGGTTGGGATTTAGGAGAGACAGTTCGATGCCGTGTGCCGAACAGAGCGCTATTTCTTCCTGGGAAATGCTTGCTGTCACGTAAACACCAGCAAATCAAAAACCGATTCTGCAGGGGGATGATTTTTGCCTTCCAAAAGATGAAATTACAAAAGCTAAGAAACAATGTGCACTCTGAGGAAAAACCCAAATAAAATGACTCTGCACGCTGTGTATATTTTATGTGTGTTCTGCATCGCGTGAGCGTATATGCGAAGGTAATTACGGGCACGGTGGCAGGTGGCAGGCCCAAAAGCGCCCATTTTGCTTGCTGACGTCTCAGCGTCTGCCACGAAGCTCCACGGAGAACAGCAGCTGCCCGCGAGCCTCTGTCTGGGGCTGGCGTCTCCTCGAGTCCGCGCGCGGGTGGCAGGGCGTTTGAACCCGTGTCTATGACCTTACGGCCCGAAGGCTTTCCACCCGGTGAGGACGGGTTAAGGATGCCGGCTTTCTTTTGAGCGGAGCCCTGGCGCTGGCCTGACCGCTGCGCGGAGCTCCGGCCCTCACTTATCTTCATCACTGGGGACTCAGCCTGCTTTCCAATAAATCACACCCCGGACAGCAGCCCACGGATGTGGGCCCTTATTTCTTCTCCACCGCTGATAACAACAGACAATTGATTTCCTGTCCAAAGCTGGGTTCTCCGGCGAAATTAAAAGAGTCATGTCTCGAGGCAAATAATATTGTAATCTCGCTCAACCCGCGTCTCCAGCGCGACCGAGCGTTTTATGCTTCTGGTCGTCCCGAAACCCGGGAGAGCCCTTCAGCTCCCCTCTGCCTGTTTGTACGCCCCTGCTCCTGTAATTCAGGGGTGAGCCTCTCGAGCCCTGTGCACAACCCGCACACCCTCCCTCGCCCACCCGCACAACCTTTCTCGGACCGCACGCCCTCCCTCTCTCCCTGCACAGCCTGCCCTCTGATCCGCATGCCCTCCCTCGCTCACCTGTACACTCTCTCCCCGACCTCACGCCCTCCCTGTCTGACCTGCAAACCCCGCTCACCTGTGCAGCCCCCCTCCCACGTACGGCCTCTCCGACCCGCACGCCCTCCTCACTCAGGAGAGTCGGCAGGAGCACTGCGTGGGGGCACTGGTGGATTTTACAGGTGAAGAGGTTCAATAAATACACGGAATTCGGCCAAGCCCGGACCTTCGGATGCCGGTGGAAGAGGAAGAAAGGAAGCTTGGCCTTCTTGTCCCAGCGCTTTGACCCCAGGACGCACGCCCGTCCCCCCTCTGTCCCACCGCCCCCTGGGGTGCACCCTGCACACCTCTGTTTGGCCTCGGGACAGCGCCCGGCCCGCCTGGTCCCAGCCGGTGGCGGGAGTGAAGGCGTCCGTCATCCACGAGGGCTGCCTCCGCTCCCACGGTCCCGGGACCTCCCACGGACACAGGCCCCGATGGAGACGGAGAGGCCCCTGATGGATCCGGCAGGGGTGCGGGAGGGCGGTGTGTCTGGGCGGGGCTGGGGGCGCCGGGGCTCGGGAGCGTGGGCTTCCTCCCGCCACCCCCCCGGACCGCGTGCTCGGCCCGCCTTTCCAGCACGTGTGTCTTCGGGACCGTTGTGATGAGATAGCGCCCGGGAGCCTGTGTCGCGCGCTCAGCTGGTTGTACGCTCACGTCTCCAGGCGCCCTGGCAGGGGGGAAACGCAGGGGGGAGGCGCGCGAGGGAGGAGGCACCGGAAGCACAGCGTTCCCACTCGCGTGTTTTGCGAGGGACGGACCGTTGACGGTCGCTACTGTCTGGTGATTTTTAAAAACTCCCGCGAGTCCTGCCCGAGGGCAAGGCCCGCTGCGCCGTCCCGGGCCCGACGGCGTCCGCACGGCGCGCTCTCGGTCGCTCGCGCGTCTGCGTGACTCGGGGGTCAGCCTCTCGCGAGAGAAACCACAGAGGCGCTGGATGGGGTGGCGGCGGCGGGCCGACTCCTCGGAGGGACCGCGCTCGGGTGGAGCCGGCCGCCTTCTGTGGCGGTTCTTCCCGAGCCACGCGGTGTCCTCCGCGTGGACGGAGGCGTGGGCCTCGCCGTCGGTGCCGATTTTGTAGCCGTGATGAGGACACGCTGTTCCTTCGAAAATGTTGCTTAATGTGAAAAAAAAAAAAATGACGTTTATTGGAGACCTTCTGTTTTCTGAAGGTGCCTGTAAAGACCGAGAGTGTCGGAATTCCTGATCTGCTGCCGGCCGCGACGGTCGCCTCGACCTGCTTGTGTTCCCGGCGGCTGAGCTCCGCGGCCGGGTCCGGGGCTTGAAAATTGCTGCCTCTCCTGGTTCCCAGAGCTTTGAATGTCTCATCCTACAGCTTCTGTCCCACTCTTCCTCCCTCCCCCCCCCGCCCCCCACCCCGTCTCTCTCTCACCCCATCTCCCTCCCCCCTCTGTCCCCCCTCCCCCCTCTCTCACCCCATCTCCCTCCCCCCTCTCTGTCTCCCTCCCCTCTCTCTCCCCTCCTTCTGTCTCTCCCCACCCTCGTCTGTCTCTCCCCCCTTTCTCTCCCTCCCCTCTCTCTGTCTCTTTCAACACCCCCCCCCGCCGTCTCCCTCCCCTCCCTCCGTCTCTCTCCCCCCTTCTGTCTCCCTCCCCTCTCTCCCCTCCGTCTGTCCCCCCTCCCCCCTTTCTCCCTCCCCCCTCTCTGTCTCCCTCCCCTCTCTCTCCCCCTCCCCCCCTCTGTCTCTCTTCCCCCTTCTGTCTCCCTCCCCCCTCTCTGTCTCCCCCTCCCCCCCTCTCCCCTCCGTCTCTCTCCCCCCTTTCTCCCTCCCCTCTCTCTGTCTCTTTCAACCCCCCCATCTCCCTCCCCTCCCTCCGTCTCTCTCCCCCCTTCTGTCTCCCTCCCCTCTCTCTGTCTCCCTCCCCTCTCTCTGTCTCCCTGTCCCCTCCCTCCATCTCCCTCCCTGCCCTCTGTCTCTCTTTCCACCCCCACCCCCCATCTCTGCCAGGTTAGAAACACTTTACTGCCCCGTGACCACAGATCAGTCTACACTTTGCACCAGTCACTTGGTGACTGTATTTTGCAGCTTAACTTTGTGTCGCCTCCACCCCTTAAATGGGCGTGTGGCGTGAACCTGTGTCTCATTCACAGTCCCCCCCAGTTACCTGACTTCCCTCACCTTTTCTTTCTTTTACCTGATAAATTCTCACGTGGAGCGTACGTCCTCCGGGAGGGGCTCTGAATACATTACCTTACTTAACCCTCACAAAACACCTGTTAGGTAGGTACTATATCCTCATTTTACTGATGAAATTAAAGCCAAGACGAGTTAAGTGACTTGTGCCACATCCCACGGCTGCCTTTTCTTGCTTTTCATTTTGGTATGTAAATAATTCTACTGCAGTTTTGCATGATTTGCACTAACTTTACACGTCGGTTTGGTGAGACGTGCACCTCTTCTAGTGTTGATCTTCCGATATGGAACATGCTGCCTTCATTCATGGGTTCAGATCTGTTCTTCCAGCACCCCCTTGGCCTGTGGCTTTAATCGCTGGAGGCTGGCATAGGTTTTGTAAGGTAAACTTCTACATATTCAATTTTGCTGTTCGGAATAGGATTCCTTTTTCACGGGGGCTCTGTTAACACTGGCATGTAGGAAAAGTATTGCGTTTTAGGTTTGTGTTAATGGAATTTTATAAATTCTTGTATTCTCAGATTCTTTTTTCTTTTGGGTAGGCATGTTTGAATTGTGTCAGCTTTGCCCCTCCCTTCCTGCTAGATAGATCCCTAGCCCTTTTTCTTATTTTGCTGTGGGGGTCGGGGAGTGCCACCCCTGACGTACTGCTGGGTATTTATTCCCTATCAGCTTGTGGTTTGAGTGGATATTTTTCTGAAGTTTATTTATTTATGTTGAGACAGAGAGAGAGAGAGAGAGAGAGAGAGAGAGGGAGAGAAACCCAACAAGGCTCCATGCTGTCAGCACTCAGCCCGACTTGGGCTCAAACTCACACACCGTGAGATCAAGACCTGAGCTGAAACAGAGAGTCGGACGCGTAACCAACTGAGCTGCCCGGGTGCCCCTTGAGTAGATTTTTTTAATCATGTTTAATCAGTCTTGTTTATTAAGAAGGTTTTGCGAATGTCTTTCCAGCATTTATCCACGTGCATGTAGGGCTTTCCTCTGTTGGTTTCTGCTGGCGGTGAGTAGACGCGACGTTTGCCGTGTTGCAGACTCCTGCCTGGGTTTTGGCGTGCGTGCACGTGCCCGGTCTCTAATGCGCCGCCATGGCACTCATGGGTCATTTCTACATCTGTATTCATAAAGGACACCTGCCCGGAGCTTCCTTTCCAACCTGTCCTTGCTCGGGTCTCCAGGATATGCGTGTTCTGTGAAATGAATTCCTGGGATGCGGCTTTGTGTGCTCTCTGGGAACGTTTATCTGGCATGGAAGTGATCTGCTCCATGACCATCTGGAAGCCTGGCCTGTGAACTCTCTGGGCCTGGGACCCTGTGGAAGACAATTCTTGAATAACATTTTCAATGTCATACACAGCTTTTTCTCTATCGCTTATTGATTTAATTATGGGACCCGTTTTCCTAGCGAAGAGAAAAACATATATTGCCTAAATATCAGCATCAAGAATGAAATGTATTTATTGATCTTCCCTAGATAAATCGAGGAAACTGGCACATTTATATTCTTTTACCTCTCCGTCCGTCTTCTGCGTGTTTTCTCCTTACGTGGTCGCTAGGCCGATATTTGTGTATATTCAGTGCTCTCTCGGTCAAGAATTACACATGACGGGTGCATCTAATTTGAACAGTTATTCAAATTTGTGTGATGATGTGGTTTTAATACTGCTTGCCAGTCTTTTATGCCATGACTTCCGATTTTTGAGGGACTTTTCCTCTCTTTGCTGATGACCTAGACTTCATTCCTGGGTAAATGCGAGTGGCTGTGGCTTCTGAAGCCTTAGCTAGGGATCAAATTGGGGTCACAAGTGTCCTTTTAAGCTGATGCCTCTGCCTCATTGTTCTCTAGCATTTGTGGTTGCGAAAGGAAAGGTGAGGCCTGATAAGACCTGACCGATACTTATTTGTAAAAGAAACGTGTTTTTCCTGCTGGCTCTTTAAAGGGGCTTCATCCAAAAAATTAAAAACAGTTGCCCGGTTTGACTCAGGTGTTGGAATCTTACCGTCAATTTTAACTGGTACACGCGGTGTCTACTGAGTGGCCTGATTGTCTGCTCAAGGACACTTTCTTCCTGTGTGGCTTCCCCGTGGCGCTTCTGTGTTGTGATCTCTACCGCGTGGGTCCTGTGTGTGTGTCCGCCCTCACTGCCCTTGCTGCTTTGCCCTGCACCCCTGCATCATGGGCTGGCCTCCCAAGCCTTTGTCCCATGGCATCTCTTTGGTTTTTCTGCAGAGTAATTTGTGTCTGGTCCTACTTCTGGACTCATTTTTAAAGTATTTTTGATGCATTAGTCACTGCTGTAAATGATTGCCTTAACTAAGCCTGCTCCTGTCCTCTATCAGTTTGGTATCTTATTAGCTCATATTTCAGTCCCTATTTTCTAGAGCCCGTGCCTTCTTTTTTTTTTTAATTTAATTTTTTATTTTTTAAAATTTACATCCAAATTAGTTAGCATATAGTGCAGCAGTGATTTCAGGAGTAGATTCCTTAGTGCCCCTGACCCATTTAGCCTATCCCCCTTCCCACAACCCCTCCCGTAACAGTGTCTTCTGTTTTGTCCCCCTCCCTGTTTTTATATTATTGTTTCCCTTCCCTTATGTTCATCTGTTCTGTGTCTTAAAGTTCTCATATGAGTGAAGTCAGATGATATTTGTCTTTCTCTAACTGATTAATTTCACTTAGCATAATACCCTCCAGTTCCATCCACGTAGTTGCAAATGGCAAGAATTTCGTTCTTTTTGATTGCCGAGTAATACTCCATTGTATATATAGACCACATCTTCCTTATCCATGCATCCATCGAGGGACACTTGGGCTCTTTCCATACTTTGGCTACTGTTGATACGGCTGCTATAATCATGGGTGTGCGTGTGTCCCTTTGAAACAGCACACCTGTATCCCTTGGGTAAATGCCTAGTAGTGCAATTGCTGGGTCACAGGGTGGTTCTATTTTTAGTTTTTTGAGGAACCTCCATACCGTTTTCCCGAGTGGCTGCACCAGCTTGCATTCCCACCAACAATGCAAAAGAGATCCTCTTTCTCCGCATCCTCACCAACATCTGTTGTTGCCTGAGTTGTTAATGTTAGCCATTCTGACAGGTGTGAGGTAAGGTGTGGTTTTGATTTGTGTTTCCCTGATGATGAGTGATGTGGAGCATTTTTTCATGTGTCAGTTGGCCATCTGGATGTCTTCCTTGGAGAAGTGTCTATTCATGTCTTTTGCCCATTTCTTCACTGGATTATTTGTTTTTTGGGTGTTGAGTTTGAGAAGTTCTTCATAGATTTTGATACTAACCCTTTATCTGATATGTCGTTTGCAAATATCTTCTCCCATTCTGTCGGTTGCCTTTTAGTTTTGCTGATTGTTTCCTTCACTGTACGGAAGCTTTTTATTTTGATGAGGTCCCAGTAATCCATTTTTGCTTTTGTTTCCCTTGCCTCCAGAGACGTGTTGAGTAAGAAGTTCCTGTGGCCAAGGTCAAAGAGGTTTTTACCTGCTTTCTCCTCAAGGATTTTGATGGCTTCCTGTCTTACATGGAGGTCTTTCATCCATTTTGAGTTTATTTTTGTGTCTGGTGTAAGAAAGCCGTCCAGGTTCATTTGTCTGCATGTCGCTGTCCAGTTTTCCCAGCACCACTTGCTGAAGAGACTGTCTTTATTCCATGGGATATTCTTTCCTGCTTTGTCAAAGATTAGTTGGCCATACGTTTGTGGGTCCATTTCTGGGTTCTCTATTCTGTTCCATTGATCTGAGTGTCTGTTCTTGTGCCAGTACCGTACTGTCTTGATGATGACAGCTTTGTAGTGTAGCTTGAGGTCTGGGATTGTGATGCCTCCTGCTTTGGTTTTCTTTTTCAAGATCGCTTTGGCTATTCGGGGTCTTTTCTGGTTCCATACAAATTTTAGGATTATTTGTTCTAGCTCTGTGAAGAATGCTGGTGTTATTTTGATACGGATTGAATTGAATATGTAGATTGCTTTGGGTAGTATCGACATTGTAACAATATTTGTTCTTCCTATCCAGGAGCATGGAAATTGTTTCCATTTTCTTGTGTCTTCTTCAATTTCTTTCATAAGCTTTCTATAGTTTTCAGTGTATAGATTTTTCACCTCTTTGGTTAGATTTATTCATAGGTATTTTAATGGTTTTGTGCAATTGTAAATGGGATCACTTCCTTGATTTCTCTTTCTGTTGCTTCATTACTGGTGTATAGGAATGCGACCGATTTCTGTGCATTGATTTTATATCCTGCGACTTTGCTGAATTCATGAATCAATTCTAGCCGTTTTTGGTGGAATCTTTTGGGTTTTCCATATAGAGTATCATGTCATCTGCGAAGAGTGAAAGTTTAACCTCCTCCTGGCCGATTTGGATGCCTTTTGTTTCTTTGTGTTGTCTGATTGCAGAGGCTAAGGCTTCCAATACTAGGTTGAATAACAGTGGTGAGAGTGGACATCCCTGTGTTGTTCGTGACCTTAGGGGGAAAGCTGTCAGTTTTTCCCCATTGAGGATGATGTTAGCGTTGGGTCGTTCATATATGGCTTTTATGGTCTCGAGGTATGCTCCTTCTATCCCTACTTCCTTGAGGGTTTTTATCCAGAAAGGATGCTGTATTTTGTCAAATGCTTTCTCTGCATCTATTGAGAGGGTCATATGGTTCTTGTCCTTTCTTTTATTGGTGTGATGAATCATGTTAATTGTTTTGCAGATATTGAACCAGCCCTGCATCCCAGGTATAAATCCAGCTTGGTTGTGGTGAATAATTTTTTTAATGTATTGTTGGAGCCGGTTGGCTAATATCTTGTTGAGGATTTTTACATCCATGTTCATCAGGGAAATTGGTCTATAGTTCTTTTTAGTGGGGTCTCTGTCTGGTTTTGGAATCAAGGTAATTCAGACTTCATAGAAAGAGTTTGGAAGTTTTCTTTCCATTTCTATTTTTTGGAACAGTTTCAAGAGAATAGGTGTTAACTCTTTCTTAAATGTTTGGTAGAATTCCCCTGGAAAGCCATCTGGCCCTGGACTCTTGTTTTTTGGCAGATTTTTGATTACTAATTTGATTTCCTTACTGGTTATGGGTCTGTTCAAATTTTTTATTTCATCCTATTTCAGTGTTGGTAGTGTATGTTTCTAGGAATTTGTCCATTTCTTCCAGATTGCCCATTTTATTGGCATATAATTGCTCACAATATTCTATTATTATTGTTTTTATTTCTGCTGTGTTGGTTGTGATCTCTCCTCTTTCATTCTTGATTTCATTTATTTGGGTCCTTCCCTTTTTCTTTTTGGTCAGACTGGCTAGTGGTTTATCAATTTTGTTAATTCAAAGAATCAGCTTCTGGTTTTATTGATCTGTTCTACTGTTGTTTTGGTTTCGATAGCATTAATTTCTGCTCTCATCTTTGTTATTCCTGTGTTCTGCTGGTTTTGGGTTTTATTTGCTGTTCTTTTTCCAGCTCCTTAAGGCATAAGGTTAGGTTGTGTATCTGAAATCTTTCTTCCTTCTTTAGGAAGGCCTGGATTGCTATATACTTCCCTCTTATGACTGCCTTTGCTGTGTCCCAGAGGTTTGGGGTTGTGGTGTTATCATTTTCATTGACTTCCATATACTTTTTAATTTCCTCTTTAACCTCTTGGTTGGACCATTCATTCTTTAGTAGGATGTTCTTCAGTCTCCCAAGTATTTGTTACCTTTCCAAATTTTTTCTTGTGGTTGATTTTGAGTTTCATAGCATTGTGGCCTGAAAATATGCACAGTATGATCTTGATCTTTTTGTACTTAGTTAGGGCTGATTTGTGTCCCAGTAAGTGATCTATTCTGGAGAATATTCCATGTGCACTGGAGAAGCATGTATATTCTGCTACTGTAGGATGAAATGTTCTGTATATATCTGTTAAGTCCATCTGGTCCAGTGTGTCATTCAAAGCCATTGTTTCCTTGTTGATTTTTTGATTTGATGATCTATTCATTGCTGTGAGTGGGGTGTTGAAATCTCCACCTATTATGGTATTCTTATCAATGAGTTTCTTTATGTTTGTGATTAATTGGTTTATATATTTGGGTGCTCTCACATTTGGCGCATAAATGTTTACAATTGTTAGGTCTTCTTGGTCCATAGACCCCTTCATTATGATATAATGTCCTTCTGCATCTCTTGATACAGTCTTTATTTTAAAGTCTAGATTGTCTGATATAAGCATGGCTACTCCGGCTTTCTTTTGTTGACCATTAGCTTGATAGATGGTTCTCCATCACCTTATTTTCAATCTGAAGGTGTCTTTAGGTCTAAAGTGGGTCTCTTATAAACAGCATATAAATGGATTTGTTTTCTTATCCATTCTGTTACCCTATGTCTCTTGATTGGAGGATTGAGTCCATTGATGTTTAGAGTGAGTACTGAAAGATATGAATTTATTGCCATTATGATGCTTGTAGAGTTGGAGTTTCTGGTGGTGTTCTCTGGTCCTTTCGAATCTTTTGTTGCTTTTGGTATTTATGTATATATATATATATATATATATATATATATATATATATATTCATCTTTTCTCCCCTCAGAAAGTCCCCCTTTAGATTTCTTGCAGGACTGGTTTAGTGGTCACAAACTCCTTTAATTTTTGTTTGGGAAACTTTTTATCTCTCCTTCTATTTTGAACGACAGCCTTGCTGGGTAAAGAATTCTTGGCTGCATATTCTTCTGATTCAGCACACTGAATATATCCTGCCACTCCTTTCTGGGCTGCCAAGTTTCTGTCCATAGGTCTGCTGGAAACCTGATCTGTCTTTCCTTGTAGGTTAGGGACTTTTTTCCCCCTTGCTACTTTCATGATTCTCTCCTTGCCTGAGTGTTTTGTGAGTTTGACTATGATATGCCTTGTTGATGGTTGGTTTTTCTTGAATCTAATGGAAGTCCTCTGTGCTTCCTGGATTTTGATGTCTGAGTCTTTCCCCAGGTTAGGAAAGTTTTCTGCCGTGATTTGCTCACATAACCCTTCTACCCCTATTTCTCTCTCTTCCTCTTCTGGGACCCCTATGATTCTGATGTTATTCCTTTTTAATGAGTCACTGATTTCTCTAATTCTTAAATTGTGCTCTTTGCCTTAATCTCCCTCTTTTTTTCTGCTTCATTATTCTCTATAAGTTTGTCCTCTATGTCGCTGATTCTCTCTTCTGCCTCATCCATCCTTGCCACCCCGGCATCCATCCATGATTGCAGCTCAGTTATAGCATTTTTAATTTCATCCGGACTAGTTTTTACTTCTTTTATCTCCACAGAAAGGGATTCTAATCTATTTTCGACTCCAGCTAGTATTCTTATTATTGTGATTCTAAATTCTGGTTCAGACATCTTGCTTGTATCTGTGTTGGTTAAATCCCTGGCTGTCTTTTCTTTGTGCTCTCTCTTTTGGGATGAATTCCTTCATTTCGTCATTTTGAAGGGAGAAGAGGAATTAATGAGGTAGAAAAATTTTAAAAATTAAAATTAAAGAAATATTAAAATTAAAAATTACACACACACACACACAAATCGAATAGATGATGCTAGATCCTAGGTGTGTTTTGGTCTGGGTGTTGAATGTGGTTTGACAGATTAGAGAAAAAAAAGAGTGGGGGGAAGAAAAAAAGGAAATACTTTGAGAATTTGAAAAAATGAGTACAGTGAAGTAGACTAAAATAAAATGATGGAAGTAAAATAGAATTTGAAAAAATTTACATAAAAGCAAAAAATATAGTAATAAAAATTAAATAAAAATATTGTTAATAGAAATTGAAAGTAAAAATGAATTTTTTCTTTTTCTGTATTCAAGAAAAAGAAAAGAAACGAAAAAGAGAAAAAAGATAAAAAAAGAAAAGAAAAAAAGGAAATCGTTTGAAAATTTGAAAAGGTGAATACACTCAAGTAGACTAAAATAAAATGATGGAAGTAAAATGGAATTTGAAAAAATTTACATAAAAGCAAAAAATACAGTACAAAATGAAAGAAAAATATTTTTAATAAAAATTGAAAATAAAAATGAATTTTTTTCTTTATTCAAGAAAAAGGAAAGAAGTGTAAAAGAGAAAAAGAAAGAAAGAAAATTGAATAGATGGACCCGCTAACAGATTGAAGTAGGACTGACATCACTTCGTTTTCTCTAGAAGTCAGTCTATGTAGCGCCTGATAGTCCATAAACTAAGCCGGCGGGGAGACTTGTGTTCTTGAAGAGCGAGGTTGGCCCAGTTGGCCCGGGCTCAGTGCAACGGCTCCGCTGTCCACTAGATGGCGCTGCTGGCCTCCTGGGGTGGAGTGTTACAGCGGTGAAAGGTGCGTCTGCGCCTGCGCGGGAGCGGTCAAAATGGCGTCACCCGGCCACCCGGTCTGTTCTCCCGGATCGGCAATGGCGCACCTGTCCTCCGTCTTCGGCTCTCGTCCGCTCCCCGCTTTTCCACTCTCCGTGACCAGGCCCCAGGCCGTACCTCTCTCCCGAGTTTTGCCTCAGACGTGGCTGTTTTCCCCGGCCCCTGACTCCCGAAGGACTGAGGCCTTGACCCGCTCCGCCCCTCTGCGGGAGGGTCTCCCTGAGCACTGGCCGAAGGAGCAACGGCCGAATGTCGGCTGCAGCCAGGAACGCCCGCTGGGCCCTGCTGCTGCCGCCGGTGCCCCGAGACTGCGGCCCGAGGCCACAAAAAGTTGGCGAGACAGTCTAGCAGCAGCGTTTCAGGGATGGTGGAAAATCGCAACACACGTCTGGCCCCAGGCTTCACCCTCAACGACCTTGTTCCAGCACCAGCGAACGCGGCCGCCTTCCGGGGTCTGCCGGGACCAGGTGGCTTCAACAGTCTCCGCCAAATGCCCTTCCGGCAGCGGCACCGCCTTGCCCCGTGTGGCCCGAGCGCCTCCCGGACCCCACTCTGTTCCTGGGGCTTCGCCCTTCCCACCAGAGCACCGCCAGGTAGGGAGCTGCGGAGGTGCAGCCTTGCGCTCCCCTCGTTTACGGTCTTAATGGGATTTAAACCCTCTCCTTTCTCCTTTAGTCCCTGCGGCCGGTTCCCATTTTCCACTTTCTCTCCAGCTCCTTTTGGGGAGGGGGAGGCGTGCTTTTCCCGTATTCTCCCCGCCCCCCTCCCCCAGTCCCCGTCCTCTCTCCGCCGGCAAAAGCACCTCCCTTCCCGCGGCTTCCCGCTTCCCAAGTTCACTCGTCTGCGCCGCGTACCTGTTGAATTCTGTGGTTCAGGTTGTGCAGATGGTTGTGTTCATCCTCCGATCAGTGTTCTAGGTGTGGGGGATGGTTCAGTGTTGGTCTGGCTGTATTTCGTGGACGCGAGACACACAGAAAGCTTCCATGCTGTTCCGCCATCTTGGCTCCTCCCCCCGAGTCCATGCCTTCTTTTATTTAAATAACAGCTTTATTGAGATGTAATTCACATTAAATTCATCATATCATGTTCATTATCATAAAATTAGCTCTTTAGGGTGTACAGCCCAGTGTGTCCCTCTGTATATTCACCGAGTTGCACAACTGTAACTGCAGATTTCAGGGCATTGGTGTCACCCCCCCAGAGCAACCGTGTACCCGCGGCAGCACCGCCACCCTCTGCCCCCAGCCCCTGGCGACCGCCAGTCGGTGTCTATGGATCCACCTGCTCTGGGCGTTTCCGTGAGTGGATTCGTCCACTCTGTGGTGTTTGCGACCGACTTTCTCTTGTCAACGTCCTCACGCTGTGCACGTCCCCTGTTTGTGCTGACCAGTTCGCCATTGTGTGGACAGCCCACAACTTGTTTATCTGTCCTTCAGTGATGGAGATGCCGTTTTCACTTTCTGGCTGCTGTAAATAATGCTTCCTTTAGGGGCGCCTGGGTGGCGCAGTCGGTTAAGCGTCCGACTTCAGCCAGGTCACGATCTCGCGGTCCGTGAGTTCGAGCCCCGCGTCAGGCTCTGGGCTGATGGCTCGGAGCCTGGAGCCTGTTTCCGATTCTGTGTCTCCCTCTCTCTCTGCCCCTCCCCCGTTCATGCTCTGTCTCTCTCTGTCCCAAAAAAAAAAAAAAAAAAAAAAAAAAGTTGAAAAAAAAAAAGAAAAAAAAAATGCTTCCTTTAATGTTTGCGTGCGCCGTGTGTGCTCTGTGGATAAATGTCTACAGTGTTCTTGGGTAGATACCTCCAAGGGGAGATGGCCGGGTTTATGGATGGGAACTTGATGTGTAACATTTTGAGGGACTGCGGAAATACTTTCCAAAAGGAACGCACCATTTCACATTCCCACCGGTGGTGTGCAAGGGTTCAGTTCCTCCACATCCTCGCCAACCCTTGTTACTGTCTGTCTTTTTAACTTTTAGCCATCCCGGTGGGTGCGAAGTGAAATCTCACAGTGCTTTGGATTTGCATTCCTTTGAGGTCCAATGATGTCGAGCATCTTTTTCTATACTCATTGGCCCTTTGGGTGTCTTTGGAGAAAAGTGTACCCGTTCCTTTGCTCATTATTTTTTTTTGTTTGTTTGTTTGGGTCATTATTTTTTATATTTTTGAGTTGTAAGAGTTCTCTATATACTCTACATACTAGACCTGTGTCAGATCTATGATTTGCAAATACCTTCTCCAATTCCACAGAATATGTTTCCACTGTTTTTTGATAGTGATAGTGGCCTCTGAGGCATAAAAGTTTTTAATGAAATCCAACTTACCAATTTTTTAAAATCACACTTTTGGTATCATGTTAAGAAACCATTACCCAATACAAGGTCATAATGACCTATTCCTATGATTTTTACCAGGGATCTTCTAGTCTGGTCTTATATTTCGACCTGTGACACATTTTGAGTTGAGTTTAGGATATGATGTGAGGTAGGGGTCCACATTCATTTTCTCGTATGCGGATGTCCAGTTGTCCGGCAACTACTGTTTGAAAAGGCTGCTCTCTCCCTGTTCAGTCACATACAGGTTTACATCTGAACTCTCAGTTCTATTCCATTGGTCTGTACGCCTGTTCTCATGCTGTTATAAGATGTCCTGGTTTGTCACTAGTAGCAATTTTTATAGTCTCTTTTGTCTGGAGTAAGTATAGCCACTCTGGCCCCCTTGTGGTTATTGTTTGCATATGACTTTTTAATTTTAATGTATCTTGGAGATCTTTATGTATGAAGAGTTTTCATCTATTCTACAGCTATGTAGTATTCCATTTATGGCCGTAACGTAATTTATTTACGTAAATGTCATCCTTGAAATATTGAAATCCTGGCACAGAGTAAGAGTAAGTATGGAGCCTTTGTTTTTCATTCATTCATTCAGGCACTTTGCAGACTCTCTCAATCGAAAGTTTTGTGCTTTTCTTCAGCTCTAGGAAATGTCAGCCCGCTATTTACAAGGGAATTGTTCACTCCATGTCTGTTTTCTTTTATGTAATTCCTGTTGCAAAATACTCTGGGTTGAGTTTTCATGTCCTCACTTCTCTTATTTTCTGTGCCTTTCTCCTTTTGCTTTATGCTTTGAGTTTTTCCTGTCTGTGTCTTCTAGAAAGTCAATCCAGCCTTCAGGTACACAATATTCAGTGTTCTGAGCATCACAGCCACTGAACTTCTTTACTTTGACATTTAAATATTCTCGCCCTGCTGCTTCTCCTTCTTCACAGCGGCCCGCTTTTATTAAAGGGATGCGATATCACGTCCAGTCTCTTTCTTGCGTTTTCTGAATGATCCTGTTCTTCCCCTTGGGGAAATTGGCTTATCTTGGTTTTCGTCTTTCTTGCTGTTGATTTTCTTCAGATACTTGATGACCTGGTGGTGTTTTTCTCCTTAAAGTGGAGAACAGCTTGACTGATGCAGGAGCTCTCCTGGGTTTCTCCTCCACGTTTTAATGTCTGTCACCCTGACAGGCCTTCCCGTGGTGGGGGTGACCCCAGCCTCTATGAAGAAGACGGGGCAAACCCACAGGGAGGCCGTGGGAGGGGGAACGTGTGGTCTGAATGAAGGCCAGAGCCCCGTGTGCCCAGGACGCGACTCCTTCCCCCACACCTGGCCCTCAGGTGTCTGTTAGGAAGGTCTGGCGTTGACTCTGCCGCGGTTTCTGTCTTAGGTGCTGCGGAGCTGGTGGGAAGCGGGGTACACCTTCGAGCCATCTCTCGGGTGGTTGGAGCTGTCCTGCCCCTGCTCCAGCTCGTCTACCAGTGAGGGCCCATTGACTGTGTCTTCCAGGAAGCCACTCAAGTGTGTGAGCGGCTGTGGCTCCAGTGACCATTTCTTAGCTCTAGAGGGGATTCGGGGTCTTTGCTGGATTCTTCTTATCATGGGGAAGAATTTGGGGAGTTGTTAAGGAAAATGCACCTACCAGTTTTACCATCTTGAGAAGAGAATCGGGGGTGGGGGCCGAGGGCTACTGGGAGGGGCAGAGACAAAGAGGCATTTGGGGAGCGGGGAGTGACTCAGACTTTGATGTCAGCGAAGGCTGTGATGTCAGTGATGTCAGAGTGACTTATTCCACTGAAGGAAGGGAACCAGAGGGCCCTGCAGGGAGGGGTGGGGCAGGTCCAGCACAGATCCTGCCCCTGCCCCTGCCCCAAACCAGAGCGTTGCCATCCAGGGATAGCCTGGTTTCTCGTGTCTTTGCTCTCTCTTACCCAACTCCACACTAGGAAGGTTTTTGCCTCGATGAAGCCATTATTCTGCTTAACTGGTAAACTACATTACTGGATGCAGATGGATGTGGGCCCTGACATCTTCCTCTGAAAATATGGCAAGTAAATTAGTTAATTATTGTTTTTGAATTGACATGCTATTCAGGCTTTTGATTTATAACTTAATTGTACTGCTCTAGGTGACTTCCAATTTTTAACCGGATCCATTTGAATAAACTTAGTGTTCTATCTCAGATTAGCCAAAGGAAGATTAAAAAGTAAGCTGGAGAGTTTGGTAGCTTTGTAACAATAGCATAAAATGTGGAATAATGAACTGTAAATGTGTCTAATTACATAAATAATGCATTTGTGTAATTGTCAAGTAAGGGGGTGTGCTAATGAATCAATTATTTTTAATTGTAGGATGCTTGATTGTTTCAGAAATATAATTGATCGTAATCAAGAATCAATTAAATGTTGATAGTAATTATGTTTATCAAGCTTAAATACATGACATCATTACACTGTAACTGCTTCGGGAAGAAGGAAGTGGAAGGAGGTTATCCTAAGCGAAGGAGAAAGAGCTCATATTTATGCCAGCAGCCCGGCAGCGGCGGGACTGCACGGTAATGAGGTAGGAAAGAGAAGCGAGCTCTTCAAGGCTTATCAGTTAAGGCTGCTGAAGGCACGCTTCTCCAGCTGTGAGCTCATCGCATCCCCGAGCCGGGCGGGTTTCTGCCTGTGGGGAGCGTCTGGATCAGCGGCTTCCGAGATAGCAACCCCAGGTGCGCTGCGGGTGTGGGCTTGGGCAGGCCCTCACCCGGCACTGCTCTCGGGGAAAGCCGTCTTGTGATCCGAGGATTACTTAGGCTCTAGGAGGTGTGTGTGGCCCCCACCTGTCTTGGGCGTGCGGCTCTGCTCAAGTTGACTTGAGGGGCTCGACCCCGCGAGATTCACTGCAGGTCGTCTGAGCATTCCAGAAATGACGGTTACTGTATGAGAAGCTGCTGAATTTAATGTGTGTTGGCTGCAAACACGGGCCCGCGAGCCCCTCCGTCTCTGGGACTGTGTCCCATTCCCATTCGTGTCCCTACCACATGCCACATAGTAGGTGCTTGACAAATGTTAGATGAGTGATAAAAACGTTCCTCGTGATCCGTCAGCTAATCAGCATATTGGTTGCAGCTGTGGCTACCTTTGTTGGCCTACCAGTTGTTGGCTTGCCCACACGCCCTACTCATCCCTCCTTCCTTCCTTCCTTCCCTCCCTCCCTCCCTCCTTCCCTCCACTGACTCATCCATCCATCCCACCTTCCTTCCTTCCATCCATCCTTCCTTCCATCTATCCTACTTTCCTTCCTTCTCTCCTTCCTTCCACCCACCCACTCATCCATCCATCCATCCCACCTTCCTTCCATCCATCTACCCATCTATCTACCCTTCCTTCCTTCCTTTCCTCCATCCACTCATCCATCGATCCCACCTTCCTTCCTTCCACTCATCCATCCATCCATCCCACCTTCCTTCTGTCCATCTACCCATCTATCCATCTATCCTACTTTCCTTCCTTCCCTCCTTCCTTCCATCCACCCACTCATCCATCCATCCATCCCACCTTCCTTCCATCCATCTACCCATCTATCTACCCTTCCTTCCTTCCTTCCTTCCTTCCTTCCTTCCTTCCTTCCACTCATCCATCGATCCCACCTTCCTTCCTTCCTTCCTTCCTTCCATTCATCTATCCATCCATCCATCCATCCATCCCACCTTCTTTCCTTCCTTCCATCCACCCACCCATCCATCCATCCATCCATCCATCTATCCTTCCTTCCTCCCTTCCCTCCTTCCCTCCCTCCCTCCCTCCCTCCACTCACTCATCCATCTATCCATCCATCCATCCATCCATCCCACCTTCCTTCCTTCCCTCCTTCTACCCACCCACCCACTCATCCATCCATCCATCCATCCCACCTTCCTTCCTTCCTTCCATCCATCCATCCATCCATCTATCCTACTTACCTTCTTTCCTTCCCTCCACCCACTCATCCATCTATCCCACCTTCCTTCCTTCCATCCGTCCATCCATCCATCCTACTTTCCTTCCTTCCTTCCTTCCTTCCTTCCTTCCTTCCTTCCTTCCTTCCTTCCTTCCTTCCTTCCTTCCTTCTTCCCTCCCTCCCTCCCTCCCTGCCTTCCACCCACTCATCCATCCATCCATCCATCAAGTACTTTCTGAGCACCTGCTATGTGCCAGAAACATTCCAGAGGCTTAGGACCCATTGTTTCAGAAGGCAGAGTCGTTACCCTACCAGTACCCAGCGAATAAAGGGAAGCAGGTAACTGAATGAGTCATTGTAATAGGGTGTGACATGTGCTATGGGACAGAGGGGCCTCACTTGCCCAAGTTTGCCCAGGTGGTGGGGAGCAGAGCTGGGAACTAAAACCAGTCAGAATGATTGCCAGGCCCATCCCTTGAATAGCTGCTGGTACCCTGTCTTCAACTTGACTCTGGAAGCCCTCCTAGCTGGAGGGAGCATTGCTGCTGTCCATCTGGAAATACATACCTGTCAGCTATTGGTAATTTTCTTGTGTTATTTCTTTGATAATTTCTTCTCTCCGCTCTTTTCTTTCTTATTGGTGCTACATTAAATTTTTTTTTTTAACATTTATTTATTATTGAGAGACAGAGACAGAGCATGAACAGGGGAGGGGCCAAGAGATGGGGAGACACAGAATCTAAAGCAGGCTCCAGGCTCTGAGCTGTCAACACAGAGCCCGATGTGGGGCTTAAACTCACAAACCGCAGATCATGACCTGAGATGAAGTTGGACGCTTAACTGACGGAGCCACCCAGGCGTCCCTCTGGTGGTACATTTTTTTTTTTATATTGGATCTCCTGGGCTGATACTCTAATTTTCTTGTATTTTCATTCCAGTTTTTCACCTTCTTGTTTTGTTCTACTTTGTAGTCTAAACTTACAGTATTTTCAGTGTTTGCTACTCTATTTTTCAATTTTCAAGAGTTTTTTTTTCCTTTTCTTTGAATTTTTTTATAGCATACTGGTCTAATTTTAGAAATTCATTTTTTTCTTTTCTCCTTTTTTAAAGTTTATTTATTTATTTTGAGAGAGTGAGAGAAGGAGGGGGCAGAGAGAGGGAGTCACAGAATCCCAAGCCGGCTCTGCACTTTCAGCACAGAGCCTGACACAGGGCTTGATCTTGCAAACTGTGAAGTCATGACCTGAGCTGAAATCAAGAGTTGGACACTCGAGGGACCTCATCAAAATAAAAAGCTTCTGTATAGTGAAGGAAACAATCAGCAAAACTAAAAGGCAACCGACAGAATGGGAGAAGATATTCGCAAATGACATATTAGATAAAGGTTAGTATCTGAAATCTATAAAGAACTTATCAAACTCAACACCCAAAAACCAAATAATCCAGTGAAGAAATGGGCAAAAGACATGAATAGACACTTCTCCAAAGAAGACATCCAGATGGCCAACCGACACATGAAAAAAATGCTCCACATCACTCATCATCAGGGAAATACAAATGAAAACCACAGTGAGATACCACCTCACACCTGTCAGAATGGCTAACTTTAACAACTCAGGCAACAACAGATGTTGGCCAGGATGTGGAGAAAGAGGATCTCTTTTGCATTGTTGGTGGGAATGCAAGCTGGTGCAGCCACTCGGGAAAACAGTATGGAGGTTCCTCAAAAAACTAAAAATAGAACCACCCTATGACTCAGCAATTGCACTACTAGGCATTTATCCAAGGGATACAGGTGTGCTGTTTCTTTCTTTCTTTTTTTTTTTTAACGTTTTATTTATTTTTGAGACAGAGAGAGACAGAGCATGAACGGGGGAGGGGCGGAGAGAGAGGGAGACACAGAATCGGAAGCAGGCTCCAGGCTCCGAGCCATCAGCCCAGAGCCCGACGTGGGGCTCGAACTCACGGACCGTGAGATTGTGACCTGAGCTGAAGTCGGCCGCTCAACTGACTGAGCCACCCAGGTGCCCCCAGGTGTGCTGTTTCAAAGGGACACATGTACCCCTATGTTTATAGCAGCACTATTGACAATAGCCAAAGTATGGAAAGAGCCCAAATGTTCCTCGATGGATGCATGGATAAAGAAGATGTGGTCTATATATACGAGGGAGTATTACTCGGCAATCAAAAAGAATGAAATCTTGCCATTTGCAACTACGTGGATGGACTCGGAGGGTATTATGCTAAGTGAAATTAGTCAGAGAAAGACAAAAATCATATGACTTCACTCATAGGAGGACTTTAAGACACAAAACTGATGAACACAAGGGAAGGGAAAAAATAATATAAAAACAGGGAGGGGGGGACAAAACAGAAGAGACTCATAAATATGGAGAACAAACTGAGGGTTACGGGAGGGGTTGTGGGAGGGGGGATGGGCTAAATGGGTCAGGGGCACTAAGGAATCTACTCCTGAAATCATTGTTGCACAATATGCTAATTTGGATGTAAATTTTAAAAAATAAAAGATAATAAAAAAAAAAGAGTTGGACACTTGACCAACTGAACCACCCAGGCGCCCCTGTTCTTTTCTTTATGAGCCAATTAATTATAATTTATTCTTATGTTTTTCTTATGTTCCTATTTTTTCTTACTGCTTTGCTTTTATTTCGTTCGCTTGCTCTGGATTTGTCTAGTTTTGTTTGTTTGCTTATTTCTTTTTATGTTAGAAGCTTCCCTCAAACATTTGGCCATAGTTGACTATTCTGCTCATATTTATGAGACTTGATGGAGGCTTTGTGTGCCTGGGCAAGGAGCTTGATGAGTGAGGGGCTTGGCTCCAGGATTCTGGGTGGGGAGCCGGGGATGTTGACAGACTCGGCAGATTTTTTCCTCCAGGCTCGTTGCTTTCCCTGGAGAGAAACTCTCTAGTCTTCATCGAGGTTGTAATGCTTGAGGTTACACCCTGGAAGTGAAGTGCAGGAAGGGGGTCTGCAGGTGCCTGACCGCACTCGGTGGGGGGGGTGCCTCCGTTCTGCCTCAGCTAATGGATTCCTCCAGCGGTCATCTGGTGCCTTCTGTCTGCTGGGCAGGCATTGGGCTTTCAGGTGGAGAGGGAAGGTGAGTGCACCAGGGAGTGGGGTGGGGTCCCCCGGAGGAGGTGGTGGGGTGAGGTCCCCTGGAGGTGGGGTGGGGGAGGTCCCGCGGAGGAGGGGGACCCTGCCAGGGCTGGAGGGAGGAGCAGGGCCCCACGTGGTGGCAGCTGGACTGTCCTGGAGGAGAAGGGTGTTTGGGGGGGGGGGGGTGAGTGCTCAGGGCAGGGGTGGAGCTCCAGGCTGTGGGGGATGAGAGATGATGCGGGACCCGCCTGCCCAGCCTCAGCCCTGTGAGCCCGGGCAAGTCCCAGAGGCCAGGGAAGGGGTGGGCGTCACCGCAGGAGGTGCGGGATTCGCCGGCCAGAGAGGAGGGCGCGTGGGCATTGGGCGTGTGTGACTCCTGACAGGCGGGGAGGGAGTGAGCTTCACCCGCCAGCCGGGCGTGGGACCTGCGAGAGCGGCCGCGCAGCAGGGCCGCGGCCGGGAGATGCCAGCCGGCTGAAGTTCCTGTGGCCCTGTGGGACTGGAGGTGTGGTGCAGGGGTGACCCGGCAGCAAACCACATGGGAGGTGTGGGGCCCCGGGCGGGCTGTTTGGGACAGAGCCTGACGGTTGGTGGGACAAAAGCAAGGCTTGTCCCAGAGCCCCCCCGGGGACTCCGGTGGCCCCGGTGAGGAGGGGCGACATTGGGGGGCTCTGGATGGCAGTGCTGGTGCCTGAACAGGTGGGGGACAGGCTGCTGCGGTTGTGCCGAGGGCCACAAAGGGGGGCCAGCTCTCCCCTCCCGCCAAGTGCATCGGATGTTTCTGGGAATCGATCAGTCCTGAATAATGCATGAAAACCCATTTTTACGGCAGTAGGAAAGGGGATGGAAGCATCCCGTGAGGCTGCCTGGAGAGGACCAACACGTGTGAATAAAACGTGTATGAACAGCAAAGAGGAAGGTGCCCTGAAGCCACAGCTGTGGGGTGGGGGGGGGCGCTGCTCTGGGACGGCGGGCCCCACCCCACTCGCTGCTTCAGGGACAGTGGGACCCAGGCGGGGACAGAGGCCACGTGTGTCCCTCCGGCCTCCTCCGCCATCTGGCTGGAGCTCACCCTTGGACTGGGCTTTCTGGGACAGTCACACGGGATGCGGTGCAGGGCCCGAGCTCCTTCCTGTGTGGCCGGACAGCGGGCAGACCTGGGACCAGATCTGGGGGCCCCGAATGGCACTCCTAGCGGGCTGAGAAGGCTGGTGGGCCCTCCTATCCTTCCCCTTCCTCTGGCCCTGCCTTCTGCTTTCTCGTCCCCCCTCCTCTGTCCCCTCTTCCTGCTCTGCTTGTGGTCTGTTCCGGCCTTTTCCCCTTCCTGCCTTAGAAGAGGACAGGGCTGCTGCTGTGGCCTGAGGCAATGGAGAGGCCGGCTCTGAAGTCCCAGCGCAGCCCTGCCCCACCCCCTTTCCTTCCAGCCTCTCTGGCCTCCGGCCCCCCACCAGGCTGCCTCTGCCCAGCAGGCCTGTGGGCGCCCTGGCCCTGGCCCGGGGGTGCTGAGCCGAACAGCTCTGGCCAAGCAGAATGAAGCCGCCGAGCGACTTCACAAGAAAGGCCCTCGTTTTCCTTTTATTGCATGAATTTCCAGCCTCTGCCTGTCGTGGGCTGTGCTGACTTTGATGGAACGTGGTGCATCGACTGGCATTTACAGCTGGGTTTTCGGTGTGGGGCTGGCTTATTACTTTGTTTGGTAGCCTCTTGGGAGATGTGGGGTAGCCTCTTTGTGGCCAGACGTTCTGAATAAGTTCTCTAATTTCCGTGAGGGATGTTTGCCCTAACCCTGGCTTGCAGCGTGCGTGCTAATAAAGGCGTAGAGTTGCTGTTTCAGTGAGCAACCCGGAAAACCCGCACCGGCTTCTCTCGGGGAGTGTGGTCTCCAGTGCAGTGCAGCCTGACCCGTGTGCAGGGACGGCTAATAGATACAGTGTGGGAGGAAGGTTCCAGGGATGCCGACTGCCTGGTCACCTAGACCCGTGCTTTCCGATGCTTTAAAAATGAAGCCTCCTTTATAATCTTGAAGACATTCAGAGTCCCCTGGTCCCCCCCAATATCACTGGTTTTCTTTTAATACTTGTCGATTGAGAAAAAAGCATAATTAAAACTACTGTGCGTGTATTTACAGTTTTAAAATGGATTCGTGTTTTATGAAATATAGTGGTGTCTGGGCACATCTGAAAACAGTCTGTTATTTAGCCTCAAGCCAACTCCTGGCATCGCACTGATTAGCGGAGCCCCCCCTTCCCCTCCCCCAGAAGCTCGAGGTCCCCGAGGGTGTGATGTCTCTGAAACCTGTGGGTTGGGGTCTGTGGCTCTGGAGTCTGGGGGCTCTCCCTAAACTAACAGGGAGCCTCGTGTGTGGATTTCGGTTTGTTTCTCCTGCTTCCCCCAGCAAGCTTCCCGTGCCAAGCCGTACTCCACGCTGCCGTCGCTGGCCTGACGGGCACCACGGGAGACGGTGCTGCTGAGCCTGTCTGCTGTAGGAAGTCGTGGAGGTGCTGTGGTTGCATGGCTCAGGTGGGGTTGCTGGTTGCCAGCAATAGTAGCCTATCCTGGCTGAACTGGGTGGAAAGGAGCTTATTAACCCCACCCCCACATGAAACAACCATCAATTTGGGCAGCGTTTATGGGACGACGGAGCGACGGAGCTCAGGCACAGACAACATTCAGTGCAAGACCGCGGCCCCATGGGAGGTGACACTGGCAAGATCTGCACCATGATTGCTGTAGCTCTTGGCCTGGTTAGAATTCCCCACCTGGGCACAGAAAACAGAAGTCCGAGGAGTTTGGCAACCCCGCTGAGCAGAAGAAGCAAAGGTCAGAACGGGGGGAGCAGAGCCGGCACGGGGGAGGGTGCTGTGCACAGGGAGCCTGGGGTCCACGTGTGGGCTCTCCGGGAGCACGCGGGCCGCGTCTGGGCTGTGTGTGCCCAAGCTGGGCTGTATGGGGCCCACCGGCGAGTGGCTGCTGTGGGGTTAAGGGCAGACAGAGATAGTAGAGGCCACATAGGGCTGGTGACATCCGGGCCCCAACAGAGTAGACAGACACTGTCAGCACCTCAGTAGCACCCTCTGCATTCAGCCCACAGGAACGAAGAGATAAAAAGCATTCCCTGGAGTCAGGCCTATCCTAGATCTTCCTTAAGTGTAAATCCAAGCCCTGGCAAGACTGGCGGACGTGGAATTTGGAGGCTGAGTCTTGTCAAATTACAGAGTTTGGGCAAAATGAAAATGAAAATGAAAGAAAACAACAAAAGTGTGCATTCATTCAAGGTGAGTAGCCAATGAATGAACTACCTAATAGAAAAAAAATGAGCACTTTTTGGAAGAAGATAACAAAACACAGAATGCATATAATGTCTCTTCAACGAGGGCCAGTATACAGACAACAGTAAATGTGACCCGAGTCAAGAAAAGAGCCATTAAAGGAAGCAGACAACATAGCCAAATGTTGGATTCATTGGAAAAAGATGATAAAGCAGCTCTTACAAATGTGTTTAAGATTCCAAAGTAAAACATATGTAAGGAATTAAGGGAAAATATCATCTCCATGAGTTCCTAGATAGGGAATCCCAGCAGAGAAATAAAACTAGAGAAAAACCAAATGGAGAGTCTCTAGAACTGAAGAGTACAATGCCTGAAATAAAAAATGCATGGGCTCCACATCAAATAGAAGAGTTCGGGAGAAAATGTCTGTCTAAAGTTCAAGTCTAAGCTTGAAGACAAATCAATAGAATTTATCCAATTTGAAGGTGAGAGAGAAAAAAATGGCTGAAGAAAAATCATCTCGTTTACAGGGAGAGTCTCTTAAAAATATGTGATATAAGGCAGAAAACAATATTTAAAGAAATAATTTAGCTGAAGAATTCCAAATTTGGTGGAAAACTTAAAATTAGAGATTTAGAAAGCTCAGCCAACCCCAAGCAGGTTAAATACAAAGAAAACCACAACTCTGCATATCATTACCAAATTTCTGAACACCAAAGGTAAGGAGAAAATCCTGTAAGCAGCCGAAAACCCAGAAAACAAGCAAAAAGATGTGGGGTGGGGGCAATGATAAAAATGATGCTCATCTTCTTATGAAATATTAAGAAGTCCGGAAAACCTTAGAAGAACACGTTTAACGTGTTGGAAGAAAAAAAAATGCTCTGTGTCCAGAATTTTCCATTGAATGAAATATCTTTCAAACATGTAAGTGAAATAAAGACATTTACAGAAAAACAGAAAACTGAGAGAATTTGTACCTGCACTACAGGAAATTTTAAAGGAAATCCCTCAGATTGAAGGTGAATAAAAAATACGAATTTACAGGAATTCTCACAGAGGAGAGCGTCAGAACTAGAAGTAAGTAAACATGAATTGTTTTCTCTCCTCATAATTTCCTTGGAGGACAACTGACTGCTCAAGAGAAAATAATGGCAGCGTAAGGGGAAGTTTCTAAGGTACACGGCACGAAGGCTGAAGACCACCGGGGGGTTGAGTGGGAGGGTCAGTGTGGCGACGCGGTAGGGCAAGAGTGGGGTCTGAAGTGGGGCCGTGAAGAGTCGGGCAGGAAGCAGAAGGCACAAGATGTTACAGCATCGACTCTAAATGGACTGTGGCCATTTAAGGATGGACATTGTTCTAGAGCAACAATGAAAAGTAATTGGAAAAGAAAGGAAAGAAGCTAATAATAGAGGCTACAAAATGAAATCCTGAGAAATATTCGATTAACACAAACGAAGGCAGGAAAGAAGCAAAAGGAGGGACAAAGACATAGGAAGGGCCACATGAAACCCAACCACGTAGAGAATTACTTTAAATTTAGTTGGACCCAATTAATTCTAATTAAAAGGCAGAAGTTGTCAGGTTGGATTAAAAAAGCAACCTCCAGTTACATGCTATTTACAAAAGATGCACTTCAAAGTTAAAGACACAAATAGTTTGATGTAAAAGAATAAGTCACACTGTGAACAGGAAACATAGAGAAGCTGTCACTGCTCTGTCAGCACCAGACAAAGCGGACTTGCAGACAGAGAGTGTTCTAGGAGGTTGGAGGCCCGCTTTGTACTGGTAAGCAGGCAGGGCACGTGGGGCACAGAGCAAGCCAGGTGTGCGGGGGCCTGGGCACCACCTTCAAAATTCATGATGCAAAAAAACACCAATTCTGATACATCCACCATCGCCATCAGAGGCCATTAACTTTGTAACACTTTTGTGTCTGGACATTATCCGCCAATTCCATGGCCTTGGCATTCACAGAACACCACACTCTACACGACACTAAGTGTTCACTGAGATATATTGGTCTACAGAAAGTGTCAATAATTTGTTTAAAAATTAATATGTAACAGAGAATGTCTTCTGGCTAAAACAGATCTCAGTTTGAAGAAAAAAAAAAAAACCAATAGGATATCTAGAAAGTCTCAAAACTGCTGGCAATAAAGTAGGCTTCTAAATAGCGCCTGGGTCAAAGAAGAAACCACTTGGAAACTAGAAAGCTTACTAATAAAAATGACAACCAAAATTTGTGTGAAATGGCTGAAGGGGGCCAGAGGGGGCACTTACGGCTTTAAATGCATATTTTATGGGGCGCCTGGGTGGCTCAGTCGGCTGAGCGTCCGACTTCGGCTCGGGTCATGATCTCACAGCTCGTGAATTCGAACCCCGCGTTGGGCTCTGTGCTAACAGCTCAGAGCCTGGAGCCTGCTTTGGATTCTGTGTCTCCCACTCTCTCTGCCCCTAACCCCTCTCTCTGTCCCTAACTCACATTCTGTCTCTGTCTCTCTCAAAAATAAATAAACATTAAAAAAATTTTTAAATGCATATTTAATGAGAAGAAGGGTTAAAATCAATGATCTAAGTTTTCTCCATTAGATGCTAGAAACAGAAAAGCAAGTTAAATCCAAATAATCAGAGTGTAACAATAATAAATATCTGTGCAAAATCAGTACAATAGAACTATAACAGACAATAGACTAAAGAGAGTCAAACACAGGTTCTTTGGAAATATTAACAAAATTGTTAATCTCTAGGAAGGAAAATAAAGACAATGAGAAGACACAGATTACAAATATTAGAAAGGAACACTGGAATATCACTACATATTCTACAGATGATTTTAAGTAGGAAACTATGACAGCCTACTTTATGAAGATAAATTTTGTGACTTAGGTAAAATGGAAACATTTCTGAAAAGCAGAACTTAACAAAACTGACTCAAGAAGAAATTAATAGTCTGAATAGCCCTATAGTTAATAAAGATTGGAATAACCAACATCTTTCTATGGAGAAAACACTGGACCCAGATGGCTTTATTAATTACATCAAATTCTTACAGAAAATGAAATATCAACAATCTTACACAAACTCTTTCAGAAAGCAGAGGAAGCCTGAAAATTTCCTGACACATTTGGTGAGGCCAGTATTAATCTGATATCAATACCCAGTTAAAGATTGTCTAAGAAAAGTACAGACCTGTGTCGTCATGAAAATGAACAAAAAATATCAGGAATATTCTCACATCCAATCTAGTAGTATATAAAAAGTAAATCACAGGGTTATTAAGTGGGGTCTGTCTCTGGAATGCAGGTGTGGGTTCAACATAAGAAAATCCACCAGTGTGGGTTCCCACTGGGGAGTAGAAGCCTAACCTGCGTAAACTAAACCCGCAATAGACTAAAATTTCTGGGGGGAAAAATAACTACACGAATGTTGTGAAGAGTGAGCAAAACAGGTGGTTTTTGGGTAGGTGTCAAAACCTGGAAGATGGTCCTCGCTGAGGGTGGGGGAGGCCCAGAGGTTGGACCCCAGGGCCCCAGGCTCACTCGCATGGCCGTGTGCAGAAGCACTGTGTTGGCCCCTACTCCACACCCTGGATGGGATTCGAGCTCCCGCACAGAGTGACGGTTTCTTGGTGGCCCGGCTGCTCCTGGTGGCCGCGAGGGACACGTGTCAGTGTGTCTGTGCACTTGCCTGCCATCCCCGTGGCTCCAGGTGCCCTGTAGAGGGTCCGGCTCATTCTTGGGCTCAGCGACATCTCATTTCCTTCCTACTTGCTGTGCCAGCTGACCCGTGGCCCCTTTTTCTGGGCCTTCTTTTGCTTTTTCTCTGTTGTCCCTGTCCTGCTTTGTTTTGTTCCAAATTCCAGAAGTTCCTTCTTGGCGAGGCCTTGTCCAGAGAGTCCTAGATGATGGGTGTGAGCCTCCGGCCTGTTCTGTCCTCCAGCAGACCCCGCCCGGTGCCGTGGGGCGGGAGGAAGTGCATCCAGTCCCAGCTGCCCTGCCGAGGCCTGTCGGACACGTCTCCTGTCTCTGCTTTTCCCTCATGGTGCTACGGTCACCACATGTGGTGGATGCAGTGGGTGGGACTTGGATTGTGGGGTCTGTGGGAAGACCTTCTACAGTGGGTTGAAATGTGTCCCCAGAAAACATGTTCAAGTCTTAAGTGCCAGTCCCTGTGTCAGTCCCTGTGTCTGTGACCCGATTTAGAATAGGGTCTTTACGGATGTCATTCGCTTGGGGGCCTCGAGATGAGATTATGCCTTAGTCCCAAGAGAAGAGAAGGAGATTGGACAGGAGACCAAGGTTGGAGTGACCACTGCCAGCCAGGCCACACGAAGGACGCTGGCAAAGGCATGGGGTGGGTTCTCCCCTGGATGCCCTGGAAAGACTCGGCCCTGCCCATCCCTGCCTTCTGGCCTCTAGGACTGGGGTGGGGGGGGGGTGGTGGTGATGAGTTTCTGTGGTTTTAGCTGCTAAGTTGGTGGTGCCGGGAAACTAGGAAACTAGTGTGTCAGTGGCTGCTGCTCGTTGTGGCAGCTCTCACCGGGTGCCCCACACCCCATGGTTCACGGACGTCTTGTCGGGGTGGCTCTCACTGGGTCCCCCAGAGCCTGAGGCTCATAGACCTCCCATCAGGCAGGCAGCTGTCTCTCCAGGCTCTGGAGGCTGGAAGTGCGGGATCAGGTACCGGCAGACCTGGTGTCTGGGGACAAGGGCCCTTTCTCGCTGTCCCCTCGCGTGGGCTGGGGGTGGGAGCTCTTGGGGTCTTTTCTAAGGACTGATCCTCAGAACGGGACCGATCCCCTTCACGGGGGCTCCACCCTCTTGACCTGATCGCCCCCACAGCCTGCCTCCTAAAACCATCACCCTGGGTGTTGGGTTCCGACTTGTGACGTCTGTGGGGACACAGCATCCAGTCTAAAGCACCGCAGTTTTGGTTCTGCCGTCGAGGTCCCACACCTGCCTTTTATAGGGACATTTGAGGAAGAAGCTGCAGAACTCTGCCGTCACTGCCACCGTGGCCTCAGATTCGGTTCACTCACCGCCTTGTGCAGTGTGGACCCCCTCCTCCAGCCCCTGCCTCCCCATCCCCTGCAGACGGCGTCTGGCCCCCGGCTGCCACTCTGGCCGTCACTGTGATCCTGGGCTGCCCCCTGCCCCCGGAAGCTGGGTCCCCTGCACCCCGAACCTGCATCTCCCCCCGCTTCATTCATTTGTGGTTTTGTCTACCCACCTTTTCATGGCAGAGCTCGGTGGTCTTCGTTGCTGCGTGTCTGGAAATGCCTTTATTTCCACGGCGCTGGTTTTGCTGGTTGAAGAAATCACACCAGAGGCAGTGTTCTGTCATTGTCCAGAATCAGTGCTGGGGACACCCAGACAGTCCCGTGCTCGTTCTCTGTATGTGATCCATTTTTCCTGTCTGGAGGCCTTTAGTGGGACCCTCATCACGGCCGTGGGCACTTCGTGGACCTCTGGGGGCATAGGGGACATTTCTCGTCTTACTTCTGTGGCTATCCGAAGGTAGACTTTCCGGTTGTCCTAACTCTTTTCTTTCTTTCTTCTTTTTATTTTTTTATTTTTTTTTATTTTTTTTTTTCTTCTTTCTTCTTTTTAAAAAATATTTATTTGCTTGCGGGCGAGTACAAGTGGGGGAGGGGCAGAGAGGGGGTACGAGGATGGTCTGCGGGCTCTGTGCCGAGGGCTGTAGCAGCAAGCCCGACACGGGGCTCGAACTCACGAACCAGGAGATCATGACCTGAGCTGAATTCGGATGCTCGAGCGGCCGAGCCCCCCAGGTGCCCGTGTCCTGGGAGTCGGACACAGGACGTCCTGTCCTTCTAAATTGTTAACGTCTTCCCTGCTGCCTCTCATCTCTAGCAGATTTCAGTCCTTCATTTCCTAGTTTGTCCTTCGGATTTTTAATTTCACCTCTCTTAATTTTAATTTTAAAGAGACCTCTCTCCTCCTTGTTTTCTAGAATTCTAGCATTTTTTGTTTAATGAATTCATTAACCTGAGAGTGTTTCTTCTGTGTGATTTTTTTCCTCGTTTTTTTTTCCGTGTTATTATCTGTTTCCTTCAGATTCCTTTTCCGCCTTTGTTTCTTCTGCCCTCTATCTCGTGCTTGGCTGTCTGCCCGAGCTTGCAGCGACGGGCTGGGGGGCCAGAGGCGCCCGGCGTGGCTGGGGTGTGCCCGCGGGCCGACTACAGTGCGGCTGTGGGGGGCGGGGGGCATTCATGTACAGAGACGCTCTCCCTGGGCCCGGTGATCGCCAGCACAGGCCTCTGCCTGCCGGGGCTCAACCTGGCACCGCAGGGTGTTGGTGGGGTGGGGACAGAAGTGGGGGGTGGCCCGAGAGACCCAGCCTCCCGTGTGCCGTGCTGTTCAACGCTCATGAGGACCTGGCCTCGCCCTACCTCTGAGGGTCCCTCATGCCCCCTGTCTGGGCCCTGTGTGTGAGATTGCTCTGGGGAGCGAGTCCCTGGCGTGCGGTCGGGGAGGGGGGGCTCATCCGTGAGTCTGCAGGCCCTCCTGGTCGTCCGCCTGCTCTGTCCATGAGTCTCGGCACCCCCGTCTCTGACATCACTCCTCATGCCCCCGACCACCGGCTCCCAGCTTGCCTGGAGTGTTCTCCTGGGTTCCCTGGGTGCCCGAGGCAGGAGCGGCCTGTGCGGCAGCCTTGGCTTCGAGAAGTCGCGTGTCCTCCCCCGCCCACTTCCGGTTCTCACGTCATCTGTGGGCCGTCTTGTATCTACTCACCCTCTGCTCTGTTTTTCTGGTCTTGTGTGTTTATAAGTTTTAGTTCCTACACGGTTTTTCGTGGGTTAGGGCCAGATGGAAGCCTTGATGTTTAAATTGCATGGTTATATTCTGTGTCTTACTGGGGAGCCTCCTTAAGTCCCGCCTAGAGAAGGGCAAGCATGTGGTGGGCACCCCGTGCTGGCCAGTGGTCTATAGTCATCGGTCTGGAGCCAGCAGGCAGGAGTGTGGTGGGCACCCCCAGGGTTGGGCCAGTGGTCTACAGTCATCGGGCCTGGAGCCATCAAGCAGCAGTGTGGTGGGCACCCCGGGTCAGGCCAATGGTCTCCAGTCATCGGCCTGGAGCCAGCAGGCAGGAGTGTGCTGAGAACCCCCAGGGCCGGGCCAGTGGTCTACAGTCATCAGCCTGGAGCCATCTTAGTGGAGTGAGTGTGTCCCCCACCCACCTCAAGATCAGGTGCTTAGCCATTCAAGACCTAAATCCTAAGGAGCACTTTCCCTGGGCAGACAGGGCCACAGGGACAAGATGCCTGGACCGTGACCCTGGTCACAGTGGAGCCCACGTCCTCAGCTTTGGGGTCCACCCAGACTGGCCAAAGATGTCATCCATTGTCCCAACGCCCTTGTGTGGACTCAAGGTGACCAACAGTGAGGAAAATGCTTGCCCGGTGCCCAACACACAGGCAACCCTCAGCCAATTCTGGCTTCAGCTGGTTCCCTGCGGACCAGAGGAAGTTAGGTGCCCGCACGCAGCGCAGAGGGAGATGATCACAAGAGGCCCGGGGTGCTGCTGGGGTCATGCATGCGTGCACACAATCCCTCCCAGACTCTGAGCCCCCAAGAGCATAAGCCAAGGGTGCTTTCCCATGATGCATCAGTCCCACCTCATCCCAGCCACCGGGAGGGGTCTCTCCCTCCACCTGGACTGGGTGGTCAGCCTGGGGGTGCAGTGGGGGCTCACCATGGTGAGGGGTGGGGGAAGTGGAGGGAGAGCCCCCAGACAGGGCTCGAGAGACTGTTCTGTCCCCGTCTGGGGAGACGCGGGCCACGTGGTGGCCTCTCGGTTGCTCACCAAGTTATCCTGATAGCTTTCTCTTTGTTACAGAATTTGCCCCAGGAACTAGATTCCTTATGGTGAAAATGATGTTTATTCTCCGTGAAGGTTAAGAAAAACAGCCCTTGAGATGGAATGGGCTTTTGTCAGAGAACCGTAGTTTTTTAACGAACAGGATTATGTTTATACAATTGTGCATTTTGTGTGCACAGTTTTTAAAAAGGAGTGAGGACTGTTCAGAGTAAAATGAAATCCTTTAATTAGAAAGCACTTGGAAATGCAGAATAGAAATAATACCACACTCGCAGCTCTGGGGAGTCTCCTCGGAGGGCCTAATAACATGTGTGTAGACTGCTGGGTTTCTGCTGAAAATAAGCTTCCTGTGTGGGAGCTGCAGGCCAGGACGCTTTGGAAGGACGAAGTGTGCCCGAGCCCGCACGAGCACGGCACGTCCCTGGGGGGCCCGCGTTCCTGCCTGGCCCCCTGATCTGGTGCAGGGGGCCTCCAGGCCACGCTGGGGGAACAGACGTTTGGGGCAATGAGGGGAGGCTTCTGTGGCTTGGAAGAGACAGTGGCTGTGAGGGGAAATGGGGTCCTGGACCGATGGGGTCGGGCCGGCCGGGGGACGCTCTAGGCTAACGGGACCCAAAGGAAAAGTGACGACTCAAGACAACAGCGTTTCTCCGGATCAGTGGTTCTCAGCGGGGTGACTCAGCCCCCTTGGCGACATCTGCAGACGTTTTCAATCGTCATGGCTTCAGGCAGGTGCTGCTGGAGCCAATAGGAGAGGCCAGGGATGCTGCTGGGGGGGGGTCACCAGGTCTACCTGTCACTAATGCCGCAGCCGAGGAATTCCCATGCGAAGCCCAGAACTCTGGACTTCCTGTCCAGTGTCTTTGCTTCAGGTTTCTACGTTTGCCGACGACCTAGCTGGAAAAACTTGGGGGGCAAGTAGTGTGGTTCCGGGTGCAGCGCCGCTGTAGCCGACTGGGTCGGAGTTGTGCACAAACAGACTCCTGACGGAGACGCCGCCGTGCGGTTGGGAGCTGCGTGGTCCCTCCTGGGCCCGGAGCTGGTGGACTTTCAGGGCTTTACCCCACGCAGCCAGGGCAGGTCGTACAAGAAGACGTTGATTTCCCTCTCCCGGTTTATGGGATGTGGACAGATGCGTCTGTATCAGCCAAGCACCCGCACCTCGGTCTTGTTTCAAAGACTGTAAATGTGAAAACAGCCCAGGAGGGGGTCACGTGGAGGTTCTTAGTAACCTCTTATCCCTTCCTGTGAATGAGGCTATCGATTCCAGACCATATTGATCATTGGCTGAAACCAGAGGGACTTGCATATTGATCATCAGCCAGAAGGTTCTGAAGATTGGACAGGCAGCCTTGCTGAGTGTGGGGCCTGCTTGGCAGGAGGAGGGAAGGAGGGGGCCCGAGGGTCTGGGAGGTGTGAGGCCGGCAGCACTTGGAGGTGGAGCGGAGGGCAGCCCCTGGGCAAGGGACGCTGCTCGGGGCACTGCGCTCAGGCTGGCCGTGGGCCCCGGCGGGACTAGGAAAACAGCGGGAGCTTCCAGGAGGCAGAGTCATGTATGGCGGGAGCTCTTCGATGGTCTGTGCTCCACGAAGCAGGAACTCTCGGTCACAGAGGAAGCTACTGAAGATTCTGGGGAGGAGCATCGCGTGTGTAGACCGGAAGCTTCTCAGGATCCATCGTTCTCTGGAAGTCAGTCATTCTAGAACACCGACAACCCCAGAAAGGAGGCAGAGATCTAGTGACTCCGCTGACGGGTCCTGTCAGAGCGACCTTCACAGTATGTTCCAGACCCCACCACCCCGCACAGCCCCATGGCCCCCCCTCCCGTCTGCCATCACTGTCTCTGTCTGGACACGGCCGTGGCCCCAGATGGCCTCCGTCTGGGCCCCTTTTCCAGTTTGTTCTCTGAAGAGCAGGATAACCTTTCAAATCATATTTTTGCTCACGTCTGTATTGTTCATAACGTATGGCGGCCCCCGTCACACTTCGAGGGAACGAGAGGCTGTACATGGTTTGCAAGACCCCCCTGCTTCCTCCCGGGCTGTCGTCCTGGCTGAACGGACGATGCTGTTACCTGAGGACGCTGCGACACTGACACCGTCCGGCCAGAGGCTCTTCCCTCTTGGTGTGGCTGCTGCTGGAAAGTTCTCTCCTGTCCGGGCACAGCTCATCTGACCCTCTGAATGCCGTCTCTTTCGAGGGATTTTCCATCTAAAAATCTCTCTAACTCTCAACTCTTACACTCCTTTATTCTGTATTATCACCACTTGGAATTACATTGCTTATTTATTTGCTTGCTCTTGCCTAGTTCCCCACTGAATTGTAGGCCCCACGTTGGCAGGGGCTCTGTCACTTCTGTCTGTCCTCTTAGTGACGAGGACAGTGCCTACATTAGCATTAGCACTAAGTCAACATTTGTTAAGTAAATGCCGAGTCATCAGCAGAGGGACCAGGAAAAGAAATACACAAATTAACTTAAGGAATGAAATTTAATTAATAAATTTAATAAAACAAAATCATAAAGCTTCAACGATACGTTTAATAACATAAAATGAATGTTGTCAAAATGCTTAGATAGGCAGGGGTCCACAGCAGACGCTTGGTTACCAGAGGTTAAGTCAGTTCCACAATGGTCGGCCTGAAGCACAGGGTGGGACGGGCCCTCTGAGTGGTTGGGACTCCACTTTATGAGAAGCAGAACGCACAGAAGTGAGGTGGCCTGGACCTCGGAGAAGACAGGGCTCCCGGAGAACTGGCCGTTGATGCTGGGAGCCTCCGGTCCCCGTTGGCAGGTGTGCGTCAGGACACGTGGCCGGAGACGGGCTTCGCAGTGCCTGACAAAGGTGGCCGGGAAGCAAACAGCGGGACGTTGTATCCGCGTGGCAGTTCTGGCGTGGCCTGTCGGCCAGGAGCTCTGAGCGCTGCAGGCACGTGTCTGGGATGCTCCCGCAGGACGGGCACCTCCAGGATCAGCAGCAGAGGGGCAGACGCCCGTCTTTGTTTACACGTGTCCCCAGGTGGCAGGGGCAAGGCCCGTCGGCCGTCGGCCCAGGATCCACACGTTGCCGGTGGCCGGGCCTGCAGATTCCCGGGCAAGTATTCTCAGGGAGGGTGGCCTGCAGTGGACAGTCGGGTCAGAGGGCACGCAGAGTGTTTTTAAATGAAGAGTAAATCATGCTCAAAATTTTAAAAACTCAGGTCTACCTTCAAAGAGAAAAAAAGGGTTTTACTTCTCTTCCTACACCTTTCCTGTAATTTTTTTTTTTTTTTACCTGTAATTACTCAGAATGTGGTCATGTGCTGAATACATTGTACTTGATAAATGACTCTCGGTTGGTTGGATAGGAAGATGTCACAGGTGCAAAGGAGTGAGCAAGAAAAACGCCCGCGAGGAGAGCCTTCACCCCGCATCCGGGCCACGCAGAAACGTCAGGGGCTTCTGCGGAGGGGACGTGAAGCAGCGAGGCTTGTCTGTCGCTCCTGGGCTGTGCTGCCTTCCAGGTGGGGCCCTCGGGCCCCCGCAGCCCAGGTGAGATGCGGACCAAGCCCTCGTTCTTAACGCTCACGGACCAGAGCGTTGGAGGCCGTGACAGTCTCGTGGCGGGGTTCCTGACCATCCTGCGGTTCGTGAAGGAGACTGGGGAGGCACTGAGGTCCTGTTCGTGGGAAGGCGTGAGGTCCGGGCTCAGCGTGGGGGGTTTATTGCAGCAAGGAAGGGTTTCTGACAGCCTGACCTTGAGGAGGAAGCTGGGAGAGCCGTCAAAGGCATACGGACTTGAAGTCAGTTAGCTTTCAGAGTGAAGCCTTGCCTTATTTGTAGCCCCTGCATCCCTGGGCGTGGGGGCCGGTGGGAGCAGGGAGCAGGCCGCGAAAAGGGAGCTGGAGGGCCCGGAGTATGCGTGGCACACGCATCGTGTTTGGTTTTTAATGGCGAGGGCCTCTCTGTGGGGTGGGTGCGACTGCGCTTACGGGCAGAGAAGGAGGATGTGGGGGGATGAACGCAGGTCAGGCCCAGCGTGTCGCAAAGACCGCCCAAGATAGCCAGAGCCGACGAAATCACCCTCAGGGTGCCGTGTAGGAAGGCAGAGGGAACGCCGCTAAGGCAAAGAGGTCTCCAGAACGACGGCTCTACGCGAAGGGTTTGGTCCTCCCCAGACTGTCCGCAGTGAGAGGCGCTCCTTCCTGGGTGGAAGCACCAGGAGCCGCCCACACTGAAGGCAAACCCAGGCTGCATTATAGTGACTTTGGAGAGAGGGGCTTCTTCCAGTTTGGGGTGCGCTGAGGGAGGTTTGGGTTGGGCTGAGAGCACGCAGAGGCGGGGTGGGGCAGGCCTGGGGTTGCAGTGGGATGTCCCCTCCCTGGAGGCTGGGTCCTGCCCCCAGGTGAGCGGTCCAGGGCAGCTCGTGCACTGAGCTGAGTCCGTGGTTATTTGGAAGAAGGTACTCTGGGGAAAACCAAAAGATACCAAACTTCAGGATGGGCCCCATTGGTGCCAGGGAGCTGGGGCGCCGTGCTGGGGGTCATTCGCTGCTTTTCCTCCCCTACCCCTGCTCAGACGGCCCCCGGGGAAGGTGGCTCTCCCCGGGGCTCCAGCCTGGGGCAGCTCTCCCTCCCTCCCGCAGGTGGGAACGCATGCAGGGTCCAGAGTGCTGAAGGCTGGTGGGGTGGTAGGGGGGCAGCATGGATCGCCAAGGTCACAGTGGATGGTGGGGCAGGGGCGAGCTGGCCTGCCCCTGGTCAGCGTGTACACGGTCCGACTGCAAGCCTCTCACATCTTGAAGAACAACGGGTATTTATTCTGTGGGCTTTGGGAAATAGCCTTTGTTCCTCCTGGCCCTGGAAAAGTGCCCTTAATCCAAAGTGATTACTTTGCCGCTGACTCAGATTTATTCTTCGGTGATAGCCTCTCCTCTCGGCCTGAATCTTGGGCTCAAATTACCCGCGGCCTGTCACAGAAGGGCCATCTGTCTTTCCATTCCCGCGCCGAGAATGACATTGAGGTCTTTGTCCTCTGAAGCTTTTGTGTGTGTGCGTGTGACATTGACCTCCGTGCTCATTTCCACCCGCAGTTAAGAGGAAGCATAAAAAGCACTGGGACTTTAAAAAGTAGCCTGGACAGAAGGCAATGGCTCTCCCAGCGAGGGTTCCCAGGGTCCCACGTCTCTCTCTCTCTCCTGGCCCTTGGCAGTGCTTCTGGCCACGGAGTGGGGTGCACCTGTGTGTTGTCTGGTGGGGACACGGAGGGGCTGGGGTCCTATTAACCCACTGTCTTTATTCGCAGGCTTAGAAAGGATGCAAAAAGGGCGACTGGGGTCGCCAGGAGGAGGTCTCTCCCTCCCGAGAGGCTCCTTTCTGGCAGGTTGTCTTGTTCAGGATTTGGGGAAGCCCCGCCCTCCATCCCGTCCCCTCGGCGGTAAGGACCCGGCCTGCGTGTCGTTGGCCGTGCGGCCCCTCCTCACGTCCTCCTCTGCCACCGCTGTGCTGCTGGATGCGGGACACAGAGGGACTTGCTGGCTGACCGGAAGGCGCCGCCACACCGGGCGCTCGGTCTGTCTGGAGTGTCAAGATGAACATCCTTGGTCTTCGTGTCTCTGCCTGACACGAGGCCTTTGCTATTTTGCCCGAAATAAAAAATAAAATTTCAAATTAGCTGCAGTTTAGTTGTGACTCAGCCTTTAATTGCTCGGAATTAGCACTTGATCTGCCCATTATCCGTGACTTTGGGGTAACGTGTGCTGAGACGAGGGACAAGTCCTGATTATGTTCCGTCACGGAAAGGAGCAGGATCACGGACGGGCCCACGACGGAAACCCCCGCGGCGCTGTGATTCGGCTTTGCCAGGGAATCCAGCCTTCCCTTTAAGTGTGAGCAAACGCTCGTTCCGGAAATGCTCCTCGCGGAATGAGGTGGTGTTCGGGCACTTGATCTGGGGGACGTGGGGGAGCTGCCTGACTGCTCTTGACCCACTTGAGCCCCCGTCCCCGCCACCCCGGTCCCTCAGAGCCCGAGAGTGGCGACAGAGCTCAGCCTGACCCGACCCCCGTTGTGTTGTTTGCACCTTCTGGGGGGGGGGGCGGGCGGGGGGGGGGGGGAATTGACTCGTGGTCTAAATCTAACAAATCACGAAGTCAGAATGCCGTTTGTCTCGTGCGTGTTCTGCCTCACTTTCCTCCTTTATGAGATGAGGGAAGGAATTGATTCCCGGGTCCCGAGCGAGCACACGGAAAGCCCGAGTGAGTGATTCACCCCACATTACACGGCTGGTGGCTGTGGGCCCGGCGCTGACCCCAAGTCATAGTTCCTAACCACAGATGGATGGCCCGGGTCTCGTGGAGGTACCTAGATTGAAGGGCTGCTCCCACAGTCTCCACCCTCCGGATGTGCAGTGGGGACCAGACTGGTGGCCCTGGGGCCGGCGGTCTGCAACTGTTCAGGAACTGCTTTCTCAGCCAAGCTCTTCCAGGGGCGGGTCGAGTCCATGGACTGATCTGATGGGGATGAATCGTGTATCTTACAAACCGAGGGGGTGGACGAAGACAGGGCGGATTGGGAGTAAAACGCTCTGAGGCGCCGATGCTTCTGGAAATCATCACTGGCCAAACTACCCCTCCCGCCAGTGTTTACTGAGCATCTATCATAGACCAGGTGCTTTCACTCCTGGGGCTACAGCAGCAAATGACATTCAGTCCCTATCTTCTCGGAGCCTGCCAGCCACGCGGGGAGTCAACAAGAAATACTCAAGCCTATAAATTCACCAGAAAATAAGAAACAGGTAAATGGCTCAAAAGGTAAAGAGAAAAAAAAAGGCAGTAAATAAAATAAATAAAAAAGTAAGATCAGCATTCTGAGCCAAGCAAAGGGAAGGAAACAAAGCAAAATTGTTGAAGATATGTACATTTCTATGATTTCCTGGCTTCATTGACTTTTTCAAGTAAGAGACCGGTCTAGACGCGAGGATTTGTCCCGGATTCACCCCCAAGGAAAAGGGGAGAATGAAGTGGGAAGCAAGGGGCCGGCGGTGAGCCCTCCGTGGACCGTGTCGTGAGCTACTTGGGCAGTAGCAGGCCCGCCAACCAGCGCGGCCTCAGGGCGCGACAGAGGTTGGCGGTGAAGTCCTCAGGAGGAGTAGCCGTCTGGTTCCGTCCCTCGGTGCTGCGGCCTCCGCCACCTCACTCTGCCTGCCGGCGGGAAGTGGGGGCCCTGGGTGGAGCCAGCGATGGGGTCACGGACCGAGAGTGCACCGCCCGGCGTCCTGTGAAATCAGACGCGGATGGTGCGGGATTGGGCGTGGACCCGGGTGAAACTCACAAAGAGTAAAGAAAAGACAAGAAAGAAAGGAAGTGCCAGCAACTGGTGCTACGCGGCAGCAGGAACCTCACCGGCTCCTCAGTCCTCGGTGGCTCTGGCGCTTTCCGGGCCCTGCACACACCTGCATTCTCGCTGGCAGTTGGCAGTGTCCCTTCCAAAACCGAGGTCCCGGCGAATCCTACAGACTGCGGGGCCAGGGTCTCAGGTCTGCACCGAGGGCTGACATCGGTTTGGAAGTTAGGTGCGTGGGGACAGATGAGACCAAGTTAAATCTGTCGTAGGAACTCCAAGTGATCACTTCCCCCCTGGGGCAGGGACCGCGTGGATTTCTCAACGTTTTTTTTATTTTTATTTTTATTTTTGGGACAGAGAGAGACAGAGCATGAACGGGGGAGGGGCAGAGAGAGAGGGAGACACAGAATCGGAAACAGGCTCCAGGCTCCGAGCCATCAGCCCAGAGCCTGACGCGGGGCTCGAACTCACGGACCGCGAGATTGTGACCTGGCTGAAGTCGGACGCTTAACCGACTGCGCCACCCAGGCGCCCCACCGCGTGGATTTCTCAACACAGAACAGCAGAAAAAAAGGAGCCCATCTCCTGGCTTTGCAGCGGGACCAGAACTAAGGGGTGTGGCAAGGGGCCAGGCGTGCCGGGGCCTCTCCGAGGGGCACTGGCTCCGTCGAGGTGGCCGTGCGCAGCAGCTTGGGGGTGGGCACTGCTCCTCTGCAGCCCCAGGGCGAGGTTCCGTGTGGACCGCCTCCCTTCCCAGGAAGGGCACGTCGTCTTAAGGACAATGGCTTGAACTGAACACGGTTCAGAGTTTTGTGGGCCGTGAGTCCCTTTCCCTGGCAGGCACAGCATTCCCTGGCTTTGTGGCCGGAGTGCCACCCGCATGAGGGGCTCTGTGACCCCGGACACCTGGGCCAGGACAGGTGACAGCACTCTGCTCGGCCTTGTGGCTCTCTCTGCGGCCGAGGGGACTCTTCTGGGGGGCAGGCGCCCACCTTCCTTCTGCCTCCAGAGGTCGTGTGGCAGCCAGCCTCCCCTCTGTAACCTGAGTCCCTGTTGTCACTTGCCCTCAACCTGCGACCTCTGCTGCTTCCTGCCCCTCCCCGCCCCCCCGCCCCGAGGTGCCCCTTCCGCTGGCTGACATGTCTGAGTCCTGCTTGACCGTCAAGGTGAGGGTCACCAGGTGGAACCAACCTCAACAGGACAGCAGGAGGTGTTCAGTGACCATTCACAGGCGGGCACCGAGGATGGGCTGCACACCTGCCCGGACGCGGGCTCCTCTCTCCTTCCAGCTCCCAGTAAGCCCCGCACTCCGCACCCTCTGGTCTCGCAGACGGATGACCTTGAGCTGAGAACCGCCCACCTGCTCTGGCTGTGGCCTGCGGTCACATCTGGTGCATTGAGGTCGTGCCCAACGGCCCGGGAGCACCTGAAGCCTGGCACGTCCCCGCAGCACACACACGGCCCTGGCCTGCTGCTCTCCCTGCCCTGCTCGGGTCTGACCCGCTCGTCCTTCTGGTCTCTCTCACCTGCGGACACGATTATCTGTACTTGGCCCCGTGGCTTTGCATTTGTGGCCGGAAACCCATCCCCGTGGGGGCTACTCTTCCCTCAGCACCGGCCGTGCCTTGTGACGTGACCCCGTGTACGTGCGAGTTGTTTTCGGGGCTGCTGGCGTCGGGCAGAGCCCTGCAGGACTCTGGAGGTGAGTGCACGCGGACCACGTGGACGGGGCCTCTGGGTTGTTCTGCCCACGCCGGGGAGGGGGTCGTGGGAGGATCAGCGGCCCCGGGGACTGTCGGGTGGGCAGGGGCAGACAGAAACCACTGGCCCCTTCTCTGGAGGCCGCAAGCGTGGTCACATGAGTATGGTTCCTTCTCCCGCGTGCCGGCTTCCCCTGCCCTCCTCCCTCCTGCTCTGGGTAAAATCCACGTGTTTAGTAAGAAGTTAAAGGTACAGAGAACCTCATTTTGCTGGAGGTTTGTTTTATGCCTCTGCAAAATCGACGATGCCCGTGTGGTCCGGGAAGGAACGAATGCTGTGGTGCTTTGACAAGACTCAAAGCTGGAAGCTTCCCGGCCACGGGCACCGAACCCCGAGACGGGCGTTGTGGTGCGGGCCGGGGGGCCCTGCCGTCTCCCCGGATGCTGTGTGAGCGAGGGGGTATTTCGGGCTGCTCCCCGTGTGACCATCTGGCCGTTTGTATAGATTCGATTTTCCTTTTGTTTGCGAACACGGTCAAAGTAACCTACTTCCCCGTCTGAGTTAAACAATAATTAAAAACACAAAATAGAGCCAGCCCCCGTCCGTGCCTCTTCTTGGCCCCAGGACCTGTCATCGATTTCCAGCGGTCTGGCCCTGCTGTGGATGGCAGAATGTCTGTGGTTCTTGAACGGCCTGCAGTCGATACCCCCCGATTCGCTCTGTGCCCTGTGGCTCCCGGCCAGCCAGCCCCTCCCCGTGGGATTCGCGCTCTGTTATATTTGACCCGCGCTCGCCACCATCACACATAATGCGTTCCCTCGGCTTTTATGTTTCTGTGTTTCAAAACCTTTAGTTTCAAGAAGGTCATAGAATCTCTTAATCGAGAGAGACCTGAGGACATTTGTAAGTGGAATCCCCAGTTTACCAGCAATATTTCCAAAGCTGGGAGTTTTACGGAAAGAATAAAAATCATGAGGCATTCGCATCACGCCTGCCTCCCTTCCTCCCTCCTTCCTTCTCTCCCTCTCCGTGTCTAAATAGGTTCGGGGGGATGTCTGGCATTCAATTCTGAGCTCGTGTTTCTTTATGCTTTCCAGACTCCATAAAGGATTCACGTTAGCTTACTGTATTAAATCATATTTGAAATAGCGATCATAATATTATTAAATAAATAGCAAACTAATAATCACAAAAAGGAGGAATAAAAATATCTTTCAGGATTTGAGAGTTAGTTGCTAAAATTGAAAGATAAAATTTGCTGTCAACTTTTCAACAGATGAGAAAGATGGAAAGGGAGAGGCTCGGTGAGGGAGAAAGGGGGGAAAATGGCTTACAGAAGCATCTAAGAGACGAGGGGGGTTGCTGAGGGAGAGAGAGAGGGAGAGGGGGAGAGAGAGGAGGGAGAGGGAGAGAGAGAGGAGGGAGAGAGAGGGAGAGGGAGACAGGAGGGAGAGAGAGAGGGAGAGGGAGAGAGAGAGGAGGGAGGGAGAGAGAGGGGGAAGTGAGAGAAGGAAGGAGGGAGACAGAGAAGACAGGAGAGGGAGAGAGGGAGGGAGACAGAGAGGAGGGAGAGAGGGCAGGAGAAAGAAGGAAAGAGAGAGAGAGAGGAAGGGAGATAGGAGGGGGAATAGAGAGAGAGAGAGAGAGCCCTCGGGCTGTCTGCCAGGGGCGTGCTTACCTTTAGGAAGAGCTGTTTGAGGCACTTGGTCCCAGGAGTGTGGCTCCTTGAGTGCGGACACAGGCCAATAGAAGAGAGACCATTTCCAGTCATGCTGGGGAGCAGCAGGGTCTGGGGAGAGAAAAGACCAGCATCTGGTGAGGACACAGAGGGCAAGACAGACCAGGCAGACCCATCTCATGCCCGGGCTCGTGCCCGGGTAGCCCTCCCGCTGCCCCTTGGCTCCAGGGTCACCCGCCCTGAGGTCGGCACGTCTGGCCCAGGGCTTCCCTCTCCGCCTCTTTCCTTCTCTTCTCTGGCTCCCTCTTTCCATCCGTGCTGCACCCCCTCCTCCCGAGTCGGGTCTCACCACGTGCACACGGATAGCGGCTCCGGCTGGTTCACCGTGTGCTGTCGTGTTCTCAGTAGCCAGCTTCGTCTAAACCCTGTGCCGGGCACGATGCCGCGGGCTTATACACACGACTTTATTTAATCCTCACGGATTTTAACCACGGTGCCAAGAGCATGCCCGCTTTCAGGGAAGAGGAACGAGAGTAAAGAGAGGCCGAGTAATTTACCCCCCCCCCCTCCCCCCCAGAAAACCACCTCGAGCCGGCTCCCGCGCCAGCTCCTTACCGTTTAGAACCCGCCCCGATTTAACGGGAGAGGACTCGGGCTTCCCTCTGTGGGCACGTGAGAGGCAGCTGCCCCACGTGTTCCCTGGCCCGGTCCTGGATCATCGTCAGGCCCGATGACCCCGCCTGGCTTTGACTACCCAGAGCTAAGAGGAGTCAGTATTCCCCAAGCCCAACGCCTCGAGGGCAGGGTGGAAATCTAGACGGAGCACAAGCCTGGTTGGAAAGGGGGAGGGTGCTTCTGAGCAGGCAACTAAAATATCTGCTACACGAATCTAGACATTTCCTGAATGGAGTTTACTACAGCCGGAGAAAGCTGACGAGGGTCCCTTTCCCACACCCCACTGCCAGAGTGCAGCGCTCCTGGATCTGTACTTCCATACTAGCCATCTGCATTTTTATTTCCATGCGTGCTTGCACCAAATTGGTAGAGATCACTGGAAGAGATAGACACAGGCAGGAGTAGTGGGGACCCAGGGACTATACACGCCACCTGCTTGTCAGGCACCTGTTGTAGGTGTTCCACATCTGCACGTTGGCTGGAAGCAGCAGCATTCTTCCAAATAGCCTTGGAAATGAAATAAACCTTAGTTGATGTAAAGCGGGTCTGGTCACAGCTATCTGCACATTCGGAGAAGGAATAAGCAAACACAGTTTTCCTAGAGCACAGGAGAAGCCTGCCTTTGCAAATGAGTGTTGAAGGGTGTGAGTCAACGTCTGGGGTAATGATTACCTACGGTATTTATTATGACTGCCGGTGTTTTATGTTGCCTCTGTTTTTTAGGTTTGGTGGCCCTTTGCATCCACCTAGAGCACGGGAACAACGTATTTGGTTGGAAGAATGTTAGGAGATTTTATAATTGGCAGTTTAATGGTGCTCAAAATTTAAGATCACCTAGAGGCCTTATTGAAGCAGAGACTCTGGGCCCCATGCCTAGAGATTCAGGTTTGGTAGGTTGGGGGTTGTGCTTGAGAATTTGCATCTCTAACAGGTTGAGGGGGGGTCGGTGGCGGGTGCTGATGGGCTGGCCAGGGCTCACGCCTTCAGAGACATCAGTGTGATCATTCCCTGGGAATCAGCTAGTGTTCTAGGCCAAACCTAACTCAAGGAAAATTTCCAAAAGATACTGTGAACAAAAGTGTTAAAATATCTTCTGCTTCTCCCTGTCATTTTCACAATGGAGAGAAGAGCGGACAGTGTTACTGAGCACGTTCGCATTGTCGTGCAACCATCTCGAGAAACTTTTCCTCCTGCAGAACTGAGACTGTGTCCCCATGATGCAGCAGCTCCCATTCCCCTCCCCCAGACCCTGGCAACTTCCATTCTACTTTGTGTCCCTGTGGACCTGACAGCCTAGGGACCTCATAAGAGTGGAATCATACATAAGTGTCTTTTTGTGAACAGCTTATCTCATTTGGTATTGTATCCCAATGTTCAGCCATGTTGTAGCATTACTTTTGAAAAAAACATTTTTTTAAATGTTTTTGAGAAAGAGTCAGAGAGACAAAGCATGAACAGGGGAGGGGCAGAGAGAGACACACACACACACACACACACACACACACACACACACACACACAGAATCCGAAGCAGGCTCCAGGCTCTGAGCCGTGAGCACAGAGCCTGACGCGGGGCTCTAACTCATGAACCATGAGATCATGACCTGAGCTGAAGTCTGATGCTCAACCGACTGAGCCACCCAGGTGCCCCATAGCATTACTTTTGAGGGCTGAATACCATTCCACTGTATGGATTGACCACATTTTAATCATCCATTTACTTGCTGATGGACACTGGTGTGGCATCTACCTTCTGCTTATTGTGAGTAACGCTGCTATGAACATGGGTGTACAAATCTCTTGAGACCCCCCTTTCAATTCTTTTGGATACATACCCAGAGTTGGGACTGCTGGGTCATCTAGTGCTTCTATTTTTAATATTTTGAGGAACTGACATACTGTTTGTTACAATGCCTGCACCATTTTACCTTGTTAGCAATAGTGCACCTTCTCCAGATCCTGGCCCACAATTCTCTTCCCTCCCTTCCTTTTCTTTCTTTTTCTTTCTTTCTTTCTTTCTTTCTTTCTTTCTTTCTTTCTTTCTTTCTTTCTTTCTTTCTTTCTTTTTCTTTCTTCCTTCCTTCCTTCCTTCCTTCCTTCCTTCCTTCCTTCCTTCCTTCCTTCCTTCTCCTTCCTTCCTTCCTTCCTTTTTTTTTTTTTTTTTTTGATAGTAGCCATCTTAATGTGTGTGAGGTGATGTCTCACCAAAACTTTGATTTGCAATGCCTAATGATTAGTGATGTTGAGCATCTTTTCATGACCTCATTGTCCATAAGTATGTCTTCTTTGGAGAGATGTCTGTTCTTCTGCCCGTTTTTAATTGGGTTTTACTGTTGTTGATTTGTAGGGGTTTTTTATATATGCTAGACCAGCCCTGTTTTGAATACAACATTCTGGGCTGGTGCTGGAGGTCCTATTTGTTGTCATTGTCCAGCTGTGTTACCTTCATTCAGGGGTCTCACCTGTGGGTGATTTTGTGCCCATGGGAATTTGGCAATGTCTAAAGACATCTCTGGTTGTCACAACTGGTAGGAGTGCTGTTGGACATCCTACAATGCACAGGAAAGCCCCACAGCAAAGTACTGTCAGGCCCAGTATGGCAAAAGTGCCAAGGTTGAGTGACCTGCTTAAAGCAAGCCACCTGCCCCCGGAGGTCTCTGCTCACCTGTGCCGTGGGGGGGTCGGACTACACGTTCTGGAAGGTGCTTTCCTATTTTATTCTCTCATGTAGTCACTTTCTGTCATCTGCCATCAAATAAAAAATAACATATCTTGCAAAGTCCTCCTGGGTCTATGCTGGGTGTCTACACCATTTCAAATTCAGTCAGCCCACACGGGCTCCTCCACTTGGGGAGCTGATGGTCCACACTAGCAAACAGCTGGCATGGGATGTAGGGACAGTAAAAAGTGCCCTGTCCACGTCCCCTTGGGCTTGGCTGGGAAGGGAGCAGAGCTATGTGGTAGGGACAGCAGCAGGCTTGAGGTCACGGGGGCCTAGGTTTGAGCCCTTGGGCTCCTCTGGGACAAATATGCTTTTGACCCATCATGCAGTTTTCAGCTAACCCCACTCAGACTTATGGGGACTGAGGTGTGGGTGAGTCTGGGGCTCCCCCTTGAAGTCTTGAACGATCCCCGAGCCCTCTGAGTGCCAGCATCCTGTCTTGGAGATGGAGACAGTGACCGCAGCTCCGAGGGTGATGCAGGAGGTCCCCGAGCAGCCCTGGGCACAGTGGGCATCATTAATGGTCATTACTCTCTTCTGAGAGCCTCTTCTACAGTTTAAAAAAAATCCAATTATTCCATGGACTCTGGAAATCCGGTAATGATCACAATACACAGAAATTCTATTACATTCTTCATACCTGCTGGTCCACATATGGAGAGCAGCCCCTAAAAATTGCAAATTCCTCAGTATGGCTTTCAGTCCGGAAACTGCAAACATGTTAAATTATTTTTTTGTGGGCACTGAAAACACGGGTCCCATGTGTCTTGTCGGGCACGTCCGTGGTGGTCTCCCAGTGCAGGTGGGTCCCCCAGCATGGGGAGCTCCGTGTGGCTTGAACTGAATCCTAGCCTGGTGCCAAGACTCTGCTCCTTGTCAATGCTCACAGGGATATGTAGCCAGGGAAAAGCTCCTTTTCATTTAGAGAAAATTCCTTGAAGACTTTTCTTAAAATTGTTTCCTTCCCGAGTGGCTAGAATGTGGTTATTCATTTAAATATTTACTGTGGGGAAAAACCCCCACCGACGCAGGATCTCATTCACTGACAGACCCGAGACCCAAGCAATGTCCTGTACAATTTGGAAGTACCTTTGAAGCCCCTCTCAAAACAGGAAGCTCATGAAGCATCCGTCTTAGACAGATCGGGAGAACAAAGCCAGGTGCTTTGGAAGGAAGCCACGGCGGATAGTTAGCAAGGGCTGGATGGTTTTCCTGTGCCGGGCACCACACTGTAGGTGGTCCTGCATCATCTCATTGAATTTCGGCCACCCCTTGAGGCAGGAATCATCTTGCACGGGACAGATGCAGAAACTGGGGTGTCCAGGGCAAAGCCAGCTGTCCCTCGTCCAGTACAGCTGGTCAGTGGGGAGCCCAGGTCTGCCTGACTCCGAGGCTCCTGCTTTTAACCGCTCCCTGCTCTATTGCCGTGAATGACACCACACTGGGGGAAATGGTTGGCTTTTATTATGTATGTTCTTTTTCAGTGTAGGTGGTACTAAACTCAGAGAGGCCTTTTTGGAGGAAATGGGAAGAAAATGCGTGCACATTTGAAGCTTTCAGGTATGAGAAATTAGGGGTATCGATGGGCCTGTGAAAGCTTTCAAGTCCCACAGTGATGGCAGTGCTATGGTTAAATCAGCACCGCGTGTCCTACAGTTTCCTTTTCAGCTCCGCGTAGGAACACAGTGGAGAGAGGCTGGCAGGTGCCAATGACCCCGGCCCACTGGGGGGATGGGCCCTGGCTGACGCCCACAGGTTGGGCCCCAGGGAGCACGTGTCCGGTACCGGAGGTCTGGAAGTTCTCTGGCTTGGCCTGGTGCCCAGAAATGGTGAGTGGTCGGGAGTGATGACTCAGGTCACGTACTGCCTCCTTCTCCCTGATTCCTTCTACCTTCCTTTAAGCCAGAACACAAATGAATAGAATAATCTCTTTAAAGATTTAATTACAAAAGCAATACATATCTTTACTGTGTATATAGAAAAGACAGGCAAATCATCAGACGAAAATAGAAATAAACTTTAGTACTATGACCCAGCAGTCAGCAGGGGCCGCTGTCAACATTTTCGTGGTGTTGTGTGCATTTCTCTTGTGTGCATTTATGTGTGTGTACATCTCCTGCACACACACACGCACACAAGTAAACACAATCGCAATAAACAGAAGTAGGAAAAAAGGTATTCTTTCCAAGTGTTATTGTCATTCATAGATTTTTATTTTATTTTATTTATTTTTTATTTTTTTCTTTTAGAGAGTAGGGGGCAGAGGGAGAGAGAGAGAGAATCCTAAGCAGGCTCCATGCTCCGTGTGGAGCCCGACGCAGGGCTCGATCCCACGACATCGGGATCATGACCTATGTCGAAATCAAGAGCCAGACGCTCAAATGACTGAGCCACCCAGGTGCCCCAACTCATAGATTTTTAAAAGCCATTTCCTTGGTGTCCCATAATCTGATTTTCACAATTTTCTGTGCTTTGGGCACATTTTGACCGCTGTGCTACATTGGCTAGCCAGAGCGCCGGCCGTCAGACATCCTCACTCGACCTGAACACGCACATCCAGGGTCTTGCCCTTTCCTGGCCCTTCTTCACTCTGTCAGGAGTTTGCTGGAAAGCTGTCCTGTGCTGGGGGAGGGGGGTTTCAGGCACCAAAGGCACCGTGTGGCAGGTCTCTGGGTATCTCACGGTGGGATGTCTGTCTTGGGGTGGGCGGTCCAGATGGGAGGCAGGCCCAGGGGGGCTGAGGTCCAGCGTGGCTGGGGCACCGAGTAGACGGGTCCAGTGCAGCCCCGGGGAAGGCTCGGGCAAAGGCCGGGTTGGGTCCTGTCTTCACTCGGCTGCTATAACAGACCAGACTGGGTGTAAACAGCACGTATTAATTTCTCACAGTTCCAGAGGCAGGAAGTGCAAGACACCGGTGGAGACTCGACCGCCTTCTCCTCGTGTCCTCACCTGGCAGAGAGGGAGCTCTGTCTTCCTTCTCTTATGGGGTGCTGGTCCCGCCCTGGGCGCCACCCTTGTGGCCCCATCTATACCCAGTCACCTCCCAAAGGCTGCAGCTCTAACACCAGCACCTGGCGGGAGGGGGGGCGGGGGGGACACAGACGCACCGTCCACAAGCCCAGAATCAGAGGACACCTTGACCTCTACACTGAGGACTTCTGGACTCTTCTGGTTCAACATCAACCTTAACTCAACGTGGTCGTGGGCAGCCGGGCTGACTGTCTTGCCACTCGGTTCCACGAGATGGAACTACGTGTGTTAGTGACCAGAGTGATTAAATTTGCAGTTACATTTTATTATCAAAAAAGCATGTCATAAATAGCTGGTTTCATACAGAGTGGCCACACCCCTGCACAGCTCCCGGGAGACACCCACCGTTGCCCTGGACACAGCTGGACCCGAATGCAAGGGAGCAGTCCAGTGACTCACCCGCATCTCCGGGACCGCTCACCTTGGTGACCCACCTCCTCCCTTTAGCTACGTGACATTTTGTGTCACCCTGTGTTCCAAAGAGCACGGTGCCTGGCGAAAGCCCCGTCCGCTCTGTGGGGATGGTGCTTGGTGCCTGGTGTTTCCTGGTGGGATGCCAGATGCTAGGGGTGTCCACGCGTTCTTTTGAAGCTTTCAGGAATCCGTGATAGAGAAGTAGGCACCTGGGAGGTGGGGTTGGGACCACACACCGGGTTCTGCCGGCTGGTGGCTGAGCAGAGAATGACCTGATGGGGCGGATGGTGGAGTGAGTTCCACTCTTTGCTCACTTGTGACCCCAGGGAAGTCACTTAATGGCATCTCACTTTCCTCATCTGTCAAATGGTGGTGTTAATGTTTACCCCGGGGGTAATGTAAGCGTCAAATGATATCACAGGTAGAAAGAACTCTCTCAGTGCCTCTTACCTCATGGTTGGTCCATAAAGTCTGTTCCCTTCCCGAAGGCTCGCTCTCCGTTAGCTGGTGCTGGCTAGGGTTGAGTGTTTGGACGGAGTGCCTGCCCATCTCTGGGTATCGCCCACCCCTCCAGGTGTCAGCCACTGTCCTGGCCTCTCTGCTGGCATCAGATTCGGCCGGGCCTGAGTAAGCCAGCCTCCTGCCGAGCCCTGCCCTGTCCTTGAGATCTGCGGGGATTTCTTGGACCTGCCATGGGAACCTTCTGGAAGGTTTGGCTTCCGGGGACTCGAGACCCCAACTTTGCATGGGTTACCTTATGTGGGTTTGAATGGATTCCTTGCTGGTCGGCTGTTCTACGACGTAGGGCTGGAAGCGGCCAGACGGTGGCTTGGGTTTTGCAGCAGAATCTCTCGTTCCTGTTCTGAAAGCACGAGTGAGATGTTTGTGGGGCTGGGCCTTGGGCGGAGCTCAGCCATTTTTGCTCTCATAAACTGACTTCAGTGCCACATCTGGGCACAGATGCCTGCATCGTGAGGCTGTAGGAAAGGTGACTGAATTTCACAGGCAGCGTCTGATCCGGCCCAGGAGTACCAAACGTGGAGAAAAGAGGTGTGTTTGCTCCCACGCCTTTCCTGTATGATTACACACAATCAGATTCCTAACTGATTGCACACAAAGTTCCTAACTGATTGCACACAGCGAGAGGTTCCTGACTGATCGCCCACCATGTGAGGTTCCTAACTGATTGCATGGAATGACAGGTTCCTAACTGATTGCACAATCACAGATTTCCTGAGTAATTGTGCACAATCTGAGATTTCCCAACTAAATGAGCACAATCTCAGATCTCCTAATTGTGCACAATCTCAGATTTCCTAACTAATTGTGCACAATCTCAGGTTTCCTAAGTAATTGCGCACAATCTCAGATTTCCTAAGTAATTGTGCACAATCTCAGATTTCCTAAGTGTGCACAATCTGAGATTTCCTGAGTAATTGTGCATAATCTCCCATTTCCTAATTGTGCACAATCTCCGATTTCCTAAGTAATTGCCCACAGTCTCATATTTCCTATTTGTGCACAATCTCAGATTTCCTGAGTGTGCACAATCTGAGATTTCCTAACTGAGCACAATCTGAGATTTCCTGAGTAATTGTGCATAATCCCCCATTTTCTACTTGTGCACAATCTCCGATTTCCTAAGTAATTGCCCACAGTCTCATATTTCCTATTTGTGCACAATCTCAGATTTCCTGAGTAATTGCGCACAATCTCGGATTTCCCACCTAATTGCGCAGTCAGAGGATCTGTGGCGTCAGAAGATTCTGCGGAGATCATAGCCTCCAGCCCCATCGTTCGGGACAGGCTGAGGCTGAGACTCGGGGGTCACCAGCGACGTCCTTGAGATGCTTTGCTGGCTGGGGACAGCAGAGCTAGCAGCACACCGGGACCTCTAGGTGTTTGATCCCCTACGCTTCACAGCAGCACAGACTTAAAAGCGTGGCTCTCCGGGGATGGGGGAGGTCAGCCTTTGACGAGAGCCTGCCCCGGGTTAGCAAGGGCACGTGCTAGCTCACACCAGCCGTGTTTTGCGGAAGAGCAGAGGGCCGAGGCATTTCCTTAGAACCACAGAACTGAGTCCAAGCGAGCCCAAAGTGCCTGGCAGTGACCGTGTCAGGCAGCACCTGACGCACAGCCTCTCGGCCCTCTCTCCCAGCAGCCCTGCGGGGCAGGTACTGTCATCCCCGTGTCACTGAGGGGGAATCGGGCACGGAGAAGGTCACAACCCGCCCAGGTTCACAGCGGGAACACTGCACGGCCAGGCCCGGGAGGTCTGCTCACTGCCACGTCTGTCTCTGTGTCACCCCTTACGAGTACATCTCTGATGCATCCTGCCGTCCTTGCCAAGGACTTGTGTTCATGAGAATAACTGATCACAGTGCACGAATCACGTGAAATAATCTTTTGTGCTCCGCAGCACTGTATCGTTTACAGAACAGCTCTGTGTGTTTTCAGTTTGATTCTCCCAGGAAGCTTGCTTATTTCTCTCTCACTTGCCGTAGCCAGTTCAGTTTGTGTTTCTGCTGGCCCTCAGGCGCCTGTGATGCAGGCACTTTTTTCCCCACAGGATGTCCCGCAGGCACCGGTCAGGGGCCAGGTCTTCCAGGGTGGCAGTCCTGGCGCGGCTTTGATCAAGGGCCTCAGGCGGGTCGGCTGCCCTCTTTCTGCCGTGCCAGCAGCACAGGACCTGACGGCCGTGCCCGCGTCTGGCCCCCTTCCCAAGGGTTTTGGTTCCTGACCACAGCTGCACAAGTGCAGAAGTTTCTGAAGCAGCAATGTTGGCAAGCAAGTGGATTTGTGTGGATTCACTTCGCACTGTAAGCTAAAGAAACAAAGATGGGATGCATTTGCTGAAAAGTCTAATTTCTGCCCAGGCAATTCCCCTTTAAATACTTTACTACTTTCTAAGATTGCTTTCGGTGTCCTCAAGAGAAATCATCTCTGCAGTGACGAATGGTTTGCTTGTCTTGGGATCCAATTGTCCTTATAGTTAACTAATGTGAGAGTTTGGGTTCATATAAAAAAGTCTTGGGAAAATGTGTTTTTCTCTAAACCAATTATTCTCTCCTCTCTCATATTACATTAGTAGGTGGCACCGTGTGGGACATAGTGTCTTACTTTCTCACCAACTCCGTGTGGCTCTCTGCCCTCTTCTCTTCTGGGATGGTGTCATTGCCCACAGAGAGCAGACGTGAACCCAGAGACACAGGCAGGTCGGACCCAGCAGCCCAGCAGCACAGAAAACCATTTGGCATAAAGATTGTCCCTCTGGAGGACTTTAGGAAAAGATAAAAGCCACTTCAGAGATGATTTTCACCCTCAAGTTGATTTAACCCAAATCTGGCTTGTCCTTCCCAAAGGCTCTGGGGGTGGACCCTCGCCTCCCACATGCCCCTGCCCCCACTTTGCCTCTCCCCTCCCCACTGCTGCTTTTCATTCATCACGCTCCTTCCTAAAAGGAGAAATGAAGAAAAGAATTTATTTTTCCCCAGACAGGTGTTAAGAAAGAATGCAAGAGATCAAAGCCATAGATCTAACTGTTGACTTTCAACGGCTCATCTGTCTTTTTGCCCCATTTAAATATTTTAGCAAATAAATGTCAAGTCAATAGAGCTATCGGTCTGGTCTGAGGATGCTTGTAATTATTTGTAGAAAATAATTACACAGTCTTGATATTCTCTCTGATATCCTGCACGAAGCACACACACGCGTGCACACACGCACACAGAAGACGTGCCCTGGGTCACCCCATCTCTGAAAGGCACAGAAGATGAATAGTGGCTTCAAGCTGGCGGGTCTGGAGGGAGGTGACTGATGGTGGCTGGCTCAGTCACCTGTGCGCCCCCGTCACACACATCCCCATCAAGGACAGCGGTGAGTTGATGGAGGGAACCTGGTGACCACCGCTGTCACCGGTGGCCAGATCATTCCCTCTGCTACCGGGCTGTAGGCTCCTTGAGGCTGAGGAATCGTCTCCTGTTACCTTTCACGAGCCCTGGACATAGTGGAGAGACCAGACTTTTCAAGACTTCATACTTTATTCGTGGGCAGAAATGTCTTTGTCTTACTTAGCTCTGTGTTGTGCTCGCCTGGCTCTGTGCCAGGGTGGGCCAGAAGGGCTGCGCCCGTCTGGCTCCTCTCCTACCCTGCAGGGCCGGGGTGGCGCCGAGTGGGAAGAGAGAGGTGGACACACGTCTCCCTGCTGCTTCCCAGCCAGGCTGGGCCACCGAGGGCCACATCTCTCACCAGGCAGCCTGCAACCTGGCAACAGCCCCCTCCGCTCGCCCTGGACCTGGTGACACTGTTGCTAGGCCCTTGGTGCTTCCTGTCTATTCTGTTCCCTGTAGCCCCACATACCTGTACCCCGCCCCGTTATGAGCAGTGCCTTTGGAAATCTCCTTTTAATCCCTTTGGGATGTGCCAGTCCTTTCTGGCTGGGATCCCGACCGGTACAATTAAGACCGTTCTGGCTGGCGTGTTTGCCTTTTTTTGTTTTTTGTTTTTGTTTTTGAAGATGATGCTTATGTTTGCTCCTTTGAGAGTATAGATTTAGAAGGTCAGTGAGGCAATTGTGTTCTCTACTGGGTGGCCAGATTTGTCAGATAAAGCAGCCAGTTCCTTCCGTGTTTGAAACCCAAAAGCCTGTGGTCCTGGGGCCTCTGCTTTGTGTTCTGGGGATGAGCTGGCCACTGTCGGTGACATAGGGAGTCAGGCAGGGTTGCTGCCTCAGAGGGGCTGATGGCCCAGGGCAGAGCAGAAGTCTGTGCATTCCGCACCCTCACTGGATCCTCCGGGCCATTATCAACTGGCCACGCCTGCCTTCCTCTCTAGATTGGGAGCCTCTTGCAGGCAGAGTTGGGTTTAATTCCTTTTCGCTCTGCCAGTAGGTACTGGAGAGCCTGGCTTCTGAATCTGCATTCAGGAAATGCTTGTTGATGCGAAGCCAAGAGATACCGACACCAAATTTTACTTCTTCCAGAGCCTGGATAGATCCCACATGCGACATTTAGATGTTACCGTAGTCCTGCAATTCACGTGGCTGGAACCACAGAGTTTAACAGACTCTGTACGGTCTGCCTGGTTCAGAAATGACAGGGTGTAGGTTTAGTCTCTGAAACCAGTTCCCGGCATAAAACTGCAATATGCAGAGGTAACAAAGCAAGATACTAGCCACCACCTTAAACATTCCGTAGAAACTAAACTGTTCACAGCGGAAGGTTGTCAGAAACGCGAAGTGCTTCCGAGTGTGTCATATTCGTCAAGCCGCGTGTTGAGATGGGCCTGTTCCAATCTATTATAAGGAAAGCCGCTGTGTAAATACTCATAAAGCTCTCCCATTGTTTGTGATTACGGGTAATGCGATTTATCTTTTCCAGCTTAGATACCTCAGAGCTATATATGATTACCCCTAAAATGATTCGCCATGTTCAAAATCAAAAAGCCTGGCAGCTCATATCTTGCAAGTCCCATACCTCTAATTTGGGATTGCTGGGTGAACTGCTCTGCTGAGATGATATTTTAACTTTTAATATCGTTTTCATTGGACGAAATGATGAGCATTTTTGAGCCTCTTGCTCATTAATTAGTGGTATTTCACTCCTGTGGAGAAAAGAAAGGTGTGCATACGTTCCCATTTAGCAAATGCCAGCATTGTAAGAGCTGGAGTAGAGCAAAGAGAACTGAAAAGAGTGGAGGCGAGGGGTAAGGGAATTGGGGAGTGAAGAACCACATGGTAACTCTATCACCACGGTGACCATCAGCACATCATCAGCATCATCATCACCATTACTACCACCACCATCATTGTCACCATCACCACTGTCACCACCATGACCATCATTGTCACCATCACATAATCATCACCATCATTGCCGTCTCCACCATCACCATCACCATCACCATTGTCACCATCACCACCATGACCATCATTGTCACCATCACCACCGTCACCACCATGACCATCATTGTCACCATCACATAATCATTACCATCATTGCCCTCTCCACCATCACCATTGTCACCATCACCACCATGACCATCATTGTCACCATCACCACCGTCACCACCATGACCATCATTGTCACCATCACATAATCATCACCATCATTGCCCTCTCCACCATCACCATCACCACCATGACCATCATTGTCACCATCACCACCGTCACCACCATGACCATCATTGTCACCATCACCACCACCACCGTCACCACTATCACCACCATCATCACCATCACATAATCGTCAGCACCGTGTCCACCGTCACCGTCACCATCATGATCCAAGTAATAATAATACTCAACATTTGCTGACTCTCTACTCTGCAGCAGGCATTGTGTCCAGTATGTTTTATGTGATAGATTGGCTTTGTTGTAACTTTTTGAGGCAGATAGATTCTTATCCCCACTTTACAGATGAGGAATGTGAAGTGCAGGGAAGTTTAAATCAATTGGCCACGTTGATTGGCCAGCCCAGCAGCCTGACTCCAGAGCATGTGTGATCAGTTAAGCCATATGCAAGTGCGCAGCGTGGGTGTGTGCACACACACGGGGATTTCATTTGTGCGGCACCGTACGGGAAGGCAGGCTGGCCAGGTGTGAAGAGGCTCTCTGCCACAGTGAGCACACTGAGCCTTAGACACTTAGGAGCACCCACGATTTGCCGTCCTCTCTGGGAAACTGCCCTCCTTGGACACCCCTTTCCTTCCTGCCTCCTTCAGAGATGTCTGGTCCCCCGGGCCCTCTTCCCACACAGCAGGTGCCTGATGGCTTGCACAGGAACGGCATAAAGGATCATCGTTTGTGCCAGCTCTGTGAACCTGTCGCCCTGGCGTGGCTGTTGCCTCCGTGACCCGCGAACATCGCGTGGCCGGCCTCCACCTCCCTGACCTGCCCGTAGCCGTGCCCTCTGGTGATCTCGTCCTGCTCTGACTCTGACACAGGCCTAGTCACCACCTGGCTTGCTCTGCCGGTGCGTGGACGGCTGCATATGTCTGCCTCTTCCTCTGGACCTCTGTTGCTGCCTAGTGAACATGCCTGGACAGCCTGCTGTGGGGAGCAGGGGTCCTCTGGGCTGGGCCGTCTGACACTAGCTGGGCCCAGGCGGGGATCTCGGCTGAGACCCGCAAACTGCCCCACAGACAGAGACTGCCAGCAGTAATCAGTGGTTGTTGTGTAGACCACAAGTTCGGGTGGTTTCTTACGTAGCCTTGTCGAGGCAGTAGACGACCAATATGGCACTTCTGGAGCCAAAGCCTTACCATGACGGAAGGGAAGCAGCTCACGCGTAGAACCCTTTGTGGGGACTGAGTTGTGCCCACAGGCGCTCCGCCCGGCCTCCTCGGGTGGGCGCGTGTGCGGTGGATGAGTGTGCGTGCAGGGCCCCTCTCCGCCTCCTCAGAGGCCCGCTCCTGTGAGGTTGGGCTGCTTCTGTGGCAGGTTTTGCCCTTCCTGCCCTTGGAAGGACCTTCTTCCTCTTCCTTGGCATGGTGCTTCCTCTTCAACCTGATACCCAGGCGGTGGTTCAGTTTGCAGTGAGCCACGAACACCAGGTATGGAGAGACTGAGAGCGGCGTGGCCAGAGGAGTGACCCCTGTCCCTGCAGGAGGCCGGGTGCCCACGCTCCCTTGCCCAGGGGCTGACAGGAGCTGTGGGAAGCCTGGCTGCTTGTGTGCAGGACCATGCTTCCCCTCGACTCAGCCTGTAGAAATGCGGCCTTGGGGTCGAGTTGTCTATGCAGCTCTGAGCATGGGACAAGTGACCTGTCCTTCCAGCCGCAGACGCCAGACCGTCCTATGTCACCAGCACTCTGCCTCTCTTTCCCCTCTCATTTCCGCCAGAGTGCTGGGCGTCATCTAGCGGATGGTGTCCACGTCCCTGCTGTCCGTCCGCCTCCAGCGGTGGCATCTGCTCCTGCACCACAGAGACTTGGTGCGTGGGACAGCTCCCACCCCATGCTGGGACAGCGCTCGGGACGCCACAGGGCCCATGGGTATCGCGTGATGAGCACAGACCTAGAGGCACCTCCCTCATATGTAAACAGTAGAGACTGTGGTTCTTATTTTTGTTTTTTTGTTTTTTTTAAATTTTTTTTCAACGTTTTTTATTTATTTTTGGGACAGAGAGAGACAGAGCATGAACAGGGGAGGTGCAGAGAGAGGGAGACACAGAATCGGAAGCAGGCTCCAGGCTCCGAGCCATCAGCCCAGAGCCCGACGCGGGGCTCGAACTCACGGACCGCGAGATCGTGACCCGGCTGAAGTCGGACGCTTAACCGACGGCGCCACCCAGGCGCCCCAGTGGTTCTTATTTTTGAACATTTCAACGGCAAGTCGCTCGTTCCGTTCTTGGCTCGCCCGTGATGCTGCGGCGAGGCTCCTGCTCTCGGGGCCACGTCTGGGAACCTGGGGAAAGAAACTCCATCCGTGGTTCCTGCCCTTTGAGCACAAGAGACAGTTTTTATTAGGATGAATTTTAGCCCTTCTCCCTCTGTGTCTCACTCAGATCTCATGTGTAGAGGAAACGCATTAGCTGAATAAGACCACGTACCAGGAAATGATTTGTTCCTCTCTTTTTCACCAAAGGCATTGACACGACTAACGAGGGTTCGTGATCCGCAGAGAGGACCCGGGTACGGCCCCCGCCTGACGGCCTCCGGTCAGGGGAAGGGCAGCGGTGTCCACGCCAGCCCTGTTCCTCCGCTCCCTGGGCCGTTTAGACCCGCGTCCGCCTGCGCTTTGCAGCCCGAGGCTCGTAACCACTTCCTCTGGCTCTAAGGGGATCGTTTCCTGAATTAAATTTATGGGTGCCCCTGCTCATCCCCTAACTGCCCCTCTTGAGCACCGGCTACACGATTTGTGGGGCCCAGTGCAAAATGAGAACATGAGGCCCTTTGTTGAGAGCTCGTGAAGAATTCCAGGTCCCCACGGGAGAGCCTTAAACCCACGACTGCTCAGGCCCGCACCCATGAAGCCGGGCTGGTTCTGTTCTTGTTCCTCAGGCTGTCCAGGGAGGCACAGTCCTTTGAGTGGGTGTTCTAGGTGACGCCGTAGCGGTAATGCTTCTAAAATCGTATCTACGCTGGGGTACCAAGCATTACCTAGTAAAATAGGACGCACCAATCTCTTTTCTGGAGGGTTAGCTTTTTCTCCCTAGAATCACAGGGGCGCATGTTGGTACTGGGAGTAGGAATATTGGCCTTTGTAAAACCATCAGTTCTGTTGCAAATACATTTTTATTTACGTAAATACCAACGCTCTTTGCGTATGGTGTCTATCCCTCCCTCACCAGTGTTTATTACGTGCCTAGCGCCGTGTTAGCCACTGTGGGGGCCAATCGGACACCTGTCCTACACAAATAGTAAAAATGCAAGGTTGACGATATGAGTACCTTATGAAAGGTGGGAAGTTATAGGAATCTGGAGAAGCAAGATGCCAGTCCACTTGGCTGGGACAGAGAGGAACCCCCTGCGCTCCGCCCCCCTCACCCTCTCCAAGATGGCTCGTTCGTCTCCACTGTCCTGCTTGTAAGTTCCTAGCACACGAGACTGTCGACGACAGAACCCATTAGACAGGGTGACGGAGAGAAAAAGGCAGAGCCGTCCTCGCTGAAATGACCTTTGTGTGACTACTTCAAGTTTAACTCGAAGAAGGGGCTGTTGTGAAACCCTCCAGGTAAAGCGTATCAAAACCCTACCTGAGGGCATCACACTGTTTCGTCTCCCAGAAATTGTCACCCTGCTGATATTTGGGGTATATTAAAGGATGTTGTTGGTGCAAGCGGCTGATTTCCCAGATGTTGGCATCCTGGAGGACCCGGAGCTTTCCGATAATCTCAGGGGTGGATTATCTGCACCACTGAACACCTGAGTTTGTCACAACCCTACGCCAGTTGACAGTCCGCATCTCACCTCGGTGTCAGAAAAACCAGGAAGTCTGAGGGTGACAGGCTTGGGCCACACCCGGCACTGCCCTTGGCCTCCTCCAAGCTCCCCCAGGCTCTGCTCACCTCTGCTGAACTTCCTTCTCAATCGGGATTCGCCTCATGGCAGCAAGACATCCACGGGCTGGCGAACATCACTCAGGGACAGGAGGCAACATTTCACCTCAGTTCTGGCCAGAGTCTGAAGGAGGCTCTTCTTGGCCTGATTTGGGTCACATGTGGCCAGGGGTGGGTGCGGGGGTTCATAGGGTGGGCCACGGGAGGTTACGGGCTACACTTGTGCAACATGAATGGGGCGGGATCATTCCAGACTGGGGGAGGGCGCTTTCCCCAAAGGGGACAATCTGGACAGACACCCACACTCGTTATTTCAAAAGGGGTCACTTTTTACAATAAGGAATTTAGGAAGAGAGAAGGAGTCTGAGGAGAAGGCCCCAAATTTGCAAATTGGGGCACGCGTGTGACAGTAAGGATTTTGTAAGAGGAGGCGAAGGAGTCTCATTTGGTTTGGAGTAAAGGGATTTTCACAGTCATGAATCATCATTGTTTGGTGACAGAGGTCTACCGATAGGCAGGTGTGCAGGATGCCCCGGAGCTGGGTCTGGGGACACGTGGCTGGCCAGAGCACAGGATGTGGTCCGTTCCTGAAAGCCTCGTAAATGACAACGATGCAAGCGAAACGTCCATGAGCCTCAGCCCAAGGGTGGGGGCACGGGGCTGGGTGGGGAGAGAGGTGAGTGCTAGCCTGCTGGTGACCCCCTGTCCGCGGGGCTGCCCGTGGGACGGGCCTGTGTCCCCGGCCTGGACAGTGGCTTTCTCTCGGTGAGGTCTGAGGTGTCATTGTGCCCAGATCTGGGCTGTGGTATTTCGTGCTGTGCTCAGCATGACGCTGTGTCCAGAGTCGTGTGACGTGGTGACAGTGTCCACACCAGCAGACTTGCTTCTGTGAGCACCGTTGCTGAGACAGTACTGATCAGGGACTAGGTCCTCGTCGGGGGGAGGGTGGGGACAAAGGTGTCCCATGCGAGCTTCAGGACACGAGTCCGACACTTGTTACGTGGTATCGTTTCCTCCAGCAAAGTTTCTGGCTGATTCCTCTGAGCAGTGAACCAGCGTGAGGGCCCGAACAGCATTTGTGTGGAGAAAGGGCTTCCATCGGGAAGGCCATGTTGTCACAGTCCGCGATGACCGGCGGCTCCTGCTGTGATGCACCAGCAGGCTGGTGAGATGGGCACAGGTGGCTGGAAGCTGTTTGAAGAGACAGAGTCAGGACCTCAGTTTGCTGTCTTCGTGGCGGGAGGGAAGCGTGTGCAGGGGCAGGGCTCCTGGTCACGGGGGTGGTGACAGGAGCTTGGGCTTTGGCGGCCTGGGTTCTTGCTTCCCTCCTGACACCGACCGTGTGACGCGGGCCAGTTCACAAACCTGTCCACACCTCCAAAATTAGAGGTCGTACCAGATCCTCCTGCCCTGAGACCCCGTGTGTTCACGATCTGAGCCTCATCGGGGGAGTCTGGTTCCATCCGATTAACGTCTAAGCATGTGCGCTACTCAGGCCCGTAGCGTCCTTCCCGGGGAGACCACAGGTGCTGTCCCCTGTCCGCAGCTGGAGGAGAACGAGCTTCTGAAACATACGAAGTTCTCGGGGTGAAACACACCGGCACCACATTTGCTCAGCGCTCTTCTTCAGGCTGTTCCTGAAACAAAGACGGGCAAACTCATCTTGCCCCTGAGCCGAGGGGCCTCTCGCCAACAGGGACGGGGCTCTCCTGACAGGGCCCTGTGGCCTCAGCAGCCACCTGCCCTCCGGGACCATTTCCTCCCCCCACACCGGGCGCGTCGGGCAGTGTGGTCTCACAGATGCTGTCCAGCCCACCTGCTCTGTGCCCACTCGACTTCCTTTGTCCATGAGAGGTGAACACGGACTTGTGGTCCTTCTTCCTTACCTGAGAGGACGTGCAAAATGCACACGTGCTGTGGAAATACGGTCACGCTTCACTTCAGGTGAGAAAAGCAGGTAATGTATGCCTACCACAAAGCCATCTTTGTAAAAACATACCCACTGGTGACATATGGGGCTGCTTACTTAACGTTCTTGTGGTAGGTGTTTACTTTCTGCATGTTCTCTCTCTTTTTTTGAGAGAGAGAAACTGAATACAGGCGGGGGAGGGGCAGAGAGAGAGGGAGACACAGAATCCAAAGGAGCTCCAGGCTCCGAGCTGGCAGCACACAGCCCGACGTGGGGCTCGGACCCACAAACCGTGAGATCATGACCTGAGCCGAAGTCAGTGGCTCAACTGACTGGGCCACCCAGGCGCCCTTCTACGTCTTCTGTGATAATGTCTTATACGGAGTATTACATTTCATTTTGTTCATTCTGCAACTTTCACGTCTTGGGAGTTTTGGGGGTGTGATGAGGCGTCGTAAAGCCAGGCTAGGAGTCAGTACTGAGGGGTCAGTAGTCCTGGTCCCCCGAGGACTGATTTTCATCTCCTTGGAAGACAAAGTTTCTTCCAGAACCTTCTTAAGCGGAATGCACGTGCCTCACTGGCTGGCGCTCGCTGGCTTCCTCCCTACCTGCGGTCCCCCAGGGCCTCAGCTGCTCTCCTGGCCGCGCACCTGCAGAGCCCTGCCCCCCCCCCCCCCCCTCCTCATGCACCTTCTCGAAAGTGGGCTCCCGCCTCTTCCTCCTCAGACTCTCTTCCCGTCAGAGGCCCTCCTCTTTTCTAAATTCTGACCAAAGCAGTGAAATAAAAGGCAGCAGACGAGCTACTGTGCGCCACGTTCCATCAAACATTCCATCTGATGTAAAGAGCACTCTTGCTTTGATGGTCCCCTCCGGGCTGCCCTGTGCAGGATGTGGAGTCGGGGACCACTCCTCGCCCGTCTGCGCTCCCCGGCACCGGCACAGAACAAGCACACGGTTCACGCTCAGCAAGTGTGAGGGGCACCCGCGTTGAGACACTGTTGGAGGCGCCCTGGCGGTCCTTTTAGCTTAGGCACGCCTACTTTTCTCACTTGAGGCGATGAAAAATGTCAGAGATGCTCAGAAGAAGAGAGAGCAGCCTAATAACCCCCCGTATCCATCGCCTGTCACCTGCCTCCAATCAGTATTGACATTTCACCAACCTTATGCCGTCTCCCGACCACCTATTTTCTTCGGCGAGACCATTTCTCTGCCAGTCCCAGATACACCATTTCACCTGTAAGTTCTTCGCTAAGTATCTTTAAAAGAGGAGGATTTTTTCAAGCATAGCTATGTGACGTCACCCACCCTGGCTGTCCCTTGGGGGTAATTTGCTAGTACGCGTATTTTTGAAGACGCGTAAGCTCAGAAGAGGGTGTGCAGGTGGGGGCCGGGCCAGTGTGGGGATAAAAGCCAGGTCAGGAGGTATATGACGCGGCCCCCACCCCCTGCTCCATCGCCGGCTGGCTTTGGCTAACCCGTTGAGTTTCTGGGCCTCCGTTACCTGATTTTTAATGCGAGAAGCATGATGTGCTTGCCTGAGGACAGAGGAACGAGGCGGTGTCTCTGCTACTTGGGGAGGTGGGGTCGGTGATTCTCTGCAGTTGGAGAGCCACCACCAGGAGCCGGGTGGGCGGGGAGGTCCCCACGGAAGTTCCATTGCCAGCTGCAGGTACACCTGCCGAGAGCGCAGGCGGAGTCCTGAGCCGACTGGTGCCTGCAGACTTGGGCAGGGTTTGAATCAGAGGCCTTGGCCACCCGCCGTTTGGAGGGGGGTGGGGGGGGGGCTGGAGAAGACGGCTCCGCAGCCGCGTCTCCTGATCTATTCCGGTATCTGCCAGCCCTGACTGAAGCATCGCCATGGCAACGGGAGAAAGGAAGCCCACGGGCTCACAAATAAAATGTGGAAGGCACACCTCAAGCGAGTAATAAGGGGCATCTTTAGTCTTCCACATTATGGGCATCTATTGTCTAAGAGGCGCGCATGCCTTCTTTTCCTTCCCCTTCAGGAGGGTCATTGGCGGAAGAGGATGTGACCCAGAGCCCCAGAGGGATGGTTGTGAGGCCCGGAGGTGAGGAGAAAGGAGCAGGGGCCGCCCGGCGCCTCGCAGCCTCAGAGCCTGGCGGGGCGCTCGCTGGGAGCCAGTTCTGAGGCCGGCTGTCCCTGGGGGCGTGCGTGGTGCCCCGGCCCTGCCGGTCCGCCCCGGTCCCGGTGTCGGGCCGCGAGCTGGCGGAGGTGGCCGTCAGAGCGGCCGCAGGCACTGCCCGGTGAGAGCGCCGTGTCGGCCCCCGAGAGACCCCGTCCCCAGGCCCCACGACGTGCGGAGGAGGTGGGAGCGTGCGCCGGTGGGCCAAGGACGCGCCAGGCGTGAGCGCGGGCCTGGGCGGTGCCGGGGTGGGGCGTGGGCGCGGGGGGCCGGACACACCGCGTGTGCAAGCATGCGCAGCGTCCCCGGCTTGGGCGCTTCCCGCGGTGGCCGCGGTGACGGTGGCGGTGATAGGGCGCTCACCTGTCCTGCGGCCTGAGCGCGCGGTGTCGTTGTTGCAGGTGGCCTGTGTGTGTCCCACGCGCACCGCAGCCCACCCTGCCCAGAGCCCTCCGGAGTGGCGTTCCCCACGGTGCAGACGGCAGACTTCTGCCAGGAGGCTGCGAAGCGGGATCTCTCTTGGCCTCCGTGGACCCCCCCCCCCCCCCCGTGCACACACACAGGTGCCCGCACACACCATGCACACACACAGGCTCATATTCAATTCAATGCCCTTATTCACTAAATGTTTATCGAACACCCACATGTGACACCGTTCTGAGCACTGGGGACAGCGCAGGGGAAAGGCACCCCGCCCTTGCCCTGTGGGACGACACTCCAGGTTGTAAGCTGGTTTACTCATCCTGCTTGGCCAGCCCTAGTTGGCTTTCAGCGAAGAACTAGGGCCTTCGCGCTGGACGGGGGGGCCAGGCCGCCCGCGGTGCCGGCCGGCAGGAGGAGGGGTGGGGAGGAGGGCCTGTGGGCTGCCTGCGTGGCGTCCTCCTTGCCCCCTCGGCCGCCGGTCCGGGGCTTCCGCACACGCTCTCCGAGGATCTGACCACCTCGCGGCGCACGTCTCTTTATTCCCTTGTGCACATGTGCGGCTGGGGCTCCAGGAAATGAACTCCCTCGAGGTCACGGGGCTGCTGAGTGGATGGTGGAAGCCGGGCTGACTCCGGATCCAGCGCTCTCCGGTGAATCGGAGCCAAACGCTGCTACGCGTCACGCCCAGGATCCTGGGCTCAGCGCCCCCTGCCCCCTTCAGAGCCGTCTGAGTCCAAGCTGGCTTCTCTCCACCTGACGAGCCCCACGCCGGGATGCACGAGCACCCCCAAGGTGGTGGAAGGGGGGGTGTTGTTGGCCGGACTCCCACGGCGCGGCTCTGACCTCCAGGGAAGGTGGCCGTAGCCACTGAGTGTGTTTTCGTGTGCTCACGGGCTGTTTGTGTCTGTTATGTAGAGACACGTATATTCAAAACCTTTGCCCATCTCTTTTAATTGTGTTCTTTGTGTTTTTTTTTTTTGGTTGTTGAATTGAGGGTGCTCTTTATATATTCTAGATGTGCGATTCGCAAATATTCCCTCCCATCACGCAGGTTATCCTTCCACTGTCTCAAGCATCCTTTGAAGCACAAAAAATTTTAATTTTGGTGGAGTCCAATGTATCTATTTTCCCTTTTGTTGCTTACAATTTTGGTGTCACAGCCAAGGACCGTTGCCAAATCCACGGTCATGGGGATTTACCCCTCTGTTTTCTTACAAGAATTTACAGTTCTGGGGGCACCTGAGTGGCTCAGTCAGTTAAGCGTTTGACTCTTGGTTTCAGCTCAGGTCACAATCTCACTGTTCGTGGGTTCAAGCCCCTCGTCGGGCTCTGTGCTGATAGTGCAGAGTCAGCTTGGAATTTTCTCTCTCTCCCTCTCTCTCTCTCTCTCTCTCCCTCCCTCCCTCCCTCCCTGTGCCCCTCCCTCGCTCTCGTGCGCTCTCAATCCCTCAAAAATAAATAAACATTCAAAATAATTTTACAGTTCTGGCTCTTAAGTTTCACACTTAGCATTTTATCCAAGAAAATATTTAACATGGCTCTTTGCCCTGAGGTGGGGGGGGGGGGGTCACCGTCCTAATTCCGGGCTGCTGGGTCGGCCTCTGCAAGATTTGAATAAAATGAACTGGGGATTTCTCCCAAATAAGAGGGTGGCCATGGCAGAGGCTCTGTGACAGGGAGGCTTCCCAGGTCCCCAGGTGCAGAGCGTCCCCTGGGACTGTGTTTACTCTCCCCTCCCCCCCCACCCCGCCCCAGTCCCGGCCTTTGGGGTCCTGAGGCTGGAGCTTCAGGGGGTGATGCTCCAAACTGGGTCCTGGGGAGTCTCGCACCTGGGGCACGTGGCTCATCGCTCCTGCTTCCAGACTCCTCTCTGTGTCTTCATTGTTCACTTTTCCTTCAAGATGCAAGGATTCTGCCCATGGTTTTCAGAGGAGCACATCTCCTGGACAAATAGGGCTGCAGGGCCCCCCCTTGTATTCAAGGTCGATGACCCTGCTTGATGACCCCACAACGGGGCCCAGAAATCCCTCTTCCCTGCAGGGAAACAGCAGCTGCTTCCCCTAGACCCCGTGTCACCTCCTCTTGGATACCTTTCTGGAGCCCTTCCTAGGCAGAACGGCCCTCTCTCTCAGTCTGTCTGTGTCTCTGTGTGTTTCTCTCTCTGTCTCTGTGTCCTTCTCTCTGTCTGTCTCTTCTCTCCCTCTCTCCTCCCCCCACCACCCTGCCCCTTTCACTGGACCCTCCCTGGGGCCCGCATGACTGTGCTTTGAGCATGTCTCTGTTTCCGGACCAGAAGCTCCTTGTGGTCAGGGACATTGTCGTGTCGGCCCTGCGTCTTCAGAGCCTGGCGAGGGCCCGGCACACCCTAGGTGCTCAGGGAATGTCTGGTGATGTATTGAGGAGCCCCCGAGGGCCTTGGGACCTGCTGTGGTTTTGTTCTAAACTGATAAAACTCCGGAGGCAGTGCAGCGGGGAGAGCCCCGCAACGCGTTCCTGTTTCCCAAGAACAGGGCCGTTAGGGGAGCTTCTAAGGTGAGGTTTCCGGAAACATCAACAGAATCACCTCCTGTGGCCTGTTCCCTTTACCTTGATTGGAAAACTAGAAACACGTAGTTATTTCTGCCCTGACACTGCCCGGGAGCTGTCCAGTCTGTGGGCGCAGAGAGTCTTCAGTGATTCTGAGGGACCTGCTCTGGGGTGTTTGGGCCGTCTAGGGCGTCTCCCGGATGCTGGGCACACGTGGGCCTGTGGTGGCCTGCTGTGTGGTCTGGTCACAGTGCCCCCGGGGGGTAGAGCCGATGCCCGGTGGACAGTTCAGCCTGACCCCTCGAAAGGCAGGGGCCCCGACTTGGCTTCAGCTCTGCCGCGTCCTCTGGGAAGCGCTGTGCTGGCACCGAGGTGGCCGCAGTGCACCGGCGGGACGGTGGCGAGGACCGGGGGTCCAGACCAGCCACTCTGCTCGCTGCCAGGGCTGCGGGTCCCCGGGGATTCAGGACGTTCTTTCACACCAGCCGATTTTCTGGGGTTTTATTTGGAGAACCGGAACCCAAGTAGTCCAAGTGAGGCCGGAACTGGGACCTGGCGGGGTTGGGACCGGATGGTGTCGAGGGGGCACCTGGCGCTCAGCAGCACACTTTGTTCTCCCACGAGGCCTCGGTGTCCTTCGGGAGAGCGTCTCCGACTTCCTGCTGCCGATGGGGGTGTGAGCTCTTGAGTAGCCAATAGAAAGAAGGAAACGTGAGCCCAGAATTTCACCCCCTTGGTGACGTGCTGGTGAGTAAATGAGGGAGCTGTCGCCCTGGGGCCCAGCTCGGAGGCCAGCACTCCCTTCCATGCGCAAGGCGAGGGGCTCCTCCCCGCTCTTGCCTGCGCCCGGCCAGCTGCTCCCCGCGGGTGTCTGTGTGGAACACGAGCGAACGGGCTCCCGCCCTCAAAGGGCTGGTCATCTGGTGCCTCCTGTCCCTCAGAACCAAAGTGCCGTTTCACACCCCCAGGTTAGATGCTTGAACGTAGGACCGGACGTGGGGGCGAGCTCCTTGATGTCGGTCTTGGAGATGAGCTTTTGAATCCGACACCAAAAGCAAAGGCACCAAAAGCAAGAACAAACAAGCAGGACTCTGTCGCACTAAAAAGCTTCCTCTCAGTGAAAGAAACTGCCAACCACCATGAAAGGCAACCTGCAGAATGGAAGACGATGTCTGCAAACCATCTGTCCGCTAAGAGGTGCGTATCCGAAGTAGACGAGAAACACATACAACTCAGTGACATGAGAAACAGAAACCAAAACGCAAACAAAAATCAAAGAACGAGCAAAGGACCTGAACAGACATTTCTCCAAAGAAGACATCCAGACGGTCAATGCGCTCATGAGAAGACAGTTCACGTCTTTGTCGGGAGATGCTGGTCAGACCCACGAGGAGACTCCGGGTGACCCCTGTCGGAATGGCCATTATTGAGGAGACAAGAGCTAACCTGTGTTGGCGAGGAGGGGGGAGGGGCACCTGGTGGCTCAGTCGGTCAAGCGCCTGGCTTGACTTCGGCTCACAGTTCGTGAGCTCGAGTCCCCTGTCAGGCCCTGCACTGACGGTGTGCAAAGCCTGCCTGGGATCGTCTGTCTCTCCCTCTCTGTCTGCCCCTTCCCCACTCGGTGCGCTGTTTCTCTCTCTCTCAAAATCAATAAACTGAAACAATTTTTTAAAGAAAGGAGGGGGGAAGGAAACCCGCACGTCCTGTGAGTGCATCATAGAGTGGTCTGGCCACTATGATCTGGGGACCCCACTTTGGGGTATTTATCCAAAGGAAATGAAACCATTATCACAAGGAGACATTCTGCTTTTCAGCCTTAAAACTGAAGGGACTCTGGGGCGCCTGGGTGGCGCAGTCGGTTAAGCGTCCGACTTCAGCCAGGTCACGATCTCGCGGTCCGTGAGTTCGAGCCCCGCGTCAGGCTCTGGGCTGACGGCTCGGAGCCTGGAGCCTGTTTCCGATTCTGTGTCTCCCTCTCTCTCTGCCCCTCCCCCGTTCATGCTCTGTCTCTCTCTGTCCCAAAAATAAATAAAAAACGTTGAAAAAAAATTAAAAAACAAACAAACAAACAAACAAACAAAAAAAACTGAAGGGACTCCTGTCCTTTGCCGCAACATGGACGAAAACGGAGGGCGTTATTCTGAGTGAAATAAGCCAGACACAAAAAAGGCAAATACTGTGCAGTATCACTCGTATGTGGAAGCTGAAAAGAAAAAGTTGAATTCATAGGAACAGAGAGTAGGAAAGTGGTTGCCGGGGGTTGGGGTGTGTGTGTGGGGGGGTGAATAGGAAGAGACTGGTAAAAGGGTATGAGCAGTTGTAAGATAAATAAGGTCTGACGTGTCACTGAGTTGATGGCACCGGAGGTCACCGTGGGAGGGACGGACGTGTCAACTGCCTCGATGGTGGGGGCCCTTTCACAGTGTACATGTTAATCTAATCATCACCTCTCTCCAGAGCTCTGTTCCATGATCTGGGGGTGGATGTACCTTAAAAAACCAAGGCCGGCAAAGAGGAGAAGTGGATATTTTTCTCAATCATTAATAACAAAAGATCTAGGCCTTTAAACAGAGCATTGACACGCCGTCTCTCCTCCTGTCCACACGGGGTTTTACAGGCTGTGTTGGCACAGCGAGAGGGGAGCGGGGCCGGACCTGGGAGCAGACAGCCCCCAGCCTTTGTGTTTTTCCCCTGATTGGCTTTGCTGTGCCCCAAACATTGCTCTCGCGGTGCCCGCCGCAGCCCGACCTTCTCAGCAGGGTGGGGGCCTAACGCCCGGTGCCCCGAGGCTCCCTGGTGTGTGTGTCGCAGCTCAGCTTCCCTCCTGCGCCCGCAGCACCGGCCCGCGGCATCCGCCCCAGTCGTGCTGTGCACGCTGCGTTTTGTCCCGGAGCCCTGGCTGGGAGAGGACGCGGCGGGCACGGGGATTCAGGGCGGGCTCGTGTGGAGAGCCCTCACTCAGGCCCCAGCCACGCGCCAGACATGCCACAACTGGGCCTATCTTTGTTCTGACCACTGGGTGTCTCAGACTCCAAATTTCTTTAAAAATATCTCGGGGAAGTAAGAATACAGCTAATTCCTTAGATTTAAAAAAAATCCTCACGTTGTCATGACTTAAGAAATATAATCTCCTCTTTCACAAATCTTTCTTAGTCGAATAAAGACCTGTCCCTTCTCTGTAGAACCAAACGTTCTTTGTTCACAACTCAGAAACGCTTAGCCTCTCTCGGAGGTGCTCCTGGAGGCGGGCGGAAAATCACACTGGCTCATCTGCTTTTGTGACAATGAGAGAGCACCAGCGGTCAGCAAGGAAAATCCCCATGGGAGGGTGTCAAAGCATTAAAAAAACTCTCAGGTACGAACATGGGGGATTACTAGTATTTTTTTGATTCAAGTTCATTTTCATAATGGGCTTCATTTTCCTTGGATTCTGCAGGGTTTTGGCCTCTGCCAGGAAGACTAAGCTCTCCTCCCGATAATTTAGGGTTGGTCCTTGGTAGCGCTTGTCTTTGGGGAAGAATAAATTGCTCGAGAAGATACTGGAGGGACCGTGTGCTTTTGCCTTAATCAGGAGCCGTCCAGGCAGTTATTCTGAGCGGAAGCTTGGCTTCTGGACCTCTTTGTCTTAGCCGCCAAGGGCCTCAGGGGGAGGACACGCTTTGGAGTCAAAACCCAGGTTTGCATCACATTCCTGCCACTTATAACTTTGCTGAGCCTCAGTTTCCCTATGTATAAAACATGGCTCTGTTTACTGACCTCGCGGGATCCTCGTGTGGGTTAATGGGACTGACGAGGCTGCTGGGGGGCGTGGCTCTGGGTGGCACCCCTCCCTGGGCCTCACACCTCGAGGCAGGACTGGCCTCGACACCAGCCTGGGCAGGAGCAGAGGGGGCCAGGCTCTGCCTGCCCTTCGCATGACCTTCTCGCCATAGACCCGGCACCTCCCCACCACCGTCTGCCCGGCAGACCATTGAGTGGCCCTCTCGCCACGTTCTATGCCAACTCCCCAGGACGGCCGGCCCACCCTCACCCGGACTCGCGGCCCCGAGGGCCTCAGCACCGCCTGACGTCATTCCTGCCACCCACCAACAACAGGAAAAGGACAGAGATACTCCACTGGCCTGACTGTGCAGAGGGGGGAGGCTGCAGCCATGGCAGGCAGGGGTGAGGAGCAAAGGGGGAGGCTGCAGCCACGGCAGGCAGGGGTGAGGAGTGGAAGGGGGAGGCTGCAGCCACGGGAGGCAGGGGTGAGGAGTGGAAGGGGGAGGCTGCAGCCATGGAGGCAGGGTGAGGAGTGGAAGGAGGAGGCTGCAGCCACGGCAGGCAGGGGTGAGGAGTGGAAGGGGGAGGCTGCAGGCACGGCAGGCAGGGGTGAGGAGTGGAAGGGGGAGGCTGCAGCCATGGAGGCAGGGGTGAGGAGTGGAGGGGGGAGGCTGCAGCCACGGCAGGCAGGGTGAGGAGTGGAAGGAGGAGGCTGCAGCCACGGCAGGCAGGGTGAGGAGTGGAAGGAGGAGGCTGAAGCCACGGCAGGCAGGGGTGAGGAGTGGAAGGGGGAGGCTGCAGGCACGGCAGGCAGGGGTGAGGAGTGGAAGGGGGAGGCTGCAGCCATGGAGGCAGGGTGAGGAGTGGAAGGAGGAGGCTGCAGCCACGGCAGGCAGGGGTGAGGAGTGGAAGGGGGAGGCTGCAGGCACGGCAGGCAGGGGTGAGGAGCGAAGGGGGAGGCTGCAGCCATGGCAGGCAGGGGTGAGGAGTGGAAGGGGGAGGCTGCAGCCATGGAGGCAGGGGTGAGGAGTGGAGGGGGGAGGCTGCAGCCACGGCAGGCAGGGTGAGGAGTGGAAGGAGGAGGCTGCAGCCACGGCAGGCAGGGGTGAGGAGTGGAAGGGGGAGGCTGCAGGCACGGCAGGCAGGGGTGAGGAGCGAAGGGGGAGGCTGCAGGCACGGCAGGCAGGGGTGAGGAGTGGAAGGGGGAGGCTGCAGCCATGGAGGCAGGGGTGAGGAGTGGAGTGGGGAGGCTGCAGCCACGGCAGGCAGGGGTGAGGAGCGAAGGGGGAGGCTGCAGCCACGGCAGGCAGGGGTGAGGAGCGAAGGGGGAGGCTGCAGCCACGGCAGGCAGGGTGAGGAGTGGAAGGAGGAGGCTGCAGCCACGGCAGGCAGGGGTGAGGAGCGAAGGGGGAGGCTGCAGCCACGGCAGGCAGGGTGAGGAGTGGAGGGGGAGGCTGCAGCCACGGCAGGCAGGGGTGAGGAAGAATATGTGTGAACTCGGGGCATCCACCTGCATTAGTGCCTGGCAGTGGAGGCGAGTCAGCCCAAGCCCCGCAAAGGCCGGGCCTCCCCCCAACCCCTGCGCGAAGTCCCGGGGCTGGTGGGAGCGCAACAGGCAGGAGCACCGTGGGGCAGGTGTGGGCCCAGTGTGGGAGTGGGGCGGTGCGGGGAGATGACGGGTACCAGCCTCATGCCCCCGGCGGTGTCCCGCAGCCTGGGTCCCGGCACACTCATGGGGCCGCTAGAACCTGCGTGGGAAGCCCGCCTCGCTCGGGGTGGCGGCTATCAGACGGGCTCTGCCCCTTGTCCTCGTGACACACAATTCTGGGACCCTCCTCTGGGGTCGCGGGGAACCCTGTCTGACTGCCCCCATGGCGACATCAGCACCACGCCCTTAAATGGCACTCTCGTGTCCCCACGCCCAGGACCGCCTCCCGCGCGAGCCACCCGCACCCGGTTTCCTCTCAGACGTTGCTTGGTGAGCCCGGCGAAGCCCAAGTGATGCCCAAGTTCGGTTTTCTAGGATCAGTGGTGTTTCTCAGATGGACTGCAAGTGTAGGGAGGCACAGAGGAAGACGCGAGGTGAGGAAGAAGAGGGACCTTCAAGCCGGAACATCATGCAAAGGGCCTGGGAAATGTCATTCCGATTCCATTTTATGTTCCGTTGGGTGACAGTGTTAGGGTACAGGAGCCGTGCGACTGCGCTAGAGACGAAACCTCACCCCCCAGGTTGGGGCGTGGCCAACGACGACCCAGGGCCAACTCTAGCCCCACACTGGTGCCTACTGTAAATAAGGTTTTATGCGCACACAGCCGTGCCCACCAATGGGCACCCCGCAGCGGCAGAGCCCAGAGGCTCTAGAACGCGTCTGAAAACCCAGCTCAGATGCTCCCCCACAGCCTTCTGCGTCCTGGTTGGGGGCACCGCCGTCCGGCAGATCGCAGGGCAGAAACGTGAGAATCATCCCGTTTCCCCCTTTTCTCTAGGCTCCAGGTGTCACCGGTCCTGCTGGCCCGACCCCACCCCCGGTCTGCTCCGTGCACCACCCTGGCTCCTGACGAGCGTGGGCTGGAGCTCTGGGTCCCACGTAGCTCCTGAGGGCTCTCCCTCTGTACTCACAGCCCGAGCTCCACTCGGGAACCACAATTATCTCTTTAAGATGTAAATCACTTCCCATCACTGCCCCTCTTAAAACCCTCTTAACGGTCTTCTCGCACACTTAGAATCAAGTCTGAAATCCTTACCCTGATCTGTCAAGCCTCACGTGGCCGGGTGCGGGTTTTTCCTTAGAATTCACTGGATGGCTACGGCTAGCCCTGTGTCCACTACAAATTCCCATTATTGTAGTTGTTAGTTGTTATCATACTGCTCTAGTTTGGACGTCAGTCGCTCTATTAAGATAATAAAACCCATTTTACGTGTTTTATCAATAAATTGTGCTACTGGTATGGCCCTTGTGTATTTAAACTATTCTAGTGGATCTTCCTGTAATGTAATTAAAGACAGGATTTCCTTGACATTTGTCTCAGGGGACATGGACTTGTGTGAAGTTGTCTGCGTTTTAGCTAGAAATGTTCTAGGCCCATCGGTGCCACGTTACCCAATGTGCCACCCTCGACCCGCATTCCCGTCCCTCTTCCCTGAGCGGTCACCCCACTGCCCTTCTTCCTTCCAGAGTCCTCTGCTTTTCATGTAAAGTTTAGGATAATCTTGTCTGTATGTGCAAAAGCAAATCTCGCTGGGGTTTTGGTGGGCATTGCCTCAATCTCTATGTCAGTCTGGGGGCAACTGACATCTGCTCTGTCGAATCTGGCAATCCGCGATCATGGCACGTCTCCCCTTGATTTTTATAATCTCCAACGGATTTCTTCAGCATTTTGTAGTTGTCAACACGCAGGTTCTGTACACGTTTTGTTAAATTTCCACCTAAGTATTTCATCCTGAACGTGATTATACATCGTGCTGTATTTTAACCTCAGTGTCCGTGTGTCCATTGCTGGTGTATAGAAATGCAGGGGATTTCTGTTTGTTGATCGTGTCTCCTGTGATCTTCCCGAATTCGCTTATTAGTTCTAGGAGCTGTTTGTAGATTTCCTGGGATCTGTCCACAGACGGTCATGCCATCTACGCACAGAAACCATTTTATTCTTTTCTTTCTGATCCGTAGGCTTTTGTTTTGTTTCCCTTTTCTTGCCTCATTGCATTGGCTTGATTTTCCAGCACTAATCTGAATAAGAATGGTGAGAACAGACATCTTTGCCTTGTTCCCAAAGTTATGCGTGAGGCATTCAGCCCTTCACCATTGAGTATAAAATTAGCTTAGGTTGTTGGTAGACGTTCTTAATCAAGTTGAGGGGGTTTCCTTCTATTCTTACTTTTCTGAGAGTTTTCGTCATGAGTGGGTGTGATTTTTTTCAAATGCTTACTCCACACTGATTGATGTGACCATGTGATTTTTTTATTCTTTAGCATGATGATATGGTGGATGACATTGACTGATTTTTTTGTTTTGTTTTGTTTTCTGTAACTGACAGGCTTTTTTTGTCTCTATTATTGAGTTTTGAATTCTTTCTTGTTTTGGATACACAGGTATTCTTGTTTTTTATTAAGTTTTAAATTTTAATTCCAGTATAGTTAACATACAGTGTTGTGTTAGTTTTAGGTGTGCAATATAGTGAGTTAGTAATCCTATATACATTGCTCAGTGCTCATCGTGAGAAGTGTGCTCTCATCCCCATCACTGGTCTCACCATCCCCCCCCTTCCCCCACCCCCACCCCCCCAGTAATGGGCTGAAGACATGAACAGACATTTCTCCAGGAAAGACATACAGATGGCCACCACTGACTGATTTTTGAATATTGAACCAGCTTTGCATTCTGGGAATAAATTGTAGTTGGTCATGTTATCTAATTTTTTGCCTGTTGTGCTGAACTCTGTCCCTTTGCTGACGCTTTCTATTTGTGTGTTTCTGATGTATCTGCACTGGTGGATACATTTTTATCATGGCTGTTTTAAAATCCTTGTTAGATAATTCTAATATGTTGGTCCTCTTGGTTTTGGGTCTACTTGTCTTTCTTCATTCATTCTGTCTGAGATATTCTTGGTGTTTAGTGTGACAAGTGGCTTTTGATTAGAACCTGGACAACTGGGGTACAATGGTATATACTGGATCTCTGGTGTATACGGGACCTCTCTCTGGTGTATACGGGATCTCTGGTATATACTCGTGTATACCGATGTCTCTGTTTCTGTTTGCTGTGGCAGGAAAGGGAGGTGCACCTCCTTACTGCTGAGTAGGGCGTGAGTACAGGTCTCTGCTTGGCCTCCATGACACCAAGTGGGGGAGCCCTGCCGTGCTGCTGAGCAGAGGTGGGAGTGTGACTCCCAGTGGCCCCGTTGATACCTGTGGTCTGGGAATGACAGGGCTGCTCTCCAGTGGCCTCCACTGACACCATGGTTGGGCGATGGTGAACGTCCCGACGGGAGTCCCCATAGCAACCACAGAGTGGCCTTTGTCCTGTTCGGCCCGCATCCGTCTCAGGATCCATAGGATTTTCTGCAAATAGCTTTGGAAGACCCAGGGGACCGTGCCGTAAACACCCGTGGGCACGTCCCCGGTGAAGTCGGCCTATCAGCAAGCATCTCGGGTCTGTGCACTGTGGCAGGTGTGGACTCTGGCAGTCGGTGCCTGGGTTCAAATCCCATCTCTGCCATTCTTGGCAGGGGGGTCTCGAGCACATTGCTGAACCTCAATGCTTCGGTTACTTGTTCTGTAAGGTGGGGTGATAATAAGGTTTTGGGGGACTCACAGGAGCTAATAGTGCGTATACTGCCTAGAAGGGCACCTGGCGCGTAGAACGTGGCGCGTGGGTGTTGGCTGTTACTGCCGCTATCGGTGCCATCCCGTTAGGTCACCTGCGACACGGCCGTCTGAGCCTCCTACCCTGGGCTCTCTGTGGTCACCTGGCCCCTCACGGCCAGCGTGAAGGCTGCCGGTGCCCCGCCATGGTGGCCGGGACGTGTCAGGCTGAGGATCTGACGTGTGGACGAGGACCGCCGCCAGACGTGCGGACGGTGGTTCTCAGGGCAGCCGACAGCCGTGCGACCCCGAGGATGTCCCCGTGCACTCCTGGGTGGACCCCCGCCCGGTGCGCTGCTTCTCCGCCCAGGCAAACCCGACCACGTCCGCCTGACTGCGGGAGTGCGCTCCGTCCCACGTGGGGACGGTTCTGTCTCCCACGTTCTTCCAACAGCCGTCCGCAGTCCCCAGTCTCCAAGTCAGCTTCTGCCTCCAGAAGGAGAAGCTTCAGCGGTTCACACGGGAGTGAGGTCTCTTAGAAGCGATCTCATCATCTTCTGTCGCCTACACTTTTCCGTGTCCTTCCTCCTGCCCCCGAGGATGGTGTTTCACCCCGCCAGGGCTCTGGAAGTATCCCGTCCACAGGAGTTCAGGTCTGTGTGAGATTCTGGCGCTGCTGAGCAAGTGATCACAAACTGGGGGGTGGGGGTGGGGTGGGGGCGGGGGGTTTAAAACAACAGAAGGGCACATCCTCACAGCTCCGGAGGCTGGAGCTCTGAGGTCAAGTGTCGGCAGGGTTGGCTCCTTCTGAGGCCGCGAGGGGAGTATTCTCCAGCCTCTCCAGCCTCTGGGGGTTTGCTGGCGACCCACAGAGTTCCTCCACTTCTGGAGGCATCACGGTGTCACTGCAGGCTCTGCCCTCATTGTCCCCTCCTGTGCGTCTCTGCATCCAAATGCCCTTCTTCTCATATGGACACCCATTAAGGTGGATTAAGGGCCACAGGACTCCAGGACATGTGCAAAGACCTCATTCACAGGTGCCTGGACTTAGGACTTTGTCATAGCTTTTCGGGGGCACCCAGTTCGATCCACAACAAGGGGAGCAGTGATGTCCCAAGCTGGGACTTCTGCCGAGTCAGAATCTCACTCCAGCAGCAGAATGCGGAGAATTTGGGGGTGGGGAAGGGTCCTGGGCACAGGAATATGGGTAGAGACACTATGAAAATTGTCCCAGAAAGAGACCAAGTTCTGAACCAACGACTAAGGTCTGGGATAGATCACTTTGTCTCTTTAAAATTTTGTGCCCCAAATCCGAAGCTGTTTGGAATGTCTCCCCCCTACCCCCCTGCCCTGTAGCTCCAGGTGTGTGCTTCCTGTGTTCTTTCCTCTGCCCGAGGCCAGGCTTATCTCAGCGCCCAGGGTCCAGGCCCAGCAGCCGTGCATCTGGGCTGGCGGGAGCCGAGTTTGCTTATGTAAATTTTGTTTCATTTTCGTCTTTCCAATGACTGCCTTGGGGCTTTAGTTCTGAGCCAGGGGCGGGAAAGAAAAGCCTTTATTGCTGAGATGTAGGCCTTTGGGATAATACGTGAGGCAAACATCTCCGCGCACCGAGTGAGTCCTCCCCAAGCCGCTCCCCTTCTTCAGTGCTTCTCGGGGAAACACCCTGTTCCCACCTGGGGCAGGCCTGTCAAACCCCGGCTTCCTCACTCGTCTCCACGGCTTTATTTAGCTTTTGAAGGATTCCTTTAAATATATTGTGTTATGCTAGTATATGTTTCCTTCCTTTATAATTATTCTTGAGCCCGACTGCAGCACCGGAAACACGCAGCAGCAATGATGGATGTGTAGGCAATTATATCCGTACAGATTCTATTCCAAGTACAAGGGAGTCTCTCCAAGTCTCGTGTGCGAGGTAGATGGCCAGGGAGAGGATATGGTCACCAGTACAATGGGTTTAATTAAATGTGTAAACGTGTGAAAGTTGAAAAGGGCTTTTAAGGGGGCAGAAGACCCTGCTGCAAGTATTTGTTCCTTTTTAAAATTTCCTTTGTTTATTTTGGGGAGAGAGAGAGAACAAGGGGGGGAGGGGCAGAGAGAGAGGGAGACACAGAATCGGAAACAGGCTCCAGGCTCCGAGCCGTCAGCCCAGAGCCCGACGCGGGGCTCGAACTCACGGACCGCGAGACCGTGACCTGGGCCGCAGTCGGACGCTTAATGGGCGGAGCCCCCCAGGCGCCTCAGTATTGGTTCTTTTAGCAAGTATTTACTGACCTTGACTCTGCATCGGGAAAGAGCAGGCGGTGGGGGTGGGAGAACAGGACCCTGTGGACAGAGGCCCCGTGGTCTCTCCACGGAGACACCGACAGCCCGGATGCCCAACGCCGTGACTCCCTGAGCCACTCTGCCACCTTCTTCCCAAACCCTCAAGCCCCGCTGAGCGGCCGCCTCCAGAAGGAGGGTGGGCCCCGCCTCTGCCCCCTGCGCCCTCCCGTGTCCTTTGCTTCTGCCCTGAAGAGTCTTCCCCGTGCTCCCTCGATCCCGTTCCCTCTCTCTGGGACGCGACAGTGGATGCCGTTGGAGAAACCGCAACGGCACACACTTTTGGTCAGCATCGTGCCGACACAGGCCATCTCCATGCCGTGCCCAGCCCCGAGCATCCCTCTGGCTCTGCGTCGAGGGGACAGTGGGAAGGCCGGTGGGCAGGGGCAGGCCAAGGTCACCGCAGAGAGGTGAGAGGCATCTAGGAGTAAAGCACACAGCTTTTGACCAAGCACTCAGCTTGGACACGACGTTCTGAGGGTCCTGTGCAAGTGGCCTTGTCACCGCGTGCCCTGGGTCGGGACCTGCTGGTCTTCCTGCCGACGTTCTCCTTTCCTCCTTCGGTCATCCCCTTGTGCTGTTTATCCTTCCTCGCTGCCCTGTCCTTTCCCGTGGCCATAAAATCCACCCGGGGTGCCTGCTGGGGACAAGCACTCTGGGCCTGTCTCTGTCTTCAAGGTGACATTCCTGCTTTTCAGTTTGAGTTTTCTTTAAAGAGCACTTTGCGGAGTTCGAACCCCACTTTGGGCTCTGGGCTGACAGCTCAGAGCCTGGAGCCTGCTTCAGATTCTGTGTCTCCCTCTCTCACTGCCCCTCCCCTGCTCACGCTCTGTCTGTCTGTCTCTCTCTCTCTCTCTCTCTCTCTCTCCCAAAAATAAATAAACATTAAAAAAAAAATTTAAAGAGCACTTTGCTCTGGCAACCCCTCTGCCCTCCGGGTTTCCAATCTCGGGCAGCTCAGCTTCTGTCTTCCGGTTTCCTGGCATGTGACCGCCTGTGACGGCCCTCCTCGCGCCCCCTGGGGGCCCGGGCATCACTCTCCATCACTCAGGGCCAGCACCTGCGCGTCTGAGAGAGTTCCCACGCAACTCTGCTTCTCGACTCCCCGTGCAGGGTGGGAAATGGCCCAAGACTGCATCCCACATGCTCAAGCTCGTGATGAGGAGACCAGACCTGAACCCCCCTGGCACAGGTCCCCGTTGGAGCACCCAGGTCGGGGAGAAGGGTTTCACCTTGCACTTTCGGTGTGGACCCCCCGCCCTCCTGTTCGGTGGTCACCTAGCACAGAGCTCGCTGTTTCAGGGAGGGGCGTCCCAGGCGGAAGGCAGATAGTTCGTGGGTCTTCGTGGCTTGTTCCTCCCTGATGGCCCAACCCCGGAGCGGGGAGGTGAGGCTTCATCCCGAGAGGGAAGGAGGTTCCCCTCGGACGCAGTGGAACAAAGCCGGAGTGGGGTGGCTGTGTCTTTAGAGAGGGCAGGAAGCCCCGTGGCCATTCCCCTGGCTGGACTCCGAGAGGGACAGTGTGTTTCTCGAGACAGTGCGGATCTGTGTCTACACGGCTGGGGTGGAGGTGCATCCTGACTCGGGTTCCAGGGCTGCAGACACGGTGTGTTTTGTACTCGACCCCGAGAGCCCACCGTGCACCTGCCGAGTCGCTCTGTCTCTGGGGGGCGTGCCTGGGCCTGGAGGGAAAGCGCCCCCCCCCCCCAACCGCACTGTTGCCGGGGGCCCAGGGTCTTCCCTTCCCAAAGGCTCAGTCGTGGCCGTCACCGCCAGCCCGGTGCACGGGGACGTGTCGGCACGGCGCCCACGACTCCCACACGGAACCCGAGCTGTTTGGCAGCAGGCGAGTGGTCACTGAGTCATGAGCGCTGTCACTGTCACCAAAACCGATCTAACGCAGAGAGCCTGTAAATTAGAACGTACGCACATGGGGCTGCAGCCGTGTGGCCCGTCTGCCCTCCCTGCCGTCCGGGGGTGGGGGGAGGGGGTCTGCAGGCCCTCGTGTCTGCCTGATGACACCCCTGCCCTCCGTCTTCCCGTGGCTGGTGCGTCCCCGCCCGGCCCTCCACCCACCTCCTCGCTGGGAGAATCCGTCCCGGCCTTAGCGGTCTGGTCGCTGCTCCGTGACGAGGAGCCTTCAGCCTGTTGAGGGCACAGAGTCCGTCTGTGTGATGAAAATGTCCGTTTGCCAAGGGGAGCACTCGAACCCCGTGCTGTGGTTGGGCGTGGCCCCCCAGCCCCGTGTTATGCACGCGGGGTCGTGCGCGTGGAGGGAGACAGGCCTCTCTGTCCCTCCGCGTCACCTTCTGTGTCAGTGTCCTGGGTGGAACAGCAGGAGTTTATTGTCTGACGGTTTTGGGGCCACGAGCCTGGAGCGTAGGCGCTGCCAGGGCCGTGCTCCCCCCGAGGCTGTGGGGGGGACCCTTCCGGCCTCTCCCAGCTCCTGGCACGTAGCCTCCTCCCTCCAGTCTTCGCAGCCAGTGTCTTTGGAACTCTCTCTGCTCTGTCTTCACGGGGCCTCCTCTGTGTGCGTGTCCGACCTCCCTCTGCCTCTTTCCCACCACTCCGTTTACTGCCCACCTGGACTCCCGGGCCGTCCTCCCATCTCCAGACCCGTGCCTTGACCACACTTGCAGAGGCCCTCTCTCCAACTCGGCAGGTCCCGGGGACCAGGAGCTGCTCTCCCGATGCCCTGATGTTACTGAGCCCACCGCACCCTCTCCGAGGTCGGGGCGTGGGGTTGGCGGGGATCAGAAAGGCCGGGAAAAGTCTTTGGGCCTGCAAGGAGGGATTGGGACTCTGCTGTGGGGCCTGAAGGCCCTTCCCAGTGCTTTGCTTTATGCCTCCCGGCACCGTCTTGGCCCACTGGGGGCACCCACCAGGAGAGGCGTGGCCGGGCGACTCCTGGGCGGGGCGGGTGGTGGCTGTGCCCTTGGCATTTCTAAGGCAGAGATCGTGGTAGTAACGCCCTCCCAGGTTGTGGCGTGGATACATGCGAGAATTGCAGCCCAGGTGGAAAGTGTCCCTCCAGAGGCACACAGCGCCTGCTCCGTGAGGCCGGCCGCCTGTGCGGCGAGTGCCTGGCTGCGGCTTCCTCGCCAGAGGAGGGCCTCTTCTTCCAGCCTGCGGCCTCCACGCCTCGCCTGCGGCCCCTGCAGCCGTAAGAACTGTTACGAAATAGGGCGCCTGGGGGCTCAGTCGGTTGAGCGCCCGACTCCTGGTTTCAGCTCCGGTCACAATCCTGCAGTTGGTGAGTTCAAGCCCCGCATCGGGCTCTATGCTGACCGTGTGGAGCCTGCTTGGGATTCTCTCTCTCTCCCTCTCCCTCTCTCCCTCTCTCCCTCTCTCCCTCCCCTCTCTCTCTGCCCCTCCCCTGCATTCTCTTTCTATCAAAAATAAAAATAAATACACTTTAAAAAAAGGAACTATTATGAAATATACTTTCCGTACAAAAGAGCATGTAACCTACACATACAGTGGACAGAACGGTGCCCAGCCTCGTTTACAAAATGGGATGTTATGGGACCGATTCTTTGGTCTCTGTACCCTGCACCCCTCTCCGTCACAGGGACTGGCCCTCTACCTTCTAGATGTGTCCCACAGTTCCTGCCTTTTCTTTAAGGGGTCCCTACTCTGGAAATTTCCATTTGTTTAGTCTTGCTGCTTTCGATCTGAGGATAAAGTGAGTACCACTGAACAAGTTCCTTGCTGACCTGCCTTCTGCTTACCGTTCTGGCGTGGGGGTGCACGCGTGCCGCTGAGTGTGGCTGTGCCTCATGGCTTCCAGTGTGGGTGTCACTGTGGAACTCTGTTCCGTGGTGTAGACACCAAGGCACACTGGTCTGACCTGCTCAGGGCACTGGCAGTTCTGGGCACGATGTCGCCCTGAGCGTTCCCGGGTGTGTTGTTCCGGGCCGTGAGCCAGAGCCTCCGAGGGTGTGCATCTGGGGGTGCCACGGCTGGGCGGCGGGGAGAGTCAGCCGAACCTACGTAAGTAACGCCCGGCCGTGGTTTCCAAAGTGCTTGTGCCCGCTGACACGCCAGCAGTGGACAAGGTCGATTGTCCTGTGTGTGTGCAGGAGCGTTTCCAACTCTGTGCCTCCTGTCTCAGGGAGGAGGCGTCCCACCCCTTCATGTGACCTCATGCCTTTCCTGCTGGACGTCAGGCTGGGCCCGAGGCTCGCTTGTCTCATGGAAGTGACTGGAATGGTCGCCCGGTCTGGCTTCGGGAGGATCAAGTTCCCATCAGCGGTGAGACCTGCCTGTCCCCTGAGACCCTCCTCTGGCCTGGGTCTCCTCATGGGAAGCCAGCCCGCAGCCTGCTGTGTAGAATGAACACTGAGTGAGTGTCCCTGCACCTGAGACCCGGGGACGGTCCCTACTACAACATGGCCTGATGGACACCACGTCTGTGTCAATGTGGATTTTGCCAGATTCTGGAGTATCCCATGGAGGCTGTCATTTGCTCTCCCAAATCAGTAATGGAGTTGAGGTTTTCTTTCCTTTTGTTTTGTTCTGTTTCTGACGGCTCGTGGTTTTGCTTCTGTGGCCTGGTCATGCCTTCTGCTCCATTCTCCACTGTGCTATTCCTATTTATTTTCTGACTTCTGGAATCTTACGGAGTCTAGACCCTGCTTGTCAGTTGGATGTGTTACAGACACCTGTCCCCATTTCACACGTTGTCTCTTCACCCTCGTTATGGTGTCTTCAGACAGCAGAAATTCTTATTTTTAAATTCTTAATTTTAAAGTTAAATCGATCAGTTTTTCTCCCTGGATTGTGTTTTTTACATCTGTTTATGAGAAACCCTTTCTTACCCTAAGGCCATGGTGGAATCTTCTGTGTTTTCTTCAACTGTGTATACATTTTCCCTTTTCACTTAGAGGTCGTGATGGATCTGGCATTTCCTTTTGCATTGGGGATGTAGAACGGACCGAAATTTACCTTTTCTTGTTACGTATGTAAGCAGTCATCTTACCTCTGTTTGTTGAATGGCCCGTTGTTTCCCTGCTCACTTCTGATGGGGTTTCTGTCACTTCTCGAGCTCTTCTGAGTGTGTCACACAGGTGTGGCCAGGGTCCATGGGTCAGCTCCGGCCCCTGCACCACAGTTTAATGGATGATGTGCCCTGCCACCAGCAGGGGCCCTTCTCCCCCTGCCCCCCGTCTCCTGCTTTTACCTCCTTTTACGTATTGGACGTTTTCTTGGCAAATCTTGGCTCTTTAGTTCTCTTTGTAAATTTTAGAATTAGCGTATCAGGTTCTATAAAGGTTCCATAGGATTTTAATAGGAATTTACTAGGAACTTCTGCATTAATTTAGAATTACTGCAGTGTCTATGACCCTGACCCTCCTTAAACACGACATTATGTATGTGCATGCCATCGGAGACAAACAAAGCTGGACACTAATTAGAGTGGACAGGACGGATTTTAATCAGTAACACACTACCACAAAAGGGAAAGAGTCCGGCATGAAGTAACCTTGACTTCCAGGGGCTTGGGAATTTAACTAAATTAATTAATTAATTTTTTGTGATGTGTTGAGTTTCTTTTCTTTTTTCATTTTATTTTTTAAAGTCTTTGTTTTACTTCCAGTTAGTTAACATATGGTATTACATTAGTTTCAGGCATACAGTGCAGTGATTGAACACGTCTATGCATTACTCCGTGCTCATCACGACAGGTGCACTCCTTCATCCCCCTCACCTATTTCCCTCCGCCCCACCCACCTCCCTGTGGTAATCACCAGTTTGTTCTCTAGAGTTAAGAGTCTATTTCTTGGTGTGCCTCTCTCCCTCTCTCTTTTTCCCCCTGTGCTCATTTGTTTTGTTTCTTAAATTCCACATATGAATGAAGTCATAGGATCCTTGTTTTTCTCTGACTTATTTCACTTCATATCATACTGTCTAGCTCCATCCACGTCATTGCAAATGGCAAGATTTCATTCTTTTAGATGGCTGAGTAATATTGCAGTGTGTGTGTGTGTGTGTGCGTGCGTGTGTGTGTGTGCTTGTATACCGTCTTCTTTATCCATTCATCTATCGATGAACACTTGGGCTGTTTCCATATCTGGGCTATTGTAGATGCTGCTGCTAGAAACATAGGGTGCATGTATCCCTTTGAATTAATATTTCTGTATGATTTGGGTAAATAGCCAGCAGTGTAATTACTGTATCCTACAGTAATTGTATTTTTGTTTTTTGAGGAACCTCCATGCTGTTCTCCACACTGGCTGTACCAGTTTGCATTCCCAGCAACGGTTTTCTTTTTTAGTGGTGTCTTTATCCAGTTTTGGTATCAGGGTGATGCTGTCCTCATTGAATGAATTTTCTGGGATAGTTTGAGAACCATAGGTATTAACCCTCCTTTAAATGTTTAGTAGAATTCTCCTGTGAAGCCATCTGGCCCTGGACTTTTGCTTGTTGGGAGTTTTTTGATTACTGATTCCATTTTTTTTCTGGTTATTGGTCTCCTCAAATTTTCTCTTTACTGTTTCAGATTTGATAGTTTATATGTTTCTAGGAATTTATTCATTTCTTCTCACTTGTCAAATTTGTTGGCATGTAGTTTTTCATAATATTTTCATAATTGTTTATATTTCTGTGGTGGTGGTGGTGATTTCTCCTCTCTCATTTGTGATTCTGTTTGAGTCCTTTCTCCCTTTTTTTTTCTTGGTAAATCTGGCTAAAGATTCATCAATTTTATTGATTTTTTTTTCAAAAAACCAGCTTCTGGTTTCATTGATCTGTTCTATTGTGTTTTTTGTTTTTGCTTTTGCTTTTAGTTTCTGTAACATTTCTGCTCTAACATTTATTTACTTATCTAACATCTATAACATTTATTTCTTCTATTTCCTTCCTTCTGCTGCTTTTAGGTCCTGTTTGTTGTTCTTTTTATACCTCTTTTAGGCATAAAGTTAGGTTGTTTAGTTTTCTTGCTTCTTGAGATAGGCCTGTATTGCTCTACCCTTCCCTCTTAGGACCACTTTTGATGCGTCCCAGAGGTTTGGACCATTGTGTTTTCATTTTCATTTGTTTCCATGTACTTTTAAAATTTCTTCTTTTATTTCCTAGTTGACCCATTCATTGTTTAGTAACATGTTATTTAACCTCCATGTATTTATGGTCTTTCCAGATTTTTTTCTTGTGGTTGATTTCTAGTTTCATAGTGTTGTGGTCAGAAAGGATGCATGGTGTGACTTTGATCTTGAATTCATTGCATCTGGTTTTGTGGGCTGATATGTGATCTGTTTCTTGTGAACTTAAAAAGAATGTGTATTCTGTTGTTTTAAGAATAGAATGTTCAGAATATATCTGTTCCCATGTGTCATTCCAAGGCATTGTTTCCTTATTGATTTCTGTTTGGATGATCTGTCTGTTGATGTCAGTAGGGTATTGAAGTCCCCTACTATTATTGTATTATTGTCGATTAGTTCGTTTATGTTTGTTATTAACTGTTTTACATATTTGGATGTTCGTATGTTGGGTGCATAAATATTTACAGTTATTATATCTTCTTGTTGGATTGTCCCCTTTATTGTCCTATAGTGTACTTCTTTGTCTCTTATTGCAGTCTTTGTTTTAAAATCTATTTTGTCCAATATAAGTATTGCTTCTCTGGCTTTCTTTTGACATCGTTTTGCATGATAGATGTATCTCCATCCCCTCACTTTCAAGCTTCAGGTGTCTTTAGGTCTAAAATGAGTCTCCTGTAGGCAATACATACATGGATTTTGTTTTTTTGTCCATTCTGTCACCTTGTGTCTTTTGATTGGAGTGTTTAGTCCATTTACATTCGAAGTAATTATTGATAGATATGTATTTATTGCCATTTTATTCCTTGTTTTGTGGTTGTTTCTGAGTATTTTCTCCGATCTTGTCTTTCTTCCATGGTTTGATGGTTTTCTTTAGTGATATATTTGTATATCTCTTTATTCTTTGTATATTTATTAGTGGTTTTTGATTTATGGCTGCCATTAGGTTTGTCTATAACCTCTTTCTCACAGAGAAGTCTGTATTAAGTTGATGCTCATTTAAGTTTGGACCCATTCTTTATTCCTTTCCTCCCCATGTTTTAGGTATATGGTGTCGTATTTTACATCCTTTTATTTTGTGAGTTCCTTGATGGATGTTTTACAGAAATATTCATTTTTACAGCTTTTGTGTTTCTCACCTATATACTGTCCCTTTTGGTCTCTCCTTTCTACCCAAAGAGTCCCCTTGAATATTTCTTGCAGGACTTGCTTGGTGGTCATAAACTCCTTTAGTTTTTGTTTGTTTGGAAAACTCTTCATGTCTCCTTCCATTCTGAATACAAGCCCTAATGGATAGAGTATTCTTGGCTGAAGATTTTTCCAATTCAGCACTTTGAACACATGCTACCCCCTTGTGGCTTACCAAGTTTCTGTTGAAGAATCTCCTGCTAGTCTTCTGGGTTTTCCCTTATAAGTTACTGACTTATTTTATCTCACCTCTTTTAAGATTTTTTTCTTTATCACTACAGTTTGCAAATTTAATTACAACATGTCTTGGTGTGAGTCTGGTTTTGTTGATTCTGATGAGAGTTCCCTGTGCCTCCTGGATCTAGATATCTGTTTCCTTTCCCAGATTAGGGAAGTTTTCAGCCAATATTTCTTTAGAATAACACAGTGAACACTCACATGCCCTTCACCTGGTCTCACTACTTGTCAGCATCTTTCACATTTGCTTCCCCCCTCTCTCTCTCCCTCCCTCCCTCCCTCTCTCCCTCCCTCCCTCCCTCCCTCCACATATGTAGGTGCATATATCATGTCACTTCACTTCAAGTTGTATTAGCTAAGAACAAAAAATATATAAACGCAACATGATTATCACACTCATGAAATTTAACATTGATATAATAGTATTCCTTTTCCTATAGGTAATCCAAATTCAAATGTCACTGATTATCTAATAATATTTGTTGTAGTCCCCCTTTGTCTGATTTAGGAGCCTATTAAGGGTCACACACTGCACCACACTGCCACAGGACCTTGGTCTTCCTTAACCTGGCTGTTCCTGAGGCTGTTGAATTGCCGGTCCGCTATCAGATTCATTTGACAAGGGCCCTGCCTGGAGGGATATGTCTCTTCCCTTTGCATCACATTGGGAACCGTGTGGTTTGTCGCATTACTGGGATGTGAAGCTTGACCACTTGGCCATTACATTTTCCTGATTTCTGCATTATACGTGTGTCTTCCCTCACTTTCCAATAAGTGATTTTTGAGGTGATTCTTTGAAGGGCTGCGAGTATCCTGTTCCCCCCAGAGTCTTTCACCCAAGGTTGGGGCAGCCATTGATGAATTTCGTTTGAATCATTACTGTGCCAGAGCCAAAATAGTGATTTTCTGTTTTCGTAATTTATTCCTTATTTATCAATTGTATTTTTCTATCCTAAGGGGCTTCTTCCCCATTCTTTAATAATTTTCGTATCCAAATGATTCACTTTGAAGACTTATAGTCCATTCTGTCATGATTTATTTTGCTGTTCAAATCATTCCAACTTCAGCCAATGGGACCCTCTTCAAGCTGGCACCCGGGTCCTCTGTCAGGGTCCCAACCACTGTTTGAGAAACGAGTAGTATCTGGTAAAAATTTCGTCTTTCTATTTGCTTTTTGCTTATGTACCTGATTTTGCTATACTGATCTTGCTTCCAGCAACCTTGCTTAACTCTTCACTTTGTTTTAGTATGATGTTTGGAAATTCTTTTGATTTTATATATTGATAATCATACCTCTATGCATAATGACAGTTTCATTTCATTTTTTCCAAATATCTTTTTATTCTTTTGTTATTGAGCTGGCTAGAACTTTCTAGACAAGGCTAATCCTATATAAGAAGACATTACATTACAAAAAGCACTATATTATCTCCTTCCTAATTTTGAAGTTTCAACATTAAACATGATGTTTGTTGTGGATTATTAGTTGCTGTCTTTTCTTCTATTAAAGAAGGTCTCTCTTCTTAATCACTGAGGTGTTTTTTTAAATCCCTAATAGCATTTGAGTGTTACCAAAAAGTTTGTTCTGCATTTGTGAAGGTGATTTTAAGTTTTTTTCCCTTTTAATATACGAATGTGGTAAATCACAATAATATCATTTGCACGAGAATCATTCCTACGCTATTGGCATAAACCCTATTCGGCATTTTAAATACACCCTACACCCCGTTTAGCAACATTTTGGTTAGCCTCTTGGCACGCGTGCATGAGATCGACTTCTGTTATTCCCGTGCCGCATTTCTCTGGTTTTCAATGTCTAGTTGTCTGAGCTCTTTGTGTTTCAGTACTGTGTGCATCTGCTCTCGAATGTATGGAGAGCAGGCTTGTGTAACCTGGGCCTGTTTTGTGCGCAGTGTGTCATGGGGAGCCACTGCTCCACAGTGCGTCTCCACTCACGTGTCTGGGACTTTGTCAGACACGTGAGTCTGACGCGGGTCGCCGTGGCACCGAGAGACCCTCCGGCGGCAGGTCCAGACCTCACAGAGCCGAGGTGGGTGAGGGAGGCTGCGTCACGGGAGGTCAGGTCGTGCCCCTGGGGGTCACCGAGCCCCTGGGAGCTGCGTATCCCTTTGGGGTCACCTAGCACCAGGGGGTTGCCTAGCCCCTCAGTGTGGCCCAGCCTCCCGCCGGGGGTCAGCCAGCCTCTCAGGGTGGCCTAGCTCAGGAGTGTGCCTTTGGACCCGGGTGCCGTCATGCCGCACCTTCCCTCGAGTGTCTGGGGGTCTCTGCTGTCTGCGCTGAGCTCCCCGCGTCCAGGGCTCAGCTGTGAGGGGGGAGGGGCGTTCTAAAGATCCTACTGGAGGGGGAGGGGAGCTCTAAGGACGCTGACTGGAGGAGAAACACCGTCTGTGGGAGGGATTTGTCGTGTTCTCTGTTGTTTGTTTTCTTCCCGGGTATCAACAGAGGCAGGCGTGCCCCACGCTTGCCCAAGACCTAAGATTTTCATCCTAGTGCCTTCTAACAAGAGAGTTCCTTAATTGTGTCCACAGAGCCAACGGGGGGGCTGGGAGCCTGGCCCCCGAGTGCCGGGCACACCCCAGCTGCAGGAGCGGTCAGTGTGTGAGCGAGGGCCAGCCTGTGTGCGTGCGCACAAATGTGAGTCTTTGTGAGTGTGTGTGCGTGAGTGTGCGCGTGTGCGTGAGACCAGTGCGTTGCCAGCGTGAGCAAGTGTATGTGAGCGGCAGTGTGCTGAGTGCATGCGTGTGTGTGTGAGTGCGTATCTGCACGTGGGTGTGTGCGCACCGTCATCAGCGTATGAGCGTAATCGGTTGTGTGTGTGCGTGTGTGAATGAGAGTGTGCATGCATGTGTGCGTGTGAGACTTGTGTGTGGGCGTGCACGTGGATCAGTGGGCACGCGTGAGTGTTGTGTGTTTGAATGCGTACATTCATGTGTGCACGTGTGAGAGGGCACGTGTGTGTGCACACGGGTGTGCGTGGAGCAGAGGCGGGGAGTCGGAGGCGAGCCGTACCTGTCCCCGTGGGCCCTCGCCTGCCCTCCGCAGCTCCCGCCCCGCCAGCCGGGTTGCTTGCCATCCTGGGAGCCCGCCCTGGCGCCCCGATCCCTGCCTTGGCTGAGCTGTTCTTTGTGTCTGCGGACCCTGCTCGCCCCACTCCTCTGCGAGCCGAGATCCCCCTCCGTCTTCCAGATGCAGATGAAGAGCGCTGTTGTCCCTGATGTATCCCAGCTGGGGATAAACAGTGCTTCCTCTTCTAAGACTTGGCGCGGCTGCCTTGAATTATACATGTGCGCAGCGAGGGCTCCTCTAGGACCAGGATTATGACTTATTTATCTTCACACTCCCCTGTAACTCTCTCCGACCCGGTACCTCAGGCAGCGTCTGGCACGTCGAAGGTGCTCGATAATTATTCATGAAATGGGGTATTAACTGCTCCTCCTCACTTGTGCGTTTAGTGACATTGTTCAGTTCGGGGGTAAGTGACGCAATCCGGGGAGAAACGGGGCTTTGCTGCCTTCCGCCCCGAGGCTGCAGTAGTCCCGTCCCCTCTCACTGCCCGTCTTGCTGCCTCCTCCTGGCTGCTCTCACGTGGGCTGCCGTGCCGTCCCAGCCCCTTCTGCTGGGGGGTGGGGGGGCAGGTGCACGGGGGCATCCGAGCAGCGCCCCCAGGTGTGGGCAGGGACGTGGCTTCTGACACACCCCACGCGGCTCTCTCTTCTGGTGGGGGAGTTCGTGGAGGGGCTTGGGAAGTGGCTGCCGGACCCGGCCGTGCCTGGAATCCTCCCCGGCGGCGCTGGGTATGTTCAAAACAAAATTAATTGCAGTTCGTGGTGATCACGCACGTATCGAATGCCACACCACACTCGGAGTCTCAGATTACTGTTGTAAAAACGTGACTGTCAGAACTCTGGGAAGACCGACAGAGTGCCTGGACTCCCCTTCTCTGAAGACAGAACGGCCCTGAAACAGTGTGACTTTGTGCTCGCGGGGCCTCGCGGAACCGCAGACACCTTGCTGGGTCTGGTCTGGTCTCGGCTCGTCGGAAATCCGAGGTGTAGATTTGCATATTATGATGATTGGATTCAGTCGCGTTTAGACTTATTTAGCACCTGGAGGGAGACACTCATTCTGTGGGCAGTGAATACGACACCTGAAGTTGTGGAGGCATCTTCCTGTCTCAGGGGACGGGATCGGCGTCCTCACCAGCTCGCCCGCCAGCGCTCTAGCACCGGGGCCCTGGGAAGCGTCCGAAATCACAGCCGTTCCCCTCACCACTTTGTTTTTTTCAATTCCTGGTAAGACGTCTCTGAGAGACCTTTGCTGTTCCCAAGTTGTTGGTGACGAAAGGGAAGTCAGCGGGGTTATGTGACCCCCCCAGGATGCGCTGCCGGCTTGGGGTCCCCCAGCTGGGTCCCGACCCTAACTGGACAAGAGCGTCCAGGCGCCCCCCCCCCCCCCCCCCCCGCCCCACTGCCACGGGCCACTTTGCACTTGTTTGTGTGACTTAAGCCACCCCAAACCTTGGGACTCATGAGTCTTCAAGTACAGTTTTTACTTGAAAGCTCCTGCCTCTGCCAGGTGATGATCTTTCTGGGTGTTCTCAGTTCCCACCCCCCCCCCCCCGCACACCCCCAGATCTTCCTTCACACCTGGCTGGAGAAGGTCCTGCCTTCTATCTGTGCCCAGCACTGTGTGTCGCTTCTCATACGGACTTTGGTGCCTGAGACCTGGCATTAGAATCATTCTCACGTGGGGCATGGTGTGGGGACACCCTAGTTAAGGGGAAGGACGTGCGCACATCATCTCTGCTCTGCCTGCAGTCCTTGGAACCCTGCTGGGAATGTTGTGAATTGAAAGTGAATTGTAAACATATTTGTTGGGTACGTGAAAGGAGGGATATGTTTCCATAAGCGGGAGAGTGTGCTTTTAGTGTGTGCTTTCGTGATCCGTGATGTATCGTCCGCACCCACGAGGGTAACGTGGCATTGCTGCAATTGTTGTTGTAACTGTTACAGACACACGAGACGCTCCCAAGCAGTGCGGGCATAGTGTTCTCTATTTCGACGCCTCAGACCACGGAAATGGGAACTTCCCGACCCCTTGATGCCCACAGATAGAGTATTCATGCCAGGATGGAGAGATCAGAGAAATCTCCAGACCCCATTTTCTGATAAGGAAACTATACCCCGGAGATGGGACGAAGAACCCAGACCTTCTGGCTCCTGGATAAGCACATTTCCTGCTCATAAGAAGATAAATTTAGTTGTGGTCTAATGTAATGGATCATGTCGATGGGGTGTAATGCTGAGTCACTGCAGTGTTGTTCAGTGTGGGCAAATGACCTGAAGAGATATTGATTAGGAAGCCCTTTTATAGGTAGAATGTACAGAAGACTGAGAGGCAGGGAGCACTTCTTAAAGTATAATTCACAGGACTTACAGCACAAATTATTACAATTAATTTCCGAATCGTGGAACTCTTGGCTATATTCTAGTCCTAGAGAGTGTGGCGTGTGTGTGTGTATTTGCCTGCATCTGTGTGCACATGTATATGTGTGCACAGGTATGTGTGTGTGCATGTGTGCACAGGTGTGTGTGCACAGGTATGTGTGCATGTGTGCGCGTGCATGTGTACACAGGTGTGTATGTATGTGTGCACAGGTATGTGTGTGCATGTGTATATGTGTGCACATGTATGTGTGTGCATGTGTGCACCGGTATGTGTGTGCATGTGTGTATGTGTGCACAGGTATGTATGTGTGTGCATGCACGTGTGTGTTTATACGTTGGCTTCGTAAAAAACTGCAATGGTTGTGAGCTTTCATTTTTCAACGTATAATTTTGGGGTTCTGAGTCATCCGCCGTCCATTTTTAATCGCAGTAGTCACACCCTAGAGCAGTCCTCGCGTTTTGTGCTGCACGGACACGCTGACATCAGTCCTTCTGAGCCCGCACTGCCAGATGAAGAGCCAGCAGTCATTGTTGGGTTGGTTATTCAGTGACATGAATCAGCCTGACCTCTTTTTGTGTCCTACAGGAAAGGGGTTTACATGACATGGAGAATGGATCTGGATTCTCAACAGAAAGATCTTGAAGGGAAGGGGTCCAGGGGATTCCAGGCCCCTCTCGTGGAGCAGTGTTTACTCTACAAGGTCAGGTACACATGGTGGCCCGGTAGCTGCCTTTGTCCTTCACCTCGTGCATCACTACCTCTTGTAGGAATCCAGATACTCCCAACTCTAAGATGCTCTCCTGGGCATTCCCCAGGAGACTGACATTCCCCAAGAGTCTGATTGAGTTAGCGTTCTGTAATAGGGTTGGTAGGGAAAGATTCAGAGATAACACGTTATGGCATCTCTCCCCACAAGGATCCTACCGGAGAAGTTAGAGAAAGAAAACATAAACTTTTTGTCAAACTATAAAAGTAACACAGGAGAACTCAAGCTGAAGACAATTGGAGGGAAACTAAGTCTTTCCCTGTCCCAATACCAAATGAAATAAATAAAAGCAAAAACCAAAAATTGCACATTCATTGGCAACAATTAAATATTCACTCTAACTCATACATTTTTTTAATTTATTTATGTTGAGAGGGAAAGAGAGAGAGAGAGAGAGCAAGCAAGCAGGAAGGGCAGAGAGAGAGGTAGAGAGAGAGTCCCAAGCAGGCTCTACACCATCAGCACAGAGCCTGTTGCAGGGCTCAAACCTACGAATCGTGAGATCATGACCTGAGCTGAAACCAAGGGTCGGATACTCAGCCACCCAGGCGCCCCTCTCACTCATAATTTTTTTAAATGAGCAGCCACGTACAGGAACAGAACTCTGACACAGCTCATCCTACCATGTGTCCGAACCCCACTGTACCCACCCTGAAGCAGTGCAAGGAAAACGGGTGACTCATGCTCTCTTGGAATCTCACCACATCCCCAATTCAGAGGCACACACCACCAGCTGTGGGTGTGAATAGCCAGTGTGTTCAGGTGGACTGGTGGGAGTACCGGTTCCGAGCCACAGAGGAGTCAGGGGTGATGGTGGATGCATTTCACGTAATAGTTGACTTCAAATGTTGCACTTGCTAACGAGCTTCCTAAGCGAGTATGACATAAACACATTTTCAGGTACGCAGGTAATTCTTGCTAAGAGAGCTACTGAAGGATGTATTTCAGCAAGAAGCAAACCAAACCTGGTGGGGGGGGGGGGAACTGGCAGAGACGAGCGATGGTGACGAAAGACAGAAGTAAATTGTGTTGGTGTGGAGGTGTTGTAGGTGATTTTTCATAACCTCAAAGCGCGGTGGGTTGAAAGTATTGGGCGAGAATACCGCAGAGTCTGGTCGAGGGGGTCTGCAGGGAAAGGATGGGTTCATAAGTGTTCCTCTCGTTTGAGGGGAGGGAACGGAAATTGACCAATCTTATACTCGTTAGAAAATGCAAAGGATTGGCAAGTTAGAAAATAGAAAGGTAACCACTAAAACGGTAGGATGGAATACAAGAGTTCCAGGCAAGTAGAGGAAAACGAGGGACTGAAAAACAGTGACTCATCCAACAGAAGACAGAGAAGGAGAAATCAAATAAAAAATTAAAAATAGCCAATGGAAAATACACAAGGCAGTAGAAATGTATCAGTAATCACAGTAAGTAAAAATATAAAATTCGCTTATGTTTCGTCTAAGAGACAGAGGCCTGATGCTGAAGACAGGTTGCTGGATGCAATTTATAAGACATGCTTAAAACATTGATTAAATATCATGTGATAGGAAAATGTATACCAGAAAAATATTACCTAGAAATTAATATAGCCATTTTAATATGGAAAGAAATACATTTTTAGGGGAAGTTCTGGATAACATGGATCACAAAAGAAATAATCTGTCAGTAACTCACTGCAGTTACAAACTTGTATGCGCCCAGCTTACAGCCTTACAAAACATATGACAAAATTCAACAGAATTACAAGTGGAAATTGAAAAATCCATAGTGAGTGGGGGCTACTAGCAGGTATCTCAGAAACTGATAGATGAAGTTGACAAAAAGTAAAGTTACAGGTTATTTAAATAGTAAAATTAATCTTGATTGTATACACATAGATATGCCAGCAATAAATACAGCATGGACATTTTTACTGATGAATAGAAGATTTAAGAAAAACTATTTATAAGGGGGCCACCAAGGCATTGTCAATAAATTCATGAATACAGACCATCTTTGAGGATAATAGTACAATAAAATTATAGCAGAAAAAGTATACATTTGTATACTCCCCAAACTGTACATTTGCAAACTCACAAAAAATCATAGTAGTTGTGATATCCCATTTACATACACTTATTATTTTATTTTTTAACTAGGTTTTTAATTTTAATTCCAGCGTAGTTAATATACAATGCTGTATTAGTTTCAGGCGTACAATATAGTGATTCAACACTTCTGTACCTTACTCAGTGCTCATCCTGAGACATGTTCCCTTCATTCCCGTCACCTTTCCCCACCCCCCTCCCACCTGCCCTCTGGTGACCATCAATTTGTTCTCTGTAGTTAAGAGTCTGTGTCTTGGGGCGCCTGGGTGGCGCAGTCGATTAAGCGTCCGACTTCAGCCAGGTCACGATCTCGCGGTCTGTGAGTTCGAGCCCCGCGTCAGGCTCTGGGCTGATGGCTCGGAGCCTGGAGCCTGTTTCCGATTCTGTGTCTCCCTCTCTCTCTGCCCCTCCCCCGGTCATGCTCTGTCTCTCTCTGTCCCAAAAATAAATAAAAAACGTTGAAAAAAAAATTAAAAAAAAAAGAGTCTGTGTCTTGTTTTGTCTCTCTCTCTCTCTCTCCCCCCTCTCTTTTTTTTTTCTTTTGTTCATTTGTTTTGTTTCTTAAATTCCACAGGAGTGAGATCACGTGGTATTTGTCTTTCTCTGATTTCGCTCAGCATTATTCTCACTAGCTCCAAGCTGTTGCACTCATCTACATAGAATTACACGTGTGTGGATGCACCGCGTAAGGACACGTGAAGGGCATCCACGAAGGATAATTATCAACAGTAGATGGTCATTTCAGAGTGCTGAAAAAAATTTGTTTACATTCCTTATTATTTTTTCTTTAGTCCTTGTGTTTCCATTGAATATGTTTCTTTATATAATTTTTATTGTGAAAATGGTTCTAAATATTTATGTTTTTAAAATAAAGTTGAAGTGTGAATTACTGTGTATTGAACAACAGTGAACACCCTGTGGAACAAAAGAGCGAAGGGAAGCTTATAGCCTTAAACACACGTATTGAAAAATGATTGATTAATAAACTGTTAATTAGAGAAAATAGAAAATGAACGGTTGAACAGTTCCAAATAAAGTGTAAGGGGGGGCGCCTGGGTGGCTCAGTCGGTTAAGCGTCCGACCTCGGGTCGGGTCATGATCTCACGGTCCGTGAGTTCCAGCCCCGCGTCGGGCTCTGTGCTGACCGCTCAGAGCCCGGAGCCTGTGTCAGATTCTGTGTCTCCCTCTCTCTCTGACCCTCCCCCACTCACGCTCTGTCTCTCTCTCTCTCAAAAATAAATAAACTTTGGGGAAAAAGAATACAAAAATAAAAGAAACCACCGGGACCACTAAAGATGGGTTAAAAAATAGTAGTTCCTCCAAAAATTAAAATGAAAATATTAATTTAAATAAAAACAGAGACAATCTGTATAAGGCAATATTAGAAACACGCAGACACATGGGGGTATAACCACAAATTCCATGGAAGTTACAAAAGAAAGAGAATACAGGCTCTCGGAGCTTGCTGGGATCTCAGTCCCACCATCCACGCCGGCGCAAGGCAGGCTGGTTGACCCTGACAGAGCATGGAGACCGTGGCTTTTTTTCGCTGCCTGTGTAGGCCACCCCACATTGGTTCGCTGGCTGGCCCCTGTACACCTGTCGTAGTGACATTTAGGAGGACGCAGGACGAACTCCCACAGCCACGGCCTGAGAAACAGTTTGCTGGGGCGATTAGCACTCCATTATTGGTTTGAATTTGGATATTTGCTTAGAGCGAAGCCCGAAGCCCGGGATTGGTGCTCGGCCCCTTTCTTCATCGTCTCCATTTGTAAATCAAACAACTGCATTCCCAGCTCTCCGGAGGGGTCTTAGCCCGATTGTCTTCTGAGCAGGGATTAGTGAGCACAACTAATGTGCGAAGGAAGCAGAGGAAAAACCCGGATGCTGGAGCAGACTTATCTTCCAATAACCGGGCAGGCAAGCTAATGTACCCTCATGGATGCGAGTCCCAGGAGGCAACTAGCACATGAATATTTTAAGCATTTCGGTCTGCTATTGATTTGTGGCCTGTCAGTATCCAAGCGGTTAATTTGATTTGATGCAAAACCATAAGGAATTGGGAGCAAACCAGCATCTTCGAGCAGAGAGGTAGGGCACCGTGAGTTCATGGTTGGAGGGAAGACCTCAACACCTACCGGCAGGAAGAAAGCGCGAGGGCAGCTCGTGCCTTCTGGCCCCATTCTTTGGGAAGGTGGGCTCACATGCAAGGTTTCGAGACAGGGAAAGTTCTTTCCTTTGCCAAAGATGATGCTACGACTCGTGTATACACAAAAAGTCTGAATTACGCAAAGGGCTGGCCGTAGTCAAGCCAAGCGTGAGTAACCAATTTCTATCAGCTTGTTTTGCAAACCTAATTAGCTTTTTAAAACGTGCTTTTATCCTAATGCTCCCCCTCATGCTCCAAGTTCTATGCCTGAACACAGAGTGGGTTTCGTGGGGTCTGCAGAGTTAGAATGCCAGAGGAAAAGTTCACATCAGCAGGCAGGTGAATTTGATTTCTTTGGTTGCTCTTTGGTTTATACTACTTGTTCTTAAGTTACTTTATCATTAAAAAAATGTTTATTTATTTTTGAGAGAGAGAGAGAAACAGAGCACGAGTCGGGGAGGGGCAGAGAGAGAGGAGACACAGAATCTGAAGCAGGCTCCAGGCTCCGAGCTGTCAGCACAGAGCCCAATGTGGGGCTGGAACTCACGAGCCATGAGATCATGACCTGAGTTGAAGTTGGACGCTGAACCCACTGAACCACCCAGGTGCCCCACTTTCTCATTTTTTTAAACATCAATAGTTTGCTATTGACAACATCAATAGTAACAAAAATTCTATTTGACTAATAGTTGCCCCATTCCCAAACACTCCTACTGTTTTTCTTTTTTCAGACGAGGAATGGCTTTTATGACATCAGTCCCCAGACCCAGGTAGGAGTTTAGCAAAGAATCCTGTGTCCTTTTGGGGCACCTGGGTGGCTCAGCCGGTTGAGCATCTGACTTTGGCTCAGGTCACAATCTCACAGTTTGTGAGTTCAAGCCCCGCGTCAGGCTCTGTGCCGACAGCTCGGAGCCCGGAGCCTGCTTCGGATTCTGTGTCTCCCTCTCTCTCTGACTCTCTCCCACTCACATCTGTCTCTGTCTGTCTCTCTCTTGAGAATAAATAAACATTAAAAAAAAAAAAAGAAGAAGAAAAATCCTGTGTCCTCTTGAAGGAAAGTATCTCCCTTGAAAAAATGGTATCACATCCCCAGTTAAACAAAAATATGTTTGCACAAATAACAACTTCCATGTGCATTGAAGCATAGCTTATAAATGTGAAAGCTTGACTCTCCAAACTGTGACTCATGAGAGGCAACTAGGAAATATATATTTTTCCTTATAAAGGTGAAGAAAGTCGGGCCCTGGAAGAGGAAGCTGCCAAGTAGGAAGACATTTTCTAAACCAAATGATGAGCCGCTTGGGGGGACAGAATTCTAAGAGGGCTCCCAGATCCCAGCCCCCAGGTCTATACACCTGCATAATCCCCTCCCTTTAGATGTGGGAGACACCTGTAACTACAGTGAGACAGTCACTGCCCGGACTAGGTTGTGTCTGAAGACGTGGGTGAGGCGGTGACGACTCCCATAACATTCTTACGTTAAGTAAGACTCCTTCTTCACAGAGACTCTCCTGCTGGCCTTGAACAACCAGCCATGTGTGAGCTGCCCCTGCAGGGAACCATGAGCCAGGACCCGAGAACCCCTCTCGGAGCCGAGTGTGGTCCCCGGTGCACGACCAAGGGGATGGGGTCTCGTCAGACAGCCGCAAGGAAACAGATTCTGTCCACAACCACAGGGAGCCTGGAGGTGGTACATTCCCCCCGTTGAGCCTTCAGATGAGGACATAGCCATCGGACACCTTGATTTCCACCTGCTAAGACCCTGAGCAGGGGAGTCGGCTCAAATGGGCTGGACTCCTGACCGTGAAACTGAAATGACGACAGGGGTTCACATCGGCCGCTACACTGTGCTATTTGTTACATGGTGATAGAAAACTGATGCATTAGCCAACTGCTCGAAGACAAGGCAGGGCCTCTTGGATTGCACATTTTGTGTTTAATGTACTATACTAACCTGTTTCTGTGAAGGCTCACCGTCATAGAAACCCTAAGCACATCCCCCTGTGCCCCCGCAGTCAGTGGGGAAAAACCAGTACCTGATTATCTGGGCCCCCACTTCCCTTATGCCATCTTACACTTACAGGAGCCCAGAGAAAGAAATGACTTGTCCCCATGTCACACAGGAGACAGCTAGGCTTGGTGGACAGGAGGTCCCAGTGCCGGAACCTTAGAGTCCTGGTCTTTCGATAAGCCCGCTGTCTCCTCAGCTTGGTCCCCTCCTCCCCGGTCTGGCGCTCCCTCCTCTCCTCATGTGGTTTTTCTGAGTGGTCACGGCGTCACGGGTCCTTTGGGGGGCAGCACTGACCGAGGCTGTTGGGTTTCTTCCTCCAGGGCGGCCTGGTCCCTCAGGGCTGGTGCGCCTGTGAGGCAGGGCGCTCAGCAGGACCCCACAAAGAGTCTGGGAGACAAAGAGTCTGGGGAAGCAGGGCCGAGGAGGTTCTGGGCGCCCACACCCCCTGCACAGCCTCAGAATGGGACTAAAAGCCACTTTTGCTGGGGAGAAAACACCTCTGGTTTCTGTCGGATGGGAGAGGGACAATGATTCCTGTCCACTGAAGGGGAAACGGTGACCATTTTGGCATTTGTCGCCATTGAGTTGTCAACACGAATTTGTGCCTTCCGTCAATAGCAGTGGTTTTTACAAAGAGGAGGCTGCCTGGAGGACAGGGCTTGGGGCCAACCGGCCTCTGCAACCGGCTCTCCCGCTTCCTACCTGCCTGGCCGGGTCACTGTGTGGGCCTAGGGGGTTGCTGTCAGGGTCTGGCGGTCCCCCTTCAGACCGGACTCATCTGGTGTTTCTGGCCGCAGAGTCTGTGTCTCTTCTTGGGGGTCTTTGTCCTCAGTGAAACCTGGGGGGCAGATAACAATGCTGGGGGGCTGGAGCCCCCTCCCCAGCACCCTCACCATCAGCTGGGGGGCTCTGAGGCACGTGCCTGCACCGAGAGCCAGGATGTCCCGCAGGATGAGGCCAGCCGTGCCCTCCCGGTGCACCCCTCGTGGCCACCTTCCCTTCCCGGTGTGCCTTCCCCCGTCCCCACGAACGCCCTTCCTGAGGGAACTCGAATCTTCTCCTGCTCCTGAGACAGGTTGTAAGCAAAGGCCTCTGAATGTCAGCTCTTCTCATCCGAACGAACACAGGGGTGATGGCTGCGGCGGTGAGGACCCGCGATCTCCGTGGTGGAAAGCGCTTTTGGGGGGGCTGAGCGTGTAGCTGAGTCCAGGAAACACCCCCCTCCTTTCTCCAGGGGCTGTCTGCAGATTGCTGCCAGGATCCAGAGTGCTCTCATGTGCAAAGTGCTTTGGCTATCTCCTGTGATTTGGGGGAGGAAATGGAAAACCGCATTCCCCCACGTGATTTTCCGCACTCATCCACGTTGCTGAGGCTCTGAAGAATTGTTAACAGAGAGGGCTGCAAAAAAACACAATGTAAGAAGGATTTTAACACTGTTAATGCCTTTGCAGCGTGTGGGACTTACTAACTGCTGTTGCTGGTACTTTTAGGAAGAAAACGGCTGCTGTTCTCTCGGAAGGTTTGCAAACACTCGTGATGACCTTTTGCATCCAGGGCAGCGAGAGGTTCTGCCCGGCCGACCGTCCCCTGTGCTCAGCACACAGGCTGGGGCCTCTTGAGTGGCTTTTCTCCTCACTTTTCCTTTATTTGAGATCACATTAAGAAGAGGGGGACAGACTGGGGGTTCCTTGCTGCTATCCGAAAGGAATTTCACTTTCTCGTCTTATAGGAATGAAAACTATCCTCAAACAGATCCCGCATCTCCCTGATTCCAGCGCGGGGGGGGGGGGGGGGGGGGGGGGGACTGGGTTCTGTGCGAGTCAGGCCCGAGCGCATCGCCAGCCCTGGTGACTCATGAATCCTGATTGGCTGCAGGGTCCTGGGTGGGGGGCTCCCACGGTCACTGCTGTGCACACTTGCCCACCACCATTGCTACAACTAGAATCTGTTGGGAAAAGGGAAGAGGTTATGTTACTGGATCGTGAGTTCCTGTGTGAATAGGAAATTTCACTCCCCGTGGTACCGTTTTAGGAAAAGTGATTGACAGATCGTGTTGTCTACATGAGGACGATGTGGATTCTGAATCTGGAGCACGGCCAGGCTCTGGGAGGTCACTCTGGCGGCCTACTAGCTGGGGAGGCCAGGGAAACACGCTCTCTCCAGAGAGTTCTCTGGAAAGAGACTGTCTCTCACGACGAGGCTCGACGGTCCCCGGCTGTCACGGCACGTGGGGGTCCTGTGGGCACGGCCCCTGTTCCAGGCTGGAATGTGCCGGCTGATTGGGAGATCTGCTAGGCACCTTGTTTATATTAATGCCTTACAGTAAAGCACGGCGGGATGCACTGATTAAGCGTGACCGAGTGTGTTCGAAAGTGAGGCCGCCAAGCACGTGGGTCAGCGCCTCACTGGACGTCTCTGTGGCCTCGATGGCATCTTCCTCCTCACCGTGGGCAGGGCTGGCTCAGGGGGCCGGTGCGCACACGGGCGAGACCACACGCAAGAGCCCCCCACAGGGAGAACCTGAGTTCTCAAGCTTGGCTCCGCCCCTTTATGAAATTGGGAAAGTTAATCTCCTTCTCTGGAAAATGGGTGTAATGGGATTTGTTGTACAAGAATGAATGAGTTGAGGCTTTTGGGAAGCATTTAGGGTGGTTGTTGTTCTTTTTATTATAACAACAGAACGGGTTGAGGCACGGCTGCCTTGGGTCCTGCTTGTGAAATTTGTCTAGGTCAGGCTGAGAAGTGGGTGCAGGATTTATTTGTGAGGCTTTGTGTGTGCGTGTGTTTTTTTTTTTTTTTGTTTTGTTTTAATTTTTAGCATTTGTTTATTTTTGAGACAGAGAGAGAGCGTGAGCCGGGGAGGGGCAGAGAGAGGGGGAGACACAGAATCGGAAGCAGGCTCCAGGTTCTGAGCTGTCAGCACAGAGCCCAATGTAGGTCTTGAACCCATGCACTGCGAGATCATGACCTGAGCTGAAGTCGATGCTTAACCCACTGAGCCCCCCAGGCGCTCCGTGGCTCTGTGTTTTCTTAAACAGGGTGTGAAGCATTTGCACCGTCTGTGAGTTGCTTTCCTTTCAGGATGCACTGAATTAGGAGGGAAGCAGGATGATGGCAGACAGCTATCATTTGTGGACCGAGCGGCACCACGGCCAGTGGGCTGCCTGGAAGAGAGGGCGTCCTTACATCTGAGACTTTCCTGGGTGACTTGAGACCAGCCAGCCAGCCTTGCTGAGTTAGCTTTGTCTTTTGCAGTGGGAGATAACACGCACCTTTCTGGTGGTCTCAAGGAGTAATTGAAAAAATGTTCACAAGGATGGTAAACGCCCATCGACAAATACTTCTTCTCCATTCTCTTCAAGGGACCAAGTCTGATATCTCCGACCCCATGGGCAATTATGATAAGTGCGGTTCATGAGAATAGATAGACAAACAAGAAAGCCCAACGAGCCAGTCCAAGAGGAAGCAAGGGGGGCTGACGTTGAGGCTTTGGCGGTCAACCAAGTCCCAGCCTTGCTGGGACGGCCTGTTTCTCAGGGACCCCAGACTGAGGCTGAGTTGGCATTAAAGTACATGTGGCAGACGTCCCACATGTGGCTTCGTGGGGCTTTACGGCCAAAGGAGAAGAAGGCAGGGTTCTGTGAGCTGCCCGAGTCAGCACAGGCTGGGAGGGCGGCCCGGTTCTGCCTCTGATGTGGGTCCATGGGGACCAGTGTTGATGTTTTCCAGTAAGATGGGGTCACGGGGTCCCCGGGAACGGTGCGTGGGGTGCAGGAGGGATGAAGTTCGGGATGCCTGTGGTTGTGGTTGGTGGGATCCAGACCGTGTGGGCCCGTGGGGTTCGGGAGTGGAGTCCTGGTGTCGTGGGGAACCTGGGCCTGGGCGAGCCCCTGTGACTCCACGTGAATTCGGGCGGGCAGAGCCTGGAGGTGCTTGTGCTAAAGCTCTGTGCTTTTAAAAAATATCCACGAGATTAAAACACTTAAAGTACCAGGTGCTCGTGGCACCGTGTAAAAACAGCACAGGCGCATGAAGGAACTCTCACAGTCTGACCTCCCTCCCATCCTCCGAAGATGCATAAGGACGCCCGAACTTTCTGCACCCTCACAGAAACACGATTCACTGCACACGCTATCATCACACAAAAACACAGTCCACATACACAACACATATGCATATGCATTTTTTTCTTAGAAAAATGGGCTATCATTAACCCATTGTGTTCCAGCTTTTTCCCCCTTACAGCTGGAGCTGTAGCGTATCCTGTAGGTTTCCAGGAGATACGCACAACTAAGGTTTTCGTCTCGGTTGCCGTATCCGTTTGCTAGAACAGCCCTTGCAGAGTGCCACACGCCAAGCAGCTTGCACAACGGAAGTGTGTTGTCTGCCAGACTGGAGGCCAGAAGGCCCAGGCCAGGGTGGGGGGCCCACGCTGTCTCTGAAGGTCCTGGAAGGGTCCTTTCCAGGCCTTTCTCCCAGCTCCTGGTGGCTCCGGGGCTTTATCACTCCCCTGATTACGTGGCGTGCTCCCTGCGTGTCTGCCCCCCTTTTACAGGGATGCCAGTCATATTACACGTATGACTTCATCCTAACTAAAGACACTATTTCCAAATAAGGTCACAGTTCGAGGTACTGGCAGGTAGGGCTTCAACAGGTGAATCTGTGGGGAGGGACCATTTAAGCCATAAACACTGCTGGATGTCCCTTCCTGGTGAACGTGGCAAGCTCAGTGGCTGCCGGTCCTGTAGTTACCGGGATCCCATCCTCCCCCACCAGGATGCGAACGTTGATTACTTACAGACCGAGGCTCATGCCAACGCCCTTGACGGCCACCTGCTCAGGAATGGGCTGTGATATGCTTATGACCAAGGAGATGTGAGGGCAGGGTGCCTGCATTTCTAGGGATATTTATATTCTTTTTTTTTTTTTTTTTTAATTTTTTAAAATGTTTATTTATTTTTGAGAGAGAGACAGAATGTAAGTGGGTTGGGGCAGAGACAGAGGGAGACAGAAGCAGAAGCAGACTCCAGGCTCTGAGCCGTCCGCACAGAGCCCGGCGCGGGGCTTGAACTCACAAGCTGTGAGATCGTGACCTGAGCCGAAGTTGGACGCTCAACTGACTGGGCCACCCACGTGCCCCTATCTTGTTCTTAAGGTGGGACAGGACCCAGGTGTGTGGGGACTGGCCTTCGGGCGTTGTTCAGGGGGGCTGGGGTCCTTGCAGCCCCAGGTTCTTGTACCACTGCCACAGGAGCCTGGGAAAGAAGACGATTTTGCTGGGGAGGCTGGGACTCAGTGACAGAAAGCGCCTGCCTCCTCAGGATCCCGCTGAGCCTCTGGCCCCGTCGCGCCATGATGCTTGTTCTGTGGGACAGCACGTTCCTAAACTGTTTGGGGTTTGAATGGAAACACACTCTCGAATATGCCGTGAGTCTGATGCTGCTGTTCAGCACTCACAGTGGTAGGGTTTTGTTTGTACTTGTTCTGATACATAACTTCTCATGTGGTGTATGTGCACACATGTGTGCATCTGTGTACATGGGTACCGCTCACGCTGGGGGCTGGGGGCAGGCGAGGCCGCCAGACCATAGGGTGTGTGCCACTCCAGGGGTGATGGGTGCTGTGGGGTTGCTCCCAGGCCATCCTCTGCAAGCCTGACTCTGCCCATCTGCCTGACCTCACCGGAACCTACAAAATGGGGTTCCGCCGATGATAAACGTATGCCTTCCTTCTTTCCCAGCGTCTGGAGAGGTTGGCCGTCGTCTGTCTGGTCACGCGGGTCAGCTGCTTCTGTTTCCCGAATCGCGGGCTTAGGCCTCTTGCCCTTTTTCTTTCGGGTTGGATTCCTCTCTTGGCCCTTGCTTACCCACTTCTCCACGTTCGTGGGTGTGTCTTCGGATAAATACTTGCATTAAAAAACTACCGTTCAGACAGAAAATGACTCTTAAGCAGGAGTTTTAAATGTTCTTGCAGGGTGAACTCAAGTCCTAGTCGAAACCCCTTGGGATCTGGGCCAGCTTGCTATTTAACAAAATCAAAATTAAACTATTGATTTTGGTTCATTCTACTTTATTCCTCTGGCAAATATATGGGTGTTGGGAAGAATGAAGAAAAAAATTTAGGGTGACGGTGTTGAGGAATAGTACCCTTAATTATAACCATGATGACGACGGGTTCCCTTTGTCATGAACGATTTTACACGGCGGAAGCTTCATTTTGGTTTTCTGCTGTGACGGATTCCTGGTGCCCACAATTAGATTTCTCACCACTGACAGTCCTGAATCTGTACGCTTCTTAATGGAATACCCGCTCGGAGACATTTAAGCAAAGACAGTGAAACGTTCCGAGTGCCCGGTTGTGATTGACTTACAGGGAACCTCGTCACCTGTGTTGCTGGTGCTCATCTGGCTAACAGACCCCAACGGGCTCGTCCCGCGCAGCCCCTCCAGGACACCACGCACAGGGGCGCCTGGCCTTCTGTGCTCGGTCGTCTGGAGCCCAGGTAGCCAGTCTGTTCCGCAGGGTCTTGGGTTGGCTTTTCATATTTTGGGAGAAGATAACTCAGACTGTTCTTGGCAGGTGACGGTATTCCCAAATTTCCTTCTCAATATGAAGAAAGAAAAGGCTTGTTAAGTCAAATCCATTGGGAATTGGGTTTCTTTTGTCATTCTTTTCTTCAAGAGTGCACCTTGCGCTCTGACAGAAATTGCTCATTAATCCCCACAGAATGACCAGTTTTCCAACGCAGTCACTCAAGTGTACTCGAGCTGTAAAAAATTCCTAAAGACCCTGGCTGCCATTAATTGCTTGCTGTGGTTTTTATTAGGCCGTGTCTCCCCACAGAGGACACCAAGTCCCTGCTGACGCTGAGTGCCAGTCTGTGTTTGCTTTTTCATCAAATCGGGAACAATGCCTTCTAAGCACAGTGAAGCCGAGGCAGGATTTCCTGGGCACGAAACGGCCACGACCTGGAAGTGAAGGTATCCTCCCTCGGTATCCGAGCGAGGGCTTCGGTTTGGCAATGCTGGGGGGTAAACAGAGGCAGTTTGGGGCACAGGATGTACCTTTAGCTGTGTGAACCCCTGAAATACCAGAGAGGCAGTTGGAGGTGGAGGGAGGGGGCCCTGGTGCAAACGCGGGCAGAGAAGAGGAATTCGCAGAGAATGAGAAGAGAGGGCGAGACTCATCACCCAGAGTTGGCACCTGGACGAGCTGTGGCGCAGGGGAGAAGCGTCCCCTCCCCGTCGGCCGTGGTCTGCCCGTGCTGTCACCGAGAGGGCACTTCAGAGAGTAAGTGTGAAGTACCCTATTTCTGGGAACCCGGGTCCGGTGGTGTGACGTGTGGCCAGTCTGAGCAGGCAAAATGTGAAAGATTACGTTAGCACCCATGTTTCGGCAAAGCAGGACGTTTCCCAGCCCGTCGCTTTGGCTCTGGCGGAGCAGGTTATAGTGTTTGCGGCTCAGGAACGAAGCAGTGGGTCTGGAGACCGGAGATAAAAGTCTAGCTTCTCACATGACCCCAGGCGTGTCTGTCCTGCATCCCGGCCTCAGTTGCCTTTTCTGTAAATAGGAAAACAAATCTGCCTTATGGGATGACCGTGACTTAACCAGCACAGTACCTGGGAAAGCGTAAACAGATGTGATGCTCGCACAGGATGGCACCAGGGCCCTTCCAGCCCTCTCTGGCTTCTCTCTCTTTACACTGAGTGTTTATTTATTCATTAAAATTTTTTTCTTCAACCTTTATTTATTTTTGAGAGACTGAGAGGGACAGAGCAAGAGTGAGGGAAGGGGCAGAGAGAGAGGGAGACACAGAATCCGAAGCAGGCTCCAGGCTCCGAGCTATCAGCCCAGAGCCTGACGTGGGGCTCGAACTCACAAACTGTGAGATCATGACCTGAGCCCAAGTGGATGCTTAACCGCCTGAGCCTCCAGGCGCCCCTACACTGAGTGTTTAGTAAACACACACAGCTTGAAGCAGTAAAGGGCGCCAAGGGCGCTGGTCCCAACACCCCTCCGGCTCTACTCCCGGAACCAGCTGCTTGGGACTCTGGTTCCTCAACCACGTCCTGTGCTGCCACAGACTTTCAGCAAGTTCCCGTACGGTTTCTGACCTTTCCTCATGTGTGTGGGGTTAGCTCTGGTTTACCACCCTCCCCAGCTCCCTTCCTTCCAATACTGTTAAGTCACTATTTTTAGTTAAGTCAGTAATTAGTGTTCGTATCATGAAGCTGTATAAATATTGTCTTTCGTAGAACGAAGATGTGTGTGATGATTACATCCTGTTCTCTTCTCTTGAGTTAATAGATCACTCTTCCACTCCTAATTTTTCGAAAGAATGTCCTTATTCTTTCCAGGTGGTTCATCATATAGTTCATCCCATTATTCAACTGTGTAACTGTGGCTCTCCGTAGAACCCGGTGGCACGCCACAGTTACAGGTTTTTGTTTTTCCTTGGTTCCCTGATTGCCTCGCCTCCTTTTGTGTAGTGTTGTGAACAAATGCCCCTTCCTCCTTTCCAGAAGAGCCTGCCCGTGACACCCGCAGCCTCCTGTCTCCCCGCTGGCCGCCCTCTCAGAGCCCTCTGTCTTTGGTGACATTTTCTGTCTTCCTAAGATTCTCCTCTCCGTGTCCCAGACCCCACCTGTTTCCTGGAGCTCTTCCTGGATTTCTTCCCTTGTTGGACTGGGTCACACCTTTTGGCGGCTTCCAGAGAAGCGGTCCATCACAGGCCAGCCTTTTGCTTCTTCTACACCTCGGATCATCTGTGCCCAGCTGGCACCCGGGTTGGTAGCCTGGGTCAGTAGAGAATTCCTTGAGGGTTTTTCATGAAGCGTCTGCTCTGAAAAAGCGTGATCTCATTTTGAATTTTTAGTCCAGGTTTGTTGTTAAAAAAAAACAACCCACCTTATTCTGATCCTTATTCTTATGGGTAGGAGAAGGATGTTCCCTCCACCTCCCCCATTTTCTCTGGAGTACTTTAAAACTGTTTTCTTTGCCTCTGATGTTCTGATATTAATTTTTAGTTAATTAATTTAAAAAACTTTAACGTTTATTTATTATTGAAAGACAGAGAGAGACACAGAGCGTGAGCAGGGGAGGAACAGAGAGAGAGGGAGGCCCAGACTCCGAAGTAGGCTCCAGGCTTTGAGCTGTCAGCACAGAGCCCAACACGGGGCTCGAACCCACGAACCGTGAGATCATGACCTAAGCCAAAGTCAGTCGCTTAACCGACTGAGCCACCCATGCGCCCCTTGAGTTAATTTATTTAATTAATGAATTCCATTGTAGACTCTTTTCCAAACCTCTTGCTGGGCATTCAGCCGGCCCGTTCTGTCTCAAGATTTATGTTTTTTATATATGGGAACTTCCCTTGAATTATTTTTTCCACGATGACCTCTGCGACTTTGTCTCCTTTCACTCTCTGAGCTCTTCTGGTCGGTCAGATGTCAGACTTCCTGCATCGGTTGCTTAGCCTCTGATACATTCTCACTTAATTCCATCGTTTTTTGTCTTTTTGTCCATCTTCCTGGGAGATTTCTTGAATTTTATCTTTCAACCGTTCATTAAGTTTCTATCAGTTTCTAACTTCTAAGATTTTTTTCCTGTTCTCGAGTGTCCCTAACCTTAAAATGTGAAATATTGAGGTATAATACTGAAGACCTTAATCGAGGTGCTTTTGAGGTTTTCTTCTGTTCTTTATACCCCTCTTCCTTCCATAGGCTTTTTATGTTTTCTCTCTTTTCTGTTGGAGATTTTCTTAGAATCTGGTATGCCATGTCTCCACCTAGTCATCTACCAGGCTCTCTACCCATCATCTGTGTATCCATCAGTTACGCCAGCTGTCCACCTGCCTACCTACCCACCTACCTACTCACTCTCTGCATGTGTGTGGGGGTGGTCACATCATGGGAGACTGGATGTTCCTGGCTGGTAATTCTAGTAGGAGACTGCTCAACATCCATAGGTGGAGATTTTCTTTTCTTCTCAGCCTGTTCGTCTTTTCCCGAGGGGAATGTGTGGTCATCTCCCTGGGGGTAAGGTAAGGGAGGTCCAGGTATCTGGCTCTTCCGTCTGAGACCCTCAATCCTGCAATGTCAGCCCCTCCCCACGGCACCCCCACCTTGCACGCACCACACCCGCTTTATGCCAGCCATGCTCCGCCAAAGTCTTCAGGAAAGGAGGATCGAGGCTCCTGGTCAGTGGCCAATATCCACTTGCTCCCCTGGGATGGAGAAGGTGGTGGGGTTTGGATTTCCCACGAAGCCCCTGGCTGTCACCTAGCTTTGGTGTGTGAGTGTCCCCTTGGAGTACCGAGTCTCTCTAAGTGTCTGTTGGGCGAGCGGGGCTCTTCTTACCGGTGTCCTGCTCGGCAAGGCTGTCCCCCGTGCCCCACCACCCTTCGTCATGCTTCCTGCCTGTCGTGCGTCACTTGAAATCGCCTGTCTGCTAATACTCCCCTTTCCCATTTGCCTCTGGACATTTATACACCCCTTTATTTCTTTGACTTTTTGGAGGTGAGGTCACAGGAGGGAGAAGATATAAATTTATGCTCTCGCCCTTTAAATTTCACAGGGGACCAAAAGACTTCTTTTTGCCAAGAGGTTGTTGAACGATGGGCTCGGCCGAAAGAGCCTTGGGAGATTGAGGGCAGAGCACCTTCAGGTGTGAGGTGTGGAGACTTAAACTTTCGTCTCTGACGGAAAAGTAAATCCCGTCCTTAATTAGATACAAACGCATTGGCATTGGCCCACGGATTCAGGCAAGGAGAAGCCAGCTCACCCCCAGAAGTCAGATCAGGACAGAATAGGAATGGTTTTCCCAATGGGTCAAGTTAACCCGCACGATGGACATCATACTTCCCTGTCACTCTTGCCATCAGTGGAGGTGGTTGGTTGGAAGATGGGCAAAGACTGGGAAGTTCTGTTGGCAACTGGACTTAGGAAGCTGGGTTTCTAGAGGAATGACTTGAAGTGGGTCAGACTGCAGAGTTCACGTCGGCAGCAGCCGGCCGAGGTCAAAGTGTCTGCGCTGGCTGACAAACAGATGTCTCTCAGGGTTCTTTCACGTTCTTGCACACAATGCTGGTGAAGGGGTGTCCCTTCTCTCTTCTGTTTTGTCACAGAAGGGTCTGCACGGTGGACGTGTTTGGAGTCACGAGGGGACGTGGTGAGGGTGGGGTGAGTGGAGGCACACGTGGGACTGTGTCTGATGTAGAGAGAGAGCCTGTGGCTGGAATTAGGCTCATCCAAGTGAACATCGAGCCAACTTGCCTTTGCAGGAACAGTGATGGTCTTGGGCAATGGGAAGGCTCTCCAAGTGATCCTCTTGGGAACATCAAATGATTGAGTCACCATGATGTGAGTTCTTGTTCAACTGTTTTGTCTCAGATGGGAGATGTTTAGATGAGCCGGAAGTCATATTAAGACCACACTGGGTGGGTGTACGTTCTGATTTCCCCGACAGCTTGGATACCTCCTCTAATGTCCATGTGTGGTCAGGGTCCCAGTCACGAGCAAAGGGAGACTTCCCCACATCTGCAGGGGCTCAGGTGACTAACGACCACTGGGACATGTCACTGCCATTGAGGCCAGATGAGGTCACCCCCATCTGGGAGGAAGATGTGCAGTTTTGGAGGACAGAGGGCAGCCTGGCCCCTCGCCGCCGTTTGGTTTTGTCGGGCACAGCTTCTCAGCCTCGTATGGAGTCAGCGCTCGGACGGCAGGGCTCGGCCAGGTGCCGGGACGTGCGAAGGCGTGAGGGATGGTCTCGGGCACTCGCTCTGGAATTGGTTAGCGGTTCTAGACTCTGAGAAAACGCGGCGAACGCCACAAGGTGGGTGTGCCGCTGCACAATCATTGACCGGGGACCGGGGTTCTGTAAAGTGGCCCAGGAGCACGCGTACCAGGAAGTGTCCCGTAACAATGGCAAGCTTGGGGATGCGGCACGGCCCGTCTCCCTCCTTGTTATTCCCAGTGTCTATGAGGATGAAGTTCTTCAGTAAATTCCGTTGAATTTTAATTCAACACTTGGACACTGATTTGAATATCGGCCTCTCTTTAGAGAAACTCTGGTTGACATCCGGGGGAGGGACAGTGCTGGGCAGCGCTGGGGATGGGGTCAGCGGACGGCTGGGTCTCTGCTGTGTGCTCTGTGTTCGGGGCCGACGGCCACGCGCCAGCTTGGGCGGGGGGAGGGGGGGGGGCGCCGCTGTGCTGTCTCCTTCCCGCCCCGCCTTCCTGTGTGTTTAATCAGTAAATGAAAATACAGATGGACCTGGCAGGGGGTGTGTCTTTCATCTTAAGTAAATTTGATCTTTAAGTTGTTTTTTAAATGTTTTTATTTATTTTTGAGACAGAGACAGAGCACGAGCAGGGGAGGGGCAGAGAGAGAGGGAGACACAGACTCCGAAGCAGGCTCCAGGCTCTGAGCTGCCATCACAGAGCCCGACGTGGGGCTTGAACTCACGGACCGTGAGATCATGACCTGAGCCGAAGCCAGACGCTCAACCAACTGAGCCCCCCAGGTGCCCCTTAAGTAGATTTGATCTTAAAGAAAAGAAAGAGGGAATCTAGGGCAGCAACGATGCTTTGTTTGTTTGTAGGCATGTTCATATACCCCTTAAATCCACAGGCCCCCCCCCCTCCGCTCACCTCTGTGGCCTCATTTCTTCCCCCCAACCACCCCCTCGCCAGCACCAGTGGGTCCCTGACTCTCCAGGTGCGTGCCGTCTTGGCCCAGGTGCCTTTTTTCTCTGTGTTCAGAATGTTCTTTCCCCCTCCTTCCCCGACCCCACCCGCATTCTGAACACGTCTTACTGGTCCTGAGGCCCCTATGGGCATGTCCCCGCCTCCTCCTGGCTGCACCACCCCTCGTGGCCTCCCGTGAAGCCAGCCAGCCCCGAGGCGCCCGAGCCCCGTCCAGGCGTGGGGTGCACACACAGTGGCCGTGGATCCTGCTGCTGTGCCTCCCAGCGTGGTCACAGGGGACTGTGGGCTGCAGACACACCTTGTTTCCGTTGCAATTGTTCACGTGTCTTAATGGTCACTTTTGAACTTTGAGTGATGTTTCTTATTTGCAGCAAAACGTGTTGGGATATCTACGCCCTTTTAGTGACTTTGTGGCCTTAAACAGGTTGTGGCTCTTTTCTTGTACAGTGTAAGGCACTTACTTGTTTTGTTGACCGGTTCGCGTTTGTTATGAAAATGTCCCTTTCAAGGGCTTTGCTCTGAGAGGTTGAAACACGCGGGGTCTGGAGTCGGGTCCTCGTTTCTGGCACACAAGCGGTGGCTGCGATGTCAACATCAGGGTGTCTCTGTGGAAGGTCTTTTCCTATCTTGTCACGGCCCAGCTGAAGCCACACCGTCCCGTAACTCGCAGCGACGGGACTCCCGCGGAAAGGGAGGGATGTTCGTTTCGTAACTTGGCGATTCACGCGTTGCGATTATTGTGTTTCAAGCGTGCACGTTAGTGAACAATATGCCACGTTTTCGTCGGATTGCCGAGGATATGAGCGTCTGAGAGCACGGCTTGCTGTGATGCAGACGAGCCTGCCTGGCAACCCCATCTCACAGGGCTTTCTGGGTGCTGCCCGGGACACCCGGGGCCCGTGCTCGCCTCCCTGGGGGTTGGGAGTCACGAGGGTAGTACGCGGTGACAGAACCCGGGAAGCTGCTTTTCCTCCCTTGACTCTACTTTTCGCGGCGGAGCCTGACAGCCTGTATTTACCCATCGGATGTATATGCACGTCTTCCCGAGCGTTCGTTTAGCTGACAGTCTGGGAATGTCAGCGTTCTAATTAACTCCAGCCCGAGAAGCCTGAGCTGCGGCTTGAGGCCCCTTTGACTGATGCAGCTGCAGTTGGAGCCGGGCTCGGGCTCAGCCCACCCCAGCGGAAGAGGCTCGCGCGGGACGCATCGCCCGAGCGCCGCGCTGGGCAGGCGTCTCCTCCGGTGCAGGAGAGCTTTGGTCGCGCCCGTAGTCAGGTGCCTGGGTGTGCGACCCCAGCCTCGCCCACACCCGCGGATCCGGAAACGCAGCCAGTCCTCTGTTAGGCCGAGAGGGAGGCGCTTCACCCTTTGGTCTGGCAGATGCCACTTCCTTACGGGGTTTTCGTGGCTCGGTGGCCGTGATGCCAACTTACGCTGACTCCAACGGCCTGGTTCCTGCACGTGTGGAACGTAGTGGCAGGAACGTCCCGATTTATGTGCACCCTCCAAATTAACCGGGAAACACAGTGTCTGAAGTCACGTGATTAAAATGACGGGAAGAAGGGTCCGATCCAGATCTTCAGATGCTTTATGTGGATGCTGCTCCCGTAGAATAGAAAGTCTTCCCTTGAGAACGCAGTGGAGGGACTCAGAGCCCGTGCATTACCCAGTCTGTGCCAGGAACTGACGCTGCCTCGGACCCTCAGAGTCAGGCAGGTGCGCGGGTGAGGAAGCCGGGCGCCAGTGTGGAGTCTGGGTACGAGATTTGGCAGTGGGGAGAGGTGGTTCATTCCCACGGGGAAAGTGGGGATCCCGAGAAGAGGAGCCAGTGAGCTGGTCGGTCTCTGATGAGAGAAATTAGATCAGTGCCGGAAGGATCGAGGTGAGGGGACTTCAGGCTGAGAGAGGCGTGGTGGAAAGAGCCTGCGTGGGCTGCCCGGTGACCGCTGTGTGGCCAGTGCTCCGGAGAAGGTGCCGTGAGGGAGGTGGAATGAGGTCATCGCGTGGGGCCTGGAAGGCCGTGGCTTTCGAACTTTATTGTAGTTTTTGCTGGCAGTGGGGGGGACCCTGCGGGTGTGCGGTAGGGAAGCCAGCGAGCTCGGTGTTGTGGGTGGAGACTCTTGTCCCCATGGCAGAGTGGGAGAGACTGGAGGTGCGAGAACCGGTCACGAGGCTGCAGCAGTTGTCCTCAGGAGAGGCTCTGAGAGTCTAATGAGGTCGTTAGTTCCATTTTCCTCCAGGTCGGGGTGAGTGGAGCGACCGGCCAGGTGGACACGGGCAGCAGGAGACGACTCAGGCTGGCCCTGCCTTCCACCTCCTCAACTCAATTAAAGTCAAAGACACTTAGAGCTCTGGTCCTCACCAAGCGGAGTTCCAGACCATGCCAAGAAAACCTTGAGGAGGAAGGTGAAGGACGGGAACGAGTTCTAGTTCTGGAAGTTCGCGGGGTGCTTAGCGTTTCCCGAGGAGCTGGGGGCTTCTCCCGACGCTCCTCTCGGGGTCTGACCACGTCCGGGCTGCGCTCACCATGACCCAGTACAACGCACGGTGAAGCGAATCGTTGTTTCTAAAGCGGTGGTAGCTAATTCCGTGTCCGTCTGCCTGGGTCCCGGGATGTCTGGTCCAGCACGATTCTGGGCATGTCTGCAAGGACGTTTCCGGATGAGGTCAGCAGTGGAATCTGTGGACCAGGTACAGCAGGTGGCCCTCTTGGTGTGGGTGGGCCTCGTCCAAGCCGTTGAGGGCCTGAAGAGAATGAGGAGGAGGAGGGGACCATTTGTTCTCTCCGCTGACTGAGTGAATTGGGACATTGGCTTCTCCTGCCTCTGGGCTCAGCTCAGACTGGAACCCCACCATCGCCCCTCCGGGGGTCTCCGGCTTGCTGGCCGCAGGTCCTGGGCGCTTCAGCCTCCGCGATCACGTGAGGCTCTTCCATATGGTAAATCTCGTGATATATGTGTCTCCTGTGGTTGCGTCTGTCTGGGGAACCCAGATCAAAACAGGAGTGTTAATTTCCTATTTAAAAATGTTAATGACTTTACTGTTTTTACATAAATAATAATACACATTATAAAAACAATCAAGTCACATAGATGAGAACAGAAACCAGAGCCAAAAACATGGCTTAATATCCTAAAATATTATTCTAAGACTAAGAAAAATATTATGAAACATGCAATAAGAGATTGGAATTATTGTATTTTTAACTCCATGTTTTCATTTTAGATGTTAGCAACTTCTGGCTGTGAACCATGAGAGAATCCGCAAGGCTACAGTTGTTGCCAAGTGCCCTCCTCTCCCTCCCGCTCTTGTGTTTGTGATGCTACTGTTGTAATATCGTTGGGGTTCCTCCCCTTTGCAGAACCTTGAGAGTTGTTAAGCATCACGTTAGTAGGCGTGACGAGGTCAGGGGTACAAACCAATAGTCTGTTAGGAGCTTTTCAAGGATTGTATGGAAGTACTTTCGTCTTCAGGGTAGTCGTTTTTTTGTTTGCATTTTACTTTTTTTTTTTAACGCTTATTTATTTTTAAGAGAGAGAGAGAGAGAGAGAGTGAGACAGAGTGTGAGCAGGGGAGGGGCAGACAGAGAGGGAGACACAGAATCCGAAGTGGACTCCAGGCTCTGAGCTGTCAGCACAGAGCCTGACGCGGGGCTCGAACCCATGAACCGTGAGATCATGTTCTGAGCTGAAGTTGGATGCTTAACCGACTGAGCCACCCAGGTGCCCCAACGTTTATTCATTTTTGGGAGAGACGGACAGAGCTTGAGCAGGGGAGGGGCAGAGAGCGAGGGAGACACAGAATCGGAAGTGGGTTCCAGGCTCCGAGCTGCCAGCACAGAGCCCGACACGGGGCTCGAACTCACGAACCAGGAGGTCATGACCTGAGCCGAAGTCCCACGGTTGACCGACTGAGCCGCCCAGGTGCCCCATACGTTTTACTTTTCGTTTGAAGCGAGTTTACCACTTGTGACTCTTGTGACTGAGTTTCAGGGGAAAGATACGCCTGTGAACTAAGAAACCCATTCAATACCTGATTGATGAACACAGGTCTGTGCGGTTTGCTGAGTATTACACACATACACGGACAGCAGTCTCCTCTCCTCAGGGTCCCGTGTGACTTCTGTAGGTCGTTCAGTGAGGTCACCAACTTTCCCACATTTCCCGTCTCTTGGAGCAATACAGTGCCCACGGTAAGCACATCCACGCACGTTTTTTGAGGCTGTATAGCTATTGGGGGGGGGAGGATAACATAAGCAAATGAGAACTTTGGCCGTAATTGATGAGTAACGAAACTGCTATTTTTACTGGGCGTCATCAAAGGTCACAAATGGAATTTTGTTATTTTTGACAAAAATACTAAAATTGACGATAAAGCTCTTGTCAAGGGTGTAAGATGATTTAAGCAGGTTGTTCACGATTCCCGTAACAATCTTGTGCTGTTGAGAAAAGAGTCTGGCTGCAAGCAATGCCCCAGTAGCCGCGGCGTAGAGAAACGAGTGTTTTTCCAACGCGGCAGGAAGTTGAAGGTGGGCACTGTGTGGCTGTCGCTGTCGAGCTGTGCTCCCTGCATCTCTATGTTTCCTTTATTCTCACACTTGCCGCCTCACGGTCTCCATCTGGCAGCTGCCCTTCCAGGGATCGTAACATAGTAGCTCTTTGTCAAGATGAAGGGACTCAGATAGGCAATCCCAAGCTCACAGGGGTGAGTAACTCCCCCCCAGGTCACAGGGAGAGAACATTGCAGAGCTTGTCACTCGTGCCAGATTCGCCTCATTTCAACCCCTACCTCCCGGCTCCGAGGAGCTCGTGTGGCCCCGAGCTTCCAGGCGGGAGCACCCCAAGGAAGTGCTGTGCGGTCCAGCATGGCAGGTCCTCTAGAGGATGCCGAGGGGGGAGGTTCACCCGCACAGGCAGGCCTCTTCCCTGTGGGGCCACGTTCCCGGTCCCCTCACGCGCTGGGCTCCTGGGTTCGGTAGTGGCAGACGAGTTCACGGTGAGACAAGAGTTTTCCGATCTGACTGTTTGCTCAGACAGGAGGAGCCGCCGTGGGCCGGGATGTGGGATCGCAGCGGGTGACCCACCGGGCCACGCGTCTCGAGACCCTGGGCTCCCTGAGTGCAGGACCACGGGGAGGGAGGGCACTGTCTTCCTCGGGGGAGAGTTACAGCTGGATGTCCTGATGATCACCGATCTCCGAGCCGGGCTGGGCCTGCCGGGGAGGCGGTCCTGGTCACACAGAGCGTCTCCCGCTCCCCGGGCAGCCCAGCCCGCGCGAAGCAAGGGCACCACCCACGCATCCGTGTCTGTGCCACATGGCGCACGAGTCAGGGTTCTCCAGAGAGACGGGGCCAAGAGGATGTATGTACCTGTGTGTACCCGTTATACTTAATGTATGCATTTATCTAGAAATGAGACTTCCTATCAACAATGGGCTCATGAGGTCATAGAGGCTGAGAAGTCCCACGATGTGCTGTCTGCAAGCTGGCGACCCGGGGGCACCGATGGTGTAAATCTGAATCCAGGGGTAGGAGAAGACTAATAACTCAGCTCAAGCCGTCGGAGAGATGGGGAAAGAAACCGCCCTTCTTTCCTTTCGTTGTTCTGTTCGGGCCATCAATGCACTGGATGGGGACCACCATATTGGTGCGGGCAGCCCTTCCTTCCTCAGTCCACAGATCCGCTCACCTCTTCCAGAAACACCCTCACAGGCACACCCCAAAACACTGCTAAACCACATACCTGGGCACCCTGTGGTCCAGTCAACTTGGCAAAACATGAGCCATCCCATCACTCGCGGGTCATTTTCAGCCGCAAGCCGATCGTCATTCGCTTCCTTCACTTCCAAAGTACAACCACAGGCCTGGCTAATTCCAGAAGTTTATTATCTCACGAGCCCTCCCGCTTCTCCCTAAGCCCATGGAGGTTGCTTCAGTGAGGGCCCCAGTACGCGTCTGTCCCGTGGGTTGTCGCCACCCTCCCGGAGACGCGCTGGCTTCTACTTTCCGGTCCGTCTGTCATGCCGCCTCCAGGGCAGTATTTGTGACTGAAGCTCTTGACCAAACCGTGTCACAGTTCTGAGCACAGAATTCTTCTCCGGGCGGAGCTGTTTCCTGAGCACCTCGCCAGGCTGGGCCACACGCCATTCCCGATGCCCGGCCACGTGTGATGGGCGACCGGATCCGTGGACAAAAAGTTATTTGCTCCAGCTTGTGTTCTACGTACAGAAAAATATGAGTCACCTCTGGACATTGATTCAGTTATTGGCTCCAAGACTCTGATGGCATTTTGGGGTCGGATCAGAGAATTTTGGATTTCTTATTCAGAACAATTTTTAAATATGCATTCAGGTCTAACTTGGGTTGGCTAAGTATACAGTCCTTCAGAAAGAAGTTGTGTCACTGTATACAGTTAAGCTAAAAGGTAAAGGAATATATATCCATGGTATAATCTATATTTTGATCATACTCATGACGATAAATTATATTTAATACAAAAAAAGGAAATCTAGGAGTATCCTTCGTACAGAATCTGCACTCCGTAATAGACATACACAGATCAGATATTTGTTCTTAATTTAGAAATACATAACTTGTTGCGGGAATGTTTTTATAATGAAATTCTTTGTCACACGAACAATGTGTCCTTAATCTCTGTATTTGGGGATAAGCCACGTACCGAATTTCCTGAAAGAGGTGTGAACCATGTATATTCCGCAAAGCCCAGATACTCTTGTGCTGTGAAAGAATTTGCAGTGTCTGCCCTGCCACGGAAGATCTGTCTTCTTCCCCAAAGCCAAATCGCATGTGAAATGGAGAGACAAGCGTTTTATTGCTAATTCCAGTATTCACTCACTGGCGAGCGCACTTCCTCATAATGGCCACCCTTAGTGCTGCGAAATGCCATCGAGAATGTGCAGTGAAGCCCTTAGAATTAACCACTCATACTAATTATAGGTTCCACTGGTGAATTCATTTAACTCTGACCTGGGAAGGAAAGGCATAAATTCACATACATGAACGGGAGACAGACACAGAGCCACGGGCACTGTGGGTCGTTTATTTATTTATTCTCCTCAGAGCTTTCTGGCTCTGCAAACACAGTCTTGTCAGGATTATTTTCAGGTTATTTGTCTAGAGTCCAAAGGAAGGTGACTTTGTTTATTTTGTGGATTTACATGCCATTTCTACAAAATAATCTCTCTTTAAAAATGAATAAAATGGATTGTACTAAACCAAAAAGGAAATATTAGTTTTGGTTCCTTTTGTAATTTGGGTAGATTGCAGGAAGCATTATCGGAAGAGGACCGGACCCTGTTTTGAAAGGAAGGCCAGAGGCCCCTAAGAGTCTGTGCTGTCAGAATGAGGACAGACCCCATGTGCGGGGATGCTGTGCCTCGGCCACAGCTCCCCCGCCCCCGCCCAGAGGAGGTAGACCCCTAGGGTCCTGCGGCAGAAGACCCTCCACCAAAGGGCGGCTTGTGTCGAAAGGGAGCCGCATTTGGAGTCAGAAGATTTAGGTCCCGGCCACAGGTCTGCTGGTTCCTCGTCAGCTGAACCCGTGAGTTCACCTTGTGGAGTTTTGATTTCTGGGCTGTGAGGTGGGGGTAACAATTCACAGGGTGCTGGTGGCGATCCAATGAGACAATGGCTGGATGGGAAGTGGTTCCAAAGACTGAAATCACTGTGCAATTGTAAGGGAGTGCTGTTGCTTTTATCACTGTTGTGTTTTTAAAAACAGACCCACGTCTGTGACAGCACCGTCCCATATGCCCCCTTTATGAGCCCCAGATGCATTTTCCAGTAATCTAGAGCATCTCGCGACTTGTGGCGAGTCCTGTAGAATTTGATGGTGTAGACAGTGTTTATACTGAATTCAGAGCTAGAGAGTAGCACAGGGAAGGTCCTGTCACGAGTCATTGTTTGGTGTTTTTCCTTTAAAGGACCATAGGCTAACATAATTTTAAAGAGAGCAGGCAACCAGAGATATAAATTCATTGTTCATTATGGTACAGCCAGGAAACTGAGGCCCAGAGAGGTGAGGCGGCTCCTCCAAGGATACACAGTAAGCAGGGGATGTAAGCGACTTTGTCTGTTGCAGTTTCTTGATTTGAAGAAATATAAATCAACCCCAAGGGACATCATCAGATTGTGTGGCTGCACCAAGTGGACTGAGATATTAATACTGCGTGGAATAAATCCCAAATATCCCTTGTCTCAGGTTCAAAGTGCCACGAAGGGATGTCCAATCTGTGAACCGAGGTCACTGCTGGAGACCTGGCTGCCCGGGAGGGGGCAGGGTGCAGATGTGAGTGCCCGGCTCTGTGTTTATGTAATTATTACACAGTTCTATAGTTGTGCATAGTTATACAATTGCATAATTAATGTATATTAATTGGGCATTAATACATTAAATATAGGAATATTGCCCAAAGGGAAGGAAGACTGGATGTTGGAAAGCAAAACCAAAGAGGAATAGCAAATGTCCACGAAAGTTTGCCCTTTTGGGTGTGCAGGAACACTTTCCCTGTGTTGACCATACTTACAACCACACACACTCTCGTCCTCACCCATTGTGGCATCAGCACTATGTGCGTGATCTGGCGATATCTCGTGTCCTAATGCAGATTCAAAGCCCCGCGATATCTTCAACTCAGGATGAAATCGTAACGTTAACCACAGCCAACGCATCTTACACAAAAGGAGAAAAGCAGTGTGTGCAAGGCAGGGACCTCCTTGGTCGTGATAGATCTCCATTTGATCACCTTATTCTTAAGTAGTCTACTTATTCCAAGACGTCTGAGACTTCAATTTTATTCTTTAGAGGGGATCATCATCACGCTCCTGTTGGGATTAACCACTGAGCACACGGTGAGAGCCAGTGAACTCTGGGTGAGTCGCCCGAACCCAGAGCCTCTGCTGGCCGACCCAGAGCCTCTGCTGGCCGACCCAGAGCTAAGAGCTCGGCCAGACAGGAGAGCATGTGCCTGCCTTTCCATTTAGTGCCCTCTGTATGTGAGTCCACGAATACTGCCAAGCTTTTGCCGACATAAATTGACACATTTTTTACGGTTCTATTTTAATTTGAAAACCTCTACTCCTGGGGTTGAGCCTGTGTTGGGTTCCCAGTGTTATTATGATGGCAATGCACTGAGGTCGGGGAGAGGTGCATGCGTGTGTTATGTGTATGTGTGTGGTTTGGTGTGTGTATGGGGGTATCTGATGGCCACCAAGTCCTAAGCCCAGTGAAGGGATTAACTGAGATGTTCAGTACCACTCATTTTTGCTAGTCTGTCCTGTTATGCTTGGGATCACAATAGTCAGAATGTTACTTACATCAGAGGCAGCACACAAAAAAACCCCTAAAGATCCAGACTGTGCAGCTCAGAAACTCACATTTTATGCCTCAGCAGTGATGCAGTGATTTTCCCCGGTAAAAACAAAGTGATAGTTTGTCCTCGAAACCAGCTTTCCCAGTGGAACATGGTAAAAGACCGAACTAACTTGCAAGGAAGTAGACACAGAATTTCAAGATTTGTCCCTTCTCAGTCCCCTTGAGACGGTGCACACGTTGAACCGATCTATATACACACATGTTCCTCTTCTGCTGCAGCCGAGCCCCTTGTGACCATCAGGATTGCCCCCTTAACCACCATCGCTGGCACGCAGTAGGGCTTAGTGGATGCCACGTGTGGAAAATGTGCTAATGAGGTTTGGTACCCTTGCAGCATTTTCTAAGTCAAAGCCACAGTCTACAAAATCAACAGAATTTCTCCAAAAAAACAAAAAACTAAAAACAACTCAGTTGAGACAGGCATCAATAACAAATCACATTTAACCTTCAGGCACTTGGGTCCGCCTTCGAGTAAAATGGCAAGAGGAGACCACAGACCAGGTCTTATCTTGTTACGTCTGAAGGTGATCTCTTCACGAGCACACTGTGATCTCTTCTGGTCTGGAGCCGCGAAGGGAGATAAAATCCCTGAAAAAAACAGTGAAGCAAATTATTCAAAATGAGGGCCGTGCCGAGCGCACTGTAAATGGCAATGGTGACAGTGCGATGCACCCCGTAATTACCAGGAGGGACGGTGTCTTTGCAGGATGGTCCTCTCTGACAGCTCATAGCGATCAGAGCGGGACAAGTTGGGCCAGATGGCCGGCCATCGTGATTTCAAGTGGACGCAATCAGTGATTGGAGTGCCCACGTCCTCTTTCAGACCAGGAGCCCGGAGCCAGCCGCTGGTGCTGCAGCGTTCCGTTCCTGCCACACGGTAACACCCAGGAAACTCCTCGCCCTTCCCGCCGGGAGGGGCTGGGGGGCTTTGCTAGCCGTCATGTCACTCCTTTGTCCTGCACGAACCACCCACTTGCTGCCTGCCATAGGCAGGAAAACAGCCAACACGCGGAGGTCAGGGGCTGGCTCGTCATCGTTTTGTTCTGTCTGGTTCCATTTGTACATTTTTCACATTTCAGCTTTGGGATGATTTTCCTCTCCGCTGAATAAAACAGTAATGGCCTTCACCTGAGCCTGATGAATGAACACACGTTTCTGCTCTTTCTTCATTGTCAAGCCATCGGAAATTTGCACGGGCAGAAATGGCGTTCGACAGAGTGCTCAGCGATCCCCCTCGAGGGAAGTCTTTATTCACAGGACTTGGCTGACTCTAGAAGACCCTGGAAGTCAGCCTCAAGAGCCTGGGGATCTCTGCCCAGCTGTGCTGATGGGTCGCAGTGCTTTCCTGGGACCGTGTCACTCCATTTCTGAATCTCACGCTATTGTGTGTCTAGCTGTCCAAGCTCGGCAATTGGCAGCAGTGCCATGAGAGGCTGGGTGGGAAGAGACAGTCCTATGTTCCCAGCAGCGCCTCTCCAGACCTGCTAACTCTGGACTTGGGGGGATCGGATGGTCCATAAGTGGACCTGGCTTCAGCAGGTTTTCATATTTATTTTCCTCCATGAAGTCTCAAATGAAGGTATTAAAGGTTGATGTCACAGATACTAATCACTGGGAACTTAAAAAATTTTAATTATCAAGGAGGTTTTTTGTTTTTTTTTACTTTTAAAACAATTGATACAACTTTTAAAAACTCTTGTGTCATGAAAAATTCAAATAAGCACAAAATTAAAGAGATTAGCTATTAAATAAACAGCCCACGGACCTATGGGCTATTTCATTTGTTGGACAAAAGAGGGGTATTTTTGAAGCAGGTATTTATTTTTCCGCAGGGAAAATTAGATTCCTTCTCTCAAAATATTTACATGTGAAAGCTTTTTAAAAAAATAAAATACAGGGGCACCTGGGTGGCTCAGTTGGTTGAGCATCCGGCTTCGGCTCAGGTCATGATCTCATGGCTCGTGAGTTCAGGCCCCACGTCGGGCTCTGTGCTGACAGCTCAGAGCCTGGAGTCTGCTTCCAATTCTGCGTCCCTCTCTCGCTGTGCCCCTCCCTCACTCATGCTCTGTCTCTCTTTCTCTCAAGAATAAATAAAACCATTAAAAAAATAAATAAAATACAACATGCACAGGGTAAATCGCACAAACTTTGGATATGTAGCCCCATGATTATTATTATTATTAATTTCTTGCAAAGTGACCACACCCAGGTTACTTAGCCCAGGTCAACATGTAAAATGTTCCCAGCACCCTAGAAGCCTTCCTTATGCTCCTTCTGATCATTACTTCTCCCTACTAAAGGTATTCATTCTTTGGGTTTCTACTATCATAGTTTTCCTGTTTTTAAATTATATGAATGAAATTTTGCAGTGTATATTCTTAGATGTCTGTCCTACACTCAAAATCATTGTCTATGAGATTCATCCATACATGGAGTGCCTCAGTGACTTGCTCTTGTCACTGCTACGAACTATTGCAATATTTGAATGTGGTGCGACTTATTTGTTTATTCTACTGTTGAATGACTCTTAAGTGTTTGGATATTAAAAGTTATGCTGCTGTTAAGGTCAGGAGTACGTGTATCAGTGCACCAGTGAACATGTCTGTATTGGATACGTATCTGGACAGGAACTGGCGTCTGGAAGGGTATGCAGGCTTTCCGCTTCTGTAGATACTGCCAAAGAACTTTACGAGGTCCTTGTACCACTTACCCTTCTGCCAGCAGTTGCAAACCCTAATCTTTCTGTCTCGAAGGATTCGTCCGTTTTGGACGTCGCATGTCAATAGAGTCCTACGATACGTCAACTTTGGTGTTTGGTTTCTTTCGTTTAGTGTAAAATTTTCAAGGTTCATCCATTTCATATAGCAGTACCTCATCTTTTCATAACTGAGTAACATTCCACTGGGTACATGTACCATCATTTGTTTATCTTTTCGTCAAGCGATGGACATTTGAGTTGTCTCCACTTTTTGATTGCTGTGCTGTGCTGCGGTGAACGTTCGTGTACGCGTTTTCACTTTTTCATTTCTCCTGGGTATATGCCAAGGAGCGAAATTGCTGAATCATATGGTAACTCTATATTTAACTTTTTGAGCAACTGCCCGCGTGATTTCCACAGGGGGTGCACGATTATGCATTCCCATCAGCAACGTATGAGGGTTATAATGTCTATATATCCTTGCCAACCACTGTTACTTTGTGTTGTTGTTGTTGTTTAATTTTTTTTTTAATTTTAATTATAGCCTTCCTATTGGGTATGAAAGGGTATGTCATTGTGGTTTCAATTTGTACTTCTCTACTCTAGGGTTTTGAGGATCTTGACCCTAGAGTAGAGAAGGTCATGTGCTTATTGGTCATTTGTATCTCTGCTTTGGAGAATTGCCTGTTCAAGTCCTTTGCCTACTGAGGTTGTTTCTTTTTTATTTTGTTGCTTGGTATGAGTCCTTTGTATATTCGGAGGACAGAACGTCGTCAGACTCATGTCTCACATTCTGTGCATTGTTCTTTTAGGTTCTGATAGTGTCATTCGATGCACAAAGTTTTTAATTTTGGTGAAGTCCAACTATCAGTGTTTCTTATGTTGTTTATGGTGTCATATTTAAGAAACTGCTGCTTAATCTGAGGTCACAAAGATTGACACCTATGTGATGTCTGAGTCTTTATTTCTCGTGTTGCTGGTGTATGTCTGCTCTTTTTTGCACTATCAATCTTGCTAAGAATTTATCAGTCTTATATGCTTTTTAATGAATTAACTTTTGGCTGTTTTATTTCTCTATTATATTTTTCTATTTTTTTATTCTTGTCTACTTTTTTGGTATGATTTACAGTTTTTTTTTTTAAATAGCTTCTTGGAATGGATATCTAGCTCCTTGATTTTCAACAATACTTCTTTTCTAATATATGTATTTATACCTTTAAATTTTCCTCTAAAGCAAAATATCACCTGTACATCAGACACTTGGATATGTTGTATTTTCATTACCATTTGGTTAAAGGTATATTCTCACTTCCTTTGTAATTTTTTCTCTTCTCATTTATTTAGAAATATATTGCTTAATTTGTAAACTCTGGAAAATTTTTAGTTATGTTATTTCTTGACTGATCCTATTCTGGTTAGAGAATATATTAAATCACTTAAAATGAATCTAGAATTGCTTTTTGGCTCATAATATAAACAATTTTTTAAGCATTTCATAAAAATTTGGAAAGTTAGGTCCATTTTGTTCATTGTGTTTTTCATATTTCCTATATTGTTACTGATTTTTTGTTTGCTCATTTTAACTTTTATTAAGAGAATGGTTTTAATATTTCTTTGTCTTTTTAGTCAATTTTTAGCTTTTGCTTTATATATTTTGAAATTGTGTTACTAGGTGCATATAACTTTAGGATCTAATCTTCCTGTTAAATTATACCTTTTTTATTTTTAAATGTCTCTATTTCTAAAAATACTCATGGCCTTAAAGTCTACTTTATCTTATATAAGTTGCACTATGCCAGATGTTCTTTGGTTAGTGTTTTCAATGTAGATCTCTTTTTCAGTTCTTTTACTTCCAATGTTCTATATTCTTATATTCAAAACATGTTCCTTAAAAGTGACATATACTGGATTTTAAAATCAAGTTATAAAGACTTTGTGTTTTATTTATGTTGTTTATATTTTCATGAAACATAATTACTTATAATCTTGTATTTAAGTCTAGCATGTTACTGTTTGTTTTTCTGTTTGTATACTTGTTATGTTTTTCTCCTTTCTATCTTAGTTTTTAACTAATTGTATATATTTTTAGCTTTATGGTTACCTTTTGTTAATTCATTAGTTATACATGCTTTTATTGATCTTTTAGTGATGACAGTAGAAATTATAATATACAGCTTTGATTAATTTGCATTTAAGTTAAAATATCATTTTTAGTACCTAGTGAATTTTTGAGGACATTGCTGTAGTTTGACTCCAGCTTTTTGTGTGATTGTTGTCATATCTTTCGATTCCTCAAATAATTTAAGTCCAGAAGAATTTTTAATCTTTGTGTTAATAATATTTCATATTTAATTAGAATTAAACACATATTTACCCTTCCTAGTGTTTTCATCCCTCCCTAAATTTCTGTGTTTTTTTCTGGGATCATTTCCTTCTGCTGAAAACTCCTTTTGATTTCTCTATTTCTGTTAGTATTGTTCTCTTCATGATGAATTCTAAATTCTTGTTTGTCTAAAAAATATGACCATTTATTTGCTATTTAAGACTACTTTTGCTATGTATTTAATTCTAGTTTGGAAATTATCTTCTTTCAGCATTTTAAAACTGTCATTTTATTATCTTCTGTCTTCTCTTGTTTATGTCAGTCTTATTTGCTGCTCTTCTGAAGGACAGGTTTCTTATGTTCCACTGACTGTTTTTTAAGAGTGTTTTTTTACTCTGCTTTTTAGCAGTTTACTCTGAACAGTAGTTTAGTCTGTGAATAGTTGTGGTAGGTGGACTTCTCAAATGATTCCCCAGTGACTCTCACCTTTGTATAACCCCCTCTTTGCCTCTCTAAACTCTGGTGGCCTTCCTTGATCTCTGGTCCTTCCAATGCTTTCAGAAATCATTACCAGCTTTTGAGGTGGCTTTCCATGGGGTGATTCTTCTAATACCAGCTATGAGATCCCAGCTAGTAGAAAGACCACACGGGCAGTGAAAACAACGTGAGTAGGCATTCTCTAAGTGAATTTCCATTGATCAAGGAAGCATTGCCAAACATGCACCAACTACTGCTTGAGAAGGAACAAATGGCATCAGTGAGACCTGGAGGAAACATGCTCATGGTTAATGGGAAGCATGTCCATGATCTGTGGTTGAAACATGTCCAAAGTTCAGTACGTTCGTAAACAGACCGGAAGTGGAAATGCAGGAGGCAGATTAAAGCCAGCACCAGGGTGAGGCAGAGCTTCGGGGCAGGGCTGAACCCCTAGGCCACTTGACCCTGGGGAATAAATGTCACGCGGAACCCTCTTGCGTTTCCTGCACCTTGGAGCTCTGTGCGCCTTTGGGAACTCTCCAGCTCTGCCTGGCTCAGCCCTCTCGCTTGTGCGCGGGCATCCAGTCCAGCTTTGGCAAGATCGCACAGAGGAGGCATAGTTCAGACACACGACCTTGGGGGTCACCCGAGAAGAGATTAGAATCCCAGTTCGTCCGCCCACGTTCCGTACTGGACAGCTCACTCAAATTCTCCGTCTCGGTTTCCCGCTTTGTGAGATGAAGGTTGTTGTGACGGCGAGGCCTGGTGTCACCGTCAGCAGCCTGGCACGTGCACACCATCAGCACAGGGTGCCCTCTGCTCAGTCTTCCTTTCAGCCGTACCTTTTCATGCTCAGGGGATTATGACTTGTGGGCACCATTCTGTCACTTCTCTCTTATGTCTGTCAGGCTTCAGTAACCTCTCTCTCGGTCCCGGTGGCGTGTGCGTGCCGGGGGGAAGGTTGGTCTCGACGGGGATGGCTGCGGGATGTGTGCTGTGGGAACCAAGGCCACTGACATCCCAATGAGTCCACCAGCCTTTTTTCCGAGTGCAGCCCGGGTGGCATTCATTATCCCCACCGGCCAGGAGGGTCAGCCTGGTTCTGGAAACAAAGGCGGGGACAGCTGTTTCTGGCAAACAGAGGTGGTGTCGGAAGGAGCATCCGTCCGTGGAGACCCTGCAGCGAGGCAGTTATGGGACCATTGGGGGCTGAGACTTCAGTGGCTTACGGGGGGCAGGTCTGCGGGGGGCCCCCGTACGAGGCAATGATTACGATGTGCGGATTCAGGGCAGAGATTCTGAGGCCTGGCTAAGCTAGATACAGGCCAGTGTGAGTCATTTTGTGCAAACGTTGTAGAGCCAGGGAGGGGCCGGAGGACATTCATGTGGGGTCTAGCATGGGGGGAGAGGCAGGCGGTTGGGAAAGGAGAGAGGTCTCACTGGGATGATGTATCCCAGCAGGAGGGAAGGGGCTCAGAGGGGGTGAAGAACTTAATGAATCCAAAGACAGGATCCTGTAAAGCATCCAAATCTGCAGATTTTAGCAAAGTGTAAGTGCTCACTGTCAGTCTTGAACAGAGGGGTGTGTGTGTGTGTGTGTGTGTATTATGAGAGACTGTGGCACTGGGTGTTTTTCTGTAGAAAACCAGTGTGATCCCCAGCTTATCATGCTGCCGTCTGACTTGCGTCTGACTTGATCACATAACGCCAGAGACGTCCAATATGAGGAAACGCACCATGTTTGGGGCCCGTGGAATAACGACCTAAGGAGCAACCTGGGGGCTTGGGACAGAGGTCAAGCCGGCTCCAACCGATTTCCCTGCGGTCCCCTGTGACCCTCTTTATCTTCGGGGAGTGCACAAAATGAGTGGGTGGAGAGGGTTCAGGACTCCGGGAGAGCTGCTGGCAAAGCCTCCTCACAGTTTTTCCTGAAAAGTTAGCGCAGGTTGCCTTACCCACAATCCCTTGGATTTCACCTTGGCCGAGAGACCGCACGCAGGATGTGGTGATGGCTGGCAGGGCCGTGCTGGGTGTGGGGCTCAGTGTCCTCACCCCATCTGTGCCCTAGGTCCCAGCGTCTCCCGGTGCCTACTGAGCTGGGGGCACGAGGAGAGTGCACGTGTCTCTGGAGGGCTAGCCTGCGCCCACTGCCCTTGTGTCTTGGGAGAAGAGCCGTGGGCCCAGCTCTTTCCTTGCTTGTCCCCTGCCCCCCACAACATTATTAGTTTCCCTTCTCACTGTGTTAATAGTAGCAGAGTCGGAGAAGCTGACGGGTTCCCTCCCCCATCTCTGGCCTCTTGTGATCAACAGGGACGCAGGGAGGGGTGAGCAATGACTTGCAGAAGACCCGAAGCTCCCGGCCCCTCTCCCCCTCCGCCGGTCCCCCGGGTGGTGAGTGCTGTGATTCCCAATCCCCCCGCGAGTGTGACACCTCACCGGCCCCTCTGGATGGTGACCCGGCGTCATAGTCAGATACACAGGAGTGATGAGCAGGCTCTCTGGGGATGGGCAGGTTGATAACTGCAACCCGCCCCCCACTGGAAAGACAAGGCTGTCTTGTTGGGGAACGTGGCTGTAACTGGGGAGCCAGGGAGGCAGGTTCGACCGTGGCTGCTGTGGGCCAGCTGTGTGGCTCCCGACAACTTAACTGCCCAGGACTTCCATTTCTTCCTGTGTTCTAGGGAAATCACACGTACGCGGTAGGGTTGAGGTGCAGCGTAAGCAAGGTGTGAAAACACTACCGTGCGCAATTTTGCTCGTGCAGGTGTGTTCACTAGTGTTTGTGTCCCCAGGAGTGACCTGGTACGTGACGTTGCAGGTGCTCAGGGAGTGTTTGCTGAGCTGAACTGAACGGGGAGAAGTATCCCGCTGAGGCAGCGGGTCCTGCTGTCTTTGGAGGCGGAGCGCCACAGGAATCGGAGCTAAGCTGACCTTCGAGATCTTAAAGGCACGCGCGGCCCTAGGGGAAACGGAACGGAGGTGACCCGGAGCACAGCTGCGCGCCGAGAGGTCATCGCCTTTGGTGGCCTCCGGGAGCGTGGAGCTCTTCGCAGTGGCTTTAGCAGGCGGGTGGGATGAAGGCTTTGTGTTGTGTCTCCCAAGGTGCTCGTCGCCAGGACCGTCGGTGTCACCGGCCAGGCGGCCCCGCCGTCATCCCGGAGGGCCCCGTCAGACCGCGTCGCTCAGGGCGTCAGCCGGACCACGCGGCACTCCGCCGGCTGCGATTCCACGGCTGGTGGGTCAGTCCAAAGTGAGTCTGTGAGGTTCAGGAATCCAATCCTGCCTGGGTTATATTCCTTCTCTGCTTCAGAATGGAAAGCTGTCCTTGTCGGCCGAACAAAGGATGAAACCGATTTAGGCCTGGGTCTCATGCCGCTTTTCTCTCTAGACAGGAGGATTGCTTCAGAAGGCACGCGTGTGCTGTGCGTCTGAAATACTTCAGAGCCCGCTTGGCAGAGATCAAAGAGCGGGTGATGGTCACACCATCCGTGAGCCTCTCTGTCTGGCATGTGCTTAGACTTGTGGCCTCACTGGCTTTATTTTTTAAAACGATGCCGCGAGTCGCGTGCCGTCCATTGTACAGAGGAGGGTGCTGAGGCGGGCACAGAGCTGGCGGCGCTTCACCCTGTCTTCCAGCTGCAGACCCTCGCCCCTCCCGCCAGGACACTGCCTTTTGTGGGGATCAAGAGTGTCTTTATTTCACGTGTCTCGCTGGCTAGTTTGACTCGCTCTAACGTGGGGCTGATGTGGGTACTGGTCTTTGGTTTGTTTGCTTTTTTTTAACTTGTTTTATTTTTTATTTTTTTAAATTTACATCCAAATCAGTTAGCATCTAGTGCAACAATGATTTCAGGAGTAGATTCCTTAAGTCCCTTACCCATTGAGCCCATCCCCCCTCCCACCACCCCTCCAGCAACCCTCAGTCTGTTCTCCATATTTATGAGTCTCTTCTGTTTTGTCCCCCTCCCTGTTTTTATATTATTTTTGCTTCCTTTCCCTTCTGTTCATCTGTTCTGTGCCTTAAAGTCCTCCTATGAGTGAAGTCATAGGATTTTCGTCTTTCTCTGACTAATTTCACTTAGCATAATACCCTCCGGTTCCATCCACGTAGTTGCAAATGGCAAGATTTCATTCTTTTTGATTGCCGAGTAATACTCCCTTGTATCTATAGACCACATCTTCTTTATCCATTCATCCATCGAGGGACATTTGGGCTCTTTCCATACCTTGGCTATTGTCGATAGTGCTGCTATAAACATGGGGGTGCACGTGTCCCTTCGGCCGGTCTTTAGTTTTAAGCAGCAGTAATTCCATATGGTTTTTTTGATCAGTTACACAGGACTTGCTTCAAAGTACAATTTTTTTTAAAATATAATTTATTGTCCAGTTGGTTAACATACAGTATGCACAGTGTGCTCTTGGTTCTGGGGGTAGATTCCCAGGATTCATCGCTTACATACAACCCTCGGTGTTCATCCCAACAAGTGCCCTCCTCAATCCCATCACGCATTTCCTTGCCCTCCCCCCCATCCGCCCTCAGTTTGTTCTCTGTTTTTAAGAATGCCGCATTGGGCCACAAATGTCCATAGGATCCGGCAACATTCCTCCCCTCCCCCATTTATTGTTCATGTGGATCACAGGGCCCAGGTCTTCAACCAGATGCGTTAGAATAGATCTTTGGCCTAAAAGAAAGAGAAGAAGCAGCATTAAAAGACAGGGGCCAACTGGCAATTGCTGTTTTCATTTACCTGGTGGGGAGAAATAAAGGTGTATTCGCCTGATTTAAAGAGACACTAACTTAGGCTTAAAGACAGAATAGTTGCAGAGGGCTTCTCAAACACACAGCCGGTCTCAGAATTTTTATCTCAAAATAAAGGATTTGGTTAATTACTAATTAATATCTTAACATCTCTCGAGCATACTCATTTTTTTCCAGTGTCAAGGCTATCACCCCAGTCTGGGCCTCAGCCTCTCTCACCGGACTGCCCGGGTCTCCCAGCTCATGTCTCTGACCCAGACTCTCCCATGAGCCTGCGGTGGGCTTCGGGAAGCACCTGTTGACCGCCGTTCCCGTCTGTCTGACCGTCTGACGGCTCCCCGGCGTCACGGGGTAGTCACGTCCAGACCAACCACTCACCGGTGGTCAGGTGCAGCCTCCCTCTCCAGCTTGCTTGTTCCTACTCTCCCACCGTGTGGGACTGTTTACGGCGGGGAGCCCCGCTCCCGCGACGCCTGGTCTGTGCGCACCGCCCCCTCCCGAGCGAGGCACCTCTAGTCCCACGTACCTCTCCACGTGGGCTCCGTCCGGGTCCTGGAGAAGACTTGGCCCCCTCCCGGATGCCTCCTTGGCCGCCTTCCCCAGCCGTGCAGGCTTGGGCGCCCTCCTGCTTGCTTTTGCTGCGTCTCTTATCTGTGACTCATCCCGCTGCATTGCAAGTACCCAGTGGATGCCGTCTGCACGGGACTCACGGCTTTCCTTAACTCCAGCATACCGTCTGGTGCACGGGAGGTTCTCAGTAACTTGGAGTGAGTGAGTGCCACTTTGTGGAGTTTCCTGTCGTCCTTCACCAGACATTTATGGGGCAACTACTACGCGTCTGATGCCAACCGCTGGGTAACCTGACCTCGCAAGCGGCAGGTTATAGCAATGACAGAGTGATGCTCTGGAGGCTCCTGGCCGTAGTTAGGGAAGCATCCCTGTTTTTTGGAGTCTCCGTCTCAGGCGCCTCTCAGGTGTGGGGACTGGGGTGTCCAGAACCGGCCAAAGAGTCAATTCTTAAACACTTGGTCTTTTAAGGGCCTTTGGGATTTTCTGGTTTATATTTTTAATTATTCCTTTGAAGTGGTATCCTACATGGAACTGTATAAAAAAGTGAAAATACTAAGCTAGTTGGGTTGGAATTCTGTGAGAGGCTTCAACTTTCATATCATGCTCCCCTCTGATCCCTAGTGGCCCTGATGGATGATTTAAAAAATTATAACCCAGACTTGGCATCTGACATTAAGGTGAGGAAGCTCAGTCTCTAGGAGGAGAAATGATTCCTTTCAGATCACATGGCTAATTAGGCGTAAGGCAAGCACCGAAACTTGAATATTTTATTTTTAATCCCAAATCCATCTTTTTGGTCCTAAATTCCACACTGATTCCTACTTGTGTATCTCTTCTTACTATGTATCTTACCATGTGTCTATGTCTCTAAGCTTTATCTACTTATGATTTTCTTCTATCATTACCCATATCACCGTCACTGTCACCACGATCACATCATCATCCCCGTCTCCATCATCACCATCATCATATTCCCCATCCCCGTCTCCATCACCATCACCGCCATAATCATCACCGTCTACTTTCTTGGCTTACATTCTGTGCCACAAAGGTATGTAATCCACACAGAGGCTTCCTCCATTCTTTTACAGGCCGTGATTTTCTATTTACCCTGACCTGGTCTTTACAGAACTGGCTCATCAACTCATCCAGGAACCAAGCTGCCAGCACGCAGCAGCTGTGTGTCCATACCTGCTCAGGAAGTAAATCTTACCTTCTGCCACCTCCTTTTCTCATTTGATCCCAGCTTCTTGGTGCGTCAGAGTCCAGATGGCTTCTGATGTTTCGCCTCATTGCCAGTCCCCAGTGTGCACATACTCCCCAGAACATGGCTTCTCCAGTTGGCCTGCCCTCCTTCTTGGGCATGGTATCATGTCTGACTTCAGGCTTTCCTTGCGTCAACCCACAGTGCCTGGGAGTAAAGCCTAATGTCAGCCCTCTGTCGATGGCAGTTTGCCCTACGTGCGTGAAGACCCAAGTACCGGGTGCTTTTCCAGGCAGAGCAGTCACCGTTGGCTTCTCCTTCAGCGAGACTCTGATGCTTGGCCATGGCTGCTATGGGAGGCTAATCTCCCACTTACCTGCTATGAAGATTCTTGGTGCCAGGCAATGGAATTTGACTCTAGCTAACTGAAGGAGAAGAAAAACACGTTGGAAGAATATTTTCTAGTTCACACAGTTGATGGAGGGCAAAAGAAGGAGGCTCGGTAAATGGGTAGGAACCAGGAAAGCTGAACACCCAGAAGCCCAGCCTGCTTTGACGTGCCCGACGGGGAGGACTTCCAGCTCCCCTGCCATCAGGCATGCCTGCAACCTGCCAGAACGCATTCTAACCCGTTCTCTGTGATCCACACTCCCAGACAGGACAAAGCATCTGCTGAACCACGCTAGGTCACGTGCTGCACTGCCAGGGCTGAGGCAGGTCGGTACCTGGCGTTTATCCTCCCGAGATACAGGAGGCGTCCCCTCCCCTACCAGCTTTCACGTGGAGGTGGGCTCAGATACTAGACAGAGAGAAGAAAGCCTGATGCCAAATACCTATCTCTTTATTTGCTTCCAGTTTGTTTCGTTTGCCGGGAGCTGCACCCAAAGTTCCTTCCTGGGCACGGCTCTCGAGCCTGACTCCACGCTTCCAGGTTTCAGTCTAGTGACGACTATGGTAAGCCCACCCGGCTTCCATGAGTGGGCCGTTTCCATGATCTGATCTTGGCCACAGGGCCGAGTCTTCCTAGCCTTTGTTGCTTAACCCATTCTCCTCTCATCCATTTAGGGTCTGGAGGAAGTTCAGTTTCCTAACTCAGAGAAGTCTCACGTCTCTGGACCCTTTGTAACTGCTTCTGTTGTTGCGTTCCAACCAGCCATTATTCGTCTGGGCTCATCAGTGTTTCCTAACGATGTTTCAAGCACAACCATACCACCCAGCATCCTCTCCTAATTTACGTTATACCTGAGTGCTCAATGGGCACCTGGCCTGCCTTCCACGAGGCCGTGTGTGACAGGTTAACCAAATGCTTGCTACTACATGACATAAACCTCCAGCTCTGCAGCCTCTGACATCAGTTTCCTCATCTCCAGACATTCACCACGAAGCCAGTGACACATATTTTAAATTGTTATGACAGCACCCCATTTCAAGCTACCGGTTTGCGTGTTCATTACGGTAACACGATCTGACCCAACAGGGAAGCCCTGAAATTCAATGCTGGACACTCTAGAGGTTGTTGATGATTCACTTGCAGTATAGGCAGTGCTGTGTTTGTGGGGTGGGAAGTGGAGAAGGGGCAGGACTCTGCCTGACGCCGTCCTGCCCGTATCCTTCTGGTCACTCCGGGACCCAGAGGACAGGGGCCCACCAACGTCAGCATGTGGCTCTGCCACCCCAGGCAACTGCACTCACCTGCAGAGGAGGGGCCGAGAGGGGACAGTTCCACGGGTAGTTTCCCTGGACTCGGCCTAGAAGTGGAAGAGACCCCTTCCACCCCCTTCACTGGCCAGAACTCGGTGCCGTGGCTCCACCTGGACACCGGGAGGGTACAGCCACTGGTGGGGTGGCTTCCCAGTTGGTTTCCATTCTTTCTATCTTACAGTTTTCATCTGTCTACTGAAACTCCTCATCTGCTTTTCCCTCTAGGGTGCTTCCTACAATGATCGTAGGTCTTTTAAATCCCCGTATGATGGTTCCAGCACTGGGCCCTGCCTGAGCCTGGTTCTCTTGAACGTTCTGTCTCCTGACCGTGAGTTTGCGTGCGGTTGGGTGGGAGGGTTCGGTTACTCTGGACAGTAGTGGCACTTGGTTGGCTTTTGTTGATATGGTCACCCGCCGGGCAACTCGGGCTTCCGGTCGTCCCCTTTGTTAAGGAGGAGGGCTTGTTTCCTGGGGTTTCCTGGGGTTTCAGGGTGTGCCATCGTCTGCTTTAGGTCCCTCTTGGTGCCTGCACCTCAGAGGACCTTTCTCCAACGCCACATCTTTCCCAGCTTAAGGTGCCACTCGGTGACTCCGTGTGCCCAGCTCAGTGCTGGGTGGGGGAGGTGTGCTCTCCCATCCTGGGCTGCTGGCCTCTGAGAGGCCGAGCCCCTGAATCTCGGGGGTGGGGAGGTGCTTCAAAGTCACCCTGTCCCTCGCCTACAGCAGTGTCTCTAGTGGTGAGGGTGCGGTTACCTTCCTCTTTTCTCCCAGGGGGATGGGTGTCCTCTCGTGCCCCGAGTGCCAGCTGCCTGCCCTCTCCCAGCAGCCCGGCTCTGTTCTGGGTGCACTCTGGGTCTTGCTCACAGTGGCGGCTGCTCCCCTCAGGCCACCGGGTACGGACCGGAAGAAGAGCCCCTGAGTGTGCACGAACGCCCCTTGCTTTCCGTACTTGCTCGCTGCCCACACCTGTCCTGTAGCGGCTTGTTCAGAACGGCAGCTGAATTCTTACCGGTGCCCATGGTCTCCGGGGTTGGACTGTCATGTCTCCTGGAAGGCTGTGTTTTTCTGGGTGTCTGGGTGAGTTGGTTTCACTGTGACTTCAGCCCTGCACTGAATCCAATAAAGGTGTTTTGTGGATTATGTGTCTTGTTTTTTGTTGTAGATGTAAGAGCGACGCTCTAGCCAGCTTCTACGTTTTAAGTGGAAGCCAGAAGTCTGCTGTCATGTTTTTAATTGCTACTGCTATTTAATTGCTTTTGGTTCTCTAATCATTTTCCTTTCTGAGCCTCCTGTCTTGCGATATGGACGCGGTAATCTCCCATCCCTCTGTGGACATTAATGATGGAGTCACTTCTTGTTTCCTCCTTCCTACATCGTCTGTTTCCTGCAAATTGCTTTGTTCCTGCTTGATTGCTCTGGTCGCCGGCTTCCTCGTTAGAGGCATTCCGCAGATGTCTGGTATCCCTGACCGCCGCTCGTGATCGAGAGTGGCAGGCTGATGCTGTTTGGCCCCTCCGAAAGCGTGGGCAGAGGTGGTCACGCGCCGGCTTCCCTGGGGAGTGACTGGGGGGCTTTGGCAGAACCCCCGATGTCAGTCTGATGGTTCTTTCCAGTTTGGTGACTCTGATCCCCTAGAAGAGGCTCTTCGAGTGTTCTGTTTGGAGGAACCAGGTCTGGCTGCCCAGGCTGCTGAGTAGTCCTGTTCCGGAGAATTCTGTTTAAATTCTAAGGAGGCTTTAATGAATGAGTTTCTAGGATACTATTGCTCTCTCTCTCTTTATTACTTCCTTCCCAAAGTTGGGAAGTTGGTACCTCTTTGACATGCCCAAGCAGACTTGAAAGTTTAGCGAAGCTGTGCTGTGTGGCCTCGTTCAGACTTTCCCGTTGACTTCCCGGGACTGCAGGTGGGAGACATCCACTCTCAGGGCAAAAGCCTTTCGTACGCTGTTCCTTTTAAGCCCTGAGACCGAGTGCCGGCTCACAACTGCTCCACGCTGATTAAGGAATAAAAGTCATGAAGAGGTCAATCGGCGGAAGCCGCGCTCTGGTCTCCTGCGCGGTGAGTGAGAATCTCCCGTTGCTTCTGTGTCTGGCGTGGTGCCCCCTCTCCCCCCTCACCCCCCCGTCAGGATTCAGCCTGCCCTGCGGACGCAAGGGTGTCCATGCACAGGATGTGGGTGCTCTTCTGTACTCACATCATGTGGCAGCAAGGGGACAGGTGCCCGGCCCTGAGGAGGCATAGGTGGTGGCCCGGGTTCCGTCATCTCTGTCACCGTCCTCTGCGTCTGCACGGGACCTGCGTCTTGCCAAGCTCTTTGACGTCCACCACCTTGCGAATCATCTGTTTGTCTTGTGAGCCAGGAACAATGCACTTTATGACCCCCATGTAACCGTCAGGCACTTGGAGGCCCACCACGAGGCTGAGGGACATAAGGAAGAGAACTTCTACACACGTGGAGACCCGACGCCCTAGGGGCCTTGGCACCCTGTCCTTGGTTAGGGCCCACCTGAGCTGTTGCAGCGCAGTTTCCCCACCGTTCAGGGGCCTGTGGAAACTTGCACCGGGTTAACGTAGAATTCACGAGAGGTCCTTGGGGCCCTGGTTTCATATGCGCACGGGTGACGCGACTGGCACGGTGCTGAGTTCCCTGGGAATCCCTGGCTCTCCGCGAGCGGGCGCCCCTGGGTCCCGAGCACGTCGTTTGTCTTCTGCAGTGTCCTCTGTGCTACCAACTCCTTGCTCTCACCCTCCTCTGCGTGGACCTAAATTCTAAATTCGCGGTGTCACATGCGTAGGCTTACGGGCAGCACAGGTCAGGCGGAATCGGCCGGCACGTTGGAGGCTGTGCGTGGTATTTGATGTGACCCTTCAGGCTGCGAAGGGCAGCGCTGCCCCCCCAGGCGCCCCCGCCGCCCCCGCCGCCCCCCCGTGGGTCGTGGAGCCTCGTGACCTGCGAGGGCTCCGCGCGGAGGTCCCCGTGCCAGCACTGCCCGCTCTTTAACGGCGCGACGCGTGTTTGTCTCCAGGCACGCACAGCAGGCCTTCTTGGTTGCCCTCGATTAGACTCCTCATTCGAGCCTCTTAAGAAAAATCTCGATAGGAGCCGCTTAGTATTCCGGCAGGGCTGTCTGCGGTAATGTGTTCGAGGATATAGGTGCCACTCGTGTGCAGGGAGCTTGAAAAATGACCAGACGCAGCCCAGCTCGCAGAAGGCGAGCCCACAGGATAATAAATCAGCCTGTCTCGCGTCAGGGTCAGTTCGTTTGATGTTGAAAGCGCTTGGGCCCATCTAATCAGGCTCGACCCACCCCATTTGTCTGGGGGCCGCTGCGCCCTCGCGGTCGGGGGGTGGCTCTGGGGTGCTGCTCTCTCCCCTGGGGAGCTCGGGGCGCCTCGGGCCCCGGCAGGGGTGAAGCAGACAGTCTGCAGTTCAGGGGCAGGAACGTCCTGCTGGCATTCACGGGCTCCGAGAAAACCGTGCATTTGGCAAGTGAGGGAAGCCGGCAGGTACCAGCTGTTTAGCTTAGGGAGGGGAAGACATAGATTTCGGTGAGTCGTTCTGGTGTTCCTCTCGGGGTCCGAGGACCGGGCTGGCTTCCGAACTCGCCAGGCTCAGCGCACGATGGGATTGTGGCCCCCCTCCTTGTTCAGAAGGCCAGACCGAGTGCCGGTAAAGTCAGTAAAATGTAAATCTTTTTCTTTTCTTCCATGTTGCTCTCTTGCCACGTTACTTTTGTTTGATAATGCGGTTTTAAATAAAGAAAAACCGCGACTTTGAATTATCAGCGCGAATTTTACCTTTTGTCTTTATATTGTGCAATACCAGTTTTAAACGCAAACGCCAAGGAATTTGACTCACGTGCAGAATCGTGAAATCACACGATTCACCTTTGTGGCTCATCCCTGGTGGATGCCTCCAGCCAGGCAGAACTGATCAACGCAGCCGACTCAGGAAGGCTGGGGGCGCATGAGGGTGCCCCCAGGAGCAGAGCCTCCTGGCGGGTGTGGCCCAGGCTCAGGGGCATTTGCGAACCGAGGCCGACACCCATCAGCGTCTGCACCCCGGGTGGCCACGGGCTCTCAAGATGCTGAGCGTGGCATTTTGCCTTCTGTGGCCCACCTCCCCAGCCCGCTGCAGACGGGTGACCCTCAGCGTCTTTAAACTTCGACGTAGGGACGTGCTCGGGACCCGGGTTGGGGGTGATGAGACCGGGCTGCCCATGGCACCATCAGGCACCGTCAGCAAGGGCAGGGGACGTCACTGCCCCGGCCAATGCTACGTACCCAGGAGGTGTGCCCTGAGATGATCATGCACCTGTGCAGAGTCCCCTGCAGGGGACAGGGTGACAGTCCCCTGCAGGGGACAGGGTGACAGGGGACAGACTGACGGGGGCAGTCACCAGAGGGTGGGGGGGGGGGGGTGGGGCAGGGGCAGTGAGGCCCAGGACGCTTGGGCCGGGAGCTGGTGGCCGAGAACTCGTCCCACGGAGGCAGCAGTGTGAGGCAGCTGCACAGGGGAGCGGGGTCTCCGTGCCTCCTTCCTCTCACCCACGTCACGTGCAAAACACAAGTTCCTGGATGTTGTCAGGAATTGAAGACGGTGTCTCCCTGCCCCTTTCCTCTTCTGAGGTCTCGGGACAACTTGAGATTCAGGGCGGCAGCCGGCAGCCCAGGTGAGGGTCTCCGAGTCAGGACACGGGGCTGGGGTCCCAGGCCACCGGGTGGCTGCGGGGAAGTGCCCCCTGCTGGAGGCCCAGGCACCGCACGCATGCACTTGTCCCCATTCTGAGGCTGGAGGGCCAAGATTGGGGTGCTGGGGGGTATCCGTGAGGCCCCTCCTGGGGGCAGGGGTGGGGAGCAGGGGCTCCGGCGTCCCTTGTGTGAGGGCAGGACCCGCATTCCCGGGGACCCCACCTTCAGGACCCAGTCCTTGGGTAGAGGAGTCAGAAAGTGTTTGCACAGAGCCCGTGCCTGAAGGTGGGCACAGGGGTCTCACCTCTGGTCCTGGGGGGCGGCCGAGGTGCTGTGTCGGACAGAGGCCAGGAGCAGAAGTAGGTGGAAAGGATATCAAGTCCTACATTTCAGTTTCTGGGGGCCCAGCCAGGGGGTTGGGGTCCAGAAGGGGGCAGGAGGAGAGGGAGGGACAATTTCACGAGGGGCTCCTGGTGCAGATGTTGGGGGGGGGGTGCTGGGTGACGCACAGCGATGACAGGTGTAGACCATAGGATTGGAGGGAGGAGGGGTCTGCTTTCCTGCGACGGAAAGGCAGGACCGTGAAGGCAGGGCCCGCCCTGGAGGCCGGCAGGAGCGTGGCTGTCGGGGTCCCTTCATCAGGGGAGCCTTCCTGTTCCCCTCGTTCCCTCCAGGGGGAAGTGGCCTTCCTCTTCCGAGCTGCAGTTTGCCGTGTTCCCCCGTGTCACCTCTGGGCAGAGCCCACGGCCCCACGCCAAGCTTTAATGAAAGGAATCCAGGAGGCCACAGTGCCCGGCCCCAGGAGCCGGGGCGGTGGGACCCGGTGCTCCCCAAGAACGAGTGTGGAGAGGACCTGGGGGCCGTGTGACCCCGAGAGAGGGAGACCCTGCAGAGGGCAGGGCAGACCTGAGTCCCCCGGCAGCAGCGGGGGCGGGGAGGGGGGGTCCGGCGCCCGTGGGCTGGGGAGGGACTGGGCAGGGACTGGGGACACGGGGCGCTGACTCTGTCCCCTGTGCTAGAGCGGCGAGGGGGCCGCTGCACCGCGGGAGTAAGTCACTAGGGGCCAGGAGCTTCTGTGATGTAACGTGGAGGAGAGGGAACGGAGCCCGCGGGTCAGCGGCTCCCGCTGCTGCTGCTGCTGTGCTGTGCTGACCAGGCCCCGCCCCTCCTTCCGCCTGCGGCTACCACGGCCCAGAGGGGCCCTGGGCCACCGGCGCCTGTCCCCACCCCCCATCGAGGGGAAGCTGTTCAGAATGTCTGTTGGTGCCCCGCCATCTGGGTGCTGGTTTTGTTTCATTATTTGTAATGACTTCTAGGAGGTTGGTGGCTCTTGGGGCCCTGGCCTGGTGTCCACGCCTATGTTCACTGCTCCTGATGTGTGGACGGTCTACACCGGCTTGTGGGGATACATTGTCCACTTGTGGGGGCAGGGGGCAAGAGTCGAGGACCAGCCGTCTGCATGGCGGTGGGGGCGGCACACCGGCCGTGCACGAGGGGATGGGGAGCAGCCCCAGGAAGTCCTCCTGACTGCTCAGAGGGCACCCGGCGGAGGGACAGGCCAGCACAATTGCACGTACCCCCGTGACCGTGACAGCTGAGCGCGTGGCCCTGTTCCAGGTGAGCAAAGAAGGGGTTTCTTATCACGCTCCTGCTGAGAACTCTGCTATGTTTTCTGTGGGTAAGGAGGGACTTGGGGGGTTTTACTTTTGAAATAGAAGTAAGCACTCAACGTGAGATGAGAATCAGCTCCCTATCCATGAACTTACTTCTGTCTTGTTTTCCTGAACAAGCATTTTGTTCTACCTCCTGCTGGAGCCTCACACACTCACATCCACCCCCCTCCCACCAGCCCGGACCTGCCTGCCCCCCTGCCTGCCCCCTGCCTGCCCCCTGCCCACGCCTGAGGAAGCAGGCTGTGGGCGTGGGCATGAACAGAGGCCGGCAGCTCAGGTTGATTTACGATTTACATGCATTACGGGTGTGACCAGGCCTGGCATTGACCCGGAGAAGTTTTTATTTTTTTAAGTTTATTTTATTTATTTATTGGAGACAGAGAGAAAGAGAGCAGGGGAGGGGCAGAGAGAGAGGGAGCAGGAGAAGGCAGAGAGAGAGAGTGTGGGGGAGGGGTAGAGAGACAGAGAGAGAGCAGGGGAGGGGCAGAGAGAGAGAGAGAGAGCCGGGGAGGGGTAGAGGGAGAGAGAGAGCAGGGGTGGGACAGAGAGAGAGAGAGCAGGAGAAGGCAGAGAGACAGAGAGCGGGGGAGGGGCAGAGAGAGAGAGAGCAGGGGAAGGCAGAGAGACAGAGCGGGGGAGGGGCAGAGAGAGAGAGCAGGGGAAGGCAGAGAGAGAGAGAGAGAGCTGGGGAGGGGTAGAGAGATGGGGGGGGAAGGGCAGAGAGAGAGAGAGAGCAGGAGAAGGCAGAGAGAGAGAGAGAGCGGGGGAGGGGCAGAGAGAGAGAGCAGGAGAAGGCAGAGAGAGAGAGAGCGGGGGAGGGGCAGAGAGAGAGAGAGAGAGCGGGGGGAGGAACAGAGAGAGAGAGAGAGAATCCCAAGCACTCTCCTCACTCTCAGCACAGGGCCCCACATGGGGCTTGAACTCGCAGACCGTGAGATCAAGACCTGAGCCGACATCAAGAGTTGGCTGCTTAACCGACTGAACCTCCAGGTGCCCTGAGGGGTTTTACTTCTGACCAAGGTCCTCATGCACAGCAGCGACCTCACGGAGGAGACAAGTGACTAAGTGAACTTGTACAGGATGATTGCCTTGGCCAGAGTCAATAGGACACACGTCACCCAGGGCGTCTCTCCTGTCCACGACCCTGCCTCCTGCCTTGGCCCCGTGTCCTCGGGGGTGTGGCCCTCCCGGCCACAACCTTTGGTGGAAGCTTCTGTGGGGGACAGGTGGCGCAGAGACCCTCCTCGAGGACGCGGTCCCGGTGCCAGGTCCCCACGCACCCCACTGGAGCCCCGGTGCCCACTCACCGAGGGCCTCTGCTCCCTCACCGCCCGGCGGCGACGGTCTCCAGCTCCCAGTTGAGCGGGGGAGGGGGCCGGGGGATCCGCACGAGCAGGACAGCAGGAATGCAATCGGACAGTCTGGGGCCCCCGTCCAGAGGACCCGCCGTGCCTGCGGGAGCACCAGTCAGGGCCGACCTCGGAGTCCCGGGGTGCCGGCGTGAGAGGTAGAAGTCCTCCCCAAACTCCTGGACAGCGACAGGCGTCACCGTCTGCTCAGCACACACTTGTTCGGTGACACGGCCCAGAGAAACCCGAGGGATGATGCTCCTTTAGCGACAGCTTCCCGCTGGCACCTGTTCTGTGCAGGCAGCTGGGGTGGGGGTTGGCGCCAATTTCGTGGGTGCAGGAGAAAGGAGGGGCATCCCGTGCAGGTCGGGCTGGAAACTGCCCATGAGCCCAGGAATAAAACTCAGAAAGCCGGGGGCGGGGCAGGGCGAGGGCCCCGGGTGGCTGAGCTAGGAGTGGGGGGTGGGGGAGAAGGTGGTGCCCAGGCCGCCCGCGGTGCACGAGGGCCTGCTCCCCCCGCCCCGAGCACAGCGGAAAGGTGCCTGCGGGAGCAGCGCAGGGGTAGCACCGGGTCACTCGGGATGGGGAGTGGTGGGATCTCCCTGCGTTCCGGACAGCGGAGGGGCCTGGGGAAGGGGCACAGGGTCTCACGGGGTCGCAGCAGCAAAGAGGAGGGAGGGGCACAGGTGGAGGTGGGAAAGGATCTGATGGGGACCGGGACACGGCACAGGGACATGGCACGGGGACACAGCGCAGGGACACAATGCAGGGACACGGCACAGGGACTCGAATCAGGGACACGGCACAGGGACTCGAATCAGGGACACGGCACAGGGACATGGCACGGGGACACAGCGCAGGGACACAATGCAGGGACACGGCACAGGGACTCGAATCAGGGACACGGCACAGGGACATGGCACAGGGACACAGCACAGGGACACAACACAGGGACATGGCACAGGGACTCGAATCAGGGACACGGCACAGGGACTCGAATCAGGGACACGGCACAGGGACACGGCACAGGGACACAACACAGGGACATGGCACAGGGACTCGAATCAGGGACACAGCGCAGGGACACAACAACATGACTCAGGGACACCATGCAGGGACTCGACGTGGGGACACAGCTCAGGGACTCAGTGTGGGGACACGGTGTAGGGACTCGACGTAGGGACACGACACGGGGACTCGGTGTGGGAACATGGCGCGGGGACACGATGCGGGCACACGGCGCGGGGACACAGCGCGGGGACATGGCTCAGGGACTGGACGCAGGGCCTCGACGCGGGGACTCGGTGCAGGGACATGGCGCAGCACCCCTGGACGGGACAGAACCAGAAGTCTGTGCCTCCCGTAGGCCGGGGGACCCCGCGTCCCAGGACCTGGGTCTCTGAGGAGCCGCCGTCGAGTAGCGCTCGTCCGCTGGGAGTCTCCTGGCTGCAGAGCGCGGGCCAAACGGAAGAAGCTGGGAGTGGATCCCCTACCTGCCAGGCGTGTGATCTGGCGGCCAGGTGTGAGGGTTGCGGGGAGCCGGCGATCAGAGCCTCACCCCTGGCGTCGGCCGCGTGCCCGCCGCAAGGCCTCAGAAACACCGTGTGGCCGGGGGTCCGAGGCTCAGGATGCAGTCGGTCAACGGTACAAACCGGTGCTCCGGCCTGGCTGAGCCCTTAGCCACGGAGAAGGGAAGTGGGCCCGCCCAGGCCAGCTGGCGTGAGGACCTGCTCTGCCCCGGGCCGGGGATGGTGACCTCGGGGCCACACCCTCCGCCGCAGGTCCCCTCCTTGAGGCCGGGGGCCAGACGCTGGAGTCGCGGCCCCAGGCTGCGGAGGGCAGACTCGGGCACATCTCCCTGGTTCTGTCAGTCACGGCCCGGTGGAAGGCGGCCAGAGGGACAGGAGGGGACGGCCTCCCCACCGGAGGATCCGCCTGGGGGTGCCGTCCCAGGGCAGAGAGTACCGTGGGGACGTGGGGCTCGCGTGGCGGCAGCAGAGGGGAATCCGGTAGAGGTGGACAGGGCTGAGCGCGGCTGCGAGCTGGGAGGCTCGGGGCCACGCGGCATCCCGTCCGTGTCCGCAACTTTAATTGTTTCCAGTTGCATTGGCTGGTTCAGTTTCAAGCTCTAGTACATAAGGTTTTTGTGTGTTTTCAGTTGACGATATGCTTTCTGTAACACGCTTGTTTCCATGGGCAAAAGTTCAGAAATGAACGTTTACATTGAAGGAAATGTTTACACCGATAATGTTTAATATATTTGTCATTATACCACTCAAGTTAGAAAACAAAATTTAAATCTTATTTTTGTGGAAGGAGGGGCTGACAAAGCGAATGTGGCTCGGGGCTGGAGCCAGTGACCAGCCCCGTGGTCGGCATGTGATCCCTGTGGCTGGCGACGGGCCCAGCTGTGACCGGGGCTCTGCTGGACGCTGCTTTTTGAGAACACTGACAGCTTGGAGGCATGTGCACGCACGTGCAAACACACACACACACACACACACACACACACACACACACACACGATCCTTCCCTATGCGCATACGTGCGTGCATCATGCTTGTCCGATACCATTTTACACGGAGCCGCCTGTAACTGGGCTCGGGTGACCCGGAGCCTGTGCAATGGTGGGGGCGGCCGGCTCCTGAGAATGGGATGGGTTTGTCTACAGTAAATGAGGGATCGTCCCTGCAGGATTGTCCGTGGCTTTGCCAAGACAAAAACAAGAACGGCGTTTTGCGTTTCTTCCTCGGCCCACTATCCACAGCACTAACCACCTTTCCGCACTGGCACGCTGACCAGTTCCCCCGACTTTCTGTGTGTTGTGGTCAATCTGAGGGATTCTTGGACAAACGTGGTGCCGTTTGTGGCTTCAGGACTTACAGTTTAGTGGCCCCGTGCCAGAGGCCACGCAAAGCGGCTCTAGCAGAGGGGAAGTTTTGCCGCTGCGTTGGAGACGGGCAACCACAGTCAGAGAAGTCAGGCGCTTGTCCCCGGAGCCAGGACTGAATCTCGGTGCCGCTGTTCACCGGCCACACGTCATCGTCATTTTCCTTCCCGTTCTGAGGTGGGAGTTGTCTGGGTTTTTGCATCTCCGGGGTGCCCGGCAGGGAAGGTCTCCACAGCAAACGCCACAGCAACTCGGAGTTAATCGTCTCGTTGCGCCAGGATTTCTCTTCCCAGATAGCCATCCACCCTCCTCCCGCTCCCGCCTTGTTCAACCTGCGGAAGCAGAATGGCAGAGTGAGCCTTCCGGGGGGCCTGTGTGGCACAGAGGGGAGCGCTTGCGCGTCGGGGTTCGCGTGCAGACGTGCCGGGCAATGGCAGGACGTTCACCGCCAGGAGAACCCGGCTTCCCGGGAGATGGGCTGGGAAGGGCGTGCGTCCCTGTGGCTCGTGGGGGGAAAGGGGCGTGTGATGGAGGAAGCCCTCTGCTTGTTCCAGGAAAGAGGTGCTGTCCTCCAGAATGGAGCGCGACTTCGACTGAAATAAAACCCATCAACGTTGTGTTTATGACGCCGTTGGCACAACCATGAATGTATTAATACTATATGCTAAGACATGTTCTTCAGTCTGAAAGTTCGTTTCTTCTCTTCTGATTTTAAAAGTATTACTGTACGTTAGCTAACTTGGCAATAAATTATATTTAAAAAGTTTTTTTAATTTTAAAAATGAAAAATGAAATAAAACATAAAATAAAAATGTTAAAAAAGAAGTATTGTTGGTGCACGTCTCGTACCTACTGCGTGTAGTGATAAAGCCCTCCTGTTGGGTCCCCAGGAGACGTGCGGGCTGAGGACACAGGAAACAGACAAGTGACTTTAAATAATGTGTCCATTCCCCAGAATAAAAATAATAATGTCATGTCAAAAGAAGAGTTTTGACATACTAAGGCATCAATCACTTTGTCTGCCACCAGGACTGATGGTTTCTTTGCCAAGATATTTTCCCCAAGTTTAAAATAGAAATGGTTGGAGATTAGTTATATGGTGCCATCTGGATATTTAACAACACTAAATGACTTCTCTCCTTCCCTGACCCAAAAAAAATGTATCACAGTGGGAGAAACAGACTGCCCTGATTATCTATTGGGTTCCAAAAAATTGGGTCATTTTAGCGAGATAAAAGTGTGGGGCTGAGGCCCACCTGGTGTTTTCAGTAGTAAATTTCCTTGGATGAAGCCCAAAGTGAACCAAATTTACTGTAGGCATTGTTAGTGTGGTTCGTGTGATAATTTATAAAGTGGGGATTTGGAATCAAGGGTTCTCAACGTCAGTCCACCAATTACTGCCTGGTGACCTTAGGCAGATCCCTCGCCCTCGGGCCCGGTGTCTTAGGAGTCTGTGGTGTGGACGCTCGTCTTGACTCAGGGCTGCAGAGCTGGGAAGCTCACCAGACACAAGACTCCAGCGAGCGCTTTGCCAAGAGTGGAGTGTATTGGGATCTTATTATCGTGTGATAATTTGGTAGAGATCTAATGGGTAACTTTTCTAGGCCTTTGGCTCTCCCAGGCCAGTTCACAGCAACGTGGGAATGGAGAACGCAATGGACGGGGTGTCTGTGTCCCCCCGGGTTTGTACGTGGAAGCCTCACCCCCACCATGATGCTGTTAGGAGGTGGCTGGGTGATGCGGGTGGAGCCCCCAGGAATGGATTAGTGCCCTTACAGAAGAGACCCAGAGCTCCCTCTTTCTCTGCGGTGCGAGGACACGACGCCATCACTCTGCAGCCAGGCGGGGAACGGCGGGGCGGGGGGGGGTCTCACCAGAACCCGACCTGCTGACTTCTCATCTCAGACTTCCAGACTCCAGAACTGTGAGAAAGAGAGCTCTGCGGTTTATCTGCCACCCAGTCTATGGGGCTTTGTTATAAGAGCCCAAACTGATGAAGACAAAGACCATTGGAATGGATCGAATACAATTAAATGGCAGATGGGTTAAGAATTTAACTGAAAGGGGAAGCATGTTCTATCCTGGCATGCACTTCATGGTGCCTCCCTCAAATCAGTTGGGGAGAATTCGTGGCAAATCTGTGTGCTGCCTTCTGTCCTCCCTGCACTGAGAAGAACCATAGCCCCTAGGTGAGAGAGTGGGGCTCTCCATGAACATGAGTAGACGGCAGTCTGGAGTTTCTGCTGGACGAGCTTTCCTTGTTCCTGGAAACTCTTGGCTTCCTTCAGCATATGGGAAGACCCAAGGAAATGTGCCGTCACCAGGCGGGGCGTTGTTGGACCTTAATGCCTGATGGGTATTGAGGAGAAGGAAGGAGAGAAGAATCCTGTGAAGAATTCTTTGGATTTAATAGTCTAAGAAAACATTTTAATGATGGGAAGGTTGTTTTCAGAACTCACAGAATTATCTGAGTTGGTTGAAAACTCCAGGCCATGCTGGCCTTCCTGTCTCACCAAAGGGGCGAAGGAAAGACTCAGAAGCACTTAGAAGGTCACAGCCCAGGGGCATAAACTCAACACAAGACTGAGACCTAATTTCAGGATTACAGAATTCTTTCCCATTCCTAATAGCTTACCACCACATCAGTAGGACTCCTACATAAAAATAAAAGATGATGTCTCAAGGAACCCCAAGTCTCAGGCCCTATTTAAGAGGGCATCTCTAGGGAAACCGAATGACCACAGGGAAGACAAGAACTAGGACACTGGGGAGCATTTAGCCTCTGAGGCCACAGCTCCAGCACGTGGTAAACACAGTCTAATTCCTGGCCAGATCAACAAAGAACCTCACACCAAAGGCCTATCTAACCTCAGTTCCTTTTACCCAATGCATCACGTCCACTTTCAAGAAAAATTACAAGGCGTGCTACAAGGGAAAAGTCCCAGTTTGAAGAGGCAAGTCAACCATCAGACCCAGACTCAGATATGGTGGAGATTTTGGAATTATTGGACCAGAAATTTAAAATAACTCTCATTAACATGCTAAGGGCACTTACGGATGAAGTTGACAGCATGCCATCACGGTAGGTGATGCGAACAGAGGTGGATGGTCTAAGAAGGAACCGGAAGGAAATATTAGAAATAGAAAACGCTGGGGGGCGCTTGGGGGGCTCAGTCAGTTAAGTGTCCAACTCTTGGTTTTGGCTCAGGTCATGATCTCACAGGTGGGACTGAGCCCCACTTTGGGCTCTGCACTGACAGCGTGTAACCTGCTTGGGTTTCTCCCTCTCCCTCTCTCTGTCTGCTCCTCCCCTGCTTGTGCTCTTAGTCTCTCAAAATAGGTACACTTAAAAAAAAATGAAGAAACACTGTAACAGAAGCAAGAATGCCTTTGATGGGCTCGTTGGTGCAGTGGACACAGCTGAGGAAAGAATGAGTGAGGTGGAAGATATATGTCAATAGAACTTCGCAGACTGAAATGCAAAGAGAGAAAAGGTAAAAGATAGGAAAGTCCTATGGGACAATTACAAAAAGTATGACAGGGTGCCTGGGTGGCTCCGTCGGGTTGAGCATCTGACTCCTGGTTCGGCTCAGGTCATGATCACGTGGTTTGTGGGGTTGAGCCCTGCGTTGGGCTCTGCACTGGCATCGTGGAGCCCGCTTGAGATTCTCTCTCTCCCTCTCCCTCTGCCCCCACTCCCCTGCTCGTGTGTGGGTGTGCCCTGTCTCTCTAAAAAAATAAAAATGAAAAAAAAAGGTATGACATATCCATAATTGGGAGAACAGAAGGAGGAAAAGGAGAGTAAGAAACAGAAGAAATATTTGAAGCAATAATGGCTGACAGCTAAAAAAATAATGGCAGACATCAAAGCACCAATCCCGTGGTTCACACACCTAGCAGAACGGCCCAAATCCAGAACACCGACAGCACCGAACGCCGGTGAGTGTGTGGGGCACCTGGCATTCTCATCATTGCTGGTGGGAATGCAAAACAGCACAGCTGCTCTGGAAGATGATTTTGTGCAAAGCTAAACACACTCTCACCGGACGATCCAGCAATCCCTTCACACTCCTTAACATTTACCCGACGGAGATGAAAGCTAATGTCTACACAAAAACCTACACGTGGATGTTTGTAGCAGCTTTATTTGTAACTGCCAAAAATTAGCAGCAAAAATTGAGGGAATAAATGTCTTTCAATAGGTGAATGAATAAACCAAGTGTGATAAATCCATACAATGTCATATTATTCAACAGGAGAAAGAAGTGAGTTGTCCGGCCGCAAAAATTCATGGAGGACCATTAAACCCACGTTGCTTGCCGAGAGCAGCCAATCTGCATAGGTCACACAGTGTAAGATCCACCTGTATGACCTTGCGGAATAGATAGAACTATGCTGATGGTGGAGAGGTCAGTGGTAACCAAGTCAAAGGGGTTCAGTGCTGGGGGAGAGAATGAGCAGGTCGAGCCCAGGGGACTTGTAGGGCAGCAAGCCTGTTTTTTAGGACGCTGTGATGGTGGATGCATGACGCGATGCGTTTGGCAAAGCCCACAGAACGTACAATGCAGAGAGTGACCCTACCGTCATCTATGGATTTTTGTTAGTAATAACGTATTGATATTGGGTCATCCGTTGTAACAAACGTGCAGGCTAATGGGACCTGTTGTATGTGAAGGACCGTGGGAAGGGGACAGAGGGTCTATGGGAATTCACTGTAATTTCAGCTCAATGTTTCTGTAAATCTTAAAACTTAAAACTGCTCTAAATAAATATAGTTTATTGATTTATAAAATCCTCTAGGATAAAACTGAATGTTTAGGTATATTTTCTTCCAGCATTTTTCTGGGTATTTAGTTCAGTTGTGTTGTTATTGAACAACCTAATCTTTTTGCTTAATAATAAATCTTTATAATAAATCTTCAGGATTTGCCCACGTCACTAAATATTCCATTAAGACAGAGCTGTGCATGGCTGTCTAACATTCCGTCACGTGAGTGGTTCTCACAGATGGACGTGGAGGTTGCTTTCTGTTACTCAACATTCTCTTTACAGCAGTCTTTTTGCGAATTTCCGATAATTCTCTTTGAATAAATTCTGAGATGTGGAATTATCGCAGAAAAAGCGAGAAACACGCTTGTGGGGCTTTTTGGTGCCGTTTTGCCTTCGGCTTTTACCGATCCGCACTCCCCTCGAAAGTGTCAGCATCCAGAAGGCTGGAGTCAGTTTGACGTTCTTGTTGGAAAAGACTCCCACGGACGCCTGTCTCCGCCCACTGCACAGGAATCGAGCAGTGGCAACTCTCCACGGTGCCGAGATGTGGAAACGAGTAGAGGGGCTCGTGTCCCTGGGTCGCTGGGCGTGCTGGCCGCGGCATCGGGGAGACAGGGTGTGCGGTGGGCACGGCGGGACAGGCAGCCCAGGGCACGGGGAGGGCTCCCGGAAGGCGGGGTAGTCCCAGCAGGTGTAGAAGGAAGGACTCACGCCGGTGGCACGCCCAGCGGCGTAGACATCAGCATCACACTGGACCTTGGTCTGGTGTAGTGAGAGTGTCACTGGGGGTGAAGGGCATGGCAGCAATGGCCAGAGGTGGGGCTGGGGACACGAGAAGGGCGAAGCTTCGTGTGGCACGCAAGGTAGCTGGGAGACTGCGGGCAGTTAACAAACTGGTTTTGGTAGATGCATAATAGGGCTCAAATCGTGATTTGAGTTTTTTAAACTTTTTGTTTGGAAAATTCTAAGCATACATGGAAGAATAGAGAATTGAAGTCCCACGTGCACAACCAACAATCAGCTTCAAAATTATCAGCACGACTAATCTCACTGCATTTACACCGCGTCCTACCCCCTCTCCCCACGGATCAGCTATCATATCGTTTCATCCTTAACTGTTTTAGTGAGACTGTCAGAGAAGGAGGCTTTTAAACAAGAAAAAACAAAACCGTAGTATCATGACCATGCCTGAACTGATGAACGATAATGTCTTCATAGTACCGTCTGTCCATTTCTGGACACACACACGCATGCACACACACATGTGCATACATGTGTGCACGCACATGTGCACGCATGCATGCCCGCACACACGCGCGCGCACACACACACACACACACACACACACACATTTAACAACTGGTAGGTTTTGGGGCAGGTTCCAAAGGAGGTTCAGATCTCTGCCTTGGTTTTTTCCCTCCGCGTGGACCCACACACTTTTCCTCTCCTAGTGTCTCCCTCCTCGGTCTTGCGGGTGCAGCTTCCAGCCTTCCCTGCCGGGCCCAGATGCCCAGACCACCTGCCACACCCCAGACCTCGGGCACTGTGTCCGCAGAGGGGGCCGCTGTCCTCAGATGGCTCACCTGTGTCACCTTTCCCATCAGAGTGAGCGCCTGGCTGTCAGCCGTCCCCGCGTCTTCTCCTGGCCACCTGCTCACTGTGCCTGGCGGTGGTAGCCATCCATGGCTTTGCGCCACCCCATCGATCACGTGTCGGGGTTCACGGAGGAGGCCACTTGGTGCCCAGCTTTGTTGAAGCTGCTTTGTTGGAGCTGCAGTCAGAAGGTTTCCTGTTTGGCTGTGCAAGTAGCTCCTTTTCGTGGAGATTTCCGGGAGGTTCAGAAACCACCCAACAACCAATGCCTTGTGGGTGCACAGGAGGGACAGGGCGGGGCCCGGCCGGCAGTGGCAGGGGCCACCACGGAGCTGGGAAGCTGCCCGGGCTCCTATTAGGGTGGGAAGGAAGTAACTCTAACCCCATAGGATGTAAAGTCACCAGCTGGTGACTCAAATGCTTGGTGCCACCATCATCTTGACAAATAAACCTTCATTCAACGCGTACTCACCCATCGCCGCTCTATGAGTCGCTGCAGGTGAATAGATATTGTTCTTTTCATTTTGGTGTATCTGCTATGTGCTCTCATGGTTTATAATCATGGTTGTTAACAGCAAGTTATATGCTAGAGATAAATCTTAATGTTTTTTAGAATCAGAAGAAAAAATGTCCCCAGCTTCCTTCTCCAGAATCGTTCATTTTCCTGGACTTCCCTGACAATATTTATGGTTTCCTTTTCCAAGGATGTCATTGTTCTTGCAGGATGACCTCTATTCCAGTGGGTCCATTTTGCTTAAGTCCTTTAAAATGATTAATTGATGATGACCTTTGAATTAAAATACCATATTTCTTGATTCCAAGATGGATATTTTTCACCTGTGAGCGTTTCTGAAATCTGAATGTAGCTTGTAATTGATGGTTGCTTTTAACGGGTCTTTTTTTTTTTCTTGAAAAGCTGTTAATAAATAGATGGTACATCTTGTAATTGATGGCATCTGAGAATCAAGGAAATATGGTAATTCTCTCCCAGTGGCGTCACCAACGTAATGGCTCGCTTCCTGAGCGGCTTAATGAATTCCATCTCATACACTTTGGCTGAGGAACGCTCTAAGAAACCTCACCAAAACTCTGTACAGTTTCCTCATTCTAACCCCTTATTTGTTGATTTCGGACTGTTTTCTGGTTCCTATCAGAGAATCGTTTTCTGCTCCCTGTTCAGTCACAAGACCAGACGGGTGTGCAGAAGGTCCTTCTGCTGTCGTCTCTGTCGAGAGCAAGTTGGCCCGACCAGCCCCCGTTCACCACATCCGGGTACTGCCCCGCGTCCCCCACCTCACCTTACCAGTTTTGGGTTTCTGCAGGAGGACTTTTGGGACCACAAATCTACCGCCAGAGGATCCGTAGGGAAGATGTCTAGCTAGCTGACAACTTAAAAGCAAACACTTAAAAATATGACAACATTTGCCCTGAAAGGGACACTTTGCTTGCAGAGAAGGGAAAGATAATTGATGAAGCTTGTTATTTATGAAAGGAAAAAGGACAATGCCTTTTAAAGCGGGGGAACGTAGAGTTTTTAGGTTTTTTCCCCCCTAAAATGGATGGTTCCCTTTTCCTTAATGGGAGAAAATTAATGGCATCGACGTACTAATTGCCACGTAAGCATTTCGAGGGAGCACCTCGGCTTGAGAGTTTTAAGGCCGTCGCGTTAATGCAGGCCCCGTGTCTGCGGCTGACGGCCCTGTTTTTTTATTTCCAACTTTTTTTTTTTTTTTTTTTTTTTTTTTGGGACAGAGAGAGACAGAGCATGAACGGGGGAGGGGCAGAGAGAGAGGGAGACACAGAATCGGAAACAGGCTCCAGGCTCCGAGCCATCGGCCCAGAGCCTGATGCGGGGCTCGAACTCACGGACCGCGAGATCGTGACCTGGCTGAAGTCGGACGCTTAACCGACTGCGCCACCCAGGCACCCCTGACGGCCCTGTTTTGACAGGTGTGAGCACGGCACACGCACATGCTGCTTGGCCGTGTGTGGCCTGCATTCTGGTCCAGGAGATGGGGCCACGCTGCCGGCATTTCAGGCAGGGGCTGAGACTTTTGAAAGCTGGTCGCTCAGGGCTCCCGTCTGGAAACAGACAGATACCAAAAGGAAGAAAAAGACTCTGCTTCTTCCCGCTTTGTCCCTTCCCCCTTGGCTTACCGTGGCCGGCTTCTACACATTTGTTGTGTTCTCGGAGCGCTTGAAATCACGATTTATTGTGCTTTAAGGGAAAAAAATGAACTGCCACATCTAATGCCAAATACCAAAATGCGACGTCCAGGAGTGTTGGGACAACATCAGCTTCCCCGAAACCGTTAGATTTGAGGAAGGCCCTGCAAGTGCCCCAGGCCACCACAGAGCCAGAGGGCGGGCAGGGACCTCTGCGAGCCCAGCAGCGGTCGCCACGTCCCCGGTGACGCTCTGGGCCCTGCGAGCAAGAATGTCTCCTTTACTCCCAGAGGAAGTGCTGGTGTCCACCTGCCACGATCTCCTTTGCTCCCCCACCTCTCCTCCTCGGAACGATGGCCCGTGTCCCCGCACCACACCCCCACCACTGGGACTGTCAGGTCAGGTCAGTGGCTGACGACGGGGCCTGTGTGATCTTCTGTTCCCTCCTCTCGTCCCTCAGAGCCTTGGGCCTCACAGACCTCCCCTGGAGGCCCTGATGGAAACACCAGACCTTGTCTCCCAGGACGCCCCCCGCCCCACCATACCCAGCTCAGCTCTGGCTCCCCACCCCCGACCCAGCGCCTGGTAGAAAGTTGGTGTTTATTGCAAGAAAAGAAGAGTGCTCCAAAAGTCCGTGTGTGTCCTCTCCACTGAGGAGCACTCCTGGTTTATCTGTGCATCGCCTCCCCCGGCGATGAAATCAGAGTATGAAAGTATGAAGCAAAAGTATGTCTCTTTCATTTACTGGTTCCTGGCTGATTGGTTCTGGCTTGGCGTGCAGTAAGGGCTTAATAAACGTGCGTGGTTCTCACCAACAGAATCTACTTGTTCCCAGATAAGGCTCGTCCCGTCGTGCCTCTGAGACTTTTCCCATGTTGCGCCCCTCCCCTACAGGTCGCTGTAAGGTCCCTGTCCTCCCACGAGGTGCTTTAGTATGCTTTTATAATAACGTATACCCAACGGGTGACAAAGGGGGACGTTTCCCTCCTGTAAGCATCTCTGTCTTCGTGGGCACCTGCTCCCTGGAGCCTGGGGTCCCAGCGTCCACGGCAGAGTATTCCCTGATTACCCCTCATCCTAATGGTACAATCATAATAAAGTATTTTAAAGCGTGCCTTCACTTTGTGAAAGAGAGGAAGGAAGCATCGCCCTTTATTTATAAATCACGGAGGTCGTTACGGTGGAGGAACCTGGGATGTGTCTGTGAATGTCAGTGAGCCTACTCTGAAAGAACGCGTGGGTGGAAATGATGCTGTGCCGAGAGCCACGGTGCACGTGGCCACCTGTGCCTGCTCTCCTCAAGCTGCGGGGACCGCGGGTCCCGGCCCCGCACAGGGTGCCCCGGTTGTCCCCTGGATGGGTGTGTGTGTGCTGTGACCTGCAGCGTTGTGCTGCAGGATGACAGGGAATAGTGGAGATGAGAAGAAAAAAACCCATTCTTCTGGACCAGACTTGGAGCGAGGACACCAGGAAACCTCTGTGGGAAAGACCCTGGGGGCAGAAGGAGACCCGTGGTGCGAACCAAGGACCGTGCCCAGCGCAGGCATGGGCAGGCTGATCGCAGGTCCTCAGGGGCCCAGGTCGGAACACCGGCACACGCTTGCACTCCGTCCAGTCCCGGAGGCAGGACGAACCAGAAGCTTCCGTGTGAAGCTTCGCAGGGAGTGAACGAATGCAGCCGGGGGCTTCTGTCTTGGTTTTCTCCTGCCAGTGTCTCCCTCGAGCAAGGTCATTGAGGCAGAAACAACCAGTGTGCTCATCTGCAGGGACAAAGGGGACGGGGCGCCCAAAGTCGTGGGCGTTTAAGATCTGTGCCAAGGAAGGCTCGACCCTGGGAGCCGGGGGAGCGATTTCTGTCGAGGTGCCACCGCTCCCGGGCCGTGTTGCTGGTCACCTGCCTCTCCAGCTGGGCTGGTGCCCCCGTCTCGGTCCTCTGGCTGGCATCCCTGCTCCTGACAGGGCGCACTGTTTCGGGGGGGGGGGGGGCCCTTGGGTGCCGGGGCTGTGTCGGCCCTGCGTTGTGCAGGTTGGACACACGCTGGGTGAGCAGTTAGGTGAATATCTTCTCCCTTTACTCCTGTCAGTCACGTCTTACTCGTGTCCATTCCGGATCGGCCGTGTCCCCTGGTCCAGCCGCCGGGGTGAGTCAGCAGGTGTATCCTGGCACTTGCCAAGCCTCCAGGTGTAAATCACCAGGCCAGGACCTGGAAACCATCACATGCACTTCAAGAGACACTTCCTGCCCTCCAGAAGCTCTGGTTTAGGAGGGAGATAAAGTGAGGCCTGTCCGGAGCTAACACAGGGTTGATCCCCGTGGGCCATTACTAAGTTGGTTGTCGACCTGTGATCACACGGCTGCTTGCGCTGCACCCTATTTCCGCCGCGCATGTCCTCGAACGCTCCCCCCGTCTGCCGCACCAGCGGCTCTGACAAGGCAGCAACAAGGATTGGATGCATTTTGGCTTCCCGGAGTCAGACACCCAGTGGGGCTCAGGACGCATCCTTGAATGAAGGAATGAGCGGATGAGGCCGCTGGCTCTGGGCAGGACGATGGGGAACAGCCACCGCAGAGGCGGCATCCAGCTGGTCTCACGGCCAGGACGCTGGCTAAGAGTGCGGTGCGGACAGGTCGTCATCTGGGGGGCCGGGTGCGGCTGCCCTGGGGGAGAGAGGCCGCGGTGCTGACCCTGCCTGGAAGGCGCCCACGGGACAGGCCTGCGGGAGGGGACGCGGTGGCTGGGACCAGCGCTGCGACCTGTGCATGGTTGTGCGGAAAGTTTAGGGGCTCCTGGGTGGCTCAGTCCGTTGAGCGTCTGCTTGATTTCGGCCCAGGTGATGATCTCACAGTTCGTGAGTTTGAGCCCTCCATCGGGCTCTGCGCTGACAGCGTGGGACCCTCTCTCTGCCCCTCTCCCACTTGAGTGCGAGCTCTCCCTCTCTCTCTGAGTAAATGAACATACGAAAATAAAGGTCATGTGCCTCATTTCATACTTTTTATCATCTCAATAACTTTCTCGTACAGAAGTATAGAACACACAGCCTCCCAACACATTCAAAATGTTTGTATGTTTAATTTACTGAGGGCAGTCCTGAAGAAAATCACTGGATTGTATAAATAGCTGTTAGAAGATAATTTGCTAGTTACTCTCTCGTCTCGGAATGTCGGCCAGGCTTGCCTCTGACACAATGCCTGCGGGTGAATCCCTTTGCTGGCATATGAGACATGCTAACAGGTGAAATTTGCCATTTAGAACATCGGTTCAGCATTTGCACATGTTGGCTACGGTTTCTCCCCTCTGGACCAACAGCAGAGAAGGGTACTTCCTCCCGGGGGCGTGGACGGCTCGAGGGGCACCGATGGAGGCCGAGCACCCCCCCCCCCACCCGATGGAGACGCCAGACCACGGTGGCCGTGGGTGCACAGTGCCCCCTGGAGGACACGCCCCCCCTCCCCCCCCCCCCCCCCCCAGCAGTTCTGTGACCCGGCATGGTGGCCCGCCCTGCCCCGTGTGTAGCTGCTGAGCGGAGTGCCCCTGCTCGAAATGGCTCCTGGAGCCAAGGCTGGGGAGGTCCGGACGCGGGATCCGGCAGCCCGGGTCTGTGGCCGCCGAGTGGGGACAGCTGCCACTGCACAGTGTGACATTCCAGCCCACGGTAACGGAACGTAAGCTGTTTTCTTAAAGCCTCTGGATTCTCGAGCCATCAAGTGCTGGGGTGATGGAGCGTGTTTTAAGCGCATTTACCTGCACACACTAGGTACTTTAAGTTCCGTGGAGCTGCGCATTCCCTCCGGGGCCGGGGAGGAGGTGCTGCTGGGGCCAGGAGAGCTCCAGAAGGCAAATCGTCCAAGTGAACTCGGAGGAGCAGAGCAGAGGAGGCACAAGGCTTCCAGAAGAGCCCGCAGACCCTGCGAGGCCGCTGTGCCTGAAGAAAAGGAGGCTGTTGTTGTCAACCCCCCCCCCCCCCCGCCTCAGTTGTACATGTGTTCCCAGGGGGACCTATCTGTGCCCAGCAGTGTCCTCTGGCCACCGTGTGCCGATGAGCCCATGCACTCAGGCCGGGAGCAGGTGGACGCTTGCCTCTTCCCAGGAAGCAAGAAATACAGCCAACTTCCCCGGGGCCGTCCGGGCCGGCGCCCAGTGCTTGCGAGGTGAGGGGTGGGCCCCTTTCCTGGGGCCAGGCCAGCGGCACTGGGCAGGCGCAGACCAGCCTGGAGGGAGCGTCTCTGGGAGGCTGGTGTTTGGGGTCTCCCCTGCGGGAGCCCCGTGAGTTACAGGACCCGCGAGCGGCTCTCGGGACCAAGGACAGCTGGAGGCTGGCCCGTCACCTGCAAATGCCACAGTGAATCTCTCATGATTGCTCCTAAATGGGGATTTTAAGGATTTAATGAGGATACATGGATGGAGACAGGCCCATTTAAACTCCAAGCTCTCACTTGACATTTTACTTGAAGGGTTGTAGGTTGACGAGGAGGCAGAATCTTTGTCCCGAGCTCCTGAGCTGCTGGCGGAATGGAGGTCCCCCAGGACGTTAGGGACCGAAGGGGTTGGGACGGGGTCCCTGAGCCATGCTATCTGTGGATGAACCATTCTGCTTAATCGGCACCAAAGATTTGCTCTGGATGAGGGCAAGTGCACCACCACACAGGCCTGAACACCCGAAGTTCGTAACGGTCACGCCGTTGGCCTGCTGGACTCAGCGTGTTCGAGCCAGCCTGCCTGGTGGACAAGCGTGGACGTGGCCTCTACCCAAACTCAGTCACTTCCTGGCTGTGTGATCGCGGGCGACGTGTGGACCGCTGGGCTAGCGTGTTCCCCATCTGTAAGACTGGGATGGTGGTCGGCCTGTGAGGTTGTTATAAGGATTAGCGGTAAGCTAAGTCCTTGGCACACAGTAGGTGCTCCGTGACTGACAGCTAGCAGTGCCTCGTGCTTGGAGTCCACGACACTTCCCTCCGCGCACCGACCTTTCGTGCCGCGGGGGTGTGCGGAGCACTGGGAGCGCAAAACCAGCCGAGGCCGCGTCTCCAGCCTCAAAGTGCTTTCTCACGTCAACTTTAAACATTCACGGGTAAGAATCTTCAGGGCCACAAGTGCCCAGTTTTCGCACTGCTTCAAATACATACACGATGGTCGTGGTTTTTTACACATGGCGAGTCCTTTCCTTCTAGTTTAGTTTTGAGCAAACTGCAACAGAGGCAGAGCGGAGGAGTAATTTGGCCTCCCACCTCTGAGCCCCGTGCGTGCAGTACATCGTGCTCCTCGCCGGGCGCGCTGCACGGAGAGCTCCCTCCTTTGTTGCTTCTGTGACGTGGGACCCGCGTGGTGATTGTCAGCACTTCCTTCGGGGCTGGCACATCGACTGTCAGTGGGGCCCCCGGTGTCCCTGCTCCGGTTTCCTCCACCCACTCTGTGGCATCGCCCTGGTCCCGGGATGAAGCATTTCAGCCCCGGGACACTCCTGATGGTTCTCTATTCCATGCTGGATCTCGATCTGAGGAAGAAACTCCCGAAAATGGCCTCCGTCATTTCACGCTCCCGCAGGAAACTTGTGTGGATGAAGGTAACGCTGCCATTTGTAATAAGCCGGATGCCACACTCTTTGCAGAGGGACCTCCCAGCGCAGTCTTGCCCTGTCCGTGGGCTCAGACAAGCCGAGCATGTCTACGTCTGGCCCATGTCTGCCTTTGTTCCTGGCTCATCATGGCCTCATGTCCTCCAGCGCCTTTCTGGACTTTTGTCCAGAGTGATGCCTTTCAGACCCTACCCGTTCTGTAAGACGATGTCCAGAAGGCCGTGCTCCATGAGGGGTGGCCCGGACCCTCCTCCGTACTTCCAGTGCTCCGTGTCGTTAGTGGTCGGTGCTAACTTTGCCCCAGTGTCTCCTGCCCTGGTCGTGAGCATCCGGAGAGCAGAGACCTGCTTGCAGTGGCTCCCTTCTCCCCAGCCCTCCTCCCCCTCAAACAGACGCGCTCGAGAAAACCCTGTGAATTGTAGTGAAACAGATCAAGTGGACGGTAGGACCTCTCTCTCCAGCTCCGGGACGAGCGCCCGCCCTGCCGTGACGGGCCGCCCCGAGTTTTGTGCAGATCTCTGCGCAGAGCCCCCGGTGAGCCTTCTCGTTAAACGCACGGGGAGAATGCAGGCTGTGGCTTCCCCAACACGTTGCTGTTGCCGCGTGGCCTCAGTACATGTCACCTGGGCTGGAGCTGCGGGGACGAGCGTCCGCCCAGCAGAGCTGCATCTGGGGGGACGGTGACGCCGCCTTCTGTGGGGCTTTGACCCTTTTCCCTGAGGGTTAAAAAGCCCCTGCACGGGGATTATTTGAGCAGCAGAGTTCTCACTTGGGAACCTGTGGCACGTTCACGTGCTCACGTGGCTCCCCGCCGGCCTCGTCACCGGGAAGGCGAGGCCGGGGGACGGTCCTGAGTGGAAGAAGGACAAAACTCTACCCTGTGAGCATGTACCCATTTTTAATTCTGAGTCTGTCACCGTCCTCGGATTGGAGGGGGCAGTCACGCTGGGAAGCCGGGCCTAAATGAGGCTTCGGGTACAGTGGGCTCAAGTTCTGAGAAGGAATGGAACAAAACGACAGGGAAAGCACTAGACGCAGGCGGGCATGATGGCTGATGGGAAGAGTGGGGCGGTGGACCGAGCCCTCGGGAGTGTTGTTCCTCGGAAGGTAAAGCACACGATGACAGGGCCCCACATGGAACTTGTGCTGGGGGGGGGGGGGGGTGTTGTGCAGACAGCCTGCCTGGGCACGTGGGGTCCTCCCCCGCCTCCTCCCCCACCCGGGCACATGGGGTCCCCCCTACCTCCTCCTACGTCTGATCAGTCAGGCAGACTCGCGCGGGCGTTCACACCTGTCCTCCCTGTGGGGCCCGTCCCCCCACCGACCACCATAAAAGGAAGACAGCCACAGTGGGGAGAGAAAACAAGGGGCACACGGATGAGCGAGGCCCTGGCTTTTAAGCAAAAGGAGGCTTGGCTGCTGCGGGGGTGATGCTGGAACCGAGACATGCTGTGGCTGCAGCCATGGGAGGACGGGAAGGGGGAGGGGCAGGGCTGACAGCCTCATGCCCTCTGGGGGGCAGGGGGAGACTGCAAGGGGAGAGTGGCTTCCAGAAGTCTCTGGGCTGGACGGTGGCCCAGCTGGGATTCTCCCCACCGGGCCGAGCTCCTCGCGGTGGAAGTCAGTTGAATATGAATCCGGCTTTGGGGACGGATTTTATTTTTCTGGGCCTCGTTTTCCTGGCGTGTGTGGTTTTAGAGCATATAGTAAACGGAGCCTCTTGAGGCTCACTCGGGGGGTTCAGAACGTGTGGGCCAGTGTGTGCTCCTGTCTGCACGAGGGTCATTGTTCTGTGTCAGGTACAGTCTTCCAGCTGGGCCGGGCCGGGCCAGCAAAATTCCCGGAGGCTCTGATGTCCCTGCAGATGCGCTGAGAGGCGCCAGTAGGAATCCAGCTCAGGCGTTGCTGGTCTGTCCGTAGTGCTGACAGGGGTCTCGTGGAGCCAGAGGCAGTGTGCCAGGAGCTCTCAGTGGAAGGGTGGGGAGGGTCAGGAAGGGCTTGATGACCTTGGAAGGACCCTGAGAGTCCTGCTTTGCTTTCTCAGGTCCCTGCAAGGAGGCTCCCAAGGCATTGGCCCCACGGAGCTGGTCTCTGCGGCCCCGGCGTCTACGTGGTGGTTTTGGACCCAGATGGACACCAGTATTTTATTGACCGTGTTGTACCAGTGACTTCAGGTGGAGCAAACCTACACGCCCAAATCAAAGGCAGACTCGTTCTCCAAGTCACGGCTCAAGGACTACCGCCCCTTGGAAGGCTCCCTTGACCCCAGGTCTTCTAGAGACAGGTCTAGAATTTTACGTTTCAGGACTGTTTCCTGCTTGTCCGTCTGCCTGAAGAGTTCTTGTGGCCTAGGGAAGCAGGAAAGCTCCGGGCTTTCCGGCTTCCCGTTTTACCTCCGGGCCAGCAGATTCTTGACAAATAGTGGTACCCTGTACACACAGGTGAATAAAGTAGGCGACTTCTTTGTGACTTCAGGTGAGAAGCAGATTTTTGCTGAGAAGATACATTCGTTGTAAAACAATTTGTCGCAGACATACGTTGATTTCTCAGCAAATACTTCACGAACCCCTTGTATGTGCTTAGTGTGAACCAGCATAGGGCGCGGAACAGGATGTGAAAGCGTGTGGGGAAAGGACGCTTCGCTTCTTCCAAGCGACTGTGTCTGCGGGGTCTAGAACAGGACCTGGCATGTGGTGAGCCCCCAGCGAACACGTGCTGAGTGAATGAACGAAGATCTCCAGCGCTTACAAGGACTTTCACACAGGCGGTCTCACGTCAACGTTCCCAGTTTTAGATGAGGAACGGAGGCCTGGAGACGCTTGCGACTTGCCCCGGGTTCTCAGAGTAGATCTCAGCACAGAGCGAGCAGCGAAAGTTTGTTGCGGCTTCCAGTTGGGGGTCTGTGCGCTCGCGTGTATGGTTCACGCTTCACTCAGCAGACTCCGGGCACCCGCAGGGAGCAGGCACTGACCTCGTGGCCGAATCGCTCAGAAGCGAGTCAGAGGTGCTCGGCGGCGGCCTGCCCGGGAAAGCCTGTCTCACTCGCCACGGTCTGTCTGCAGCGTGCTGACCACACAGCAAGCACAGCGCCCGGGGCTGAAGGCTTGCTGGGGGTCTGTCTGCGTTATTTCAGTGAGGGTCCTCGTGTGGGGTGGTGAGCGTGGGGTGTGGCTCAGTGGGGGCCACGGCGAGAGCGTGGCCATGGCCCGCTGAGCACGTACGGCAGGCAGGCGTGTGTAGGGTTTTGGGACCGAGCGGGAAGGCAGGGCCCCTCCCTCGAAGGAGTCAGAGCCGGTCACGTTCGAAGATGTGTGTGCAGCATCACGTCGATCACAGAACGGAGGCATCCAACCGACGTGGCGGGAGAGGGACAGATTCAGAGAGGAGAGGGTGGCTCGTCGGGACCCCAGAAGTGGTGTGAGGTTGAGGGATGGGAATCACCTTCAGAACAGAGGGAGCGGCGGGGTCAGAGCCCGCGTGCTGCTGGAGAATGGGCAGCATGTTGGGCTGAACAAAGCGGAGGCACGGAGGGGCTGGGAGAGACGGGGCAGCAGCCGCTAAGGAATTCTTGGAGGCCTGTCTGGGCCAGAGAGGGCCGTCCCCAGAGCTGAGGCTAAGGCTCAGGTACGGGCGGGTGCGGAAGACCAGGCGTGGAGCCCGAGCGGGGCCGAGTGAGGTGGAAGCAGGGCCCATACCCCGCGGACCAGAAGCATCTTCTGCCCTGGCCTGGGACTCAGGGCCCCGAGTCTCCTCCTCCTCACATGTCTCTGCCTCCACGTCCTCCTCGGGCCGATCCGGGCCCTCCCCGGCGTGGGGGGCAGCTTTCACTCCCCGTGCCCTTTGACACTTTGTCTCCTGGGCCAGGCTGAACTTCCGCTTGTCTCCCTGGAGCGAGGACACGAGGTGGTGCGTGCCCGTCAGGAGGGGGGCCCTCGCCCAGCCTTCCCCTCGTCCGTCGCACCTCGCCACCGCGGAGAACCCGGCCCCGGGCAAGCACACCTCCCAGCCTGTTCTGTCCCGGCTGTGGGCGCTCTGAGTCCGGACACCTGGCTCTCACTGTCCTTGTGATCGTGGTGGCCTGTTTTGAGAACTCGCTGGCTTTCTGATCCTGTGTATTTTGTGAATATCGAATGAATACGTGCCTCTGGTCTTCCCATCCCTGACCGCTTTTGGCGAGACTCTTCTGCAACCTTGATCTTCCGGGAGCCTCGCTGGCCACCTGAGGAGGGGGCTTGAGGCTTCTCACCCCGAGAAGTGCTTGTGCTTCGTGAGCTGAGTCACATTCTTTCCCGGCGGGCACGCACCGACCTCGGCCATGGCTCTGGAGTGAACGAGGCGCCCACAGAAAGTTTGCACCGTTGTTGCCCTTTGCAGTGACACCTGGCAGCATGGGCCTCCTCTAATAATGAGTGCGTGGTGGCTGTGTCTGCGGCTTTCGGGAGCCGACCTTGGTCACCATGGAGACGCGCATCCTGCCGGAGCTGTGCCCACAAAGGCTATTGCGTGAGGTTTCACTTTCCTTTTCCCTTTCAAGGACCCTCTATTCATAACCACTCTCGAAACGCAACAAGTGGGAAATGTCAAGCCCAAGCAGCGGATATGGTTCCTTTGTAGCTGGGGACACCTCTGCAGCGTCCCGGAGCTCAGACACACTGCTGCCACTCGACGGGCATTTTAACTGCTGCCCCCTCCCCAGAGAATAAACTGCCCTTTTCAACCGACTCGGAGTGAAGCACAATTTGAAGTCATGGCTTCAATCGTCTGCTCCTGGGGGTGGCAGCGTGGAACCAGCAGCTCCCCTGGACAGAGTGGCAACATGCAAACACGCACACCTTCAGGGACAGCAAAGGGACTTGTCTCAGGACTTCAGAACCCACATGGGGTTTAGAGGCAGTGGGAGGACAGTCCCCGTCATGTCCCGTATCACTGATGGCCGAGTGGACCAGGAAGGGCTACCGTTTTGCGAAAACCGAATTGTCTTCTCCTCGTGTCACTTACACAGGGAGGAGTACATCTCCTGAGCAGGGGTCTCTTGAGCATCCGGTTGGGTCAGGTGGTGGAGATTCTGATGCTAGTTCTGTGGAGATGTCCCATGTGAGCCCACTCAGGTGGCCTGCCTTCTCTGAGATCCCCTTTCTTACCAGTAAAGTGTCTCTTTGTGTCTCCAAAAGAGGCAGGGTCAAGGTGGACACGGAGGAGGGTGTCAGATCTGCAGGACCGGTTCGCCGAGTCCCCGGGTTCTCCCACGGTGTTCTGTCTGTGTTTAGTTCCACTAAGCTAAAGCTGCCTGTAGGACTGCAGCTTACCAATATTTATGATGAAAGGCTAGGAAAGAGGAGAAGCCCCAAAATAAAACTGAAACATCCCCCAGTTCCACTCAGTAGAAACAGGTGCTCGAGGACACGAAGGCACTTACTTCACGGGTGTGTGTGTGTGTGTGTGTGTGTGTGTGTGTGTGTGTGTTTTCTTATCACCACACTGAGACACCCATGTGCACTGTGGTTCACATGCTACGCGCACGTGGCACGCACGTTGTACCGGCTCAGTGCGAAGGACATCACACGTCTTCCGTGGCATCTTTCTGCAGTGAAATGATGTGCCCTCCCCCAATGCACTGCACGCTCCTGTGGGTCTTACTGGGTTTCCAGTGTTTTTCTTATTTCTTTTTTCTTTTTTTTTCCTTTTTTAAAAAAAATATAATTTATTTTCAAATTGGTTTCCATACAACACCCAGTGCTCATCCCAAGTGCCCTCTTCCATGCCCATCACCCACTTTCCCCTCTCCCCCACCCCCCATCAACCTTCAGTTTGTTCTCAGTATTTAAGAGTCTCTTATGGTTCGCCTCCCTCCCTCTCTGTAACTTTTTTTCCCCTCCCCCTCCTCCATGGTCTTCTGTTAAGTTTCTCAAGATCCACATATGAGTGAAAACATATGATATCTGTCCTTCTCTGCCTGACTTATTTCACTCGGCATAATACCCTCCAGTTCCATCCACGTCGCTGCAAATGGCCAGATTTCATTCTTTCTCATTCCCGAGTAGTGTTCCATTGTATACATAAACCACATCTTCTTTATCCATTCATCAGTTGATGGACGTTTAGGCTCTTGCCGTACTTTCGCTATTGGTGAAAGTGCTGCTATAAACACTGGGGTTCAAGTGCCCCTCTGCATCAGCACTCCTGGATCCCTCGGGTCAATTCCTAGCAGTGCTATTGCTGGGTAGATCTATTTTGAATTTTTTGAGGAACCTCCACACTGTTTTCCAGAGCGGCTGCACCAGTTTGCATTCCCACCAACAGTGCAAGAGGGTTCCCGTTTCTCCACATCCTTGCCAGCACCTACAGTCTCCTGATTTGTTCATTTTAGCCACTCTGACCGGCATGAGGTGGTATTTCAGTGTGGCTTTGATTTGTATTTCCCCGATGAGGAGCGACGTTGAGCATCTTTTCATGTGTCGGTTGGCCACCTGGATGTCTTCTTTGGAGAAGTGTCTATTCATGTCTTCTGCCCATTTCTTCACTGGATTATTTGTTTTATGGGTGTGGAGTTTGGTGAGTTTTTTATAGATTTTGGATGCTAGCCCTTTATCCGATATGTCCTTTGCAAATATCTTTTCCCATCCCGTCAGTTGCCTTTTAGTTTTGTTGATTGTTTTCTTTGCAGTGCAAGTTTTTATTATAAACAACACGGTGATGAACATTCTTGGAGATAAATCTTTTTATACTTTTGTGATGATTTATTTGTTAGAATAAATTCTTAAAAGTGGAATTACTGGGTCAAAGAGGGAACTTGTATTTTAAAGGCTTTCAATCCTTGATGACAAATTTCTCTTCTGAAAAGTTTTACTCATATTCATTTCCACTAGCACGATATACTACTGGCCATTTCCTTGCACTCTCCCCAACTTAATTACTATTAAAATAATTTGAGGGTGCCTGGATGGCTAAGCTGGTTAAGCATCTGATTTAGTCTCAGGTCATGATCTCACGGTTCATGAGTTTGAGCCCCACGTCGGGCTCTGTGCTAACAGCTCAGAGCCTGGAACCTTCTTCAGATTCTGTGTCTCCCTCTCTCTCTGCCTTCCCCCGCTCATGCTTTCTCTCTCTCTCTATCAAAAATGAGTAAACGTTAAAAATTTTAAAAAATAAAATAATTTCAACCCATGTTAGAATAAAAATAGTACAGTTGTTGTTTTGAATTGGGTTTCTTTACTTCCAACTTTGAGTAATAATACTGGTATTTCAGGCTGTAAATTTCTTCTGACCACAGATCTTATCACATTCCCTAAATTTTCATGTGTGGTCTTCTCATTGTTAATTTCTAAGTGGTCTGCATTGATAGTTTTCCTATATTTCTTCAACATAAAGGTTAGTTTTCGTTGTTACCGTTGTTTTGTTTTGCAAATTCACCTTTATCTTTTTGGTTTATCCAAAAGCTCTTTCAGTTTAGTTCCACTGAGGCCTAGACGGTAGGTAGAGGTGATAACACATACTTCAGTTGTGCTTTTATAAAATTAGCAGGATCCTCTTGGTTCCTTTTAGTATAAATATCTTGTATTCTTTACTGTTTATTACTGTCGCTGGTGCTTCTCTTGCATTGCTGTTTGTATTTCCTTGACTTTCTTTGCTGATCTCTTAACTTTGAGCCCTGCTCCCATCGTCCTGGTTGAGATGTATCTCTTCCATGCTCATTTCTCGTTACTTGAAAGGACTTTGTCATACTTGTGCCATCTGATTTTCATGTTTTTGTGATTGCTTTAGAGTTTTCTCTTTGCATTTTGATATATACAGCGCCTTTGTATTATCTCAGAAAGGTCATTTGTTTTTTTGGAGTGCGTGAGCACCAAGGATGTCTTCCTGTCCTTTTCTCAGAAGGATAAGACACTTGGCATACTTTCCAACAAACCCTTGCCAGTGAGTTACCTTCTCAGGTCCCGGCTATTAACTGTGTTCTTGGTCCGTATGTTAGTAATTAATGGTTACGCTCTTTCCATTACCTTTTAAGAATGAGGCCAATCTTTGTGCTTGTTCTGTTGTTTAATCTCCTTTCTTTTATACTTTGTCCACACTGTTCTTGAAGCTTTAAATTCTATTCTGAGTTGATGGCTTTCAAAAACATTTTTTTCAACACAGGTATATAATATATATATATATATATATATATATATATATATATATATATATATATAGGATACATATGTATGTATATGGATATATACATGGATATGTATACATATCTATATCTGTATGTATATATATGTATAGGATACATATATGTATGCGTATTTTTTTTTTTTGCCTTTCTGGCAGGATCTTTTGTCACTTGAATTTGAATATAAACTTTTGTAGGTAATATTCTTTGTAAGTTTAAAAATTATTCACATATATCATATTTAATGGTGACCTGATTTTTTTCATTTGTAGATAATCTATTACCTTGTTGGTACATTGGCATGGTTTTTAAGAATACAGAAGAATAAGAATATATATATATATATATATATATATATATATATATATATATACACAACATATCTGAGCTTTTTAATAACTTTTTCCATGACATTTAATGATCTTTCTTGAGCTTAAGACTTGAGTCTCTCCTTTGCCCTGGGATGTGTTCAGCCTTTGAGTTTGTATGTTCTGTTTGCTTCCGGAATTCCTAATTTAGAGCTCTCAGACTTGCCTTCTCTTACATTTTAGTTCTCCTTGTCTTGTCCCTATTCACAATTCTAATTCATTGGTTTTGTTTTCTGAAAACTCCAGCCTGCCCCTTCGGCCTCCATCGTAGTCTTTAATCGAGATGGATGTTTTCTGTGTCTGAGATATTCGTTCCTATTCCAGACCATGGCTCCAGGTCTGTGAGCGACATGTTCTTTGAATTTTACCAAGGCCACAGATTGCAGGCACTCAAGTGTCCCTACAGTAGACCTGTGCCATGAATGGCTGCTCGGTGCCCCCGGCTGGAGCCTGGGACAGGTGGGTCTTCTCCGTGAGCCAGCAGCGAGCACACAGGTAACCGTGATGAGGGGAAGTGTGGAGGTGGAGGCGTGTCGGCGAGAGAACCCCGCACTTGATGGTGGGAAGTCCTGGAAAACTTCTCAGGAACTGTGTCTATGAGGTGGGTCTCGAGGGATGAGGAAGAACAACCGAGTGGAGGAAGTGTGTCCCGGGCAAAGGGGAATTACGCTGACGGGTGTGAAGGCGTGCGTGCACTGATGGGTTGTGTTTAGGAAATAGAACACAGCATGTTGAGGCTCAGCTGTAGAGTTTGCAGGAGGAGAGGAGGTCAAGCCAGGTGGGAAGAAAATAGGCCTTGTATACCACTTAGGGAGTGTGGACCTTACTTCGTGGGCAATGGAGAATGACTGAAACGCCCTAATCGGGGAAGAGGTATTAGCAGATCTGCATTCCAGAGAGACACATGCGGTAGTGGCACGTAGGCTGGGTTGAAATGGGGAGAGTGAGCCTGAGCACGGGAGTTTCCGAGACCGTTGCAGTGTTGGGTTGGAGCCACGGGTGCGTGGCCGGTGAGACCGGGGGACTGAGAAGGAAGCAGGGAGCATCGCATCCACATCTAGGCTGAGGGCTCTCTCTCACCTACTGCCCGTGGCCACCAAGAGGCTTCTATGGACTCGTGTGTCTCTATCTACATGGCCGGCTTCAACCCTTCTCCTGTTTAGCAGAAATAAGAAGTAGAATTTACGACTACTGTTAAAACTAATAATTTTTATTTCTTTTCCTTTTGTTTAATTTTGGGGGGGGGGGGGAAGGGGCAGAGAGAGAGAGAGAGAGTCTTAAGCAGGCTCCATATTGAGTGTGGAGCCTGACAGGGTTCTTGATCCCACAACCCTGAGATCGTGACCCGAGCCAAAGTCAAGACTCGGACGGTCAACCTGCTGAGCAACCCAGGTGCCTCAATAATTTTTACTTCTAAATTATACTGAGCAAAGATTGTATGGCTCATAAACAAGATCTTTCCACATGCAGATTTTGTCTTCATGTTATTACATGGTGAGTTCCACTGGGAAGCAGTCACCATATGAATATTAAATAACTATGGATCATTTTCAGCCAAAAGACACTTTTTGGGGGAGAACAACAGCTTAGACTTTAAAGGGTGTTACCTTTTGTACCTCACGTTGACCAGTTTGCTTCAAGTGCTGCAAATGTGCATCGACTTGATAGAGGGAAAGTGAAAGCCACGGTCTGCAGAGGAAGAGGCATCCGCACCTCCTTCCTTGTCTTATTTTGTGGCCCCTGCATCCTTCCCGCTGCTTAGATCAGAGTCCTGGGGTCATCCTAGACGGTTTGCCTCACAGCCGCCTCCAGTCCGTCGGCAGACCCCACAGGCTCTACCCTCAACGACATCCAGATTCTAGCTGCCTCTCCCCACGCTGGTCCAGCCGTCGGCACCTCCCACCGGGTTATGGTCGTAGCTTCCCAGATGTTCCCTCTGCCGCCCGGGCACTCACCAGCTTCAGCGGTGCCCGTCCTGTTTCAGTGAGAGACCGAAGCCCTTCAAGGTCGCCTGCGCTGCCCTCCCTCCCTCTGCCCCAGCCCCTCTGGCCCTGGCTGGCTGTGCCTGCTCTGGCTCAGGGCCCCTCGCACAGGCCATTGGCCCAGACGCCCCTCTTCTGGACGCCTTCATGGGTCTCTCTCCTCAGGGAGGTGCTCGCTGGGCACCTGGTCCTGACGGTGGTCTCTCCATAGCCAGAGCTTTCTATCACATTCCCTGTGTAACCGCTGTCACCCTCCCATCTTATCGACCTTAGCTATTGTTTTATCATGATCGATTTTTAATCATTGGAATGTAAGTTGCCTAAGGGCAGGGATCTTGCTCACCTTAAAAACTGCTGCACCTTGAGTCTGGTACATATCAGGGGCTCAGCAGGCGTTCCAGAAGGGTCAGAGGGTACCGGAGTTTGAAGAAAGGGTTTGTAGGTTGGAGGACCTTTTCCTAGTGTTTGCCTTGACCCAAAGCCATTGTATGACTCGAGCAAAAGGGTCAGATGGCACTGGAGAGGGGCCGATCCTGGGGACTGCTGGGCCAGTCCTGAGACTTGCAGCTGTGTGCCTTTTTGCAAATCCCTTCTCTCTGGTCCTTGTTTCGTCCATGTATGAAATGGGGTGAAGGAAACCGTGTGTGAGTGCCTGGCTCAGCTGACAGTTTTAGCTCCACGTGCGTGGAGCGATAATCAGTGTTTGCGAACAGAGATCGAGACATGGCCATATGGGACGTGACTGTAGTCTGTGTGGTGGTTGAGAAGAAGGCACTTCGTAGAAATTAGAGTTCGACATGGACTATCTTCTCCAACAAGAATATATTCTGATGTCTTTTAGAAACTGGTAAGTTGATGAGCTGCCTTTGGACGAAGCTGAGTGTCTGCTGTGAGACCTTCCTAATTTCTCCTGCAACCAGTGTGCATGGTGGTGAGTTGAGAGCCCTGAACCCCAGGCTGGCGCCCGGACCGGCCGTGGTATTTCAGCCACAGCCGCAGGGGGAGGCCGCACCTGTTTTAGGCTGCGAGGGCTCTGAACTGTTGCAAAGGCTCTGATGAAACCACATTTTTCTTACCCACAATCAGGAAACAGGAAGCTATCCGACACAGAACACCGCATCAATTATGATCAGATTGGGGAAATTCTCTTTGATAAGCATGTTCCGCCAACCTGTGCATCTAGCTTTGATGGCAATCAGCAGGAGAGGGGACCGTTTTATTCACCAGGCTGGCACTCTGCTCGAAGCCTCGGACCTCGTTTGTTTTCAGGGGCTCCAAAGGCTTCTCCCTGAGCCGCAGCCCTCTGGCTCCTCACGCGACATGTAAATTGTGGCTTCAGAAGGGAAATGGCTGTTTGGCTGCATACAGGCAACATACATATACTTTACAAAACTGAATTCTGTCACTTAGACTGCGCTTTAGTTTTGCTTTTGAAAAGGAATCCTGGTCAGATGCTTTGTGAGTGAAGACAAAACATGCTGAGAAGGGTGTGGATAGATGCCCAATTAAAGAAGGAGGAATCAGGCACTAAATAGTAGGGGAGAGACTTTATGAGTGGGCACGAGAGACCTGGGTTCGAATCCTGGCCTCACTGTGATCCCCAGTTCCCAGGCTTGCTGTGAGGGTCAATGAAACCCTGGATTGTGACCAGTAGATCACCGGACGCTGTTTTCGGTCCTGTCGCTACAATGTTCTTTGCAACTAAACACACCTCAACATGGTAACCTCTGGCTTTTTTCTTTCCTACATGAAACCATTTGGTAAGGAACCTTTGCAATGCAAACCCTTACTTTTTTCTTAAATTCTATGCAATGAAACAAACGTGGCTCGGTATCTGTTGTCCATGATAGAGTAGGTTATTGGAATAAAATAAAATGAAATGAAAGAGAGGTATGCTTATCACCTCCCCACTGGACTCCCAAGGCTAGCAATGCCTCTCAGGCACGTGGTTCCATGGTCCAAGTACACAAGTCAAAACATGTCCTCACCATCGTAAGAGATACATAGCGCACACCCCACAGCATCTTTGGACTCGTTCATTTTTGTGTACCATGAATGCACTACACGTGATTTCTACTTTACCTGAATCTTAATTTGCAAAAATTGTTTCTGTGATTACTGGTTTAAATCATGAAATAAACATCAATATTCCTGAAAAGCCCCTTTCAGAATAGGTACCTTTCACTTCTCCTACGTGGACCTTTTCCTGAAGACCTCTCACGTGCCTAGAATCTGGGGTTGCGTGTGTTGGAAAGGGGGTGAATATTTTGGCAACTCTGTAAAGAAAAACAGAAAATGAAGTCAGTTGATTTTATTCCCCCATTCCGATCCCAGAAAAGTACCTTCTCCAAACACTATCCATCAATTCCTCTGACACGTTGAGTTGAAGAACAGAAGGGAGTTGATGAGCCCAGCGGTTCACCTGGCTCATGTGCCAGCTTCCAGGCGCCTCTGTCGGGCAGGTAACTGGTGCTTAGGGATGGAGTCTTTCCCCCACTCACTCTCGTGCTCCTTCCACACGCTAAAACCACGGTAGCACAGGCTTAAGCCATTGGGAGCCTGTGGCTGGGAAAAAGAGGGTGCACAGGAGCTGCCAGAGGTCCAGCGAGGGCTGCAGGAGGCTGGCTGCCATAGAGACTGGCCAAGAGGGTGGCCCAGGGAGACTGCAGGAAGGACTCCCCACCATGTAAGGTATCAGCGACTGGGGGATTAGTGCCCATCTGACTTCCTCCTGTTATTGTCCAGCTTGTTTCATGGACAGAGAGGTTCGGTCGGCACTAAGCGGTCCCGTGGGCTGTGACGAGTGCTTTTCAGAGGCTGAAGAATAACGTACGAGGTGCTCGGTGTCTTTTCTTGAAGCGAGGGTTCAAGGCGATAGACCCGCTTCAGGCACACTTGCGCAGGCACCGGCATTTGAATCAAAGCCCCGTTTTGTTTATTTCTGGTGTTCCTGGACTAAGTCTCGTGAATTCTTGAAGACGATTTTCAGTTGCAGCCATGCTCCCAATAGGACAGAGCATGTGCCCCGTACGTTCTGTGGCAACCCAGCCCGAACCGGTCCTCTGTGACGTTCTGGGAGCCCAGACACCACTCTGTCTGTGCTGCGCCCCGGGGAGCACTGACGGGGTGGCCGTGCGGTGGGGGCTGCAGGCCCCGGGGGTGGCAGTGGGCAGCTCTGTGGTTCCAGGCACGTGGCTCCGTGTCGGGGCTGCGGGGGCCTCCCGATCCCTCGGTACCCCTGCCCTTATTCCTTCAGTGCTTCTGAAACATTTGTAAACAGCTCCCTCTGTCAAACCCCTCTCTGGGTCAGACATCTAGAGTGGCTTCTGAGGCCTTCTGAACTGAGACAAGCTATTTAATTAAATTCTATTCCCAAGTACCATCATATAATTTAGGGAATCCTACGGGCTTTGTGGCAAAATAGCACCATCAATTTCTGGCTCTGTGACTCAAGGAAAATGACTATGTCTGAGCCTGAGTTTTCTCCTCTGTAAAACGACATTATAAATATATACAGTATGTGTGTGCACGCGTATGTGTGTGCATATGTATACGTTGTGTGCACGTCTGTATATGTGCATGCGTGTGCATGTGTGTATGTGTGTAAATATGTGCATGTGTGCATGTCTGTGTGTGTACATGTGTTCATGTGTGTATGTGTGCGCGTCTGTGTGTGCATGTGTGTGCATGTGCACACGTGTGCGCGCGTGTGTGTGCATGTGTAGGGTTGCCGTGACTATTAAAGAAGAGCATGTGAATAAAGGCACTACTGTCACACACACACACAGCCCACATTCACACCCAATAAATGTTGGATCATTTCCCAGTGTCCTCTTTCCTTCCCCTGAATCGTCGGTCTCTCCCAACATGTGCAGCCCCCAGCAGGTGCATGACATCAGTCCCGGGAACTTTGGGCCACTGCATCATAACTCCTTAATCAAGGCATTTTATTTGTTTGGTTTCAGAAGAAAATTCTATGATTCTGAGTGAGTCATTTTCTTAGTGACCGTTCAGAAAATCATCCAGACTGGGTCTTGGTCCACGGACCACCTAAGAGACCATGTGAGTCGTGCCCTTAATGCTTCATGGGGAGAGTGTTGGGGCCAACAGGAGGGGGACAGGTATGAATTTGGAATCACTTATGACAGTGCTGGGCACATGGCACACATTCAGCGGTTTTGAGTTATTATCTACCCAGTTGACAGACAGGTGTGCACAGAAGCAAAACGGACAGGACAGTTCTGGAGAGAAAGGAAAACGGAATGCAAATGGGCATCGATGGCTATGTGACTGCCTTGATGCTTGCAGCACTCTGCAGTTTCTAAAGTGTTTGCCCTGCCCTCCCGTTTCATCTTGGTGACAACACTCAGAGGTAGGTGGGAAAAGAAACCTCTGTGTCCTGACTTTTATTTTTTGATGAAAAAAGAGAAGCCCAAACTGACCGAATATTTTCTGTGGACCCACGACCAGCGGTGATGCAGCTGACATGTACTGAGAACTGACCACATGCCAGGCACTCTTCAGTGGCTTATATGTGCCATTTTCTTCCATCGTCAGATCAACCTTCAGGGCTGTTATACTTGTGTTCCCGTTCTCCAAGGAGGAGACTGAGCTCTGGAGTGTGAGGAGCCTTCTCGAGGAGACACAGGCACACGTGGGGTCACCCAGGCAGCCTGAGAACAAAGTCTGGGCGCGGGACTTCAGTGTGATGCTGTCGGCTGTAGAGTGGAGTCACCACAGCAGGGCAGGGCTCCTAGAACAGGCTTCGCTATCCACAAGTCTGCAGGGTTCATAGTTCAGTCCCGTGGTCCAGGCAAGTAGAAGGATTTTCCATCACGTCATGTCTTATGGAGATTAGAGCTTCTCAACTCATGCAAAATCTACAAGAATAATTTCAACCAGCAATGAGCAACTAGGAATTAAAGCAGAAGGTGAAATTCTATTCACAACAGCAGCCACAGCAACCGATGATCAAACAACATCAAATACTTAAAACCTTTATGAAAATATTTTAAAAAATACATCAGAAGGCATGACATCAGATATGAAAAGAAAAAGCCAAGATCTATACCATATTCATGAATGAGGCAGCTTGGCATTGCAAAGAAGTCTGTTTTCCCCTGGAAGATTCACCAGTGCAATGCTCTTTCAATAAAAATTCTACCGTGACTGGGGCGCCTGGGTGGCGCAGTCGGTTGGGCGTCCGACTTCAGCCAGGTCACGATCTCGCGGTCCGTGAGTTCGAGCCCCGCGTCAGGCTCTGGGCTGATGGCTCGGAGCCTGGAGCCTGCTTCCGACTCTGTGTCTCCCTCTCTCTCTGCCCCTCCCCCGTTCATGCTATGTCTCTCTCTGTCCCAAAAATAAATAAAAAACATTGGAAAAAAAAAAATTAAAAAAAAAAATTCTACCGTGACTATTCTAAAAATCAAAGTATCTCTAAACGTATGGAATAACAAATATCCAGAATAAACAAGACACCTGGGGAAACAAAGTGGGGGTGAATCTGTCAGATACTGAGACCCACTAGAAAGAAGTAGTAAGGAAAACTGTATCTGGTGGAAGAACCGACCTATCAGCCAGAGAGGAAATGGATTTCAGAAACATGTTGCTGCCTGTTGGACGCCGTGGTGTGGCCGTGGTGGCACCGCATGTCAGTGGGGACAGAGAGCTTTCAGGTAACATGCTCGGTGTGTGGAGAGAAGGGCTGCTGCCTCAGACCACACGGAGGCCCTCCTGGAAGACCCACATGGGGCACACAGGACTGCAGAGGTCCTTGAGGACGTGGTGTCTTTATAATCTTGGGTGGGGAAGGATGCCCGAGCAGCACCTCACAAGCACAAATCGTAATGAAAATGGGTCGACTTTGGGGCGCCTGGGTGGCGCAGTCGGTTAAGCGGCCGACTTCAGCCAGGTCACGATCTCGCGTCTGTGAGTTCAAGCCCCGCGTCGGGCTCTGTGCTGACAGCTCGGAGCCTGGAGCCTGTTTCCAATTCTGTGTCTCCCTCTCTCTCTGCCCCTCCCCCGTTCATGCTCTGTGTCTCTCTGTCCCAAAAATAAATAAAAAAAAAAACATTGAAAAAAAAAAAAAATTTTAAAATAAAAAAAAAAAAAAGAAAATGGGTCGACTTGACCACTCACAACATTGCCCTTCTGTTCGTCATCAGATGCTGTGTGGCAAACAGATGTGCTTGATCATGTGGGAGGCATTCCCGACATTCGCCAACAAGGGATCACCATCCAGGATACGCAGTATGCTTCAAATTAAGAAAGAAAACAAGAGGAAACTAAAAAATGTGCAAAGAAAATGAATAGGCAATTCAGAAAAGGAGATACCTGGATGCCTCAAATAATGTGAAAAGACACTGAACACACGTGTCACCTGAGAACACACGTGTCACCTGAGAACACACGTGTCACCGGCGAAATGCTGAAGCTGCATTCTATACCCAGTGGACTTCCAAAATTCAAATCGTCTATAAATCCAATTTCTGGTAAAGGATGGATGGAAACAAATCTACAGGCACAGGTGTAGGGCTGGGACAGACCTGGAGGTGTCTAGAGAGGATTTATCTATCCGATGGCCAGGAATCCCACACTCAGCATGTGGGAGGTGTAAGACACTGTTCGGTGCAGCACCGGACAGGGTTCTCGGTACCTAAGCGATGCTGGTCCCCAAGGGTGCGTGACTCAGAGTGGTGGGTGAGTGCAGGAAACACCAGCATCCACAGGGACCGACCGAGAGCAGCCCGCAGCCACGTGGTCCATACACAAAGCATGGTTCTGTGAGCCGTGTGAGGAACAGTGAGGTCTCTAGCCCAAGGCTATATGGTCAGCGAAAATCCTGAGTAGGCAAACCATTATGTATATTCTTGGTGCGCACGTGCCCATTTAAAGACAGGAAGGTGGAGGGGGGCGGAGGCGGGGAAAGGATCGGTGGTGGACTTATGGACCGAGCTGGGAAAATAAAAAATAAACCCAAAGGCAGGGTGTTTGTGCCCGGTTTGTGAGCGCTGCCGCGCACGGGAATGGGAGAATTTCCGTAAAGTCCCTGGGGGAGAGAGTGGCACATGGTGAAATTAGGTAAGCGTGCCGTTCCAGGTGTGGAATGCGAGCCGGAGAGGCTGGCCCTGGACCGCATGCTGGGGTGTGAATCGGGTCTGGCAGAGAAAAAAATGCGTTGTTTTCCCACTTAAACCAGGTGTGTCAGGGAATAAGGCAGACGCCACACGAAGGGACCTGGTGGCGGAGGGAAGTGTGAGTCCTGGTGGCAGCTCGGAGGAGGCGGCGCGACGCCTGCCCCAGGCAGGACTTTGCCCAGCCGTGAGTGAGTGCACGGCGCCCAGGGGAAGGGGCAGCCACAGGGGCCAGGACGGCGGGGAGCGTGAAGCCATGGGACCACCCCTTGTGTTGTAGGGGAGCAGCGGCCTGGGGGGCGCGTGTTTGGGACTGATGGCCAGGCGGGGTCTGAGGGAGGAGGGGAGGGCTGCCTTTTCTTAGCCCGTCTTTCTTCCCGTAATCGGAAGTTCCGTTTCTGTAACCCAATGCTGAATGTCCGAATGAGAATTCAGGGTGCTCTACGGGAGAGAAACGTGTGTCAGAGCTGAGACGCAAATCTCACCTGTTTTAGGGGTTTTTCCCAAACAGGTTAAAATTGGTACTTTTAACGAAATCCTGTCGCATACCCTTCGGTTAGCTGTGGAGCCGCCCCGGGAGCGGCAGGGTGAGGCCCCGGCGGGTCCTGGGAGGCGGGGGCGCGGGGGGAGGTCCCACTGGTGGGGCACGTGGAGAGCCGACCGCTGAGTTCCACGACACGGGGCCACCTGGCCGCGACCTGGAGCTTTCCCCACAAGGTCAGGTGGCGGTTCTACCAGATATCGGCTGTCACCTCACACAAGGGACACCTGCTTTCAGAGGGAGTGAGAAGCAGCCTGTGTTTGGTGAAGGCCTTAGCCACAGAATGGACTCGTGTGGAATCCCAGCTTGGTTTCTATGGAACAAGTCAACTTCCCTCCCGATGGTAAGAACTGGTTATAGATGGTTTTCTTTGCAACCAGCCAAACTATTTCTTTGATTCCGCCCTCAGAGACCCCACTCCTGCAAAAAGCCTTGTCAATTCCACACTTCGTTAATGACTGCGGAGCCGTGAAAATGGGCAGAACGGGTGCGTTTCCACATGGTAAGTAAAACCACTTAAGTGCATGTGGAACCGGGGGCTTGCTTCCCTCAGGCCTCCGTTCCTGCAGGGGAGGGGCGCGCGCCCGCAGCCGGGGCCGCCGTGGCTCCTGCAACAGGTAACGCGGGTTCGGTCCGTCCAGCACGTGCGCGAGCGAATGGCCTGGAACATGCGTTGCTGGGAAACTCAGGGACACGCGCTCCGGGCAGCCTCTGCCCTCGTCTCCCCCACACTTAGATCTTCTGCCTTAAAGGAGAATGAGTGGTTTTCACCCAAAACATGTTGCCACTTGGTGTTAGAGAAAGGTGAGAGGGAACCATGGTTGGCAGGTGAACCAAAGAGGAAAGGGACAATTTCATGTTCCTCCTTGACACCAGCCTTGCCTGGCCGTTGGAGCGGCCACGGCAAAATCTTACCGGAGGAAACACTCACGGGTGCCGTTTCTGGGAGCACCTGCCGCGGTGGCCGCAGAGGGAGGGAGGACTCCCACCCACCCACCTCGGCCCAGGACAGGCTGCTCCTTGTCCACGGGCTGGGGCTTGCCCTGGGGTCCGACGGGGCCCCGTGAGACGTGTGCATCGCCCATCTCTGCTGGACTGAGAGACGTTGGAGCAGGCCGGACTGAGAGGCGCGGGCGGGGGCGTGGGTGCTGGGGTCTGGATGGCAAGAGCTTCTTGAAGAGAAGCTTCTGGAGAAGCCGGCAGGTAGGCAAGGACAGATGTCTGTTCTGGGGGAGTCACTAGGGCAGGGATCTGGTCATCTGGGCCCGGGGTGGGGAAGCCAGAGGCCTGGGAGACCCACTCTCACTCGGGGTGACACTGGGGTGGTTTGTGGGTCCCTGATATCCACGCTGGGGCTGTGGGGGTCCAAGAGCTGGGCAGCTGCAGGCAGCCACGGGGCCCCGAGACGAAGGGATTGAAGTCAGCTTTGCATGGAGGGACCGGGCGGTCCCGGGGGTGTCTCTCTTGGGGCTCCCGGGTCATGCTCGGAGGGAAGAAATAATTCTCACCGGGTCCTAACCCCACAGCTCCTCTGTGGACAGGATACCGTGGGAGACGGGCTTCCGGCTGAGGGGTTGCTCCCGAGAGGATGCTCGGCAGAGGACGGGGTCTCCAAGGGCGGGGGCTTCGGGAAGGGAGAGCGGGCTGGGGCAGAGCCACGGAGCACATCTGGGTGCTGCCCCCATTAGCTGAGCAACCCCAAGCCAGCCCCGTGAGCCGTGGACTAGCTTCTCTCTCTGTTGCTGGAAGGCTTTCGCGAAGAGCCAGTGAAACCCGATTTGCATGTGGAGGATGCGCTGTGAAATATGCAGCAGTGAGGTGGGTTCAGGGGCCTCTGCCCTGGGCCCTCCTGCCAAGAGCGGCTCAGCACTGCTGCCCTCGCAGAGCGTCCTGAATCCCATCATCTCCACGGGAACTGGATGAGCCGGAGACGCGCGACCTTGAGAAGCTGTCAGCCTCCGGGCAAGGCTGCACCTAAATCATCCAGGGAGAGCGCTCTGTGCTTGCAGGCTGCTTTGAAGTCGTCATACACATCGAGCACCGAGCACCGGCACCCCTGCCGGCCTTAACCCTTGCAGAGGGAGGGCCTGCGGGCTGGTGGGGAGAGGGGGGCGGATGCTCTGGTGCTGCGCCCTGGCGACCCTCTCATGCCAGGGGCCCCTACAGCTCGGGGGTTGGCGCCTGTTCAACACCCGCATATCTCTACAAAGGCACAGTTGTGTTCCTACACTGCCGGCTGGCAAAGTGATTTGTTGTGGGGTCTCTGGGCTCACTTCCTGATGCCTGGAAACGCCTGGTCTCCTGGGGAGGCCCTGCGGCCTGGCCGTGGCTTCATGCAGACTGTTGACGTAGCCCCCTTCCGGGTCCCCAAAGGTAGCCGGGTTGTTTCCTCAATTCCAAAAACCTGGGAAGGGCCGTTTTAGTGTGCTGCTTGTGCAAATATGTTCCACCGATCATCCGATCATCCGAATGACTTAACGTGAAAAGGGTCAGACTTCCCAGAGTAAATCGTGTTTTTAATGCGCTGTCTGAGTGATTTCATTAGGTTGCGATGTTAAAGAGAAGTGTGTACCGTGCATAACTTATACAAATGCATGCAAATGCCGTGCCTGCTGCTGTCTGCAAAGGCCCAGAATGAAATTCCTCCGAGAGCCCCGGGCCCCACCCCCGCGGGGACACTGATTATCACAAAGAGGGGCACACGCAGCGGGGACATGATTATTATGAAGGCAGAGAGGGAAGGGCGGCCAGAAAGCTCTCCCAGTTCCGGAGCGGGGGCTCCGCTGGGGCTGGGGTGGTGGGGGGGCGGTGCACAGCTTCAATCGCTGGCCCCGAGCTGGTTTGCAGCGGTCCTGGTGCCTGGAATACTAATCAGCTCTCAACTTTTGAACTCCTTTTGGTAGGAAAAGAAAAAAAACACACAAAAAGACGCCAATTCCATACCCAGTGGAGGGATGGCTTTCATTTCTTCCTGGGGAGGGAGGGGGAGGGCCGGGGAGCAGGGGGCTGCTGCGCGGGGCCACACCTCTCCTGTTTGCGGGTGACTGAGCCTCACAGACACGGCGATGGCCCAGCGTGGTCCCTGTCTGAGGAAAGCCACAACTTTTTATCTGATTTGTTAAGATCTTTAATAACCAGAATTCAGACAGCTGCAGCAGGGTATTTATTCAGGACTCGAGTTTTGGGGGTAGGCTCCCTTGCAGGACACAAGACCCCCATTTCTGCCCCCATATCACCCCTATCATGCGGTGATAGAGCAGGGGCAGGGGTGCAAGGTCGGAAGGAAGCTCAGAAGAGGCCCCCGTGCCAGCAGGAGGATGCCTGCCTGGGTTCCTGGGTCCCACATGTGCTCACCCAGGAGAAGGAGGGCAATAAAGATCCGGGAGGTGTCCTGGCACCCTTCACTGGCTGCCCGCGCACCAGGCCTCTGCTGGGGCTCACACCGGTCACCTTGCTGAATCCATAGCTACATTGGAGGTGGACCCTGGGACCTCACTCACTCGCTGGCTGTCTGCGGAGCAAGCCCGGAGCCGGGTGTGGGTGTCTCGCCCTGGGCGGCCCTGCCGGTCCCTCTTGTGGCTCTCTGCTCTGGCTCACGTCTCTGAAAGGTGCCTGCCGCCCACCCGGACCCACAGTTGCTGCTGGGTCGGGAATGCCCGCCTGGCTCGGATACACGATGGGGTCTCACACCTTCCTGGCCTGTGCATCTTGTTGCCAGGATCCCCTGTCCCTTCCTCGCCTGGCCATGATTCAACCTGAAGACCCAGAATGTTCCTCCAGAGCTCCCCGCGTGCCTAGGCTGGATGCAAAGCTCCCTTTTCCTTTGCGCTCACACTCCGGCCTCTCACCTGGCTGTGCCCAAATTTTCCACTGACTGTTGGCAGACCCTCCTTTTTTCTTTTTTTACCAGACTCCAGACAGGTTCTTCTGAGACTGACGAGGCCCCATCCTTGGGCACATTCTTAAGAGCCCAGTTCGGGCACGAGTCCTGTCAAGTGCATTTAGCCAGAACCCCCTCCCCGGATATCTGACCACATTCCCCACCCCTCCTCCACAGGTGAGCCAGCAAGACTCCCCCCACTCACTTAATTGTGCATCCCTGGCCCCACCCTGCTCCTTGTCTGTAAGTCGCCACCTTTCCTTACGGCATCTGGGGCTAAGCCACGTCTCTCCCCCACGGTTCAGCCCCACTGTGGTGGTCCTGTGCCCGTCACCGTGGTCCTGAGTAAAGTCTGCCTTATCTAAAGCATCTGGATAGTTTGGGAAGACGCAGTTCCTCAATCTCGTTTACACTCCAAATGGCTGGTGCGTGATCGTGGGGTGCGCAGTGAGCCCTGACGGGATGCCTACTGTGCTCTCGGTCCTCCATCGTGCTCTCGGGTCCTTCCTTCACCCTCCTCTGCATGGCGGCTTACTGCCCGCTTACTGCCCGAGGGAATCGGAGGTCAGCAGGGACGGCTCGTCTCTCACCCGGGGCTTGAACCCAGATCTCTTCCTTTCCTCCCGCCAACATTTGTTGAGCACCTACTGTGCGCCAGGCACTATGCTCGTTGCTGAGTGGACAGCAATGAGCCTGACAGGTGGCCGACAGAGGCCGCCTTTGTCGTAGGGGTTGGAAAAGTCTTCTCTGAACACGTAACTGTAAGTGAGTGCTGTTCCCTGAGTCGCACCGCCGAGCACAGAGCAGGGTGTGGGCTTGGCCGGGCCGTGGGAGTCGGGGAGGAGAGAGCCCTGAGCGGGCTCATCTTCGGATGGGAGGATTGCCACCACCACGACAGTCCTCTCCTCCCACTGGTGTCCACGCCTCGCCCTCAGGCCTGGGGCCCGCTGCCCAGCGGAGGGGACCAGGGCTCACGGGGCTCCACCCACCCGCCAGAGGCCCTGGAGGCCTCCACCTGCTGGGGGCAGGGGAGGGCACACAGGTGCTCCCAGGACACGGCCACTCAGGAAGGAGCAGAGACGGGCTGAGCGACGCGATGGCCTCTGCTTCCCAGAGGCGCCCCGAGGATGCTGGCCTTGGACGGCTGAGGCCCCAGCCAGGGCCTGATAATAACAGGTCACTCAGCTGGGGAACTACATGGAACAGATGATTCAGGCAGAGACTGTAGATGCCACGTTCCAGGAAGCCCAGTGGCAGTGAGGGGGTGAGCCCTGCAGCTCGCCCCAGGAGGCAGCTGGCGCCCGGCACGCTGAGCCCTCACGCTGCCGCAGACGATGCGGTGGGGAAATGTCGCTGGGCACCCGCTCTGCAGCCACGGTAACCTTGTGTGTGTTTCGAGCGTGAGGGCCCGGTGGGCACAACCAGAAACCGGGGCCCTTTGGAGGGGGTGGTTGTGGGGGTGTGAGCGTGGACCTGGTGGGCAGGGTGGGATCTGGGAGTGCAGGGCTGATCTCGGAGGGATGAGGAGAGGGGTGTGGCCAGAGCGGGCAGTGTCAGAGGGAGAGTCGTGGGGTAGGCGGGGGCCACTTGGTCCAGGAGGTACAGCGTGGAGGCCTCGGGACCACCCAGGCTGCGCGGGCGGCTGCTGCGCGGGGACACCAGGAAGAGGGGCTTCGGGTGATGCCAGTGGCTCCTGGCCCCTCGCCCTGTGTCCCGCAGGCCCCTTGAAGCGGACGGGGTGGGGACTTGTCCCTGCTCCTTGGATGAGCTGGAGGTGGGGGACACCGGCACTGTTCCCCTGCGCTGCAGCCGGGCCCTCGCCTCCCCCTGGATCAGGTTTCCCAGATCCAGAGGACGGTCTTCCGAGTGCGTACCCGTCCAGTGTCCTTTCTCAGAAACAGGGGGTGTCGCCGTGGGCACCATCAGCGATGGGTCACTCTGTGGGGTGTGGGGGAGGCTGCCGGCGGTTCGAATCTCTGTGGTGTTTGGGACCATCCGGCGAGGGCAGGGGGGGGGTGTTCCTGCAGGAGCCAAGAGAGTGAGAGCCCGCCTGACCCCTTCTTCCACCCGCTGGGAGCCGGGATTGACCGGCCCACGCCCTTCCGAAGCCGTGGGCTCACGCGTCACCCAGGGAGGCCCTGGCCGGGCCCCGCGGCCCAGTGTGTGCGTGAGAGACTCTGGCAGCCCCAGGCTGGCGAGGGGAGGCTTCGGGGCCCTGAGCCCCCGGAGATCAGAAGGTCAGCGCCCTGCGCCTCCCTTTCAGTCCTCGGGCCCGAGGAAGCGAGACACCCTGATGTGATGTTTGCGCTGTCCTCTGTGCACGGCAGGACGGAAGAATGGTGGTCACCTCTGTCCATCCTGCCTTCCTCTTCCACAAGTGCAGAAGCTGACGAAGCCAGTTCGCTTAAAGCCAAAGATGGCTGTCATCCTCCTGGCAACGCAGAGCCAGCGGACTGAAAGCCCCACGATCGTGGGCCCCAATTCTCTAAGGAAATCCTTCGCGTGTGTGTCCTACTGGCCGTGCTTCTCTGGAGACCCCGTTACCGCACTGCCCACACCCCGCAATTCTGCACCGGCGAGAAGTAGGAGACACCTGAGCTCTGCCCAGCGGCAGAGCACAGGGCGATGGCTCCTGGGCCTGGAGGGGGGGCTCTCGGCAGGGCTGGGGGTGACCCGGGACTGGAGGGGGGGTCTCGGCGGGGCTGGGGGTGACCCGGGACTGGAGGAGGGTCTCGGCGAGGCCAGGGGAGCCCCGGGCCTGGGAGGTTCTCGGTGGGGCTGGGGGTGACCCAGGACTGGAGGGGGTTCTTGGCGAGGCCAGGGGAGCCCTGGGCCTGGAAGGGGGTCTCGGTGAGGCCAGGGGAGGCCCTGGCCTGGAGGGGTTCTCAGTGGGGCTGGGGGAGGCCCTGGCCTGGAGGGGTTCTCAGTGGGGCTGGGGGTGACCCTGGCCTAGAGGGGTTCTCAGTGGGGCTGGGGGTGACCCGGGCCTGGAGGGGTTCTCAGTGGGGCTGGGGGTGACCCTGGCCTAGAGGGGTTCTCAGTGGGGCTGGGGGAGGCCCGGGCCTGGAGGGGTTCTCGGTGGGGCTGGGGTGACCCGGGACTGGAGGGGGGTCTCGGCAGGGCTGGGGGTGACCCGGGGCTAGAGGGGGGTCTCGGAGGGGCCGGCGAGCCCTGGGACTGGCAGGCCGCTCGCTCCCTTCCGACCTCAGTTTTCCCAAGGGACAAATGGAAGCAGTGACATAGGTGCAGACGGCTGCTTTAAAAGCCTTTAAAGTCTTCACATTTATTTTTGGTTGACCCAGACTCCATTGCGAGTGTCCTTGGTGAGGGATGGCCTCCTGTCACACGTGGTTTGAGGACAAAGGCCCCTGTCCAATGGCTGTGCCTCCGCAGGGTCCCCGGGGCCTCTGGGCAGGAAAGGAGAAAGGGGTGGAGAAGACCACACCCGAGGCCGGCCTGGAGGTTCAGGCCATCTCTCCTCACCTTCCTCGGCAGGAATTAGCCAGACAGCCGTCGCAGGCACAGTGGGGCCCGGAAGTACCCCCGACGGTCGTCTGGGGTAGAGCGCTCGCTGTTGGAAGGCAGCTGACTGGGTCGTCGGGAGGCTCAAAGGCCAGAGTGCATCTGAGCGGCACAAGGTCGCCACCATGGGGCGGGGTGGGATCCGCACGCTGTGCCCCTGCCCCCATCGCTGCTATGCGGATCTGGGGTTCAGTGCCAGAGCCCCCTCTGCAGCCGCCTGGGCTCAGGGCTCACCCTGAGGGTTCACACGCGGGCACGTACGGAGAAGACGATGCAGGTGCTCAGCCCACGGTCCTGCTCTTGCTGGTAAAGGGGGCACCAGTGCGGGAGCCTCCCCGGCCCCTCTGGCGGTCAGGGGCTCGTGGGCCCCCCTCGGAAGCCTCTGCTCCAGGACGAGCAAGTCTGTGTGCCCCTTTCCAGATCTCCAAGGTGGGGAGTTGACGGGCTGGCGTGCCACGCAGAGGAGCACGTGGTGTTCACCCCCCTCCCCACAGCGGGCGGACCCCAGCTGGAACTGGGGCGGGAGCCGCGTAACCGGCCGCAGACCCGCGGTCCTAGATGCTGTGCGTTCTGGAGGCGCAGAGCGGAGCCCGCTTACGGGGTGGCCCTTCCTCCCCAGACACGAGCGGGCCGGTGGGGCTACCGGGGGTATGTTTCTCCCCCCGCCACTGCCGGGACCACCAGATCCCCACTGGTCCACAAGGAGGAACCGATAAGGATGCTCTGGGGACAGTGCGGGAGACCGGCGAGGCCCTTCCGTCTGGGTCCGCCGCAGGAAGGCCAGCTGAGGTGCGGGCTCATCGGCTACTGATGCCCAGACCCGCCAGACCCAGCGTTTGAGTTTGAGCTGGAGGAGGTGCCCCCGTTTGCAGTTTTGCAAACCAGGAGCCTGTGAGGTGTGTTAACAGGAGAGGGATGTCTGGGCAGGGGCCCGTGCGCAGCCCGTGGAGGGACCCGGGCCTGAAACCTGAGGCAGCTCGGCCGCTCGCAGCACGGCTTTCCTGCTCTTCCCACGCTGTGTCCTGGGCCCGAACCCGGATGTCCACGGCGTCCGGGGCTGGATGGGGGCTTTTTAAAGCCAGGCTCGTGGAGACATGAGCTACGGGCTGTAGCGTGAATTCCGAGAAACACACGCGGATGTGTCCCACCACCACCGCCAGGATGGAGAACATCCCCATCCCGGGACCTTCCTATCAGTCCCCCCGGCGACCCCCTGGGCAGCTGCGGATCCCTTGTCTCTCCCTACGGTTGTGCCTTTTCCAGAATGTTCTGGCAGTGGGTCATGCGGCGTGCGCTCTTTCCATCTGACTCTGATGTAGCATGCTGAGCGTGTCGGTGTTGTGTTCCTTGTCACTGGGAATGGACAGACACCCTGTGACACTCAAGTGTCTTCCTTCACGCCCTGCCCGGCCGGAAGGATGCAGACAGGGCTGGCGGCCTGGCCCACACCGCCTCTTCCTGTGCGAGCCTGGGCAAGCTACTGGACTTCTCTGTGCCCAGCTGCCTCACCTGCAAAATGCAGGAAGGAGCCTGACAATGTGGAGCCCGGGGGCTGGTGGCATCCATGGCGCACTGAGTGTGTCCCCGATGGCACAGGGCTCCCCCGCTCCGCTCTGTGCCTCTCTCGCGGGAACAGAGCTCTGCACGGTACCGTGTGGGGCCACGGGAAGCGTGTGTGGCTCTGATATTGTGCAGAAAACATGTGTTTTAATAATCTTGCTTTCTCTTCTGCTTCTCACCCGCCCTATCCACCCCTCGGTGGTTTCCTGCAATGGCCGTTTGGAATCTCTCCACTCTTCTTTAAAACATGACATCGCTCTCCTCAGTGGCACCTCACTGGCAGGGCCAGCTCTCCCTGGACCCCCGGAGGGGGGGCCCATCACCGTCCCGCCCAGGGCTGCATCTCCCACTGCGCTGACCGCGGGTGGCCTGGTCCTGAGTCCTGGCCACCTGTGCCCGCGTGTGCCAGGGCTGGAGGGTGACTCCAGATGTCGGTCCCCCACTCATGGCGAGGAGCCAAGCTGATGGTCTCAGGATGTGGCGACTGAGCCTCAGAAGCGAGTGGAGGGAGTGGGCCGCAAGGCAGCCCTTCTCCAGCCCACACCCGTGTCCTTGCCGCATGGGTGTTTGCTCGGCTCAGCCTCTCGTGTCCCTCCCAGATGCACGGTGATCTGTCGGCATAGCCATCGTGACTTCTGTGTGGCCTTCGCTCGGGGGCAGGTATAACTCGGCTGGAGGAAAGGCTGGGATGCAGAAGATACACACACACACACACACACACACACACACACACACACACACACACGGTTACCTCTTCCAGGGATTCTGATCTGCGACAACAAATCCCCGAATGGCCTGAGGCTGAAATTTGCAGAGAGAACACGAAACACCCAGGAGGTCCCCTCCCAGGGACAGGAGTGGGGCAGCAGGAAGGTCGTGGTGGACAGATGGGACAGAGGTGGGTACTGCTTTGACCTCTCGACTGAGCCTCACCAGAATGTCCACTGCAGTGCTAGGGAAGCTGCCCTCCTCCAGCACAGGCCACTAACACCGTCCCAGAGCTTTCCCCGAAATTCGCCCCAGAATCCCAAAGGCCCACCCCCCAGACGAGGGGAGGAAAGTGTCCCCGGGGCCTGTCTGGCCACTGCCGGGCCCCAGGCCTGCTTGCTGGACTGCAGCCTCCGGAGGAGCTGGGCGAGGCCCTCTCTGGGCTCACGGTGGACCTGTCACAGAGCCTTCAGTTTCTGTCCTGTCCTTCCTGGCAGCCGCTCCTGGAGATGCTCTGCAGAGCCGCATGCGCTGGGCTGGTAGCGGGGCCCCAGGTCCTTCGCCACTCAGACTGGCAGCTTCCCGCCAGGAGCAGGGGCGTTGGGAGACGGGAAGGAGGCCAGTGTCTCCAGGGCGCCGGTCAGAGAGGGAGGCCGGGACTGGGTGACCTCAGGCGTCTGGAGACTCAGATCTCATTGTAAACTCAATAAGAAAATGTATCAGGGCTCCAGGAGGGAGGGTATGACCTGAGGTATGATTCAAATGACCTGGTGACTCTGCGTAAACGAGACTGGTCGGGGAGTGAGGAGGAGGCTGGGGGGACCTCTGCTCGTCACTGGGGGCCCGTGCGTGGCGGGACCAGAGATGGGGGTCCTCATGGGGATGCCACAGCGTGGCCGGAGGGTGAACCCCCACGAAACGAAGTCCTTTCACTTAAAAAAAAAAGTTCGTTTTTCGATGCCCGTGAAGTATCTCAGTGGAGAGGTGGAGGCCGGGGCATGAACATCTCAGCAGTGGAGGCTGGCGGCCGGAGCGGGTGTCAGCACGTGGGTGGTGTCGTCACGGAGGGGACAGCACGGCCGGCGAGGGAGGCTGGGTGAGGCGTGTGGGGCCTGGCTGGGGACGAGGCTCACCAGAGATGAAGCAGGGCTCCTGGTGACACAGGACTGGAGCTGGTCACACGGGGACCTGGGGCCGGATGTTTGAACCCAGGACAGGAGGGCCGCAGGCAGCACAGGGAGCTGTGCTCCACGTGGGACGCTCCACGGCTGCCACTCTGCGGACTGGCGGCCGGCCCTGGTCTCCAGAGGGGGCCTCCGGCTGGACCTGTGGTCCCGTGTCCCCCCCGGTCAGCATGGGGGACAGGAGCTTTCGTGAACAGGTGCTGTGGGCATTGGGGGCTCTCCAAGGGGCACTGACTCCCCTTCTCGGCTGCTGACAGGTGCAGACGTTTGCGCGTTGCCTGTGCTCCCCGTTCTCTCAGCGGGAAAGACTTACCTTATCATCTTGGGAACACGTCAGAGCCAGCCAGCCAGGAGCGAGGCTGTGGGACACGTGGGCCCAGGAAAACCACGCTGTGCCACGGCCTCGGTCTCCAATCTTAATTTAACTTCCTGATTACCCGAATCACACACCCTCATCGGAGCACTTAAATATTGAATGTTGGAGAAAAATATACAAAGGCATGTAAAAATAATCATGCTTCACCATCTACACAGAGAGAAGCACTATCTCCTGTAGCTTACTCAGGTTTTTTTCTCCTACGGGCATTTTTTTTTTTACATGAAATGGCAGATACAGGGGCGCCTGGGTGGCGCCGTCGGTTGAGCGTCCGACTTCAGCCAGGTCACGATCTCGCGGTCCGTGAGTTCGAGCCCCGCGTCGGGCTCTGGGCTGATGGCTCGGAGCCTGGAGCCTGTTTCCACTTCTGTGTCTCCCTCTCTCTCTGCCCCTCCCCCGTTCATGCTCTGTCTCTCTCTGTCCCAAAAATAAATAAAAAACGTTGAAAAAAAAAAGAAATGGCAGATACAGTTTCATGTACCACTTTCTTTGATCACATTTTATCATAAGCATTTTCCCCAAGAAATTAAACACTTTAAAAAATGTTTATTCATTTTTTTTTGAGAGAGAGAGAGAGAGAGAGAGAGAGAGAGAGAGAGAGAGAGAGGCAGAAGGAAAGGGAGAGAGAGACGAAATCCCAAGCAGGCTCCTCACTGTCAGCACAGAGCCCGACGCGGGACTCCAGCTCAAGAACCGTGAGATCATGACCTGAGCCAAAATCAAGAGTCAGAAGCTTTAACCAACTGAACCCCCCAGGTGCCCCCCAAAGTGACATTTTTAATGGTGGTATAATATTCAATCAAGTTATAGCCAAACAACAATTGACTGCGATAATCCCCTGATTTTGGACATCATCTTTGCCTCCAGAGAAAGAGTCCTTATTTGCAGTTTGGGGACACAAACAACGGCTCCTCCTCTCAGCCCCCAGGACCCCGACTTCTCCTCCCCGACTCCCTTCCTGAGAATCGTTCTCCCAGAGGAGAGGGCTGTAAACAGGGTAAGAGCCCGGACTGGAGATGACGTTTGACTGGATTTTCTATCATCTGCCATTGACCGCAGAGCTTTTTAGGACCCGAGGGTCCGGGCAGGGGACAGTCAGGAGAGCAGGTCTGGAAGAAAGTGGGTAGAAGATAAAGTGGCTTTCTGTTTGCGTCGGAGAACCCATCTGCTCCAGTGAGATGGTCCCGCCAGACAGCTTTGTGCTGCAACCTCTGTGTGCACTTTGTGTTCTCACCTTTGATCAAAGGACATGAATGTTTTAAAATCTCTTGATGAGCCCAACAGCGTTGCTTTTCAGAAGGCTGTAAAAATCATGGATCTTCCAGAACTTTCTAAAAGAGACTCGGGTAAAATTTGTTTCCATGCATACTCCCCAACATCGGGATCATCAGAGAGTCGGGAAGCTTGGAAGGCGGAACCATTCTCCGCAGGCAACGGGGGGCACAAAACAAAACTCACCCGCTTGGAGACACGTGTGCACAGGGGCCCTGGAACAAAGAAGAGCCTTGTGTAACCTGGGGTCTCTAGAAGCATGGAGTCTGACCTGAGATTGTGGGATGAGCAGAAGCTTCGCGGGGCGGAGGGGACCACGCGGACAGATGTGAGGAGGCAAGATCTGGATTTCCAGAAGATACCTCTGGTTTTGGGGAAGCCTTGGCTTTCCTTTGGGTAAGGCTAGCGTCTTGGGATCTAGTGGACCTGAGGCAAGTCTGTTGGACTGTGCTACGCACGGGAGTCCCCCAGCTTGAGCACACGGTGACTGCGCGGCTCGCCAAAACCTCAGAGTGCTCTCCAGCATCTCCCACACGTGCACAGTCACAGAGCTTACGGCCTGCTCTGTCCACCGTCCGTGTGGGAGGACTTCATCTGTAGTTGTAGGTGAGGAAGCTGAGAGCCAGAGGACGTCAGGCCAGACAGAAGCAGGGCTGAAACCCTGACCCTCTGCCCCCCTCTCTTTTTTAAAAAAATTTTTTTAAATTTATTTTTGAGAGGGACAGACAGAGGGCAAATGGGGGAGGGGCAGAGAGAGAGGGAGACACGGAATCCGAAGCAGCTCCAGGCTCCGAGCTGTCAGCACAGAGCCTGACGCGGGGCTTGAACTCACGGACCTCGAGATTATGACCTGAGCTGAAGTCAGACGCTTAACCCACTGAGCCACCCAGGGTGCCCCTTTTTAAGTGTTTTTAATGGTTTTTATTTATTTTTGAGAGAGAGAGAGTTCCTCTCTTCTTACACTGAGCCATGGTCTCCTGGTCACAGTCAGGGCCTATAGTGGACCACATGTGTCAGGCCTCCCGAATTTTTTGGCAGTTTGCTCCTAAACAGTGAGGGAAACACAGAAATTGCTCCCCGTGTGGAAGATGAAGGCGTCCGGAGCTTACTGATGCCCGCGTGGCGGAAATGGAACGTGCCAACAGGTAGATACAGCGGTTTCAGCAACAGCACGGATTAGAAATTTAAATAATCGAGATCGGCTTTTTCACGTGCAGGTGGGAAGTGCTGAGGGTGTCCGTGCACAGGAAGCACAGCGGCTTCCTAAGCCCCGTGGCCTTCTGTTGTGGCGGCCGTGCCCCGGGGCCATGGACGGGGCGCTACAGACGCACCGAGAGCCAGTGTCTGAGCCTCAGAGTCCGTGCCCGCCACCCCCTGTTCTCGGTCGTCACCTGGCGGCCTGCCCTAAAATGCCGATGCTGCAGGGTGAAATGGTCACCAAGTTCTCTGGAACGTCCGAGAGGACAATCTCGAGGAGTCATCCTGTGACTGGAAGCCCAGGTGGAGCTTCATCCGGTCCAGTGGCCCGTGTCTGGGGCTCGTGTCCTAGGAGGGAACGGGGGTGGGGTAGGGCTGTGATTGCTGCCCATTTGGCCGGTGTGGGGACGTGGGGGCGTGCCGCTGAGACCACCCCTGGGTTCTGGGGGACACGCTAGCGTGTGGGGGGAGGAAGAGGGTCTGGTGGGAGGCAACGAGCCCCCACTGAGCGTCGTCCGCTCTGAGCCAGGCATGGCCTCGATGCTTTCGGTCGCTATTTCGCTGAATTTATCCTAACTCCGGAGGGTGTGAACGTGCCGTGACCCGGGCCGGTGACCCGGGGCCGGGAGGGCTGACTTGCTCGGGCTGCACACGCGTCCAGCTGCGAGCGAGCCACCAACCCGGGCACTTCCTTTTCCTCACCGGCCTGGCTGCACTCCCAGGCCTCCATCTACGGCCAGTCCACGCCTCATCGTCCTTGGAGGCAGCACGTGGCTGCAGGGTCTTGTCCCTTCAGACCCTCCTGTCGGGCGAGATTTTCCTCTTGGAGCTCAGTTACCTCCTTCTTTTTTGGCAAAACCTCCCGTTTGCAAATACCCATTCCTGCACCTGTTTTATTATTTTATTTTATTTTATTTTATTTTATTTTATTTTATTTTATTTTATTTTATTTTATTTATTTATTTTTAATGTTTATTTAGTTTTGAAAGAGAGAAAGAGATAAGAGTGTGAACGGGGGAGGGGCAGAGAGAGCAAAAGACGCAGAATCCGAAGCAGCTCCAGGCTCCGAGCTGTCAGCACAGAGCCCGACGTGGGGCTTGAACCCACAAACCGTGAAATCGTGACCTGAGCCGAAGTCGGGGACTTGACTGACTGAGCCACCTAGGCGCCCCGTGCACTTATTTTAAATGACCTGCTTCCTAACATTCCTTATGTTCTAAAGGTTCCTTCTGTCTGTTGTCTACAACACGGCTTCAGTTCACATTTATTGCTACATCCTGTTATGTGTGAGGTGCTGGGAACGCAGTGAGGAAGCCCAGTTGCAGCCTTTGGGGCCATTCGGCGGGGAGGGCCACGCCTCGCGGAGGTCGGGGGAACACGGACAGCGGGGAGATCGCCCTTTACGTAGAGGAGACATGGGGTCCTGAAACCCACGTCCATCCGCCCTGTTCTGTGTCACCAGAGCGTGTGACCGGGTGTGGAGAGAAGCCAGAAAGAGAAAAGCCTCGAATGCAGGCCACTCGGCAGGCCACGGGGAGCCATGGAGACTTGCTTGAGAAAGTGGCTGGGCCTGTATTGGTCCACACACTGTGACGGTGAGCAGAGGCACGCCCGGCCTCGACCGTGCCCAGTGGCTGCTGGAAGGAAGCAACATTGTTCCGGACCCGAGCACAAGCCTTCAGGGTCTTGCGGTTCTGCTTGCAGGGCGGCTACGACACAAAGTCCCAGGACCGGTGGCTTAGGACAACAGGCATTTATTCTCTCACTCTTCTGGAGGCCAGAAGTCCAAGGTCAAGGTGCCGGCAGGGCCGTGCTCCCTCACCCTGGGGGAAAGCGCCTCCCTGCCTCTTCCAGCTGCCGGTGGCCCCGGGGCCGTCCCGGGCTGGTGGCAGCGTCACTGCGTCTCTGCCTGTGTCCTCCCACGGCCGTCTCCCCGACGTGTCTGTGTCTTCACGCGGCATTCTCCCTCCTGTGGAGACCGCAGTCACGGCGGATGGGGGCCACCTTGATGACCTCCCCTGAATATGAGCCCCTGCAAAGACCTTATTTCCCTGGAAGGTGACATTCCCAGGCCTTGGGGGTTGGGACTTTGACACCTACTCTGGGGGGAGGGACAGGATTCAACCCATAACGGCTATCCTCCTGGTTTGCCGAGCCGCCCGCTGACCACAGACCTGCCGGCCGAGCCCCGGTGAGCTGATGTAGTGGTGGGGATGCTCGTTGGGCAGCGTCACTATGACCGTGGCCAGCTGATGCACACGTGTCAGGGGCATCCCACTCAGGTCGGTGCTGTCCCTCTACCCTGTGTCCTTGCCAAGACTGGAAGATCCTCCTCTGTCCCCATGTTCATCCAGCGTCCCCTGCCCTGCCCTTCTCCTACCCAATCCTCCCCTCACGGAAGTCCTGTGAATGTTCCAGACCATGGGCCCTGCCCCACCGGGGCCCTGCAGCACTGCCTGCCTCTCCCTCCCGGTGAGGTTTCTGACCTGGGTGCCGGACTATCCCTGACTCCCCCTCATTCTCACGTGGTTGTGCGAGTGGCCTGGCCACAGAGGGGCAGCGGTTCAGCCTTAGGGAGGGGCAGCCGTGCGGCGGGTAGGAGGGGGGCCCGAACCAGGACCTGGGACCTCTCTGTGAAGCCTGTGGTTTTCAGGGCCCAGGCTGAGGGCCACCCTTCCTCCCAGCTCCCCTCTGTCCTTCGTCTGCTCCTTCCCCGGCCACCTCCTGGGCCATCCACCCTTGTCCCCCCTGCCCCGGATGACTCTCTACCTCGACTGCCTGGATCCCCACTCAGTCCTCCTGGGGTACATCCCAGGATCTCTGCTGCAAGGCAGGGACGCGGTACGGCAGAGAGCTCGGCTCCTGCGGCCTGGGGGAGACAGGACCTCTGTTCCGTCAACTGTGGGGGGTCAGGGAAGGCAGGGAGTGGAGGAAAGACATACACAGGACTGCATCTGAAAATGACTCTTGGTAACTTAGTGGGTCAGCAAAAGCTGAGAACAGTCAGGACGCTGCTCTCTATTGACCTGAGAGTCTGAGGGGTCCCCAAGTGAGCCGGCCGTTGTCAAGGGGTCTGAGAACCCCTTCAGTGACCTGACGCACCCCATCCCCATAGCAGACCTGTTAGGTCATTACAGGTTTAAGATGAAAAAATGTCATTAGGAAAGAGGGTCAAGCATTCCCAGTGAGTTAACGTCACTCCTAGTAGAACAGGGGCCAGCTCATGGGGTATGATTTTAGCGGAGAAACCTGCCCCTTTAGAACATTCTTCCACCGTAGATAATGATGGCAACTTGCCCTCATAGAAATAAAGTCAGGATTAGTAAAGGCTTGGCTCTTTAAAATGCAGGTCCCCTGCGGGCATCACACAGCGGTTAGCAGCCTTTTAGGCTGCCCTGTGACAGGACGCCCTGGGGGCAGGCAGGGTGGGGGAGGGGAGTGGGGCACGGTCCCCATCCACAGCTACACGGATTTCAGAATTCTGTGCAGAAAGTCCTCCAAATCCCCCTCCAAACAACAGGAGGCTGGCTATTGTGTCGCAGAAATCCTGAAATAATGAACTCCTTTAGCCAGGAGCCCCTGAGCACCTGCTGGCCTTCAGCCTTGTGCCGACCTGACCTGTGAGCAGAGTGAGGAGGCCCCCACAGGTAGATCAGCAAGGCCCACACCACACAGGCAGCCAGGCAGCTGGGGCCACTGGGCCCTCTTCACACTCGGTGGGGAGGGGGCCAGCATCCCGAAAAATCTCCAAGGGGAGAGGGCAGGCCTGTGCCTAACGCTGAGGAATGAACGGAATTTACTAGAAAGGGGGAAGGGCCCAGGCATCAGGAGTGGCCTGGGAAAATGTGCAGAGCCCTGACATGTAGATACAGTCAGAAAATCTTCAGGAGGCTTTTCTGTGGCAGGAGCAAGCTTTGCAAGGGGGGTGCAGTGACTAGCACTGGGCAGGGTCAGGCCCCAGACATTCCCATGTGCGGTAGACAAAGATTATGAGGACTCCCCCCCCCCCAGAGACTGGACTCAGAGGAGACACCAGGTGTCTTGGGAATCTCAGACTTGCCGGTCAGCACCTGTTCTGAGAAGGAGACACCCCACTGGCTGGGTCACCTTCTGCATGATGACAGAGACTTCAGGGAGAGTCTGGAGGACTCTGATAGGGGTGTGGAAGTGTTACAGGAGAGCACAGGGGTGCTGGGGAGAGTCTGGGGGACCCTGGTAGGGGTGGAGGTTACAGGAGAGTGCAGGGGTGCTGGGGAGAGTCTGAGGGACTGTGGTAGGGGTGTAAGATGTTACAGGAGAGCACAGAGGTGCTGGGGAGAGTCTGGGGACCCTGGTAGGGGTGTGGAGGTGTTACAGGAGAGTGCAGGGGTGCTGGGGAGAGTCTGAAGGACTCCAGTAGGGGTGTAAGGTGTTACAGGAGAGCGCACAGGTGCTGGGGAGAGTCTGGGGACCCTGGTAGGGGTGTGGAGGTGTTACAGGAGAGCGCAGGAGTGCTGAGTAGAGACTGGGGGACCCTGGTAGGGGTGTGGAGGTGTTACTGGAGAGCGCAGGGTTGCTGGGGAGATTCTGGGGACCACTAGTAGGGGTGTGGAGGTGTTACTGGAGAGCGCAGGGTTGCTGGGGAGAGCCTGGGGGACCGTGGTAGGGGTGTGGAGGTGTTACAGGAGAGCACAGAGGTGCTGGGGAGAGTCTGGGGACCCTGGTAGGGGTGTGGAGGTGTTACAGGAGAGCGCAGGAGTGCTGAGTAGAGACTGGGGGACCCTGGTAGGGGTGTGGAGGTGTTACAGGAGAGCGCAGGAGTGCTGAGTAGAGACTGGGGGACCCTGGTAGGGGTGTGGAGGTGTTACTGGAGAGCGCAGGGTTGCTGGGGAGATTCTGGGGACCACTAGTAGGGGTGTGGAGGTGTTACAGGAGAGTGCAGGGGTGCTGGGGAGAGTCTGAAGGACTCCAGTAGGGGTGTAAGGTGTTACAGGAGAGCACAGAGGTGCTGGGGAGAGTCTGGGGACCCTGGTAGGGGTGTGGAGGTGTTACAGGAGAGCGCAGGAGTGCTGAGTAGAGACTGGGGGACCCTGGTAGGGGTGTGGAGATGTTACAGGAGAGCACAGGGGTGCTGGGGAGATTCTGGGGACCACTAGTAGGGATGTGGAGGTGTTACTGGAGAGCGCAGGGTTGCTGGGGAGAGCCTGGGGGACCGTGGTAGGGGTGTGGAGGTATTGCAGGAGAGTGCAGGGGTGCTGGGGAGAGCCTGGTAGGGGTGTGGAGATATTACAGGAGAGCACAGGGGTGCTGGGGAGAGCCTCGGGTACCCTGGTAGGGGTGTAAAGGTGTTACAGGAGAGCACGGGGGTGCTGGGGAGAGTCTGGGGACCTCTGGCAGGGCTGTGGCAGTGTTACAGGAGAGCACAGGGGTGCTGAGGAGAGCCTGGGGTACCCTGGTAGGGGTGTGAGGTGTTACAGGAGAGCGCAGGGGTGCTGGGGAGACCCTGGGGGACCCTGGTAGGGGTGTGGAGGTGTTACAGGAGAGTGCAGGGGTGCTGGGGAGATTCTGGGGACCTCTAGTAGGGGTGTGGAGGTGTTACTGGAGAGCGCAGGGTTGCTGGGGAGAGCCTGGGGGACCGTGGTAGGGGTGTGGAGGTATTGCAGGAGAGTGCAGGGGTGCTGGGGAGAGCCTGGTAGGGGTGTGGAGATATTACAGGAGAGCACAGGGGTGCTGGGGAGAGCCTCGGGTACCCTGGTAGGGGTGTGGAGGTGTTACAGGAGAGCACAGGGGTGCTGGGGAGAGTCTGGGGACCTCTGCTAGGGCTGTGGCAGTGTTACAGGAGAGCACAGGGGTGCTGAGGAGAGCCTGGGGTACCCTGGTAGGGGTGTGAGGTGTTACAGGAGAGCGCAGGGGTGCTGGGGAGAGCCTGGGGGACCCTGGTAGGGGTGTGAGGTGTTACAGGAGAGCGCAGGAGTGCTGGGGAGAGCCTGGGGGACCCTGGTAGGGGTGTGGAGGTGTTACAGGAGAGCGCAGGGGTGCTGGGGAGAGCCTGGGGGACCCTGGTAGGGGTGTGGAGGTGTTACAGGAGAGCACAGGGGTGCTGGGGAGAGTCTGGGGGACCCTGGTAGGGGTGGAGGTTACAGGAGAGTGCAGGGGTGCTGGGGAGAGTCTGAGGGACTGTGGTAGGGGTGTAAGATGTTACAGGAGAGCACAGAGGTGCTGGGGAGAGTCTGGGGACCCTGGTAGGGGTGTGGAGGTGTTACAGGAGAGCGCAGGAGTGCTGAGTAGAGTCTGGGGGACCCTGGTAGGGGTGTGGAGGTGTCAGAGGAACTTAGCAGGTCTCAGGTTGCTGGCTCAGGGTCACCTGCAGGTGTGCCCCCTCCTGTGACAGGAGAGGCCAGCCAAGGGGCTCCTTGCCTTCCAGCTCTGATAGGCAAGACCGCTAGTCCCACTTTACTTAAGGTGCCCTGTGGGACACTGAGAAGTGTTGGCACAGCATCTCTAGCAGGGGAGTAGGAGGAACACTCGTGTCAGGGATTATTGACAAGGACCTGAGTTCTCAGGAGGCCGGGAGGCATGGGAGCAGGTGTGCACACACGGGCCTGTGAGGACCTTGCAGGACGGGGTCCCTGCACTCGCCTCCGCGGTCGGCCAGGGGCCTGCAGTCGCAGGTAGGAGGGGAGCTGCTGGGGGCACTGGCACCGGGTCTAATCTTAGTGCCTGGGACGGGTTCCCTCCCCGTGACCAGGGAGCGCCCCTCACCACTGTGCAGGCAGGGGGAGGGCAGGGCTGCGGGGTGGGTACAGACGCTGTGTTCAGGCCAGAGCCCCGATGCTCTGGGGGGCGTGGGCCACGTGTGAGTGTGTGGTGACACGGGGCCTGCTTTCCTGGGACAGTCCTGACTTACGTCTGCTGTTCCAGAACCACCCGTCCTGTTCACTCTCAAGCATCCCAGTTTTGGGCATAGATTTAATGATCAACTTCTTTAGGGTGAGTGGAGAGAAAGCAGGCTGGGAAGGTCCCAGGAGCATGACCCTGAAGGGCCGGGGGTTTCTCTGAGAGCTGGCAGGGGGGCGGCTTGGAGTTTAAAGCAGGGGACTAACAGCTTTAAAAGAAAAGGAAAGAAAGAAGAGAGACGGAGACAGAGTGATAGTGGACACATCATTACACATCTGCTCAAACCCCTGGAGAGGACAGTGCTGAGAGTGATTCTAGAATGAACCGTGAGCTCTGGGCGATGAGAACGTGCTGTGAGTTCACTGGCTACAGCAACTGTCCCTCTGCTGGGGGTGCCGATGGCGGGGAGGCTGTGGCTGTGTGTGGCGGGCGTGTGGGGTGTCTGTACCTTCTTGAATCTAAAGTTTCCTTGAGTGTAAAACTGCTCTAAAAATACAAAGCAAAAGCAAGCAAATAAATAAATACCAGGAAACAAGCAACCAAGCAAGGGATCCTTTAGAAAGAACCTCGTGGAGGGCATGGTAGAGGAGGGGACTTTGAGGGCCCTGCAGACCCCAGGTGCACCTGTGAGCGGGCACAGGCTCGGGATCGAGTCCCGGGGAGGGGTGCACCTGTGTGAGCGGGCACGGGCTCAGTGCTGTGTCCTGGGGAGCGGCCGGGCCCACGGCCGGGCAGTCTGGTGGGCTGATGTGGCCAACCTAGGCACTGGCCTGTTCCGAGCACATCCAGCCTGGTGCTCTTCAGGGACAGCTTTGTGGGGGAGAGCTGGTGCCCCCCAGCCTGGCCAGGCCTCTGTGAGCCCGTGGCTGTGACTTGGTGGTGTTCCCAGGACCCCTCCTGGCTCCCCAGCCCCTCCAGGCACCCCGTTATTCCCCTCCCAGGGTGGCTCTCCCTCCCCACGCCCTGCCTGGCTGGCTCCCCATCCCCAGCTCTCCCTTCCCCTCCTTCCCTCCAGGCCCTGGCTGCACCCCAGCTCTGGCCTGAAGCAGCACCGGGTGCTCTGTGTCCATGGGCGACCTGCTCCTGTCTCGGCCAACTGGCCCTTTTGTCTGCCTTCCTTCTGCCTTCCCTGCCTCCTCGGTTCCCACAGGCACTGGGCCTCGGCTGCAGGCGTGAGGAGAAAGATAAGACTAGCAGCTGTGGGCAGCAGGGGAGGTGGGCACCAGAGGGCCAGCCTCCTGTAGCCTAAGTGCACCTGCTGTGGGGGGGGGGGGGGGGAGCGAGTGTGTGTGCGCACGTGTGTGCAGTGGGTATGTGTATGCGTGGGGGGGGGGGCAGGTGTGGATGTGCGGTGTGGGTGTGTGCTCCCGTGACCCTGGTGTGGACCGGGTAAGGCGTGTTGGGAGGCCCCAGCTGAACCTGCCTGTCTACACAGCGAGGCTCCTGGCTGGCTGCGCCCGGAGGCAGAAGTGTCCCTGGGTCCCTGCCTGGGTGAGCTCCCAGGGATGACAGCCCGATCAGGTCTCCTGTCCACATAACCCCCAGGTCCTGCTGCTGCACAGCCCGGGGCTTCAGGAGCAGAGCTGCAGGGCCTGGCGGTCAGGTGCTTCCCCGGGGCCATTCAGTCGTGTCAAGGCCCTGTGCTCTGAGCCTGGCCTTGTAAACACCTTTCTGGAAGAGAAGCTTGAATGTTTGAAATTAGGAAGTGAAATTTGTTACATCAGCTTATGATAGAAAAGATGCTTCATTTGGAGAAGGCTTTGCTTTTAAGATGTTCATCTAACTCACTGTTTTTTTGTTGGTTTATCTTCGTGGTTCTGCATCATCTTGGGGAGTCACTTTGACTTTCCCTCCTCGGTCTCCCCTTTGCTTCTTTCTCTTCCCTCCTGGGTTCTGCCAGAGGCCGCTGGGCGGAGCCCAGGGGTGCGTTAGACGTGTGCCCGGCACGGTCAGAGCTCTGTGGCTGTGGATGGACGGGTCAGCCCTGGGGTGTTGGCTGCCTTCTCCCCCTCAGAACCCTGCACGGGGTGGGGCAGGCAGGAGAGTGTTCCCCAAATGCCCTGGTGTCTGCTAGATTCCGTGTGGCGGCTCGGGCTTCACCACATGAGGAAAGGGGAGGAAACCCCAGGGAAACTCATGCTTAGAGACATCCGTGTTGGAGGTGACCCTGAGGGGAGGCTCCGTCCTGTGAGCCACATGGCTGCACTCGCTGCCCGGGCCTCGGGCGGGGGGAGGAGGAGAGTGTGCGAGCCCAGCACCGCCTGCTGTGTGTGCGTGGTGAGAACCGTGTCCAGTGGGATCCCTGGGGACCTCCATTCCGTGTCTAGCCCGTCACCCCGGATAGCTTCGGGTCAGCTCTGCAATCGGCTTTGACCCAGAAGAGAAGGTAGAGCCTGGGTCTGCTCCTCACCGAGTGCCCGAGGGAGCTGAGGCCCCAGGGAGCCCGTCACGTGGGCCTGCGTGTCCTGGAAAGTCAGCAGCTCCTGGGGCAGCCCAGGGCACGGACAGGAAGCGCCACAGTTCTGTTCCCCGTTCCCGACTCCACCGGCTGGGTGATGTTAGGCACAGACTCTCCGGGCCTGTTTATTAGATTTAAAATGATGGAGGGGCTCCTGGGTGGCACAGTCGGTTAAGCGTCCGACTTCAGCCAGGTCACGATCTCGCGGTCCGTGAGTTGGAGTCCCGTGTCAGGCTCCGGGCTGATGGCTCGGAGCCTGGAGCCCGTTTCGGATTCTGTGTCTCCCTCTCTCTGCCCCTCCCCCGTTCATGCTCTGTCTCTCTCTGTCCCCTCCCCAAAAAAAAAAAAAAAAAACCACCAAAAAAAAAATGTTGATAAAATGATGGAAAGAACACGGCTCCTCTCTGCCTTTGATGGGTTTTGCTGAGGATCCAGTGAGCTGGTAACAACAGGACTGTCTTGCTTACAAAGGCACCTACGGGGGCGGGGGTGATGGGGGCTGGCTCCCTCTTCTCACCCCCTGGGGTGCTGGCCCCGACACACCCCTTACTCTGGGCCGGGGATTCCCCACCCTGGGCAAGCCTGTCTCCCCTTCAGTTTGCACATCCACGTGAACACACAAACACATGCCCACACACGCACACATGCACACACAGGTGCACACACAACACAGGCCCACGCACACACACATACACACACAGGTGCACACACAACACAGGCCCACGCACACAAACATACACACACAAGTGCATGCACAAACACGTGCACACACACAGGTGCACACACAAATATATGCCCATGCACACACACATACACACAGAAGTGCATACACAAACACATGCCCACACACACACACATGCACACACAGGTGCACACACAACACAGGCCCACGCACACAAACATACACACACAAGTGCATGCACAAACACGTGCACACACACAGGTGCACACACAAATATATGCCCATGCACACACACATACACACAGAAGTGCATACACAAACACATGCCCACACACACACACATGCACACACAGGTGCACACACAACACAGGCCCACGCACACAAACATACACATACAAGTGCACACACAACACAGGCCCACGCACACACACATACACACAGAAGTGCACACACATACACAGGTGCACACACAAAAACATGCCACCCCACAATACACATACACGTGAGCACACAAACACATGCACACTCATGCACACACACAGGTGCACACACAAACACATGAGCACACACACAAATGTATGCACTCACATACACGCATGCATGTACACACAGGGGACCCATGAGCACATGTACACACAGGACACTCAGCAATGTGCAGGGTGGGCACAGATTTCCCTTGTACAAGCAAGGCCCTAAAGTCACGGTGAGCCTGGGGCAGCCCTGTCACTGTCCTGCTTTGTGACGTTGGGTAAACCCTTTTACCCATCTGGGTCCTGGGGTCCAAACCGTCCCTGAGGAAAGGGGATGAGACGACATATGTGTCAGACAGAGTTCCAGAAGCATGCAGAGGAGGACACGAGGTGGCACGGAGGGCAGTGATGGGCTGTGTTCCAGGATAGCTCGCCAAGGGCCCAGCGCTGGGGGCTGCGGGGCCGGGCCTCACACCCACGCCCCAGGGCGCTGTGTGGGACCCTGGCAGGCCTGTGTCCAGGCACTTGCCAGGACTTACGTCCTTTTGCCTAAGGATGGGGTGGGGCTGAGCCACAGGGAGGGATCTGCTGATGGGCACGGTGACCTCCCACTGTGCTCCCTGGCCCTCCCGACTCGTCCCATGGACCCTGGGCAGGCCGGAGGGCCCAGCTGGACCAAGGCTGCTGAGGGAAGGGGTGCAGAACTGAGACACCAGCCATCCCCGTGAGTTTGCAGAGGGAAGGCCCCGCCGTGAACAGCACAGATCCGTGCCGGGACCACCTTTCCTGCCGCTTACGGGGGCAGGAGGGTCAGACTGCTGCCCCCCTACTGGGGAGCTCACGCACACGGCTGCACGCAGAACCAGACTGGGCCCGGGGCCATGGGCCTGGCTCCGCCTCCAACCTACTGAGGGCATACCTGGCCAGGTGACGCCACCCCCGGCCTCGGCTGCAGTGACTCACTTCCCTCAAGGCTGCACATCTTCCTTCCAGGGCGTGGGGAAGTCCTGGATGATGTCAGGTGGCCCCGGTGGGCGTGAGACCGCACCGTGGCCAGCCACCAGTGACCCGCTGCCCGTCACCATCTCTGGCAGGAGCCCCTGGCCTGCCGTCTCCACCCTGTCAGTCACCTGTTGGAACCCGGCACACAGCTGCTCGGGTGTGACGGCAGCTCCGAAGCTTTATCTTGGCAGGACTGTATGGGCCGCCTCCGGTCCCAGCAGCTCCACGCTGAAGCCACCAACTTGTATGGCACCCCTGGGGCTGAGCGCTCCTTGAAGAGGCCTCCCCAGCAGCCTCCAGGGCCCCAGGCACACGGGAGCCCACGAGCCCTCTGGGAGCGGCACGGGAGGGCCGGGTGCACAGGCAGGATGGCAGCAGCGAGGGGCAGGGGTGGGCAGGGAAACACCCCCCACCCGAGGGGGCAGAGACAGCGCTGAGACTCCCAGGTACCTAGGGATATTGCCGTCAGGATGCTTCAGACCCTGCAGCGAGGAAGCCGCACACGGTCTCCTTCTCCACATGCCGTTTCACCTTCCCTGACCGGTTAGGGTGGTTACGCGGGAGCCGGCCACCAGCCCGTGTCACACGAAGGATTCCCAGACAGGCACGTCAGAATCAGACAGGTTAGGCCGGACTCCAGGTCCTGACTCATACTTTGTGAGCACACAGAAGAGACAGAGCAGGCCTCTGCGACGCTGGGCTTACTGGGCACGTGCTTACCCCCAGTAAGCGAGCGCACAGTGCCCTTCTGGAGAAGGTTCCGGGCATGGAAATCAAGGGAGACCTTCAAGAGCTGGTTCCTCTAGAGGATGCGTGTGTGTCCCCCAGACCCAGCCGGGTGTTCGGAGACCCCGTGCTGGCCTGTCCTGCCCCTGGGCCTTCTTCCCTTGGCATCTTGCTGCCAGGACCCAGAGGGGACAGGGGCAATGACATTTAAAAAGAGGGTGTGTCTGGAGGGTTTTGTTTGAAACTGACTCAAAATAAGGAAAATGGATCAAAGCTTTGAAAAGAGGTATGCGTCCCCCTCCTTAGCTCCGCCGGAAGATGCCTGCTTTCCTGGTCCTGGGGGAGTGTTCCTCGCACCGTGCGCCCTGCGGTCATGTGGAATGCGAATTAATCAGGGATCCACAACAGTGTGTCTGTTTGTGTGTGTACACACGTACATGCGGGTTGTGTATGTGTGTGCACATGGGTGCACGTGTGGTGTGTATTTGTGTGTGCTTGTGTGTATGTGCACGTGTGTACATGTGAACACACAGGTACATATGTTGCGTGTACATGTGCATGTGTGTATGCGTGTGCGCATGGGTGCACGTGTGTGTATTTGTGTGTGCTTGTGTGTATGTGCATGTGTGTACATGTGAACATACGGGTACATATGTTGTGTGTACATGTGCATGCGTGTATGCGTGTGTGCATGGGTGCACGTGTGGTGTGTATTTGTGTGTGCTTGTTTGTATGTGCATGTGTGTGTACATGTGAACATACGGGTACATATGTTGTGTGTACATGTGCATGCGTGTATGCGTGTGTGCATGGGTGCACATGTGGTATGTATTTGTGTGCACCTGTATGTGTGCATGTCTGTATGCATACGTGTATGTATGTATACATACAAGTGCACACACCTGTGTGTGCATGTGTGTATGCATGTGAGAGACATAGACACAGAGATAGAGAGACGGAGAGAGACAGGGAGAGAAAGGGAAGGGAGAAGGGAAGGGGAAGGGAGAGAGGGAATCTGACCCACGCTGAGGGCACAGGGCACGTCTGCACGGGGAGCCGACAGGTGGCTTGGACACACAGGTGGCTTGTCACACTGATGGGTGCCGTCCCTTTCGTGCCTCTCACAGGGGCTCGTGGCCCCCGCCCTGTGGTCCTCAGGTGGACAGGTCTGTACCACGCCCTCTAAACATCTGACGTCTGCTCAACCATTCCAGGGAAACCTGGCCGTGCTGTGCTGTGGCTGCTCGGAGGGGCTTCTGTCCAGACGAGGGACCGGTTCCGATCTGGCTGGCCACTGAGCTTGCCTCTGGCTGGGGTGTGGCTGTGTTGTGTCCCGATGCCCTGCATGACCTGTGCGGACAGAAGCATCAGGAGAGTGTCTGCCGATGTGCCTCTCTGCCATCCGGGGACACAGTCTGGGGTCGTCCAAGGCTTGGTGTGGCGTCAGTCCCGCACCCCGCACCTGCTGCCTCTTCCCCATCACGCTCCACCCCTTCGCCCCCCGCCCAGACCGCTCTGCCCTCAGCACCCCCACCCTCACGGCTCCCGTGCTGGGGGATGGGCCCCCTACTGCACCTGAGTCTCCCCCGCTGGGACTGGGGCCTGGGGCCTGGGGTGGAATGGAAGTCTGCCCCTGGTGAGGGCTTTCAGCCAGGAGGGGAATGTGTTCAGCCCTGAGGACCAGGTACTTCCCAGGACCCCTGGCTCAGGGTCCGTGGGCAGAGCCCCAGCGGTCTACCTGGCGGGGCCTCTGGAAGTTGCCCTGATGGACATGCTGGGTCTGAGAGCCCAGGGACAGACTTGTCCACACAAGCATTTGCTTTGCCGCTGTGGGCCTCCCGTGACCCGCGTGCGGGACTCACCCGTTGTGTGTGGGCCGGTTTCCGTGGAGGCTCACTCCCCACGTGGGCAGTGGTTGGCCACCTAACTGGATTTCTGACGTCTCCAAACTGGGGCATCGCGTCGCATTTTATGTGACGACGAGAGGTAAAGGGGCAGAGAAGGTCCGTTGTTCCAGGACAGAGGCCACGTCTCCCAGACCTGGTTGTCTGCTTGGCACAAGCCCGTGGGGGGGACGGCCTTCCACCCGCCCTCCTCTGCCTGTGACTTCTGGCCTGACCCCAACTGAAGGGGCCGGACAGCTGCTGGCCAGCCTCTTCCCCTGCCCACGTGATTTGCCCACTTCCCGAGCTGGACCCGGAACCTCAGGGCCCTCGGGGAAGACCATGGTCGTGATACACAGGTTAAGACGATAAACAGTGGTGCAGGCTGTTCTACGACGTAAGAAGCAATTCACATACTTCAGAGCCTTCCCGTGAGGGTCGGAAGGTGCCGCTGGGGCAGCACGAGCCCGGGGCCAGGCAGGGCCTGCTGTGCTCGAGGCCTCGCTGCCTGGGTGTGGGGCCTGGGGCTTCGGCTGAGCCCTGGCCGCGCCCGTCGGGGCTACCCCAACGCGGCAGTCCTGCCTTTGGATACCCCTCCTCGTCCTGGTTGGGCCCTCACCCTGGAGGAGTTGTGTGGGGCCAAAACCCTAGAGGGGCTCGGAGGCCGGCTCCCGGCACGGAGGGGAGGGAGCTCCCGTGATGTCTGCGGCCTCGTGACGTCGGATGCCCCGCTCGTCGTCAGAGAGGGTGGAGACGGGCTCCCTCGTGGCCGCGGCCCCTCCTGTGTGTAGTGGGTGTTGATGAATCTCTGCTGGAGGGGACGTCCCCTGAGACAGAGGTCAGCTGCCGGGTCTGTTGTGTCCAAGGCCCCTTTCAGCACGTGGGCTGTATCTGGGATCACGTGTGTCCCAAAGGGACCCGTAATGCCGCTCCTGCCTTCCCCGTCTGCAGGGGAGGCCCCTACCTGCAGACGCTGTGTTTTCATGTGCTACCTGGTCAGGGTCCTGCTTCCTCCAGCTGTGGCCGGCCAGGCTCCCTCACCCTGGGGGAAAGCGCCTCCCTGCCTCTTCCAGCCGCTGGTGGCCCGGGCCGTCCCGGGCTGGTGACAGCGTCACTGCGTCTCTGCCTGTGTCCTCCCACGGCCGTCTCCCCCACGCGTCTGTGTCTTCACGCGGCATTCTCCCTCCTGTGGGGATGGTCCTGGGGGTGGGACTTCTGCATGGCTGTGGGGACATAGTTCTACCCATGACACTACCTATGCTCCTAACACCTTTCCTACCTGGGACATTCATTTCTAGAAGGAGATGCTGGGAGCAAAGGACTCAGGGCCCAGATATCCTAGACACCTCTAACGTCAAGAGGAGGCCAAAGGTGAGCGCCTGGGGCCACTTTGGGGAGGTCTGGGGGGGGGGGGCGGGTGCCGCCTTGACGACCCTCCCCAGCACGCACGCACCTTCGTGCGCTCGTCAGCAGGAGCGTTTCGCTCACACCCACCCTGCTTCCAGCGGCGGCGTGACCTGTGGTGGTTGGTGCCTCAGGGACGTGGCCATCTCTCCGGGGGTGGGGGCTGTGCCGCTGGAGGAAGCAGGTGCCGTGAGGCGGTTCTGGCTTGCCACGTTGTCATGCTTGTTTTCAAGTGGTTTTGCTCAAGCAAACTGGAAATGCCTTCCGGTGAACCCTGGGCCCCCCTAAATCTGCGTGACGGGGTGGGATTACAGGGAGCCCAGTGCTGTGTGTTTATTCACTAGGTTTTACTCACGACATGGCTGTTTATGAGAACTGGGTGTGTCCAAAAAGCCGCTAACGGGCTGGAGGCCTGCCTCCTCCCCCCAGGATGTCCTGCCCAGAAGACATTGGACTGGGATTTGCAGAATAGACAGGGGTGGTTGCAAACCAAGGCAGGTAACTTCACCTGTGTTGGTAGCTACACAGGGGTACAGACTCCCTCTTTCCCCTGGGGGATTCTCGGTGTCCGTTTGGGGTTAGAGCCAGGAACCGCCAGGTTCTGGAAGCTCTTGGGATTCTCTGCCCCCTAAACACACCTGTCGTCAGTGAATATTCTCACGCCGGGAGCGTCTTCTCAATATCCTTCGCACCAACACGAACATGTGCACGCGCATGGATGTTACCTCCTCCGTATGCACACACACATGCACACGCACACACACACACAACACACACACGTGGGGTTTTCACATCCCTTTGTATGTTGTTCTTGCTGGTGGAGTGTCTGTGTTCGCGCCCCAACTGGATGTCAACTTGCTCTGGGCCCCCCTGGCGACAAGGTTCCTGGGCTGAGACGAAAGGGGCTGCAAACAGGAGCAGGGTGTGGGGAGCAGGCCTGGAAGCCGGCAGGGTGTCCGCTGGGGCCTGGCGAGGACGCCACGTGCTGGGCTGCGCCACCCTGGGGCACAGCGGCCGCTGCCCCGAGTGGACCTCTTCTGCGGGGCACCCCCACACCTGCCTTTGGACAATGTGCCCCGCCAGCCCCGTGCGTCCACGCGCCTGCGGCACAGCCACAAACAGGAACATCACAGGGCACCCTGGGACCGCGGCTGGCGACCGTCACATGATGTCCCTCCCCCCGCTCCCGGTACCGGGATCCAGCAGTTTCTGCAAGGCTTTTGTTTGCCATATTGGGACTTAGACGAATAGCCACAGCACGAGCAGGGAACGGCCACACTCGCCTCGTGGAACGCGGGCCAGGTGCACTTTACGACCCCGGAGCCTCAGTGCCGAGGGAGCCACCGTTGACATCCAGCCTGAAGCCCCAGTTTCGCCTGTAAGACGATCGGCAGAGAAGGAGTTCTGAAGTCCCGTTCCTTCTGGCTGTCCGAGTTCCTTCCCCAGGTTAGAAAGGGCCACACCAGCGCCAGCCAGCGAGCTCTCAAGGGCTGCAGCCCGGGGACGCCTGCCGCCCTGGACCAGTCCTCTCTCACGAGGTGGCCTGGGATTCTGGGCGGGATCTGCCTCTGCCTCTGGCTCTCTCGCAGAACTGGAATGAGCCAGAATGGACCAGAATGCCTCCAGAGACGCGCCGAGGTCGGAGGGCCAGAGCATTCCTCCAGATTCCCGCTTCCTCGTCCCCATTCTGCTGGGGTCCCCGCCCCTCCTGTTGGGCACACACTCCCCTCCTGTACCATCTGCCCGCTCCCCGCCTGGCGCCCTGTCAGCCTTCCCAGCTACAGCTGTGAGCCTTGGAGAGCTGGAGTTTGGTTTAGCAGAAAAATGAATTTGAATTCTTCCCTCTGGGCCCCCCTCTTGCTCCCCCCTCCTCCTCCCCCCGCCAGGACCAATTTATCTGCCAGTCCAGCCTCCGAGTGGAGTTGAGGCCAAGTTGGCGACCTGCCCGTGCTTGTCAGCTTCTTTGACCAGATGACAGGAGAGCAGCACTCAGCCAGGAAAGGGCCGCAAGTCCCGGCGTGTGAGCGCTCACGGGCGCCGTGCCAAGGGAAGGCAGGCAGGGCAACCGGAAAGTTCTCCCAGGCTGTTGAGGAGCTGTGTGGGGGTGGGATGCCCCTGTCCCCGGGGGCGGGGGGCACACACAGCTATGGTGTGTGTGTGTGTGTGTGTGTGTGCACATGCATGCATGCACACAGGCGTGTACACACATATGCAGCCACGCACGCATGCACGTGCACATGTGACGGCACACCCGTCCACACACACACCCGTCCACAAAGCACATGCATGTGCGTTTGTCTGTGCATATGTAGATGTGTGTTCGTGTGCACACGTGCACACACGTGTGCGTGCATTCCTGACGTGGCACGGGAAGAGCATGAGGCAGCATTGAAATGCTCCCCGGCTCCTTGGAGGCCCTGCAGGTCTTGTGCGGTGCCCGCACCTGCCTCCGCCTCCACATGACGTCTGCTCTGGGGAGTTTCCACCTGCCAGGCCCCCGGGGGAGCTGCACCCCGGCCTCAGACTCCCCACACAGCCGGGTCTGTGCACGGCCGGGGCTGAGGGGCCTGCCAGCCCGGGGCCGGAGCCGTGAGCCTCGCCGCGGGTCCCTGGCCGACGGGGGGCCGCAATGCCTAGACGCACCTGTTGGCTCAGTAAGGACTCCTGAGAACGTGTGCCCTGGGGTCGGACCTCCGGGCTGTGAGGTGCCAGAGAGAGGGCAAGAAGGGGCACGGGTGCCAGCGGTACGGGGATGACAGCCAGGCTGGAGGGAGCCTCAGAAGTTGCTGGACAGGTCGTCTTAAGTGACCTCTGTAGTGTCCGGTGCCAGTGTCCCTCTGTCTTTGTGGGGAAAGCTCTTCTTTTGGCTTCCAGTTACCACTTTTACCTAGTTAACCCCTCCCTCCCTGCCTGACCTCCTTCCTCTCTCTGCTCCCTGCCCCCCTTTCGGGCTTGGCCTCGGTACTCCCCAGGCACTGTCCCGGGGGGTGGGGGGTCTTGGCACCACCCTTGGCTGCAGCCACAGCCTCACAAAGGCCGCATTCGGTGCCTGTACCTGACTTCCCTGCAGAGCAGATCCGACTTCCCCGACTTCCCCGCGGGACTCCTGACCTGCATTTCCAGCAGCCCCTGGGCCTCTCTGCCTAAAAGACTCAGATGCCTCAAAACCAGCCGGCAACCACCAGCCAACCCAGGCTTGTCTTGGCTTCACCCCAAACCTGCCCCCGTCTGCATCCCGTCTTGGGAAGCATCCACTGAGCTGGATCCAGAAGTCCTCTGTCCACCTGCTGGCCCAGCCCTGCACCCCACTGTCCTGCAGGAGCCCCGCCTTCTCCCACGCTGGGCTCACATCCTCTCCAGTCCTGACCACTTCCGAACCCCCTGTTTCTGCCTCAAGCCTGTGCCCCGCTCTTGCCCTACCCTGTCCCTCTAACACCGGCGTTAGTCCATGCTCCAGACTGCCTCCCCTGAACTTCCTTCTTATTCTGCGATGTAGTCCCAACCCAGTCCCCGCTTTGTGATTGGAGGAAGTGACCGGTCCCTCCCCGGTCCCTGCTTTGTGATTGGAGGAAATGACCAGTCCCTCCCCAATCCCTGCCATGTGATTAGAGGAAATGACCGGTCCCTCCCCGGTCCCTGCTTTGTGATTGGAGGAAATGACTGGTCCCTCCCCGATCCCCGATTTGTGATTGGAGGAAATGACCGGTCCCTCCCCGGTCCCTGCTTTGTGATTGGAGGAAATGACTGGTCCCTCCCCGACCCCCGATTTGTGATTGGAGGAAATGACCGGTTCCTCCCCGATCCCCGATTTGTGATTGGGGGAAATGACCGGTCTCCCCAGTCCCTGCCATGTGACTGGAAGAGAAGACCACCCTGTTCTGTGTCCTGCCGCATGGCTCATGCCTCCTGTGACAGGCTAAGCCGCCCTACGGGCGCTTCCTCTCCCGGGGACGGGCCCTGACTGCTGGAGCTTCCCCCTGATGGGACTGAAGGGTCTCCTGTCACTTGCCTTGAGGCACATAGTGTCTGACTCGTCTTCTATTTGACGGGGCTCCAGGTGTGTCCCCCGAGTTTCTCCCACGGAACGGGGAGACTGCAGCCTGGGGTTCCTCCCTCTGCTGGGCGCCTGAGCAACTCGAGTTTCTCCTCACTTAAGCTGGCATGGTGCCTCGCCCGGACCCAGACCTTGACCTGGCTTTGTGCAGCTCACAACTTAAGTGCATTCGAATCCCTGGGCGTCCTGTGCAAATGCAGGCTTGGGTGGGGCCTGGGAGTCTGCATTTCCAACAAGCACGCTTGGTGGCGGGAGCTGGACGGTCCCAGGGTGCCCCTGAATCGTCAGTCCTTAAGGAACATCTCTGGCGGCGATGGGACCCCTTCCCCCTTGTCCACGGTGTGTCACCTCCTCCTCCCTGCCCCTCCCTCCCTTCCCCCCTCCTCCTTCTCTCTCTCTCCTTCCCTCTTCCCTCCTCCCTCCCTTCTCTCTCTCCTTCCTCCTCCCTCTCTTCCTCCTTCCCTTCTCTGCCTCTCCTTTCCCTTCCCCCTCCCTCCTTCCTTCCCCCTCTGCCTCCCTCCCTCCCTTCCCCCCTTCCTTCCTCCCTCCTCTCCCTCCTTCCTCTCCTCCTGTTCCCTCTCTCCTTCCTCCCTCTTTCTTCCCCTCCCCTCTTCCCCCTCCTCCCTTCCCCTTCCTCCCTTCCCCCTCCTTCCTTTGTCCTCCCTGCATCTCCCTCTGTCCCTCCTTTCCCTTCCCCTTCCTCTCCCTCCCTCTCTCCCTCCTTCCTTCCTTTTGCCAGCAGCACGCTCTGAGCCTCAGGCTCAGGCCAGGGATCACTTTGGTGCAGCAGGTGTGATGGTGGATACAAAGAGCCCGTGTGGGAAGCAGACAGCATCATGCGTCACACACACGGCTGCGCGGGGAGGGGACTCTGCAGGTTGTGGAGGGCACGGCCGCATCCCCGAGCCCGGGCATTGGAGCTAGGGGCTGAGGGAGGCTGTGGGTCACGCAGCACAGAAGGAGACAGGTGACCCCTGCAGAGGGCGTGCAGGGGAGGCACCCCAGCCCCAGGCCCTGCAGCACGGCTGGAGGGGATGGGGGTGGGCTGCCACAGGAGTGAGGCTGACTGAGCAGTGGCAGGAACAGGAAACGTTCAGTGTTTGCCTTATTTCAAGACGGAGAAGCGGAGGAGGAGTGGGGCTGAGCAGCTCTTCTGGATGTGCGTTTACTTCCTCAGCAAGCTCCCGATACCGACCTTGTTGTGTACTTGGATGCATTTCCTGTCTTCTGCGATTTTCTGCATGTTGACCTTCACACGCTTACTGAGATCTTGCTTCCCACTGACCCCCTCTGGGCCGAACCCAGTCCCCAGGCTGCCCTGAAGCCCCCTGCCTCAGAGTGCTGGCCAGACCACCTCCTCTCCCTGTCCCCGAGCCTCTCCTTGCACCTCCCCTCCGTTGGGGAGACTGCTGGGGCCTCTCCCCCCTCCTCACCTCCGCCGGGGCCTCTCCCCCCTCCTCACCTCCGCCGGGGCCTCTCCCCCCTCCTCACCTCCGCCGGGGCCTCTCCCCCCTCCTCACCTCCTCCGGGGCCTCTCCCCCCTCCTCACCTCCTCCGGGGCCTCTCCCCACTCCTCACCTCCTCCGGGGCCTCTCCCCACTCCTCACCTCCGCCGGGGCCTCTCCCCCTTCCTCACCTCTGCTGGGCCTGGCTGGTGTGAAGGCTCCTTCCAGGCATGCTGTGGGGGGTGGGGGATGTGGTGCTGAGCTGACTCCACAGGCCAGCCCGCCGCCAGGACCCATCCCTGCCACTAGGCAGGCACCCTGGTCTGCAACCCCCTCCCCCAAGCCAAGAAAATGTCTCCCCCTCCACCTCAAGCAGAACTATCCAGATTTTCTTTCAGCAAGTCTGAAATATCGTCTCCAAGTTACTGGATGGCGAGTTCCTCTAACACCAGGCAGGTGCCCCAGTGCAAGGGGTGCAGGTGAGGCTCGCTCTGGGTGCTGTGAGCTCTGCCCGGAACGCTCCCCGTGCCGGCGCACCGGCTCTCTGCTCCTTCTTCCCGCTGAAGCCGATATTCAGAGAGAGAATTCTCCGAGAGAATTAAGGTGCTCATCAGAAGTATGTCTAAATTTAGCAGACGGTTTTAGAGCTTGAAGCTAAAGTTGTAAGAGTGACCTCTAATTTTGGCAAGCTTTAACGGACTCCATCAAATGGTGGTGATCTTAAGGAACAGGGCTGCTGTCAGCAAAGCGGGGGGACGTCCCGCCCTTAGCGGGAGGACAGCAGGGTGCTGAGCACTGAGGCCTGGCCCGGAGCTGCACTCCCTCGGGCAGGACGTAGGAGGGACGCTGTGTGTCGCTCCCCTGCCACAGAGCAGAATTCGCCTCTCTGTGAGTCTGAGCTCTGAGGACAGTTTGACAGGCGTCCCACGCTGGGCCTGGCACACATCTGTCTCCCGTCCAGCCCTGCCAGCCCGCACACTGCGGGGACCAGCTGCCCAGAGTTCCCGGTCTCAGATGCGGGCATGCGGATGTGCCATGTGCTTGCAGATCTAAAAAAGAGGAGATCGGGCTGCTTTTATGTCTGTTAGAAGGAGCCTGCATGTTAAGATTCTGGGGATGTGTAGTTAAAAAAATCCCGCACACACAGGCCGAGGTTTTCTGGGGCGTCCTGCTGACTTGTGGTCGGTCTTTTTATGGAAACGGGACAAGTAAGTGACAAGCAGTCAGAGGAAGCAGGGTGCTGGCTCTGGGAGACAGGACCTGGGCACGGCCGCTTCTCCGACGGTTAGGGCGACGCGGGGCCCGCTTCCGCACTCCGCCCTGAGGTTGTCCGTGCACAGCGGATGCTGTTGCACCTGCCCTCTGCATGTCGTTGGGGAGCAAAGAGCTGAGTGAGGGATGTGAGGTTCCTGCCCAGAACCTGCACTGGACCCGGGACCCTGAAAGCTCGGGCAGAGCAGGGTTTCTGACCCCACAGGGCAAGCTGCTGGCGAGAGCCTGCACGAGGCTCAGCTTATACTTGGAAGGAGGGCGCGGTGTCCTTTTACGGTGGTTCCGCAGTTGGGCGGAGACTCTGACTCCTGGCCTGTTTGTGCCCCTTCCAGGCACTGTCCTCTCCATCGGCGTCAGAGGACAGACACCCTGGGATCGGCGCCCACCCTCCCGAAGACAGAGGGGCAGCTGGAGAGGACCAGGGCCTCGTCTCAGTCCCGGAGGCACATGTCAGGCACCGTGAAGGGCTGAATCCTGTCCCCATCAACAAAACTCCTATTTTGGAGTCCTGAAGCCACGTTCCTCCGGATGTGGAGATGGGGTCTTTAAAGAGCTAATTAGGGTCAAGTGAGGTCTTCAGGGTGGGCCCCAATCGATGCGACGGTGCTCCCGTGGGAAGAGGACGTGAGGACACACACGTGCACCGGGGAGGACCAGGTGAGGGCGGCCATCTGCAAGCTGAGGGGAGGGGCCGCAGGAGAAACCAGGCCTGTGGACCCCTTGGTCCTGGACGTCCAGCATCCAGAACCAGAAAATAGATGTCTGTTGAAGCGGCCTGTGTGCCGTTTTGGTACGGCCGCACGAACGCGGGTGTCCACCCCACCTCTGCCTGGGTTCCTGACGACAGCTGTTGAGAGGCCAGGGGACGGTTCTTGGACACTCTTCCAGGGGTGGGGCCTGTGGCCTCTTGCCTTGCACCCGGGTGGCTGGGCCACTCTGAGAGAGGGAGGTGACGCCTGGGCCGGGTGCTCCCCCGGGGGGGCCACGTGTCCGTGAGAACCAGCTGCACGCTGGGGGCGCCGGGGGCCACGGGGAAGGCACGTGTGGACATTGGTCAGCAGGCCCACCTGGTCACCCCCGAACCATCCGGTTCAGGTGCGAGGAAGTAAAGACCCCCAGGGAAGCCTGGCGGCTGGCCGTGCCGGTGGTCCCAGGAGGAGTCATCCAGATTCCGGAGCCTCGGGATTGGTGGCAAAAATGGTGGCTTGTAGCTGGAGCCCAGCCCACCCTGAGGGCCTCCCCACTCCCACAGTCAGCAGATTTTACTGGGAAGATACCGTTTGCCAGATGTCGTACGGGTGCCGTCGGGGAGCCGAGCTGGTGGATGGTCTGGTCCCTGAGAGCCACTCGCCCTGAGGTCTCGGGCTGACGTGTTCCCTGCCTTCCCGGAGCAGCCGGCCGGCGGGTGACGGTCCTGTCCCTTTGGGTCCTCATGCTCTGCCCCCCACAACTTGGGCCGGAGCAGGAGTCTGCCGACCCTTGCCCGCCTCTGGGCCTGCTCTCCAGCAGCCGCCGGGATGCTCTGCGTGGCTGCGGCTGGACCAGGCCGGGGATGGGGAGGCAGGCGTGGGCCACGGAGGCGGGGTCACCATCACTGGTCCCTAGGACGGCTGCCGGGTGTGAAGAAAGCAGGAGACGTGCCCCCGCCCGCTGGCAAATGAGAAAACCGGGGAAGGCGTGTTGGGGAACGAGGACCCCGTTCGGACGTGTCGGACTTGAGATGGGGACACCTAACCGGGAATGTTAAGTGGGTTTGGGGGTACGTGTGTCTGGAGCCCAGAGGAACGTCTACACTGGAGAAGGGAATCCCTGTCTTCGGGTCCACCGGGCACACGAGGGCCAAGAAGAGTCCCGTGGGGAGAGCTCCTCCCCCGCAGAGTCTGCCCCTTTCTTGCTACACTGTGCGGGAGCGGGGGAGAGGCTGTGACAACACAAACGGTGGGGGAGGGGGGCGCTGAAAACACCAGAAGTTTATTCTCTCGGAGCTCCAGAGGCCAGAAGTCCCAAATCCAGCTGTCGGCAACACCACGCTCCCCTAGAGCCCCAGGGAGCTCCCAGAGCTCCAGGTTTCCTTGGCTCGTGGCCCCGTCCGTCCCGTCTCTGCCTCGTCCTCGCGTGGCTTCCTCTGGTGCTGAACCCCTCTGCTTCTCTTTTCGAAGGGCACTGTGATTGGATTTGGGGCCCGCCCTGATGAGCCAGGACGACCTCCCCAGGCCAAGGTCCTTACTCACACCTGCAGAGGCCCTTTCTCCTTATGAGGCCACCTCCGTGGGCTCTGGGCCTTGGACCTGCTGTCTTTGGCGACCAGTGTTCAGCCCAGCCCATCAACGGAGGCCTGGAGGCCTGGAGGCCTGGGAAGCAGAGCTGTAAACCAGAGCTTGAGCTCGCGGCGGGAGGCAGTTTTGGGGTTGCGTTCCTGGACTGATGGCGTTGGTCCGGATGGAAGCCTGTCTGACCACAGGCTTGTCTCTTGCTTGTCAGAGCCTCAGTTTACTTATCCGTACAGTGGGAACGATACGTTCTCTTATTCTCGGCTCGTCATCTGGGTTTTGTGAGCGCAGGCGTGTGAGCGATTCGACCCAGTGCCCGCCCGACGTGCCCTGTGCCTGGACGGATCTCAGCCCCTCGTCTCCACGCTGGACGCTCAGGTGTTCCCGGCCCCCAGTGCCGTTCCTAGAGGTGACCTGACTTGCGTCGCTGAGGCTCAGGCCGACCTTAGATTGGCCGGGACCTTTTCTGGGAGAGACTCACACAGACAAAGGGGACGTTCGGCAGTGAGCCCACGGGGATCTGCAGGCCGGGCTTCCCACGGGCTCCGCGGGGGCTGGGGGGGTGGTGGGGCCGGGCTGTGGCGAGGGGGAGGGGGTGGCCGGGCCCGTGGCCCCCCGTGCTAACAGCCCCCCTGCCTGGAGCTGGCAGGGAGCCCCGGGGGAGGGAGAGCGGCACACCGTGTGTGCGAGCCTGGCTCTCTGCTCTCGTCTTGCCATGGCAACGAGGGAGAGGGGGCCAGGATGTGGCAGTCTCCGCGGAGCGTGGGTGTTGCCGTCGGCAGGCAGCGCGGCTAGGAGGAAAAACCCGAGATCGGCGGCCCCGCTTCCAGCCCCGCGCTTGACAGGCGCCCACCAGGGCAGCGCACGCAGCCTGTCCCCCGGTGCCCCGCACAGGGGGGCGCGGGCACAGAGAGGCCCAGGACCTTGCCCGCAGGTGCACAGCGAGTGATGTGTGGGGATTCGGGACTGAAACAGAGGGCTTCCGGGGGGGGGGGGGGGGACCTGGGCCTCAGGGGACCCCAAGGTGTTCGTCCAGCACCCCTGGTTTGAAGTCCGGTTGGCTCCCCCAAGGGGCTTCACTGAAGCTGAGGGCAGATCGGGGCGTCAGTCCCATGCTGAGGAAGACGTGGGGGCCACACACCCTTTAGGAACCCGGGAATCCTGAGGGCGCGGCTCAGCTCAGCTCCTCCGGGGCCTCCAGCACGACTTCTAAGGAGCCGCAGAGACACGTCTCTGGTCTTTGCAGAGGGCGTCTAGACACATTCCCAGTGTAGTGAATCGAGGCTGCGGGGAGGGGGTTGGGCTGAAAGAGGAAAGACACGGCAAACGGGCCCCGGGGCGGCGGCGATGGTGGTCTCAGCCCTGGCTCCCACGACCCGCGTGCCCCGGACTGGCCGTCCCCGCCTGACCAGCACTGTGGGGAGCCGGCCTGCCCCAACCGAGGGCCGCCCCTGATCCAGCAGCTTTCAGGCCAGCAAGGGCTGCTTCTGCTGATTCCCAGGCAGGCTTTCATGCATTTCCCACCCAGATTTCTAATTCCACACCTCGGGGCTCCACACACAAATGATTTTCCCTCTTTTCTACGATGGCAGCTCGGATATTGGGAGAGGTCTCCGGGCCGCCCGGTGAGTCTCCTTCCGCGCCCCAGCGTGTCTGCGGGCAGGTGACAGCCGTGTGCGGCTCGCCCCTCGGACCTGGCCGGCCCCAACATCCGGGCACCTTCTGGAGTGTCCTCATGCCTCAGGATCTAAGGGTACCCAGAAAGTTGTCACTGGAGCACACGAGAGTGTCCCCCTTGCAGGACGTGGCCTCCAGGGATGAAACACAAGTTTCCTGAGGGAAAGGAGCCCAGAGACCTGGTGGTCCACAGATGTGGAGGCTCGGGGGTGGACGGGCCCCCTGTGTCCCTCCCAGTGAACCCAGGGCCCCCTGCACTGTTTCTGAAGGCACGCTCTGCTTCTGCGAGGCTGGCAGCAGGTGGGTTGTGAGGCAGCACCACTTTAGTTTAAAAATTTTTTTAATGTTTATTTTTTGAGAGAGAGAGTGAGACAGAGCGTGAGCGTGGGAGGGGCAGAGAGAGAGAGGGAGACACAGAAGCCAAAGAGGCTCCAGGCTCCGAGCTGTCGGCACAGAGTCCGACGCGGGGCTCGAACCCACGAACCGTGAGATCATGCCCTGAGCTGAAGTCGGACGCTCAACCGACTGAGCCCCCCAGGCGCCCCCCACTTTAGTTTTAGAAAGTTACGTTCAGCACGGCTGAAACCAGCTTGCTAAGCAGCAGGTGTCCTGGGTGAGCCTCCCTGGGGGGCAGGGCTCTGCGGGGGAGGGTCTGGGGCCCGCCAGGCTCCATCAACGGGGCCGCTGCACTAACGGCCCGAGCGACACACTCCACTCCTCCTGATCGTAAAGGAGGGCTCACCGTACCACGTGTGCACTTGCTGGGGCGTTCGGGAAGCCCGCGTGTCACCGTCCGAAGAGCCACCGGGCGGTTTTCCAAAAGCGGCCGCAGGCTTGTGTGTTCCGATCTCCCGCCAGCGCGTTTGGGTCCCTGACTGCCGGTTCGAGCCCCGAGGAGCCAGGCGAGGCGTCGCTGGCCGGTGGCCGAGGGCGTCTCTTCTGCTCACTTGACGTTTGTGGCTCCTCCCGGGAAGACCGTCTGTTCAAGACCTTTGTCCGTTTACTGAGTGACCAGCTGTTTTACCGTCCAGTTGCGTTTCTGGTATTTTTTGAGGCCTTTCCTCCGAGCTGGTCTTCAGTGTATCTCAGCAGAAAGCGCTTGTCCTCTGTTCCTTCGAGGGAGCGCGCTGGCTCCTGCTGTCAGCGTGGAAATGATGACGGCGTATTTTAAAAATATCTTCCCTCTCTCCCTTCTACTCGTTATCATCGCCGCGTTTTTATTTGCTTGTTTCTCTTGGTGTTTACTTTTGTGTCTTTAAATATACGTCTGTCTCTGTTACTAGATTCGCCCGCCCTGAATGATGACTTCTGACTCTCCATCCGTCACAGAACAGAGCAAGTGGGGAGATCCGTGTGCGCTCCCCCGGCGGTGAGCGGCGGCCGAGGACCCGATTTGTCTCCCCTGCTTTCCTCCTGTGTAACGCATATTCACAAACAACATATTTGCTTGAGTTATTTATGCAAAGCAGCATTAGTACATAGTTTTGGCCTCTTGTTTTCTCGTTGAAAAATAATTTGCGGAAATCCCGTCAAATTACTTCGCACAGCTAATTATTTTTAAAGGGTTCCTACGGTTGGTGGTACGGATGTGACACATTGTTTCCAGCTTCTCTGAAATTGATGTGGATTCACTTCACTTCCAATTCTTGGTCAAGACAACTCTAATGAGAAGCTTTGTACATTATTAATTCATCCGACATACACTTATGGTCGGATATGTCCTTACATGGTGGTCCTTTTATTTCTATTGGCATTTTGAGGGAGCTCCCAATAAATACTGCATTTCTCCCCAACTAGATTCTAAACACACTGAAATAACAAGTAAGAAAATAATTTTGGAGGCAAACGGCACCTTTATCACTGGTAGCAGCCAAATGGGAGGATTCGGCATTAGGTGTATTTGTCAAGGGGGCTTCCGGGAAGACCACCGATCGGGCGGCTTCCCCGCCCCACTGAGGGGGCGCGTGGGCCTCACGGAGTCGGGGCAGCCCGGCTGGGGCCCACGAGGAGAAGGGAAGAGCTGAGCCCAGTTCGGCTGCCTCATCGTTGCTGGCAAACACCCCCGGGAGTCCGGGAGAAGGCGGAGCGTGTGCTCAGGACACGTCCCTCCACAGGGACCCCAGGAGCGTGAAACACACTCCCTCTCCCGCTTCCCCGGCGGGCTCCCCGGGGGCGGCACTGCCGGGCGCAGAGGGTGTCTGTCACAGTGAGGACCGTGGCCTCTTCCGGCTTGAGTTGTGAGGCGCGTAAGGTAGGAGCCCTTGTCGCTTCCATCCGACGCCTTCCGGAAAGCTGGTGTCCTGGGCGCTGTGTCCTTCCTGGGGCGGATGCTCCCCGGTGGCCTTCTTTCTCCCCGGCTGGTCTTTTCCGCCTCCCCGCCGGGACCCCTAACCCTCACTGTGGGTTTCTCCCCGCCAGCTACCTGGCATCCACGTGGGCTCCAGCAGGCGTGCCACAGGCCACGTGCCCAGGACGGAACTTTTCTCCCCCTCCAGCCGCCTGTTCTCCATCTCCGTAAATGGCACCCCCGTCCATCCACTTCCGGAGACAGAACGCCGTGTTTTCCGAGACACCTGCCTGCACCGCCCCCTCCCCCCATTCCAGAACACCCGCCACCGCAGTCTGAGCCGCTGTCCCGTAACCCCCGACGACCGTCCTCCAAACTGCTGGCTCCTTGACCTCCTTCTGCTGTCCCAGTCACTTAGCCTGACCTTTCAATAAATACTTTTTCCGAGAGGTGGCTGGAGATGTTCCGGGCCATTCTCCGTGGAAACCCGGAGCCCGCGCCCCGTCCTCGGGCGCCAGCCAGAGGGGTCTTCTCAGGACATCACGGGACCGTCGGATCCCCTTCTCCTCTCCCTTTGCTGTGACATTCGGACCCTGGTTGACAAAGCCGTCCGGCCCGGCCCCACCCTTGGCTCTCGTAGACAAACTCACCTTCTGTGAAGCGATTTATTCCTCTACCAAAAGTGGTGGCAGACCCCCTTATCTTAGGCCCCTGGAGCACACCCAACACGTTCCTGCTGCGTGTCCTCGGGTCATCGCTTCTTGTTCCTGTTCTGGAATTCTCCTCCCTCCCTGGCTTCTTCCTGCCCCCGACCTCCGCCTAAATGTCCCCTTCGCGGGCAGGGTTTCCTTGACTGCTCATCTGGAATAAACATGGAGACGCTGTCCGGGGGGGCCAGGCCCCCTGCCCTGAACCCCTGTCCCCCTGTCCTCACCTCGTCGTCTCTTTGAACCCCACTCCGATCAGCGCCTCGATGCTGTCCTTGCTCTGGGTTATATAGATAAGAGCTCGGCAAGGGCAGGACCTGTCCGTGCTCCCCAGCAGGGTCACAGGGACAGCTCAGTCCCGGAGCACAGCAGGTGCAGGGCTCTGCCCCTGCCTCCCGATGCCTCCCCGCTGCTGCCTCCAGGGCCCCCCCGCCCCGGTCTGTCTGGGGGCTCAGTGTCCCTTCCTCCCTCTGTCAGGCAGGAGAGCATCTTCTGGAAATCCCCCCGTCCCTCTCCTCCCTCCCCTTCTCTTGTGGATTTATACTTCTGTAGCAGTTGCTTTATGGCTGCGGGGGGTTTTGAGGAGGAGAGGAGAGGAATACGCATGGTCTCTTCCCTGCCACACTGGGACCCTAACGACCTGGTTTCATGGGGCAGGACAGAGAGGCTCAGGGCAGAGATTGAAGGCCCTGGCTGCTGTCTGGACCCGGGTCTCGGGTCCCCAGGGTCCTGGCCGATCGTTGTCATCGCCCCCGTGCCCCACCTTAGGGTACAGGTGACGTTTGTGTGTCTCCTGTTCCAGCCACGCTGCTGGGGCCATGGGGGCCTGCACGTTCTCTGGCGCCATCGGGCAGGTGAGGGGGTGGCCCGGGGGGGGGGGGCACAGGGGCAGCCCCTCATTGATGTCAGCTCCGGACTGTTGTGCTCACAAGCTACTCAGAAATAGGAAGGAGCTGGGAGGATGCTGGAAGGCCACTGTCACTGTGGTTATTGACTGTGCAGTCGGGAGGAAGGAAGCCGCAGGGGGTGAGTCTCACGCCCAGAGACGCCGTCCTGGGAACCTGCCGTCCGCTCTCCCACACTGCAGAGGGACAGTTGGGCCAAGGCCACCGCTGGCAGGACTGTCTTGCCCGGCCTCCAGTCACGCCCTCGGGAAGAAGCAGTCTCTCCCCCGAACCCCACGCTCTTCTCAGAGAGAGGAGGCCTGAGGCACGAGGAGAGGGCAGCTCCACTGGGTGTTGGCTCCCGAGGTCACAGAAGTGGCCCCAGGATCCCCCCCCCCCCCCCCACCGACCCTGTGCACACCCTCCTCCCCACCCTCGGCCAGGTGTCCTGGATGTGCTCGAAATCCCCACCAGTGGAGGTTTGCTAACTGCATCGTGCTGGGTCCTGCCTGGTAGGTAATGGCCCCCCCATTATGGGAAAGGTGTGGTCCTTTAACCCCCTGGGCCCCGTCCCCCAGGCTTTGATCCAGGCACAGACCGGCCCTGAGTTCTCACGTGGACGTGAGGGACAAGGGCGCTTTCTCACGGCCAGTCCTGCCAGACCATCAGAAGTCCTCTTAGGTGCCACACGCAGTGCAGGAGTGCTGGGGACACGAGAACCCAGGCGGAGCGGGCGGGGTGGGGTGGGGTCCCAGCCTCTGCGAGAGCTGCCGGGCCCAGCCGCCGTCAGACCCAGAGTCCGCCCTTCCCCAGCCCCCTCTGCGGTTTGCAGTAGTCACACGGGGAGGAAAGTGTGTGTAGTCTGGACGTGCACACCGCCCCCCCCCCCCCCAACAGGCCGGAGGGAGAGAGGCAGGAGGGAGGGAAGCGGGAGGCCGGTTCAGGCGGCCTGTCCTCCGGGCTCCCCAGCCACACAGCCAGAGTCCAGGGGTCTGCAGGCCGGCTCTCCGGGGACGCGCCCACACACAAAGTCGCAGGGGAGAGCCCGCCTAGACGGCTGCCGCTGTCCCTTCTGACCCCGAAATTCCTGAAGCCACGTCCCCTCTGAAACTCTGCTCCGACTCAGACGCACAGTCTCTGCGGCCCTCGTCACCTCTGAGGGCAGCGCCGGGAGAACGAGGTCCCTCCCCAGTCATCCTCAGAGGGTCAGGTAGCTAATACCACGGCTCGGGTCCCTCACCCTCCAAATTGACAAACACCATCGCACGCAGAAGTCTATTTCGGTGTTACTGGTTTTGTCCCTACGACCTCTTACGCGCGTCATTTGCTGAACATGGAAGGCAGCGGAACTGGGGTTACTGATCGTTCTGGGTCTCGGGCCGTTTGGGCCTCTGTCCTCGTGTCCCTCGAGTTGACAGGGTGGCATCTCTCTGTCTTTCTGTCCCCGGCTGCTAACAGAGGGCCTGTGAACCAGTGGTTAGTAGTTAATATTCCTCAAATGTTGACTGGAGCTGTTCTTACTGTGAGCTGAGGTCTGGACTTTGCAGACGCCTCTGAGGGAAAGTCACACTCCGTCACGTCACGGCGTCCTGACCCGCGGGACTTGGATTGGAGCGCGTATGCTCCTCGTCATGACGCTGAACGGACTGCAGGTGATCAGGGCCTGGTTTTATTTGTCCTGAGACACTGCCTCTTGGAGGTCGGCGATGTTTCACGTCCCAGAGTCTCAAGAGCCGTGGGAGTTCAGCGGCCTTGAACGGCCCCCTCTTGCCCTGTGTCTGCCCTGGTCAATCGAACATCCTCATATCAGGCGTGGAACTAACAGGGTGACCTTTCCTCCATCACCACGGCTGTATAATAAATTCGTTCGAAACTTAGTGGCTTGAAAGGAAAAGTATGTAGTGTCTCCAGTTTCTGTGGCCCAGCGGGTTCCCTCTTGGGGTCTGTGTGGGTCACAGGCAGGACGTCAGCCGGGCTGCGGGGTGACCCTGGTCTGGGCTCTCTCACACGGCTCTGGGCAGGCCTCTGGGGCTGGCCGGCTGCCGCCCGGGGTCCTCAGTCCTCAGTGGTGGGAGCCTCTCTGCTCACAAGACAGCGGCTGGTGTCCCCAGGGCCAGGACTCCCACGGCCACAGGGAGCTGGTGAGAAAGACCAACGTCATGGTCTTTTGTGACCTCGTCTCAGAAATGACAGCCAATTGGTTTTTCTCTGTTCTATTTAGTAGAAAAGTCACCAGGTGGAGTCCAAAGACGAGGCAAAGGGGTCACATGGAGGTGTGAACCCAGGAGGTGTCAACCTCATCAAGTCAAGTCCAACCAAAGGACCTCCTCCTGGGTGCCATGCGCCCTTCTGGCAGCGGGGGGCGGGGTTTGCAAGGAGAAGTCAGATTTGGTTCCCGGCCTCAAGGGCATGATAATTTTGTGTGAGAAGGGGGTATATAAACAGATTATGTTAAGCAAAATAACACAAACATTTAAAAGGTATAATGGTAGCTCAGAGAAAGAGTGGTTCAACGCCATTGACAAAGGGTGGAGAGAGAAGGCAAGGAGGGCTTCCTGGAAGAGGCGAAGCATCAGCTGAAGAGCAAGTAACCCTCCCCGGTGCTGGACAGAGGTAGCCAGACCCAGGTGTAGAATGGGTTCAGCAGCACCGGAGTTTACAGGCTCCTTTCCCTCCAGGACATGTCCGAGTGTCTCATCAAAGCCCCCGAGAGATGGTGTCGGGTCAACACGGCCGGTGGCCTGGCTGTGTTCTGGTGGCAGTTCTAATCAAAAGTCCAGAAGCAGCGTGGCAGGTTTGGGTCCCAGTCAGCCTGCATCATGCTCTTGCCAAAATAGCCTTGTAAACACGACATTTCTAGAAAAGTGAAGGAAATGATGTTAACCATACCCTTTAGAGCCCTCAGACAAAAGGGCTGTTTATTGGAAATACTGACACAGTGCAAAAGGGGTCATCCCTTCGTGATTCCCGGGGTGTCTCGCGGGGAGCCCTAAGAGGCCCACACTTGACTGGGGCTGAAGGCTGAGGGTGCTGGGCCAGCAGGACATGAAGGGCGGGGGTGAGACCTGCCTCAGTCAACTTGGGAGGGAAACACCCCCAAGGTCAGTGTGGGGCTGTGGGTTGCTGGCCGTTGCTTGCCCAGCATGCGGGTGACCCGTGACTGAGAGGGCAGGGGCCCCGCTCACACCTTCAGTGGGCCTGCCAGGCAGGGGGGTCCAGGGTTCAACTGGCGGGTCGAGCCCCCTCCCCCGGTCCCCAGCCTCTCGCCCCAGCCCCACCTCAGACCTTCCACCACAAGCCCCCCCATCGTCTCCCCCCCCCACCCCCCAGCCTCCCGCTAGCCCTGCTCCCTGGGGCCAGGCAGCACTGTCATCTCTGACTTTCTGGGTCTAGGATGGGGCCTGGCTCACAGCGCTAGCACCTCAAAATTCCCTGAAAGCTTCTGACTGGGCGGACAACTGATAGGCCCCCCAACTCTGAAGAGCCAGAGGGAATGTTCCAGCGCCTAAACCTTCCCGGCTGGCCCCGCATCCTTTGGCGGAGTGGCCGTTGGCCGTGGAGTGAAACGCTCTGAGCACAGGCTCTTCGATCGCCACCCGGAGAGAGTTCCCCAGGAAGACGGACGCCGGGTGGCTAGAGGTGCGTGGGCTCTACACGGGAAGCCATGGGGGTGGCCGAGTGTGGACGTTCTCAGCAGCAACGGTTAGGCGTCCCTGCTGTGCGGGGTGCTCCTGGGGCGCACGCGACCCTCTCCCGGCTGCGGAGAGTCTCTCGAGAGCCCGCGTAGCTGACGTAGCTGACGGAGGCATAGATGGGCGGGGATGGCAAACGCAGGTGGGCCAGACCGGGGAGGCAACGGGAAGGTCCTGTGTGTGTCATCTCACGTCTGTCTCCCTTCTGTCCGCGTGTCCCTGTCTCCCTGGGACCTGGCTTCTCCGAGGCCCTGTGGGTGTGAGACAGGAGGGATCCCGCCGTCACCGGGCTCCCAGTAGGAGCTGCCGAGAGAGAATGTGACGAGGCCCCGCGTGGGTCAGGCTTGCCCTGCACCGTCCAGCCAGCAGGGCCGCGGCCAGGCATGTGTCCTCGAGACTCCTGTCCCTAGTGAGGAGCAAAGGCTCTCGAACAGGGGCACCGTCGTGAGCTGGGTGCATGCCCCGGAAGAGGCGAACTGCACATCTGAGTGTGACCGCGTTTATTATGATGTGTCATTAATGACACTCTCACCCCACAGGAGTCGGGGGCCGTGAGACTCAGGACTTACGGTTATGTGGGGTTTGGGTCATGGGTAACTTGTATTTTCTTCTTTATGCTTTTTTCTGTAGTTCCTGAATTTTCTGCCATGAGAGCAAATATGGTCTTTATGAAAAGAGCGCCTTCCGGGGCACCTGGGCGCCTCAGTCAGTTGAGCGTCCGACTTCAGCTCAGGTCACGATCTCGTGGTTCGTGGGTTCGAGCCCCGCATCGGGCTCTGTGCTGACAGCTAGGAGCCTGGAGCTACTTCGGATTCTGTGTCGCCCTCTCTCTCTGCCCCTCCCCTGCTCACACTCTGTCTCTCCCTCTTAAAAATAAACATTAAGAATTTTTTTTTAAATAAAGAGCACCTTCCCAAGGCTCTTAGCTTCCCGCCATAACCTTCTCTAGCAGTCCTCAGAGGTACAGACTGGTTACTAGCAGCCGTGGACAGTAATGTGGGCCAGGCACGTGGCAGCCTCATCAAGGACTAAGCATCAGCACTGCTGGGCTCTGGTCCCCGCATCCAATGAGGCACCTTCTCTGGGAAAATCATTGTGACTTGTTCAGAAAAATTCTCTCTGAACCAACAAAAATGACCAGTATTTACATTCGGTTAAAAATAGCTTTTTTTTTTTTTTTTTTAATTACAAAATAACTTAAAAAAAAAATCCCTGAAAAGTTTAAAAAAAAAATTTTTTTTTAACGTTTATTTATTTTTGAGACAGGGAGAGACAGCATGAACGGGGAAGGGTCAGAGAGAGAGGGAGACACAGAATCTGAAACAGGCTCCAGGCTCTGAGCCGTCAGCACAGAGCCCGACGCGGGACTCGAACTCACGGACCGTGAGATCATGACCTGAGCCGAAGTCGGATGCTTAACCGACTGAGCCACCCAGGCGCCCCCCTGAAAAGTTTTAAGAAATCTATAAAGGGGAACCACTTGGTTAAGTATATGCTTCTGCAAAGCTTTTGGTGCGTGTTTATTATTTTGTTTTCGGAATCAGATGTGAGATTCTTGAATGAGAACCGTGGCAGCTACGAAGACCATTGGAAGGAAGTCACAGGAACTGAGGACTCACAGTCTGTAACAAAGTGGGTCTTACAGAAGGGAGGGGCTGGTCTGCAGGCTCTGAGTCTGTCCCCAGGGTGCCCACCATGTCCGGTCCCCGGCCAAGCTGGGGTTAGCCCTCGTGCAGTGGCTGTCCCATCTGGGAGGCGGTGCCCCTGTCCCTGCCCCTGTCCCTGTCACCGCGATGCTTCGATGGTGTCAATGAGCCTCTGGGCCTGTGGCTCCTGGGTGCCTGTCCTCCGTCCCCAGGATGAAGCGGGAGCCCCTGCCTGCTTCCTCTGGCTCCTTGCTCACTGCTGGGCTCGCTTCTGCCCCCCATATGCCCAGCTTTCTCCTAATTCCCGGGCTTGCTGCTGGGGATCCTCGCTGGAACTTTCCCTTTCCAGCTCGGCACGTGGCTGTCCCACTGTTACCAGTGTCCCTCAGAGCAAATGTCCCCTCCCAGAGGCCGTCCCTGACCAGAGTATTCTCATTTGTCTCCACCGCCTGCCAATCTCCTTCCCCTTGGCTAGATTAGAAGCTTCTTGCTTGCAAATTATAAAACCACAACCCAAAGTGGCTTAAGGAAAAATGGGAATTCGCGGGCCCCCGTGACTGGGGAGCGGTAGATGGGTTGGGGTCGGCACAGCCCCATGGAGACACTCGTCATCTGACGTCTCGGCCCGGCCTGGCTTCCTCCTGGGGCAGGGACTTTCTCCATGCGCTCGGGACAGGTGGCTGTCCGCAGCTGCAGGTTTGCTTAGCAACTGGGGTAGAAAGAAATGCTTCCCCGGCGTCCTAGGGATAGGTCCCAGCTGGGACTGCCATGGCCTGGCCGTGGCCTGCGTTGTCCTGGAGCTGAGCCCCTCGGATGAGAGCTCTGACGGGTCGGTGCCGGGACGTGCATGGCCTGAGTGCGGGGAGAGTGCGCGTGTGCAAGGAAAGGAGGCGAGGGAGGAGCTCATGCCGGGCTGGCAGAGACGACGCTCGCTCGCGAAGCGGGCTCCCTGCCAGTGCCCTGGGCCTCCCCTCCAGCAGACAGGTAGTCTGCTGTCTCCCGTTTACTTTGCCTGTTGCCGTCTGTCTTCCCTCTGCGACAGAAAGAAGCTCAAGAGGACGGGGGTCTCGACCTCAGTTCTGGGAGCGTGGTGTGTGTGTCACAACAGAAGCTTGTGGAGTGAACACGTGACACAAGAAACAAGGGGCAGAGGCGGGACTCAGGCCCAGGCCCTTTGGCCTCAGGTGTCCCCTTTCCTCCCGCCTCCTGCTCACCGAGTCCGACTCGCCCCTGAGCCCGGGTACCTTGCAGGTGCCTGGCGTGCCCGGCTCGCCGTGGGCCTGGGGGTCACTTCTCCGCACTGTCCTCCTCCCCAAGGAGAGAAGACAGGGGGTCATGCTCCGTCTCTGCCACCCAGAGCCGTGTCGCACACTCAAGTCGCCTGTCCACGCCTGAATGAACACACGCGTGACTTTGATCCAGGACTTTTAGCGTCATCACTTCCTGCGGCGACACCTCGAAGTGTCGTGGGGCCCCTAAACTCACTCAGTCCGCCCCCAGCTTCACCGCCGGCCAGGTGCTGATGTTGACGTACCTGTCTCGGGGGCCCGCTTGAACATTCGGCACGATCTTCTCCGCACCATGAAAACACTCCTTTCCTCCTCTCATCAGATGAAAGGGAGACTCTGTCTCCCCGGTTTGGCTCAGCAGCCCTGGCAGAGATTCCCGGCTGTTCGCCAACACTCATGCTGTCTTCCTCCTGGGCTCAACCACACCAGGCCTCCCAGCTCCTCCTGCAGCGAGGTGACACGGTCTGACTTCCCGTTGGCTCATGGAATGTGAGCCGCTCCGGGCCCCCACGCTCCCACCCTCCCACTGCCGTGGAGACAGGGCGCGGGCAAGCTTGGGGGCCACGGGGGAAGGCGGCTGAGTCGCCTCAGCCCGAGACCCCAGGGCCGTGTCCCGCTGGCCTGTGGGCCTTCCAGGTCCTGCCACGTGCAGGCTCACCTGTTCTTGAGCCACCGTGCCCTGGCGGTTTGTTCACTAAGTCACTCCTAGCGCCACCCCAGGACGCCCAGTGATCTCTGGACGCCCGGGTGAAATCACAACCTTAAGACTTTTGTTGAAGCGAAATGATGAAAAATATCAATGGGTATTTCCAGATCAGCTAGAAATTCGATGGCACAGACATGTCACATCTGTTCATTTACGTGCACGAGATATATTGTGATCCGCACGCAAATATATAAAATTTTTATAGTTCGACCCATTTCCAGATGCTGAAATCTGAGAAGACTCTGTTATCAAACAACACGACTTCAAAAAGTAGCACCTTATCCTTTGATGTTCAGGCTGAGCATTTCCAACACAATTAATTGGAATAATGGCACAAAAGATGATAAAAACTAAAATATTTTTACAAAAAGTAGTAAGTGTTAATGTGATAATTAGACAAACTAATTAAGAATATTTGAGGCCTCAAATTTTATTTAATTCCCAGCTCCAAAGACTGAAAGAGAGAGCAGGTGGGATCTGAAGGGCATCATGTCCTTGGTATCTAGGTCACGTGTGGGGACAAACAGAAGCCCCTCCCCCACCATCCATGAGTCCAGCCCAGCTGGGATTCCATCCTTTGGGACGGCAGTGGCCTCGAGTCTCCTTGGCCGGGGCGTCCTGAAAGACAAGAGATCCTTTATGACAATCTCAGGGCTGTGTTCCCACATCCTGAGCCCTCCCTGTGAATGGAGACTTAAGGCATGATAAATTGAGGACAGGTTCTCCAGAGAAACAAACCCAACGAGGTATGTATATATGGAATTGGCACACACAAGTTACGGAGGCTGGCGGGTCCCACGTGCAGACTGGGCCAGCAGGCTGGAGGCCCAGGCAGAGCCGATGTGACAGATGAAGTCTAGAGACATCTGCTGGAGAGTTCTCTCTCAGTCGTGGGGAGGGCTCATCTTTTTCTTCTAAGCAGTTCCTCAACTGATTGGATGAGGCCCACCCACACTGGGGAAAGCAATCTGATTTACTCATTCCACCAATTTAAATGTTAATCTCATCCCAGGTCCCCTTGTAGAAACATCCAGAATAACGTTTGACCAAGTATCTGGACACCCTCAGTCCGGTCAAGTTGACGTATGAAATTAACCATCTCAAGGGAGCAGCAATCTTTTTCAGTAAAAAACATCCTAGGTTTGTGGGCACGTGATCTCAAAGTGTCAGTTCTTGTGTTGTGCTGTGAAAACTGTCGGGGACACATGTAAACAAATGAACAGGGCTGTGCTCCAGGAACTTTATATAAACAGGCAGGTGGCTGGAGCCTCCCGACGCCTGAATGGACACATAGCTAGTGTTAACGAGATCTTAGCAAGTTCCCTCCAAGCACTATCCACGCTTACACTGATGTAATCCTTTCACAAATCCTATGAGAAGATTCAGGCGTGGGCGCAGCTCGGTGATTTGCCCGAGACTATCAGCTAGTTAGTGGCAGAATTCGTCCTCAAACCGAGGTATGGCGATTCCGCAGTCCTCACCCACCAAGACGCACTGGCCCCTCCGAATACTCCATCCTCCACCCAGATGACCCCACAGGAGCTCCATCCAGCACAAGGTGCCTGGTTCCCCTTCACTTTTCCCTGATGGCTCTGGACACAGATGGCGAGGCCACCGTAAGATCAGTATCACCACCTACTTTTGGAGGGGACATTTCTTTGGAGCCGTGCGCAATGAGCATGCTCAAACTTTGCTTTTGTAAAGGCTTCTCCGTGTTTGGCATAGAGGACAGGGAATTAATCCTCTGGGTGTGCCAGGATGTGCCAGTCACGGAGCTTGGAACTCTACATTTGTTAAGCCCTTTAAAGCTTACTGATGTCTGTGATGGTGTTGACCCCACGTTTTTTCAAGACAGGAAGCAGGCTGGAACAGGCAAGCAGTGTTTTCAGGGTCGTATCTTAGTAACTGGTGCAGGTGGACTTAGCCTAAAGTGCATGTGTCTGCAGGACATGTGATTTCCACAGACGATCTCTCTGTAGCGCACATCAGATTACAGTTAATCAGAGCTGTAATAAGGTTTTCCCTCGGTGTCATCGAAGCCTATCTGGTGTTTCAGTATTACCGATAGCTGTTTGCTTCACAAAGCAATGACCTTGATCATTATTATGGTTATTCTTTTTACCAATATCACTCAGAAACCAGCGGCTCCTAGTGGGAAGCGTTGTGACAAACTCCACTCTTGGGGGATACAGTCATCACCTCCATTTGGGGTCCACGAGTTGGCAGAGGAAAACTTGCAAACAAATGGAATGTTCTTGAGATTTTCTTAGAGCCCAGCTGTAAACTAATGTATCAAGCAAGGCTTCTCAAAACGCAAAAAATATCTGACATCTGGATTCTTAAAAGTGTCAGATATCAAGACGCTAAAGCTCCCAACATGATTGTTAAGTTGGCCAGGTGTGAATTAAGTCTAAGAAATATGACAGACGCTGGTCACCATGTAAAAATGCAGGGTGACTGTGCCCCAGGCTTCCACCCCAGGTGGGTGGAGAATCTGGCAGGAAGGGGCGTTCTGTGCGTGGACCAGAGGCCTTGGAATGAGCCGACATGGTTCCATTTCCATGAATGAAGGGACATCTGCACAGCGGTTCCTACTAGCTTGGCGTACAAAGTGGTCTGTGTCCCAGCAAACCCCATGTCCGTGTGTGTGTTTTACAGTCGGGGACCTGAGGGCAGAGAGGCGAGCTCACATGTGTGCATGCAGGCGTGGCCCAGGACGAGAGCCTGTGTTTGGAGGACCTTTTCATTACAACTCTTAAACTGCCCAAGCTTGTTGCCGGCCATGTAAAATCGTCCTCAATGTCAATGTAAGTTTTTGGGCCAGAGGATGAAACGAGTCGGGAAGGTAGGACGGGACACGCGGGTGGAATACCACGTGGGCATGTTGCTTGCACTTGGACGGCCGAGCCAGGGGCTGGGTGAGCGCCAAGGTGCTGGGGGTCCCCCCCACCCGCCATCCGCTCCAGCGGACCTGGCCGTGTCTCTCCCCCGAGACACTCGCTTCTGCCACGGGGGGCGGGGGGGCACAGGCTGCCGCGGCAACGTGTTGAGGCTCAGACAGGTGCAGGCACTGTGTTTAGGGAGCTGGGAAACGTCCCCAGTCTCAGGGTTGGAAGGGACCCGGGGCCTCGGGTCCCCCATTCATGCCCTGCTGTAGGAGGGCCCTCCTCACTGCTCCAGACGACACTGCCTCTCTGAACAGCTGGCATGACCCGTAACAGTGATTTTAGGGCGCAAGCGAACCAAATCCTGTTTTCTTGACATTCACTCTCCCACCGCACCAGAGGGTTCTGCCACTCATGGACTCTGGTCCGGAAACGTCTCTTCCGCGGCTCCACGGCCGGATGCAGCACGGAGGAGAAAAAGCAGCGGCCGTCGCTGGAGACCCCCTGCCAGGTTATCCTCAAAATGCTCTAGTCCTCGGACATTTTAGCCCAAATGCTCGCAAGTTTTGGCAACGTCTTCTGGTGTATGAGCCGCGAGGTGCCTTCGCTGGGACTCATCTGCTCGGGCCTGCTAATTTGAGGAGCCAAGTGCTAACGGGAGACATTCTGCATGGTTGTCGGCCCAGAAAATATCTGTTTTCACTGCAGCCATCAAGTCCTCAAAATCAAGAGAACTAACTCAGGTGTTTCCAGCACTGTGACGGGAGGCGGGCATTTTTGTCCGAGGGCCTTCGCGCGACCTTCCACCGCACATGTATGTGTGCACAGAACGGGTATCTCACTGGAGGGCCCGTGATCCCCACGGTAGGGAACGGCGGCCTCTCTGACTGGCCGTGCATCACGTCACCGCCCACAGCCCCCTGTGTTCCAGGAGTCTGGCTGGTCCTGAGGCCATGCCACAGGGGACAGGCGGCTCTCCAAACGTTCAGGTGTCTCTCCTGTGTGGGGTGTGACAGAGGTGAGGCATCAGGTCCTGGGGGTTCAAGGCGGCCCAGGGGGCCGGGGAGAGCATCACCAGGTGGGGGGAGGCGAGGGGTGCTTAGAAAAATCATACGACCTGAGAAACCACAACCCGGTGAGCAAGTGGGAGGAGGGCAGCCGCCGGGAGGACAGTGCTGCCGACTGCTCTGTCCATGGTAGTTGTGTTCCATGAAGTGGCCACCGATTCTGACTTGGGGCATGCTGAACCGTTGCCCCTGGGGGAAACACGGGGTTAGTGCAGTCAGTGTTCCCAGAGAAAGAGAACCGATGAGATGCACGCACACACACACACACACACACACACACACACACACACGCGGAATAATATTTATTTTAAGGAATCGGCTCACAAGATTACAGAGGCTGGCAAGTCCAAAACCTGCCATCAGGCTGAGGCCCAAGGAAACCCCGTGCCGCAGTTGAAGTCTGCCTGCTGTCTGCTGCAGAATCCCCTCCTATTGGGGGAGATCAGTCTTTGTTCTGTTCAGGCCTTCCGCTGATTGGGCGAGGCCCACCCACAGCAGGGAGAGCAATCTGCTTCACTTGTAGTCCACCAGCTTGAACAGTAATTCCATCCAGAAACCTCCTCATAGAAACATCCAGAGTAATGTGTCACCACATCCGGGGGCAGCACGGTCAAACACCAGCCAGTACTCCAGCCTAACACGGGGCCACTTAAAGCAGCGAAGTTATCGACAAAAAGCACAAAAATGTGGAAAACGTGGCACTAGATAGACCACAAAAGGACACTGGTTTACAGGACGGGAGCTGGGACAGGAAGGCGACTGTTATCTTGCTCATCTCAGCTGGGAACACGGGCCAACCCCTCAAGTTTGTCGCCTGTCTGTGTTCCTCCAGAACGACCACGGAAACACCGTGTGCTTTGACCCCAGGGCTGCTACCAGACTTTGGTGAGCTGGAAAATCTGTATGTTACAGGCGGAGTCCCGAGTAAGGAGGATCGAATCCATACGAGGTGTGCTTGTGAGCCCCGGGTAGTGACTCAGAATCGGGTGCTGCCGGGCGGAGGGCGTGGTGGTGAAGGGTGGGGTCCCAGCGGGGGACATGGTGTTCAGGGAACTTCTCTGTGAGCCTGAACCGGGGGCTTGGCCTTCTTAGTAGAGGAGATCGGAAGGAATGGAAGGGTTTTTAAGAGGAGAGGGTGAGGAGGCTTGCATCGTAGTCATGGGAGGCTGTGTGCCTGGACTAGAAGAGGAGACAGAGCTGGGGAGACCCGGTGAAGGCTGTTGCCAGGACCCTGTGCAGGGGGCTGGAGGGAGGGGCCTGGCCGAGTGTCGACGGCGGAGCCAACAGGCTACGTGGGGGCTGAGGGCAGAGGTGGGTTTCTGGGGGTCCTCGGGGCGAGCCCTCCAGCCGTGGTTCCCGGGGCCCCCCTTTCACACCTGAGGTGACACCACGCTGCCTCTCCTGAGACCTCTCTGCAAGACCCCTCGGCCCCTGGGCTCTTCCCGGGCAGCGTGGCCGCGTCCCCCCACGTCCCCCCACGGCCCCTTTGAGCGGCTGCGGACCTCCCCTCAGCCGTCCACTGATGCGGTGACCGCACTCCGGGGCCTCCTTCCTTCAGCCGCTGGGGACAGTGCCCTTCAGACCCGTCACTCCTGCCGTTAATGGATTGGATGCCTGCGCCCCGAGGGTGACGGGTGACGCTGCTCAGTCCTACCACCCCCGGGGGCCGCCTGGTGCGGGCAGGGGGGCGGAGTTCTGGGCGTGAGACGGCCCTTGTCAAGACTCAGCAGAAATGGAAGATCGGAGGGGAGACTTTGTGGCGGTGCAGCTGGTCCTTTGTTCACCTCTGTGCTTGGAGCTGCATCTCAAGATGACTTACAACCCACCCGCGACGGTGATTGGTTCTCCTTCGCGCTCCGCGGGGGCCGGGGGAGCAGGCCGTCCCTGCGTTTCCATCCGTCATTGTCAGGCAGCACAGACGAGGCACACCCTTCTCCAGTCAGGTTCAGCTCGGAGTCTGCAGCCCCTTTAGGGTTCTGAGCCCAATGGAGCTCCAGCCGAGATGTGTACGGTAAGTAATGAATTATCCACGATTAATTACAATTAACTGGGTCTCTTTCTTCCCTAGGCGCTTGATCTAAATATTTACAAGGAATTCTGATCAGATGCTCACTGTCCAAATTAATATTATTTCATCTGAAAATACAAGAGTGTTTTCATCCAAAATCAGCTATTGTTTGGAGTCCAATCAGCGTACCATGCGGCAAAACACAACAGAGGAGCACGATGTGTGGTGACAGGTAATGTGGCCGGTCAATGACCGAGAGGGGCAGAATCCGCACCGAGCCACGGAACTCATCCGCCCCTGGGTCCACGCCACCCGACCTCAAGTACCGCCTTCAACAGAGTCCCTGGAACGTGGGCCTGCAGGCGTGGACCTTCCCCGGATGTGCTCACCACGCTGGGGGGCCCAGGGCTCCCAGCAGACGGGACGTGTCTGCCCACACGCGGGGGACAGCCAACCCGGGCCTGGGAGCCCGTGACGTGAACCAGGGAACCCGACAATCTAAGTGGGGGCGCGGAAGCTGTTTGGGGTTAGACGTGAGACGGCACAGGATACATGTTCAGATGGTGACTATGTATGTGGCTATCGTAGCCCTCGCTCAACTGCTTCCCAAGTGAGAGGAAGGAGCAGGGGGGACCCGAGCGCATCTCAGGTCTGATGACGGAGTACGTGGGCTGGTGGAGAAAGCCTCCCAGGTCTCTGTGTGTCCTGGAAATGGGGCCCAGGGCCAGGCAGAGTGGAGATGCGACTGGAGTCATTACCTCCACGACTGTGTCCCCAGGAGCAGTGGCCCATGGAAAAGGTCACCTTTGAGCACCAGGTCAGAGAAGTCACTTTCTCAAAGGACCACCAGTTTGGCCTCTCTCTGATTTCCTTGTCCCTGGTCCCCTCAACATCCAGCATCTCTGTGAACGGTGAATCCGCTGAGGGCAGACTGTCTCTTGGGGTGCAGATCCATCGGTGGAATCCCACATTCTCCTTTCCCCCTTACGGAGACTTGAAAATGACTTATTTAGGGGCGCCTGGGTGGCTCAGTTGGTTAAGCGTCCAACCCTTGATCTCAGCCCCGGTCGCGATCTGATGGTTCGGGAGTTTGAGCCCCACGTCGGGCTCTGTGCTGACAGTGCAGAACCTGCTTGGGATTCTCTCTCTCCCTTTCCCCCTGCCCCTCCCCCATTCAGGCCCCCTATCTCTCAGAATAAATAAATAAACTTACAAAAAAACAATGACTCACCTAGCCATGTCCTTCTGGGACCTGGCGTCAGGATGGCTCCTGTCCTGGAGGCAGACCGTTCGGCTTCGCTGGCATGTACCTGTGAGCCAGCTTCCCGTTTTCTCACATCCATGCGTCGCTGTTCTATTATTCATCCAGCATTTTTCTTAAAATTAAGTTTTACAAACGAACCCTAGTCTAAAGCAATACTATCTATGGGAGTTTGATCTGCTCGTTAGCTTTTTTGGAGACACCTCTTCTAGGAAATCCATAATCACCAAAATAAAAGCAAGCTCATGCGTACCTTCCCACGTGCAATGCGTGCCTGTCAGTCCACACTTTGCTGTGGGATTTGCAGCTGCTCAGACCCGAGCTCACATCTTAGCTCTGCCTTCGTTACTAGCTGCATATCATCTGGGAAGATCACTTACCCTCCCAGACGAGGAGCGTCCACGTACGGAAATGGGAATGTGCTGAGGTTGGGGGCAGGGGGACTATGTGAAGCGGGTGTCGGCAAGGAGGCTGCTCTCTATACCACACCCTGGCCACGTGGCTATTGTCCTTGTCCTCTCCTGCTTAGAGATCCCCAATTTGGTGAAAGTGCGGGTTGGTTTCACGTTCTGGGGCACAGAGACTCCTCCCCAGCCCCAGGGGTGAATCACGGTGGTCTAAGTCCGCCCCAGCCAATTCCCTTCCCTCAGCCAGAGGGGGCTTTAGACTTCGGTTGTAAGGAAATCTGGCCAAGAGGGGCAGAACCCCTGGCAGACTTCTGTGCTGGGCTGTCACCGAAGACTGAAGGAGGTGCCACGGTATCTGTGCCCCCTTTTAGCTTTCTGGATATTGCCATCAATAGTGGTACCTGGAACCGCTCTGGACTCCCTGCCTCCTCCAGCAGGGGTGTCCTGGGGGGACAGGCCATACACCGCAGGTGGCAGAAAGAGCCGGCATCCTCAGAGCATCGTTGAGGTCTCACACCCGTAACCCCGGAGCTGCAATGTGACCAGCATGGTGGTCACACGGAATAATTACTAAGCTTTATCGTTTTATATATTGTGCATTGCCTTTTTTTTTTTTTTTTTTGGTAAGTTTTCTGTTTGTCGTGGCAGAAAACATCCTGATACAATTTCCTTCCCAGCCCATGCTGGGTGTTCTAAGCATCTTGGAAACCACACGTTTGGGGCGAGCGCTCCTGAAAATGAATGAAAGCACCCAGGTCCCTCCAGAATGGCCTGGAAATGCTGCTCACCTCTGTTCCCCCTCTTGCCTCCCAAGAGCTGCCCGTCCTGTGCTGACGGGCAGCACACAGCAGAAGGGGGATAGAAGGTGCACTTTCTTGATGTGTCTCCCTCCCATACAGGGAATGACAATGACCCCTGGCCAAGGAAGACTCCGCCCTGTCATGACTTCCAGTGCTGCAGTCACCAAACCAGCAGTCACACTGTCCAACCGTGCGGGCATTCCATTCGGCAGAGATGTCAGGAATTCGTGAAGCAGATCTGGGGTAGAGACTAGAAATCTGTGGGGTTTTCTCTTCTTGAGACAGAGAGAGAGGGAGGGAGAGAATCTCAGGCAGGATCCACGCTCAGTGTGGAGCCACACTCAGGGCTCAATCCCATGACCCCAGGATCGCGACCTGAGCAAAAATCAAGAGGCGGATGCTCCACCAACTGAGCCGACCAGGCGCCCCTAGAAAACTGTTTTTAGGAACCTGCCCTGGGTGTTTTGAGACAGGTTTTTTATTGGCCAAAATGGGAAACATGGCCCTTAAGTCAGTCTGATAAGTGGCTCCAAGACGTCAATATATTTTGGTTCTCAGCCAGGGGTGATTTCGTCCCTCAGGAACATTTGGCAACGTCTAGAGGTATGTTAGGCTGTCCCAGTTTGTGGGACGCTGCTGTCCCTTGGTGGGAGCATCCTGTGATGCAGGTAAGCGTCCAACAATGCACAGGACCGTCCCCCGCAGAGAGTCACCTGCCCCAACATGTCAGTAGTGCTGGTAAAACACCTGGATGGTCCGAGCTGCAGGAGCGACGAGGTGCCCGTCTGTGGACTGTGTGACCTCAAGGAGAGGAGGGAGAAACATCTCAGTGAAACCTAGAAGCCATTCACAGTCCTTTAGACATCTCCCTGGGAACAGCCGCCACGTTCCCCAAAAGCAGGGACCTAAGACAGGAGTCCAGATCAAAGACTCGGTGAGAAGAGCCTTTGCTGCTGGACTGAACACAGGCTTTGCCAAGCATCAGTGAGGAAGAAGGTACTTTGGACAAATACATTTTCCACATTCACTGAGATGAACTATTTTAAGCATAATTAAAAAACCCCCATAATCCAGCCTAATTTCACAATTTCTGCCTCTTCAAAATTAGAATGTGGACCGTGATGTAATGTCTGTAGCCTTGATTTATCACATCGTGCACAGTGATGCCCTTGGGAAATAAACCTGCTCTGAATTAAATGGCTTGCTCTCGGCCTTGCCCCGAAACGTGGAAAGCCTGAAGTTTGTGTACTTTTGTCCCATCTTGGAAGCTTCCGTGGTACATCGCCGACGGTGCCGTGGGTCTTTCTCTGGTTTGAACTCTCTCCGCTGGATTGTAGACGCGGCATTCGAGACAGCTCAGGTCCGTAAAACGCACAGATGATCTTTGCTGTTTTTTTACGGGCGGTTCCAAGCCTGTTGTCTGCAACCAGACCTGTCTAGATGGGGGCCCCTTCGGGGGGACCTTCGGGGGCACAGGCCACGCCGGTGTGAGTCAGCGAGTCTCAGCTGGGCACGCCCCATTCAGGTGCTCCCCTCTTCCTGCTGGTCCTGCTCCCTCCTGCCCCTGTGATGCGGTCAGCTGTCCCTGTGGCTGGTGCACAGAGCCAGTTGTCATTTGGGGTGTGTGGCAGGTTCTGGATCTCTGCTCTGGGCTGTGGGTCCCCCTGCACGCTCTTCCCACGGCAGAGCGCTGGACAAGAGGTCCGCCAAACCACACAAGCGCGTTCAGACCTCCGTGTGGACGTACTCGTGTCCCGGCAGCCAAAGCCCAGAATCGGTGGGGCAGGCAGCTGGCGTCTTCCCGTGGGGGGTGCAGGGGACCGAGTGTTCGTGAAGCAACAACATGACTTCGACACCACCTCTTCTCTGTTCCGCATCCTTGGTGGAAAATGTCAGAGCCTTTCAGCGGCGTCCACGGCCACGCAGGGAGGCCCTGGGTTTCACGTGTCTCCGAGCAAGGAGGAAATGTTCATACCACCGAAAGATGAGCATTTCCCCGGTAACCATGACTCCAGCCGCAAGCCTACAGTCTGTCTACTTCGGGTTAAGAGACACCAGATTTTTCATGGATGTTGATGGGAAGGGAAGAATTTCTGGACCCCGAGTCCTTCCTGGTCTAGTACGAAGCGTCACGGCCGACGGGAAGCCTCGGCAGGGACCTCGGCAGCGCGAGCTCTGGGTCCCCCAGGGAGCGAGGGCCCTAGGGCCGCTGGCTCTGCCTGAGTTGTGTCACCTGCAAAGTAAGGGCGGTGATTGGATGGCAGAGGGGACCCCGCCCCATCTGAGGCCGAGTCCTGCCTGCCGTTGCAGTCACGGAGCTGAGAGGCGGACTTCGACGGTCACCAAAGCGACACTGTGCCACCATTTCCAGCAAGAGCTTTCACCAGGGCCTCACGGGAATCTAGAAGATCCAGCCTGCCATTGCGGCAGCTGTGACCCTTACACATCCTTTCTTCCCTTTGTCCTTGGAGGGCTCCTGGTGAGACGTGTGCCCACTCGGTGGTCCGGCCTGTGCGTGCGGCTCCCGAGGGGCCCTGTGCCTGTGCTGACCGCTCGGCCCTGAGGGAAGGAGTCAGGACCCCGCCAGCATTGGCTGCTGCGCTCAGCACCCGGGCTTTGCGGCTACCGAGTAACTCAGGGGCCCGTTTGACGTTTGTATTTTATGTTCGTGCCGTTCCCCTCCCCCAATGTGCAGAACTCGAACCGGTTAGCAGGTGACGCTGCTCGAGGCGCCCGGCTCTCTGGCTCCAGGGGCGGGGGGGGGGGGGGGGGTGTCCCTGTGGCAGCCTGTGGAGCGGATGAGTCCCGGCCGGCTGCTCCTTGACCTGGCTGTGGGACCCTGGGGTCACGTGATCTGGCCCAGGCCTCGAAATACGCCCCGCCTGCTGGCCGCGTCGCCGTGAAGCCCCAGCGTGGTGACGGACGCCCAGGGACGTGGCCGAGTCGCGGGGCCTTCCAGTAAACAGTGGCTCTGACTCCGGGCTGCGAGCGCTAAGTGGACGGGTCAATTCCTGCCTGCCCCCCGCCCCAACGAAACAGCTTGCGAGAGCTTGGAGAGAGCTCCCAGAGGTTTCTGCAAGTCTGTCTCCTCCCGGAGCCTTGTTAGAGACGGCAGGGGGATGGCGGCGAGGACACCCGGCCGTGCCCTCCAGGAAACGGCCACCGATGTGCTTGGCCAGCCCCTTTTCGCGGCAAGGGAGCCTCAGCCCGGATCACGTCTGGATGATCACAGAGGCGCGTGCTCTCTGTCCGCAGGAACGAGCTTCTCCTCGGCTACGCTTTGTGGAGTCGGGAGTGAGTTCTCACCCACTTCCGAAGTCGAGGGGAGCCTCCAAGCACCCGCTCCCGGGCCCAGTTTAACCCAAGTATGAGCCTGACGCCCTTGACATGGAGACCGGGTTCCTACGTGCGCTGGGATCTGCATTCTGCTCCTCAGCTGAGCCCGGCTCCCGGTCTGTGTGCCTCCTCCGGGGGCTCCGTGGGGACCACGCCCCCTCCAGCGGGCCCCCCGCCCCCCGCGGATCTGGAAGGAGCGAAGACCGTGCTCTGCCAGCCACCCCTCACCCCGCCCTCCGCACAAATGGTGCTTCTGACTGAGGTTCAGATGGTCATTTGCTGCTCCTTCCCCTCCAGTGACCTGTCGCCGCTTCTGGAGCACCCACTGCGCGTGGGGCCCGGGCCAGACCACAGAGCAGATACCGGAGAACAGGATGAGCCCACCACGCCCGTGGTGTGGAAGGACAAGGCTGTGTGGCACCAGGGGTTACGGTGCCGGCCGGAGGGCTCTGGGGCTGGAAGGGGGGCCTCTCTGTGGGGCAGGGGTGCGAGTTCTGGTCCCGGATGGCGGGATAGACGCCGTTCCCATAGAGAGGTCAGGGGAGAGCAGACACGAGGTAGGAGTGCGGTCTGTGCAGGATCGGGCACGGCACGGGCGGCGGGAGGGTGGGGGTGCAGTGTCCCGGGCGGGGCCCCGCAGAGGACCCGGGGTATTGTCCTGCGACGGGACCCCGAGGGGGAGGCCACGTGACACGCGCGGGTCTGCTGCCTCACCCTGTACACACCCGTAGTGAACCGGGAGGCACACGCGCCCTCCCGGCGTTTCCCAGCTGGCCTTTTGGAAGGCAGCCTCCACAAGGCGGGAGGTGGCCGAGACAAAGGGACTCTGCGCTGTCCCCTGTCTCCATGCCTGTGGGGACAGAGTGTGTGCAGGGACAGCCTGGGGCGAGCTGCCCACGGGTCGGGGGAAAGGACGCCCGCCGAAGGCTTCTTCTGTCAGCAGAGCCTTTCTGGCCGAGATGGGTGTGTCCGGATGGGAACGGGTGTGTGACGTCTGGTGTGCGTCAGGGGAGACGAGCCTCCACGGGGGCCCCCGGGATGGCGGGGCGTCACCGCCGGCAGGACGGATGCCCCCAGGAGACGATGAGGCCCGCTCAGGGCAGTCCTCCTGCCCCACTGAGACCTTACGGGAGAGGCTGGCCGTGGTGCGGAGGCGCCTCCTGGCCGCCCAGCCTGGAAGGGGCAGGCTCCTGCCGTTCGTGCTCCCCCCGGCGTTTGCCCAGAGCCTGTGCTCCCTCCCAGGCCGAGAACCGAGGTATCCCGGCTCTTCCCATTCCTTTGTAGTGTGCAAATGTCCTGCGGCGTCTCCCTCGCCTGCGGGACCCACAGCGGCCAGGCCCACAGCCCAAGGTCGAGCACTGATCAGCCGCCCTCAGACCTGAGCTTACCTGTTGTTCGCTGTGTCCGTGGGGCAGGTGTGACACAGCCTGCTGACAGCCCCCCAGGCCGGAGCTCTTAGCCGCCAAGAGCCCGCTGTTTCTTACCGGAACCCCCATCAGCAGCCCCGTGACTTGTCAGATCTGGGCTTCGGCCTCGAGCCATCTCTCGGGCGCATTTCCTTCGGATGGACGTCTGCAAACAAAGGGCATGCGTCTTAGTGACCGGCAGGCAGCTGATCCTCTACAAGTGGAGCAGAGTCACATTCCACGGAGTGTGCTGAGTCCCGGAGGCGGCCGTCGCCACCCCGACAGCTCCCGCGTGTCCGTCCGTGTGTCCTCGCTCCGGCCGCACACGGAGGTCTCTCTCGCCGCATTCGGCGCTGCTCTGCGCCCTTTCCGTGCCCCAGTTCTGCCGGCTGCCGTGCGCCGTAGACCGCGGACCCCCGCGGGCCGGGCCCAGAGCCCCCCCTCCCCGTCTTCGCCGCACCCGTGAGTACGCGCGGCCTCCCGCGGAGCGGGTGCCGCTTCCGCCCAGATCTCCTACGATCTTCCGCTTTTTCATTTACTTCTGATCTAAAAAAAAATGAGGTGGAAAACTGGTTCGTGGTGTAGTTGACAGAAAAGTCGTTATCTGTCATGTTCAGATAGGCCATCCTGCAGTTCCGTAAGTTCTAAGATGCTATCTCTTAAATAAGGTCATTCCTGTTGCACAGATTGTGCCAGCGGCCCAGGCCAGCAGAGGCGCACGGACACCCTGGGTCAGACCGTGGGGTCGGGAGGCTGATGAGTCGCCCCCGTAGGAAGCCAGATTGCTCACCGGAACTCCCGCGAGAGGGATCTGGGAGACAGCTGGTGGCCTGGCTCGCAGCGGGAGCCGCCTGCCCCTGCGTGGCCACCGCTGTGCCCGCCGCTCTCCGCGGGGGGCTTCTTCAGGCCACGGACAGGCCTCCCCACCCCCCCACTCCCCCTCGCTGGGGCAGCTTAGACGCTGGTTGTAAAGCCGCCACTGGGAGTCCCCAAAGGCTGTCACCTCTCTGACGTGCCAGCACAGCGCCATGGGCGTCTGGAATGCGCCCTCAGCCTCTTGCGGAGGCGGCCAGTGCTTGCGCGGGCGTCCTTCAGCCCCCGGGGGGCGGGTGATGAGAAGTCGGGGATGAGGTTACAGGGTCACCTTCACCCTTCACCCCGGGCGGGCTCTACTGATTCTCCAGTTTGTCTTAGAATCGAGGCACAGCTCGGATGAGCTGCCCCGATTTTCGTCGCGGGGGAAAGCGAGGGCGCGGGGACCTGTTTGCCCTCACGGAGGCTCGGCAGGGGTCAGCTGCTCCTGGGGGAGACCATGCCCTCTTGCCCGCGAACGGCATCTGTATGTTTTCGGGGGCCTGTTGCGCGACTATACAATTCTCTTTTCAAGGGAATCTTAGCTTTCGCCTTCGAAACATTTTTCTTGGAGCGGGAGCCTTCCTGACCCTCCCCGCCCCGCACCCCGGCTGTCAGTGCTGCCCTGTGCCCCCGGCTGTGCCCCCGGCACCCGGGCACGTCTGAGTGCTCCTCCAGCACAGTGGCCGGATCCGGGCTGGGGGGTGGTGTGGGCCCTGCCCGTGTGCCCTCCTGGCTCTCGCTTGGCTGCAGCATCCGCCGTGTAGACGCACGGACGCCGAGTGTGTCTGACTGGGGGGAGGTCAGCTGGGGAGCCGGGCAGGTGTTTCTGAATCAAGTCTCAGCTCCTCCTTGTGCTCAATTCTGACCCATCTCAGGTTACTCGGCTTAGTGTCGGCTTCCTCTGGGCAGCGGAACTCACGGGCCGCCTGGCGTGTTGTCATGGAGATTTAGCCGCATTCGGTCTGTAAGTCACTGAGCTCAGAACCGACCAGGGGGTCCCTCCTCCCCGTTTGTTCCTCCTACTCCCTCTGACCAGGACGTGTCTGAGGACAACCTCTGTCCTCAAGCCAGAGCGGAGATTGGGACTCGGTGTGTGTGAACCGACACCCCGCCCACCCCACCCCACCCCCCGCCACGTGTGACCCGAGCTCCCCCGCCCCCCAGCCATGGAGAGTCCCCAGGGAACCCTCGTCACGAGGCTGCTGCCTGCGGGGTACGGGCCCCAGAGCGGGCATCGGGTGTGCGGACAGGGGAGCCCGACTGGCCGTAGAACAACGGGCTGCTGAGACACGGAATGTTCTGAAGGTCCGAGGACTGTCTGTGGAAAAGAAGCATTTCCTTCGCTACTGTTGAAAATCTTCACGAAACACACACAATTACAGCAATAAAAACAGCTCAGTGGGTACAGAGGGTACTTGTCACATGCCGGCCACACGCTCTGTGCCACGTGCTTTGGATGCAGCATTTTACTTAGTCTTTGTTCTCGTCCTTTTCTGCGTACGGGGGTTGGGGTCGGGGATGCTCAGCGGGCCGCTGATGTCGAGGACGGCGGGCCCTGCGAAGCCCACGCCCCACGCGGTCCTCGCTGACGGGCCGTTCCGGAACCACGTGGAAACGCCTCGCGTTCCTTCGGGCTGTATTCTGTTCTACGCGTGTTCTGTTTCGCGTGTTGTAGGAAAGCGGGAGCTGGGGTTTGAGTCCTCTGCGTTTGGACCATTCCGCCAGCGCCGTTGGCTTGTGTAAAGTCCACCCTCCCTACCGCTGGTGGTTCCCGGCTCTCATCACGCTCCGTCCTCAGCTGCACTGGAGTCTGGCTTCTCCTTCTCTGCTCCTGACCCAGCTCTGCTCCTCACCGGCTTCTTCCCGCCTCACCGAGGCCACGGGGGCGGGAGGGGGGGTGCGTTCTGTGTGAAAACTTGTGAGTCGTCCCCACTTACGGAGGCTCAGCCCCGCCTCTGCATCCCCTTCCCACCGCACCCAGAGCAGGACGTGAGGACGCTCTCGCTGGCGGGGACATCGTCTCTCTGCCATCCCGCTGGGCACTGAGCACACACAGCTGGGTCACCCGGGGCGGGGGTACCAGGAATGGGGCCCAGGCCAGCCTGCGCGTGCTCCAGGTCAGGCCCCGGGCCCTCGCCCCCCGACACCTGTTCCCGAGGAGCAGAGGACCTCTGTCCTGCTTACGGAGCCACCCACTGCACCCTGGGAGCGGCGTCCTCTCTGTCCTCTCCAGCCTGGGCTGGTCTCGGCGCCCCCTGAGCCGCGGGAACTGAAAACGTCTCGCCCTCCTTGGGTCAAACTCCGCCAGCAGCCCGGGACTCCCTCACCAAATACTGAACACTGTCACGTGTCCTTCCTCTCCCTGGCCTCGCCCCTGCACAACCCTTGGGGTGTGACCCCAACCCAGCTAGGGGGTCCTTCCGGCCTCCGCCCCCATCTCGGGCCGCGGTCTGCTCCCCGCGGTACACACACTAGATGACATCGACACTGCTTTCCCGATTCGCACACTCCAGCGCGGCTCCTTTTTCTTTAAAACCTCAAGTCCTCGACCTGAGTTCCAGACCCCCTCACACGGGTGGGAGGCTCGCACCGGAGGCCCTGCGGCTGCTGCCTCCCCCTGCGGGCACTTTCCTCCCCGATTGAGCCTGGACGCTGCCCATCGGGCTCTGCAAGGCAGCACCACGGACCGGGGCTCTGTGCTCACGGGTCTGCGTTCTCGGTCTGTACTGTCTTCTCCCCGTCCTCGGACCCGGTGTCTGCAGGTGCACGCGGGGCCCTGGCTTGTACCGTCTCCTCCCCGCTTTGTACATCTTCTCCCTCGTGTGTACCGTCTTCTTCCCGGTCTGTACTGTCTTCTCCCGGGCCGCAGCCCTGCAGCGAATTCCCATCAGGCAGGAGCCCAGCATGAGGTGAATAAACGTCGGTCTGGGGCGCCATCTTGGGTGGAGTCCTTTTGGTGCCACGTGTCAAGGGGAAGATCTTGGCGAGGTCTGGGCGGAGCTGGAACCCACCGGATGTGCCTGTTTTCATTTTCTTTGCAGTTGCTCAGTTTTCCCCCGAAGCTCATGGGCACCGAGGGCTGGTGAGGGGACACCCGGGGGCTCCGGGTCAGTGCCGCTGTTTGCTCAGGCCCCTGGAGCCCCACCGTCTCCTCACGACCCCTGAGGGCTCCCTGGGGCTTCGTGTGTGCTGGGAACCGCCCCAGAGCTGCTTCCGGGAAGAGCTCGCGAAGGCAGAAATTGGATTTGGGGGTGCTCTCCTGTCTGGAACAGGATCGTGGACGGCTCTGTCTGTAAAACACAAAAAAAACGCCCGTGTGGGTTGAGGAGGACGGTCCTGCTGATAGTCTGGGCCGGTCTGATGTATCTGGGAGCCTTCTGCAAGTTTCTGAGAAACGCTAACAAAACTGAATGAGTTCTTCTTGGTTTCCAAGTACGTCTGAGGCCCCCGAACCGAATTATCGAATCTGGTCTTCTGATGATTCCACACCTTCAGGAATGCAGTTACGTGGGAACCCGAGGTCTCGCTGACTGGCAACGTGGCACCAAAACGTTTCCGCTTCTGTGCTGTGGTTGGCTCCTTAGACGCCACGGTGATGAAGGCAGCTCTTCATCAGACTCACGGTGGAAATCGTCATTCCCTACGATCACCTCCACTCCGCGCGCTCTCCCGCCTTCCCCGGCCTCGTGCAGGCGCTCTGCTGGAAGGCGTGAAGGCCGGAGGGGCAGAGGCGAATGGCCGTCTATGGCAGCGTGACCTGTGAGGTGGGGGGTGGGAGCGCGTCCGGCCGGGACGGGCCCTCGCGTGCGTGAACGGGGACGGGGCCGGGCTCCGGGGAGCCCACAGCAGTCACACTTAGAGCTACCCGGGAGCCGTGCTGAGTTTGCTTCTGGTTCGTTTGGACGGCGTCGGAGAGGACGATGATGCTGACAGTCGCCGGGGGCTTACTCTTCTAAGCACTCGGGTGTGTCAGCCCATTCGGTGGCCCCTTCGTGGATGAGAGGACGGACGCAGATGGTGGCTCGTTCCAGGTCACACGGACAAGGGGGACCTGGCATCTGATGGCCAGCATCCTGTCTCCAGGGCCTGCTGCCTCTCAGCGAGGCCTGGCTGGCCGGGTGGGGTAACGAAGCCCCTGCAGAGGCCCTCCGCCCACTCGTCATCCCTTCATTCCCTTGGGACACGGGCTGCTCACTTCCCACCATCCAGGCTTTGTGCGGACGCTCGCTCTGGGATGGAAGGGGACGGGGAGGCACGGCGGGCCTGGAGGGCCGTGGGAGGCCTCGCCGACTTCTGGGAGGGGCTTCTGGAGGCGAGAGTGAAGGTGGCCGGGGGCTGAGGGCATCGCAGCGGCCGGGCCGGCAGAGCAGAGTGGGCACAGGAGCAGGGTGGCCAACTGGCTTTGAGAATCGGTAAGAGACTTGCCCGGCCACCTTCGTGTCCCCGGGGAAGGTCAGGCCGTTGCCCCGCCTGAAACTCCTCGTCGCGTCTGCCCTTTGCCGTGCGACTCCCCTTCTCTGCGCCTTGCCTCAACAGCCAGCCCTGGTCCAGAGGTCTGTCCTGAGGCCACCGGAGGCTGCTGTCACCACCCGTGAGCCGATGGTCCCTGACGGCGAAGGCCCGCTGTCCTGCAGACACGGCCATGTGGAAACCCACCTCTGTGTCTTGTGAGAACCTCGGCGAGCCTCCCCTGAGCGTCCTCCTGGCCGGGCCAGCTCGAGCCACCCTGTGAGGGACCGTCCCCAGGGGCCCCATGCTTGGCCCCTTCCCGCCTGTCACACAGATCTCCTCTGGGAGCACCTCATCAACTGTCACCTGCACACGGACCTCTTCGTCCAGGATGGCTTCTCCAGAGCTGACCTGGGAGCATCTGGGCACTCAGGAGCTGTCGGGAAGTAGTGGGCGGTTGGATGAAGGGATCGACAAGTGAACCAGCTGTTTCTGGGTGTGGAAAGAGCTAGCCGTGGGGTGGAGGACAGTCCCACCACGTGGCTACGGTGTGGCCTTCTGAACGTGGCTGGAGAGGTGAGCACACAGGACGTGCCCTGCGTGGAGGTTCTCCTGACCACCGTCCCGCCCGCGCCTCTCAAGTACCAGGACGAGGAGGGGCTTCTGGACGCGGTCAGGATTGGGAAGCACCGTGTCCTACGTTCCTCTTCAGATAGCCCCAAATGTCGAGACTTTGCATATAAAACTCGGATCAGGATTGCATTAAATATGCACGCTTTCAAAATCCAATTTGTCTGAAACCTATTTGGTCACAGAACCCTTTCTTCACTTAACACTCATTGATGGTCATCGTAAGTGACACTCCGTGTGACACGCCCAGCAAGAGCTTGTTTACAGACAGACTCACGGGGGAGGGACGTCGGGTTTGAGGGCTGGTGTGGGGTCGACTCACGAGGGGCCACGCCAGGGCCACTGCGGGGGCGTTCAGAGCATTCGCTGTAGGTAAAGTCATTTTCAGCAAGAGAATGATGACAAATTTATTTTCCATTAAACAACTGAACTGTGTAATTGTTACAGATCATAATTTTTTTTCAACAGGACGGGGCATGGCTGGAAATTAAGCAGATTCTCTGAACAACCGAACCTAATGAATCCTGCAAAGGCTGAGCTGTAAGTAGGAACGTCTGGAACCATAGCAGATTGCGTGTCAGCAAACGAACGGTGACGGGGCATTAATTATGCGATCATGGGCGGAATGTGGGGCAGAGAAGTGACCAGGCCTCTGCAGCAACACGATGTCCCTCGGGAGCTCTTTGCACGGCCCCCTGCGGGCTGCGGCAGAGACGGGTGAGTGAATGTCCCGGGGCCCAGAGTCCTGCTGCTGGACCAGGCCTGGCCCCCGAGCCAGTGCCCTCCTGCGGGGGCGCCTTCTCCCGGTGCTAAGTGGGGAGAAAGTGCAGACGTGGGCCACTGCGTCCGAGGGCCGCTGCGACCGACCGCTGCGTCCCTGGCTCAGCGAGCCCCCGCGTGCGAGCGCCCGGCCCCAGGCCCCCAGCAGCCCTGCGGGAAGACGGGGTGGTGAGTGACACAGGCCCCCACCCTGGAGAGTTCGCGGTCCGGCGGGGAGGCAAGTGTGCGAGGAACAGTAACCGCGGGACGGCTCTGCGAGTGCCTGGCCACGGCGTGGGGAGACACCCAGTCCTTGGCTCCAAGTGGACGAAGGTTGTGCCAACCCCGAATTGGCCGATGGCCCCATTTGCTTCTTTTTCGCTCCTGACCGAGTCCCGCGACTTTTTGCCCCACGCTCACCATTCTCCCTCTAGGGTGCAGGACACTAAAGACACAGGACCGAGTGTGAAGTGCGATGTCGCGTCTGTCCCGAGAGACCCAGCGGTCCTCAAAGGAGGGTCACACGCCTCCCAGTAAAAAGGCGAGTTAGGGAAATTCTGAGTTGGAGACAGGCACCTGGCCTCCTGGGTGGGTGGGAGGGGGATTCAGGGAGGGCTTCCTGGAGGTGGTGGCCAGGCAGGGGGCGAGGTCTAGGAACAGCTGGCCGGATGAGGGGCAGAGGCCGGGAGAAGGACTGTCCCACACGGTGGATGCACATGCCGGCAGCAGTGACTGTGGGACACAGAGAATGACCATCAGGGTGGCCGTGCGGCGAGAGGGTGCTCCGGGGGGGGCAGGGTCAGCCATGGAGGGCTTGGTGGACCGTGATGAGAAGTGCACATTTTGCTCTGTAGGCAAAGGGTGTTTGTTAGAGAAGAAATCTGGCTTTGCCATTTGAGGATGAGCTAAGCAGGCGAGTTCAGACGCGGGCATTCCTCGGGTGGACAGAGAGAGTGGTCCGGGGGCAAGGACGCAGCGGTGGGGCCGAGAGGCTGGCAGGACAGTGAGCTGGTGTCTCTGTGGCACCATCAGACCGACCGCGGGCCCTGGCCCCTGAGACGCATCCCCCCCCCCCTCCCCCCCGTTCCCCGTCGTCTGACCACAAGTCCGTGCACACATTCGTGTTGCCCATGGGGCTTTGTCAGGCCTCTTCGAAGCCACCCCGTAGGGACAGGCGGGACCCGACCGTGGGTCTGCTCAGCTGCCACGCCCACAGTCTTTACCCTGCGTCCCGCTGTCCCCTCCCACGTCATAACATAGCCTGGCGTCTGCTGTCACACAGCTCCCCCAGGACCCTTCAACACTCATTAAATGCGGGGTGACAAGGCGTGTGAGCCCACGAATGAGTGAGTCGATGAATTCGGGAAACAGCTCTGCTTCTTGGCAAAATTTCTAAGCCACCAGGGTGCCAAGACTGACATAACAGTAAAGGGCGCTGGCTGCGCACAGAGCTGGCACTCAGGTCCCGGCAGCCCCACGGCGGTCCCGGGCGACGCCTGCTGAGGAGGGAGGCCGAGCGGCTCACCTGGTCAGGACGCGCCCGGCGGGACTTGGACCCAGGGCCCTGCCCCCGGGTCTGGTGGGCTCTTCCCAGAGCCGGGCTCGGCCCATGGCAGAGGCAAAGGCGAGACCGCCAGGGCGAGCACACCCCCGGCCGTGGGTGGCCCGGGGAGGGGCCTGCACCGGCAGGTTCCAGTTTCCAGGATGTTTTTCTGGGTTTGCCTGCGTCTGGTTACGTCCTCTGTGAGCATTCGGGCCGCTGGCCCCTGTGCAAAGTCAGACGGCCGCCTGGAAGCCCCTCCTCCAGGTTAGCTGGGGTCGTTTGCACCCCCCACCGCAAAGAGCCCTCACACCCGCGCTTTGATCTTACAGTTGCAGTTTTCAAGGCCCGCCCATCTCCCCAGCTTCCCTACGCCTCTTTTCCTGCTAGGTTTCCTGGCACAAAACCTGGATCCCCCAGCACAGAGCCCGGGCGTTTCCAGGGACATTCTCAGGAAAAGCTGCCGTATGATGAAGTAATGCTCGTGTCCCCTGGGCATCCTTGGGCCCAGAATTTACTTTGACATCACGCGGGCCTGTTTCAGGAAGAAGAAAGAGCTTCTGTAAGATAGGAAGACAATAGTTACCGAGGAAGAAGGGGGGTACGCAAAAGCCTGTGATGTTAAGCGCAGGGCCCTGACCTTGCTCTGCAAACTTAGGGAGGAGGTGGCTTGTTTTTCTGTCGTATGTGGGCTCTGTCCCACTGCCCTCTCAGGACCCTCGCCACGTCCAGACCGAGAGGCCCGAGTGCGGGTCTCAGGAGCCCCGAACGCTGTGGCGGGACCCGGGCAGGTCCTGGTGGGAAGGGGGTCTGAGGTGCTTTGTGAGGACAAAGGAGAGGGTCTGTCGGGTTCAAGGGAGGACTTTGAAGGTTCAGGCTTAATCTTGAACGTGAACCAGCTCAGAGGTAGGAGCAGGAAGAGGGGAATCTGGGGAGGAAACTTCAAGGGAGAAGGTGCATGGAAGGGCCCCGAGCTTTCGCAGCATGCCGGGCCCGGGGCCAGGGGAGGGCCGGGCTGGGATTACATCCCCACACAGGTGGGGTCAGACCAGCACGGGCCCCTCGTCCACACCGACGGTGATGCTTGCACATGGAAATAAACCCGATGAAAGAGTGATTTTCTTCCTGGCCGCACCCTCCCCGCCCCTCACCCCTGCAGCGGTAACCAGCCACCCCGACGGCTTAGCCGGCGGGGGCCCTGCTTCTCTGTTTCTCACACGCAGGCAGGCTCACCCTGCGGCCGCACAATCATACGGCCCGGCTCGTGTGCATCCGACTTCAAATCCCAGACCCTTTCTCGTCCACACGCCGTTTGGGGGCCCACGCTCTGGGCGCCCCTGCTCGGTCCCCAGACGGGCTTCAGGCTGCACTTCCACTCGTCGCCACCGGAGGCACTGCATCGGCCACGGGTGCCACGAGGGGGTGTGACCTGTGGCCTGCCTGAGTCAGCCAGCGTGTGGGGCACCGACGCCTCGCGCTTGGGCTGCAACTGCCTCCATGGCCACGCCGCACGGAAGCTGTGCTGGCTGCCTCTAGGCGTCAAGATTCTGCCTGGACGCCAGCTCCAGTTGTCGCTTCCTGGCCGAGCGTCACTGAGCAGCTTTCCTCCTCCACCCCGTCCCCCGCTCCTCGGCCGCTCCCAACGAGAACACACAAAGTGCTTAGTGGTGAACCCGCTCCGGCCACAAAGGGGCGAATGTTTGCTGTTGACTGTCGTTGACATAACGGGAATGCGGTCACTGTCCCCCAGGAGCCGCGGCCAGGAGGAAGCCTACGGTTAAAAAGAAAAATGCCATGCGGTCTGATGAGTCAGCTGAAGACAGAAAGAGGAGCAGAGGCCCGGAGGCCGGGTGGGCCGGGAGGGGCGGGCTAGGCACAGGGCACTTGCACAAGCCTGCCCTCCGCCCCCACCACAGCCGGGGAGGGGGCAGCGGTCAGGGCCGGGTGACTGGAGTGTCCTCTCCAGCTCTCACTGCACACCTGCTGCGGGGCGTGCACCCCGAGGCCGTAAAAGGCCTAGATGCCATTGCAACGTTGGGGGCTTTCGTCCTGTTGGGGGCTGTGAGGGCTGCAGGGACCCTCTCCGACCGACACGTCTTCTCTTGCTCGTGTTGCTAAGACATCGAAGAACAAGAAAGGAGAAAGGGGAAAACAAAACACAAGGTGGGCAAGGGTCGTGGGTCTGGGCATGCACTGGGCACGACGGGAGCCGGGGACCTCGGGAGTCAGAGTGCGCTCCGGAGAGCGGGGGCTTTGCTCTTGCCTCCTGCTCTGCACTGGTCTGTGGCTCCCGCCGGACACCAGGCCCAGTCTTGCTCCTTCCCTGCTTGTTGCCAGCCGTGGGCCGAGTCCTGCCGGAACACAGTGGAAGTCAAGGACCGGCGTCCTGGGGACCCGCTCATGCCGGTGACCTTGCTGGCTCGTTACCGTTCTTTCCGACAGCAGAGGTACCCTCACGTGACCGTGACATCTGAAGCAGGGCTACAGAATAAGTAGACCAGATGTCTTTAGACCCATTTTACAGATTGGGAAGGTGAGATTGAAAGACACATAGTCTTGTGTGTTCTTCCCACTGAGAAAACGACACAGCCAGCGCTCGGCCGATGCTTGACTTGAATTCCGTGGTTCCCCATGATTCCCCACTTAAAACAATTCTGCAAAGCATCATGTGCTACTTGGCATTTCGTCGTATTAAACGCAGATCTGGCTGCTATCGTGGGGTGAACGCGTGTCCACTAGAGATCTATCAGAAGCTCCCGTTATCTAGAAATAATGAGACCTTTCCATCAACCTGTATTTGAGGCTGCCCTCTACTTGTAGGAGAAAGAGACACATCACGTGATCACGGACGTATCTTGAGTCCCACATCAGTCCGGTCCAGTGTCGGCTTCTGGGGTTAGGCGAACCCCGTTCTGCACTTCAGTGGCGGCCCCGGAGCGGAGACGGTCAAAACACAGGAGCAAATCCGCGCAGGACGCTGTCAGTAGATGCGCAGCTCCGTTGGTCCACAGCTATCGGTGTGGCGGGGAGAGACGGTTTTTAAGCAAAAATGTGCAAAGTGATGATTCAGCCGTGCCTTTCGTTCCTGTAAAATGGGCCCGTCTGGGCTCATTCAGACTTCAAGATGAGCAAAGGTTGTCTGGAAAGTGTTTCCTTTCCCACAATGTCAGAAAATAAGACAGAGCTTGGGACAACATGGGCCCACATGTAAACCCTTGAGCTTTGGTTATTTAAAAATAACGACCCTTAAATACACATTCATTTATGTCTGTTTTTTGGGGAGATTGTGCTGGACACTCAGACACGGCGGGGGGGGGGGGGGACCTGGTCTAACATGGGCCTGTCGTCAGGGCAGTTAAACCCTGGGGGACAAAGGATGGTTTTACATAATAACGGCAACGACAGGATGTGATAGCAGGTGGCGATGTTATGATGCAGGACTCTGCAGGTGTTCCAAGGAAGCCCTCCGGGGCGGGACAGGCTCAGGGAAGGTGTGCTCAAGCAGCACGTTGGAAGATGCAGGGGCCAGTGCTAAGCAGTGGAGGCAGAGTGAGCAAGTGAAGAGTCTGTTGGTGCAGGCATGCGTGTGTGCGCGTGTGTATGCATGTGTGTGCACGAGTGTGTTCACTTGTGTGCACACGTGCAAATGTATGCAGACGTGTGCACAACTATGTACACGTGTACAGTGATGCACATGTGTGCACACGCGCATGTATGAACCGTGTACATGTGGGCACATGTGTGTGCAAATGTGCATGCATGTGTGCAGGGGTGTGCACGTGTACATCCATACACATGCGCCACATGTGTTAATGTGTGTAAAACATGCAAGTGTGTGCACGTACACATGCATTGTGCATGCAAATGTGTGCATGTGCAGACGTGTGTGGCTGCACACCTGCACATGTGTGCAAATGCATGCGTGTGTGCATCTGGGTGCAAATGTATGCATGTGCGACTGTGCACATACACGTGTGTGCCCATGTGTGCGTGTGCACCCGCATCGTGTACGCGCGTGTGTGCAGATGTGCCTGTGCGAGGGTGCACACGCGTGTGAGAGGCGGTGGGGAAGGGTCTTTTGCCGCTCTCAGGGCTTGGCTGGAGTCAAACTCCTAGAGACACAGTAGAGTCTCCACAATCTGTGCCCCGCGGGGGCAGAGAGCGCGGGTGGGGGTGTGTTTATTTGCGCCTGTAGAGGGAGAGCGGGCAGAGCTGGGGAGCTGGGAGGAGAAACTGGGTCACGGAGGTTGGGCCAGGGCACCCCGTATTAAAGCGCGAGCACGGGCTTTATTCCGCTCTCGGCGGGGAGCTGCTGGGAGGTTCTGAGCAATGAAGCAAACAGAACATAATTATGTTCTAAAGCCTGCCAGCCTCCTATAGCGATGCTTCCGTGGTTTCTCTCGAGGTCAGAGTCTGTGTCTCCTGTCCCTTCTGACCGAGGACAGGCCTTGTCCCCACCCGGGGCCTGCTGCCACCGGCACTGCTGCAGCCAACGCTCCTCTCCCTGTGGGTCCCCCATCTCCAGTTCTGCCCAGTTGGAGCCCTGATTAATGAGCACCGCTAATTAGAGCGCTGTATCCCCAGTGTTCTGGACGTGGCCGGAAGCCAAGCTTGGAGGAGTCAGATTCACTGTCAGAACTGACGGGGAGAACCGGGGCCGCCCCGAGGGAGGACCACAGGCCCACGCCTGCCGTCATCTGCCCCTTCCCGCCCGCCAGCCGCCTGCACACCCGCTGTGCCCGGGCCTGACGTTTCCTGTCCGCCCTCCCTGGCCTCTCCTTCATCCTTGCCGTGGTGCGAGGGCCAAGGCTTCTCTGCGCATGGACAGTGACGTGGGGGCAGGGCGGCCTGCAGAAAGACACAGGCTGTCATGGCCCCTGGTGACCCTAGTCCTCGGGAGCTCACCGTGGACTGTGGTTCTCGGCCTCGGCTGCTTGTTAGAGCCATCCAGAAAGCTTCCAGATCCCCATTATCCAGGCCACACTGAGAGCAGGTGAATTAGGGTCTCTGGGTGGGAAGCCAGGGCCCAGAATGGTGACCACAGCGCACGGCAAAGCTGGGCTGCTGCCTGAGACAGGGGTCTGTGCCCATCCCTGCACACGTGTGTGGGAACGAGGCGGCCCCAGGGACCACCGGCGTTGGCCTGCCCTGTCACCCCCAGAGCCACCTGCCCGTTTGCTGACATTTTAAGGGGCTCAGGCTTTCACCCTAACACCCTTCCTGGACACAGGAAATTCCCACCAGCACAAGAATTTTCTTCATTCCTTCACTCGTTGGTTCATTCATTCCACAAACATCCGTTTAGCACAGGCCGCCCGTCCCGTGCTGGAGACGTGTCCCCACAGACACGCGGGGAGGGGACAGATGCATGGGCCTGTAACTCCGGCCCAAGGGGCTGGGCTGTGAAAGAGAACGTGAGGCCCAGGGCGGGCTGTGCGGCGAGGGAAGCAGTTACTGGGGACGGGAGGCCCGGCTGCTGCTTTGGAACCAGACCTCCCACCCTGCCCGACAGAAGCAGGACCTGGCCATGCAGGCTGGCCGTGCAGGGGCATGTGGGCCGGGACCCAGGTGTGGACGGGAGCAGGGCCGGAGCCGGGCTGAGGGACGTGTGGGCTGTGCCCAGAGTGCAGGCAAGTCTCACATCCTTGCGGAGGACGGTGTGACGCAGAGGTCGGGCACGCAGGACCCGTCCTGGGGTGGGGGAGGGCCTGGCTGCCAGCCGCTCACCCAGGAGGAGGAGCCCCACAGGCCAGGAGTGGTGTCCTGTGGGGGGAAACCGAGGCTCAGAAGAGCCCCTGATTTGTCTCGTCACAGCTGCGGCTGAGCCAGGGATCAGGGAATAGCCCAAGAAGAGGCACCCCCGACGCCAGGCGGACAGAAACCCCCCATCCAGAAGGACCTCTGACCCGGGAACCAAAAGAAAGGTCATCTCAGCTACCTGCTGAGGCTCCCTGGGCTGGGACACAGCAGACCCTCCCAGCCCTGTCCCGGCTGAGCCCCCGGAGTCTGATGAGCGGAGTCGGCCATCTGGAGCCTTCGCTGCTTGATCTGTAAAACAGAAAGATGAAAACAAAAAATGTAGCTCCTCGGGTTATGTTGCAGGCTGAGTGAAAAGGGTTAAGCCCAGACTGGTACACCGTAGGCACTCAATACATGCTGACTCATGGAGAGATACATTAGGCCGGCAGAGCACCAGCACTGCTGAGGAGCAGAAGGTTCTTGACGGCATCCCGTGTGTGGACGCTCTCGGGAGCCATTCTCCAGCCTTCTCAGGGTCTCAGCCCTGTGGGTGGGACTCAGTTACAGCTCCACGTGCCCCTGCTGGGAGAGGGGCTGGCGAGGCCCGGAGGACCGACCCTAGAACCCGGGCCCGAGGCCCACTTGGACACCACCCCCCGGACATGGACACTTGTCCCTCAGGAGCCCGGCCCGCGGCCAGGGTGGCCGTGAGCCACATGCGCTCCGAGGGGGACTGAGGAAGGAGGGTGTCGCTGGGGTGCTTGTTACTGTCAGATGACACTCCTTTCCTGCAGCCTCTGGGCCAAGGCCATGAGTCCATGCAGCCTCGTTCTACCACTCACCTTGGGGCCCTCCCTTCCCCCGTGCAGGTCACAGGGCGGGCACTTGACCTTGGGGCCCTCCCTTCCTCCGTGCAGGTCACAGGGCGGGCACTTGACCTTGGGGCCCTCCCTTCCTCCGTGCCGGTCACAGGGCGGACACTTGACTTTGGGGCCCTCCCTTCCTCCGTGCCGGTCACAGGGCGGGCACTTGACCTTGGGGCCCTCCCTTCCTCCGTGCAAGTCACAGGGTGGGCACTTGACCTTGGGGCCCTCCCTTCCTCCGTGCGGGTCACAGGGCGGACACTTGACCTTGGGGCCCTCCCTTCCTTCGTGCGGGTCACAGGGCGGGCACTTGACCTTGGGGCCCTCCCTTCCCCCCGTGCAGGTCACAGGGCGGGCACTTGACCTTGGGGCCCTCCCTTCCTCCGTGCCGGTCACAGGGCGGGCACTTGACCTTGGGGCCCTCCCTTCCTCCGTGCGGGTCACAGGGCGGGCACTTGACCTTGGGGCCCTCCCTTCCTCCGTGCGGGTCACAGGGCGGGCACTTGACCTTGGGGCCCTCCCTTCCTCCGTGCGGGTCACAGGGCGGGCACTTGACCTTGGGGCCCTCCCTTCCTCCGTGCGGGTCACAGGGCGGGCACTTGACCTTGGGGCCCTCCCTTCCTCCGTGCCGGTCACAGGGCGGGCACTTGACCTTGGGGCCCTCCCTTCCTCCGTGCCGGTCACAGGGCGGGCACTTGACCTTGGGGCCCTCCCTTCCTCGTGCCGGTCACAGGGCGGGCACTTGACCTTGGGGCCCTCCCTTCCTCCGTGCCGGTCACAGGGCGGGCACTTGACCTTGGGGCCCTCCCTTCCTCCGTGCCGGTCACAGGGCGGGCACTTGACCTTGGGGCCGTCCCCTTCCTCCGTGCAGGTCACAGGGCGGACACTTGACCTTGGGGCCCTCCCTTCCTCCGTGCAGGTCACAGGGCGGACACTTGACCTTGGGGCCCTCCCTTCCTCCGTGCGGGTCACAGGGCGGACACTTGACCTTGGGGCCCTCCCTTCCTCCGTGCGGGTCACAGGGCGGGCACTTGACCTTGGGGCCCTCCCTTCCTCCGTGCCGGTCACAGGGCGGGCACTTGACCTTGGGGCCCTCCCTTCCTCCGTGCCGGTCACAGGGCGGGCACTTGACCTTGGGGCCGTCCCCTTCCTCCGTGCAGGTCACAGGGCGGACACTTGACCTTGGGGCCCTCCCTTCCTCCGTGCAGGTCACAGGGCGGACACTTGACCTTGGGGCCCTCCCTTCCTCCGTGCGGGTCACAGGGCGGACACTTGACCTTGGGGCCCTCCCTTCCTCCGTGCGGGTCACAGGGCGGGCACTTGACCTTGGGGCCCTCCCTTCCTCCATGCCGATCACAGGGCGGGAACTTGACCTTGGGGCCCTCCCTTCCTCCGTGCCGGTCACAGGGCGGGCACTTGACCTTGGGGCCGTCCCCTTCCTCCGTGCAGGTCACAGGGCGGACACTTGACCTTGGGGCCCTCCCTTCCTCCGTGCAGGTCACAGGGCGGACACTTGACCTTGGGGCCCTCCCTTCCTCCGTGCGGGTCACAGGGCGGACACTTGACCTTGGGGCCCTCCCTTCCTCCGTGCGGGTCACAGGGCGGACACTTGACCTTGGGGCCCTCCCTTCCTCCGTGCGGGTCACAGGGCGGACACTTGACCTTGGGGCCCTCCCTTCCTCCGTGCGGGTCACAGGGCGGGCACTTGACCTTGGGGCCCTCCCTTCCTCCATGTGGGTCACAAGGGCAGTCGCCTGACCTTTGCACAGTCACCACCAGTCACAACTAACAATTTCCTCAAGTCTGGTCATTTTAACTGAGGGGGAAGGCTGGGCCCAGCAGCAGACCAGAAACCGCCAGTGGGACACCCCAGAGAGTGCCTGTAGTTCTGTCTGACGGGGGTTCTCTTTGCATTAAAACAGGCTCCCACAGACTCCCACCGGGGCCTTGTCTCAGGACCGGGATGCACTGGCGAATCCTTTCCCGGAATGGAAACTCGCTAGGAGGCAGGGGCCTGGGGCTCCTAGGCTCCAGCCCCTTTTGTCGGTGTGGGGCTGAGGCTCAGACGGGGGCGGCGTTGACCCACAGCCGACAGAGCTCCAGGCCCGGCCCCTGCAGGACGAGTGTCGGCGGGCCCCCGCGGGGGCTGGTGGGTCTGATAAATGAGCCGCGCCGCGGGGAGAAATGGGTTCATGTATCATGTCACTGGCTATCGGCATTCCCATTGCGGGGACAAAGACGGAGGAAGTCTCAGGGGCCCTTCTGGCTTCGACTGTCAGAGGGACCTGCCCACGTCCTGCCCGCTCCTCCTTCCTGGAAGCCCCCCTCAGCCGCAGGATCCAGGGCCTGTGGTCTGTGTGAGCACTTCCCCAGGAGGCTCCGGGAGGGCCCTCCGGGAGGCTCACCACGTGACTCACTAAGATGGGAGTTAGTGCCCCAGGGGGCCCACGCCAGGGGGGCACAGGGTTCTGTCCGCAAGGATGTTCAGGGCAGGCGTTGGGGGCATGGGGCCCGGGCAGGGGTGCTCAGGGGAGCGGCCGCCGGCCCCACAATGCTAGGCTCAGAGCAAACCTGACTTCTCGTACCACCTGGCAGGGGGAGCCTGGCCGCCACCCCATGGAGGCCGAGGGGCCCTCCATCCGCCGCATCGGCCCCTGCCACCGGGGGCTCTCGGAGGGGCTGCGTGTGGCCTGGCCCGGGGGTGCCGATCCCCCTGTGGTCCGGACGGCCCTTCCAGGTCTCGCCGCAAACCCTCCACAGCTACCACCCTCTGGACGCTGCACGTGGACAGAGCCCCCCTGGACCCACCCCTTCCCGTCCCGCCTCCCGGCTCCGCTCTGCTTCGCCGAAGTCCCCCGACCTCTACAGCCTTCCGGGTGGATACTTGGGTCCAGCGTTTGAGGCTGGCCGCCTCCAGCCGGGAACCCCAGCTCCAGCTCTCAAGTCAGCCGGTTAACCATCCGTGGCGACGTTAACCTTTCCACGGCGGCGCTCCGTAATTATATTTAGAGTGCCTACTCTCCGTCGGGCAATACGCTGGCGGCTGAGACGCAGGGTGACGAAGGCACAACTGGTGCCCTCAGAGGCCGGGTGATGGACACGCGTGTGACGAGCACGTGGAGGGCGCTGCCGGTGGCCCTGCCCGGAGGTGCTGAGGAGCCACAGAGGGGCTCCGGTCCCGGACAAGAGCGTCCCGCGAGCTGACGGGTGCCTGAAGCGGACACAGAATAAGGGCGGGAGTGAGCTCTGTTCTCAGCGGGAAGGCTGGACGGTAGAAGCTGTGCGATGCCCACGAAGGACTGGACCGGGTCACCTGCAGGCTGGGGCGCTGGCCGGCCGCAGCGGGGACAGAGCTGAGGGAAGGAGTGCGTGTTCAAGGCCCCAGGGCGTTATGGGGTCCCCACCGATGAAGAGATCGCTTCTGATTCATCTGCAGGGTCCTACTGGGGCCGCCTTCAAATCAAGGTCAATATGCTGTGTTCAAGGACACGTGAGTCACCACCCTGGTCAGTGTCACCATCATCACCAAGATGGCCTGTTGCAACTGCGTCCCCGTGGATCTCCCTGCTTCAACTTTACACACTCGGTGTTGTCTCCACCAGCGCTCAGGGGGACCCTAGAAACAAAGGTAGACTTGTCACTCCTCTGTCGGATGCCTTCCAAGGGCCCGTGTGTTACTCAGTGAACACAAAATAAGTCCTCAGGCCCATAGTCCTGCCCAGTGTGGACCCTCCACTGCCAGGCCTCATCTACGCCTCTTCTGGTCTTTCTTCCAGCAAGGACAGTCGCCTGCTGTCCTTGAACGCATCTGGTTACTCCCACGGGGACTGGCTCTCCAGCAAGGATGGTCACCTTCTGTCCTTGAACATATCTGGTTACTCCCATGGGGCCTGCTTTCCAGCAAGAACAGTCACCTGCTGTCCTTGAACACAGCAGGTCACAACTCCCATGGGGCCTCTGCGTTGGACCCACAGATGTTGTGACCTGCCCCTTCCCCCCTCCCAGACTCGGAGTAGCCGACGCCTTCCCTGTCTTGCAGCCCGCCCGTGGGAGTCCCGCCACCCTCGCTGGCTTGACTTCCTCCACAGAACCCAGAAACTTCTGTGGCCAAGCGGCTGTGAGTGTTCCCGCCTCCCGGTGTTCACGTCCGGGCCTGACGCCCGCTCTGGTTGTGGGCAGGACCTGCGCTTGCTTCCACATGCAGAATGTGCCGGAGGTGCTGGCTGGCTGCTCTGTCATCACCACACCTTACAGCACGTAAGACTGTACAAGTCACTTCAGTGTCCTGCCTTCCACTGTTTGCTTGGAATAACCAAGTCGTGTGGAAACAGAAGGAAAAGCTGCCAGAGCGTGAGCGAGAGAGAGGTTGGGGATTTCTCCCCAGTTGGGCTTCCGGATGAGAACACGGCCTGGCCCCCGCCAGAGTGAGCCGGACGGCAGACCCCGCTCAGCTACGCCCCGACTCCTGGCCGCGGAAACCGCCGGGCAGTGCGTTGTCCCAAGCCCCCGCGTGTGGCGCCACAGAGCCAGCATACCTAACATTTATCGCGTGTGTCCTCCCCACAGGGTGGGCCGCAGACGCTGGGGGGCTTCTGTCCCTGGGCTCGCCTGTCCCTCCCGGCCCTACCCGCAGACGCAGCTCTGGGAATGTCTGCTGAGTGAAGCGGCACGTCGTTGCTTGTGTGCGGACGAGGCGTGGGCAAGCAGAGGCAGTTTGATCCTCGAAGTACAGGATGTTTCTGCTCTGCAGGCAGAGAGGCGACTTCTCACGTGACTTGGTTTTTCTGTAACCTCACTGAAAAGCATCTTCCTTCCTCAGTTAGAGCGGAGTGGGGTAGCTGCAGGGGAGCTGGCCCCTGACTTTAGAGGTGAGGGAATGACCCGTCCGGGGTCGTGCAGCCAGTACGTGAGGTAGTGAGTATCCCACGTGGAAGACGGAACGAGACAGAGACCGCGGGCCGCCCGCGTCCCCGAAGGAAAATCAAATCAGCTACATTTTCTCCTTGTTCTCCAACCAAACATCCACCTTCTCTCCTTGATGACATTTGATACTTTATTTTACAGCAAGTAAGCCTGTGGACATATTACAAATACAATTTTGAGCCGCATGTTGAAATTATACGGGCTGAGCTGGCTTAATATTTAATGGTCTATGTCTAATCAGATCACAGCTTCGGTCCACAGTTCAAGGGGTACCGCCTTTCAGTCAACGCGTTCACCACGAGTTGTTTTCTAGGTATTTCCGTAGACGTTTGGTGCAGTGTTAGCATCTGAAATAAGCTTCTGTGTTGTCAGAGGAGGAGTTAGCCACACACAGGCTTGGTCTTCGTTCTTGTCCGTTCCTATCATCCTGGAGAGAAGACGCTTATGTTCGCTTTTCGTCAGGTAATTTGGGAAAATTGCCCTTAATGTACAGTCCTTTCTCCCGCTTCCCCCAAGATGTATAGTGTTTGCTACCGATGACAGGGCTGGATTTAAGATGTCGCCCAGCTTCTGGCATCGATATGGACCTGTGCAGGCCTGTGACCTGTTCCCACTCTCTTCCTGAGCCTGCAGGACAGCGAGCTAAGATGTGCATATTGAGTGCGTCCCCGGTGCAGGTGCCCTGCCTGGGGGACCCCTGCTGGGATCCGGGACACAGGCCGTCAGGGAGGCCGATGGACATTGGCGCAGACCTGGCCCCTGGCCTTGGGCCCTCAGGTGCTGCCCGGCCCCGCGGCCTTCTCTCCTCCCCCGGCCTCGTGCTCTCCTTCTAGCCCCAGCTTCATGGGACTCACCCCGGTGGCATTTTGTGCCTTTGGGCCTGACGTATCTCTGCACGGGCTCTGGGCACGTGTCCCCGTTCGTCCAACCTGGCCCTGATCTAACGCCCGAGCCCGCTCACGTCCTCACACACGAGACCCGATGGCAGCCCGTCCCTTACACGTGCTCTGTTCCATTCGATCCAAAGTGTTGTGGGGGCGGTGCTACGGTTGGGGTTCGTTCAGCGGACCTCACACCCCTTTCTCTTTAGGCAACAGGGTGCTGACCACAGATGGTTGCTTGATCTACATCCGTGAACCACCGTGCTTGTGTCCTTGGTGACAGTGGCTCTCCAGCTGGGCTCAGGACCCGGCCACGGCTAATTACAAGTCTTGTGGGACTGATACATGGAGACCAGGAGGGGGAAAGTGCTATTTTCCACTGGGGTCTCTGAGTGTGGAGAAGCGGGCAGCTCACTGGTGGTGGAGGCAGAGGGGGCTGTGGTGACAGCAAGGGGACCCGCCAGTGGCCTGGGGCATTTTGTCCCACATTCTGCACTTTCGCGGGCCATGCTGGTGGCCCTCGGTTGTAGAAATCACTACGCGCTGCTCTTCTGGCATACTTTGGTGCAGGTGCCTGCTGCCCGTGACTCAAAGTGTCCTAGGGCACCATTGTCCCCGTGTTGCAGTGAGGCTCTCCAGTATGCTGAAGCCACGTAGCTATCATGAAACAGGCACGTGCTTCTCCTCTGACTCCCAAACCAGGCGCTTCCCACAAAGAGTGGCCCGTCCTTCCCCTGTGGTCCAGTCCACAAGGAGGAAGAGAGGAATCGCCCAGAGGAGCCCGGGCAGGGGACTCTGTTCCTAGACGTGTCCCTGTCCTCCAGCAGCTACCGCTTGTGGGAGGGGGGCCAGCAGCAGTGGGGTGATTGCTGTGCACTTGTCATGAGGAGGCTGTGAAGGAAGACCAGGGAGGGGGCTTGTTACCCTTTCCTTGTCATCCCCACTGGGGAAGTGGGTCCCTGGAGGGTCCTGGAGGGACTTTTAAGATGACAAGCCAGAGATGCCTGGGGAAGGGGGCGTGGGGTCTTCTGGATCCTTTGGCTCTGCACGTACCCTCCCTTCTGGAAGCTAAGAGGCAGCTCTGGCCATGGGCAGAAAATCCTCGCAGCTGGCATGCATTCAGCTGGCCGGACCCCAGCGCCCCCTCCCTGCCCCAGCGCTCTGAAGGTGGCTTCAGTTAGAACGGGGGCGGGGCTGCTCTGGACTCTGCCCCCCAGCTCTGAGGGACTGTGGTCCAAGCTGCTGTGGCTGCCTCCGGATTTAAGGTTGCATGGAGCCGTACCCCAGCTTCCCTCCAGCTTTCTGCACCGGTTAGCAGTCACCCAGCACTTGCTTTTACAACTTTTTATTTTGAAATCGGTTTAATAGTCACCAGACACTGTAAAAATCAGGCCAAGGTTCCTGTGGGCCCCGCACCCAGCTTCGACCGTGCTGATATCTAACCACAGGACGTTGTCGAGAGCAGGAAATTGATGCTGGCACGGGATGATTAACTCAGGTACGGGCATTGCCAGCAAGGACTCTCAATCACTTTTATGGGGAAATATATTCCTCACCGCTCTCCCAGGTCAGTGTTTGCCAAAGTGCGGGAATGCGGCCCGGCCGTCAGCAGGACGATTTCAGGCGGTGAGAGACGCTCGCCTGAAATGATATCGAAGCCACGGCAGAAGGGAAAGCCCTTCTAGTTTCCCCGGGCTCTGTGATTTGGCAGAGTCTCGCCTGGGGTCTGCGCGGTCTCGAACGCCTCTCTGACACCTGCCATCTTCCCGTTTTAACCAAAGATGGACTTGCTGGCTTCGGGCTCAGTCCTTTGGTAGCGGGACTCTGGCCAGAAACGGTGATACTGTTTTGGCTTTATCAGATTCCTTTCTACATCGGGCAAGAGGCACCAGTTTTGTATTTATGATAATGACATAAAGTTTCTTTTATGATTTTTACGTTGAAGGGGAGCTGATTTAAAGCAGACGTACTAACTGACTAATGGTCCTGGAGCCCTGAGCCGTGCCAGGCAGGGAAGGGGCCGCACTCAGCTGACACTTGGGGTACTTTGCCCCGGTTTGGGCGAAGTTGTTCCCTGTTCCTTTTGTTGAGGGGACCAAGGTGCTGTTCCTGGAGGTGGGTGACCCTGAACCCGCAGGTCCCTGCTGGGAACGCTCTCAGCTCCTACCCAGCCTGGTCAAGGGCACGCCACCTTCCCGGAAAGCCCATGTCCAGAGATCCCACCGCCTGGGGTTGTGAAGACCAGGACCCCTGCCCTCCCCCAACTCAGGACAAACCCCAGCTTCAGCGCTCTCCCCTTGGGGTCGTGCAGGCTGTGGGCAGGATGCAGCGGACAGGGGCAGCCTAGGACAGAGTTGCAGGAGCCGCGAGCTCCCTGCAGGGCTCAGCCCCACCCTGGCTGGCTTGCTGTGCCAGCAAAAGTTCACGCTTCGGAGAACCTTGAGCGCCCAGACCCTCCTGAGCCCCTGGGCCTGATGACGGGCCCTTCCTCTCTGGGGAGGGCCAGCGACTCTGCCTTGGCTTGGAGGTGATGCAGAGGCCTCTCCCCCGACAACACGTGCCCAGGGTCTGCCCCAGGGCACCTCCTGGCCACCTGGCTGGCACTAGGTCAGGTACCACTGAAGCAAAAATGCAGGCCAGCTGAAGACGTGCTGGCTGATGGGGAGGACAGGGGACAGGCTGGCTCACAGGGAGGACTGGGGACAGGCTGGCTGGATCACGGAGATGACTGGGGACAGGCTTGTTCACAGGGAGGACAGGCGACAGGCTGGCTCACAGGGAGGACAGGGGACAGGCTGGCTCATGGGGAGGACAGGGGACAGACTGGCTCATGGGGAGGACTGGGGACAGGCTGTCTGGATCACAGGGAGGACAGGGGACAGGCTGGCTCACGGGGAGGACAGGGGATGGGCTGGCTAGCTCACGGGGACAACAGGGGACAGGCTGGCTCACGGGGAGGACAGGGGATGGGCTGGCTGGCTCACGGGGAGGACAGGGGACAGGCTGGCTGGCTCATGGGGAGGACTGGGGACAGGCTGTCTGGATCACGGGGAGGACTGGGGACAGGCTGGCTCACGGGGAGGACAGGGGACAGGCTGGCTGGCTCACAGGGAGGACTGGGGACAGGCTGGCTCATGGGGAGGACAGGGGACAGGCTGGCTGGCTCACAGGGAGGATTGGGGACAGGCTGGCTAGCTCACGGGGACCCCAGGCTGGCTTATGGGGAGGACTGGGGACAGGCTGGCTGGCTCACAGGGAGGATTGGGGACAGGCTGGCTTATGGGGAGGACAGGGGACAGGCTGGCTGGATCATGGGGAGGAATGGGGACAGGCTGGCTGGCTCATGGGAGGGACTGGGGACAGGCTGGCTCATAGGGAGGACAGGGGACAGGCTGGCTGCCTCACGAGGAGGACTGAGGACAGGTTGGCTGGCTCACAGGGAGGACTTGGGACAGGCTGGCTCACGGGGAAGACTGGGGACAGGCTGGCTCATGGGAAAGACTGGGGACAGGCTGGCTCATGGGGAGGACTAGGGACAGGCTGGCTCACAGGGAGGACAGGAGATAGGCTGGCTCACAGGGAGGACTTGGGACAGGCTGGCTGGCTCATGGGAAGGACTGGGGACAGGCTGGCTGGCTCACGGGGAGGACTGGGGACAGGCCGGCTCACAGGGAGGACAGGGGACAGGCTGGCTGGCTCATGGGGAGGACTGGGGACAGGCTGGCTCACGGGGAGGACAGGGGACAGGCTGGCTCACAGGGAGGACTGGGGACAGGCTAGCTCACGGGGAGGACAGGGGACAGGATGGCTGGCTCACGGGGAGGACTGGGGACAGGCTGGCTATCTCACGGGGAGGACTGGGGACAGGCTGGATCATGGGGAGGAATGGGGACAGGCTGGCTGGCTCATGGGGAGGACTGGGGACAGGCTGGCTCACAGGGATGACTGGCGACAGGCTGGTTCACAGGGAGGACAGGGGACAGGCTGGCTCACAGGGAAGACAGGGGACAGGCTGGCTCACAGGGAGGACAGGGGACAGACTGGCTCATGGGGAGTACAGGGGACAGACTGGCTCACAGGGAGGACTGGGGACAGGCTAGCTCATGGGGAAGACAGGGGACAGGCTGGCTGGCTCATGGGGAGGACTGGGGACAGGCTGGCTAGCTCATGGTGAAGACTGGGGACAGGCTAGCTCATGGGGAGGACAGGGGACAGGCTGGCTGGCTCATGGGGAGGACTGGGGACAGGCTGGCTAGCTCACGGTGAAGACTGGGGACAGGCTGGATCATGGGGAGGAATGGGGACAGGCTGACTGGCTCATGGGGAGGGCTGGGGACAGGCTGGCTCACAGGGATGACAGGGGACAGGCTGGCTCACAGGGAAGACAGGGGACAGGCTGGCTCACAGGGAGGACAGGGGACAGGCTGGCTCACAGGGAGTACAGGGGACAGGCTGGCTCACAGGGAGTACAGGGGACAGACTGGCTCACGGGGACTGGGGACAGGCTGGCTGGCTCATGGGGAAGACTGGGGACAGGCTGGCTCATGGGGAGGACTGGGGACAGGCTGGCTCATGGGGAGGACCGGGGACAGGCTGGCTCACGGGGAGGACTGGGGACAGGCTGGCTGGCTCACAGGGAGGACTGGGGACAGGCTGGCTCATGGGGAGGACTGGGGACAAGCTGGCTGGCTCATGGGGAGGACTGGGGACAGGCTGGCTCATGGGGAGGACTGGGGACAGGCTGGCTCACGGGGAGGACTGGGGACAGGCTGGCTGGCTCATGGGGAGGACTGGGGACAGGCTGGCTGGTTCATGGGGAGGACTGGGGACAGGCTGGCTGGCTCATGGGAGGACTGGGGACAGGCTGGCTCACGGGGAGGACTGGGGACAGGCTGGCTGGCTCACGGGGAGGACTGGGGACAGGCTCACGGGGAGGACTGGGGACAGGCTGGCTGGCTCATGGGGAGGACTGGGGACAGGCTGGCCCACGGAGAGGACTGGGGATAGGCTGGCTGGCTCGTGGGGAGGACTGGGGACAGGCTGGCTATCTCACGGGGAGGACAGGGGACAGGCTGGCTGGCTCACGGGGAGGACTGGGGACAGGCTGGCTCACGGAGAGGACTGGGGACAGGCTGGCTGGCTCATGGGGAGGACTGGGGACAGGCTGGCTCACGGGGAGGACAGGGGACAGGCTGGCTGGCTCACGGGGAGGACTGGGGACAGGCTGGTTCACAGGGAGGACAGGGGACAGGCTGGCTCACAGGGAGGACAGGGGACAGGCTGGCTCATGGGGAGTACAGGGGACAGACTGGCTCACAGGGAGGACTGGGGACAGGTTGGCTCATGGGGAGGACAGGGGACAGGCTGGCTGGCTCATGGGGAGAACTGGGGACAGGCCGGCTCATGGGGAGGACTGGGGACAGGCCGGCTCACGGGGAGGACTGGGGACAGGCTGGCTCATGGGGAGGACTGGGGACAGGCTGGCTCATCGGGAGGACTGGGGACAGGCTGGCTCACGGGGAGGACTGGGGACAGGCTGGCTAGCTCACGGTGAAGACTGGGGACAGGCCGGCTGGCTTACGGGGAGGACTGGGGACAGGCCGGCTCACGGGGAGGACAGGAGGACTAAGGCTGCGAGGCCGAACCCAGAGAGCTGTGGTCTGCAGGAGGCCCCCAAGATGTACGTGTCAGGACAGCCAGAGGCTCCCGTGGCCCTGGAGATGCTCAGTGTGAACCTGCCCCGTGGGCCAGGGAGGCGTGGGTGGGCTGCTCCAGGGACCGCTGTCAGCGGCCGGTGGCCACAGCGCACCTGACGGGTGGCACCGTGGAACCGGCAGCCGGGGAGCCTCACGCCAGGCTACCGATGGAGGTGACCAGAGGACATGGTGTCCCCAGGGGCAAGATAGGCGGGTGGGCGGCAAGGCCCGTGGAGCTGACGAATCACCCTCACGAGCTCTACACGATCATGAGATACGAAAAAGCGTACGTAAAAATTTTTTAATTTCGTTTATTAATTTTGAGAGAGAGAGAGAGAGAGGGAGACAGAGAATCCCAAGCAGCCTCCACGCTGACAGAACAGAGCCGGACGTGGGGTCCGAACTCATGAACCCGGGAAATCATGACCTGAGCCTGAACCAAAAGTCAGACACTTAACCCGACTGAGCCACCCAGGCCCCCCAAAATGACGCTTTTTAAGTCATGAAGTTTGGGGGTGATTTGTTATGCAGCAGTAGACAGGGAGCAACTGACTCAGTTCCCCCTGAGCGAAGGCACTGGGTCTCTTGGTCCCCCTCCCTCTGGCAGAACTCACGCCTCTTCAGAGAGCGAATGGGGGCTTGGCGGGATCCGGATGAGTCATCACGGGAGCCCGAGGGGCCTATGGTCACCCTCCGCCTGCCGCATCGCGTGCCCGCCAAGGCTGCTGCTGCCGGGAGTCAGGGGCACCCCATCATCTCCATTGCTCCCGGCACCTGGCTTGGCGTTTTGCCCGCTGCAGGGACTCGTGATTGTGGTGACATGATGACAACAGTGAACCCAAGTGCCTGCTGGGAGGGAGTGCTCTGTGCCATGCCACAGCACGGGGGGACACGGCGCGTCAGGATGTTGGCGGACCCCGGAGAGTCCACGGAAACGGGGCAGGAGCCAGGCAGTGGGGGTGGAGGGCGCCTGGGGGGCCTCAGTCCAGGGCAAGGGGTCCCGAGGGCTTGGGAAGGTTGGGGGCGCAGTGACCAGAGGAGCAGGACGGGGAGAAGAGGTGGTGTTGCGGTGAAACAACACAGGGAACCGGGTTCCTAGCGGGCGAAAACACGGTGGGGATGCGCCCCCGGGACACGTGCGGACCTGTCGGTGGCTCATGGGACAGGGTCCCCTGCAGCCGGCATGGGCATTGCGTTGTGGAAACCGGGGCTCAGGTGTCGCCCTTGCGCGTGCGCTGAGCCTGCTTCCTCTGGCCTTGGGGCCGCGACAAGGCGCAGATCTGGAGTTGGAGGAAAACCGTTTTGTCGTGAAGGTGCTGGTGGAGCCTGTGCTGCTGAGGCTGACGGGCGGAAGGAAAAGGCTCCGTTTTCCCGCAAAACCAAAATAAATTCCGCTCTATTTTTTTAAACCTGTAATTTCAGGTCAGTTTCAAGTTTACAGAGAGACTGAGCGCAAAGTTCAGGGATTCACACACACAGTCCCCGTCCCCCTCAGTTCCCCTGTCGTCTGCCTCCTGGTGCGTGTGGTGACCTTCTCACAGCCCGAGTGACGTGGTGCGTTATCACTAAGTCCCTGCTTCACCCTCGGGCTCTGTGCCTTGTACGCTCGTGGGTTTGGGCAAATGCGCGGGGGCACGTAACACCGTCACGGGGTCGCACGGACCGTGTCCACCGCCCTGAACATCCACGTGCCACACCTGTTCATCCCTCCCCCGCAGCCGCTGGCGACCTCTCACCTGCTGTCTCCATAGCTTTACCGTTTCCAGGACGTCGTGTGGTCGGGCTCACACCGTGTGTGGCCTTCTCAGAGTGGCTTCTTTCCCTGGACGATGTGTATTTAAGGTTCTTCCACGTCTTTTCCTTGCCCCAGGTGATTTTATCAGTGAGCATGTTACCAAGGCCTCGTGTTTTAGGAGCTGACGCCTAAGTTATTGTGTTGGGGCAGGGCCTCGTCAGCCCCGTTCCCGGGAAGGAGCGGGAGTCCCTGACCCTCGCACGCGCCTGGCGGTCCCCTATCCCGGACTTCCTGCCCCTCCATCCTGCGCCCTCTTCCCAGCTGCTTCCTTCCGTCTGCTGGCTCTCGGTAGGTGATGGGTGTCTGCAGCCCTCAGGGCACCCGCGTGCGCCCCGATGCCCAGCTGCAGCCGCCTGGCTCACCGCTCCCTCGAAAGGGCAGCCCGGACCTGGAGCGATCGAGCAGCACCCCGGGGGACTGGTTCTGTGCATTGTAGTTAGGAGAGTCCAGAAGATTTCCTGTTTCTATGGTGACATTTTCCGGGTGAACACGACGAGTCGGTGGATGCTTTTCCTAAGGTAGATTCTTGTGTCTCCGTGTCGAGCCTCCCCTCTCTTTGCTTGTCTTCTCCGCAGGCGTCCCTTCTTTGCTGTGTCACCGAATCAATCTGCCGCCTCCTAGAGACCTTGCTCACGACGCCTCCCCCGCGGACGTGCGGGGGTTCGCGGCCCACTGTTAGTTTGAATCTCTGAGCGCGTTTCCTCTTAAGGACTATTAAATGGGTTGCATAGCGTGTCTTCTGGAATCTGATGATGTTTACATGAGACGATGTCTGCAGAGCTGAGCTGTGGGCCTGGACAGTCTGTTCCCTTCATGCCTCCCTTACCCCACGAGGCCGACTTAGTTGACCACAGGGGTGCCCGTGTGCGGCTGGCAACTCAGGCCATGTAAAGGTGGCTAACTGTTCGACGTCCACCCTGAAGATGCCGCCCAACCACCCCCCCCCACACACACACACCAGCACATACATACTCACACACGAAACACGCACACAGTAACACACACATAATAACACACACGCAAACACACAAAACACACAACACGTATTCACACACACACACATAAATACAAAAACGCACAAAACGCACCATAACACACACACACTCGCTGATAAAGGACCACAGTGTCACAAGCCGATTCCGTCCCCAGGAGGCAGAGCTGCCCAAGCCCCGTGCGGCTTCAGGACGAGGAATCCCCGGACTCACAGACGTTCAGCAGGAAGGGGACCCATGTGCTGTCCTGGCTGGCGTCCAAGGTGCAGGATCAGAGGCCTGAGTTTGGAGTGGCTTCCAGGACCCGAGTGGGGCCGGAGGCCGTGTGGCCACGGGGTCGCTAAACCCTCTGCCTGGCAGAGTTGGACCCTGGGTCGCAAGCCCAGGCTCCTGCCCCCGGTGAACGCCTCGCGAAACTGCGATGAGCGGGTGGTCGGGAGGCTCAGGGTCCTCGGTGCAGCTCGAGGACGCTGGTGTCAGGTCCTGGGAACGCCCCACCCGCAAGCCGGGTGGTGCCCGTGTGCCAGGGACAGTGAGCCCCATCCGTCCTCATCACGGCCTTCTGGGGGCAGTGGTGTCCCCTCCCCCCAGGCAGAGACACCCCCTCCCCTCCCCCCCCCCCCCCCCCCCCCGCCTCACCACAGAGCTCAGCAGACAAGGCCGGGAAGGACGGCGGGGATATTGTGGCAACGGCTGGCTTCATGTGTGCCCTGCAGAGTGGCAGCGGGGGGCCACCGAGACCTGGGCTCCGGGCCGTCAGCCTCCCCCCGGTGACGGCATGCCGCTCTCCCCGAGTCTCCCCGTGGCTTGCTCTGCACCCCTCACCTCGTGCTCCCATCAGGGCGTCCCCTGCTGCCCCAGCCCCCGAGCCGGGGGGGGGGGGGGGGGGGGAGGGAGGGTGGTGCCTGCAGGGAGGCGGGGCTCTGGCTGATCTGGGGGACGCTGGCTGTCCCTGCACGACTCACCCGAGGAGGAAGCTTTGCACGGCGGTCCTGCCTGCGGCGGAGCAGACCCCGCATTGGCAGACCTCAGCTAACTGGGCTGCGCCCCCGCATGGGGGTTTCAGCTGAAGTGGCGGGTGCTGTCATCCGTGGCAAGGGCAGTGCGGCCGCCGAGCCGCAGTCGGGGGTCCCAGGTGCGCCTGGCACAGCGACAAAGGCTCCAGCCCCTTCCCTCACCGGGGCTGCGTGCCAGGCCCTCTGCGCATTGCCCGACCCCTCCCCACAGAAACCCCGCCAGTCGCTCCCTCTTGCAAATGAGCAGATGGGGACTGAGAGGCTGACCGGTGTCACTGGGCTGGGACGTCCCACGGCCCCGGCTGCCTCCAGGACCAGCGTGGACGGAGGCCCCATCGTGGGGCAACTCGGACACCTGTTCTTGCCCTGGCTCCTCGCCCAGGGGTGACTTCTGTCCCCTCCTCCTGAGATGAGGCTCCCCGTGGATTCGCCGGGGCCTCTCACGCCCACCTGTGACTCTCTGGAAGGTGCCATCCTCCGGGTTGAGTGAATACTCGTTTTAAGTATGACAACTGGGCACGCATTGCGTATCTTGTGCGTGTGAGGTCCTTTCTCGGTGCCTGGGTCGTAGGTTCTAGTTTATTCCTCACGACGCCTTTCACACACACACACACACACACGCACACACACACGCATGCCTGCCCCTGTCTTAAGATGAGGGTGTTGTGCTCTTGAGAGGCTTGGTGATTCACCGAATGTCAAAGCTAGTGAAAGGCAGAGTCACATCCAAAACATTTGTTTCACTGAAAAATCTGAGGCAATTTTGGTCGGCTTATTTATTCGCCGATTCTTCCGAGAAGTCCGTGCTGTGCCCTGGGGGAGAGAGTATGCGGCCCGCACGTCCGTGCTGGAGGCTCCAGGGCCTCCTTTCACACGGACACACACTCGTGGGTTATGGCACCAGGAGCCGCAGACACAACAGCCGGTCTGGGGACAATCAGGCCGAGCAGCGCTGGGCAGAGCCGCCCTGGTGACACCACGAGGGCTCCCCTCTTTGACTGGTCATCTTACCCGTCACTGACCCCCCCCCCTTGGTGAGTCCCCAGGAGGCATGGCTCTAGTTCGCTCCCGCAGAAACGGCTCACTCTAGCACCGAGGCCGGAGGTATGTAGGGACACAGGAGGTGAGGAAAGAGCTCCGTGGTCAGCGCTAGGACGGCGGGAGCCACAGAATGACAGAGCGGTATTGGATCGCGACCGCAAGCACAGAGCATCTTCCCGCCGGCTCATAAGGGTCTCCACGCCACGATGAGCGGGCGCGAGGCGGGGGACAGAGAGTCTCTCGTGCCGGGGAATCCAGGTCGAGGCAGACAGTCCGCCGTGGAGGAGGGCAGCAGGTGTGTCCTAAGAGGACGGGCCGCAAAGCGGGGACGGGGTGACTTCACACTGGGGATGGCTGACCCTCACCTCAGCCAGGTGGCCAGGCCCACCCTAAGGGGTTTGTCGCGCTGGCTGTGGGTGCCCTGGACAGACAAGAAGGAAGAGCCGCTTTCCAGTCTCCAGTCGTGAGACAAACATCAGACAAATCCCCACTGCGGGAAATGCTACAAAAACACCTGACCGGTACCCTCCAACACATTAGGGCCGCCAGTGACAGGAACAGGGGGTTTCTGAGAAACTTCCGCCGTCCGGGGAGCCTCGGGCGCCAGGACAGACGCTGTGGAATCCGAGACGGGGACTGAGAACGAGAAACCAAGGAAATACGAGGGAGCCTATTGCATACGATACCGTATCAATATCGGCCCATTAACTGTGACAAGTGTCCTACACTGCTCTGAGAGGGCCGTACAGGGCACAACGTGGGGGTCAGGGCCCTGGGAACGTCCTGTACCTTCTTCACAACGTTTCAGTAAAACTGGAACTATTTTAAAAGATTCTTTCTCAAGTTTATTTACTTTTGAGAGAGAGAGAGAGAGACAGAGCACGAACGGGGGAGGGGCAGAGAGAGAGGGAGACACGAATCGGAAGTAGGCTCCAGGCCCCGAGCCGTCAGCCCAGAGCCCGACGCGGGGCTCGAACTCACGGACCGCGAGATCGTGACCCGAGCCGAAGTCGGGCGCTCCACCGACTGAGCCCCCCAGGCGCCCCTCAGCGTGTGTCTTGATAGAATCTACTTCTAGGAATAGGACCCACGATAGAGTCAAATAAGAGGAAACGTGTGAGATGTGCGGTTAGACGGTGCAGAGGGGAGCGTCCACGAAGCGAGTTGGGGGGTGAGCGGTGTGGATGCTCACGTGCCCTGCGGACCCAGTCGTCACTCCCCGCAGGAAACTCCCCAGCGCCCTGAGGAGCTGTGGACGTGGGGGGGACAGCAGTCCCGTGGTCCAAAGGGAGGGTTCGGGGGTCGTCTGTGCGAGCCCCCTGGCCCGGCGCTCACTCCACCCGCGGGGTCAGCATCTCGCAGCGGCTTCCGAGACCGAGGAACATGACAAAGGCCACCTGCAACCCCTAGCTGGCATCGATGGGCTTTTCTCGGGGCCAGGAACAGCCTCGGGAACGGGGACGGGAGGAGCCTGACAGTAGAAAGGTGAGAGAGGGATGAAGGCACAGACGAGGGGGAAGGCGCGTTCTTTCTTCCAGAGCGGCAGTTCTCGGCCCCGGAATCCAGACACCCAGACCTTCTAGCCGTCAGGCAAGACCTCCGCTGCAGTGCAGAAGGGCCGGAGGCCTCGTGGCCACACGCCATTTGTGTTCACCTGTCGCTGTCCAGTCCACACTGCCGGAGGCCACTCCTCGCCGCGTCCTGAGCCGTGTAACCGGGGCTCCTCGACCACTGCGGAGCCGTGAGCCATTTAGGGAGCTGTGAGGTCAGCCCCCTGATGCAGTAGGGTTTCTTCAGAGACGCTGGCGCCAGAGGAGGACGGAGACATTCCGCCCCCCTTCCCGCCCCTCTGTGCCCAGGAGAGCTCCAGCTGAGAACATTCCAGCCTCGGTTCTACTGTGGGTGCTGCAACTGCCACCATCAGGCAGATTCCTCTCGAGTCTCGCCACCGGGCCCGGCCGGCTCCCCGACCACAGTCTGTGTTTCACCACCTCCTCTTATCCCGCGTGCTCCAGAGGCCGAGCTGACTCCGTTCGTCCCAAGCGCATGTCCCCTGGGCCTTCCGTTGCCACCCACGGCAGAGTGGCCTCGGGGAGCCTTGCAGGTATGAAGGGAACGTTCCCGTGGGCGGGGCTTTCTTCCAGACAGTCGGGGAGGCGGGCAGAAGGGAGCCCACACCGCCGGAGTGCCCGCCTGTGATGGGCTTTGCTGATGCTCATCAGACCCTGAGAAAGAGCGGGCTTATTGCCCCTTGGAGGAGAAACCGAGGCTCGCTGGGACTAGCCTCCACCAACATCCACACAGTGAAGGGCCCGGGGATGCCAGTTCCACCATCATCGACATCGTCTACACTGGTGTATCTCCAGTGGTGTTGGTGCGGTGGGGATATCGGATCCGTACACCCCGGCGTACTCGCTTTGGGTGGAACCCTCGAGGAAAGAAGTCGTGCCAAACTTTCTCCAAGGAGAACTGATGTAGGAGGGCAGAGAAAAGAGTAGTGGGCAAGCCGCCGATGGAAATAAGAACAGGGTTCATTGTCTGTTGTGCTAAGAGGGGTCCTCCCCTTTTAATTCACCCAATAATAGCAAAAATATCTGCTGAGCTTTTATCAGATGTCAGCGGTTGTCTTAGGAGCTGGGGACTCTTCCCTCGTTGGGCCAGTATTCTCGGGGGGAGATGGACATTGAACACGCAATTATGGTCAGTGTGTGAGTGGCACTGAGGCCGGGTCTGGAAAAGGGATTCCTACCTTGCCTGCTAAGGAGGAATAGCGGGGGCTGACCTGTGAGAAGGGCTGGGGTTCGGGTGGGGTGCGGCCCAGAAGGGACAGGCACGCACAGAAATGTGTACCAAGGCTCCGAGCGGGAAGGAGAGAGACAAGGTGGGCGGCAGGCGGACAAGTCGGGGAGCAGAGGCAGGACCTGAGGGCGCCGACGGCAGACCCGTCCCCGACGCCCCACCCTTCCCGGCAGCCACAGCCTTCCCCCTTGTGACTCTGTGGAACCCCGCTCCTGTGCCCCCGTGCCCCTGAATCGGCGCTGGCCTTGTGCTGAGTGCGACAACAGCCGTTCTGAACCTACATCTCAACAGGCCGGTGAGATTTTCCTGTCTCTCTGCCCTCCTCCACTCCACCCCAGCCCTGTGGTGGAGGCCAGGCAGAGGCCCATGCATACAAGCCACAGCCATCCTAGACCAGCCCGCCCCCGCGTGACCCCCCGGCTGACACAGATTCGGGTGTGAGCGTAGCCGGGATCGGCCGAGCCTAGGCCCCCTGAGAAGACCCACGCGGCTACTCAGACTCACTGTCCGTGTAGACTGTGAATTTTGGAGTGGGCTTTTCGGCCGCAAATGTTGTGTCACCCTCACAGAGAAGTTGGGGCAGTGGGCAGTACAGGTCACAGTACGAATTGTGTATTTGACCCTGAGGGCAATGGGAAGGCAGTGAAGGACTTTATGCAAGGAAGTGATGTGATTAGGCTGGCATTCTAGAAAGATGATTTTCTGAGAAGTCAGAGAACCACAGCTGAGTGTTGATCCCATTCTCCACAAATAACGTCACTGGTATGTCTCCGGGAAACAATGCCTCACTTCTCGTCCCCGTGAGCTGCTAAGGGTTCGGCAGCCACGTCTGAGAAATCTCTCCAGGTCTTAGATCCTTGAGCTTTTAGGTTGTTCTGGATCAGAGGCTAAAAGTAAGGCCTGAGATCCCACAAAATCAATTAAATATTCACTAATCCATTCAGTGTACCACACCACCCATCCACCCATCCATCTCTATTCACCCCTCGTCCCTTCCTCCCTTCTCTCTCCCTCCCTCCCTCCTTTCCCTCCGCCTTCCCTCCTTCCCCCTTCCTTCCTTCCTTCCTTCCTTCCTTCCTTCCTTCCCTTCCTCCCTCCTTTTCCTCCCTTCCTTCCTCCCTTCCCTCCTCCCTCCCTCTCTTTTCCTTCCTTTCTTCCTTCCTTTCCTCCCTCCCTCCCTTTCTCCTTCCCTCCCTCCTCCTCCCTCCCTCTCTTCCTTTCTTCCTTCCTTACTTTCCTCCTTCCCTCCCTTCCTCCCTCCCCCCCCACCCTTCCTTCCTTCCTTCCTTCCTTCCTTCCTTCCTTCCTTCCTTCCTTCTTTCCGTCTACCCGTCCACTCACTCACGCACCCAACATGTCTCCTTTCACTGAGAAGAACCCTTTTATGTGTCCAGCTAAGTGCAAGTCCTATGTTGTTCTTTAGACCCCACTTCCCTCACCTCCTCAGAGACATTTTCCAGACACTCTCTACTCTAACTCCTTTGCTGTCATTTCTCCTTGCTTGTTTTGTTTCCAATAAAAGAGAAACATTATTTGTTTCTTTTCCTTTAAAGAAACTCCCTTGACCTTTCTCTGTCTTCCAGCCAACACCCCGTTGACGCAGTTCCCTTGAAAGAGCTGTGCATGCTCGTTACCTCTCATTCTCCCATCCCCTACATCATGAGGAAAATGATTTTGGTCTATTTTGAATCCTAGATCAGTAGTTACACACGTTAGCAATTCAGTGAACATTTATTGAATGGATAAGAGGATGGACACGTGTCCGTTGCCGAGCACCTGCCGTGTGACAAAATCAAAGTTGCCGGGTTGTCCTTACCTGACAGTACATTCGCCAGTCCTCGAGGCGGGGCGGCAGGGTCCACACGACCATGTGTGGAGTGGAGAGCCCCGAGCACTCGTGGTGCCGAAAAGTACGCCTGGATTTGCTGCAGGAAGTGAGTTCGGCATCCTCTCCTTCCCTCACTTTGCAGAGGAAGTGAGGGGGGCTAGATGTGGTCTCCTCACTCGGCACCCACTTTGTGCCAAGGACGTGTTTAGACATTTGAAAGACGCAGGCTTGTTAAGAAATGTGGGCCCTGCTCCTAATCGGGGCAGGAGGAAGTCAGTGACTGCCCTGTCCTCGGGAGGAGAGCTCGGGCCCCGGGACCATATCCAGCCACGCGCCGGCCTCTTGGCTCCCTGCTCTTTTCCCCGGTTCCTCCTTGTGCCTCATCCTGACCTGTCAGCATCTATGCAGATCGGTTTTCAAACGCACGTTGTCGGGAGCTCCAAGCCCCCAACCCAGGCTAGAACCATGCAGAATATTTAATTGCTTCTCTGGTGGCTCCTGCTGAGCCCTGTCCAGGTCAAGGTCAGTTCTGAGACTGCTGGGTTCTTTAATAATCACTGCCTTTACAGTCTTCTCCAAGGGTTCAAAAGGAGGCTCAATTTTTGTCCCATTAATATTAATCCGTTTGCTGTGGGGGCTTGTTCTGATGACATATTTTCTTGTTAAATATTCATCGCCAGAGCAAGCGGTGTGGTGCAGACTAACCGTCACTGGGGAGGATTGGAGCAAATCGCCATTAGCTGCTATTGACAGTCGTCCCCCATGTGTCTCCCTGCCCTTTGAGCGACAGCCTCCCTGCCGGTCCGTGTGCGTCCTGGTCCTCCTCGATTGTCCTTGACTTCCCCTTGGACGTGCCACGGGCCAGCTCGGGCTGCACAAAGACCCGCAATCCAGGACTTACCGCCTCCTGTGGTCCACACCTGTCTGTTGGCTTTGCAAACAATGCACGGTTCAGGTGGGAGGGGTTTCATAGCTCAAACCCTCATCTCACAGATGAGAAAGTGAGACTCCGAGGCATGGAGGGAATTTAGCGAAGTCACCTGGTAACTAGGGCGAGGCCGGGAGAACCCCTGTCCCACAGGAGGCTCCTCATTCGCAAAATCAAAACCAGAAATCTACACCCTGTAGACAGTTTGTTGTTGCCTGATGGTCACATCCCCACAGGGTAGTTAGAGTCAACTAGCTGACCAAAGTCATTTCAGGCAGCACTCACTCAGCAGAGCTGGACTGACGGCCTCCAGGATTTGCCGCGCCGCTGTGGGCAAGCTTGGGGAGCACCGATGTGAGCACCGCACACAACAACAGAAGGACCACCAACACAGGGACCAGCGGGCGTGCGAGGCTCTTCGCCAGCCTGACGACGCTGCAGCTCCCTTCCCGTTGGTTCTGGGTTTGTTTTCGTGAGAGCAGGACTCTATTGTCCGCCTCCCCGGACCCAAACTAGTAGGAGGCTCAGCTGTGGAGACCTGGGAGAACTTTCTCTCCCTCCTTGGGAGCAGACTGGATGTTTTGGTGCCGGGGGTCTCTTAGCCTGGAGACCCTGCCCGCTGCCATTCTTACTTTCCGTCTAAAGCCTCCTGTTTGGTCATGTTTGTTTCAGTCGGCTTGTCCTTTCCTCCAGACTGAGGCGAAGGGGCCTGTGGGGCCAGGGGCCTCCTGGCGTGTGCACGGGGAACTCAGCCCGGCCCACATGTCTGCACTTGGGTCTCTCCCTCCGTCTCTGACCACACACATCCCTGCATCCTGGGGCCACGGCAGCTGAGACCCGCTCTGTGACCACCAGTGGGCTACCTTCAAGTACCTTCTGCCGCTCCTACTGTTGAAGCCGCACTGCAAGAGGTCTGTGCCCCCCAGGCCAAAAGCAACAAACAAACAAAACCCTGTGATGTCTGAGCTCGTTCTAAATGACCTCTTCTCGTGGCTCAGCTTCTGGGGTTAGGAGCTGTGCCCGGAGGCAAAACGCTGTCTCTACCAGATGGGGAGGGGAGGACTGAGCATATGACATTTCGCTATTTGATTTCTAAAAATGGACTCTATTTGTGGGGTCTGCGATGGCTGTGCAGGGTCCAGGCGGACGGCACTTCAAATGTCCTTGCCGAGCTCTGTCCGTCTGGTGGTCTTTGCTTCCTCCGGGCCTCTCCCTGTCTGTGCACACGTGCGGGCGAGTTTCAGGCGTGTGCACACATTCTCTGCTGCTCTCGGTGGCTGGCCCAGGACACAAACGGAAGAGCGTGACCAGTGATGGGGCGTGTCCAGGTGGCCCAGATGTCAGCTGTGACTTTCTCTCTCCAGACTGTGATTTCGCTGGCGCTTACCTCCTAAATCAGATCAGGCTACTTCCTGGAGTCCCCCTCCTGATTGGGCACTTAACACTCAGGTGACAGTGGCTCCCTCAACCCCCAGGGCCGGCTCGCTGGCTGTGCCCTCTGATTATTACAAATTACAACGGCAGCCGTTTGCTGAGCACTTACTATGTTCCAGGCATCCGTAGCAGAGAATTGTTTCCCCAACTGACACGTGATGGTCTCTTTTTCTTAAACGGCAGTAAAAGCCCAAACGCGAAGTGTACAGCTCAGAGGGTTAAGTACACTCATGTCATTGTGTCACTAACGTCTGGAACGTTCCATCTCTTGCAAAATGAAACCGTTCCCGCTGAGCAGCAGCCTCCGGCTCCCCCGCAGCCCCACCCACCATCCTACTTTCTGCTTTGATGAACTGGACGACTCTTACGCACCTCATGTGAAGGCATCACACAGTTTTGTCTTTTTGCCGATTTATCTCACTTAGCACAATGACTCGAGGTTTGTCGGTGGGTTAGCGTGTGCCAGGATCTCCCCCTATTTGATGGCTGAAACTGTTCCATTTTGTATGGAGACACCACGTTTTGTTGATGCAGTCACCTGTCCTCGGAAACCTGGGATGCGTCCACATCTTGGCCGTTGTGAATGGTGCCGCTACCGACATTGTTCTGGAAGTATCTCTTTGAGGTCTTGTGTTCCATTTGGGGGGATATCTACCAAGAAGTAGAATTTCTGGATCATATGCTGATGCTACCTTTGCATTTTTGATGAATTTCTAGACGGTTTCCACAGAGGCCGGACTGTTTTCTGCTTCCTAACAACAGAGCGTAAGGTTCTCATTTACCCACATCTTCGCCAACCCTGTTATTTTGTGTGATTGATTTTTATAGCAGCCGTCCAGTGGGCGTGAGGTGCACGCGGGCACCTTCCTCTGCGTGGGCGTGCTGAGAGCGGCTCACCTGTGGCAGGAACGGGGCCAGCACGGAAGCAGGTCTGCAGGTGGGAACTGGCCGTCACTGCACCGGAGGCTCAGGGAGCGAAAACCCGGTGCTTGTCCTACAAAGTGTCTTGGAGGAGGATGGGAGGGACAAAGGGAGGCTGGAGAAGCTCGGCTCAGCTCCAGTCATTTAAATAACTTGCTTGTAGTTGGGATTGAAAGCTGATGCCTATAATTTCCCCTTATACCACACTGACCATCCGTACGAGTTTTAAAGTAATTGTGGTTTGTATTTTGCATACTTTAATCAGTGCATCCATGAGTGTAGATTTCGAAACAAGGGACTTCCTTCTTCATTGGGGCGGGGATTGCAGACTGCTCTTGGATAATGGCACTGCGACAGGTGTTTGTAAAGCCCTCGAGAGGTGGTCTACAGGCACGGCCATGCCATCACCTCTGCTCCCCGTGGGCTTGGCGTGATATCATGGAGACCCTGGGGACACCAGAGTCCGTGGGGGCGAGTACAGGGAGGAGGAAGGTGTCTGCAGGGCGGAGGCCATACTGTCGGGGCCTGTGAGGACCTGTGATGAGCCGATGAGCTGTCTTGGGCATGTGTGGCCTACAGTTGTTCCGGGGGTCCCTCCCGTATGATGGGGGGACAGTGAGGGGGACCAAGGCAGAAGCATGTCATTGCTCGTCGGGAATGAGATCCCGTGTGGAGAGCATCTTGGCACACAGCTGATTCTGGGTTTGCATGAGCTAGAAAAGGCACCGAGCTGGTGGGGATCCTTGGGTTCTTATCCCAGCGCTGACATCAACCAGTTGTGTGCCCTGAACCAATGACTCAACTCCTGCCATGTGGAGGCAGCCCCACGGCCCCGGGTCTCTCGAGGGAGTAACATCACACTGAGTGGCACTCAGCACAGTGTTGGGCATGCAAGCGGGTGACCAACCTGGGTCACCATCATTGTCCCCATCTACGCCCTTCCAGTCACGTGTCCTGGCTTTACTTTTAACATGATAGGTGCGACCCAGCCCCTCAGCGTCTCAGTCTCAACCTGTGTGGAATCCTGGGCCGTGGAATGGTCTGTAGGGACGCTTCCCAGCTTCATACTCGGTTTTGTTTTATGAGAAATTATTCACCAAGCCATCTGAATTAAATGGACTTTTGCGATTAGCTTCTTATTGTTGCTGTCATGAAGGAATCGGGGGTTTTGTTTTCCTTTCGTCGTTTTTGTGTGTCATTGTATCCTGCAATGGATTTGCCGTTTACTCTCGGGGAACGAGGCAAAGTGAAGGAAGCTGATGACATACTTTGTAGCCGCCCATCGGCAGAACCTCACGATACGTCACAATGATGCCCCGCCTCTCACTGAGACAAGGACCGTTGAGATGCCACGTTAGTTGTGCTCCTACAGAACCCTGGTGGGGGGTGCTGGGCGGGGCGTCAAGGGTGGGGAAGATGTGGTCGGTCCATCCCCTGCCCGTCTGCACTTACGGACACACACGTGTCATCTGCTGGCTGAGTGGACGTGTTGGATGCATTTATTTGTACAATTATGACTCTTACCCTTGCAAAGCAGTTTACGTGATAGAAAATACCTCTCCGTTGATTTGCCCACGAACTTAGGAATTCGTGGACACAAGAACGCCACCTGTGTTCTTCATAAATGAGGAAACTAAGGCTCAGGAAGACCGAATCTTGCCCAGGCTGGTGCAGCTCTCGTCTGGTGGGACCAGGACTCCCACCCAGGGCCTTGGATCTCACGCTGGATCCTCTCCACACCCAGAGGAGGGTTCTGAAACCCAGGGGACAAGAGAAAGCTGTCCCTCATCTCTCCCAGGCCGCGTGGGTGCATCTTCTCCATCCACGTGGAATGTCACACGTGTCACCTTGTCTTTCGGGGCCGTAAGACGCTTGCTGAGTCTGCTCGTCGTTCCCTGGCGTCTTACTGGAGCGCGTGGCCCCTCGCGCGGCCCCTCCATCCCCCCGCACATCACAGCAGCCCTCGCTGCTGCCGTGTGGCCCGGCCACCGTCCCAGCGCTCGCTCGGTTAGGAGAACGTGTTCCCGAGCCGTGGGCTCCACACGCCCCCCTCACAGCCCCACGCTGTGCTCCTGCCCTCTGTCACCTGTCTCCTATGCTCGTTTCTCTCGCTGCCACCAGCCTGGCCATCTTTCCGGCATTGTGTGTGACCCCGTGCAGTCAGGCGGACAAAACGGCTGGACACGAGAGCCCGCGGGAAGTCCGCACGGCCCAAGGACCCCTCCGGGGCCGACAGCACAGCTGGGGTCTCTGCCGACTGCTCCGGGCCCCTCGGCTCCTACTTTGGGTCTCAGCTGTGTTGTTCAAGGCTGAGGTCACCGGATGTGGGTGCCCTGTGCCACGGTCGCTACGGTGCCCTGACCTGACCACCGGAGAAGCTGCTTGTCAGTGGGGCAGCCCGTGGACGCACGCCATGTGACATCGGCCGTGAGGACCGCGTCCTCCAGTAGCACGTGAGGAAGACGAGGGTGTGGGGGAAGGTCTGGAAAGGGCCCCCCCGGCTTCCTGCACTGCTTGCTGCCTGTGGACACCACGTCGTCGGCTTTCTGAGCATCTGTAGGACGCATCACCGTGGTTCCCACTTCACAGAGGAAGCAGGTGCGGCTCCGAGACAGAAGCAGCCGGCCAAGCTCACGCAGCTCGACAAGGAGGGCCGCAGCCGCCCCGCTGCGGAGCCCCCCGCCCCTTGCCACCCCTGCCGCCCACTGCCTGCCTGGAATGTCCCGACGAGGAGCAAGTCAAGCCTGCTCCAGAGCCGACGCATCGGGGAGCGAGGCCAGCCCACGGGCGAAGGGAGAGAGGCACTAGTGAGGCAGGGCGGCCCTGCATGTCCTCCCGGGAGAGATGGTGGGCTTCAGTGCACACGTCTGCACGCGTCTGAGAGTGGCCTCCAGTCCTGGCGTCTGCTGGGCAGGAGAGCGGGGGCAGAACGGCAGGACCCCTCCATCCAACAGGTGCCACACTTTGTTCTGTGGCGGAGGCTGGAGGTGGGTTTGCTTGTTGGAAAGCGGTGTGTGGGGGGGGGCTCACTCCCGGCCCCCCCTGGAAGGAGCGGCTCCTTCCCACGAGGCTCATAGTTGGTGCCCTCAATTGGGTCCCCAGGCCTATGAGCCGTCCTGGCAGAGGCAATGTGGGGGCTGCTCTGTGCCCGGGAATGCCCGGCTCCTGAAGTTCCCCACTTCCTGGAGAGGTCGGGGAGGGGTGGGGGGGGCACCCTCCAGGGCTGGTGGCTGGGGAGGGCTGAAGCAGGGCACAGGCACCTTGTGTCACTCTCCCACGGGGCCAGGAGGGGTGCCCTAGAAGCAGGAGTGTCCGTGCCAGGCTGCTGGAGGAGAACGCAGGTGGCAGGAAAGCTCTTTCCTCAAAGATGTTCAAGGAATTCTGGACGCTGGGAGGCCAGAGCTGGGGAGCCCCGGCTGCCTTACTGTGACCTGCTCTTCAGGTGGGGACACGAGGCCCAGAGAGAGTGACCTAGGACAGTGGTGTAGAGGCGTGGTGCTGTCTCAGGCCACGGGGACACGAGGACCAGAGCAGCGCCCCCCCAGGGCTGGGGCAGGAGGATCTCATAGCAGGGAGGGGCCCAGGGAGGCGAGGACAAGAGGCAGCCGTGACCCTGCCCCAGAGCCAAAGCCGGTGGACTTTGAGCGGGACCTTCGGGAGCAGGAGAGCTTGGCGGGCACAGCATGCATCCCGGTCACAGGCTGAGTCCGTGCTCGGAGATCCTTCTACAAGGACACGCTTCCCACCAGTCGGGAGTTGGGGCGCCACGACGGGCGCCGCGAGACCAGCCCCGGTGGGACCCAGGCACGCAGACCAGGTGTGGCATCAACATACCAGCAAGTGGGGAGAACGGTCAGGACCGCTGGGAACCGGCGCACACGTGGGCGTGGCATGCCCGTGCGATGTACTTGCGTGTGGGATGCGTGTCTATCGTGTGTTGTGTGGGTGTGGCCATGGGCGTGAAGGTGCTGTGCGTGCATGTGTTTGCGTGTTGGCCGCGGTGAGCGCCCTGGGGGTCTCTCTCCCCCGACAGGGGCCGTGGCTGGGAGCACAGGCGGTGGGGGCGGCCGGCCCCAAAGTGGTGGGCTTATCTCAGTGCACAGCTGCCCGGGAGGCAGACTCTCGAGGAGATCGTTCACATTCCCCCTCCCTCCTCCTCTCTTACCCCTGAGCTCTGCAGGTGCGGCTCGGGGGCCTGCCCCCAGCCAGGCCCAGGGCCTGCTGGCAGCCGGGGAGCGAGGCGCAGCCTGGTCGGGGCGTGGGGCCGGGGCCTCGGGGGCATGGAGATGGTGTGAACTGGGCCAAGAGGCAGTAGGTCCAAAGTGCCCCTGGGTAACAACAGACCAGCGGCTGCAGGGTGGCCTATGGACACGGGCCAGGGCCCCAGGGAGGCAGGGAAGGGCGTGCCCATCCAACCCCAGAGTCGCCGATGGCCCTGCCTGTCCGGAGGCATGAAGGCACTCGGCGTGGACGGGGAGCCCCCACAGAAATGAGAGCAGTAGGGAGGAGGGAGACAGAAGGGGTCTGGGGAGGGTGGGCCCAGCCTGGGGCCAGCGGGGGGTCCCGGGGACGTGAGTGTGAGTTCCAGGGGTCCCAGCATCCTCAGCGTCCCTACAGCTCCTCACCTTAGAGGGGGAGATGGGAGCGGCGTGGACTGGAGGTGACTGTTCTGAGGCTGTGTTCACCCACACGAGCTCAGTGGCTGCTGACAATGTCTAGTGTGGCAGGCGTGGGTTGTTATGTTTTATAGATGACAGAGCAGAGTCTGGGAGGGATCGAGGGACCTTCCAAGACGACACAGCCGGTGGGAAGGGCACGTGCCTGGCTTGCAGTTCGTCTTCCTGCACCAGAGACGGGCTTTGTGAGTCCTCAACAGCGCAGAGAACACAGACACGGCCCCTTTGTGGTCTCTACCTACACCCGAGCGCCATGCTTCGCTTTTCCTGTACTTGTGCCATTAGGGCGTTAGTTCAGGGTGGAAACGCCATGACGCACTCCACGTGGAATTGCGGGTGGTCCGTGAGGCACACGGCAGCCTGTGCCGTGGGCAGGATGCTGCCCCGAGTCCCAGGGGCCAGAGCCTCCGGCCTGAGCCCCAGCCCCCTGCACAGCCTCCCTCTTGTCTCTCTCCCTCCTCCTTGGTCTGTCTCTCCTTCCTTTCCCCCTCCTTCTCTCTCCCTCTCTCCCTCCTACTCTTTCACTCTCTCAATACCGAGAAAAATAGCTCTCCCGACCACAGCAAAGGTGCGGGATCACTGCTTGCCGACTGCAGCAGGCTTCATAACCGTCAGGACAAGCCCAGCCGATGGGGAGCCCAGGGCCATGGGGGCAGACGTCCTGCTTTGGGGAAGGCTCAGGTGTCCAGGCCCAGGAAGGGCTCTGTCTGTGGCTGCGACATCCCTTTGGGAGTGGCAAGTGATGTGTCAGGAGAGCTCATCCCCACCCCGCTGACCGCCGGGACGCAGGACTCTTTGTCAGGAAGCATCTCTTACCTGAGCACACGGAGCCCCGTGTGGACATGCCCCTCATGGAAACCACACTGACCTCCGAGTTAGATGTGTCTGCACTGGAAACCTAACCCTCCCCTCATTCATAGCCGCTTGATCTTGGGAAGGTTATTACACATTTATAAACCACAGCTCATTTTAGTTGAACTTAATACCTATTTTCCACGATTCTTTTCCCTGTAGTACTACAGGGGCAAAGTCTTTTCGGGGATGTGATTTAGAACTATTAACACTTTCCCATAAGTTCATGAACACACAATTGCAAATTAATTTGCGGGTGACAGTGGGAGCTGGCTAAGGACCTCTGTGGTGTTGCATCTATCCCAGGACTTTCCACGGTCTGTTCCTCCATTGAGATGTTCCCCTGCTGCACGCCCAGTGCTGTGTGCTTTCCCTGGACCATCTCGCTGGATACTCTGGTGGGTCAGGAGAGCAGATATGCTTTGACTCAAGGAAGTCTTAAAGGACAGGTGGCCATTGGGACTGGGAACTCTGGGCAGGTGCTCGTGTCTGCAGGACTTTGGTGGTAAATCATGGTGAATCATGAACCCATTTCTGTGAAGCTGGGAATACAGGCATGGTATCAGCAATGGGGACACGGAATCTAGGCTGATCTGGAAGACAGAGATTGGTCATGTAACAAGACATTAGCTGGAACTTGGTGAGAAGCTGGATGGAGGGCCCTGCTTATAAGCAGATGTTTTATGGGGGCCCAGAGCAGTAATCCTTAATCCAGTTACCCAGGAACGTCACTGGAAATCTTTAAAAAATCCCAATGTCCAAGTTGCAATCAAGAACAACTAAACCAAGATTTCTGGGGGTGAGACACTGGTGTCAGTATTTTTTAGCTCCCTTCGGGAACCCACTCTGTAGCTAATGATGCAGAAGGTGTGTGTGTGGGGGGGTGATGTGTGTATCCAGGTGGGGAAGGTGCTAGGGAGCCAGGTGTGGGTCCAGGTGGGGAAGGTGCAGGGGGGGAGGTGTGGGTCCAGGTGGGGAAGGTGCAGGAGGGGAGGTGTGGGTCCAGGTGGGGAAGGTGCAGGGGGGGAGGTGTGGGTCCAGGTGGGGAAGGTGCGGGGGGCGGTGAGGTGTGGGTCTAGGTGGGGAAGGTGCAGGAGGGGAGGTATGGGTCCAGGTGGGGAAGGTGCGGGTGGGGGGGGAGGTGTGGGTCCAGGTGGGGAAGGTGCGGCGGGGGGGAGGTGTGGGTCCAGGTGGGGAAGGTGCGGGTGGGGGGGAGGTGTGGGTCCAGGTGGGGAAGGTGCAGGGCAAAGTGTGGGTCCAGGTGGGGAAGGTGCAGGAGGGGAGGTGTGGGTCCAGGTGGGGAAGGTGCAGGGGGGAGGTCAGTCAAGGTGGAGGCACACTACACACCCGCACTGGCAAGCTGGCCCTGGCCAAGGAGCCGCCCCCATACTCCTTTCCCCAGCTGCACAAACAGTTGTTGTCCAGCGCCTGTGCTGTCGTTCTCGCTGTGTGGGTCTGTCACCCTCTCCTCCCGGCTGAGAGCCTCCACAGGAAGATAGCAGAACAGAGGCCACAGGCCTTCCCGGCTATCCCCATACCAATGGCACATTCCTGCCTCCAGCAATAAAGAAAAGACAGAGAGGGGCGTGATACACAGTAAAGTTTGACCACCATCTCTTTTCCTGCTTTGGCAGACACTTATTGGGCACCTACTGTGTACCCAGCTCTGTCCCAGATGCCAGGTGTGCAGTGACGGTAAGTCCGTCCAGGTGTCTCCTCCACCGTATCTGACTTCAGCCACACACACTGCCGCCCAAAATGATGTGACAGCGTCCATATGGGCTTTTCTGTTTCCATGCTTCCTCCCTTTCATGCCACTGTCCTCCCCCAAACTGGGGGTGGTCTGTCCACATGTCCCTCATCACCTCAAGGCCATCCCAGGGCCCCCAGGATCTAATCTTCAGTCTCTTGTGGGAGCGACGATGCCCCTGTTTGTTCGAACATCGTTGGTTTCCCCATGCGACCCGTTCAGCTCTGTGGCTCACACCCATCCACACTCCATGGAAAGCACAGCCAATTGTCCCCAGTCCCATCCCTGACTTCCAGGCACTGCTCTGCTGCCCCCTTGCCTGCTCTGAGTTCTCCAAGACCCTGCTCTTCAGTTGCCCACTTGTACCTCCCACTCCCAGGAGGAAGGAAGTAACCAGACGTGTCGCCTTCCTCTTGTGTCTCAATGCCCAGTAGTGCCTGCTCCCTGTAAAAAACTAAAAGGCTTCAACAGAGGTAATGACAGAATGCATTAGTTAATTACAATATATGAAGTCTGTATTTTTAAACAGTGACACGGTTTACTCGAAAATAGGTAAGTTCTCTGGGTCCCTCTTTCCCCATCTTGAACAGGAGACAGGTACACTCCCTCAGCGCGCGTTGAGATGCGATGCCCAAGAGTCAGTACCACGGACAGCGCCCGCCTGCCAGGCACATGGTGATGGTTGGTCCCGCCCTGGTTGCCCTACCTCACTCCACACAGGACTCAAAGGTTATCTTCGACCTCTGTGTTCACTCTGTGGAGCGGACCAAGTCCACGGGGAGCAAAGATCTGAGCTCCAGCCACGCTGTCGGCCTCAGGCAAATGTTAGAGTCTCCACACGTGAGATTGTTTATGGGGACAGCAGTGACACCTGCTCCTCCCTCCTCACAGAAGCAAGGTAGAAAGAGGCAGAGAATGTGCTTAGGAACACGGAAAGCCCTCTGCCAATGTCAGCAGCCATCACTTCAGCACGGTAGCCTCTTGGACAATCTTGAAATCGGTGCTTTACATTAACGACATCTTGGTTCTTTCCTCTAGATCATTAAGAAAAATGGCAAGTGCAGCCTGGTGTGCTACCAATGCATGTGGCAAGGAGGCCACTTCTATGCCAGCCAGGAGCACATCCTCTGCTTGGAACACTGTGGCCGGTCACAGTTCACAACACTGTATTTATTTTAAATACAATTATAATCAGCTTCAGGGAAACTCTGACACTTTGTTAGGGTCTAAATATGTCTTCTTTATGGCTATTCATCCCATTGCTTAGTGCTGTTCGGGGAATGCTTCATTCATCAGCATCAAGGGGTGGCAAGGTGTGTACTAAATTAATTTTGCAGATAACTGAAGTTTACCAAGTTGAGAAGCAAAACTTACACACACACACACACACACACACACACACACACATTTTGAATTCTGAATTGAAATATCTCTAAAATGGGCAGAGCACTTTCTTGTATACAGAACATGAGAAATGTAATTTAACCATTCACTGATGGTCATAAATATTGATGATTCCACCTTATAAAACAGAGATACTTTTAGGGGCCCTGAGACTGTGTTAGGCTATTTTTCCCTACACTCAAAGGTCTAGACATCTCATGATTTCAAAGTTATCAATAGGATCTATCTTTCTTCTCTCACGACCAGCTGTTGGCTGTTTGGGGGTGGTTAGTTCACGGGTGATTTGTTTTCTTTTCAAATAAAAATATGTAGTGTATGCACATTTCTTTAGTGGAAAAATATCTATCTTAAATATGTGTTAACAAAGGTACAAATATTATCGTCCAGGAAAACAGCCAGGAGTGATTTTGGTGGTGGAAGGTCGGCAGTGGGAGGAGTGTGGGGCAGGAAAGGCTTCCGTGAAGAGGTCACATCAGAGGACGACAAAGATGTTGAGACGCCAAAGCTAGGGGCGAATTCCTCCAAGAGAGGATAATGCGATTAAGCTCCAGGGTCACAGTCCTCGTGGGTTTCCGAGCCACAAAGACAAATCTCCAATCCTGGCTCTGCAACCTCTTCTGTTTGACCTTGGACCTGACTCACCTTGCGAACGGCAGCCGGTGCTGGCGGGCTGCACCGTGCCAGCGAGAGCGGCATCACACTGGCCGAGAGCCTGGACGGTTCGGGGTCCAAGGCCTTGAGGGTCACTGCAGACTCCCCAAAAATGCTAATCAAGCTGAGGACACTGCAAGTAACCTGTGGCTCAAATAATTGTTTTAAGTCTCGGGAACGTGACAGGCGCTCATGCTGTCGAAGACGAGAAAGTTGCCATATCTTTCACTTTTGTCCTCAAGGTTTCAAAATTACCATGTTTCACACCTTCTAAATTTTTGGTAAATGACATGCCATTATTTCAATAACTTGACACTTTATCATTTAAAGTGTGGTGTTTGTTTCTTTACTGTTCCCTGCTACAAGTGAGCAGAAACTTCCTGAGCAAGTGCACTGATTGCCTCTCCCGTCCCCATCACCCGTCTTTCTCCCAGGCCCTGCCTCCCTCACTGCCGTAGCCTGCTGGGCTCTCCTGTTACCTCCGAGTTTCCTCAGGAAGTATCTGACATCTGATATACTGATGTCAGATTATCTCCTGGATTCACGTTAATATTCTCGATGGGATACCTCTTGATTACTACAACCCAAACATTACTGACATATTTTTCTGCTGATGTTTACAGAGGAAAACTTTATATTTATGTACCCCAAACTCAGTGTTTGGGAAAAGTCTCCCATTACATTCAAACGTCAGAATCACAGATGCTTTCCACCGGGCGTAGACTTTGTTTCTCACGAAGCTATTGGTGCCATGAGACTTTGTGTCACTGTGCACAGAGTCCTGCCTGCTGACAGCCACGGTCATCCTGTGGGGACGCAGAAGACCCGAGTAAACATTTTGCATGCTGGTATGTTTGCTTGTTACTTATAAAGAAAAGTTTTGTTGTGCTTTACTTTCATTTGAAGAAATCAACCAGGGGTTTTCGATCGAGTAACATTTTTTTTTTCAATTTAAAATAATGGGAAAGAAACTTTGGGTTAGTGTTTTCACACAAACCATGATTTTCAGAAAATAATCACTACTGCAAAGTGGGAAACGTCTGTGTCTGATTGCACCATGTAGCGGCCAGGATAAGCCAGGCTCCTGATGGTTTAAGTGAGGAAGGTCGCACGTGACTCACACTTTATGTCTACCACAGGTCACTGGAGAGAGGAGGCTCGGCCTCTTGGAATCACCTAGGGTCTATGATTTTGTAGCTGTACCGTGTCTAAGAAGGCTGTACAAGTTTTCTTCCAAACTGGGCACTATTTCACTCAGCTTCTGCTGTTCAACAAACCACTGCATAACTTTAGGGTTTTCGAACAACAATTTATTATTTCTCATGGTTTCTTCTAGGTTGGATCACGAGTCTGTGTTCATCTGGAGGATGAACTGAGCTGGGATGAAAGTCACAGTGGCCCCGGGCATGCGTCTGCAGTAGATTCTGCGTGTTGACGGCAGGGACTCCCTCCTCCTCCATCTGGTCTGTCTTCCTCCTTCCTCACCTCGCCGGGGCTAGCCTGGACGACTTCATGGCATGGCAGCTGGGGCATCGGGAGCGGGAGAAGAAGCCCTAGAATCGGGAGCACACACAGCATCACTGCTGCCACTTTCTCTTGGCGTAATCAAGTGGCGTGTCCAGCCCAGATGAAAGAGCGGTTCACCTCTTGACAAGAAGTCTTCAGAAAACGCGTCTGTGTCTTCCAGGCAGTCCTGTGACATGTGTGCGAGTGACCAGTCTGCCAGGATGTGGGCCAGTGACGCTCTGGCCGCGTGGGACTTGGGGTCACCCTAAACCCTGAGACAGCAGAGGCTTTTGTACTGGGTTTTCTGCTCTTCAGACCTGACACAACTACAACTTGGAAACAGAAAGACTGGATTCCACCCCTGGAGAGTTTTATTTTTTCTTGTTTTGTTCTGTTTTTCCAATTTGTTTAGTTGGTTAGATTTGCTATTTAAGTGATACCACGTTTCACTAAAGATAATTGGAAATGCTAGAGCCTACCTACACAAAGCCAATTTGGAAAGGTGCATAACTGCCGTCATTCTGGACCCTAACACCCTTCCCTCGAAGCTGAGCTGGTTTTACACGCCCCAAATACCCTCTTTTAACCCTCGTTGGCCACCCTTCTCCTTCTCCCTGCGAAGTCCTCGTGTATCAGGGGCTGGCCCTCTGGCCACACAGCACCTGTGCTCCCGAGCCTGGATGCAGGACACCGAGAAAGCAGTCGGGCTGCTTCCTGAGTCTGTGACTTTGGAGTCCCTGTGGTCAGTCTCCTCAAAGGATAATGTGTTTAATGGTCTCAGTTCTGCTTGCTGCATAGGGCAATTATGAATTCAAATGACAGCCGTGGAACCCTCTGGAAAAATACATTAATTTATAGTATCTATTGAGATTCATAATAAAAAATGCAAAAATTGTCCCTGACCTGGAATAGAACTTCTAATTTGACATGCGGCATGTCTCTCTTTTGGGGCTTCTCTCTCTTTTTCTTTAACACCTGTGTGTTCTCTTTTAACATTTCACCATCGAACTCTGCGTGGATCGATCTAATGGAGGGGAGACTGACACACGGGGAGCTGAGGGCTTTGGATCCCTCCCTCCCAGCTGCTTGGCTGGCACTGGCTCCTCACCCCAGAATTTCTTACTAAAGATGGCGGCAGGCCACCAGCGGCACGGGATCCCACGATTAAGATTTTATGCGCCCCCCCCCCCCCATCACATCCCTGCCGCAAACATCGGTCTGATTCTTGACAAAGTTGGAGGGCTGGGCTGGCATTCGATGCTTCCGAGAGTCCTCGTGGTGGCACCGCGTCCATCAGGAAGGAGGTCGTGGTAGGTGGTGGACAGTCTAACCGTGGAGAAGGATCAGAGCGACAGGGCAGAGGGAACAGCCGGACAGCACACGCTTTCTCGATAAGGCACGAACAAGGCACTGGAGGGCTAAGAAAACCCCGAGTGTGACGACCGCGTTCTGAAGCCGTGCCCGACTCCACCTTTCTTGGCAGAGCTCCACCAAGCATGCTCTGGGAGGTCCCGCTCCTCCCTCGAAATCTCATTTTCTTGGTTCCTCTTATCACAGAGGTGACAGGGTGACATTTAGAAAATCCTTCAAAATTCTAAGGCGAAACCAGAAGGGAAAGACTGTAGGTTAAAACAGTCATTTCCAAAGTGCTGGGTTTCCATCTGAAGGAAGCGCACACCCAAAGCCATGAGGGGAGACAGGCAATGAGCAACAGACATAATACGCGATGTCCCCTCCTTACCCGCGGAGAGATGTGTCAAGACCCCAGTGGCTGCCCCGAGCTGTGGACGAACCGAACCCTGTGTTCGCTGTCTTTTCTCCTCTACATGCATACCTATGACAACGTTTAATTTATAAGATAGACACAGTAAAAGACTGACAACAATGATGCGTAAGAAAATAAAACAATTATAACAGCATGCTGTGATCAAAGTTACATGGGTGTAGGTCTCTCTCAAAATATCTCGTCGTTTTCGTTTTGTTCTCTCCTGGGTCTTGTGACGACGTGAGATGGTAAGACGCCCATGTGATGAGAGGGAGTGAGGTGGGTGACCAGACATTGTGATGGAGCATTAGGCTCTTTTTGACCTTGTTTAAAACATTTTTTTAATGTTTGTTTATTTTTAAGAGAGAGAGAGAGGGACAGAGTGTGAGTGGGGGAGGGTCAGAGAGAGACGGAGACACAGAATCTGAAGCAGGTTCCAGGCTCCGAGCGGTCAGCACAGAGCCCGACGCGGGGCTCGAACTCACAAACCGTGAGATCACGACCTGAGCCGAAGTTGGACGCTCAACCGACTGAGCCCCCCAGGAGCCCCTCTTTTTCACCTTCTGACGACACGTCAGAAGGAGGACCAGGGTCGGCCACAGGTACCAGAACTTCGGAAAGTGACACCATGGAGAGTGAAGCTGTGGGTAAGGGGGCTACTGTAGGGCATTAGAAGCTACTTTCTGGGGAAATAAAAAGAGAAGGTTGAGTGGGGACCGGGTTTAGAAGTGCCGGGCGGTGTGTGCGATTCGATGTCACATTGACCTATCAGAGTAAGCAGCTCTATGATGTCATCTGAGCCAAATGACATTGGAAATGAGGGTGAGGAGCACCCCTGGGAGGAGTGGATGCATGTGTAAGGTTATGTGTGTCTGTACATGTGTGTATAAGCATGTGTGTATACAGATACACGTGGGTGTGGCTGCACGAGTGTAAGCACATGTATGTATATGTATGTGCATGTATAAGCACACATGTGTGTATAGGTACATGTGGGTGATGTGCGCGTGTGCATGTGTGTAAGTATGCATGTGTACATGTACATGCATGTGTGTATGTGTGTGCATGTGTGTTTATGGATGTGAGTATACATGTGTGTGGGTATGTGTGCGTGTGTGTGCACATGAATGTGTGTGCGTGTGTGCACATGAATGTGTGTGCGTGTGTGCGCATGAATGTATGTTCACGTGTGTGCACATGTATGTGCACACGAGTGTGTGTGCACATGGGCATGTGTGCATGTGTATGGATGCGTGTATGTTTACACACGCACATGAATGTGTGCACACGCGCCAGTGACTGTGCATATGAGCGTGCACGTGTAAGGGTGTGTATGAGTGTGCGTGCGTGTGTCTGCACGTGCATGTGTGTGTGCGTGTGCGCCGAGGCAGGGACACGGTTTAATTCTCACTCCTTGGGGACACGTGGAAATCTGGCCTCCTGCTCGTCGTGGAGAGGCTCAGGGAAACGTTTGCTCCTCACCAAGCCTCCCTAGCTGCCTCTCCTCCCTTCAGACCATCTTGCTGTCGAGGTGGTCATTGCACTAACTCTGCGTTACAGCTGTTACTTTCCCATTAGATTCTGAGCACGAGAGCAGGGATCTCGCCTTTCAACCCCACGTCCCTCAGATACCAAGCACACCCACTGCCGGAACGTCACTGCTCTTTGGCCACAGAGTTCACGGGCGAACAAATGACGCAACGTGTGTGTTGAAATCTGCGTTTCCCGTCAGTGTTTGGCCAGCGGCCGGACAGCCACCTGGAAGGGACATCCCGGTGGGGGTTCTGGTGCTGGTGTCAGTGGTGGCGAACTTGAGTGAACCCCTCTGTGGTCATTCGGCGCTGGCCAGCCCCACCTTGCCACACCACGCTGGGGACGTACAGAAGTGAGGCCCGGTGTGCTGTAAATGGGGATTCACAAGCCTGGGGTTTGTAAGCAGGGAGCTTAACCTCCGTTCGAACAGCTCACACTCGAGGCACGTGTAGGATTGCTTGGAAGGGAAGGGCTGGAGGCAGAGACACTCTTCAGGGTGTTATTTTTCTGGTCACTTCCTATTTTGTTTCCAAACAAGGACACGCATGGATGTGCTCCTGGAAAGGGCACTGCTAATAATTATGCCAGAACAATAGTCATAAATGTGGATTGTCAAAGGAAAACAAAAGATATGTCAACTCAAGCGACTGCAGGGGCAGGAGGAGTGGGCCGCACGCATCTGGAGGAGGGACAGGAAGTCCTGTCCTCAGCACTCGATGACTGGACAGACGGGGCCCAGCACGGAACGACGCCCACGTGTCTGCCCCATCACAGGGGCAGACGCAACCCCAAGTCAAAAATCTGGAGAGCAGAGCATGAGTGAGGGGCAAAGAGCAGGGAGTGGTGCGGAGGGGGAAAGGTGTGCACCTGGGGGCCCTGTCCCGGGCCAGAGGTAGCCACGCAGGGGGGCCAGCGTGGAGGTGGCAGGGTTAGACCCAAGAGGAAAGGTGGGGGGTGTGGGGAGGGGCATCAGGGGCTGTGAACAGCCGGGCAGCAGGCCTGCTGTGGGTGCCCAGGATGAAGGGAAGGGAAGGCGGAGACTCCGCGGGGAACGCTTATCTGTGTGTCTCCTGCAAACCAGGGGCCCGCCATCCACACCCCAAGAGACGTCGAGTGCATGTGTGCAAAATTCCTCCAGTCCTGCGTTCGGGTTTTCCAGAGAGGTGCAAACAGTGCCCACTTCCGACCCACCACGCACCCGGCAGCATTTCCGTCCCCGTCTTGCCCGATCCCTCCAGATCCCGAAGCTTCGTCGGCGAACCCCTCGTGGGCCAATCACAGCCCCGTGCCCGCCCCGCAGGGGTTACCCACTATTTCGGGGACTGACCAAGACCGTCTGCCGGTAGGAGGGAGGTGAGGTCACAGAATCCGCTTCGGAAGCCCGGGAGGGGGGAGGCTGCAAACACTACCGGGTCCCGTCGGCCCCTGACGCGTGGAGGCCTGGGAACGCAGACTCGGAGACAGGATCCCAGCAGCCACCGCATCAGGAAGGGCCCGCGGTCTAGTGGATTTGGCGTCTGTGGGGCCAGGGGTGACCTCCTCCGTGTTTGGATGGAATGGAAGGCTGGGCTCAGAAGCTCAGCTTAAACCAGAAAGGGATAGAGGATGGTTGCTACGAATGACAGCCTTGTGTTGACGGGTGTTGTTTGCACAAGAGAGACCAGACGTCGCTTTTAGGAGGTCCGTGAAGGGCAGGTCGAGAGGACAAGTCTGAAGACCCAGGAGCTGACTCGCACCGCAAGGCCCCCTTCTGTCACAAACACAACCTTCCCTGTCCCCAAGGAGCTTGCGAAGGTTGCAGGGCTGTGTGGACAGCTGGGTGCACGGGAAGGTATGGGGGTCCCGTTGAAAGTGGGGATGCCCTTCTGCCGTATCTCCCTCAAAGTCTGACCCATGCTCCCGAGGGGAATCCCAACAGGCAACATGACGCTTCTCTTTCTGATCTTGGGTTGACGAGGACTCTTCTCCCCACCTCTGCCAAGGAGGAAGGAAGCCATGGCTGGGAGGGTCATCTCCTTGGATGAGCCCCCGACGTGTGGATGAAAGGACGGGGGTCTGGATGGGAGCCGGGCGCTCGGGCGATGGGACAGCGCCCCCCGGGCCCCCTGCCCTACGGCCCCTGCCAGCACTTACTTGAGGCGCTGCGATGGCAGGCCGGGAGTCACCCCCCAAGAGTATCCCTTCTTGCTCCCACATGCTATTTAACTTTCTCCAGCACGACTCTGGGGACACTTACAGTCGCTTCCAGCCAAGAGAGGAAATCCACAGCAAATCCCGTTTTCCATGCTTCGCGTCGGATTTGAAACGGCGGCTTCGCGAGTGAGGCCCCCCATGGAGGTGGAGGGTGCCAGGGGTCTCCCCGACACACGCAGACGGCAGGGCCTCTGCCAGCCCCGGCCCCTGCTTCCCACCCCCACCCCCTGGACACTGAGGAGGAGGAGGAGGTCTCGGTGCCTCAGTGAGGGGAGCTGCCCAGACCCGTTAAGGGAGAGCAGCCCGTCGGGAGGGGCTTGAGCCGTGGGGCAGGCGGGGGCGCGGTAAGAGCAGGACAGGGCCTGGAGGCACCCACCGTGCAGGCGCCTATCGCGGCCACTGCGCAAGCCAAGTGAAAGCATGAGGGCGTGGCTTGGGAGGAAACGGGGAGACGAGGCAGAGGGGCGGGGCTTCTGAGGCCAAGGCCCGGTGGAGAAGGCGAGGCGCTCACAGGTCCGCCGGGGCGTCCACGCGATGCCAAGCTGCCCCTCCGCTGATGCCCGGTGCGCCCCTCACTGCGCTCCCGATGGCGCGGAGGTGCTGGGGGGGGGGGGCGGGGCTGGGACTTGCCCAAGACTCACAGTCCGTCGAGTGTCCCCTGACCCCCAGCCCCCCAGCTCCCTGCCGGCGACCGTCAGGGCCCACAGCAGACGCGGGGCAAACCCTCCCCCCTTATACCCCTCTGTCCTTGTATCTCCTTGCAGGGCTCTGCATAGTCCAACCCAAGGAGTAGAGAACAAGAGAGCCGTCCACGCAGCTCATGAAGTGGCCTCGCGGGCTGACAGCAGGCGGGGAGGTCACGGTGCTGGGGCGCCGAGGGAGACCCAGGCTCAGACCCGCACGTGAGCCTGCTCTGCCACCAGAGCAACCGGGTGGCGGGTCCTTGTCGTCACTGCATGATGTGTCTGAGGCCACATAGCGCGTCAGCGGTGGACTTGGTCCTTGATCGGATTCCAAAGACCACGTGAGCATCATGTGTGCACTTCCACGTGCACGCGGTTGGTTGTGTACGCACGTGTGCACGCACTCAGGCAGGTACTTCGTACACAGACAGCCCGTGGGCTCATCCCCGTAGGAGCGGCACCCCCCGGGCTGGAATCGGGCTTCATTCACCCGTCTCCAAAGTACTGAGTGCATTGTAGACGCTCCATCGACCTCTTGGCCCAGAATTTTGTCCAGAGCCCATTCTAAAAAGATGAGGGGACTTCCTCCTCTGATTGTGGAGCCTTCCAGAAAGAGAAGAGACGATGATGGACTTATCTGTGAATATTTCCCCTCCCTCCACGCTGGTATTTTCTTCACATGATGAAAAAAAAAATGGTGCCTAAATTAGCATCTGAAAATGTGTGGCAGGGGTGAAAAACAAGGCTGCCAAGAGTAACCTCCATAGCAACCCCCGTTCAGGTCCCGGCGCACCTGCCCTTCCAGGGGCGAGGGGGGACGAGAGGCGTCCTCCGTGAGACATCATCTCAGTGCTGGCAAGGCCAGGCCTCCTGATGACCTCCTTTCTTCCCAGAAACAGTGTGACTGTCCTGTGAAAGATGCCGGGGATGTTCCCGGCAGTCCCTCCCCTGGGCGCCTGCTGCGGCTGGCAGGCAAATCGATTGGTCCGGCAGCCCTCCCGTTGGAGACACAGAGCGGAGCTGACATCTTCCAGGGAAGCCCCAGAGCTTCGAGCCTGGGCACCTGGGTCTGTTCAACACGCAGCAACAGGCGGGCTCCGGGAGTGCTGTCAGCTGAGCAGTGAAAAGGGACAAGCAGTTGTGTCAAAAATGACACGCCGGCTTCTGCTGGTCTTGCAAAGCAGATCTGCGGTGATGTGACCGCAGCTGACAGCCAGCAACACAAGTGGCTGGTTTCTGTACTGGATTGAAACCCATCCAGCCCGCTGCGTTCGCAGCAATGACTTCCAATGCGAATTCTCAGCGAGCCAGGCATGAAATATATTCACAGACGCTACCCAGTTAGGGCCCTTTGGAGTTATTTGAGGTACCTGTGATGAAAACATCTGTGCCACTTGTTTTTGTGCATTTTTGTTCCCTTGGTTTCAATTATGCAGTCAAAGAATCTTTGGGGGAGAGAGAGAGAGAGAGAGAGAGAGAGAGTTTGCTGATGTAGTTCTTTTCCTTTTTGATAAAAGAAGGTGCCTGGTCAGATGTCTGAATAGGGGAAACAGAAGGAGGGAGAGGCAGACTTTCATTTTCTGCACTGACTAGGGACGCATTCTGCTCGATGCAAATGAGGTTGTTCTAAAAACATCTCCCGGTGTCCTGCCAAGCTGCCTGGGGTCACTTAACCATTCTCTCCGCATGACAGATAGAGGGTGAGTTTACCGAGATCACATCTGTGAACATAAGTAATTGATAGGGATGCCTGCAGCAGAAGGCGTGGGAGGAGGCTGCCGACACGGAAGGAAACACTGTCCAGGGCTGTGTGTGCACATGTGCAGGTGGGCGCAGGTGTGTGGTGTGCATGTGTGTATGCGCGCACACGCATGTGAGTCTGGGTGTGGGTTGTGCAAGTGCACATGCGTGTGTGTGCAGGTGTGTGCAGATGTGCACGCACGCTCTAGCACATGGGTGTGTTTATGTGCGTGCAGAGGTGCGCACACGCTCTAGCACGTGGGGGTGTGTGCAGGTGTGTGCACGTGCATGTGTGTGCATGTGTGCATGTGCGCACACACATGTGAGTCTGCGTGTGCATGTGCACACACATGTGTGCGGGTGTGTGCCCATGTGTGTGCATGCTCTAGCACATAGGTATGTGTATGTGCGTGCAGATGTGCGTGCACGCTCTAGCACATGGGTGTGTTTCTGTGCGTGCAGAGGTGCGCGCACGCTCTAGCACGTGGGGGTGTGTGCAGGTGTGCGCATGTGCATGTGTGTGTGCACGTGTGTATGTGCGCACACACACGTGAGTCTGGGTGTGTGCGTGTGCACACATAGGTGCACGTGTGTGTGCACGCTCTAGCACACGGGTGTGTGTGTGCCTGAGATTTCCCATTTACTCTTTATCCATCTTTGTAGCACCACAGACTCGAGGAGTCTCGTCGCCCGCCGCCGTGGATTTCTCTGCTGTCTCACGGGGAAGGTGTGCCAGGCACGGCGTGCTGAGGGAGACTGGGACGGGGGCCGCGGGTCACGCCAGGACCGGCGAGCCTGGGGTGTGGGTGCTCTGCTGTCCCGGGAACTGTGGCTGCAGGAAGCCCTTCATCCTTCCTGCCCTCAGGAGCCGCTGCTCCCAGTGATGACGGTGGGTGCTCTCACCTCCCCGGGATGCAGGTGTCGCCGAGGCATCTGTTCCGTGCTCCGCAGCCCTCTCCGCGGCGGGTGCAGAGTGCGCGGTTGGCTCTGCTGTGTGCAGACACGCCCTTGCACACCCTCAGCTCTCAAGTGTAACAGCTGATGGCTTTGCAAGGAACACCCATCGGTTCCCGGGATGGCCTCAGACGTGTCGTGATGGTGGAAAATGCAGGGAAGTTCTGCTCCCTCCCGCCCCCACAGCGACAAAGGCAGCAGACAGGATGCGGGGAGGCCAGAGGTACCCACTCTGGGAATCCTGGAAGCCCTGGGTCCCGCGCAGCCCCTGCGGTGTGAGCGCACACTGGGGATGGTGCACGGCTGCCCCACTGCTGGGGAAAGGCTCTGTTTTATCCCAACCTTCATGGAGCAGCACAGCTGGGGCCAGGCGCGGCCCCCAGTCCACTGTCCCCAGTCACAGACGCACTCTTCCTTCTCTCTGCCCGCTGGTGTCCTCCCGAACTGGCTGGCTTCCAGCCGCCCCCCTGCCCCGCCCGCCCCGCTCTGCACCGGGTGCCCGCACCCCTTGCCCTCCGGCTGCTGTCCCGGCCACCCGCGGGCAGCACGGGTGGGCTTACAGCGGGAGAGGGGCGCGTGTCACATGTGACCCTGATATCCCTGCTCCTGTGCTTCCCGCCTCTGCTGCACCGCGCACTGGCCCTCCACATCTGGAGGCCGCGGTTCTGGGCGCCGAGGGCCGGGCTGGCTTCCTCGGGGTGAGGGGGCTTGCCTGGCCTTTTCCAGCTTCGGGCGGCCGTCTGCGCTCCTTGGCTTGTGGGCCCTCCCTCCCTTCGAAGCCAGCAGGGCCTTCCAATCTCCGTCCCGCCCTCTCCGCCCGTCACCCCTGCTCTCGTCTCACACCTCCTCTTTTCACTCAGATCTGCTGCCCGCCTCCTCCAAGGACCTTGTGGTTGTGGCCGGGCCCCAGGTGATCCTGGACCTCCTTTCGTGTCACCATCCCTGACCCGATCACATCTGCAAAGTCCCTGTTGCCCCCAAGGTACCAAACTCACAAGCTCCGAGGACTCAGACGTGGACTGCGGGGTCCTTTGCTGAATTTGCAGCCCCGCCCGTCTGCTCTGGTGACAGTTCAGGTCCCCGCCCCCACTAGCCCGGGCACTTGACTCTCCCACTCCACCTGTGCCTCTGGATGGGATCCTCTCACTAAGGGCTCCTCAAACGACCCGTGTCTGGGACACAGGACACAGGACGGTCCTCGTGACGGCACACAGCAAGGCGCCCCCCGACGGCATCCTCTTGTCTGAGTTCAGGCCCTGAGCTACGACCTCCTGTCTTTTCCTGCTCAAAATTCCCCCGCAGGGATTCCCCCGGATGGCTGCCCACCTTTGCCCAAAATGCACGCTTGAGGAACTCAGAGACTATGGCAGAGACGGATGCCCCACACCCGTGGACAGAACCCTGAGGCGCTCTGGCCCTCCCTGCCCACCTGCTGAACTCACTTCCCCACCCCCACCCCCAGGCCCTGCGAGACCACGACGGCACCACCAGCCTGTGGTATCTAATGGGCCATGTGCTCTGTCTCCTCATGAGAGAGTGCTGAGTGCTGAGGCCACCTTGGGGCTGACACACACGGGTGTGTCTGCCTCCTTCCTCCTTCTAGCACTCAGAGCATTTTGCCCCAATCAGTTATTCAGCAACCGCGGCATTTTCTAGGCGTCGCTGTACCCAGTTGACTCCCTTGGACCAAGAAGCACGAGTGGGTGCTGTGCCCCCCGCACCTGCTGAGGGAGGCACCAAGCAGCTGCATAAAGGCTGGAGGGACGGACCTGAAAAGTACCGAAGGCTCCGGATTCTCCTAGGCGCGGCTCCTCGCGGGGCCCCTCCCCTTCTTCCCGCTCCTGCCTCGGGCTCTCGCTGCTGTCACCGTGCCTGTCTGCAGACGCCTGGGATCTGCTGCTCAGAAGAGACTGTGCGCAGGCAGGGAGGGGGCGCGTTTCCTGCATGAAGACCCACATTGTGTGCCGGGGGGGATTTCAGGGCAAACAGGATGGTGCACGGGAGTGACAGGGTGGGCAGCTTCCCCGGCGTGGAGGTCTGTCTGGACCCCTAGGGTCTCCCAAGGGCCTCGGCGCCTTCTCCCCACCTCCCCGGTCTCCAGGCCCCACATGAGGCTCCGGCGTCACATGAGGACGTCCTGGGTGGTGTCCACCCGCCTTCCACTCCTGGCGTTGGGAGTCACAGACGCTCAGAGGGGGGGCCGAGAGGTCAGCACGCTCAGGGTTGGTGTCCCGGCAGGGCCGGGGGCTCGGCATGCTGAGAAGGGCCCAGCCCGTGGAGCCACCGAGGCTGGGGTTGGTCCCCACCTAGCAGTGCGCAGCCTCAGCCAGTCCTGTGACCTCTCCATCCTCCAGCCCCCTGACCTGCAGGGTGGGGACGTTGGACCCGGCTCTCCAGGTGCCCAGAGCAGAGCCCGACGCATGGGAATTACTCAAAACACACGTCGTTTCACTTCCATATAGGGTACCTGGGTTCAGTTTTGCTCCCTGGATAGGGTTACATTCACAGAAGAAGGGAGAGCCTGGGAAGGGAGGGAGGGATGGCCATCTGGGTGGTCAAGGCAGCTTGCCCCCACCTGCCTGGACATGGCTCGCCAGATTCTCCTACGTGCAGGGTTCAGTAGTTGTGTGTGTGTGTGAGAGAGAGACAGAGAGAGAGAGAGAGTTGCACTTCTCAGAGAGGAGCAGATCTGGGGATTTTTTCCACCTAATTATTTCTGCACGGCCGCTGTGTTTCTCTGCTTCCGGCCTTGACCGCATCGTTCGGAGTGTCTTGGGATTGATCCCACCTCGGGCTGAGAAACCTCTGGGAGGAGCCAGTGGGAGCCACGTTAGCCTCCAGCATGGATGGAGGCTGACGTGCTGGGTTGAGGCCCAGCCAGGGAGGCCAGCCGCCCGCGTCCCCGCGGCTGGTGGCCGGCATCGTTCTCGAAGGCTGGGGCCCCGGGACACAGACGGCGAGAGAGCAGGGGCGCCTCCCCCACGCGCCCTCTCACCGACTTTCTCAGCAGCCCCGTGAGGTGGGTGTCGTCACCCGCCCTCTGCACTGAAGGTGAGCACGGGAGACACGCGTCAGGGCAGGGCTGGCTGTGACTGGGCCCTGACCGCGGGCCGAGGGCCCCCTCCCCGGACGGCATCGGTGGGGAAGCTTCCGGGCCCGCCGTGCACAGAGAGGGGACCCGGGGTGTGGGGTTGAAGTCTGCACGCGCCACACGCCCAGGGCCTGCCGGACTGTGAGCGCTCACCCTCCGCCCGCCCTGCTGTTCTGCTCCTTCTGGGGGGAGGGGGCCGGGGCGTCTGCGGCGGGCGGACAAGTCCGGATGGTCACGACAGCGGGCAACGGAGTCAGCTGGCAGTGCGGGGACCCCTCCGGCCGGTGCCGCGGCTGCGTCCTGATGCCAGGCTTGGCCGCACGCCGCCTGAGCGTCCTGGAAGGCTGGCGGCAGCCCCGCCTCTCGCGGGACGGTTAGAGGCTTCTCGAAAGAGCGTGAACAGGAGCTTCTCTCCTGCTAGTGGCCCAGCAGGGGGTGCCATTAGTGTCTCTGGGCTGGGCGAGGGAGGTAGGCGTGGGCGACGTGGGTCCCTGCCTTCGGGGAGCTCACAGCCGGGGCAGACGGCCCCCCCAGAACCGCCCCCGCCGCGCGGAGAACATGCCAGAGGAGGACCTGTGCTTCCGCAGCCGCCCAGGGGAGGTTCAGGTGCAGACTCAGTCGTCCGGGGCGCCCACGGCCATGCGGCAGGTGGTGGGAAGTCGGGATCCGGCCTGATGTCGACCGGCTCCGGGGTTCACGTCCGCCACCGGCTCGCTGCCTCCTTGGAGAAAAGCAGGCTGCCCGAGGGTGGAGGAAAGGGAGGGAGGGCTCGCCTGGGCTGACGTTTTCTCGTTTCCCTATTTTCTCAGTAAATGTGGCTCCGGGATAAGGAAAACGGGGCGAGGGCGGGGGGCTGTAATCCCAGAGCGACCTCTAGTTACCTCCATTGGTCCTGAGATACTTAATGTTCCTCTAAAAAGACGGCATCAGAAACATTCCATGTGCCGGCCATGTGCACCTGTGAAAAAGAAAACGTGCCTCTTGGGCCTGAGGAGCCACCTTAACAGCAGTGTCCTTTTGGGGTAAACCAGTGTCCTTTTGGGAAACTCGGCTGGGCCTCGGTGTAGTCGTGCGTCAGATGGGAGAGCCAGCGATATCCCTCCCTGCTGCACATCTCACCGGCCGTGAGGTGTGGGCCCAGCGGCCGGAAGGCGGTGCGGGTGTCCACAAGCCCTCCAGGCGCGCCCTGGCCAGCAGATGGCCGAGGCTCCCCGACACGGCCAGGGCCCCTCGGCTGTCCCGGGGGAGCACTACCCCTCGGTCGGCCCTTATTTCCAGGGAGGAAAGATTAGAGACAGCAGACGCCTCTAAGTGCAGCTGCGGGGTCCCACGTCTGCAGCTACTGGGCTGGCCTGTCCTAGCATTTGGGCATTTAATAATGCAGAGGAGAGACTCTTGTCCTATTAATTATTAATCGCCCTTTTTGCATTTCTAAGGGCAGCAGGAGAGGAGCTCTAAGGCGGAAGCAAATGGAACTCAGGAGGAACGGGGGAGGGAGCAGCCCTCCTCCGGGGCCCTCCACGGGGAGGCCTGTCAGCTCTTTCTGGTCAGGAGCCGGGCAGCTGACTCCGTGTGGCCTGCGGGCGTGTTCCTGCAGGTGCACGGGAGCCCCCCCACCTCCACGGCCCTGGGACTGTCCGGCAGAAAGATCAGATGGGCTCCTCCCGCGCGTGTGAGGGCCCCTGCGTACGCGGAGACGGTGAAGCAATGTCCCATCAGCCAGGCTCGCCGCCCGTGGCCCTCTCTCCTGCCAGCCGCTTCCCGGTCCTGCGCCCACACCCCCAGGAACCCGTGACAAGCGGACGAGCAGAGGCAGTTGGGGCCGGTGGGTGTCTCTTCTTGCTGGCAGTCAGCGTCCTTCCTGCCCTCGTACATTCCGCTATTATCTTACTAACTCGGCCCCAGCCTTGGAAAAGAGAACTAAAAACATAATAGTAAAAGGAGAGAAAAGGAAAAGACAGGAGAGGCGTGCTGTCTCCAGGGCACGTGTTTTGACCGTGTCCTTCCGATCACCGAGCGGGGGCGTCCCTGTGGCTCCTGTTGGAGCCTCCCCGGGGTGCGGGGCTGAAGGCAGGGCCACCAGGCAGGGCAGGGCTGGGGGAGGAAACGAGAGGCCAGCAAGCCCGGGGCGGGAGGAGCGGGGAGCTGTCTGTGGGGCACCGCATCCCCGGTGCCTCCCTGCCGCCCTGCCAGCCGGCAGCACTGAGTCCGGGAAGGGAAGGGGCTCTCCCTCCAGATGTGGGTGCCTGCGCTGCACAGGGCAGGGCCAGGTCCCTCCCCCTGCTCCCGAGTGCGTGCCATGCACACTGCAGCTCGGCCTTCATCGGCCTCCTCCAGGAGCGCGGTGGGGCCCTAAGTCATCCTCCTGGGTGTCCCCGCGGCCCCACAGGGAATGCCAGCCCTCCAGGATCCGGGCCAGCCTGCCTTCCTGCCTCCTGTGCCCCCCCGGGGCCCAAGGGAGCTCTGCACTCATGACCTTGTCTCCCGGGCGTGCCGGGCCCAGTAGTTGTGTGTGGAGGCCCCCTGGCTTCGAGGTCCTATTAGTCATGGAGACTCTGCCAGCGTTCCCCTCGGTGAGACCTCCTGACCCCCAGGCAGAGTTAGCCCACCGCGAGCCCGCAATCCAGTCAGTTCCACGCCTGACTCTGCTATGGTGAGTTTGGTTAGAATTTACCTAATCGTGCCCGCTGTCCTTGCAGGAGTCTGTGCCCCTGCAGGTGCCTCTGGTTCCTTTGTGCGGGGGGGGGGGGGGGGGGACACGAGTACCCGAGTGGCCTGGGAGCCGTCCCTCGCCCCTCAGGCGCCTGCACAAAGCGCAAGCTGCACACATCTCTGTGCTTCCCCGAGGTCAGATGGCGGCCTCGGGGCTCTCAGGGCCCAGCACACGGCGGGTGTGCAAGAGCCCGGCGCACGGTGGGTGTGCAAGAGCCGCTTCTGAACGAGCACAGCATGAGGGGCCCCTTCAAGTCTTGGCGGAAACACTTAGAGGTCTGGGAACTGCACTTTGGTTTTCTTCCGTTGTTTCTGGGGACATCTGCAGACGATGATGAGCACGGGAGCCCCCCCCCCCCCCCAGGAATAACACGGGGACAGCACAGCCGCAGACGCCTCCACGTCCCTCTCCAGGTACAGGGGCCGTGGGAAGACACGGGCACACCTGCAGCGCCGATCTCCGCTTGCCCGTTTCCTTCGAGTGCCTGTGGGTCTGCAACACGGAGGACGCTGTGGTCTGGTGCGAGCCCGGAACACCCCAAGTGGCTTTGGAGGGGCGGGCGTGGCAACACGGCCAGTGACTCCTTCTCCAGCTTGTAGGGAGACGCTGCACGCAACCAGTGCCTTCCCTGTCTGTGCACATGTGTCTTGCTCCCGTCCTTGCGACTGTCGTGTACACACGCATACCCCGGAGAGGGAGAGAGACCAGGGACAGAGCGAGCGAGACCGGGGGACTTACTGTGAACGGCTGGCTCACAGACCGCCGACACTGCAGGGCGGGCACCAGGTGGGAGGGCAGGGCAGAGCCCCTGCGGTGGGGCCATCGGAGGCACGGCCCTCCCCTGTCTTCCAAATGCCGGCCTTCCTTGTCCCCCTGAGTCTTTCACATCAGGGACTCCTCCTGTTTCCCAGCTCCCCTGCGGCCCCACGTCCTCTGTCCCTCCGCTGTCCTCCGTCCACCCAGCAGGGCACGTCTAGGACCCGGTCTGGTCTGCCGTGGGCTCCGGGAAGCCGCCCGAACCTCGGCCTTCCCCACACTCGCCCCAGGGCCCTCCCGCCACCGCTGTCTCTGCTCGCACTGCAAACTGGGACGTTGGCAGGGTGCCAGACTCGGACAAGGCTGAACAGAACCTGACGCTTCTCAGAGTTCTGCGGGAAGTGACGCTTGTTTCCTGGGCGATCCCTGACTCACGGTCTCTGGGGCGGGACAAGGACCCTCAGGTCCCAGAAGAAGCCCCAGCAGGAACGGTGGAAGGGCTGTGGTGGGAGCCAGATCTCGGCTGTCTTCTTCTTTTTGTTCTTCCTCCTATTCTGTGGTTCTGACTGCTCCTCGTGGGATGCTGAGTCGTCTCTGGGCCGGGGGGTGGGTGCAGACGGGGCGCTCCCCGGGCCGCGGCCACCAGCCTTCCCACTTCCCCTCTTTCAGACAGACGTTGAGTTCATTTCCCTGCTCTGGTGTCTTCTCATTTTGTCTGATGTTCTTTGTCCTCAAGCACCAATGACCGTGGAAGGTGGCACAGAGACAGTGGTGCGTCCCCCACGCCCCCCAGGCCCCCCGGTTACCTCCCTTCAGGATGCGTTCCCAGGAGGGCGACCCTCAGGGCAAAAGGGGCCCGGAGGCCAGTCCTGCCGTCAAACAGCCCACCCGGAAAGTGCACGGATTTAGCAGCAGGTGCACGCGAGGGCTGCTTTTCCTTTCTGGGCCGAGAGCGGGTTCTACTCTCCAGGCAGAGCACGACACCAGTGTTTCAACCGGTGCACCTCGCTGTGGGGCATCAGAGGCACAGACTGAGTGCAGCGAGACCACGGCCTGTGCCGTGGGCCACGACGCCGATGCCCGAACGGTGCGTCGGTGAACTTCCTTCCACCGGCAGCCCACCCGAGCGCGGGTGTTGCAGGCAGATGTGTGTAGGCCTATCGTGTAGATGTTTGGTGGCCATGAGAACCAAAGACTGTGCACAAAGTGCCACCAAAGCAGAGAATCAGCAGGACCTGTCCCTGAGGACTTTCTGTGGCCACTGAGCCCTCCTGGGTGGCAGGTGGGGCCACACGGGGAAGGAGTTCTGGAGTCACAGGGAATCCCGGGAGCCCCCAAAGCCGACGAAAGTGGGTTTACTTTTGGCAGGTGAAGAGAGGTCAAGTGTGAGGCGGACGAAGCCCAGCTCTGGTGGGAGGCTGCGCCCGGCTCTCTTTTCTGGCAGCAGGGGTGCAGGAGTCCAGAAGGCCCCCGGGAGGAGAGTGGCCAGGGAGGAGGCGAAAGGCTGCTCCGGCCTCTCCCCGCAGGCCAGGCTGGGCCACCTCGCGGGTCCCCGTGGCCATGGAGCAGCGCTCTGAGCAGACTGCAGTGGGATTTCCCCGGATGCCTCACGTACGTGTTTGAGTCCCGGTGCCGTCTTCCCCCGCCCCCCCCCCCTTTCTGTTTCTCTTACATAATCTGTCCCTCGGGGACACACGTGTGGGAGCAGGGGAAGAAGTCCTGCTTTCAAACTGGAGGCGGAGTTGGAGGAAGCCTCAAGGACAGCGACCTTGGCAGGAAAATCTCCAAAGAGCCCGACTTGTGCACAGCAGTTACGCAGCAGGTAACTGGATCAAATCACAGGAGTCTGGCCGTTAGAGCATCTTTCCCGCGTGCCCGGCCCACACTGGCTGCCTTATTGGTCCGTTTCCCCACCGGCAGCCACGGTCCGAGGGATACGGACTCTGGAGTCCAGAGCTCCACGTTTTCTCCTCTCCACCCTGGTCCCGCCTGGGAGAGGAAGGTCAGCGTTTTGGTTTGTAGGGAAAGAAATTCCGGTCCAGCAGGATAGCGTCACTGTCCCGAGTGGACAGACCTATATCTGGGAAGGAAGGTCGACACAGGCAGGTGTCCAATCCCCAAAGCCCTAAGCATCTATCGCACGGCTTCAGGGTCCAACCGTCTTCTCGAGGGTGTTTCTCAGATGAGGCAGCAGATGCTCAGAGACATAAATATGGATCACTCACCGTGCGAGGTGAGCTCCACCTGGGTCTCTGCTCCACATTTCTGCGTGGGCGGCTTCTGTCCACCAAGAACGGGGCTGCTGTCCCAGCCTGGAGGCACTGGACGCACCCCTCAGCCAAGGGAGGCATCGCTCCCACACAACGTTGGAAAAGGACTTTGACAGAAGGCGTCCCAGGCAGGCCCCGTGGCACCTGCCTGTCTGAGGTCAGACACGAAAGGACTCTGAGATCAGGGAGCATGTCGTCCTCGGCTGTTGTTAGGGCAATGCATCCCACAAACATTTATTGAGCACCTAATCCAGGACGCCCCGGAACCAGCAGCTGTGCACGCCGAGGACGGGCACAGACACACGCCTGCCCACCTGCCAGTGGGCCTTGGGGACGCTGGCTCTTGAGCCACGTCAGGAGGGGTGGGTCAGACCAGAAGAGGGAGTCGCTGTCTCCTGGAGCAACGCGGGAGGACAGGAATGAAAACCCGCCGGGGAGGCCTCAGGACAGACCTGCTCCCGCGGTGCTCACACACAAACTGTAAACAGTGGAGCCCAATGTATGGCATTGAGCCGGTGGGGCCCTTGCTGTCGTGTGGGTGGGGGGCCCTGGAGCCCTGTCCAGGCCCTGAGGCCCCTTCAACACCGTCCTTCCTGGGAGTCCTGTCCCCGCTTTTTACAGGGGAAGTGGCCTCGCTCACATGCACGATGCGTTATCCGGGACGGAGCTCAGGCTTCCTGACCGAGAGCCCTTATCGTGGGGCCTCTGTGGTTCTCCTGCAGGGGCCTGGGGCTCGTGGGGGCAGCACGTCCCCCGCGGCGCCCTGTCCCGGCCTCGGCCCTCCACGCTCCTCGAGTGGGCAGCTGGGAGGCGAGAGGCTTTAGGGCCGGGCCTCCCTCCATCTGTCGGTGCTATAGCTGGGCTGAGCCAGGACACCCAGGCTCCCGGAGAGAGCAGCTTGCTCGGGGGTGACCCGGGGCAAACAGCAGGGGCTTGCTTCCAGAGGGGGACTCGGCCGAGGGGGGAGCACAGCCTCGGACGTCAGGATTGCCTCAGGGCAAGGAGGGCTGGTCCCACATGGCTCCCGGCACCTGAGCCCCCGCCAGCCACTGCTGACCACGCGGCCTCCCTTCCTTCCGTGGCCCCTGTGCCGGTCATCCTCGGGCTGCGTCACTTAACCCTCAAGTGCTGGAGGGAGACGCTCTGCCGGGCCGGGCCTCGGCGGCTCCGGGTCGGGCTGGGAGGGGGTCCGTCTGACCCTCTTGCTGCAGGACCACGCAGGCTCCTTCCTCTGGCTGGACAGAGCACGTCTTCTTCCCTGAGAGAAAACGAGGGTCTGACATCCCAGGACACAGACAGGATGCCATTCCTAACCCATGGCAGCCTCTGGGTGGGCTTTTCTCTGCATGGGGCGGTGGGTGAAAGAGGAGGGCGCATGCGGGTCACGGCGCCCTGATCGGGTGGGCAACCTGGGCCACTGGAGGCTCTGCTGGGGCCAGCGGGGCGGGAGAGGGCGCCACGGTCTTGGGGTTTTCGGGTGGCTGGCAGAGGCCCCTGGGGAGGGCTCCTGTCCACACCCAAGTGGCCCTGGCCACCACCTCCCCGCAGTGGGCCGTCAGGGCTGAGGTCCGGCAGGCCGGCCGCCCCACTCTTGGCCAGGGGCTGCACTCCTGCTCCTTCGCCCATCACCCTGATGCAGGCTTTGCTGTGTCCCTCTCCGGGGGTGCCCTGAGCAGACGGCTGTGCCCTGGAAGTAAAGGGAAGAGCTGAGGCCCCCCACGTGCACTGGCTGCGGCAGGGGCTGGGGGCCAGATGCCCTTTTTCCCTGGCTCTCGGAGCGGTCCCTCCCTGTCAGCACAGGTGTCCCATGGGTTATTGGCAGGACTGACCCAGGGCCCCCGGCAGAGGGACGCCCTGTTGCTCTCCAAGCCAGGCTGCACCCGGGCCCCTGGACACCTCGAGGTGCCTGCCTGAGCCCTTACACAGCGCGTGCGAGGAAAATTGACTCAGGGTCCTACCTCCAGTCCTGGAGCATCAGGGGGCAGCTTGACCAGCCAGACAGTTCACAGAAGCTAGTTCCCACCTCTAGGGTGGCTCAGGTGGGACAAAGCGGAAAGAAAGGCTGGGGCCGTTTTACTGCTTCTATAAGAAGGATAGAAGGAGGGGGAGTTTCAGGCCCGGCGGCTAGAAGAACACTTATGTAGCAATTCTGAAATGTAAGTGGCCCTTTATGCACTGAATCGCAGGAAAACAGCAGCCCCGTCCTGTCCACACACGTTGGGGAAGGAGATGATGAGGGCTGGCCAGGCTGTGAGCTGGTTTCCTGGGGCCGTCAGAACACGTCCCGTGGATGTGCAGTTTACGCGACACTAGCGTGCCGGGCACGTGCTGGGGGCTGGAGGTCGGGGACTGGGGCACTGCGGGGCGGGGGAGGGGGTCTGGGTCCTCTGTGGCCTCCCTCCCCGGCGGGCACACTCTGTCCTTTCCCGGTGTTTCCATGCGGTCCCTCTGCGTGTGCCTGTGTTCTACCCCCGCTCTAACAAGGTCACCAGCTAGATAGGATCGGGGCCACCCTAGTGACCTCATTTAACCTCTGTCTCCCGTCTAAAGACGCCGTCTGCAAATACAGTCCCAGTCACAAGTGCTGGCTCGAACAGGGGAGCCCGGCGGGGGGGGGGGGGGGGGGGGGCGCTGCTCAGCCGCAGGAGCCCGTGGCGCTGTCCCAGGGCGGTGCCCGCCTCTCGCCTGGAGAACAAGAAGGGGTTCCCTGCACACCGTGCTCTCCTGGGAGAGCGCGGTTCTGGGTCGGAGGATGGAGCGCCAACAGACCTTGCAAGGGGAGGCGCAGGCAGGAAAGGTGAGTGTGTGCGAAGCCCTCACAGCCCCCAGTAGACGCCCGGGCGGGGACGAGGAGGCACAAATGAGGCAGCCAGTGCGTGGTCTGCACGCCCTACATGCGTCTCTCCCGCGGACGTCATCGAGTCGTGCCGGGCCGGCGGCTCCCGGGGCTGTCGGCCACAGGAGCCGCGGTGCGGGCAGGGCCTGGCGGCTTCGCGGTCACAGTGGACGAACCGGCACAGGCACCTGGCGACACCCGCTCCCTGTCCCTTCCTGGGAGGGCGGCCAGCCACCCACCCACGCCCGGGCAGTTTCTGAAGCGTCGGCGCCCGTCTCTGCTGCTGCAGTGGCTTCTGCGTGACCGTAGCGTCCTCTTGGGAGGCCGTCAGGGTCCCAGGCACGCTGCTTGGGCCGCACCCGCTGGCACCAACCACAAAGCCATCCGCCCATGGCATTTCAAGCCTTTGCCTAAACGGTGGCGGGAGAAGCCGAGCCGGGGGCAAGCAGTGCCCAAGGTGAAAGTGCCTTTGGGGGAGGAGCTGGAGTCAGAAGGCGGACCGCAGGAGAGGGAGCCTGCAGTCAGGACGAACCTGGCCTGTGCGGGGCAGAACGACCCGTGCAGCTGGAGCCCGGCCAGCCATGCTTGGCGCCCCTGGGTTCCGGCCCTGGGCGGAGATGCGGGAGATGTGGGGGGACGCTCCCGAAGGGGGCGTGGGGGCCGCGGAGGGTGGGATGCGGGGACCATGCGCCCGAGAGGGATGTGCCTCTGGGTCCTCCTGAGATCAGTGGAGACAGCGTGGGCACCCCGCGTCTGGCCCCTGTGCACGGGGCCCGGGTGCCGGGCTTGAGAGTGCAACAGCGTGCCCGCTAGAGCACCGGCCAGAACAGGAGGAGCCCCGGGGTCACCCCCAACATCGCCGGATCGGGAGCCCAGGCGGGAGCGTGCTTTCGAGGCAAGGTTATGGAGGAGCTCCGAGGCCGGGCCTGCAAGACATCCCTTCCCCGAGCGCTGGTCGGATGGGCTGGAGCCCAGAAGGGACACCTCCGGCCTGGCCTGCCTCTGAGCGCCCTGCCCCGCCTGAGGAGGAACGTCGATTATGCAGGAGCCCAGGAGGCTGGAGATGTCACCCCAGGGAGCCTGACGGGCAGGAGACCGTGTCCCCGAACACAGAAATGGTCAGCAGGGCTCCGTGCCAAGTCGCGTGCCCTGGGATGGTCGCCGTGGGCAGGACAGGCCGGCCCCTGCCCCCCAGCCCCACCTAGCTGGTGTCACCAGGGAAATCAGGTGACATCAGTTTTGCATCAGGTGTGTTCCGAGGCAATTAATTCCCTTCTCCATACACTATGGAGACGGGTCACATGGGGTCCTGGTGAGGCCTCTGCCCTACGCAGGGCACCGCCCACCCCCGGGCTCAGTCCACCGGCGGCTGTGTTGATTCCAGCATCACCGCATGGGACACGCAGACAGGAGACCCACCCGGCGGTGGACCACACAGTGGGGTCACAGGCACTGTCAGCACGTCCTCACGCCTGATCCGGAGGTCACGGGGCGAGGCGGGGGAGTGGCCAGGAAGCAGGTGGTGAGTGGCCCCGGCCGGCGGGACGGCTTCCCTGGGGAGGCTGTGGTGTTTCCCGGGCCGCGGGAGCAGACGAGGCGAAGACAGAACATGAGCCAGGGAGCCACTCCATGCCGCCAGGGGGACGTCCGATGGTCCACCCGCGCCGTCTCTGGCTTATGGCGAGGCCCGGGCAACGGAGGGAGGGCGTGCGGCCCGGCGGCGATGGGGCATATCCGGAAGCAGCCTCGGATGTCCCCCATTCTCCCTGCACTGTTCCGACGGGGACACCCTGTTCCGTGAGACCCCAGTGTACCTTCTTCAGGGACCGCGTGGAGAACGTCCACCCGAAGGCCACCAGCTTCACGCGCAGAGGAAGTCTTTGTCTAGACAGCACCTCGCCTTTTTTCACTCCAAGAGGGGAGGCTCCGGAACCTGAACGTGAATGCAGCAGGAGAAAGTGCGGCACCGACCCAGCGGCCCGCTGGGAGAGGCTGTGCCACGTGTGGTCGCCACGGGGCCAGCCACAAGCACTGTCCTGAGGGAGGCCTGTGCTCCTTCGTGTCCCCGTCTACACAGAGGGGCCGAGAGGGCGAAAGTTGGGGGGGGGGGGCTCCACCCCACGAAGGGCAGGATGAAGAATCTCCCCAGGCCGGGACAGGCACCCGGCAGGGGCGGAAGCCCTCTGACCTGGGGCTGGGGGTGTTTGTACGTGAGGGCTGCTGACGAGACGGCTTCTCGGAGGAGGGGACGGGGTGAGGAACACTTGTAAAGCTGTTCTCGGCTGTCGAGCTGCCTGCCTGTGGTGATGTGTCAGCCAGACGGGGCCGCAGGTGCCCAGATACCTGCCCAGACGGTACCCTGGGGGTCTGGGAGGGCATCTCTGGAGAAGAGTGAGATTTGTTTGTTTTTAATGTGAAATTTATTGTCAAATCGGTTTCCATACAACACCCAGTGCTCATTCCAAAAGGTGCCCTCCTCAATGCCCCTCACCCACCCTCCCCTCTCCCCCACCCCCCATCAACCCTCAGTTTGTTCTTAGTTTTTAAGAGTCTCTTGTGGTTTGCCTCCCTCCCTAACTTTTTTTCCCCTTCCCCTCCCCCATGGTCTTCTGTTAAGTTTCTCAAGATCCACATATGAGTGAAAACATATGGTATCTGTCCTTCTCTGCCTGACTTATTTCACTCGGCATAATACCCTCCAGTTCCATCCATGTTGCTGCAAATGGCCAGATTTCATTCTTTCGCATTGCCAAGTAGTATTCCATTGTATATATAAACCACATCTTCTTTATCCATTCGTCAGTTGATGGCCATTTAGGCTCTTTCCGTACTCTGGCTATTGGTGAAAGTGCTGCTATAAACATTGGGGTTCAAGTGCCCCTCTGCATCAGCACTCCTGTATCCCTCGGGTCAATTCCTAGCAGTGCTATTGCTGGGTCATAGGATAGATCTATTATTAATTTTTTGAGGAACCTGGAGGATAGTGATATTTGAGTTACAGGCAAGTAAAGCACAGGGCCCTCCCGGCATGGGTGGGCCTCACCCGATCCGTTGAAGGCCCGATGGGAACAGAACACTGACCCAAGGGCGGGTGAGGAGCGCTTCTCGGCCGGCCCGTCTTCGAGGAGGGGCACGTCTTCCGTTCAGAGAATGTAGATTGGCCATGGCCTCTCCTGGGTCTCCAGCTTGCTGACTGCAAATCTGGGACTCCTCGGCCTCCATAACCTGGGAGTCAGTTCCTGATAATCCCTCTGTGTATGGATGCACGCACACACACACGTGCGCACACACACACGTGCACACGTGCACATGCACACGCACAGGCACACGCCTCCTATTGGGTCTGCTTCTCCAGACACTGCTGCTGTCTAACAAACCACCCCACAGTTAGTGGCTTCAAACAACCCACACTTCTTGTCTCACAGCGCCCATGGCTCTTAGCTGGGGCTCCTGCTCAGGGTCTCAGAGCTGCAGTCAAGACCTGGCCAGGCTGCATTTCCTTTGGGAGCTCATCTGTGCGCGAGCCCACTCCCAAGGCCGCTCAGCGTGCTGGCAGAGTCCCTTTCCTTGTGTCTGAGGGGCAGTAACCCAGCTTCTGGCTGTCAGCTGGAAGCCATCCTCTGCGATCAGACGTCCTCTGCGGCTCCCGGAAGTTGTCTACAGCCACTAGAGGTCATTTGCAGCCGTTAGACATCATGCATAGCTCCTAGAGGTCATTGTGGCTCCTAGGGGTCAACCATGGCTCCTGGACATCATCATAGCTCTTAAAGGTCACTGTGGCTCTTAGAGATCATTTGTGGCCACTAGAGATCACCCACAGCTCCTAGAGGTCATGGAACTTCTAGAGGTCATCCATAGCTCCTAGGGATAGTCCTAACTCCTAGGGGCAGTCCTCAGCTCCTAGTGGTTGTTCCCAGCTCCTAGGGTTTGTCCCCAGCTCCTAGTGGTTGTCCCCTGCTCCTAGGGTTTGTCCCCAAATCCTAGGGTTTGTCCCCAGCTGCTAGGGTTTGTCCCCAGCTCCTAGTGGTTGTCCCCTGCTCCTAGGGTTTGTCCCCAAATCCTAGGGTTTGTCCTCAGCTGTTAGGGTTTGTCCCCAGCTCCTAGTGGTTGTCCCCAGCTCCTAGTGGTTGCCCCCTGCTCCTAGGGTTTGTCCCCAGCTCCTAGGGGCCGTCCCCAGCTCCTCACCACGTGGACTCTCCCCACAATTCAGCAAGCGGCAGGGTCACCTGCAGAGCACCCACCAAAAGAAGCCTCACACAGGTGCTGTGGTCACAGAAGCTTCTCCCCCATCGTGGGGGAGGTCACAGGTCCCTGCACACTCTCAGAAGAGGGGCCTCCCAGGACATGTCTGTCCACCGATGACACAAAGGGTCCATCCGTAGGATGTACAGTCCTGAGGCTCACCCGGGGTCACCCAGGTCACATGATTATGTTTTAAGTTGCAATAATATATTTCAAGACTTCGAGTTTCTCTTGAGTCTGACTCCTAAAAAATTTAATCTCCTGTCACCTCAACGGTTTATTCTTGTCAACTGTGTTGCTTTAATTTTCTGACACTTGTCCCATGGTGCTTCCTCATCCCTCAGGTCAGAAATTTTCCCAGAGATCCTTCTGTGGGCTCTGCCCTCCCACGCTCCCGCCCTGGCGATGACAGCATCCGCGCCACACGCTCCCCAAGAACCCGAGTTCTGTGTCCCGAGCTGGAAGCAGGGCCTCCTCCAGCGGGTGTCCTGGGGGGCCAGGCCCGGGGGCTTGAGTGGTCAGGACAGCACGAGCCATGAGCGCTCAGCCGTGGCTGGCGTGGACTCCATACCAAACGGCATCATCAGAAACGCACGTGCACGTGGATGTGCAGAGTAGACCCGTAGGGACGGTCTGTCACTCTCTCTGCTCTGGGCGGCCCCCCTCCCGGCCAGTCCCCTCCCAGGTGCCACGCTGTCCCCTCACGTGCCACCGCAGCTCGTGCCGGGCCCCGTGGCGGGAGGGTTTCCGTGTGCTCGCTCTCCCACGTGAACAGCTCCCGAGACCAGAACTGGCCCCAGGCCCCAAGCGCTGCGCTCCTTCTTTTTCCGGAAGGGACCGTGCCCTCTGCCCACCTGGTCTGGCCCTGGGGCCTGCCCCGGGGCTGCCTGACTCCCTCCCGCGCTTTGCTGAGCTCATCGATGTGCGGGATGACGGTGAAGGCAGCAGGGCGCCCCCCGGCAGACGTGCCTCCTCACAGGGTGAGGCGGTGATCCCCACGTCCCACTCTCCAGCTCCGGAGGGTCTCCTGCGACCTCCAGCTCCCCCACTCGCTGCGCCCCTGGGCTGCCTCATAACGTCTTCACGTGAATCTCCTCTTGCGATCAGACGGCTTGGCTGACAACCTCCTTCGTGTGTGTATCTGTGTTTACACTCCCGTCACTCTGTTGGGGTGAATTCGTACAACTGGCAGGTGCTGCTTTCCTTACACCTGCCTGTTTCTGGGGGGCTCCCTCCCCCAAGCCCCGGCTCCGCGGTTCCGTCCCGTTCACTTCCAGCCCCCCCCTCAGGCCTCCCCTGATCCCCGCGGGAAGGGGTCTTGCTCCTCGGCGGGTCCGCGACCACACGTTGGACACTCACGTCCTGTGTCGCTTTGACCTTGCACCACGGTGATTTCCACCTGCACCAGCTTCCCTGACACGGTCCCAGCTCACGTTCGGCTTCGCGTGCCCGCACGGGTCAGCAAGGGGAACCTGTCACCGGGTGAGAAGCTGTGTTCCAGCCTCCGACCCCCATGGCGGCCGGCCGGCGCCTGGCAGTCTGACCCTAGGTTTCCCCAGGTGGAAAATGGGACCTAACACCTGCTTTGAGAGTGGCGAGCTCCGTTGCAAGAAACTGCCAGCACAGTGTCCGGCACGTTGTGAGAATCCAGGAAGTATAGCCGCTGCCCCCGTTGTCATTGGCAGTAGTAGGGACAGACGTTTGTTAAGTGACTGAGTGCGAAGAAACTCCTTAAGGAAGGAGAAGTGCAAACGAAGAGAGAGAGAACAAACCAAACCCCAGCTCTTAGAAAGGTCTGTGTTCCCAAGGCAGCCGCGTCCTCTGCCAGCCCCTGGGGAGTCCGTCACAAGGTCCCTCGTCGTTGCTGCTCCCCTAAGAAGGAGCGCGGGTCCAAGCCTTTCGGGGGCAGTGGTTAGAGATTTTAGGGTCTCAAAAATAAGAATTAGAAATTTCCCAAAATTTTAAGTGGAGAAGGAGGTATCTCTCTGTGGGTTTCGGTTCAAGTCTGGGCCGGAACGGTACTGATTCACCTGCATTTTCTCGGGACTGTCCCCTTCAGTGCGCGCAGTGGCACGGCTGATGTACACGCGGTCACGCAGCCATGCTTTCGGGACCGCTTCTCCCCGCCCAGGGGGTCCCCACGTGCGTCCACACCGCGTTCACGACCCGCGCGAAGCCCCAGCTGGCCTCCATCTTCTCACCTCTGCGTCCGGAGCGTCCGCACCCCCTCTCCGTTCCACATTCCCTCCCCATTTTCAGAGCCCGAGCCCGGGACCGGGAGACAGGACCCTGAGGTGCAAGTGGCTTCCAGAAAAGCCGCAGGGCTTGCCGGCCAGGCCTTCCCTGGCTTTGACTCGCTGAGGCTGCTGATGAGGGTGTGAGAAATTCAAGGGCAGGGTCTGCACTTCGCATTCCCAAATTTATTACGGAGGTGGCAGGGGTTGGTGTGCGTGACTCCTCGCACATCTCCAGAAATGAATTTCCTGACATTTTGCTCTTAAACAAAATGTATATGTGTTACCCGTCAAAAGCAGGTGATTTGTACGTTCTGAGATTCACGGGTTCTAGGAGCTGATCTTCAGCAATAATGCTTGATGGGCCATTAGAGACAAGATTTACTTGGTATTTGTCCTTTTTCCAAATCTGCACATTTATTTAAAACAGCGTCCCGGGCTCTCGGTTGAGGAATGGTCTCAGACCCAGCTGCCGCACACCGGGGCCCCTGCCAAACACCGATGGTTCACAAGGTGAGGGGATCCAGGGGAGGGAAGCGAGTGGAGTGAGAGGTGGGCGAGGGGCCCGTGGCGTTCTGCCGTGCAGAACGTGGTGTGAACACACAGAAAGCAGGTGGAGGAGAGAAAAGGGGGCAAAACTCTTTGCGTCCCTCAGTTTGCAGAGCTGTTTCCTCAGTCCGTCCTCCCCCAGCTGGTGAGTCGCGGGGCGGGCTGCATCCGGTCCAGCGGGACGAAGAAGGAAGCGGGATGAGCGAGGTGTGGTCTAGAGCCCCGTGGACGTGGGTCGGTGGTGACCTTTGAGTCCCACATGGTCCCCAGTCCCTCTGGGAGCCAGCAGGGAGCCAGGTTGTCCTCCGGGCCATAGGCACGCTGGTAAGTGGGGACTTCCACACCAGGAGAGTGCAGTCTGACGGTCTGGCTGCAGGCTGAGGTCAGAGCCATGACTTAGTGGCTGGAGGCCCGCGTCTGAGCTGGGCTCTGCTCTGCTAACCCCCAAGTCCCCTCGATGCTCTGATTCTGTTCTTGTTCCCGGAAGGAAGGGGCTGGGCCAGTCGGCGCCCGAGGGCCTCACAGGCCATGGAAACTTCTGATTTGTCCTTCCCCCCACCGGCCTTTCCTCCTGGTGCACACACGTCCCCAGCTCGGGGACAGCTGGCTGCCCTGGTTTTCCCTCCTCGCTGCCCGTTCCTCACCCTCCACCGGCCTCTCCTCACCTCTGGGACTAGCGCTTTGGCCGGCCGGGCCGCCCCACCCCGTCTCCCAGGTTGTGGTGTCGCTCAGACGGGGGCTCACAGGCCCTCCCTCCGGCTCACACCCAGCCCGAACCCACCTACCCTCTGTGTATGCTACCACCTGTCCCAGAGCCCTTGGCTTTGTGCCGGGAACCGAGCTCCCGACCTTCCCGCCTCCCCGGTGGGGCCGCCTCATCCTTCTGGAGCCTCAGCCCCTGCGGTGACCCCGACTCCTCTCTGTCTGTCACACGGAACCCGGCGGGACGGGCTTCACCCCGTGACCACCCTGGCCGGCTGGGCCCACTGCTGCCTCCGGCCGCATCCCTTTCCACTGTGCTCTGCGCGGCACACGGCAGAGGGAGTCTCCCCGAAAAGAGGAGTCAGTGAGACATCGATGCTCCACGTCCCCAGGTGGTCTGCACTTGGTGTCAACACCCAGCCCCTTGGAGCGGCCCGGAGCCCCTAACGCTGTGGCCCCCCTTCCTCCCTGACCCCGCCCCCGAGCTCGCGCCCCAGCCCACCTTCGGGGCGTCCGCGTGCCTGGCCATCTGCGGGTAGCCCCGCCCCCAGATGTGTCCGCAGCTCTATCCCCCGCCCCCCAGGCTTCCCCCCCGGGGGACACTGCCGGTGCCCGTTCCGGCCCGTCTCACACCTCAGGCCGCCCCGTGCACCCCTGGTCCTCACCCCTCTACAGCGTCTCCACAGCACGCGTTACCTCGGCACAAACACTGTAGCTTTCCCGTTCGTCTGGTCTGTGCTGTGTATCACAAACCACACAGGGCGGAGTCTTGTCGTGACCACTCACGAATCAGACAGGAGGAAAATATCCCGGGCTCTTGGGTTGGCTGCTGACGTCGGGTGTGGTGACGGGGCAGCGACCGCAGCAGGTGACAGGTGCTTGGGAGTGCGGCCGGGGCGGCACTGGGGACAGATCATTTCCTTGCACCAATGACGGCAGGAGGCCGTGGCGGACAGAGGGGGACAGACCTAAAACCCCTTTATAAGGGGGCCGACCGCCAAGGGCCTGCTGTCCTGGGCAGCTGGCCATGTGGCAGGGAACCCCAGGGAGGGTTTGGGGAGATGCTCACCAGGGTGGAGAGGCCCCTTCCAGCGGGCGGGTCTGGAGGAGGCTGATCTCCACCCTGCTTGCCCGGCAGGATTCTGCTCCGCCCTTCCCGCTGCCTCGCGCAAACCCCCTCTGCATCCTCTCTCCTTCTCACATGTTGTGCTTGGATCTTTAAATCTGCAGGAGGATGAGGTGTAACAGCTGTCTCCTCAAAGGCTTGCTGTGGATATTGTACGAGGTCACCGGCGAAGCGGGCGGAGGGCTGCCCATGGCCAGTGCCCAGTGAGGGTCGGTGCTCACGTTATCCGGGAACCGGGGGTGTGAATCGCCGGGATTAACTCAGAGCCACAAGCAGATGCTACTGAAGGTCACGGTTGGCGCAGCGTCCGCAGGTGGGAACAGCAGCCCAGGCCCTGAGGGCTGGGAGTTGCGGGGACTCGAGGCCCCAAAAGGCAGGACAGGCAGAGTGTGGCTGGTGAACAGACACTGCTTGCTGGGCAGACCTGTGGCCTCGGGGCCTGACACGGAGGCCCCCGGAGAAGGAGCGGTGGCCCATCCCTTCAGCTCTCTAGGGTCACTGGTGCGGCTTGAAGAAGATCTGTGTCCTCGTGAGGGCAAGGGTACCTTCTTTTGGGCAAATCCAGATTCCTCTGAGCAAACGCGGTGGTGTTACTTCCCTGAAGGACGCAAAACCTCAGTGTGGACAGCGACCCAGGAAGCCCCTCGGTCGCTTCTCTGGCCCCTCCCTTTGCATGGCGTCCGTCCGGAGGACAGTTCCTGTGGGGAAGAGAAACCACCCAGAGGGGGCTCAGGTCACAGATTGAGGCTGGCCTGCACTTGGGGCCACTTGCCGGTCAGCTGCACGGAGACACCTCCTCCCTCACTTCTGGGGCGGTGACAGCCCCCAGCGCTCACTGGCCTCCCTCCTGGAGGACGACGAGTGTCCGGATCCAGTGGCACCTGCAGGCGCTAATAAAGCGATCCGAGGTGACCCGGATCTTGGTCCTTTGAAGACTTGGTGCGTTTCCTTGTGTGTTTGTTTTAAAGCTTATTTTTATTTATTTTGAGAGACAGCTGGACAGCAAGCGGGGGGGGGGGGCAGAGAGAGAGACAGAGAGAGAGAGAGAGAGAGAGAATCCCAAACAGACTTCGTGGTCAGCATAGAGCCCGATGTGGGGCTCGATCCCAAGAACCGTGAGATGGTGACCCGAGCCGAAATCAAGAGTCGGACGCCTAACTGACTGAGCCCCCCAGGCGCCCCTGAAGGCGTGGTTTTCGAACTGCCTTGAGGTTCCAGGCGCTGCCTGTAGTGGTCTGACTTAGGTAGGGCCCACGCTCTCCCTTAATTCACTGGACGTCCGCCCTCTCGTTCATCACACGGCAACGACCGTGTGGTACCGGGACCGCGGCTGGGACCCGGGCACAGCCAGGTTCACCAGGCCGGCAGGGCCCGGCCGCCGCTCTGACGGGCTGAGCCCAAGACAGAGGTCCTGCCTGGGTTGGGATCGGGCCCCGAGCAGCCAGGCCGGTGTGCACCGGGACGGGGGGCTGCTGTTTCCGGGACTTCTGTGGCACAGGAGGCCCCGGGCTGTGTGCAGTTAATGTCGTCAAGGAGGGTGCAAGGCTCTTACCTTCCCGCTCACGCGCAGGCCGCCGAGGCACAGAGAGCTGCACTTGTAGCTGTGAGGACATTTCAAATCCAAGACCTTGGGCCCCAGAGCTGAGGCTTCCGGCCGCGGTGTTACCGTCCCAGCCCCGGGCCACAGTTATGGAGGGCGTCTTTGGGGCCCGGGCCTTCATTCCACAGCGAGCCTCCTGCGTCAGGACCACCTCGTGCAGCTCTGGCCGCTGTCCACCGGCCTCCTCGTGCTTGGGATCAGACCCCAGGGCCGGTCTGAAGAGCACTCAGGAGGGGGTCTGCCGGGAAAGGCTCCACCCCATCTCCTGGCCTGACCGTGGCCGCGCGCCCCAGGCGGTCCCCAGGGGGTCACCGTGAGCACACTGCCAAGAGGCATGCGGCTTCGTAGGCGAACACGTTTCCATGCAGCCTCTGCGTCCTGAGAAGGAAAATCGAATGCAGTTCACAGTTTTGCATTCAGTTCTCCACCGGGGTCAATTAAATACCCACACTTGTCTGAAGCAGGAGAGTATCAGCTAAGACTCTTAACGGCTATTTCCAAGGTCCGGCGGTGGACTGAAACATCCCGAGGTCAGGGCGGCAGCCATGACCCCAAGGTCGGGCCGGGGCTGGGCCTTCCGGGGGCGGTGGGAGGAGGGATACCTCTGCATGACCGTGCGAGTGGTTATTTTCCACCCGAAACCCAGACGCTTCGATGTTGTGCGTGAACGTACCCCACATCTGGGTCTGGGGAGAATGTGGAGCTCATTTCTTGTTCGGTAGGTAATAGAAAGCTTCTTGTGGCTTTGTTCGGTCTAAAATATGCCACGATCTTTTTGCCAGTGGAGGATAAATTCACGAGGGAAAACGAGAAATGCGGGAGATGCACTTTGAGCACAAAACCTGCAGGGAAGGGAGAGCTCTGTGCGTGCCAGCTGCGTGTCAGGCGGGCTGCGTCAGCTTCCCGCGCTCACCCCGCAGGCATTGGGGGCCTGGCTCCACCCCGGCACCCCTAACTTCCCCCCACAGTGAGTGCGACTGGTCCAGTGACTGCCTGTGGGGAGCTGCCGTGTGGGGGCTCACGAAGGCCCCAGAGAAACAGCAGAACTCACCCAGCCCCCGCGGGGAGCGGCCGCAGACACTCCCGACAAGCACAGCCCAGATGCACCTGCTCCGGAACCCAGCAGGGAAGGTGCCACGGAGGGGCTTGAGCCACGGGGGGACTAACCTGAGCTCACCGGCAAATGCTTAGGAGCCCGGGGCAAACGAGTGTCTGCAGCAAGGCCGGGGACGGTAGAGAGCATTACGAATGAAAGCAGAGGAGGGAATCCAGGGAGACTTCCAGGAGGAGGCCTCATCGTCTGGGCCCTGAAAGGTGGGGGGTTTGGACCTGCCGAGCTAGGGGCTGGTGGCTTTCCCGGGGAGAACTGACCTCTCTGAAAGAGGGACGCACGCACGGCCCCCAGAAAATGTCGGGAGCAGTGAGGTTGGCAGGCCCCCCGCCACCGACGGCCCCAAGGCAGCGGGCTGAGTGCCAGCCGGCCGGCCGGCTGGGGCGCTGGCTCTCGAGGCCGGGGCTCTACCTCCCCAGGCGTGGGCGGGTGTGGAAACCGGGAGCTGCTGGCGTGCACACGTCCATGATGGAGCTCTGGACCCATGCTGGGCGCCCTGTGGCACGCTGACTGGTCATCCCGTGGCATGTCTGATGCAGGACTCAGCAGATATCACAGGGTCCCCCCACCGCCGAGAGCAAGGCAGCCATTCCCGTGGGGACACAGAGGGTAAAACTCCTGAAATCATCCAATGCAGGGAAATGAAGGAGGCGTGGGAGGGCTTTGGGGCAGGAGAAAGTCAGCACAAATTCTGCCCTGAGTTGCCGTTTCAGAGGACAGATGTGAGCCCGCGAGCTATGTGCATGTGTGTGTGAGTGTTGAGCATGTGGTGTGTGTGTGTGAGTGTGCGTGTGTGAGGGGTGTGCATATGTGCACGTGCGTGTGTGAGGCGAGGTGCGTATGTGTGTGAGCACATGCGTGCCTGCAGTTTCCTCTGCCTTGCACACTTGCCTCCTGGAAATCTGTGTGTTAGGCCAGCTGAGCATGCCCTGCAGCCTCGGGTTCATGTGGGTGCTGGGGGGCCAGGAAGTGTGGGGTGGGACTGGGCTGCGTCCTCCCCCTGCCTGTCCCCCACTGCCAGGCCCCCCAGTAGGCTTGGAGGGAGAGCGGGCCTGCATCCTGGTGTGGCAGGGGGACAATCCCATGACGTGGGGAGTCAGTCCCCCTTCCTTAAGCTCCAAACCCGGGTTTTAGGCGGGAACTCAACTTGGCATCCGTGCATGACGCCCCCAAAGTGCGGGCAGATGTGTAGAATGCGTTCACTGAGAGGACACTTTCACGCGGTGTCTTTGCTTTCCAACAACTGTCGGGTTACGGATCTGAGTTATGCTTTCATGATCCGAGGACAGGACGCATTTTCTTCTATTGCACTGAGAGGAGGTAGAAGTTTTGCCGACACCTCCTGTCTCCCACGTGCCACGGACACCGGGGAGACGTGGCCGGCGCCCGACCCGCCGGCCGTGGTGGGAGGTCGCCTACGTGGGGGATTCTGGTGCCAGAGGACGCATCAGCTCTGAGCAGCGCTCCTGGTGACACTCCGGGGCTGGCCAGGAGCCCGGCGTAGCCAGGGGACCGTGTGACTCTCTACTTACGGGAACACAGTCAAGTCCCCCCCTGCACACAGCTGCTCCTCTCTTCCCTCCCGGAGACTGAGCTCTGGGAACTGGGGGGCCGCTTGGAGAAGGAGGGGCTGCCTTCTTGGGGGCCCCCGGGAGGAACGTGTGGGAAGGAGCACACAGGCACACTCTGTTAGCACAGGTGGGCCTCAGGGTGGCCTGGAGGTCAGGGGCAGCCGGGGGGGATGGCCGCAGGAGCTCTAGACACGGGAGAGAATGGACACGGGTCATGGTGTGCGGGGAGAGTCCCCGATGGGCCATTGACACAGTCCCTCCACCCCCGCGGTGCAGTCACATGTCCTCTGAGCTGTCCAGTGGAGGGAAACCAGTCGTCTCCCAAGCTGCTGCTCTTATCTCACACAGGACTTGTCCCCCGGGGGTGAGGGCGGTCTCGTGAACAGAGCCACTCCTGTCCCTGCAACCAGTGTGGCCGCTCGGGGCTGCAGGGACGGCTGCAGCCTGGACCCTGAATCCGCCTGGAACCCTGCAGTCAGGACAGCTAGGGTCACTGGGGGCGGTGCAGGTGGGGTCACGGGTGGGGGTGCAGGTGTGGGGGGCCAGCCAGACGTTGTATCAAAGTAAACCAGAGCTTTCAGCCCTCACAGCTGCCAGCGTAGGAATCAGACCAGCCTGTGGAGTGAGCTCCCCGTCGCTGGTGGAATCCTCAGCTGGTGGGCTGAGGGTGGCTTGGGGAAGGGGTAGAGAAGGGCTTCCCGAGTCGTCCGGAGGGCGACCGGGGCGGCATCTGGGTGAGGCCTTGGTGGGTTTTCTAGGCAGCGGTGGTGACACGGGTCTCACTCTGACCCCTAGGTCGGGAGGCCTCAGGCCTGAGTGTCAGGGCGCATGCTTGCAGCGGGCCAAGGCGAGGTCGGGCGGTGTGGGTTTCGTAGGGCCACCGTGCCGGGTCAGTGCAGAGCTTACAGCTCCCGACACAAGTTCGCTCCGTCACCGTCCGGAGGACAGGAGCCCCCGATGAGGTGTGGCAGGGCCAGAGGCCCTGAGCTGGCTTCCTGCACCTCCAGCTTCTGGGCCTCCGGGCGCCCTTGGCTTGTGGCCACACCACCCAGCACCCACCCCTGTCATCGTGAGGCCGTCTTCCCTCTTCTGTGCGTGGATTTAGGCCCACGCTACATCTTGACAGATTATCTCTTGGGGGACACAACTATCCAATTATCTCTCGGATTATCTCTTGGGGACACAACTCAACCCTTCAGGCTGGCTGTGTGCCACTCCCAGGGGAATTAGTTTGGGGCGGGCAGGAAACCAGGCAGGCGCGGCAAATAGGCAAATGACAATTTAACGACGGTGGCTTCTCTGCCACTGTGCCTTCATGGATGTCACGGTCTGTCACCGGACCGGTCCCTTCCTGTGGCCCTAAACAGGGCTGGCCCGGCCAGCCACCTGGTCACTCCCGCACGGCTGTGGGAATGACGGCCCAGCTTGTCCCCGGTCTCGTACTTGGGTTCTTCATCGTCCGCGTTCCTGCACAGACACTCCTGGCAGGGCCCCCGTGGGACCCCTGTGTGCCAGACGCAGCCGTGGTCCCCGGGACGGCACCGGCCACACTGCTGGGCTCCAGGGCAGTCTCGGGGGCGACCCTGGTGCGGCTGGACGTGTGTCCAGTTCACACGTGAGTGTGTTTCTGGACTCAGGATGAAGGACCCACCAGCCTTTCCATGGTATTTTATAGACATCGGTTTCTGTGAATCTGAACCAATTTTTCCCGCCATCTTTTATTTTTGGTTCCACTTGTTTTCTTGGTTTTATTTTTTGTTTGTTTGTTTTGTTTTGCTGCAAAGTCATATGCTCCCAGGATGTTACTTCCATTTTGAAATGACTATTTGAACTTGAACATATTAATTGACGTAGTTGTCCAGGCCAGCCGTTGCCACCGAACTCCGCCAAGGGCGCCAGCAGGATCCCACAGGCCCTTATTGTCATTCTCCCTGATGTCTTAAGACGCCGACGCCCCACAGTCTGCACAGAGGGTCAGGGCTATCGTGACGTGCTGGTGCAGGTGAGGACCGGCAGGAGCCAGCCGGAGTGTCTGCACCACAGGGCACGTGACCGGGGGCGCAGCTGGGCACGGGGTTCACTAGGACGATCCCGGAACAATGGCTATGGTCCAAGGACTTGTCTGCTCTGTGATCTCGCCGGTCCGTGGACACCCCTTTGAGGAGGAACAACGTTATTTCCCCCTGAGATGGTGGGAGGGCAGGCTCTGAAATTGGGGTGCTTGTTACTCTGGATGTGACTTGTGATCCGGGACCGCTGCAGCCGCGCGGGGAGCAGGCAGGGCTCCCTCAGTTCTGAGCCAGGGCTGTGCGGGGTGGGCGGCACCCCTGGGGGCGGGGACTGGCTGGGCCCGATGGGCGGGGGCAGGTGCGTTCCCGTGGGAGGTGGGGGGCCGGGGGCCCCTAGCGTGTGGGGACCCAGCGTGCACGGTAGATTCGGGCCGCACGGGATGCAGCCAGAGTGGGCCCCTCCTTGGCACGTTGGGCAGACACAACAACCCCTCTGAATCACGCTTTCTCCCTCCTCAGTGGGGCAGCTTCCAGGACGAGCGACAGCTCCCTGAACTGAGCGTGTGTTCAAGGGCGCAGGTCGCGTTGGAAAGGGCACAGAGTGGCACGCACACATACGGGAAGAGAGGGGGCTCAGGGAGCAGGTTGTGAGTCCCGCCCCCTGGCCTGACTTTGAGCAGAACCCAGGTGGAAGTGTTCTGGGTCAGGGGCCCGGGGCCGTGGGCGGAGCCGGGCCTGGCACAGAGCTGAGAGCCACCCCCAGGAGGGCTTCGTGACAGTGGCGATCTCCTCCAGGCCTGGTGTGCGCAAGCAAGACTGAAAAGCTGACTGAGTCCCCAGAGGCGTCAGCGGCGGCCCCCAGGCAGGGCAGGGAGGCTGGGGGCTGGTGCGCAGGGGGGGCTCTGGGAAGAGCTCGGAGCTCCGGGTCGAGGCCGACGCCCCGCCTGGCCGTGCGGGCAGTCAAGGCTGGCGCCCACAGAGGGTCGTGCGGACCCTCTGCAGGTAGGTCCGGGTAGGGTTCCTACCGTATTCCCCGCCCTGGCTTTGTGAGCCTACCGTCCCGTCTTTTCTCGTCTTTTCTCACAGTGTCCGAGGTGGTGACAGGACTCACCTCCCACAGAGCGTTAAGTAGCTGCAGAGGTTGACGGTTTTCCAAGGCAACGAGGTTTGCAGGCGGCCCCACGGGGAAGGCTGTAGCCATCCTGCTCCGAGGATTTGCAGAGGGAGAGGTGAGCCTTCTCTGGATGCTTCCTCCTACGCACGAGGAGAGTGATGGCCAGCTTCAGAGCCATTTTCTCATCACCTCACACTGAGCCCTGAGAGGCTGTGACCGGCATTTAAAAGGCCAAATCCAATCCCACGGGAAACAGACGTGCAGGAGAGACGGCCCCTGGGCCTGGACGCTGGAGGAGACCCCACGGTTTCTCCTCACGTGTTCCCGCTGCTAAGCCGGCGCCAAGAGCCCCCCGTCCAGGGCTCCGGAGTCACCGCCATGCCGCGGCCAAGTCAGGGTCCCTGGGGGTAGCCGCCCGTCTGCGGGTCCCTTTCCTCTGGCAAGGGCGGGTAACACGGTGGTATTTGGAAGATAAATCTGACTGGGGATGTGAACAGATTGTACAAGCGAACGTAATCAGAATGATCAAGATAGTATTAACACTGCTCGCTTTGGGAGTAGGCTTTGTTCTTGTGACCAGGCTGTCACTGCACATTTGTTTCTTAAAAAGCAAGTCTTAGAGGCTAAAGTCTGGGATTGTGATGCCTCCCGCCTTGGTTTTCTTCTTCCACATTACTTTGGCTATTCGGGGTCTTTTGTGGTTCCACACAAATTTTAGGATTGCTTCTAGTTTCGAGAAGAATGCCGGTGCAATTTTGGTTGGGATTGCATCGAATGTGTAGATTGCTTTGGGTAGTATTGACATTTTAACAATATTCTTTCAATCCATGAGCACGGAATGTTTTTCCATTTCTTTGTATCTTCTTCTATTTCCTAAATAAGCTTTCTCTAGTTTTCAGCATACAGATCTTTTACATCTTCGGTTAGGTTTATTCCTAGGTATTTTATGGTACTAGGTGCAATTGTAAATGGGATCAGTTTCTTGATTTCTCTTTCTGTTGCTTCATTATTGGTGTATAAAAATGCAACTGATTTCTGTACATTGATTTTGTATCCTGCGACTTTGCTGAATTCATGTATCAGTTCTAGCAGACTTTTGGTGGAGTCTGTCGGGTTTTCCGTGTATAATATCACGTCATCTGCAAAAAGTGAAAGCTTGACTTCATCTTTGCCAGTGTGAACAAATCAGGAGACTATAGATTCTGGCGAGGATGTGGAGAAACGAGAACCCTCTTGCACTGTTGGTGGGAATGCAAACTGGTGCAGCCGCTCTGGAAAACAACGCAGAGGTTCCTCAAAAAATTAAAAATAGATCTACCCTATGGCCCAGCAGTAACACTGCTAGGAATTCACCCAAGGGATACAGGAGTGCTGATGCAGAGGGGCACATGTGCCCCAATGTTTAGAGCAGTGCTTTCAACAATAGCCAAATTATGGAAACAGCCTAAATGCCCATCAACTGACGAATGGATAAAGAAGATGTGGCTTATATATACAATGGAATACTGCTTGGCAATGAGAAAGAATGAAATCTGGCCATTTGCAGCAACGTGGATGGAACTGGAGGGTATTATGCCGAGTGAAATAAGTCAGGCAGAGAAGGACAGATACCATATGTTTTCACTCATATGTGGATCTTGAGAAACTTAACAGAAGACCATGGGGGAGGGGAAGGGGAAAAAAAGTTAGGGAGGGAGGCAAACCACAAGAGACTCTTAAAAACTAAGAACAAACTGAGGGTTGATGGGGGCGGGCGAGAGGGGAAAATGGGTGATGGGCATTGAGGAGGAGGGCACCTGTTGGGATGAGCACTGGGTGCTGTATGCAAACCAATTTGACAATACATTATATATATATATATATATATATATATATTTTTTTTTTTTTTTTAATGTGTATTTAGTTTTGAGACAGAGAGAGACAGAGCATGAATGGGGGAGGGTCAGAGAGAGAGGGAGCCACAGAATCCGAAACAGGCTCCAAGCTCTGAGCTGTCCGCACAGAGCCCGATGTGGGGATTGAACTCACAAACCGGGAGATTGTGACCTGAGCCGAAGTTGGACGCTTAACTGACTGAGCCACCCAGGCGCCCTGACGATAAGTTATATTAAAAAAAATAAAAATAAAAATAAAAGCTCCATTCCCCAACCCCCCCCCCCCACACACACAAAATAAATAAATAAAATAAAAGCAAGTCTTGTCTCCATCAACACATTCTTCAGTCTTGTGCATAGCCTGGAAATTACCCTGGGCTTCGAGGAGTGGCCCCCCGGGCTCCCCACGTCGTGGTCACCTCAGAGGCCCACGTCCCACCCGCCCTCCGCAGCCCAGGGACAGAGCTGCGCCCACACCGCCGGAGGCTCCCGGTTCACACGGGCCTCGCCCACACCTGCAAGTGATGCTGACCCCAGACAGACTGGGCAGGTGCCCAAGGGCTCCCTCCAGAGCCCCGCACCCTGGCCCTCTCCACCCCTCCCCCCCATACCCCAAGCCGTACCGCGTCACCCCTTGCACCAACGACTCACATAGAAGGGAGCTTTATCCCAGTTTGTGAGGGAAACTTTTCATTGGAAAAGTATACAATCCAGGAGAGATTTGGGAAAATACAAGCAGTAGCTTAGAAAAATCCTATGTGACCCTGTCCCCCAGAGATGACTGTGTGAGCCTTTCCGCGAGCGCGCCCCCTTCTGGTGAACGGAACTAGTGGCCGTAGGGGTGTTCCCGCAATCAGATCACTTTTATTTTTTTTGCTTTATAACCTCCTTTTATATCTTAAAATGTGCTGGAGTATTTTCCACGTCCTTATTAAATAGGCCCTACGACATTATCTTAGTGGCTGCTGAGTGTTCCGCTGGAGAACACGCCCTCCCTCTCGATTTTTCCTTTTACATTTTTCTCCACGGTGTGCACATCTGTCAGACACGTTATGAGGTATTTAATCGCCTCTTGTCTGTGCCTCAGCCAAAATGGGGCCTCAGCAGGACACGGCGTTGCTGGGATGTCTGCTGCTGTATCTCTGGAACACAGAATACTCCGCAGCACATAATAGACACTCAGCAAACATTTGTTGTGTGAGTGAATGGATGGAACCAGTCTCCCGGGGCAGACGGCTCAAGTGCTGTGCAGTGATCCCCCTGTGCGTGCATCTCTGAGCGTATTTTGCTGTGGACTTAGGGCACATTCTTCAATGCGCTGTTTCTAGGTAAAAAAAAAAAAAAAAAAAAAAAGGATGGATATTTACGTACCTCCTGATAAAAATGGCCAAATTAGCCTACGTTCTTACCTTCCGCGTAGGAGAGAATTATGCTGTTCACTTCTTCCCAAATACCTGTTTGCATTTTTTCGCGTCTCTGTTCATTTTATGGACACACTGTACAATGTTTGCCTTAATTTGATTAATATGTGTAATGAAACGGGAAATCTTCGCATATGTATTGAGCGTCTACACTTGCAGCCGCCTGTTTATTTTATCAGTGCCCGTGTTTCTTATTTCTTCGTTGGGTTTATTTATTTCTTAAGGATGTTGGTTGGCCTGTTACAGGCAGCACACGTTTTTTGTTTGCCCTTTGTCATTAACTGTCAGGATATTTTACGGAATCACTACGTCTGTGTGCGGTCAGACGCGCCCCTGCCTTTCTCTACGACCGCACAGACACGTTGTTCTGACTCTTGACTGCAGCCCAGCTATGCTAGAGGGGCTCTCCAGGTGAGGAGCTCCTCCCTGAATTTAGGACCCGAACGTCCATGCTGAAAAGAGGGGAGGGAGCCATACATCTTCCTCAGGTCAGATTGAAGTTTGTCCCCGCGGCGGAGACAAGATATAGCGCACGTTTGTAAGGGCGTATCGGACGGGGGCCCTTTGGGGGCCGTGCCTTGGGACCTAACCAGCGGTGAAAAATGAGGAAGGGGAACACTTCAGAACCAGAAAAGGCCACTCTGTCCTGCACACCTGTCCTCTTAAAATTTATCTTAATCCCCCATTCTGATGTTGTACCATCTGTCGCCACGCCTCCCCTCCCCCGGAATAAGTCAGGGGCTTGAATTAATTTTTTGCTACATTTGCCTTGTCTCTTCATCGAGTCCATATGTTCGCTACCTGCCGTGTAGAGCCATTCCGGCCCCACACCCTCCGCCTTCGTCGCAGCGCCCCGGGTTTTGTGTCTCACCTCGGTCTACAAAATACGCTTTATTGTCCTTATTAATCCCTCTACTGATATCACCTCAAACCCTGTGATTGTTTCAAGGAAACTAGAGCAAATTTTAAAGGTCTCATCCTTTCTCCCCCGTGAAATAAAAAGAGGGATCTTCTACCGGACTGCGTCCTCCCTGGCTTGTCTCACAGCCACGTCGCACTGGGACAAAGTCTGGATGTTTTCAAAACCTGATCTTGTCACCTGACCCAGTAGTGCAGGGAAACATTGGCGGCAACACGGGCCCATCAAGGCGGAGGACCTGCGCGGCCCTGGGAGACCCCACACCGTGCAGAGCCGAGCGCCGCTGCTCCTCCCTGGGAACGCGGGGGCCAGACCGCGCTTCGTCCACCTCACTGGGAGATTCTGCGTGGGCGGCAGGAGGGAGAGCCCCACGTGTGACGCCGGCACCTTGTGCCCGGGGAGGTGAGGGCCGGCTTTCCTCCCCCTCTGCGCCCTCACGCCTCTCGTTCGGACCCGTGGCCCCAAGCAACGCCGAGGAGAGCGCGGGGTGGGCGAGCGGCCGGGCGCCGGGCAGCCCGGCATGAGGTTCGGCCGACGGCGCCGCTGTTCCAAGAAACGTGGCTTTGGGTTTCCTAGTTTCGCACCGAAGGGGATGCTCGTTGCCAGACAGGAGGTGGGAAGTCGCGCCCCGGGATACGCGACCCGACTTGCCCCCGACATCGAAGTGATGAGCAGGCGTCGCTGAACTCCCCTGCTTTGCGCACTTTCCTTACGCTGCTTCGGGAATGGCCTGCAGGCGCCGAGTCGGCTGGTCGATCGTCGCAACGAGCAGCGTTTGGAGGGGGCCCCAACTGCACCAACGTCGTCGATATTTGTAGGACAGGGGCTGGGCGCTTGGCTGCACTCTGACACGCGGTGTGTGGTCTAGTTGGGGTGACTGTCGAATGGTCTCACGGGCGGTTTGCGATGGGAGCTCGGGTCAGATGGTGCAGACTGGCCGCAGCCGCAGACACGTCCCCGGTGGCCTGTGCGGCTGGGAAAGGCCCACGCGCACCGGCCTGCCTCTCCCCGGCTCGCATCCGAGGGCCCCAGGAGGGGGCTGTGTGTCTTCCGGCCAAATCAGGAGGCGGCTCTGCCCTGGACAGACCCTCCCCGAGTGCGGCCGTCCCATCCCACAGGCACCCCGCTCTCCCTCTGGATTCGCACGCACACTGGCAGAGGGGGCCTGTCGTGGGTTCTGGGGTGCCTGGGCCCCGGGCCCTGGAGCTGGGGGCCTCAGGTCAGCTGTACCGCTCATGAGCTCCCCAGCTGGGAGCCCTGAGCTGCGCCCCGACTCCGTCTGCGTGGAGGAGCTCCTGGGAGGACCCGTGTCTTTCCGGGTCCTCCCAGCCCAGAGGAAGGGCCACGCCGTCCCTGCCTCCACGGGGCCAGCAGGAAGCTGCCCGCCGGCCCTTAGGACATCCTTGCAGGCGACCCTGGCCAGGCCCCAGCGGGACTCTCGCAGGCTGACGTCCCAGGAAGTGGTGCTTCTGGAACGGTCTTTGCAGACCGTGTGTGGGAGGGTGCGTGCGAACACACGGGCGCACAAGCGGCTTTCCCACCTGTGCCCAGCCCGGGGCTCCTGGCGCCCTCCTCCTTCCCACGAGGCGTCCCGCTCTGCCCTCCCTGTCCTGTCCCCCACTCACCGTCCAGGCCCCGGGGGGCGGCTCGGCCCTGCCTCCAAAGCCCCGACGCTGGCCGTTCTCCTGTAGGAGCGTTGGGGCCAAACCAAGGCGGAGCAGGGCAGCCCCAGCGCAAGCCGTGCAGGAGGCCACCGGTCGCCGGAGCGCCTACCCTTAACCCCTCTGTGCTCTGCAGGCTCCAATCTCACGCCTGCCCGGGGCCCGCCTCCCGGCACTCCTCGGGGGGGGGGGGGGGGGGGGGCGCCGACTCACATCCGCGTCGAGTGATCCCCGGGGAGGGGCCGCTCCCTCCCTCGCACCCCCGCTCTGGGCCACCAAGGGCCGCGTGTGCCCCTGAGGACATCTGCGCTAAGGACTCCCCGCGGTCCCTGGACCTTAGACCGCGGAGGTCACTAGGCCTCCGAGTGGGAACGTGGACACTCACGGTGCTTATGTGCGAACACACGCACACACAAGATCACGCGTGACACACGGCACACGTGTGTGCTCACGTGACACAAACACACCGCGTACGCTCATACATATGCACACGTGGCACCGCTACACACATGACACGTGCACACACAGCACACACACGTTTGTGCACAGACAAAACACACATAACGCACTAGTCCACGTGCACACGGGACGTGCAAACACGCAGTAAACACACTTAAAACACGCACACACACTACACAAACACATTCATATACACAATGACACACACAGCAATGCACGCTCGTACATATGCGCACACAAACACGTGTACCCGTGGCAACCACACACATAAACACAAATACGTGTACACGTGGCAAACACACACGTAAACACAAACACGTGTACCCGCGGCAAACACACACATAAACGCAAACACGTGTACACACGGCAAACACACACGTAGACAAGCACGTGTACATGCAGCAAACACACACACGCGTAAACACAAACATGCATACACGCAGCAAACACACACACACATAAACAAACACGTGTACAGGTGGCAAACACACATGTAAACACAAACACGTGTACAGGTGGCAAACACACACGTAAATACAAACACGTGTACACACGGCAAACACACATGTAGACAAACACGTGTACCCGCGGCAACCACACGTGTAAACACAAATATGTGTATCCGCGGCAAACACACATGTAAATGCAAACACGTGTACACGCGGCAAACACACATGTAAACAAACATGTGTACACGCAGCAAACACACGTAAATACAAACACGTGTACATGCAAACACACATGTAAGACACGTGTACACGCAGCAAACACACATGTAAAGACAAACACACATACACGCAGCAAACACACATGTAAACGCAAACACACGTACACACGGCAAACACACATGTAAACAAACACGTGTACACGCAGCAAACACACACACACGTAAACGCAAACACGTGTACCCACGGCAAACACACACATAAACACAAATACGTGCACCCGTGGCAAACACACATGTAAATGCAAACACGTGTACACTTGGCAAACACACGTAAACACAACCACGCGCACACGCGGCAAAAACACACGTAAACACAAACACGTGTGCACACGTAGCATGCACGCACACACCACACACACCGTGCCTGCACCGTGCGCACGCAAACACAAGGTGTGTGTGTGACGAACGCGCGTTTGGTTGTGATTCACCCGAGCGAGCGAGCGAACGAGCGAACGAGCGAGGCGTCTTCCCCGATTTCCCTGCGGGGCCTTCCAGTGCGCTCTGCCCTGACCCCGCCCCGCCCGCCCTCCTCACGCTGGCGGCCCGCCTCCGCCTCCCGGGAGAGGCCCGGCGGGCTCTGGGCTTCCTCGGCCCTGCTCACACACCCCGGGCGTCTTATTGGCCTCGTGGCGCTCGGCCCCGAGCCTCCCTCAGCGGGCACCACCCCTGCCCCTGCCCCGGCCCCGGCCCGGCCCCTGCCCCGGCCCCGGCCCCGGCCCCGGCGCACTTTTCAGCGTGGGCGCTGCCCTGTTTCCCCTACGGAAGCGGGTCGCGAAACCACCCCTGAACCACCGTAAACGCGGCCGGCTCTTAGTTCCCCGTGGACGCGGGGAAGACGCGAGGCGCGGCCGGCCCTGGAACGGTCTGCAGGAACCCGCGTGGGCACTGCGTCCCGGCGGGATCGGAGGACGTACCTGCGCCAGCACGGCGCCAGCTTGTACTTGGACACAGAGGTGAATTTCTCGACCTCGTCCCGCTGAAGGTCAACGCGGAGCAGGCCGTGAGCGTGAGCTGCAGGCGGCCCGCCGTCCGACGTGCAGCGGGAGCAGAGCGTGGCGGGCACGGGGCCGATGAGGGGCGACTCTGCGTGGAGACAAAGCGACAGGCGTCCGCGTCCTCACGCTGCTACTTTGTGTGGCTGTGGGGGGCTCTGAGCACGGGGCTGAGTGCGAATCTGCAGGTGGACGTGGCGTGGGCTGCCCGGTGGCCCCGTGTCGCCACAGCGTCCCTACGAGGGAGAGAGGGAAGTCACGCGAAGTGTGAGGACAGAGTCAGAGCGACACGGAAGACCAGCAGGGAAGAGGGGGCGGAGCACACGGGCGCCTCCGAAGCTGGAAGAGGGAAGAGGCAAGAGGCAGGGTCTCCCCTGGAGCCTCCGGAAGGAGCCGGCTCCCTCCGCGTTAGCCTGGGGGCCCCTTCCGACTTCCGACTCGCAGAACTGCGGGATGATGAGTGTGTCCTTTCCACCACCGAGTTAGTGGCAATTTGCTAAGGCGGCAGGGCTGGCGGGGAGGCTCTGGAGGCCAGGAGGCCAGAGCAGCAGCACCAGAGCCCGAGGGTCCGTGAGCTCCAGGCAGGCGCGTGCCGGGCCGTGGGAGAAAGCGGGGACTGAATCAGGAGCATCTCTAAGGGAAGCCGCGAAGTTGGTCTTTCTCCGACAGGGAATGTGGTGCAGGGAAGGATCTAGAAGCATGGTCTGTGTTACAGGGGCTGATTGCAGGTCAGGGACAGTGTCACAAGGGGGGACTTAGGGCCTGGGAAGCTAATTGAGCCGTCAGGGACTCACAGAGGTGGGCAGGAGGGTGACCGAGGTGACACAGACCCGTGGGGACCAGCAGGACGGTGACCGAGGTGACAGAGTCATGGATATTGGCAGGGGGTGACCGAGGTGACATGCAGTCATGGAGGTCAGCAGGAGGGCGATCGAGGGACAGTCAGAGGCCTGTGGAGGCCAGCAGTGTGGTCAGGTGGTCAGTGTGGTCAGGGCTCTGCCTTCTCAGGTTCTCCCATGGGTTCCTGCTGAATTTCTAGAGACTCAAATGGCAGCCTCTCTTTTCCAAAGTGACCGATTAATAAAAAAGGAGTCCCCAGCTGTCCTCTTCTGCTAAGGGGCAGAAGTATCACTTGTTGCGTGGCTGTGGCCCTGCCCAACTGCGCAGAAACACTGTCCATGAAACAGTGTCCCCGCACGGGCAAAAGCGTGCCGTCTGGCCACGTGCTCAGTCTCTCCACCCTGAGTGCCAGCAGGCAGGGTCCCCAGGCCCCAGCTACACGGGGCCTGAGGAGCTGGCAGGCTGGCCGGCCACAGCAGGGGCACCAAGAAGGTTGGGAGCAGTGGGAGAGGCACCGCCAGCCGGGGTGGGGGAGGGCGGTCCCTGCCCTGACCTGGGCAGTGCCCAGGGCACAGCAGGGGACATCCAGGCAAGGTCTCTGCTCTGACTCCTGTGCTGTAAGAGGTTGCTGCCCAGTGGGTAAGACTGTCCAATCCTCTGAACAGCCTGCATCCGGCTTCAGTTTGGGGTGGTGCCCATTTATGGGACGTACATCTTTCTGTGGGTGCAGACTCTGCTTGGTGCCGGGTGTGTGTAGATGAGCAGACACAGGGCCTTCCTTTCCAGCTTTTACTGTCTCCTCGTGGGGATGGTCAGAGATCTTGCTTTTGTTTTGTTTTCCCCAATATCCTTTTTCCCCTTCTTGCCTAATTGTAAAACTTCAAATTCCTAGCTGGCCCCACGGCCATCTGAAATCAAGGTTATACTTCCCTGCTTTCTTGCTACAAAGGGGCATCACAGAAGGACTGTGTTCAGATTCCAGAAGACACCATTTTCAGGGAGAGGACATAAAATGTCTTGGTCCCTTTTTCCTTCTTGCTGGCTGGAATGTGAATGTGATGGCAGGGCTCCAGCAGCCTCCTTGAAGTGTGGGGAATCCTCTGTGGGGAATCTGATGTTTGTGGGGCTATCACACCAGCCCTAGACCGCTTCTCTCTGAACTCACATAATTTGCGATAAAAATGAAAATGAACTTCCGTCTTGTTAAGCCCCAGTTGTTTTGAGCGCTCTGTTACGCAGCTGAGATTATCCCCCAAAATGTGGAGAGACAGACAACAATCATACAAACAAATGATGTTATTATAACTTGCAGTAGGTGATCGGACAGAAGCGGACACCATGCAGTGATACGAACGCGATGGCAGGAGAAAGGGGGTCCCCGGAAAAGGTTGTCAGAGGGAAAGAGTAATGAATGACAGCCGCAGACACAGAGGCGGAGGGAGAGGGTTCCGGCACCGAGGACGTTGTGTTAATCTGATCACTCTCGAGTCAGGGCGGAGATTATGGTTGTCGGGATTTCGGCTAATGAAATAGAATAAAGGGCACCTCTGAGGATTTACAGGACCGTTGCGAGTGACGAAAATCCAGGGTAAGCTTGATTAGCCTCACAGGTGGGCTTCTGCAGCTCCCACAGGCGTCCGTGGAAGGGCAGTGGAGCCCGGCTGGGGCCGGCGGCCCTCTGCTCCCCTCGCGTCCCTGAGACGCAGCTGCCCCCGCCCCTTCCTGCCCTTCAGCACGAAGAAAGGCTAACTCCTCTGTCCATCTAGACTTAAAAACCTCCAGAAGGACATGTGAATTATACCTCGATCTAAAAAAGCAAGTCCCCGCGAAGGCCGGTGTTCTGTGCCAACCTGACCGGGCCAAGGCGCACCCAGGGCGACGGGGCACCTATGTCTGGGTGTGTCTGGGGCTGTTTCTGGAAGGATTAGCATGTTCATTGGTGAGCTGAGAAGAGAGGACTAGCCCACCAGGGCTGGGGGGAGGGGTGGAGGGGGGCGACTCCCGGTCGCTGGGGTCCTGAACAGAACAAAAAGGCAGGGGAGGGCAAGTTTTGTCCCGCTTCTCCTGCTGGACCTGGTTCCCCCGGGGCAGGCCTTCAGGGACAGGGCACAGGTGGTGTCGGCTGAACTTCTGGGGTCCCTCGGCCGGGAGCGGAGGTGCTGAGTGGTAGCGATGAATGCCCGGGCAGAGGGCACGTCTGTGCCAGTGCGCAGCCCGTCCCGCTCCGCCGTGTGCCGGGGGCCCCGTCCCGTGTCCCTGGGGGCCACTGAGCACGAGGCCGAGCTTTGCCAGGAGCCCTTCCCGCCCGCCAAGGGCTTTGAGTCTGTGGCCACTTTGCTGTCTCGAGCTGCTGAGACGCCCTCTCCTTGGGCCCCCGCCCAGGGCAAGGGGTCAGGATGACCGTCCCCAGGTCTCTGTGTGAGCGTCACTCAGCTCTGTCTCAGGGCTGCCGTCCCCGGACGCTCTGCTGTCGGTGCTGTGACCGCGGGCACCGCCACCCACAGGCCTGCAACTCAGCCCTGCCCCCAGTGAGCAGGGTCTGGTCCCAGATGCCAGCCGGGCACCAGACGGGCCAACTGGTGTGAGGGGACAGGTTAGCCTCAGACGGGATCAGATGCATTCACGCCGAATCCCGTCCTGCGGCTTTCATTCCGTAGCATTCTAGAATTGTGCACTAAGCTTTAGATACTCCCTAACAAGTCTTACAAATTTAAGCAGAAGAGAAATTGTTACAAAAATTTCTTATTCCCCAGGCTCATATAAAACAATCTGCATTTAAGAGAATCTTAAGAGGTAACATCTTCCAACTATTACTACTGGCTGAGCTTGAACTGCGTGTAAAGTAATTGCTGAAATGCAGATAAATACAATATAATCAGTAGTAAGATTCATCCTCTTAGCCGTGCAGGAAATGCTTTACTTCAGAACTTTCCTCAGCTAAACCTTGCTTTAAAGGCGTTACTTCAAGAATTAATACATTAAAGGTTTTTGTTGTTGTTGTTGTTGTTTTTTCTCTTTCTAAACAGATTTTCTAGCAAACCAACCCTTCTTGGTGTATCTTTGTGAATTTCCTGGACCGGTGCCTGCTTTCCTGATCGTGTGTTTGGTTGTGAGGCACGTGTGTGCAATCTAACCCTGATGGAACATGGGCTTGCTCTAAGAATTAAAGCTGCTTGAAGTTTATTCTGGTCTTAGCAGCCCCGTCCAGGCTTTCCACCCTTCGCAATGATTTGCAAGGGCACGAACTTCAGCAAAATGAGCTTTGCAGGCAAACCAAGGGAAGGCCCCGGTGAGTCCCCAGGAAGAAAAACGGGGGGTATTACATAAATCCCGGGGGCCACGGCCAGCCACCCTCGGTGGCCCACGTCTCCTGTGGAGCAGAAGCCGTGCTTGGAACTGCCACGCCGGAGGCTGCTGTCCCCGAGACACGTAAGACCCGGGCCCAGCCGCCCCTGGGAGCCTGAGCCCAGACAAACCAAGTCCCTGCCCCGATGCCACACGTGATCCACACCCCTCCTGGCTCCCAGGAGTGATGATGCTCGTTCGTGAGGAAGGCTTTCCTCTCACTCCTCCTTCCTGCCTCTTGGCTGAGGGTCATTAAAGTCCCCAGTGGAGAATTACCACCCCCCACCTCCGGCTGGCGATCCAGGTGAGGGAGCCCAGCCTGCAGCCTGCCGCACCCCTCCATGTCCCTGGGATGCTGGCGCTCCCCAAACACGCTCAGGCGGTGACCCCAGTCTGGGGGCTTCAGTGGGGGCATCGCCAGCAGCAGCCACTGTTCCTGACGCTCCTGGAGCTGTCCTGACGCGGGCATGCACTGAAGCCCGGGGACAGCTCAGCACCGGGGGGGAAGGGCGGGGGTGGGACAGCCCGCTGTGACGGGGAGCTGGCTGCCTGACACCATGACCCCTTGGACTCACCCCACGTCCTGGGGGCCACTCAGTGCTTCCCCCCCCCCCCCCCCCCTCCTGGGCACCTGCCTCCAGAGTGAGGCAGGTCTTGGGACTGGGAGTCACCAGAGCTGGGCAGAGCTCTGCTGGGCACCCGCCTCCGGGTGCCGGGAGGCAGGGAGATGGAGCGACAGAGCGGGGGCCGGGCTGCCTCGGAGCTCAGGGGGGCACCGCCGTCCTTATGCAGGGTGCTCACGGCCGCCGTGGGGGCCTGCCCTGGGCGGGGCGGCCGGCGCAGGGGGAGGCTCGCCAGGGAGAGGCGGCCCGGCTGCCGTGCGAAGAGGGTGCGGGCGTTGGCAGGTGCGGGGCCGTCCGCGTGTCACGGTGTGAAGTGTGTGCTGAAAAGAGCAGCACTTGGTGGGTTGTGCCCGCTGTCCTGGGCTCACGGCCCCCCATGCCTCCTCCCCCTGCCGGTCACGGCCTCCTCGGATCGCCACCCCCGCCTCCCCTCAGAGGGACCCCGTGGTCGTGTCGGGCCGCCAGGTGTCTGGGGTCCAGGGTCACCCCGCTTCAGGACCCTTGACCGCGTCACGCCTGCAAGCCCTTTGCGTGCAGGGTCACATACGCGCGGGCTCCGCCGCGGGTCGGGGACGGGCTCGGCCCCTCCCTCACCATGACCCCAGGGCTCGGCCGGCGGCACAGCTGCGGGAACCGCACTGCACAGACAGGCCCCGCCCACTCCGTCCGCAGCCGTCACGGAACCGGAACCCACAGGAGAGTCCTGGCGGCCGTGGGCCACGACAGAGCACGCCCCCCAGCGTCTTGTCCGCAAGACTCGGTGTGAGGGCCGGGCTTCCGGTGCCCACCAGGAGCTGGAGCCCTGAGCGCCCCCCTCCGCGGCCTGTGTGTGTCGTTTACTTTGTGCCCCGTGTGGCCCAGGATGGCGCTGGGAGGCGCTGCGCGTGTCTGGTCCGTGTGCACGCGGTGACTCGGGAACAGCAGTGACGTGCTCGGGGCCACCCAGTGTCCGGTTCAGCTTCCCAGGAGGGCAGCCAGGGTCAAGGTCACAGACCCCCGGTTCTCAGGTTCGCTGCTACCACGTGTGACGGCCAAGAGAACCCGGCTCCAGGGGCAGGTAGGACGACAGGGTCCCACCCCGCGCCCGCCCTGTGGCGGGGACACACCCGCGCTGCTAACCCGGACGGACCGAAGACACGAAGGGTGCAAGGCCCCCGCGACTGCCTCCTCCTCGGTGGGGAGGCGCAGAGCCGGCGCCTGGCCGTCCCGCCCGCTTTCCGGCCCCGGCCAGGTCCAGTGCGGGGCTGACACGGGTGACGGATCAGTTGTGTTTCTGTCTCCACCTGCAGAGCCCCGTCTCTCCCACCCGGAATAGCTCAAGTAGGCTGTGACCTCGGCAAGCACCCTTGAGAGGCTCTTGAGGCGCCTTGAGAAATTGCACGCGAGGCGCCCGCATCTGGCTGGATCTATTATTCATGCACGCGTGTTCCAGAGAGCACAGTAATTTAGAGTCTCTCGGAGAGCCCTCTCTGCAGCAACCATAAACCACGTTCCATGTGCTCTAGGGAAAAATTATCTTTCCCTTGCTCTAGCTAGGGGTCACGCGCGAGAATTCACACAGATGGGGCGGAGGGGCTGGGAGGCGGGCCAGACCCCACGCCGGGCTGCGGGCCCACCCGGGGCGGTCCTGGACGACCTTCAAGCCACAGCCTCCTCGTGGGCGAAATGAGACTCGGGCTCTGGTGGCCGCAGAGTTTCACCCCCGCTCTTGTGTGACCCATGGCAAGGAACTTGGGGCCCCCCAGCGCCCCTGCCGTGGGGCTGCCTGGCCGCCTTTCTTGTTTCGGGATGCAGAAACGGCAAATGCACAGCACCTGGCGTATACATAATTCGTACGTTTATTCCCATCCTCATAGCCCTCGTTTTAAAAAAGGCATAGCTTCTCCATCTACAGAGAATGTAATAAATTCAGAAGCGCAGATTTTCCCAGAAAACGTAGCACCAGGATGGCACATCGACAGACACTACCACACACGCCTCGTGCCGCAGGGTGGAGGCGAATGAGGCTGAAGACAGGAATAAGCACCCGGCTCCCAGGGAGAGCACAGGACTTCGGGAGGTCAGGCCGGTGCGGTTCCGACGGTTCTGCTGAGGGAGCATGAGAAATCTGCACTTCTGGCCACAGCACCAGGTTCTCATTTCTGTTCCCCCCAGAGCTCTGCTCCTTTCCGGAAAATGAATAGCATCATTCTGCACAGAGCAGACAGAGCCGTGCCAGCAGCCACGGGAATGGGGGGGGGGGGGTCCCCGTGCCCCGGTGCCCAGGTTCTCGCGGGCACTGCCCCCACCTGCCCCCCGCTGTCCCGGGCTCTCCAGGGACTCGCCGCCCCTCAGGCCCTAGCCTGCAGCGGCCCCTTTCCTGTCTTGGCCTCGAGGGGCCCTTCTTCCAGCCCCCCTGTGACTGTGCCTCCTGAACCCTGGGTCCTGCTGTCATGGGGCCTCTGCAGGTGGAGCGGGGAGCCCATCACGAGCCGGCACCCAGTGGGGCTCTGGCTGCCCCCGCGTGTCACAGCCCCTGCCCTGGGGACGGTGATGTCACCCGGGGGCAGGGCCAGGCTCCTGCGTCTGGCCGCACACACACTGTGAATGCGCCAAATGCACCAAACTGTTTTGAACACGACTGGTTTTACGCCGTGTGGATTTCACCTCCATAAGAATAGTGATGCCCCCAATCCCGTAGGGCAGCCTTCTGGAACCCCTGGTCTGTAGAGCTCTACAGAGGATGTGAGAGCAACATCACCACTGCCTCAGCAGTGACCTGGGCCCCAAGGTCGCGTGAGGGTGCCCCACACCGAGAGGCGCACGCAGGGCTCCGGCCCCCCCAGCCCCCGCTACCCGGCCGCGTTGGGCAGGGGCTGGAATTTGGAAGAGGCTGGAATGTCCAACTCCAAGGAGGGTGGGGCTTGTAGGAGAACACGGCTTTGTGCGCTTTCTGATGACTCATTTCCAGGGTTGGGGAGGCCTGGGGTGGCCACCACGCAATACGGCTGTCGGAGCCCCGCCACACCCTGATAAACACCTCAGTCTCTGCCCCCCTGTCGGCTGTGGTTCTGTGGTGACCTGGTAACCGGCCTCGGCCACGGTCAGTCTCTCTGGCTCCTCCAGGCCGAGGAGGGGGCGTCAGTGGTCCTGCGTCCCCAGCCCTGCCTGTCAGAGGGGGGCCATCTGAGGCTCCGCGGGCTCTGCACCTGTGTGAGGCACCAGGGAGGGACTTGATGAGGACAGAGGACCCCCGAATCCTGCGGGGATGCTCCCAGAGAGTCCCAGCAGGATGGCTTTCCTACTGCCTCAGAGGCAGGACCTCCCGAGGGCCACAGAGGGTCACATCTCCAAGGGCAAGCTCCCAGCAGCACGGTGAGCCCCGGCTGGGGCTGCTACAGGCCCGTCAGCTGCACCCCGAAGGCACCCCAAGGCCGAAATGGGGGTTAGGTCTGGAGTGCTTGCCCTGATGCAGTGGAGACCACTCACTAAGCCCCTACTGTATGCCCAGCCTCAGAAGAGCAGTGGGTGTGGCCCATCCTGGGGGACAGGCTCTGCAGGGCTCAGTCCAGCGTGGATGGGGGTCACATGAGTCCTCTGGGAAGGTTTTCCTGGGAAGCTGCTCTCCACAGAATCTCAGTGGAGGAAGGAAGGCAGTGTAGGCAGGGAGGAGCCTTCAGGAAGGGCAGGAGGGAGGAGGGATCAGAGCTCTGAGGACAGAGGCCAAGGCTGGATGAAGTGAACTCTGCCAGGAAGGAAGTGGGGTCAAGGCTGGGACGGAATGGAGCAGGGTGGTCAGGGCTGCCTTTGAGCAGAGCTCTGTAGCCCCAGCAAGGGGACAGGAGGGGAGACAGGATGGGGGACAGGATGGGGGACAGGATGGAGGGGACAGGACAGGGAGACAGTATGGGGGACAGGAGGGAGGGGACAGGATGGGGGACAGGATGGGGGCGACAGGATGGAGAGGACAGGATGGGGGACAGGATGGGGGACAGGATGGGGGGACAGGATGGGGAGGACAGGATGGGGGGACAGGATGGGACAGGATGGGGGGACAGGATGGGGGGACAAGATAGGTGAGACAGGATGGGGCTACAGGATGGGGGGACAGGATGGGGAAGACAAGATAGGTGGGACAGGATGGGGCTACAGGATGGGGGGACAGGATGGGGAGGACAGGATGGAGGGCACAGGACAGGGAGACAAGATGGGGGACAGGATGGGGGGACATTATGGGGTGACAGGATGGGGGACAGGATGGGGGGACAGAATGGGGGACAGGTTGGGGGGACAGGATGGGGGACAGGATGGGAGGACAGGAATGGGGGACAGGATGCGGGACAAGATGGGGGAGAGGATGGGGGGACAGGATGGGGGGATAGGATGGGTGGCACAGGATGGGGGCTACATGATGGGGTGACAGGATGGGGGACAGGATGGGGGGGACAGGATGGGGGGATAGGATGGGTGGCACAGGATGGAGGCACAGGATATGGGGACAAAATGGGTGGACAGGATGGGGGACAGGACGGGGGGACAGGATGGGGGACAGGATGGGAGCTACTTGGGGCAGGACTACAGGCAGGGAATGTGGGAATGGAGGTCAGGGAGAGGGAGGAGGGCGGCCTGGGAAGGAAGTGATAGTGGGGACCTGGAGAGGTAGGTTCAAGAACTCCTGGAAGAAGGGGACAGTATGGGGGGGAGGGGGAGGAGACAAGGAGGGAGGGGGAGGGTGCCGGGGGGAGGGGAAGGTGCAGGGAAGGGAGGGCAGGCAAGTTGCAGGAGGCAGGGAGGGACGGGGAGGGTGCAGGGGACAGGGAGGGAGGGGTCTCTGTGGTGTGCTTCCCAATGACCCCTTCCTCTGGGAGCCGTGGACCGAGGCACAGGCCCATGTGCAGGTTCTGGCGTGGGCATCGGGGCGGGGGGGACGCTGCTGCCCTCTTTAAGGCTTTGGGCCAGGACACGGTCCAGAGAAGGGCAGCTGCTGTCCTCCCACACGGTGCTTCCCGGTTTGCTGTGGACCCAGTCTCTGGTCTGTAAAACAAGGAAAGCGTCCTGAGTGGTGAGGCCAAGGTGGTGCAAGGAGGCTTGGGGGCTCAGTCTCCCCACACACGTTAGCGCTGTTCTCTGTCCCCCCGCTCCACTGTCCTAATTTAACATTCCCGACCCCATGACGTTCACAGTTGCCATCCTCTGGGTGACCTCGAGTAAGTTTTGTCATAGCACGCTCCAGAGTGGAGCCCAGGGAGCCCCACTCTTCACAAACCCCTCCCCTCGAGTCTGGGCCAGAGTCTGGGCCCCTTCCTGCCCACAACGCGGCGAAGGCGACAGGACCGTGTGGTGGTTTATGGCAAAGATGAAGACATGTGTTCGGATGTAGTGAGATCCCTAGTGGGTTTGACCTCAAGTAAATGAAGATCGCTCTGGGTGGGCCTGACCTAATCAGAAGAGCTCTCTCAAAGAGGTGTGGGCCTCTGTGAGTTCAGAGACCCGGAGGCAGCAGAGGCGCCTGCTGATCTTGGGGAAGCGAGTTGCGCTCCCGTGAGGGCCACGTGGCAGTGACCTCAGGTGGCCTCTGGGAACTGAGGGCGGCCCCTAGGCGACAGCCAACAGGGAGGTGGGAGGTCAGCCGCGCTGTCACAAGAAACCGGACTCTGACACCCTGACAACAACTGTGGGCTGTTGTAGGAGTCCCCGAATCCGGAAAGGAGCCATGCTGCTCCCCACCCCCCACCAGGCCCCAGCTGAGCCAGCCCGACCCCGACCTTGGACCCTAGGACACAGTAAGTGAAGTTGTTTTCAGGTGTATTTATTATGCTGAGTTGTGGATTTGTTGGTGGCAGTAGGTGACCCGCACACTTTCCAAAGCCTATTTCTGCGTTGTGACGCTTGTTACGCGCGTTGTCCCAACAACTTCTCCTTGAATCTCATAGGAGATGAGCGTCTCCTTGAATCTCATAGACGGAAATGGTCAGAGAACAGAGGCCAGCATCAGCCTTTCTTAACCTCACCTGGGATAACACCCCCCACGAAGACCACAGCCCAGAGCCACCTGCCAGACGGAGCTCCAGGTCTCCCTCGGGAGTCCAAGTCAGCAGAGGTCAAGAACGCCCCTGGGGGGAGGGGCAGGCCTCTGGTGGCCTCCTGGAGGCTCCGAATACTGCTTTTGCTTTTCGCAAAAGTAAGGTAAGTGTGACAGCATTGAGCGAGTCCCGTTTGCCACATTGAGGGATAGGAATGCCTTGTCTGAACGCGAAAACGTGGGGCCTCCAGACACAAGGTAATAAAACAGCAACAAACAGGACTTCGACAAAATCCCAGCATCAGCAGTCACAAGGTGGACCGGAGGGGCGCTAGGAGGAGAGGGTGTGGACGGCGGTGGGCAGGGGCCGTGGAGCTGCAGGGGAAGAGACACCAGCACACAGGATGGGACGGGCAGCAGGGCTGTGGGGGTGCAAGGGGAGGGAGCAGTTTCAAGCTGCAGGGGCCTGGTGCAGGAGGGGCAGGTACCTGGGAGGCGCTGGGCACCTGAAACAGAGGGCCAGGCCCCGGAGTGGGGGCTTCGAGCCAGAAAAGTAACGTGATAAAGACCACGCTTTAGGAACCGGCCTTGAGCAGAGCCATGGGGGTGGGGCGGAGGCAGAGGAGGGGCTTTGTGTGTGTGTGGGGGGGAGTACAGGTGGAGGGGGAGGGCGGAGCATGGAACCTTCCCTGGTGGCCCCCCCCCAAAACTCACACCCCAAACCCCCGAGGTGCAGGACGGTGCCTGGAGGCAAATCCGAGGCCAAGCTCCACCTTCAGAGAAAGGCACCTGCGCATGGGAGGGGCCTTCCCAAGGTCGCTGAGCAAGTTAAGCGCCAAGGCAGGACTGGCCAGAATTGAGGGCTCAAGGGAACCTGGAGGCTGCCTTGCCTGACATCACCTTCAAGGGCGTTCTCAGACCCTGTGTTGTCAATGGTGCTGAAGACTATTAGGAAAATTTCTTCTGTGACTCCAGATTCTCTGCCAGATGCCCGCTTCTTTCTTTCTTTACCTGTGAGCCTCTCCCACGATGCACTCGTGGCCGGGGACGGAGTTCCCGGAGCTCTGGCCACGACGGCCCGGGTGGGTGAGAAGTTCCTCGGAACCCTTGTTCAGTGGATGGGCTTGGCGGGATGGTGTATCCGAACCTTGTGAACTTTCCCTCTGGCTCTTTATCGAAGGCTTAAGAAAGGGAGTCTATTTGCATGTTAAGATGAGGAAAAGGAACAACCATTTGAGAAGATAAGAGTTGGAATTTATAAGCCTCTACAAACTGCTATTTCTTTCAGGGAGAGAAAATAAAAATGGGAGACAGTAAGGAGAGGCGTTGGTGCTGCAGATAACATCATTTAGAGGATTCTGAAACCTGGTATAATTTATCATTACATAAGATGCTTTGGTCCGCAAGATCAAAAGCGACTGACGTTATCTATGTGCACGCAGCCCGGTTGAATCGCTCTTCAGAATCCCAGACAAACATTTCATTAGTCACCATTCATCAGTAAATTGGGATGAAACGCCAAAACACTTCTTTAAAAAAGCTGGATTGCATTTCCTACATGTGGTGCTTTAAAAAATAACCATTCATATCGCACTTCTCTTTCAAGTGTTCAAACTCTGCTGCTTTACAAATATTTGCTTAGTCTCCATGACCCTCTTTTTCAGTCGCAAGTACTATTCTTTTCATTTCTGAGGCCGGGGGAGGAGATAGAAACTATTCCAACGCGTGGAGTCAGTCTGCTCTTGGCCAGGAAAACCATGATTTCGGGAGAAAAGCTATTGAATCCGGTCTGGCAACGGCTGTGCCACTGTTTGCAGGTGTTTGGCCAAAATGACCAGGGACCATCTCTCCAAAACAGACACACGGGCTAGGTGGGGGGCGGGATGGGGGCGATGTCCTAGGAAGTCCCCGGGCTGTGTGCTGAGACGCTGCGGTTACACCGTGGATCCAAGGCCACGTCACCAGGAAGGCTGCGGAGGGCGCAGTGGCCGCGGGGAGGCAAGTCTCCACGTTCCTGCTTCTGCCCCAACTGGAAACAGACCGGAGGCGGGGGGTGGGACCTGCGGACACTGGTCATGGCTTTCCCTGAGCTTTGTCAACATAACCCAACTGAGGGGTTCTGCCGGCCAAGATGGAGAAGCTGGTCACGGACAACGCTTCTTCTAGAACAAGTTGAAAAGTCAGACTTTTTTCTAGTGAGTTGGAAGACACCGGAGGGCTGCTGTGCTGTCGAGACTTCAGATGGATGATCCCAGAGAGAGGGGAGAGAGGCTGAGAAACCGGCTAGGCCCCGGCTAGGACTCTCTGGAGTCGGCAAAGTGCTGATCCCGTGACTTCCTGGCGCTTGCGGGGACAGCAGGAGGAGGACCCCGGAGGAAAGGCAGGGGCCTGGTTCTGTCGTAAACCTGCAGCTTCCCCTGGAGGCGTTTGCCGCATCCTGAGGGTAGGTAGGAAGGATGCTCAGAAGCTAAGCACAAAACCTTGGAGTAGTTGGTTTGGAACACTGAGATTTTTGGTGTCATGGGGCTGAATTGGAGTTTAGCAGGTAGACGGACGTTAGCAAGTAGTCTAGGGTTTCAGTCGGGAACCTTGGGAGGTCACCCGGGGAGAAAAGAGAAGAGGGGCACGGATCCTTACAAAGTGAATCAGAACAAGCCGGCCAGTGAGCAAGTGGCCCCGAATCCCACTCACGAAGGAAGTCGGCCCGTGGTCGGGATCCCCATCCGGAAGACAACCTCGCCCACACCCTCTGCAACTTCTCATTCGGAATACCTAGCATTTCGTGAAGGTTCTCCAGGTGTAGCCAAGAAAGGGAACCAGGAAACAAAGGACACTTACTTGAAAATCCAAATTCACAAAGAAGAGCCCATTGATACTTTTGCCATTAAAAATGGCAGTAGCTGAAACTAAGATCCGATTCGGTAAGGTTGGGCTCAAAACCCGGAGGAGAGGATCTGACTATCAGACCATGGTTAGCAGAAGACATCCAGGCTCCGGGCAGAGAAGGAAAAGAGCAACGGAGACACACGGAGCGCGGGGAAGTAGGCGCGTTAGCGAGGCATTAGCAAGAGAAGCGAAGGCAAAGAGGGCAGAGGAGCCTCTAAAGAGCGAATGTGGAGGTTTGTCCAAAAGGGATGATGGAAGTGGAGTCACAGACAGAAAAACGACGAGGCCCCCGCGCAGCACGGGCCCGAAGGGAGCCACGCCTGGCACCGTCACCGAACTGCCTGAAATCCAAAGACACAGAAATCGCAGACACGGTCAGAGGACACGTAATCGTGACCTTCGAAGGAGGACCAAAAATCCTGGAAGCTGACCTTTCCTCAGAAGCAATGGGAAGGAGGAGACAACGGAATGACTCCTGCAAAACACCACGAGGAGACGGGAGCCCGAGCCGGAGCAGAGAACTCGTCCTTCACAAGTGAGAACACAACAAACACACTTCCATCGTAAGCAAAAGCTGAGAGATTTTGTCGCCAACAAATATCCACAGGAAGGAAAAAAAAATTTAAGAAGAATTTTAGAGGAGAATTCTTTAGGAAGAAAGAAAATGATGCCCGAGAGAAACACAGAAATCTAGTGAGGGATAAATGCAAGAGAAAGGGGAGAAGGGAAATATCTAGGTGGTTACAAATAAATATCAACCGTATGATAATAATGATATCTGACATGGTCTGTGAAATACATGAAGATTAAAAATACATAACAATAATAATAGGGAGAGAGATAAATGCCTTTGTCTCCCAAGGTTATAGTATTGGCTAAGGGTGGCAGTAATATTAATTTAGACTAGACTGTTATTAATCAAAGATGCATATTATAATCTTGAATTTATAATTGTAGCCTCTTAAATAAAAAGGGAAATTTATAAAATATATAAAATGATACAGGTAAAACATTAAAAAGATACAAATATTAGTTAAATCAAAGAAGGTAGAGAAAGGGAACATTACCTTTCCCCTGGTGATTCTACTCCTGGGTACATACTCCAAAGAAACGTGCACACGTGTGCACCAAGAGACATCTACAATAATGTTCATAGCAACATTATTCATAATAACCCAAATTGGGAAGTTTATCAAGAGTAGAATGGATAAAAATGGTGGTATATTTATGCAATAGGATACCACAGAGCAATGACTCAGCTCAAACTATTGCTACATGAAAGAATGTCAGTGAATGTCGCAGACACAATTATATGCGAGAAACCAGATACATAAGAGAAGGAAACTAACATATGGGGATTGGTGGCAGAATAGTGCCTCCATAGAGGGTGCCCTGATTTGGAGGGTTATATGGGGTTACTTGGGGACTGGTGTTTTCCTATGTCTTGAACTAGGTGACGGTCACGTGGGTGCGTTCACTTTGTAAAAGCTCATCAAGTCATAAACAACCAACAAAACTAAAAGACAACCTATGGAATGGGAAGAGATATTTGCAAATGACATATTTGATAACGGGTTAGTATCAAAAACATATATAGAACTTATGCAACTCAGCACCCAAAAACAAATAATGCAGTGAAAAATGGGCAGAAGACATGAATAGACACTTTTCCAAAGGAGGCTTCCAGATGGCCAACAGACACGTGGAAAGATGTTCGACATCACTCATCATCAGGGAGATATAAATCAAACCACACCGAGAAACCACCTCACACCTGTCAGAATGGCTAAAATCAACAACACAAGAGACAAGAGGTGCTGGCGAGGATGTGGGGGATCCCACGTGCACTTTTGGTGGGAATGCACACTGGTGTGGCCACTGTGGAAAACAACACGGAGTTTCCTCAAAAAGTCAAAACTAAAACTACCCTATGATCCAGGACCCTCACTATGGGTATTTACCCAAAGAATACAAAAGCACTAATTCGAGGGGACACATGCACCCCTCTGTTTCTTGGAGCATTATTTACAGTAGCCAATATATGGAAGCAGCCCGAGTGTCCGTTGGCTGATGAATGAATACGGAAGATGTGGGATGTGTATACAATGGAGTACTATTCAGCCATAAAAAGAAGGAGATCTTGCCATCTGCACAACACAGATGGAGCTAAAGAGGATAATGCTAAGGGAAATAAGCCAGTGAGAGGAAGACAAATGTCATATGATTTCACTCACATGTGAAATTTAAGAAACAAAACAAATGAACAAAGGAAAATAAAGAGACATACCAAGAAACAGGCTTTTAACTACTGAGAAGTTTGAAACTGGTAGTCGCTGGAGAGGAGGTGGGCGGGGGGTGGGGGGCGGGCACGGGGGAAACTGGTAAAGGGGATTGATAGCACACTGACGACGAGCACCGAGGAATGTGTAGAAGTGTTGAGACAGTGTGTTGTCTCACCTGAAACCAACATAGTACCGTACGTTAACTATACCAGAATTAAAAACAAAAAAAGCTTGGGAAATGGATCCCATTCTGGAGAACATGATCATGCTTTCTGGAGTATACCACAGGCACTCAGTTATTTAGAGAGACTCTCGGGCCCCGAGCCCTTCAGCTCTGGGACAATGCTTCACAGGTCATGGGCGTTGCCTATCTGAGCTGCTGAAAGGGGGAACGTTCTATGCTAGACTTTATAAGGGGTAACGGGTCCTGCCTTGACGTTTCTCCAATCATCCTCCGGTCTAGCTCTTGCCTTAATTCTGTGGAGATATATCTCTACAGCAGAATGTGCAGTGTTTTCTATTACATTTACGTGTACCTTTCTGGTGAAATGTATTTCCATGGGACTGCACCTGTCGTACTAAGAAATATGTATAGAAATGTTATAGTGCTGGGGAAATAATCGTTATCATGTGATGTGTGTATTTTTCGTGGTCCACAAACCCCTTGCACGTAAGAGTTCACTTGATTCTTACAATCATCTGTGAGATGTGCCAGGTGATTTACCAAGACCACACAGCCTATGAAAGGTCAAGTCAGGACTTGAATCCATGACTTCTGACTTCAAATTCACTGTGCTGCATGATACCTCATTTGACCTAAGTCATACATTATGTCACCCATAGAATTATAAGTTTAAAAAATCCTAAATAAGTAATTGGATATTAATTTATTTACTAAACAAACACAAGCCTCATCAAGCTGTATATTCATAATCTGTGTACTCTTTTGTTTGTGTGGTCCTTCAATAAGTATTAATGACAAAGGTGCAAACCGTAAGAGAGTCTTAAATGCAGAGAATAAAGTGAGGGTTGACAGAGGGAGGCGGGTGGGGGGATGGGCTAGATGGGTGATGGGCATTAAGGAGGACACTTGTTGGAATGGGCACTGGGTGTCGTATGTAAGAGGTGAATCACTGGGTTCTACTCCTGAAGCCAAGACTACACTGTACAGTAACTAACTTGAATCTAAAAAAAAAGAAAAAAAAAAAAAGAAAGACAAGAGGGAAGGAGGGGAGGAAGAAAGAAAGAAAGAAAGAAAGAGTGAATTTAAAGAAAGAAAGAAAAGAAGGAAGAAAAGAAAATGAAATGGAATGGAATGAAATTATAGAAAAAGAGGAAAAAAAGATTACAAAAGATAAAAACAAACCCCCCCAAAACACAGGTGGACCTCCTACCGTCCACATGCTGCTTCCTAGCCTAGGCACCTAACAGTCCCTGGAGGGGAGATTCACGCCTTCCCCAGGGATTTCTGCAAACCACATCTCTTCCCTCGCACTCCACACCGGTCTTCCTTCTGTACAGGAACTCTTCCTAAACTTCAAGCCTGGACAATTTTTTAAACATCTATTTTGGTTCTCAATTCCTAAAACACTCAGTTTATGTAAATCTCGATTCCTCTGTAACCCGTGGACGAAGAGCCTTGGCAATACATTAAGAACCCTGACTTAACTATGACCCCTCCCCAGGCCTCACCTATGCAGAGAGGCATTCAGACAGGCGTCCCCCACCCCCCACCCCCCGGGGCTCATTCCTTAGTGATGCGGTGAGGGCGTAGACTTGACCTTATCTTCTGAGCGTCACCATTATTCAATTCAATAGGAAATTGTTGGGAACTGCTAACGGAGAGGAGCGATTCTGTGTTCCTGTCCCTGAGGATATTATAGTCAATTTCGGACACTGGCAGACAAAATAGAGCATGTTGAGTGTTGCAATAAGGCGCCAGGAGAGGAAAGAAAAGGCGCATCTAACCAGTGATGACTCCAGAGTGGCGCTCGGGTGAATCTTAGGGAATAAGACAGCATTTTACAGGGAAAGAGAAGGTGCGGGAACATACCAAGCAGAGAGAAACGCAAGAGCTGAGCCATGGCTGGCATGAGGCAGCCTCTCTTGTGGGGACTTTCTGCCCCTTCAATTCTGGAGGCAAACAACGTGACCCGCGCCACAGCTTTTGCCAAAACCAACCACCGAACGCAGAGCCAGCAAGAACGTGTCTCACCAGGGTTATGGGTTGATTTCCGTTGGCCTCAACTTTCCTGTAAGACCAGTTACTGTGGTATCTGTTTTGTCCTCGCTGCCAGCACCAGAGACCTGACCCCGAGGACCCGAGGACCCGCCGCTCACCACGTCCGGACACAGGGTGACAGTGGTGTGCCAACAATTGTTCACTGCCTGGACCTCCCCAGAAACTGATGTGTGCACACACACGGGCACATAGTTTAGTAAAACCGAGATCCTGTCAAGGATGTGTTGTGCAATATTCACCAATAATAGTACACACGTAAGACTCTGGTGTAAACGGTGCATAGAAAACTTGATTCTCGCAAAATGCTTTTGCTCATTTTTTTCAAAGCTCTTGGACCACGGCCAAGCAAGTCAGTGTAGTTACAACACATATATGCTGGTTGGTGTGCTCCTGTGTGCAGTCCACACCACGTGACACAAAGCGAAACGGGGACCTTGTGTGCTAGAACCTCACTCCAGGGTCAGTGATGCGTGTGGCCTCCTGTCCAATCACGTAACAGTCTGTGGACCGAGGACCATGCTTCCTCGGGGTTCTGGCTTCTCACAGAGCAATGGCTGCAGACGCCAGCCACATTTTGGCTTCGCCTGCATTTTCCAGCACTTTTCACCACCTCGGGTCTAGACCGTGGGGCAGCACAGGGAGTATGTTGTGCCCCAAATCGTGGGCTGTGACATCACCCCACCATGGCCAACTTCAGGCGGTGATGCTGCGGGAGGCAGGCAGCAGCCCATCACGGGTCAGCGTATTTCTACCTGCAGACACAGCAGATGCCAGTGACCTCGAGCGGAGGAGGAGTAGAACAGAGGAGAGTAAGCAGGAAGTAATGACTTTTGAGATGTGTTGTTTTTGTATGACTTTTGTTGTGTAAGCTGAGAAGGGGCAGAGAGAGAGGGAGACACAGAATCCGAAAGGGGCTCCAGGCTCTGAGCTGTCAGCACAGAGCCTGACCCGGGGCTCGAGCCCATGAACCGTGAGATCACAACCTGAGCCAAAGTCGGACGCTTCATCGACTGAGCCACCTGGCACCCCTCTATAATTTCATTTTTAATAATGACTGTATTTAACAATGGGCTCATGAAATAATCTGCAAATTTACCAATTGGGATGTTCTGCGTCTCCTTCACCGTAACCTGCTGGGGAATGTTTTCTTTTCCCCACTCTGTCCATGAACAACGTGTCTAAGCATAAAGAGATTTGCAAAACATCACACCCGTAGTAGGCAGCCTCCTAGCGCCCAGCCCCTCTCTGCTCCTTTCGCATTATGACAGACGTTGGGAAAAGAAGGGGGATCTACACGGTGGGCCACAGAAGTTCACTCTGACAACATCCGCACAGACCGCACGTGAGTGGCCATTGAAAGAGGTGAGGTGTTTATCTGTTCAGAGGTTTGAGGTCATAGTACTTTGGCTCTGTGAAACATCGTTTTAAATTTCCTGATTTCACTGTGTTTAAATCCCAAACCCTTCTACGTCGATGTGTAATTTCCTCGGCAACAAAGAAAAGCATGCACACACACACGAAACAGATCACCAACAGGTGAACGCACAAAAGGTTCGTGTCTTACGCGCCTTGCGGCTGAGGGTTTCTGCTTGAAGAACTCATCCAGAAAACAAGGGGCTCAGCTGTCTGAAAGCAGCCTGTCTCTCCCAGTGTCCCCACCTGGCTGGGCCCCCTCTGTCCCCTCACTTGCCTTCAGAGGGAATCGACCTGGTTGGCGATCAGAAGCCACAGAGCCAATGGCGATCCCCGGACGCCCCCTATTCTCCTCCCTGGCGAAGGCTAACAGTCCAGGTGGGTGAGGGGATGCCCGCCGTCAGAGCAACAAAGCGACCAACCGAGAAACTGAGCTGTTCAGGGCTCATTGCCCTTCATTTCTATGGCAAAGGGACAATCGGCCAAAACAAAAATAGAAACAAAAATAAGATGTCATCAGAGTTCCCGGGGCGGTATTCCGCAGGTGCGCCCACCAGGTGCCCCAAGCGGAAGACCCAGAAGTTCCGGGAAGGCGGAGGGCTGGGCTGGGAAGGGACTTCGGGCTGTCTCGTGGGCGCTGGTCACGTTCTGTCATCTCCTTTATCCTGGTGAGCTGATTGAGCCCCCTGGAGTTGCAGAGTTTAATGAGGACAGTGCCCTGGGAGAGCCCGGCCCACAGTGCACCCCCTCTGTGTCACCAGGGAGGGTCTCAGCGGTGTGGCATTCAGGTCCTGGGCAGCACTTGCTGGGACCCACCTTGTCTCTGAGCTTCTCAAGGACAGAAAACCCCCCTTACTCACCAGTACTTCGGCATCCGGCTTATTGTGAGGCACACGTTGCTTCCCCACCAAATAAACTAATAAACAGATTTTTAAAAAGATATTGTAGTTGCACATTTGATTATATACAATTATGTTCATGGTATATCGATGGGTATAAAAATCGTAATTATTCCACATTTAAGATGTTTCCAGGGTTTCACAGTATGGGCATCAATTTTATAGCATGTTTCTATGGGCATGTTGAACCTCTTGTTTGATTGTTGTCCAGGGGTAAATTTCTAGAAGCAGAATTTATGCGTCAAAGCAGAGATACATCTTAAGCCTTTTGATATCTGGCTGCATTACCGACCGCTGAAAATTTGTGACATATTTGCTTTTAAATGCGGCTATTCATTTCTGTAAACATTTTAACCCATTATCTCCTACTTATTTTCCAGGCAGGAGCACCCTTGCAATGCTAAACTCTTCCTCGCTCACGTGAAACACTCATAATCACTGTGGCTTTATATGGTTTGTACAATGGTTAGGAACAAATACTTCCTGTTCTGTTTTCATTGAAATTAGTTGTTTTCTTTTTTTTTTTTTAATTTTTTAAAGTTTATTTCTTTATTCTGAGAGACAGAGCGAGAGAGAGTGAAAGAGAGAAGGAGAAGCAAAGAGAGGGAGAGAGAGAATCCCAAGCAGGCTCCACGCTGTCAGCACAGAACCCGATGCTGGGCTCGAACCCACGAACCACAAGATCATGACCCGAGTCGAGATCAAGAGTCAGACACTTAACCAACTGAGCCACCCAGGCACCCCAAAATTAGTTGTTTTCTAGTGAACTTCAGAAGTATTTTGAATTGTTTTGATCCAGTTGGAATTTTCCACAAAAGAGACTTAAATTCATAGATGAATTTGGAGAGGGACACCTGGGTGGTTCAGTGGGTTGAGCGTCCAACTTCAGTTCAGGTCATGATCTCACAGTTTGCGACTTCCAGCCCCGTGTCGGGCTCTGGGCTGACAGCTCAGAGCCTGGAGCCTGCTTCCGATTCTGTGTCTCCCTCTCTCTCTGCCTCTCCCTCGCTCACACTCTGTCTCTCTGTCTCTCTGTCTCTGTCTCTCTCTTTCTCTCTCTCTCTCGAAAACTAAATAAACAATTTAAAAAAATTAAAAAATAAGTGAATAAATGAATTTGGAGAGAAACAGTATTTTTGTAGCACTCTGTGCCCTGTTTCAGAGCGCAGAGCCTCGCCCCCACTAGTCAGGATTCTTTCGTCTGAGTTAAGTCTGACAGCTTCTACCAAAGGTTAACCTCATTCTCATACGTTTTATGTGGGTCCACTTCCCCATCCGACATCACACTCTGCACTTGAAATGCCTGTGTCATGATCTCTTCTTGTAGGACCTGCCTGCTGGCAGGTGACATCCTTCCTCCTTTTCTTTACATGGGAGATTTATCTCATGTTCATTTTTATAGAATACACCAGTTATTTACTTAAACTAAAGTTAGTTAACATATAGTGTAGTCTTGGTTTCAGGAGTAGAACCCTATGATTAATCTCTTACATAGGACATCTGGTGCTCGTCCCCACAAGTGTCCTCCTTAATGCCCATCACCCATCTAGCCCATCCCCCATCCACTTCCATCCATCACCACTAGGATTGTTCTCTGTATTTAAGAGTCTCCTATGGTTTGCCTCCCTCTCTGTTTTCATCTTATTTTTCCTTCCCTTCCCCTATGTTCGTCTGTTTTGTTTCTCAAATTCCACATATGAGTGAAATCGTATGATATCTGTCTTTCCTTGCCTGACTTATTTCACTTAGCATAATACACACGTGTTCATTTGTATAAAGATACACTGACTTAATACTGAATTTTAGGTTGACAGTTTTTATTTCTTTCAGTGCTTTAAAGATGCTGTTCCATTGTTTTCTGTTTTTTTTTTTTTTTTCTAATTCTCTTGAGAAGTCTGTTGTCTTTTTTATGATTGTCATCCTATAAGTCATGTGTCTTTTTATTCTGGCTGCTTTTAAGATTTTCTAGTTATTATCGGTTTTCAGAAATTTGACTGTGAAGCTCTTTATGTGTCTTTCTTGGTGTTTATTGTGCTTGGTTGTTCACTGGGTTTCTTGTATGTGGGTGTGTGGTTTTCCTCAAATTTATGAAATTCCTGGCCATAGTTTCTTGAAATAATTTGTCTATCACTCCAATCACCTCCTTATTTGCTGCTTTTCTTTTTCTCTCTAGACTTCACTTGGATGGTTTCTCTTTGTGGGTTTTAAATTAACTACTCTCTTCTTCCACAATGTCTGATCTGCTGTTATCCCAGGCCTGTGACTTTTTTTTTTTTTTAAATTCTACATTGTCCTTTTCATCTGTAGAAGTTCTATTTGGTAATTTTTGATTTTAGTTTTTATTACTGTAAAATATTCATAACATTAAATTTACAATTTTTTTTTTTAATTTTTTTTTTCAACGTTTATTTATTTTTGGGACAGAGAGAGACAGAGCATGAACGGGGGAGGGACAGAGAGAGAGGGAGACACAGAATCGGAAACAGGCTCCAGGCTCTGAGCCATCAGCCCAGAGCCTGACGCGGGGCTCGAACTCACGGACCGTGAGATCGTGACCTGGCTGAAGTCGGACGCTTAACCGACTGCGCCACCCAGGCGCCCCTAAATTTACAATTTTAACCACTTTTTAAAAAATTTTTTTTATTTATTTTTGAGACAGAGAGAGACAGAGCATGAACGGGGGAGGGGCAGAGATAGAGGGAGACACAGAATCGGAAGCAGGCTCCAGGCTCCGAGCCATCAGCCCAGAGCCCGACGCAGGGCTCAAACCCATGGACCGTGAGATCGTGACCTGAGCTGAAGTCGGATGCTTAACCAACTGAGCCACCCAGGCGCCCCAACAATTTTAACCACTTTTAAGTGTGCAGCTCGTGACATTGGACTCATTCACGTTCTCGGGCAACCATCCCCACCATCCATCTCCAGAAGCTTCTCATGTTCCCAAACTGCAGCTCTGTCCCCAGTAACACTGACGCTGACCCCCTCCCCCAGCCCCGGTGCCCACCATCCACTCTCTGCCTCTACAATCTGATGACTCCAGGGACATGTGATGAGTGGAATCGTAGGATCATATGGGAACTTCATGTTTCATTTTCCGAGGAGCAGCCACAATGTCTTCCGCACAGGCCGTACCACTTACACCCCCACAGCAGCGCACAAGGGCTCCAATTTCCCCCATACCCTCCCTGGCACTTGGATTTTATATATATATATAATTTATATTTATATATATTTAATCATATATATATAATTCTTTGTAACACTTGTGAAATGGTGTCTTATTGTGGCTTTGATTGGTGTTTCTCTAATGATGAGTGATGCTGAGCATCTCTTCACGGGCTTATTGGCTGTTCATGTGTCTCCTTCGGAGAAATGCCTGTTCACGTCCTTCACCCATTTTTTAATCATGTCGCTTCTGTTCTGTTGTTGAGTCCTAAAGTGTTTTTTTTTATATATATATTCTCAATATTAATCCCTTATCAGATAACATGGTTTGCAAATATTTTCCCCTCTATGAGTTGCCTTTTCACTCTGTTGATATTGTCTTTTGGTGCACAAATGGTTTTTTTTGATTATTATTTTTTTTTAATGTTTATTCATTTGTTTGATAGAGAGAGACAGAGCATGAGTGGGGGATGGGCAGAGAGAGAGGGAGACACAGAATCCGAAGCAGGCTCCGGGCTCCGAACTGTCAGCACAGAGCCCGACGCGGGGCTCGAACCCACGAACTGTGAGATCATGACCTGAGCTGAAGTCGGACGCTTAACCGACTGAGCCACCCAGGCACCCCAACAAATGGTTATTTTTTATGGCTTATGTTTCTTTCCTCATGATGTTCATGTTTTCACTTAAATACAGGGGTGTACTGGGGCGCCTGGGTGGGTCAGTCAGTTAAGCATCAGACTTTGGTTCAGGTCATGATCTTGCGGTTTGTGGGTTCCAGCCCGTGTTGGGCTCTGGGCTGACAAATCGGAGCCTGGAGCCTGTTTCAGATTCTGTGTCTCCCTCTCTTTCTGCCCCTCCATCACTCACACTCTTTCTCTCAAAAATAAATAAACTTTAAAAAAGTTAAATACTGGAGTGTATAACGCTTATAATAGCTGTTTTATGTGTGTGCGTGATAATTTCAGTGTATCTATTACCTCTTGATTTGTTTTTATTGACTCCTTTCCTCTGGAATCTGTTTGATAATTTGTAGCAACTCTACCTGTCTCTTAATATCTGATTGACTGCCAGGCACTGTGAACACCCACTTGGGTGAGTTTGGGTTTTCTTCCTTTGGAGAATGTTTGGCTTAGCAGGTGGCTAGACTCCCTTGAGATCAGTTCAATCCCCTCAAGGCTTGTTTATAAGTATTATTATGGCTGGTGTAGGGCAGCCTTTACTCTAGGCCCAGTTTTGCCAAACTGGAGGAAAGAATTGACCCTTCTGGTGTTTTTACTGATTGCTATATTCTGAATGTTTTTGTTCCCCCCCAAATTCAGGTGTTGAAATCTTAACCCCCAATGCAATGGTATTGGGAGGCGGGCCATTAGGAGGTGATTAGGTGGTGAGGGTGCAGCCCCATGAAAGGGGTTCACGGTCTTTTGGAAGAGACCCCAGAGGGCTCCCTGCCCCTCCACCGTGGGAAGTCACAGCAGGATGTCTGTAGGAGAGGGCCTTCATCAAAAGCCCAATCTGCAGATGCCTTGATGTGTAACTTGCAGCCTCCAGAACGGTGAGAAATCCGTGTCTGTTGCTTGTTGAAGTGGTCTAGATTAAGGTGCCTATACTGCAGCTAGAGTTGAAGAAGGCACCATCTTACAGAGGAGAAAAAGACACTTAGGATGAAACATCTCTTGGGGCCGGAGAAATAACTTGTAGAGAATAATTCAAAATACACGTGCACGGCTCCTTGTTCAAGAATTATTAAGGATTTCAAGACAGTGAAAGCAGAGCATTAGGCCAACCGTGAGGCCCGCCTGAGAGGGGGCCCCCTGTGATAGAGGGGACCCCATGTGATCGGCCGGGCCACCTGCCCACGAAGCCGGCCCTGGTGTCTGGCACAAGGACACTGGTTCCGATCGCGATGAACTGGGACCACCCAGGCATCGATTGTGTGCTCCCTGCCTCTCTGTTGCAGGATTCTTTCCCTCAAGACCCAGGGGTTCCTTGTCACCTGCTTCAAAGAATGAAGAGGGGGACACAAATGAGCAGCAGGCAGAACTTTATTAGAGCGTAAGATCAGAAAGGGAGAAGAGTAGCAAAGCTCTCTTTACAGAGAGGGCATGTTCAAAGGTGACAACGGGCAAGGGTCTTCGTCTTCTACGGTTCTGCCCCCACCTCTTTCCCCCTTCTTCCTTCTCAGGTTCTACCCTTGCTGGTTGGATAGCTCCAGGAGCTGGGCTGTCCATTCCTGATTGGCTCGTTTCCACTGTATGAGGAGTCAGACTGGTCATCCTGTCCCTCGTATAGCATAAGTTTTATGGTTCACTTTTTTAGTTATGTATTTGATTGTCAAATTCCTGAGGGGAACCTGAGGGGGGGTAGGTGGGGTCTGTCACATTCTTAAGAGGAACCTTACGCCCCAGGGGGTTTGCTGTAGTCAGCAGCTCCCAGCATTGTCCCAAAATACGTGTTTTTCCCACCTCAGGTCCTCACCTTTCCCTCTCTGCCTATTTTATCCTATTTTTTCCTGATCGTATCTTGACAAAATAAAGCTTAACCTGTAGTTCACGTGAGACTCTTAGTTTTGTTGTCCTCAGTCTTCTGTCCTTGCACACAAACTAGAGTCAAGGACAAGCACGGAACCCCTCCGGGAAGAGCTCACAGGACCAGCTTAGCAAGCACAGCACGTGCCCCAGCCGGATGCCGGGGAGCAGCGAGGAAGAGGGTTGACCTTGTCCCCTGCCCGCTCTGGGCCAGGCGCTGAACGCCTCCAGGTAACTCCAGCTGTGCGGAGCTCATCCTGTCCGGGAGAAGCAGCTGGAGGCCGTCCCGTTCCGGTGACAGCAGGGCTCTGAAGACTCATGCCTTCCGGACGAGGACAGGCTCCTTGTGCTGGGTGGCCTCCGGGGTCTCCTTCTGGGGGACACCTGACAGCCAGAGCGCTGAGCCTCCGCAGAGCTGCTGTCGGCTGGGGGGAGGGACTCCTCAGCAGGCAGGGGACAGGCCGGGGACAGGCAGGGCGTGCCGGCTCAGCGGCCAGGCTGTCTTGACAGTCAGGCCCGGGGGAGATGCAGTCACAGCCTCCGCAGCCCAGGAGCCTAAGACTATTCCTTTGTAAAAACTGTCACCAGCCCGCAGACACTGTCTGTAGGAGGGAGAGCACGTAGCGCGGGCACGCACACACGAGCCGCGCGCGCGCGCACACACACACACGCACACCCTCGAGGACTTGCTCTCACACGCGTGCGTTTACATGCAGAATCACAGATGTCTGTGCACAAGTCCCACACGAAAGGTGTCCTGTTTCAAACGGTGTCCCTGACGCAGGACACACACAATTTGTGACGCCCCCGGAACAAAGACCGACTGCCATAAACATGGCCACGCTGTACGAGAACTCGCTCATTTCTAAATACGGCTCCAGCAGCCATATTTAAACCGCGGGCTGCGCTCGCTTAACCACGGCCGGAGGACGATGCGTCCCCGCGGGAACGTCCGCGCTGTGCTTCAGAGCGCGAGGCCGCGCGTCCACCCAGGACGGACACCAGCAGCCTCCCCGCCCGCGGCCACGCGGTTCTGGCGGCCAGCCCGCAGGGTCCCCCACCCGGGGCTGCACCGCGCCGTCTGGGGCCCCGTCCACGCCCAGAACGCAACCCGGAAATACGGGTGTGGGCCGCCGGTGGCCCGGGGCATGCTGGGGACCGTAGTTCCCCGACGCTTCGTACGGGCCTGAGGGCCCTGGGGCGGTGCATGCTGGGGATTGTAGTCCCATGACCTTCTGCCAAGGGCAGGGGGCGGCCCGGAGCGGCGCATGCTGGGGACTGTAGTCCTCCACGGGCGCCATCTTCCAAGGAGAGTGAGTTGGGCGTGGGGCTGGGGGAAACGCCCTCCCAGGCCCGCAGGGCCGCCAAAGCCAGGGGTCGAGCCCCACGCTGTCCGTACCCCGCCCTCTGGCTGCACGTCTGGGAAGGTGATTTCATGAACCCCTGAGAGGGTAAGTGGCGCCAGGGTTCATCTAGAAAACCGCACCACGGTGCCAAGCGCGGTGCCCGGACTCCTGGGTTCTCCGTGGGGAAGAACCAGCCCAAAATGAGAAATAAATGGAAGGGAAACGAGAAGGAAAGGAGCAGCGTGGGGCCCAAGAAGATGCTGCTGAGCAAAGAAAGGCGTTCCTCTGGCTGGGGACTGAGAAGACAGACGGCCGACCTTCGAAGGCCATTGACGTCTGAACCCCAAACGCAGACATTCAGAAACCCGGGAGCTCCCCGCAGGAGGAACTGGCCGCAGGAAGCACGGGCGCAGCCCTTCCGGGGTGTCGACGGCGATGCCGGCCCACGCTGAGTGTTGGCCCTGGGCGGGTGCCTCCCGAGCACCGAGCTCGATGTGCATCGGAGAAGGCCCCCTGGGCGCAGGCACTGTTGCTTCCCCGGTTAGCGGCTCTGCAGGGACTTTGGACTTGAGCCCCGGCGGTGTCCCGGCCGCGCCCGCGCCGCTGGTCCAGGCGGATGAACGGTCGGTCAGCAAGACGAGAAGACAGCTGGTCGGAGAGAAAGGCTGCAGTGAAACCGAAATTTAAATAGCAGAATTAAAATCTGCTGGTGAAAGTGGTGGGGAGAAAGACCGGCTTCTAGACGGTGAATTAACTAATTTCATAAGAAACTGAGGACACATTTCGTGAAGTGGAATACCAGAAAAGCTTCTGGAACAATCTTTCCAGAAAACAGAACCTACCGCCAGTCTCAGAAAGTTAAGTCTCATTAAAAAGTATCTGTCCTTGGGAAATTTCCTGGAGGGGAAGTATACCAGAATATTAAATTAAGGATCTGGTTGGTAGGAGATTGAGAATATTTCACATTTTTTAAGTGTGTCTGGATTTTTAGCACCTTACAGGATGTGTGTTTCTTTAAACACACGAGGATGCCCTTTGAAAAGACTGCCTGTGATGAAAGTCGAAGGGTTCGCATCCTGTCCGCCCTTCTGCCTTCTCCTGGGTCCTCAGGGAGCCCAGGCCTCTCCGCTGTCCTGTCAGGATCCAGTCCCCATGCGGACTCAGCTCTCATACCCACCCTGCTCTTGTCTCCGATTCCATCAGATGCCCTTGGGGCCGTGGGCGTGCGCGGCCCGTGGGAGAGGGCAGACAGCCCAGCGGGTCCCGGGCAGGGAGGGTGGGAAGGTCCCCGGGAGGGGCGGGTGCTGGACCGGCAGGGCTCACGGAACTCTCGGGAGCGGGCCGGGTTCTGTGAAGGATGCGACGCGAGAATAGGTCCTGTTCCTCCAGGCACCGCGGGAGGAGGGTTAAAAGGCCCGGCGCGAAGCAGACAGGGGGGCCACGGTCTGCACTTGCGTTTGGCCGCGGGCTGGGGGTCTGCTGGTGACGGCGAGAGCCTTGAGGGCTCTCTCAGAACTGGGCCAGTGGCGGACACCCAGTCCCTCTTAGCCACCACCCCACACAGCGCGATGGCGCTGAAGAAACATGATGAGTGCCGACGGCCTTCCGAGACCGCCTTCCGCTGACGGGCTTCCCGGAGAAACTCTGTCCCCGCCACGCTGACTGTCGTTCACCTGTCCATCCCGAGTTCGTTCACCCCTGCCAAGGTCCCGGGTTCTGTGTAACGTGACTGTCCCCACCGTAGAGACAGGTCGACTCACTGATTGATTCCTGGTGCAGGGCTGCCTCCCCTGGGGACACGGGCGGCTGCGGCGGGTTCTGGACCCGCCGTCTGCTCGCTGTGAGGTCTTGGGTAAGCGCCGCGTTTCTCGAAAGCACTGCTTACGCACGTCAGTGCTAAGAAGCGTCCGTGTTGGTGTGCGGCCTGCGGGTTTCCTGCGAGAGGCCCGACAGGGCATTGGACACACATTGGGACCGCCGCGCAGGAGAGCGAGCCGTGGCTGTGCGTGGACAGTCCCCAGGTGGCCTGCAGCCCGTAACAGCAGAGCGATCTCCTGGAGGGAATACAAGCGGGGCTCCGTTTCCGCGGAGGGAGCTTCTGGCCTTCGGGCCACTTGTCGCCACCGTTTTCTGGCTGTGCTGCAGATGCTGGTTGACAGCGCTCCCTGCTCGTGTCCTGTGGGACCAGCCATGGCTTTCTTAGCATTCTGAGGGTGTGCTCAGGGTCTCAGGCACAGAGGTGGCTCCTTGACACATGGCTCAGAGGGACAACGAGAAAATTAATGAGCTCCTTCCCGCAGAGCCTCCTCACACACGCTGAGCACACTTGTGACCTTTTGTGGGATTCGGGGGAGGCAGAGGGTATCATCTCTTCAGAAGCAGCATCGAAGGCAGATCAGGGAGAGGACACAGGAGCCTCAACCTGTAAACAAGAGAGGAGCCCCGCGCGGCTGAGCTCTGCCCTGCGTGGGCTTGAGGGGTGGACTTCTCCGGACACAGCTGTGGGTGCGAGGTCTGGAGATGAGCCGGTGGGCAGGAGAGAGGGAGTGTGGACCTCCACGGGATGGGGTGCTTGGTGAGGTCAGACAGGCAGAGGCGGGAGAACCAGGGTTGAGACGAGGCCGAGTGGCAAACTAGAGGGATGGAAACATCCAGTCTGTTCATGGAATGAAGTGGACTGAGAGTCCTTGGCCGGGAGAGAAGAGCGAGAGGGACCGGAGTGGGTCAGGGTCCTGTGGGTCAGGAGCAGGTGAGCTGTGCTCCTGTGCCAGCGTCCAGTGGGACGTGTACATCTGCAGGGTATGGGACCGGGACAGCTGTACAGATGTGGAGTCAACCGTACAGCCCCCCTCTTCCTCCCAGCAGGCGTCTGCCCCTCTCCTAGGTAGGCACGGTGCTGTGTTCATCACCGCATCTTCTATTTCTGGGTGTTAGTCCCAGTCGCTTCCTTGGCAAAGCTCCCTGCCGGGTCTCCAAGGAGGTGAGTCTGCTCCCGTCTCCGCAGCCAGGCAGCGTGGAGCCTGGATGCGTGGCCCCCAGCTGAGCCCCACGCTCCGCGATGAGCCTCAGGGTTCAGTGTGTTCCCCGATGTTTTAGACCCCAGCCGTTTGGGGGATGATGTGGTCGGAAAGTGGCTGTTCTAATGCAAGACCCAGATGCGCACTGAAGCAGGTCCGAGCACCCAGGCTGCCCTAAACTCAACCCTGTTCCTTCGCAGGCTGTCTGCCGTCACCTCCCACTTCACGTGTCCCAAAATTCTCTCTCTGGTCGAACGAATCTCCTCACTGACCCCAAGTAGTTTTCTGGGTTTTCTCCTCCACGTGTGCCTTGCAGTTTCCTCGTGGCTCTCTGAGGCGGGAGACCTCTTCGTACCGTCGCTTTCACCCCTGTTCTACATGTCCTGCAGGTACCGGCTTGGGCTCCCCCATCCAGCCGACTCTCCAGCCATCTCCCTCGCATGACACGGGTGTCCACCACTCATGCCAGAGCTTCTGTTCTCGGTCCCATAAAAATGTGGGGTAGCCCCTAGCTGTGCTGGCAGAACCTGTATGAACCCCTGTTCCTTCTCAGGGCCTTGGTCAGCAACACCGTGTAGGCACCTCACTACAGAGGTGGTGTTCGCGTTCTCCTCCATGGGGGGCTCAGCCGCCGTGGCCACTGCATCATGTTTGACCTGAAAGACGGAACCTATTTGCCAACACTGTTCCGTGGCATCTCATGGGTTACGTCAGTCGTCAACTTTTCTTCGACATTCGTATATTATGTTCTGCTGTCGAACTAAACCGATAGCCTGGAATGGGTTTGGAATTCTTCACGCTGCGTCTTCAACTGGTTGACCACCACGCTTATACACAACCCCCCCGGCCCCCACGAGGACCCATGATTTAATTAGGGGACCCGGTGTCTAAGAGGACCTGTCGAGAGGAAGGTACCCTTTGGAGCGACAACCCGCTCCTTCTTGTTTAACATAAATGAGAAAGAGCCAGCAGCATGGGAAGTAGGGCTTGCATCTAGATCAGTGGACAGGCGGGGTGTACTCTGGGTGATGGGGGGCAAGGGGCAGGGAGACGGTGTAGACATGGCGAGTGGCATTTATAATAGGTGCAGCCAACCTATTGGCTTGGACACACTGCCCCTTGCTGTACATAATGTCATTGTTCCTAATACCTGTGCATGATAGGGTTGACTATCTCCAGTTTAGAGAGAGGGAAGCAGAAGCCCAGAGGGGCTACAGAGTCTGGCTGTGGTCGCCCAGGAGGGTAATGGCAGAGGCCGAGCCCAGCATGGCCGGGGATGGGGAGAGGTGCCGGGCAAGAGCTCTGACAAGGGCCACGGCCACACCCGGCTGTGTCTCAGTGGGAGCTCCCCCTTCCCGTGGCTGGGCCTCCACTGGCCTCCACTGGCCGCTCACCCACAATACACAGTAGGGCCGCCCTGGGCGGACCCCGCTGGTCCAGGTCAGGGACAAAGCTGCAGCCCCCGCCAGGAGGGAGCCTCTCACCTGTGAAGGCAGGTGTTGGCAGACACAGAGGTGGTAAGAAACGTCCCCAGGTAAGTGAGTGCAGATCCGCTGGGACACCACCACGCACACACGCACACACACACATGCACACACGCACACACGCGTCACGGTGTCTGCAGGACGCCCCTGGCTGCTGTTGTACAGCAGGATCGCAGAATGCATGGAAGATCAGAACGGAAGTGTAATGTACATTTACTCCGATTGAAATCGTACTTCTGAAAGTAGATCAGATTGCTCTGATGTAAACAGGGAATGAATGCTGTCTGAACCACTATATAAAATAAACCTTGCCTAAGTGGCCGGTACCCTGGCCAGGAGATAGACATTCAGCCGGTTTGGCATATGGCTCGAGCTTCAGTCATATTGGGTATTTATGCCCTCAGAGACGGATCGCGTAGCTTCTGTAGACATTCGTAACTGTGGAGACACCCTGAATGTGAAGACCCAGGCCCCGGGGCCAGGTTTTAGAAAGAGCGTCGTAGATCTCTCTTCTCCATGATATTCAGGTTATCTTTTCATCAGGGCGGTTAACCCCATGTCCAGACGCACAGATGCTGCATGGAAACCTCATAGAGAAAGCTTAGCAAACATGACACATACAAATGTAAATTAGCCGTCAATCAGACATTAAAATGGATTTTTAAGAAGAATTTATCTACTTTAAAAGAGAGTAAAGATGATCCTTCTGCTAAATGATTTAAGAGTGTAATTGGCTGATGAGGGTGTAGAAACACAGTAATAAATGGGAAGTGCATTTAATTTTAGTTTGTCACTTCCAGCTTTATAAATTGGCTTATTCCAAACGAATACAGTTTTCAAAATTGAATTACGTTGTGTTTTTATTTATTCAGGTTTTTTTTCACCTCTAACCTGTTTATGTGACCCTTACACATACCAGCCGATGGGCAAAAGCAGAAAGTACATCTCCTGTGCACGCATGTGTGTTTGGAGGTCTGCTGAGGTGGGGGTATCATATTTAATGAAATTGCATTACGTTGTCATCCACTTGCAAACCTGGGGGGACGTTCGGCCTGGGTTTGCCTTCCTCAGAGAATGCTCGTTTGCATGAGGTGCGTATTCTGTTTCCACCACGACCTTTTAACCACACGTCTGAGCCCCCCACCCCCCATGAGAAAACTCTAACAAGTTCCTCGTCACCACAGAGAGCAATTAGCTGTCTTCAGTCAGCTGTGCTACCGAATGCCCCTGGGACCCACAGTGATGTCGTCCGGGTCCGCCCGCCAGGTCGCCGGGGAAGCCCAGCCCAGATGGGTTAGTATAATGCAGTGCTTCTCAAAGTGTGGGCCTCAGAACAGCAGCAGCGTCACCTGGAAACCCCGTAGAAATGCATACTCTCGGGCCCCACCCCAGCCTTGCTAGTCTGAAACCTGGGGGGGGGGGGGGGGGCCACCCGGTGGTCTGCATCTCTCCCGTGCGTCCCGACAACTGTCATGCTCGCTCCAAGTTGAGTCTGTCTTGTGCACAAGGTTGCTCATGGAGTCCGTGCTCTTGGGACCGCATGTCACCCCTGCCCCCCTTACTCCGTGAACTGGGGCACATTACCTAAACTCTACAGTCTGAGGTTCTTTGTAAGTAGCTGGAGACAATTCAACCACTTTGGCTGGTTGCTATTAGATACATTATATATCACGTCAAATACATTTCATGGGAGATTGTGCCTTGTGTATGAAGTAGGGTGTTAAGATGGAAATCTTCCTGCCTCTGTGTCAACGGAAGCATCGTGGGTAGCTATCCAGCGCCAAGGCGAGGGTGACACATGCCAGGTTAGCAGCCTTAACACAAGAGGAGCAGGTGTGAGGAAATGTGTCACGCGTGTTTCCAACGCTAGGGGGAGGGGCTTCAGCGGGAGCTCGGTGCATGTCCCCCACAGCTGAGAAGATTCCACTGGCGCCTCAGGCCTGAGGAAGGTCCCGGCAACCTCTGGCAGCCGCACTGACGCTGGCACACATGTGCCCGGAATTTACCACGGTCAGAACCAGGTTCATGTGCAGTGTGCGGGCGAGGGAAAGCTGAGATGGGGCGGTTGACAGGTGTGCCCAGAGGGTCGGCCAAGAAGACGGGGGGCTTCCCGCACCAAGAAGCTGGGGGTGGACACCGGGTCTCTGGGCACTATGGAGGGGCCAGAAGCAACGCTCCGGAACAGACGTTCATCTCCTGGGTGGAAGGAACAGCAGAGGAGAGGTCCTGGCCCAGCTGAATTCCAAACCAGGCTCAGAGAGGGAGAAAGGATCGGTTTCTGCGAAAACGGAGTTGGGAGCAGGTTCATGACAGGACACGTTCACCGAAAGTGGTTCCTGTTCCTTATCACTCTTGCTTCTTCCTGCTCCATTTGGGGACGGGGGAGGGGACGGGGTCTCGGCGCTGGGTGGAGGGAGGGAGGAGCGCCAGACCGGGAACTAGAGAAGCCGAATCCAGCCCTCGTGTCCACGCCAGGCCATGCTGTGGAAGGGAAGGAGACAGTGGTGTTAAGTCAGAGTTGTGGTTTTGATGTATTTGGTCACAACTTTCTAATTTCTGAACCGAGACTCTCTTTGTGACTCAGGTGACCCTTACGTCGTCTATTACCTGAAGGCGAGCAGAATAGCCATGGCCTTCTAGAGTTTTCCTCTAGGAGAAATGAAGAGTATTCTCATTGAAAAACTCTTTCAAAGAGGCAAAGGTAGACCATGGAAGTAAATTCGAGTTAATTATGACCAGAGTTATGCTTGTTCAGTACATGTTCACACACACGCTCACACACATGGTTACACGTTCATGCTCACACACATACACACACACGTTTATACATTCACACATACATGCTCATGCACATACTCGCATATGTGCTCACACACTTACACACTCGCTCACACTCATATATATGATTACATATTCATACACACACATGCTTGTGCACACACATACACATTTACACACATGCTCACACACATACTCCTCCATACAGGATCACATGATTACACATTCATGCTCACCCATGCCCACATACACACATTCACACTCACACACTCATGCTCACACACATGCTCACATACATGCTTATATACACAGTCACACGCACACACGTACGTGTTCAAATACATGCTCACCTGTCAAATGGTAGAGCCCCAATAAACGGAAGCCATTTGCTCTTATTAGGGAAGAATAACATTTAACTCCTTTCGGAATCGGTAAGACTTTATCACTTCCGGTTTTATAGGTCCAAGCAGAAAGACCTATCACAATGCAAAGTCTTGATGAATGCTGACAGGAGCCAGCACAAGTCTCTGGCAGTAAGCGTTGTCAGAGACTCGTGGAAGGAGAGGCTGGAAAGCAGCTCAGAGGTCTGCAGACGATATGGTAATGAACTTAGAGATTCTCCAGGCTGGGAGACGGCGGACCGGTCTGGGCGGGACATCACACGGCGTCGGTAGGCGCCATCACGGGGCGGACGTGGCGAGAAGTGCCCCTGCCTCTGCGTGACCGCTTCTGTATGCGTGCAGTGTCCCCAAGGCCCAGCCCCAATTTAAAGTTCAGATTCCCTGCAAGTAGTCCTGTGGTGTGTTTGCACGCTCCCTGTAGCAGAGGCCTCTGCTTTCAGACAGGTACGCTCACCAGGGCATTGTCACTTACATTTTATGCATGTATACGTTATTCACAAGGGTTATTGCCAAACCGGATCTTCTTGTGACATAGCTTAGATCCAGTCTTTGACCCACATGGAGCCGGCCTGTCTTCTCCTCACGGCAGCTCTTCCAAAATTCCAGGAAAGCCAACGAGTCCCTTCCAAGTCCATCCCTTCAACGCTTTCTCATTGGAGTTATTCCTTTGTTCCTGCTTCCTTCCTCCTCTGATGTAAACATGTTTGCGTGCACTCTTCTTGGAGAGAAGGCGATTCCCCAAACAACCAGCATCCTTCTCCGTTTTCACATGAGAACATTAAGGTCTGGTGAGAACGTTGGCATGTCTGAAACCATACATGGATCTTCCTTGACTTATGATGCAGTTACACCCTGACAAACCCACTGCAAGTAGAAAATATCGTCAGTAGAAAGTGCATTTAATACACCTAGCTTACTGAACATCAAAGCTTAGCCCAGTCAACCTTGACATTCTCGGAATACTTACGTTGGCCTACAATTGGGCAAAATCATCTATCACAAAGCCTATTTTATGATGAAGTGTTGACTATCTCTTGTAATTTACTGAATTCTGTTCCAGAAGTGGAAAACAGAATGGCTGTGTGGGTGCAGAATGGTTATAAGTGTTTGGTTGTTGACCTTCGTGAGCATGTGGCTGACGGGGAGCCATGGCCTCTGCTGCCCCCCCCCCCCCAGCACCATGAGAGAGGATGGAGCCACAGATCACTAGCTTGGGGAAAAGATACAAATTTCAAATTCCAAATATGGTTTCTACTGAACGTGTACCACTTTCACACTGCCGTAAGGTTGAAAAGTTGTATGTTGAACCATCGCAAACTGGGAAACTGGACTGTTGGGAAGAATAAATGTTGCGGCCGTCCAAACAGCCAGCTCTGAGGTCTTCCCACTGGGCTGTCCTCCCTCCAATGCACAGAGCGTGTCTCCGTTCCTTTTATTCAGGGGGGCTATTTCCCCCACTTTATACCTTCCTGTTTCTTTCTGTGTTTGGCAGGATTGCTATGATAGCACTGGGGCCAGGGTGCCCACAGTGTAGAGAAGGCATCCATGGGGTAACCATCCCCAGAAACACCTGTGATAGGGCCATTAGCACTGACCGTCAGGGCAGCGACCATGGCCAATGGGTCAAGGTGCACTCGGCCATGGGGAATAGTCATGTTCTTTAAAGGAAATAGTCCCGTGAAGTTAGTGACTCAGAAACCACGGTGACCATCACTCAAAGCTGTAGGGCTCCAAGGATGCTTCTGATGCATGTCTCAATTTTAATATCTTAATAACATCATAAACAAATGTGTGGAGATGAGAGGAGAAATACCTATTGATTTGCTGAGTATTTACGGATTGGCTATGGTGTGCCAGGCATTCTGCAGGGCCCTGGTGCATATTCACACTGACTCATTATAGTTGTACCCAGAAGTACATTTCCATCGGCTCACAGAGATAGGTCACTACTCAGGGCTGTAAAGCCGATCTGTGCTGCAGTCATGACTCTGGCTCAGCACCAATGCAACTTCATATCCAGGCTCTTCCATTATACACAGCTGTTTTAATTATCTGTGGCTACATCACAATTTAATTCAAAACTTAGGAGCTTCAAACAGCACACATTTATTGTCATCAGGAATCGCCACAAGGAGCTCCCCAGAGTTGCTTGAGCCTCCTCACAACATGGCGGCCAGCTTTGCCCAGAGCAGGGGATGGGAGGGGCAGGGAGCCCCCAGAGGGAAGCTACGTCTTTATGATGCAATCTCGGCAGCAGCACCCAATACCTTGGCGGTGTGCCATCGGTCAGACAACCCGGCATGTTTGGGAGGGGGCGACACAGGGGGTGAGCCCCAGGAAATGGGGGCCCTGGGATCACTTTGGAGGCTGATGGCCCCAAAGCAGCAAAACCTGGAGAAAAGGACCTAAAAATAGGCAATCTCTGGATCCGTGCCATCACCAGAGTGGCTCTTCCCAGATTGATTTCATTTTTATTGTTGTAAAAGAAATAATGAAGAACGGGGAAATGATTGCTTTAATCTGGTTGTCACGATGCTGGGATGCACACACACACGCCAACCTCACAACACGGTGGTCTGACCGGACAGGGAGAGACCTGGTGACACGTGAGTGTATGCCACATTTTTCAATTCACTTGTCAGGCGTCTGTGTGTTTGAGACAGTGATGCTGTAGGTACTTGGCAAAAGTAACGCATGTCCTTGACATTTTAGAGGTGAAACTGGCAAAACCGTGTGGAGAGCGGTTCTCATGCACCTGCTCTCAACTGGCTCGTGGAGCTACAGGCTGGACGTGCCTCTCCAGAGAGGCGGTGTCTGCATCCCTTTGAAGCAGAGCGCAATGTGTCCAGTGTGCTGGACGACTGCAGCTTTGCAGGGAAAGGGTGTGTGTGCAGGACCCGGGGAGCGGCGGGAACGTGTGCGCCTGCTTGGAGGTTGGGGCGTGGGGCGGGGCCGCCGGCAGGATGGGGAGATCGGGAGTCCTGGCGTCTGAAGGCACCTGCCAACAAGGCCAGGGTCCGGGGGAGGCTGGGGACTGGTCTAGTCCAGGGACAGCTTTTCAGACTCAGGCACGAGGAAGGATGTGTGCACGGCCCTTTTTGGCTCATTCCTCTTAGATTCTGGCCTCCTGAACTGGGGGCGAGGCAGATAAGCAGTTTCCTTAAAATCTGGTATTTTGCGTTCAGCCTTCCAAACGTCAGCCCACAGGCCTAACAGAGCTCCTGCTGCCCCTGGACAAATGCGTACCTCCCCGGCGCTCATCATCAGATGGAAATACCTGATTTGTTTCCCCCCCCCCAGTCCCAGATGAGCCAGTAGCACTTGGGGCCATAACAAAACCACCAGAGGACACAGGGAGGGAAGGACCTGGTGGTCCCCAGGCGGAGGCTCTGCGGGGCCACCCGGCCCACCTGGGTGGCCTCACCGTGCTGCCCTCCTGGACTCCTCCCTCCCGCCCGGGACCAGGTCTCCTTAGCTTTGGGCTCTTGAATCTGGCGCGTCAGGTCAGACCAGCTACTGTGCTTTGGAAGGAAGTCAGTAATGCTGCTCAGAGAGGGAGGGATGGTTATCAGAGGGAAGCCTCTGAATCTGTCACCTCTCTCCAGGGCCCCCAGAACCCTCTTCCCGACACATGGTCCGCACGCCTCCACCCTCCCCTGCCATCAGCCCTCCTCTGCAGTGACTGGCACCCCCCGCTTGCTTCACCCACCACTTAGGCCGACACTGAAAGACTCAGGCGCCCCGGGAGAGCGACAGGAGGCTGTGAGTACTCAGCTTTCTGTGTCCTTCTCAGAAATGCTCCATGAGGACCCTCAGTTTGCCCAACACCGTGTTCCGGCTGGAACGTACACTCCATGTCTGTTCACATGTCCTAGTACACGGCGGGAGGCGCCAACGGGGTAAGAGTGGACAGACTCGGGCTCCGAGGAAGGCGGGTCACTGCCAGTCCCTGGAAGGGGGTCAACTGGGCATCATTTGGAAGGAGCCATAGGATTTGGGGGACAGAGGGGTCCTGGAACTGTCATGGGCTGGCTGAGACTGTATTGTGGATCCTCAAAGAATTCTCTTTCTTCCACTAAACGCTGGTCCTTTGCACTCTGGGAAATCCCTCTAGGTGTGTGGAGGTTAAGCCTTCATTTGCAACATATATGTGGCTCCTTACTTTTTCTTGTGTTTTCATGCATTTTGGAGGGAAATTGGGAAAGGCTCTCTGTCAAGGGTGGTTGGCCAGACACAATTTTTAAGTGGAAGCTTGACATTCTGTGTGTTTGATGAAATCACAGGGACTTGGAGCAATGGTTGGGTTAATCCCTGCTGTTTGGAGCCCGGCTTCTGTTTTACAAATACGCGGGACTGAACGCGAGTGACAAATGGAAACAATAGAGTAGCGGTTCGTTCTCTGCTGATCCAGATCCAAATAGGCTATAAAAATGGTAATTTATGTATTCATAATTAAAATGCTCACCATAAATCATCTCAGAGCCGAATTGTTAAAACAATGAAATGCACGCATCTCTATTAAGGATGAAAAGTTATTTGTGGAAAAGTTCGGAAGCCAGAACCAAACCTGGCAAGGCAACCTTGCCCCTTCTTGTCCGCAAGAGAGGAAGTCAGGTGCACATCGTATCAGGCGCGCCCCACTGCCAGTGGGGACTCTCGGGGCAGGTGCGAAGATCCAGTTAGCGGGAGGACGCTGGATGAGCCAGAGCCACGAGCACAGAGTCAGGCCAGACCGAACAGGGAGAGAGTAACGTGGTTTTGTGACCATCGGGGCAGTGCCCAGGCCTACGTGTGTCCACAAAGTTAGAGCACAAACTCTGGGCCACCTCGGGTGAGTCACTTACCTCTTGGAAAGTTTCTTATTAAGGGTTGTAGGACCTGGTGTGCAAGGACCTGTGTCCTGCTCCTTCCCGGCAGCATGAGGTCTCATAACTAGTAAGAGCCCAGCCCTGACTAAGATCTCCATGATCACGGGGGCAATTCTTCGCGGGCCCTTATGCTGGCTGACGGCTTGGGCTGACCTCAACTTCGGGGAGCTGGGTGGGGCCGAGTCCCAGAGGGGAGGGTCCCTCCTTCCTCCGGGGAAGACAGTGTCAGCCTGGAGACCTCTGGTAGTTACAGGACGCCACGGGATAGATCCTGAGGCCCAAGTGCCTCCTCTGACCTGGATCCCGGTGCGTGGGGCCCACAACCTCCCGCCGCCGTGGCTCGGAGTGCCCTCGCCTCCACTGGGGATGAGGGCAGGCCCCCCAGCTGCGTGCCTGGTGCCTCGGCAGGAAGACCCTTCCTGGCACCTTTGAAGAATTAAATCTTGGCACAAAAGTGATGTCCAGGCCGTGAAGATGTTCTCCAGGGCTGACTTGCTTTTATGTACAAATGAAAGAAAGGAAAGGAAAATAAAAATGCATCGAGCAGAGCTGACGTTACGTGTGACTGGGTCCTGCCTGTTTTTCACGGATGTCTGGGTGGTTTGCTTGTCTCCCTAGAGGTGAGCGATGGGCTCAGGATCTGAATTCAAGTTTTATGAAATTGAAGCTCATGCTTTTTTGTGCAAACACAGACACCTGCACACATAAGCATGCACACTCACGCATGTGCACACACACAGACACACACGACAGGCCAGAGAGACGGTGCGGACCTGCCTCCTTCATAGTGGTTGCCGTTCTGTCCTACTCACTGCCCATCTCACCTTCACGGTGTCTGACTTGTCTGCCTTTAAGCCTGTGTCACCTACGACCCGACGATCAGGAGGGGATTTCTTGAGTGGCTTCGAGCTCAGAGAGGACGGTTGGGCTGAGTCTGCGAGCCAAATGTCTCTTCCCACCTTCTGAAGTCACACCGCACGAAGTGAGGTTGTTATGACTTCGGTGGCCAGCAAGAAGCAGGTGCATCTGCCCTCGGAGACAAGGAGGGGCAGCCTGGAAAAGTAATAATCACCAGAACACCAAACGTTCAGGATGTATCAGCCATGCTTCCCGCCTCAATCCATATCAGTCCCCCAAGCCCTCCAAATAGGCGTCATGACACCCACCTTCCAGCCGAAGACATTGAGAACCAGAGAGATTCAGTGATCTACCCATGACAACATAGCGAGGGAGTGGAAAGGGGGCGGTTCACCTTCCATGGACATTTGCTCCTCGTACTCTGAGGTTGTGCCCTCTTGTCACATGAACTACCTCCTCACACCCTCCTCTGGCCCCTGTTGGCTGCCCCACAGTCCAGCCATGGTGTCCCCCTTCCGTGACATGGTGGGGTGGGGTGTCACACAGCTCCTTTGCAGCTGCCCTCACAGGTGTTGCCAGAATCAAAATTAGGGTGAGGTCAGGGTGTGGAAGGGTCACAGCCGTGGACGGAATGTGCCGTGTGTGTTGAGCGGCTGCTAAGGGTTACTGATGGATTTAGCTCTGCTGACCATCAGGCACGCGGACGAAGAGCGTTCGGCGCTCAGTGAGCGCCAGGGGCTGACACTGCAGAGTCGTAGGAAGCGAGAACAGGTAGGGTTTGGAATGGCGAAGAGCGGCGGGTCAGGCCCTAGTCTGGGCGTCCCACACACCAGGGTTGGGTAGAGCCGAGGACACGCTTAGTCCATGCAGAAGTTGGGTCCGTTTGCTATGAGTGTGGCTCTGCTCACACGTCCCTGTGTGAGGGCCCGGGGAGGGGAGGGGATCACCCTCTACCAGACCCCCTGGTGGAAATGAGGATCTGGAAGTCCTACGGCATACGCTTCTTCCTTCCTGAGGTCGCCTCTTCTTCCGGCAAGAGACACCTCCCTCTCCACAGTGTGCAGCGTGGCCCTGAAACCGGATCCTTCCACGTGAGGCCACAATTCCAGACTGTGCGTCCTGGGAGTCCCAGGTTTCGAGATAAAGATCGAGTGCGGTTATTAATCGTATGGTTATTAAGTAATAGCAACTGATCCGTTTTAAAACCGGGAACACCTGAATCACCTTCCTTATTGTGCGCACTAACTACCCGGGCGTGCACCAGTCACACGATGCCGAAGCGCGTGCCCGTGAATGCGCAGGGGTAGCCGGGAGCGTGGACGCAAGCGCATGTGTGGGCACTTGGCCGCACCGGAGGGTGACCAGATGCCCGGGCCCAGTGCACCTGACTTTACTCATTTGACCCTGTAGTGTGAAGGGTCAGGACACCAAGTCGCTGAGAAGTCATTCTGCACGTGGCTGAGGAACAGCTAACCTAATTGGCCAGGAAGCCGCCTGTGCCGTCACCGCGCTTGCAGACGGGCCACGATCTCAGATGTCTGCCCCTGTCGTGCAGGTCCTGCCTGCCGCTTTGGGTGGGGCTCTTCCTGAGCACGTTGGGCGGCAGCTCCTGGCAGATCGGGACGGGATGGCATTCGGCCTGGCCCCCCACGGCCGGCAGAGTCCTGCTCCAGGGAAGGGGACATCTGGGTCTGCTCGGAGGCTCTCGGGCCGCACCCTGGCTTCGAAGCAGGGCAGCCCTTTGCAGGCAGTGGTTTCCGCTCTGTAACCAAGTTGACCTTGAGCAGCTCTGACTGTCCTCCATCCGACCTCCCCTTGCTCTCCCTGAGAAGTCATGTTCTTTAGAGGGGTCCTGTCCTATTCCAGGGGCAGGACAAGGCCAGCCCCGAGTGAGGGCAGGAGGGAGGTCGGGGGTGCCAGCCTGCAGAGCCCTGGATGGATCAATGGTGGGGCCCAGGCCCCTGCACACCTGTCCTCCACAGTCTCCTTGCCTCACGGGAGCTGGCCCAGGGGAGCCCAGGGGATGGCCAGTGGCTTTCTCCCTCCACGGCCCGAGAGACCCTCAGTTTGGCGCCCACTTGTGCTGCCGTTTCAGGATTTGAGCCGACCTCTGTGGCCACTGGCTGCTTCTGAAACCTGGCGTTTCTTTCGAAAGTTGGCAACTGCCCTCGCCTCTCTCTTCCTTTGCTTTTTCTAGCAAAACGACTCTAGGTGGAAAGGATTCCAAAACACACACCAGGAAATTAAAATGCTCATGGTTGGAGCAAACTCAACAGTCAAGGACATGAATGACAAAGGTCCCGTCAATCCAAACTGAAAATGGGTTTAGCCGTAGCGAACACGCCCCAGCCAGCGTAACACGGTGTCAGCCTGTGCCCTCAGTGCACCCACGCTGGGACGGCACCTCTGAGCCCCTTCTCCCCGCATCCTGAGGTCCACCTGGGCCGGGGGCTGGGCGCCTGCCTCCGGAGAAGAGGACAGCGTGGCTCAGGGAGCGCGTGTGAAGTCGAACCCCTGGCTCGAGCCTTGTCTCTGTAACGTGACCCACAGATGAGGGTGTCCCCACGTGTTAGCGAACTTCCATTTTCTCTTGTGAGCTGTGGGCGAGCGAAACCAGTGATGCCGCTCACCTGCACCCGGGGACAGGCGCCACACCTCATTCTGCCCCGCGGCCGTGTGGGGCCGGGTGTCAGCATGTGTGACAGATCCAGCTGAGTCCATAGCGCGGCAAAGTTTGGGGAGCAGAGGGCACACCGAGGGTGCCCATGCCGGTGCGCTGTAGGTCCCAGCCATGTTCTTGTTCAGGAGGGGCCCTTCCCTGGCTGCACACGTTCCGGTGGGGTTGACCCCATCCCACTTGCAAATTCTTCAGCTATTTTAGTTGATAATGAGCTCTGATCTGAAAGGCAGGGTCCCTGAATAGCTTGCTATAATCACATTTCACATTATAACTGCATCAGTCTTTCGTAAATAATTTTATAATAAAGTGGAATTTTAATCAAATGCCCTAGATACTGATGCTTTTAGTATTCTCAAATAAGCAGCTGACAATGTTTTAAAAATCTGAGAAAATAAGGAGGACATGGGATTTGCTCAGGCAGGTAGGAAAAGGCTGCTACGGAGCCACACTGGTGTGAGACAGTGCAGCCCTGGGGTGGCACTCAGGGTCCTGCTCACGGATTGGGCGATTCCTTCCGGGGCCTTGTCCGATCCCCATATGCGTCTCGGTGCTGGGAGTGGGCTTGGCAGGAGTCGGCAGTCAAAGCATGTCTGGGGGAAGGTTTATGGAAAGAAGAGAGAGAAGCACGAAGAAGCAAAACGGCCGTCCTGAGTGTCCTTGCTGGGACTGTGTCTGCCCGTCTGTCCCCTCCTGAGGGATTGGTCTTTAAGCAGGAGAAGGAACTGTGCTGGCCTCCCTCATCTGTGCGTCGGGCTCGTGGCTGTGTTTCCACTGCTGATTTATTCATTCAACAGGTATTCTTGGGCACCTTCTACGTACCTATTCGTGCGTGTCTGCTGAGAGCCCAGTTCTCAGGAGTCTCCGTCCCTGTCTCTGCACGTGCACATGCAGCCCAGGATTCAGACAGGTGCCTCAGCCATCATAGCACCCGACCAGCACCAGAGCCAGGCTCAGAGTGTGTGGGCGCAGAGCAAGGGCAGAGGATTCAGCTGGCGAGGTGCGGTCAGCAGAGGTTTTCAAGAAGAGCCTGGAAGGGTCTGCAGGAGTCGGATCGTGGGGGCCGTGAGGTCAGCCAGGGGATGAGGAGTCAGCGAACGGATCCGGCGGGGTCCCTGTGCAGTGCCAGGGCCTCGTCCCTAGATGGGGGTGGCTCCAGTTCTCAAAGCGTTTAAATCAGAGTGCGAGTGGCGATCTAATAGGAATTTTTAGAGCTCTTTTATATTTAAACCGTTTCAGGGTCACACAGGAATTGCCAGAGAGCTCAGAGCCCCTGTGTCCTCCTCACCAAGCCCTGGCCGTGAGACCGTCTCGCAAACCGGAGGACAGTGGCCCGGATGGGAAGCCGACATCGGCACACTCTGACCCGCAGGCTTGTTCGGCTCTCGCAGCTTCTAGATGCGTGTTTCTCCCAGGCTGTGAGCATAGGGTACAGTTCTCTGGCATTTTATCACACGTACGTGTTCGAGTAACCACCACACAGACACCGCTGCGCCCTCAGACCACGTGCCGGAAGCCACGCAGTGACTCCCACCCCTGATATCTCAGACTTCTCCCTGTCGCGGACGTGGTCTCCTTCCGAGAACATTACACAGATGGGCCATTCAGTTTGTGACCCCAGGAGATGCCCCCTGAGACCCAGCCAGGCCCTGGGACATCGAGTTTCCTTCTCGCCTGCGGAGTGGCAGTCCCCTGCGTGGGCGGGCCGCTTCGTGTATCCGTCCCCGTTGAAGGACACCTGTTTGCTCCCCGGGTTTTGCCGGTTATGACCACAGCTATGGTAAACAGTCCTTTACAACATGTTGTGTTGACATTACGTCTTTATTTCTCTAGGTTATATTCTCAGGAGTGGGATTGCTGCATCACGTGAGTGTATGCTGGAGGTCGTAAGACTCCGCCAGCTGCTCCCTGCCGCCGCTGCACGGCTCTGCTCGTCCACCAGGGTGGACGAGAAGTCACGCTGCGCCCGGTCCTCACCGGTGCTTGCTGTGACGAGTGCGCGTTCCCTCCATTCTGCTGGCTGTGAAGCGCTGTCTTGTTGTGGTTTAAATGCGCATCTCCCTCGGGGCTGAGGCTGCTGAGCATCGTGCCTATTTGCCGTCTGCATGTCTTTTTTTGGAAAAGTGTCTGTTCAAGGCTTTTGCCCGTTTTCTAATTGGATTCATTTCTTTCTGCTCAGTTTCTGAGAGTTCTGTGCACATTCTGGATACGAGTCCTTTGTTGGATTTGTGAATTGCAGATATTTCCTTCAAGTCTGTAGCTTATCGTTTCATCTGTGGCACAGGGTCTTTTGCAGAATTTTTTTTTTTTTTTTTACTTCTTATGAAGTCTGCATATTCAGATTTTCCTCCTGTGTCATGCTTTAGACATCACGTCGAGGAATTAATCCTTGGCCACAGAGATTTTCTCCTGTTTTCTCCTAAAGGTTTTATAGTTTTATATTCAAATACATGATGCATCCTCAGTTATTTTTTGTGTGAGGGTCTGTATACTTTAACTTCAAAAAGGTCCCTCTGGCGTGCAGAATGTATCCAGATCATGGAGGGAGAGGGACTTGGTGATGCAGGTGACAGGGGGGAGGGCTGCAGAGCCAAGGGGAGGGGCATGATACCACGGGACACTGACATACATGTGCATCTATGTATACAGGTGAGTGCATGCATACACACCTGTGTGCATATGTATGCACTTGTGTGTGTGTGTGTGTGTGTGTGTGTGTTTGTCACATCTTACTAATCATGTGGAGAAACCCTCTTCACCCCCACTCCTGAGATTTTCTTAAACCTTTAAAAGGAAGTGTTTTAGCGTTTGGAAAATTTATCTTGAAATAAAAATTTGTTTTAAAAGACAAATTATTAATTAGTATGCATGCATGTACACACAACAGTTTAGGGACTAGTTTAAAATGTGGGTATTTCCTCAATTCTGTTAATTCGGTATATTGCACAGAAGGCCAAGGTTGTGTGTGCTTGGTGGAGATCGGTCTACCTTGGATCTGATGCTAATGGCATGCAGGGATGCTTCTGGCTTCTTGCCTCGGGCATTAAAAAAAATAGTGCCTTTGGATCTGAGAAATTAGGCTTTGAATCTCGTGTTAGAAAAGAACATGAAGCAGCTTTCAAATGATCTCAGGGACATACCCCGGAACCCACACCGCTTCGGCAAATTCTGGGCAGGAGGAAATTAAAGCTGTAAAGGCAGAAGCAAAGAGTCAGACCCCGACTCGAAAGTGCGCATTTTGGACAATGATCTGCTGATCGCGTGGCCCCCACCGTGGTGTGTCGTGCGTTGTCTGCCGACATTGATTTAGGGGCCACCCTGCACGGCTCCCGTGCTGCTGGGCCGTCCTCCTGCAAACAATAGTGATATTTCAGCGCTCTGTAACGCGCGTGATGCCGTGCACCAGACAGACGCTTTACCGCGCCGTGGGGGTGGTGACTTTTGTGAAACACAGTACAGGGCCGTTTGCAACGCACATCTTTAACAACCTCCGTTGTTTCCACTTTCTGAACTCACGTTTCGTGTTAATAATATCCGCGACTCCGGGCGAGGGGGGCCCGCAGCGACTTTGCTGGATACGTCAGCCCAAGCATGGGTGTGTTCTCCCATATTTTTGTTCTGTCTTTTCTAGCTTCTGGGAAAAAGCAAAATGGGCTGTGACGCGGGGAAACCATTGCAGGCTGCTGCAGTCCCTTGTGTCCCCAAGCACCCTTTCTCCTCAGTGCATCCTGAAATAGAAGATGTTCGGTTCTAGACCCTGTCATTTTTGTCTTTTTGTTGGTGGTGGCTCGGGATACTGTGGGCACCGGTCCCGGGAGTCCTGGGCATCTGTTTTGGGGAAGTTTGCGCTAATTTCTCAGCTGTTTTATTTAGTTGCAGTTGGGAGCTGATCTGAATGCATGTGTCGAATTCAAGTATTTGTAGTGACCACGGGACTATTGACTAGAGACAAACGTCAGGCATGTGTGTGTGTGTGTGTGTGTGTGTGTGTGTGTGTGTGAGAGGAACAGAGGGAGGCTCTCCTTTGGCTCCACAAAATTCAAGATTTCACTATCTTTGGCCTCAGAGGGGAAAAATACCTCAAATTTTCAGAAATTGATCTCAAATATAGCTACGACTTATTTTTTTAAGTGTTTGTTTTCCACTATTTTCTTTAAAAGCCAACTTCAGGGCAAGGAAGTTCTTTCCACATCCATCTTGAATCATCCCTGTTACAGGAGAATGTGTTTTCTTTCTTCCTCACTCTTCCATGTTCAGATAGCACGGCATATCTGATATGTGTCTTCTTTAGAGCAGTTCATATATACCCAGCTATCAATTGTGTCTATCACCTCTGGACCTTTATTTTATTCATTTATTCAACAAGAAAATAGTGAACCCTATGTTGTTTTCAGTTCTGTCCTGGTACTGGGCAGCAAATGATGAAAACCAAATGGTAAACCCTTATGGCATTTACACACCTGTTAGGAGATCAGAGGGATAAACAAATGCCAGTCAAGGGAAGCAGTTGCTTTAGGTAGGTTTGTACTACTCTGCACTTGTCCAGGTGCTCCCCAGACCAGGTGCTCCTATAGGCCAGGTGTTCCCACAGACCACGTGCTCCCCAGACCAGGTGATTGCACAGGCAGGTGCCACCACAGACCGGGTCCTCCCCAGACCAGGTGCTGTAGGTTTTGGAAGAGTGGGGTTGGACCCTGCACCCCATTACTGAGGCTGTGACTCCACCACTAGAACTGCCTGCCAACTGCTCTTTACAAAGGAGTAAACAGGCAATTATGATATGGCAGAACCCTTTGAGGAAGCCATTCTCAGAGTCTTAGAGGACGAGAAGCTTCTAGAACCATGTGTATGGGGGCAATTGTGGAGGTCAGACAAGGCTTTCCAAGAGAGGTGTGTGCCATTCTTCATGGTACAGACAACTTCCATGTACCCCAGGCTGTGGTCTGAATGTTTGGGTCCCCTGCGCCCCACCCCCCCACCCAACAAATTCATATGTTCGAACCTAATCCGCAAGGTGATGGTATCAGAAGGTAGGGCTTTGGGAGGTGAGCAAAGACAAGAAGGTGGGGAGCCCACAGAGCTCCCAAATCCCTTCCTCCGTGTGAGGACACAGTGAGAAGTGGGCAGCCTGAAAGAGGGTCCTCACCTGGCCATGCCAACACTCTCATCTTGGGCTTCTGGCCTCCAGAACTGGGAAATGTCTGTTTATGAGCCACCCAGTGTCTGGTATTTTGTTATAGCAGCCGGAACAGACGGAGACGCTCTATGCTTGGGCACATTTCTAGGTCATACTTTATTCCTTAGGCTTCTGAAGCTGAAGAGTGAACCACTTAGGAAAAAGGAGTTACTTCTTACGTGCGTTCACAAGGCTACATCTGTGCTTGGCACAGAACTATCACTTAATAATCAATGTGAAATAATCAATTAATGGATGGGTTTAATTAAGTGGTATGCTGGTAAATGCTTAATAACTGGCTATCCGAAAATACACAAATAAATCAAATAAAGCTCTGATCTGTAGCATTTGCCAATTCCTGTGGTGAAAATATTGCCACCATGGCCGATTTCAAGCCAATACGATGTCAACTGGCTCCCAAGATTCCTGAGAATGTAACAATGACTCTTGTTCAGATCAGTCACCCCAAGATGGACCACTTTTGCGTTGAGTTGAAAACATTCAAGGCTCAAAAGGCTCTGGAAGAACATTTCGCCTTCCCTCAACTGCCTAAAAAAATTTAGATGGGGGTCCTGCTCCAGAAAGAGAGCTGGCAGCGTGAGAAGGTACGACAGGATCTAGGGGTTCTGGCTGGGGGCAGGGACCAGCTGAGGCTGTTAAAATTCCTCTCTGTGTGCCATTGTTTCCAACTGGCCCAGCAGATGTTTATTTACCGTTTCCTTTTTTTCATCTTCCTGTTGATTGGCATTCCTTCCCGTTGAAGTTCTAGACCCCTCTGCTTAGTTCAGGATGGCATATATACCTGACCATCCTTGGAATCTCACATCTGTGTGGTTTCCCTGTATGTATGATACTAAATTTGGTTTTCTCCTGTTATTCTGTGTCGTGTCGCAGACACGTGTTAGGCCAGACAGAAGAACCTTGAAGGGTAGAGGGAGATTTTTTCCTCCCTAAAACTCTCAGGAACAAGCAGCTCCAGGAAACCGTTGGCTGGCTGGCTGTTACCCAGTGTACCATGATGGCAAATCATAAATGCAATGAATGCAGGGTCATATCCAGGAAGGCTTAGCTAGATGCACGTTAAGAGTAATTTTACTGATTACTCTGCTTGACTGAAAGCCCCTTAAAGAGCAGGACCCGGGTCTGATTCTGTTCCTAGTTCCTCAGCATCAGTTCTCTGTACTATATTCACAGATGCTGTGATTTCATACAAATTTGAATAGATGTCATTGGCTCTGATTTTGAGAGTTTCCTTTTCTAAAGTTTACAGTATCCTGAGGGCAAATACCACCCCAGGCCAGGGTCTGGGGCTGTGGGCCAGATGAGTGCATCACATCAGCTCCCTGGGGCCCTGCACGCATCAAACAGGTAACAGAGTGGGGGCCCGGTGTCAGACAGGGGCTGGGATCTGAGCTGACCTTCAAGGGCGGGCAGGGATGGGATGCCAGCAGGGGGAGCTGGGAGCAGCCAGGCGCTGCCATTCAGGGGCCGGTGGCTTTTGCACTGCCCTTGACCCAGGAGCAGCGGCCTGGGGATATGGAGGTTTGAGGGCCACAGATGCCGAATGAAGGATGAGACAGACTTCTGTGGGTGGGGGGGCCTCTGAGAATTATGAGCACAGAGGGGCATCGTCAGATGAGACTTTCTTACTGCTTCAGTCTCACAGATCAGGTGACAGTCAGCTCCCCCACCCCACCTCCCCAGGGTCGGGCCTCCAGCTCCACCCTTCACCATTTACCAGGGTACCCGCCCATCCTCTGTGGTGGTGATGTGCTCCGTGTCTCTGAGTCCCTTTGGAGATTGTTCAGGTCTCCCTGCAGCATCTCAGGTGCTCCTGGGCCTCGTTCTGATGGGCTGGCCCGTGACCCCCACATCGGCTCCCAGCCGGGGGCTCTGAAACGGGACCTGGCTCTGGGCGGTGACAGCGGACGCTCTCCCTGTCACATCTGCTGCTCTGAGAAGGCTCCCGGCGACCTCCTAGGTCTGGAGTTGGGACTCCCACACCCTCTGTCTGAGCTTGGACTGTTCCAGCGCCCGCTACAGGGGACTGGACGAGGCCGGCCAGCATCCTGAGCCCTGGCAATGACAACAAGGCCACATCTCAAATCTTCTTCAAATGAACTATTCTCCTGGGACTGACTTGTCAGGGCCTGTCTGCCCAGAACCCAGGCACCCTCCCCTCCTGCTCTCCCGGGATCCGCCCGCTCACCCAGGACCCAGCTCTCAGGAGGCTGGAGAAGAGGGGAGCTGGAGAAAATCAGCCGTCTACTTGTTCTAAGTCCACCTATGTACGTGGTACTTAGAGTAACAGTTTGCTTCCGGGCCCAGGATTTGGTGCCACATGTTCAATATAAGAAATGTTAGAAAAATTTTCAATGTATATTTGTGTGTGTGTGTGTGTGTGTGTGTGTGTGTGTGTGTGTTTTCTCCATTCATGTGGAAAGCCTGGTGATCAAATCACTCAGAAACATTTTCAAATTGCCTGTCATCTGTCTCTTATAAAAATGTGCCATTTGATTGTCTTTGAAGCCATTGCTATGCTTTCCACAGGGAGGACAGTGTGAATCAGAAGGAAAAGCCCATTTCTCAGCACAAAGTGAAGACAGTGTTGATCTAACTTGCTGCCCCCTGTCCTGGTGCAGAGGCGCCGTGAAGAAGGAGGAGGTGTCCTGGGCTGGCCCGCGGGCCTGCTGTCAGCTCCCTGATGCAGGAGCAGCGGCTTCGGGCTCCACATTCGCAGGAGTCAGACTGGGACACGGGAGTAGGAGGCTCGTAGCTGTTGCTTGCCTGCCCTGGACACTTGATGCACGTCCGTTTAGGGGGCGAGAGCTCCGAAGATTCTGCGGAGGGAGCCGCAAGGAGGGAAAGAGACGGGCGGGCTGTGTCTGCGTTGCCTTCCACACGGAGGAAGGGAGTGGCAGCCCGATGGCCCTGGGAAAGAGGCACGTGGCCCCAGGAGGCCCGGTTGCCTCAGATGGCCGTGCACAGCGTCCTCCGGTCATGAGAGCCTCTCAGACGGGGGCGGTGGGGTCTCGTGTGCAGGTGCAGTGGGGGCGGGCGAGTCTGGAGGCTGGGGGTGTCCCTCGGCGGTGGGAGGCCCTCTGGGAGCCCGCCTCATTCTCCCTCCTGCCCGGAGGCCCCGGTGCGGCTCACTTCCCATGGGTGCTCTGAGAGGCGCTCCTTGGATCCCTTCTGATCTGACAGTGGTACCCACGACCCCCTGATGCACCCATCCGTCACGGGTGACAGCTCGGCCATGAGGGACCACCAGGTCTGTGGTAGCTGCACTGAGGTCAGGCCTGTGCCCCTGTTGTCCTCTGAGGGCCCGGCCTTGTGGACACTGGACACTGGGCCGTGGACCGCGTGGCTGTGGGGTGCCCAGGGGACCACAGGCAACTGGGCCGGGAATGAGGTGAGTGCCAGGCTGAGGCGGGGGCCCCCCACCTGGGCCCTGGGTGTTCCCAGAGGCATCCCTGGTGAATGGCAGAACAGTGGGGTCTCTGGCCAGCTTGGCTCCCTGGGGCATCGGTCTCAGGGGCTTATGAATGACACCCACGCACCCCCAGCTCCTCATGCCTGCCCCCTGCCCCCTGTCCCCTGCTCCTGACTTGCTGTTCATCTCTGGGTTCCTCCAGGGTTCTAATTCCCACATGAACTTCTCCGCCGGCAAACCTGGGGTGGGGGTGTCTCCAGAGGTCCCCCAGCAGAGATGGCTCTGGAGTGCCTGCTACGGCCTCGCCCTGTGGTCTGAACTGAGCGCCTGGCCTTGACTGTGGCTCTGGGCCCGATTCTCAACACGCCCGTGGAGGCCCTTCTCCTTCCTTGTGGACAGCGGTCAGAATCTCCACGCCCCCCCAGCGTCCGCGCCCGTCCTTGCGGCCTGCACCAGCGCCGTCCCTGTCCTGGAAGGGTGGCAGTAACACCCGGGTGTGAGACCACATCTGGTCCCCAGTGCCATTTCCGGTGTGATTGCAGCTGACGGCCACTGCCCCTCCTTCCACCGGCCCCTGGAACATTTTGGTGGTCACGTTAGGTCGAGAGCTTTCTGGCTGGTGCCCCGGCCTGGGGTCCGGAAGAGCCGGTGGTGACCTCCGCCCCGGGCCCGCGGGAGGGAGCCAGCCCCCGGCCGCAGCCTGCAGGAGCTCGGCCCCGGCCGAAAAGCTGCGCGGCTCTGCACCGGGCCTGGGTTCGTCGGCCCCGGACTGGCTTCCTCCTTCCAGGAAAATGCCCAGTGTCCTGAGCGTGTGTGTTCGCTGCGGCCAGCGTGAGGTACAAGTGCTGCTTCTCCACAGAACTTTCTGAACTGCTCCCTCCGATGAGGGCACACGAGCTCTGACTTTCCACTGAAACTTGCCCCTCACACCAGGGAAACACCCAGAAAGCTGACACGATGGCATCAGGACGTGACACTTTCCCTCTGGCCTTGAGGTCATCCCGCAGACCTTCCCGGCTTGGGACACCTTGGTGTCCCTCCCTGCTCACTGTACCAGCTGGGCACCGGGGAGGGCTCCCAGGACCGGCACCTGGACCAGGGAGCACGATGGAGCGGCAGGTGCAGTGGAAGGATGGAGAGCATCGTTGGTCTGCCCCCAAGACCCTTGGAGCCCTGCTGGAGGAATGAAGTCCAATGTTGGCTTTGGGGAAAAGCTTCATGAAGTTATAAAGCCGGGGGGCGTCCCCTCACTCACCACACCTGGGAACCGCAGAGATGAAAAGACATCATGGGATCAACAGCCAGATGGCACAGAACAAAGGCAAGGCTTCCCCGCGTCAAATGTATGTCGCCTCCTTCCTGGTGAGGAGGTGAGGCCCCCGGGGAGGGGTGTGGACAGCAGAGAGTAGCTGGAGGCGGGCTGGCCGCATCTGGCGCTCAGCGGGCTGGGGGGGAGGGGCTCTCCATAAACACCCCCACCAAACAGGTGTGTGCGGTGCACCAGAGAGTGACCACGGTGGGGAGGGGCGCCCGTGTCCCGCTGCTGAGAACCCGCGAGTGTGAACTGATTTGGGAAAAGGATCTTTACAGACGGAATTCAGTCTAGGATCCCAAGTGAGATCGTCCCAGGTCCCCCGGGGGGTCCTAAGTCCCTCAGGGAGGGTCCACGCGTGCTGGCAAGGAGCAGAGCAGGTGGCCGTGTGGAGAGCCAGGGGCAGGGACCCAGGGCCGGAGGCCGTGCTGAGTCTTCTTCTTTACAGGTTGAGGACTCCTTGGCTTTGGGAATGAGGGAGAGGAGGCCTTGGAGCTGACCCTGAGGGTCCGCGGGCCTCTGTGCCGTCCGCACGGCCAGTGCTCGCACCATCCAGGGGGCCGGGCGCTCTCTGCGGGACGCCAGACGGCGACAATTCCAGGCGTTGTGGGCACACGGCTTCTGTTGCGTGTTTTCCTTTGTTCTCTGTTCCCTGTCTTTACAAACACAAAGGCCGTTCCTCGTTTCCGCTCTCTGCGCGCAAGACGGCGAGGCCCGTGCTGGGTTTTCCGTGGTCTGTGGAGTCCCGGCCCAGGAGGCGGCCAGAGGTGCGGAGTCCTGGGCTTTATCCTGCCTCTGCTGGGGCAGCATTTGCATTTTCACAAGATCCCAAGAGTTTCCCGAGCGTGTTAGAGTTTGAGAGGCAGGTAACTAACGAAGCCTCGTCCACTCGGGCAGAGGCCTTGCAACCCTGTGTTTGTCATTCCTGAGTCCCTTCCGTGGAGCCGTGGTGCGTGCCCTGCACTGTGTAATAAAGTACTTTAAAAACACAAACCCCCAAATCCTGATATGTCTTTCTCACTGAGCAATTCGCAGGGCCCAGAAAGGCCCTGTCTCCTGTGCTGGGAGCCGCGGAAAGCTAGTGACCCGCTGTGCTTAAGTGACCCGGAAATGGCTTTGCACTCGATTTTAATTTGCTCTGGGTGCCAACGGCGTTCTTTTTCTGGAGAGAAAACAACAAGCCCCCGCTCTGCTGAGAGCTGCAGCTGCGGTTGATGGTGGGGACAGCTGACGGGGACAGCAGAGCCACCTCCGGGCCCGCGGGGAGGATGCTGGGCGGTTCTCCCCAGGCTGCACAACCCACGTGCCACCTGGAGGGGCCCTGGACGTGGCCTCCCAGAGCGAGAGGCCAAGGCCACCTGCGGGGGTGGGGGCAGGGAAGGGATTTCTGTGATGCCCCGGGGATTGATGCGTGCTGTCTTCTATGACCCGGCCAGCCCAAGGCAAAGCCGAGAAGCTCTTGGGGGAGGGTCCTTGTTCACCCCTGCCACCCTGGTCCCCAGCCCCTGCTCCTCTCACCCTTGACCCCAGACACAGGTGCCCTCTGTGACACCCCTCTCGCTTCAGAATATGCTCGTATCACAGGCAGCGTGGAGCCTGGGACCTGTGTCCGGCCCACACCCCAGGTCCCAAAGGGCCTTCACAGTGCCCCCCGCCCCTCCTGCGGCTGGGCACACCCTCCACCCTGGCAGACTGATTCACGTGGACCAGAACCCGGGCCTGGGCGTCCTGTACAACGTGTTTCTCTATCTGGAGTTGTGCAGTGCACCGCTTGCACAGTCATACACAGAAGCCCAGCCCAGTCTCAAGGCAGGTCGAGGTTGTGCAGAACAGCACCAAAGCCAAAATCAGTGGAGGTACCCTAACCTCCTCTGTGGACCTTCACACGGCATGAGTCATGACTAGTCATTACTAGGAACTACGAGCAGTTCTGAACGCCTGGTGCACCTCTAAGCAGTAATGTGCATCCACCCACTTAATCCAAGAGAGAGGCTATGATCACCCTCGTTGTATAGATTAGTGCGGGAGGCTTGGTGAGGTCACACAAGCCTCCAAGGTGGCAGAGACCGGAGGACATCCTGGCCACTGGAGTCTGGCCACTAGACTCCAGATGCAGAACTGGAGATCCAGTCATCCTAGTCCACCTCCCAGTCAGCAGAGGCTCCCTCTTGCTTTCTGACCTCAAATCCCAGACAACATCCAGGGTGCACATGGCCAGGTGGGGGCCCTCACGTTTCCGGACCTGTGTTCTCCGTGCCTCCCCCCTTCCTGGTTGCTGGGAATGCCTCAGGCTCCCCGCCTCTCTCTCTCTCTCTCTCTCTCTGTCTCTCAGCTGAGCCAGCCCTATGGAGTCTCCCCTGTGGCCGTTTTCTTCCCCAGGAGAGAAAATGCTGGGTTGCCTTGGAGACACAGGAATATCTCTTCTGACGAGGTGTTACCTGTCTCTTGTATTCGAACTTCAAGAAGCAGAAGTCTCCATGCACCTGTGACCCAAAGACAGTGGTTAAGTAGGCTTTTTACTCGGCCCCCTCGAGAGTGCGAAAAGCCTGGTCCCAGGAGGCCCGGAAAGCAGGAGGGAGCTAGGGAAGGACATATCTGGGTTCTTTGTCCCTAAGTCAGCTCACAGCCGAGCTCTTGCAAACGCGTGTTCACGTCCAGGACGTGCCGCAGCCAGCGGATGGAGGAGGGGAGGTCAGGACAGGCGTCTGACCGTGGCGTGGAGCAGCCCGGGTAGGACAGGAAGGTCCTGCTGGCCGTGGTCTTTTGGGGGAATGACCCCTACGGAGGGGTGGCCTTCTGGACTTGAGCCCTCCTCACCCCCAGGGGCGCCCTAGGTTCTCTGAAGCCCTAGGTCATCTGGGGGTTTGGGATAGGGTGACCGTCTGAGTCCACCATCGTCTTTGTCCTGGAGGGAGGGACCAGCCCTGTCCTCGGAGACAGGAGGCTCTCGGGAAGGGGCTGCTGATTGTCCAGCTGGGGCCTCCGCTCTTCCCCACAGGGTCAAGTCTTCCCCGGCCCCCTGAGGACCGCCCCCTCCAGGGGGGCAGGACATACTGGCCGTGGACAAGCACAGGGGTCGTAGCACGCGGTGCCCAGGCAGAGCCAGGGCGGGCTGAGGCGTCACAGTGGCAGCATCGTCACTCAGGACAAGCGGCACAGGTGCGTCCTCCCTCACGTCTCTGTGGACTGGGCTCGGGGGGGCTCGGCTCCCCCTCTCCCCGGAAGCTGTGCCCCTTGAATCCAGGGGCCTGGGCAGGAGGGAAGAGGCCACTCTAGGTAAGCATAGCGTGCCAGAAGAATCCAGGGAGGGTGCCATCTGCTTGTGGGGAAAGAACAAGGTGTGGGGAGGGATGAACAGGACTGAGATTGAAATACGGTCACACAAGTCAAAGTGCGGCTACTGGCCAACGAAGGGGCTTTGTGCCCGGAGTCGTGAAGACACTCCCCACCCTCCGGTGTAAGCTGACTCCCAGGCAGGTGCCTGGGGTTTGCATTTGAGGAAACAAATCTACCAAAGGGCCTGGCCCTTTCTCTGCCCCAGAGAGCTCAGGGTCCAGTGGAGAAAGATCCTGTGGCCGAGGGGCCGCGTGGGCACGTGCCGGAGCTGGGAGGACGGGGAGGAGGTCCCTGAGGGCCGCCTGGCTGGGAAGCCCACGGAAGGGGGTAAATCTGGGGGAGGGGCGTGGGCTGGCCTGTGCCCGGGAGGACCCCCCGGGAGGGTCTCAGTGGAGGGGGTACCGACCCGGAACCCCTACCGCGGGGTCCTGCCCACACGGCACACGCGGGCTGTGCTGAATTTGCTTGGCGAGCGTAAATTCGGATCCTTGACAGGAGCTGTGACTTTTAGCCAGTGGGTGTCGAATACTAGCTAGGAAGTAGGTCCCGTGCTAAAGGCCTGAGTTACGCAGCCTCATCCCCCGTAACGACCCTCGAGGTAACTACTCTTGTTCTCACTTGATGGCCAAGGGTGCTGAAGCTCACTTTGACTTCCAGACGACGACCTTCCCAGGGTCGCTTAGCTACCGAGAGGCAGCGCAAGGACTCAAACACACACTGTTCTGACAGCAGATTCCTTCTCGCGACCCGTGATGTGGTCTCTCGTCACCAAGCAGTCTCAAAGTCAAAGAGCCTCAACTTTCGGGACCATTGCCCGTTCTGTGTTGCTGGGGTCCGTGTTTTGTTTTTTATATCCACGAATGTCATCCAGGCAGTTTAGCTACAGGCAAGACTTGAACACGAAGCCTGGAAGCTGTATGTGTGTATTCGATGCCCTCTTTGCTAGTCTTTAGTGTCATGAAACTTTCCTTTTGTAGCAGACGGTTCAGCAAACGCATTGCCCTGCAGTTGGAAGACCTCAGGTGAGCCCAGGGGCTTTCTCCCCGTTCCTCCTCACTGCCTTCTAGAAGGAAACGGAACAGCTGGTGTTTGGGACCCCGGAGCACGTGCCACGGGGGACCATCAGACAGGAGGGCTCGTGTCCCTGCCCCTGGAGGCTGCCACCTGCACCCAGTCCTGCCCCTGGGGTCCTTTTGTTGGGGGGGTGAACCTGTGCCCTGTTTAGCCCTCATAATGCTGACTTTTCTATCAAACACAGTGGAAATAGACAACACATCAGCCCCACGACACTTGGAATAAAGATGCTGTCGCAGATGCTCCGTCTGGACCCTGACTCTCGAGCTCTGTGGACCCCGGAAGTCCTAGCTCTGCTCCCAGCCAACGCAAACCTCCTGTCCCACAAGGCTCCCGACGGGTGACCATGTGGCAATGGTCTGTAAGGACTGCTAATTGTTCTCTGTGGCCCGCCCCTTTCTCTCCTTCTCTCTGGTCCTCACAGCTCTTGAGTGATCTAAAGGCGTCCCTGTTTTCTGAGCATTTCTTACAGCCTCTCCTTTGTCTCAGCCTCTAATCACGCCCGCATGCGGGGCTCTAATCTCCCCACAGTGCCGTCAGCCTGCCCCCAGCCCCAAGTCACCTTAAAGATCTTGCCCTCCCTGGGGTCCCCTCCCGCATCCACACACCCGTGGCCACGTGTCTGCAGGCACTTCTCCCAGATGGGATCTCAGAAGACCTCTGGCTGAATTAGTCTCTTGCCAGTCGTGACACATGAGGGGTATTTGCACTGGGTGGTCCCTTGGCACGAAGGCATCCACATATGATATGAGAATGTCAGGCAAGAGGGGCCAGCTGGGGCGAAGACCTGCCCACCGTGAGACCCAAATCAGAGCACCGGGGAGACTCCCGAAGGAGCCACGTTATCCGCGGAGACTGTATCTGATGGCTGGGGTGGCTGTCCTCGAGGCAGAGAGGAACACGCACAGAGACGCCCAGATTAAGGCGTTCAGCCTGAGCCACGTGGGGCGTGTCCAGGGCTTCCAGAACCTGTGCCTTGAGTTTCTCCAGAGCCAGTGCCCACAGCGTGAGCTGCTCTATGAACCGTGTGCGAAGGCTGAGCAAGACTTTGTGAAGTCAGGAGGGCGCCCTGCTGTGTCCCCACACCCTCTTCCACGGCAGCAGCACGCAGCCAGGCACGGAAGCCTCTGGAGCCCATCAGACACCAGCTCGACATTCAGGACCCTGGGCAAACTCAGCGTTTACATCGCACGTGCTAAGTGTGCACATCGCCCATCGTCATAACTCTTTGGCGCCTCCCCCCAATGGAACGCGGCCACGTCACTAAGTGCCCAGCGCACCTCCTGTCAGCTGGGTGACCGGCAGGACCTGTCTTCCCGATGCCCCCGGACCCCAGGGTGGTGTCCCTTCCTTTTCTCTCTTCCTCCCTCTCCCCCTCTTCTCCACTCTTCACTTAGCATGGGGAGAGGGGTCCCCCCCAAGGGAGTCATTAGAAATTCACTGGGATTTCCAGCAGGCAAACGAGTGACATTTTTCTTGGGAAACTTACAAAGCCTCTTACCGTCTGAGCTGATGACAGAGGGACAGGCAGACAGAAGGAAAGTTAGCAGGCCTGCTCCCTTTGCACACCCTCCCCTGCACACCTCCCCCTGAACACCCTCCCTTGCACACCCTCCCCTGAACACCCTCCCCTGCACACCTCCCCCTGAACACCCTCCCTTGCACACCCTCCCCTGAACACCCTCCCCTGCACACCTCCCTTGCACACCCTCCCTTGCACACCCTCCCCTGCACACCTCCCTCTGAACACCCTCCCTTGCACACCCTCCCTGCGCACCTCCCCCTATGCTCCTCCCCCTGCACACCCTCCCCTGCACACAGCCAGAGTGCTCGCTCAGGAAGTCCCATGTCGTCTGCTGGATCTGAGGTCTCGTGGAGTCCACAAGGTTCCCCGTCCAGCGGAGACCACACCCCTGCGCTGCACAGACCCAGGCCCCAGGCCTGGCTGAGGCAAGCCTGGTGGGACGTTTGCAGGGGGGTGGGGAGGGCACAGTCAGGCTGTACCTGAACCAGAAATGTGCAGATGCCAGACCCGCTGGCCCCCCTGCCCCTGCTCTCAACGTGCCCTAAATTATTCTCACCATGAACTTCCCTTGGAAAGAAGAGAAATATAAATCACTGAGCCTGTCACTCTTTTACGGGGTCACAAAGACCCTGAGGAAAATCTAGGCTCTTGGTGTGAGGGTTTTGCAGATACTGTGACCTCCTTCCTCCCAGCCTCCTTTCCCGTGGCCTGTGCTGGGAACTGGGGGGGGCGCAGAGAGGCTGGGGGCTCTGTGTGGGGGGAGTTTTCTTTGGTGCAGCACACATGCTCCTGAAAATCACCACAGTGTGCAAAATTGTGCAATAAGCTCCCGGACATATGGGAGTAGAGACACGACACCCAGAAATCGTATCAGTGGCTCCTTAGAAAAAAGGAACCTAATAAAAATGGCTGCAGCAGGACTCATCACCTGCACACCTGTCTTGCCCTGCAGTAAACACCTTACCTTCCGAAAAGCCTGCGGTGCACTGCGGAAGGGGGTCACAAGGACTGCGCCCAGGCTCGCCGGTGGAAGAGGTTCACATGAGACGAGAGGACAAATCTGTGACATCGAACAGGGATGGCTCCTGGCCCCAGGATCAGGTGCGCGTGCAGCTGTGCGCGCGCACCCGGGTCAGTGCGGGGATGCGGTGCGCACCCACGTGGGTCACTTCGGGGACGTGCAGCCGCCTCGTGTGTCTGTTGGACAAGCTCGCAGGTAAACGAACGTGAAATGTGTGTTGTGCTCAGTCGTCCCCTAATGTAGCCATCCTCTTGGAACACATGTGCGTTTTCAAAACAAGGACAGTGGTGGGGCAGACCGTGTGTCCCAGTCTGCTGGGACGGCCCCAAATGGTGCCTGTGGTCCAGTGCGATCCTCACCGATGCCCCATTTGACTCAAACTACTCTTGTCCAGCATGAGGGTTCCCAGGTCACCCTGTGCTTACGGGGCTGGGGACTCACCGCACCCTCTCAAATGCATATCCCTCAGTGGCCCGCTGGGACGGTGGTGGGACCAGCACAGACTCCCCCCAGGGCTCCCCCATTCTGGCCGATCCCCAGCCTCCCTTCATGGACTGGACCCCCATCTAACTGCAGGACAGCTGCCGTCGCTGGGTCTCCAGGAACTGTCCTGTCCCACGGTCCCATAGAAATAGTGCCAGTGGACCGGGGGCCTGAGGTCATTGTTTCCGTATTGGAAAATATCACCACCTCTCCCTAACGATCTCTATGTAGGACCCTTTACATTTTAGTGTGGATGAAGGTGGCCCAGAGTTCTTGCCAAAGTCCAGATTTCCAGTCCCCATCAATGGAGATGCTGACACGGGAGGGACACGAGGGATGCAGGGTCTTAATACTCACGGCGCTGTTGGGAGGCGGGTCCTCCATACTTGGGGAATCACTACACTGGTCCAGCCTGGCAAGGAGCAAGTATTCCCGAGTAGGTTCAACTCCATGCAGGGTCTGGGGGCTCGATTCAAGCCGAGTGTTTTGGGCAGAGAGCACCCAGTGAGCTTTCCAACAGTAACTCACAATCCTTGGGGCTCATCGTCCGTAAAGGTCTGCGTGACTCACGCCTCCTCAGGTGATGGCAGACCCCGATGAAGCTCTGCCCCACCCCCTCTCAGAGCATGTGTTCCGTGCATAACACAGCACTCGTGGTGTTGGTGCTGGTGTTTTAAAAGGCCGGTAACCCTTAGAGATTCCCGCTCGCCTGGGCAGCTGATGTACACAGATGGAGAGACGAAGGGCAGGACAGACAGGGCCCCCACGTCCCCCCCAGACCCGCACGGGGGCGCACACAGCAGAGCAGTTTGTTCGAAGAAAACGGGGCGGAGGCCTCAAAGGGGCCTTTTGCAAAAACCTCAGAGGGAGAACGAGCCTCAGCTGAAAGATAGAGACGTCAGCAAGGTGACAGAAGACAGGGACAGGGTTCGAAACCTCAGTGCTTCGAGGGGCCCTTGTAGGGACTATGGGCCACGTAAGGAAGAAGCAGTGACATAACGTGGGAGGTCGGAAGGGACGCAGGGAGGCCGGGATGGTGCGTTTGTACCAGGGAGTTAACATGGGCTGGATGGGTGGCAGAAACCCGTCCAGGGAACAGACACAGAGTGACGGTCAGCGCTGACAGGACACTGGGGCGCTCTCCTCGCTGACCAGGTGATGTATCGTCACCACGTCTCTGGGCCTTCCACGGAAGGGGAGAGAGAGGCCCGCACACACCCCTCACCACCAGTCTCAGGGACACAGTCATGTGCTGTGAGGGCTGCAGACATTCCCGGCTCTTGTGCTCTCCGCACGGCCCCCTTTACAGGTCCGGCCCGGGCACCACACTTCGGCCAGGACCCCGTGCCGGAGCGGGGCTGGGGACAGCGGGGACAGGCCCCCAGGCCCCACCCTGCAGGCAGCAGTTGGGGAACCTGAGGACAAGGACTCTTTCCTTGGGGGGGGGGGTCGTGGCTTTCCAAATAGGCGAGGGGGGTCCTGTCCAAATAGGTGAGGAGGGTCCTGTGGGAGAAGGACGGGCTCGCTCTGTTGGGCGGGGGCTCCAGGGACAGCAGAGTACCCACGATCCGAGCTAGGTGTCTCAGAACAAAGACTTGGGTCAAAAAAAAAAAAAAGGAAAATACTTTAAATTGCAGCATGACTTTGTTGAACCTGAAGGAGTCTGGACAAGGACTCTGGCAAAGTCTTCACAAAGCCTGGGGAGCTGCGCTCACGGCCCCACACACGCCCTTCCGCGCAGGGCTCCCGACCTGTGTGCTTCACAGGACAGTGAGTTTCAAAGGCACTTCCGGCCACAGAAATGCCATCAGCTGTCAAGCATTATACGTGCACAAAGAGCACTCCCGTTCGTGACCCAGACGTCTCCAGGTCAGCTGGCCCAGCAGGCACCTTCCCCAGGCCGCCGGCTCCTTGACTACGGTCCTCACTGGCCTTGCGGTCATTCCTACAACGGCAGGAAGGAAATACAGTGGGAGTCGGTCAGTTGGACTCCGCATTCGGGAGATGCGGGGGCCACGGGTTTCACGTGTCCCTGCGGCTAAAATAACCCACTAATGTTCAGAATTGCTGGCAGTCGTGTCTGAAAGTCGAGCAAGGGAGGTCTAGAAGCCCGAACTTGGACCAGAGGAAGGTTGGGCGGTTCCCTTGCGGATGCAAAGGCCGTGCTGCCCTTGTTCCTGGCCGCGTCCGGGCACACGCTCCGGAGGACCCAGCCGGTGCAACCTTTCCAGGCAGCTAACCTCGCACAACACCCCATCTAACGAGACCGGCTCCATATCTGAGCAACCACCTAGGTTTGATGGCTCTCTCCGCCGTGGATGTGTTGTTTACATCAAACACGATTCTTCATCAGGTGTTCTAACGACTACAAGTGGCATTTTGGTTGTTTTATTAATGCATTTAAGAAACTGGATGGTGTGAAATGTTCTTAATACGTAAGAGGCTTCTCAAAACCTGGTGGTGGCTACCTCCTCCCTCGAGAGCCTGCTGTCTGTGGGACTCCGTGTAGACGCTTGGATGCACTGCCTCACTTAGCTCTCTCTCTCTCGGGCTGGGGAGGGGGCCTCCGAGGCCCCAGGAGCCCAGGCTCCAGCCTCGCGTGTTCCGAGGCGGCAGACGGCAGGGATGCCCGGGAGCGATTAGCAGGCTGGTGAGGAGCCCTGGGCCTTAATGGTGAGCACACCTGGGTGTGGAGGCGGAGAGTGTGCTTCCAGAAAGTTCATGCAGATCAATTTCTGAACCATTTGCTGGAAGCCTGCCATTCAGATCCTCCTCCCAGACATCAGTGACCTCCTCAGCCCCGGTCCCGGGGTCCCGGTTTAGCAACCACTCAGCCCTCAATGCGTGTGTGCTTGGTGAGTGACTCATGCCTCCGCACTCTGGCCTGTTGGCCCCAGATCCTTTGTCTCCACACAGCAGGCCTTTTCGGCATCCAAATTGGGATCTCCTTATCCCCTGTGACTTCCAAGTTTTTGTGGAAGCGTGCTATCAAGGGAAAAGTGCATTTTGGGGAAAAGGAAAGGCAATGAGATCTTACTGTGTTAACAGAGTGAGAAGGAGGAGGACAGTAGGGCTGATTCCTTGTGTCTCAAACACTGAGTGCTCATTCCAGACCCGGAGCTGGGCTGTCCCACCACACAGCACAGTGCGGGCCCCTTGGGTGACGATTCAGCGTGACAGCCCCTGCCGTCAGCAGCTGCTCTCGGGTATGTGTGCTGGCCTCACTCCCGGTTCCCTGGCTGGGCAGAGAGGACGCTTCCTGCCCGGCCGTGTAGACACAGGCTTTGCAAACAGGCACACCTGGACCTACCTCTTGGCGTCTGTCTACTGCTACCAGCAACCTGGGGAAGACCACTTCTCCCCTACTCAGCCGAGGGCACCGGGCTTTCCGTTAAACTGTGCGTGTGCGTGAGCATGAGTGTGCACACTCACGTGCACATGCACGTATGTACACACCTAGTAATAGGTACAGCAGAAATAAATACTCAATTTCCAAATGCTTGCAATCTGGACCGTGTGGCATTCTTCCCAAACATGCAGTCAATCCATTGCACATCCCCTGAAATAAGAAATCCAATATTGTCATTTTTGGAAATCTAACGGCATCTACTTTAATGGAATTTAAATATAAATTTTGTACATTGTAATAAAGGTTAAATATAAATATTACAATATTTTATTTCTTATCAATTTTATTGAAGCAGAATTCTACTTGTGGGACAATAGGAAATATAGCACAACATTTAAAGCACTATCTAAAATAAAGCGAACAAAGAAAAGTGTAGAAAACACATGTCCTACAAACTTTATAGCTCTTTCCAACAGGATTATGGAATTCTGTGATAAAGAGAATATAGTAGCTATTTGGATGACTTCACTCAAGGCTCTCAGACCCTGTCTTTTCACGAATGATCCACACTCGCGTGACCGTGAGTGCTAGCTAAAAACGGACCTCCCACAGCATAAACCACGACATACCTCTTGGAACGCGCAAAACTAGACTGACCACGCCGAGTGTTGGCGAGGGTGTGGAGGACCCGGAACCCTCAGGTGCTGCTGGAGGGCACGTGGAATGGTGCAACCACCTAGGGAAACAGTCTGTCGGTTCCTTAAGAAGTCAAGCGCACGCCTACCACGTACGTGAGCTGGCATTCTATTCCCAGTATTCTTCCAAGGGCTAAGTAGGTGTCACGCCAAGACTTGCACGGGAACGTCCGTAGTGACTTTATCTGTAATAGCCCAAACCTGGAATAACCAATCGGCACACGCACACTCACAGGTGCGTGGCCGTACAACAGAGAGCTCCGTGTCGATGAGAAGGGGTGAGCTACAGACACACACCACGTGGTCATATCTCTGAATAATTATGCTGACTGAAAGCATCCAGACTGAAAGATCCATTTATGTAAAACTTAAAAGATGCAAATTCACCCAACCCGACAGAAGACAGGTAGGCGGTTGATGGGGCCTGGGAGTGGGGGAGGGGCAGAAGGGAGGAGAGCAAGGAAACTTTGGACGGTTGGGAACAATTTTCTGTACGGCTGTATGGCTTTGCAAGGGTATACATATGTCAAGACTGACCAAATTGTACGCTGTAAGTACGTGTGTTTCATTCCGTGTCAATCATTCCTTGCTAAGCGGTTTAAATTTTTCTAGAAGGGGAGATTCCTGGCGGTATAGACAAGCAGCACTAACGTGTGGAAAGTGCATTAGCGTGGCGATACCCATGTCATTAAAGACTTTTGCTCTTAGTTATAATAGTCACATTTTGGGGAAGGAAAAGACCCGTGTTCTCACGCACTTCTATGTGGCATGAGTGCTGAACGGTCCCCAGTCTCAGCGGGAGCGCTTTGGCACAGTGGATCCAAACCTCACAAATAAACGGTCACCATCTTAGACCAGCGGGACACCTGCCAGCACTCCATCCTCCTGAGGCAGTAGAGGGGTGCACGTGTGTGTGTTTTCACAAGTATCCAAAATACTTTCAAAATAGTGAAGAGCGGAAAGGAATCCAAAGTCTACACTCTGAGGTTAGTTGTAGTTAAACAGACGACGGCTATGCGTTCGCTGTCCGTCTTTCTCGACATTCCCTCTCTCTGTCTGCCTGTCTGTCTCCCTCATACACACACAAAAATTTCTGAAAGTAAAGAAGCACAAATTGGATGATTTCTTGCATATTAATAAACAACATGATCATCTATAATATGTCTTGTGACTATTTCCATATCAGTAACAGCAGAATCAACTTGTTCTTTTCATGACTTCTTTGTGGCATGACCACGAGTAATTTAACGTGACATCCATGGATGGATATTTCGATCTTTCCTGTTCTTTAAAAATTTTCCAATAATACAGTGCATATATTTCTCCACACTTGTGACTGTCCATCTGTAGAATAGTAAATTCTGAGGTGTGGAATTTCTGAGTTCAAGTATATATTCATTGAAAGAATTAGGGCACCTGGGTGGCTCAGTTGGTTGAGCGTCCGACTTCAGCTCAGGTCATGATCTCGCGGTCTGTGAGTTCGAGCCCCGTGTCCAGCTCTGTGCTGACAGCTCGGAGCCTGGAGCCTGCTCCGGATTCTGGGTCTCCCTCTCCCTCTGCCCCTCCCCTGCTTGTGCTCTGTCTCTCTCTCTCTGTCTCAAAAATAAATACACATAAAAAATTGAACTGGTAGATATTTCGTCTCCAGAGGCGATACCTCAGTGTGCTTTTATGCCACGAACCTCCCGACACATTCTGTTCGACAGCAGATATTATCAGTGTGTTAACTCCTATAGGTGAAAATGTATGCAATCATTTCTTCACGTTTTACTTTGGGGACATTTTGACCTGCCAACTGCCTGTTTCTGTCTGCGATGCACCCAGGCGGCCTTGTTTGCCCCGGGTGTGGGCAGGAGGGGCGTCAAGAGGATGCACGCCTGCCAGCTACTGCACGAAACCCCAGAGAGGCTGTGGATCTTCTGTGCTCCCTCCCCAGCCTGAGCAGCTGCAGGCGAGACCCCCAGGCAGACCGCTGACCCAGAGTGTTCATGTGACCCCGACCATGCCAGACTTCCCTGGGGACTTTCCACCCTTCAGGGCGAGGGGTGGCTTTCTCTTACTTTGTGATCATGAGTTGCAGGAAATTTGGCCTTTAAATATTTCTTTCTGCCATGTGGATTGACTGTGATTGTAGCAGAGGAGAATTAAATCCGAATCACAAGCACCGTTAGAGACCAGTAGAGCTCAGAATGGAGAACTAACTGTGGATGTTGTGAGGACTCCTGAATCCAGCCGCGCCTGAAGGAGGCTCCTTCATCTTTACAGTTTCATAAACCAATGTATTTCTTTCCATTTGAGCAGTAGAACTTGGATTTCTATCCAATGCCTGGTAGTAAATGTTCTTTTATCAGTTTTTTAAAAGCTTCATCTTATTTCGGTTTTTTTTTTTTTAAAGTGTGCATTTATCTATTTTGAGAGAGATAGGGAGAGAGAGAGAGAGTAATTGGGCGGTGGGTGCAGACACAGAGAATCCCAAGCAGGTTCTGCACCGTCAGCACAGAGCTGGGCTCAGGCCTGTAACTCACGCACTGTGAGGCCATGACCTGAGCCGAAATCCAGAGTCTGACTGAGCCAGATAGACGTGCCTGCTTGTTGTTTGCTTATTGATAAAACAACTTGGAGGAAATTAGCCCCTTGTTTCCAATGCCTTATTTAATGAAAATTACCTGAGCAGTCGGCCAGTTATTTTAACGTTTACCAAGCGTCTACTCTTAATGGATGACAAATGTAATTAGTTAAAAAAAAGAGTGAAAATAAAGACTCCACCTGCAGACCTAGCTAGTAATACTGGGAGCCAATGTGTCCAGAGCTTAACAAACTGAACCGTTTTTGAAACTGAATAGATGATCAGATTAGACTGAGCAGCAAAGACTGTGTCTGTGTGTGAGCAACCTTGGAGTATCCGACCTCCGCTTCTAACCAGGTCAAACCTGGGACCAGTTGGTGGCTGTGCCGGCCAAAAAGAGCATATGCAAAATGAATTAGGTGGTTAGTCAGCTCCTAAGACGCTCAGGTCTCTCCTGGGCTGGGTTCGGCAGCCAGAGGAGAGAGCCAAGCAATCCTGAGGCAGGGAGCGGGCAGACAGGCTCACCAGTGGGCCAGCAGCTCTGTTCCCACCAGCTGTGGCCGCAACGTGGCCATCTGTGTCCCTGCCAGGCCGGGCTGCAGCCTGACTTGCCTGACTTGAAGGACACATCCTTGCAGAGGGACCTGAGACTCCTTCCACACCAAGCTTCTGTACGACAGCAGTGTGTGCGTGCGCATGCACACACACACACACACACACACAAGCGTGCACACACACAATCATACACACACACAAGTACACATATGCACACACAAGCATGCACACACACAAGCATGTGCATACACACACAGAGACATGAGTGTGCACACACACAAGCATGCACACGCACACGCATTCACACACACAAGCATGTGCATACACACAGACATGGGTGTGTGCACACACACAAGCACACACACGCACATGCATGCACACACAGAGAGACATGGATGTGCACACACGCAAGCATGCATGTACACATGTGTGTAACACAAGCACGCACACACACCAGTGTGCACACCTACACAAGCACGCACACACACAATCCTGCACACCTGTGCACACATACACAAGTACACATATGCACATGCACAACCACGCACACACACAAGCATGTGTGCACGCACACATGAGCTGCACACATAAGCATGCACACCCACAAGCTTGCATGCACACACAAGTGTGTGTGTGCATATACACAAGCATGCACATGTGCACACATGCATACACACACACACACACACACACACAAGCATACTCTCCATATCCCAGGCTCAGAGGGGCTCCAGATATATGGCCGCCTGCACCCACCAGGAGAGAAGGACTCTGGCCAGGTGTCAGTGGAAGGAGGTCTTCCTCTGCAGCAGGGTCTGAGCTGGGCTTTTTTGTAATCCACCTTGACGTACCGGGTGAACGATAGGGCCCAACGGCGACTGTGGTGGCCACCCCCCTCTTCCCGGCCTGACCTCGTCTGAAAGCAGCTGACAATGGGTAGCATTTCTTTTGGAAGAGAATTCAAGACGCTCCGCAGCTGGTGTCATTAGCATCCTGGGGCAGAGGCTGGCTCGTCTACACCACTTCTCCCAGGGGCCACCTTCAGTGACGGCGTGGCGGGGAATGCGTTTGCCCAGGCTCAGTGGGAAAGAAATGAAGGCTCAGTCCACGAGAACAGCCCACGGGAAGAGTGGGTGGGAACAGCCCACGGGAAGAGTGGGTGGGTAGGCCAGAACCAACGGGGTGTTTTTCCTTCTCTGGAGCTGGTGTCAGTGGAGCGGTTGACGGCCCTGCGTCTGCCATGGGATCTTCTCGTCGGGGGGTGGGGTCCTCTCTCTTAACCCCGCCTGCCGGTGGGCCAGGCACCCCAGTCAGTGACATCTGATGCATCACGGACCGCGTCCTAGGCCAGTGGCTCCGAAGGTCGGTATTAAAGGGACCACAAACACTTCCTGCAGGTACAGGGGGGGAAGGGCTGACTCGGGTCTGATGCTTTGAAAACGTTGCAATTCCTCACCGCCCTTGTCCCCTGAAAGGATGTCCTGTGCGCACAACGTGCGGGCTGCGTCACATCAAAACAGAGACGCCGGCTGCATGCGATCCTTCTGCGCTGTCCGCATCGTCCCCACCCCCGGAGACCACGCACCACGGCGGCCAGGCAGGAGCGGACACGGGGGCCTGGCTCCCCATGGGGGTCAAGCTCACCTCTGCTTGCTGTCGGGTGGGAGAGGACGTCGTGCTGGTGGCCAGTGGCCACTTTGCAAGACAGGAGATTGGGCCTTATGCTAACTAAGGAAGCGTCGCAATGCAGCGGGCCGGCAGGAGTCAATATTCCGCGGGCTCTCAGACGACTCTGCACACGCGTGCCCCTCGCACGAGAACAGGATGCTTGTGACCGTAAGCTCGGCCGCGGCCCAGCCTTCGTTCCCATCTGTGGAATGGAGACCACAGACGCCCACGCGTCTCCCCTGAGCGGCTGCCCTGATGTCCAGCTCCAAGCTCTTCAGATTTGTCACCTTTTTTTTTATGGTCAGGCGACTTGATTCTGGTTCAGAAAGGACAAACCTGGAGAAGAGCAGCCTCCCAAACAGTAAATGAAACAACAGACTCTTCCCTTCGGACTGTGAGACACAGCATCTGAAGCACGGGGGCCCCACCGCCAAGCCCCAGGCTCCCTCTTCCGGGTCACGGTGTGTGCGGAGGGCTCTGCAGCTGATGGCCCTCTGGACTCCCGTGACCGCTGGTGCAGTGACCCTCCTGGGGCTCAGGACAGACACACCCGGGTGTGGGAGGGAACCAGAAGGTCTTCCTGTGGACGTCCTGCACGGAGCCCCAGGACTGCAAGTTCTGCCCTCTGGTTCTGTGAACCAGCCCTGAACCCTCCCAATGAGACTCCATTCGTTCATTCACTCATTCATTCTTTTATTTATTTATTTATTTTAACACTTATTTATTTTTGAGAGGCAGACAGAGCATGGGCAGGGGAGGGACAGAGAGAGAGAGAGGGGGATACAGACTCTGAAGGAGGCTCCAGGCTCCCAGCTGTCAGCACAGAGCCCGATGTGGGACTCAAACTCACGAACCGTGAGATCATGACCTGGGCCGAAGTTGGTCACTTAACCAGCTGAGCCCCCCAGGGACCCCATTCACTCTTTCATTCTTTGTAGCTCAGGTTAGCCAAGCCTCCGTGGCTCCCCACCCCAGACCCTTCACTGACCCGTCAGCCAGGTGACTTGGAAGGCCTCCTTTTCTGGCCCCGATCAAGTTCAGGAACTTTCGGACCCTCCCCTCCTTAAATGGCTATCAGATCAATCCCTCCTCACAGGGTTATGGGGAAGATTAAACGATACAAATATGGGGAGCGCTCAGAAATTAGTTGCTCTGCATGTATGTCGTGGGGAAGCAGCCACTCTTCTTTCTTTTAACTCATTTGTGGTATCTATTGTTCCTGAAGTTTGAAGTAACCATTAAATGGGGCTCAGGCAAAAGCCCCGAGCTGCCTGTCTGTTGTCTGTACTTGGCAACAGGAGACACACTGAGAAGACCCACCAGCAAAGAAACCTATCAACCACTGGCTGCACAGAGGAAAATTAGGGTTCTAGAATTCTCCGCACACCAGAAAAAAACATGTTTTTCCAGGAGGGGACTTGGTAAAATGTGATACAGCCGAGGTGCCCAGGGGAACGAGGCCCCAGGGCGAGGCCTTTTGATTCAGACGGAAGAAGTCATGGGTGAGCTTCCAGAGAAGCCGGGGGGTACTTCTGGGGTCCATGGCAGAGACCGCAGTGGGTCAACGGGGCCCCCTCTGTCCCCCAGAGTCACCCACAACACATGTTCACAAAAGGTCCGTCCGTTGACTAAACAGAGTTTAATCAGTTTAAAACAGGAGACTGTTTTATTGTTTAAAAACTATGCCTTCACTCTTTACCTGTTTGTAGTGCTGACCTAGAAGAATTAAAAACAAAGAGTAATGCTAACAGATTCTCATATGGAAATTTAGAGCCTGGAACCACACCGTCAGATTTTTTTTTTTCCAGATGCTTGAAGATGTTCTGTAGTCTGATTTTTATTCGTCATTTTGTCATTGTGGTGATCACATTGATTGATTCGTGGGTCGCTGAAATAAATCCCATCAATCGTGATGCATGATCCTTTAATGTGCTGTTGAATTTGGTTTGCTGAATTTGTTGAGAAATTTTGTATTTATGTTCATCAGGGATGGTGGCCTATGATTTTCTTTTTCTTCTTTTTTTTTAAATGTTTATTTATTTTGAGAGAGAGAGAGAGAGAGAGAGAGAGAGAGCAGGGGAGGGGCAGAGAGAGGGAGGGAGAGAATCCCAAGTGGGCTCTATGCTGTCAGCACAGAGCCCGATGCAGGGCTTGAACTCATGAACCTTGAGATCATGACCTGAGCTGAAATCAAGAGTCAGATGCTCAACCGACTGAGCCACCCAGGCGCCCGAGTCTGTGATTTTCTTTTCTTGCAGTGACCTTGTCTGGTTTTGGTCTCAGGGTGACTCTGGCCTCGTACCATAAGTTTGAAAGTGGTCCCTCCTCTTCCATGCTTTGGAAGAGTTTGAGAAGGATCAGTGTTAATTTTCTTCAAATGTTTGGTAGAATTCTCCATCTGAAGATGCTATTTGCACTGTTTCAGAAATGACAACCTGAAGCGTTTCGTTATCCGACAAGCCCCTCTGTAGACAGGGCTCCACGGCGAGGCTGGTGCGTCCAGGGGCCATCTGAAAATGTCTGGTAGATCCTGCCTGGAGGGACAAAAAGGTTGACATGGCATCAAAGAGAAGTCATTAAGTAGAAGAACCATCTTACCAACTGAAGCTGGAAAGCGCAAAGCACCATGTCCAGAATGATATTTAGGAGGACATGTTTCGTTTTTGGCTGTGATACAGAAATCTCTTCTTCCCCAGTGGAGGTGCAAGGCGGGAAGTTCCCCTGTGTCTCCGGACACCTTCGTAAACACTTTCTCTCTGACTCACGGACACCTGCTCCTAAGAAGGTCACTTTCCCAGGAGGCTCTGCTCTTTAAAATCGCAGTTCTAAAGGATGAATGAAAAATCACTCCGATTAGCAGAGCAGATAGGGGAGGTTTGGGCCAAGGAATGGATTCCTGCCTGGACTCATGGAACCAGTCCAAACAGGCGGCCGCCTGCTGTTCTTGTCCCACGTCCTCAGGTCAGCAGTGGGCATCTTCTCTGTTAGGAAGGCTGTGGAATCTGGGGTGGGGAGCACACAATTTAGATTGGTGTTTGCATCAGGAGCGAAGCCACAAATGCTCCTTTAGCTCAAGCTGTTGAAGAAGAGAGAACCCAGCCCCGTGGGGCAACGCAGGGGTGTGAGGTGGGTTTGGGGGTGCCCTGAGTCTGTCAGCAGCAGCTTATGCTGAGCAGCGGAGAACGCTGAGCTGTGGGCCAGGGGTGCGTCCACAGAGGCTCCTCGTCTGCATCACGGTGGGCGGGCCACCGAACCCCTGTGGGTCCTTCCCTCATCTGCAGAATGCGGCAAACCATGGCTTCCGAAATGTGTCTCCCGGGGCAGCTGTGAGGCTGAGAGGGACCATCGCGTGAATGTGCGGACGGAACGCTGGGGTGGTCTTCCTGGGGACGGGGTCCTACTGTGACCCACCACGGATCAGCACTTTCTAGAGACCCGCTTCATTTTGCCTCCTCACCCCTCCAGACACAGAGGAGTTAGAGATGAGGGGAAATAGGGCGCGGCAGGAGACAGAGGCGTGGCTGCCGAGTCCCCGTGGCCGGCTGGGAGCACCAGCGGGGGGCGGAGGGGGTGGTGCTGGGGCACCGGCCACCCCGGGAGGCCTTCTCTGGCACCTGCCCCAGGCCTTGGGGCCGCACGGTGTGCGACATACCGTGTGGACGGGCTCTGGGGTTCAGGTCCCCCTTCCGCTGTGCCCGCCCTCCTTTGTAAGAGAGAAGCACTTTTAAACACATTCTGATCTCGCGCGTCCCTGCGCAGCCTTTCTCGGGGACAGGGACTTTCCCTTTGTTAAAACCCAGCACGGCCGCCCACCATGCGCGGCGCTCGGTCAGGGGCCGGGGAGCGCCCGCGTCTCCTGCCATAGACTGTTCACCGGGCTGAGACAGACGAGCACCGGGATCTGTCCCCTCCCACGCTTTTTAATTTAAGAACCCCGGGCCATCAGCGTGGGGGTAACAAATGGCCGTGGCTTTACTGCTGTTGGTGTTCCGAGGTCAGAATGTGGTTGGAGCCAGGAGCCCAGGGATGAAGCACCGCATTAAAATAATAAAGATTAAAAATATGTAGCCTCCCAAGTCAGCAGAGCAGAGCTAACAACCCCATATAAAGAAGCTTCGTGTGGGATGAGCCTGTGTCTGGGAGACAGGAGCCACCTCAGCCGCGATAAATCTTCCTCCCGCGCCCACTGCAGAGCTGGGGCTGGGAGGGGCGCAGCCAGCGGGAGAGAGGGCACCGAGGTGGAGGGCGCGTGTGTGCATGTGTGTGCATGTGAGACAGAGAGAGAGAGGGAGAGAGAGAGAGAGAGAGAGAGAGTGCACGTGTGTGCATGTGTATATGTGGGCACACGTGTGTGCATATGTGTGCACGTGCATGTGTGAAGGAGGGAGGGGGGAAGGGAGGGGTGCTGGGAGGGCCGGCAGGAGAGCAAGGTGGGCCACGACCGCTCTGACGGGACGGGATGTGCTCATGTCTGTCCCGTGTAACCCGGCAGGCCGGCCGCTCTGCGTTCCCGGTGTGTTTGGCTTTTATAACCGTGTTTTGCTGTCAGTCAAGGTTCCACCACATAATGTGGCTTTTTCGAGTCTGCAGCCTGTTAGCCCATCTCTCTCCCCACCCTCTGTCTCTCTCTGCTTCTCTGCCTCTGTCTTTCTGTCTCTCTCTGCTTCTCTTTCTGTCTCTGTCTTTCTGTCTCTCTCTGCTTCTCTGTCTCTCTCTGCTTCTCTGTCTCTCTTCGCTTCTCTGTCTCTCTCTGTCTCCTCACCTCTCCCTCTCCTTCTCCATCTCTGGTTCACGGATCAGACCCAGCAGGCTCCCTCCTCTTTGGCTCCTGCTGTAAATAATTTTTCAGGTAACAACCTGATTCTTTGGGGGTAGGAACGAACCCTCCACCGCACAGCGTGTATGCCCCTGTTACCCATTACTCCACGTGCCGGGTGTGCTGGGGCAAACCTGGGGTTCCGGGAGCTCCTGGTCTGGCAGGGCGCGGGAGGGGCTGGGTGGGGCCAGAGCAGAAGGCACACACGAGTGAGTGACATACGGTCTAAATAAAAGGACCCTATGGGGAGAGGGGCGGGGGACGGAGACTGGCGGGCGAGAGGGCCGGGGAGCGGTGAGGGCACGAGGCATAGACTCGCAGGGCGCCCGCGCCCCCTCGGGCACTTGTTGAAGCCAGTGAGGCTCTCTGGCTCCGGGGGCACGTCCCCAGGGCTAACCTCCCCACGCCCTGCCCTGCTCAGGCTTGCCGGGGCCCAGCGGAGGGGACCTGCGTTTTCCAGGCAGTGCTCTGGGCTGGGGGGGCCGGAGGGGGTGGCGGGGAGGCAGGACGGAGCCACTGTCTGGCCGAGTGGGCGCAGGCGAGCTTCCTCGCCTCAGGTGGTGGGCCACGAAGGTGCCACAGGGTTGCCGTGGGCTGGACGGGACGGCACGGGGCAGAGTGGGACCACAGGACCGGGCCTCACGTTGGCGTTTCCTGGGCCTCCTTCCGCGGTGATTCCCTGCAGCTCTGCGGTCAGCACACCCGCCTGTGGGGAGCGCAATCCGTCTCCGGTCCACGCCCCACAGCAGAGAAGAGGCACGTGGGGCTCTCCACCGGGCACAGCCCGGCTCCCTGTGTCACCGCCTTTCCGACGAGGACATTGACAGTGTTACGGAAGCTGGAAGGGGCAGAGACCAACAACCAAAGCGTTTCTCCGTGTAAGAAGCAGGGGTCAAAGAGGTTCCTGACTGGTCCTTTTCTTCCTAATGGCCGGTGCAAGGCTGGCTTCTCGGATGGTCCTTCGTACGGGGCTTCATACAGGATGGACGACGGACAGGTGGACGGGTCGGTGAGTTTATTTCGATTTATTGTAGCGAATCGTGATGGACGATGTTATTCTGGGCTGCAATTCGGCCAAAGGCTTCCGAGGAGGAAATCCAGATGAGATTTACGGGTAAGTCTTCGTAGGGATGGCTAGAATGAGGTCTGGAGAGTTCTTTGCAGAGGAGCAGGAATTCAAGACGGCCCAGGACAAGGAGGAGCCTGGGGAATTGGAAGTGTGAGCTGACCTCTGCCCCCCGAATATCTGTGTCGGGGTCCTAAGTCCCAGCACCTCAGAATGTGGCTATACTTAAAGATGCAGCCTTTAAGTGCTAATTAAGTTAAAATGAAGTCATTAGGATGGGGCTTAATCCAATATCACTGGCATCCTTATGAAAAGAGGAAGTTTGGACACACAGAGAGGCCCTGGGGAAGCACAGGCAGAAGAAAGGCCACGTGAGGGCACAGCAGGAGGGCAGCGTCCCGCCCCCAAAGAGAGGCCTCCGGAGAAACACCCCGCTGACACTTTGATCTTGCACTTCCGGGCTCCAGAACTGTGACAGAATAGAGGTGTGCTGTTTGAGCCCCTCTCTGGTGCCCGTCCCAACAGCCCGAGCTGACCAACGCCCCGGGGAGGCCGGGAAGGCGGTGAACAGACCGTCTCCCTCACGCACCTGCGCGAAGGCCTCTGCTGTGCTTTTCCTGCATCCTGTCGGTTAGACGGCCCGCTCCCAAACAGGGTTTTGGGGTTTTTGGTTTTTTTTTAAACAAGTGAAATAAGAGGGCACGCGCTAGCTCAGAGAGGGAGAACTACTGCTGTGAGCACACACAGCAGGGATGTTTCCGAGCTGGGACTCACAAGAGGACGCTGAGCCAGGAAGGCCGGAAGCAGCACCAGGCTGCAGGGGGAGAGGGCAGGGGTCACTGGCGGGGGGGAGCGTGGCGTCAGGGTAACAGGCTTCCAGACGGTGGCTGTCCCCGCGGGGAGCTGGGCAGGGGGGCGTGCCGGCCTCCAGGGAGAAAGTCACCACCACGGGTCGGGGTGCAGGCCTCTTGCTGGGCAGCCACCACCTGTCCTCGGCCCCAGGGATCGGCAGGAGAAGCCCTGACGGAGCCGAGGCCCAGACCTCCCCCTCCTTGCGGAAGCCGCCCCACCTGCCTGGAAACCCCCTGCTCGGCCGAGCGCCTGTCTGACTGAAACGCCAGCCCAGCGCCAGGCACTGAGACTCACCGCCTGCGATTTGCACAGGGGTAGCCGAGATGCTTCAGACACCCGAGGTGCTCGTGATGTGTGAGTGGAGGGAAAACAGAGGCTCCACCCCTCCCACACACCCTCGGAATCCAGCGCAGAGCGGGGCGAATTTTCCATCAAGGTGACTTTGGTTTAAAATACAAAATGGCACTTATTTTTTTTTATTTTTTTTTTTTAATGTTTCTTTTAATTTATTTTTGGGACAGACAGAGACAGAGCATGAACGGGGGAGGGGCAGAGAGAGGGGGAGACACAGAATCGGAAACAGGCTCCAGGCTCCGAGCCGTCGGCCCAGAGCCTGACGCGGGGCGCGAGATCACGCGAGATCACGCGAGATCACGCGAGATCACGCGAGATCACGCGAGATCACGCGAGATCACGCGAGATCACGCGAGATCACGCGAGATCACGCGAGATCACGCGAGATCACGCGAGATCACGCGAGATCACGCGAGATCACGCGAGATCACGCGAGATCACGCGAGATCACGCGAGATCACGCGAGATCACGCGAGATCGCGACCTGGCTGAAGTCGGACGCTCAACCGACTGCGCCACCCAGGCGCCCCGGCACTTATTTTTTTAAAGGCTGGACAGAGAACCTTTAAAACAAACCAGAACAAACAAACAAACAAAACAAAACCAAAAAACAAACCAGACCCTCAGCCCTCCGGGCCTCGTGGGCAGTGGCACATCCCGGCTGGTGCTTTTCAGACTCGGATGCAATCGCCAGGGTCCAGGTAAAATGCAGATTGCCACGTGGCAGGTTGGCGGGGCCCGGGGCTCTGCATTTCCAACAAGCTTCCCGGTGACGGGCGACAGGGCCCTTCTCCGCACAGCAGCCTGCAGACCCCAGCAAGTGGTGAGGCTGTGTGGTCACGGGGAGCAGCCGTGTCCCCCAGCAACCGCCCTGGCGGTCAGCGGCCAACCAGGCACTGGCCACTGGCAGGTCAAGCTCACAGGTTTCTTCTGGAAAAAAAAGGCCTTTCTGTGGGCAACCCCTGCAGCATGTGGGGGTCCAGGGAAAGGCTGGTGTGGGCCTGGTCCCCTGGGAGGGATGCCTCCACCCCGGCCGCAGCAGGGGACCGTCACAGGGAACACGACCTCCGGAGAAGGCAGGTCCCTGGACACAGCTTGTTTCCTAAGCAAACCATCCAGAATTAGCAGTTCTGTCCCATCCACAAGAGTCTGGGTGTCAATAGCGCTTAACAAGGGCCCTTGGGTGGTGCCAGGTGGGACCCGGCAGGCAGGAGGACCCATCTGTGTCCCTGTCCCCAGGCCCACGGTGAACCTGTCTGTGACCTCACAGGCACGAGGACGCAGCTGGGCCCTGTCCTTCCCACCCGACGCAGGATTTCTAATTATTTCCGAAGTAATTTTCGGGGAGATTGTACCCCGAGTAGGCTTGATAACAGCGGCCATCACGGGTGCCTATGTGTTCGCCCCAGCAAATCCCACGGGCAGCAAACTTCATCGCTGAAGCAAAAGTGCTCCCGCATTTTATTTCCTCTCTGAAATATTTCCGTCCCGGGATCCTGAGAGGGAGGACCGAGGGAAAACACGAGCTCCCAGCCAAATGCCTCATCTTCTAAGACATGAAAATTGGAAGGTGTGACGTCTTCTGACCCGAGTGCTGTGGCCCTCAAGCCCCGGCCCGGAGCCGGCGGTGCCCGAGAAGCCGGTCCTCCCACAGATCTGTGCACCATGGACGCGGCTCCCCTGGCAGGTGCGTGCGGCCTCCTCCAGAGGAGCGGGTGTTCAGTGCTTGCCGGGGGCTGTGACAGTGTCCTTGTCAGACCGTCACCAGAGCTTTCCTGCCGGAGAAGGTGGTCACTCCCATTTTCCATATTAACTTTAGGAGGCTGGAACGGTGCCAGTGACTTTCCCAAGAGCCCGTCCCCGGGCCGCAGTGCCATTGCGCCCCGTCTCTGGAACAGGACAACCCATCCATCTGGGGACCTACACGACACGCTCGTGTGCATTGTCCCGTGGACCAGGCGGCTCCCGCTAACAGCCCGTGTGGGGCGTGTGTCCACCAGTGAGCCTCTGGAGTTGGGCAGCCTGGCACGAGCCCTTGGCCGTGAAGGGTCTCCTCCGGTGAGCCCAGGGTATGGAACCTCACCCCCCTGCGCATCTGACAGATGCCTGCAGCTGGAAAGGGCATTAACTCAACTCAGAAAATGGGTATCTGCCGAGAACGTGCCAACACCTCAAAAGCTGCCCAGGAAGCCAGCAGCGCCTATCCCTTGAGAGCTTGGCACACTGGGACACAGCGTCCTCGGAGGCTGGCACCCCAGGTTCGGTCCCGGGGTGCAGGCCACAGGACGCGAGGCCCGCTGGGTGGGGGCACGAGGCTTCCTTCGCCCTCCCCGTGCACCAATCGAGGGGGCACCAAGGCTCTGGAGGCAGTGAGGTAGCCGTCGCTCCAGAAGCCTCCTGAGCAGTAACCCAGGGGGAGTGAGCGGGTTGTAATTAAAGTCTGGGAACAATCAGAGGCAATCAGGTGTCTCCCCGTGGGGTTGCTGGCAGCTCCCAATGGCCGAGGCTGTAGATGGCAGGAGAGCCAGGACACGCGGGCGGGGGGGGGGGGGGGGTGCGGTGCCCTGGGGTCCCCTGCCCTGGCTGACCCGCTGACCCTCCGGGGCTGTTCACCCCTTTCTTACAGCCTGGCCTGACCTACTTTCTCCTCCCGGGCTCACGCCTCCGCCTCTCGGAGTGGGGGCTGTTCACTCAGGGCCGGACCCTCGGGGATCCCCAAGTTCAGGGAGAGGACAAGCAGGCACAAGTGTATGAAGGCCCTTCACGGTCAGCGGGCCTGGATTTTAGCCTGGCGCCAATCGCTCCGTGCCTCGGTTTCCCAGTCCGTGGGTGGGAACGACATTACCACTACCTCATGTGATCGTTAAGACCGAATGAGACGATGGCCGGTGGAAACTTCCGGCTGTCCTTGATTCGATGTGTTTCCTTAGGAGACGCTGCACGCAGACTAGCAACGTAGTGAGAGCCGTAACTTGCGAGTCTCCGAAGACGGCTCGGCCCGGGTGCTAGTGAGGGTCGCTGGGACACTTTGGTGCGACATCTTCGTTTCACAGACGAGGAGACAGAGGCCGGGGGGAGAGAAGACTTGTCCACGGCCGGGGTTGGCCCTGCCTGGGACCCGCTCCCTCTGCAGGCTCTGTCCCGTGCTGTGCGGGAGACAGCGCGTGTCAGCGAGGTGCGGAGCCCCCCGCACGGACGGCACTGCCTCCCCGGGCCCCTCCCGGCAGCTGTCTTTGTGGAGAACGAGACCCTGTCATTAAGAGCAATAACTATTTTCAAACAAACAAATGGCTGTGGGCACTACATTCAGCACGAAATCCAGGGAAGAGAAAGTGCCTGAGGACCAGAAGGGCTTGTTCGTGGGGACGGAAACTTCCTTAAAATAGATGTGGAACCAAGCGTGCATGGTCCAAGTTCTGTCTTTTCAGGCTACAAAACCACAGGCTCTTCACCCTTGGGTGGAAGGGGGCCATGATGAATAATCACCTCCAATTATGTGGATATTCTGTGTGTGGCCCCATTTGGCTCAGATGAAAGTTATCTTAAATGTGACTGGTTAATGTGTCTGGAGAATGCTAATTTTGCGGGACCAAGGGCTGGTGGGCAGAAGCAGAATAATGAAGACAATATCTCGAGGCAAGAGAGACAGTGCTCCAGGAGACATTGCGAACCAACGCAGGATGTGACCTATTTTGATGGTGGTGGGGGAAGAAGAGGCTCAGGAGAAGGGATGGGGAGGGGCCCACGGAGGGGAGGGAATCCTCTGGGCAGCTCCTCACGAACGCACTGAGCTCTCACAGCGGATGGCGGGCTTGACCTAAGCTGGGGAGGCCCTGGACCGGGGAGACCTTGGAAAAAGGGTTGATTGAGGGGTCTGGAGCCGCCAACAGGGGCCACAGCAGAGAAGAAGGCGTCTCTGCAGGAGGACGCATGCCTGGGGCTCACTCGGGGAGGGTGTGGCTGTTCAAGGCCACGGAAACTCGGTCTAAATACATCGGAAAAGACCCCCGATTTGCCGGGCTGGGCTAATTCTGGGACAAACAGAAAGCCTGTGTTTTCTTGCTTGCACTCACATCCCGCCTGCCCGACGTGAAGTTTGTGCTCCCGACGGTGGACCGAAGATATTATTCTGTAGATGATGTTGCAAAGCAAGGGCAAGGGTAACGCAGTTTATTCTGGTTTCTAAAATTCGCAGAGCAATTTCGCTCACGGCATTCCGTGCCAGGGCCACAGCAACTCCCCGAGCGCACACCGCCGTCTCCGGGCACGGATGATGGAAGCGGGGTGACAGGGGCTACAGAAGACTCCCGGCTGCCCACCACAGACCGGGCTGTGCCAGCACGCGCTGCGGTCCGTGGAACCGGTGCCCTCCTGCCCGCGATGCGGCCGGCGCGCGGCCTCGGGGAAGGGCGGTCTGTGATGGGCGGCCGAGGCAGGCCCCTCGTAGGGATGCGGGACAGACGACCGGTGTGACCACACGGGGCAGTGTGCTCCAAAGAGCCAATGAAGCCCGGCCAGGGGGCGGACCCTCCGCGAGAGCCGCGTGTGCCTCAGACTCTGACGGATTAGATTCGGGAAAGAAGAGGCATCACATCTGCTTCGAGGCACCTTCCCTCCTCGCAATCGCGCCCTCCCGGGCCACGGGCACTTTATCTCCCCTGGATCTTCGTCCGGAATACAGAGCCTACGGCCATTTGTTTGCTTAAAAATAGTTTTTGCTGTGAGATGACAGGCCCTGCAGCAGGGTCACTATCCGTGTCTCGCACTGCTTCTGTGAGTCTCGTCCACCATCGCGCTCCAGAAGCGAGATTTAACAAAGCAGGTCTGCAATAATGACTTGTAAAAAACGGTCAGTTGACAGAAAGCCTCCTACGTTGGCTACGCTTTCTCTTGGCGAGGCCTCGTCTCCCCCTCCCACGCCCTGTGAGCTCCTTGAAGTCAGGGGGCACATCTATTTGCTTATGTCCCTACGGTCCCTCTCTTCACACTGTTAAGACTAATAATTCCTCCCCAGCTTCCCGGAGACCTAGTGTCAATTTCACCTCGTTGGTGACAAACAAAATGAAGCCTCTGAAACTGCAGGCTTGGCATCAGACTCTGTGGAGTCAAGCTCTCCTCCTGCCTGTAGACGTCTTTCTATAAGCCCTTAATCTATTCAGGTCCCCGCTTTCACTGCTGAGCTACGGAGACGACATCCTGTCTGTTATGAGGACGTGTTCGTGTACGTAACGCACCTGGGAAAGCAGTTAGCACAAAATAAGTTCTGTGCAAAGGGGAGGTAAAAATAAAAATCATAATAATTTATAATAAGCTTTACAATAATAGACATGGGGGTGATAATGCCGGCAGGCCACACAATCTCTATGTGAAGGAGAGTAATCATACCTCTAAGATAAAAGCAAAAGGAAATCAAAGATGTGACAAAAGGAGTAATCACATCGTGGAGGCTATGCTGTGGAGTTCGTCTTCCAGCAGGGGTCAAATCTTCATGCTTGCACACACAGCTCGTACTTATTCCGATGTTGAACTCACAGTAAGCAGGCGATGATGGCTTGTGGAAGGAATGAGTGGAGAAATAAATCAAAAGTTGTGGCAACTGGGTTGATTTTAGATGGGAGATGATCCAAGGTGAGGGTCATCCTTTAGCTAAGGTATTAGCATACAGCAGCGATCATATACTGCCTATATTCATAGAAGATTTTTGCCAAAAAGTCACCAGAATGTGCATATTTCATTTGAATGTATGTGCCTGACATTGAGAATTCATCTAATTCATCTAAGAGCTAATCACTCTTCAAAATATAAGGGGTACATACGCATACGTATTCTTCTATCCACCATCCATCCATCCATCCATCCATCTTTCTCCCCTTCCTTCCTTCCTTCCTCCCTCCCTCCCTCCTTCCCTCCCTCCCTCCCTCCTCCCTCCCTCTCTCCCTTCTTTCTTTCCTTCCTTCCTTCCTTCCTTCCTTCCTTCCTTCCTTCCTTCCTTCCTTCCTTCTTTCCTTCCTTCCTTCCTCCCTCCCTCCCTCCATCCCTCCTTTCTTCTTTCCTTCATTCCTCCCTCCCTCCCTCCCTCCTTCCTTTTCCATCCATCTACCCTCCCTTCCATTCTTCCTTCCTTCCTTCCTTCCTTCCTTCCTCCCTCCCTCCCTCCCTCCCTCCTCCCTCCCTTCTTTCTTTCTTTCTTTCTTTCTTTCTTTCTTTCTTTCTTTCCTTCCTTCCTTCCTTCTTTCCTTCCTTCCTTCCTCCCTCCCTCCCTCCTCGCTCCCTCCTTCCTCCCTCCCTCCTTCCTCCCTCCCTCCTCCCTCCCTCCTTCTTCCCTCCCTCCTCCCTCCCTCCCTCCTTCCCTCCCTCCCTCCTTCCTTTTCCATCCATCTACCCTCCCTTCCATTCTTCCTTCCTTCCTTCTACTTATCTGTTCATCCATAATTCATCCTTCCATCCATTTATAACCCATGTACCCGTTCAATGTTTATTGAGAACCTACACATGCCGAGCTAAACACTAGGTACTAGAGGATACGGCCCGAAAAAGTAAGGATAATTCTGGCCCTCTAAGTTTCACTTTGCAATTATGTTGACAGATAATGTCAGAAGATGAGCATTTTACACATAGATTCCGCTTAGTAAAGAAGTAACTTTCCTGGAAATAGTAGTTGTGTTGGTGTTGACGGTGTTGAGTTGGCACCTGCATGACGGCCAGGAGCCACATCCATCGTGTGCTTGAGCACATGGTGACGGAGGTCGTGGACACTCCAGGGCTGGAGTCCAGTGCAGGGCCCTGGGAGCCAGCAGGCAGGGGAAAAGGCTCATAAAAAATGCGAAATGTCCCTTGAAGTTCATGTGCCAAAGCGCTAAGCCCCGGTATTTCCGAATGTGACTGTATTTACAGGTAGATCCTTTAATGCAGTAATTAAGTTAAATGAGGCCCGTTAGGTGGGCCCTAATCCAGTCTGACATGTGTCCTATTAGAAGAGGAAATTTGGACACACAGAGAGACGCCAGAGAAGCACACACAGAGAATGACCTTGTGAGGACACTGGGAGAAGACGGGTGTCTGCCAGCCAAGGGGAGGGGCTCCAGGAGAGTCCCACTCTCCCTTCTCCTTGATCTCGGCCACTGGCCTCCGGGGCTGGGAGAAGGGAGGCCTCTGGTGTGTCAGCCCCTCCCCACCTCCTGTGTTTTGTTACAGAAGCCTGAGCAGAGTAATACACGGGCCAAGGTGAAAACCTGGGCCCTTGGTGTCAAGGAATTGTGGAGAAGAGCTTTTTTTTGTAAACAGGAGAGTAATCGATATTTTCACATTGCTGGAAGATTCAGTGAAACAAGAACTGAAAATCTCCCATTCAGTTTAACAACAGGGTGGCCATTGTTCTTGTGAGGGGACGTCCAGAGGACACGTTGTGAGGAATTCATGGGAATTCCAATTTCTTGTGTCGGCATGTTGGAGGGGAGGGACCGGACGGAGCAGTGGACGGATGTGTCCATGGACCTCTCGGGACAGGACAGCAGGTGTGCAGAGGGCACTGGCAGAGGGGTGGAGCCCCACGAGGACCAGGAGGTCCCCGGGAAGACAGAGACCCCACGCAGGCACAGGTGGGGAGGAGACAGGCCCCAGGAAGGGTGGGGACCCAGGCCAGCCTCTGAGCTTGGTGTCAGGGCGAGGGCCGTTGAGCGGAAGCCCCTGTGTTTCTCTGGGAAGCTGTGGGGTTCTGTTTGTTCATTCTGGATGGCTCCCAGGGACATGGCCCAAATTGGGGAGCATTCAGGAATGCAGATTTCAGTTCTACCATACGAACATCTCAACATTAACAACTGCTTGGCATAATAATAATAATAATAATAGCTAACTTTTACTGGGTATTCATCATGGACCAGACAAGACAATAAGAACTTAAGAACTTGAACTTGGCTTCATCACTTCATTCTCTCAGTAACCTGATGTAGTCAGCGTTGTCATAATTATTTTGCAGATATAACAAATTAAGATTCACATATGACTTCCTCGAGTCCACACAATGAGAACCTGGTCAAAATACAGAGGGGAATAGTTTAAGTGGTTGTGACTTCCCCGTCTCTGATGGTGTTTTTGCCTGAAAGGGGAGATTACTGCAGGGATCGAAAGTACAAGTTTCTTTCAGAAGTAGGTAAAGGGAGGTCTGGCCATTCTTCCCTTCAAATACTCAAGCTAGCAGCTGTAAGGTGGCAAGAAAGAATAATTCATGCGTAATGGTGGGATTTCAAGAATTTGGTGGCTGGACAACTGGGAACCCTTGAAACCTGGGGGCCCATGAAGAATCCCCAGGCTGTCATGCACGCGGCTCTGGGGCCCCCCAGGCCCCCTCCCTCACCCAGTACAACTAGATCACCCACAATGCCATCTGCTCCAATACACATTGGGGTCACCTGTAACATTTCACGTAAAAGAATTCTATGTCTAAAAACATGGAAAAAAGCCATTAGAGTTAAAAAAAAATTCACTCCTATTCTAGCCATGGGGTTTTGTGGGAAGAATTTTCTGGTAGAAAGGGGCATCTTGTCCACTCAGCTTTGCCACCTGGGCCCCGGGTTGCCCTTGAATCTTCCGGCATGGCTCCTAGCAAGAACGCCTCCTCCTCTGAGAAGGTCACCAGTGCTTCTCAACATGGAGTGCCCACCATGACCCCCCAGAAATGCTGAAGCCCAGGGGGCTGTGCCCACCCCCAGAGTTTCTGACCCCATGGGTCTGCATTTATAACTGGTGACAGGGAAGACGGTCTGAGTCCGGGAAGCAGGGTCCCAGGGGAACACCGACGCTGCGGGTCCAGACGGTGCTCCAGACAGCCCCGTGCCCTCTCCCCACTGTCCTGTGCAGACGTGCTCTGTGCTCACACGGACAGCGCCCGCCTTGGTTGTCCTGCTGACCCCAGCAGTGTCCCCGGGGACGAGGAGGGCAGCATGGGCAGCCTCTGCTATGGACAAGCCACTCCAGGCGGGACGTCCCCGCAGATGAGCTACAGGACGCATGGACGCGTGCCCCTTCGGAGCTGGGATTCGGGGTGGTGACCAGGCAACTGTTCCGTTCCAGGGCGGGTCCCATGGGAGCCACACAGCCCGGGACCTCACCTCCTCCCGTCCTCTGTGACCTCCATTGAGTACAACCTAAGATGTGCAGGTGGGAGCCGGTGAGGAACTCTGCTGGGGAGCGGGCTTCGTGCTCCCTGCTTCTGCCACAGGGCCTGGTGCCACGGTGCAGCTCAGCCTGGCTCCCCCGTCCCATCTCCCATCGTCCCATCTCCCATCGTCCCATCTCCCATTGTCCCATCTCCCATCGTCGGTCACCACGGGCGGCACAGGCCTCAGACGTCCTCTGGTTGGGGAGACCCCCTTTCTTCACTCCTGTGTGCATCTAGTCCCAAAAAGGGAGACAACAGGATATGAAAAGAAGTAAAGACTGACTGCAGTCTTCCCAAGGGGGGCCCGCACTGGGTGGTCCGGGGCCTCTGGCTTCCTGTCCACTTGGCCCGAGGTCACAAAGCCTCCTGTCCTCCACTTGGGGGTGGGGGCGGTCGGAGCCCCTGGGCTGGCGGGAGGGTCAGGAGGGGGAAGACCAGCTGTCCGCAGAGGCGCTCCTTGGAGAGGGTGTGTGGGAGCGGGCATCCCTCTCTCCCTGTTCTATGAGCCGCCACCCCCCGTGGTAACTGGCTGAGCCCGTCCCGGGGCCATGCTGTCACTACACTCTTCGCCGCTGTCCCGTCTCTTTTATGACCCACACCTGCCCCACCTGGGCAGTAGGGTCATCCGGCCACGGCCACTCATGCTGGGGTTGCCTCAGAAGCAACGTCATGCACCTTTTGTGGCAGATGTCCCCCGAGACCGTTGATAGAACCTCTTTTCCCGGTATGACCTGGGGCCCTTGAGGGAATTTCTCAGCAATGCATAACAGCAATAAAAATAAACAAGCTGTTGTTGGGAGGGCAAAACGGGAGAGGCGGAGCACAGGATCTCGTTATGAAGGAGACAGCCAAACTTCAGGGCGCCGGCTGAGGTCCTCCGGCCCTGAAGGGGGCCTCCAGTGGGAAGGGCTCTTGGCTACCGGATCTGGGGTTCAGACCTCCTCTGCGAGCGCCGGCCGCATGATTCGCACTCTGCTCTTACCTGGAGCAGGACGCTGGGACGAAGGGTAGGTGTGCCGGGCCCGGCACCCGCAGGCAGGCAGCAAGTGCCCCTTCCTTCTCCCCGACCTCACCCCCGGGGAGGGAGAGGGCCCCCCATAGTCGTCCTTGCGCTCCGGCAGGGCGTGGGCATCTGCTCTGGTTTCCGCACTGCGCTCCTTCCGTGGCGAGGCCACTTCCAGTTAATGTCAGGGCTCCGGGGATGCGTTGATGTGACAGCACGGAATGCAGCGGAGGGCCGAGTGACCCTGGCTGGGTGGGCGGCCCGGGGCCACGGGGTGCCCTGGGGAGCAGCTCCCGCCCTGCCTGCAGACCGAGGCCTGTGGATGGGCTTCGCCCCCGAGCAGACACCCTCCTCGAGTCCCACGGTCACGACATAAAGAGTAAAGAGTAAAGCGTCCTTCCCGCAGACGGCAACCTGCCGCTCGACCCCTGGGTTGTCACCAACCACCGGGCACTGGCACCCTCTGAAGGGGAGGCCGTACGTTCGCGTGAGAAGCACATTTAACGTTCAGCCCAAATGTGACAACCCCGGCTGAGCTGCAGAAATGTGGTGGGAACAGCACAAACGTGGTTCTGTGGATCCGAGGCTCATGGCACTCGGGGACGCGGCGAGGGGTCCTCACACAGAGCTCGAGTCTCCTCAGAATGTGAGCACCATGACAGTGGCCTGTGCGTGTGGCCCCGTGGGCGCGATCTGGAACAGCAAGCAGGCGCACGAAACACCGGCCAAACCAGCAGCGTTCGGGCCGCATCTGGGCCTGCTTTCCACGTCCACAAGACTGAGTTTTAAAAACTGACCTCACAGGCCTGTTTGCACGTTAGAGATCATGTCTGTAGAGGACCTGGCTCCTGAAACGCTATGTAAAAACTCACCTATTATTACTGTAACGGGAACAAACCTGGGTCTGCTCTGGCCTTAGGACTCATTGGGAGCAGAGGAAAGCGGGCGAGAGGCAGGGAACCTCGGCCACCTGCTTCCCCAGGGAGCGTGAGGTGGGGCGGGTCAGAGCTCAGGGCCCACAGGCAGCTTCCCTGTCCTTACCCGTCTCTTCCTCGCAGCTGCCCCCACTAGCCGTCAGTCGCTCCCTGCCCTCCTCCCACTTTCCTCCTGTGTCCCTCCCTGTAAAACAGCTTAGTCGCTCCCTGTGTCATTCTCTCTGTCCCTTACTACTCAGCACAGCAAGGTTCTGACCGACTCTTCAAACGAGGGACCTCGCGTCCTCAGGAACTGGGAGGAGAGGGTTCACGGCCAATGCAGGTGCGTGTGTGTTTGTGTGCGTGTGTGGGCTCATGCATGCATGCATGTGTATATATCCTCTTGTATATGCGTGTCCATGTGTGTGACTGTGCCCATGTGTGTCTGTGCATGTACACACTCATGCACGCATGTGTGTGTGTGTGTCCTTGTCATGTGATCTTCCCTTTGTATTTTTCACCTGCTTGCCTGACCTCTACATTTGTCATTAGAATTCCGAATCTCTATTCCTGACTCAAATATCACTGCCTCTGCTGCCATTGGCCAGTGTTCTCCTGATAACGACACCTTCCTGTTGTCCCCTCTGGTGCCCTGCTGGTCCCTCAGACACAGCACTCACAACAGTGGGTGCGACAGCATGTGTGTCTGACTCCATGCATACAGAGTGAGTTTCAACGGCAGGAACCAGGTCTGAGCCATTCTCGCATCCATGGCAATCAACGCAGTATCTGGGGCACAGGAGACGCTCACACAGTGAATAAAATAATGAATAAGCGAAGTTAATAAGATTAGTACATAAATAATAGATAAGAACATTACCGATAAACCGCTAACTCAAGTGTATGTACGTAATTAACTCAAAGAAATAATTACGATATGTGTTAGCACAAGGTAGCATGTATGTCGCAGAGTGATGTAGCTAGAAGTCAGGTCAGGGTACTTCAGAAATCCTGTCATATACGCTGCACGGAACACCTGCGCTAGCACGGCCCAGAGTCATTTGCAAACATCTTTGGGATGTCACCGGCAGAATAAAAGTAACAAATCGTAAGTGTGTGGCTTGATGGACTTTTCCAGATGTGTGTACCCATGGAGCCAGCACCAGATGGGAGGCTGAACATCTTCACCCCAGCCCACCCCTCCCACACGCATCCTCCAAGGACACGGCACGCCCGAGGAGTGTTTCTAGAATGCGGGCCAAGGTTGCAGTGGGGGCCCCAGCAAGGGTAGAAGAAGTGTGAGGTGGGTGGGTCCGATAGTGTCCACACCCATCACGGTGCCCCGGAAGCCACACCGGCACCCTGCTATGGGCTGAATTTGGTCCCCAAAAGGTCTATCGAAGCCCCAGTCTCTTTTTTTTTTTTTTCCAACGTTTTTTATTTATTTTTGGGACAGAGAGAGACAGAGCATGAACGGGGGAGGGGCAGAGAGAGAGGGAAACACAGAATCGGAAACAGGCTCCAGGCTCCGAGCCGTCGGCCCAGAGCCTGACATGGGGCTTGAACTCACGGACCGCGAGATCGTGACCTGGCTGAAGTCGGACGCTTAACCGACTGCGCCACCCAGGCGCCCCAAAGCCCCAGTCTCTTAAGAGGACTGCCTCACACATCTTTCCTTTGCTCAGACTCACGAAGAACTGATGATGGTGGGCACAATTGTGGATGATTGAGGATGCAAAACAATGGAGGACTCAACACTCATGGGACCAGGAGACAAAGGTCACCCTTGTGTTGCCTCTCACCTATCCCAATGTTCCTGAGTCGCCTACCAGCTTGGACTCAGGCATGATACCTATTTTGACGACGCTACATCATACCAAGGATTTGATCATAACAAAAGTAATAAAAGCATATCCTTCTTCTGTTCCGTAGGTATCTGAAAACAAGAAGAGGGATGTGAAATTCGTATCCCTTTCGTAGGTCCCTGAACACCTGTTGCTGTGGCATTACTCTCTTCTTATCCATGTATAAATGGGTTGCTTCCCTGATCCCTCTCTTCCTCATCAAGTAGATTTGTTTCTCATTTTGAAGGATTTCAATCAATTTGCATGACCTAATGACACCATTCCTTCTATCCACAGAACGCATTCTGTAGAGCTTGTTGGCTGTAAACATGGATATGGTTAATTCCTGAATTGATTTAGCAAATATTTATTGCGAATTTATCAAGACTTTGGGATACTATTGAACAAAGAATATTGGAAAGTATCTATGACCTTTATTCGTAGAAAGCACATATTGTAGTTGGGATAGGACCAGCTAAAATGCACATATAGAAAGAATTTTTAAACAACTACTCCAGAATTTTCTGTGGATTTCAGAAGTTCATCCTTGAAATATCTTCAGATCTTACTTGTGTTATTCAATTCATCACACATTTTCTTCCTTAAAAAGAAATTTCCACTGGAAATTCCCATTACCAACTGGAAAGGGCATTTCATAGCGCTGGAATCACTGTCAGCTGAAGGACGCAATTCAGGGTGTTGCACTGGGGTTTCTTTGTCACCATGACGTGATTATAAACTTCAGGCAGATTTTCATACTTGTAAGGCTATGCATGGTTCTGTGACCATGAAAATGTTGAATCATAGTGAGACACAGAGAGCTTATCAGTCAAGGACAAACATTTATAGACTAGGATTTGCACAACCAGCAAAACGACTGTTGTTCTTAACAGTCAAGAAGATCCAGGGGCGCCTGGGTGGCTCAGTCTGTTAAGCGGCCGACTTTGGCTCAGGTCATGATCTCACAGTTCGTGCGTGAGTTCGAGCCCCGCGTCGAGCTCTGTGCTGACAGCTCGGAGCCTGGAGCCTGCTTCGGATTCTGTGTCTCCCTCTCTCTGTGCTCCTCCCCTGCTTGTGCTCTCTCTCTCTCTCTCTCTCTCAAAAATAAATAAAACACTAAAAAAAAATCTTTTTTTTAAAACTTCACAGTTGCACCTGTGCTTCCTGGCCACACCTCATGGTGGGTACCCGTCTTCACCATTGTTTGCACACTGTTCTGGAGTCAGAACTCTGTCCTCCTTAGGTCATCGAGAACGCAGTGCACACTATCTCCAGCAAAAGACATTCCGAGTCGCAGAACTTTCCAAACCTTTACTCACATGGAACAAAATCTCAACTGTGCAGAATTTGTGGCTGAGAATTACACTGAATGAGGTCAGGTGGGCGACCCGAGCAGGACTATCTGAAGAATTCAAATTCCTCCTAACTCACCTGGTTTCAAATGATCTTGTGGGGAACTTAAAGTCATTCGGGAAGACCTACACATCCCTTTGCTTGTAGTACACTCAAGCACGCTAGAAATGATTGCCCTGAGAACACTGAGTCGAAGTCATATCCACCTCTCTGAAATGTTTTCTCATTTTTTAAAGGTGGCACTGATCAAGTTATTCTGTTTCAGCCACAAGGATACACCCTCTTCTATGGGTTACCCAGAAAGACTTTAGAAATTCTAGGATGTTTCCAACGGAAGCAGGTGACACGTTTAAGCTTTAGCTCTGTCGACCTCTCTGCTCGGAATCGTGTCTCTGTCCCCTCATGTTCTCAGCAACACCAGATGATGGATTTCTCTGACCCTTCTGACTGTCATGCCCTGATTCCTCTCTGCTCTCTTTCCAGCTGGCATTTTCTTCTCTCCCAGTATTTGGCTATGCATATGTGTTTAGACATCCATAATCTCTTTGGTTCTCTAAATGCTTGTAGAGTCAGGACTGTGTTTGGTGGCACTCGTGGCTCCAGCAGCCACGCTCGTCTCTGACACGCGGGAGGAGCACACGCCTGTTTTCTCCGTGACGAGCACGTGAATGGGCGGCAGAGCCTCCCACGATTGTCCCGTAATGGCGGCAGCGACAGTCAGCATCGTATGAATCTTCAAAACGCTTATGGGCCCACCCGTCATGACCACCCACTAGGTGCCAGTCACGTGGCCCACGCTTCAGAGGGCATGTCTAAACTGTTCTGTGTCTGAGTTTAGGAGAGAGCTGGAAGAAACGCCTTCCTTTTCCACTCTCTCTTCCATCACTTCCACCTGAATTAATCCCCAGTGTTAATTAATTTGGGGGGTGTATGCTGCCCTCTCTCAATCATCTCTACCTAGAATTAGATGGGGACTCTCAGGACAGACGGATTATCTGCCGCCTCTCTTCCCACTTGCTCTTCAACAGGCTTTTCCCTGAGGACGAGACCCCGTGGCGCTGGGGGTAGCACACCTGTGCTTCTGCGACATCGTGGCCCGACAGCAGCGGGACGGAGGCGGGGTCCGTGCTGTGAGCTTCGCAGCTGCGCGCTTGTGTGGCTCAACAGCGACTCACGGGAAGCACACCCCCGGACGTGTTCAGTTACCTGGCAGTGGGGTTTCGGCAGGACTATCTCAGCACCAGTGAGAGCAATAGAAGGAAATAGGGAAATGTTTCTCTTCTGGTTCCCGGGAACTGGTGAAGGCAGATGTCCTCGTATCTCTTGACTTAGGAGCAAATGTGGAGAAAACCGGTCCCCAAAGATCTCTCTTCTGGAGTTACGGATGGTCTTCGCCAAGTGGGGGGCATGCTGTGCCCACTCGGAGGTTCTGGTCCCAGGAGGTTCGATGCCCTAGTGACTGAGGGCAGCATTGGCTCAGGACACCTACTCAGCGATAAAACATCATCACGTGTAGACCGGTCAGTCTCCTGTCTGTCCACGGCTGCCACAGCACGCCAGCCCATCCTACTGCCTAGAGACCGGGGGTCCATGGACCTTTACGGTCTCTGAGCCAGACCAGACCAGAATGGATGAGTCATTGACTTTCTGTCCTCAGGGTCATAACCATAACTGGAAAGTTGGGAGAAATACCAGTTTTTAAAGTTTCAGGAAATTAAGAAGGAAATTGTATAGCTAGAACTTCAGGATCAAGACGCCTGGCATAGCGACATCTGTCATCTGTCCTGCACGTACTCTCTCACGTTCAAAACCAAAAGAGACTCCAAAAAGGGACAAAAGGGAGATCTCTCACGTCGTGTATCTGGTAAGGGCGGGGAGTTACTGCGTAGCCTGCTAATCTCCTTTGAGATGGAGAGGAAGCTGACTGAATGTGTTTTAAACAATGGGAATTAGGAGGCTTCTAAGCCTAGAAGAATTTAGAAATGATTGGATTTGTTGCTGACATTCACTAATTATATTGACTCATCAAAATCATTGTAGGAAATTTCCCTGAGTGCCGAAATCAATCTATCAACACATTTTTAATCCGCATCGTGTGCCTCACACGGAGTCTGTTGTTGTCAGTGCTGAGGTCACAGACCCCCTCTTCTCTGTGGGGTTTCAGTAAAGAAAGCGACCAGGCGCCTACCTTCCGTGACAGTCAAATAAGTTACTAAGCTTTTAGGATACATCGTTCTAAATCATGGCACTGCTTTGTCAGTTCTAAATTGTGCTCAAATCAAAAAAATCAAACCACACAAAGCTTTTCTCCCTGCCCCCCCACCCAAAGCTGCCTTTTATTGATTTATTCAAGAAATGCTTGTGGAGTGGCCCCAGGTTGTGAGCACTCTGGAGGCAGATGGTCAGGAGCCCAGTGGCCGTGGAACAGTGACCGGTTGGGGGAGGGCATCGGTACCAGTGCGCTCACGTGCAGAGTCGGGTGGGCACGGGCACTTGCAGGACTTTCCCCGCAGGGCCAGCCTGAGCCGGGCTCTGTGGCTAAGCAGTGCATTCGGGGAAGGTGTGGGACAGGGCAAGGCCCCGTGGCATCTCGGGGAACAAGCCCACAGTGCGGCTTGGCGGGGGCAGGAGGTGTGGACAGGAGCCAGGCGGCAAGGAGGGCGCACTCAGGCACCGTCCAGCAGGGAGAGGGACACGCGACCGTGGTAGCACGTGAGCAGGCTGACTCTGTGGGGGATGGAACAGAGAGAAGTGTCCAAGAGGAGCCACAGACAAGGACACCAACCTGGGGCCAGATCACGAGTGCCTCCTGGGATAAGAAACTTCCAGCACAAAACCTCTAAGACTGTTTCAGGGGGAGGGAGGAGGTCATGGGCAGAATTGGAAAAGGCCAGAATATGTTTGGATTTCAAAGAACACAGGTAATGAAATTATAGGGACCAAGAACAACCAGTGTGAGATACGTACAGAAATACACATACTACATACACAGCCTATTTGCATACAAATGTATGTAATTGTTTCTATAATTATTATTACACATTATTATTATGTATACAACACATTATTATTAATGTGTAAATACAGTACATTTGTATACATGTGTTTAAGTCTAGATATACACAGACGCATTGTGATTCCTCCGATCCTTCCTGGTATCTTAGGATGGATGAGTATCTGTGCTTAAATAATGCTGTTTCTGATGACTTTTTTTTCCTTCTGAACATCTATCCTAGTAGAAATCACTCCAGTCTTGGAAACTGCTCTTAATGAAGGTCATACAGTGTGCAAGACACTGGGGTAAGGATGTGCATTTGTTTCCTTACTTAAGCCACACGCAGAATGCTAGAAGTAAGTTACCTTCATATCTTAGGTTAGGCCAGTGAGGTGTGGCTGAGATTAAGCAATTTTCCGGGCGACATAAGCGTGGAAACCATTGCAGGGAGGGGGGCGGGTCCACTTGGACTTGGGAGCCCGTGTTCCCAAGCTGGTGGGCAGTTACGATCACAGAGCCTTCTGATTCCCCATTTGGGACAAATGCCACAGGTCATTACTCCAGGCTCGTCCCTCCAGGGTTGAGGACACCGAGTGCCCAGAGGAAAGCTATCTGCCCAGCACGCTGACATTGTCGTGTCAGACCTGCAGCCACACGCCAGGTGTCTGCCTCCCTGGCCTGCTGTTTTATCATGACAGTCTTCAATATGGACAATAATTAGATGTGGAGGCATGGCTAACACACTGCAAGCATTAAAGCTTTCACAAAGCTAAGGAAGGAGCACATTCAAATGTCGTTTTATACAAACAGGGTCCCCTTAGAAGCTATGCATAAGTCACATCTTTGTATATGGACTTGTTGGCTGTCCCTTCACCTGGGGATCATTTGGTAGTGTCCAGGGTTTTTAGACTTTAAGTTCCTTTGCTTTTTCCTTGTCACCAATAAATTTAGGATTTATTAGTAAAATATCAAAAACTCTGCAGCTGAGCTGGGAGCTTTGGATCCATAGGACTTGAGGGGTGTGTGAACAAGTCTGCATTTACTTGGGATATTGTAGTTGTGTGTGTGTGTGTGTGTGTGTGTGTGTGTGTGCGCCCCTGCGTCCCTTGTTTATAAGTGCATTTTTTCTGAGGAGCTAATTCACAGTTTTCATCAAATTTTAAGGACCTGTGCCCCAAATGATGGGCGACAGTAAGATATGGGCGTTTTCAGGCCAGTGAAGAGCTGCCGAGGGAATAATACAAGTTTTGATAGTTGGTGGTTTTGACAAACAAGTTGACTTTTAATTAGACTGAAAGGAAATGTAGAGGTAACTGGGAAAAGTGGTCTCCCTGGCCATTTCATGCATTTATAAGCAGCCCAAGAGTTTCCAGGCTGAGGAGAGTGACAGCCCAGCCCACCCAGCCCCATGGTGTGCCTGGGCACTTAGAGGTGCCCATGTTCACACTCACCTGTTATGGCGTCCATACCCGTACTGTTACTGCCACTTCCTGTGTGGCCATGAGCCTTTGCTCACAGGGTTGCTCCGTCCAACTTGGAAGGCTTCGATTATTAGATTTTTCCTTTCATGGGTGCACGCTGCTACCCTGCGATGGTTAATTTTATGTGTCAACCTCACTGGGCTAAGGGATACGCAGTGAGCTGGAAAAGCAGGATTTCTGGGGGTGTCCTCGAGGTGCTCTCCAGAAGAGCTTAACATTCGGATCCATAGACGTGTAAAGGAGATCACGCTCACAGTGGGGTGGGCATCAGCCGACCAACCTACTAAGGGCAGGGGTATAACAAAAGGCACAGAAAGAGCAAATATGCCCTCTTGCTTGAGCTGGCCTGTCCACCTTCTCTTGCGCTGGGATGTCAGCTCCTCTGTTTCTCAGGTACTCAGATTCGGGTGGGAAATCTCATCACTGGCTGCCCTGGATCTCAGGGCTTTGAGTTTAGACTGTAACCACACCACTCACGTTCTTGGTTCTCCAGCCTGAAGATGGCAAACCGAGGGACTTATTTGTATCCATAATTACATGAGCCACCTGCTGGGATAAATCTCCTATCATCTATCTATCATCTATCTGTCTATCTCTCAGCCTGTTGGTTCTGTTTCTGGAGAACACAGAATACACACTAATACACACCTATAACTATTTGTCCTGGTCCCTTCCCCAGGGTGAGGTAGATACGTCTAATGATGCACCTTCCTCATAAGAGCCACCATTGCCCCCTATGTCCACCCTCCTCGAGGCTCCTTTCCTCAGCATCTTGCCTTGACCCTCAAACTCCGCTCTCTCTGGTCTCTGGTACCTAATCAGAGATGAAGACAGACACCAGAGGTGAGCTCTGACCAGCTCAAAGTAGGGGGACGGGGCTTCCCCTTCTCCTCTTCCTACACTGTCCTTTAAAAAATTTTAAAAAGCAGTAACTTCTTTGGTGCTTATATCCCACTGATGCCTCAATAGACAATCACCTTGAAAAAATCATCTTTTTTTTTTTTTTTCACATGCTATCTCTGAACCATGGCTTCCCCCCATGCCTCAAATGTCCGGTTACTTTTATGAACAAAAATATAACATTTTCTATTGGTCCATAATAGATTTTATTATTTAAGATTCATGGCCTTCTGTGATGGGCCTCCAGGGACATCTGCAGAAAATGTTCTAGAAAACAGTTCACATGCCAGATGGTGCAGTCTGGTGGTGCCTTCCTTCTGCCACAAACATGGCTACTTTTTATTTCTTATATCTGTGTGTGATCAAATTATTGCTTTATTTTCCATTGGCCCCCATTTCTACCATTTGACACTTCACAGTCGGCTGTGGTGTAGGGATAGAGCAGACATTGGGAAAACTGTAGAAAACAATGTTCCTCACTCTTTTGATGTTACTGTGGTTCCAATTACCTTCTAGGAACGCGCATTCCCCAGATTTCCCTTGTTGCCCTGATGTCTACCTCCTGCCTCCATTATGATTTCTTCTGTCTTCTGCCTCCTTCAGTTGTCAATATGCTTGAGAAGCCACATCAGGACCACAGACAGAGAGCAGGAGTTGGGCTCATCCTGGTCACTTGACCCCACCCGGGGCCCACAGTCCTGCCCAGGACCATTGGGGGACCTGGCTCACGATACTAATGTTCTTGGTCAATGATATTTTTATAGGACACTAGGTGATACAATGACTTTAATATCTATCATGAGCCAGAATAACAGAAAGATATCGCCCTCTTCAAATATTCTCGTTTTATAACAGAAACATGAGGTTTTATAGGAACTTGGAAATGCTGGTCTTTACTTAAATTTGGTATCCTGTGTGTACTGTAGTCATAACGTATTACTCAACCATTTTTTTCCCCAAGAAGCATACAAATTAATATTTCCTTTAATTTTAAGTGAAATATTATTCTCATGTGTTTTTCTTCATCACTTTGTTACAAAGAGACCAAAGGACATTTAATAAAAAACAAGAAGAAAAACGACTGTGGGGTTATTCACTACTTTGTTCATGAGAAACAGAATAGTTTTCACGTGCAGATGAATCCGTTAAATAATCATTTTTACGGCCATTAAAAGTAATTTACAAATGCACAAATTGATAACATGCAGTTCTCAGTCACACCACATATCATTTATTTCACCTATAAAATCTTACTGCCTTTCTAATTAACCATGCTCATAAAAGGTTATCAATAGGAAAGCCCCAGCCTCACACTCACGTGACACCAAAAGTGACCTGATTGATTAAAAATATCGTCTCCTTTGTCTACTTTCCACGGTTCTTCCTTTCTGGGTGTGCCCATGCACACAGGTAGTCTCGACCCCCTTTGTGGGCTTGTGTGTGTCTGTCTGTTCTCTGTGTTTTCCGAGGAGAGAAAAGATTCCAGAAGGAAACGTAGGTAAGAGAAAATGTGCATTCTTTGTGCCTTATATGTCTGAACAGTCTTCGCCTAGAAACAAGCCGCTGTATTTGGTTGTTAAAACTACACTGCTCTGCAGCTACCATGATGATGTGTCTCGAAATTCAAAATATTTCTGCAAGTAAACTATCAGAATTGCAAAGTCAAGTTAGCAAGATTACTAGTTATAGGGTCATAGATGCTCAAATTGATCAAATTCCTATATGGAAACAGTACACAGTAGAAAATTCAGCTGATGAAAGCAGCAAAACACGTCACATATTTAAAACAAACCTAAGCCTCTACACTGAAAATGATGCACCAGTATTGAGAGAAATTTAAAAGATCAAGTAGGCGGAGAAACATACCATGCTCGAGGCTTGGAAAAATCAGCATTTACATTAATTTCAACTTGTCTCACGCTGATCTGTTGAGACAAAGTTTTAGCAGGGTCTGGTTTGTTTGTTTGTTTGTTTGTTTTTTGGAGTATTAAAAAACTGCTGCTAAAATCCATTTGGAAATACAACCGGCTGGGGCAATCTTGAAAGAACAAACACATAACCGGGGGATGTAAGTACCAGATAGAAAGATCTATCATACAGCTACAGTAATTAAGGCAGAATGGTGGGATACGTAAATAAGCCAGCAGAAAAAAATGGAGTACAGAATCCCCTCCACCCACAAAAGTGACCTGACTGATTAAAAAATATATTACTTAATGTAGTGGACGAATAAGACACTTTTTGGTTAGTTGCTCTAGGTCAATTGGATACATACGTGGAAAAATTAATTTTAACTCCTACCTTACCAGTTCACAAAAATAAATTTTTATACATGCAGCTCTAAAAGTGAAATATTAAAAATAAATTTTAGAAGCACTGGGTGGCTCACTTGGTTGAGGGTCCGACTTTGGCTTAGGTCATGATCTCACAGGTCATGAGTTCGAGCTCCACATTGGGCTCTCTGCTGTCAGCACAGAGCCTGCTTCAGATCCTCTGTCCCCACCACTATTTCTGCCCCTCCCCTGCTTGTGCTCTCTCTCTCAAAAATAAGTAAAACACTTGAAATACATAAATAGGTAAATAAATAAATAAATTTTCAGGTGAAAATGCTGGATCATCTTTATGAGCAGGAGTAAGCAAAGATTGCTTAAAGAGACAAAAACTATAAACAACATAGTGGTGTATTGACTATAACAAGATTGAGCACTTTTATCAAAATATATCATTGAAAATGTGAAAACACAAACCACATAGAGAAGGAGAATAGATACATCTATCCAGCAAAAGGCTCACACCAAGAGCATGTAATGAACTTGAACTAATCAGTAACAACAAAAAAGCCAATTGAAAAATGGGGAAGCCACTTAAATGGACACTTCACAAAACCATATCGAACAACCAATGAATATATAAAAAGATGCTCAGCTTCATTCATCATCATGAATGCAAACTAACTTTACAATCGACTACCGTCAGAAGAGGTAAAATGAAGAAAGCCTTTCTAAGCCAAGTTATGTCGAACACCAGAACCACCAGAGCTCCATACATTTCTGGCAAAAGCGTGACTCAGTACAACTTTGGAAAACAATCGGGCAGTTGTACAAAAACATCGTGAACGGGGCTACCCAGAATGGCTACACACTGGAAAAAGAGCACCTGTGCGACGGGTCCATAAATTGTGGTGTTGCACAACAGAGTTCTGAGGTGATGGTGACAGGGCATCCCAGACTTTGTGCAACAACTCAGGAAATGGGTCAAGATGATGGTTACCTTGGAGGCAGACACAGGAGACGCAGGAGTTATACTTTGATTCTTGAGTAAGGGTTGATAAATACAGGTGAGTTCTGTTTGCGAAAATTCATTGCACCATATGCTATAAAATTATGATTTTGTATTTTACTAATGGATGTTGTATACTTCAGTAACACAAACCCCCAAATCATGTCCCTTCATGTAAAACAATGCAACTTGATGGAATTGATGATTCTTCTAAACCTTTAATTTCAAAAGCTGATCTTTGTGTCTGAGAGGGCTTAAGCATTCTTGACTTTGCACGGTAACCTTCCTCCCGTTAGCTGGTCTGGCTCAGCAACATTAATTCAGATTCCTAGAGAGTCTTCAATATAAAATTCACAAAAACTCTTTTTTTATATACTCTACGTTCAAGGTCTCAATAAATTTTGGCATGCCTTATTCTGTGATGAGAAGTGTTTTCATGTAAAATCTTTGATCAAGATCATCTCTCAGGGTGGAATGCATATCATGGGCTATATTTATGTAAGCTTGGTTATACTTGGGTCTTTCTAGACTGTCTCCGTGAATATCAATTGAAGAAGAAGTTGATCTCTATTTTGGGAAGTGTCGCTAATAAGAATGTGAGGAAATGTGAATATTTTCTAGTAAAAATTTCCCCTACCCATGGGGGAGAATATATTTTTGAGTTATGGCCAAAAGCTGAACCTGCTGTTTCTACCTGTTACTTTCTCCAACGTCACAGGAAGGCACGGGAGAGGAGGCGCCACCCCTCCCCCCACTCCTTGGTTGTCACTTGTCTTCCACAAGGACGACCGGCCAAGGAGGCTAGTGGGGCTTGCAGTGTGGCCCGCCCTTGCAGAGCCCCGTGCCCCGGTGTGGGGCTGCCCCTACTCCAGGTGATGGACGAACGAAACAGAAAGGTATGATGAGGGCTCGCCAGATCTTATCGCCTTTGAGCCAGACTTCTCCAAAATCTTTCCTCCTCAATCTCTGTTTCTCTGTCGAAACCAGTGATTCCAAGACTTTTAGAATAATGTAAATCCCTCAACCCTAAATTTTTAAGAGATTAAGTGGTCTTAGTCCAGAATAGCCTTATTATCTGTGAATATGTCATTCAGACTGTACATTAAACAAGTGAGAGCAAGCACACCGATGTGGTCTGTTGCCCATTCGGCAACGTGATTTAATGGCTGAAACTCAGATCCTTTTTTTAAAGAATTATTTTGTCCTTGTTTCTCCAGTACAGTGGCTCTCTTACCTGCCCCTCCCACTTCTCCCCACTCCACACACACAGGTGCACACACACTCACGTGCACACTCTCACGCCTTGCCATACCTGTATACAGTTGGCATTTCTCACGGTCTGCTTGGCTGTAATGTGTTCTGTCTATGAATTTCTGAAAGGTCCTCAGACTCGACTCAGCCGCGAGTGTGCGCATGCCCTGGAGAAAGTAACCCGTCGCACAGGGCTGAGGCAAAGCCACCGATAGCCTCTTGTTTTTGGCATGGATGTTGTTTTAATGCCGTGCAATTATGTGAACTTGAAGCTGTACTTGGGTCTGAGAATTGTCCTTGAGTGTGTGTTCTGCAATAAATTATTTAAGTGAGATGTGGAGGAACTAATTAGTTAATAACCATAATTGGGATTAAAGAGTAATTTTGATCTTTAAAAGATGCTTAAAAGGATAAATATTCAGTTGTCTCATCTTGCTATTAAAAAGAAGCAAAGCTCCTTAAATGACTTCACGTAATGGAAAGCATGGGTGGGTTAAACACTACCCTCCGTGTGAGGTGACAAGCCATCGTCAAAGCCCCGTTGAAGGCAGGCCACGGGGGCGAGCCGCGTGCCTGTGCGCTGCCCTGAGGACATCCACTATTATTGTTTATGTTTTCTGTTGCTCGGAAAATGTACACTGTGCACAACAAAAGATTAAATCATGCTGAACAAAGAACACGCTTCCAGCCCCCAGGAGGAGACTTAAATTTTAGATGCTGAGTGACACAGCGAGGGATTTGCAGAGTGGGTGTGGGGCATCCTGAGTGCAGTGAATTAGGGAGGGGCTCAAGCTTTATTAGCAGAAGAAAGGCCAGCAACGTGGAGGAAGGCAGTGTGTGAAAAAGAAAACACAGTTCAGCTTTCTGAGAAGAAAACCAGGCAGCGAGAGCAGGAAAAACCCAGTGAAAGAGCTACCAGGCAGAAGACTGGCCCCACCGTTGTGTGCAGTCACGCCCAGGCCTTCTGAAGCCCCCGGGCCCATTTCTTCTGGGGAAGCCTTGACCCATCCTGTGACTGTTCCCTATGTGGGGCCTGGGCCACCTTCCCCATCAGTGGTTTATAGGATTTTCTAGCCATTTGATCACCATGTAGCTTTGCTTGTATTTAGGTCTATGTGACTCCTAGAACCACAGCGGCTTATTTGTCCTGTAGCAGCTGTTTGCACCCAGTAAGTGCCCAGTGAGTATTACCGTCAGCCTCATGACAGAGCTCGGGTTTCCCTCTTTGATTCCCGAAGGGAACAAAAGCGTTCTAGATTTTGGGTGTCTGATTCAGCAGTCTGTGGCCCACACCTCAGGGCTGCGATGATATGGGTGTATGAGATACAGTGGGGGCAGGGAAACTGGACCAAATGTACAAAGGTTTTAATTCAGGACACTTCAAAATTATACCCATAAAATGAGGACACAAGCCAGGCCTAATTCCGGAAATTCTGGAGATGATCAATGATGTTCACCTGTGATGATACACAGAGGCCCTTCAATGACCCAAATCTCACATTTGCTTTCTTACTCTTTTTTATTACCAAAGTCTTACTTCCCAGTGTGCTCTTTCCTCCAAAAAATCGCTCATCTGAAAGGAAGTCCAGGTTAACACAGAGGCGAAAAGTTTCTGGGCACAAGTCGATTCTGAGTATCTGCAGGAGGATGGGAGTCCCCACTCATCAATGACATGGCTTTGCTATCTGTCGCCTTCCTTATCCTGTCTGTCTGCCTCTTCCTCTCAAGTACTCCCCCTGCTTAACACAAGCTCCACTATTTATCTACTCAGGGAAACTTCTGCACACGTGGCCTCCAAGACAAAGCCCAGCCCCTTAGCTTGGCAGACATGAGCGCTGTCTCCCTGGGTTCCAGTCCACTGCGTGTGGGTTTGAACCCACATGTCCCTGAGATGTTCCCCACTCCTCAGGCTTCCAACACCCTCTAACTCTACTAACACTCTTCCCCTCCAGAGGAGGTAATTCTGTGACTTCTGCAGGCAAACAGAATGGGTGTCACAGTTAACAAAGTCTACAGGAGTTCAGAGGAAGGGTGGTGTTTGATAAACCCTAGATATAAAAAAAGATTTGAGCTGAATACACTTCAAAAAAACCTGTATTATCTCATTTGATTATTAGTCAGTAGGTTTCCTTTAATTTCCCTTTTTGAAGTTCTATCAAAATATCAAAGCATTAATGAAAGATATTGTTAACGATCTATAATTCATTACCTCAACACCGTTGATATTCTTTTCTTTTAATCTTCAATTATAGCCATACCTACATTTACACAGATTTAATGATAGTACACATACAATTTTATTTTGTTTCATTATTTTTACACCATTATGTTTATTTTTCCTCCCATAGTATAATACTAATATTTGTTCTATACCGTACAGTTTATTTGCCACATATTTGTAGCCATTCTTTTATTGCTGGATACTTAAATCGTTTCTAAAATTTCATATATAACTGATGGTAACAGAACATCTTTGGGCATCAGAGCATTTTAATTTGTTTTGATTATTTTCTTAATGTAAATGTGTCTATTTAAATGTAAATAAGAATTTTAGGTCAAATAATGAGTACAGTCAATGCCCGAAAATGGGACTATTAAACAGGCTTCTTTACACTGAACACTTTCCTTAGCAAATTTCAGTATACATGACATTTGCCCCGGAAGCTTGCTTAAAAATACAGGTTCTCTGAGTTTTACATGGAGATCTGCTGATACTGGATGACTGAGATTTCTGAATTTTAAACATCACCTCAGGTGATTCTGATATAGGTACTTCAGTTAACGAATATAATGTCAGAGACAAATAGATACAAAGGAGTAAGGAGGGCATAGCTTTAGCCTGCCTCAACTGTCCACCTGAATTTTGTTCTGAACGCAGTGCAGAAACTTAGGTTAGCACAACATCAAGAATAATCATGTTTTTAGCATTTTAAAAATATTCCTGGATGTTCCTATTGAGTGCATTTTCATACTATGATAAGTTACTTAATTTAATGTTAACTTATTTAAAAAGAGAAGCTAAAACACTTGAAAGAAAGTAGTGGTGTTTAACAGCCATTCCATATGTGAACAGACAGAAGATAATGGTGGAATAGAAATATTTGCAGACACGGGACTGTTGTGAAGAACACACCATGTAGCCTTCAGTGCCATACGGGCTTTTCCAGAGCTTCAGGGGGTCACACATTCCTTAGGTCTCCTATTATGCTTACACAGCAATGTGCAAAACTCTATTACTGTCATGGTCAGAATGACAAGTCTGAGACTTCCTTTCCTTGAGCCATTTTCATCTCCCAACTTTTTCAGAAGAAAAAAAACACACACAACAATTTAACCAGCTAGGGTGGCGTACTTACTCTGGGTGGCAAAGAAGGTGGACCTTCGAAGGGGAGGTTTACAAAGAAAAGGAACCAGTCAGAAATAATAAAGTCTCCACGACCCTGGGTAATGGCTGAACTCCATCTGTGCAGAAGACTCCAGAGCACCCAGCACAAAACCTGGGGAGGCTTGCAGACTTGGTGAGTTCTAAAATGCCTCCCCCACTTTGCACACAGCTCGGCCCTTTGCAGAAATCTTATTGGCTTGAGATATGTGATCATAACCTCTGACTAAATCAATGGTTAAAAATTAAACTAAATTATTCTGTACACCTGAAACGAATGTAACACTGTCTATTAACTAACTGGAATTACAGTTAAAACTTTACAAACATTAAACTAAACAGGAGCAGGGGAGACATCTACATAGGCAGGCTTAAAACAAAAGAAAACAAAACAAAACAGAAACATCCGTGACTGCACACTGAACCGAGAGGAAGGCAGACTCTAGAGTTTGCGTGCAGGTATTTTAACTGCCTAATAGAACAATATAAACAATCTTTCCCCAATGGAAAAAAATCCACAGCCCTCTGAAAAAAAAGAAAGAAACAGAATCCACAGTTGCTTCACCGTATTATCTGCAATGTTCTATTTTCAACGAAAAATTATTAGGCATAAAAATAAAAAAAGAGAGTCTTGCCCAAACTAAGGAAATGTTACCCTGAAGTGGACCTTCGTGCTGGATTTTGTCATCAATAATGTAAAAGTCGTTGTTATAAATATGTTCAAATAATTGAAGACAAATGTGATCAAATAATTGAGCGAAAATATACCATGAATGAGTGAACAGATAGGAAATTGCAGTGGAGAAATGAAACTTATGCCAAAGAACCAGGTGGAGGTTGCAGACCTGAAACGTTCAATTCACATAACAAAAATTCACTAAGTGGCTTTACTGGCAGCTTGGAGACGGCAGAAGAATCAGCTTAAAGAAGACAGACCAATAAACATTATCCAAGTTAGAGAGCGCCGAGAGAGAAGATTGAATAAACACGAAGAGACCCATCGAGAATGTCATCACATTGTGTAATTGGAGCTCCAAAGGGAGATCAAGAGAGTACAGATCACACACAAAATAATTGGAGTCATAATGTCCAAAAACTTCCCAGATTTGATAAAAACATTGATTTATAAATTTATAAACTCAAAGAGCCCCAAGTAAGACACACACAAAGACAAATGCATCCAGACATTATATTCAAACCTCTAAAAACCCAAAGACAAAGCAAAACTCTTGAAGCCAATGACGGCAATTCATATATGAAAATACAATGATACAATTAACAGTTGGCTTTTCATTCAGAACAATGAAATCCATAGAAATTGGAACACATTCAAGTACTAGAAGGAAAAAAATGTCTTCTCTATCTAATGAAAGTATTTTATAAAAACAAAGGCAGAACGAGGACGTTTTTGATAAACAGACATTGATAGATCTGCACTACAAACGATACTAAAGGAAGTCTTTCAGGCTGAAGGTGCCTGACAACATAGAAAACTTCAGGTCCATGGAAAGAGTAAGAACACAACAAATGATACATATGTGGGTAGATATGTAAGATCACATTTCTTTGATCTTAAAATGCAATATTGTTCTATTCTATTCTATATATGTCTCTTTAGTTCTCTTGATTTTATTAAAGTTATGTGACTGCAAAATTTATACAACTGTACTTTGTATTATAATGCAATTATAATGTATACTGTTGTAATAATATGATAACAAAACAACAAAGCTGTGATAGAAAATGGGTATATACGGGCATAAAGTTTTACATTAAATTGGATGAATATTTTAAATATGTGCTAAACATATTTTTAAGCTGTTTTCCACTTAAATACCAGACTCACCAATTTTCAGCTGGATACTTGAAAGTCTTATCACCAACCCATTAACTGCTCAGAATATCTAAGATGACATGGGATTATCGGAGGCATGATCACCTTTTATGAGAACCTTATCGTCAAGTAGCCGAATGGTGATCATTCATAGGCAGTTGGAAAGACGCAGGATGTGTATCTACCTTACAGAGAGCATGAGAGAGAAGGCAGGTCCTTCTAGGTGTGTGAACTGGGCACCCTGTACACTGGGTGGATGTTTGTTATGTGACTAAGGGGGACCATGCGTAGGTCTCCCACGTTCACCCCCTTATTGCCTTATCAGTGCTACTCCCAAGCTTCTGAATGAGCTGCCTCCTGGGACACAGGGCCAGCTTCGAAGTCATGCCCAGATGATCACAGGACACAGGCCAGCTTTGAAGTCTCCCCCAGATGATCCCAGGACACAGGCCAGCTTTGAAGTCTACCCCAGATGATCCCAGGATGCAGGGCCAGCTTCGAAGTCTCCCCCAGATGATCCCAGGACACAGGCCAGCTTCAAAGTCTCCCTCAGATGATCCCAGGATGCAGGGCCAGCTTTGAAGTCTCCCCCAGATGATCCCAGGACACAGCCCAGCTTTGAAGTCTCCCCCAGATGATCCCAGGATGCAGGGCCAGCTTCGAAGTCTCCTCCAAATGATCCCAGGACACAGGGCCAGCTTCGAAGTCTCCCCCAGATGATCCCAGGACACAGGCCAGCTTTGAAGTCTACCCCAGATGACCCCAGGATGCAGGGCCAGCTTCGAAGTCTCCCCCAGATGATCCCAGGACACAGGCCAGCTTCAAAGTCTCCCCCAGATGATCCCAGGACACAACCCAGCTTCGAAGTCTCCCCCAGATGATCCCAGGACACAGGCCAGCTTTGAAGTCTACCCCAGATGATCCCAGGATGCAGGGCCAGCTTCGAAGTCTCCCCCAGATGATCCCAGGACGCAGGCCAGCTTTGAAGTCTACCCCAGATGATCCCAGGATGTAGGGCCAGCTTCGAAGTCTCCCCCAGATGATCCCGTTGATTGAGACAGACACCCAGGTGCCTGATATCCCTCTCGTCAGTATTCCCACCTGGGAAAAACAACTGATTTGGAAGATGATGGAGACGACGGGAAAGTTCTAGGGTCATGGTGAGTTGGGAAGGGGATCATTTGTTAATTAGATAGAAATTCCAAGAAGTCCCCAAAGGAGAACGGGACCTGTGGGGAAATACGCTAGAACCGTGTCTCCTAGGGGCTCTTGGGATCACTGATGTGGTTTGTTTCGTGTTCTCCAAGAGTGGGAATTAATCCCCTGAGGCTGCTGTGCCAGGCTCCCACTGCTTCTCTGTGCCCTTCTAGAAACAGGTGCAGGAATCCTGTGTGGTCTACTTCAGGAATAGGTTGGGCCCATTAAGTGTTCTACCATCACCTCAAATCAGAGTTCCAAGGCCTGTAGATGTGTACTTGTTCATTCGACAAACTTACTGGATGCTTTCCATCGTCCTGGTTCTAAGCTTTTGTGGGGGTTACACTGAGATCTTTTCTTCCCAGGATCCAAGAGGAGAACATCTGTATACAGCAGTGCACAGTAACTGCTGCATGAGTACTTTGTACAAGTTGAGCACTTTATAAATGGTGACCTTAGTTGAGACTATGCTCTGAGCACACAGAAAGCAGAGGAAATGTGCTTTGGGCTAGAATGATCAGGAAAGCCTTCCTTGAGAAAGCAAAACCTGAACTGAGTCTTAAGACACAGAATTTACTCAGACAGGAATGGAGTAGCTCTCCAGTTTGAAGTAGTGACCTAAGTCATGGCTCCGAGGTAGAGATGCCCCAGGGAGCGTGAAGAAGCCTGGCTGAGCAGGAGGATGGGGGAGGGGTGGGGTGTTCCAGGAAAGTAGACACAAAGCAGAAGAAATGCAACCAGACTGTGCAGAACCAAGACTTTGCCCTGAACGAAATGACGGATGTCAGATGTGGAAAGCGATGGTTTAGGAATATGATCTGGAAACGCTGTGGACAGAGGATGGGAGTTAGATACAGAAGTAGAGAAATAATCCAGGCCCTCCGCCTGAATAGAGAAGAAGAAGTAGAAATGGGGGGATAGGGAGAGATCTGAAGATTCTTTTCTTTTCTTTTTAAATTATTAGTACGTTTGAGTGGTAGGTTGAATTGGTGGCTGGGGCAGAGAGGGCAAAAGAATAGGGGGCACTGTCCCTGGCCCGAAGCCAGGGGGCTGGGTGAATGAGAGAACCATAGAGGCAAAGGAGAAAATGGGCCAGAGGAACTGCGGTTGACTGTGGCGTAGTCAGAGGGCTAGGTGGTAGCCTCCTGGAAGCTGAAACCTGAAATATGCAACCGGAAATTATAGTAGGGAAGGAATGTGAGTGATCTAGGAAAAGATAACAGCAACTTATCTTTTGGGTGATCAATACAGGAATTATACCAAAAAGCCCAAGAGTAGCCGAGGTCCCTGAGAAGGAACTCCTTCAAAGAAGACGGCTCATCAAGTACCGTGACATCTGCAAGACTGTGCTGAGCAAGTTAAACTTGTGTTTGACCTCTCTTCTTGCCACCCACCCTCTTGTTCAGGGTTTAGCTGCTGCATTGATTGCAGTAAGGACATCAATAGCAGCCGTGGGTGCCAGATCAAATGGACTCTCATTTACTTATGGCTTTCTCTGAGCATCTGGAAATTCCACACGACTGGCCCTAGATGTAAGTTTCCGTTCTTCCTGATTTATTGTTGCTCAACCAATTGATACGTCATCCTTGCGATGCAGAGGCTACCAAAGCAACAATTATTTATTGATTTCTGACCACATGCCAAGCACAGTGCCAGGCACTGGGAATACAAAGTAAATAAGTCACGGTGCATGCTCATAGCTGATCAGGGGGAAGTCCACACAGGCGGTCCACTACAAAAGTATGTAACGAGTCCACTAAGACAGAAATAATCAATAATAGAGCTATCATGGAACTGTAGGTCAACAAATTGCCATGGAAGCGTAGATGATGGGAAGGAAAAGGATGTGACACTGGATCTGGGCCTTAGCGACCGAACCAGAGTAACAGCAAAGCCTTCCGGGTAGGGGGAAACATGAACAAAGAGTGCAAGGGCATCAAATTATGGGCAATGTTGGCGTCTGTGTTTTCATTCCTGTGAAAAAATGCCCACGGCTGGTTCTTGGAGGATCAAATATCTTAAAGGATGTGTGTGCATCACGTGGTATGCGTGTGGCCACTTTTGAAACGAGGACAGCAGAAGTGTCACATGAGCCCTCCAAGCTGCCCCGGGGATCGATCGATCCAGCATTTCTAGAGTGATCTGTGTGCGTGCTAGCATTCAACTCACGCGTCAGTCCTCAAAGCCTTTCATCCGAAGTTCCTTTTGTGCGGATAAACATAAAGCAGTCCGAATGCGGGGAGGCGGTGGAAATCTGGGCCCACAGCGGGAGCCTCTCCTCCCCGCACGTTCTCCGGACACTGGAGCGCCTTTGTTACCCCAAAATGGAGGAACCTGAAAGCCAAGCATCGTGTGATTCAACAGAATTGAAATCGGATGGGGATAAGTGTGTTCATTGTGATCTCTTAATGGCAGAGTAAATGTTGAACCAGTTTTTGTGGCTCTTAATTTCTCGACTTGCCAAAATTTTCCAGTTCATTTCGCACAAGTAATTGAAGCTATTGAGCCCCGGTCCCTGTTTTTCTTCCCCCCGCTCCCCCGCCCCCAGCACTATGACTCCTTGAACACGAGATCAATCTGTCTTTCTCGACTTCACTGTGGCCACCCCTGCACAAGAGATGAAGGCAATTTGGGTGCTGCAGCTGTCAACCTATTGTTTGAACTCGTGGCCCACGTGGCTCTTTCAGGGACCCAGAGGAGACGGGGCTCCTGTCATAGCTAGCTGTGCAACTCCCGCCTTCACATCTGGCTGAATTCCTGCTCAATTTAAAGCAGCTGCAGTCATTCCCCTGTTCTAATGACTTTCCTTATTACCTGACAATCTATCTGAACTATCGACTCATTTCCGACCTGCCAGTTCTCTCGAAAGTTATGGAAATGGTCTGCAAAGTGCAGCTTCAGCACCTCCTCCCCCACACGCTGTCTGTGCATCAATAGATCCTATCATTGGCAAAGGAGAGAAGGCGACTGAGCGTGCCGCAGACCCCCAGGTGCTGGGTGAAGGGGGTGCCGCTGTCATTGGCTGACGTGACTGCATCACGGCCGCACAGGGTAAGGTTAAGAGTATTTGTCGTTGGCCAGCTTGGCACCACGTTGCAAAGTGCACGGAGAACCGGCCTCGGTATTTTTTATGTGCCTTCCCTTCTGCTCGAGTTTCCCCAGCACTGCTCAGTTCACATTTTTGAAAGAGGTTATCAGTGCTTTGGAATTCTTTACTATCTCTTTCCTTCATTCAGAGAAATGAGGAGATTTCCCTTAGAGAATGTTGGGCTCAGGATTTACAGACAGCTCAGTCGAGCCGAAGACATGCTTTTACATACACTCATTAGACCCCACCGAGCCTGGGCTGCTGTGGAAGGGGTGAAGCAGGAGAGAGAGAGGACCACCAGACTGAGGACAGGAGGCTCGGCACGCCTCACTCTCGGCCCCTCCTTCCTGTGGCAGGCTGCTACCATACCTCTGTCCTTACCTAGGAGAAAGCCTGAGGGTAACTTTCACCCTCCCACACCTGTCTTCTGAATAGAAGTGGGCAATATACGTGAAAGTGTTTTGAAAATGACAAGATGGATCTATTAGCTACATATTGTTGTAGTTATTGGCAATGCACTATTAAAGGCCTGCTCTTTGACTTCGGGGAGTGAGCCTGGTTAAGAGGAAAAGCGAGCATAACACAAATAATGTGAGTACAATTAAGTTCTCCCCTCATAGAACCACTGAGGGGGCAGGAGGCGTTCAGTAAAAAGGGAAACAAACATTCAACGTCATATTTAGCTTCTTTTTGAGATCTGGGTTTTAAAATTTTGTCTTTACCTTGCTGTTAATGCAAGAAAACAGGAGCTGATTGTAAACATCAAAACAATAACAAACGCCCATCTCTGGGAACCAGGTTCTAGTACAGCAGCTCCTGCTCCTAGACTCACATTGTTCTTGTTTTTTAACTTTTTTTGGTAATGTTTATGTATTTATTTTGAGAGAGGGAGCGCATGAAAACAAGGGAGGGACAGAGAAAGAGAGTCCCAAGCAGACTCTGTGCCGTCATCCCAGAGCCCGACACAGGGCTCAGTCCCACAAACCATGAGATCATGACCGGAGCCAAAATCAAGAGTCAGACGCCCAACCTACTGAGCCTCCCACTTGCCTCGTAGACTTACATGGTTAATCAGAAAGCCCTGACGCCTTGGAATATTGGTCGCACTAAGAAGCTATGGGCAGCCTCTGTCCTCTATAAAGCAACTTACAAAGGTTGGTAAGAATCTGGGTCCTGCCGGCCCCAGCTTCACTGGCTCTACTGTGAACTGCCTCTGGGCGACCATGACGATTTACATCTTTCTTGGTATTTGTTATGTTGGATTGTGGTTGTGTCATTGTTTCTTCACAGGCCTACCTCATCAGCTGGCATTTACTTGAGGTCAGGAAAAACGTGTATTTTTTTTCAGTCCTCTACACAAAATGCCTAAGGCTGTATCTTGCATGGAACGGCACCTAATAAATCCTATAGAAAGAAGGAAGGGAGGAAGAAAAGAAACAGAAAGTGAAGAATTCAATATAAACAAGAGGAAGTCATGCATCAGGGAGCCAGGAGTAAAACAGAAGCATATTCAGGCCTCAAAGAGTTGGACAACCAGTTGGCTTATTTATGGAAAGTCCATAGTTGGCTGCACATTAGCTATCCAACCTCAAAATTGAATTTTGACTGATTGATTGATTGATTGATCGATTGAAGTACAGTTGACAATGTTACATTAGTTTCAAGTGTACAAAAATTGATTTTGAACTTTTCAGTTTGAGATACCTTCAGACTTAAATGTCATAAAATTAGTACACTGTACAAATTAGGCTTATCCACTCCTGATTTTAGAAATAATGGGCCTGAATGTTTCAAAATGTGAGCTCACATCATCAGATTTTAGTTTACTTCTATGTATTACTGCAATTAAACATAAAGCTATCACCAAATATGCTTACTTTCCACAGTGAGTATTTTTCAATGAAGCAGGCAATCAAAACTGTATACAAGTAGATAAAATCTAAGCTGCTCCCAAACACTACTGACTGCTGCAAACTTGCTCCCTACCTTCATGTCCCCTCGTCCATCACCATTTTCCCTTGCAGCTCAAATGTCTCCTTCTCTCCCTACGTTTCCCAATGAGCAAGATAATTCAATCAATTCAAGTTTTAGCCAAATTTTGAATTATTTCTAAGAAGTCGTTTCAATAGTCCACAAATACCTCAAACGCATGGTACACAAAATCATTTTCTACTTTCTTCTCCCTCTGTGTCCTACACTAATTCATCCATTCACTTATTCATTCACTTCTATAAACATTTAAACACATACTGGGTGCTAGATAGAGGTGATAGAGGGACATAAGCCCTACCCCCACAGCGTGGACATTCTGATGGAGGGGTACAAAATTAAATAACAAATTACCATTTTAGTCAATAATTGCTCTATTTTCTAAAAGTTTTGACATTTATCTATTTATTTTTAATATAATTTGTTGTCAACTTGGCTTCCATACAACACCCAGTGCTCATTTCAACAGGTGCCCCCCTCAATGCCCATCACCCACTTTTCCTTCTCCTCCGCCCCCCATCAGCCCTCAGTTTGTTCTCTGTATTTAAGAGTCTCTTATGATTCGCCTCCCTCCCTCTCTGTTTGTAACTTTCCCCCCCTCCTCTTCCAATAAGTAAATTAATTATTGAATTCTCTTCTTGGATACCCTGCAAAGAAGGGGGACAGGGTGCTCTGGGAGTATTTCAGTAGTGAGCCTTACCCGGTCTTTTGGAAAGGGGAAGCCTCAAAAGTCATGTCTACATTGAGCTTGAAGAAGTAGACATTGATTGAGCAGAGACCCCAGGGGAGGGGAGAGCGTGTCAGGCAAGAGGCAGCCGAGCGTGAAGACCCAGAAGCAAGTTGTGGCGCAGCACATTCAAGGCATTGGAGCCACTGCCAGGATCTTCTGGAAACCAGTGGGGCCACCGCACGCTCCTTCCGGCGAGGGCCACTGCATACCCCCACCAGCGATCTAAAAGGACTGCAGCTCCTGTGCATATCCGCCTTTTCTCGGCGTTGACAGATTTTCTGGTTTCCGACATGGCGGTAGGTATACAGTGGTATTTCACGATGGTGTCCACTTGCCTTCGTCCAACGACCAATGTGGTTAAACATCTTCGATAAATGTCATTGCTGTTTGCACATATTGTTTTGGTGACGTGTCAGTTACTGTGGCATAGGTGGAAGGAGAAATCTCGAACTCATCTTGGACCCCTCACCTGCCTTCTAACTCCATTTCTCCAGTAGCTGTTCACCAAGTCCTGCCCATTTGACCCTCTAACTGTCCTTTACACCTGCTCTGCTCTTCTCTGGTCCACTCCGCCTCCCTGGGTCAAGCGACAGTCACCTCCAGTCTGGACACTTCACTAGCTTCCTGGCCAGTGTCTGTGTCACCCCTCCGCCCGTCAGTACACTCTCTAGATGCAGTGTAAACCATGCATGTAGGCAAAGCACCTGTTCATACCACGCCTCCATCTCAAACTCTCCCAGCTCTCTGCCCCTCCTGGGATGCACACTGACATTGTCTATGCATCCCGGGCAGGGCGAGCACACTTCCTCCTGCCCCAGCCTCGTCTGCACCGCACAGCACCTTGTCTGCAGCTGGCACGCTGGCCTTTCTCTTGCCCGATGAGCCTCCGCCCTCACTCCCCAGGCGCCCATCGTCTTCGATATGACTGGTTTTCTCCTCTCTCCACCCCTTCTCCCTGTTAGCCCTTCCTCATCCCCCAGGTGTGAGTCAGCTTTCTCGTTACACCTCAGGCATTTCTTCCCTGGGCTCTGGAACAAGTCAGATACTCCTGTCTCATTGCTTATTATCCCACGTACATTTCACATGTGGAACCTGCTGCCCCCGTAGCTTTGCGTGTGTCCTGTTCTTGGATGCATGTGTATTGCCTCTGCTATGTCGTTACCTGTTCTCTGTGCCCACAGGTGCACAGAGCACCTTATGTCTGTAACACCCAGTAGGTGTCTGGCTCCCGGTAGGTGCTCAGTAAGCATGTGTTTACTAAATGAGCAAATGGATGAATGAAAGGATGTGTATTCAAAGAGAAATTTGGAATTTAGGGTTGTTGTTGTTGTTTTTTTTGTTTGTTTGTTTGTTTTTTTTTTGGTAGGGATTCGAAAAACCTGGACTGCTTTTACAATAAAGTGAGGTTTTTTGAAGCTACGAAGAGAGGTTCAGACGCATGTGTTGGAGAGGTCTGTATTTGCGGGACTGGACCCAGAATCAGCCAGAGGGTCAAGGGACTTAAAACCTGGGCTATTATTACCTGTTTGCCTTCTTTTTTTTTTTAACATTTATTTATTTTTTGAGAGACAGAGTGTGAGTGGGGGAGGGGCAGAGAGAGAGGGAGACACAGAATCCGAGGCGGGCTCCAGGCTCTGAGCCGTCAGCACAGAGCCCGACGGGGGGCTCGAACCCACAAACTGCGAGATCGTGACCTGAGCCCGAGTCGGACGCTCAACCGACTGAGCCCTCCAGGTGCCCCAATCTGTTTGCATTTTTAATGTAAGTTCACTTCATCTTTCTAAGCCTTTGTAAAGTGTGCTACCGTGGAAAGGTTTGTGTGTGTGTGTGCACATGTGAGTGTGTGTGTGTGTGAGCTTGAGTGTGCAAGAGAGAGCGTGAGGGTATAAGTGTGCATATGAGTGTGTGTGTGTGTGTGTGCATGCATGCACAAGGGACTGAGAAGGAGGAAATGGGTTCCCCCCATGGTCCATGGCCGAGAGCTCAGTAACCAGAACTGAACACGGAAGTACAAATTCCTTCCTCTCCCCGTTGTGGAATTTGTGGAAATGTGGAGGCGGCAGGAGATCTTCCTTACTGAAGTGGAATTCAGATTCAAGACAGTCTCGTGTACAGCAGAAGGGGTAGACTGCCCCAGGTGACAGGCCCTGCGAGACCGTGGGGCCCAGGGGAGGAGGCCAGCCCTCAGTCCCACTCCTCCACTGCCTGTGACCTATGCAACACTTTGCGTGCAAAGGCGTCCAGTTGAATGGACTTCTTTAGTTTATTTCCTGGTGATAGTTGGCATCAAGGATTTCTGGTTTTGCCTTTTCAGCATGGAAATAAGGGAGTCGTAGGCATTGCTTTCTGATTAGGTTTCTGGGGGAAAATACCAGGTTTTATTTTGAAATTGCCAGAAGCTGACTTGTGGGGCATGAACGGACTTCCTCCACAGTGAGGAAGACTTACAGCTTGTCACACGGGGCCACTGTATTCAAGGGGCGTTGGGCTCAAAACCATGAAAACACCCTCTCCATTTTGATCCCCAGCCTCCTTTTCAGAGGGTGACCCCATGACACAGTTGTCCCCCAACGGGGGCCCTCGGGGACTGTGTGTGTGCTTCGGTTCGCAGGCTGACCGTCACCGGCTGCCACTGGCTTCTGTCCGTCTGCGCAGGAAGGCTCCGCTCCACGTGTAACAGGTGCCTGTGTGGACGGTAAGGGCGGGGGCTGGGGAGGAGGAGACGCGGTGCAGCCCTGTGGGGCTGGGCTCCTCTCTGTGTAAACACATATGGACAGGAGCAGTGAGTATCTTGTTCCCGCCTCTGTGGCTGCACCCTGTCAACGTGCGGCTGAAAGAAAATCCACCTGAAAAGTTAAACATCCTGCATCCTTCCCAGGTATCCCAGCCCCTCCCCGAGACCTCACGTGCTTTGGGACGACCCCCAGCACCAGCCGTGGTGGTCCGCAGTCAGGAGTGGGAACGCAGCCTTAGCAGCCCATCCAATGTGAGTTCCGGAAGCTGGCTGGGACAGAGGCCAGGTAGAAGCCTGCTGTCTGCATGGAGCAGGCCCGGCCGTGGCCTCCAGCCTGTCTGTCTGTCCTCGGCAGGGAGGCTGTTGACCTTCTGAGGGGCTGACCCTGGGGAGGCATGGAGAGGGCTGCATTCTTGGAAACATCGTGCCTGCCAATCGAACCGCCCAAAGACTCCCTCTATTTGTTTTGTTTTCAGTTCTGTGGGGCAAGAAATCAGGTTAAAGTTGCATTTCCTAGTATGTGCAACATACACGTGCTGTGTGGGTGATGGAGGGAGAGGCTGCCTTCCCGGATCTCAGAGCACCGCGCCCCCACAGCACCGTGCATGGCACGTGGTAAGAGAGCCATTGTGAGTGCACACTGGGGGGGTGGCCAGGAGTCACCGCATTTGGCTCTGAAGCAAATACAAAGGAAAATAGGTGAAGAAGCCATGTTTCTGATGCTGGAGAACGCGGTGACAAAATTGGGTGATTTGGTTCCATACAGAACACGGGACAATCTGGAAAGGAGGCTCTGTTTTATCCTAGTTAATGGATTAAATGACAGTACTTTTGCACACATGGAAAGGAGCCCTCTGGTGTCAGCGTGGGAAGGCCAGGCTGGGAGTGCAAGACTGGCCCTGGACAGGTTGAGGAGGCTTCCTTCTGCTCCAGGTGACAGATGGGAAGGGACAAGCCTCGGGGACCCCCTCCCTGGGCAGGAGTTGGCACACGGGCCCAGGTCCGCCTGGCTGAGGGAGGGGCCGGACCAGGAGGGAGGCCTCCCACCGAGCCCTTGGGGACGCCAAAGTCCGGTGGACATGTAGATCTCAAGCTGAGCAGGTGTGGTTGGGTAGCCATGGAGGAAAGTCCACCTGAGTTTCAGACCCGAAGACACCAGAGGCACAGATGAGAGGGAAGCCCGGCCTAGGGGTCTCAGAACAGGACCTCGTGTGTGGAGCGAAGGGACGGCCCCGGGCTCGGACTGCTATCCTTGGCTGCACCTACACCGTTGTTCAGGAGGCGGACTATGCCAGGCTTGAACGTAGTGCTGAGGACTCTGGTTCTAGATACTGGAAGATCGTAATGTTACTAAACAAACGAACACTGGAATTTTGAGACGGGGTCTGAGCAAGCTTGATTCGGACCACAAAGAATCGGAGGTGCCTCTGAGCTACTCCGGAGAGCAGTGAGACCGTAGACCCGGCTGGCAGACTCAGTCTAACTGAAGGTCTAACTGAAGTTAGGGAGGTAGCTGAGGTTGATCTCCAGCAGTCACTACGCGTTAGGCGCCTGGGCTACGCACCGCGGTCAGAGGTGTAAAATGCTCAGACTCCAGAGGGACAAGCAGCGTCCTTGCCCGCGAGGGGCTCACAGTCTAGCGGAGTCCTGAGGATGGAGCCCGGGGCCATCCTAACACCGGGGCAGGTAAAAAAGATCATTAATGCAACAAAGCGAGTTGGCAGGGAAAATGCTGATGGGGCTATCAGTCACGGATCAGCCAAGGAAACAGCCCAGAAGCGTGGAAAGGGAGGGAGCTGCAGGGGGAGGCGGGAGGAGTCACTGCGGATCAGCGCCCTGCTCCTGGCCAAGTCCTGATGGCAAGCGCTCCTGTGCGGGGCGGGAGCTCTGGAGCTCACACCCCCTCGGCTGCCCCGGACGATGTCACGGGCGCCCTGGACCCTTCCCTGCCTGCCGTCAGCCCTGACTCGGGCGGTCTGCTGCTGTGGCGGCTGCATTGAGCGGAGCAGGAGAAGAAAACACGTCCGTCCTCTGTCTTCTGATGTTCGTCCAGGTCTCCGTCAGGACCCCAGGAGAAGCCATCTGGCAGGAGTGAGTGGGGAAGGGGCTGAGGGCCAGCAGAACAGGGGCCGCCCATTCCTGCCCCGCCTCTTCACTCTCCATAAACACCTGCCTCCTGCGGAGGCCCCCCAGGCCCCTGCCAGTGGGGCACCGGCTTCTGCCGTCCCTGCTCCCGGAGGCTCACGTTCACTCCCTGAACGAGGCGCTGACTCCCGTCTGCCATCACCTCCCTCTCGGCATCACGGATTCCAGTACAACAAACAGTAACACACAGCGTGCTCGCGATGAGACTTTGGAGGCGATGGGAGGCTGGACGGGGACGGTTTCCCGGATGTGCACTTATGTCCAAACGCACCCAGCTGCAAACGTCGAGTCCGAACAGCGCTTTGCATGTCAGGTACACGTCAATAAAGCGGTTTCGTGAAAAAGAGAAGGAAGAAACAAAAGTCCCGCCCACACATTCTGTATCCTAAAGGCTAAATTGGAAAGTTAGCCAAATCCACTCTCTTCAGGTAAAAGTACACGTATGTAACGTGTATTTTGTGGATCATGCATTCACAGGTGTGAGACAGAGATGTGCACGGATGCTCCAGGCTCACAGCTGGAGGTCCCAACGGTGCGTTTACTTCTTCCTCCGCTCCTGCGCTGTTATCCTGTTGTGGGGGGCAGACCTCATGTGAGGTCTGGGTCCTTAGCGCGCTGGCTTCTGCCGATGGGGATATTTACCCACGTCGGTTGGGACACGGCTGAGGCACGCCGGAGGACGCCTGGGATCTGGATCCGTGTCCCTCGGGAAGCAGCGGGTCGGAGTCCCCTCGACGGCAGGGGTCGCTCGTCCCCGCAACGGTGCCGAGGGATTGCCAGATGACTCATGAGGAGCCCCCCAGGGCAACGGGGCCGAGTCTGATTCACCCGCAGGAAACCATTGTTGTCACCGCTAGGTTTCACTTCGCAGGACGAAAACCTCCACGCCCGGAGGACCCGGAGATCCAGAGACGCACGGGATGTTCCTGGTGGGTTATTCGCCGTGGTCGTTAAAGGGGCCACTCTTGCTTCTCGCCCTGACTCCGGGCTGCCTTGGCTGCTGGTTCCAGCTGAGACCTGACCTGTTGCGGACGCCTGTCTCCGAAAGCGTGTGTTTCAGCCCTGAGTGGCGCATCACGCGGCATCTGTGAGGGCTTCTGGGGGGTGGAGCGTGTGGCGTCGCCAGGCGGCACGTGCCAAAGCCGTGCTACCGTGCAGACCGCTGCTTCCCCGGTCAGAGGCGGCATCGAGGGGGGTGGCACGTGCTTGTCACACATCCGGAGACCCGTGAGCGGTGACGACACAAGATGATTTCGGGTGAATCCAGACGCAGAGCAAATGCCATCTCTCCGAAAATTCTCCTCACTCCTCGATGGAAATGCTTCTGTATGACCGACCTGCCAGCAGGTGGCTGCTTGGACCCCCGCCCCACTCGGAAATGGTGCCGTATCAGGGCCTAGCGTTGACCTGACCCGCGCCAAGAGGGGGGGCTCAGCGGTGGCGGTGCTGGGGGTTGAATCATGTCCCCCCGGAGGACATGTCTGAGTCTCACCCATGGGGCCTGTGTTCAAATAAGATGTACTCGAGTCAGGATGAGGTGGCCCCTCCTCCGGGGATGGTGTCCCTATAAGATGAGGGAAACCCGAGCTCACAGACCCCCCGAGGGAAGGACGTCGGCACCGGAAGCCGGACCCCCTTCCAGAGGAGGGAACATAGCCCACCACCAACACCTCGAATTCACTCTTCTGGCCTCCCGATCGGAGAAAACAGGCTTCTGTTGCTTTGAACGACCCAGTTTGAGCTACTCTGTTCAGGGGCCCTGCAGTGTGACCCAGGCAGGGCCCAGATCAACCCAGGAGGGAAGCGTCCACTCTGTGGAGCCCACGCAGAGTCTCATCCCTGCCGCTGGGGTCCCTCCACGGGGGGCCCGCCCCATAGGCTCTGGGTGACTCGGGAAAGGTGGCAAACTGACTGGAGAGCAGCCCTGCCCTTGGTTTATGGTGGGACCCTTCCGCGGTGCAGTCTTCAGGACGCTCACGTGGGACAGGGGTTCCCTGTGTAGACGGTTGCCCTACACGCTTTTCCACAGACCTGGTCACTAGTCCTCCCGGCCCGTTTCTCCCACGTTCTGACCACGGGCTGAACGGGTAGCCCTGCCAGTGTCCCCCTGTGGCCCAGACGTCGGACCTGTCTCCCTCCTGAGAAGGAAGGTAAGTGGCGGGAGGGTTTCAGTCCCTGCCCTTGATAGGACTCTCCTCCCCGCGCTCCCTGGGGACACCCCGCCAGGATCTAGGGACACAGATGCTCAGCTCTGCCTGAGGTGAGCACACGACACAGAGCCTCCTGTGAGCCAGGCCCCGCGCTCTTACTGACCTGGCTTGTAACGTGGACCGTGGTTGTGGGGGAGGGAACAACACGCTGTGCCTCGACTCTGCTGCCGTCTGGGCCGCGAGCTAACGATCGGACTGGAACTTCCTCCCCACGTGCACACGTAGCACACAAGGCATTCTGTTCAGGTGCTGCTTGGGGCCCCGCGGCCCGCTGTGTGGCGTGCAGCCCGGAAGGAAGCCGGGCTCTCACAGCGCAGTAAGTATTTGCAGGGAAAAGCATGGTTTTGTTCATACTGCAGGCTCTGTGATGGGCTTTCCTGTGGGAGACTCTCAGGGGCTCCGCACGGTGTCACAGCCACTCGGGGCTCTGCCGGGCCCACGGGGCCATGGAGGACCCGGGCAACCTGGCAGCTGGACCCACTCCATTGAGAACTGGGTCCAGCTGAAAATGGGTTGGTTGGTAAGTGGACCAGACGCATACCTCGTGTCGTCTCTCCAGAACCTATAAAGGCCCTGAAGGCTGAGCCATTGTTTTGTGGTGGGTGGTAACGTGCCTTCATCACTCAGGGGATATGTTGACACGGCCTTGACCACGAGAACCTAGAAACATCTGGAAGTTCTGAGCCCCTGTTTTCTGGGCTTATCTCCTCCTCCTCGTATGGTCTGTTCGGGCGGCTTGTGAGAGACTCGGTATGGCCGAAGGGTACGATTTGCACGGGAGTAGAGAGCACCTTATTCCTCTGGCTGTAAACAGCTGCACAGGTAAGTGCATACAAGCTATCAGAGTACTGCATTCACGCTAATGGGTTTGGGATATATTTTGAGTGTAGTCGGGAGCTGTTGACAATTTTAACCTAGGAATTGACACCATCAGGCCTGTGCGTAGTAGGGCTCTTCCAGCCTCGGTGTTAGGGGATGCTGGTGTCTAGGCCGGGAGGCTGGCTGGTGGCTGGTTTGGCCACCTCCTTGAGAGTGGAGGGCCATGAAGCCTGGCAGTGTCACTGGGGGGGGGAAGATGCGGCTGGATTCGGGAGATACTAATTGTCATTAGGTCCCCAGCATTCCCCTCAGTGCCTGGGTAGGGTGATGGCAGGAGGCCCTTTATGAAGCTTGCAGCAGTGAGAGAGACAGGGATGAAGCCATCACATCAATGAGCGCATAAACCACACGTACAGAAAGAGCTGGAAAGAAGGGAACACATGCTTCAGAAGCACAGGCAGGAACCAGTCACTCACAGGGAGCTGGGTGGAGGGTCGAGGCCGGGTTGTGTCTGAGCCCAGATGAGGGGCTGGGAGACGGAGGTGCCAGGGCAGGGCCAGGGAGGGGGCTGGTCCTCCAGTAGCTGAGGCTGGGGGCGGCGTGCCAAGATGCCTTGCACACCTGTTCTTTGCCTTAGATGCAGCTACAAGAGACTGAGGTGGGTTTTCTTTTTAATTTTTTCATGTTTGCTTAGTTTTGAGAGACAGAGAGACAGAGTGTGAGCAGGGGAGGGGCAGAGAGAGAGAGACACCCAGAATCTGAAGCGGGCTCCAGGCTCTGAGTCATCAGCACAGAGCCTGACATGGGGGTCGAACTCATGAACCACAAGACCATGATCTGAGCCGAAGTTGGATGCTTAACTGACAGAGCCGCCCAGGAGCCCCTGAAGTGTTTTCAGTAGAGGGATGTCTTGGTTTGCTCCAGAGCAGGTGAGGCTTACTCTCGCTGCAGAGAGGACACTGGGGCAGACGCTGGAGACCAGCTGGTGGGTCAAGGGCCCCGAGGGATGGAGGCGGGCTCCAGCCCCAGGGAGGGGTGCATGCTCAGGGAACAACAGTACGGGTATGAGCATGTAGGGCGAACCTCTATGTGGGGCTGGGTCCTGAGAAGGCAGTTTTCGGGGGGACCCTGCCTGGTGGGGAGCCGGCCGACCTGGGGTTGCCTCTCCGTGTGGACAGAGAGAAGCCCTTCCAGGCCCCCATCTCAGTGGGCTCCATTCAGAGACTAGTTTGTTGACTCTTCAGCCCCATTAAGGGCAGCAACAAAAATCTCCGGGTGGATAAACTGTACAGTGTGTGGAAAGTTCACGAATGAAAGCCCTGTGTCGGGCGGAGGTGTGATGAGCTCGCTGCAGCAGTTGTCCGAGGACAAATATATTCTGTGTTTCCTCACCTTGTGTTTTGAGAGAATATCACAGGATTGAAGGGGTTGTGATATTTTGAAGGATTGGCTGTAACTCTAGCATGCTGGTGTTTAAAACAAATCAATAGAGTCTTTGACATCATCATTACATTGTTTATTTCATTTTTAATTAGCAGGCTTTATTTTTAGAGCCTTTTTAAATTTACAGAGAAATGAGCAAAAGTAGAGAATTCCCGTAGAATCCCCTCTTCCCACGCGCCTCCAAGTTGTCCCCATTACCAATGAGTGTGGTACTTTATTGAAATTGGGGAGCTGATGTTGGGACACTATACTAACTCAAGACCATACTTCATGTTGACGCTGCATGGTGCGGGTCTGTGGGTTTGGACACGTGCATAATGTCATATATCCGCCATTAAAATGTCATACCCAACAGTTTCAGTGCCCTACAATTCCCCCGCCCTCACCTGCTCACCCCTCCCTGCCGTCCCCTCCCCACGCCTGGGCAACCACTGATCTTTCTACTGTGTCTCTAGTTCTGTCTTTTCCAGAACATCATAGAACTGGAATCATACAGTATGCAGCCTTTTCAGATTGGCTGGCTTTTGTTCTTTTTCTTTCTTTTTTTTACTTAGTGATACATTTGAGTTTCATCCATGTCTTTTCATGGCTTGATAGCTCATTGCTTTTTAGTGCTGAATAATATTCCATTGTCTGGATGGACCACAGTTTGTTTATCCATTCACCCACTGAAGGACTTCTTGGTTCCCTCCAAGTTGTGGACATGAATACAGCTGCTATAAATATCCTCGTGCAGGTTTCGTGTGGACCTACGTTTTTAACACAACTCATTTGGGTGAAAACGATGGACTACGGTTGCCAGATCATAACGTACATAGTTTAGTTTCAGAAGATGCCAAACTGTCTTCCAACGTAGCTGCACCATTTTGCGTTACCACCAGCTCCACGTCCTCGCCAGCATTTGACGTTGTCAGGGTTCCGGACTTTTCTGCCACTGCGACAGGTGTGCGGTGGCATCGCGCTGTGCTTTTAATTTGCATTTCCTTCGTGGCAGGTGCCATGGGGCATCTTCTTATGTGTTTATTTGCCACCTGTATGTCATCTCCCCTGGGGAGTCTGTTCAGATCCTTTGCCCACTTTTTAATCGGGTCGTTTGTTTTACTTTTGAGTTTTAGAAGTTCTTTGAATATCTGGGATACCAGTATTTCTACCAGATATGTGTTTTGCAAATATTTTCTCCCTGTCTGTGGCTTGACTTTTGATTCCTTTATGTGCCTTTTGCAGAGCAGAAGTTTTTAATTTTAATTATGTGCAGGGCACCTGGGTGGCTCAGTCAGTTGAGTGGCCGACTTCAGCTCGGGTCATGATCTCACAGTTTGTGGGTTCGAGTCCTGCGTCGGGCTCTGTGCTGACAGCTCAGAGCCTGGCGCCTGCTTCGGATTCTGTGTCTCCCTCTCTCTCTGCCCCTCCCCTGCTCATGCTCTGTCCCTCTGTCTCTCAAGAAAATAAAAAAATAAAACTTTAATAAAAAAATTAATTATGTCCAATTACTAGTTTTTCTCTTTATGGATCATGCATTCGGTGTCATAACTGAATTTTTATTTTTATTTATTTGTTTTTTTTTTTCAACATTTTTAATTTATTTTTGGGACAGAGAGAGACAGAGCATGAACGGGGGAGGGGCAGAGAGAGAGGGAGACACAGAATCGGAAACAGGCTCCAGGCTCCGAGCCATCAGCCCAGAGCCTGACGCGGGGCTCGAACTCACGGACCGCGAGATCGTGACCTGGCTGAAGTCGGACACTTAACCGACTGCGCCACCCAGGCGCCCCGGTTTTTTTTTTTTTTAATTTTAGCAAGAGTTACTATCAAACTCCATTCATTGGACCAGACACTCGTATGGTCTTAGCCGCAGACCCACCCCTCATGTAGCCACACTACCCACACTCGTGAGCCCACAGGCAAGCCATACATGTACTAAGTTGTTTGGTTTGAAAAGCTTTCTTTTCATTGTTGTCATCTTGATTTGCATTAATTTTGGCAAAAGAAGATTGTATGTGTGAGTTGTAAAGTGACAAAGTCAACACTAGTCATGCCTGTTTTCCTTTGGTTGTTGTTTGGGTGAATTCGCAGTTTGCTGTTCTTGTTTTGTCGGTGTTGAATGGGTCTTTTGACAGAGGGACGAGTCATAATCTCCTTTTAATCTTTGCTGTTCAACGCTTCAAATCCCTGTGAGCTAAAGGGAAATAAGTTGGGTACAGAAACCATTGATTTGCAATTTTCTTTATTAGCACAGCCCCTCGGTAAAGGACTTGCTTGGTAATCATGTGTTGCCAATAAAGCTGTCGTGAACACTGATATTTTCACCCTCTTGGTTTAAATTTGGATTGTATTGCTGTCTTATGTCTTGAGCTGGACCCATTGCATACTGGGCATTACTTAATTTTCTATCATTTATGGTCCCGTCTTGCTTCAAGGCCGCCGCAGTTGCCAGACTCCCGGTGCGGAGGCTGGCTCGTTCTTCGCTTCCACAGTGTGGGGCTCCTCGTTCTGGTTCCACGAGGGCTCCGTGAGATGATATTTCCTCAAAGGTTTCCTGGCCAATCCTGTAAAACCCCTCAGGTACTCTGTTGCCCCAATCCTCTTTTTTCTACAGTTTTTCTCTTGCCACCTGTGATATTTAGAATCGTGTTATTTTTCTGCCTGCCTGCTTGTCGTCTGCCCCTTCAATCCAATGTCGTCTCCAGGAAGGCAGGGCGTTCTCTGCCTCGGCGGCACTTGACAAATGTTTGTCTAATAAATCTGACTCGCTAGGGACAAAACACTTGGTCGGATTCCTTCTACTGATTTATCAACCGTTTGGGGGACCCAGGCTATTTCTGCAGGCTTACTTTGGAGAAGATTGTCGTAATAGTGGCACTTAAACTTTTCGTTAGATTCTGCTCTCACATTTGTGCATCGGGCGGGGCAGAGACTTGGTCCAGTTCACAGAAACAGGGAGTGTAGCTCAGAAGGATTTGGGGGGATGGTTTGGAGTCGTTTCCTAAAACTATGCTGCCTCCAGCTAATGTGAATGTGAAGTCACCAGGAAAAGAAACCAGTTGAGGGAAGTCTATGTCACCGTTTCCTACGGTCTCTGACGGGCGGGCGCAGAAAGTGCGGTGACTGTCGCCAAGAAGCCCGAACGCGTTTTCTGTCTTGGGCCTCGCAAGGTCGGGTCCAAAGCAGCTGCTATAGTAACGGTTCTGAAACGCCCAGCAGAGGAAAGGAAATAAACAGTTTAGCTTTGTGTGAGCCAGTTTTCCACACATTTCTTTGATCCCTGTGTTACCTGAAATGTATTCCTCCTTGGGTCTAGTGTTCCAGAGAATTCCCTTTGGAAAATGTTGCCTTCTGCATCTCTGGTTCATTTGTTTGGAGAAAAAATGGAGGAAGTCTATATCAATTCAAATTGTTTTTCAGGCTAAAGCAGTTACAGATGTATATACATAAAGGTATAAGGAGTACTCCTTTATTACTTGATGTGGTTACTGAGAGTTTACTGTAAACTTTCTGACTATGGCTTCCTGCCAGAAAGCTTCTTTATTAGCACATTAAACAAAAGCCAAAAAGTATAGAACATAATATAAATTATTAACTATCCTTGTGATTTCCCCACTCAAAATGGGAATCACAGTGAATCTTAATTAGATGCAGATTCCCTGGGAATCTATTCTGGAGAACACGCAGAATGACTGAATAGCATTATCTATCGCGTAAAAATATCACCTGTTCAGAGAGGACTTCTCTGATCTCTCAGTCTTAAATAAACCCCTCCCAAGGCACTTTCTAAACCTTGAGCTTATTTTATTTTATTTTATTTTATTTTATTTTATTTTATTTTATATTTTTTTGTATTGGTAGAATTTGACAATGTCTCACGTGATTCTATCTCCATGCTTACTTGTATACTGTTCCTCTGAGCCTTTCCACTTGCACAAAACTTGCATGAGGACACTGTTGTCTGACGTAGCACCTGGAAAATGGCCTAGAGCATACAGCAGGGGCCTGATAAATACCTGTGCACAAGCCTAAAGGGTCAGGCCACAGCTGTCATCCAACGAACTAAGACACTCTAACGTTCGTTTTAGTTGGGCAGAGCATGGAGGGATATTCAAAGCGGGACATCCATCGTGGCTGTGAAATGACCAAGTCCTGTGTCACTGGCATTGGGCTGCTGGCGATGGTGCTTCTTGGTACTGCCAATGCTTACCGGTGGCACTAACAACTCTTACCAATATAGGTACATTTCATATTTTAAGGAATTACAGTCTTTGAGTTTGTCATCCCTCCCCACAGCCATCACCCCCGTTAGACCCTACATCAAGGTGATTTGTTCTGAATAAGTCCCTTTAGAGAAATGCAGATTCACGTCAAAGAACTTAATTTTTTTATATGAAATTTATTGTCAAATTGGTTTCCATACAACACCCAGTGCTCCTCCCAGCAGGTGCCCTCCTCAATACCCATCACCCACCCTCCCCTCCCTCCCACCCCCTATCAACCCTCACTTTATTCTCAGTTTTTAAGAGTCTCTCATGGTTTGCTTCCCTCCCTCTCTAACTTTTTTTTCCTTCCCCTCCCCCATGGTCTTCTGGTAAGTTTCTCAGGATCCACATAAGAGTGAAAACATATGGCATCTGTCTCTCTCTGCCTGACTTATTTCACTTAGCAAAACACTCTCCAGTTCCATCCACGTTGCTACAAATGGCCATATTTCATTCTTTCTCATTGCCAAGTAGTATTCCATTGTATGCATAAACCACATCTTCTTTATCCATTCATCAGTTGATAGACATTTAGGCTCTTTCCATACTTTGGCTATTGTTGAAAGTGCTGCTGTAAACACTGGGTTACAAGTGCCCCTCTGCATCAACACTCCTGTGTCCCTTGGGTAAACTCCTAGCAGTGCTATTGCTGGGTCATAGGGTAGTCGGGATAGAAGAAACATACTTAAACATCATAAAAGCCATTTATGAAAAGCCCACAGCTAATATCATCCTCAATGGGGAAAAACTGAGAGCTTTCCCCCTGAGATCAGGAACATGACAGGGATGTCCACTCTCACTGCTGTTGCTTAATATAGTGTTGGAAGTCCTAGCCTCAGCAGTCAGACAACAAAAGGAAATCAAAGGCATCCAAATTGGCAAAGATGAAGTCAAGCTTTCACTTTTTGCAGATGACATGATATTATACATGCAAACCTGATAGACTCCACCAAAAAGTCTGCTAGAGCTGATACATGAATTCAGCAAAGTCGCAGGATACAAAGAACTTTAGAGATGGTTGCCTGTTTCAAACAGACTCAAAAAGCGTCTTTTGAAACAGTCGAATAAATAGCCCCTGTTTAATGAAAAGGATTAAAACAAAAACAAACTTTTCAACAACTGCTTTGAATCAATTAGTTCTAAATACATTCATCGGACTGCTCAAATTTTATCTCTTTTTGGTTAGTGGGAGATGCCCAAAATCTAGATGAGCATTCTCCCTCTCCTTACTTCAAGTAGGAACTGGTTTGACTCAACAGGAAGACCTAATGTGTGCCTCTCTGCACGAGAGGGACTCTGGAGGGTGAGCACGTCTGTAAGTGTGGGGTGTGTGTAGGGCAGTGGGTACGTGGGACATTCTTGTCTCTTTTTATCGGGATTATTGAGATGTAATTCACAAACCTTACAACTGACCCATTTAGAGTGTTCCACATGCGGTGTTTTAGTGTGTTCACAGACATGCGCACCCAGCACCGTCCATTTTAAAATGTTCTCGTCCCTGCAAAAGCAACTCTGTTCCAGTTAGCTGTCACTTGCCTACCCACAATCTCCACCTGCCCCCAGCCCTAAGCAACTATGAACCTGCTGTGTCCACTTTCTGTCTCTGGTTTATTCCCGGCTTTCAGCATTTCTGTTCCTGGTTCACGCAACACCTTTCATGACCGGCTGCTTCCACTTAGCATAATTATTGAAGGTTCATCCGTGTGGAAGCACACATCACTACCTCTTTCCCGGTTATGGCCCAATGACATGCCACTGTGTAGAGATACTACCTTCTCTCGATGTGTTTGTTAACTGAGGAGCTTTGGGGATGTTTCTACTTTTTGACTACCGTAATCAATGCTGTTATAAATATTTGTGTCTAACTTATGTGTGGACACAAGTTTTCATTTCTCTTGGGTATATATCCAGGAGTAGAAATGCAGAAGCCCCATATTTAATGGTTTGAAGAACTTCCAGCCTGTTTTCTGAGCAGCTACGCCATTTTACATTCCCACCAGTGCTGTATGGCAGTTCCAGTTTTCCACATACTTGTCAAAACACTTGTTATTACCTGACTTTTTGATCCTTGCCATCGTACAGGACAGAGATGGTATCTCATTGTGGTTTCAACTTAATTTGATGCCTAAAAATGTGGAGCATCTTTCTACGTGCATGTTGGCCATTTGTATAACTTCTTTGGAGAAGTGTCTATTCAGATCCTTTGCCAATGTTTTAATTGGGTTGTTAGTCTTTTTATCATTGACTTACAAGTGTTCTTTATATATTCTCCATAGGCGTCTTCTATCTGATATGTGATTCGCGAATGCTTTCTCCCATTCTGTGGGGCATCTTTTCACTTCCTTGATGGTGTTCTTTGCAGCACGGATTTTAATTTTGATGAAGTCAAATGAATCTGTTTCCTTTATTGTTTGTGCTTTTGGTGTCGTATGTCAGAATCCTTTGCCAAATCCCAAGTCATGAAGATTCGCTCCTATGTTCTCTTCTAAGAGTTTTACAATTCTTACATTTTGGTCTTTGATTCATTGTGAGTTAACTTTCATGCCTGGGGGGAAGCGAGAGTTCAGATTCATTCTTTTGCATGTCATCATCCAGTTGTCCCAATGCCATGTTTTGAAAAGACTATTCTTGCCTAATTGGATGGTCTTGGCACACTTGTCGAAGCTCGGTTGACCATTGATACACAGGTTTACTTCTGGATTTTCGATTCTATTCCACTCATCTGCATGGCTATTCTTGCACAGTACAGCATTCTCTTGACTACTTTTGCTCTGTGGTAAGTTTTCAAACCGCAAAGTCTGGGTCTTCCTACTTTATTCTTCCTTTTAAAGACTGCTTTGACTATCCTGGTCTCTTGGAAATTTGAATGAGTTTTAGAATCCGTGTGTCAGTTTCTACAAAGAAGTCAACTGTGATTCAGATGATGATTGTGTTTTTGTTGCATCTTGTCCAGCTCGGAAATTCCTTCCTCAGTTGAGTCCAATCTACTAGTGAGTCTGTCAGAGGCACCCCTAGTTTCCATTGCACTAGAATGAGTTGTCGTTCTTGGAATCCCATCTCTGTTCACGTTGCCCGTCTGTTCTTGCACGGATTTTAATCGTGGTAACTTCAAGTGGGTGGTCTGATCGTTTCAACTTTCCTGCCATGTCTGACTTGGTTCTGATGCTTGCTCTATCATTTCAAACTGATTTTTTTTCCTTTTAGAATGCTTAGTAATTCTGTGTTGAAAGCTGGGCATGATGTCCTGGGCAACAGGTAGTGTAGTGAATAAGCCTGTGGAAGTGAAGCATGTGGGGAGAAGTGCTGTCGTCCTGACCGGGTCTCAGTCTCTTAGTGAGGCCACAGACCCCTGGAATGAGAGCCCAATGGGTGCTTCGCAGTTCTGGCCCCACCCCTTAGGTGGGACAGAATGGCTGGAGGGGTGAGGGGGGCTGGAGGTGGGTATCTCCCTTTCCCTGGGTCAGTGAAGCCCCGACCAAAGCCCCAGAAGTTAGGCTCAAATAAAACAGTTTCTCTGCAGGCAGGTCTTGTCAGGGTGTGCTGGGCTATTTCAAGGTGGCTCCTTTCCCCTCCCCCTGTCAGAAGTGCCAGGCAGATTTCCTCCTGTTTTCTGGAGCACCTGGAAGAGCTTCTAGAGGCAAAATCCACGAAAGCATGTGTGCCCCACTGGAGTTTTGTCCCTCAGAGCTGTCCACACTTAGACTGTGCCTGTTGCTCTATTACTATGTGTGCCAAATTACAGGTTAGCTTTTCCTCCCAGGTGTGGGTTCCTGGAAGGTCTCTGCCCCAGTAAGTCGTGAGTTTCTGTATTTGCCTGTCCCTCTAATTTGGGGGGAAGTGACCCCAGAATTTTTTGCCTGTGGTCTCAGCGTTTTTATTTCTTTAATTGCTGAAAACAAATGGGTACCGAAAAGAGTACATTAAGCATTTAAGCCGCAGGAACAGATTTGAATACTGAACGGGTTATACACGATCATGCACCTGAGCTTCCTTCAGAACAGAGGAATCTACTTAAGGTCGTGGAGTTTCCAGAACGCAGGAAAAAAGGTCAGTCTATCAGGGCTGCTTCCCTGGTCTTTCTGTCTCGGTCCGTTCACCCACACGTTTGTGGGGGGCAAGGATCTGTGCTAAGGGCGATGACTTCAGTAAGCTGCCTTCTTCCCCTCATGAGCAGATCCTAGGAAACCCCTCCGTGCAAACTGTGAGGATAGTCACAATCATTTTGATCCTAACAATAGACCTAACTGACCACCTGGAGAATCGCACCTGCAAAGGCAAGGACAGGAGGCTAACCCGGGTGTGACGGCACAGTCAGTGGGTCACCTCCAGTTTGGACGTGCGCAGCTCACCCCTGCAGTCCTGGATGAGCTCTCTCTCTCTCGTTGGAAAGTTAGGATCACAAGAAGACACAGGAAAAGGTGACAGTTTCAGAAAACCACGGGGAAAAGTAAGGGCAAATGCTATTTCAGTGAGAGGCGATGGATAGTCTCAGGAAATTAGAAGCCAGAAAATTTTTAAATGGTCTGTGCTGAGACTGTCCACTAATAGAGGGTTTAACTAGCGACGTGAAAGATGAAAACTCAAATTGTGTGGAAATGTACATTCTGACCCCAATTTGAAGGCCAGAGAGGGAAAGCGCTTTCCCGGGCAGTAATGAGCCCACCACGTGGACAGGCGTCGCCCTGGGACCTCAGGGAACCATCGTGGGGGGTGGGGGTGGGGGGCTGAGCACTAAGCCTGTCACTCTTCCTAAGAAGATAAATATACAGTCCGACCATAATTAGCGAGAACCTCTCGGTGCTTATGTCTATCACCTTTTCCGGCTAAATTAAAATTATTGAAAAACTTTGGTTTTAGTTATTCTAAATGTTTTGCTTCTAATCATAAAACATTACAACATAGGGAATATAGACCATTTGTTCTTGAAAACTGAGGATTTCCCAATTATTTTTATACACCATTATTACAATATTACTGTAATATGCTGTACTTTTCATGTCCATTACTTAATTTTGTAACTGGAAATTTCTATCTTTTAACCTCATTTATCTGTTTCACCTTTCCCCCACCAGCTTGGTCTCTGTATTTAAGAGTGTTTGTTTGGGGCACCTGGGTGGCTCAGTCGGTTGAGTGTCTGACTTCAGCTCAGGTTCATGAGTTCAAGCCCCACGTCAGGCTCTGTGCTGACAGTTCAGAGCCTAGAGCCTGCTTTGGATTCTGTGTCTCCCTCTCTCTCTGCTCCTCCCCTGCTCATGCTCTGTCTCCCTCTGTCTCCAAAATAAATAAAGATTAAAAAAAAAAAAGAGTGTTTGTTCATTTGTTTTGTTCTAGATTCCATATATAAGTTAAACCATATGGTATGTGCCTTTCTCTGACTCATTTCACTCAGCATGACACCCCCTAGATCCATCCGTGTTGTCCTAAATGGCAAGATTTCATTCCTTTTTGTGGCTGAGTAATATTTCATTGTGTATATATACCACATCTTCTTTATCCATTCATCTGTGGACAGACATATGAATTGCTTCCGTATCTTGCCTATTGCAAATAATACTGCAATAAAAATAAAAGTACATATATCAATTTTAATTTTTATACATTGTAACCGTTTTGGGGAAACACTGCAATAATTGAAACACTCATACAGTACCAGTGGGAGTGCAACCACACTGAAAATTATCATGATCCAGATCTTTCTGGGCCCCCATGATCTCACCTCCTTAGAGGTCACACACGTTTAGCATCCTGCACTGTTGTTCACGTGTGTATGTCGTACCCTGGGTCTATACTCAACAGAAATGCACGGAAGACACGTGCAGAAATGTCCACAGACCCGTTATTATAACCCGAAGTGGAAACAATTCCAGCGTCTACAACCCTCAGCTAGGTAGGTCCCTCACTATATATTCATATATATGACCCGACGTGATGTGGCATATGACATGGTTTGACATGACGTGATGTGGCATGGCATGACACGGTGTGACCTGATATGACACGACACGGTGTGGCATGGTCGGTGTGATGTGATATGACATGACGTGCTGTGAACTGACATGACTGGATGTGAACGGATGTATGATAAATGATATTTACTGCTGCACGGAGGACAGACAGACCATAGCTGCCCGCACCGTGGGAGAATCTCACAGTGTTGAGTAAGGGAACCCAGACCTAGGAGTGTGTATTGCTCTACTCACACAACAACAAGCTCATGGACATGTGGGGCTAGAAGTCACACAGCGATTTCCTCGGGAGTGACCAGGCAGGGGTGCAGAGGGGCCGGTTGGTGCTGGTCACGTTTGACATCATGACCTGAGTGGTGGTTACATGCAGTATCTATTTGGGGATTAGTCGTGTAATCCATCACCATAGATTATATGCTCTGTACACTTTTATCTACATTATACTTCGGGTTTATTTTATTTATTTAAAAAAATTTTTTAATGTTTATATATTTTTTGAGAAAGAGAGACAGAGCATGAGCAGGGGAGGGGCAGAGAGAGAGGGAGACACAGAATCGGAAGCGGGCTCCAGGCTCTGAGCTGTCAGCACAGAGCCTGACTCGGGGCTCGAACACACAAGCCGCGAGATCACGACCTGAGCCAAAGTCGGACGCTTAACCGACTGAGCCCCCAAGCACCCCTACACTTCAGGTTTAAAAAGATATTTGGTAAACGACTGAGAGAGTCTAGCCACTATGGGAAAGTCTCTCAGGAGGTGTGAGGTCCGGGGGTCCAGAAAGGTCCAGATGACGAGGAGCCATCTGAAGAGCTTTGGTTTTGCTCTGAGAGGAATGGGGGGCATCGGAGATGGCTGAGCAGAGGAGGTCTGCTGTCTCATATTTTGCAGTGCACATTCTGGTTGCTATGCTACGGGTATACGCTGGGCTGGGGTCAAAGGACAGCAATATGGTACAGAGTGTGCATTTCAGATTCTGATGCACGTCGGTAAGTCGCCGTCCACGGAATCCGCACAACTTACAACCACACTGGCACGTTCCCACCTTGTCCCTGCATGGTGGGCTCTAAAACACTGGGTGTTCATACACTTGATGGGGAGTCATAATTTACATTTCCTGTATTACGGATGAGGTTGATCTTTTCATGATTTTGAGAGCCACTCGCAGATCCTTCTCTGTCAACGGTGTTTGCGTGGCGTCCCTGTTTTCCTCCTGCCTCCACCTGTATTCTTGAATATTTACACGTGTTCATACATACAAAAAAAAAAATTAGTATTGTCTGTGATTTGAGCTCCAGCCATATATCTTACCTGTGTCATAAGTTTCTAAGTTAAAAGCCCTTTCTCATTCAAAAATCAGCATTAACTATAATAATAATAAAAGCTTAAAATTCTGGGGCATCTGGATGGCTCAGCTGGTTAAGTGTCTGACACTGGGTTTCTGCTCAGGTCGTGATCTCATGGTTTTGTGAGCTTGAGCCCTGCATCCGGCTCTGTGCTGACAGTGTGGAGCCTGCTTGGGATTCTCTCTGTGACTTTCTCTCTACCGCCCTGCCCCCCCATGCTGTCTCAAAATAAATAAACTTAAAAAAAGTTTTTTAAAAACATAAAATTCACATTTTCTTCCAATACTTTTGTGATTTCCTTCCTTCTTGTTGTTTAGATCTTTATTCCACTTAGAATTTATTTTGGTATGAAGCGTGAGAAAATAATCCATTTTTTCCAAAGTATGAAAACAGGAGCGTGTTAAGGGCACATATTGTGGACATAGATCGTTTGGGTCGAATTCTGTCTCCACCAATTACTAACCCCATGACTCTGTGCAGCGACTACTCTCTCACGACACCCGTAACCTGTCCACCCAGAGCGCATAACAGGATCATTCGGGCGAGCCGCTCAGGCGCATCGCCATTTCGAGGCCACCTTCAGGTGAGCCCCGTACCAAGCTGACTCACCTGTGAACTGAGTCTGAACTCGGCCTTCCGCCATCAGTGGCTCATGCAGCCATGGGTATGAGTTGAGGAGAGCCGAGGCCGTGGTACGGAGGCATCACATGAGAGTCAAGGACACCTGATCACACAGCTTGCTTGTGTCTGATGGCCCCACTTATGCTCCTTCCCTGCAAACCACTTTCATCACGCAGTGGCTTGTGGCCAGCCTGTTTACGTGGTCCAGTGACTCTGTCAGAGTGCGGGTCGTGAGGGGCGACTCCAGGTCTGTGGCCACTGGCGCCCCGTGGCCAGGCGTTCTGTCTCTACCAGCAGCGAACCAAGGCTGTGGTCAACTGCAGGTGAACTGAACTCGCTTTGGAACTCCAGAGGCTTTCATTTGTCATTTCAACCACGGTGTTGGCCATAAAATCCACATGGCATCTATTCCTGCTACTGAAATCTCTGACAGTGTATAATCTGCTGGGTCCTGTGGCCTGGGTCTTGGCTGGACCATGGCCTGGACCTGTCATGGCGCTGTTCCCCATTTGCCCCCCGCTGGAATCCATTTTCATTCCCTGTGTGTGGACCGAAGCCGTATTCTCAGGGACGGAGCGTGCTGCTCCAAAATCCAAAGAGGATTATCACATGATGTGCTTTCTCATGTGGGGCCAAGATGCCACAACTTGTCCTTTATTAGACAAGCTGCCCTGACCGCCGGACCCCTAAAAGTTTCACTGAGGTGCATGCTCCTGAACGCATTAGGGTTTGTCTGCCATACTCTGGAGTGTGGGGATTAGCAGGGCCTCCGACAGTCTACCTGCTTCTTGCTGGCCAGGCCAGAATGATATCGCAGAGAGCTGGTCAGGGTGAACCACTTCATGACAGAGGGCAGAAGAGATAACACAGCTCAATAAGGGAATGTAAACATATGCTCTTTCCAGTTTTATGGGAACGAAACTTTCCGGCCTGCTTTCCTGACAGACATGGGAAGGAACGCGTCCATTAAACCGGGGGCCTCATGTGACGCACCTGCAGCCATGCTGGCTCGCTCTGCCGCTGGCCCGGAGCTGTGAGTGCAGCCATACCTCCCTGAGCTTGAGAGGGACTCTGTCCTCCAAGGGGCCAGAGGGTGAATTACATGGAGACAAGGGTAGTGGGACTGCTACTATTACCTGCTTGAGCTCCTTGAGTGTAGCACTAATCTTTCCTGTTCCTTCTGGGATGCGATACTGGTTTTTATTTCCTATCTTGCCTGGGACCAGGGTGGGGCACAGTTTCAGAGGCTTCCGCTTGGTACTCCTGATACCATGCCTCTGACCCCACCCGCCAAAGACCCGATGTGGGGTTTGCACCACCTGCCCGGTAGATCTTTCCCAAATGACAGCCTTGTGAATCTGCGAGCTGATGGACAGTGGCCTGGGTTCCATTTATTACCTGACCCATATGCCCCAACTCTAACAGAAGGGTAGTAATGACCCTGCAGGTCTCCAGGTATTACTGTCAACTCGGAACCTGTGTCCAACGACCCTGGAGGTGTTTGTGTATTCCACTTTGCCTGGTGCACGGTTACCCAAGGAAACGGCATGCATCCCTTAGTGGGGGCCTGGGGTATCATTCCCATGCATTCTTGCCTCGGTGTTTCAAGAACCTTCCTCCTGAGAACATGGCCTTCTCTTCAATCCTTGAGTCTTGGGTCCAAATACTGGCTCACATCAGGAGACTACACAAGGGGGTACTGCTCTCTGTTTCCCATTCTTCCATCCTTGATTTCTTTTGATAAATCGAGCAGTAGCCTGCCTGGCTATTTTGCCCCCAGGGATGCAAAGTTCTGTAAACCATCCTCCTAGTTCTGAAGGTCAGGTCTCACTGGCCGCCACTCCAACATTGCCAGTCGTGATGATAATTGCATCCACCCGGCTTCTGATCTTGAAGGACTGCCACCTGGCCCCTCCCTTTGCGGAGTCCCGCCATCCCTGTGGCCAGCGTGGGCCCAACTGTGCAATGGCATCGCCCCCCATCGGGCCTGGCCCACACAGGACAATACCCGCCGAAGGCCTTTGCGATGCTGGTGCCTCGTCTTGTACATTCCTTCTTGTTTTGGTAAAAGGTGAATTTTCCGTCTGGCGGGTGACCTGGCCTTGCAGACTGTGTCCGCCCCCGCATGCCTACTTCCTTGTCTTTCAATCCCTCTTTCCACAGTCTGCCATGCAGTCCTGGCACTTCAGCTCACTTAGCACGGGCCATTGATTTTTCCGTGATTCCAGGAAAACACCCCAGTAGCGATTTCACACCATCACGTGCGGCTTTGCCAGGATGCTGAATCCTGTATCTCAAAACTGCTTCCAAATCAATACACTCCTCCGTAGAAAAGCTTTTGTCCGGGACTCGAGCAAACATTCCTCAGAACCAGTCCTGCGCATTCTCTCCTGGCTCCTGCATGTTATCTAAATCTTAGAACTCCTCCTCAGACCCGGGTCATTGGAGCCACGGCACGACCCTAATTATGATCTAACGGCCAGCAAGGATGGGGCAAGTATTACCAGGAAGCAGCCCTGCATTCTCTTTAAGGAGAGAGCTTTTGTTCTTAACAGGAAGGAGTGGGCGATTCTGCAGGACAGGCCTTCAGGGGAGCATGAGAACTCACTGGCCCACATGTCCAACAACCCTTGTGACAGGGTTCCGTTCTTTCCCACTCAGAATCCTGAACTGCCTTGGTTGGAAGCTACACCTTGATCTTTTGGATTTGGCTGCCCTGGTGCAGTGCCTCTGTTGATGTACCGAATGATGCCCCTGCCCCTTCCAAAGAGACCCGTGTCCCAATCTCAGAAACTTGAACATGTTAAGCTCCATGGCGAAGGGAAATTAGGGCTGAAAATGAAATCCAGGTTGCCAGTCAGCTGACTTCAAAATAGGGAGGTTATCGAGATTTTCTGGGTGGTAATCCCTCCCTGTCCTACCCTACCCCTATGGCACTGACCTTGGCCAGCACTGCCTTCTGCAGCAGAGGTAATGGCCAGGGGGAACTGGCCTGGAAAGGACATCCACTGACAATATTGATATCAGGGACACATGTCTGTACCCATCACACTGTGAGAAGGACCGAACTGTTCACAGTGTCCCTTACTGAGGATTTCCCATCAATTTTTATTTAATATTTTTCACTTGTGGACCTTGAGGATATATAATATTTCTCAGTGAGGTCATACAAATTCTTTTTATTGACCTCATCTGCAAAAAGCATACACCTGGATGGAATGAAAAATATCTTCCAAATACTCAGGTAAAAATCACTGTCTACCTAGAATTCTGTGTCTTTTGCATAAATACTGATGGAAAGATCCTCACAAGAACAGACTCTGGCGGGAAGGAAATTTTGAACCACGAAGAAGGAGGCACAAGGTGTAATGAACAAATACATCACTAAATAATGAATGATCCTAAAAGAGAAGGCAAACACTTGGGAGTCTGGAAACACTCGGAAAGTCCTGAAGTAATAACACAGATGACACGTGCAAACAGAATTAAATTCAAGTGGTTTAAAAGTACTTTTGTTTCTTAATAAAGAGATAGAAATGTTTATTACATTTTGATGCTCTTAAGTATGTAATTAATATTTAATGGCAATAACTAAGAAGTATAGAAATAGAATGTTTAACAAGCTGGTGAGGTAAAAACAAGTTGGTAAAAATATGTCAAAATATATTGATATTTTTGTATATTTTGTATATCAAATGATCATTGATATACAATGATCACTGTAAATGTAAATATTTTAAAGTTTTCTGTTAACCAGGGAGGCCAGAATAAAATTTTCCAATAATATTTCCCATATGCATGTTATAAGAGACACATAAAACATGACAGAAATGTCAGAAGAGATGGCTAAAGATATGCCATGTGAACATAAACAAGAAAAAGCAATAGCAATATTAATATCACAAAACATAGAATCAAAGATATGAAGTCAAAGATCTCTCTCAGGTGTGAGGTAGTCGTAAAAAGTCTCAAAAACTTAGTGTCGTATGTTCCTAACAATATAATATCAAAAACATAAAGTAAAAATTGGCACAATTCTATAAATGAATAGAAAAAGCTACTACCTTACTTAAATGTTTTTATCACACTATTCTCAGAAATGAATAGATGTAGCAAACTAGAAAACAAAACAACATACACAAACTTGACAAGCTTGATCTGATATTAATCTAATGTATAGCCGCCCAACAATGAAGGAACACACAATTTTTTAAGCATACATGGAAATTTCATTTACAGGAAAAAACATTTCATCACAAAGGAAGTTTCACGGTACCCTCTCAAAAAAAATGATCATTCTGGGGCGCCTGGGTGGCTCAGTCGGTTAAGCGTCCGACTTCGGCTCAGGTCACGATCTCGCGGTCCGTGAGTTCAAGCCCCGCGTCAGGCTCTGTGCTGACAGCTCAGAGCCTGGAGCCTGTTTCGGATTCTGTGTCTCCCTCTCTCTGACCCTCCCCCGTTCATGCTCTGTCTCTCTCTGTCTCAAAAATAAATAAACGTTAAAAAAAAATTTTTTTTAAATGATCATTCAGACTATATACTTGAAGTGCAATTTAATAGAATTAAAAATCAACTCCAAAACATAGTAAAACAATTCCTCCTGTAAATTTGTAAATTTTAAAACACATGTCAAAGTATTCATGAATCAAAGAAGATATTACAACGGAGGGAAGAAAATGCTGAAACGTTAGTCAAGGTTCTACGGAGAAACCGCATGTAGGGAGCGGGGGCTGGTGCTACCACTCAGGGCCTGAGGACCAACCCGCTGATGGCGAAGGTCCAGTCTGGGTCTGAAGGCTGACACCCAGGTGCTCAGAGGCCAGGAGACCAACATCTGGCTCCAACAGTCAGTCAGAGAGGACGGTTCACCTTCCCCCTCCTTATGGTCCTATCAGGTCCTCACCATACTGGGTGAGGCCCACCCACATCTTCTTTACTGTGCCCCCCAATTTCCACGCTAATCTGGCCACTGACTTATGTACATATATTTATATCCCTCATTGTCTGGAATGCAAACATTCATCAGCCAGGGGATCCGGGCACATCTCAGTCTTAACTGAGGCTTGATGTGCCTTCTTGCACAAGGGCATGTTCAACCGTGGCTCTCACGTTTCTGTTTCACTTGAGAAGTACTTTGAGTTGCCTTTGGGGATATCACAGTGTAAGGTTATTCCTGTTCATCAATATGTACTTAGCACCTATTATGTTCCAGACCTTAGATCACTGACTGATCATCTCATCATAGCAAAGCTATTTGTTACTGGGATATTTGTCTGTTCACAGCCAAGTACTCATGAGACATGTGTAAGTAGCCTGTGTCTCCTTCCTCGCTCCCTCTTCCCTCCTATGGCCTTGTGTCTTCCTTGCCCACCACTTCACGGATACTTTCTGGAGAAGTCTCTGGTGGTGCCCACATCTCCAACTCTAACAGTTATGTTCCTGTTTTCATCTTGCTCAACTTTTTAGTCTCATGTGAGAGAACTGAAATGTCTTGAAACACTTTTTTAATTTTTTTTTTTAAGTTTATTTACTTATTTTGAGAGAGAGGGACAGACAGAGAGTCTCAAGCAGGCTCCTTGCTGCCAGTGTAGAGCCCAATGCAGGGCTCGAACTCATGAACTGTGAGATCGTGACCTGAGCTGAAGTTGGATGCTTAACCAACTGAGCCACCTAGGAGCCCTGAAGTAATTTTTTTTTGATGCGTGTTCCCTTGGATGTCCTTTTACCTAACTGGCTATTTTCTTCTTCGATGGCTCTTCCGCTCCACCCAACCTTCAGCTTACAATCGTGCAGTGTCCAGACCTGAGGTCCACTCTCACCTCTGCACACACTCTTCCCCTGGGTGTCTTGTCCTTTCTAAGAACTTCTTGACAGCATTTCCATGCTGGTAACTTGTAAATGCGTGTGGCCCACCCAGACGTCTCCTCCAGGAATCAGGTTTCTCTATATCCCACTTCTCACCTGAAACTCCACCTTTAATCCTCCACACATGCTCGGAATGGTTGTCTTGGTGTGCTCTGAAAATCCGCGCCTTCTCTGGCTTCCTGACACCACCATCTACCAAGTTGCTCGTGCCAGGCCCTCTGTCCTTCACCCACGTGTGTGCCGATTAGCACTTCCTGTGGACCCTCCTTCAAATACGTCTTAAACTTTCACTGCCATCCCATCACTTTCATCTTCTGTATCCCCTTTTCCAAATTTCCACATCAGACTCCTGTTTGCTTGCTCTTCTTCATACTTTCAGTCTTCATCGGTAACATATGCACATTATCGGTAACCCACCTACCCAACGCCAGACCCCATGAATGTGCCCGCAGCAAGGTGACCCTGCCCTAGACTCCTGCCATGCCCTGTCCCCTCAGTCAGCACCCTCTTGGGTCATAGCCTTCCTTTATTTTTAAATAGTTTTATGGCGTCAGTAATATGCCTAAACTATATAGAGTTTAATCTTCACTGATTTCGCAGACAATCAATGAAATCATAACATGCATCAGAAAAGAGTGTGATCATCTTAAATGTACAGCACAAATCAGAGGTGTTCAGCTCAGTAAAGCTCAACAAATTAGAACAGCTGTGTGATGAGAACCCGATCAAATCAACAAGCAAGATATTTGTGGCTCTCGGAGGTCCCCGCCAGTCTCTCTTCACCCCCTACTCCCCAAACTAACCACTATCCAGGCTTCTAACACCATGGGTCAGCTTCCTCGGCTTTTCAGCTTTGTATAAATGAAATCTTGCAGTGTGTGTGCTTTCTGCCTCAGCTCCACCACTCCACACTGCTTGCGAAATGTGTCCACGTAGTCACGCGTGGTCGTGGTTCACGTATCCTCATTGTTGTGCCTGATTCCACTGTGGGATGGCCCCCGGTGCTGGGCCGTTCCGCGGTGGTGGTTGCTGGGACAGCGTCACCTGGAGGCCTTCGGGACTAGTTCTGCTCTCAACCTATTTGTGCATATCTTCGGTGAGCGTACAGGTGCACCTTGCTCTCAGGTGTGTACCTGCAGAGGAATTCGGGTTGTGAATTTCTGGAAAATAAGTGTTTACCGTTGGTGAATACTATTTGTGTGTGTGCGTAAATCATTCCTGCTGGCAGGGTGGATGAGTCCGGCTCCTCCACATCTGCACAGATGCTTCAAATTTCAACCTCTGTGTCTTTAATCCATTTGAGGAAGGAATGGGAGTGGTATCAGAAGTTTTGGTTCAATTCGCATTTCCGTGATGAAGAATTACACTGAAAACCTTTTAAAATGTACCTAGTCAAATCTTCTGTCCATCTTTCTAAGTAAGTCATTTGGTTTGTAGAATTTATTTATTGATCGATGTTTTGGAATTTTTTATATGTTACATAAAATTTCCAGTCAGAACAAATTATGTGTACATAAGTTATGTGTACATATACGTGTGTACACACACAAGGTTTGATGGGCAGAGGCTCTTTATAAATTCCAACCCATCCATTTTCTCTTCATGGTTAGTCCTTGTGAGTTTGTCTATTTTTCTCACTTCCATTTCTGTTAGTATTTATTTCTCTAGTTTAAAGAGCTATGTATGCATATATACATCAAATATAATTGATGTGATATACTTCACACGATGTGTAATTCACTCATTTAAACTGTACAATTTGGTGGCTTTTAGCACATACACAGAATGATGCAGCCATCACACAATTTCTGTCAGATCATTTCCATCACTCCCAGATGCCCTATGTCTTACCCATTTCCACTCAACCCTCTTAGTCCTGTTGGGTACTGGTCTTTTGTGACTTGGTTCTTTCTTTCTGCATAATGTCTCCAAGTCACATCCATGTTGTACAATGAATCATATAATAATTTTATTATTTGGCAAATTTTTTATTGCCAAATAATATCCCATTTGGAATGAAATGGATATACCACATTTTATCTCCCCATCCGATAACTGATGGACATTTGGGTTGTCTCCACGTATTGATTTTTTTGGCGAACAAAGCTGCTATAGACCTTCACGTACAGTTATAGTGCAGTTGTATGTTTTTATTTCTCTTAGGTATGTCCCCAAAAGTGAAATTGCTGGTTCATGCGAAATTGGTATAGATGAAAAAGAGAATGTGTTTAACATTTTAAAGGAACTTCCAGGTAGTTTTGTGAAGTGACTATCATTTTATATTCCTACCAACAGTGTATAAGGGTTCCAATTTCTCCCTATTTCTGTTAACATTTCTCATAATGTCTTTTCGATTGTGGCTATAGATGTGAAGTTGTATCTTGTTGTGGTTGTGGTTTGTACTTCCCAGATGACTAATGATGTTAAGCATCTTTTCGTGTGCTTATTGGCTATTTGTATATCTTCTTTGTAAAAATGTCTATTCCGATCCTTCATCCATTTTTAATTGGGTTATCTTTATTTTTATTGTTGTCAGCGTTCTTTATATTCCAGTCCTTCATGAGACGTGTAATTTGTTTATATTTTCTTCCATTCTCTGGACTGTCTTTTTCACTTTCTGAATGAGATCTTTGTGGCACAAAAGTTTTTAATTTTGAGGAAATCCACTTTATCTACTTTTGTTGCTGTTGTTTGTGCTTCTGATGTCATATTTAAGAAACCACTGCCTAATTCAAGGTCACAAAGATAACATACTTGTTTTCTTCTATGACTTTTATGCTTTTAGTTCTGTCTCTTGATTCATTTTTAGTTGACATTTTACATACAGTTTCAGGTGGGTGTCGACTTGTTCTAGCGTCATTTTTTGAAAAGACTGTTCTTTCCCTCAGGTAATTGTTTTGGGCATCCTCGTCAAAATCAACTGACCATAGATGTGAGAATTTATTTCTGGACTCTCCATTCTGTTCCATTAATCTGTATGTCTATTCTTATGCCAGTGCCTCATGCCAGTACCACACTTACTAATTTCTGTAGCTGTAAAATAAGTTTAGAAATCAGGACGTGTGTCCTCCAACTTTACCGTCCTGTGGAAAGATTTTTTGGGTATTCTGGTTCTCTCGGATTCCATATGAATGTTAGGATCAACTTGTCAGCTTCTGAGAAAATGGCAGGCTGGGATTACAATAGATATTGTATTGAATCTGCGGATTAATTTGGGAAATGTTGCATTTTACCAACATAAAATCTTGACCCATGGCCATGAGCCGTTTTTTTCATTTACCTGGAGCTCTTTCATTTTCTTTCAACAACGTTTTGCAGCTTTCAGAGTGTAAGTTTTGCATCTTTTATTAATCTAATTTCTAAATATCTTTTTGATGCTGTTGTAAATGAAATTGTTTTCTTAATTTCATTTTTGGATTTTTTATTACCAGTGTATAGACATAAAATGGGTTTTTGTATACTGAGGTTGTTGAATTTATTTATTCATCCTTATACTCCACAGTGGGCTTCTTAAGGGTTTATATATAGGCAAGGTCGTGCCGTCTGCAAATAGAGGTGATTTTACTTCTTCCTTTCTAATCAGAATGCCTTTTATTTCGGTACTTTGCCTAGTGGCCAGATCTTCCAGCACGATGTTGAATAGAAGCAGCCGAACGTGCCAGTTCGGCTCCTTATGTTGGTAGGCAAGTACTCAGTCTTTCACACCAAGTGCCTTGGCAGCTGTGGGTTCTGTAGATTTTCTTTGCCAAGCTGAGCAATCTTTCTTCTGCTCTTGGTTTGGTGTCCTTTTACTATGAAGGGGTGGTGGATTTGACTTTTGTTAATCTATTGAGATAATCATGTTTTCTGTTTTTCATTCTGATAATATGATATTGTGTCACGAGGTTTGCAAATGTTAAACTAACCTTGCATTCCTGGGATAAACCACACTTGGTCATTGCGTACAATTTTTTTTATGTGTCACTAGATTTAGTTTGTTATTATTCTGTTGAGGGTTTTCATATCTAGAGTGTGGCTAGTATGTGTTTTAATTTTAAAAATAAGAAAAGTAAGATTGACAGAAGTTCAGCACATACTCCATAGTCACACAGTTGGAACACGGGAGAGGTAAGACTGAAGCCTCGGATCTGCCTCATTTCAAAGTTTTTCAAATGTTTTTCAAGGACTTTGAGTTTGGGTGACATTCTTGACTTCTAAAACTGCAATTCTGAATCAGAAGAAGTATATTCTCTATCATCATGAGGATTTATTTTATCTCTCAGAAAGACTGCTTTCTTTTTAAAAAAGATGTTATGCTGTCTGAAAAAATATGCTAAAAATACCAATCAAGCTTTCTGACTAGTTCTCCATAGATAAAAGTACAAAAGATATTATTAAAAATCAAATAATTTCTATACTGTGATGAAGAGAAATGCACCATGTTGCATTGTAGGTAATTCTTCTGGAATTTTCCAGATTTAATTTTGGGTTCAAATGGAAAATTAATACATATATATTTTAATCCCTAACCCTTATTTCCCCCATCTCCCCACCTGCCTCCCCTCTGGTAACCACCAGTTTGTTCTCTGTAGTTAAGAGTCTGTTTCCTGGCTGGTCTCTCTGTCTCTGTCTCTGTCTCTCTCTCTCTCTCTCTCTGTCTCTCTCTCTCTCTCTGTCTCTGTCTCTCTCTCTTTTGTTTTCTTTGCTCATTTATTTGTTTCTTAAATTCCACATATGAGTGAAATCCAATAGTGTTTGTCTTTGTCTGACTGGCTTATTTTGCTTAACATTATACTCTCTAGCTCTATCCGTGTTGTTGCAAATGGATTCATTTCATTCCTTCTTATGGCTGAGTAATATTCCATTGTGTATATATACCACATCTTTATCTATTCATCTATTAATGGACACTTGAGCTGTTTCCATGGTTTGTTATTATAAATAATGCTTCAATAAACATTGAGGTGCATGTATCCCTTTGAATTAGTGTTTTTGTATTCTTTGGGTAAATACCTAGTAGTGCAATTGCTAGGTTGTAGGGTAGTTCTATTTTTCACTTTTTGAGGAATCTCCATGCTGTTCTCCAGAGTGGCTGCACCAGTTTGCATTCCCACCAACAGTGCACAAGTGTTCTTTTTTTCCACATTTTTGCCAACCCTTGTTATTTCTTTAATTTTTCATGTTTATTTATTTATTTTTGAGAGAGAGAGAGGGCGTAAGTGTGTGGGGAGGGTGCAGAGAGATAGAGGGAGAGAGAGAATCCCAAGCAGACTCGATCCTATCAGTGCAGAACCCGATGCGGGGCTTGATCTCACAACCATGAGATCATGAGCCAAAATCAAGACTCAGATGCTTAACTTGCTGAGCCATCCAGACGCCTCCAACCCTTGTTATTTATTATCTTTTTGATTCTAGCCATTCTAATAGGTGTTAGGTGATATCTCATTGTGGTTTTTATTTGCATTTCTCAATGATTGATGATGTTGAGTATCTTTACATATGTCTGTTAGCCATCTGGAAGTCTTCTTTGGGGAAATGTCTGTTCATATCTTCTGCCTGTTTTTTAATTGGATGATGATGATGATGATGATGACAATGATGATGATGATTGGTATTGAGTTGTATAAATTCTTCATATATTTTGGATAGTAACCCTTTATCAGATATGTCATTTGCAAACATCTTCTCCCACTCAGTAAGTTGCCTTCTAGTTTTGTTGATTGCTTCCTTCACTGTGCAGAAGCTTTTTGCCTTGATGAAGTCCCAATATTTTATTTTTGTTTTTATTTCCCTTGCCTCAGGAGACATATCTAGAAAAAGTTGATACAGCCAATGTCAAAGAGGTTACTACCTTTGCTCTCTTCAAGAATTTTTATGGCTTCCAGTCTCACATTTAGGTCTTTAATCCATTTCAAGTTTATTTCTGTGTATGATGAAAGAAAACGGTCCAGTTTCATTCTTTTGCATGTAGCTGTCTAGTTTACCCAACACTATTTGTTGAAGAGACTATCTTTTTCCCATTGCATATTCTTCCCCGCTTTGCCAAAGATTAATTGACCTTATAATTGTGGGTTTATTTCTGGGTTTTCTGTTCTGTTCCATTGATCTATATATGTGTCTATTTTTATGCCAGCACCATACCGTTTTAATTACTATTGCTTAGAAACATAACCTAAAATCTGGAATTGTGATACCTCCAGTTTTGTTTTTCTTTTTCAATATTTCTTTGGCTATTCTACGTCTTATGTGGTTCAATACAAGTTTTTGGATTGTTTGTTCTACTTCTAGAAAAGTAATATTTTAAGATGCATAAGTTCCATAAGAATAACATTAAGTAAAACAGATCAGTTGATAAATTATACATAGGTAATAGATAGATTTTTAAATAATTTTTTGTATCTATCACTTTTGGGCTTAGAATTAGGCCATGGAGTCACTAATTAAAATAATTTTTGTCCTATTAATCATATTGCCGTAACACACCTACATTTCTGCTGGCTACCGTCATGTCACGACTCAATTTTTTTTTGAGATTCCTATGATTCATTGCAAAATTCTAGATCCAGTACCCCTTTCCAAATTCACTGATACTTGGCTTTAAGTAAAAGTTTTCAACAAAGCTTCTGTTTGGCATTATTTAAGTCACACAAACCAGTTTTGTATTTTTCTTAAATTCCCTCATCACCTAGTACACTCCTGGGCGTGTGTTAATTTAATTAAAATCAAAACATATAAAATTACTTTGTAATTTCCAGAACACTTTACAAATATGAGATGTCAGTAATGATGAAAATAGTAATGCCCAACTCATTAAATATGTGTCACGTTTTGTGTCTTTGTAATGCTCTTTCACTTTGCAATCTCTTACAATCTCAGAGTCATGTTTGTACATAGGACAATGTATAACTGGGTACTTAATTACTTATTAAAGATCATGATGAATTTTAAAAAGGACTTCTAGGTGCCTGTTGACCTAGAAATACCAGGTTACATGCAAAAAAAAAAATGTCAAGTCTATAAAGAATTCTAGGGCCAATGAAGACTGATGTTGACAATGAGATATTTCAGGTACATGTTCTGAGGATGAAAATGGCTGCAGTGAGGCCCCGCTTACGATGGCTACAAAACGAACTGCTAGGTGAACCCATAATAATGCGTTTGTGGAATGCATAGGACAATGCAGCTGCAGCTCATAGACTCGATGACATTGAGGCAATTTGTTCAAGGACGCTAGTTACAAAATGTGAAGGTAAAACCGGTCAGGTGGCCTTCTCCCGAATGAAGTGTTCCCTCTGGTGTACAAAGAATGATAGCTCACCAACCGTTCTGACTCACTATACACAGCTGCCAAACCCAATACTTCTACTGAGAAAGAAAACGGTGCACCTTCTGTGGCAAATACGAAGTTATTCATTAGTTTATTTTTTCAAAAGCAAGTCAAAGAGCAAGTCAGTGGAAATCTCAACTCAAAGCGACTTCAACATCATCTTCTTCAACAAGAAGTCCAGAAGTAGTCTGGCTCCACAGCTGGCTAGTTACACATCGCAACCACACAGTTGAGACCCCGGTTTCTTCCTCTAGACATGTCAGTCCTCCTCAGGATGCTAGCTTATCACTCAGCTTAACCACATTCATGGCTAGAAGACAGCTGTCATTTCGGGCATTACATCCAGATGGTCAAGTATTCTCCTGAGGCAGAAGAGCCAGTCTTTCCTTGTGTCTCTTAGCTAAAGCAAGGCCAAATGTCTTTTTAGAAACACCCGCCAGACTCCTCTCGGACCCTATGGGCTAGGATTGTGTCAGCTGCTCACGCCCAAGCCCCTCACCACCTAGAGGACTGGGAACACCGTGATTGGCTCCAGTGAAGGAGGCAGCCGGACACCTAGAAAATCAGGGCTCTCTCTACCGGCAGGAGAGAAGTGAGGAAGGGTTCTGGGTAGACAACCAACAGAAGCTCCTTCCGTTCTCCACCCAGAGGTGTACGATGTCACACAGCAAGGGTGTGCTTCTCCTTCCCCCCAAATAAATACGGGTGCAGTGTTTTACATGAGTTTCCTTCTCAACTGGAAGTTTAACCTTGGTTTATGACTTTCCTGACCCTTCAAAATAAAGATAACGAAAGTCTTTGGGGGAAAATAACTCAAGTGCCATCACACACTGGAGCTTTGCAGCGAGAGCGATTTCATCTGTGGGCTGGATCCTGGGTTAGCACGTATGACTGCTACCTAAAATCCTCTCATCACATGCCTCTCCCCGGGGGTTTCTGATTGCAGCAGTTGTGTTTCCTATTATGTCTGCATTAAACATGAAATTTCAGCTGCTGGAATTCAGCCTTCCCTCTCCTGACAAGATTGCAAACAGCTTAGCTGCAACCATTAGGATCAACATAAACAGTCTCACGAAAGGAGCAAATGAGTTCAAGTGCACAGGGCAGAAGACTCATAAAATTTGGAGGCCACTCTAAGAGGTGAAATTACTGGAGTGTCATCGTCAGATCCAAAAGAGAATGAGGAGAAAGGTCTAGATCCTTTTCGGGAGGGCCAGGAAATCTCCATCGGAAGCAGGTCATGTCACCAGGGCTGGTCCCCGTGGTCTTCTCCAGATAAGAAGGACTCAGTCGAGATGTGGAAATCGCATGGGTGACCCCACAAATGAAGCCTTCCTGATCTTCTCTGTAAGCTTATCTCAAATGGTGTCACACCCGAAAGAAACTCAAATCTGACTCCAAAATCTTGAAAGTATTATGTCTCAGCTAGAGGAGAATTGGCAGAGAAAATAACACTGAATAGCATGAAAAGCTTCTTCAGGATTCTCTTTTGACACCTCTGTTCCTGTCTGCTTCGCAGCTACTCCAGCCCTTCTTTCTGGTGATTAAAGCCTAAAGACCTGTCCAGCCACCTGCTTTCTTTCTAAAAGCGAACAATTTCCCCACTATTCCCTCCCCGAATCCAAAGCTCTGTCAGGGTTTCTCAACCTCAGCACTGTGGACATTTGGGGCCAGGTAATTCTTCACCGTCGGAGGCTCTCCTGTGTGCCGCAGATGTCCCCAAGCACGTATGGCCTCTACCCACCTGAAGCCGGTAACACTGTCCTCGGACAAGCAGCAGAAGTGATGTAGACTTTGCTACACTTCTCTGGGGAGACCCAATTGTCCCTGATTAAGGGCCACTGCTCTCTTGGGTTTCTGGACCTACCCCTAGCCCAACATACCCCCATCTACATCCCCATGTCCCGCGTCCTCTGAGCAAAACACAGAACTTTCGTCGGAACCCATAGATCATTTTTCTCTTCGTCACATGAACAGTCAGGTGGACACTGAGAGTAAAAGAGAGCCCACGGGGTGCCTGGGGGGCTCCGTCGGTTAACCATCCGACTTCGTCTCAGGTCATGGGCTCAGGTCTTGATCTCAAGGTTCGTGAGTTCGAGCCCCACGTCGGGCTCTGTGCTGACAGATCAGCCTGGAGCCTGCTTCTGATTCTGTGTCTTCCCCACTGTCTTCCCCTCCCCTGCTCATGCTCTGTCTCTCTCTATCTTTCCATAATAAATAAACGTTAAAAAATTTTTTTAAAGAGTATAAGAAAGCCCAATATTGATGCCAGAGGACTGGTATGTTTGCACACTCAAAACACAGGGCCAGAGTAAGAGCATTAGTTGTAAGGCAAGAGGTGCAAAGCACAGGAAATTAAGAAAAATGGGAGCAGAGGCGAAGATAGAATTAACCCAGAAGGTTCGGGTCTGGGTTCTGGAAGAGAAACAGACTCCCCGTGGCTGACTCCTTTTGAGTGACAACTATCTGCAGTAGGTGCCGGTTGGTCACTTTGGAGGAAACTGGATGGGACCAAAATGAGAAAAGACAGAAGAAGAAAGAGATGGTTAGAAGCACAGCCTCAGGAAAGGAGCTGGAGGAAGGACAGACCAGCTGGACTGGACAGCTCGGTAGGGCCCGCATCAGGTGTTCTAAGAGTCCCAGACATTCATGCTAACAGTCCTTTCTATTCAGGATGCCTTACACCTGAAGAGTATAATTTGGTTAAAACTGCTTTTATTAATCTCATTTTACAGGGAAGGAAACTTACAGGCACAGGAGTAGCACAACGTCTAGCCTCCAGGAGCTTAAATGCTAATTCATTTGGAAAAACCAAGTGAAAGTTCTAAGAAAAACATTTTAAAAATCAAGTCAAATATAGAATATCACAAAACAATGATATTCTTTTTTTTAATTTTTTAAGCTTTATTTTTGAGGGACAGAGAGAGAGAGAGAGAGAAAGAGAGAGAGGGAATCAGTGTGGGAGGAAGAAAGAGAGGACACAGAATCTGAAACAGGCTCCAAGCTCTGAGCTGCCAGCACAGAGCCTGACGCGGGGCTCGAACCCATAAGCCACAAGATCATGACCTGCGCCAAACTCAGACAGTTAACTGACTGAGCTACCCAGGCACCCAAAACAATGATATTCTTACAGCAATTACAAAGAGAGTGGTACATCATTTTGAACAGGGAAATAAATCGTCACCACCACCTGGCTTGGAGTATAGGCTGTCTGGAGAAGAAGGGAGACACCAACTGATACCTCATTTAATAAGCTACCCCCCACGAAGCAGATGAGATCAATCACGTGACTGAGATGAAGCAAATATAATGCAGCTGATCCACGGTTCAAATCTCTGTTCCCACCCCTATCCTTAACCAGGCTTTCCCATTTCGTCTATATTCCTACATTGGGCAAAACTCTCCTCCTGAAGGTTGCAGGGAAGATGTATTTACTAAGCTATCATTTGAAAATTCCAACTGAACATACATGTATACAAAGTACACAAGTCATAAGTACACAGTTCCATGAATCATACGTAGGTGGATACCACCGAGGTAAAGAAATGGAACCCTACCAGCACATTCGACCCCATCTCTGCCCCTTTGTCCAGTGATGTCCCTTTTCCTGGAAGGTAGCTGCCATTCTGACTCCTAAAATCATAGAAATCAAACAAACTAACCATTGAGCATCTACTCTTTTTTGCCCAGCTTTGCTTTCTCAACATTTTGGGTGAGATTCACCCACGTTATGGCTCCATCGTGCTCTGTTGTGTGTGTACACAGCAACTTATGTGTCCCTTCGATTTGGGGAGGGCATTTGGTGGAATTCAGTTTGGGACTAACACTTATAGCTCTATGAGCATTCTGAACCCTTGCTTTTCTTGGTGAACACCTCTGATGTTCCCCGTTTGGCTGGGATGTGGAATTGCTGAGTGTATATATATATGTGCACAGTTTAAGGGAGATTCTCCTAGTTTTCCAAAGTGTTTGCAAAGTACCCCAATGTGACTCAAGTTCACTTACTTTGTCTGCTGTCTAGTTTTGCGTTACATGATATGCCACAACATACTTATTCATTCGACCCCTCATGTCTTTTGGTGCTCAGGTGCAGCCGTTTCTATCACGGGTGACTAGAATTGCATTATGACACCTAACTGACATGCCAGCAATAGCTGCATGGCCATCAACCTTTGAGAGTTGACCTGTACCCTTATTTACCGTCTTGGAGGGACTATATTTCCACTTACCGTTCTTTCCTTACCAATTGGGTTAGAGGCAATCTCCTGTGGTTACCAGAATAGATTCTGACTCCAGAGTCGTGGTGTTGAATCTGAGTTTTACCACTTACTTAGTTTTTAAATCTTTCTTGGTTTCTCCATATAAAAATTGAAATGATGGGGGATGCCTGGGTGGCTCAGTCTGTTAAGCGTCCAACTCTTGATTTCAGCTCAGGTCATGATCTCAGGTTCTGTGCTGACAGTGTGGAGCCTGCTTGGAATCCTCTCCCCCCTCTCTTTTTGCCCCTCCCCTCCCCTCTCTTTCTCTCTTCCTCTCTCAAAAATAAACATTAAAAAAATGGAAATGATGATAGTAAAAATACTTCATAGAGTCACCAGAGTGACCAATGCACTCATATATGTAAATACCTAGTACCCTGCCCAGTTTATAATAAATTGTGTGTAAAATATTAAGTTAAATTTGTTCTTATTATTCTGATATTAACTCCATTTAAATATAGTAGATATTACATATCACATTCAATAAACATATACTTAATGTAATTATAATGTGATTTCTTAACTCATCAAAGTTAGTCATTATCTATAAAATGTGTTTTATAATTAATAAGGATGCAGCAGCCTTACATCACTATCCCTCATCTGCCAACATAGTTATATGACAATTTCTATTAAATTAGCAGATATTGATTACATTATGCGTATTGATCACACTGTTGGTTACATTATGTGTTCTAGTTTCCTGGGCCTGTCGTAACTCATTACCACAAACTGGGTTGCTTTAAAAAACAGGAATTTATTGTCTCATCATTCCAGAGGCCAGAAGTCCTAAATCAAGGTGTTGACAGGCTCTTCCTCCCACAGAGCCTGGGGGAGAGTCCTTCTTTGTCTCTCCCAAGGCTCCAGTAGTTTTCCAGCAGGCTTTGGTGTTCCTGTGCTGTAGTTGCTGAAGTCCAAGCCCACGTGGTCCTTCTCTCTGTCCCTCCCTCTGTGTCTTGTCTTCCTATAAGGACACCAGTCATACTGGATTATGGCCCATCCTAACAACCTCATCTTAACTTGATTACATTTCCAAAGGCTTTATTTCCAGATAAGGTCATGTTCATATGTGCCACAGTTAGGACTTTAACATATCTTTGGGGGGACACAGTTCAACCCCTAACATACAGTTATATAAATATTTCATGGCAACCCTAGTAGAAATGTACCCTTACTCTATTTCTTCTATATGTTTTTCTTGACTATTCTCCCAACGATCCTTCAGCTGTGCCATATCTGTAATCACTTCCCACCAGATGATCCACTAAGCGAATACTTGGCCCCTTCCTTTTCCCGGATGCTTCCTTCAGGGTCTCCTATTCTTCTCTTCCAGGTTGTGCTGGTTTTTGCTTAGACCCACCAACTTATATCCTACTTCCCTCCTGTGGTAGGGCCAGTGCTTTCTGCATTCTATACTGACTTTTTCTTGATTTGCTCCAGACTCTCATTGAAATATATTCTCCATTGTCTTCCAAAGGAAGAATGCATACTGGTCATTCTCTTAATCCTTGAATTAAAGAAAATAAAATTACAGGGCCTCCTGGGTTGCTCAGTCAGTTAAGCGTCCAACTTTGGCTCAGGTCATGATCTCACACTTACTGGGTTCAAGCCCCGTGTCGGGCTCTGTGCTGACGGCCTAGAACCTGGAGCCTGCTTTGGATTCCATGTCTCCCTCTCTCTCTCTGCCCCTCCCCTGCTCATGCTCTGTCTCTCAAAAATAAATAAACATTATTATTATTTTTTATTTATTTAAAAAGGTACTTGATTCTATCTATTTCATGGTCATTTGATAACTTGGCTAGGTATAAAATTCTACATGGGGATATTTTTTGCCTCCGAATTTTGAAGGGAAGGCTTTGCTATTGTCTAGCATAAAATGTCTTTCTTAACAGGCCAATGCCTTTCTAGGTTTTGATCTCTTGTATGTAATTGCATTTCTTCATCTGTCTGTGGAAGTCTTTAATATGTTTTTTCTACTCTTCCCACTGATAGACATATGTAGAGAGAATATACATTTATTTTGACTTTTTGTATTACTAATTTTAATGGTTTTTCCTCATCCTCTGTTCACTTTTCATAGCAGACTGTTCTTTATAGATGCAATGCCATTTCTTATCACTCTAAGATTTAGAATTTTTCAGTATTCCTTTTCCTTCCTGCATTGTCTCTCTTTCCTCTATACCAATTTTATTCCAATTGCATTTTTTCCCTTTCTCATTGAAAACTACTTGCAGATGTTAAGAGGTAGCTGAATTGGGGCGCCTGGGTGGCTCAGTTGGTTGAGCATCCACCTTCGGCTCAGGTCATGATCTCATGGTTCGTGAGTTCGAGCCCCACGTCTGGCTCTGTGCTGACAGCTCGGAGCCTGAAGCCTGCTTCGGATTCTGTCTCCTTGTCTCTCTGCCCCTCCCCACTTGTGCTCTGTCTCTCTGTCTCACAAAAATAAATAAATGTAAAAAAAATTTTAAAAGAGGCAGCTGAATTTGTATCTGTGAATAATGTACTGAAGAGCTAATCAGAAATTTAGCGTGCATGGATAAAGCTTGCTGAATGGTTAAAGTCATCACAGAGAGATCAGGCAAGGGGACAGACTGCCATTTCATTTTAGGCTCCTGAATGTATGTTGATGGAGTTGAGTTTTTTTTGTTTCTCCAGAGAGTAATCCTCCACTGTCTATATGCCTGGGGGTATAGACTCTAACAGCTGAAGAGCTCATTATCTTAGGGTCTGTCTTTAATATAGTATTTAAGAAACTATCCTGTTTCCAAGGCCCTCAGTCTACTTCCTTTTATTTTATTTTATTTTATTTTATTTTATTTTATTTTAGAGGGAGAGAGAGAGAGAGAGAGACAGAAAGAAAGAGAGAGAACAAATGAATGAATGAGGGCAGGGGGAGGAGCACAGAGAAAGGGAGAGAAAGAATCTAAAGCAGGCTCTATGCTCAGTGTGGAGCCTACCACTTGGCCCAGTCTCACGACTGTGAGATCATGACCTGAGCTGAAATCAAGAGTCGGACACTTAACAGGCTAAGCCACCCAGATGTCCCTATTCCCTACTTCCTTGTCTTCTTATAAAGTAAACCACCATTCTGTTGCTGTTCACACCTCATTGCCTCACTTCCATGTGGCCAATGACCAGCAACCCCTGAGATTTCAGAGGTTTTGTTTGCTGGCTTCTGTGACATCACCCGAAATCGATATTTTATTTGTAGCTTCCTCCCCTCTGCTAGATAAATTATGAATTTCCCATAAACAATTAATTTGTCCACTTTCCAATCATCCTTTTGATTGCTATGGATCTAGAGATTTTTTTGTCTAATTTCCCACTATTTGGGGAAGAAGAAAAAAGATTTGTGAGTATATGTCACCAATCTGCCATCATTAAGCAGAAGACTCAAGGTTTTCACGTTTATATGTTTAAGGTGACCAAGATGTGGTTTCAGGTCACAAGGTGAGGAAGAACCTCTATTTCGTTTGCTCGTTTGCTTTACTTCAAGTAGCTGTCTGCTTTTGCCAGCAGCAACTGTGGAATGATGCTTTGTTCCCCCAAAGGTAGGTGAGGCTTCCCTAAATGTCTTCGCATGTTCTAAATCATGTCAGACTCTGTTTCAGAGCGTTCTCTCTTTTTAATAGCATTGTGCTCATTCTTGGTATTCAAATGCCGCTTATTCACTTCAGAAAATTTGCAAAGTATAGAAAATTACAACAAAGAATACAAAAACGACCTCTTTCCACTGCACTGTGTGGTTTTCCCGGTGCTACAATGCACACGTGTGCAATTTAGATGCAAAACTGGAGCTCGTTGGATGTATTACTGAATAATCTTTTTAGTCACCTAACATTAGACAGTAAACACTTTCTTACCACATGAAGTATTCTTTTACAACATGATTTGTAACTGCTTAAGAATATTTTATTTTCCTGATACACCATCCATTGTTTCTTTACGCCGTCTGCCAGTACTGGGTATTATGTAAAATTAAATTGTCCACTTGTGTTTCAAAACTGATTTGTCCTCTTAACATGGAATTCTTGGATGGCTTGTGAGCTGTTTTCCATCCCAGTTTATTGAACAAATTGTTGTTTTTCTTACAAGCTCTGGAATCTGGTCAAGTGATTGACCTGTGTGTTTGGCATGGGAGACGTGCTGACTGTGCCTGGGAGCTCTGCAGAATATCTACCAGTGTCCACACTGGTCTCCTCACCATGCGACCAACAGTCTCCAGATTTCAGGATGGTTTCCTCTCCATGGTGCTCTCGACATCACCCACCCAACCACACCATTTAATGTGCACTTTTTCTCTAGACATTCATTATTATCTTTTCTATACTGGACATTTTTTTTATTCCCATAGCAGTTGTCACTTTCAAACATATTAGATAATTTGTTTTTTTTTTTATGATACCTATTTTTTTGGTCATCGTCTCTGCACAGGAGAATGTAACCTTCCTGAGGACAGGCGTCTTTGTTTCAATCACTGATACATCTGAGCATTAGAACGGTGTCTGATGCATAATGGGTGCTTGATAACTTTTTGAACAAATAAATTTTATCCTTCATTCTTATTCCTTTGTTCAAGAATGAACTGATGCGTGCTTACCTCCTCCTGAGAGTGTCCCTTTGGGAAAGGGAGAAAGGAGAACCAACAGCCTCAGCAGAGTATCCAGGGCCTCACGGTACAAGTACGTGGGATATTACGGGATCCCAAAGGATGATTCAGGGGAGGAAATGCTTGGTACGCATGCAGACAGGAGTGTGTGAATGATGCGACTTGTTATGGAAGGTCCCAGTCACGAGCCTCATTGGAGGGAGACTCATGGGGCAGGAAGCACACACCAGACCAAGAGGCATTTTTTTTTAATGTTTTATTTATTTTTGAGAGAGAGAGAGAGCAGGGGAGGGGCAGAGAGAGACAGAGACACAGAATCCGAAGCAGGCTCCAGGCTCCGAGCTGTCAGCACAGAGCCCGAGGCGGGGCTCGAACCCAGGAACCACGAGATCGTGACCTGAGCCAAAGTCAGGCGCTTAACCAAATGAGCCACTGAGGCATCCCCAGACCATGAAGCATCTTGAGGAAGGAATTTGCACTTTCTTTGAAGTGTGTTGGGAAAGGTTGAAAGATTTGAAGTTATGGATTAAATATGCATTTTAAAAGGTCAGTTCAGATTGCGTGAAGGATGAGTTGGAAAGGAGGCAGATGGAGACAGGAGATCATTGCTAAGGGATTACTGCCGTCAAGGTGAGGAATGGTAGAGACCACACAAACGTCATCAAGGTGAGGACCGAAAGCACGGAAAACAGTTCGTGAAGAGTTCAGCAACACAGCTGACAGGACTTGGTGAGCAGTGGCGAGAAAACAGATCACAGAAACAAGAAGGGGAGATTCTGAGTGCACACCCCCGGGGTCTTTGTTTTACTGACAGTTTAGATAGCGATGTTTCTATTTACATGCAGAGATTAGGAAAGGAAAATAATAATTAATATGTTAATGTGCTTATCTTGATGCGTGTAGTATATATCTGGGGGAAAGGATCTTGTAGGGGACGCTAAGAGGGTGCGTCTAAATTTTTAATGTAGCAACCTTAAACATAAGCAAACATTTGAAATCTATAGCCTGCAGGTGGTAATTGACACAATTACCCAAAATGTATACAAACTGTCAGAAAATATAAAAAAAACTCAGAAGAAATCTTGACAATATTAGTGATTAATGTCAATGAGGGGTGGGGGAAAAAGACATCTTCTATGAAAATAGGGATCTAGAAAGGAGAGAGAGAGACCAGGAAAGAGTTGGAAACAAAGAGGCATCAGATGTGTGGAAGGTGTTCAAGTCTTAGAGGGTCATTGCCCTGAGGTCATCCGTGACCTTGGGGAGGGAAAATTTCCTGAAATGACGGAGAGGACACCACGGGCGCCATCAGTGTTCTTGTTTTGTTTTAATTTTTTAAGTGGCTTGAGTGTTTCAATAAAGAGAAGGGGGGGTGCCTGGGTGGCTCAGCCAGTTAAGCGTCCGACTCTTGGTTTCCACTCCTGTGATGATCTCACAGTTCGTGGGTTCGAGGTCCGTGTCAGGCTCTGTGCTGACAGCTCGGAGCCCGCGTGGGATTCTGTCTCCCTCTCTCTGCCCCTCTTTCCCTCTGTCTCTTTCTCTCTCTCTTTCAAAATAAATAAATAAACATTTACACACACACACACACACAAGGAAAAGAGCGAGTTAAAGCAGGGGCGCAGAGGGGTTTATGGCCATCTTGTCTGCATTCGAAATAAGGGGTCCGTTCCAGGGGTGCGGAGTGACGTGTCTAAGACCACAAGGTCAGGCTCACCTGGCCACCTGCAGCTGGGTTTGCTCCCCTGCTTGGGATTCTGAGGATACGACGCAGCTTCCCGAGATCCCTTTGTGTATTCACTTGTCTGCACTGCGGTGGAGAAGCAAACCCTATCGTACTTAGAGCAGTCGTACGCTATGGGGAAGGACAGTCCTGGTCCCAGACGTCTTCTGTAGGACACTAACATTTCTGGAGCAGCCGCGTAACCGCGACACCTAGACGTGGAGCAGGTGGCAGAGGCACAGACACTCCATCCAATCTGTCGTTGGGAGACGAGCTGTTTCAGACCGCCGAGGAGTGCGGAAGCGAGGGAGAGGGACCCGGTCTGTGGTTGCTTCCAGGCATGACCTAAATCCAGCAGGAGAGAAGTTTAAAACGAAGCTACTTTTCTGAAGTTCTTGACAAGCTCGCAAAATATTCTCCAGTCCTTTCCTTATGGATCAATGTCACCATAATGCTCCCTTTGACAGCATTGGTACCGGTCGCCTGAAGAGACCGCGCCAATGCTGAGTGTTCTGTTTTCAGTAAGTGACGGGGCCCCCGTCCGCCCCTTCCCTCCCGCATCCTGTTATCCCTCATCTGCGTGGCTCTCTGTTGCCCCTCTCACGTGTTTCCCGTGCTGCCCTGCGCTGGCCTGGGTGCCTGATCTGCGAAAATGTGAATCCGTAATTCAGTGGTGCTGGAGGTGGCTGAGAACGGAGTCCTTGGATGCAAACCCGTGAGGGATGTACTGCCCAGGCCTCCACGAGCGGGCATCACCCAGTGCTGGCGAATACCTACCAGTGCCAGGCTCCACTCTACCTGAGTTACAAATACCAGCCCATCCGATTCTCAAACCAGATTCGATGCGCTCATCCCTGATTTACACAAGGGGAAAGCAGGTCAGGACAGGAGCCCCTGCCCACCCTCGTGACGAGGGGTGGGAGCCACACGGGCGTCTGGTCTGGGTCTGGCCTCTGCGCCTCTGCGGCCCGCCTGCAGCCTGGGGCCAGAGAGGCCGTCAGGGGGCACACAGTGGCGGAGCTTCCCTTGCTCCCGCATACCTGTGGCCAGGTCACCACCTTTCTACCCTCCCGGTTAAGCTCAGTGCTGCCTGGTACCCCCAGCCCAGCAGACTCTAGCAAAAGTATGTCTTTAAGAATTTCCACATGGTGGGTGCTGTTAATAGCATTTTAGTGATGGATCTTAGAGCGTGATTAACAGAAGCTTCAAAGAACGCAGTGCTCATTCGAACAATGCAGAAGGTGTGAGGAATTTCAAATTCAAAATGACAAAACATCCTGCATGCTACATGCATAGGTGCTCCTATATTTTTACTCCGTGACTGGAGTGTCAAAATTCCAGCTTCTTGCCTGAATATTAATTAGCATTTAAGACTCATTAAGCTGGTTTTAGTGATTTATTTCATTCTGTAATTAGATATTATAATTAGATTATCTCTATCAGATTTTCAACTTTCCTTTAATAAGAAAATGTTCAATAAATACAGATACAAATTCATCACATTATAACACATCATTTGACCTCGGTTATAAATCTTATTTTGAAATAATTGAACAATAACCTAATGAAGGCAGGGTATTTTTGTTTTTATATGAATACATATTTTCTAGGTGGTCAATGTGTCCCAGTGGTATTTTGGGACCTTTGTTAAGTGACGTGAGTGCCTCGTGGTATTAAATGTGACCTTCAGAATTCAGAGGAGAATTTATGGAATGGCACCATCTACTACGGTGTTATGTCATTTATAGCCGTCCTAAAGAATGGCTCTTTCCCGTAAGGAAGTAACTCCTTACGGAACACAGACTAAAATAAGATATACGTAATAAAGTGCAATGAGAACCAATTAATTATTCCTTGGCCCTTATTTTCTTTACTGTGCAGTTGTGTGTACATGTGTGTTGTGCGTAAGCCAACCGAAAAGTTGGGAGAAGATAGAGGGTCTGGACCCATTTATAGGAGATATTCAGAGAATTTTGCTTCAGGAGAGATTGAATCTGTCTACTTAGTGATAGACTGAGCGAAATTTCAAGGTTGCTTCCACGGACAATGCAGGATAAAAATCAGGCATGGAGAAGCCATCAGAAGCAAGCTGGTCTGGTTCCCAGGACGGCCAGTGCGTGGTGGCTGCTCGACTCCCGTGCTGGCACTGGGGCCTCAGGTCAGCCTCGCTCTGACTCTGGTTCCCGACCCAAACTCGCTGCTCTCGGAGAGGCCCCGAGGGAGGCTGTTCCGCAGCGTGGAGACAGAGGTAGAATTTAGATTCAGGAGTGGTTCCCCATGATCCGGGTCTATGTTCTTGTTAAAGAAATGAATACCATATTTTCTTAAACATAAATGTGGACATATGGTCTGACACATGCTCTGAAAATGGCACAGAATATTTGAAATCAGGTCTGTCCCAGTCAATCCGGGACATATGGGCACTGTGCAGAGTGATTCTGAATCTGAATTTCTTATTCTGTTCTGAAGCCCAGTAGCCACTGTGTCTGTGGCTGTTTGTCACTTGATGGCAGGCTCACTGCCACTCTGCTTGGTGAGAGTTATTCTAGGTGCCAGGATCCCCGTGTGGGCAGAGGCAACGAAAGCCCTCGTCCCAATCTTCTCGCTCAGACCCTTCTGTGATCTGAGGCTGTATGGACTTTGATTGAGATTACTATTTTTCTAGACCTTTAATGGAAGCTGATGGGGGCTTTAATGTGACTAATGTTTTCAGCCTTGGGAATCTGGGCAAGAAGTTACCAGTGAAAATGTACCTTGCCAGAGGAAGGGGCAGGGGCCCCGGCAGGGAGACTGAGGCTCGGGGGCTTGGGCACAGATGGTTTTGGGGGTAGTGAGCAAGGGAGCCAAGCGGGAAACAGAATGTGGCGTTAGGGACCCAGCAAGTGGAAACGTGAGACAGGAAAGGGGGCGGGTGACCTTAAGTGAAGCTTCTTTCTGGAAGCAAGGGAACAATGAAAGCAGAGCTGATGGGGGGCGCCTGGGTGGCTCAGTCGGTTAAGCGGCCGACTTTGGCTCAGGTCATGATCTCGCGGTCTGTGAACTCGAGCCCCGTGTCGGGCTCTGTGCTGACAGCTCAGAGCCTGGAGCCTGTTTCGGATTCTGTGTCTCCCTCTCTCTGACCCTCCCTTGTTCATGCTCTGTCTCTCTCTGTCTCAAAAATAAATAAACATTTAAAAAAAAAAAAAAAAAGAAAGCAGAGCTGATGAGACGCCGACAAGGAGCTGCTCGCCTACAGGTTCTGGGCACTTCACCTGACACAGGACCTGTCCAGGAGAGGACGGACAAGGCCAAAGACCTGTGTCTCCTGTGGTGCCCTCGAAGGGGCCGTGAGCCAGCCAGATGTTACTGCATCATCAAGAAGACGCCCGTCCTCTCAACGCTAGCTGACACTGAGCCGGCACACCCCGGGGAAAGGCTGCTGGCGGGGCGGGGGGTGGGGGGCCTGGGCACTTGCCCTCGGTCGTACGACACAGAACACACACTGCACACCTGTGCACTCTGCACCGAGTCCCAGAGAGGAACGTCCACCAGTGTGGGCTGTAGCCTCCTGGGTTGGTTTTCAGTTTCATCCCTGAAAACCAGTACTTTTGGGGCTGTGTCGCCCCTTTCAGTCGAACGATGCAGATGAATCTCTTACGCCAGTTGGACCTTCAACCTTTCCCTTACTCATTCCAAGATCTACATTCCACGAACTTCAGCTCCTGTGTCTGTTGGTGGTAAACACGACTCCAACGTCTCCAGTCCCTGTTTCTTCAGTTCTCTTGTGTTTCTCTCATGTGTCTTCATCAGCATTGTCTATCAAGAGACTAGACGTAGAGACAAGGAAGGAAATCCAGACTGTGTTCCAGTGTGGTGACCCACTCACCCCAAACTAACAGTTGACACAGCATCCATTTCTCTATTTCTTTGCCAACCTTTGGAGTTATTAGATTCATAAATCTGTTTCTGACATGTTTTGTATGTAAAGACACCTCATTTTGACATTAATTTAATTGTCCATGGTCACTCATAAGTTGAAGGTCTGTTTTACATATTTATTAAACCTTGAATATCCTTTTTTTCAAAGTTCCCATTCAAATATTTTACCCATTTCTATTTTTTCTTACTGATTTGTAGGCTTTCCTTATGTTTTCTAGATGATATCACTTTATTATTATGTTTATTGGAAATGTCTTCTCTAATTCTATGGTTTATCTTTTTATACCGTGAGTAGTGTCTTTTGATGAGTAGAAGTTTCTTATTTTCATGCAGTTGAATTCATCAGTGTTCGCCCATCAGGCTGGTGCTTCTACTGACTTACTTAAGACCGACTTGCTTCCCCAGAGGTGATGAGCACACTCTCTCGGCGGGTGTGTGTTGTGGGTCTTTGATTTATACTGAAATGCAGTGTTTGTGTGTGTGGATGTGTGCGTGTGTTAATTTTTATATATTTTCAAATTGTCCTATAAATATTCTTAGAAAGACTCTTCTTTCTACACTGAATTCAACTGTAATCTCTGTCATAAATCAAATGTTCATTTTTGCAGACATTTGTTTCTGAACTTTCTACTCTGTTCTCTTTCTATATTTGTCTATGCCTGCATCAATTTTACCATTTTCTGATTATTATAGCTTTACAATGAGCCCTGAAACTTGTAGAGCTAACCCCCTCCATCTTCTTCTTCAAGACCATATTGCCTCTCCTTGACCTGTTGAAATGCCACCAAAGTATTGCATTAAGCTTCTGAAGAACCACACGTGCATACACACACACACAGTATTTTAACCCAGATCATGGTAAATAGCTAATAAATTTGTGAAGTATTATTATCTTGGCTACACTGAGGCTTTCAATTCATGAATATGACATATTTTCATATAATTAGGTCTTTTAAAAACATCTACCAATACATTTCATAATTTCAGCCACAGAATTCTTGTACATTACTCTAAGTAACCTGGCTAGCGTTTGATTGCTATTTTAGACAGCTTTTTTTTTTTCAATTTAATTTTTCTAATTTTTTTTCTGCCTCAAATTTAATTAACTTTTTATATGGGAATTTTATTTTGGGAATTTAGTAGCCTAATCTTTTAATTAATCGTTCAATTGTTATAAGCTATGACAAAATTTTTGGGATTTTTCTCTTCACACAATCATAGCAACTGTAAATAACAAAATTTGGGTTTTTTTTCCCCCAGTACAGATACCTTCTATTTCTTTTTCTTGACTTACTATCTTTGCCATCCTTTCTAGTTGGATGTTGAACAGAAGTGGTGGTAAGCAGAAAGTTTATCTCATTCTGGATCTCAGTTTTGTGTGCTCATTGATTTACTATTTAGTGTCACAAACAGCGTATCCATGGAGCATTTCAACTTCTAGCTAGAGTGACTCAAACCCCATATTAAAAAAAAGAAGAAGACATGCCCATATTCAGGACAAAAACGCCTTCAAAACCCTATGTCCCTCAAGCTCTGCTGTTCTACACAAGACATCCACCTGTCAACAAAAAATATGAAGCATGAAAAATGCAAGAAAAATTTACAAACTGCAAGGAGACGAAATAAACACAAGAATCGTACACAGATGTTACTCAAGTGTTGGGACCATCGGACAAAGGGCACAGAAATAACATTCCATCTGCTTCCTGTCTAAAGATGGGCACCATGCAGAGTCAGGTGGCTACATTTTAGCAGAGAGATGTAAGAACATACAGAGATGGAGGATGTCTTCAACTGGCTCTTTAGTAGAATCGACACAGCTGAGGAAAGAATCAGTGAACTCGAATTCAGGCGGACAGAAATTACTCCGCAGAAACACACAGAGAAACAGCAGTGACAAAACCAAACAGAGCACTTGGGAGCTGTAAGATCCTATCAAAGGGCTGAACCACATGTGATTAAACCCAGAGGGAAAAGAGAAGAATAATGGGGTGAAAGAAATATTTTAAGAAACAATGGTTGAGAATTTTCTAAAATTAATACAGACACCAAACCACACATCTAAGAAGTTAGGAGGATGGCAACAAGGTGATTACCAAAACTACCTCCCAAAACCACAGAAAAAAATACTGAAAAGAGAAATACACAAGTGCATAATCACAATGTAGTATGTAAGCATCCCTCTCTCTCAACTCTAATTAAACAATCTGGTTTTATAGAAGTAAGAATACAGAAAATTACTACTCACAACAATTGCGGGATACATATTATTTCTAGGTATTTATGGAACATTTATCATAACACATCACTAGTTGGGCCATTAAGCAAGTGTCATCCCATTTTATACTATTAATACCGTACAGAGAGCATATAGTAACCATAATAACTTGAGAGATGTTTTATTAATAATCTTAGTCTATTTATTCAGCACTCTGCAATTCGCCCATGCATCAGCGATGCATCTGGGCTCTGAAGTGGAAAAATGCCATTAATTTGGAGTTTCTAAGTATGGTGACCTTAATAGCTAATCTCTGAGAGGCAATCCTTCCAGAACACTACCCACCACCTCACCGAGAAAGAGAATTGCCACGTTCTGTTACTTTATTTGGTGCTCTCTCCCTCTTGAAACAGCCCCCTACTCCTTTAAGGAGTGGGATCTCCTTGGTGCCCTCGTTCCTTCCGCCTCAAGGAACCACTGAGGCCATGTGCGCGTTGCCCCCTGACCTGGCACCTTGGGCGTGTGTCTGACCGCCAGTCACCATGGGTGGGTCCTGGGTCTGGCTGCCAGCATCGCAACAGACTACCATCCTAGTGACGTCTGAGGTGACCTTGGGCAGCCCTGTGACACCGAGGGCCCGGACGTGTGTCAGTGGGTCCCCAGAGGCCCACAGTCTCTACCCAGAGTCTAGGCTCTTCACAGTCAACTGCTCTGGTCATACTTTGTGCTTTGGGGGAAACAGCCTTAACTCCGTAGCTTTTCTTTTTAAAAAAAAATTTTTTAATGTTTATTTATTTTTGAGACAATGCGAGAGACAGAGTGCAAGCAGCGGAGGGGCAGACAGAGGGAGACACAGAATCTGAGGCAGGCTCCAGGATCTGAGCTGTCAGCCCAGAGCCTGACGCAGGGCTTGAACTCACGAACCATGAGATCATGACCTGAGCCAAAGTCGGATGCTCAACCGACTGAGCCACTCAGGCACCCCAGCCCTGTAGCTTTTCTAAGAGAACGCGAATCAGGAGACATTCACAAAATGAAGACTACTTGTGACCTAGAACACGCTCCCAACACCATGCCCCAGGAATGTCCCTTCATTTCCTACGGTTTGTGCCTGACACGCGGTCAGACCCAGGCAAGTGGCCTGTGGGTGCAGCAGCTGGGACAGGAGAGTGGGACACAGCACTGACACCATGAGCCCGGGGGCCCCAACTCCACGTCACACGTCACCTCCGCCTCCTCCTGACCACGTGCCACGTGGATGAGTCTCCCCAGTGGCGTCTCCTGTTGGCACATCCAGCCTACCTATGAGGGTAGGAGAAGTGGGGCCCGGGATGGATACGCCACGGGGACTCCTCTCTCCCATGGCCTCAAGCCGGGTGTGCCGGCCCGTCCACCTCTGGGGTGGCAGCCAGCACCCGCCCCTGTTCCCTTCACCAACTGCACCCAAAAGACGTGAGCTTTTCCTCCGTCATCCAGGGTGGTGCTTGGGCTCCAGACCTTTGGTGGGGGAGCTCAGTCCCTGCAGCCGGGCTCCCCGCTCTCCCCCCGCCGTGTCCCAGCACCCGGACGCTGGCGAGCGGAATCTCCCAGAACCCGGGTCCCTCCACAACCTGCTTGGCCCACTCTGGCTTCTGTTCTGCCTGTGCTGTGCATTATTTCTTGTCCTCTCGCCTCAGAGCTCAAAGCCGTTTTGTAGGCTCTTAATGAAGCATCGCTGATTGTTGGAAACAGCCCGCTTCCCCCGTGGCTGTTGTCTGAAGCAGCCTGTCTCGGCTGCCCCCCGCCCCGGGCTGTTCACTCGAGCTGTGGCGTCTGCCCCCCCAGCTCCCACGCCCCCACCTGAGTCCAGCTCCAGAATGTGTTTGCCTTGGACCGGTTTCCTCACTCCGTCAGCGCTCCCGCGCCCCGTGCTGTCCCTGTGCTGGCCAGGGGACATCAAAGCCACCACGTCGTTCACAGACCGCCCTACCTTCTACAGAGACGATCTTATTTCTGATCAAAATTATACGTCATGAAGTTTAGACATATTTATGAACCACTAAACACCATATGTTTTTTTCTCTGTTCTACACCACCCATGCTCCAAAGTCACGGCTCACACAGAGCACAGACGCGCGGCTCCTTCCATGGCCCTGGACTCCTGGGGTCCCCGGGGGAAGTGTGGCGGCAGGCGGAAGAGTGGAGACACCTTGGTTATGCATTTGCCTCAGTTACTGCCTACGCCTATCACCAGCAGGGCTGAAACCGGAGCGTCTTCAGAGTGCCCAAACTCAACTCGGATCTTCTTCACAGTGGGGAGCGAGTGCAGGAAAATTCTTCTGCTCAGTCTGCCTCAAGCTAAAATATCTGCGAGTCTGGCAACGCTTCCTGGGTCACTTGAGGAGGCTCATACCAGGTACATTGTGATACAAGGGCTTCTGACTCTGTCTTCTTTTTAAAACTATTTTTAAGGTTTATTTATTTATTTTGAGAGAGAGAAGGAGAGAGAGCACAAGCAGGGGAGAGGGAGAGAGGGAGAGAGAGAGAGAGAATCCAAGCAGGCTTTGCACTGTGGGCACAGAGCCCGACATGGGGCTCAATCTCACAAGCTGTCAGATCATGACCTGAGCTGAAATCAAGGGTTGAACGTTGAACCGACAGAGCCCCCAGGCGCCACCTGACTGTGTCTTATTAACCTCTTGCCTGTCTTGCACTCTACTTACCATGAGTCTGGAGTCTAGAAGGAGATAAGCGGGTCAGGAGACACCATAGCCACTGCCGCCTGGAAAGGATTCAGAGGGGGGAGCCATCGTGCTGAGCATCATGATGCTGAGACACACCTGCCTCCATCACTGGACTAGAAGCACCCCGAGGCCCTGTGTCTGGGTTTTCGCTTCTCCCTTAAGGCCTCAGATTCTAACCAGCAGGACCCATGGGAGAAGCCAGTGTCCGTTGAGTGAATCAACTGGTGAGTGCAGAATTCTTGAGAATTGCCGTCTGTTAAATGTTTTTGTCTCCATGGGAACTAATTCTTTTCTGCTCTCCCTGGTCCTCCTTCGGCAGAAACTATTTAAGGTGCCCTGTTAGAGCCAGGCCGTGCTTCCCCGGGGCGGGGCGGGGGGGCGGTGGTCTTCTAGGTGCACAGCCCTCCCTTCCAGGATGACAGGCAGGTCCCTGTGGCTCCAAGAAGCCTGTGTTGGGGCCCCGTAGCAATTTTCTTTTCCTTGAAACACATTCCAGAAAAGGTATCACGTGAACACTGGATTACGGCTCCTGGGACCTACACAATCAGCCTTAACAAATAAGGGCACACTTCTAACTTTCTAGAGAATCTAGTTAGTCTGATTTTCTTCTGTGAGACTGGTTGGTGGAAAAACTAAGGAAGCCCAGCGTTACTACAGACCAGCCATGAGTTGTTCTGTGGGGTCCAGGGGAGCACTCAGCATCAGGGGAGCGCTCCGTGAGTACGAGGTGCCTCCTCCAGCCTGCCAGATCTTACTGGAACCACCAGCAGCCAGCAGCACTCTGGGTCCAAAGAGCTAGAAAGCCAGGAAAAGTGTCCGATGGTGGATGCATTTGAAGAAAATAGAAAAGACAGTTACAGAAAGACCAGACTTCCCATTGGCCTCATTACCTTGGATTTCACTCTTTTGGGGGAGTCTACTGACAAAATATGTGGGCAACACAAGTGCACCAGCTAATAAAGGTCCTTGACCAGGCATGGTTGAGTTATATAAGGAACCCCTGGCTTAGCTCATCCGTCTGAGACCCTGAATGACAGCTGAATCAGCCACTTATGGCCAGTCCCCTGTGGTACCTTGCGGACTTCAGCTTTTATGAAATACCCCAGGACATTCCAGGAAAGCTAAGAGTTATTGAGAGAAGTTGAATTCTGTCCATGGTTAATTGCCTTTTGAAAAAAACCATATACTTTATGCTGTAAGGTACATTAGAGACTAGGAGGAAAGCTCTCTTTACATTTGGAGACACCGGGCTACAGGCTGGGGAGTCCACTGGCCCCACTCGCTAATCAGAGGCCAGGAGGGCTGGGGGCATATACCTGGCTAGCCTCACTGCTGTGTCTGTTGCATAAGCGGCTGTGGGGACGGTGTTGGGCAGCCCCTGACACAAAGCCATCGTGCCTCATCCATTCCTTTGGAAGCTGTTGACTCGGAACTTCGGGACATAGTATGCAGTGTGGCGAATGGGGAGTACATTCCCAGGTCGGTCAACACAAGCTCATTTCATCCGAAATGTGGCAAAACCGAGTAAGGATGCTTCCGTGCAGGACAGTCCTGCCTGGCGAGCACTTTGTGCAGTGTATTATTCCGAAAATTGGGTTTTGCGGATAATCAAAGATTTATTATTTTAACCCTGAAATATATTTCCAAATTTCATTCATTGAGCAGAGATGGCTGTCGTCCTCGCTCCTCCGCGAGCTTCCCTCCAGCAGGGACAAGAGCACCCACCCTGTGCTCGCCCCCCGACCTGGAGGGCAGAAGGGAGCCCAGGCACAGGTTATGTCAGAAGGACAAGTGCAGTGAGGTGAGAAAAGCAGGTGAGGGACGGACACTGGCCACGGAGAGAGGATGTGACCTCAGGCAGGTGGGAGGGCCCTGTCCTCCAGGGCATTGTCCACCAGTCTGAGAACCTTGCCCTTGATTTTTGGTGACTCTAGGAGCCATCGCGTGGTTTGGAGCAGAGCTATACCAGGAGCAGACACTCGTTCCTCAAAGGATCACTCTTTTGTTGAGAGTGGACTTTGTCAGAAAGTGGGGAGAAGGCTGTCGGAATGATCAGGCGGGAGCCGCTGGCGGCTCTTCTAGACTGGAGGCAGCAGATGTGGAATAGGGGTTGGATGCCAGGTGTGCTTGGACAGTCTGGGTGGGCTGCAGAGAAAGGGCTTTGGTCCCTGCGATGAGAGGAACAGAGTTGCCGCTCACAGAGCCGTGGAAGCAGCAAATCTGGGAGAAAACGAGGTGAGCGCCTCGGCCGTGCTGATTCTGTGACGCCCTTTAGATACCCAAGCGTGACATCAAGTTGGCCATCGGAAAATATTGCAGTAAATGCAATCAATTAGTACGGAAATCCCTTGAAAACCTAGTGCACACGATCCAGTCCTAAACAGCGCGTTCCGGAGACCCCACCTTCACGTGATGCACAGCTGAACGTTTCCTGCATCTGTGTGGTGTGGGGGGGCCTCACGTCCTCTTACGACACTGAGGCCCCTGCATTCACCGCTACGGTTCTTCGAGGCTTGTGGTCACATCCTGGTGCCACCAAAGCATTTGCTGCTAGAAATCCAGAACAACATTTCAAAGTAAGGAAACAGTTTCAGGGCAAAGTCCCGAGGCACAGAAACATTTCGGGTTTGAAAAGAGAACAGTTTTGCTACAAGAGCCTGGAAAGGATGACCAGGGGTCACGGGAGGAGACAAGGAACGTGTCGTTGAGGAATTTCGGGGGGAGAAGGAGTGTCAGGAGGAGGAAGCGTTAGCAGGGGTGGATGCTAGAAGAGGGAGACAAGAAACAAAAGGTCCTCGCCGGACTCAGCAAGTGAGAGTCACGTGTGGGATGCGCCAGGGGTGCTTTGGTGGTTTCACGGGATGGGAGTTTTCTGACTGTGAGGCAGAGTAGGACTCCAACTTGGAGGGGAGAAGAGACCTCACCCGGACCAGCATCCTGTCACTAAGGCTCCTTCCGTAAACACAGCACCCGAAATCCCACTGTACGCGATCCAGAGGCTCCGTGTACAAGGAGGAGAGAGGGGTCCCGAGTGCACGTGCGGCAAGGGGGGAGCAGTGCTCCTGACTCCTACCTTCACGACCGTCTCACTCTCGACACCAGGCCCAGTCCTGAAAGTCCCCCCTGTCTGCCCTCGTCCCTGATGCTTCGGACCCCCCTGGCCAGGGCCCTCGGGCATCACGCTAACAATAATAAAATGTGAAGTAATCACTCGTGCTGTCTCAATGACTTCAAATGGTAAATTAATTTTCGGCACATCTCCTTGAGGCAGCTCGGCATTATTAGCTCCATTTAACAAATTAGAACATTAAGAGACATTAAGTGACTTGCTGGGAACCTATCTGCCACTGGCTTCTGCTGCCCCTTCTCCTCTCGGGGCCGCAGCCAGGTGTCCTCGTAACCGCGCTCCCGGGGGATGGCGAGGTGAGGCACGAGGCCGGCGGTCAGCATTTCTCCCACGTGCCTAAAGGTGGGAGGCTTCTGGGCCTGTTCTCACTGTCTGACCCGACGTCTGCTGGACATCTCCATGCTGGCCTCTCAGGGGGGCTGCAAAGCCGCATCCAAAACAACCTCCTATGTCCCTCTTGAACTCTTTCTGCTGTGTCCACTGCCCCAGCACGTGGTGCCACCGCCCTCGGGCCTTTTCTCTGCCCCCATATCTACTCAGTCTTCGTATTATGTTGTTTCCACTGCCTTATGTGTCTCTTCCGGGCCACTTTCCACCCGGGCTGCCACCGTCCGGGGCAGAGGAGCCATCCCCGCCCACGCAAAGTGGCGCCCTGTGACCCCTTCTATCCAGTGTCCGTGCCAAAACAGGAACGATCCTGATAAGGTGACAACGGGACCGGGTCACTGCCTTGGAGACATTCAGGGCTTCTCTCTGCCCTCACACAAAGCCACAGTCCTGAACAAGGTCATGACAGCTCACCTGCTTCCAACTGTACTTCCAGTCCTTTCTGGGAGGGCACCACGCCTCAGAGGACGATTCACTGGGCCACGCTGGCTTCATCCTGGCTCGGTCCCGAGCGAACGCACACCCAGACTCCTGACCCACAGAAACCTAAGACAATCGAGCTGTGTTGTGTGAAGCTGCTCCGTCTCCAGCAGCAGAGAGTGAACGCGCAAGGGCTCTTGTCGGCCTCCTCGGGATCCCGATTTCCAGTCTTCGCCATGGTCGGAGGGACTTGTGCCGGGAGGGATGGGGGGAGTGGGGGAGCGGAGGCCCTGCCAGCCTCCTATCCAGATTTCACTCATCAGAGACACATATTCAGAAACATTTATTGAGCCATCACCAAGCATCAGGCACCACTCCAGGCTCACGGGGGCACAGCAGAGAGTCTGAGAGGCCAACCCTCCCGGGATTTACACGGTAATCGAGGGACACAGAGGCCGGTTATAAACACAGTTTAAAACTTAAGTTCTGTGACAAGGCAGCAGGTTCTAAGCATGAAGACAGCAAAGGCAGCGGCAGAGTGTGGGTCGAATGACCAGAAGCGATCTTAGGTCGTGCGGCCACAGTGGGGCTCCCTGAGGGGCGACGTCTGCGGGACGAGGCAGGGGGGCAGGGAGAATGCGGCTCACCAGGGAGAGAGTGGCCTGAGCAGAGAGGACAGCCCGCGTGTGTCTGCTGTGTTCGCGGGGGATTGGGGGGCAGGGGGGAGCACCATTGGCGTGACCTTAGCCAGGTCAAAGGAAGCGAAAGCATGTGTGTCCGCTCGTGCAGCCTCTCAGAGGTCGTTTGGGCTCTCACTGTGGGTGAGACACAGTTTCAGGATTTTAGGGAGACGGTTGACATGGCTTCACTTGTGGTTTTTGAAGACCACTATTATTTCTCCGTTGCAGTAATGACCCCATATTCACCAGACCGAGGCCTCACTGGTTGCAAAGCGGGACGTTGTCGTAAACCGTGAGGACGGCAGACGCCCATGGCCACCGCACAGTCCCGGGCGACCAGGACAACGGCCACCCAACTACCCTGAGTTCCTATTCTCACTGCCATTTTGTGGTTATGCCTTGTAAAACGTCCCTTTACGGGGCGCCTGGGTGGCTCAGTCGGTTGAGCGTCCTACTTCGGCTCAGGTCATGATGTCACAGTTTGGGGGTTTGAGCCCCACGTCGGGCTCTGTGCTGACGGCTCGGAGCCTGGAGCCCGCTTTGGATTCTGTGTCTCCCTCTCTCTCTGCCCCTCTCCTGCTCACAGTCTCTCTCTCTCTCTCTCTCTCTCTCTCAAAAATAAACATTAAAATTTTTTTGAATGAATGAATTAATTAAAAAATTGTAAAAAATTTAAATGTCCCTTTATGGTTACTTTAGTGATACTTACAACAGAAGAAAAAAATGACCAAAAATACACGTGTTTGGTTTACTTGTTTTCACTTAGCTAAGACGTTTTTCTTGTCGGTTTGGCTTTTTCAAAAGATGGACAGGTTGGAAGTTTCATCAAATACGTTTTCTTCATCTAGGGCGATGGTCATGTGACCTTCCAAATTTAAATCATTACTTTGGTTAATCATTTTATTTGATTTCTTAAATGTTTAACAAGATTGTACTCCTCAGAAAAATACAACTCGATTTTGGTTTCTGATGCATGAACGTGTGTGTGTCTGGTGTGTGTGTGTACATGTGCACATTGCTGGATTTTTTGCTAATATTTTATTTCAAGTTTCGTATCCACTTTTCTTAGCAAGGTGTGATCTTTTCATATTGTGCTTGCGGTATTTTTTCTTAAATCAGGCCTCTGCTAACTTCATAAAGTGATTTGAGGGTATTCTCTCTTTTGTCTGCCCAGGATACTTGGCATAGGTGTGAATTTCTCTGCTGCTTGCCAGTTGGGCATAACTCACCTGTAAAACGTTTGATTCTGGAGGACAGTCCGTGATTCAGTTCGGTGCTGGTTATGGCACCGTTTGGTTTTCTGTGTCTCCCTGAGTCAATTTTGGAAATCATATTTCTCCAGGAATCCAGCCATTTCCCTGAGGTTTAGAACTCGTTGGCATAAAGTCGTTTCATAGCCTGATCGCGTTTAGAATTTGCTGCTGAGTGCTTCTACCCAGGATTGCCTGTGCCTTTTCTCCACGTTCTTTCCCAGCCATGCAAAAAGTGTTTCAGTTTTTGCTTCTTTTTTATCTTTTGGATCTTAATAATCTCCGTTACATATTTTTTTTTTTAGTTTGCTAATATGTACCTTTTCCTTTCTCTTTCTTTGTGTTTTTTTCTAGTATTTTCACTGTAATTCATTTAGAAGCCTAGGTCATCAATCTGAAGCCACTATGAGCGTCGGAGGGCCCGTCTCTGTCAGGAAGCGCGGTGTGGCCTGCAGTGTGGCGGCACCTGAATTTGCATCCTGTTCTCCGAGCCTTGAGAAGCCGTGAAAACCAGAACGCAAGGTCTCCAGACTCAGCTTATAAAGAGAAGGCTTATTTCAGAGTTACAGGTCCCTGTGTTCACCTCAGTTTTGGTTTCAGGAATTTTCTTACTCACTTTCCATTCGATCATGCCAAAGAGGCATTTAAAACCCATTTCCCAGTCTTTTTGGCTGGTGTCGATGAGAGTTGAGCTGGTGGTTGGGAGCTGGTCCGCCAGGGAGGGTCATCTAGTCTGTGCCCTGGGGGTTTAAGGGCCCCGAGGCCGCTTAGCTCCCTGCTCCCACATGAAGAGACAACGGCTCTTTCCTCCTTTTTAGGCTCTTTTAAGGCAACTTCAGGGCCAAAGGTTTTCAGGGTCCACGATGCCACTTCATTTCTTCGAAACAGGGCATTTAAGGGTTAGGGCCATTTCCCTGGCCTGGTTATAAACCTCGACTCTCAGAACCTGTGGTTAAATCAAAGGCAACCGTAAGTTGGCCAGCAAGCCATAAAGGCTTCTTTAACGTTGCCTAGTGAACCCAGCTGGATGTAACTTGATACAATAAAAACACCAAAGTGGGCGAGGTTCAGATTCTCTCCGTCAGAAGAATCTTTTGCCCCATGTGAATCTGTGGCTGGAAACAGACACGGACGAGGTGGAACCAAGGACGGTACTTGGTGCCGTTGCTTCTGGAATTCCGATTCCAAGTGTTTGTGCAACTCCGACTTCTGGCCGAGATGACGTCACAAAGCCACAGCAAGGGCCACAAAAACAGTAGTGATTTCGCCAGGTGCCACACTGGCAGGGTCTAGTACGTGCACACATCGTAGCTACTTTTCACAACGGAAGGGAGAAGGTGCATTTTGTTCTTTCCAGGGGAACCCAGAGACTTTACAGAGCACTTTATGGTTTTCAATGTGCTTTCGTAGATCTTGCTTCATCTTTAGAACAACTCTGTGTGGCAATTAAGAATGAATGTTATTAGGGCATCTGGGTGGCTCAGTCAGTTAACCGTCTGACTTCGGCTCAGGTCACGATCTCGGAGTTCGTGGGTTCGAGCCCCACATCGGGCTCTGTGCTGACAGCTCGGAGCCTGGAGCCTGCTTCTGATTCTGTGTCTCCCTCTCTCTCTGCCCCTTGCCCGCTGGCACTCTGTATCCCTCTCTCAAAAACACAAGTAAAAACATTAAAAAAAAATTTTTTTTTAAAGAATGAATGTTATTGACTCTACAGGAAAACCCTGAAATGACTTGTCCAAGGTCACATGGCTACCACGTGGCAAAAGTGACTCTCCAGGATCCTGAATCTTGTTCGCTTTCCAATATAATGGGTCACCTGAGACCTTTCCATATCAAGGTTTGGCATCTGTGGTTTCTATTTGTGGTCACAACAGCAGCCATGCAGTCTCACTACTGAGTTTATGGTTTTGTAATGGGCTATCTGGTCACAGCACCCGTCACTGCATTACGACTATCAGTGCACTCTGCGGACACCGGGAAAACAGCCAGACTGTGATGCCTTGCAGACCTTGTAATGATTCGGTCTTCATCCCGACAGCAAGGAGAGGCCGGCCAAGGCTTGGGGACTGGGCTGCATGTTCATTTTGTTAAATATCATTCAGATTTCTGGGTGTGAAACAGCTCAGAGGAGGTGGTAAGGAGACTTTTGCAGTAGCCAAGGTGAAAAGCTGGCCAGGGCGTGGCAGTGGAGATGCATGAAGACAGACAGACTCGAGGACTATTTTCTGGAGAAACAGGCGTGACATGATGATTGCAGTTCTAGAAGCTGAGGGGGAGGAGGCTCGGGGAAGACTCCTGGTGTTCTGCTTCACACAGCGATGACATCATTCCACCTACTGAATTGAGGGTTGTGCAGGGAGGGCACGAGACCCCCAGGAAGCTTCCAGAACCAAGGTTCTCTCTGAGCCCAACCCTGATTTTCATTCCGTGCATGGGGCCCGAGCGGGGCCCCAGAATCTGAATTTTTAACAACCTTGGAGGTGATGCTGAGCTGCTGGTGTGCCAACCAGACTTGAGCTGAAGACCAGATTTGGGGAGAAATACCTTGAATTCAGTTCTAATTATGCCCCGTGTGACATAAACTCCTTTCCCTCATTTTATTCTGAAATGAGGGGAACACTGCCCTCCTCCTTTCCGTTTCAGAAGCATCGTGCTGTCGTGAAGAGCGCCTGGTTCAGAGCTCACAAGTCCTGAGTTCAAGTCCAATCTCTTCCACATCTTCTCATGATGACCTCATGATAATTATACAACCTTCCTAAAGACCAATTTTCTAATCTATGAGAGGGCTTGCCCACAGTATCTGTGCACGTGCTTTAACTGTAAAGTGCGCTGTAAAATATCTATCCTCCGTGCACTCCAAGTGGAGAACATCATCGCATACCTTCCACTCTCTGAAGTGCCTTTGGATTGTTTTCACCATCTAAGGTAGAAACCTCAGAAGGCCACTTATTCATGTCCGTCCCCAGAAAGAGCTGGTTCAGGCTTTGCCCATTTTAGGGGCTTGGCCAACAAATAATATTTTAATTGTCCTAGACATTTAATACACTTTAATACACTGAGTAATGTTTCCGTGTCTCATTTATAGCTCTTCCCCCACATCGTAGAGAACACAGCGCTCCTTCTCAGTCTCCAGAACCTTACCCTGGAGCCGTCTTGGTCTGAAGAGCAGCCAGCTCTGTCGTTACCCCTCCCACGCTCCAGGCTCTGAAATTTACCTTTGCAAAGCTCCCATTTTACCTTAATCGTTATCATTTCAGGATGAAATACATATAAATGTGGACATAGGTGTATATATGTAAAGCAAATAAAATGTGGCATCAGCTCCACAAGCCTTACCAACACCGATTTTGGTCTTTACTATTCGATATTTTGTCTGGGCCTATAGAGCGTGTGAAGTACTGATTGTAACACTGGGTCTTTCTCGTTAATCAGATTTGATTTCTAAACTTGCACACTGTGTCTTCACCGGACTCCAGTCCTAACGCAGCGAAAGTGCACACACAAATCAGAGGGCCTCGGAAGAGGCCAGGTTTCCCATCTGGATTTCACCACATTTTGAAATTCAGAAAGTTGTGGTGTGGTCTCCCTAGGAATCAGGAGACTATTCTGGAACACAGGGCTTACTTCAACCTTCAGAGGAGGGTGCACAGCCTTGTTACGTGCCAAGGACTTTCCTTAAACAAAAGGAAAAGTGAAATCAAGATAGAACAGAATGTGTTTTTGGAGGGTTGCTTCTAATAACCGATTGGCATTTGCACATGTAAATGATTACAAACCTATCAGGTGACACTGAGCTGTAAAGTGAATCAAAGGACGCCCCTTTGCTTTTGTTTCACATACATGACAGCACCTTAAAATTAGAGATAAGAATTATTTCGATAATTTGCCTATCAGTCTGGATCGCGTACACCCTAGAAACACGAACGTTTACCTCTGCCAGTAATGAGGATGTCTTTGCCAGTAAGTATGCCATGCAAAGTCCATGAACACGCAGTGTTGTATGTGTGTGCACTTCTTCCTTTGTCTGACTTTCCTTGGCATTTATGATCAGCCCGACGTCTTTCCTCATGAGAAATGCAGTCATTTAAGATGTTTACCAGACCAGTTCCCCTGGCCACCTGCTCCATCCCTGTAACCTACAGGTCCACCTCACACTTCTCATTCTTTTGTGATTCTCCCTTCTCATTTTGCCCTTTGGGTTTTCCAGATGGCACGTCTAGCACTTCTTTCAGTATTTTGAGAGGACCCTTGCTTGCGACATTGCTTCTCGGTGCACTGTATTTTATAACAGAGTTAAAAATAGTTTAAAAGCTGCGTCGAAGTCACGGTATCGGGCCAAAGCCAAGTTTAATACAAGCCTCCAAACTCACGGGAGCTCAGTGGTCGCCTTAAATTTTTGTGTTTGTGTGTGTACAGGACCTGGGCCTCTGTGAAATGACCCGTCTTAACACCGAGCCCTCGGGATCATGAACACAGAGATAGTTTGGCATGCGACATGATAGGCTGCGTCTACTCTTGAGCCTAGAATTTGAAAGGTCGGCTCTTGGCCCAGATAGCCTGACCATGACTTAGTGCTTACAATTACTTAAAAATGTTTTCTTTTGTTTTCCTCTCTTCTATGGAAAATTGGTCTTCCGATCACCAAGTCAGCTGATACTTAACAACTATTTTGATATAGAAAATTCTAGTTTCATTCTCACAAAGTCAGGTCTACTGCCCTTCCCTGCCCCTCTTCTCCCCAAGAACTAATCTACATTTGAAACAGTAGAGAACTTTCTGGTCCAAAAGCTCTGTGTTGTTTGTTTGTTCTGCACTTGGCTTTACTGGTATGATCTACTAGCAATAGGTTCTAGAACATGCCAAGGTAATTGGAACCTGCCAAAGTAACCCTGACATCTAATAATTTACACAATTATGCTTCATTTGAACATCCTTATTAGCAGACTGACCATTACATCAGTTTTCTTTTGTTATAGTCCCATGACTTTCGGTAGACAATCATGCATATTCTTAAACATACTTTATTCTTCCGAGGCGGTAGTTGCTAAGTTACCCTAGGTTTACTGCTTGTATAAATTGGTACAGCTAAAGAATTTATTTAGTTGCATTTACATTTTATGACTCTCCAAAATAAATGAACTCACTTGCCTTTCTTAGAATTGCTTTAATTATTATCTTTTGAATAATAGGACCTTATGGGACCGATACTCAAAGCTTTATCCGGGATCTCTCTGACTTTGCCTCTTCTCTCCCTCCAGAAGGGCTGTGGAAAGTAAGATGACCATTTCACAGACTAGTTGAGTCTTTTTTCTTTCTTCTCCTTCCTTTTTTCTTTTCTTTTTTTTCTTTTTTTTTTTTTTTGTTGTTAAGAGCCTTCCACATACATAGCAGCAATAAAAATATGGGTCTACAATCTGTCATCTGCAATTCAGAAGTCCAAAACACGCTGAAAAACTATTTTTGTGTGTTTGTTTAGTTGCCCATTTGTAGGCAAACCCGCCCCACTCCGAAGCTGTGAGACAGCCACACCTGCCTGGGCAGATGGAGACCCTCGGTCGTAGCGCAGCCTTCGCTCCGTGGGCGTCCACTCACGCACTGCTGGGTGTGACGGCTGGGTGCTCCCCAGACCCAGGGATGTCATGCCAAGCACAGTACCTGTGCCCTGTATCTTTCCTAATGCCTGAATAAGAAACTTGAACCTGACACACGTCTGACTCCCAGGTTTGGGGTGAGGGTTTATAGGCCCGTTTGGGAAGTAAAACTGACTTTGGGCTTTTCTAGACTACAATCGTGTTTGATTCACTAGTTTCAGCATAAAGGATGAATTGTAAAAATTTAATCAAGATCAAAATGGTTTCTTGAGCTGTGATGAAATGCTGACTTTGTGTTTTCCTCATGTCGGGAAGGGGTAAAAAATTTCAGGAATATAGAAATTCTAAAATAATGAAGCATTTGCTAAACAATGTGCCCCCTGCCCCCAGAGTCAGGATTTTGTCTTTAACCACCAATCTTACCCCCTTTCAAATTAGGCAGTGGAAGTCACCAGTGACCTGAATTCCATTCGAGTCCCCAGGTGAAGTAAGTCATAATTCCAGAAACAACTGAATGTTCAGATCAGGAAAAGAAAGAGGAAAAAAAAAATTACCCAAAATGGCTAACGCCAAACTTGGTTGTTTTTTCAGGATGACAGATGTGGGACCAGCCCTGTGTGAAGTTATGAAGGGCAATATTTCACTGCGATCCCCTCCTGACGCTTCTCTCAGCAAAGCCCAAAGCCCCGTCTTCCTTCCAGACTAATATAAGATTTCTCAGCGAGTGACTGACTCTTCCTAAGGTTTATCGCATAATAATGATGTGAGCGCAGAGTAAGACCCCGTCTAGGGACATTTACAGGGTAAAAGGAGGCTCTTGGAGTTTTAAAAATGACATCCTCAAGGAACGAGTTCGTAATGGTGGGGCGACCGGAATCAGGTTGGGTGACGCAGGGAGGGACTCCCGACTGATAACCCAGCAGGCAGCACCCTCCTCTCTTGTTCGTCAGATTGCCGCTCTGCATTCTGGAAACACACGTCACCTACTCGTTCTGTTTTTTTCCTTCCCCTCTGCATGCCTTTAAAAAATGTATATGGAGTCTACTTAGCTTTGCTGTAATGGGATGCTTAAAAAAAGACCAAGTGAGTGACAAGAAGGGGTTTACGGCAGCGGTCAGTAGGGCCAGAGTGCAGGCCGTGGGAGACGAGACATGTGCTCTTTCCCAAGGGGAAGATGGTTCGGGAACCCGTCTTTCAGGCTTTGCTTCTCCAAAGGTGCATGGTTAGACAAAGAGGAGACACACAAGAGTAGCCTAGGTGAATACCTGATTTCTGTCACGTCCGATATTCATTTTCATTTGTCTCTCACATGCTAACAGTTTGCCATCTGTATAGTAAGAGCTGCTGTCCAGCCCAACACCAGGGCATGCTCACCAGCTCTGGGGCCCCTGCAAACTCGCGTCGCGGCGATGACTCAGGACAGCAAAAGGGCAAAACTTACATAAAAGCAACATAGAACTTTAGAGTAATCAGCTTAGAGATAATATCTTTAAATAGTTTGAGTATATCAGAGGAGCTCTTTTCTTTTGGTGTAATTATTTAGTGGAAAGGAAGTAGGATATCCAGTAATTGGGGAATAGGGAAGAATACTTAATACCACTTTGCTTCAGCGACGACCTTAAGCAACTATGAAAGAGTCCTATCTTTCTGAATTGTTTTCGTCCACATAGTGGATTTGTGGCATAAGCGTGTAATGACCATCCCTTAATAAAAGAGAGAAGAGACAAAATAATTCAAATAATGTAAGCAGCAAAGTAGTCATTCTTTGTGCCAATGAGTGCAAAGCCCAAAGAAAACATCGGGAGTGGGGTTTCGTGGAAGGTGTAAGAAGTGCGGACGGCTTCCAGGAGTGAGGACTGATCCCAGCTGATGAGCAGCAAAGAAACAGTCTTAGGAAGAGAAGGGGGTGAATCCAGCCAAAAACCCAAGCGGGCTTCGAAACGAACCAATCCCCAAAGCCTCCAGAGGTGAACGCAGACCACACACCTGGATTTCATTCTTGTAAGACACACAGATTCAACACAACACGTTTAAGGAGGAGAAATTTGGGGCGGGTGGGAATGGAGGGCCTTCTGCAGGGTTTTGTGTTAGCAACGATACTCACGCACTGTGGTGTTTGGGTACATCTCAATGGGGCCATTTTCTACAAATGGCAAACTGTCCTGGTCATTTTTCATAAAGGTGTTAAGTGTGTATATTTACTATGCTCTGAAACAGATGACGTCTTAGCTCAGAGAAGTTGCACGTTGAAATCTGATATTATCTTTTATTCATTCTTTCTTTTTTTCATTTTCATTGTTTATCCCTAGACTGGAGATATTTTAAAATGAAAGAGACACAGAATTAGACATTGACCCAGGCGATGAGGAAAAGAAACCTTTCCATATTTTAGAAAACCTGAAGGTGTTACCATAAACTTAACGTTAGCACCTCCAGAATATAGCCCTTTAATTTGTTTTGCTTTATCAAAATTATACATTCACTTAGATTGTAAAAATTGAGCAGTTCTATAGGTTTTGAGGACAATAGTTGCCATTAGCTCTAACCTCACAAGTAGCCACTTTCAATTTTTAGCTATTTATTTTTATATTTATCTATTATTCTGATTTCCCTCCATATTTCTGAATTATATTCCCATATTGCTATACTTTTTGTTTCTTTTCTTTTTTTAATGTTTATTTATTTTTGAGAGAGACAGAGACAGAATGCGAGTGGGTTAGGGGCAGAGAGGGAGGGAGACACAGAATCTGAAGCAGGGTCCAGGCTGTCAGCACAGAGCCCGACGCGGGGCTTGAACTCACGAGCTGTGAGATCATGACCTGAGCCGAAGTCAGATGCTCAACCGACTGAGCCACCCAGGCGCCCCTATATTTTTGTCAACTTTCTGGGTTGAAGGTGAGAATTTAGATCACTCATGTCCACTCCAGATGTGATGGCACTTCCTCCCCAACCTCCGAAAGCAGGTACATTATAACTTAGAGAGAAAATAGCCAGAGTCTCCGTGATAATGGCAACATGAACATTACCCATAACCGAGGCTCATAGTTGCGATGTCTGCCTTCCCTCTTTGTCGAATGTTTTTGTTTGTTTACCCTGGAGATACCAGTGCTCTTATTTGACTATTTATTTTATGTACATATTTACTCTACCAGAAGAACGTTTCCATCATGTGACCTCTGCACTGCATTATTGAACATGCCATCTAGAGCCTTACCTCCTCCTGATGCAGCTGGGGTGGGTCTCCCCCCGGGCTGGCCACACGGGGGCTATCCAGGGAGTTGTCTCCATCATCATGTCGGAAAATCCTTCACCCTGTTCCCTGCGTTGAATCCCACGGCCTTTTGCTGTCTTGGTTTACCACCTGAATTTAGGTGCAGAGCACACAAGTCTCTTCATAGGCAAGAACGCGCAGGAGGCGAATTGTTGCCAGATACGCATCTGGGCTGCACTTGGCTGCTGGTAGCTGAAAACATAACCCTATGGCAGAGCCAAAGAGTTTAGGGTTTCCTTTGGTTTCCAACTCGGCAGGAGGCATGGAAGGTATTTGGGTGTAGTGTGGTGTCTGCTACGTCATCAAGGTGGTGTATCCACCCCATGCTTCCGTATGTCATCCTGGGCTTTGCCTCTGGCCTCAAGTCTGCGATCCAGAGAGAAGGAGCCAAGCTTTCTCCTTGCACGTGTTCGTCCTTCTATTTGGAGGGAAAATACGCTTAGCAGCAGAACTCTGCTCACCTCCCATCAGCAGATTTATGTGACATCAACACTCCTAGGGGCTGTGGTGGTTTTCCGGGCACTCCACTGTCACCAGCAAAACTGTGATTCTGTTGATAAGGAAATGGGGGCAGGGATGTGGTTAATGGGCTCTACAACACCTTGTCTCTTATTACTTTCTTATCCTTACTCTCCTACTTTATTACTAGTTTACTGGATAGAATGCCACATTGGCAATCACTTTCCCTCAGAATGTTGGAAGTGCTTTCTCTTGGATACTCACACACATAAAAGCTCATTGGACTTCTGGATCCTCAGGCTTTTCATGTGACCTCTCCCAAGCTTTCCAATGTGTTCTGGATTCAGGATTGTGTGTCTCCATGTGGGCTCCTTTGCGACTGTGAATCTGGACCCTCAGTACAGCGTCTTAACCTGTAAGCTCACATCCTCCAGTGGTGGGTATGTTTCCAATTTCGTTCTTGGATAATTTCCTCACTCTCTTTCTTTCTTTCTCCTTTCCTGGGTCTCTTATTAGGCAGACGTTGGACTTCCTGCTTGGACCGGCCAACAGGGTTATCCCTTTTCCTTCCACTTTCCATCTTGTCGTCCCACTGTTGTTCTACTCTCTAGGGATCTCCGCAAGACTGTCGTCCAGCCCTTCTACTGGACTCTGCACCTGCCATCAAGCGTCAGTATGCGAGGGGTCTTTTTGGTTCTTTGAATTCTCCTCCCTTTCAGATAAATTCTCATTCTTGTTTGAGTAATCTTCCCTTGTCCTGAAAATATCATTTTTTTTGCTTACTTTTCTTCTGTAACTTTTGTTTCCCACAAGTTTCTGAGGTTCTCTTTTCTTTGGTTTCACATCTATTCTTTCTTATTAGAGACTGTTCTCCGACATCTGGCAATCCTTCCCCTCAAAGGCTGATGTGAAGCTGTGTGTAAATGTGTGTGCTTGTTGACACATAAGCTTCCTTGTGGGCTAGTCTGGCTGGGCTACTTCAGCAGGGAAGTTCCACGTGTAATTCTAGTACATTTTTGTCTAGAGAGTCTCATTCTTAGAAAAACTCCTACAAAATTCTCCCTGTGGCATTCAAGCCCATTTGCCACAAGTCTAAGGAGGAAGTCTGGGGATCCACGCTGGGTGTGTGGCCTCGTTGGTGGGACCCGCACCTCGGGCATGACCTGTTCTCCCCATTCCCGTGACTCAGTGACTTCGAGGCACAAGAAGTGGACAACTCCAACATGAATCTAGGAGGCTCGTGTATGAGGTTAGAGAGCAGCTCCACAGGGCGGCCCCCCTATTGGGACAGTTGCCTGACAAATATACAGAGAAATGGGCCGAATATTTCAAATATGACTGACCTGAAAAATGTCATGATCTATGATAGTTTGATGAATGGTATTTTTTCCTCAAGAAAGGACCCCCCCCCCCACCTTTCTAGGCTGTGAACCGAAGAGTCCTTGAACTCTGGCCTGCCCTCAGCCCCAGGAGTCGATGCTCTCTGCCTCCTCCATCATTCTGCCTGCCACCTCCTAAGGCCCTTGATTCTCCTGGCTTCAGGTGAGCCCTTTCTCTGTCTCCCAGAGGTGTTCTCCACCTCACAAGGATCAGGAAGCCCTTCAGATACTTTGGAGATAATTCAGTAGGTCGTCTATGAGTAACAAAGACCATGCAGAGGCTCTGAGGAAAGGTCACTATGGTCTCTATGTTTGTAGTAACATTAATAATCAAGCAATCGTAAGAGGTTGATCACATGTTCATTCCTGTCTGTTAATCCTGAAGAAATGAGCCTGAGGAGCACTGGAAGAGCCATCTTCTTATATTTAAGTAAAAAATCCGGGAAACGCAGAAGAGCTTCTGATGGTAGAACACTCACTATTACTCACATGCAGACTCACACGTAGCAATATGGATCGCCTCACTTCAGCTAAGCCATCTCCCCACTTGACGTGTTTAGAGCAGAGCTGAGGACAGACTGCAGACATCAAAGTCCTCCCAGTGGCCCCACGAGACAGTGAAACTCCTTACCTTGAAGCTTGAAGCAGAAGAGGGCCTTTCAAACTCTCACCTGGAGTCGGCCTTCTTTTTTTTCGCACACAATTCGGACGAAACTTGTCATCTTATTCTAAAGCTGCATAAATGGGGAGAGAAGAAGTGAACTGCTGTGGGTGAGTATTCGAAGACGGAGCCCTACATCACGGACGAGACGACAGGAAACACATTCTGTGATGAAACAGAGCGCAAGGCCAGAAGGAGCCGCGTACGCTCTCTTAGTGGTGCTGTCTCAGATTTGGAGGCGTCTGTGTGACCTCAGGTTTAGCTTAACACAGACGCAGACGGAGAGACGGAAAAGAGACTGTGGATGTGTGTGTCTCCTGCACGTAGTACAGCTATGTGTGCGTCCTGGTTCTGGCTGCTGAGCGGCCGAAAAGCAGTGCTGTCCAGGAGCAGCGAGATCACTCGGAAGGCAGAGCTCGGTTTCTGACACTGTTCTCCTGAAAAAAGCAACTAGGGTTCCTTTGGGGAAATGACCAATTCTAGACATAGGCAGGAAAAAGAGAAGGTGAGCCTGGAACGTCTTGTAGGTCCAGAGAGAAAGGAAGCGCTCAAATATCACAACTCTGAGGACAGGTCAGAGGGACACAGAAGCCATCCTGGAAAACTCCCAATGGCCACAGATGAAAAAATGACTGAGCAAACAAAATAAGTCATCTAGTATCAGATTAAAGCCCAAAATGCAAAATAATCATCAGTGAGTTCACACTTATATAAATAAAAGATGAAATAAATGAATGAATGGAGAGGAAACAAAGCTCCCATGCAGAAGAATGTCAGGTAAATTATGTAGACAGACTGCCCTCGAGTTAGGAGGAGCAGAAGCCCCCAGCCCTTACATATGGGCTGTGTCTGGAGACTTCATTCTCAGGAGGACGGGATGGAAGGGGGTACAAGTACCTTTCTTTGGAGAGTTCCATGAACATGACCTCAGCCGGTGATCAAGGTCAATATCGACAGTCATAAATGGAGACTCTTGATATGGAGCCATGAGGGTGGGACTCTACTTCTGGGGTCTTCCTCCCAGAGACACATCATCTGGTCTAACCAGGAGAGAAACATCACACTAGGTCAAATGGAGGGACAGTCTACAAAATATCTCACTGTTACCCCTCAAAACTGTCAAGATCATCAAAAACAAGGAAAGTCTGAGAAATTGTCTCAGCAAGAGCAGCCTCAGGAGACAGCAGTAAACATGTCATGGGACCCTGGATGTGATGGCAGGACAGAAAAATGAGCTCGGGTAAAAACTAAGGAAATATGAATAAAGTACAAACTTCAGTTAATAAATACTAAGATGTCAGGGGTGCCTTGGTGGCTCAGTCAGTTAAGCATCTGATTCCTTTAATGTTTTTATTTATTTTTGAGACAGAGAGAGACAGAGCATGAGCGGGGTGGGGGGGGGGCAGAGAGAGAGAGGGAGACACAGAATCCGAAACAGGCTCCAGGCTCCAAGCTCCAAGCTGTCAGCACAGACCCCAATGCGGGGCTCGAACCCACAAAGCACGAGATCATGATCCGAGCCGAAGTCAGATGCCTAACTGACTAAGCCATCCAGGCGCCCTGCATCTGGTTCTTGATTTCAACTCAGGTCATGGCGTCACAGTTCGTGGGTTTGAGCCCTGCACTGAGCTCTGCACTGACAGCATGGAGCCTGCTGAGATTCTCTCTCTCCTTCTCTTTGCCCACTCCCCTCAGTTACACACACACTCTCTCTTTCTCTCAAAATAAGTAAATAAATAAAGTTTACAAAAATAGTAAATCAATATCGGTTCATTATTTGTGAAAAATCTACCTATGTAAAATAAATGCTAACGGTGGGAGAATCTAGGGGAGGGGTATGTAGGAAGTCTTTGTACTAAAAAGCTTATTTAAAAAAAGGGGGGTGGGGACAGAGCTCCAAATAATGGCCAGTCTGGAGGAAGTCAGCATACATGCAGCTGTTTTTAAATAATACAGTGCAATGTGAGATCATAAAAGCCTGTTTATAGAGATCAGTGGATCCAGGTTCAATTCTGGGGTAAGCGCTCACTGGTTGCACGTTCTAGCAAACAGCTAGCGTTCAAACTCAGTTTCCTTCTATGCAAAATAGGATAATAACAGCATCTACTTCATAGGGTTTTCAGAGCACTACGTTATTTCATTAATATGAGGTACTTAGTTCTGCTCCTGGAGGTACTTTAAAGCACATACAACCCCGTTCAGGATGGTCTGAGGCTCTCATAAAGGGTGGAATTCTTTGTAAAATGACTTAGAAAAAGAAAGGTGCAACATCGTGGGAAGTTCCATCTAAAATGTTAAGATACCCGATCCACCCACCTGAGCGCGATGGAGAGACGTGGGGCGCGGGGATGGGGAACAGGCCGTGTAAGTGTGTGGGCACAGGTACTGGAGGTCCTCACAGGGCCCAGGCTTCCGTTTCATTTTGTTTCTCATCCGATTTGTTATAGCATGTGGCTGGGAGCCTAGAAGAGGGTGTCAGAGTTGAGTTTGAGTTCTAGTGTCTGAGGTCAAAGGTTAGCGGCGGCAGAGCCACAGAACCACGAGGTCAAGGTGTCTGCTCACAGGAGGGGTAACCTGTTCCCAGAAAACGGAGCTGCCTCAGATGGCCCTTCCCAAGAATCTGGGGTAACCGAGATACTCCTTCAGGTGACTCAGAACCCTTTAACTAGCGGGTTATTGTTTCCTTGCTATTTCTGTGATACCCCGGCCCCAGTGTCTAGTGGAGTGGATGGCTGAGTGGCCGGGTGTGGCTCCCGCACTTGTCAAATGCACCCATGCAGGGAGTGGGCTGCTGACCCGACACCAGAGCTCTCCCTTCTAACACTAGGGAGGGAGTTGCAAAATCCCCCTCCAAGTGTGGCCCTGGGTGGGCTGGGTGGGCTGAGGGAGCAGCCCCCAAATGATTCAGGCAGTGACTGGTGACCAGAGGCCCGTCCTCTCTAGACTCTGCAGGGACAGCACCAGGCAGTCGTGTGAGAGCCCACCTCAACCCTGCTCAGGATGCCCAGAGCACGTGTGCAGGGCTTCAGGCTGACCACTCCCATCTCATGTTATCTTCGGGCCGGAGCCCCCCTGTCCGCAGATGCCTGACCCCTGTCCCCCAGATCTTCCAACAGTCCCACAGGCCCCCGTCCTGGCTGAGCCCCTCACACGGAGAATACATACAGCGGCTCCTACGTCCTGACTAGAGCCTGGCCGACAAGTAGAACCACTTTCCAGGAGCAAAGGCATTAAAGAGACCAAGCCCAAAAAAGCAGCCGGGAAGCCCTTTGATGCCTCCAGTCTCCCTTGAACAATTCCTGTTTTTTGGTTTTCCTTTTCATCCACAGCGCACAGGAAGAAGGTGGATGTGGGTTCACTCGGCCTTGCCATTTGCGCACGGACGCGGATGCGCACTGACGCGGGTGCCTCAGAAGAAGGAGACCTGTGAGCCTTTGCAGCGCCCACCTTGGGGCCCAGACTCGTTGAGTCTTGAAGGGCGGTGATCCCAGGCCCTAGTGCCGGAGGACGGTCCTTGCTTGTCTCTGTTATCGCCACACCCCCTTCTCTTTATCCGCTGTCCTGGATGGCCTCCCCTCAGGGACTGATTTCACACTGACTCGGGATGGACTGGGGAGATGTCCGCCTTGTAGGTCTAGCCTTACCCTGGCCTCATGAGGGCGTGTCCACATGTGCAGTGAGCAGAGTTCTTAGGTTCACGCGTGGTTAAATCTGAAACATGGCTGGTTATAACCCACTTCTCTGTGCTCAACGCTTTCTGAGTCCAAGAGAGTAAGAGCTCCCACTCAGGGTGAACATGCTCACGGATGAACCAAAGAGCTTTCAGCCAGGAGAAGGTGGCAGGAGCTGGCCCCGCAGACTGGGCAGTGGTTGGAGATGTATGCATGCCTCGGGCCCTGCTGGCCACCTCACGACCCAGCCGGAGTCAGGGAGGCTGAAGGCCCCCAAACATCCCCAACCTGCACGCACAAAGTGGAGAGCGGGCTGTGTGTGGTTGGGCAGATATAAAGTATGTTCCAGAAATGAGGCCAGGAGTCCCAGTAGTGAGTTTAGGGAATGGTCTGGGTCCACTTTCTTCAGTGGTTTGTCGTGTGTTTTCATTCATAAATCTTCAACTGTCTATTTCATTATTTAATAATGACTCACCTATTTATGAAGACATAGTTGACGCGAGGCACAGTATTAGTTCGGGTGTACAAGATAATGATTCGATATTTGCACATATTGTAAAATGATTGGTACGTTCAGTTAACGCCCGTCGCCACACAGAGTTACAGAGTAGTGTTTGCTTGTGATGAGAACTTCGAGGAACTTTGCTCTCTTAGCAATGACTGTAACATGGTCAAGAGTGTCACTGAGCCCCACACCCCGTCCCCTGGGCTGATTTATTCATAACTGACCACTGCCGCCCATTTCGCCAAACTTGCAATAAACTTTTTGGCCGCTGTCACTCAGGATGAAGAGAGAGAGGGAGGAGTGAGGGGTAAAAATGTGCCGTAAGAGGGCGTGTTTCGTCAAAAGTCAGTAAATGCCCTTTCCTCGGGACCTGTGTCCATTCAACAAAGGTGTCCTGGTGACGTCTCTGGGAAGCCCGTAGGTCGCAGGTCTGCTGAGAAGTATTCACATGGACCTCAAGTGTTTGGAGCGTCTATTCTAATGTCTTCATTGAGAGAAATGTGTATTTACAAAAATGTCACCAAAGTTGTGTGGAATCTCCGTACTGGCTGCCCGGCTTCCTCTAATGTTGACAATGTGTACGAGCGTCAACGGGCCTTGAAACCAGGGCAGTTTACTGTTAATGCAGACTCATCAGCTACACCCATTCATCCTGCGGCGCTTTTCTGTCCGAACTTCAGCCCGCACAGCATTTGTCTGTGTCCCCGCGCCCCCCCCCACCGTCTCTGTCAACTGGAGACACTCTCTGTCGCCCCTCGTCTCCGCGATCCTGGTGAAAATGAAGGCTGCCCAAGGCCATGACTCACAGGCGCGACTGCGGAAGGCACCTTCCCAGGCCCCAAAGGGAAGCAGAATGTTTCCGTTAAGGTGAAAAGCGTCCCTGTAAATCATCAGTTCTGTTCCCGAGTCCGAGCTTCTGTGTGTGGCGTGCAGGAAGGAGGGAGCTCACGGCCACTGCGCGGTCCCGGGGGCTGGGGGCAAACTTCACCAACAGCTGCAGGAGCCAGGCCCGCCTCCTTTTCGTCAGATGCTTCCGATAAAGAACTCCACTAGTTCAGGCAGTCAACCACCTTTATTGTGTTGGGAGGTGAAAGATCTGGCAAGGCTATGGAGACTCTCGTCAACTGGAGACGAAGTGTAACACCGGAGTTAAAATTGTTGCCATGAAATAAGGCAGTTTTGAGGGAGCCCAGCCTCGTGGAAACCATGTTTGTGCTAAATTAAGAAACCTACGGAAGGGAACTGCATTTGGAATTGGTTGTGGTGTATATACATTTAATTCACACATCTGCCGAAACACACTATGATATTACACAATAGAAATAGAAAAAGATTTCAAACACATGCAAAAACACACAAATGCACACAGGCACACAGGCACACACACACACACACAATCACGTGTGTGTGCAAACACATGCAGAGTAAGTGAACTGAAAACGTCTCGCAATGATAATGATGTTGAATACCGAAGGGAAATTTCAACATGGCAACACACAAAAATATTTTTATTTATGCTATTTCATTTTTTTTTATGAAAATATTTTTAAGTTTTTAAAGAATTGCTTTGTAAATAAGCATAGGTCATTTTCGGGAGTGAATAATTTAACAGGACTCTGATTTTTATTTGGATAAATGCACATTTGGTGAAATATTCAAAATATCCTGAACACTGAAAATTTATCCGATCAGTCTTCTGTTGGAGAAATACATATCAAAGCAGTAGAATCTGTAGGGGCTGGTTTTAGATGTTGTTTACCTTTTATATTTCCTCATTTTTGTGCGTTCATCTGGTTGAACATATCACACAACCCAGAGGCTGTTTGGCGGGAGGGAGGGAGGGAGATACTCAGCATACGTAAAGAACCCGCCATAATGCACAACACTTGAAACTGTTCAAGTTTCTATTGGTTGCTATTATTAATTTTCCAGGTCTTTATCTAAATAGATGGCATATTAGCGGGATTCAATCAATTGATATTGTCAGTTATGTTCAGTAGAAGCACCAACGGGGAGAGGACAACTTTGCCAAATCGCTTACATATAACTACCTACAAATTTATACAAATTGCAAAGTGCCTTATTCTCTTCCACATGGCCTAGAGTCCATCCTCTGGACTTTTTATGGTAGTGGTCTCCCGGTGGAATTCTCACTTAGGATGTTGAAACTGTTCTCTTGGCAGGACTCCAGGTGAGATCAAACAATGATCCTTCAGACATGGGTGGGAACAGGTCATGGGAAAACACCTGGAAAATAAAATGGGGTAGAAGCTATGAAAATAAAGGCAGTTTCAGAATTTCTTCCTTAATTGCCTAGACACAGGGATGGAACACGTTTGCCCAGGACACCAGGCCCCAAATCATCATGACTGGGGTTCCCCACCAAAGGGAAGTGGTTGGCAGGAAAACTCCCTCTCTGAGAGCACCCGTCCCCAGGTACCTATCACGTGGATAAGCGTAGTGTCTACCCTGCCAGTTAGAGACAGGCAGCATCAGTGAGCAGCGTCCTGAGCCCTCCCGGAGAGGCGTTCTGTCCTATAACCCCAGCACCACCTGCTACTGTGGAGACAGGGACAGAGAAGGGAATTTGAGCATCCATGGATTAGCAGAAACAGAATTATATGTAAGAAAGAAGGGAAACATACCTGTTGTATTTTCTTTCCTATTTTTCTTTACTGAAAGTGCTGTATGCCTTGGAGTTAGGCTTCTTGCAACCATAATGACGTTGAAGGAACAAGCACACAGTGTACTTCTAAAAGTCAAAGACGGGAGACCCGGTGTAGACAGTCTGGTAGAGGAAGAACCTGAAGAAATGTAGTAACTGCCAGGAAAGGCTGGAGGCAAGCAGAGAAGGGAGAGGCTGCTGAGGGTGACAAGGTTGGGCGGTGAAGCCTCGAAACCCCAGGAGGAAACAGCAGGGTTTTAGAAGTCACAAAAGTTATTTTATTAACAGTGAGAATATTGTAACAAAAAGAAAAATTAATTTTGCTCTGGTCAAAAAGTAGATGAGGAGGAAAGCAAGGAGACACGGACCTGGAGGGGCACCGCGCGCTCAGTCGTCAAGAAAGGCACTGACATCGGACGGACTCCACTCAGAGCCTGAGAAACAGGGACGACATTAACATGTGACTGTAAAATCACTACACATAAGAGTCTCTCTATGTCAGGCAGGAGGCTACATGAATATGAGCTAAAGTCTCCATGATTTTTAAGACGTTGTTGCAGTAATTATAAGTGTAACACAAAACCAGTGCTAATATTCATACTTGGTAATTCCAAATTTTATAGAAAAAGTTATGCAAGATGAAAACCCATTGAAATGAATTAGAAATTTACTGAACATAGTGGAAATTATTGAGAAAATGAAAAAAAAAAACCTGGAAAACCAAGTTTGTATTTATTGATCTACATCATAAAGTACAGAGAAAAATAAGCAGTAAATACCTGGAACAGAATCAAATTATAATTTAACTATAACATATAAAGCCTAAATACCAACAGAAATTACTAAAAATAAAACAAATGTACTTGGTACCAAAAAGATGGAGTCTGGTCATGGGTGAAGTCCATTTCTGTTCCCATTCTCCTTCAATGAAGTTTATCAAATCTACTGAAAAAATTATGGAAAATAAAATATGGGCTGTGTACAGAGACACACAGACTGTAGAAGACATAGGAACCAGGGAGAATTTTTGTACCTGAATATATTCAAATACATGTGGAATCACAATCTTCTATTTCTAAATCTTTTCTTCAATTAATTTTTGACATGTTGTAAGTTTTTATTTATTTATCATCTCCTGATTGATAAAAAATCCATAAAACAGTAACTTATGGAATATAAAAACCAGCAAAATAATATTACTCAAGACTGATAACAAACTGGTTAAGTTAAAGAATTTATTTCCTTTACTTTCTTTATATTGTTCCTTTGGTGCTATAAATTACCTTGGTTTTATTTGTATAAAATGTTTAGGTCTCCTTTTCCAACAAGTGAATCCTCGGGAGATAATTATTTAATTGTGTCCTGGTGGAGGATAAAGGACCAATGTGTTTTTTCTGTTTTCAAAAGGGTAATGTGTCCCCCCCACCCAAATCTCTGTTCAAATCTCTTCATCTTGAGGAAACATCCCTTCTTGTTTCTGAGCTGTTGAATGTCTCAAGAGGATCTCTATGTATTCTTAAACAGTTTTAAAAGGGTGATTATTCATATATGAAGTCAGAATACCAAATCTTATCGTCAGTGTGGACTACACGTCCTTGAACATATTTCGTTTTCTAATGATAATGTGGACCATTATTAGGATGAAAATGTTCTCCAATTCGGGACATCTTTGAGTACTTATTTTATGCCATATCCTATTGTTGGATTTGTAGAGGGTTCAAAGATAAAGCATTTCCGCCCTCTGGGGAGTCAGGCTAGTACAGAGTGGTCTATGGAAAGAGTTAAGCCAAGATATGTCCCCAAAAGATGTCAAGAGAGAGAGAAAGTCCCAAAGAACTTCATGAAATTTGTTCAGGTCCTTGAAGGATGGACAAGTTCTCTGTCTATAGAGAATTCACTTTCCTCCTTGTTTTCTTTGAAGACTGAAAACCCAGAGGTGAAAAAAGATAAATTAATAAGATGAAGTAGAATTAAAACCACGATTCTGACACCTACTGATAAGCGAAGTCCCTTTTCAGCCTCCTCTCCTTCTGAGTGTGACCTTGCACCAGGATGTTGCACAACGTGGTCACCGGTAAGCCCAGTCCTAGTTATCAATGTCAGGGAGTGTTCTCTGATCAGGTCATTTTACTTAACTGTTTTGGTTTCCCTATGTGCTTGGGCTTTGCTTGCCAAAGGTACTCAGTGTTCATTCATTCAATGAACACATGCTTATCAGTTCCCACCTGTTGCTATGCTTGGGGGAAGCACTTGGATCCCTCACTGGTTCTGGAAGCTAAGACATGTGTCCACTTGAGAGGATGGGGACAGAATGACTGTCCACCCCAAGGGCCAGCTTTTAGTCAAGGCAAAGAGTGTGGGGAAGTTTAAAGGAAACATGAGGAACTGGGGAGATTGGTCTGTCCAGATGCAGCTGAAGAGGAGGAGGAAGGTAGGTCATGGACGTGGGGAAAATGCCTGCCGGCTTTCCTCAGGGACAATACACATCTGCAAATGGGGTGACACTGTTAACACACTTGAAGACGACGTGAACCAAGAATTTTTGTGTCCAGCAAAGAAGATGCGTGTGAACTTAGGGGAAGAGTTCTCTGGAGTCATTCTTGAGGAGCCTATGAGAAAACGGGCATTGATAAATGGAAGTGGCTGGACACGTCGGGGCCAAAAGGCTACAGTGATAATTTCCAGTGTGGCTCCTTGAAGAAATAACCCTGAATAAGTGTTAACAGGGAGTGAGTATAGTAGTTAATGGTCGTATCCTTTGACAATGTAACTGTAGTTCAACTATAAAAATTTGAGAGGGAATGAAACAATTAGCTGTAAGAACAATTGTTACACTTCTCAGTAATTACATTTGTGGTGGTAATATTTAGTATCGTTATTTTGAAACTAATATGTTTTGGGGGGTAGAGCAAAAAGGAAGTAATTATGAGATATTCTAATTCAATCATTGGCTCAGTCCTTGATGGATGTTTGACATAGAAGAAAGAAGCTAGTGATGTGGGATGTGATATATCTCAAAATATACAAAATAAAAGGCCTATAGTCTTGAATTTGAATTGTAATATCAGTACGAACTCATGAATTCTTTGATCCATAGCTATGTATTCATTGAAAAAGCCTAGAAAAAATACCAGTCCAATAGCAAAGACTATCCCTAGCATCCAGATGCTGGTCTAGAAATACTTCCCAGTAAAAGACACCGGAGCATCTCAGAACATAGAGCAAGAAAGGTACAAGACGAATCTGGAACATCTTGACACAGCAGACAGAAACAAAGCCATGCAATATTATATGAGTCATACCAAAAAGACACAAGATTCAACTTGAAGAGGGCTCCACTGGCCAAAGATGAGTCAGCTTTGAGTTTTGAGCTTATTGTTTGAGCTTCAGGAAGGACAGCAATTATAATATATAAAAACCAATTGAATATATTTAAATCTGCGTGTTAAGAAGAAATTTAGACAAACATAATTGTTCTGCTATAAAGGATGATAGGAAACAAATTAATTATTTTGACAACAGTAAAAAAAAAGGGGGGGGGTCAAATGACTTATGCTGCCTTTCCAACTATGTGAAGTGTATCAAGCAATCAAAGAGTAGGTGGAGGGAAGCTTCTCCTTACAAAAATATTTCATCTAATCTAGGAAACAATAAATTACATAATTAGAATATCATCATTTTGCACCTTCACTGTATCTAATCGTCCAGTATTATCGACTAATGACATCACAAAAACACGACCAGAAATTATGTACTTCCTGGTGGGGACCCACAACCCCACCAAAGGCACACCACAGGCATGGAAACTGACTCTGTTTAAGCCTTGCAGTCCAGAGGTAATTTGCAGGAACTGAGGAGAAGATCGTGTTGCCCTGAACCATGTGTGTGAGGTCAGGAAAACTGCAGAAAGCTCTACATGATAGGAGTAAGTCTGAGGCGGGGTGATGGGCATTAGGACAGAGCATACAGAAAGGCTTTGGGGTGGGGCGTGGTGCTAGAAATGTCCTACTGACCTGGGCTGGGGTCAACAGGCTTTTTGCGTTGTAATAATTCAATAAGTTCTCCATCCGTTTTCTGTCATGTTTTTATCCTTGCATTTTGTCTTGTAACTTTTCAAAAATGGTTAAAATACAAAGTCATAAAAGACCTATGTGTCAATAATGTTATGTTTGGAAGGAATAAAGATTGAAAGCAAATGGCGTTAGGCTGTACCAGCAAAAGTTACATATATTTTAGAATGTGAGCGATTTCAGATGTTTAGAAAAGAAAAGGAATAAAAGCATGCCAAGCACACATCAACAAACATTACCTAATGTTAATGTGTTGGCATCTGGGTTCCAAGGTTTATTTCTTATCTATTTATTTTTATTTTTTATTTTTTTAATGTTTACTTATTTTTGAGAGAGAGAGAGAGCATGAGCAAGGAAGGGGCAGAGACAGAGAGAAACAGAATCCAAAGCAGGCTCCAGGCTCCGAGCTGTCAGCACAGAGCCCGACGTGGGGCTCGAACCCACAAACTGCGAGATCACCACCTGAGCTGAAGTTGGACGCTTAACCAACTGAGCCACCCAGGGGCCCCTGCATTCCAACTTTTAAAAATGTTTGCATTCATCATTGTTTAAATTTGAGTCAAGTTGACACATAATGTTACATTAATGTCAAGCGTACAACATAGTGATTCAACTTCTCTGTAGGCTATGCTGAGCTCACAGGCAAGTGTAGCCACTGTCTGTCCCCATACGACACTGTTAGAGTCCATTGACCGTATTCCCTTTCATCCCTGTGACTTACCCATTCTGTAACTGGAGGCCTGTGCCTCCCTCTCCCCTTCACCTATTCTGTCCACCACTGCGTCCCCCCAGCGGCAACCATCAGCTTGTTCTCTTGAGTCATAGGTCTGATTCTGCTTTTTGTTTGTTTATTCATTTGTTGTGGCTTTTAGTTTCCACATATTAGTTACTTCATATGGTATCTGTCTTTTTCCGTCTGACCTACTTAGCATAATGCCCTCTAGGTCCATCCATGTGGTCACAAACAGCAAAATCTCATCCTTTTGATGGCTGAGTAACATTCCATGGTGTATATAGCACATCTGTTTAAAAGTTAGTATCATATTGAGTATAGCTAAGTTCTCTTTGCTTCCCTCCAAATTCTCATTCCTTTCCCTCTCTGTGCTCATCCCAGGAGGAAACCGCAACCATCATTTATAGTAACCCTAACAATAATATCCTCCAGTCATGATGGGACAAGTTCTACGTGCCAAAAAGTTCCCCACATTTTAGATAAATTAATTCTCTGAATACTCAGAACCATCCTGTGAAGTGGATTCTACTATCTCCCTCATTTTGCAGATGGAAACAGAGACATGGGATGGTTACATAACTTGCCTGGGAACTCAGCACTGAGAAGCCAATGCTACACTCAGGCCATGTGACTATAGAATGCAGACAATGTCCTGGGGCAGCAAGGCCAAGTAGAGAGAAGTGAGGGTGATGACCTAGGCTTCAGACTCTGGGCTTTCCTTTCTTATAGTTCAAATAGTTTTCTATATACACTATTATCTTGTCTGCATTAAATTATATATGCACAATTGAAGTATATATATGAAGTATCCTTTTTTCTTCTTTTGTCCAGCTCATAAATCAGTTAGGCTCTCTAGCACAAAGTTGAATGCAAAAATATAAAATCTTGGTCAAAACAGTAGACATTTTTAAGACTCTCTTATCTCTCTTGTGATTTTTGGACTACATGTAAATAATTAGATTGTCTGATATCCTAGCTGTCCACCCCAACTACTCATAAGGTCTTAGTAGAGGTAATAACCTTAGTCTCCTGGTGCTTCTGTTTCCTTAGCTGTGAATATGAATCAGTCAACACTATTTCTAAGATTCTCTTAGTTTAAAAGTTCTACAATTCTTCTGTCACCAACTTTTGTGATTATTGTTGACTGAATAAGTGATGTTCAGTTCTCCTTATTTTTGGTAACTAAGGACTAAAAGTTATAGGACAGCGTAAGGATTCTTAAGGTATAAAGACAGATGTCTTACATTTTTTAAAAAAAGAAATTGCCAGATTAATGGATTTTATCATTTTTTCCTTTTTTTTTTAAAGTTAAATTCAAGTTGGTTAACATACAGTGTAGTCTTGGCTTCAGGAGTAGAACCTCGTGATTCACCTCTTATGTACGACACCCAGTGCCCATCCCAACAAGCGCCCCCCTTAACGCTCATCACCTACCTAGCCCATCCCCCCCCACCTCCCCTCCAGTAACTCCCAGTTTATTCTCTGGATTTTATTATTTTTGACCATTTTGGGGGATAACTCATAGAACACGGTGTTTAGAAGATGTCTGGGCCCGAGGAGCCTAACGTTAATTGCATTAAGGCCAGTTGGTGGAAGGTCATGTGACGTTTCTTTACTCTAGTTATTTGCCTGTATTTTCTAATTGGTAAGACTAAACACATAACCTGAAAAGGAAACTAGGAAATAAAACCGAGATGCCTTAGGAATACACACACATTTTATATATAAAGTGTAACATTTTTATATCTCCAAAGTGCTTCCCTTACGACACCAGGTCAGGGGCTCTAGCTTACTCTCCTCGGTGCACCACCCCCCCCCCCAGCTCACTGGTTCTGCGGGCCCTCAGCCCACCTGCCTTCCAGTGTCCACTGTCCCCTCCCGCCCCTGGCTGACGTCCCTTCCCCACCACGCAGCAGCTCCCCATCACGCGGTGCTCCAGAGCGGGGAAGGTGGAGGGGCCAGGCTCCGGGAGGACCTGCCACGTGTCCCCACGGGGTACATACGAGTGGATCTTGCAGCACAAAGATGGCTTGCAGCAGCCCTGCTGGCCTCTGGCCTTTGCTCACTCAGCCTTGGCTCCAGGCAGGGCCGCCAGCTGATGCCTGCTCCTGTCTGGACACTGAGACTTGCACACTTGTCCCAGCACACGTATCCCTCTCTGCACACCGGTGCTGCCCGAAACGTCCCATCCCTGACTCCTCAGGGAACTCGCAGATTGCTCGAGCTGCTCTGGTACCCTGCACACCCGAGGGGGAAAGGAAGCCCGGAGACCTCTGGAAGGCTCAGATGGGCCCCTGCGGTCCTATTTTGGATGGTGTGTCCGTGTTTACATGGCTTTGGCCAACAGTGTAAATGTGTCTCTGAGACTCGGGTTTCACGACCGGTGTAGAAGGCCTTCCTTTGAAAGCAGCCTTGTTGCCACATTTGGTTTTAATCTCAAAAGTGTTGACAGGAATAGCATCTACTTTATTTACTGATTTACTAACTTTATGAGTGATTTGGGGTCTGCCTACAAATTCGTCTTCTGAGAACGAAGATTTTCTGCACCGAAGAAGTTAAGTAAGAAATGCCAGAAACCCTGCAGGTATCCCAAATCTATCTCGGACCATTCCCACCTTGTTTTAGTGTACAAATCTGGGGTAATCGTGGCTCCCACAAAAGGGAACAGAGCCTTTTGGATGTGTTAAGTTTGGGTATTTGTTGACTCATACATATCACTTCATAAATATATTTTCTGACTTTCAAATTAAATGAAATAGTGCATGGAAAATATTTCATGAAGTCCTGGGATGGAAGTTTCCTCTCCCCACTGCTGTATTGGACCCAGTTAAAGCGACACAGCAAACTCCATGAGATTTTTCAAACCCGGCTTGAAATCCTCGGTATAGATGATTATATTCAGGTTTGAGTTCATGTCCCAATTGGAGGTCTATCAGCCCATAAATAAATACATCTTCAATTTCCTGGTAACCGAATATTCTTAGGTGTCTTTAAGACAGTGTGATTTTAGTGAAGAGATATCCAAGTTCATTCATGCAGCCTGAAACCCCATCTATAGTGAGTGAAGCTTGGTTTCCCTTGTGAATGTTTCTCTCTCCCTCTCTCTCTTTCCCTCTTTCTCTCTCTCTCCTTCTCCTTTTCTCTCTCTCCCTCCTTCCACCTCTTACTGTCTCTCTCTCACTAGTAATTATCAACCAGTCACTACCTCTGTAGACTTCAGCTTCCTCAACTATAACATTGACAATCTCTAATGTAGTCTTTTTACTTCTAATTTTCTATAATTCTAGTATCTGTTTATGCTTTTATTTCTTGTTGGAAAGTAACTGCATTTGGGAAATGAGATTCCAGTCGTGTAAGTTGAAGTCCGTTGCCTAGAATAGACAACCATCTAACGTAAATCTTCCCCTGTCGTGGCCTCTGTAAAACACGGTGATGTTCAGCCCCAGTCTTGGAAATTCTTTTCTGGGGAGACTGAAAGCAGGTTCAAGGAAAAACTGCTCTGCTCAGGAATGCGTACATTCAGAAATAGTGCTGAAGAAGCACATCTGAGCCACCCTACTGTAAAACTCGTCATCAATCACAAGAATGTTGTAAGGAGAGGTCTTGGGAAATTTACCTTGGTAAAAGAGACAGAAGAAAACATAATATATGCCGCTGTCCACACTGGGCCTGTGGAAGGCTAGTGAGGGGACGGCAGAGACAGTTGAACAGGAGCTCAGACCCTGAAGCACGAGTTGTGCACGGGCGGCCTGCGATGGCCATGGGGCAGTGACAAGACAGCAGGCCACTCAGGGGACCAGAAATGCAAGGGGGTCAGAAGAAACGGGGTGGACCGAGTTTCTAAAACCCCTGAACTCCTGGAATATCGCACAGCCATCTGTTACATGCAACTAAAGGCATCCAAATAGAACAAAAGTTGTAGGGTTGCATAACAACAACTATGCACCCACATGGATACCTACAGAAGAGAGGGGGGACCAGCGAGATTCTGTGGGGCCAGAACAGTGGTGAGGGAGAGCCTTCTCGGGGCTGAGCAAATATTCGCTCATTGTTAGTCAGTAAATATTTACTAATATCTGTATCCATGTGTGAAAGGATACGAGTCATTGGTTATTACCTTGCAAGGCTTCATCCAAGCATTGCTATGGTTACTCTCAACTGGGCAGTTTCCAGCCGACCCATCCCAACCTGAAGGTGGGAGAGAAATTTGGTGGATTCTATCTGGGAATCTTGTTGGTGGTCACTGACCCAAAACATGGTAACTGAACACTTGAAAATTAGCTGATTCCAAGGGTGATGCACTATAATGGTAGAACACACACCAGATTTTTAAAATATGTAAAGATTTTGTAATTATGGCGATGGACGTTAACCAAACTTATTGTGGTGATTGTCTCATAATGTATACAAGCATTGAATCATTGTGCTGTATATCAGAAATTAATACGATGTTATTGTCAACTACACCTCAATAAAAATTTGGAATGACCCGCAAAATATGTAAAACATCTTATTAATATATTTTATATTTTGTGTTGATTACACTTTGAAATAATAATATTCTAGATATTGAATTAAATAAAATATATTACTAAAGCTAATTTCAGGGGTGCCTGGGTGACTCAGTCAGTTAAGAGTCCGGCTTTGGCTCAGGTGATGATCTCATGGTTCGTGGGTTCAAACCCCACATCAGGCTCTGTGTGGACAGCTCGGAGCCTGGAGCCTGCCTCGGATTCTGTGTCTCCCTCTCTCTCTGCCCCTCCCCCGCTCATGTTCTGTCTCTCTCTCTCTGTCAAAAATAAATAAACATTGGGGCACCTGGGTGGCTCGGTCTTTTGAGCGTCCGACTTCGGCTCAGGTCATGATCTCATGGTCCGTGAGTTCGAGCCCCGCGTCGGGCTCTGTGCTGACAGCTCAGAGCCTGGAGCCTGTTTCAGATTCTGTGTCTCCCTCTCTCTCTCTGCCCCTCCACTGTTCATGCTCTGTCTCTCTCTGTCTCAAAAATAAATAAACGTTAAAAAAAATTTTTTTTAATAATAAATAAATAAATAAATAAATAAATAAACATTAAAAAAAATTTTTTTAATAAAAATTAAAAAAACAGAGCACATTCTGATCCGGTGGGCAGGGTGGGGCTCCCCAGAGGGGCAATATGGCTGGTCCCCACATTGCTTGGATGGCCTCTGTGTGTATTTCAAGAGTAAAACGAGGTGAAAGAGGCATTTTGTTCCATAATTGGGAAACAGGACCCCTGCAGTGTAGACTATTAAAAGATAAAGTAAGAATTGTCCATTATTACAAATTAAAAAGACCACACATCAAAGATATGCTGTTAAGATGTTTTTCCTTGTAAAATCTCTTCCAGCTTGATATCATAAAACGGTTGGGAACCGACAGAGCCAAGAAGATTTTGTTTTTTATCAGCCTACTTACCCACTTCAGTCCTGATATGGTTTAGACTCTGGACCACTCTATTCCCTGTCCTAAGCCTGAGGGACTTAGCATAGGCAGCTGGAAGAGGAATAATTATTAGAGCTAAAATGCCATAGGATTTTGGTTGGAGAAGGGCCACCCCATGTGAAAGGTAAGTGGCGTCTTACTAAGTGAGAGGGGCAGTGGCCAGGGAGCAAATAAGCCAGGATTGGGGACGATGGCTGCGGAACATTGAGGGCAATGTGGCCATGTAGACAGGTAAACCCCAGGGGCCTCTGTACCTGAGCATGGCTCCTGCCTTGCAGAACAGTGGTGTGTGTATGTATGTGTGAGTGTATATGTGCACATGTGTCTGTGTGCTGTGTCCATCAGAGTTCTCCAGCTCTAGAAAAGGAAACCAATTGGCACATTTAACCAGAAAAGGGGATTTTTAACAAGATATTGGCAGTTCTCCGAGTGCCCAGGACTGTAGGACAAAGAGAGAAGGCTGAGCCGCCCTGGCGGTGCCCAGAGGGCACAGCTCCACGGCTCACCCAGAGCATCCCCACCATGTTCTCCACACTCCACACCTGCCGGGACCTTCAGCCCCCTGCATCACCATCCCATTCCCGGGGCTAGACTCACAGACAGGGAAATTCTTCAAGGAAAGATGGAAATGGAGCAAACACCCACTATTTCTTTCTTTTGCTGCCCAATGTCAGTACACATCCCTGAAAGGTACGTGTGTACTCTGATGTAATTATCTCATGATCAAGAACGCTCTGTCCTCTTAAGGAAGGAGTGACCCCTACTTTTGTGTCAGTTCCTGACCCAGGATCTCTCAGTGCTGTTCACTCCTGTGGTTTTCTGCCCCAATTCTGTGTCGATATTCTGTGCACCATAGACCACCAATATCGTAAAATCACGTGAGAGAGAACAGAGAAGGTTGATTCCATCTTATAAAGTGTATGTGACAAAGCAAGGAGGAGACATGCAGTTAGATGTTCTGCTCCCTTTGCGCACACTGATATTCGTGATCCCCCACTGCCCTGCTGCCCAGCAGAGCCAGGGATGCACCTGAGAGAATGCCCCAGATGCCTTTACGAGAGGTGGGGTCCTGAGTGTCTCTGGTCTTCCTTTACTGCAACCAGTGAACCTTGCATGACCAGAAGATGCCCAGAAACCCCCTTCTTCCTTTCACATTTCTTCCTCACCTCCTTGCTGTACTCCCAAATAATCAGGATTGATCCCCTCAGCCAACACCATACACCCTACATGGCCTGTTCCCCCAGTAACAGCAGAACCGAGAAAGAGAAAGCAGAGAGTAGAGAGAAAAGCATCATGCCCTTCTGTTGCTAGACAAAACCTAGAAGGTCCCAGACATGTAGATGCCCATAACTTTAGAAGATACAGGACCCTGTGTTTTTCACTGCATTTGTCTGATGGTCTCAAGTGAGCCTCTATCATGCCAAGAAATCTAGAGTGAGAGATACTCATACCTTAGGTCCTTCCAACATGTCACCATTGCCACAGTGACAGGCTTTCCAGCCAGCTTGACAGAAGAGGATTCTGTTTCCTGAAAATATGAAGAATTAATTAAACCTGAGACAAGATGGGAAAGATATACTGTTGGTCCCAGTACAGGAAGGAAAACTCTCCTGGCCTTGTCTCTTATTGGAATAAACTACATTTCCCTATGGTCGGAGCTGTGTTGGTCTGCTAGAATAGAGACATCACGCCCCTGGCTGGCGCTTGTGGTGAGTTACCACCATTCTCCAGGAGCCCTGCCTTGCCCACCAGCTGCACCAGTAAATGAAAGGGGACAAGATGAGAAGCCCTTCATTGCATCTCTGAAGACTTTGTTGGTGACACTAATGTGTGATTTTTCCAGTAATGCCCCATGCTTTGGTTTCCTCTGTTGATAGTCCTTTTTTTTTTTTTTTAATTTTTTAACATTTATTTATTTTTGAGACAGAGAGAGACAGAGCATGAACGGGGGAGGGGCAGAGAGAGAGGGAGACACAGAATCGGAAACAGGCTCCAGGCTCCGAGCCATCAGCCCAGAGCCCGACGCGGGGCTCGAACTCAAGGACCGCGAGATCGTGACCTGAGTTGAAGTCGGACGCTTAGCCGACTGAGCCACCCAGGGGCCCCGATAGTCCTTTTATTATGGATCTAAGGTACAGATTCTGCCGATTGTTGAATATGCATTTTTTATCTCTACCCTTAGGAATTTGGGGGAAACATAGGGAGAGTTTAAGTCCTCACTGACCTAATGTATCACCAGCCCCTTTCCCTGTAAGACCCCACTTTACCCTGTAAGCCAAATGATATTTTGGGTTCCCAGGAGCTAGGGGAAGCTAGTGTCCAATGATGCCTATAATTTCTCTGACAAACGGCTACAGGTCGTCTGAGAAAGGATCATTTATTTTCATGATATTACTGCAAGGTCTTTCTTCAAAGACATCCTTCATTCTCAATGCCCTGGGTCTGGGAATCTACTAATTTCCAGGATCAGGTGAAGGATGCCGAATCTTCATGGTGGCGCTCACGTCAGACCCCTGTTTACAGATACCAAGTCTCTTCAGTTCTGCAAATCAGACAGGATCACTGTGTGCCACCTTCTTTCTCAGTCCAGTGGATCATCCCACACGGCCACAGTGGAGAATTTAATTGTTTTGACACCAGGTACCATGAGTAGTAAATTCCCATCTTGCTAGACGCTCTCTGCCATGAAGTAATGAATCTTGATTTCTCCCATTTATCCTATTTTGACTTGTCTGCCACATGCCAAGTACCAATATGTGTGTTACTCAGTGTACTCGTTCACGTGAATATGATGCTGACTTGAGCAGAAAGACAGAACTGCCAGGACAGTTGGAATGCCAGACTTGGAGGCTAGCTTGTTGGCAGCAAAGCTTAAAAATATGCAGCAGAGCCGGTCCAGTTAGGACACTGACGTCACCACCATAGCACAAGACACTGACATTCCTCTCCATGAATTGATTAATCGATTAATTAATTGTGCTAAACTGCCACCATTATCATGAAAGGGGTTTGGAAGGCCAAGCTTCTTTGTGCAACCAACTCAAGATTCAAACTTTAAGATGGGCTCATAGTAATGGTAGGTCACGGGTCATGTGCCCATAACGTCACTGTAAGGGAAGTCGGGAAAAAATACCTGGTAATGTTAGTATCTGTAGTAAGAGGCAGCTCTTACCTACTAAGGATACCCAAATGTCGGGGAGGTACTGAATATTGGGAGGAGATTCAGATGCTGGAAACTCAAAGAGAATGAGATGTTTGCTGCAGTGAAGACGAGGGAATGTGGTATATTTTCCTCTTGTTTATCCTTAGTATCTTCCTGCACCCAAGGGTTTTCTAGATTCTCTTTTCCTACAGATTTCAATACAAAAAGGATGCTAGACATACATGATACTTATTACTGTTTTCAGTACAATGAAGAATAATTCAATCCCAAATAAGGTAAATGGTCTAAGATGCATCTTTCTTAATTTAGTGGTGAGGCCCATTCGTGAATTGGAGAATCTATCAGTGCCAGAAACATGTGCCTTGTGTGGCACAATCACCATGTGCTCAGAAGCCTATGTTCCTTTCCTCAAATATCTTGGATAGGTGTTGATGTATTAAACATATGATTACAGGTCAGAAAATGTGATATAAAGACTCCAGGTGTGAGAGAATTCAGAGAGTGGGGATCAGGAAAGTACTTGTTTTATAAAATCGTAGCTCATTTTCTTTAAATTATGAACTTGGGTATGAAATAAATATATTTTACAGATTATCCTAGTTTGTTGGCTCTAATCATCTAACTCTTAAATTCTTGACACTCTCTTAGATCTCAGAATTACATTTGATGCAATTAATAACTCTATATTTTGCCCTAAAATGACCAGCTCCATAAAGTCAGGCCAAGGGGTCTGAATATGAATGCTTTAGAATCCTATTTGTTCAGACTCTTCCAATATCTGTTAGCATGCATTAGAACAGTCAACCCAAGGCAGATTCAAGAGTCTCACCAAGCTCATGGCCTGTCTGATCCAACCTCCATCTGCCTATAACTATCCTTGATGCACCAACTCTTTGTGCCACGACCTCCAGATTTCTTTCTCACTCCTGTCTTTCAAGTAAATCACCTTCACTTTATTTCTTTTTACCGTTTGACATTGAGCATTCTATAGGTGTGTTGACTGATTACAGCTAATCCCCTGCACTGAAGGTGGGTTTCCCATCTTTATCGTTGTTTGATACATTACTACAGTAGCTCTTACCTCATATAAGTCTAACTTGGAAAGCCCAACCGTCAGTGGAGTGGGGGCTATCTCATGCCTAGTTTGCATGGCATACACGTTGGCATGGTGGTGTCCAGGTTTTAACTATCTGCTACCCAGGTGTGATGATTTATCCTGTTTGCTACTGTCCTAAGTTAGTGCAAGGCTCCCTTTTATACCGCACCATTCCTTCACTGATGCAAGTGTAGGTCTTAAGAAAATTTAAAAAGATCCTTTAGGACAATGTCATGAACTTCCTGTACCAAGATTCAGAAAGGTTATCCTCACGCTTCACGTGGAGATCTGGTCCCCACTCCTTTGCCTTGGTGTGAAACATGGCATCTGAACAGATGCAAAGGCCCCTGTAGATACATATCATGTTGAGAGCAGACTCTGGCCACAAGTCCAGACATCCGCTCACTGTCGGTTGGCAAGTTCAGGACATGCAGCGGATAGTTGGAGCCCAGCCTACCATACGGCGTGCCTTCCTAGTGCACAGCCTACCATATAGTGTGCGTTCGTAGTTCAAGCCACAAGTGCACCTGGAGTTTATCTTCTTTGTGTTAAAGTGGAGGACGTGCCGATTAAAAGGGAACACATTCGTATTTTCTCTTAGAAAGTAGTTAATTGTTGAGCTACTAATTAATCAGTTCATAAGATAATGTGAATAAGCTGCATTTCCTAATATAGAAAGCCAACAAACATCCAAGGGCAACATACTATATTAGAAATAATTTAAGGAAGTGTCTGATAGATCCCTGGAAGCGAAAATGATGCATCGCATGGTTTAATCAAAAACTACGGTAAGAGCTCCAACCTGAATAGCCTTTTGGGGTACTCCCATCCTGATGTGTCCTAAGGGTTTTATTTACTTCACCGGCCTGCAGAGTACCAGGTTTCCATGTATGAAGTGGGCCCACGATGTAACTGCGAAGTACAGACGGAAGCACTGCTTGGCAGCTCCATGATCTCTGTGCATTCTCCTTCTTTTAAGCCACCTGAGTGCTGGCATGTCAGGCTCCGGAGTCCTCAGAGGATGGAGGCAGCAGCCAGACTCTGGCCGGGCCCTCCTTGTCCGTGAGATGCGGTGGGGCTGCAGGCTCCGGCTGTGTGGTGAGGGGTAGGCGCTCCCTCCCTGCACAGCCCAGAGATTCCTGAACTTTGTGGCCAACACTAGATGCCACACTCGTTGACCCCGGGGCGTGTCCTGTCAGTGAGATACACCTGCAGCTTCAGGTAACCAAAGTGGTTGAAACAATATCATGCCTCTGTGTGCACGTGCGCATATGTGTGCGTGTGCACATGTTTGTGCACAAAGGCTTACATGGGTGCAGGCGTCCTGTATCCGATAGACGGTGTATTTTCACGGACATGTACATATGTCTAAGGAACATATTCACGTATATAAGTCTGTGATTTAAAACACCATGCCTGGGGCGCCTGGGTGGCGCAGTCGGTTAAGCGGCCGACTTCAGCCAGGTCACGATCTCGCGGTCCGTGAGTTCGAGCCCCGCGTCGGGCTCTGTGCTGACAGCTCGGAGCCTGGAGCCTGTTTCGGATTCTGTGTCTCCCTCTCTCTCTGCCCCTCCCCCGTTCATGCTTTGTCTCTCTCTGTCCCAAAAATAAATAATAATAAAAAAAAAAAAAAAAAAAAAAACACCATGCCTTAGTATCATTTAGAGATTTATTTCCTTCTTACTACAAGATAAGATACTTGGGGTTAAATTATAACTAAGAAAACTGAACCCAGTGCCAACACAGCTGAGCTAAGGCAGAGAAACACAGAAGCGTGTGTCTGTGTGTAGGCACACACATTTATTCTTTTCATTTGGACCTTATTTTTTAAAAGTATATTTGGGAGTATTTTAAAGTAATAATAGATTGTATATTCAAACTCTTAAAAATAGTGCAGCAGAGTTCACTATTTGACGAAAACATACAAATTTTCTGTACATTTTATTCTGCTTACTTCTTTTAGAGAAATGCTTTGTCCTCTGTAAAATGGAAGCATTCCATAGTGCTACGTCTAGCTCTCTGACCATTCTGGAGTCCTCCTTTCCTCGGTAGTGACCACGCAACCTGAAGAAGTGTCCCTTACAGGCGGCTGCTTGTCTGGGGGGCTCAGGATCAGTGTCTGAGACACAGGAGAATGCATGCTCCCATTTTTTTTCCACTGACTGTAAATGATTCCTATTCTTTGCTCCACAGAACATCCGATGTGCTGCCCAATCAGCTGAAAAAGCTGCGCAGACGTCATTAGTTCTGTGTGTGCGTGTGTGTGTGTGTGTGTGTGTGTGTGAGAGAGAGAGAGAGAGAGAGGGAGAGAGAGAGGGAGAGAGAGAGGGGAGCCGGCAGCTGCTTTGCCTCGTGCCGAGTGGAGTCTCCATTAGGGCAGCTCTATTGATTTCTGATTCGCACTGCAGCAACAGGGCAGGGGTGCGGGAGAGAAAAGATCACATCTCAGAGATAAGCATCACTAACGGCAAAAATAAGTACACACACACACACACACACACACACACAACACGCTCATCACGCATCTGTTACCAAAAGGAATCGAGAAGGGAAATTAAGACAGCAAAATTGAAAGATTATTATAACTTAGAAAAATGTATAATAAAAATAAAGTATAATGAATTCAGGAAAACCCTTGGTTCTAATTTTTAAGCCATTTCTTTTTAATGAGAGATGATCATGCTCTGATTTCCAGAATGCCTTAAAAAAACGGAAAAATTGGACAGAGATGCTGGAAAGTATAGCTTCTTTGAGGGCAGTCTTGAAGCTCTGCCTGAGAATTATGAAAAAAGGTCAGAAATTTATTTTTATTAAATTTGTTAGATTATTGTATCAGTTAGTCAGCTTTCATTTTCCTGTTTTGGATGCTTTGTGCTGCAGAATATCTGGGATACAGTAGCAGGTGGGTTGCAAAGCCTTGAAACAGAAATAGGTTGCATTTCAGAGTCCAACTGTGAGCCTGTGAAGCAGCGAGCGCTCTCTCAAGGTCTGTTGCCTCAGATTTGGTTAGAAATGATTGTATCTAGGTGTAGGATGGTGACTTGGTCTTTCAGACGGCTTGAGTTCATAACTGGCCCTTTTACCCTAAGACTTATCAGCCACCTCCCTCCCCCGAAGAATGACGGAGGTAAGTGCAGCTTTACCATAATGGTGCTGTCAGGCAGGCAGTCTGCATGTGAGCAGCGGAAAATCAGAAGAACCGAAGAATCCATTCCCATCCCCCACCCCCGACCACGCACACGCGCACACACACACACCCACACACACACACATACTCCAACACCAGTCGGTTAAGGGGAAAAAGGGCGATACCTTTTTAAAAAACGAAAGGCAGTAAGCCATTATTAGCAAGAGCTATATTGAGCATGCTTGCCAGACAGGCAGCAAAGCCAAGCTCCAGTTCCGCCCAGACATGTGCCTTGCCATTTTCATTTTAATCAGCCTGCTCAGGATGGCTGCTGATTCATTTTGCAGGATGTCCCCCTGGGAGCCAAGGTGGAAGCCTGAAGCAAGCTGCTACTGCATCAATGCAGGACAGCACATCAGACAGGGAGAGTGGGGGAGGAGGAGGCGGGAGATTCCACATTCCAAATTTCAACATGGCTATTTAAACATCCTTCCCGAAAGCAAGTCCACTACAGAAAAGATAATGAAACGAAAATAAAGAAAAGATATGTCACATTGTCATTCCATTACCAAACCACCCCCCTCCGATCACACACACACACACACACACACACACACACACATGCGAGCGCGCATTTCCACAGCATGCCTTGAAATTCTAGTTTTCTTCATGGTCAGTGCAAACTGCAGTGTGTGTGTGTGTGTGTGTGTGTGTGTGTGTGTGTTTACCTGGTAACTAGCTGGGGTGGTACACCTGATTTAGCTGGAGACTTTGATTTGTGGGATTGACAACCTTATTATGCAGTGAGCTTATTATTGATATTATTCTGCTCTCGGTTGCCATGGCCACCTTGTGAGAGACATTCAATTTTCTCTCTTCCATCATCATTATCTATGAGGCCATCTGTTGTGGAAAATGAATTCAGCCTCATTTGCATGACTGATAAGCAATTTTTTTTTTTATCTATTTAACAGAAGGTCATATGCCGGGGATTTGGAGCTCGTGAAAAAAAAAATGTGGAGGAAAAAAAAAGCATATCGAGAGCATGAGTGGGAGTGTGTGCATCAGGGGACGCATGTGGAAGTGAAACAGATCCCTCAGGCCTGCGAGCCGATCGCACTGCATTTGTCAGTCCTGCCCGGGCGACATTTTTTCCCTAAGCTACCGCACACTAAGCAGTGAGAGAGCTTTCCTCGCAGTCTTCTTGAAGCCCCCTGATTTTTTTACTTATTGTTGGTGGGTGTATTTCATTTTATGCTTTATTCCCTGGACTATGGGTTATGATGTCAATATTCACTGGAGACAAAAAGCAACCTTTTCTGCATCTCGGTGGTAGGCATATTCCTCTCTTCCTTTCAGACCGGTGGTGGAAAGGGGTTTTCTTTTCTTTGGCTGTCTGTTGAGCCAGCACAGTTACCAGCAGTGAGTTTGTCTTGAACTTGTGAGCGGCTGTGGTCATGGCGTGAGGTATGTGGTCTTCGTGAGGTGAATTCTGTGGACTCGGTGGACAGCGGACGTGTTTCCGTGGTCTGGAGCCTCGTGCTGCAGTGTCCATTGTTTGCTCCTTTTTAAAGTTATTTTTACAGCATGGCTGGGAGCTGCAATGTTCCAGGTCTAGAGAGTGCGTAATCCACAGAAGTCTCTCTTTACGGCAAAATGGGTATTGAGATGCATGCCTTAACTGTGGTGTTGTTTATTTAAAAAAAAAAAAAAAAAAAAAAACTTGCTGCATGACGATCCTTGGAGGATTTGCGGGCACTGAAGCCAGAACTTCACAGAGACTTTACTGGGTTACTTTACATTGCAAATAAAGCATAGCATTTTTACAGAGGCTGTTAAAACATGAGATGTCCTTGCTGTGATGTTACATTTGCCTAGATGGTAAGAAAGTTGGCTTATATTGTTTACACTCAGAAACTCGAAGATTTTTAACTATAGCCTGAATGTTTGAAGTTCATAATGATGAAACATTATTTCAATTATAACAGAAATATGTCTTCTAAAGCAACTTAAATTAATAAACTGGAAGTTTAAACTGCACACTTTAATTTCAAGATAGGTCACAATAAAGAAATAAATATATATGCAAATATTCACATGATAGTTATTTATTCAAAATATAGAGCACTGATTTTTGAAGTTAGTATGAAACTAGCCATGACAATTTTTTTATGTTACTAACACTATATAATCTATAGAATTTTTAAGTTATTTATTTACTTAGGGTAAAAATATTTTTATAGGAGCTTTTTGGCTTAAGTGTATTTTACTGCACAAAATTAACTTCATAGAGAAAAGCACCCTACCACCACCCTTATAGGCATAAGGGAGTCTGTCTAATTGTTCAAGTTCATAAAAGTTATGTTGCTTTCTAACTGATACAGATAAAAATGTGATCACCTTTAAAAAAATGGTTTGCACAGTATTCCTTTTTGAAAAACAGTTCCATTGCATTCCTGTAAGTTTTCACCTCTCAAGAACTTTGAATACAAAGTGTTGATTGTATATTACATGCACTACCAAGTGACACATTCTAGAAAAATGGAAGTTTATTTTTTCTAATTGATGTGGAAGAAAGTGTATTATTCTATGATCTTGAGTACAATAAAGGTGGTTAAAGTTCTCCTTAAAGTTGAACTGTGGTTACATATTTTCTGTATTAGAGACAATAGACCATGGCTGATGTGTTTGTAAGATAGTTTTTTACTTGATGGCACTTCTTTTAAAACTCTTGCTACAGTAGCACGGACTACTCATAGGCACCAGCGGCTGTTATATAATCCTTCCTTTTTAAATCAGCCATTTTTTAAATATATTTTAGCTTGAGTATTAGAGAAATGATTTCATTTTAAATATTAATTTCACACTTAGAAAGTTCAAAACAACAAAAGCCTGATAGTTTGTGAGGATTATTTAACGTGACATCACTTTTCTCAGGGGACTGTAGTTAAAGCACAGTAGCGTGATACCTGGATCTGTATTATAAGATGAAGGATTATGCTGTTGCCTTTTGATCAGTACATGTAGCCTTCAGATTTGTAAAGCAGAATTGTCAACTTCTGAGAAACCTAGGAGGTAGCATAGTTGATTTTTCCCTCCCCCCCCCCCCAAAAAAAGTTAATTACCAATCTTGGTTGGATTCTTCCTTGCCTCCCTGACATTTGACTGCTGCTAATTCACTGATTAATCTCATTAATGTGATTATAGTGGGATTTGGAGCTGGCTGCCATTGTTCTGTAGACAGTGCTATTCAGCCTGAGCACTTTGCCACCTCATTCAGTTTTGCTGTGATTTTTCAAAGGCTGGTTGAGTGAGCTATTGTGAGCAAGGCTCCTCTCCCTTTCCCTTTCAGCACCGGGAGCTGTCCGCTGCTGATAGCAATTACATTCAGCGGTGACTGACTTCCTACTAGTTTACTGGCAATGTGAAAATGGCTTACTTTCATCACCTTAATGATTGTGCTCCTTGAGGAAGAAGCAGGAGCAGCCTTTACGGTCACAATTGGGTGTTCTGAAGATGGTGGCAGAAAGGATATGCAATCTCAGTATTTTATTTTGCACATAAAAATTTTACCCTACTTTCCAAATCACCAAACATGATTTCATTAGAATTACGTGCACACGTACACTGTGAGTGGAAAAACTATAAACACTAGGTAGACGTGTTTTTTCAAGTGGAAAATATTTTTGTGATAGAAATTTATGTAATAATTGATAAAATTTTATTTTCGGAACCATGAACTAGGATTATCAAGATGAACCAGTAAAGCAATAAATAACTGCACGTAAAACATAAATTTCAACTTCTCTTGAGCTAAACTTGCATCGTCCAGTAAAACTTAGGCTGATTTCATACATGTGAAGCTGACATCGAAGTTGAAGGCCCAATAATTTGTGACCGTGGATGTGTGATGTACCAAAATCCCTGAAGGAATGAAAGCACCTAATTTCCTTTTGGGTTATAAAAACAGCACAAGCATGATTTTAGGAAAATGTGAGCATTTTTAGAAAAGGAGCCTCTTCAGTGTATGGTTTTCATTGTTCCTGATGTGTTTTCACATAGCTTATTTATTTTTTACTGTCTTGAAAATATTTATGTTTCATGGCTTACTACTGAATGCACCTGATGTTTTATGTCTGTTTTCTATGCCAATTTTCAATACATTAGGGAGAAGAAATAACTTATTTTTGCAACTTCAAGGTTTTTTGAAGTTTCTCTATTCGTTAAAACTATACTTGAAATTTAGAGTCAGTAATATGACTATTTGTTGATTTGCTTTTAGAAACACCTCACATGTGTGATTCCAAACCAGTCCTCTGTGAAAAAATTATTCTGTTGCCTAAATAATATTTTCAGAGTCATATGGGTAGATTTCCAACTCTACCTGTAAGATAATCTAATTTGAGGGAGAGGTATTGTTTAAGAAACACAGTATATCACCTAAAATACTTTGTTTACTTATTTCATATTTTAATGGCTATCTTTTTAACTTCAAACAACTTAACATTTTAATTACCCTTAAATATTTTATATCAAGAAACCCACTTAGTGTACTAAGAGGGATTAGCAAGGTGCTTTTCGGTAAAGACCGCCCTGCCCTGACATTGAAGTGTGGCCCATCTGGCTGTCCCCTTGAGTTCAGGGCTACAATTCCAATCAATAACCAGGTTTTCAACTGCATCTACTACCTAGCCATAAAGTCTGCCTTCACACAAAGTCCCACCAGAAGTCTGTCCAGGAAGCAAATGAATGCAGATTCAGAAAGAAAGATCTTTATTTTTGGTAAATTCTTACAATCAAATTACTTCATATCATAATTTCATTGCAATAGTATTATTTGTTTTCTTACTTTCAAATTTTTAAAAGGGCCCTTTTCACAAATGTCTTCTTTTTGTTTTCTTTGAAAATATGTGTAGCATTCCTTAGAAAGGAGTAACAGAGGCTAAGGCTAAACTTGAACAAGACTTGCAAATGATTAACATATTTTTCAGCACGCCAGCTAAGTTTCACCAAACCACATTCTTTACCACAACCCTACACCTGGCACTGATCTATGTTTGTTCCAAATTAAACTGAAGAGAAAAGATATTACAAACTTTAAGTTGTGTGTGTGCATAAAATTATTTTTTAAATTCTATTTTGCACTGGTGGGGGTAAATTGTATCCAAATATTATGTGTGACTGATATTTAAAGAAAGGATATTTTTTTTAAATTGGCACATACCACAAATTAGAAATCTTGTCTACAATGATCATAACTTGTACAAGAAATAATATTAAACTCTCTACTTTTGTAGTAATCTATTGTATGATTTTTCTGATATCAGATTATTTTAAGGTAGCAGCTATACATTTTCCATGAGTAGGCTGTATTTCAATGCAACATGGTTTCATTTTGGAGTATGCTTTGTGTCCTGTCCTCTCTCTCCCTCTCTCTCTCTCTCTCTCTCTCTCTCTCTCTCTCTCCCTCCCTCCCTCCCTCTCCCTGCCTCTCCCTCTCCCTCCCTCTCCCCCTCCCTCTCCCCCTCCCTCTTCCTCTCTCTGTAACTCTGTTCCTGTTTGTCTGTTTTTGCCTCCCTCTCTTCTCTCTGTGTCTCTTTCACACCTGCATTGTTCAAGCATACACAATGATTTTTCTATGCCTGTTTTCACAATGAAACTGTTTTAAGCTTTGACATCATAATGAGTCCTCAGGGTATCTGTAGAAGTAATCAGAGATGGCAGAGAAAATGTAAGCCAGGTGTTATAAAAGTAGGAAGAACGCACAAATGCCTATTTATTATGTGAAGAAATACTGATAGGCATTGGTGTGTCGGGCTGTTCTCTTGGAAAATTTTTCCTAAAATGTATCTCTTTAAAAAAAAATCCTTACTCCCCACGTGGTGATTATTGGAAAAGTTGGGAGGGGGAGGAAAATATTTTAGTCTCAGTGAAAGGGGTGTTGTGCTGTGAGAAGGCAGAATGGTACAGGATATTCTCCTAAAGCATCTCTAGCTCTCGCACTGCAGTGATTTCCAGCAGGGCTGGGTGGGAAGGGAACTGTAGCCTGTGTAGGAACCAGTGTGTCTGGTCTCAACACGTCAGGCAAGAGGCTCGGGCTTTAGGGGAATCACCTCTGAAAGCTGGAATAAGGTGTTCTTGGGAACTTCAGACTTCTGTGCTGCCCACCCCCCACCCCCACCCCGACGGAAGCCACAGTCAGCATTGTGTTCTGTGGAAAGCCTGCAGTGGTTTATCACTGGTGGTGGTTCTGCCCCAGACTCTCCGTCTACACAGTGAGCTGACAGTGACAGCGCTGGAGGGTAGGGGCGGATGGAGCGGGGATGTATAGGGAGACGCGATCAACACGTGCCATGGGCTCTCCACAGCAGAAATAGCCCTGCATGTGTAGAGAAATAGACTGCGGAACGGGATCTCTCTCGATGGCCACCAACTCTTCTGCGAAAAGGTATCGCTTTCTCTCTATTTCAAGGCTGCATATGATTTATCTGCTTGTTGCAACTTCCAGCTCTTTAGAATTATTTCATCTGATCTCCCCAGCAAATGGTTGTTTCCCTCCCTACCTGTCGTCAGTTCTTATTTGATGACAGATCACAGCACTTCTTAAAATCGCCTGGTTTGGTGTGCAAATGAGCCAAGAATGGGCTCCTTCTCCAAGAGAGCTAGACCTCCGGTATCACATCATCGTGGGCAGGCCCCCAGATACCTGTGTGCTGCTGGGTTGTCATTAAACAGAAGTCTGTGTCTGCAAGGCTAGCGTCCAGGGGGAGGAGTGGGAGGTGCTAAGTAGCCTTTGTGATTTAATGTGGACTTTCGTAGTGGTGAGTGTTATAACAGAGGTCTGCAGACAGAAGCCATCTATAAAATCAGCACTTTTTTTTTTTTACCGGAAAAATGCTAATGAAAGTCATATATCTATGTTCCTTTCCGTATTTTGAAATCGTATGTGGTCTTGCCTTTGCGGATCAAACTTTCTCTGATATTTTTTTTCCCTTCGAGCAATACTGAGAGATGGATGGTGTTTGAACTTTCTTGGAGAGATAGTTTTATGTCTTTTGTTTTAAAAGAAAGTGATAAAAGGAGCTGGTAGTGAGGGAGAACCCAGTGTGGTTGGCAACCCCAGGGACGGTTAAGACTCAGTTCCAGTTAACTCTTGTGTAACTGCTCTTCCCCTTTTGCGGTCCAGCACAGGCTTCGGAACCTCTTTTTGTTTTGTTTGGATGCTAGGCACTCGCACCATGTGAAACACTGCAGGTCTGGCTGACTCTGCGAGACTCCTTTGGCCACAGTGTGAATCCACCACAACATCAATGACGGGAGGTGGGGGGTGTTTTTAGACACACTGCCTCCCGGGTGACTGTTCCCAGCCTGCCTCTGGTATTCACAGTTCCCATCTATTACAGTGAATACGGCTCTGCACATGATACCCATTCTGCTCCGGAGATTTAGGGGCCTGTGGGTACAATGTAAGAAACATACAGCACGCATCCCCAATCTTGTCTGACTGTGTTGCAAGCTTCATAAACAGGAAGGTTAGAAATGACTGGTTGAAGCCACAGCTATCCCTTGAAACATACCTAGCGCAGCGCTGAAGTCCCCTCCCCGGGCTAGGATTTGGGGAAATGGATATGTTTGGTAGTTCTTAGAGGATGCAGCCCGACACAGGGTAAGTCAGCGGCGTGCTGGTGGTGCTGTGCGGCCATGGCCTCCCCGGGAGCCCCGCTCGGCACGCGCGACAGCCTGGCCGGCGTTTAGTGGTGTCAACTTATTAATTTCCATCTTCGACTTCAGGCCTGTTAGTTTCCTGTCTGAAAGCATTATTACTTTTGTCCATGTGGCAAAATAATTAGCATACAGATGAGCAGTGGCCCGGCGTCTGAGCGCCGGCAGAGGGAAGATGTGCAGTGGAAAGTTGATTGGATGAACGCGGAACAAATGGTAGGCGTTGAGGAGCCCCGCAAGAGTTCTGGGGCCGTGGAGCGGGGTGCGGGCTTTTCTGGGTGAGTCCCCGACATGGAAGGCAGGGTGGCTGCCGTGGGGACGGCTGCCTGCCAGACGCCGGCCTAGCCGAAGCGGCCGGGGGCTGCAGCCACAGATCATGCGTCTGGACCGCTCTGTTTTGCGATGCTCCAGGTTTCTCTTTGATGGTCCCTGCAGGTAAATATGTCCTGTCCTCCTTGTTGTTTCCAGAGCGGTGGCTCTGCTTCCCAAAGTGGAGCAAAGTTCAACTCCTCCTGGTCAGTAACAAAAGAACAGTCATTTGCTGCTGGTTTGGGGTGGATGCTCCATCCATCTTCCCGTGCCTGGGTCTGGAGTGAAAATTCCCCGTTTAGAGATTCCTGTGCTCAGAAACGTACAGCAGCCATTATTCAAGGTGTTTAATTAATATTTGCCGGAACAGTGTCTCCAGGCCAGTAAAATTCGCGAACGTTGTTTCAGGTGAAGCCCAGACATAATTAGTTTTGACTGGTGTATATTTTTCCTGGCCGGGAAGGGGATTTTAGCCAATTTAACCAGCAACTTACTGGAGATTGTGGAAACCGAACTCAAGTTTCTATTGATCTGTACGATCCATAGATAGGAAATATAAAAATCAGCACAGCCTCTGATACTTTCCGTTCTTTCCAGGGGAAAGAAAAATTGGAAGCTGGTTTTACAAACCAGTCTCCTGAGTTGGGAAATAACGGTAAGCCTGCTGGAACCCCAGTTCTCCATTGTCACCAGTGACACACATTTCTTATATAATTCTCTGGCTTTAAGACTGCAGTATGGGTGTTTCAGTGTCTAGTTAAATATACTTCCTTCTCCGGGAATTCACTGATAAATAGTTCTCTCTTGTTTTCATAATTTCTACTCTCCTTAAAAGGTAAGGTTTTCATTTTCACTGACCTAATTATTTCGCGTGTTTCTAAGGTGGAACTTAAGTAGGAATTATTACCCTCAAATCGTCTATTGACAGTTTCTTAAATATATCACATCACTTCGTGATTCTAGTTTGCTTTTATTTTTAGGCTTTCTTTTCCTTTTCTTTCTTTCTTTCTTTCTTTCTTTCTTTCTTTCTTTCTTTCTTTCTTTTTGAAAGAGTTGCTTCACTTTATTTAGCTGTTTGCTTTAGACAATGACAGCAACCATTTGACAGAAAATGCAACTTTTTGGAGGGTCATTTCTTGTGTTTTAAAAAAAAAACTCTGCCTTTCCGAAAAAAGAGAAAACTCTCTCCAGCAAACCTCAACCTCAACCTCAAACACAAGGTATCGGAAAACATATTAACCCTTTGTGGGAAGCTCCTGCCTGACGTTTGGCTTTGACCGTTTTCTCCTCATGCTGCAAGTTTGTGAATACTCACACTGAGCTGATTATCCATTTATTTTTTGCATAATAGACGGATGCTGTATTTTTGCATCTATGAATACGTATTATCATTTTTTCAATTTTATTTCTCAACTTGCTGGTAAACAAGAATGAGAAAACAGTTGACTTTTTTTATTTAACTCAGCAGTATTGAACAGCAAATTGTTCTCAGATTCCTGAATCTTAGCTAGAGGCAGGAAATATTTGTTCTTTTTCCATGCTAGATCTTATCTAAGCATTGAGCCAAGCTTTCTGTGATCAAAATGACTCCTTGTAGTTTGATGACAGGTTATAACTTTCTTGGGGCAAAACATGAGCATTAGTTTTTGCTCTCAATGTGTCCATTTACTAACAGAAGGGGACACTGGTGTGTCACCTACCAGTGTCTTCCTTTGTGCCCGGCTGGGTCTCAGAGTTGTAGCCCAGCTTGTTTTAAGGGCCAAAATTATGTCATATGAGTTTCCACTTGACAGACTCACTTTATGCCACTATCTGTCACATTAGCTCTCAGGCACCGTGGGGTTGGGAAGGGCTTGCCTTCAAAGACAATGAAAGAATAAAAGGTCCCACAGCTAGAAATATGGTGATGTGCACCTGCCTGGAAATGTGATTTCTAAGGGAATCTTTCTTGCTTCCCTCCTTCTTTCCTTTCTTGTTTCCTTTCTTGTTTCCTTCCTTCCTTCCTTCCTTCCTTCCTTCCTTCCTTCCTTCCTTTTTCCCTTCCTTCCTTCCTTCCTTCCTTCCTTCCTTCCTTCCTTCCTCCCTCTTAAATTTTTTTTGGTTTACCTCTACGGTTGGAGATCAACTTTGGAAAGAAAAGCAGCTTTCCATAGCAAATTTTTAAAGCAACGAGTGAGATGCCAAAACATTAGTGAAAGATCAGGCCCTCTCTGCCTCGCTGGGGAGGAGTGGTTGGTGCACGGGCAGCGGTGTGCCCTGAGGGGTCCGCTCTGCCTCAGGTGACAAGGGCCAGTCTCTGCCAGGGATCCCATTGATTGTGCATGAACATGGTGTAAATATTTTTATTTCAAGAGCTTGTTTTTGGCCTTATTTCTTTAACATTGTATACTACGATGTATTTTTGCACTCCCAGGAGTACTCAATTAATCTCTTCAAGGGTTTTGTGAGTGAGCGTGTGTATGTGTTTCTAAACCGCCGATATGACAGTGCTCTGTGCAAGCTGAAAGCCCTTGAGCCACTGGGTTAATACGTGCGCCGTGTCAACCTGCTTTGGATATATTTGTGCACCCATCAATAAAGCTGCAAGGAACTTTATGGCTCAATATTACACACCGACTGCTTTTGGCTAAAGTCTGACAGCTCCAGTCTCAAATTGCTTTAGAGAGAATGTCCTTAAGCTTACTGGACATTCGCTTGAAATATTTTCAGGTTTGGAATGTCAGCTCTACATCTCTAAATCAAACAACTCGTGAATTAATAATTTATGAGGCGGGGGCTCTTTTTAGTACATTGACAAAGATGTTCGTTCTAGGATTTCTAGTTTCAAACCCTGTTTTGGGTGGTATCTTCGTGCCATATCTCAACCTAGACTCGTGGTGTATTTGGATGGCCCTCAACAGAATGGCTTTCTGAAGTCAGTATCACCTCCCGATCTCAGGGCCTACTGTACCACTCAGCCCTGAAAGGGATAGATAGTTCTTAGAGCCTGACTTCAAATCTGGCCCCATCCCCTGCCACCCGGGCACATGTATGCCACTAGCCTGTGCCATCTGAACAGAAGCTGAGAGCACAGAGCATTGTCGCCATGAAACAATGCTAGCCAGACTGGTTGTGGAAATAATCGAGTCTGCAGGGCACCCCATAGAGAGCCATCAAATCAAGTCTGCTCTGGAGCTGTCTGCTAGATTGTGAACATTCAGAAATCAATGCTGCATCTGCTAGTGGACCCTCTGGTTCACTGAAACTCCCACCTGCCTAATGCATCTGGGCAAGAGCTTTTCAGAAACCAGTTTCCTTCAGGATAAATTTAATACGTCTTGAGGGCCAGGCAGAAGCAAATTGATTCTATCTTTGCACCAGGAAAACTCATAAACATCTGTAAGAACACAGATTTTCCACAACCCCGGATTAGGGGCTGCGATTTTGTGAAACAAGCCCAAGCCTACTCCCTTCATACCTCATGCCAGCATGGCATTTTTTAATTAGGAAGTTGATTAAAAAGGGCACGGTAGACCACGGATGTATGGTCCTTTGGCATCCATCCAGCTGTTGTCTGGGTCGTGGAAGGTACTAATCACCAGTTGCAGGGAAGAGGGGGAAATCGTCACAAGCCTGAAGGGTGGGAAGTTGCAATTGCCCTGATGTGTGTGCTGATGGCAGTTGGTCATAGCTTTACCCATGTCACCCTCTTTGCAGACAGACTTGCTGGCTTCCTTTACGACACAGTGATCATTTGCACTTTGGACACATGCTGTAACTGGGTGTATTGCACTGAGAGATTCTGTGGTTCCGGTCACTCAGGAGTCAGTATGACAGGTCCTCATTTTTGCATTTTCCAAATACGAGTGTATGTTTGACCTCCCATCCTGTAGTTTGGAGTGAATGGTGATAGTCGCCAGTGAGGGTTGTGCTGTTTATCTTCCAGGGTAACTGGGTTTTTTCTTTTATTCTTGTTTCTTCTTCCTAAGGGAAATTCCTGTCTTCACTGGCTTTGTTTAGGGCTTGAAGTATATTACCAGAAGAATAAAATTTTATGCCTAATCGTAGTGTTCCTATGGCCAGTGTGGTGTGAATGAGTTCCATGATATCAATTTACCCCTACCCATCCCACATGTTGTGTTGTATGGGCACTTTCCCAAGCCCAAGTTCACCAAAGGAACAGAAAGAGACATCCTCAGGGAGCTCAGACAAGCCGCTGGCACCGAGGCCACCATGTCTGGGGCGGACATTAACTCAGGTCAAGATCAGGGGACACGACTTCCACCATGGGAATTTCAGCTGCTGGGGTCGTGATTCTTTCTTTTGTTCTTTCTCATGGACCCTACTTGCACATTTATCAATTATGTTCAGACTCTGCATTTTAGAAGAGTTTAGTCAACAGCCTAGCTAGAGTCAGTGACGAGGATGGGCAGCCTGGGGGCTCCCTCACCATCTTCTCCTGCAAGAAAAAAACATCACAGTCGGTGTTGGGAATTGCAGGCATTGGTTCCTGAAACTCAGCTGCCCCTTCCTTCTTACCACTTGACTGAACACCTCATACAACGTGCACGCACTGAGCACCTAGTATGTCAAAAGAGCCAAAGAGGTGGAGATGACAGTTAAACTTCTGACCCACAGTGTTTCAGGGTGTGTGCATGTGTGCGTGTGCGTGTGCGTGCGTGCGCGCGCACACACACATTTTAGTACGTGTATATTCATGTATAATCTGTAAAATAAATATACAAATAGCTAATATTTTATATATTACATTTGCACAACATATATGTTATGTTACAAATACATAATATGTTATAGATTATATTTATAGATTGTATACAAATATATACTTACTTTAAATAAGTGTGTGTATACATATTTTTTTAAATATATATATTTCTGATAAAGGGCAGTCACAATTTCTTCCAGATCTACCTTCCCTTGAATATGTTTTGAAAGAGAGTGAACCCCTTTTCCGACTTAATGGTACAAGTGGAGTAAACACTGAGGTCCCTTCCTTAGATGATTAACACTTCAGGGGTCTGGGTGGTCATTCTGAGACTTAGCTCTCAATTACATAGCATTATATAATCACACTTCTTTACTCAATTAAATCTACGATTTGAGTTTGTCACCTTCTTACACAAATCTAGAGCTCAAGATTTGGACTTTGTGTGGGTTCTGCGTCCTTGGTCCTCACTCATCAGATTTCTAGGTTGACATCAGCCATCCTGTTATGGTGTGTGCAGTTAGGAGGGAAACAAGTCTCTGCTTACCTGGGAATGCACGAAACAGTGAGCAAAATGCTGTTTTGAGGAAGGAGTGCTGGCAAATGTCAGCTGTCTGATTTGCAGTTTCTGAACATCTCAAAGCTGTTGATCCCAGAGATCAACAACGGAACGTTTGAGTAGAGCGTGGCTAAGCCCCAGATTAGCGGCCGGGACCCAACCTCCCAAACAAACAGGAAGCTCCCCTGGTCCTGATTTCTCACCTCTGGCTTCCTCTGTGACATCAGCAGCCGGCACCACGCCAGCAGCGAGCCGGGCCCGGCTTGGTCATCCGCGGGCTCCCCGCTGGCTGAAGAGGCATCAGAAAGAGGACAGGACAGTTCAAATTGGAAACTGGTCATGCATTTCCGACCATTCAGATGACTCCCTGCCACATTTCCACTGAGTCAGACCTGACTGAACATACCTATCTGTTCAGAATTAAGAATCCGTGATTAAACCCTACCAAAGAAAAGTAAGGTTAGAAGTAGTGTTTTTATGGTCTCTCGGAGTCTGGGAATTTGAGTAACTCAGTCGCTGCAAAGCTGCATGTCTTTGCTTAAAAACAGAAGTCAGGGGCTACACGAAGCAGGACGTGCTGGTGGATGCTGGACACTTGTGTGTAACAGGAGGGGAATCTTAATAGTTGGCTCGGGCAAATTGCAGACTAATTTATGACTTGTTCCTTGGTTAACAAGGCACATTTTGTACAGAATTAACCCTTGGAATTTTCCACTGAGTTTATGTTCTAAATCTATCAGTGTCTTTTGTTGTTCTTTTCCTAATCCCAGGAATAAGGGTGGAGGTAGTTTCACTGCCCAAATGTTTTGGTTTTTGGGTTTTTTTTTTTTGTTTTTTTGTTTTAGCTAATATGCTGTTACTGGGGTTGTGTTAGCTCAAAAACAACCCTTTTCCCTAAGAGACCCACACCCGAAGTGCAAGCCAAGAAATGTTGTGTCTGTTCTCCAGGGAGGAGCTAACACACCTGTTTACAAATGGGCTGTGCCACCTGTTCATCTACTTTTAAAGTTAATGATCAAAACAGTACCCGATCAAGGGGTCACTGTGACAGGGAAGGCCGTCCCATTTGTGAGATTACAGGGGACCCCTCGTTCCTCATCCATAACATTGCATATGCTTTAAATTTTGCAAAAGTTGGGAAATACACTCAGCCTGTGACGAATACTCCACATCTTGGGTATTGACAATCCAGGGTTAGATGCCGGATACGTGTTAGGAGCATATGTACTTTACAGCTTCAAAATCCAACACGTGCAGATTGAATCATTTGTTGTAGCATAAGCATATTCCTGAGATGTGATGTTAGACAATCAACGTTAGAAAAATGGGTCTCTCTCTCTCTCTCTCTCTCTTAAAAACATTCAGTGTGGCATCTCCACTCCCTTCATCCTTCCTTCAACATGGCCCCACGTCTGTGCCCTTCTTCCCACTTAGATTCTCTCTGACTGGGGACTGTGCTCAATGGGGCCACTGACTGTCACTTTGGTGCAACACCATCACTGCTGGCTCGTGTCCCTGGATTTTCAGTTAGCAAAGGACAGGATCAGGAAGGCCAGGAATGGATTCCTTGACTGCTTTTGGAGGCTCTTCCAACGATAGACATGCCCTGCTGGTTTGATCATAGCAGTTATGTTGTACACCTTGTACAAGCTTCTGAGGAATCCCTCAATCTATTGAAAATGGCCAATGACACTAGGAAACTTCTCTTTCCAATTAGCTTCTTGGAGGGGATTTTCACCAAATATTATCCACTGTAGTCATCTTTTCTTTTCTTTTTTGTCCTCTTTATTTTCTCAGCGAGATTTGTTTGTCCATAGCCAACCCCTAGATAGTAACAGACAGCCCATGTGTGTCTTGGTGGGGTGGGAGGACCTCATCTCAGTTCACCTTCCTGATGATTTGGGGATGACTTTGAATAGGTCATTCCAGCGTTCTGGGTCCCAGAATCCTGGCTTCACATGAGGGGAGTGAACTCTGTCATTTCTCAGCTCCTTCCCCTTCTAACATTCTGTAATGGTGTTTGCCATTCTCATGCACAGCCTGCTCCGGGAAGGTGTCGCTGCAGGGTGATGGGGCTCCGCGCTTGTGGCAGTGCCCCTGACAGAGGGCAGCACCTCCCAGTCCTTGTCTGGGGTGCTGTTGCGGAGAAGAGCAGGAAGCAAGCCTAACACCAGCACCCTGGAAAATTTAGAGGAGGCATTATTTTTGATTGATGGGTCTAATCAAGGACTGCCAAGGTCAGCTGAATTTTCCCAGAACTCATCCAATCAAACTTCTTGATCATCTTGAAAAACCACTGGATCTTGTGTGAAACTCAAATGTGTAGCTGAAAACTAACTCTAAGTTGTTTTATCTCTTGATTTTATCCATTTTGTGACTATGGTCTTATTTTACTTTGGCAAGAATTCTCTTCTGGCCATTATAGCGGGTGAGTTGTCCTGAGAAGATTCACAGAAATGTACGTGCTGTCGTGGCTCTGTCATTCCTGCTTTGTTTCTCTTGACTCCATCGGATTGTGGTGGATCTTCTTCACCTGTCATGATGGAGGAAGGGCAGTGTCTGCAGTTCATATCACTAAGCTTGATGCTTAAGGACACGGACCCATTGGCTTTATGTCTCGCCTTTCCTTTCTGGAAGCAGTGTTTACATAGTAGTAACAGCCAGGGAAAAGCAGCCTAATCAGAACACATTTATAGCAGCTAAAATGTGTTACACAACCCATGTCCTACTTCTGGTACCCTGAAGCACCCAGAACGACACACAAGATCTTGTGGGTCCAGACGAACACTGGGTTTTTACCACCGTGCTCCATGGCACGTGATCTTCCCCAGCTTAAAATAGTCCTCACAAAATCCTGGTAGAGTATACAAGAACATTAAACCTTCATGGGAAGGGAAATAAGAGAAGCCAAGCCCATGGGCGAGGTTAGACAGCTCACCCTGTGCACACCTCAAACAGATTCCTCACCAGCTCACAGAAGCCGTTCCAGCCTCTCCAGATGTCTCGTACCAAAGAGCTTCCTTGGGGAAAATTCAACGGAAGATGTGTCCCACTTAATAAAACAATCCACTCTTTCAAGAGCTCAAAATGTGGAACTTCTAAGTTTTTGGCAGTGTTTCTCACACCAGAAGCAGTGGAGAAACGCCATGAAGGAAAGTCAGTGTGGGCATGCAGGGAAAGGGCAGTGGACACAGGCACGGAGAGATAGGAAGTGAAAGGAAGAGGAGATTAAAAAAAGGGGGGAGAAACGCACAGGCAGTGGAGACATGCCAAGAAGCACAGCTCAGCTCTTTGCAGCTCAGTCTTAAAGTGGGACATCGTACAGCTAAACCAACCAGCAAAGTCATACTTGCACTGGACCAAAAGTTCAGGAGTGATTCTTTAAAAGTTTTTTATTTATTTGTTTTGAATATCTGTTTTGAGCATGAGTGGGGGAAGGGCAGAGAGAGGGAGAGAGAATCCTAAGCAGGCTTCACACTCATCACAGAGCCTGATGCAGGGCTTGACCCCATGACCCTGGGATCCCAAGACCCTGATCAAGAGTCGGACGCTTAACTGACTGGGCTACCGAAGCACCCTAAAAAGTTCAGTGGGTTAAGTGACAAGCACCATTCCCCTCTTCATACAAATCCAAACTGTTTATATATTATATTGAAATACCAATGAAAATAGACTGCCAGGTTTTGGCTATAATAACCAGGTTATAATAACCTAACACTTAGCTACCAAATGTGCCACACTGACTGCTTTACTTATGAACTATATCATGTAAAACCCACAAGAATTTATAGTATTGTAGGTATTCTTATTAGCTCCATAATCATAAGAAGCAAAATAGCATATTCATGAAAGAATTCAGATTATTAAAGATATATACCGTTTAAGAAAACAAATCACCAAGTGCAAAGCTTTTTATTACACAAGAGTGGAATTGATGGCTCCCTGGATGTGCAAGTTAGCACTTGTTCTGGCTGATGGTTAATGGCTTTAAGTAGACCCAGCACTTCTTTACTGAATGTCTATAGGGGCAAGCACTGAACTAGGGGTGCAGCATAGTCCTTGCCCTTATGAGCTGAAAATCTGGGGATGCCTGGGTGGTTTACTAGGTTAAACAGCCGACTCTTGATCTCAGCTCAGGTCATGATCTCATGGCTCATGGGATCGAGCTTGAAGTTGGGCTCTGCACTGAGCCTGCTTGGCATTCTCTTTCTCTCTCTCTCTCTCTCTCTGCCCCTCCCCCATGCTCTTACTTGCTCTTTCTTTCTCTCTCTCAAAATAAATAAATAAACTTAAAAAAATCTTAAATAAAATTAAAAAAATTAAAAACTGGGGCGCCTGGGTGGCGCAGTCGGTTAAGCGTCCGACTTCAGCCAGGTCACGATCTCGCGGTCCGTGAGTTCGAGCCCCGCGTCAGGCTCTGGGCTGATGGCTCGGAGCCTGGAGCCTGTTTCCGATTCTGTGTCTCCCTCTCTCTCTGCCCCTCCCCCGTTCATGCTCTGTCTCTCTCTGTCCCAAAAATAAATAAAAAAATGTTGAAAAAAAAAAATTTAAAAAAAAAAATTAAAAACTAAAAATCTAGTTGAGGACACAAAATACAAATACAGACAAAGTTAAATAGCAACAAACACACAAAAATGTTCATGGACAATCAAGGGACCAGGAGAAACATTGCATGTTGCTTGGTGATCACCCACCTCGGTGGTGCAGAGGACCTGTGAGGAGAGTACAGAAAGATGTATGGGTCCTGTGGGCCACGTGGCCATTGGAACCTCATAAACAGGTCGCATTTGGACCTATTGTTGAAAACAAAAGTAATTTGGCTATGTGGGGAACAAGGAGAAGGCTTCCTGTATTAACATAAACATAGTGAAAGCACTAAAGACAGGTGATGCTCTGAATTGTTGTTACCCAGTGACATCTGACGGTGGTGGCTCATTTTGTTATGTTATGCATGGTCTGCATGTGATTTCCAGTGGCATCTGGGGACTTATACCTACAGATAAGTGGGTAACAGTTCCATTTCAAAAATTAGTCATAGTTTGCTTTTTATTTTATTTTTTAAAGTTTATTTATTTATTTTGAGAGAGAGAGAGAGAGAGAGAGAGAGAGAGAGAGAGAGAGAGAGAGAACTTGAGCAGGGGAGGGCCAGAGAGAGAATCCCAAGCAGGCTCCACACCATCAGTGAGAGAGAATCCCAAGCAGGCTCCACACCATCAGTGCAGAGCCCGACACGGGGCTCAGTCTCACAAATGGTGAGATCATGACCTGAGCCAAAACCAAGAGTCGGATGCTTAACTGACTGAGCCACCCAGGTGCCCCCATAGTGTGCTTTTTAAAAACTTTTCATAAATACATGTCATTTTATTTTATGATCTAAATATGTGACAATCTAGAGATTTATTGTTTTTCCTGAATGGTTAACAAAAAGATTAATGACATTTAATCTTGTGGCATTTACAAATAATTCCATGAGACTAATCATAAAACTGTCTTAAAAAACATTCAAGGAAATAATGGGACCAGGTATTTCTTTTTTGCTCTAGAAATGTCCATGTGTGAGTAGGAATTTCTCTCTCTTTTCTTTTTCTCAGAGAAAGAGGTGTGTTGTAGAGATAAATATACGACAAACTCTATAACAGAGTGAGGGTTGAACCAGAAATGTTTTTTATATTGTGAGTGAAGATAAGCCATTCGATTTAGGCTCTGATATGGCTTTCAAATTAATAATAACTTACTCCTTCTATATTAAGACTGAATGTAAACATGACTCACAGAATGTATAATATCTCCAAAAGTAACAATGCAAATGATGTCTCCCCCTTCCTTTGTTTCAGGATAGAACCACAGCAAGGTTGCCGTTTGGCACTTTAAAGTAGATTTGGAGCTTTACTACCAGTAAACGTGTCACTCCCATCCTGAAAGCTTCGCTAAGGTCCGCCATGGCCTCCAGTTGGGTCTTTCCCGTAATAGCTCTCTGAGCCTTTGTCCTCCTCACACGTCCCCAACTTTCCCAAGAAATAGTTATTTCAAGCTAATTTACAAACTGAAATCGTGTTTCATTAAAGCCTCTCTGGGAGTGTCACACTTACTGTCCACCTTCAGATCTACTGTCTCGTGAGCTTTGGGCCCCAGCGGGGGGCTCAGCCCACAGTGACCACTGTGGCCACCTCCCCCAGACACAGCAGGTAGGATTGGAAAGAGCGTGCGTGAAGAGCCTGACAGCCAGGGGTTACACCTGATCTCCAGGTTCGTTTTTTATCAACCAAGATTTCCAGAAAGGAAAGTGCTGAATTTTATCAGTTTTGTGTTTCACAAAAGGACAAGACCACAGTAAAAATGTGCCACTTTCTCCCCGCTTTCTTCTCTGACATGTTGGAGATTTGTGCATGTGGGGCCCGAAGCCCTAATTCACATTTGCCCTGAAAGGAATATAAACATGTAAGTAACTATTCAAGCTCCCAGTGCATCCCGGGTCCATTCCTTCCGCGTCTCCTTGATGCCCAGGCCAGTCCCCACTGTTTCCTCTGCTGCATTTCCCCTTGTCAAGCAATGGGTCCTCGACCATTAGCCAGGCTGCCAAGGAGCTAAGAAAAGCCCTTCTGTCTGTCTTTATTCTTCCCTCCTTCCCCTCAGCCTGCTCCTGACCAGGAACCCCCTCCCCCCCACCCCGGATCCCTGTCCTCGGTGTCCCCTGTGTCCTCACGGGGCCTCCCACAGAGTTTGCATGACATGCCCTTCATTCAATGACTGTCCCCTTCTGTCATTGGGTACCCAGTACAGGCTTCGTTTCTGTCTCTGTGGGCTCTAGAGATAGCAAGAATGGACACTGGGATGAAACTATCAAAAGAAGCTACTGGTGATGAAGACCCTTAGAAAACCTCAGACGTGCTATATTCCGGGGGGAAGGTGATGGGGGATACACTGCAGTCCTAGTTGTCAGTTGTCAAGAAGAGGAAATGAGCCAGTCAGACACCAGAGGGAGAAGCCACAGGAAGTGGAAAGGCTGGTCACACATGGAAGTGGGAACAGAGTGGGAAAGGGAGGGGCCCAGAAGCTTGAACTGCTCCTGGGTGACTCTGCAGGCTTGGAACCCCAGCTCTTGTCTTGTGCTCGTGTTTCCCCTTGATCCATCTTTCCTGAAAACTCCTTTTCTGACCCCCCACTCCGCCCGGTGAGTAAGGTAGCACCCCCACCCGTGGTCTAGAATTGCAGTCCGCACGGCCATCCATAAATCTGAGCTTGTTTGCAGCCGAGTGGCTCCGTCACACACACAATTAGATCCTGCATACTTGTAACTGAGCCTTATGATTCATATGCATTACAGGCTAAGACATGAGCTCACCCGAGGACCTAACGAATGCAAGGAAATGCACTTGGAATCCCAAATTCTTTGTGCACACACCATTAGTAAATTGAAGCTGCTGCACTGAGTTAGTGGCGCTCAGAAAGTTTTTGCTGGGCCAATTTGGTTAAGTAATCCCAGAACAAAGATCCAAGCTTTTTCTGGTAGAATAGGTCTGCTCCTGAACCCTTCGCAACATGGCGCCTTGATGTCAATCTTAACACCTGAAGTAAATAGGCACACTGCATGTGTTTAATTGGGCTGGTCTGTCACAGGTAGGGGCAGAGGGCTTATTGTGCTTCCCCAGTTTGCCCAGCCACCCCCCACCCCAATCCAGGTGCCAGACCAGCAGGAGGATCGAAGGCACTGGGGGCGGAGGTGCTGGCTTCCCCTGAGTGAGCACAACTCTGGAACATCCAGTCACCCTGACTGCAACCTGACTGAGGCCCCCATGTGGTGTGCCACAGCTGCCTTTCCCTCATTGTCTAGATGATGATGTCTCCCTCATCCTCTAGATGATATTGTCTCCTCATTCTCTAGATGATGATGTCTCTCTCATTCTCTAGATGATGTTGTCTCCTCATTCTCTAGATGATGATGTTGTCTCCTCATTCTCTAGATGATGATGTTGTCTCCTCATTCTCTAGATGATGATGTTGTCTCCCTCATTCTCTACATGATGTTGTCTCCTCATTCTCTACATGATGTTGTTTCCCTCATTCTCTAGATGATGTTGCCTCCTCATTCTCTAGATGATGATGTTGTCTCCTCACTGTCTAGATGATATTGTCTCCTCGTTCTCTAGATGATGATATTGTCTCTTCATTCTCTAGACTATGTCGTCTCCCTCATTCTCTAAACTATGTCGTCTCCCTCATTCTCTAGATGATGTCATTCCTTCATTCTCTAGATGATGTCGTCTCCTCATTCTCTAGATGATGTTGTCTCCTCATTCTCTGGATAATGATGTTGTCTTCATTCTCTAGATGATGTTCTCTCCTCATTCTCTAGATGAAGTTGTTTCCCTCATTCTCTAGGTGATGTTGTCTGGTACTTCATTTACCTCCAGGAAGGCCTTTCTAGGGCTCTCACTTCTACTCATTCACAATCAATTCTATTGTGCATCTCCATCTGGGGAGCCCTTTCTGTTACACAAGGTGAACTGAGAATGTTTATCAGAAGAGGCAGAACGGTAATCTGCCCCAGGCTACTCGGCCACATCCTTGTCCAGATACATCAGCTCTGAAGGCACAGGTCAGACACAAACGTGTGTGTGATGTGGTCTGGAGGAAACTGCAGTGTGGTCCACGTCTTCCTCCTCATGCTCCATCAGCTACGATTTACCTTCAGCCTCTTTTCTGATTCCTGTGGGATCTTGGTGATCAGGATCTTATGTTCCTCATTTGTCGCATGCAGTCTTGATATCAGCTCCCACTGGCCCTGTGAAGATCAGGGGTCTGAGGGACCAAAACTGACAGTTAAGGGTGGAGAGGCATGAGAGGGGCTGTGTGCAGCTGGGATGACACATCAGCATCTGGCGGCTTAACCCAATGAGTATAGTGTGTTCACAGATCAGATGCAGTAGGGAGTTTCTTCTTTTTTCTATGGTTTTACCAATTACTTTTGTTGTTGTTATTGTTGGCTGTGGCCAGAGGGATTTCCTGGGAACCCCCTTCCTGCTGAAATTCTTACACTTCTTCTTTCATCCATTCCTTTAACCAAATCTTTACCATATTAGATGCTGTGGGTTAAAAGAAAGTGAGTCAGAACTACCCTCTTTCCTCGGAAATTTTATACACCAATAGGGAAGAAAAGAAAAATTTATAAATGTCTATAATATGATTTGGAACCTGATAAAAAAGATGAGGGACTATAAATTAAGTGTTACAATGTTCTCAAAGGAGGGAGAGGCTGTGTCAGGCAAGGCTGGGGCGGAGGTGGGGGGAATTACATGAAAAACATAGTATTTGAGACAATCCCTGAAGAAAAAGTAGGATTCTAGTGGATAATTATAGAATAGGGGGGAAATTCAGGCAGAGAAAATCAGGTGAGAAAGCTCGTGGGGAAGAATGCACATGGGTTTTCTGGGGGCCTGTGGAGACCCCCCCATTTGGAAGAGAGGACAGGGTCTATGCAGAGGTGCACAGCAAAGAGCAGCCTTGAAGCACAGGTAGGGGCAGGTCACACTGGGTCGTGAGTGTCACACTTACAAGAGTCTACATGAGACGAGATTAGGACTTTGTTCTCCAGATAATGGGAAATTACTGAGGGTTTTTGTGTGGTTGAGTGACAAGGCCAGAGCTATTCTTTGGGATAATTAATCTGGCAGCCAATCAGTGGCTACTTCCTGCCAATTCTGTCTCTAAAATAGCTCTTCCAACTGTTCCGTCCTTCCATCCCTTCTCCCACTCCTTTGGAGTAGACTGTCATTATCTTTCTCCCGGACTGTTGGAGTAGCCTCGAACGCCACCCCCTTCGCACGCACACACTTGCACGTACATTCTGTATTCTGCTTTTGCATTGTTGTTCCAAAGTACAGCTTTGGCATATTCCTGCTCAAACAGCACCAGGGTCTTACTTCCTGCAGAATCCAACCCAAACACCATATCCTACCAGTGGAGGTGGTTCCCCACCCGCTCTTACATGTCCCTTCCATCGCCGTCCATCACTGCACCATCCAAGCCAGACCCGGAGTGCAGGGAGGAGCTTGGCTGTCCACCCACCGTGCTCTGACTGTTCACACTGTCCCTTCCAGCCACAGTGTTCTTTCCTGGCACCTGTGAAAACACATCCTGTCCACCCTTGGAAGGCTGGTGCAAATGCCACTTTCCCACAAAGCCTTTCCTACTCTGTCCCAGAGGAAACCAAGCCATCTTGCCTCGAACCGTTACAAGGTGTATTTTGTACAAGGTATAAATACCTTGCATTTATAGTTATTTATGGAACACTGTAACCTCCCCGTGTGAGGCGATGAAATGCACTCTTCATGGTGTGTCCCCCTGAGGGCACTGGGCATTGTTGCTCTGGGGGCAGGCTGTGGCTGGGCGTGGCATGCAGAACACCACCTTTCATGAGCACCTTGCTGGTCCTGGACTTTCCAGGCCACCCTGACTCAACATCAACTTATTTTTCCCAAGTGGCGATCACTTCCCTTTTGGTCCTGTTAGGCCACATACCTTGATATTTGGAAAGAGGTGCATTGTTGCCTGGAACACTTGAATGAATGCATGTGCCCCATTTCCCTGAGTCCCTGGGGGGCCACCTGGAAGAATGACGCTGCCTCTAAACTCTCTGTACAGAAATTTCATTAGTCAGATGTCCAGACTCCTATTTGAAAACCCAGCCTTGCACACACGTTATTTTCCTTCATCTACTTATGTGATAAGTGTGTTCCATCTCATTCCGACCATTGATGCCACTTTAAAAATAAATAGTTGTGTATCTGCTTCTTGAGTTCAAGCAACTGAGAAGGACCCTTGAAAACTCAAATTCCTAGTGCTTATTCACAGCAATCGATGTTAGCACTGAAGGGGGAAGTTGAATTGAACTCTTGGAAAGGGAAAAATTTCCCCTTTCCTCAGTTTTTCCTCCCACCGTGGCAGGAACAAGGGTGGGGCAGGGAGGAGTGTAGGGCACAGAATCCCAGGAGGCACGTCCCCACGAGGACTCACAGGACATGGACACTTCTGGCCTCCTTTTGTCCAGGCTCACACAGGTCCCCCTCTGATTTGCCAAGAAGGGGGCGTTGAAGTTAAGTGGGTAGATGAGCACTGGACCCCGAGGAAGCATGGTCAAGAAATAGGCAGCCATTTGACATCGTCAGTAACCCTGCCAGCATCAGTGACCTGTCTCCCAGAGGGGGCAATCTCCTGGACAATGCAGAATCCTCCACGTTTTATGATAATTTCAAAAACTAAAAATTATTCTAGCAATTTAAATAGTATAGCTATGCTGAGATACCTGGGTGGCTCCGTTGGTTGAGCGTCCAACTTTAGCTCAGGTCATGATCTCATGGTTGGTGGGTTCAAGCCCCATGTCGGGCTCTGTGCTGACAGCTCGGAGCCTGGAACCGGCTTTGAATTCTGTGTCTCCCTCTCTCTCTGCCCCTCCCCTGTTTGTGCTTTGTCTCTCTCTCTCTCTTGCTCTCTCAAAAATAAATAAACATTAAAATAAATAAATAAATAAATAAATAAATAAATAAATAAATAAATAAAATGGCTATGCTGGATTAAAGTTATTTGGGAAAATAGATACTTAGATATTGTGCTTTATACCTGTGTATTTTGAACCAAAGTTTGGTTTAAGAGATCCATTTTAGCATGTCACCATTGGGATGGAGAGAACCCGTGTCCCATAAGGTCAAGTGTGCATTGTCACATGTTCTCTACATAGTCTGCCTGTAATTTTTCACTGGAACTTGCAATATGCTTTCTATTTACTGTCTGGGCTCTGCCTACATGGTGACACTTTTGTAGATCATGCAAGGCTTTGTGATGTAGATTTGCACCCTTCATAATCAATTTCACTTCATCTCCAAAGCAAGGTAAACCCCACGAGTCACAGAATAAATTCTGCCGAGCTGCTTAGGTTCCTGGTGATACAGGTACAAAGGAGTAACTTGCTCCCTGAAACTCCTTCACCAGGAGTGAGCCAAAAGGATTAACAGATTAAACAGAAAAAAGAAAAGTAATCTAGTGGTTATTATTAAATACAAGTGAAGAGGGTGAGGAAGGTCTTTAGCACAGAGCCCAGAAAAGACAACGGGTGTGGACTTTGGACGGTCGCCTTCCTCCTCCCTGCTCCGGGGGGTCACTCCCCAGCAACCCACACTCTCTGCTAGAGACCCACCTCCCTCCCACCTGTGTGGCTGCTGCATCTGTCCCACCCCAAACCAGTGTTCCGGTCACCCAACTTTGCAGGGTACTTCCTGTTTTTTTTAATTTTTTAATGTTTATTTATTTTTTGAGAAAGAGAGACAGAGTATGGATGGGGGAGGGGCAGAGAGAGAGAGAGAGAGAGAGAGAGAAACAGAATCGGAAGCAGGCTCCAGGCTCTGAGCCATCAGCACAGAGCCTGATGTGAGGCTTGAACTCACAAACCGCGGGATCGTGACCTGAGCCGAAGTCGGACACTCAACCAACTAGGCCACCAGGAGCCCCTCCAGGCTACTTGTTAATGAATGTATTCATTTCCTACCCAAAACTAGATTGTATTTCTTTGAGAACATGTTTGATGCCTTAAAAGTGGATTAATTCCCACCATATGGATTTTCCAGTGTCTTACACAGAAGAGGTGTTCAGTAGACAACTTGCTCAACTCTTAGTCTGATTTGGTATATAAATAATACACAGTGTTAATATTTTGTTAAATCCAGTGTGGCTAAGACATCTTAGTTTAGCTTTAGGTGTCTTTGTTTCCTGCTTCTGCATAATCTCAAGTCAAATTATTGTTCTTGGACAAAAGAGTCATCAAGAGACACCGCAAATGAGAAATATAAAAGAAAGGAAACCCGGATTTTTGATGACTATCTATAGCCAGGCAACTGTATATGAGCTGGGACGCTCCGAGGTGGTTCACTGGGACGTGTTTTCCTTGTGGGCAACAGGACACAAGGAGGATTCTTGAGGGGATATCTTGTTTCATACCTTGCTCTCCTGAGAAGTCAAGTGACAAATGTTATTTTCATTGGCAATGAAATTTTATTACATACACAGCCTGCACTGTGGTCAGTTTCGGACAAGCTGGTCTTGGGGTGTTGTGTTTGTTTTTTAAAGTCCTCTCTTGGCTCCTGGGGGCAAATACATTGCTCTCAACATGGACTCTTGCAGCACACGTGTGCCTCTCATACGTGGCCGGTGAGAACTCCCCCAGCATGGTCTACACACTGCCCAAGCACATTCCTTCTGCTGAAATAAACCCACAGGCCAAGTGTGCCTACAGCGCAGGGGTGGGGCGGGGCGCTTCATCCGAACCCACTCTAACTGAAGGGTGGTGAAAGCCCTTAAGGAACAGTAACCTCTGGCTTTTAAGTTCTGACTACATTGTTCTTGAGCACACTTTTTGTAAACACAAGCCAGTTGGTACCAGTTGACCGAGCTCCAGGTGGGTACTGAGCCTGGTGGCCTTTGCTCTCCCTGCAGTGCGTGTGCAGAAAGGGTGCCCCTAGTGGAAGAACGCAGAAGTGCCACCTTTCCCCAGAAGTGCAAACCACATGCTCAGACCGTGGCCATTCTAGTGTCAGCTGTGCACGTTTCTGACAGATCACCTAACATCTGGAACGAAATCTCCACCTCTAAAACAAGCCTGGCGGAAGGCATTGTGTTCATAAGGGATCAGAGGGAGGGAGTAAGATGAGGACCGTGAAAGCGATTTCACAAACTGTTACTATCGTGATGGATGACTGTTCTTTTTTTCTCTTCCTTTTTTTTTTTTTTCAAACCATTTTAACCTAGAATTAAGTGTGGGTCCTAATTTCTCACTCTCTGGCAAACAGTAGATGCTGGGTAAATGTAAATTGAATAGTTCACTGAATAATAAAAAATAAAGGTACATTTAGATGCTGAGTAAATGTAAATTGAATAATTCACTGAATAGTAAAAATAAAGGTTCATACTTATTCAAGAGGGGCCCCGTGCTGCTGGTGAGTGACCAGATTCATGAACAGCCCCAAAGTCAGGGCTGCTTTCGTGCTGAAACAAAATCTTCCTCTTCCCAAACTGTCAACTGGCCCGTCTCTCAAGGACTTTATTCATACAGCAAATAATTACTGTGTATTAGCATATCTGTAATCTAATTGACCATTTTGGTTTTAGCAAAGTTTTAGATGGGAGAAAAGAGCCCATTTAAATTCTTTAAGAGTTACAAGTGCTTGATCAGGTTTCTAGTTTCTGTTCAATCCCACCATTTGAGCACAGAGAGCTATCTGCCTTTCTAGGGACGGGAGGGACTCCCGTGAGCAGAATCAGCGGCAGGTTCGTGGTGGGCGCAGCCCCTGCTTTCTGAGGGCTCAGTCAAGTTTGTCTGCACGTCTGGCAGGAATAGGAACACAGCCGTCCCCCTCCTCACCATTTCAGAGGAAAGGTGCCCTCATTTCCAAGCTCACCTGTGCAGATGAGCAAACTCACCCGAAGGGAAAATCCAAGACCATTTCTGTTCCTTTATCAACTTGTACATACGTTCTAGAAATCCAGCCAACCCCTACTGCCCAGCACGTTCATTAGTCAGCCGTTGGGGCAGTCTGCTACATTTCCGACCTCGAGTCTGGCTGCACACCTCTTCGCAGAAGTCACAACCTTGCCACACTCCGTACTTGTGAACATAATGGTCTATCAGTTTCTTTCTCCCTATTTCTTTTTAATTTTTTAAAAATTTTCCCTACTTTTGAGTGTGCACTTTCTGTAGCAGTTATGAAATGTGCTTATGTTAATATACTTTAAAGGTAATTGATGGAACCAGTATGAACTGTATGGATATAAACTTTGGAGTGGATAGAGGCCTGTTTGTGAGTCTGACCCCGTTATAATACATCAAACCATTTTCTTCTTTATTTTCATATCAACAGAATGTGGTTCAGTGCCTGGTGCATAATTATATGTCTAAAATCTTTTGTTTGGTCGCATTCACATGAACTAAATATTTGGGCACAGTGGGGAATCTACATCATATGTCCATATCAAACTTTTTAATTAAAGAAAAAATTAGAACAGCTGTCTTCACCAATTCTTTCCTTTTGGTTGTATTATTCTCTGCTGTAACCAAGTTCTGAGGGCAGTGCCTAGCACAGAGCAGGGCTCAAAAATGCAGGTTGAATACTTGCCACATGAAACAATGAAATAACAAGTGTGTCCACCCACGGGTGTGAGATAGGACATCCTACAGTTCCAAAGGCATTGTCTCCAAGTCTGTTTCACGTAAAATGTCCTTCTGGGGACAGAAGGTAAGGCGGGGGAGGAGGGAAGACAGAGGCATCAGTGGGCAGAGAGGGAGCAGGAGGGAAGAGGCAGGGGGGTGCAGCGGGCACAGAGGCAGGAGAGAGGCGGGAAGGGCGAGCCAGGGACAAGGTGTGCTCCACTGGTGACCAGTGTCAGCACAGGGTGTGTGTCGCTTTGACGCAGGTTAGAAGAGAGGACTGGGTTCCTGGAGGGTCTGCCGCTGTGCCCAGGGGCTGCCCCAGGACAGCGAGCGAGAGTCCACATGACGGGGAGACAGGAGGGAGACTGGTGGGTCCTCGCCCCGACTCCCACCGGAGTCCGGGGTGGGTGTCCGCTCTGGGCTACTCTGTGTGCAAGATCCAGCGGGTAGGAAGTCACTTCCTGTGTCTTCGCAGAGCACCTGCATGCGGTGAGAAGTCCCAGCCCACTGCTCCCTCCGCCAGAAGTTAAACACCGCAGAATGTGCATGGCTGACAGAGTTCTTTTAAGTTAGATCCTTACTCAGAAAACCAAAAAAAAACCCCGCTGTGTGGTTATTTGGAAAGATGTGCCTCACTCCTGGTGCATTGTCCCCACGGGGAGAATTCGACTCTGGAGCACTGGGAAACGGCATGCCCCTCGCTGGTGGCCCCCCAGCCTGTTGCATCGGCCCCTGACAGGCTGGTCTGTGCACAGCCCGCCCGTTCTACCGAACGATGTCGACACAGGCCTGGGCACCGGCCGTTAGAAATAACACAGCCCTCGGGCACTGGATGGCTCAGTTGGGTAAGTTTACAACTTTGGCTCAGGTCATTATCTCGCAGTTTGTGGGTTCGAGCCCCGAGACAGGCTCTGTGCTGACAGCTCAGAGACTGGAGCCTGCTTTGTTCGGATTCTGTGTCTCCCTCTCTCTCTGCCCCTCCATGACTGATGCTCTGTCTCTCTCTCTTCAAAATAAATAAACATTAAAAAAAAGAAAAAATATATATATTTTAAAAGAAATAACACAGCCCTGCTTTGGTGACTCCTCCGGAAACAGAACTTGGGGTCTTTAGACTACAGGGTCGTGTCAAACATTCTCTAATAAATAATAGGAATCCCAGAGGCAACCAGACGTTATAAATACCTGTGGTCACACGTGAACAAATAACGCTGTGTATTTTGTATTTATGTGACTGTTTGAGGCATACCACACCGACTCGACTCCCAGTAACTGACAAGTAGTCGCTGGACACAAAGAACGTTTTCCTAAGACGGTGCGAACTTCTGAGTTTATTTCACACTGTTCTCGGACGCGAGGCCATACTGGCCATTCTAGTGTTTCAAAATAATAAACTGACTTCAGGCCAGGTTAAACAGCTTGGGAATCACTCCAAAGTCATTGACATACCAAACGGTATTGATTTTTTTTCCTTTGCTTTAAAGTTAATTAAAAGGATATAATACATCAGCAAGCCGGTAGAAAATCATCTCGAGCCAAAATATGATTTAGGAATCCAACAAGGGGCAGGCAGCGACAGCGTGGGCAAAGGCTGAGATGGGGTGGGTTTAAAGGCGTCCTGAGTGGCTCTCTCTTAGTCTGTGTCTACGGGACTCTCACTGGCAGTTCTGAAGGGGTAGATGAGTGAACACTAAGCAGAGCTACAGAAAAACACATGATTAACTATTTGGATGTTTGAAGTTCCCAGTTTCATTGATAATTACGCTTTCATCTCAAAGAAGGGAATCTAGCTGTAGCTTCTCTGCTTGGCGAGCCCTGCGGGCGCGGGGGACAGCATCGCGGTCCCCCATAGCGGTGTCTCAGCGAGGGGACAAACCTCCCTCTTCAAGGCTGACCCCAGAGCTCCCCTTCCTTCCCCACGCTCTGTCCCCTGGAATCTTGAGCTGATCCGTGGGCACTCGCTTTCAGGTCACACACGCAGCCTCCTCTCCCACGACCAGCGCATACTGGCTCCTGGCTGGCGCCCCAAACGGGTGGACTGAGGTCTCCTCTCGCCCCGGCAGGGTGTCCCTCTGGGTGACACGTGGGAAGAGACGCACTGAGAGGTGAGGCCAGGATTTCCACAAGCCCGTGGCTCCTGGGCCTCGGCAAGATGCTCTGGGTCCCATCCCTGAAGAGGATCCCAGTGCTTTCTGCTTTCTGAACAAACGGTCATAAGCAGAGTTCTCGCGGCCAGAGCGCTGCCCGGGCACAGCTCAAGGGGCCTCCCAGGGCAGGTGCCCCGCATGCCAGGTAGGACTTGCTTCCCGTGCACCGCTGGCCATACTTTTAGAGCGACACTTGTGGTGACCAGAGTCCCCACATGCACATCACCTTATCTTGCCCCCTCCAACAACTAAGAGTTTCAACATCCATAGCAGGGATTTATTTTCAAAACACAGAGGAGTATTTATCACATTAATAATTTTGGCTCTTTTATTCTTCAAGAAAAGCCTTTATTGAATGAGTGTTTACAGAACTTTATACTGTTGAGGTCAGTGTCCTAGTTGCGACGAGCAAATTATTACTGCAAAGGCATTCTTTAAATTGAAACATAGCTCCTTCCTGAAGATTTCCCTGCAAGTCCTGTCCCATAAGAAACGTTTATAGTTAAGCTTTGTTGAATGATGTCACATCTAATTGTTTACCACATAGATTTTGCTGTTTGGACTTCCCTCTTGTCTCTTCAAGAAGAGATCTTATCTCTTGAATTGTGCTAGCCTGTCCCACTGCACTCGGCCATCACGAGGCACATGATCGTTACCAAAAATATGTGTATGTCAGTTGGCTTGGATGTTGAGTGTGTCCATTTATAGTTTAGCCCAGAATTAAAAGCTGGGCTTGACCAAAGACCAATCTGGTTGCCACAGCCCAGGTTTACTAATCTCTAGGACACTTGGGAGACCAAACATGCTTGGGATATTTTACGGATATTCGCGGCCCTTCGTCTCCGTCCAGAGTTGATCAGAACTACCCTCGCTTTCTTCTCAGATCCTCACTCAGAATGTTTGTCAGGTGGTGTGGACGTTGACCCGAAGCTAAGGGAAAGTGGGAAGGAAGGAAGTACGTGGACATGTGTACTGTCTTTTTCACTGGCAGGGAGAGGGGGCTAGCATAGGTTTTTCTGTTTGTTTAAAGTTTATTTATTTATTCTGAGAGAGAGAAAGACAAAGAGAGAGAGAGAGACAGAGCATTAACAGGGGAGGGCAGAGAGAGGGGAGAGAGAGAGAATCCCAAGCAGGCTCCATGCTGTCAGCGCAGAGCCTGATGCGGGGCTTCATCCCATGAGCCGTGAGATCATGACCTAAGCCGAGATCAAGCATCAGACACTCAACTGACTGAACCACCCAGGCGCCCCTGTTTGTTTGATGTTTGTGTATGGTGAGAACACTTAACATGACATTATCCTCTTGGCAAATTTTTAAGCGCATAGCCTCGTGTGGTTGACTGAGGAAACGATACTGTCCACAGGGCTGGAGAACTTCCTCATCCTGCCTAACGGAGGCTTGGTGCCCATGGAGAGGCAACTCGAGTTTGTCCCTCCCCACCCTTGGCAACCGCCACTCTACTCTGTTGCTAAGAGTTGGACTATTTTAGACGTCTCCTACGAGTGGAATCATGCAGTATTTGTCTTTCCACGTCTGGCTTATTTCACTGGGCATAGTGTCCCCCAGGTCCATGCATGTCGTCTCAAATGGCAGAATGATATTCTTCGTAAGGCTAATACTATTCTATTGCATATATATATATATATATATATATATATATATCATTATCCATTCACCCACCCAAGACATTTATATTGTTTCTGTACCTTGGCTATTGTGAATAATGTTGCTATGAACGTGGGAGTGTGAGTATCTCTTTGAGATTCTGATTTGGATTCTTTTGGATAAATGCCTAGAGGTAGGTTTGCTGGATCATATAGTAATTCTATTTTTTAATTTCTTAAGGAACCTCCATACTGCTTTCCACAGTGGCCGCACCAGTTTGCATTCCCACCAACAGCGCATGAGGGTCTCCTTCCTCCACGTCCTCGCCAACACCTGTTGTTTCTTGTGTTGTTGATTTTAGCTGTTCGGACAGGTGTGAGGTGGTATCTCGTTGTGGTTTTGATTTGCCTTTCCCTGACGATGAGCGATGGTGAGCATCTTCTTGTGTCTGTTGACCATCTGGAGGTCTTTGGAGAAGTGACTCTTCAAGTCCTTTGCCCGTTTCTAACGAGTTATTTTGTTTTGTTTTGCTTACGACTGAGTTGTAGGACTTCTTTGTATATTTTGGATAGTAGCCCCTATCAGATGTATGATTCGCACACATTCTCTCCCATCCTATATTTTGTCTTTTCACCGATTGTCTTACTTGCTGTGCAGAATTCTTAAGTTTGATGTAACTCCTCTGTCCTATTTTTGCTTCTGTTGCTTCATATTGTTAAAATGTCAATACTACACAAAGTGATCGAAAGATTCAATACAATCTCTATCAAAATCCTAATGGCGTTTTTTACAGAAATAGGAAAAACAATCCTAGAATTCCCATGGAACCAAAAAGCCCCAGGTAGGGGCGCCTGGGTGGCTCAGTCAGTTGAGCGTCCGACTTCAGCTTAGGTCACCATATCGCGGTCCGTGAGTTCGAGCCCCGCGTCAGGCTCTGGGCTGATGGCTCAGAGCCTGGAGCCTGCTTCGGATTCTGTGTCTCCCTCTCTCTCTGCCCCTCCCCCATTCATGCTCTGTCTCTCTCTGTCTCAAAAATAAATAAATGTTAAAAAAAAAAAAGTCCCAGGTAGACAAAGCAACCCTGAGCGAGAGCAACGTGTGAGGCATCACACTTGCTCATTTCAAAGTATCATTTCAAAGGCACAGGAATTAACACAGCAGAGCGCTGGCACATAGACAGGTGCGTGGACCAGGGGGACAGAATAGAAAGCACAGGAAACAAGGGTGATAGGCATACCTGATGGGCACAAGAGAGTCCCTCCCAGAAATAGTGGTGGGAAAACTGGACACCCACAAGCAGAAGAATGAAACCGCACCCTTAATTTTGCAGCATACACAAAGTGAACTCAAAATGGGTTAAAGACTTAGATGTCAGACCCTGACACCAAGACTCCCAGAGGAAAACTAGGGAAAAGTCTTGATGACACCGGTCTTGGTGGTGGCTTCTCAGGGTAGATGTGCCTTGCTGAAATCTAGGGCTTGGTTTGCTTACCTTAAATGGCTCCTAAGTGCATTTACTTTATTTTTCTGGCCTTCCTCCCTCTCCGGGAAAGTGCTCAGATGGTAATAGGGAGGAGGAGGAGGACAATATTTCATTCTGTATAAAAGGATGCACTTGTTTTTCCCTGAGAAATTCCCGAAGCCCTCCCTGGAGTTAGTGCCTTTGAGCATATCCTGAGCCACGCATACGGCTGCTGGCGTGGTGGGAGGGCAAGTGGAGAGATGTGAAGTATCTGAATGTTATGAATTTTAAAACTTGTCTCTGGGGAAGAATTAATAGGAATGTCCTGACCCATCTGCAGAAGAGCATGCACCTGGTGAGGACCTTTTTCACCGATACCGGGCAGGCAGATTCTACCCTATGCCATGGACGGTCCTGGCTTACGCCTGTTGTCCAGGTGTCCCACCCACCTCAACTTCTGTCCTGAACAAGGTGCCCTGGTTGTGTTGCCCTATTGTTAGCACTGTTCAAATACAAATTTCAAGATGCTTCTGACTTAAGCCTAGCAGGAAAAATGACTCAGAGGCATTTCTAGGACACTGAGGCTTTTGCGGCTCTGCCGAGATGCCTTCAGGAAGCAGAGAAGCAGAGAAAACCCACAGAATTGGCGTGCCTGAAGAAAGGTTGTGCATACCGTGCTTCGCCAAAATCGCAGGGAACCTGAATTTGCCTTGTTACTGGCCCGCCCTAAAAGCATCCACGCTGCAGGTAGCCCCAGCTGGCTCTACAATGTCCTCCAGATTGGTGGCAGCAAATGTGGCAAAAGGGCCATGGCTCCCTGGGGCTGCTGCCAGCCCTGCTGGAGCACGGTGAGCTGTTGTCCTTTGCGTGAGGACCGATTATCATGGTCTGGGGAGCCTGGGGCCCCGGGGTGGGGTTACAAGCACTGCCCGGGGGTGATGCTCAAACTGTTTAGCGATGTGCCCAGGAAAAGATAAAGCTTGTTTCTCGTGCCACTGAATGTGGGTTTCTTAAGGCTGAGGCGGGCCACGGGCTTCCTTCCATACAGGAGAAGCACCCAGCTGCACCCTTGGGCACGGGGGAGATGGTGCGCGCATGGCAACAGCATGGAGCTTCTGTCCCCCACGTTGCCCCCACCGATCTCCTTGTCTTATCATTGATGGGTCCTACTGGCCTCTGTCTCGCTCCCACTCCCCCTCCCTTGTCTCCTGGAGTTAATGACAGTAGTGAGACAGCATTTCTAGAATAAAGAAAATGTCTGTGTCATGGCTGAAATATCAGCATGAAGAAGGAAATTATACACCATCCATACCCAAAAGAGCATCCCAACATTGATCACAAAGCGTTTTAAATTTTTAATTTCTTAAATAAAAGGGAAAAGCCCTTCAAAACAGAAATATTTTTCATGAATCACACCCTTTCTCTTAAGATAAAAAAAAAATCATCTAAGTGGGAAGAGGAACCGTTTATCAAATAGGACAAGCAATCTTTCTCAGAGCACTGGTCTGTTTTCCTGAGAGATGTTTTTCTCCCATTGGTTCCAAAAGGCACTGTCACCTCTTTGCTTGTAAACCGCTTTTGTTTCAAGAGAGCGATGGCAAGTTTTTATTTTTTTATTATTATTTTTTAATTCCATTTAGTTTTTATTTAAATTCCAGTTAGTCAACGTACATGTGATATTAGTTTCAGGTGGGCAGTATGGTGATTCCACACTCCATGCATCACCCCGTGCTCCTCACAAGTTCGTCCTTCATTCCGGTCACCTGTTTCACCCACTTCCCCTCTGGTGACCATCAGATTGCTGTCTATAGTTAAGAGTCTGTTTCTTGGTTTGTCTCTCTCTCTTTTCCCCTACGATCAGTTTTTAAGTATAAGTCTGTTCTTGAATTTCTTGATTCTCTGTATCTGGGTTGTCCCCCTCCTCCGTCTTGAAATGAAATGGTTTTAAGGGCAGAAGCCCCCTCTGTCTAGAGAGAAGCTCTAAGGGCAGAAGCTCCCTCTGTCTCCCTCTCCCTGGCGACACCCCCGTCTGGCTGATTGCCCCTCTCTCCTAAGCTGAAGCAACTGTATTCTGGGTCAGCCTCTTCCCATGGCTGGACGGAAGAAGAAACTATCTGATGTTTTCAGTCTTGCTGTACATAACTCACCAAATGGATGTTGCACGACAGACAATACGGTTTCCAGGCCACACGTTGTGTCTGGGCTGATTGCCACCCTACTGGCCCCCAGTGCACCGTGGCTCCAATCCCCCCCTGTCTGGAATGTCCTCCTCTTATCTTTTTGCCCGGATCATACTCAGCTTCAGGGCACTGCTCCTGACGCTTGTCTAGTCCCTGCTTCCTCCTTTCTGAGTTCGTACACCTACTCCAGGACCTCAGTGCTTACAGTGTCAGAGAGAATCTGATAGAGAAAGATGAATCACAGACTTCATACAGAGGGGCACGTGTCAGGAGTTCCCTCTAAAACCTCCCTGGCATGTATTCATCTGCTGATCCGGGGTCTGAATCCCCACCACGGTGGGGAGGTCACGGCCCAAGAGAAGCGTATCGTTTTGAAGAACACTTACCTGATGTTGCCCACTGGTTGCTTCTGTACCTGGAACGTTACACACCTGCAGGCTGGGACTGTCTATGGAGTCTAGAAACAGATACAGGTGTAGATCTAGAGAGATACTGATCTTATAATGCCCGGCAGGGTATGGTGCCCACATTACTATTCTCAAAAATGATTAATAATGGATTTGGTCTGCAAGGCAAATGATAAAATGAGCTTCCAGTTATCCTTGAGCAATAAAGGGTTAGTAATGACTCATATTTACATGGGGTTCGGATATCCTCGGCCTCCCTAGCAGAAAGAAGTTACCAAGTGGAGCATACTTGGAACGATTTGGTCACGTTGGTACAGTGGAGACAATTCCTCCCCAAAGCCTGGCTGTCCCCTTTCCTCTCTCCCCATGCATGGTAAATGGAGGTACAAGCTTCATCACTCATCGGTGTCCCCTCTTGGCTTTGCTACGGCTGCTGGGCCTCAGCACCACTGCACAAAGCCCGGGGGGTGGGGGAACTCCAGCTGGTTTGAGGCGACGCAGTGCTCCCACAGGCGTGCGGTACTGACCGCCTTCCACCCTCTTCCTAAAAAGAGACCCTCCCAAATGTGCTGTCAGGACAACCGGGTTTTCCTGTGTCCCGACAGCGCCTGGGAGTGTCTCAGGGGCTTGTTTTTGGGGGCTCCCCTCTGATGACACAGTGCGTTCTGAGCATGGGCAGGTGGCCTGGAAACTGCCTGTCAGCTGTCACCATCATCTGTGACCAAGCTCGTCTTTCCGTCTTGTCACCTCACGGCCTGAAGTTTCATGCTAATTTAGTGTTTGACAGTGAGCAGCGAAGACAGATGATTGCAGGCAGACGCTTGTCCAACTCATAGATGCACACATTTCACCACTTCCTTAAGCCCATCTAGTGCCCACAGGACGTGGCAGCCCCCAGTGCTGACCACCTCCTCCCCCACGTGCCCTCCTGTACCCCCGCGCCCTTGGACAGCCCGCCTGGAGAAGGGCACCTTGAGGTTTTGCAGCCCAGAGTGCAGAAGCCTGAGGTCCTAACACAGACACCGTCCCACATTTTCCCTTTTTGCATTTGTAAAACCATCTGTGTGGCTCCAGATAAGCCAGGAGGAGGGCCGGTGTCCATGTCCTGCCCCCAGGCTGGCCCACCCCCTGGAGGCCCGGGACCGTCCCTCTGGCTCTGCCTGTCCTGATGAGCACAGTCTCCAGCTATCACCACGCCCTGAAGGGAACAACCTCTCCCCATTTCTGTGATGCCTGGACGCTGGGGACGATGCTCCGGAAGTTTCAGCTCCCCTGCTCCTGCAGGGCACCCGACAGGCGGCACCAAGCACATAGGGGCACTCCTCTCCAACTCCTTGGTGGCGTCCTTGTCCCTATCCACCCCCGCCCCCGCCCTCGGACCAGGGGAGGCAAACCCCCCTGTCCTGGGTAAAGGGTGACGTGCCTTGGCGTCCACTCTCTGTGACAAGGGCTCTGTCTGCAGGGCCGGGGCCCTCCACTCCCTCGCCACCCGAGGCCTCAGCTGGCCTTGAACCTGGACCTCCACTCCCTCTGTCCTGCATCTCAGCCACCTGATATTTTCCTTGTGAGTCAGGTTTGCCAGCGGAAGGGGCACCTGTGAGAGAGGGACTTGAGCTTCGCCAACTTTCTCACCTTGTCCCTCATCCTTGCTCTGTGAGCCCTGCCCCCAGAGTTCTTCATTGTCTGGTGTACGTGCTTGAGGATGCAGGGACAAGGATTCATTGCAGAGAAGAGTCGGTCAGATATTATCAGTACATCTGATTCGCTGACAGCAGACTTTCCTGTGTGTGATGAGCGAACGCGGACCTGCCTTGAGGCCTGTTCTGATCACAGATACAAACTGTGTTCTTCGCATGACTTGAGCACAGGGCTGACCCGAAGCTGGGTCCCTGTCAGTGGTGCACGTCCACCTGTCTGGCCAGGGCCGTCGAGGGCCCGGGCGGCGGGGGACCCAGCCTGCCCACCCCCAGCCTGGCCACCTCGGGATCTTCCGTGCCCTCTCCCAGACGGCGAGTCACGGTGGTGAGGGCCGTGTGCATGCAGACATGCACAAGAAATTAGAGACAGCCCAAAAAATTCAACGGGGGAGTTCCCCCAGAAATTCCTTAGATAGCCGGGCCTCGGGCTCTTGTGCGGTTTGTAACTTTTTCTCGAATTTCAGAGTCATTTTGACGTAAGCCATTTGGGAGTGGGACTGCTTAGCCCAGTGTGTCTCAGGGGCCCCCACCAGAGGAGAGCCACGCACCCAGACGACGTGGCAGCATCCAGGGTGCTGAAAGCCCGTGTGGCATTCACTATGGCCACCAGACGTGCGGCCCCCAGAGCCCGTGCCCGCCTTCGCCCGAGTCCCGCGTCTGACACGGCGGCGCCTTCACAGGCCCTGGGGGCGCCGGTCTGCTGCCCACTCTGGACCCAGTGGTTTCCTCCAGCTCCACATCAGTGGGGGAGCAGAGACCCCCTCAGCTGCAGCCTGGGCAACGAGGGAGGAGCCCCAGGCACCACTTCCGTGCACTCGTGGCACTGGGTCGGCCCTGGTACAGAAGCCACCCCTCCACACATTTTCCTCTGACAGTTTGAGAATCGTGCTTTTTTTTTTTTTGTAATGTTTATTTATTTTTGCAGAGAGAGCATGTGCAAGTGGGGGAGGGGCGGAGAGAAAGACACAGAATCGGAAGCAGGTTCCAGGCCCCGAGCTGTGAGCACACAGTCCCACGCGGGGCTCGAACCCATGAACTGTGAGATCATGACCTAAGCCAAAGTCAGACGCTTAACTGACTGAGCCACCCAGGCACCCCTGAAAATGGTTAAAAGCACCATGACAATATTAAAGTCCTTCCCAAACCTGGGTCCCAAACCTGCAGAGTCCTCTGGTGTGAGGGTGACCCCTGGGTCAGAACAGAGAGCACCTAGCCACCTGCCACATCACAGTGAGCTTTCCAGAAACCTCACAGAGAGTGTGGACCTGCAGAGGCTCTGAGCCTCCTCGTCTCCATCTGAATGGACGGCTTTGTTCCCTCTCCAAGAGCGAGCGCCTGCCTTCGCCTGTTGCCTTCCTGTCTGTAAGGTAGGCTTGTTTAGGACCAGGACCCGGTGTCTTCCTCTGGGCTCAGTGTCCTGCGTCTCCTGCCCCAGAGTGGCCTGCTTCAGCTCTTTCCAGGCAGTAAATGCCTCCTGGACTAGATTTTCTAAATCACAGGCTTAGGGGACTTCTGGTTTCAGCTCCAACATGTAAAATCATAGATCTCCTCGCCCTATGTCTGGACACTTTCATCTGATATCATAAAAGGATTTAAGCTCAAATCACAAATCACTGGTTTCGTAGTCAAGAGATAGATAAGCCATAGCACAGCTTTGTGGCGAAAACCTGGGAATATGGCCCTTTTCCTCTCATTTTTTGGCTGTTCTCATGCTGCTTCTGTGCCTCGTGCATGGTTTTGAGTTTTACTTCTCTGAGGCTTCCTTAAACGTAGTAATATTTTACAGCCGTGGTTTTTGTTACCAGCTGTCCCTTATATTTCCAGAGTGATTTTTGTAAGAGCCCTAGAAGGTGAGTGGGGCAGGCATGTTGTCTCGCCTTCTCTGTGCTCCCTAATGGAGGAGGCAGCCGAAAGGCGAGGTTCCCGGCAGTGGCGAGAAGCAGGACACTGCTTCAAACACGGGACTCTTTGGACGGGTTTCCAGCCTTTCTTCGGAGCCACTTTCTCTCAACCTTGACTTCACATTAGGATCACCTGGGGAGCTTTGTGAAAAATACTGATGCCTGGGCTCCACCTCAGACCAATTAAATCGCAGTCTCTCCAGGTGGATGTCAGTGTGTTGTAAAAGCTCCCCAGGTGATTCCAATATGCACCCTGGGCTGAGGACTATGCTGTTTTCTTCTCTGTCGGACGATGAACTCGGGGAAGATACAGCCCGTTGCGTGGAGGGGCGTGTGGACGCCTAATAGAATTTTGACGTTTCAGGCTGCAGTTCCTTAAATAGCCTCCCAATTGGTATGTACATAGTGTAAGTAATTAAGCTTGAATGATTCCCTTTCTTCATTGCTTTCTTTATGCCCACATCAATGTTGTATCTCCTGGAGATGTAGGTTCCTAATCACAAGCCAAATCAGTACAAGTATTCTGGTTTCATGCCAGGTGTCATAAAGAACCTAACAACACCCTCGCCTTCCAGCAGAAGAAGGCCTTAGAGATCGGCTAGTCCAATGGCTTTTAAACTTTCATTAATGAAAACCCCCTTTCTAGAAAATGAAAGTGGATGATGCACAAGCTGGGGCTTCGGATCTCCCAGCTCAAATCTGCCCCTGCTTGCCTCCCGGGCACACACGAATATTTGTTCAATCAGTGGTCAGATGTGACCTGGGGGCGCTCAGAGAGGATGTGGTTTGAAGAGCAGTTTTTGAAGGTTCTGGTTTGGCTGAGAAGGTAAATGAGTCCAGGAAAGGGACCCGGGTGAGCAGGGCCCTGCTTTGCCCGTGTACGGCGGTTCTCGAGGGTGTGGCTGACATCACACGCTCTCGCGTGTTGTTGTGATGGTGAGTTGACAAGCCAGTGTCAGAACATAAATACCCTGCCTCCCCCTGGGGATCCCACACCTGACTTGGGGAAGTCTTCCCCAGGGAGCAAATTTCCTTTCCCCGCCCCCCCCCCCACACTCTCTCCTCCCCCACCGCACCTCCCGGGACCCACCTCCGGGGACCCTGTCAGTGGTGGGTTCGTGCAGCTATGTTTACGCCGTGACGCAGGTGAGACTGGGGTTTGGGGACTGCTGACTCTGTAGGCGATTAATTGGGATCTACATCTAAATCTCATTTTTTCGTCTCCTCAGACAATACTAAGAAAGTCCCATTATTTGTCAGATGCCAAATTCTTTAAAATATCAGTCATGTGCTCACCCCGTTTAGAGAGGATTTTCTGCTCCACTCCATTTAGTCTGCTTTTACTCCATTGGCAGGCCAACAAGAGCCAAATTTCCCCTGCAGACCATTAGGCAATGTCACGAGAGCTCTTATCCCAGTCTTACAAGAGGACGGCTGCCCAAGTTAACACGGTGGTCAGCTGGTTGTTGGGATTGTTTTTATTATCATTGCTATAGGCCGTGGCCATATGTTCATGTATCTGAAGCTCTCTGTGGTCCCTTCTCACAGCCCAGCTTTTCCATAAGGTATGAATGGAAGTTAGCTCCCTAGAGCTAACTTCCCTGGCCTGAAAAGCCAATGATAAGCAAATAGCACGGTTTTAGAATCCAGAGTATGGGCCACGACAGCACTGCCACGGAGGGAAGTCCTAGGAGACTGAGAAAGATGTGAACACATAGCAGTTTATATAATGCATAATAATTCGTGTTTACAATCAGCATAAAGCAGCCAACTTTCAGCTGCTCAACAAAAAGGCCACACCCAGTCTGCCAGCATGAGGCACACAATCTCCCTGATCTGATCAGCCGGGTGTTGCGAACTTTAACTTCAGAAGCTACACATTTCGAGAAGATCATAAAGCTAACACTCCTGGGGCAGACTTGAGTGTTTTGTACTCTTCTCTGGTGAGAATGGGTCCACTCTGAGCCTTTATATTTGGCTCTATTCTGATAAACACTCAAAATGTAACTCATGGTCAAACGAGCCCTTTAAGTGAGACTCCAGATCAGCACTGTCCAATGGGACCATAGCGCAAGTCACAAAATTACAAGCGTAAGACTGCCTTTTCCAACAGAGATTAAAGCGAACGAAAATAAACAGATGAAGTTAGTTTTAATAATATATTATGTACCCTATAATACTATTGTATCAATAGGCAATACGTATTTATTCATGGAATATTTATATTCTTGTCTTCAGAGCGTCCTGTGGAGTGTATGTTACATTCATAGCACGTGTCACCTTGAAGTAGGCATGCTGAAGTGCTCAGTGGCCCACGTGGCCGGTGGACAGCACAGGGGCAAGTGACCTAGATAGTAAGAAACCTCTTATTAAATTCTTCCTGAGATTCTGCTCAGTCTAGGTGTATGATGGTTAGGTATATGATGATTTCATGGCTTTTAAAGTGAACTCGAACTTTATTGAGGACTTAGTGTGGTGTGCAGGGGCACATGCTGAGGAATTAGATTGTCAGGGTTCAAATCCGGTCCTACTGTTTACGAATGAAGTGATCTTAAGCCAGTTACTGAGCTTGTCTGTGTCTCATTTTTGTCACCTGCAGAGTCGGTCTTGTGATTCCCCTACTTTGCCGTGAGGATTAAGTAAACCAATGCATGGTCATTATTAGCACATGGCAAGTCTCTGTTTTCAGGTCTTTGTAAATATATCTTCCCTTTACCCAAAAAGGAACCATAGCAGAGATCCTAGAATATGGATGACACAGGTAACGATAAATCCGGTGTCTGTTTCAGGAAGGCTACGGGAAGGGACAAGTAAATGCTCTGTGTTCTGATGGCTCTGTCACTCTCCAGTGTGTGAAGTTCCAAAGCTGACCCCGACTTGTGGAGTTAGTTAGCCTGCCCTGTTGAAGTTTTAGCTGCGTTGCTGTTGTAATTTCTGTGGAAGGCTTGCTACTTCTCTTCTGATGTGGAAAGAAGTACAATTTTGTGTGTAAAAGAGAACATGGAATCATTCTTACTTACTAATTAACCAGAATATTCACATAATTTGAAGACCCATCTCCCTAACTTACTGGTAAATAAAGCTTAATCAGAGAGGTCAAAAACTCTCTAATCCATTATTCGCACTTTACAAGTGAGAAACTCGCCCAAAGCTTTTGAAATGCTGTCATTTTCCATCCACAGTAATTAGATTATTCATATTTTTAGATAGACTTAAAAAAAAGGCTGGGGCTGACCCATGCTTGTTCATGCTTCTTTAACTCACGTGGCTGTGAGTATCTGCACAGACCATTAGAGCCGGGATGCTGGCTATTCTGGCCTTAAGAAGAAATGCGAAAGACCGTGGACTGAATAAGTTGGAGTCTAGTCAATGTTTTCCAACATTTCAAAATCCGATACCCTGTTTTGATAAACGTAAAGTCATGTAAACTTCTATAGACCTACTGAGTTTTTAAAAAGAAAGATAATTGACTAAAAACAAATTAAAGCAATGGTGATTTCAGGTGAAATGAGTGTGTTGTGTGCACACACACATGCACACACACGCACACACACGCACACACACACACAGACCTACACCTTACTTGATCACATGAGCATTAATTCTATTCATTCGCCATGAACTTCTCTTTCTGAGTGGGTTGGGAGATAGACCTCAGCAAAGATGTTTCTGACACAAACCTGTCCTCCTGTCGCACCCCCTTCCCTCCCTGCCCTCAGGATTGCCTGCAGCCCTTGCCCCTTCCCTGCACAGAACTGCTCAGCTGAAGGAGACAGAACAAGGCCCAGGCATGTACTGGCTCCACCCTCCCCAGTCGGCTGGGTCAGTGTCATTCACAGGTGGCCTCCCCTCTGCTGGTACAGGGAACCATATGGGGCCACTTGGAGCCATCAGAACTTTTACTTCTGACTCACAACAGGCAAGCATGTTCTAACCCAAGTAGAAGCTAGACTTAATGCCATTTTCGGTAATAAAGTCAGATTCCAAGGCCTGAAATTCTCTTAAATAGCTTCTAATGGGTTCTTTGTTTTATTTTTCCCATTTATTAGAAATCAGCAGAAACTTGATACCTTCATGACCCCTCTTAAAATTGGTCACATGCTACATTTGATCTGGGGGGTGATCCAAAATGGTCTCCACATTTAATAACAATGTGCTGCCCTGGAAGACACAAGCGAAGGTTTCTGCATGTGAACCAGGCTGTGTTCAAAAGGACTAAATGCTTCCTTCCAAGAGAATAAAAAACCCAGGATGACGTTTTCGTGGGGCTGGGACGGTGGAGGGCAGCCCGGAGATGTAGAAAGAACGCTAAAGTCAGAGAGAGCTGGTCTTGTGTCCTAGCTGTGTGTCCCAGCGCCACACGGTACCTTGAACCAACGTCAAGTGGGAATGGTACGTCCTGCCCTGAGCAAAATGGGACTGTGGGCCCCCAGCCTCTAACGCAGAGAGGCTCTCATAGGCCAATGGTCGGTAGTGGCCACTTCCGTCGTTGCCGTTGTGAGCAGGCAGGCTCGGAGTCTCCTCACTTCCCCAGTGGAAAGTGTGGCTCCGGGAGGGCTGTAGGGACCCGCAGGGAGGGCGTCCCAGGTAGAGGCGCAGAACAGAAGCAAAGTTGAGCGCGTACAATGTCATGCTTCTTATCTCCTCCCACAGAGCTGCTAAAATTGGAATGAATATGCTTGGTGGTTAGAAAAAGTTGAATTAATGTTCCAAAGGAACTCTATTCCTTTCTTTCCCTTCAAGGCCCCCACTTCTCTGAGCACACCCAGAAAATGGGAAATATCAGACTTCCTTCCTTCCTCTTCCCATCTTTCTTTATTCTGTTTTTTTTTTTTTTAAAGCTCCTATTTCCATTGTAGAATTAGTCCTCATGTGGCCTCAGGCAAGCAACCTGATTCTGAGATTCTTATTTGATCCCACCCGCTGCCATATTTCAAGCAGGCGTGCACACCCCACGGTCTGGAACCTTCTGTGGATGTCTGTGATTACTCCCTGATGGGCAAGTGGTGTCCCGGGCACCTGGGCTCATCTCTGAGTCCTCTCCCTTTGTTGGTGGTCTTTGTACAGAGGCCGGAGGCCTAAGGACTGACTCAAGTTTCACACGCCTGACCTTGTCCTTTAATTGTTACTAAAGAGCAGACTTCGATTTCAAAGGCACTACGCCTTTGAAGGGTACAGTCGGGCTGTGTAGGCCCAGGACTGTGCCCAAGCCGCACTGCCGTGAGTGTGAGGCCTGCGTGCATGGCCGTCCTTGCATTAAGGGGAGTGGCAGACATGTAGGGACACCCTCTGTCCCATCAATTCAAGGGGGTGATCTCAGTTCCATTAACCACCTCTTCTGTCCTCTCTTGTGCGCAGAGAAGCTCACGCAGAGGCTGAGGCCAAGGAGCACGCAGCTGCCGTCTGGACGTCTGTGCCATCGATGCTGACGTTGGAAGAGTCGTAGACTGTGGTATGTTAATACGATGGGCCGTGTACTTTAGCTAGGCATGCAAGGAATGTTACCTGAAAGCAAGGATTTGGGATGTGCTGGTGCGTGATGTCGAACTAGGCCAGTTGAGAAAGGGTTCTTTTCTACCAGCATTTCTTGCTGGTTCTGATATTGAGATGCCTCGATTTTACTTTATTGTCTAGTTGATTAAATATGCACGTTAAACTGGTACATCAACTATCACTTTTTCTTGTGTCTTTACACTGATGGGAGCTTGTAGGTAATCTAAGTATTTCCGAAACAAGCCGAATTAAACGAGGGCATTAACCAAAAGGTGTATTTATATTTCAACATGATGTTTTTAATTTTTAAAAATTTTTCCTTCGTGATATGTGTATGGTGCCTGATAAGTTTCACATGACTTGTGCCCAGATTCTTTAATTGGGGTCTCAGGGAGTTGTGCAGACTGGCTGGTGGAAAGGGCAGTGCCGACCGGCCCGCGAATGGCCTGGACGTGTTGGCACTCCCTTTGTCTCTCAGAGGCAGCGTGTGACACTCTCAGAGCGTGGAGGGTAACAGTGACGACTTTGAAAAAGAATGGGTTATTCTTTTGAGAGAGTCCTCTTTACTGCTGATTTCCACATGGAGAGGCACGTTGTTGATAATAACGTGAAGCACATATCGCAGGCTTTGTCAGCCATGTTGTCTTACTCCTGACTCGTCCCCTTTTCAATCCTCGCGGTAGCCTTAAAAAGGGCACATCATCACGCCCTTGCAGACATGATGGTGCTGGGGATGAGGCGGGGGACAGCTGGCCCAGGTGACACTCAGGGTTGCAGCCCCGTTTTGACCCCGAGGTGTCTTTTTTTCCATGGTGGCACGTCCTGGACAGTCATTTGTAACTCTTGTAAAACATATCTGAGATATGATTTCGCTCATTCCCAACTCTATTACTGAGCAGCGTAACCTTGACCAGAGCACGTGGGAGAGTTCTGTCCCCGTCCTGTGACCTTGAAGCGCACACTCGACTTTCCTGGACTCTGTTTTCTCTTCCAGTGATGAGGGGGTGGGACTGAGAAATTGAAACTCTCATAAATAAGACAAATCTAATCCCCATTAAGACTCAGAAAGGAGCCAGTCGTTTGGACCTGACATTCTCTATCTACCACACCATTAATTTTTAATTGTTCAAAATTACACCTTTTCAAGGCATCATCTCTCTTCTCCCTCACTTTTTGGTGACAACATGGTCAGGAACTTATGTTTTCAATGTTGTCATTCCCACTAGTATTGAACTGCCACAAAGCTAAAGGAGTTTTTTAATTTTAGTTTTCTTTACACAACTGCTGTATGCCCATGTAGGAAATCAGTGTTCATATACACACACACACATACGCATATATGTATCTATCTCATAAAAAACTTAAAACACTGAAAATACCAGAATTCAGTGATAACTGCCTTTAACATGTTGGCTCAAAATTTTTTGCAACTGTTTTCTTTGCACATACAATTTTAAATTAAGATGGATTATACTGTAATTTTGTTCTTTACTCCTTTTTGTTTTATGCATATACATATCTTTCTATATCGGTAAATATATTTTTATAACATCATTTTCCATAGCATATAGTATTCCATTTTACGGCTACACTAAATATATCTAACTAATCCTCTATTATAATTTCATCAGTTGGCCTTTTTTTTTTTTTTTTGCTTCATAGGAGTTTTAATGACTGATCTTTTACCTAAAATTTTTACGTTGTTAATTATCCCCTTAACATACATTCGTAGGGCAACAGGTAGTCAAAGGATATATACACTTGAAGGCTTTTGAGAGAACAATGCTTTCAAAATTCTCCTCCAGTCTGATGTCTTGTCCTGGGACTGCACATGCTCTGAGACTCGAGATAGCTCAGCATCCATGTTGGAATGGTCTGTCATTGTATGTGCAACTTTTACGTCAACTGCACGTACTTCTAGGAAAAAGTAATCTAATAGCATGAGATTTTATTTCAACATGTATTCCAAATCCCAAGAACTCTGTTCCAAACCTTACACTTTTGTTCTTTCGTTCACTGAACTGCTGTGTGTAAGGCACAAAGCAAGACAACGCCGGACACAGCTGATACGTGAACAACGGAGTAGCCCGCACTTGCGACAGGTTCAGCTTTTGGTAATGGAATGCACACTTACATTGAGTGCAGTGATAGTACGAAAAGCACGGTAACAAATTTGCCTTAAAAAAATAATCTCAGGGGGCACCTGGGCGGCTCAGTTCGTTGAGCTTCTGACTTCAGCTCGGGTCATGATCTCACAGTTTGTGACTTTGAGCCCCATGTTGGGTTCTGTGCTGACGGCTCAGAGCCTGGAGCCTGTTTCAGATTCTGTGTGTGTCTCTCTGCCCCTTGCTCGTGCTCCGTCTCTCTCTGCCTCAAAAATAATTTAAAACATTTTTAAAAAATTTAAAAGAATAATAATCTCAGGGCACCCGGGTGGCTCAGTTGGTTAAGTGACTGACTCCTGGTTTGGCTCAGGTCATGATCTCATGGTGCACGAGATCAAGTCCTGCGTTGGGCTCTCTGTGCTGACAGTATGGTGTCTGCTTGGGATACTGTCTCTTCCTCTCTCTCTGCCTCTCCCCGACTTGCACGCTCTCTCAAAATAAATCAACTTAAAAATTATATATATATATATATATATATATATATATATATATATATATATATATCTCAAAATATATACATGTATTCTCATTATTAGCCATTTAACACAGTGACCGTGATTATTCTTAGTGTCTGAATCTGAGTATTTCAAGATCCACAACCATTAGAGAAAAGCTGTATGACGTTCATTCTACTACACAGTTGAGGGTCCTATACCAACACTCTGCCCCCACCCTGCCAGCCCCTGAAAAGGAGCTTTTCTATTGCCTTCTTGACCGTTACTGGGAACGGAAAGCCTCCCACTCAGCAAGGCAGTCCATCCCATTGTTGGGTTGTGTCGACAGTTGGAGTGTTATTCATAATATTCTTAAAGTGAAATTACCATTTTATATTATGTACCTGTTGTTCTTAACTTTAGCTTCCGGAAACGTATAGAATAAGTTCAACTCAAAATCCAATTCAAGGGGTATATTGTAAGAGTATGCTATGGTCAGGAACCATTCTAGTTGCTGAGGACTAATTTCTATTTCATATGACAGTATTTCAAATATTTGATGGTAGTTATTGTTTCCTAAGTATGCAAGTTACATAACTCACCGTTTCTAAGGGAATGGGACTGTTTGTTACCTAGTCAGCCTGCTAAGTTTCTATAAAGCCATGAATTTTGGCCTCAATTTGACCACATAGGCTAGTTGAGGACCATGAAGACAGAGACACCCCCCACCTTCATGCAGATTACTAAAGATCTCATTAAAAAGGAAACAAAAAAGTCATCTGCCCCAAACTCTTAGTGATAGTGACAGGAAAAGCCTTGCCATGGTGTGTGAGTCTAGTATACAAGGAAAACCTGCCATGGAAGGAGGACAGCCTAGGTGTCTGCCCCACATGGGCCACGTTAGGCAAGCCACTTAGCTTTCCTCAGACTCACTCTCTTCATCTATAAAATGAAGGACACAGGAACCTCTGCAGAGGCTGTAACCCCAAAATCACAGGTCGGAATCCCATGCTGGGGGCCTGAGCTTTGGATGACACAGCTCTAATGCCTGAGGGTGTGGGCTTGTTTTCTGGAAGAGAATCGGCACACATCGCAGACACTTCTGCGCTGTGACCGTGGCCCATGAGGCTGACATCCATCAGTTGACTTAATCCTCAAGATGACTATTCAAGGCAGGAAACATCACCCACATTTCAAAGAGGACAAAGCTGAAGCAGAGGTCGGAACCTGAGTTGAAGCTTGGGCTAAAGGGACCCACATCTGCACTGCCAGCCTCTGTGATGTGTGCCAAACCGTAAATTCCAAATCCCTTTTCCACCGTCTGGTTGTCTTGGAGATACATACCTCCTAACACCCACTGTACCGATATGAAAAATATACAAACAACATAAAAAAAATCAGTCCATAAACGTGCGAGCTGCCCAATCCAGATAGTAAATGACGTTTAACCCGTGTTTGTGTGGTTGATTCATGAAAATGACCAAAGCTGATTTCACATGAGCAAAGAATATTACATGCTTGAAATTCTCCCTCTGTGAAGAAAACCTTCTTAGAAAATGTCATGCTTCTATTTTAGTCCACAAATGTGTTCGGTTGTCCATGAACATTGTCTTACTTTTTATTCTCAAGTTTCCTGGCTCGTTATATTTATTATTTCTTCATTTTCTCCTTTTCTGAAACTTATGTGTACTAACTCCTATATTTATTTATCTTATATTCATATAACTTTACCACATCAAAGCTTTTCTCTCATTTACCTGTGGCTGCGTCCCTGACTTTACACCGCACACCTGTGTCTGCCTCTCTATCGAGAAGATCACTCAAGTGCGACCGCTGATAGTGCTGTCATGTCCTCTGATTAGGAGAGGAAATGTCGTTGTCCAGTGTCCAGTGTCCAGCATCCGGTGTTTGACGATTTGGGGATGGAAATAGAAACCCTCGTTAGCACAGACTGGTAGAGGGAACCGGAGGGAAGGCTTCCACTCAGTTGGAGGCGAACGGGCCAGCCAGCGTGCAGGGGAAGCCGCTGGTGGGAGGAGAGCTGGCCGCCCCACAGGGCCACTGGGAGCCTGCTCAGGAGTCTGATTTTCTTCCTTCCTTCTTCCCCTCTGCCCCTCCCCCTGCTGCTGCTTCCAGCCACAGAATCCGGGCAACATGGCACCTGGGTAGTTAAGAGGACAGCATTTCCTCCACACCGTAGGCTGTAGTCCCACACAGGGGAAGTCCTGAAATACAGCACAAGCCAACCCTGCCAACCCTTGTACCACCTCAAGTCCTGGAACACAGAGAATTCTGTCATCTGTGCCTGGGCCAGAAGCCCATAGGCTCCCCCCAGTGCATGACTGTCAGGGCACTAAATGCTAGTGTGTGACCAGAGAGGCCTGGAAACAGAGACCCACCCGGGGGTTTCCACTTGTACCATAAGGGTCATTTGTAAGTGGCTGGGGTGAAAAGTGATCACGAGGTGGCCCAGAACTGCCTCCTCTAGTCACACCAAAGTCCCAGTGATGCAGAGGCTACAATGGGGGGACAGGATGCAGAGACGGCCTCGGGGGGCTTGCACCCTGATGGATCTGGGCAAAGGGGAGTCATGAGGCACCAGACCAGGCCGAGTGCTTGTGTGACGAGATTAGGATAAGAACAGGAGGGGTGTCCTCTGGCGTGGGCAAGGTCCCAGGCGGCGTGTGTCCTCTGTCCATAGGACCTGGCCCTCTGGGCCACGGTGACACTGTGTCCTTACAATTCCTCCACCATCTTTATGTTTACTTTTACGTGAATAAAAGTATTAAAATACAGCAAGAAAAAAGTATATTTCACGTGACTAAGTTTGGGACCTCATTCATTAGATTAGAATTTAAAGCATCACTATTTATACCATCTAGAATATCAACTACCCAGTATTAAGGAATTAGTGCTAATTTTTTACATATGCAAATAGTCTCATGACTCTGTTCAAAGAGTTTTTGTATTTCAGAATTGCATTCTGAAACATTCCTGGGTAAAATTATATCCTTTCTGGTATTTCCTTCAAAATAATGTAGAAATAGATAGTCATTGGATGGCAATACAGTTGAAATGACATTGGCCAAGTGACATTGCTGTAACTGATTGGCAGGGGGATTATCATGTTCTTCTTTCTACTTTTATAGTTTTAAAGTTTTCCCGTAGTAAAATATTTCAATGAATGCCAAGTTGTAGAACACAGTAATCAGAGGTATCCTCTCTATCAGACCTGCAGGGAACACATCCAACTTGTGTTCCCTGGGAGTAAATTTCATCTCTGTGCCTCAGTTTTCTTACCTGGAAAATATGGGTAACAATATTCCGGACCTCACAGAATTGTGGAGATTGCGAGCACTGTTGCATGTGAACCGCACGGGTCCCTCCTGATAAGCAGAGCACCCACATACGTTCGCAGTCACCAATGCGTATACAGGTGGAACTCTTGTGTTCCTTCTCCACTTGGAAGTTTGCATATTGGCAATTGCTGTGACAAAAAGCCCTTTATTTTGTATGTAAAAATATTTTGGAATGAATAGTTATCTTTATTTTAAAATCAAAGACAATTGATTTCATAATTAATAACTTTTCTGTGGCTTGTAACTATGAATAGATTTCTAAAGGTATTTAAATAATTGATACAAAAATGCACTGTTAAACTTGCTAGGAATATATTCTGATTTTTTTTTCAAAGAAGGACCCGATTAGACTGCTTAGCCACAACACTGACTAGGGATTGAACATTTTTTAACTGCTTTTTTCTTTCTGCACTGCTCCATTTCCCACATTATTTAAGCCCTAACTCTGAGATGTTCTCAGAAAAGAACCCATATTAGGATTTGGAAAGCTGTATTTTTGAAAGAACCCACACTCACCTCAGCAAAGTGGAGGTCATCATGACACGAAAGTGCATGTAACAAGGGGTGTGTATTGTTCTCTCCATTCATGCTGTCTCCCCTCAGCGTGTGGTCTGTGTTTCCTTTCAGTCCAACGTGGGGTCAACTGTGAGGGTCTCCCATAATTTCAATTGTTTCACCAGTTGAACAAAAAATGGTTTCCACAAGGCTCATGTTCGAGCAATGTCTTTGTACAAATCACTGTGCCTCGAGAGAAGGGATGAGAAAATGAGCAAAGATGTCTATTCTGGAAATTTAGTCAGGATCTAGAGGTGACATGAGTACCTAGAGGTGAGACAAGGATCTAGAGGTGAGACGGGGATTTAGAGGTGAGACGAGGATCTAGAGGTGACATGAGGACCTAGAGATGAGACAGGGATCTAACCAGTGAGATAAGGATCTAGAGGTGAGACAGGACTCTAGCCAGTGAGACGAGGACCTAGAGGTGAGATGGGAATCTAGAGGTGAGATCAGGATCTAGAGGTGAGATGAGGATCTGGAGGTGAGATGAGGATCTGGAGGTGAGACAAAGATCTAGAAGTGAGACGAGGACCTAGAGGTGAGATGGGAATCTAGAGGTGAGATCAGGATCTGGAGGTGAGATGAGGATCTGGAGGTGAGACAAAGATCTAGAAGTGAGACAAGGACCTAGAGGTGAGATGGGAATCTAGAGGTGAGATCAGGATCTAGATGTGAGACAAGGATCTAGAGGTAAGACAGGGATCTGGCAAGTGAAATGAGGATCTAGAGGTGAGACAAGAGTCGAGAGGTGAGATGAGGACCTAAAGGTGAGTCGAGGGCCTAGAGGTGAGACAGGGATTTAGAGTTGAGACAAAGATCTACAGGTGAGACGGGGATCTAGCAGTGAGACAAGGACCTAGCAGGTGAGTCGGTAAAACAGAAGCAGTGATGCTCAGTACACAGACTGGGGCTCGCAACCTGGAGGGAGAACACTCATTTCCAAGCACAGAGCTGGGAGCGTTTCTTGGAAGGTACGGGTCAAATAGACGGTGACGTAATGGAGGAGAGAAGCGTTCACAAAGAGACAAGACAAGGGGAGAATGAGAGCTGCTAATAGCACCCCGTAGCGAGGAGATTCCGTGCACTGCCGGTCTGAAGCAAGTGAATGCTGCTGTGAACTTTTGCCTTCCCAAACTTCTCTGTGGCTCGGTGGCACACAGCGACTGCAGGACCCCAGCGCTAGGAGCATCTAGAATGGGAAGAGATCCAGGTGACCACGGGGAGTGGAAAGTCGCAGCAGAAAGACCACTGGCGTCTCCTCTGTGTTCCCTGGCGTCTTCTGATCGCCCGGCCATAGAGTCGTGATATCATCTGCCAGGATTTTCAAAAGAACTTTTTACATCAACTAAAACAATTGTAAAATTCAAAAATCTGCCAGATCAATAGTGTAATAAGTTAGATAATTCTGATAAGAGGAATAGAGACCCCTCAGTCAGCACCAATAACCTCTATCTTAACTAAACTAGGGTGGGGCAGGCTTAGTCAGTCTTCAGGTATCTGTTCATGGTGGATGTGACTAGCGGCTGAGAGGCAGCCTCCCGGTGTCCGTGGGGTCTGGCCTCTGTCCCCTGGGAAGGCACCGTGAGGGTAAGGCAGACTGTGTGCCCTGCTTTAACATCACATTCTATGCGGCTTACTGGAACAACGCTCAATCTTTTCTAACTTCAATCGTAGACAAACCTTGATGAATAGGAAGCCTGAAATATTTTCTCACCTCAACACATCGACCCCGGGCACCTACATCGTGTTGGACGCTGCCATATATGGAACCCCAAACCCAGGTCTCTGGGAGCTCCTACTCCCCCAACAAGCCCCCAGATGCGTAAAACACAACTGGAGATAAGCCACAGCAGGGACGCAAGGTGCCTCGTGGAGGGAAGAATGGCGCTAAAGAGCAAGCAGGGGTGTTCCGACTCCTGACTAAGGAGCAGGGGGAGCACAGCAGGATGTTGTGGAACACAGGCCCATTGAGTGTGGAAGGCACAGGCAGAACAGTAGGCTGACACGGGGGGAGGAAGGACATTACCCCGCGACAGACTGTTTGGAACTTATCTTACAGGCAACGGACAAGGGCAGTACGTGTAGGAGAAGAGGGTACCCACGGTGCGCTTGAACTAGAGGGCAGAGTGGCTGGATCACACTGACAAGGTGGAGAAGACCCCCCAGAGCAGCACCTGTGTTTCTATGACGCCAGCTTGATGTGGCACGGAGCGCAGTGGTCAGTGTCTGAGCCCACGCCCAGGGCTCTGTGGCTTTGTTGTTCTCATCCAAATAGCTGGACCGGTGTCCCTGTGGGCGAATTGGGTACTGGTTCCTGGAGCAGCACACAGAGGGGAAATCAGCACCCTAGGACCAGATGCAGCCCACAGGGCAGAGTCACAGGCTGCACAACAGACCCGAGAGAAATCAGTTGTGTTCACTGCAGGTGCAACCAACACTTTTGGATGCGAGTGCTGAACAGTACGGCCCAGCACAGCTCAGCTTCACCTCCCTGCTGTATAATGCTCACACACACACGCACACACATGCACACACACACACGTGCACACACATATACAAGAACACACACATGTACACATAAACACCCATATACTTACACGTGTGCACATACAGATCCACACGTGCATGCCCACATACGCACACACGTGTGAGCAAAAGTGTGTGTTTATGTGTCATGCATACATGGGCGTGCGTGCACACATGCACAAGTGTGTGTGCATACACATGTGCGCACACATACCCATCACACACACACACACGCACACACACACCCTTTGATTTCCTTTGCAAAGGTGGTTCCCCAGCAGAAGCCCAGTCACCCTTCAAGGTGCAGCTCAAAGGTACACGCGTGGCTCTGTCCCCCCTCCAGAGCACCCCAGACACCGTTTCCCTCACGCCAGCACACCCTGCCTGCTGCTCCCCTGCAGCGCCCTCTTCCAGCTCCCGCCTGCACTGACGGTGCTCTTGCGTGATGATCAGCAGCGTTTGCTTGGCCCCGCACCACGCAGAGCAGGGTCACGCTGTCCACGTGCTGTGAGAACCACCCCAGACCCAGCCTGGGGCTCTGGCTACAGTCTGCCCATGGACGTGCTCTGTGGGGCACTCACACGTAAGGCTGTGTCTGTCCTTCCTCTGAATTGTACGTGGTGGCTTTAGGATGCCACGTGACGATGAATGCAGGAGACTTCCTACATACGCACCGTGGTGCTGCTGAAGACGTTGCTTCCTGTGAGTTTACGGTCAGCGGTCACGTGTAGTGTTTACTTTCAAGTGTGCTTTAATCACACCAGACCTTTACAGCCTCAGAAATCACTTTATGGAAAAGCCCAAATCTCCTAGAACACGAACGCTCACAATTTGGGGTTGCTGAAAATAGAAGTTAAGAGTTTTCACATTTTAAGAGTGATTAAGAATGTCCCTTTCCCTGACTCTCCTAAAAATTTCTGGAAGAAAATATAATTTATGTTATAAATAAATTACATTTGAGCACTTTGAATACATGAATTTTTTCTTCCTCCCTCCCTTCCTCCCTCCTTCCTTCCCTTTTCCTTTGTATGTAGATACATATATCTTTCCTGTATGCTCATTTCATAATTATTTGGTTAGTGTTCTGAGAGGTCTGTAGATCATATTTTGCATTTTAACGAGAGAGGCACAAGGTCTAACATTCCATAATGAACACAGATACTAATTTTCACGCGCAGTAATATTCCTGTGGGTTAATGCAAAGCGCGTGTACATAACGCCCTCGCCTCCTGACACTCACAGAGTGATAATAGCCACTGTTTTCTGGTATTTTTTCTTCTTATAACCCAATCTCTCCATAATGATCGTTCAAACATGCAGCAAACCAGACTCAGTGGCTCACTGCCCTGACTGTGCTGCTCACCGGCCGGGGGGTGCGTGTGCCCTGAGCCTGACCGCCTCCCTGCGGAAGCTTCCGGGCTGATGTGCCAGGAAAATGCCTGATTCCTAGAAGGATTACTTTCTGGGGAGATGGAAACCTTTGCAGATTAAAAATTTAGTCTTTCTGACAAGACAGATTCACACAGCTCCAAAAAAAAATCACCCCCAATCCTATAGGAGTATAACGGGCTTGGAAAAGTCCCCTTTCTGCTCCGTGTGCACACCATCCACTCTGCCCCCGAACATTGTATTTGTCGGTAATCATCCTTACGTGTCTTTGGAGCGTCACCTAAAACTCACCTTCTTAGTCTGCTCCTTTCTCTTCGAGTTGAGTTTTTCCCCCCGAGCGACTGAACGTTATTAACCACTTTCCGGGAGGGAGCCACGCAGCAGGGGGGCGGGAAGGCCGGGACTGGTGCTGCGGGAGGAGGACAGGGGAAGACAGAAGGTGATGGCTGGCCAGGGGTGCAGGAGACCCAGGCCCTGCGAAGGCCCAGCCAGCGGCAGGAGGGACAGGTCTGATGTAGGGCCGTGGAAGTGTGTGGCCGAGGAAGGGAAGAGCACGCACGGGCAGAGGTGTGCCAGGCGGACGGTGAGCATCTCCTGATGGGGAACAGCAGCCCCGAGGCCAAGACGCCTGAGAAGGGGCTGCGAGCTGGCGGGGCCCAGTGCACGAGGCCCCCAGGAGCCGGGCTTGATTTACCTAAAGGTGGAGATCAAAGGTGTCCCAGCAGCCGTAGTACGTGAGGACCCCACCCTGTCAGGTGGCCCGTGTGGGCACAGAGCCTCACTCAGGTCAGGCAGGAGCGGGAGAGGCGGTGAGGACAAGGGCTGTACTGGAGGAGCCCCAGGTCAGGAGGGAGCGGGGGGCGGTGCCAGGGCAGGGCAGGGGCTCCTGGCTGCCCACGGTCCAGGCGGGCACGAGGGTCGGGAGGGCAGGCAGGGCCTGGTCAGGGCCCTGCACGATTCCGTGAAAATTGTGTTCGCCCTCAGAAAGTCCTTGGATTTGCTGCTGTGCACCTAGCTGCTTACTACAAAACCCTACTGTTATGTCCCCCAAATTAAGATGTTGAAAGCTTTACCCCCACACGTGAGTGTATCTGGAGGTGCAGCCTCTAGGAGGTCAGTGAGGTTAAATGAGGTCAAAGGGAGGTGTAACCCCATAAGGCTGGGGTCTTTGCAGGAGGAAGATGCACCAGTGCCTGGGTCTCCGCACACGGAGGAAAGGCCGAGTGAGGCCCTGGGGGGCAGGGGGCAATCTGCGGGCCAGGTTCACAGGTGCCGCCAGGAGTCCCAGAGCCTCGCCCGTGGCCGTCCCGCCTCCAAGACTTCGACAACACACATCCACCTTCTCCCAACTGCGTGGCCTGTGCTGTCTCATTGCAGCATCCAGGTCACCCTGACCCGACGACCCAGCAGGTGCCTGCGCTCAGAGAGGGAGCCTGGCCGACAGAGTCTGCTTTTTCTCTCCAGAGAAAATAGAACAATTCCTCCTGTAAAGGTCTCCTGTGACCGGAACTGCGCACTCCCAAATACTCCTAATGATAGTATGTGACATCAGGGTATGGGTGTTTTTAAAAAATGGGCTGGGGAGCATTTTGATTCATCAAGTTCTCATGTCCTATCGCTGCTTATGTGTGCAAACCTCGTTCTATGAATGCAAGACACTGCCTCTCGTTACCCGGAGTAAACAGTCGAGAGGGCACCATGGCAAGTTCTCAAGTGGGTGTTCTCGGTCTGTGCTAAAGACAGACTTGTTACACTTTGGGGGTTCTCCAAAGTTCTCGTTTAAAAATCCACAGTCTCGGTACCATGTTCCCTTGTCACCTGACCAAGAATGTAGAAACAAAACAAAACAGGTCACCTGTTAATCCCTTGCTATACGTCAGAACCGTGCACATGGAACATATTGCATTGATGGTGAGCATGTGCAAACACATGCAGGTACACACAGACACACACACAGACGCATACACTACAAGCACACATAGGTACACATAGGCACACACAGGTGCACACATAGGCACACAGGTACACACACAGATGTACACACAGGTGCACACACACAGATGCACACACACAGGTGCACACACAGGCACATACACAAGCACACACAGGTGCACACACAGGCACACAGGTACACACACAGATGTACACACAGGTGCATACACACAGGTGCACACACACAGGTGCACACACAGGCACACACACAGGTGCACACACAGGCACAGGATCTGAAAGGGTGGGGAGGCCTTCCCACCAGGCCTCCACATAGCCTGCCGTGTCTCTATCACTCTCGCAGGACATAGGAAGCGGGGTACGAGCCACAGATCCTGTGGCACTGGTGAGGGATTCGTATATTCTGGCAGAATAGAGTCAGCTAAGTGAGCAGATGGAAGGAAAAATGAATTGGGGGTAAGCTGTAGCTAATTTTAAAAAGAAGATGGTCATTATTAACACACCCCTGGATGCCGTCCCTGCAGCCTTGAGCTGGCCCAGTGGGGACACGGTGATGCCTTGTGGCTGAGCTCGGGCCAGATACCAGGGCATCTGGAGGCCACACTGTATTTTCTTTATTAACTGCTTTCGCTTGATTGTATATTGTCCATCATGTCCTTTCATGGCTCTCCCTCCAGAATGCCTGCACACCATGAGTACCAGGGGAGATTGGTTACAATTTTTTCTTTGCTTCTTTATCACCTTTTCGGGCCAATCTTGAGTGTGACAGATCCATGACTCAAGTGCCAGTTTTCTCCCTGTCTCTTTATGCCAGCCCTGTATGTGGCAAATGCTAGAGACTTGAAAATGTATTCCAAAGGGAATAAATAATTGTATGTGAGTATATATGGCACCATGTTAGTAACTGAGGGAATGTGGTGAAGCAAATCCAGGAAACTCCCAGCCTGTTGCCGTCTGTACACGCAGATTCCCAGCATGTACGTGTATGCGTGCAGACACATGATTTCTCATTCTAGACTGGAAGCCATCAGTGCCTCTGGCGAAGTTGGTAAGGGACTGTACGACTCGTGGGGAGCAAGAGATCATCTCGGCTGGAGAATCAAAAGGGAAGACCTCACACAAATGGTCCGGCCGAGACTCTCCCTTGTCGGTTGGAGGAAGGACATTCAGGCAGACGGGGCTGCCGCACGTTGAGAGGATCGAGGTGTGCCCGACAACACCGAAGCCTTGTTCTGTTTGCCCGACACGGGGCAGAGGGGGAAAGGGCAAGGTGACAGGTGTGCGAGTGTAACAGGCTGAGGGCTCTGGGTGCCTGAGCCGCGATGGACGGCCCCCGGATTCCTGGAGGTTGCTGAGTTGCTGAGCAGAGGTACCTCGGTAGTGCTTGGCTGTGCAAAGGTCGGCCTGCTGGGACCCGTCCTGCAGCCCAAAGCACTGGCACCTGGAGATCACGCAATGGGGCAAGAGGGGCAGGAAGGAGCCACGGTAGCGGCAGGGTCCTAAAGCCTGCACGGCTACGAAGCTTCCACACCCATGAGTTCATGCGGCCTTCACGACCCTTCAGAGATGGGAGGTTTTCCTTGGTTTTGTAGGTCAGGGAGGGGGGGAGGGGAGCTGCAGACTGGTCCCCGAATGGGGCCACGGCCTGTGCTGCCCACGCACGCCCGGAGGAGCACAGACCTGGGAGGTCACCTCTAGCAGCGTCCTTGACCACTAGGCACCGACATGACGTTCAAGGGCTGCTCGCTTTTCCAGAAGTTCTTTTTCATTCTGTTTTATAAAATAATAGGTCTAAACTGGTTTGGGGTTTCTTTAAAATAATTCTTTCTTTGCCTACAAGACAGTTTTGGGAACTCTGAGTGATAGTTCCTGGGGGAAGCACATTGCTGGGCAGGGCAGACCCGGGGCTGGTCACCGAGACGTGGCTCCTCGCTGTGGTGAGAGGGGACACAGTGCATGGTGTCTGCACAGCCCTATCTCAGCACAGGGCATGAAGTCTGTGCAGGGGGCCGGCCCTGGGATCAACCAAGAAGGAGCTAATCAAAGGGTCACTTCTATTGGCCTTGTGAATGGGTTATTTGTGTTTTTTTCCCTCTTCCCTATAGATTTATCCTCGTAATTATATTTTACTTAGGCTAATAATTAAATGAGTGTGAATTCCCTGAACATGCAATGCAGGATTGTGTGGCCCAGGTGTGCTTGCACTGTTATGAAGGGAAACCAGCCAAGACCGTTGCCATGGGCTATTTCCAAGGCTGACACACATCAGTAAGAGAGGATGCTTCTGTAATGGACATGAGTGAAAAAGAGAATTCCTCTCACAGATTCTCTGGTATAGTCTGTCTCCCAACTGAACTTAATTACCATCGCTTTCCATCCGACAATGTTTTAGTCACCATGGTGGTTTCTAAACATTCTTCCTAATTGCCTAGTGTTGGTATTAACCACTGATTTTTGTACACATCTGGCTATCTTTCAACATAAGAAATTCACGGGTAATCTTCAGAGGCTGTGGCCAGGTCTAAATGTGGAGAATTGGACCTTGAAATAGCATTTTGTGTTTCGATCGGAGGTGTTTCCCACCCATCTTCCCCACTCCTTCTCCGTGGGCTGCTTCTGCCCGCGCATAGGAACAGCGGTCACGGTTAAGTGCAAATCCGCGGGAGTGTGGTTCTGCTCATCTGCTGATTCTGGTCACTAACGTCTATGGGAATTAAATTTCTGTATTTTGGAGGTGCCCTTTTTTTCCATATTTGATCATTACCTTTCATTCCTAGTTAAAAATGACAGAGAAATGGATCATTTGGAGTTCAGAAAATAAAATGCTTCCATCCAAAGTAGGCATATGCATGAATCAAACATAGAAGGCTTCTGGGAAATTGAAAAATGACCTCATTCTAACTCTATATATTATAAATCTCTTTCTAACGGTTTGGAAGTCCCAGGCGCGAGCCCCCAGATCTCACTCCTTATTAACATTAACCAGAAGGACTAAATCTTAAATGAACGTTCAGGTCAGGCATCCGAAGCACGTGTCGGCTCCGTGGGCGTCCCGCGGTGTGGCGGTGCAACGTCTCTTTCGGAGGCTCTGGCCTTGTCCTCTCCTCATCCTGGACTTTTGCTTCGGGGCGGTGTCTGCCCCGCAATTACCTCTCATCTGCAGGGCTAGATTTCAGATCTCTTTCTGGAGTTTCGGGAATGCAGAACGCCACTCCTCGCCCCTCCGCAGGATGCCCCACGGACACCCAAGCCCAGCGCGTCCCACTGACGTCTTCTTCCACCAAGCCCACCCTGGCGGGGTCGCATCTCCAGCCTGTTGGCTTGCCTCGGTCTCCCCAGACCCTGACTGAGGATGCCTTCGAAAATCCCTGGCGCCTCCCCCGGGGCGGTCTTATCCTCCCCGTCCTCCTCCTCCTCCTCACAGGATGGTCTGTGTTACACCTGCCTCTTATTTTCTTTCTCAAACAGAATGTAAAGCAGGCACTTTGAGTCATTCGCGTGCGTTCAAACGCCGTCATTCTACCTGTTCGGAGGCCTTGGGAATTCACTCAGCCCCTCGGAGCCTCTACCCCATCTGAAATGACAGAAACGACAGACGTTAGCGGCTGCCTGTGGAGAGAACTGCTGCTGCGGGCAAAGCACCTGACAAGTGCACCTGCCGCCAGGGAGGGCAGCGGTGTGAGCCCCCGACGCTGTTGTCACCATTGTGGAAGTGGCTCCCAAATTTACCCTTCATAAGACTCCCCCTCCCCCGCAGGCAGCAGCTGGACCTGGCCAGTCACCTCTCCCCCGACATTACCCGCACACCCGTCCTTTGTGGCGTTTCTTGGCTCGCAGTCTCCCCGGCCCGTCTTCCTCACCGTGAGGGGGTCACAGTCTTTCCTGGCCTTAAGACACTCTGCCTGCAGCGGAGTCGCCCAGCTGTGCTCCTGCGTCCTCCTTCCTGGGATCCTGGGATCCCCCCACTTCCCCCCCCACCATCCGCACTCTCCGCCCTGAGCCGCCCTAGATGTCATGCAGGTGTCAGCCACAGTCCGGTGCTGGGCCCCCTCCTGCCGCACCCCACAGTCCTGCGGCTGCGGGGACTCATCGCCTTCCACGTGCCGCGGCCACACCCCGTGGGGTCTTACTGCAGAGCCGGCGTGAATACCGAGCTCTTACTTACCGCGTGGAACCACCCAGAGCTCCCAGCACCGGTCCCGCTGGCCTCCGTTGTCCTCGGGTGGGTTAGTCCCGAGGGGTCGTGTGTTAGAAGACGCAGAGACACCGAACCCAGGGAGACCTCAGTGTCAAGCCTGGCTGTGACCCCGTGGGCTGCGTCGAGTTGGGTGAGCTCACCGGGCGTCCCTGTGCCGATGTGGGAACCAGGAGCGGTTCTCGTGCCTGTCGCGGAGCCCCTGTGACATTACCGACCCTGCTGGGAAAGCTCCCGCAGGGACCCTGGGAACAGGAAGGTGGCTGAGGGCTGGGCTCAGCTTTTGGCACATGGTGTGTGACACCCTCTTCGGTCCCCAGCAAGCCTCTAACGCCCCCGGGAGCCAGACCCCCTCACCCAACCCCACTTAGGCCGGCTTGCGAACCACCCCCACCTAAGACCTCACGTCCTTCGGCCTTTCGCTTCCTCCACCAACACCTCCTCCAGGGAGGCCTTAGTTCCACGGTTTCAGCATCCTCGCCGTCACCATCGAGAGCTGAATGCTTTGCCCTCCGCGCACCTGAACTGCTCCTCGTGTTTTAGTGTTAAGTTTACTGCCTGCCGCGCCCTGTGACGCGTGCGGCCTTCCCGTCAGCGCTTCCCGGACAAGGAAACCTCGCTACAAGCTTAGATAATTTGCCCACGGTCCTGCAGCTGTACAGCGTGTGATCTGAAAGCATGAACTTCCTCAGCCGCTGTCCAGCAGGAGCTCCGATCGGGCTGCACGAGGCAAACCCAGCCGAGCCCCCACATGTGACACTCTGCCCCTGTGATGCCCTGGCACCGGGTCCCGCCGTGGGTGCCACTGGATGTGGACTTCAGAGTGTACCAAAATAACCCAGGCTCCCACACACTGCCTATTCTCTTTGGCAGACAAAGCACGAGGTGTTTCCCTTACATAAGCTCATTCACCTCTAATGGCGACTTCAAAAGCTAGAAGGCATTATCCCCGTTATCCAATAAAAAAATTTGAGTTGGGAGAGCAGGAATTTGAAGCCAAATCTGCCTGCCTCCACGTGTGACACTTTTACTTATCTTCCCTTTATCTCATGCGCGTCTCCTTCAGTATTCGGTCCGGTGTCTTACGCCTCAGAAACGGCTAAAAAAAAAAAAAAAACGTTGGCAAACCGATCCGGGCCCACCGGGCTTTGCTGTGTGTGATTCTCTGTGTTCCCGCCAAGGAGCGCTAAGTTCCTCCAGGCGCTTGTGACTCCCCAGCACCCGACTCAGCGTCAGCAGCGACCCGCCAGGGGCACCCGGGGCCCGATGCCACCACGCCGTCCGCGTGCCCGCTGCACGTTCGCCCCAGGCACGGGCCTCAGCCCACGCGTGACCCAGACGTGCAGGGAAAAGAGCACCCGCCGTCTCCAGGTCTCGGGCCGGGGTGGTGAGGAAGCTTGCAATTAAGTCCATCGAAATCAGCCCCGGTGGAAGGATGCGCTGTTCCCTCAGCTGATTGACTGTCAGGTGGTGGCCTCATCTCTTCAACCTTTGTCCCCTCCGTAAAGCGACGTACGAACAGTGACCTTGAGTGCGGGGTCACCGCGGGTTTGGGAGGAGGCCGGAGTGCTATTCTCTGGTGTTTCTAGTGATGTCACGGGACGCTGAGTAGATGCGAATAAGGGGAGCCATCAGAACCAGGGAGGGTCGTGGACAGCACGGACCCTGGTCTCCACAGCAGATTCCCAGGAGGGGCTCAGCCCCCACCCGCCAGCCTGGCGTGGGCCCCACAGGCAGGCAGAACGAGCACCCAGTGCTGGGGGTCCGGGGCCGACATAATGGTGAGCATCTGAGTCAGTTGGGTGCAGGTTCAAATCCTAGCCCTACCGCGGACTAGCAAAGGGTTCTTGGCTAACAAGCCCTGAGTCCCCCATTTTCCAAGGACGGAATAAGGATAAAAGATTCACATCATAATATTATTGCAAGGAGTTGGGGCGCCTGGGTGGCTCAGTCGATTAAGCGTCTGACTCTTGGTTTCAGCTCAGGTCATGATCTCGCAGTTCCGTGAGTTCGAGCCCCATGTTGGGCTCTGTGCAGACAGTGCAGGGCCTGCTTGGGACTCTCTGTCTCCCTCTCTCTCTGCCCCTCTTTCTCTCTCTCTTTCTCTCTCTCAAGACAAATGAACTTTAAAAAATAAAATAACAAAATAAGAGAAAATAGTTGCAAGGATGAAGTCACACGGGAGTCAGGCTGCACGGCCTGGGCCTGACGGGGAGCGCAGACGAACACTGCCCCCTGTTACGCGGGGCCTCAGGGCCTCTGGCAGACCTGGTCTCGAACAAAAGGCTAATTAGCGTCAGGATCAGATCACAAGGCAAAGGGTGATGCTCCCTGCCAGGGCTCCCAGGGGCAGCAGGTAACGGGCCAGGTCAGAGAAGGAAAGTAGGGATAAGGTCGCCGCAAATCCGGGTTCTGATCTTGTCCTCCAGACCCAGCAGGTTGCTTAGTATCTGTGCACAGAGATAGTTTCCGAAATATCATCTACGCCACACGCACGATCCCCCTGCACCACACGGTGAGGGTGCACTCATCTGCGGGCACATTCTGGGATGGGGTCCGCGGGCCCCCTGGCCCCTCCTTCTGGGAGCCACGGGCGGGTCCCGGGAGGTCTGCACTGCTCCAGAGCTCGCGCGCCAGGCCGGGGCCCGAGCCAATAGCGTTTTGCTCTCCTTCCATTTTCAAAGTGTATTATTTTCTTAAATAGTGAAAGAGGGACTCTTCGTGGGAACCGTAATCGGTTAATTAGCCAAAAAAAGGAGTTACATTCAGTCATTTAGGGAAGAATTACATGTAACTACCCTCTCCACGGGCAGTGATAATTCTAATTTAAAATTATTAATTTCCATGTGTTTTATAGTGGAAAAATTCACTTGTGCTTTTCGTTCTGCCTTTTGAGAAAAAAATAATTTTATTTACTTAGTTGGTGCTATTTTTTCTTGGTTGAAGAGCTAGATTGTTACCCCTGACACATGCATTAGTGCCTGCTGCATGGGCCCCAATTCCGCCAGGTCACCAGAAATAAGACACCTCTGCCCACGCACGGCACAACCCGTGGAAGAAAATAACACCATGCATTTTTTTTAAGTATCTTTGGTTGGATTTGGGCAGAAATGATTGGTCATTTGGTTTGCTGAACAATCTTCAAATTAGAGCGCTCATAATTATTTATGGAAAACTCTGATACATCACAACCTTTAACCAAACTGGAAAATTTATAAAGACTTGAGGAGGTTAGAGGATGTGGGAGATGCATGAACCACTGGGGTCATTCCTTATCACTCCCCCAAGATCTTCCTTCCCTCCCCACCTCCTTCCTCCCCCTCCCTCCTCCCTCCCTCATTCCTCTCTCCTCCTGTCCTCCCTCCTCTCTTCCCCCTCCCTCCTTCCCCCTTCCTCCTTCCCTCCTCCCTCCCTCATTCCTCCCTCCTCCCTCCCTTCCTCCTCTCTTCCCCCTCCCTCCTCCCTCCTTCCCCCCTCCCTCCTTCCCCCCTCCCTCCTTCCCCCCTCCCTCCTTCTCTCCTCCCTCCTACCTCCCTCATTTCTCCCTCCTACTTCCCTCCCTCCTCTCTTCCCCCTCCCTCCTCCCCACCTCCTCCTTCCCCCCTTCCCTCCTCCTCCTCCCTCCCTCATTCCTCCCTCCTCACTGCCTCCTCCCTCCCCTCCCTCCTCTCTTCACTCCCTTCTCCCCCTCCCTCCTCCCCACCTCCTCCCTTCCCTTCCTCCTCCCTCCTCCCCACCTCTTCCTTCCTTCCCTCCTCCCTCCCTCATTCCTCCCTCCTCCCCACCTCCTCCTTCCCTTCCTCCTCCCTCCTTCTTCCTCCCTCCTCCCCACCTCCTCCTTCCCTCCCTTCCCTCCCTCCCCCCTCCTCCCCCTCCCTCCTCCCCACCTCCTCCTTCCCTGCTTCCTCCCTCCTTCCCCCTCCCTCCTCCCCATCTCCTCCCTTCCTTCCCTTCCCTCCCTCCTCACTGCCTCCTCCCTTCCCTCCCCCCTCCTTCCCCCCCTCCTCCCCACCTCTTCCATTCTCTCCTTCCTCCCTCCTCTGTTCCTCCTCCCTACCCTCCCTCCTCCCTTCACTCCCTCCTCCCCCCCTCGTCTCCACCTCCTCCCTTTCCTCCCTCCTCCCTCCTTCTCTGCCTCCTCCCCACCTCCTCCTTCCCTCCATTCCCTCCCTCCTCCCTGCCTCATTCCTCCCTCTTCACTGCCTCCTCCCTTCCTTCCCTCCTCCCTCCTTTCCTCCTCCCTCCTTCCCCCCTCCCTTCTCCCTTCACTCCCTCCTCCCCCCCTCCTCTCCACTTCCTTCTTCCCTCCCTTCCCTCCCTCCTCCCTCCCTCATTCCTCCCTCCTCACTGCCTCCTCCCTTCCCTCCCTCCTCCCTTCTTCCCCCTCCTTCCTCCCTCCTTCCCTCCCTCCTCCCCACTGCCTCCTTCCTCCCTCCCCCTCCTTCCCTCATACCCTCCCTCCTTCCTCCCTCTCTCTCTTCCTTCCTTCCCTCCTCCCTCTTTCCACAGAAACTTACTCAGCACCTGCCATATGCCACAAGCTGTTCTAGGTGTTGGAACAAAAGAACACAGAACAGGGAGCGCCGCGTCCTGCCGCCACAGCCGGGGATGCCCGACCCTGTCAGTGGGCCACAGAACGACCGCTGCTACTCTCCAAGCCCCTTGCTTTATCACGTAACCTTGCTGTTCAAAACCGCGCTGTATAGAAACAAATCTTGTCCAGGATATTTTGCAAAGGCCATGAGTCAGTGTACTTGGATTTTATCTCATTCCAGCTTGTTTCCATGTGAATTTTTTGGATTTATTTTTATTCCTCTGAGGAATGGAGGACGCTCCCTGTGTATGCTTTCCTTTCTGACTGGCTCCAGAAAAGATCACGACAACACAGCGTCAGTGTCCCCGGCAGGTTTCTGTCCCTGTCGTCCTGCCAGACACAAGCCACGGTCCAGCCACTTCCCACACTCCTGCGGCTTCCAGATTCCGCGAGCGTGATGTTTTAATGGCAGGAGCTGGGCTGCTGGGCACACAACTCTCCCATCTACTTACGCTGTGCTCACTTCCGCACAAGCACAATAGGTGCCCCCGCCGACTGCCTGGCTGGCCAGCTCGCCCTCCGTGGCGCCCCAGCATCACCCAGCAACAGCAGCCATTCTGGGCCACCGTGGGGCCTCCAGCCTCGGGCAGTTGTCTTCTGAGTCCCATTCGAATGGCTTCTGTCGGCCTCAGAAGATAGCACCGTTCCACTGGTCACTCATGATGTCCCCTGTCACTTCTGATTGCTATAAAAGGCTACAATCAGATTTATAAATAAAAATACCAAAAGAAATAAGTGTATTAGTGCATTGAAAGGTAGCTTTTTGTTTTGACTTGATCATTTCCAAGAATAACGAAACGGGAAGAAATCACAAAGAGCCATGTTCTAAAAACAGAAACAAACACAACAGTTGGAGACCCTCTGGGAGATGTGTTTTGGAAAAACCAGAAAAAAAAAAGGTGAAAATACCTCTGGGAGGAAAAGCAGCGAGGGGAGCAAGGCGGGTGGGATGTGCCAGGGTCGTGGCTCGGATGCAGTGGCCCACGTGCATGGAGCCAGGAGGCCAGGGGACATCCTACGTGACGGACCACACCCCAGAGACGAGTTGTTCCAAGATGCCAAGGCTGCCTCCTGGGAGCAGTGAGCACACGGCACAGCCCACGGTCCCCAGGGACTCGCAAGGAGCCTGGCTGTCCCACAAGAGGTTCGCGTGACACAACAAAACAGAGGGAACCATCTTCCTTGTTCCTTGGGCTCACTGGATGATCTGCGACCCTATCTGTTCTGGTTCCACACGCACTTGTGCCGCACACACGGGAAATGTGTTTCCACTGTAAACATCAGACTGGAGGAGATCGGGAGGCATTCCTTTTAGGAAATTTAGGTAGATGAAACTTTGGAGGTAATGTAAGAAAAACTGATTCTATAGTAAATTAAACTTCTGTAAGAAGAAAGGAAGGAGAGATAGAGAGAGGAGGAGAGAGGGAGGGAGGGAGGGAGGGAGGGAGGGAGGGAGGGAGGAAGGAAGGAAGGAAGGAGAGAAGGAAGGACACGAGAGGGAGAAAGGAAGGAAAGGAAGGAAGGAAGGAAGGAAGGAAGGAAGGAAGGAAGGAAGGAGAGAAGGAAGGAAGGAAGGAAGGAAGGAAGGAAGGAAGGAGAGAAGGAAGGATGGGAGGGGGAGGGAGGAAGGAAGGAAGGAGGGAGGGAGGGAAGGAAGGATGGAAGAAAGGAAGGAAGGAGGGAAGGAAGGAAGGAAGGAAGGAAGGAAGGAAGGAAGGAGAGAAGGAAGGATGGGAGAGGGAGGGAGGAAGGAAGGAGAGAAGGGAGGATAGAAGGAAAAAAGGAAGGAGAGAAGGAAGGACAGGAGAGGGAGGAAGGAAGGAAAGGAAGGAAGGAAAGAAGGAAGGAAGGAAGGAAGGAAGGAAGGAAGGAAGGAAGGAAGGAGAGAAGGAAGGATGGGAGAGGGAGGGAGGGAGGGAGGAAGGAAGGAGGGAGGGAGGGAGGGAAGGAAGGACAGAAGAAAGGAAGGAAGGAGAGAAGGAAGGAAGGAAGGAAGGAAGGAAGGAAGGAGAGAAGGAAGGATGGGGGAGGGAGGAAGAAAGGAAGGAGAGAAGGAAGGATGGAAGGAAAAAAGGAAGGAGAGACAGAAGGAAGGAAGGAAGGAAGGAAGGAAGGAAGGAAGGAAGGAAGGAAGGGGGAGGGAGGAAGGAAAGTAAGGAAGGAGGAAAAGGAAGGAGGGAGGGAAGGAAGGAGGAAATTCCAAAGTACTCCCCCTGTTTAAGGAGGATTAGGCCAGAGTACGTGATGACCCTGTTCTCAATCGCTCACAGTTAGAAGCGCGCATGGTTCTGGAAGCTGTGGGGTAGAAGTCAGGATCACAGGGCTCAGTCTCTGGTTGGACGTTGCCATCTGATACGACAGCCGTTGTCACGTGAGACGGGGCAGCGCCCCTGCAGCATCTACACCACAGTGGGTACACGCCCCCCCCCGACTTTTCCGTGTTTCTCTCACTCCTCCACTCCTCCCAGAAACTTTGTGAAATGTTGTTACTCATGTGCCCATTTTGTTGGTGGGATCACTGAGGCCCCGAGTTGGACAATTTGCTAGGATCGCACATCAACTAAGAGGGGTGAAACTTAATTACTCCAATTACAAGCCCCCTTTTCCTGTGACACGTTCTCCTGCTGGTGGCGTGGACTTGAAAACACTCAGGCTCCAAGAGGACACAGTGACTACGGAGGGGAGGCTGCGCCCCTGGGCGCCGGGAGGACCCACAGCCTTGGCTGGAAGGCCTTGCCCTGCCCTGTGTTCGGCACCTGTCTGGGGGCCCGACCTGGGGCAGGAGCTGCCTGATGGCACCTGGCCGTCTCCAGACATTTTCATCTTAGGTTAGGTTACTTGTTCTTCATGGGATCCCTAAACAATATTATTAGCATCTTGTTTTTAGATAAACACCTGTCAGAAAGGTTAGTGAACTTGACCTAGCATGCTCAGCTGGTGATGTGCCTGGAGGCACCCAGACCCCAAACCACCCTCCCCCTTGGACCCCAGGCCTGACCTGCCGAGTGTGGTCTGACCTAATGGTGAAGGGCCTCCTGGTGTTCGACACTCGGGACTCACTTCTCCTTTTTGTCTGGAATTTTCTTTTGTGATCTCCTCATGACTTTGCCCATAGATGGGGTGGGAATTATCCCTATGGGCCCAAGAGGTTCACAGCACTGTGTAGGGCTCAGGAGGGGACACTGTTGCAACTTCTCGTGCAAAATGAGCGGAAGAGAGAAAGGCCACTCGCAGGGGAGGGCGCTCCTTCCGGTCGGTCGCTCTCCCAATCCAGAGGTCTGTGTTCTCAGTCAGTCTTCACTTCGGAAGACCAGCCCTGTGTGTGGAGAGAAGGCTTCTTAGAGAGCTCCCAGGTGTCCTGGGCTCTTGAGTCTCAAGAAGGGGGTGAATGTGATGCTTGAAATCATAAATCGTTTCAATTATTGTGCAGATTTCCTGATTCGGCCTTTTGTAAAGATTTGCAATTTCTTAACATCTCAAGCCAGTTGATTTTCCAACCATTTCTTCCCATCTCTGTGGCCTGCAAATCCAGCGTCGATTGGCAAATACGACTTCAGATGCCATCAGAGCTCCCATATCACTTGGAGCAGAAAAAGTAAACTGTGAAGGGGGTGGGGGGTATCTTCCCAACAGGAGCAAAGAGTCAAAAAGGTGTCACTCTCCCTTGTTGGATTAATCAGTGACACTTTCATTTAAACCAGTCCCCAGAGGTTTGATCTTTGCGAAACGTACTTTGCAAATGCATTCAAACAGAGAAGCTAGTTTTCTTAGGAAATGTAACTGTATCACAGCAACGTAAATATATTATGAGTAAAGGGCAGAAAGAAATTTTGTTTTAATGGGTTTATAAGTTTTTTTAATGTTTCATAAAAATCCCAGCTGTGCCATCCTATAACCTAATGTTTTATGCAAACCATTTTTTTAGAGACTGTCAGTAGCTTCTAGATGTAACATACAGGACCTTCCACAATATGGCACCCACAGAATGTCCGTGAACACACAGGTGGTGCCGTGGGTGTGCACACGGGCCTAGAACAGCAGACCGGAAGGGATTCTAAGTACCTTACTACCAACCTCCCTCTTTTCAGCCATGAAGAGAAACCGAGGTCCAGAGAGAGAGGCATGTGTCTGGGTGGGCTTCCCCATCTGTAGGTCTCCTGATTCCTCACTCACAAGGAGAGGAGCAGAGAAACCTGATCAGGGACGGTCTCTGTGGACTGCCTGTCCCAAACTCCAAAGCCTTGCTGATCAAGCGAGGTGCTGTTTATGTGGTCGGTCCTCCCGGGTCTCCAGGTGCCGATCATCTGCGACCGAAGGCCCCTGCACTATCCAGAGGGTGGGGAGAATGTACCAGGTTTGGGTATTTTTATTCTACATAATATCTGGGATTTTTAATTTACATTTTTTCTCTTCATCAGGATTTTAGAAACAAGGAGTGCTCAGAAAGCATCATGTTGTACATGTTTTCTTAGATGGTCCTCTTAACCCTTAACTAATAATGTGTTTGCTCACATGACAGTTTTCACAAGTACTATCAACAGTGCGTTTCAGAAACTTCCTGAAAACCCCTCAGTTTAGGGCCAGGCCAGCCACAGTCTTACTTGTTTCTCACCTTATCTGATATATTTAATTTTTCTGTCTGATGCCACAGCTAGAATGTCTGTCACCAGACTGCAGTGGGGGTTCGGAACGGCCTCACTTAAAATACAGGCTGCATTTTGCACACACATCAGTCTTGGGGACTCTGGGCACCACCTCAGAGATGGCCAGCCTCCGAGTGACAGGAGGAGGGACGGCCAGAGGCCGTGCAGCCCCAGCCCAGAGAGACAGGTGCAGGGAACCAAGATGCCATGGGCTTCAAATACGAACGCCAAATCCAAAGTCATAACTGCAGATCAGAGGCTGTGTTTCACCTGAATCGATTCCTGCTCTGTAGGAAGTCTCAGGAGGGATTTATTAATTAGGAACGGTGAGGATTCTCTTAAGCAATGTTCTCGGGGGGGGGGGGGCCCTGATCAGCAGCATCTCCTGGGAACTTGCCGGAACAGCCAATTCTGGGCCCCGCCCCAAATCTACAGAATCAGAAAGTCTGGGGTGGAGCCTGGTAATTCTGAGTTTTTATAATCCCCCCAGGAGACGCACGGTGAAGTTTGAGAACACTGCTCTTTGGTAATGTTGGGGAGGCAGCTGTGTGTGCATGTGTGAGTGTGTGCACATTTGCGAGTGTGTGCGGACACACAAGCGGCATCTGTACATGCACGCGTCTGTGCACACACACGCGCACACGCACGCATACGTACACACACGCACATACACATACATGCACACGTGCACACATATACATGTGCACATGCACATACATGCATGTGCACATGCGTGTATACACATGCACACACGTGTGCGCGCACACATGCACAGTGGGTGTCTGCTCGTCCCCTCTGCTCGTCCTCCACGTCTGATCCTTTAACCCATTTATCACTGTAGAGAATGCTATGCTTTTGCTTCTTTTTACAGCTTTGGCTGTTCGTGTCAGCATTCCTGGGTCTGACCTGTGGCTGTAGTTTGCAAGGCCTTGATCTAAACCTCCCACTTAATTTTCCAAGAGATCCCAATCTGCCGCTTGGGTCAATAATTGCACCTTTCACATGTGATCTTTCAAGGCTCTCATGGTGGCCTGGGGCCTGCAGGCCAGTTTGTCCCCCATGTCTTTGAAGGGCAGACCTCTCCCAGATGGCCCCACCCACATTCAGGATGCCCTCTGTACATCTACTTTGGGGGATGTCTGTCTGTCCATGCCTGTGTTTTCTCTGACTGGAGGTGCTAATAGAGAATTGAAGACTCAGGTAACAGTGGTCGTTACATGTGTGGACTCTCTCTTTGAAAAACAAGATGACCGCTACTTTGATATGTCTCCCTATTTTATGAGTCTCCGTGGCCGCAGAAAAGTCTAGGGGACCAAAGGTGGGCTTTTGCCATGAATTATGCTTTTTCAGTAAAGGAAAGGGTGCTCACGACTCCCCACACTTAAGCTGGCTCTCTTCTGTGCACACACCTTGACAACCTAGAGCCCAGACACCCAAGTCACAGGACAGCAAGTGCTACCAGAACCTGAAACGGCTGACCTGGACTCCTGCACCCACAGTGTGCTAGTGGCTGGGATTAGTCTAAACCACTTTCTGTACGTACCACGGTAGGGATCTATACATATGTGTGTTACAAGTAGCTAAAAACCAGAAAACTAACCCAGCCTCAGTTCTGCAAATCTTTTATGCCTAAAAGATTCACATTTTTGGAAAATAAAATTCTTAATTAAAATCTTTTGAATATCCAAGAGCAAATGGGGGGCTTATTTCATTATTGTTTCCAAAGTAATTTGAATTTCCAGTGCAAATAATGGAATTCTCTGTATCGTGTGGCTCTTAGACGATGCCTTTTTCTGAAGCAGAAGGTATGTGTTCAAGACTTCTGGCTGAAAGGAAGATGGGGTTTGTGCTTAATAATAACTAACCCCAAGGATCCCCCTGCTGGACTGCGTCCCCTGGGCTCAGTAGTGATGGCCAATGGCTGGGACCCTGCAGCAGGACAGAAACCCCAGGCCACAGGGCAGCAGGGAGGGTCCCAGGGAGGAGGGGACACCAGGAAGGCCATAAATGACAGGTGGCAGGGAGGTGGGAGACAGCCTCGGTTTGGGGGAATAGAGCTTTTAAATCCTATAACCATTGTTTCTCTGTAACATTCTCTCTCTCCAGAGAAGTTCCTCTGTGATCTTTCATTAGGGGCGAACTGTCCATGTGTCTTTTATTTTAAGTGGCCTCTAAGCTTTCCTGGAAGTAGATGGGTTAAAATCATAATGGAAAAGAAAATTAACTCGGAAATGTAGGCGTGGGAGAGGATGTGCCGGGTGGGGGCAGAGGTGTGGAAAGGAGAGGGTTTCCTTAGAGCGGGCAAGGAAGGGGGCGGCGCCAGGCAGGGCGCGGGGCTTGGGGGCGCGTCCTGGGCAGAAGGCAGAGCTGTGGTTTTGTAACGATGGTTGAACTTTATTAAGTACAAAGGGATGCGGGAGGTGCCAGGAGGCATTTTCAGCAGAACAGAGTACAGGCTTCTCATCCTGCAGCGTTACTGTGTGAATCTGGGCCCGGTGGCTCCCGCGGAACCCTAAGAGGACAGCACAGTGAGGGGCGTCGTCGTGGCCATGGCACCCCCAGTCAAGTGTAGGGGGGCGCCCACAGATGCGGGAGCGTGACCTCGTGACCCCCGCGGCCGAGAGGGAGTGGCCACAGAGCACGGATCGAGGGTTGGGGGACCAGGCAGTGCCCCCACCCGAGTCCACGCTCCGGCCCACCCCACCCTGCCGCTCAGTCTATACCACAGGCGCCGAGCGGAAGACTTTCCCCCAGACCCGCTGACGGGTCCACACGGACCACAGTCCGCTTGCTGCATTTGTGCCGATTCGTGCAGAATCCCGTGTGTGGGAAACACCAGCGAAGGGCAGCACGGATGGGGGTTCCCTGCACACAAGTCTGTGAAGCGGCCACGCCCAGCCTGCACCTGCCAGGACTTAGTGTGCGGCCTAAGGTTTGGGTTGTTTTTCTGCATAGTGGGGTGTGTGAGTATGTGTGTGTGTGTGTAGGTGTGTGTGTGTGGGGGGGGTGTGGGTGTGGGTGTGTGGGTATGTGGAGGGATGTGTGGGTGGGTGTTTGTGGGTGTGTGTAGGTGGGTGTGTGTAGATGGGTGTGTGGTTGTGTGTGGGTGTGTGTAGGTGTATTGTGGGTGTGTGGGGGTGTGAGTAGGTGTATGTGTGGGGGTGTGTGGATAGGTGTGTGTGGATGTTGCGGGTGTGTGTATGGGTGTTGGGTCTGCATGGGTGTGTGTAGGTGTATTGTCGGTGTGTGTGGGTGTGAGGGGGTGTGGGTGTGTGTGTAGGTGTATGTGTGGGTGTGTGTGGGTGTGTGGGTAGGTGTGGGTGGGTGTGTGGGTGTGGGTGTGTGGGGTGTGTGTAGGTGTATGTGGGGGGGTGTGGATAGGTGTGTGTGGGTGTTGCAGGTGTGTGTGGGTATTTGGGTGTGTGTGTTTAGGTGTGTGGGTGGGCGTGTGGGTGTGTGGGTGTGTGTAGGTGTGTGTGTAGGTGTGTGTGGGTGTTTGGGTGTGTGTGTCTAGGTGTGTAGGTGGGTGTGTGGGTGTGTGTGTAGGTGTGTGTGGGTGTTTGGGTGTGTGTGTCTAGGTGTGTAGGTGGGTGTGTGGGTGTGTGTAGGTGTGGGTGTGTGGGTGTGTGGGTGTGTGTGTAGGTGTATGTGTGGGTGTGTGGGTGTGTGTGGGTCTTTGGGTGTGTGTGTGTAGGTGTGTATAGGTGAGTGTGTGTGGGTGTGTGGTAGGTGTGGGTGGATGTGTGGGTGTGTGGGTGTTTGGGTGTGGGGGGTGTGGGTGTGTGTAGGTGTATGTGTGGGGTGTGTGGATAGGTGTGTGTGGGTGTTTGGGTGTGTGGGTGGGTATAGGTGTGTGGGGGGTGTGGGTGTTTGGGTGTGTGTGTTTAGGTGTGTGGGTGGGTGTGTGGCTGGGTGTGGGTGTGTGGGTAGGTGTGGGTGGATATGTGGGTGTGTGGGTGTTTGGGTGTGGGGGGTGTGAGTGTGTCTAGGTGTATGTGTGGGGGTGTGTGGATGTGTGTGTGTGTAGGTGGGTGTGTGGGTATGTGTAGGTATGTAGGTGTGTGTGTGTGTGTGTAGGTGTATGTGTGGGGGGGTGTGGGTGTGTGGGGGTGTTGGGTCTGTGTGGGTGTGTGTAGGTGTGTAGGTGTGGGTGCGTGTGTGGGTGTGTGTGTGGGTGTGTGGAGGTGTGTGGGTAGGTGTGTGTGGGTGTTGGGTGTGTGGGGCGGTGTGTAAGTATATTGTGGGTGTGTGTGGGTATGAGGGGGTGTGGGTGTGTGTACGTGTATGTGTGGGGGTGTGTGTAGGTGTGTAGGTGTGGGGGGTGTCTGTGTTTAGGTGTGTGTGTTGGGGGGGGTGTAGGTGTGTAGGTGGGTGTGTGTAGGTGGGTGTGTGGGTGTGTGTAGGGGTGTGTGTGTGTGTCTATATTTTAACATTTTGCCCCGGGACCATGCAGTCTTTTTACCCGGAAGCAATTTCAAAGGAGACCCGGAGGAGCGAGGTTCCAGCCTGGGGAGGAGGCGAGTCCGGAGGCCTGGCCCGGGCACAGCATCTTCCTGCGCGGCGGGTGTAGACGGCTCTCTTCCTGCGGCAGCCTCTGACTCACTTCTCCCGCGGCCCCGCGTGTTCCCTCGCAGGCACTTTCTGGCCCTGTTTCTCGCACACGCGCTCCCAACCCTTCCTTGTGATTGCGTCTCTCCCCACACCGAGCCCCGAGCCCCGGGTGTGACCGCCTTGTCTGTGGCACAGCCACTGCGCACCCCCCACCAGAAGCGCCCCGTTTTGACTCTTGTCCCCAGTTTCGCATGCTGACTCTAAAAGTCAGGACTTAGGCGGCGCCTCGCACTCCCTCCGCGGTGCTCGGTGCACGGCCCGCCCGCCGTCCCCACCTTCCCTTCCCGGGGCTGTCCCCTGCCAGCCTGGGGCTCCGCCGTGCCGGACTGGGGTGGCGGCGGTGGCGCGTCCTCGCTGGCACCTCGCTGGCTTTGTGTCTCTTCTTCCTTCTTCCAGAGGCACCCTAACAGCACAAACTCGGTTATTTTTAAATGTTTCTCTTCCATTGACTCTAAAATTTTGCAGAAAAAGTCACCTTCTAAAGTAAGGCACAGGGATTTGGGGAATTTGGTTTAAATATTTTTCTTTCTTAAGACTGTTTAAGACATCTCTTTGTACATATAAATGGGGATTTATGATTTGAGCCTTAAGAATTTTGACCTGGAGGAGAGAATGATCTGGCATCTATCTATATATCTACACACACACACAGAGAACAGGATGTTCTGCAAAGATTCAGATAGAGGAGGGGAAAAAGAGGGAAGGAATTTTGGAAGGGATAGGACGCTTCACACAGCACACCCAGAAATCCTGTTCGAGGGTGAGGGGCTGAGTAGGAAGAAGGCAGACTTCTCTGTGGCCCGGAGAACGCCAATGTGGGTGTATTGGCGATGGAGACAAGGCCACATCCCACCCTCAGCTCCCAGCCTTCCTTCTTTCTCTGCCATCAGTGTCCACAAAATGCCTGCCCTACGTGCACGTGCTTATACCTTACAAGTTATACATCAGTTTTTAACTTAAGATGGGAATCGCTTAGGTAGTGGGAACAGGTTCCACGTTGACCCTCGTGTGGAACTATGTCACTGCCCCCCAGGAGTCAGAATCAGGTGCGTGTCCCTGAAGGTAAACACAAGACCAGCTCTTCTCGGGCCGTATGGACTGCTGAGCAAGGGCTGTGAGGTTGGATGGTGGAGAAATTCCTTGGTTCCAGAAACAGGCCACGGAAGGGGTGAGCCTCCACCTGGAATCTGCACCACGGGCGGGAGTAAGACAGAAGTGGCCCTTTGGACAACGGAAGAGGAGGGCAGAGGTGGGGACCAATGCCCCTTTGGCACACCACGTGGGCACAGAATGGGAGAGGGGAAGCCATGAGGACAAACTGAGGGTCTGCCCTCCTCCCAGCCGTTTGAACACCCGACACAGGAACAGAGCACTAACAGGAAAGGCCAGCTTTTTGTTTAATTTTTGCCCCCGGATAACTTTGGGGTGACTATAGGAGAATCTCTCTTCATATTTTGTTTTCATTGAGGGCCTACTATGATCACATGACATTCAATGGATTTTTCTTACTAACTTCTCCCGGCCTCATTGGATGCTCAAAAGAAGCTCTTGAATTAGTCATGGGTAAGTTTTCTGTGAGAATGAGACATTCTTGGAAATAGTGTATCACTGCTTTCAGACCCTCGTATGTGACTGTCATTGCTGGGTCACTCTTACTAGCAGCTTCGGGTAACCCAGTGATATAGTTTATCTGGCGTTAAAGAGAGCACAGTGCAGTTTGCTCCGCTGACTTACACCCTTCCTTCAGTGTCCAGATTTCTCCTAAACGCGCTCCTGACGAGAGCTGGGCCTCCTGGAAGGGGTGGCAGGGCGCCTGTGAGGTGGGGTGGGGGCTGAAGGGCTGGGGCACAGCCTGAGGTTGGCTTTCTCTGAGATCGGAGGCATGTGGGAGGCTCCACCATGTCTCGGTAGGAGAGACACGGAAAGAGCTTCCGGAAGGGTGCCAGAAACACAAGGGCAAGAAGCGAAGCCACACAGGGAGGGGGGAGGAGGGGGGAGCCTGAAACACATCAGCCGTGGGTCTCCCCTAGTGCGTTTAAAAGTCTCTTGTGTGACGATTTCTTTGATGACAAAAGGAATATAAGCTCATTGGAAGCAACTTAGAGAAAATAAAGAAAACCAGGAGAGAAAGAAAAGTCACCTCTCACGATCAGAGGTAACCATGCTTTATGACTGTTAACATTTCCTCGGTCTCCACGATTCCCTTCTGCTAGGTTTCTTTCTCATGGAGTTAAAGTCCTGTGTAAACGTTTGTTTAAGAGGTTGCAAATATTTTATTTATACAGCACCAGAGCCAACCTATTTTCTAATTTTAAACATCAGGTTTTTTTCAATTTTCTTCAATGATAAATAATGCCACAATTCAAATTTTTCTTCATAGTTTTGTACCGTGTGTTGTAGAGTCTTGTAAGGAGAAAAACAGGGAGATGTGCTCAGGATAAGTTACTCGGGTGGATTTGTAGGTGTTCTGTGGACAATTAAACCCCCTTAAGAAGCTTCTGGGATCACCTGAGCAAACTCACGTCCACGGATGGGTCTGGAACACAGCCAGACACAGTGGCCCCACCTTACCCTTAAAAAGCACTTGTGGTGTGATTTAATTGGCAAAATTTTATCTACTTTGGCTCTTAATGAGTAAGTGACCAATAAAATTAAGCAGCATTCACCTGCAGAGGTAAATTGAGATTTACAATTTTTAATAATCCATCTAGTCCTTGGCCGACATAGAGCTCATGTGGTCAGACGGCTGATTTCCACCTCGGCCCTGTGGAATCCTTCACACGAAAAAATAATAGGAACGATCATCCGTCACTAAAGTGAGCTAACGGGAAACGTGGCCAGGAGGCGGCCTCCACGCAGCAGGCACCGGCAGGCTCTGAGTGACGGGGACCCACCTGTGCCCTGGCCCTCGGATGCAGCGGGAGGCCCCCCCACCCCCGCCAGCCCCAGTGCCTCGCGCACTAGCTTCGGGAAGGGTGACCGGGAGGCGGAGGCGTCCGTGGGCTCCAGGGGGCCCTCCTCCGGGTGGAAACCATCGTCTCCTTCCTGGCACCTGACGGTTTCTGCTCCTGTGGGCTGTGCTCCTGTTTCCTGGAACCTGCTGAGTTAATTACCACTGTCAGCTCTCTTCCTTTCTCTGCTCCAAGTACTCAAGTCTCACAAAAATAAACCAGTGCCCTCAGGTGGGTGAAGTTAGACCAGGTACCCGAGAAGCCCAGGGCCCTGTCTCTGTTTCCTAAGGCTGCTGTACCCATGATCACAAACGTGGTGGCTAAAACACGCCAAGTTACTATCCTTCGGTTCTGCGGGTATAAGCCCAGGGGTCTCACTGGGCTAAACTCACTGTCCACGGGGCTGGTGCCTATGGGAGGGTCCAGCAGACAACCGTCTCTTTGACTTTCCGGCGTCTAGAGGCACCTGCACTCCTGGGCTCGTGCCCACCCCTCCCCCATCCTCGTAGCCCAGTCTCTTCTCACCTCTCAGACTCTGGCCCTCCTGCCTCCTACCTTCTCTTCTAAACACACCTGTGATTTCATCGGGCCCACCAGGCTGATCCAGGAAAATCCCCCCATCTCAAGATCCTTAACTGAATCATATGCTAAGTAAGTGAGCAGGATCCCAGGTCTGGGGGATCATGGTGGGGACATCTTTGGGGAGGGGGGCTGTGATTCCGCCTTCCACAGGTCCTGTCTTCTCTGCAGACTCCGTGACCATTCACACATGGTGTGTCTTAAAAACGACATTTTTATCACATTAGAAAGTGACATTAGGGTTCAAAGTTAAATTCTCATTATTCTTTTATGCAAGCTTTTTATATGGCTCTTAGCTGAATCTACATCTCCACTGGGTGTTTCAGGGCTATGGTGCAATGTCCACGTGTGCTTACGTCAAGAGAGCGATGGCATTTAATAGTCCCTCCATGAACTGATAAATGTATAGAATAAATTGTTATCAGTTAGAATACTTCTTTCTGAGCTTTACCCTGATCCTTAAAAACCTGTGGGCATCCGGGGCAGTTAAGCTCAGGTCATGATCTCATGGTTCGTGAGTTCGAGCCCCACGTTGGACTCTGTGCTGATGGTGCAGAGCCTGCTTGAGATTCTCTCTCTCTCTCTCTGCCTCTCCCCTACTCTCTCTCTCTCAAAAAATAAACTAAAAAAATTTTTTTTTAACCTATGGGCATCCAATCTTACGAGAATGAGTAGTTGCTATTTCCATATTTACCAGGGTTGTAGATCTTAAATCGGTTTCTGCAATGTCTGTAGGTAGGAAATCTACTGACGACACTTGGGATTGTGGAAATCTGAATAATATGTTTGTAGTTCGCTTGGCACTTTCTTCTTGACATGACTATAATCATCCTAATGCTAAAACATTTAGCATCATCTTGCAGGCACTGAGTTTAAGAATTTATTTGTACAAGATTTACAAAGGCCTGTGACGTGGGAAATGGGGACTGAGGGGCTCCGCGGCGTTCACAGCTGGGGAGCGTTCTGTGTACCCTGGGGAAGGACGGGAGCAATCAGCCTGCTGGTGGGGTTTTTTTTAAGTTTATGTATCTTAGAGAGACAGACAGAGAGTGGGAGAAGGGCAGAGAGAGAGAATTCCAAGCAGGCTCCACACTGTCAGTGCAGAGCTTGACGTGGGCCTCGATCCCATGAACGCTGAGATCATGATCTGAGCCGAAACCAAGAGTCAGACGCTCAACCACCTGAGCCCCCCAGGCGTCCCTCTGCCCAGTGTTTTGCCTGGTGTCACACTTTGAATCCCTTGCTTAAATGTTGCCGAGCCCCAAAGCCTAATCGACCTTCCTCCTCCTGAGGAAAGAGCCGCAGCAGTTGGGGTGGCCAGAATGCTCCGGGGGTGCTGACGATCAGACGGGTCAGGGGGAGTGAGTCTGGGGCTCAGGCTGCCCGATTCTTCCTCCGAGTCCCAGCAGAGGCTCAGGAGAAGACCTGGCCTGAGGCGCTAGCTAGGTGCCCCATGACCAGCCCATGGCCGCCTGGGACGTGCTCTGTGCACCTTCCACTGCAGTCCCCACCCATTCCCATTTTTTTTCTGTTCTTCAAGGTTCTTGCCATTGTGTGTACCTGAATTTTAAAAATCACTCTGAGTCCAACAGTTTGCCTTGCTGGCGGTGTTCTTATCATGCAGACCCCGTCCCAAGCTGTCGTGCAGGGGCCGTGCTTGGTCCCGTGTCTGCCAGTTTACATGGAGTGTCGGCCACAAACCGCCCTTTCCTGTTGATTGCATTGGGTGGCTCACAGTGTAGAACAATACGACACCGTGCATAGTGGCCAGCGGGCAAGTCAGTTTTTTCTCTACATCTTTGTCCTACCAACGACCTCAGAATAAGGACGTGGGCCTGTCATCTCTCCCAGATGATCCACTTGGATAGAGATCACAGCAGGCGGGTCATAGGGCACAGAGCGTAGGGCAGTGCCCGCCCAACCAACATCTGGGAGGACCGTTTCTAACGCAGTCGCTCTGTGTTTCTGTCACTGTTTTTCCTCTTTGCCAAACCGGCCCTCTGGGCTGACCCTGTTGCTGGGGCTGCAGTCTGAGGCAGAAAGAGCTCCTCACATCTGTCGCTGTGGGGACACTGGGCTGTGCACACCGCCCTGCTCCCAGGGGCCCCCAGCCTCATGACAAATAACCGAGGCTCGAGATGCTCAACTTTGATTTGCAGTCTCCTCGTCCAGCATGTGGGCGAGGGAGCTGTCCTGCCCACCGTACAGAATGTCGTTAAGAACATAGTGGGATAATGGAGTAAGGACATTTATGTCCCAGAAGGTGCCAGAAGGTGGGCCACTATCCTTTTTTGTTTACGAGGGTGTCCTCACTACTTCTTAGACATCCATCAACCAAGAGTTTTGCAAACGTTTCCTGTTTAATTTTGCAAATGTTTCAAGCAAACACCTGAAGGACAGTGACGGGTGTTTGGGAACGCTGCCCTTCGCTGGCGATGACGGCAGCACAGCAGGGCGCCCTTTCCCCAGACGGAGACTTTCCATGGAAGGATCTGTATGTAGTTCGATAAGGAAACGTCTTTGGATAAGCTTGAATATCTTCCTATGGTCCAAACACACGTTGTCACAAATAGAAACGTATTTGAAATTATAATCTCGAAGATTCTGTGAGTATTTTATTATGGAGACTATTTCATTGCTGTGGGGGTGTGTCTAAAATTTAGTCATTCAAAAAATCCAGTCTGTCAGGATAGCGGTCTCGCACGCAGCCTTCTGCTGAAACAGCTGCTAACAAGGTTGCCAATTAGGGTGAATATTTTTCTGTGATGTGGGCATTTTTTCACTGGAAACTAATTGGAGAGTCCTAGCTGTTTCATCCATTGAAATGTGTAGCGTGGCGTTCAGATGCCAAAGTGACTCTACCGCGTTGCTGGCAGCTCCTGCTGGAATCCGAGACACCCGACCTACTTCCACGTAGTCCCGTGGCAAAGACCACCGGGTAGTTCACCAGACGAGAAAGGTGCACATTTGCCTCCCTACAGAGTCCACATCACAATCCGATGGGTTCCTGTGAACGAAAACCCGCTCGAACGCCACGGGCAGCAAGCCGGCTACTTTCCGCCCTGACCCGGGGTTTGTTTGAAATCAGGCACGTCAGACACCACGTCGAATGTTGGCTCTCTTGTAGTTACACGTAACTGGTTACCAAGCAAGCTTGTGAGCGTCCACGTCCACAGCCGGCTGGAGAGGGAATGGCAAAGTCTGTTTTCTCTGTCTCTCTCTTCCGGGGTGGGGGGCTAAATCCAGCTGTCCTGATTAAGAAATATGTCATATGAGACCATGGTCAGATCTGAGCAAATTTCACCAAGATAAGTTTGCGTAGCGTACTATTTATTTTACGAAAGAATTGTTCTATTGGCCAAAGACTTCGCCAAGAATGTCTTAGGAAATAGTAAGCTCTCCTAGGGCTTTTAAAATAGGATTAGCCTGCGCGAAGCTTGATTTTCACACACTCGTTGAGGGGGGCCGCTGCGGGGGTCCATCCTCACTCTGGGCTTCCGGCCCCCCCTCGGCTTCCTCCTGCAATTGTGATGCACATCTCGGCCGGCAGACAGCAGTGCGGGTTTCCCTTGGGTACAGGTACATTTCCCGAGCAGTGTCTTTGCTGAGAAACCACCTTCTCTTCTCTGTCCCCTGCCGAAACCCCGGCCTGTGCCTCGGGTCTTCGGAATGTGCCGCCTTGAACCCTCCCCAGCCACGCTGCACTTCCACGGCGATTAAGTTCGCACCCACCCACCCACCGGACCAACCCCCTGAGGCCCCGATGCCCTCTGACGTCGGCCCCTCCCACACTACCGCTTCTCAGGGCCCATCTGCCCCAGGGGTCCTGGAGCCCCCTCCCTGGAGCGCCCACGATGCCCCCCGGGGCGGCGGGTGCTGGCAAGTGGACACCACGTCAGGCACACGAGCGCGTCATCCTCGTGGGTGGGTCTGTCAAGCAGCCGCTACAAGCCAGCTGCCGCTCCAGACAAGGTCTTCGTAAAACCGAGTTCTCAGAAAGTGGGAGGCACAGGAGAAGACTTAAGACAGGACGTTTCCTTCAGGCTGAAGCGTCCAGTTTTCTCCATCGTGTGTAGCGAAAATGTGTGGTTCGCCTCGAGTAGGGCAGGGAGGCTCTTGGAAGGGTGTTGACCGTTACTTGGTTACCTTTGTTGCAATATTAACGACCCCGGGGCCACGAAATATGGAAGCTTTGCTTACCCGCCCCTTTCCTAGATGCTTACCGGTCTCTACTCCTTGTCAGGCCTTGAGGGAGGCAGGGCTCCTCAGGAGAAAAAGGCGGGTCCGTTCTCTGCACGCACGCGATTCTTTGCAGGAGGGCTTGGCCCACTTCGAGCTCTCCCGATAAACTGGTCTTCCAGTTACTGAAGTGATGAAAGCCGTGGATCGTGCCGTACGTCACCCCCTGCTCTCTTTCTTTCTGTCGGCGCGTAGTGGGCCTGCTGCTCAGCAGTGAGCGCGATAGCACAGAAGGACACGTCACCGTGTTCCCGGCCTCCCGGAAGAGCGCCAGCAGGCTGTGGGTGGTGCAGGTGCCCCGATGTGGCCCAAGGGTGGGTGTGGGGAGGGAGCAGCCTCTGTCCACTCCACGGGGCCCCACGCCCCTTCCTCCTGCTTTCCTCGTCATATGTATGTTACTCGAGGAGATGTATTTTACGAGAAGTCAAAATGGATTTAAGAGTCGCGTTTCCCGTCCGCTGGCGAGAGCAGCATGGAACAAGGGATCAGTTCAAACGAGGTTTGCAGAGAAACGTGCCCTCGTGGCACCCGGGAACCTGTACTCTGCCGCGTGCCCGCTGGTGTGCAATATTCAGGAACCCAAACATTTTTTGCAGCATTCCATCAACACACATTAAGAAGAAGTAAAACCATCACATATCACACTGACAATCCTTTTCTGTCTTTCCCCCACCACCACCCCGTATCTCTCCGGACATGCATAGTGGTGCGGACCATGGGGCTTTGCAGGCTGGACCCTGATGGCAGGGTGCAAACTGTGCGTGGAAAATTGGGACGCCGTTCTGGTCCTGGTTCTTGACAGCATGAGTTCTGACCTAAGTGTCTTAGCTGTTAACACAGGAAAGCTTTCTCCAACTCGGTGACAAGGCAGGAAAGGAAACAGGCTCGCCACCACGGCTGGAGAGACGCATCCTGCGTCCGCGGAGGCCTCCCTCGCTGCCTGCACCCTGCAGGGAGAAAAGCCACCATCCGTGTAGGGGAGGCTCCTGTCCAAGGGCACCAGACCTCACTCTCAAATAATGTAATTCAAGGTCATATGGAAGGAAAGGCACACCCACCGTGTTCTCACTTTGTTTGGAGACTTACACAAGGAGTTAGATGCACATATTTTCTTTTTATTGCCATGAAAACAATATATTGTACAAGATTACAAAGTAATAGTAAGTAAAGGGTAAAAAGCGAAACGACCCCGAATCTCCCCATCTGGAAATAATCACCGTTGTCACCTGGGAGTTCATCACATCTTTTCTACGTGCAGGTACACTCGGAAAAATGAGTCTGTGTGATACAGCCAGTTTGCAGAGCAAGGAAGAAAACATTTTCTTCAAGAAATATGTCACGAGCTAAATTTACATTTTATTTAATAAAGTGATTAGTTAATGGAGGAAGGAAGGACAAAAAAGAAAAAACTCAGAAGCAAAGAGAGTGAGCGCCAGCTTCCTGGAGGAGAGGAGAGCAGGGCCCCCAGTGGCAGGGCCCCCCAGAAGGGAGGACAGAGCAGGCCCCCCAGCGGCAGGGCCCCCCAGAAGGGAGGGGAGAGCAGGCCCCCCAGCGGCAGGGCCCACCAGAAGGGAGGGGAGAGCAGGCCCCCCAGCGGCAGGGCCCCCCAGAAGGGAGGGGAGAGCAGGCCCCCAGTGCAGTCTCCTCTCAGTTCCATCTGTGAAATAGCTGATCAGCTGATTTCCCAGCCGCCTCTCTTCAGGGACGCTCCTTCTGACTGTTGATTTTTAGTGGTTTGGCTACAGACCGGGCAGCCGAACCAGCCCCCTGGAAAAAAGGGGGGCCTGTTCTTTGGGCCACACCAGTAGTGAGGCAGAGCAGTTAAGAGCCAGTAAAGACTGAGCCATGAGCTGACAGTCACAGCTCAGGAGGAGCACGCCTTCCGTGGGGGTCGTTGAAGGGGACAGCCCCCCTCCCCTCAAAGCAGAAAGTGTTGCCCTTTCAAACTGACACCCCATCTGTGAGGTCACAAACACGCCATATTCTCTCGTGTGCTGTTTCTTTATTTGAATTTCGTTGCATCAACTTCTCTGTGTGTAAAATTGGAAATACGTTATCCACCATCGACGTTATGTTGCATTGGTAGCGGACAGTTTGAAGGGAGGATCGTCAGTCTATAAACATGTTCACAAGCAGGTCATAGGCATCCAATTCTAGGTGCTATTTCAGAGGCTCTTGCCTTCTCTTGGGTCGCACCTGTCTATGTGCACGTGCGCGTGGATTCAACATGTTTGTTTCACGTGCTGTGTGTCCCCTTAACCGGGTGTGTAAACTCTCTGTCCAGGAGCTGGGGTGTTAGCTCTGAGCTGGAGACCATCCCATGTTCATGCACTACTCTTGAATCAACAGTGCTTTTTACTTATGCGTCATCAGGTAAAAGATCGTTTAAGTGGGAACTACCCTTATCGCCATGTCTTGAGACCAGAAAACAGGCTGGGCGGGGCTAGCACACTTGCTCAAGTCCAAGGCGAAGTATGGAGAGCACTGGTCCCCACATCGACCCTCATACTCTTGTGCGTGGTCTTTGCAACGCCCCCACCGGGCTGTCCCCTGTGATTCCAAGTCGCAGAAGACCAAGATAAAGGTCTGTCCCCGCTGCGAAGGGATTGGCGTGCTGCGGCTCCAGAGGGTCCCAAGGAGACACCCAGGAAAAGCTCAGATGGGGCTCCCTTGCCTTGTCTGCTCAGAATGCAGCCACGGGCACCGCACGTGCCTCAGATGCGGGTGCACTGGCTTTTCACGGGGAACCAGCCCGACGGGAGCTGTGCGTGGTGATCTGGCGCAGTCCATGCAGAGCCCGCCTTCAGGTGCCCACGGTCAATCAGCTTCCGTCTTAGGCTGCAATTTCGCTTGAGGACATTCAGGTTCCCCGTGGATGACAGAGGCGACCCCACACACAGGTACAACTGTCCCCTCCCGTGGCGTCCGGCACACGGGACAAACCGTCGGTAAGCTGTTGTCTTCAGACGCTTTCAGCAGAAGACATTCTTCTCCAAGCACGTGTTTGCCAGAGCCTTGTGTGTGTTACAGATAAACCCAGAATCATACCTGGTAGCATCCACGTAGGTTCACCAGACCCCATGCCCCTTCCTGGCCAGGGCAGTGAAATTATCGTTCTGGGCTGACACCCTCACTTTGTAGGTCAGGAGGTTGAAGCCCAGAGGAAGGGCAGGTGACCCCAGGCCACGGAGCTCACGGGTTCTCAGGCGAGGGCTGTCTCCATCCACAGCAGTTCGTGGCCTCGATTTAGAGTCTGTTCCATTACATGCTGCGAGTCAGACTTTTCCCCTGCGTTTCATAGTCCTGAGAAAAACCCCGGGTTCCATATTCTAAAGAATAATCTAACTAAAGTCTTGCAAAACATGTGTCTCCTTTCAACAGGCAGTGAACTTGTCTTTTCACTGTGGATAAATTAAAACACAGCTTTGTCAAAGGACCTGAAACATGAAAATAAAAGGTTCCACGCCCCCGGTCTTTAAACACCCTGACTCTGTCTGATACCCATGCTGCTGGCCAGGTGCCGGGACTAGTCGGAGGTTTACCTGGATCGTGGGGTTCCCCAGGACACCCCAATTGCCCGAGCGAGGCAGACGCTAGCTTCACAAGTCAACTCTGCCCTCACAGACTCCCACCCGTGAGACTCAGAAACAGCCTCAGCTCGGGGGAGCTCCCTCCTCGGAGGAAGTACGCTCTTCTCCCACCTGGGGCTGCTGGGGGGCCGGCATGTGGGGAGTCATCTCCACCCGACGCTGTCCAGCCTTCTGAAGGGAGGCCCACCCTCCGTGGGTGCTTAGAGTAGGGGGTGGCTAAGGGAAGGTTGTTGGAACGAGGCATGCACGGTGGCGGTTTAAGGCTTCAAGTGGGGAAAGACAGCAGCGTCTGACGCACAAAGAACTTACGTCCTGGCCGCGCCATCCTTCATCCAAGCCCCCAAGACTGTGATGTGAGGAAAGTTTCAGTTCTTAGAAACGAGAGGTGACTGACATGTGACACGGTGGGCGTGAAAGGCGTTGCTGCAGTGGGATGACCACCTGGCCAGCTAGCATCCCTAACGCCTCACACAATTGTTATTTCTTTTTGTGGAGAGAACGTTTAAGATCTAGCCTCTGAGAAGCTTTGAACTTTGAAATATCGTGTTGGGAAAGGCGGGCCTGTGTCCGGTGCCCTGGCCTCAGACCCTCGAGGAGGCCGTTTGGCACAGGTGCGTCCGGCACAGCAGGGTCTATGCAGGCCGCCACATGTCGTGTTCATCGCCCCGGGTAGCAGTTAGCCTTGAGTTTTCCAGCTTCAGCTGGAATGGGGGGTGGGGTGTGGGAAGGAGGCAAGGCTGGGAGGAAAGAGGCAGGAAGGGGTCTGGGCAGGGCGGACAAAGAGGGAAGAAGCATCTGGAAAGAAGATGTGTGGTGGTGAGTTCAACGGCCTCCTTCCAAAACACCTGTTGTTTAAAGAAAGGAAAGCCAGGGGCGCCTGGGTGGCTCAGTCGGTTAAGCGGCCGACTTCGGCTCAGGTCATGATCTAGCGGTCCGTGAGTTCAAGCCCCGCGTTGGGCTCTGTGCTGACAGCTCAGAGCCTGGATCCTGTTTCGGATTCTGTGTCTCCTTCTCTCTGACCCTCCCCTGTTCATGCTCTGTCTCTCTCTGTCTCAAAAATAAATAAACGTTAAAAAAAAAAAAAGAAAGAAAGGAAAGCCAATGACTGTTCACAGTCCTCAGATCAGGACTAGGACCAATCCAGGGGCGCCTGGGGGCTCAGCCGGCTAATGGGCTCAGGTCACCATCTTGCGGTTCGTGGGTTCGAGCCCCGCGTCGGGCTCTGTGCTGGCAGCTCGGAACCTGGAGCCTGCTTCGGATTCTGTGTGTCTGTCTCTCTCTGCCCCTCCCCTGCTCGCACTCTGTCTCTCTCTCAAAAATAAATTTACAGACTAAGGGCAATTCTGAAAGCGGCTCTGGAGGAGTAGGCTGAGTTGTGACCCATGTATTTGGGGGCTCCCGCAGGGTGGGAGGCACGTCCAGGGCTGTGCTGTGTGCCTCACACCTCCCTGGGCAGGCGGAGCGAGCGGCCCTCGGTCCAGGTTCACCTGCCCCCCCGCGTGCACCTGCCGCCCCGCGTGCACCTGCTCCCCCCCTCACCGTGCTGGCCACAGGTCCGCTCTCAGGCTCGCTCACCTGGCACCACGGGAACACCCCGTGTCAACTAGGCGAAGGGTAAATGGGGGGCGAGCGGTGGCGCGTGTAAAAAGCATGCAAGTAAGTTCAAGAACACGAGTCCGCAATTGCCTGGGAAATAGACCAGGCATCCCAGGCTTCAGCTCAGGTCCGGGGGTGGGGGGCTATGCTGAGTGACAGGCGCCCTGGCCAATGAGAATGCAGCAGGACAGAAAGCCACCAGGCATGTGCCCCAAAGGACCAGAGGGGCCGAGGGCTCAGTGCGCTTGCAGATCCTGGCCAGCGGGCCGTGTCTGTGAGACAAGCCAGGGAGGTGACAGTGCGGGGACAAGAATGACATCAACCAGCTAAGAAATGGTCCTCTGAGGGGACACCACTGCTGCCATAGCAACAGCAGCCTGGAAGGAGGGAGGGTGGAGGTGTGACAGGTGCTTGGTGTGCGGACGGGTCACCGAGGATGAGGCTGCAGGCTTGGCTGCGCGCGAAGGCGGCCCTTTGAGATTGGCAGCAGGGGGTTGGGGGCGGGGGGCATGAAGGGACACGTGAAGGGAAGGAGGCCCCGTCCATGCGCAGCAGGAGCACCTGTTTTCAGGAAGGGTCTGGACTTGTCTGGAGTCCTGCAGTCTCCCGACTCACCCAGGCGACTGGGTGCAGGTCCCTGGCCCCTCAGCGAGGTGTCCAGCCTGGGAGAGACTGCACAGCCCTGGGCAGGGCCTCTGCAACCCTCGTGCGCTCCTTGCTCCTGAAAAACACCACCCGTCAGTCCTGGGTTCTAAGTGCAGGGGGGCCACGGAGGCCACCGCCAGCTGGAGCAGTGGGAGCCCCACTAAACCGGCTTCTCCCACCTGTCCCCTCCGGCCCAGACGTCCACAATAGCTCGCACGTTTGTTAGGCATCCAAGGACATTCGCCCTGTTGTGAACATGCCGTTGGAGGCTGAGGCCAAGGGCAGGGAGCCCACCTGGCCCCTCCCTGCTTTGGTCTTCCGACCAGGACCGGGACGCAGATGACCAGGATGAAGTCATAAGCCCTTCGGCACCATCACTCTTCCCTGAGGTGATCTAGGAAACAGCCGTGCACTCTGCTCTGTCCCAAATCATAACAACTGCAAGGCTGTGCACATATCCTGGACACAGACAGACCTCGGTTTCACGAATCTGGCTTCGTGACTTGCTACATCAGCAAGCTGTGATTTAAAACGTGCAGAATAGGTTTTCCTGGGAAATTGATTTCGTGGTTTATTGTGTAAAACAGGCCTGGTTGGAAGGCTGGTGTCGTGTGCCCCTGCTCCTGCCCCCGCCCCTGCCTCCTGCAAGGGGAAACCTTGTCCATAACAGAGAGATTTCTGAGCAGTGGGGCTTACTCCTCTTTTTCTGATATTATTTAGTACAACAAAATGCCGAATCACTTACATGCCAAAACAATATAAGAATCTGGAGACTTGGGGCGCCTGGGTGGCTCAGTTAAGCGTCTGACTCTTGATCTCAGCTCAGATTACCATCTCACGATTCGTGAGTTCAAGCCCCACCTTGGGCTCTGTGCTGATGGCATGGACCCTGCTTCAGATTCTGACTCTCCCTCTCTCTGTCCTCACCTGCTTATTCTCTCTCTCTCTCTCTCTCAAAATAAATAAATACACTTTATAAAAAAATAATCTGGATACTTCTCTGGAGTCCACTATGGATTTATTTTTGTTCATCGGTGCAGCTACTAATCCTGACTCCTAACCCCCGAAGCACCTGTTCCGTCTGCTGGGTTCATGTTCTGTGCACACATCTGATGGCATTTGGTTCTGCCTTCCTCTGAAAATCTCTCTCTTCGTGCGGCAAACGGGAGCCTCTGCTTTGTGGTGTTTGTTCTATTATGTGTGCCAAAGGCTCCCACTTTTCTGCCCTTCTTCCATGCAGAGACTACACGGTGGTCTCAGGCACCACTGGTGATCCAGCCCAAGGCCAGTCTGCACTGGGTGTGGGGACACGGGCAGGAGGGAGAGCAGGCAGCCTCAGAGACGGAGGGGAGGGCCGCAGTGGCATCGTGGCACAATGGGGGATGAGATGTGAACTCTGTGCTCAGAGGGCGTCATGTGTCTTCCCAGTCCCCAGGACGTGTTTCCTGCACTGCAGCCATTCTTGTCGGGACCCTGGGGGCTGTGAGTTTGCCTCTTCCTGACACCCCCCACCCCTTGCTTTTGCCTTAGAATTCAGTGGTGGGAAGGGGGAGGTGCCCTTACATTCAACATGACTCCCACCTAAGTGAGTTTCAATTCTTAAGTGACTCAGGAGAGAAACATTTGCACCTTTCCACATTGTCAGATTGCCTTTACTGTTCATTTTTAAACAATTTATTTTTAATTTTTTAATGTTTATTTATTTTCGAGAGAGACAGAGACAGAGCACAAGCAGATGAGGGGCAGAGAGAGAGAGTGAGACAGAATCTGAAGCAGGCTCCAGGCTCCAAGCTGTCAGCATAGTGCCCAACGTGGGGCTCGAACTCACAGACCATGAGATCATGACCTGAGCTGAAGTTGGCCGCTTCACTGACTGAGCCCCCCAGACTCCCCTAAACATTTATTTCAATTCAATTAAAACAAATACAAAGACAAAGATCATTATTCACTCATTTATTTAAACGAATACATATTGGGTACCTACGGCATCCAGGGGATGAGGAAGTGATATTCAGCGAGTGCTAAACGTGTACCAGGTGCTAAGGCAAATGGTTACAAACAGTATCCCACCCAATCAGCCTCGTGGTTCCGCCAGCTAAATTTTACTGGGATTCCCTGTCTCACGAGGCGCTCTGAAGGGCCAGAGGCATAAGGAATGGAGTTTAGCTGGAAATACTTGTCCAGGGCAGCACAGATAGAGAAAAGGAGAAGAGGGGGAAGAGAACCTTCAGGAAAGTAAAAACCTGTCACTGTGCTGTCTTTCCTGGGGATAAGTAGAAGACAAACCTTTGCTATAACTACAGAATGAAAATTTCCTCTCCCCTTAAGCGGACTTGTGGTACCAGTTTGCAGGCATTCCTGGTTCAGATGGAACTTGTGATACTTCTGGAGAGAACCGCCACAACAGTTGCTTATTTGAGAGCTTTTGGGATCAAGCGAAACCAGAATCTACGCAAGACAAAATGCACAACAACAACAACAAAAAGACCGAACGTGAGGTTGGAGGTGGGGGGTGTGACGCAGGCAAACAGAAATCCAGTTGTGTGGATCGTCAAATCAGTTGTCATTGTTTTCGTTTTTGTTTTCGTTGTTTTTTTCCCCCAAAACATCTTGTGTAATGGCTCAGTCAACCTATAAATGTTGATTGAATTAGTGAATGGTAGAGATTGAGACATGACAGATAGATAGATAGATAGATAGATAGATAGATAGATAATAAAGAAATAGATCTGAGCTAGAGAAAGGTAGAGAGAGAGAGAAATAGAGATGAGAAAGAGTTGCAGAATGAGAGAGAGAGAGAGAGCGCGCGCCAGATAGATGGATAGATGACAGACAGGCACATGACACATGGTGGGTGAACGCCCAGAGGAAAGAGAACATCTCTCTCCCTATGGTACAGGACATGGCTCCCTCCTGCTCACATTTTAGCTGTTAACAGATTTCTCCAGTCTGACTCACCAGTCTGGGGCCCACAGAAGCCAAAGCATGGAAGTCGTGCCCCCAGTTGAGACGGGGGGCAGGGGGATGACCTCACTTCCTATTTTCACGAGGTTGACAAGAGGCTCTGCAAAGCTTTGCTAAGCGCCTGGCATCCCCTGAGCCTGGATTTTCCCGGTAGAGCAGTGGGTGGGCCCGCCCCTGGGACCTGGGACCTGATCTGCATGAAAAGCCTGCCTGGTGGCCCTGCAGGACACAGGGCCCCCATCCGGCCCAGGCAGCTGATTTTCACCAGCAGTCACACAGACCCAGAGCTCTCAAGAGGTATTTGCCCAGGTGCTGCTCTCTGCCCCTGAGCTCAAAACAACATGCAAATAGCTGGGCATCAAAGGTAAGTCAGAGAAAAATGGCTTCAAGTAGAGCCCTTGAACGCAGCGAGCAGCCTCGCGCCATGATCGAGCCACAGGCCACGTCAGGCCTGTCAGCTTTGAGGCCTGCAGGGCCCTCGACACCCCAGCTGCTGCCGCTGGAGGGATTTTCCACAGCTCGGCATCTGGGTCTGAGCTGGCTTCTGCTGTCACGTGTCACCTTGTAGGCGTGGGCTTGCTGGAGGACATGGACGGGGTGCAGGGAGATTTCCAGGGTCGCCAGCGCGACCTGGTTAGCAAGATCTGTAAATAAATGGTCCCGTGACAGGCGTCCAGGTGTCACGGACACTGGAGACACGCAGTTCCGCAGCCACCTGCCCGTGACATCGCGGGGAGGGGAGCCGCACACCGTCTGGCGGATGCTCTAACGGATTTCCCACGTCAGAGCTCAGAGTTAAACCCCGCCTGGCAAAAGGGGACCGTGTCTTCGAAGCACCGAGACGCAGGGGAAACCGCGCTGCTGAACTGGGTCCATGTGGCACCGAAGTTGTTTCCCCCGTTATCACAGACTTACCTCAAATCGCTGTCTGATCTTCCTTATCATTTCTATAAATATGGTGTTCCATTATGAAACAGAGTCAATCTCCTGATTTTTCCTGTGGAGAGATCACTATTCACCGTATAAAAGGGCTGTCAGATGAGTCATTCGCTCCGTCTACTGACAGGTGACTGTGGAATTCGAGATGTGATTCCAACCAGGGGAAAAGAGGAATGATTTTGAAGTCAGAGCTATGCTAGGCAAGGAAACGGTTAGCAGCGAAAACTAACAGGATGCCAGCCGTGGCAAGGACTTTAAAACAAGTTGTTTTCTCCAGAGGAATTTGTAAGCCTCCCATCTGTAAACCTGGCTGCCCTGCTGTAACTTAGTCTCTCATGGACACACAGCTCTGGAAGCAGGTGGGCCGGCTCCGCCCCTCCCCAGGTAACCTGAGTAACTCTGTCCCCAGGTGAGCTGCAGGCCTGTGGGGCAGGCACCTGGTTGGGCTGGTCTAGGATTTAAAGTGACCTTGCTGACCCAGAGGAAACACGCGTTCATTAAGGCGAAGCTACTGAGGTGTAGACCACAGAGGACCGAGCCGTTCCCCGTTGTGGGAGTGTGATAGATTCGGTGAGGTCAACCCCATGTTACGTGTGACAGGCGACTCCACCAACAGAAACCTGTCCTACACACACCCTCATGATGGGCAAGGACGCACAGCCAGGGGTGGTCCCTGTACTCCAGGTGTCCCAAGAGAACCACGGAGAAACGCTGAGATGTTCACATATCGGGAACGGATGAATGCATATGGATGACATAAGGGGATGCGATGCATTTTTAAAGAATGAAGGGGACCAAGGAATGGTGGCCCAGGTCATGTATGTGCAGGGCTCCCTTCAGGCTCATGGATGGAGTCGTATGAGACTATTTGTATAAAAAGTGGTGTTGGGGCGCCTGGGTGGCTCAGCTGGTGAAGCGTCCGACTTCGGCTCAGGCCATGATCTCACGGTTCATGAGTTCGAGCCCCGCGTCGGGCTCTGTGCTGACAGCCTGGAGCCTGGAGCCCACTTCTGATTCTGTGTCTCCTTCTCTCTCTGCCTCTCTCTCTCTCTCAAGAACAAATATTAAAAAAAAATTTTTTTAAGTTGTGTTAAATAAGCATCTACACCTAGATTAGAAGTATAAAGTATATCTACTCCCGGCCCAACTGCATGTGTATCTGTGTATTTATACAGCCATATACAGATGTTTTGCAAAGGCACAGAGTATACCTAGCCGGGTCCCCGGGAAGCTGCTTACTGCACATGGGTGTGTGTGAGGAGCCCCACTTGGAAGATCTCTGGCGTTTGGTCCCCACCTCCTCTACTGCTTACAGTTCTTGCAATGAGCTCACAGATGTCCTTAGTTTTAGAAGATGTGTGGTTAAGCCGCTTAAGACCCAGCACGACTCCTGTATCGGTGGGGGAAGGATTCCGTCCCACCTGTTACCTGTAGGAAAGGCCACTGAAATGACACACTAGTCCCATGAGTTCTCAGGTATTGGGGAGAAGACACTATGACAGCTTTATAACTCACCTCTGTAATATTAAGATTGAAAACTTTTGTGCTTTTGTATAAATGGGAGCTTTTTGAAACGTTTTATAGAGAGAATGTGTTTCTAGACTGTAATGTATATTGTTAGTTTATAAAAAGTTTTTAAAAACGTTTGCAACTCAAGAAGCATTTATATAAAGATAAATACCTTATCTTTAAAATAAGAGGGTTTGGCTAAATAAATACATAAAAGCTTCTAAGCTCTCTTTCAATTCTCAAATTCTTTCCACTGTGATGTGGGCAAGAGACCTTATTCTGATGAGTCAAAGTATTCAAAACTGGGTATCATTCAGATAGGACACCCATTCACTGGACAATAGTTTGCTTTCTATATGACAGTGTTTAAAATCTAACTCGGTGGTGATTTGACTGCGTCCCTAGTGAAATCATTATGATAAACCCACTGCACAGATTTTAAATATATTGCCTTTGATGATTGGGAAGTTTTATGAAGGACTTTTCCGGGGTTGTCCTCCTGAGCTAACTATGAAGCAGAAATACTTACTTAGATATCAAGCCCGATGTGGAGTATATGTTACCGACCTGCACCTCGCCCGACCTTTGACATTTACTGATGATCCCACTGTCTCTAATCCTTGCACAGGGCGGTCCCAGGTATATGCGCGTCAACAGCTTTGTGTTCAGTCCTGGTGAACGAGTGGTGACGACTTGTGTGGCATGGAACGTTCCATTAACGTCTCTGAGTTCCTCATTTTCTAACCACAACATGGAGTTAGTAGGGTGCCTTTCAAATATCTGAAGGATTAAAGGAGCCCAATGCCTGAGGGACAGTGGGTGGTCAACAAATGTTAATCCCTTTTCCAATTGTTTTTCCTGAATGGTATAAATTAGTCAAAGTATTGAAGTTATTTTTATAATCTAATGAAAATGTCCTTTTAAAAAGTCTATGTTGCCTGAACTTTAACTTCATGGGCAACATCCTGTTTTGAGATTATTTTAATGAGTTTTTTTTACAAAGTTAATTTTTTTTTGAGAGAGAGACAGAGTGTGAGTGGGGGAAGGGCTGAGAGAGGGAGACAGAATCTGAAGCAGGCTCCAGGCTCTGAGCTGTCAGCGCAGAGCCCAACTCGGGGCTTGAACTCATGAACTGTGGGATCATGACCTAAGCTGGAGTCGGACGCTCAACCGACTGAGCCGCCCAGGCGCCCCAACAGGTTTTAATTTAACAGTGTTATGCAATATATGTGAACTCCCATTCCCAGAGAGAAAGTGTCTGCTCTTTCGTAGCTCAAATAAACAAACGAGGGACGGCAGGTCCAGACCTTTCTTAGCAGACAGTGCTGGCCGGCTCTCCAGGGGGGTGTGCGCCTGGTTCCTGTGTGGCCTGATGGAGGGGGTGGGGGCTGCGGAGGAGAGGAGGCCCCCCAGAGGAGCCTGCTGCAAACCTAGGCTTGTTGGCCCCACCTTCCCAGCCTGGCTGGGGTGCCAGAGGCGTAAATGAGTGGGAACAACGGCGTCCCACGGGGACACGTGAAGTGTGAGATGCTGGGCAGGTGGCACCAAGCGCTCGGTCTGAAATGAGGAGGCAGGTGTCAATCTAGAATTATGCTTCTGGGAGTCCTCGGTGTGGACATGGTGTTTGAGGCCATGAAGCCAGATGAGATGGGCCAAAAGAAGGGGTGCAGAAGGGCGGGGGGTGTGTGCGGGGCCCCTCCACAGTCAGGCCAGAGAGAGGAGCCCGCACGAAGCCTGGGGAAGAGCACCCCAGCGCGTGGAAGGGAAGCTGGAAGGGTGTGCCCACGAACCCAGAGGGGAGAGCATCTCAGGAAGGGGCGATTGGCCTTCTGAGCCAGACCTCGAGGGGTGACACAGGTGAGGGCCGAGGGCGGCCCCTCTTCCAGGATGATTCTGAGACAAGGCAGGTTCTAAGTACTGGGACCAAGCACACCTGCCACCCACCACACATGGGAAGATGACCCTCGTGCGGGACCTACAAGTTCACCTTCACCCGGAGCGACGTCAGGGAGGCCATCCAGAGAGGACGCCCTCACGGACACAAAGACAGGTGGCGGGAGAGGAGGAACACTGCCCGGGGCATGTCAGGCACAGAGCAGGACACGCCCCTGGGCGCCAGGCAGAGGTCACACCGCGCCCACACGCGGCCCCGTGTGCTGGAAAGGTCGTGGGGGAGATGTCCCCGGGCACGCAGCCTCGGCCTGTTTTCCCGCGACCCCACCACCTTCTCCAAGTTCTGCTAGAAAGCATGGCGGGAGTGAGACTCTCATCTTAATAACATCTCTGCCTGAGCTGCGGAAAGTGAACTTGAGGAGGCGATGCTGTGGGGACCCGGGTGGCCGGTGGGGTTAGACTGGATGGTCAGGGCGGCGCTCTGTCATCAGGGCCATGTGGGAATTGCCTTTGGAGCCTCCCAACACCCGCCGCTCTCTGTGACTCAGACACTCGCAGTGGGGGCAGGAGGGTAATTATGAGCCCTTCCCGGGCTGACAGGCACCTATTTTACGGTGACTGGAGAAGACGCGGCCTTGATGGTTCAGCGGGAGGGGAAAGGCAGGAACAGATTTCTACGTGCTGGGGGCTGAGTCGGCTCAGGACCTGGAGAGCAGTTCTGCGTTCAGCAAGGGGCTGAGAAAAAATTCTTTTAACTTCATCCATAACAGGTGTCCTCTCTAAAGGTGCGTGCCCGACAGGACCGGCCACGTAATTCGCAGGGCCTCCCGTGCAAACGTTATTGAGAATTTCAGGACGGCAACCACAGAAACTTCAGCGATGTGGGGCCTCGAGGGAACGCCCGGGTCGTGCGCCCAGGAGGCCAGCCTTGGCCCAGCACCTTTCTCAAGGACTTCAGTCGCATCCTGATTCTTTTCCCGGTGCACAACCGGGTGTGGCATGGAATGGGGTGGGGCCGCTTCGCCCCTGCAGCCCTGACAGGAGCAAAGAGCCTTGCCAGAGCTGTTCTGCTCTCTGCCCCATTTTCAGGGCCACTCAGCCAGCCTCCTCTGCCGTCTGTCCCAGGATCTCAGCCGGACCCCTTCTCCGGACCACCAGCTGTTGCCATTAGCGCCTTCTATTTTCAGATAAGGGAGGACACAACAGGCTCCCAGACAGGCAGGGAGGGAGGAACTCTTGATAGGATGTCTCCTCTAGTGAAGGCAAAGGATCTGTTCACGTACAAATTGAGAGAAGGTTCGTTGGAAGTTAGTCAATGAGCTTCAACTGGTTTGTTCTCCTTAAATGCCTTGCTTCCGTTCATTATTTTTTCTTTCCAGCAGCGTGTTTAGATAAGCGGCTTTCAGACAGTCATCTTACAAGAACATCTTTTATTATGTTCCACATAATAAATGTTTGTTCCACAAACATACCTAAACCTATCAACTCAGTCAACGCACGCAAAGCACAACAGGTGCCTTCCTGTCCTTGACCTTATCAGTGCTTTGATTCCCCGTCCGCATGCCTCCCTTTGCTGGCTGCTGGGAGAAGGTTGGTGGTGTGGCAGTTTTAAGTGTGAATTGATTTCCACATGGAGCCCTCCTGTGTTTCCAAAGCTTTTGCTTAAAACTATTTTTTTCTCTTTCTTTCTTTTTCTTTTTCTTTTTTTTTTTACTTTTAGAAGAGAAATTCAAACAATGTTCCAAAATTATAAGGAAGAAATTAAATATGCTGGGTGGATATCTTTCCATTTTGAAGGCTAATTGCAAAATAGACTTTTAGACTTTAACTTCTACTTTACTGTTCGGATCCAATCTTGTAAAGATAAACATTGATCTAGGAAGTCTTTGTAAAACTATATGAAACAAATGGTTGAACATGTGGAGGAAATAATTTAAAAATGAAAATTTCCCCGAAATCTAAAAAAAAACAGCTATTTTTAGAAATGCGTAATGCTACATATCACTCTGGAGCTGATCAAGGGAAAGATTTTAGTCCTTAAAACAATAAAACATTGCATACTGTTTCTAAAAAGGAGCGTGAAGTTGACAAATCTGACTTCATTGGTGACTGATTCACTACGAAATAAATAAATGCACTTAAATTATTTACTTTTCAAATTATCTTTAGGAGAGGAACTTTCCCTATGAAAAACCTACTGAAGACTGTCATTAGCGTGAAAACATATGGAGGGACAGGCTAGTTAGCTATATTCAATTTTATCCTAATCCCTTCATCAAATTATTGTTTTTGCTTATCTTGATCCAGAAAAGAGTTAACTCAGCTCTGATTTCCAGAGATAACTCACAGATAGAGATAGGATTTCTCCTTGGTTGACAGCTCAGCTCAGCCACCTTCCAAGGGGCTGGATGTCCCCTGCAGGGAGGGAGGTGGGGCTCACACACTTCCTTACACGGTCAGGCAGGTGCACAGACACACTTAAGGGAAGTCCTTCCAGAAGACAGGGAAAAGGTTGACACGTTGTGTTTAACAGAAGACACTTCTTCTACGTTTTTAATCACATTAGGGTAGTTGCTTTTTATGTTTTTAAATCCACATGTCTTATCATTTCCAATGTCATTTAAAGATGTCACCTGTAAGAACGGTTTTTGAGAAACACCTGATGTTTAACATTTTCTTGCCATTATATCACATTAGGACTTTGTCATGACAACTCTAAATTTCGATTTAAAATATAAGCAGATATCCCTGAACTTAAGATTCCTTCCTCTCAAGGAGGTAAGAGATAACACATGTTGAGTCTATGTGTGTCCTAGTCTAGAGTCTTCTGACCTCTCCCTCGTCTTGCTGATGTCCAAATGAGATCCAGGCATTGTCATCTTCCATTTACAAATATCTGTTTGAAAATGCTTAACTCGTATAGATTTTCATAAATCCATAATTTAAGAAAAATACAGAGAAATATATTTCTAAAGAAGATAGTGAACTCTTTTCACTGTTTTCCAAAAAATATATTATATACCATATACAGTTATATAAATGTAATATGGATTTTATATATAGTGTAATACACTATGTGAATGTTTAACATAAAATACCTTAAAATATTATCTAAAATATACAATTTAAATACCATATAAATATGACATATACTATGACTTATATTATACTATGTGTGTGGCTGTCTGTATATCCTAGTCCCACTGTCCAGTAGCCCTTGAAGGACAGTAGGAAAACAAATCTGGCTGTATCTATGAAACCGTAAGAAAAGTCATCTACTAATTAAATAGCACAGTTGAGAAGACGACACCGGGTGTTTAAGAGGCGGGCTTTGGACAAGGTCAGAAGTATGTCCAGTTGCCGTCACGCACCCTGGGGGCATCCCGTGCAGCCCGCGTGCCCTCCCAGCCCTGGCGATGGGGCGGGCCCCACAGCAGGTGCTACACAACTTCACAAGAGGATTCCAGTGCTCTGACCCAGGAATTTTGTCTTCAGGTTTCCACTCTCTTGGAAGTTGAAGGCCTTTCCATCCAAACTTTCTCTTCTAAAACGCAAATACCCCAAAATTTTTTTATGACAAGTTTGTTCATGCTTCAAGGCTGGTTTGTTTGCATCAGATACAACCTTACTAAAGCCTGGCTGGCAAAGAAGCTCTGGTTATAGGTTGTAAGCTGCAACCTTGACTTGCAGGCATCCGGCTCCCATCTCAGGGTTACCAGGGGAGAGGAACACGGTACCTGCCTCTGTGGGGCAAATCCTGGCCGCTCCCTGTGTGTGCTCTTTCTCTATCATTCAGTAGTGCTGTTTTGGTTTTTCTCAGTGGCCGGGGCTGTACGTGGTGGTCATGGGACAGGCCAGTCCCCAAGCAGGGACCTCAGGTGTGTTCTGTGCCTGTCACCAGTTCTGAACAGGCTCTTCCTCTACCCGAATCAGATTTCTGGGGCCAGTCCTTGATGGCACTCTTGAACCTAAATTTAGTTAGCTAAAAAGAGTCAGATGGCTCAGACTAATCATCCACCATCAAGGAAGTCCAGGAGGCCCACGGATCTTATCTATGTCAGCCATTGCGGACCCCTCCCTGGAAGCAATATGGCTCAGTCCCATCCTTGGGAAGCGTCTGAAGAGACGCTTCCATCATGTGAAAGAAACGTCACGGCCTGCGTGAAGACTTATCTGGAAAGGAGTGCAGTTTAGCACAAGAAAAGTGGGTGTGGGGAGATGTTACCACAACAGATATTCCGAGGTTCTCTGTCTGCCCTGCACCCCTTCATGCCCGGGCTGCCCAGAATGGAGGCAAGTGTTTCAAATTCTGCCGGGGAGGGAAGGCTGGAGGCAGAGTGTCTCTCATAAACGAAAGCCAATTCTAGGGACACCTGGAATGGTGAGCCACCTGGGTGGGTCAGTCGTTCTGACTCTTGCTTTCAGCTCAGGCCATGATCTCATGGTTTGGGTGTTCGAGCCTCGTGTCAGGTTTCATACTGACAGTACAGAGCCTGCATGGGATTCTGTCTCCTTCTCTCTCTGCTTCTCCCCTGCTTAAGCGTGCCTTCTCTCCCTCAAAATAAGTAAATAAACTTTAAAAACAAAACAAAAAAAGAGAGCCAATTCTAAACACCTTCCAGTTTGCAATGGCGACTCATTTTCCCAGTGCCCACAGCCGGGCCCTGTGCTGGACCGCCCATGTCTGCATGAGGAACATCTTTCCCCCAGGACCGTGGGGACAAGAAACTGCACAGCAACAGGGCTCCCCAAGCCAAGCCTAACACTGGCTTTGACTGCCCGCGACACTCCCTGTACCAGACTCTCCTAGCGATGTGACAGCGTCCTCCAGACTCAAACCTCCTTCCTCCAGTGAGTCAGGAAATAGCATTTCCATCTCAGCCAGATCTCACCATGTTGTCTCACAGATATTCAGGCTTTCATGCTTTTTATTTCACATTAAGAAACGAAAGTCCTGCCTCTTGGTCTTGAAGAGTGTGTGACTTCCTACAGACCAGAAACACTAGTGATGGTGAAGGAGCTGGGACCCCAGCTCGCTATGCCCACCTGGCTCTTGCCCTGCAGTCTCAGGCCACTGGGTCTTTGAAAGGAGAGGAGGCAGAGTCAAGTCTGGAGGGAGGTTGAATGGTCCCATGGCTCTTCCCTCTGCTTTACCAACCCCTCTTGCTTTAATAGATCGATGGAGGGGCGCCGGGGTGGCTCAGTCGGTTGGGTGTCCGACTCCTGATTTCAGCTCAGGTCGTGATCTCACCATTGTGGCACTGAGCCCCACACTGGGTGCGGAGCCTGCTTGGGATTGTCTCTCTCTCTCTCTCTCTCTCTCTCTCTCTCTCTGCCCCTCCCCTGCTCATGCACGTGCATGTGTGCACTCTCTTCCCCCCCTCACTCAAAATAAGTAAACATCTTTTAAAAATAAAAAATAAAAATAGCCTTCTGAACCACACGCACGACATGGCTGTCCATTTACGTAGGTCTTGTTTAATTTCTCCAGCAAAGTTTTTTCTAATTTTCAGTGTCTAGGTCGAGCTCATCGTTGCCAATTTTCTACTCAGATATTTTACATTTTTGGTGTTATTGTAAGTTATAGTTTTAATTTCAACCTCTGAATGTTCATTACTAGTATATGAAATTAAAACTAATTTTAAACACCGAACTGTGTCCTGCAACCTTGCTAAGCTCCCTTATTCATGCTGGCCGCTTTTCTGTGGATTTCATCAGATTTGTCTACACACACCATCATATCACGTACAAATACAGTTTCACTCTTTCTGTGTCAATCTGCACTTTACTTCTTTTATGACCTTGTCCTACAGTGGCTACAGTGTCCGGTACAATGTTGGTTACCAATGGTCATGGAGGACATCGTGTCCCACTCCTGATCTTCGGGGTAAATTAAGCTGTAAATTCTGTGCCGATGCCTTTTACCGTCTTGAAGAAGTTTCCTTTTATTCTTAGTGCCAAGTGTTTACTCAGAAATGCATGGTGGATAAGGTCACATTTTTCTGCAGCTAGAGATGATAATGTGGATGTTCTTTTTTAGTTTATGCATGATGAATTACTTTGATTTTCAAATATTAAACTAACACTGATTAAACCCCATTTGGTCACGACATACTATACCTTATTATGTGGATTTACTTTGTTAAATTGTATTTGGAATTCTCATACCTATCTTCATGGTAGGTACTACTCTATATTTCTTTTGTCTTCTAATACCTTTGTCTGGTTTTGAACTTGAGAAATACTGGCATCCCAGAATGAGTTGAGAATTATCCCCTCGTTTAAAAATTCCTGGAAATATTTGTGCATCATTGGTATTATTTCTTCCTTAAATGTTTGGTATAATTCACCAGTGAAGCCATCTGGACCTGAAGTTTTCTTTGTGGGAAAGTTCTTAACTCTCTTGAGTGTTCTTTGGTAGATATAGGCTGTCCAGGGCACCTGTATCTTATTGAATGAACTTGGTAGTTGGTGTGTTTCATGGAAATTTTTTCTACTTCATCTAAATTGTTAAATTTATTGGCTAAGGTTGTCCATAATGTTTCTTTATTGTATTTATTGTATTTTAATATGTGTACGTTCTGTGCTGATCTCCCCTCTCTTACTCCTGGTATTGCTAATTTAATTCATTGTCTCCTCTCCTCTCGTCTCCTCTCTTTTCGTCTCCTCTCCTCTCCTCTCCTCTCCTTTATCCCTCCCCACCCCTCCCCTCCCCTTTTCTCCTCTCCATCTCTCTCTCTCTCTCTCATGTACATACACCTTTATCTTTCTGTGCCTCTCTGTATCTCTCTCTTTTATGATCAACATAATTAGAGATTCATCAATTCTATCAATCTTCTCAAAGAATAAGTTTTTGGTTCACTGATTTTCTCTACTTTTTTTTCTGTTTTCTATTTCACTGATTTCTTCTCTGATATTTATAATTTCCCTCCTTCCACTTACTTTGATTTTAATTGGTTCTTCTCTTTGTAGTTGCTTAAGGTGGAGGCCGAAGTCACTGATCTTTTTGTTTTCTGACAGGTGTATTCGGGGCTGTGACTTTCCCCCTATATACTGCGTTAGCCACAACATGCAAATTGATACGTTCTGGGCTTTTTTGTCATTTTCATCCAATTCAGAATACTTTCAAATTTCCCTTCTTTTTTTTTTTTTTAATTTTTTTTTTCAACGTTTTTAATTTATTTTTGGGACAGAGAGAGACAGAGCATGAACGGGGGAGGGGCAGAGAGAGAGGGAGACACAGAATCGGAAACAGGCTCCAGGCTCCGAGCTGTCAGCACAGAGCCTGACGCGGGGCTCGAACTCACGGACCGCGAGATCGTGACCTGGCTGAAGTCGGCCGCTTAACCGACTGCACCACCCAGGCGCCCCAAATTTCCCTTCTTTTTAATGTTCCTTGACCTATTGGTTATTTAGAAGTAGGTTATTTCGTTTCCCAACATTTGAGGGATTTCGTAAAGACCTTCCCGCTACTGACTGCTACTTTAATAACACTGTGGGCAGAGGACATACTTCCTGGGATGTGAATCTTTCCAAATCCATTGTTGTGTGCCCCAGAATTTGATGTGCGGGGTACAGCCTTGGTGCGTCCTGAAAGGAACACGCATTCTGCTGCTGGGGGGCGTGTTCTCTAAGGGTCTGCCAGGTCCGACTGGTCAATGGCGTCGTTCACACCCGGATCTGCACTGATTCTCTGTCCGCTTGTCGTACCGATTTCTGCTCCCCCTTGTAGATCTCTCAGCTCCCTCCTGCTGCATGTGTTTGAAAGGTCAGTTATTAGGTGCAGAAGTGACTAAGATTGTTATCTCTTCTTTGTGAATTTATCATTACAAAGTTCCCTTTTTTATCCCTGTTAATAGTCCTTACTCTGAAGCTGCGTCGTTCGTTGGTAACAAAGTCACTGCTGCTTTCTTCTGACGAGCGTTGGCATGCGTACGGTTTCATTCTTGCACATTCACACTTTCATTCGTCTTCCCACAGAAGACATGTTTCTGCAGGAGGCATACGGTTAGGTCATGTCCTATCGGAGTCAACAGCTTCTCCCTCTTCGTTGTGATGTTCAGATAACACGTTTAATGTGATTGTTGATGCCGTCACATCCACACCTACTGTCTTGCTGTATGGTTTCCATTTATCCTGTCTGCTCCTTGTCTCTTTGGTCCTAACTTTTGCCTCATGTGGGATCGAGTACCTCTACGTCATTCTGTTTCTCTCCTCTATTGGCTGATCAGCTACAACTCTTTTGTAGTAGTTGTTGTTATTTTAGCCGCTGTTTGGGTTTTCTTAACATGTTTTTCTTTTTACATTTTATTTATTTTTAAGAGAGACAGAGCACAAGTGGGGGAGGGGCAGAGAGCGAGGGAGACACAGAATCCGAAACAGGCTCCAGGCTCCGAGCCGTCGGCACAGAGCCCGACGTGGGGCTTGAACCCAGGAACCGTGACATCATGACCTGAGCCAAAGTCAGACACTCAACTGACTGAGCCACCCTGGCGCCCCTGTATTTCTTTTTACAGTCTGCCAACAAACAGTCCTACAACAGTGTACCCCCATTCTCCCCCCTGACCTTGCTGCTATTGCCGTGCATTTTAGTTATTCGTATGTGATGGAGGACGCACCACATCATTATTTTCGTTTAAGCTGTCATTTGCCTTACAGATTTAAATAATGAGAAAACATATGATGTCGTCATCCATACAGTTACGGCGCCCCTTGCTCTGTTACTTTGCGGCGATCCCTATCAGTGCTCTGTTCCTTTCTTGTAGGATCAGTCGACTGATGATATAGATCATTTCAGCTTTCATACGTCTTATAAAGTCTTTATTTTACCTTCAGTTTTCAAAGGTGCTTTCTCTGGGTAATGAATGCTAGGTTAACAGGATTCTTGCCCTTGAGAACGAGAGCCCTAGGATCTCCCTGCTTGGGTGTTTCTCATGATAAATGCTACATCCTTATCTGTGTTTCTGTATACACCGCATGTCTGTTGTCCCCTCTGTCTGCTTTTAAGAGTTCCTGTTTATCACCGGCTTTGCGCAATTTGACTGTTTGCCGTATGCTGTTCTCTTCGTGTTTCTTGTACCTGGGTTTTGTTGATTTGTTCTGAATCTGTAGGTTAAAGGTTTTCATCAGATTTGGACGTTTTAAGCCAATAGCTTGAATTATTTTATTTTATTTTTTTGTGACCCCCGTCTCTCCTTCCCTTCATTCGCTCTGATTGTGCGTGTATCAGGCCGCTAGCAGCTGCCCTACCGATACTGGGGCATCATCCGTGTTTTCAAATTCTTTTTTTTTCCCTGTGGATTTCATTTTGGACACTTTCTATTAACCTGCTATTTATCCCAGCTAGTGATTTCTTCATCTCACATGTCATAGGTTTCATTTGTAGAAATAGGATTTAGGTGGGTTTTTTAATCTTCTGTCTCCCCTCAACTTTTTGGATACATGGACTACAGTTATAATTACTGTGTTATCATCCTTGTCTGATGATCCCAACATCTGGATTAGTTCTACAACTACGTTTGGATTGGTTGATTTTTCCCTTCACTCTTAATTTTATTTTTCCTGCTTCCTTCCATGCCTGGGATTTCTTAAGAGACTCCTGGTTGTGTGAATTTTGCCCTTTTGAGCACTGGATATATCTTCATTCCTAACAATACTTTCAGGCTTTGCTCTTGGAAGCAGTTAAGTTACTTGGAAATAGTTTGATCCATTGTGGTCTAGCTTTGAAAACTTCTCAGGCAGCATCTAGGCACTTATTATTTATAGTCTGTCTATAACTAATTATTCCTTGCTGTTTGTCGAGCCACAACCTTCTGAGTCCTTGGCCCCGTGCCCGTCAGTTACAAGGTTCAAGGCCTGGCCGGTGGGGATAGACGTTTTTCCCGCCCCTGTGTGGGTGCCACACGCTGTTCTGTGGTGCTTTGGGTGTTTGTTCTCTCGGCCTCGGTTGGTTTCCTCAGATGCGTGCTGGTCGTCACCCTGTTGGGTCTCTTGGGGGCCGCTCCAGACCTCACGGGCTCTCTTCTGTCCGGTGCCCTGTCCGGAGAACTCTGCACCTCGTGGTCTGCCTGGACTCCCAGCTCTGTGTCCTCGACTCAGCGAGTCTGTTGAGCAAAGCCCGGGCCCCTGGTCCTACAGCCAAGCCTGGGATTCTCAAGGCAGACGGCCGGGCGGCCCAGAGCCCGCCTCTGCTTCCCGCCTGTCAGAGACACTTCTCTTCACTGTCTGGTGTCCCGTGTCGTCGCGTAACTTGTCCGCTGGCATTTGGTGCAGCTTGTTCTTCCCGGGGAGGAAGTAAGTTATTCCATCCTGCAGGAAGCAGGATCCGCACTCTCTCTGACTCCCCGATTCCATCCTTCTATCCCAGAGTCTCCAGGTGATGGGAGCACAAAGCCACCCCACCGCCACTGCCCGTCTCCTCTGCCATCTGTATTCCACTTCGTTCGCTCCACAACGGCAGAGCCAACACCAGCCTACTCCGCCCCAGCCGGCAGGTGGGGCAGTGACACCTGCCCCAGGGCCCCCCGGCACCCCGTCTTCACCACGGTCAAGAATGACGTGTGGCACCAGCTGAGAGCTTTAGGAGAAGAAAGGCACACGTATCAGAATCCCACAATCACAAGTGCTCGACCTGAGCCGATACCCAGAGTTGGACGCTTAACCGACTGAACCACCCAGGCGCCCCAAACCCATTGGTTTAAATGTATATATTTAACACCTTCTGATGGTTTGCGAGAGCAACTTGTGGCGTTTGGGATTAAGGGGAATTGATCAGTTGAATTTCAGTAAAAATCTTGGCATAACCTGTAGACATAATGGACAAATAAGCATCAGGCTTCAGTTACAGCTGCCAATACACAAGTTACTGCTCTTTCGTTTTAGATGAATGTTTCTTTGTGAGGTGTCTTTTCAGCTATGACAGGGTCTTCAAAGCAAGTATCAATATAAGTTGAAGTAAGAAATAGAGCTTGAAATTGCTCTCTCATGAAGTGACAGGCAAGATTTAGAAAAATAATAAGTCATATTTAAAGATATTTCTCTCCACTTTAAAAAAACTTCTTAGCACATTTCAGAAGAAAAAGATTTGTACCGTTTATAAATAGAATAGGTACTTTTAAACTTAAGTTTTTACTGGCACGTGTTTCTCACAATTAATAGATTTGCCAGTACACAATAGGTGTATCCATGTACTAATATATAAATAGACGATCATTCATTATTTTTAATATTTATTTTATTTTCTTACTGAAAAGATGCCCGATCAAGGAAGTTTGGAAAATCTAGACACACCGTAACGACACAGCACGCACCTGTCCGTGAGGGCAGAGCCTGACGCGCCAAATTGCAGGCGCGTTGTGTCACATGGTCCCCAGCACAGGTGTGCGCAGCCAGTGTCATCGCCACTGTATTTCAGAGGGAACCTGGATTCTTTAAGAAGATTCTTCAAAACGGTGTGGGCTCACCCGCAGCAAGTGCAGAGGCTGAATGCAGGCAAAGCCAAGGTCGCTTGGCTGTAGGGTACGCGCCCTCCAGAGGCTCCCCCTTCCTCCGTGGAAGAATGGTGGGGTTGCAAGCAGAGAGAGGCACACACAGAGCGTCACCACCTCCTCGAAGCACAGAGCCTAGGGTCACCGCAGCGCTGCTGGGACCCTGATGCTGGTTAAACTGTGCCGAGTGGGAGGTTGGCCGAGTGAGTGGCTGTGGGGTGGGACTGAGCCTCGCCTTGCCGTGGGGGTGGACGTGGGACCGTGAAGCGTGTGGTTACAGTAAAGGACTGGACTCACGATAGGCAGGGCCAGAGTTCCAAATCCACGCGTGGAGGGTCACAGTGCGGAGGCTACAACTTTATTTTCAGTCATGGTGGCTCTCCAGCTGGGAGTGAGGCATTTTCTGGGGGTTGTGTGGACGTGCTTCGTATAATTTATGATCCTCTGGAAAATTTGTGCAAAATGTGTGAGTCTCTGCACTTTTTAGAAGAGGAAGCCTGTAGCCTTGATCAGATCCCGAGAGAACCCATGACCAGGAAACCGTCTTACCATCGAGTCTCTGTGAGAATTGTCAACAACTCTCTGTAGAGCTGACTTTTTACTGCCCTAGGCTCCTTGCTGAACAGAACGACAAAGCCCCGCTCTGCTTAACCTTGCAGAAGAATGGCGTTCAGCAAATTTAATTGGTTAGTTGGCAGTGTACTTAGATAGATGTCAAGGCATTATACTAAAGCATACATTATGCTGTATACAACAAACAAAGCCGAAGACGGCCTAGGCTGAAGCCGCCAACCTCGTGAAGCATTTCAAGACACTCTTCTCCTTGACAAAGGATAAAGATGGGCAAAAAGAAGTACAGATGCTCCTTCTCATCAATGGATTGAGTTTTAAGCAGGAAAGAACATCTTTACACTTGTGTCACATTTGTGAGACACACACACGGGTGCCAACTCCATGTTCACCCAGCGGCTTCGTGGGGGACGGATTTCAGGGCAACGCTGTGGGTCCCCTGTGCTGAAGAATAACTGAGCAGCGTCTGCTCTTACGCTTACTGTGCTGCCATGTTTTAGTTTGGTTTTCGAGACCCCGCAATAGTCCAGACCCTCTATTTCGTAACGAGAAGGGAGAAACCCCTGTCCTCTAGGTGGCTATAGCCCGGGTAGTGAGGCAGACCGGTAAATGGATTCAGTGCAATGGAAAGGGGGAGTCGCTTTTCTCGGGTTTTCTTTCCAACATCACACAAGCCTCATCCAGGTACCTTCACGTGGGCTGGATTTTGAAAGATGGCTAGGACCTCATTAGGTAAACAACAGGAAAGAACGAGGGAGGTCGTGAAGACAGATGCTCCCAGATGTGAAGATGTGACATGTTTTAGCACCTTTGGGGAGATTATAAGGACTTCGCTGTTGTCACTATGTCAAACAGTAGATGGGACCAGAGGAATTCTGGGAGTACTGGAAGCGTTGGGACAACCCAGCCAAGGACCTTGGTTGACTACGGAAGGACCTTGGACCCTGACCTGCAGGTGAAGGGGAGGGAGTGCAGGGGCACCCTGAGACACGTGTGAACAGCGCCACCGCGTGGACTCCGGAAACACCAGTCCTGCTCCTGTCCCTGACTTGAGTGGCGATGGACGCAGGAGAGAGATTTCTGATGTAGACGATGCCTACAGCCAACAACCTGAGATTCTGGGAAGTGGGATCTTTCAGTTTGGACTCTCCCTTCAGTGCACCCCGTGCACTGTTACGGGAGCCATCCAGCACTGCCCCTCTCCTTCTTTTAAATATTTTTATTTATTTTTTTTGGGGGGGGGGGCGGGCGGGTAGGGGCAGAGAAAGACACAGAGTCCGAAGCTCCAGGGTCCGAGCTGTCAGCACAGAGCCCGACGCGGGGCTCGAACCCACAAACCGCGAGATCATGACCTGAGCCGAAGTCGAACACTCAACCGACTGAGCCACCCAGGTGCCTCACTCCCTGCTCCTTTTTAAAGAAAAACAGACACGGTGTTCGTGGACAATCTGCATCTTGCTTGAATGAAAGGAGAGGCACATTAAAATTTGCTTAAATCTCACGCAATAAGAATGAATAAAATACAATTGGAAAAGAAGAACAACAACGATGGTGAACAGTAACACTTCTGTGTGCTTCATTGATAAGAATGTTTACGTTTCGCTGTTAGCTTCTGTAGTAATGACCAAATGCCCTTAAATACAGGGCTTCAAGGGATGGCTGTGGAGGGCTTTAGTATTTCAAAACCTAAAGGATTAATTTGTTATTAGTGGTAAACTACAAAATCAGGACTTTAGCTCAAAATACCACTAAAGATGTTCAACTTCAAAATGTATAATGTTTTTCAAAACACTAACCATGAGTGTCAAGAATAAAAGATTGTTGAACAAGAGGTTAGATCACATTCAAGTTGAGAAAATGGGCCAGACCCTGAGGAGTGCAGCCCGAATCTAAGTCTGTCCTGAACGGGTGGCCAAGTCGGGTCACCGCATCCCAGAAAGCAGCCTCCAGGAATCCTGACTGTGGGCTCGCTGTCATTACGGATCTGGGCCAACCACGTAATTCGCCCCTGCACGTCTTTGTCTATCTCAAAGTTTGGTATTTCCAGAATTTTGATTTATTTTTTCTGCCTCAGTAGTTGAAGTGACAATGTATTCCCTAAAACCACTCTGGAGGCCAGGGTGCCCATGCATAATACACACCCAGTCGTAGCCTCCCGGTTACGTATCAATGTGCTCTGCGTGCCTCTCCGAAGCACACAGGTTTCGAGTAGATCGCAGGCGTGGGAATCCAATCCGCACGGCCCCAGCAGGAACAGAATGCTGCGTTAGGCACAGAAATCTTTGATTCCCGCCCTGGTGGCTTTTCACACATGGCACTGGAGCAGGAGTGCTTCACCTTACTAACACCCTGGCTTTCGACCAGACGGGTGCCAAGGACACCTCCCTTTTCTCAGTGGCTACTGGTATCTGAGGACTTGCCTCCTCACAAGAGCTTGTAGAGCAGAAAGCGTGGAGGTGAGGAGGCTCAGACTTGCATCCACCATTTCCTGTACTTGGACGTGGCCTGAAGAGTAATGCCCCCCAAGATGCCCACGTCCTCATCTCCGGCGCCTGTGAATAAGTCATCGCATGTGACAGAAGGGACTCTGCAGCTGTGACTAAGTCAAGGTCTTGAGGCAGAGACGTTATCCTGCCTTACTGGGTGGCCCTTGTGCAGGGACACGGTCGGGAGAGGTGGTGGCAGAAACAGAGGTCAGAGTGACCCGAGAAAGGGACGGGAGCCACGGAGTGTGGGCTCTTCTCTCCCAGCTGGGAAAGCCAAGGAGACGGCGTCTCCCTGTAGACGTTACGAGGAAGCAGCCCTGAGTTTTAGGACGGGACCTCCAGGGTTGTGACAGAACACACTGTGTTGTTTGTAGCCACTAAATCCGCTAAGGTCTTGCAGCAGCTGTAGGAACTCATGGGGTCACAAGGGACGGCGTCCTCGAGCCAGGCGCCCCCGTGTCCACATGCTGGCGATGACACCCACCTCTCCTTCCCAGCACTGCTGTGGGGACCCAAGGACATGCTTCACAGCAACACCCTTTGTAACCTGTAAAACCCGACGTGAAAGTAAGACACAGCCAAAATGAAGTCATGCTCAGGAGGACATAGCACCACCTCACTGTACCCCCTCGGCCGGGTCACAGGGCTGCGTGTTGAAGTTGAGCGTGGATGGGGGGAACCGCTCCAATTGTTAGAAGTCCCTCCTGAATCGGGGGTCGGCCTGCCTCTCGGATAGGTGGCTTTATAGCAGGAAGCGCGTGTGCTTGCTGGTCCTGTAGCCGAGCGAGGACCCGAGGTGCGTGGGACACGCCCCACGGGACAGCTCCTGGGAGCGAGAGGAGACAGTGCTTTAGAGCGAGGTGGTGGGGGCCTAGAGCTTAAACAGGACCAAGGTGTCATGGGGGTGCCTCTAACAACAGAAGAGACTGTGGGTTCATCCCTCCGTGCAGTCCCGTGGTCACTGCCCTGTGACCCTCCTGCATCCTGGGCCCTCCGCCCTGGCCCTGAGGGCTCCGCCTCCCTGCAGGGACCTGGTAGGTGGGGCTGGTGGCCAGGGTGGCGCTCCGGAGGTCCCCGGAGCCGCTGGCCTGGGGGGGCGGCGCTCACGTTGGCAGGACCATACCCTCCGGTGAGCCAGGCAGTAGATTCGGGCTGGCGGTGTGGACGGCACCAGCAGGGGGCCCCAACTGTCCCCACAGTCTGCCGTCTGGCATGGTTTCCCTGAAAACTCTGCTACCTTGACAAGTTCACGTTTCAAAATATCTCAAATCCAAAAGGGATTTTGCTTTCGAAAGCAAAGGGTGAGCGTTTATGAGAAGCAGGGCCATGCATGAGCTCGTTATTGGGGAGCAGTGTGTGCAGACCTCACTGCCGTGTCCTCCCCCCACTTCTCACGCTTCTGCTCCTTTCCATCAGCCAGGGGAGGCCCCAACTCAAGGGAGACACGTTAGGTCTCTTCCCTAAGCGACCATTCACCTCTCTAGTCAATGGCCTGTATCTGGGCCCTTTCGTAAGGGTTTCTTTTCCATCCCCTTGTGTGTATACAACTTGTGAAAGTGTACGAATTAAGGAAACCCAACTTGTTCATCATCAGTTCATAGCGCTTGTCCCTTAAATACTGAATAAACAATGACTGAGGGTTGATGTCTCCTCTGGCCTCAGTTTCCTCATCAGCAAAATCAACAATGCAGACACATCGTTTCAGCTTCTCTGGTATAACTGTCCACCAGCGTGACCATGCACAATTTTTTGACAAATGTTCCGGTTTTTGTTTTGGGAGGCTTTTTTGTGTGTGTGGGTTTTTTTTGAGGGAGAGAGAGAGAGCATGAGCAGCAGGGGGGCCAGAGAGAGAGGGAGACACAGAATCCAAAGCAGGCTCCAGGCTCCGAGCTGTCAGCACAGAGCCCGACGCGGGGCTCGAACTCACAGACCGCGAGATCACGACCTGAGCCAAAGTCGGACGCTCAACCAGCTGAGCCTCCCGGGCGCCCCAGACCATGCGCGATTTAGTAGCACAGAGACATGTGCCCTGGCCAAGAGTCACACAATCCTGATGTCCAGCACCTGGCCTCAGCATCATCACCGTTACAGAGGCCATGGGAGACCGTGTCTGTGGGCAGTCACGTCCCAGGCAGGCCCCTCCTTTCACTTTTCCACCCTCTCCTGCCCTTGTATTGAGGGCGCAACTGGGAAGGAGTACATCTAAGCCACCTTTTAGAATTTTACTTAATGTGGATCTACTGATGACAAATTCTTTCTTTTTTATTTTTTTGCCTGAAATGCCCTTGCTTCACCTTCATATCTGAGGGGTTTTTTTCACAAGATTGGCATTTATTTCCATTAAGCATTTTTAACATAGAATTTTATTGTCTTCTGATTCCTCCTGTTTCTGTTGAAGGTTAGCTGTCATTGATTGCTGCCAGTTTATAAATGTTTTTTCTTGGTTTTTGAGTCTTAGAGTTTTACTCTGAGGTGCACAAAGTAAATATTATATTTATAAATTATATTTATCTCATTAAATATCTATCCCATTTTGGATTCATAGTGTTTCTTGAATTTGTGGGAAATTTTCATCCCTTTGGAAAATTCTTAGCCTTAACTGTTCAGATGTTTTAAATTTTCAATGTGCTTTTTTAAGTTTATTTATTTATTGAGAGAGAGAGAGAGATGGAGAGAGGAAATGAGTGGGGGAGGGGCAGAGGGGGGCAGAGAGAGAGAGAGAATCCCAAGCAGGTTCTGCACTGTCAGCACAGAGCCCAATGTAGGGCTCGAACTCATGAACCATGGGATCGTGACCTGAGCTGAAGTCGGACCCTTAACTGACTGAGCCCCCCAGGGACCCCCCCCCCCATTTGATCTTCAAAACAAGCATTCTGTATCTCCTGAAATTCAGCATTGTGCTAAATTCCTTTGGCAATTTCATCACTATTAATTTAAATTCATATCAGATAATTCCGATGTGTCTGTCGCTATTGGCCATTAGTTTTTTTTCTTGGGTTTTGGTCAAACCTGCTTAGTTGTGTGCCTTGTTTTATTTTGTTTGAATCACAGACATTGCAGATGAAAAACACAGCTATGCGTTGAGGCTCTCAGTTACGTTGTGTAAGGTCATCGTCCTCCAGAAAGTGTTTACTTTTGCTATGGACATCCAGATTATGGGCTATCACTTCAATCAAATCAGGAATTGAGATGAATCAAAGCTGGGCTTCACCACCCGGGAGGACTGAGCTGTTTCCAGTTTACATTTATTCTTGGGATGAAACCTCAGGACACCCCCAGCTGGAAGTCTGTGGTGTTTCTAGGCAACTTCTTTCTCACCGGCCGTGAGCTCCAATCTCACGCCCTCAGTCACACACTGTTCAGAGATGAACAGAGATGTTCAGATTCTGAGACCTTCACGAGCCACTACAGTGTCAAATGTCCCAAGCCACAGAGCTGTGCTTAATATAAAGCCCAACTCTGGGTTTCTTTCTGCCTGGTCTCTTGGCTGTGCAAATCATACTTCTCCAGCACCTCCAAGCAGATTGTATAAACAGAGTCCAATTTTTCTGGTTGTTGTCAGCAGGGAGATTATGCCAAAAGCAGGGCCGTGCGTTTCCTCATCCACCATTAGTGGTTACGTCGGAGGCTCAGGCTTGAAATCTGTTCGCGTGGTGGATGTCAGCGTTGACTTTCCAGCATCCCACAGGCAAACGTCCGTAAGTAAGGAGGCAGCAAGAACGCTTCGTGTTACAGCATGCACTTACCCCGTTTTAAACCAGCCACATGGTTCTTAGCCTTGGTGTTGCAGAAGAAAGAGAGGGTCTGATGAGGTTGGAAGACACCTGCCAAGCAACGGGACAAGGTCAGTTTCCCAGAGCACTGACACACTGCAGGTCCCCCGCCCTGGGGAGCAGAGCAGGACAGGGCTGCCGTGAGCAGACCCTGCAGCGACAGCCAGGTCCCCCCAAACAAACACAAAGGTGCTTTGGCGGAGGACCACTGGCTCATCTCTCTCCCCACCCTCAGCTGTGCGCCATTCCAAGTGAACACAGCCACGATTTCCATCTCAATTTGATGCAAAGGTTCTTGGCATCAAAGAATTTCTAGAATGTTCTAAAGAAGATAAAACCTGATTAATAACTATCAAATGCCAATTATTAGATGATTAACCTTACAGATCATTGGGGAAAATAGTGTTAATAAATAAAACAACAACAACAAACAAAGCTAAAATCAGTATACTGACTTAAGGAGCCAAAATAAGGAGCTCCTGGGTGGCTCAGTTGGTTGAGCGTCTGACTTCAGCTCAGGTCATGATCTCATGGTTCGTCAGTTCGAGCCCCCCGTCGGGCTCTGGGCAAACAGCTCAGAGCCTGGAGCCTGCTTCAGATTCTGTGTCTCCCTCTCTCTCTGCCCCTCCCCCATTCATATGGTGTGTGTGTCTCTCTCTCTTTCTCTCTCAAAAATAAGTAAACAGTGGGGCGCCTGGGTGGCTCAGTCGGTTAAGCGTCCGACTTCAGCTCAGGTCATGATCTCACAGCCTGTGAGTTTGAGCCCCGCGTCGGGCTCTGTGCTGACAGCTTGGAACCTGGAGCCTACTTCAGATTCTGTGTCTCCCCCTCTCTCTCTGCCCCTCCCCTGCTCATGCTCTGTCTCTGTCCCTCTCTGTCTCCTCTCTCTCTCTCTCAAAAAGAAACATTAAAAGTAATTCTTAAAAAGAGCTAAAGTACAATTTCTGTTATGTGTCATCTTATACACAGGTAACATTCCAGCCTTTCCCTTAAAGTTATAACTACACAACGTAACTGTAGGCTGCTCGTAGTCCGAGATCCCTCTGGCTCAAACACAACCCAGAAGGGGCGGTGCCGCTACAACCCCGAAATCTGCCACCCGCCACCCGGATCCACGCATCCGTCCAGTCGACTCTGCTCCACCCTCCAGACCTGACTCAGTCACAGAATCGTGTAACAGGGCACCAGATGGACCATTAGTTGGTTTTAATTTTCCTCTTTTAGTTTTTCTCAGAACTTGCCAGGTACCAAAGATTGGCTTATGGATCATGTGGGATGTTCCGGACCGAAAATGGAGTGATACCACACTCCAGCGTGTCACAGATGCGAATGTGGAGGGCAAGCCGCGTGCATTCGCCTTATTTAATGAAGTTAAAAGGACAAAATATTTGAGCTACAATGGACCACGTGCACCCACATGGGGAGGCCAGCATTCTGACGGCAGGGCACATTATTTCACTATGTTTTCAAACATGTAAGGATTTTTGTGATTTTTTTTTAGGAGAAAGAGAGAGTGAGGAGTGAAGGAGGGGCAAACAGAGAAGGGAGGGAGAGAGAGAGAGAGGCAGACAGAAAGAGAGAATCCCAAGCAGACTCCGGCTGTCAGCGCAGAACCCAATGCAGGGCTGGATCCCACGAGCCGTGCGATCATGACCTGAGCTGAATCAAGAGTCAGACGCTCGACTACCCGAGCCACACAGGTGCCCCTGGTGATCCTTAATTAGCAAATATTTTTGGCAACGTGTTGCTTTTTCATTTTCAAAGTCCGGGGAGATAAAGTGATTTTCCGGTCCAGACACTGGACACGTCTTGTTGACTTGCTGACTCTCGAGCCAACTGACTCAGCTTCCCAGAGGAGGGGCCTCACTGCCGGCCTGACCCTGCTCTGACTGGGGCTGCAAAAAACATCACCCTATCCCAGACCTGAGGGCTCCCCCCGCAAAAGAGAGTTGTTCCTGCACAGTGGAGAATGATGGAGATGGCTGGGCAGGGCTTGTGCTCTGCTAGGATCAGTTAAAACTCAAATGAGACGGAATAGAGATGACCCACGAGGTATTCGATCCAAACAGCTGCTGGATCAAAGCTAAGTATCTGATGATCGCCACTCACTGGCAGGACCAGCAGGCGCCTCTGGGTACCGTGCACACCAGCAGGTTCAGGACTAACAAGTAACTGGCTAACAGCGTGAAGAAAACAGAAGCACAGGCCCTAACGGGGATTTTGCCTCATTCTTCTAGAACATTCCATGTGTTACTTCGCCGCTCATTACAGCTGCTCTTGGTGCTAGAGTGGAGGGTTGAGTTGGGACCACGTGTCCCCTACTAGACCACGCCCCAGTGTGCCCGCCTTGAATTAATTTCTCTGGCGTGTATTTATAGCAGAGTAGAGGCTCCTTCAAGGCCGCCCTTAGTATTTCAGAGGCTTGAAACGCACGGAGACCTCTCGGCGGAGTACACAGCTGCAGGGGCGTAAAACCGGGATGCCTCCACTCGGGTCTCCGGAGATGGTCGGATTTCCACAAAGAGTGGGATTCACGGGCTGTGCCTTCCCTCCAGGCGGGGACTCCAGCCGTTCTTGTGTGCTGCCTCGTCTGCAGGGACGAGCACGGTGTCCGGTAAAGGAAGGGCTTGGAGAAACCTCCGGGGGAGGAGGGGACAGGGCCCGCTGCGTGCGTGCGTGCGGCGTCCTCCGCCATCTTTGACGGGTATGGAATGACTGACCTCCTGAAACCTGGGCTAATCTGGCCCACGTCCTCTCCTGCTTGGAAGGGTGAGGAGTGAGGAATGAGGCGTTGGGGGACAAACTCGGAAGATGCCGTCTAGACGCCCACAAAAGGCTCTGTCCTGCATCTGCGTCTCGAGGGGGGCCTGAGCTTCTGTTTATTTGCACAAATCTGGGCTTGCACGCGTGTACCGATGCGGGGCGACGACCCGGTTCTCCTCAAACTGCTGTGAGCGGCCCCACCCTCCGCCGCCAGGCCCACAGCAGCAGCAGCATCTCTCCCGGCCCAGCTGTTTCCTCCCCCAGGGAAGTGAAAGTCTTCTCCTGTGGGCAGAATGTTCAGCATCCTGCTGTATGAGCAGGGAGGGCTTTGGGTGGGCACCTCACTCGTTTAGTTAGACTAAAACGTGCATCACGGAATGAACTCACGTATTCTACGTAAGTGATACGGCTCTGACATTTTCCTAGGGTCTCGGATCCCAATGGAAAGCAGATGGCATTTCCTAGAAAAGTTCAGGTCTGCGTTTTTAGTTTTGTCCTGTCTTCTCCTTGCCTTCGTAGCCTGCCACCCGACAGGGCCTTGAATGCACCAGGTTCTCGGGTCTGAGACGTGCCAGGTTCTAAGATGTGCTAGGTTCTCGGGTCTGAGATGCACTAGGTTTTTGCACTATCTCCTTTGGACTATTTGGACTATTCCACCAAAGGGAATATCTCCTCAATTCCCGGGGTCTCCAAAAGTATCCCACAAAATGACATAACCGTGTTCGGTCTCCAGTTTCCAGGGAGACCTCACCTGAAGCATTTCGGCCAATAGGAAGCTGCTGTGCACTTGAATATGTACAAAGAAGCCTGAAAACATCTGTTGAGATGCGACAGACCTCAACATTCACAGACAACATTCAACAGACACATCTCCTTCACGTACCTGCCCACTCACATTTCTGGCCTTCACTGTGCAGTGGACACTGCAAAGATAACAGGGAACAGGCAGATGGGTCCTGTGCTTCCAGAATTTTTTTTTCCATAAGAGAAGGGAAGTGACAAACAATTGGGAAAATTTAGAGTCAAGGTCCCAAAAAAGGAAAATTGCAAGGCTGATACAGAAGATGAGGCATTAGCCCTTACGGTAGAGAGGGTGAACCTTTAGGCATGGGGTAGGTGTTCCTGACAGAATACACAGCATGTGCAAAGGCCCCGAGGCAACATGAATGAGCTCCTTGAACCTACTTTGAGAACTGCTGTGCTAGGGAATGTCAAGGCTGGCAGGGGTGAGAAGTGTCAGTTCCCAGGAGACTCTGTGGGTTCTGAGTGGGAGGATGGCCTAGTCCAATTTAATTTTTAATAAGATCTCCTTGCTGGGGGCGCAGGGTAGATTGGAGGAAGTGGATATGGAGAAACTGGTTGGGGGCAGTAAATTGATTTTCTCTTGTTGTGGTTTCAGATGTTCACTTGGGGGCACGTGTAGACAGTCTGTGAAGAGACTGCACTTCCTAGGCCCCCGGTTACCCAGGGTGCTGGGGAGGCTGGTGACGGATGAGCGGGACAAAGCTTTAGTGTTTCAATTTTGCCTTGGAGGTGGATTTCAAATGCCATGTCGCTCACAACTTTGGCCTGCCTGGATGCGGCCAGCTTCTTCTTCGCGGTTCTCTGAAACCCCCACTGCCCCTCATGAGCGAAAGGCTAAGAGCGTGAGCACCCCTCCCCGCCCCCGACAGGTCCCAGGAGAAGGCCTGGCCGAGAGGTAGGGGAGGGGCCCCCATCATGTCCCTGCCTCCTTCAGCCCCACGGAGGGCTTATTTTCTAAGCCCTTTACGATAGCTCAGGAACTGTGGGCTCCCTCACATGGATGATTCGGTGCTTTAAGCACCATAAAGTCTCGTGCATGACTGGTCTGCACCCACATACATCTGTGGTTCATGCCCCTTCCTGGGTCGGCCCAGGGTGAGCAGCGGGGGCCCCACCAGCTTGGTGGTGCCCTCCCTCCCGCGTCCCGGTGACTGACCCCCAAGCACTGTCTTTCTTAGAACTTTAAACAAAACGGGGGCGCCCGGGGGACTCAGTTGGTTAAGCATCTGACTCTTGGTTTCAGCTCAGGTCATGATCTCACGGTTCGTGGGTTTGAGCCCCGTGTCTAGCTCCCTGCTGTCAGCGTAGAGCCTACTTGGGATTTTCTCTCTCCCTCTCTCTGTCCCTTCCCTGCTCTCTCTCTCTCTCTCAAAATAAATAAACAAACATTGTTTAAAAAGAACTTTAAACGAAACCATTCTAATCATGTTCTGTTGTGCAGCGGTCCACACTGCAATGAAATTTTAGCAATAGTGAGGAAAGTGCAATTTTGTGTGTAGCTCATACATAATTACAGGTATTTGATATGGGAAAGGTGTGTGTGTGTGTGTGTGTGTGTGTGTGTGTGTGTGTGTGATTCTTACTAGTAAATAGTACGTTTATTTTTAACGCACAGGCTTTATTCAAAGACAATTAGGCTTACAATTAAATGTTAACATGCCAGCCTCTAGAGGATATTGTGAATTGAACTTTTGATATTTTAATATAGACACAAGCAAATAGATGTGTATTTAATATAAAATATCTGCATATGACCCAGAGAGAGATCATTTGGAAACTTGTTTTAGAATACTCTTAAATCGATTATAACACTTTGTGAATGAGAGTGGAACGTATTCCGTATATTCCGTTTGGGAGGATCTTTGGGGAATGTTGTTCGAAAAGAAGGACTTTTGGGGGAGACCAGGGAGTGTCATGGGACCAAACGTTTCTGGCCAGAGCGAAGGCGTCCGGCGAGTTGACTCAGAGGTGCCCAGGAGCTGTGTGACTTCTGTCGAGCTGGCGCTCAGGTGTTGGGCCCCACCTTCTTCCCAGCTTATTTTTACTCCCTACAGCTTGTCCCCCTGGCCCCGTGGCTCCTTCCCGCCTGTCCCCTCCTCAGGCCTGTGCCCGCTCCCTGAGGCCCTTCCGTGCAGGCCGGCTCAGAGCTGAGCTGGGGACTAAGCAGGCTTGTGGCAGCCAGCCCTCCCTCCCCTGGTGATTAAGGCCTGATGGCCGTGTGGACGGCAAAGGAGAGAAAATGGCTTTGCTCCCCCATCCCTGGGCCTGACTGCGTCCGCTCTCACCTGGATTCCACCCAGTCCGCACTGAGCCGGGATCGCAGCCGCACTGATTGCGGGCTTGGCGGATGACATTTCCATGCGGGCCCAGAGGGAGCCGGCGGGATTGATGGCTGGGGACGTTCACCAAACGTGGATTTAGCAAATGTCTGGGAGAGAGCGGGAGCCCACGGCCAAATATCAGCCTCTCCTCTGACATTTGCTTCCACACGGAGGGTCGGTGCCCGCAGTCGGCTAATCTTCAGTCGGCGACCCAAAAAGGCTGGTTTCGGGACAGTGACTGGCTCTCTGGGTCCGTTAAGGCCAGGCTGTGTAACGCTTTCTTTAAGTTCTCTGTTTTCTGTTTCTCAAAAGGGCAGGGGGTGGGGGGATGGATCAAAAGCAAATACAAAATAAACAAAAGGGACTTTGTTTCCATGAGATGATACAGTTACTTTTTATGTCTGTGGGTGCATTGGGTAAAAGCTGTGTGCAACCTTAAAGCATCGTAATCAAATCCCATGAGGTGTATCTGAATTCACTATTTAAAGGAATGTTCTAGAGGCACCTGGGTGGCTCAGTCAGTTAAGCATTTGACTCTTAGTTTCAGCTCAGGTCATGATCTCACGGTTTGTGAGTTCGATCCCCGCATCGGGCTCTGTGCTGACAGTGTGGACCCAGCTTGGGATTCTCTCTCTCTCTCTCTCTCTCTCTCTCTCGCTCTCTCTCTCTCTCTCTCTCTCTCTCTCTCCCTCTGCCCCTCCCCAACTTGTGCTACCTCTGTCTCTTTCAGAATAAATAAATAAACTTTAAAACAAAGAGTAGAATTTAAAAAAAAGAAATATTTTAATCAGAGTCTCCTGTAACTCAGAGCTGGTAGGGCCGTAGAGGTCATCCGGCTGAACTTGGTGTTTATACGTGAAAACAGTTGCCCACGGAGGTGGAATATTTGTATATTTGTCCAGGACCATAGAGTCCATAAGAAACAGCGCCAGAAAGCGGGAGCCCCAGTATCTCCTGTCACCTTCGCTCCATAGAGATCATCGTCCTGCATCTGGCTCATTTTCATGCAAATTTACCCAAAATGTATTTAGTCAAGTTTTTCGTTTCTTATTATCCGAACAGACTTGGAAATTAGTTACAGGAAAGTATAAGAGAGCATTTTCACAGACGTGTTTGTTTCTCAACAGAAGGTGAAGACACAGAATGAGGTCTGAAACCGTTCACCCGCTTTACACATCAAAAGTAGGGGGTGGTTGACAGAGGTCACCTGGCAGGCAGCAAAGGGCCGTGGGGAACATCCTCCAGCAGGTCCCTGCTCAGGCACCATCATGCTGCTACAGGCACCTGCAGACCAGTCCCCAGAGCCCACGGTCCTCGCTCCTCCCTGCCCCCGAGACCCCCGCAGGCCAGCAGTGCTCCAGGGCAGTGACATGGCCACCGGGAGACTCTCTACCTGGCCAGGGGTCGGCTCAGTCCCCTTTCCTGAAGAAGCGGGGCTTCGGGGCCTGGCTGTGCGTAGACATTTACCTATTAATCCAGTCAGCCCATTCCCCTGGATGTTTCCTCCTTTGTGCAATCACTGAGGTTGGCTACTTGCACACGGTTGATGTTTTTCCTTTTCTTTTTCCTATTGGATTTGCCTATGAGTTGATGGAAAAAGGAACCAAATCACTTTCGACTGCCTGCCTTTCCCTCCCCCGGAGTGGTCAGAGAGGCCCCCGATTATTTTAACCCAACAGTCTGAACATTCGAATACTGGGATGTGCACAGGCAGAAGGCCGCCTTTGCTAATTTGTTTTGGTAGGAAGACCGTCACCACGGGTTGGACCTGCTTGAGTTGAGATCTTTTCTCCAGCTAGCACGGGCAAGCGGGGGGCTCCGTTCCCCCTACCGTTGCCGGGACTCATTCGTGGTGTGCGTTTTACAGTATCTCAGATTCGATGGAACAGTCTAGTTGTTCATGGCAGAATTTTATAACAATCTGTTTCTTACAGATTTCGATTCTGTGATGTTTAAAACAACATCGTGTGAAGTGTTAGCAAGTGTACAAGTGAGGAAGGGGGATCCATAGAACTGCGGATCCCCCTTCTAGAACGCAGCATAGGATGCGGGGCCCGGGGAAGTGGAGTCACCACACTGTTGCTGCAGGAGGGCCAGCTGCCTGTGAGCAGGAGGGAAATAAGCTGGGGACAAATTCCCAAGACAGGTTCCTAGGGTTTGTCCCATCGTCTGTCCATCAGATCCACGTTTCTTTGGCCGTGTATGCACGATCTGGGCTAAGGGATAATGAAAATCACCTTCCAGTAAGGAATGTGGGATTCAGGAAGGCCCAGAGTGCATTCCCCCCACACATGGGCGCCAATCGGTTGGATATGTTTGTTTGCACACGATACAATTTATTGTGAGTCATTAATTTTTGTACGGAGCTTTTAAAAAACAAGGAAGGAAAAAAGCATACGAGTGACTAGACAATGTTAAATGATGCGTAGATATTATATAAACTCCATGTGTTAAAAATGCCCCAATCCCCACTTACCTGCGATCCCCTTGCTATCATTAGTTTTTAAAGGTCATACTTTTATAAGGAGTCACAGAGACAAGTATGAGTAGCACACCTGTCAGGAGGGCTGGGGATGGAATGTCTGTGTCCCCTGAATTTTATGTACTGAAAACCCAGCCCCAGTGTTCAGGTGTTCAGAGCCGGGCCTCTGGGAGGTCCTGAGGTCCTGGGGGCGGGACCGTGTGACAAGGAGACAGGACAGTTTGCTTCCCCTTGGACCCCTCCCCCATGAGGGTGCACCCACAGGACGGCTGGGTGAGCCGCCCGTCTCCCGTGCTTCTGTGATAGCTGCCTGAGCCCACTGAGAGCGGAACAGGCTAGAAAAGGGTCTTGGATGCTTGTGGGACGGTTGTTGACTGACCATCAGCAGAGCTGACAATATGGCAGGCCTGTCCTCAGTGCTGGGGCTGTGCTAGCCCAGTCTTCCTGATAGCCCTTCTAAGGTAGAGATGACTGCTAACACTGTCCCCATCCTGCAGGTGACAAAACTGAAGCCCAGAGAGGCAGTGGGCCTCGTTCAGAGTCACCAGGTGGTGAACGGTGGGCTGTGCCCCCAGTGTCTGCTTCCAGAGCCTCGCATGAAAACACTGAGCTAGGGGTCTGTCACCACGGTCCCTCAGGGACCACCGCCAAGCTCAGGTCTGAGCGCTGTTTCCTGTAATCACAGATCAAGGGCTGGGGGACTGTGTTGTCACAGCAAGAGCGCAGGCCTTTGTCCCCACGACCTGCTCAGGGGCGGCCCGCCCACGCCGGGGGTTGGGGGGGTTCCCGTCTGCCCAAGGTGCCTCCAGCAGGTGCAGGCTGGGATCTGGACATCTCCAGATGTGCATCTGGGTCTGGGAAAACTGCAACCAGGATGCTTCGTTGTTGTTTTTCCTCGTGATTCGTTTTCATTTTAAATTTTTTAAATGTACATCCAAATCAGCTAGCATCTAGTGCAACAATGACTTCAGGAGTAGATTCCTAGTGCCCCTCCCCCACTGAGCCCGTCCCCCCTCCCACCACCCCTCCAGCAACCCTGTGCATGTTCTCCATATTTATGAGTCTCTTCTGTTTTGTCCCCCTCCCTGTTTTTATATGATTTTTGCTTCCCTTCCCTTATGTTCATCTGTTCTGTGTCTTAAAGTTCTCATTATGAGTGAAGTCAGATGATATTTGTCTTTCTCTAACTAATTAATTTCGCTTAGCATAATAGCCTCCGGTTCCATCCACGTACTTGCAAATGGCAAGATTTCCTTCTTCTTGATTGCCGGGTAATACTCCATTGTATCTATAGACCACATCTTCTTTATCCGTTCATCCATCGAGGGACATTTGGGCTCTTTCCAGACTTTGGCTACTGTCGATAGTGCTGCTATAAACATGGGGGTGCGTGTGCCCCTTCAAAACAGCACACCTGTATCCCGTGGATAAATGCTGGGTCGTAGGGTGGTTCTATTTTTAGTTTTTTGAGGACCCTCCATACTGTTTCCCAGAGTGGCTGCACCAGCTTGCATTCCCACAATCAGGATATTTCTGTTGGGAGATTTTCTATTGATAAAATCATCCCATGGAACATTCTCTCTCTCTTTTTTTTTTTTGAATTTAAAGACATAACGCTTCACCACCTCAAGTCACCATCACATGACTTTTACATGTAAGATGTGCCTTCGTGTAAAGCAAACACCTGTGGGGTGCAGGCCTGTGCTTCCGTCCACACTCTGCCGGCCGTCATCGGCAGCCCCGAGCCTTCTCCCACTTGTGTGACTGGCTGTCCTGGTCCACTTTGCTCTCGCCGTGTCGATCGTTGCTTCTGACTATATGTTTGATATCAAAACCTTATGATGCATTTGTGACTCTCCTGTAGGTAGGTGTTAGCAACGTTTCCAAATTTTCAAACCGTGGACCACGTTAGCCTGATCCATACTATTCAGATTACTTCCCTCCCTCCCTCTTCCCCCTTCCCCCACCCCTGCTTCCCCCCAGCCACTTCCTTATTTCCTTCTCTTTTGCTCTCTTCCTTACTTTCTGCCACAAGAGGATATTATCAGCTGAAGATATAATATCTATAGACATTTTTAAATTAAAATTTATGAAAAAGGAATTTTATCTTTGCCCATTTCTACAGGTTTTCACTATGTTTCCAAGCTATTTTTTCTAGAAATACTGATCTTTTACCTTATCTCACTGAGAACCTTCTTTGTTACCTGGCGGGGCCATCAGATGCAGGGTAATTTCAAAAATCCAGAGTAGTTCTCTTCTGCCAGCTTTGCGAACCAGGAGCTTTTCCATTTACACCCCTAGGAGAACCGCGAAGACCCAGTGGGTCACAAACCCCGAGGTGGAGGTCAGCGGGCCCTGCGTCCTGGCCCGTGGCAGCTGTGCGGCACCCTGAGGCCAGGGCCCCTCCCAGCGCTGGGGGGGCCTCTCCGTGCACTCCCAGCCCTGGCCCTGCGTCTTCCCTGCATGCTTCTCTCGGCTTACTGCCACTTTTCTAGAACTGTCCTTCCCTGTGGGAAGCCTGTGGTGGTTCCCCGTGGCCCAGGGTGAGATACAGACCCCTTGGAACTTAGTGTCCACATACACGTTCCCTTCCATCGCCCCGTGCTTCTGTGTCCCCAGTGTCCCCTATCCTTAGCTCACGGCGCCCACGCCCCTCCCAGCCCCGCGTGCATCTCCATTGTGGTGCTTGTGATGGGCACTGATGCCTGCCACAGGCCCTCTCTCCTCCAGCCCCCCCGAGCCCGCCTCCCCCACTCCCCCCTGCACGGGCCTGGCTCCTGAACTCTACATCTCCCGGTCTGGTCTCCCCTCCGGCAGCTGGGGCCGAGCTGGTCCTGTGCTGCTTTTCCTGCTGTCTCAGCCAGGGGCTCCCGAGCCCTCCTCCTCCCGTGGGGTGCAGGGGAGATTTCAACAACACACAGTCCCCAGATGCAGAAGGGAGCAGGCTTCTCTGGTTGGGTGCCCGAAACACACCTGCCGCACTTCGATAAATCTGGGACCGTCCCTAAGTCCCGTACCACATCCTCACCATCGCCCCCTCCTGGCGCTCCCTTCTGCAGGACAGAGACCGAAAAGTAGAGCGTGTGAGACAGAGAGAGCCGGAAAGAAGAGACAGCGGCCCAGGGTCACTCAGCCGTCCTCTTTGCTGCGTGAAAGTCGGTCGCCTTTGAACCCACAGTGACCAACTATTAGCTATCTCAGGGTCATTCGTACTTTACAAACACACAGTCTTAAAAATAAAGACAAATTAATGCTCCAGGGAGGGGTGTCCAGTGCAGGGGGGTGGGGGTAGACGTGGGTGCAGGTCTGTGTGAGGTTAAGGTCCTTCCCAGACTCCTCACACCCATTTCTTTTTCTCTTTTACGAATTTTCTATTATTATTTATTTTTATGTGAAGGACGCTTACCCCGCAGTGTTGCACTGTTCCAGGCGTGCGATGTTGTCTTTCAACAATCCTGCACACCACTCGGCGTCGTGGTAACGGGAGTCGCCAAGTGTCGCCAAAGTGTTGGTGAGCTTAGCGGCTGTGTGGCCTGTGCTGTGCTTTTCCTGTCCACCACTTGCTCCTTCCGAAACTGAGTTTGTGCCTCTTAATCCCCGTCAGCTATCTCACCCATCCCCCACCCACTTTCCCTCCGGCAACCACCAGTTCATTCCTTGCGTTCAAGCGTTTGTCTTTTGTTGCTGTTGTGTGTTTGTGTCTTTTTTCTTTGTTTTGTTTCTTAAATTCCACATATGAGCGAAATCGTGTGGTATTTGTCTTTAACTTATTTCACTCAGCATCAAACCCTCTAGGTCCATCCACGTTGCTGCAAATGGCGAGACCTCATTCTTTATACGGCTGAGTAACGTTCCATTGAATGTGCCGCACCTTCTTTCTCCATTCCTGAGGCGATGGACACTTGGGCTGTTTCCACATTTTGGCGACTGTAACTCACGCTGCTATAAACAGAGGGGTGCATGTACCTCTTGAAATCAGTATTTTTGTATTTTTGGGGGTGATCACTGGACCAAAGGGCAGTTCTGGTTTTAACTTTTTGGGGAACCTCCACACTGTTCTCCAGAGGGGCTGCACCAGTTTGCATTCCCACCAACAGTGCACAAGAGTCCTTTCTCCACATCCTCACCAACACCTGTTGTTTCTTGTGTTAATTTTAGCCATTCTGACGGGTGTGAGGTGGTATCTCAACGTGTTCGAGATCCATTTGATTGATCGTATTTCCCTGATGATGAGCGCCGTGGGGGGTCTTTGCTTGTGTGTACTGGGCCATCTGTGCCTCCTCTTCGGAAAATTCACATTGAGGTCCTCTGCCCATTTTTAATTGAATTATTTGTTTTTTTGGGTTGAGTTGCAGAAGTTCTTTATATGTTTTGGATTTTAACCCCTTGCAGATAAGTCCTTTGCAAATACCTTCTCCCATTCAGTAGGCTGCCTGTTCATTTTGTTGCTGGTTTCCTTCGCCGTGTAGATGCTTTTGGTGTGGGGCCAATAGTTTACTTCTTGGGAAGGTCTTTTCCACCACTTGGGGAGCAGCTGGTTGGAGGATATACATGCACAGAGGAATCCCACTTCTCAGCTCACACCTTCCTGTGAGCTCCTTGTCAATGATTGCCTGTGAGCTTCAGAGAGCCATGAATCCTACCCCATCCTTGGCATTTCACCTTGGGAAGACAAAGCATTTCTACTCAGCAGTCTGTCACAAAGGAAGGTCGCTGAATGTGCCCACGCCCCTTAGTGTGAGAATTTTCTGGTTGGAACAGGATGGCTTGGTTTAAGTTGAACTAATAACATATTTAAGTCACAATCTACAATCACAACCTTGACAGACAGTAATTATAGGTATTCCAAGAGGGGGCTTGCTGCTGACTTTCTACCCAAGGGTCCCCTGCAAATTTGGTGGAGTTCACTGAGCAATTAATGGCATGATTCACTGCATGGCATCGCCGTGTCTCAGAAACAACGGGAGTGAGGACTATTCACCTGAGCGTGCCATACCTGTTCGTCATGTTACCTCCTGGCCACCTGTATTCAGAAGGCAGATGACTGCTTCAAACAGGTCTGGATGGAGCCTTGTCTTTCCTGAACAACCTGTCCATCTTCTGAAGGGTGGTGCTATGGTCTGAATGTCCGTGTCCCCCTAAAGTTCATAAGTCAAAATCTAATTGCCTGGGTGGTGACATTTGGAGGTGGCCCTTTGGAGGTGATCACGCGGTCCTGAGAGTGAGGCCATGAATTGGGCTAGTGCCCTTGTGACTCCAGAGAGCCCCCTCCGCCTACCTCCCGTGTGAGAACACGGCAAGAAGTCTACGACCCGGACGAGGGCTCTCACCCGATCCTGCCCATGTCCTGATCTCCGACTTCCAGCCTCCAGAATGAGAAACAAGGTTCTTTTGTCCATAGGGCACCCAGAAAATGGTGTTTTATTGTAGCAGCCCAAACAGACTGGGTCAAATGTCTTAATTTTTCCAATTGATCAGTAACTATTGAGGAGTCTCCAACATGTGCCGGGTCCAGTGCTGGACACCATGAGGGATCCACAGAAGAGTAAACATCTTCCGTAGACATCCTGAGTAAATGTGTTATTAACGTTCATTCCTTTAAGGAATCCCCTCTCGGCCTCTGGTGATATAAAGGCAAAGAGAATACAATCCCTGCCCTCAAGACACTCACCACATTTTACGACAGTAACAGCAGCAGCAAAGCTCAAGGAGCATGAGGGTGATGTCAGGTGACAGGTGCATACCACGGATGCTCCTGGTCCGTGACCTATGGCAATTGGCTGAAGGGTGGCCCTGCAGCGATTCAGAGTATGTGGCCCACCGAGGGCTGGAGTGACCTGGGAAGGCTCTGAACAGCTAAATGGTGGGATTTGATAAGAGCGTTGGAAAGTCTTTGATATTTAAATAGAGGGGATGATGGTGTGAGCAGAAGGGAGAAAGTAGCCTCTGAATTCAAGGGACACAGAGAAAAGGTCTTAGACAAAAGGTCCCACGGGCAGTAGTGAGACTTAGGCTCAAGAGACAGTCATAACCAGCCTCATATGCCAAGGGGAAGGTTTGCATTTGCAGCCCCACCTCTAACCACCGGGGGCAATGCCTCTAACTTCAGAGTCCTCACTCGCAGTGGGCACAGTTTACAAGTTTGCGTGTGAAACACCTAACTGTATATTGTGATATGTGTGGAGGACGTTACGATGACAATAGTAACCATCATTATTGTTGAGTTGGTTTACTGCTGAGCAATGATATGGCATCACAGGAGATAGAGTTTGAAGATTCTTGCCCCAGGTGGAAGGAGGAGCAGGATTAGGGAGGCAGGTGGGGTGGTGAACTCAGCTGAGGGTAATTGGCATGGGGGGGGGGGGGGGGCAAGGGGGTTCCCTGGAGAGAAGGATGGCAGGTGATGTTGAGGTTTGTCGGGCACTGCCTCTTGACAGGCTTTGGTTTCAGTGAGAATCACTTGTTTCACCGAAGTCAAAGAAAATAAGCCTGAAAGCCTTAGTGGATGGAGGTTACCACTTCTGGGGCCAAATCCTACAGCTGCCTGCCCGAGGTGTGCCCTTAAGGGTTCATTCCCGATATCCCAAACTCACATACGGTGGCTCCTAGACAAAGTAATGGCTGCAGGTTGTGAACTCCAGACCCAAGATACTGCTCTGTGGCTGAGGCTGGTCTCCACTCATACTTTGCATTAAAAGTTATTCATCTAGGGGTGCCCGGGTGGCTCAGTCGGTAAGCATCTGACTTCAGCTCAGGTCATGATCTCGTGGTTCGTGGGTTTGAGCCCCGCATCAGGCTCTGTGCTGACAGCTCAGAGCCTGGAGCCTGTTTCAGATTCTGTGTCTCCCTCTCTCTCTGCTCCTCCCCCACTCACACTCTGTCTCTCTCTCAAAAATAAATAAAAATTTTAAAAAAAGTTTTTTTAAGTTATTCATCTATACCCTCTGACACCTCAAGCTTGAGATCATTAAAAAAGGAATGGAAATTAAGTCTTAGATCCCTCTAGAACAGCTCTCACATATTTGGGGAAGGGAACTGGGAACCATCCACCTGGGGCCTTTACTTGGACCAGCTCTTACTTTTCAGAAACCTGGGCAAATCCTTCAGCTTTTCCAGATGTCACACCCAAGTCTAGAAATAGAGGGTTCTGACTTGGCTACAGGATCCTTAAAGTTACTTTCAGTTCTCGTGTCCACTGACTCCAAAAGCCATTCTAGCTTGCTATGTTTGTTGTTGGGGCGGTGCCCCAACAGATTTTCATTCCGCACCAGTGGCCACAAGCTGGGCTGACCTGACCAGGTAGAGAGCACCGCTGGAGGGTGGGGGTGGCCGCCAGGGAATGGCTGCAGGGGGATGACTGCCAGAGGATGGCTGCCAGGGGAGGGACGCCGGAGGAGGGGATCCGGGAAGTGGCCGCTGGCGGACGGGCTCTGGGGGGTGGCGCTGGGTGTCAGAAGCAGCCCTCTCCTCCCTGATGTGGCACTGATTGGCCTTTGTTTTAATTGCCTCCGTATTTAATTGCTTTTCTATAACATTTTGCTTAATTTGGAAGAATTTTTTTAATGAGCTTGAATGATCTAATTGGACCTAAATGGGATTTCCTTGTAGCATTGTTTATTGGTGTGTAAACAGTCAGCAGATCCCAGAACCAGTTATAAATACAGTGGGAAGCAGTGAATGGTTTGGTTTGGGGGGAGTTCCGGTTGCTCATAATTACTATGTGATCTTGGAAGTATAGTTTTTTAACCTGAATTTGCTAATCATTTTTTATGGCAATCGATACACAACTTTCAAAAATACTAACAGATATAAGAAAAATAATATTTTGGGGGGTTTTTCGGTTGCATAAATGTTACATGAGTGCATTTTCCAATAAAACGTCAAACAATTAAGATGAACATTAAACATTAGGATTTAAGATAAAAAGTGAAAATCCTTCTTAGTCCTCAAAATCCCACCCTTTTTTCCAAAGACGGTGCCTGCTAGCCGTGGGTCTGTTGTAACTGCTCCAAATTGTTCTGCACATTGACGTGTGTGCGTACGTAAACATGGAGTATGGTATCAGGTTACTGATGTGCACACGTGAGGTTAACAGTACCTGTTACTCTGCACCATGCTGTTAACACTGACCTACAGTGACCCTGTCCCATCAACCATACTGGCCAATCCGATTGTTTGCTTATACAATCGAACCAACCCACCACTGACAGTTTTGTTTTTGGTTATACGCAATTCTGCACCGAACAGTCATACGTGCATCTGCGCACACATGTGACTAAAACATATTTGGCGGCTACGGGGAGCGGTAATTGTCAGGCTGGGGCACGTGCGTGTTAGATTATCACACACACGGACCAATTCCAGAGGGCAAGGTGTTCCTGTCACCGCCACGGAAGCCTGAGTCCTGCTCACTCCCTATCACCACACCGCAGACAAGTAAACCCACTAAAACCATATCGTCGTCCTCGGGGGTCCTGCTGGCCCTCGCTAAAAGCCCACAGTAGGAAACGAGTTTCCTTCCCAGTGTTAGTCTTGAGAATCAATGGCTTCAGACACGGGTCTAAGCTTGGGAATACCCATAATCAGAAGATAGCTAGAGGCAGACCATACATGTGATAGATCGATTTTGTTGTCATTTTGTTTAGTTTTTGTAAGTTTATTTATTTGCGAGAGAGAAAGAGAGAGGGCGCACAATCAGGGGAGAGGCAGAGAGAGAGAGAGAGAGAGAGAGAGAGGAAGGGAGAGAATCCCAAGCGGGCTCTGTGTTGACAGCGTGAGACTTGAACTCACAAACTCTGAGGTCATGACTTGAGCCAAAACCAAGAGTTGGACACTCAACTGACTGAGCCACCCAGGCACCCCTGATATTTTTATCCACAAAAGCTCCCAATTACAAACAAATGCTCTCTTCTGTTGTTGTTAATGTGCTGGAATCAGCGGCCCCTTGCGGGGAGGAAGAGGTTGAAGTCCTGTTCTGAGGGCCATGCTGCGTGAGGGATCAACAGAGGTACTAAGTTTGTACAAACCATAGACTCAGACCTTCTAAATCCTCGGAAATACATCGCAACATTCAACGTAACGGAGGCTTGGAGCAAATCTGTGACGTTTTAGATTGAGAACGCGTGACGAAGAGGTGATAGGTATTAAAAACAGAAAGAAGATGATTTCAAACCCTGCATACGTTCTCCTGCTTTCCTATCATTTCATCGTGATGGATCCTCACTCGCTTGCTTATTTTCTTATAAACCTTCTCTTCTTTCCTTGTCTTCCTTACCACCTGTATCTCCCGAAAATGATCTTTTCTTTTCTCTGAGAAACCACAAGTGGACATGGTCTAAATTTTATGGCGAGCTAGAAGCTGAGCGTATTCTAAAACAAAGAACACCAGCAAGGGAGTGGATTTACTAAAATATCTTTAATTTGGCACAAAGGGGAACATAATTCCTCTATTCGAGCAGGAAAGACTGGTGGAGAACCCACCGCGTTCCAACAATTGATTCATCTCGACCCAGTAGTGGGTTCTGATGCCCTAGCAGGTGTGGAGGAGGCAGAGGACCAAGTGGAAGATCAGCGGCCTCGAGGCCACGGAGAGGGTACGTGGGGACAGCGCCGACCCCACCGGGGCCACAGCCGTGCCGTGATCTTATGAGTACACAGAAGACCTTTGAAGGGGAGGCTTTCCTTCAGAGAGTATTGAGCGTGGGTCCGGGCGAGCAAACAAAACCAGGCCATGGGCCCTTGGATTCATCCCTGGAGACTCACCCGAGCCTCTGTGTGTGTTCACTGAGAAGGATTTACTCCTAACTGCCTTCTGAGGAATTGTCTGGTTCCTATTGTGCAGTGTTGTAAGTCTGAGGAAGAGGTCTGTCAAAACATGTCCCTCATTTTTTAACCAATCTCACGTAGAAATTTTAGGGAGAAGAAAAGGCAAGAGACATTTCCGCTGGTACATAATCCTGTAACAGTGACTCAGATTGCCAAAGAGACACCTGCATGTGTCATTTAGACACAACTGAGTTAATCAGAAGGTCTCTTTGACATTAAGAAACCTCGGGAAAGCACTGATGCAGGGACAGGACATCCAAACCCAATGGGCTGGCACGCTGCTGGGGAAGTCTTGGGGGAGGGACAGGTGCAGGGGGGAGGGGCGGGTGCACAGAGAGGGGGAGGGGTGGGTGCAGGAGGAGGGGACAGGTACACAAGGGGGGGAGGGACAGGTGCAGTGGGGGGAGGGGCAGGTGCACAGAGCAGGGAGAGGCAAGTGCAAGGAGGGGAGGGGCACAAGGGCAGACCTGTTCAGGTCAGGGCCTCCTGCCGAGAAGTACTTCGGGGCAGAAGGACACTTGTAGGGCGATTCCTGGTGCCACTTAATGGACACTCCAAGGTGTAGACTAACCCTAACCCTAACCCATTCTATAAACAAGGGTAGCGTGTGCACAAAACGGGAATGACACGCTTCTTATGCAAACGGTTCACCGGCCAGAAGTTCACATCCAGTGGCGTAGCAAGGCGGGGGAAGCCAGGTGTTTGGTATTCGGGGGATAAAGCAAAGACATTCTTAGCCCCGCCCTACCATTGTCTGAGAGGAACCTGAACTTCAGAGTTCAGTGAACCCAAAACGTTCACACCAGTATTAGCTAGGAGGGCTCTTGCCTACCTAGAAATAATGCATAAACATGACAGTCTATATTTTCACTAGTATTCCATGAAAATAATCATTATATAGTTTTTATAAATGTTTTATTTATTTTTGAGAGTGAGAAAGAGGGAGCACGTGAGCAGGGGAGGGGCAGAGAGAGAGGGAGACAGGATCCAAAGCGGGCTCTGTGCATGACACGGAGCCCGATGCAGGGCTTGAACCCACAAACCATGAGATTGTGACCTGAGCCACAGCCCGATGCTTGACCAACTGAGCCACCCAGGTGCCCCAATTATTGTAATTTTAAACAATTGTGATAGGATTTCAACACCAATCATATCAAGCTTCTGCATAACCACCCTACAAGGATCTGCTGGGAAGGGCAGGCATGGGTTTCAGAAAGTCACAATAGCAGAGGCTGAATCGCAGTAAATATCCGCTAAGCACACATCTGTCTTCAGTAGCCCCCGGTGTCCTGACGCAGAGTGCCGCGTGTGGGCTCACACCTTGTCCTGCAAGGGTGAGGGCTCTGAGTGCTGTGCAGTAGAGGTCAGAGTGCAGAAGACACTGCTTACGTCCCGGATGGAGGCTCCCGTCTGAATCTAGATGGTCAGAAGGGGGTGTGTCTGGTGTGCGGAGGTTCAGGGGACACTTGCCTCGGTCACATAAAAGTTAGGTTTACAGATCATACTGTAAATAAAAGAACAGTTTGGGGGCACCTCGGGGGCTCAGTCAGTTGAGCTTCCAACTTCCACTCAGGTCACGATCTCACAGCTCGTGAGTTCGAGCCCCGCATCGGGCTCTGTGCTGATGGCTCGGAGCCTGGTGCCTGCTTTAGATTCTGTGTCTCCCTCTCTCTCTCTGCCCCTCCCCTGCTTGCGCTCTGTCTTTCTGTCTCTCAAAAATAAATAAGCATTTAAAAAAATTTTTAAAAAAAGCAACAGCCTATGTTGACAAGAATCTCCTGCATGTATATTACGTGGGCATGTGTGTGTGTGTGTGCACGTGTATCTGGCTGTGTTTTGAGTATGGGCAGTCAGGAAAAGACCACAAAACACACGACTCCCCTCAAAGATTCTCCAGTATAGACGGCTATAGACGGCTCTAAATAAAACCACAAATCGTAACGTGTACTAAAAGGTTAATACATTTAAAAATGTTCCACAGTAACTCCAAACTAATGATTCTAGACTTCGATACGTAGAAAAATATACTAACTCTCATTTTATCTTTCAAACTTGACTTTCCCAGGTAATTTTCACATCCTCCTAGCTCCAGGTGCATATTTCCAAATTATTCTGTTCTTTATGTGTTTGTTTTGGTCAATTCTTATTAGGGAAAATAATAGCATTTGTTATGGCTGCATTTTATAGGCTGCCTGTGAATTTCATAGGAAATTGTGTGTGAGCTTGTTTTAAATCCCACTCACCAAGCACCCTGAATATTTCCTTTATTGTGAGGTAACACACAGGAAGTGAAATACAGGATGTTTTTGAGGGTTTACGGTAATGCTGCAGAAAATAGCTGATGGTGAGCAGTGTGGAACCCTCGGGGTCTCCTCATTTGCCTGACACACTTCGCTGATGCCCATTAACACTTCTCTGTTATTGCCACAGACTCGATTTAATGAGCTTCTCGGAATTTAGAGGTTTGCACCAGAAACAATAGCTTTAAATCTGAGACACCTCGCCCTCTCCACTTTCTGATATTCTGTCCGTCTTCTTTTCAACAAAATAAATTCTCTCTTTACAGTATGCTTGAAATGATCTGGGTATTTTCTTTGCCAATTAGAATGGTCAAGAGTTCCCAATCCTGAGACAATATTGCAGAAAACCCGGACGGAGAGTTCACAAATTCAAATTTTGCATGAATGCAGACGATCTCTTTTGTGGTTCTTCCCCTAAAATAAAATCAAGGTGACATCTGGAAGAGTCCTCGTCATCAACAGACTATGTTTCATTATGAATGAGTCCCATTATTTCCAAGAAATAGTTACACATCCAAAATAATTCTCGCCTATTAAATTGTTTCTTAATTGCACCAAAGTGTTAAAAAGGCAGTAATCTTACAAATTGGCTGGTAACTGGTCAATCGAAATATTAAGTGCACTTACTTTTACCTTCAAACCTACAGTTGTATTTAAAACTGTTAAAAACCTTGGATTTTGGGGCGCCTGGGTGGCTCAGTCGGTTAAGCGGCCGACTTCGGCTCAGGTCACGATCTCGCGGTCCGTGAGTTCAAGCCCCGCGTCGGGCTCTGTGCTGACAGCTCAGAGCCTGGAGCCTGTTCCGGATTCTGTTCTCCCTCTCTCTGACCCTCCCCTGTTCATGCTCTGTCTCTCTCTGTCTCAAAAATAAATAAAAAACGTTAAAAAAAAAATTAAAAAAATAAATAAAAAAAATTAAAAAAAAAAAAAAAACCTTGGATTTCAAAGTGGCCTAACTAGACATGTAGAAGCATTTTCTGCTCGGCTGGCACGGCCTTTGCAATCAGTGCCGCTGGCACGATGGACCGGTGTCTCCTCGCGAGCAGCTCCATACTCAAAGTGGGGTGCTCGGCGGTGAGGGGGGCGGCACAAAGGAGAGGCGGCCGTCGGCCCCTCCTCTCTCCTGTCAGTGATGCCCTTGTGTTGTTCTGTCCTTTAGAAAATGAACCCGAAGGAGACGTGGTGAAGTCACCTGGGCGGGACATCTGGAGCTCTGACCTTCCGGGGGAGCCGACCGGATCCAAGGAGCGCCCCGGGCGACAGTGCAGGTACCCGCCGCGGCAGCTCTGGGGCAGGTGCGTGAGCGTCCTCCCCGATCGCCGCCCCGAATCACTACTCTTCCCAGCTGGCTGGTGCTTCCTGGCCTCGGGGGGCCGGGGGGGCTGTTAGAAGTCCCGTTGTGCATCACCTCCAAGCAGACCATTCGTGCTGAAAAGAGCCGTCTGCAGTTAAATTAGATGGTGCATTTGTTGTTCTTGCCACTAGAACTGTATAGGGTGGCACGGGCTGTGCGTCCTTCTGGGTGCTGGGAGGGTCCTGGGGATTGCTGGCGGGGAGGAAGTGGGACTGGGACCCTCAAAGGGAAACGCTTCACTTCGAATGTTGCCAGAAATTCCGCGGTCGCTGCAGCGCCGGTTTGCAAAATTCCTCAGTTGCGGTGTGGAGAGCTGGGGGGGTTGGGGGGGGCGCTGGCCCGCGGGAAGGGGGTGCTGCCCGGGGCAGCAGGTTCTCCTCGGGAATCTCGTGCAAGCCGGGGGCCGGCATGGCCGTAACGTGTGTCTGGAGCTGATGTCAAAACCTCTGGTGTTACTTCCTCAGTACCCACACTCGCCAGTCCGTGTTGCGCATGTGACTTTGCTGGAGGAGAGCACGAAGCTTCTGGGCGGAAGGTAGTCTCTTGGGATGCTCTACGGGGGAAACTCGGGCCTTTTAAGGTTCATGCGCTGCAGTGATGCGTCCGTGTGCCGCCCAGCGGGTGCTGCCGCCTTCGCGGGTCTCGGTTGTTCCGTCTTCTCGGCTGCCCCCTGTTTGCTCTCCCTGAAGAGCCCACCGCACCCGCTGGTTGTTTAATCGTCACTTCCCCGGACTTTTAAAAAACCTACTCACACTGAACGTTAAAGTCCTGCTGACTTCAAAGTCAGTTACGGGCTCTGAAGCGTAGGTGTTTCGTATCCATAACCCTGTTTTGTCCAATCCCGCCGAGTTTTACTCATAAGTTGAAGAATGTTTCATGGAATGTTTTGTGTGGGTCTAATCTTTAAATGCGGATTCGCTGAATTGGCGTCTCTGGCTCGGAGTTAAGTGTTCACACTTATGTGACGATCATCAACATATGTCCTCTACGGCAAACCTCCCCACGAATTTGCGTCCTATAAAGCGTTCCGATACCCACCTCCCCACCAGTTTGCGAAGTGACACAAAAAGGGGCCGGCTGGTTTTCAGAGCGAAGTCCATCTTGACATTCAATGCTCTTGGCTTTGAATGGGCTTCTCAGTTGAGGAAGGTCGTTGGGCACTGAGAGAGAGGTGCACGCTTTCCAGGTGGGCGGTCGGACTTGTTCAGAGCAGATGGGAAGACTCCGGGGTTCCAGCAGGCCCTGGGGTTGGTAGTCTGGGGGTGCAAGGTGAGTGTGGCCGCCGACAGTCCCCAGGGGCCTCCAGGCCAATCGGGTAGAAGTGATAACAGCAGGAGTACACCCACACTCCCGCGATTCACAGCGGAGCGTTTCACGTATGTAATCTCATTCAGTCTTGTCTAAATGTCAACATCTCCTGCCTGCAGAGCTTTGGCGATAACACACATGAAGCCATCGTGAAAGAGTTGTGCACAGCAAAAGCGACGCTCGCATTTACCCTCTGCGGCTCCTGGATGTTTCTTCTCCGCTCTCTTGTCCTTTAAAGATTAATGTCTGGCCTTGAGGGGATCATCAGTGTGTATTTGCTGTGTGTGTGTCATAAGTACTTGAGTCCCTGGGTGATGAAATAAAGCGGTAGATTGAAATAAACGGTGCAGCATTCCAAAATGGAAGCACAACGCCAGTAGCTTCCAGAAACAAAGCATAAATCTTCACATGATCATCTATAACGTGAAAACGTAGAAACCATCGTATTGCATAGACGGGGGCGCACAAATTTTTTCTGCAGAGGTCCTGACAGCAAACATCCCAGGCTTTGAGGGCCACACGGTCCCCAGAGCAAGTACAGCACAAGCATTCGCCACAGGCCATCCGTGAACACATGGGCGTGGCCGTGTCCCTGTAAAACCTCATTCACAAAATCAGCAGCAAGGGAATTTGGCCCTCAGACGGTAGTTTGCCAATCCGTAGTAAATACGTGAATTGAGATGTCCTAAGTAATCATTTTTGGAAAACAGAACATGACTCTTACTCTCTTTTCAAATTTCGTTACTCGCAAACTCACACAACAGTGTCAAAAATCAGGCTCCACCAGCACGTTGTTCCACAGACGAGCGCGTTGCCGCCGTGCGAGCCGAGTAGTCAGGGTCGAGCTGGGACAGAAGCTGCCAGAAGGCCAAGGACAGCAGGCAGCTCTGTCTGGAGAAGTCAGGGCAGAACACGACGCCTGAAAGATTTGGAGGAGAGAAAACGTTTCTAGTATCTTCAGGCCTACATCAACCCGACCACCCAGAAATACCTTTACGTCCTCCTGAAAATTGGACGGGATGTAAAATCACAGGTGTCCAACTTAGACACGCAGGGAGTTATGTGTCAAACCCCAACGCCAGAGGAGAGAGAATCCGTCGGGGACCCGGCGATGCTTTTATTCTATGCAAATTTCCATCACGTACAACCCTCGCCACAGTGTAGGTGCTGGGCTACAAGGCAGAGCAAACCGCACAATTTGGTAAAATGTATCCATCCAGTCTGTCTTCTGAAATACACCATAACTCCAAACCAAAAATACAGAGAACACGGAATAAAATACCGAATACAAAAGAGAATTATTTTAAATTGCCATAGATTTGACATCAGAAACTTGACGAAGGGATTAATCTCAAGAAAGACTTTAATGATGCCATAGATTATGTTTTTAAAGGGCTGTTTTATGAGTGTCTCAAACCTACCTTATTTGGGATATGAATTAGTAGTATAAATCATTTAAGTAAAATGCAGAACATTAATTGATTTTTTCCCACTGAAACGATTTGCCAGAATGCAGGTATCTTTAAAGCAGCACTTTGACAATTCATAAATTGTTTCAGAATAGATCAGAACAGGAGACAATGTGTGGTAGAAAACGGCAGGAACACCAGTCACAGACATGTTATAGCGGATTCACCCTAAGTAGTTAAGCAAAGAGAGCTCTGCTGGTCTCACATGTCATCAGTGTTGGGCAGAAATTTGGGTAAAAAGTTGGAGGCAACCAGAGCAGGAAACAAATCCTAAGCCTAGCACACTATCTCTGTAACTTCGGAGGACGTACTTAACTCTGGGAATCTGAGCCTCCGTTTCCCCACCAGTAAAATGGGCATAACGCGTAGTTTCTTCTTAGCAGGACCATCACAAGGATTAAATGAGATATAAATCACTGCATTCCGTCCTTGAAACAGAAGGTGTTTTAGTATGTAAAGTATCTGTACTTCTTTTGAAGTGGGCAGTGGGCTGCCTTTACATTTCAGACAGATGTACCCTGATTCCCTTCCAGACTGTGACACCCTGAAGAGCAGCACCACCAACTGGACCCCCGGTTGTGGGGCCTGGGGGTGAGCATTAGCAAGGGCTCAGCTAGACCCAGGCTCCCTGACTTCTTGGAAGGAGCTCTGGTAGAGGGAGAGCTGTTGGCAGGCAGCAAGGCCAGGAAAAATCCAGAAACGCGGCAGGGGCTTCCCTCTCCGCCCTGGCGTCTTGTACCCAGAGTTCTTTGGCGTCAGCTTGTTATTCTGAGCGTGTGGGTGTCCTGACGCAGGGACGTGTCTCGTTCACACCCCAGCTCTTCGCACACGCTGGCCGTGCATAGGGCTCGACGCTGGTCTTGTCTGCGAACGAGAGGGTTCTCGTGCTGTGTGAAGACGCGTTATTATGTGTTTGTGATACAGACAGAGCGGGTGTGGAACAGCCCCTCGTGCATGTCAGTGCGTGTGATAAGTGGGTACAGACTCTGTGTTGTGTCCCGACGTTTATGTAACAAAAGTATGAAGTACACACACACGTACACACGTACACACATGTACACACACACACACACGCTTTTTTTTTTTTTTTTTTCTTTAGCTGGGACACAAAGGTGGCAGGAGAGTTGACTTTTCCCCTTGAGTCATTCTTCGCGGACTTTCCAGCCATGTGCACGGAGCCCTACTCTAAAGGAAATACTGCACATCCTTGACCTTTTCCAGCAAACCCCCTGCTTATGTGCAGCCTTAGCCGGTGCGGGCTCCCCTTGTTTTGCCTGGCCCACACCGTCCCGCGAAGGGCCTGGTCATAAGTCCGCAGACGCTGTCCCGCTAGGCTGTGGCCTTCTGCTTTCTCGGGCTTCCGGTCCTCTGTTTGTCACAGGCACAGGTGAAGGGAGGAGAGTCAACTGACATTTCCAGGAAATAGATGCCTATTTCCTTAATAAAATGAATTGTCAAAACAATTATTATAAATATCATTCATTCCCATCAATGTGTGATTTTGTGCGTTTGTGCAACACATTTTTGAGTCAGGTACAACACGCCAGACATTACCGATGCGAAACATGGATTCTAGAACTCTGCCACCAAGCTGTTCACGTTTAACCCTTCAGTGGACAGGGGTGCACATACACCAAAAGGTAAAAAAAACCTAACCACACACCGTGAAAGGTCTGGAAGAATGGCGTGTATAAAATGGTGGCTCATAATGCAGAAAATCTAGCCCCAAAGCAGGTGACTCGAAGTGTCCTGGAGAACAGGGTCCTGGAGAATTAACGCCCGGGGCCATACTCCCCCGGGCTGTCGGGGGAGGCTGCCGACCCACTTTTCTGGGAGACGGGGTATTTTACGCTTGGCACCAGCCTCAGACCCAGCGGTCTGGATGAGGGAGGCGAAGGGGGAGAGGCTTTGGACTCTGTGAGTTCAGGTTACGCGCTGTGGACCGTGGGGACTGCGGGTGAGTTTAAGGGGAGACGTGTCTGGCCTTCCCTTGACGAAGGTGCGTGAAGGGTGGGTTAAGAGTGAGGCTGGAAGGGGACCGTCGGGCGTCTGGGGTCGTCGAGGGTCTCAGCCAGGGCAGGGCTGGTTGGGACGAAGGGGCAGGTGTCTGTGAGGGCCATGGGGTGTGGGGGTAAACCAAGGAGGTGGTGACTGACCCCTGGAGGCGTGACTGCAGAGCACGGGACGGGGCGTCCACTCAGATGCCAGAGGCACAGTGTCGTCACCTGTGACACAGGTGGACGGCTTGCCACGGCCGGGGCTGCCGATGACGGCATCCAGCACCGCCTGTGACGCCCGGGGCCGGCTCGCAGCCCGAGCTCTGCAAACCACACTTACTGCCGTCACTGCTCATAAGGAGCCGACACAGGCTTTGTCCTAAAGATTAAGGCGCAAACACTCTGATTTACATCCGTGCTGTGTGCTCCCCCACTCAGATCAGAGGGTCTTTGCTTCCCGTGCAGCCGGGTAGAGAGGAAGGAAGGCCCTCTACAAACTGACGTACAAATAAAAAGCAAGGAGCAGAAAAGAAGCAGAAATATGAACACACATAGAAACATTTGCTGGTATTTGCATAAAAGTTCTAGGAGGGTAGACTAGAGAACAGGAATGTTCACGTGAGTCATTACTGTACGTAAACAGGCGGGTCTGAGGGTGGAGTTTTCTCTTTTGTTTTTACTTCATTTGTCTCTTCCTTTTGCATTTATGTTTGCACCATGCAAGTGAAGGAAGGAGACACGGGAAGGGAAGCGATGGACGGAGGGGACGGCGGGGACCCGAGGCAGGAAACAGGACGGAGGGCAGGCCCCCTCCGGCCCCCTGGTTGGCGGTCCCTGTGCCCTGACTCACCTGCTCTCCCACACTCCTCCCCTAAAATCTTCTCCGTTAAAATCTGTCTTACAAAAAAATCTAGATCATTACTTATTCACTTACTCGGTAGTAGAAATTATAATCTAACGTCTAAAGTTTCAAGATTGTTAAAGGAAAATATCCCCTAAAGTAACATTCAGGAAATAACCATGGATGAGAACAAATGGAAAAAGTAGTATCTATCGGAGAAGACATTCTTTGGACAATGAAGGGAAAGTGATTTGATGCCTCAGCTACATTTTAGACACTAAAAGATCTACAAAGAACCTTTATGGATAACTGAGGGAGACGTGAAAGGAACAGTGCGTTTTATGATACGGCTGGAACGGTCTTAACTCCCTTCCTTGTTAACGTTACACTTAGGTTACGGAGGAGAACGTGGATGTTTTTCCCCGAGGGACACGTGTTGAGGGTCTAGGTGTGAGTGGCCACGATGCCGGCAGCCTACTTTCAAATGGTTCAGAGAAACGTGTGCATGTGTATCTGTGTGCGTGTGCACACGTGAGGGGCAGAGCACGTGTGGGGTGTGTCTGTGTGTGTGGTTCACGCACCCCCTTGGCAGTGTGTCTAGTGTGGTCCACGAGGGCACGAGGTGAACGTTTATTCCTCGCACCTGCAGGGCCGCCCGTGAACTCTGAGGGAGGGTGCTCACCCCTCACGCTGCACTCACTCGGTTAATTAAAGGAAACCTTATTGTACCAGGATGCTCCCAAGGTGATTTGCAGACAGGGGAGCCCAGGATACAGGGCTCCCTCCTTTCGAGACACAGTGCGCATGCACTCCTGAAAAGTCCGTGTGTCATCTGGCGATACCTTCTCTCTCTCGTCATGTGCTCTGGAATCCTAAGCAAAATGTCAGACTTTCACGGCCACCGGACTTCTCTTCACTCATTCTCACATGGAAGGCAGAAGGGACCGCAAGCGGGTCTCCACTGCAGGACTCCAGACAGAGCAGAAAACACACACATCGTGGGCCCTCAGCTACCCAGGAGTCGGGTGCTGGGGAGCTTGGGGAGCGTGGACCCACACAGGCCAATGGGGGAGCCGCGGAGGGAGACGCTGTGATGTCCACACTCTTCATTCCACGCCGTCCAAGCCTCCTTCACCTGGGCGGCGGGCATCAAGTCAGCACAGTTCGACTAGAAGAGATGAACACTGATGGTGCTGGAAAGTGGTACCTCAGGAGTTTCTTTAAAAGATCTAAAGTAGCTGAAGTGCAGGGAGGGAGGGAGGGAGGGAGGGAGGAAGGAGGGAGGGAGGGAGGCAGGGAGGGAGGGAGGAAGGGAGGGAGAAAGGGAGGAGGAGGGAGGGGGGAGGAAGGAAGGGAGGGAGGAAGGGAGGGAGGGAAGGAGGAAGGGAGGAAGGAAGGAAAGAAGGAAGGAATGAGAGAAGGAAGGAAGGGAAGAAGGGAGGAAGGAAGGGAGGGAAGGAAGGAAGGGAGGAAGGAAGGAAGGAAGGAAGGAAGGAAGGAAGGAAGGAAGGGAGGAGGGAGGAAAGAGGAAGAGGAAGGGAGAACGATAAAAGAGAAAAATACGGACATGATTCTGGGGAGAAACGGACAGAACCTGCCTACCTGCACGGCCTCAAGTGCTCAAAAGCATTTCTGATCCTTATAATAAAGCAAAATAATCACCTAATTAGCCGACTTCGCCACGAAGGGCTAGATTGTGCTCACTGTCCTCTGTCCAGTATCCATCAGAAGATCGCATTTACATAAAACATTTGGGCGCATCTTTAAGTTATAAAAGCCGCGTGTTGCCACCGGGAGGTCACAGACTCTGTTCGCCGTGTGGACAGCGCCCGTGTAGATTCCAGGACCGAGAAACGTCCCGCCTCTTCCACACGCACACTCTGGACTCTGTTCCCGGTTTTCTCGCCCATCGCGCACCGGCAGTGATCCCTCGGCAGGTGCGGGCAGAGGAGAGGACAGCGTGCGATGTCACAGTCATTCGTCTGTTTGCCTTGTTTAGTTTTTGGCATCTCACCACCACAAGCAGATGATGCAAATTCTATCTCGGTTATAAATCCTTCAAATGCTTTGTCAGAAACTTGCAGCGAATGCCCTGCCCTCACGGAGAACACGAGCGCGTGTACCTTGGGCAGGTGTGACAACGGTCGCCCTCTCAGCACAAGCAAGGTGCTGGTGAGGTCCCCGCACCCCAAGAACGTGCGAAGGGGGCAACCCAAAGAGCCCCACGCACGTGTCGGAGTGGAAACGTGCAGGGAGCTGCCTGAGAGCGGCAGGCTATCCCGGTGGCGGTAAATCTCCCGAAGTCGTCAGGAGAGACCAGGCTATTGAAGAAGTAGACCCCAAGCAGGAGTGGATCCTGGGACACGGTGGATCCCTGGGTCGTCCCGCAGCCTGAGGCGGGTCGGGCGGCCCCTTCCTTCTGTGGCTCTGACACGTGGGATTTGTGGCCTTCCAGAAAGCCGTGGGCCGTTGAGGGTCGTGCAGCAGGGGCGGGGCCGGGCTCACCCCCGGAGCTGGAAAGCAAAGGCGGGGTCCCGATCCTGCCTGGAGGAAAGCCGGAAGTGGAGACCCCTCGCTGGTGGACCCAGGACGGGTCAGCAAGGCCACCGCTGCGAGGCCCACCCACCGACACAGACCGCCCGGCCCCCCCCCCCCAGCGACCCTCGCCCAGGCTCCGTCCCCACAGTGCCGCTCACACTGTCTAGTGTCCCCACCCGTCTGCCCACCAGGGAGGGACGAGGCGCCTGCTGACCCAAGTCTTGGGGTCCCGATGTCATTTGTCCCTCAGACGTGTTCCGATGGATTCTCCCCTCAAACGTCAGTCTGTGAACTTGGAACTGGTGGCTGTGAGTCCGTCCTGAGAGTGAACCGCCCGAGCATGGCAAGTGGCGCCCAGCCCTGGTCCAGTTTTCCAAGAGCAGCTCCAGGAGAACCAGCCAGGGAGACGTTTCTGACGCAGACGTGTGATCCCCACTCAAGACCTTCCCATGAGAATTTCTAGGAAGAAGGCCTGAATACACAATTTCTAACCAGCACGGTCTCGTGGACGGTAATGAGAAGCCACTGCCCTAAATGCCAGAGCCGGTTCAGGGAGCGGGTGAGTCCCCACCCGGGCCCACTTCATTGCCAGAGGCCCGTATGTGCACACACACTCTTCCTGTCGCCACCCGCGACCTGGCAAATGTCATTACTCCTCCTTGTCTTTTGTAAAGGACTTTTTAGGGGCGCCTGGGTGGCTCGGTTGGTTGAGCGTCTGACTCTTGATTTCAGCTCAGGTCATGACCGTAGGGTGGTGGGATCGAGCCCCACATTGGGCTCCGCCCTAAGCATGGAGCCTGCTTAAGATCCCCTCTCTCTCTCTCTCTCAAAAATAGAAGAGTTTTTACTGCTTTTTCTTTCTGCATTTTACCTTCTTGTGAGGAAAGACTTAATACGTGCACAGCGGCTGCGGGCCTGAGGGCACGACGCGGTGCTCCGCGGACGCCCAGGCCTGTTTCTGCCACACACCCGCACCTCTCGCCCCTGCAGACACGGCCACTCACCACAAAACTGCATCAGGGTGTAACTGAAGCGTCTAGAATCGCTTCAGTCCGGATTTCTAGGATCTGAAGCCTCTTTTTGTGAAAATGCAACCACCTACTCAACCTTTCCGTGAGTCTTTGTCATCGTTGAATATCCAGGGAGAACCCGAAGTCCCCAGATCCTCTCACAAATCTGTTTTTATAGTTTGTTCGAATTAGAATCCAAATGAAGTCTGCGGGCATCTTGTTGATGTGAGACCTGAACGCCCCTTCCCTACGCCTCTGCCCCCGGAGCCTGTTGGTCCTGAAGCTGGGTCGCTTGTCCTGTAGAGGGTCCCACAGCCTGGACTCTGCTGGCTTCATCCCAGCCCTTTAATATGCTCCTCGGACCCCTGTGTCTCCTGCAAGCTGCTGGTTAGACTAGAGACCTAATCAGGCTCAGATCTTTTCTGTGAGTAGCTCCTTATTTCATCACAATGAGAAGGAAGCACATAGAATATGTCGGATTGGCTCCCTCCACACACTGTTTGTTGGTCCGTGAGTACCGTGTTTCCAGGTTAGCAGCCTGACCCTCCGTTAGAAAGTCACCCGTCAACCCTGTCACCTGACGGTTGAAAATGAGGCTCATTGGCCCTCGCTGCCTCCATCCACCGTTTCGTTAGGTTGACAACGTGGCATCCTGTCGTGTCTCCTTCGTTGTCAGCCAGAATGCTTCCATTAAGAAAATGTTCCTTCGTCAAGTATTTGGCTCCTCTTGTATACAAAAGCGACATAAATCCTTCCTTCTCCTTATCCCCTTTCCCCATGACAACAGCCGTCTCTTTCGACGACCGTAAGTTCTAGGAAGTGAGAAGACATTTAGTACAGCAAAAATCCGGTATCTCACAAGGTTTTGCTTCTGTGTGCAAAGCTTAGAGAGCCTTTCTTACGTACACACCAACAGTGACTACGATAAGAATGAGAACTAGCATCTCGAGATTGAGATGTGCGTGTGCTGTGCTGCGGGCACACGCACATCTCATTTAAACTTCTCAACAACGCCACGTGGCTGAGTCTCGGATCAGTTCACCTGCAGACGAGGAATCCGGGCGCCTCTCAGCCACGGTCACCCAGCCGGGAAGCGCAGCCCTGGGTCCAGCCCAGGCGGCCCGCCCGGAGCACGAGCCCAGCGTCTGAGCACCTCAGCTGGAATCACTAACTGCTCACTGCGTGTTTCTGAGAGTGAGGAGAGAAGAGACAACACAGCACAGACGAGGGCACTCGAAAGAGAGTCACGTTATCGGCCATTCCACACGGAGGGTGCAGGCGGTTCAGGTATCAGTCCATCTGATTGGTTACCTGGGCCGAGATCGCTGGGGCTGTAATGCGCAGCCAGGCCCGATCCCCGGCCACACCTGCTGTGCAGTGACCGAAGGGAGCGTCCAAGCCTTCCGTGGCTTGCCTCTTCCCACCTCCCGAGGCACGCTGAGCCCCTGCAAGAACTCGAGAACTTGCGCCTACAGCATACATGCGGGCCGGTCGGCACAGGCGCCCTCGAGGGCAGGGCCAGGAGGCACCGCCACCGGGGACCGTGGAGCACCCGCAGAGGCAGCGACCCGCACGGGACTCCACGCAGACCGCCTGTACGTCCAGCCCGGGCTGACCAGCAGGCCCACGGTCAGCGTGGGGACTGCCCTCCCGTTTCCCCGAGCGCTAACCTGGACACGCATCGTGGCTGCGCCCGACTTTGGGTCAGGAGCCCTCCACGGTCCCACGGCCCCTGTGCTGGCCGCTCGGGAAAGTCACCTGTCCTTGGTGGCGTGAGACAGGGGTGGGCCACCTCCTCCTTTCGTGGCAAAGGGAGTTCTCTCAGACGGCAGCGTAGGCTTCTCTCACTACAAAGGCTGATTCTGTCGGCTGACGGTGGTCCCAGGGCAGTGGGAAAGGACCGGACGCCCTCTCGGTGAGTGTGCAAATGGCTGGTTCTGCCGGGAGTCCTTCCACGCCAAAGCCCTCTGCCCCCGGCGCTCCCGTGGATGGAGCGGCCCTGGTTCCGCCTGTCCTGTGGCCTGTCAGTGGGTCACTGCCACCCTCTGCCTGCCCCCCCTGCTGACGTCAGTGCCTCGACACACGGTTCCGAGCGCGTGCACGTGTGTTTGTGTCCGCACGTACCCGCGTGTGGACACGTGTGTGCGCACATGTGCTTGTGTGCCCGTGTGTGCTGTGCGTGTGGCAGGGGGGCGGGGAGGAGGGGGCAGGGCCCTTGCTGAGTAAGGAGCCGTGTGTGTTACAGAAACTGCAGCTGGACTCCTCCCACGGCTCCGCTCTCAGCTGCCAGGCGCGAGGACGAGGGGGAAACGCGGTGCGCATGGGCGACGGGCCCCGCGGGTCCGGGGAGGAGCGGCCCAGGGGTGACAGCCCGGAGCACGCGCATCGCTGGGGAGGCGCCCGCGTGCCAGGCATGCCGTGTCACACATCCTTGGGAATCTGCCAAACCTTCCCTTACAGATTCTTTTCCAGGAAACAACACAGGGAATAAGAAGCGTTCCTTCTGTTTTCCTTTCGGAATCTGACTGGCAAGGGCCAAGGCGTGTGCAAGACTCATCTCACCGGCAACACGCCAAGCCCGCTGGCCGCTCTCCACTCCGCCTTGCCGGGCGGATGTGGCCGAGGACGAGCGCACCCCGGGGGCCGTGACGACCTCGACGCGGTGGCCAGAGCTTCCGGCCCACCCAGCCTGCACGAGGGCATCACTGCAGAGAGCAGAGGGGAAGGGGCCAGGGGCCCAGAAGCGGAGTGAGTATCCTGGGGGCGGGGCCTGTTCAGAGCTCCAGTCGCCTCCAGTCTGCTTCCCCCACGGTCAGCTGCAGTTAGAACGTCGGCGTAAAACCCCGTCCTTCCACAGCGGAGGCCCCGACGGCTGCCTACAAAGTCCCAGGACCGGCCAGTGTGGCAACAACCTCAGCAGGAAGACATAGTTCGGCACCAGCTGATGTGTCCTCTTAAAATCCAGTGACAACAAAGCCTGCACAGCCTGTAAGAAGAGCAGAGAGAGTCACGGGAAGGGAGAGGATGCACGTTTTCCCCTCGTCTCCTCTCGTTTGCGCGACATGTGCGTGGCCTGACCCTCTCGTGGGCCTCTGACCTGGCGAATGAAACAGGTGACGAAAAAATCGTGGTCTTTGTGACAGCGGCCGTGCGACCGGAACGGCAGCCAGCGAGCCAGTCCCAGCTGCACCTGCCTCTCGCCCCTGCCGCTTCCCCGAAAGTGACGGGAACGTCACAGTAATAAGATGATGCCGTCTGATGGCTGCTGGACGGCGGTCTAGTCCAAGGGCACGTTAAGTTTGTCTGATTACCTGGTACAATTATGAGCCACCTGATATGTTCCTGTCAAGGAAGCAAAGTCAGGGGGACCGACGATGTCTTCTATCTGCCTCGGCCACTTTTCCTTCTTAAAGCGTTTGCACGCTCAAGTGAACTATGTAGTGTTTTCACTACACACTTTCAGCACCTGGTTCTAAAAGCTGAGATGCAGCCTAAGAAGAAAAGTAACAATTGTTCCTACGACTTTAGGCAGAGCGCTGATCTGCTTCATTATCTAGTCGGTAAAAATGTCTCCGATTCCCTGTCACGGCACCAGTGTCCCAGCAGGACGCCATCCAGTGGCCCACGGGGGCCCAGGGACACCCGGGGTTTCCTCCCAAACTGATAGACACAAAAGGCAAAAGAGAAAACTGTTTTGTTTTTGTTAGAAACCTCGGCAAGGTCTAGCTAGAGCTGCCTTGATTTTCCTCATCTCTGGAGACGGTCTTGCTGCCTGTGTCTCCGCAAGGTCTGGGGGTGGGGGGGGGCAGAGTCCTCATGGGGTTCCTCATGTGATGTCAGCCATGGGGGTCCCTGAGGGGGTTCCTCCTGTGACGTCAGCCCTGGGGGCCCATGATGGGGGTTCCTCGTGTGATGTCAGCTCCTGGGGTCATGCTGGGGGGTTCCTTGTGTGATGTCAGCCCCCCACGCCGCCCCCCACCCCCGCCCCAGAGCACCCTGCAGTCACAGTCCACAGCTGGGTGGGATGTACCTCCTCAGCCCCCTCCCCACCTGGCTAACTGAAGGACACAGAGAAAGGAGAACAGCAATGTTACCCTCCTTTGGGAAGGATGGAGACACTCGAATGACTCCAATGAATTGAGTGCAATAAACTTGTAATCTACATTTAATTTTTAAATGAGACCTTTATTTCAGACTTGCTCATGAGAATTGAATAGGGTGAGTTTCACTGAAAATATTCTACATAAAGACATGTAATTCTCAGTTATTTACATGTGCTTCTATATCCTTTTGAGAGCAGACGACTCCTTTTTTGGCCTAATTTCCAGAGGGGAATGCTGTCTTGAGCAGGGTGTCGCAGAGGATGGTGAGGTGGCATTTTCAGGGAACCGTGGTTCTGTCTGGTGAATTGGTGCTTTGCGCCCTCTGGTCCTTCAGGATGTAGGTGTGGCTGTATCCACTTTACCACTGATGACTCATTTCTCCCCGACTGCCAGGTCCTCAGGACAGCCCCAGCCCCCACGATCTGCCTTCAGACTAGAGCTGGGAACACAGGAGGTCCGGAGTCCACGAGCTAAAATTCAGAAATATCCCCCTGGGAGAGTTTGCCAGCCTGCTTATTACAAATTTGTTTATCGCATTATCAGGTTTTATTATGCAGCTTAGAAATCTACTTTGCACAAAAGAGCAACGCATTTGAGACAATCATAATCTTTTAAAATTGACTTATCCATCCTTTCTGCACCAGACACCCACTATGCGATTTGCTGGATATTCTCACTGGATCACTTTTAGGGTCTAGAATTAGTATCATCTCCTTTAACACAGGAGAGGAGTCAGGCTTAGCGAGAAGGGGTCACACAGATGGTAAGTAATGGAACAGGGTTTGAAATGCCAGATGCCTGGAACCAATACTCATTGGCGGAAGTGAGACACGATATTTACAGAAAATGAGGTTGTAAAAAGCTGATATTAGAATTGAAAGAGCGAGCAGTGCGGGCCACTGAGAGAGGACACGGGTGGCTCAAGACTGTTCCATAACGGGTCACGGCCGCGCTCGGGAGCACCAGGCACAAAATGTATGAAGTCATCAGCAGAAGGCTCTGTGGTGGTCAGTGCACCTGAGTGGTAGGAAACAAGGTTTAGAAATTGAAGGCAATGTGTCGCCGTGGAAAGGTCGAGGCTTCCGAGTCGCACAGACCAGGTGCAAATCCCGATTCCAGGGCAGACTGGTTCAGGCGAGTTTGATGTGATTATAAGGTAGGGGTGGGCTGAGAATGAGTGGCCCCCACTGCCTTCCTGCCGTGATGTCCAATGCAGTGGGCCATCAGCCCACAGTAGGAATTCACAGATGGGAAAACGTTCCTGTCTCTCATTGCCTATCTTAAACAATATGCTTTCAGAAGGACATTTGTGTCATGTCTAAGGGTCTGGAAGGTCACAGACTTCACTCCTGTGGCCAGAAGTCCCATTCATGTTACCTTAAGACTGTTTGACATCCAACAGTGACACAAAGCACCAGGACAAAAGTGCCCTTTCTCAGACACTTTAGATATTTGGCGATTGCAACACAAAGGATTGTTTTTAATTTACCAATTCTAAAAATCCAACCCAATGCTTTTTGGAGAAAGTTGTCCTAAGAGTTACGAAAGCACCTGTAGTGTTCACTTTATTCTTTATGGATTTCAATCAATCAATACCTTACGAGTTTAAGGCGGCAACGTGGGCTTCTTTTAATTTTCCTAGTTATTGAGTTAATGAATCAATTAATCTGAGCGTTATGTAGGCAGCGTGGCTCACCCAACCGGTGGTGAACGGGATCCCAACCCCAAGGCTAAGACACCTACGGGTTAGAAGGGTTTCGTCTTTCTCCAGTCTAATTAAGCGTCATCACCTCCCCCACCGGCACAAGCATGTCCCTGAAAGGCAGAATGCAGTCCTCAAATTGGGGTGTTTATCAGTCTCTGGTGCCTCCACTAAGCTCCTCACAAAAGTAGCTCACACAAAGAATGTTCCAGACCCTTCCACTCACGTCCTGCCCTCACAGTGGCCCCAGACCCTCTGTCTTCTCTCACCAACACCCCCAGCACCTCCCACCCGTTTTCAACATACCAGCCCTGGGGGTAGGCGTCCTGTGTCCTCGTGTGTTGGGGGCTGCCCTTAGGGGTGTCGTGTGCTCTCACATGTTGGGGGATGCCCTTGGGGGTGTTGGGCGTCCTCGCATGCTCAGGGCCCCAGGAGCAGTTCTTAGGCAGTGCAGCTGGCTTTCCGTCCACCCGTGGTCTGCCTGTGCTCACCGCGCATCAGCCTTCCCGACGGGCTCACCGTCCTCTCTGAACCCACCCGAGCTCGCCGACCCCACAAGCTGAGCTCTGGTTCCCAAACCAACAGACATTTTGTGACTTCACCCTGATGAGCCTCCAGACTGTACCCGATGCTCCTGGTCCCTTTTCACAGAGAATCCTCTTCCTTTCCACTGCACCCCCAGGCCCCTCTTCTGTTGGCTTCCCGTGTCCTGGCGTCCCCGTCCCAGCCCGCTGCGGCCCCACTCTGCGCCGGCCCTGTTGTCTCTTCCACCCCAGTCCGTGGCGCCCCTGCATGCTGGGGACCCTTCAGTCTGCGCCCCCGGCTCAGACCGGGGCTGCTGCCATTCCGACCAAGCTCCACACTGTAGATCTAAGAGCATGTTGACCTGGTGCCGCTCGGATGCCCCAAATGCAAAGCCTGAACGTGGCCGCGGCCTTCTGCCAGGCTCCTCCTTCTGTTTGCTGTGAGCCAGACAAGCTGGAATCGGGGGCCTGTCCCTCCTCATCCTCACGTCGCGTGGCCTTCTGAGGTCGGTGCCACTTGCCACTTAGTCTTCCCCACCCCCCGCCGCCCAGCAGTGCCCTACACCTGGGTAGGATCCTGTCACCCCTCCCCGCGGCCTCTCCAAGGCTCCCTGACCCGCGTTCCCTGGTTCAACCCTGTGTCCCTCAGGCCCTCCTCCCACAGCCTTCACGATAATCCAAATAAAATAAGAATGCATCCATGCCTCCCTTGCTTGATGTCTTTCAAAGCATCCCTGTCACCGATGGGATCGAGTTCCTTAATAGGGTCTGCGGTTTATGATCACCTGGACCCGCCCACCTCCCCAGTTGCCACTTTGCACCATGTGGCAGTTCGGCCACCTGCCATGGCCTGTGCACGCCTCTGCACCTGCTCTCTGACTTCCGCCTGGGTGACACCTTCCCTCCATCCTCCACCCTGCCTACTGCTCGTTCGCCATCATCACCTCCCTCCCCCGTCCCCCTGTGTGCGTCCCGCCCACACACCGGTTTTGGTAATGATCATAACTCCCGGAGCCCTTATTTCAAACAATATACTGTGTTCTTATAAAATAGTATTTTTACTCGCCGGATTAAATACTAAAGTCTTCGTTAGGCAAAGAACAAATTCTGTTTTCCACTTTGGCCCCTGAAGTCCACAGGGCCTGCCACGGAGTCAGCAGCTGGTGTTTTCCCTCGGAGTTAGTGGGTGTGGCTGCCTGGGCATTTGGGTTTCCTCCTGCCCAGTTTAGGAGAGAAGATCTTTTTGATTCAAATATTAGTAAAGCAACGGCCTGCTCTCACTGTAGTTTATGGCTCAGCAGAGAAACTTTTTTTTTTTTAAGCCACAGGTGGTTCAGGTCTTGAGTTCAATGAGAAACATTGAAGTCGGTCAAGTTATAAATTCTTCCTTCGAATGTCATCCAAGGACCACTTCTACTAAGTTGTCTCAGAGAGAGTAAAGATTTTTATTGTTAATTTACTTATTTTATGACTGCAAACCAGTGCCTAATATTGTGTTTTCTTACCTCATAAACTTTTATCGTCCTGCCTGACGTTGGTCCTTCAACCAGTCCTTCCACTTCCTCAGATTATCTCCCTCCCTGCCCCCTCCCTGCCTCCCTCCTCAGTCGCCCCTCTTCCTTCCCTCCCTCCCCCCTCCCTCGAGGGCACTCCCTCCACATAAGAAGCCTGGCTTTATATTTTGCATCTTTGGACAAACATGACATTGAAGGTGTTAAGCCATTAGGACGAGACGGGGAATTCAAGTGTTAGAAGGAACAGGTATGTTGATTACCTCATCATCATGACCTGTGATGTGGTTTGTAAGAGGAATCTCGATCGTGTCCAAATGGAACCGGGCCCAGGCTCCAGCCTCATCACTTAGCTCGGACCGACTTCAGTAACAGGCAATGGGGAGTCAGCGCACAGCTGGGCAGAGCCACGCGTGTGGACCCAGGGTTCCGATGACGTCTGAGCCACTTGGACGAAGGTGCCTCTGGGCAGGTCAACTCTCGCCACTTTCGTAATCGTTGATTGTCGTCCAGAGATCCAGCCCAGGATGGGCACACGGTCGCGCCCACCACCTGGCATTCCCTTCACCCTCGGGGTCTGCTGGTTGGGGCCACTGTCACTCTTTCCTCCTGGTCTGCGGGGACACCCTCCTCTTAAATTCCCGGGGGCCTCACCAGCATCTCCAGGGCCAATCTTACGTGATTTTTATGTGTTCCTAAATTTGCTCCATTCGAGAATGGAACTGGGAAATGAAGGAGGGAAAGAGCAAGGAAAAGAAGGAAAGAGGAAGGAAGGAGAAGGAGCCGCGGACTGAAGAACGAACGTGCGTGAACAAAACTGATGGAGAGATTCTGTGGGCCTGTCCCCTCCGTGTCACGGCCGCCAGCAGAACGCGTCAGTCGCCACAGGCGCTCGAGGCTTTGCCGGCCGCACGGGGCCTGCCTGACCTCCTGACGGGGACACGGCACGCTGTTCCCTGAGCACGTGCACGCCACACAGAGGGCACCCCGCAGACGGCGGCCAACTCACTACGAGTTTTATGAAATCGTGGAGCAAGAAAGAACCATTTCCCGCTGTTCTCAGCCGTGTCCGACCCTGCAGACCCGTGCGGAACACAGACAGACGGACGGACGGACGAGCCCCTTCTCCAGCCTCGTTCCTGGAGCCTCTGCGTCCCCTGCGCCTTCACTCGGGGGTGAAGACAAACACCCCCTGTGCCTTTCGTACAGAAATAATCATTAGACATTTCTGCCACCGTCCTCGGTCCTCCGGATAATTTATTCCAGCACCAGGCGGTATGGAATTGGTGAGCCCCTGGAGGACGCAAGAGGTGTGATTCTGTGTCCTCTGAAATTAGAAGTGAGCACCCCACCCCCCCACTTCAGGTGGCCTCTCACTAATTGCTTCTCACAGAATTCTCTGTCTGGCTCTTAAAATGACGACACAGCAGGAGTTTAAAGTTTGCAGCAGGTGTCTGCGTTCCTTTCTTGAGAGGAAAGTGAAAGGCACAGTGCGCTCGAATTGAACACTGGACGTCCTTCTGGTAGCCAGGAGACATGGCACCAGATGGACCCGCGTCTTTACGTGGCAGTGCCCTGCTGTCTAGTGGACGCAGCACCCTGCCACGTGCCCCGCTGTCCTTGTCTGGGATGTGGGCGTCCCGCCTGCACCTGACCGTGGCTGTCATTCCTGACCCCGTAAGATCGTGGCCGCCCGTCGACGTGCCGTCCACTTCCGAGCCAGACGCCCCCCCCCCCCCCACCGGTCCTCCCGGACGTAAAGAAGTCAGACTCCTTTGCGGTCAGATTAAGGCCACGAGCTGGAGTCCGCAGCAGAATAGGTGGCTTCTGCGGGAGAGGGATTGTCCCTGAGCAAAGAGCCAGTGGCAGGTTCTTGTGACTCATTCAGCCCTCAAGTTCCACGAGGACAAAGCCTGCCTGGGGCCCAGGGGAGACGCCCCTGCTGGAGGTTACATCCTCCCTAGCGCCTTCCAAGCATACCTGCCCCGGGGCCTGTCCCACAGATGCCACCGTGGGCTGTTCGGGAACGACCTGAGTCCTTCCAGCGTTCTGTTGGACGGGGACACTGCTGCAGACTTGAAAACACCCAGGCTGAAATGGCTGTCTGATTGTGTTTTATTCATTATCACCAGAAGGAGAGTTTACTCTGGGAACGTGATTTGGTCGCGGAATGCTCGCCTCCAAAGCGCCTCCGTCTGAGAGATTTGCAAGGCGCTGGATCTTTTCAAGCCTGCTAGCAGCTGGAGTTCAGCTGCAGCTCTGGATGGTTTCTGAATGCTAATAACTGCAGTACCCAGTTGTCCCCGAGTCTTACTGCTGAGAAGTGCCATCTCAAAGCCGTCACTAGGCTGAGATGCTTCAGATGGAAAGTAACAAGTACCCGGGATCCTTCCCTTTCTTCTCTAGGTAACAAATTGACTATGAGCCTCGTGTTTGGCGCCAGTGGCTTGGAGGACGTTCAAGGTCACACTGAGCACCGCCCCGAGTCTTGTTCCGGAAGCACCAAAGGAAAGCCTCATAAAGGCATGGTGTGGCTGACGTGGCCCACGTTTATGTGGGTGTCAGCTTGTTGATTAATCTGGGACAGATGCAGGGGGGAGGCTAAGAGAAAGCATGGAAACGATGCGGAATGCGTACGATTCGCATGTGCTTGTTAATGCTGGCGTTGTCTCTTTCTTCCTGAATCCCGACGGCGGCGCTAGGGCACGACACGGGACTGCCCACGGTATTACGGATGTGCCTTTTCCCCACTTAGCCCCAGTGGTCATCTGTGGCTCCAGGGGTGGGCTGAGAAGCAGGTGCAACCCTGGGCAAGGTGGATCAGGTGACTCCCCCCAGCAGCCCGCTCACACAGAGGGTCGCCATTGCATTCCGAGGCTAGCAAATCCGTCACATCTGCCTCCTTGATGTTTAAGGGGAAAAAATGCACTAATCTCTAAGCCAAATTGCAGAACGTGTTGTAAAAACTATTTGAGGAAATATTTAACAGTCTCCCAATGCGCCCGCCTCGTCGTACAGCTTTGCTGCTGCGTGATGTCCACGGTGGTCACGGGAGCCGTCCTCGGGCGCTACCAAGCCCCAGACAAGGGGGCCTCGAACTTTCTCTGTTAACATAAGACATTAAGCTCACAGAGACTACAGGCTGTCATCCTCTGCGGTGGGACTGGACATAACGTTTCCATTGCCTTGTTTTCCAAACAGAGAGGATAGAAGTCATCTGAACATGGCTGCTGTTTTTGAAATGACCATTTTACAAAATCCCTGTGTGGGCCTTCTCAGCTTTATTTAAATGCTCCTAAGGTGTTTTCGGTGTTAAGCCAAATTTATTTATGTAATTAATGCATATTTATCAAAACCTTATATACACATAATAATACTTACGTATTATAAATATATAGAATTATATGCTTATATAAACATGTATATACTATTGTACTACATTGATAGCATGATAAATAGTATCTACATATTCACCTTAGTGTTTTTACGTCTGTCCGAAACGTCCATCTCAAATCCTCCTTTCTAGTGATCCCTCTCCCCACCCGTCTCTCTCTCTGTCCCTCCATAATCTCTCCCTCTCTCTTTCTCTCCCTCCCTCCCTCTCCCCACCCGTCTCTCTCCTTCTGTCTCTCTGTCTCTCTGTCTATATATACACACATACACACATTTTTAATTGGGACACAAAGGCTTCCTCCTTCCCTTTCCGTATCATCTTCTACCCTTTTCATTTTAAATGCTTTTTCTATTTAAATCTGGCCCCATGGAGACCCTTTTTATCCCACCAGGATGCCACAGTGCAGCGAGTTCAGAAACAACAGGGAGGGAGCCATGAAGACAGCACTATCTTCATGATGCGTCTTTTATCCACAGTGCTGTTCAGGTCCACGTTTCAGATACAAAAGGGCTGGAGAGCCGGAAAGGGCTGCTGGGGAGCACTCACAGGAATGTGTTGCCAACTCCACATCACATCTTCAGAGCCACTTCTGGCCCGGGTGGTCATCTGGGTCTTGAGTTTTATTTTTAGACGCCGATCTCCCCAAAGGCCATTCGTTCAGTTCACTGGCTAGGAGTCCAATGAGCGTGAAGCTCGTATATAGATACATACCTTTTGAGGAAAACAAATGTGAAGATACCTAGTCCTCATGATCACAGATATTGACAAGCATAATTACATCATGATCTTGTTTTTTTCCCAGAGAAGACTTCTAGGAATGATCGCAATTACAGGTGTAATTCACTACGTGTTCAGAGTTCGCAGGCAAGGGAAGCGGGGAGGGTCGCCGATCTGTGAGTTCTTTTTCTATACCTGTGTCACCGCAGCAGCGAGATACTGGCTAACCAGTAAAAGTCTGCTAAAAATTGAAATTCTGAAAGTGCATCTCAGTTTCCTCAGTCCTCTGGTCTTTGAGAAACCGTCCCAGTGAGCGTGCACGTATAGACGTGGGACCCCCGCTCCCCAGCAGGCTGTACTCCACAGGTTCATCAGAAAGGCAGGCGTCTGAAGGGCGCAATGAGCTTCCTTTGGAGAAGGTGCGTGAACCCTGTGCCCACGCCCAAACCGCCCCGCCAAGGCCCAGCTTCCCCTTGACTCCCCAGGTGGGCAAAGCCCAGTGTCGGAGAGCCGGCGGGAGACTTCCTGTCTCACCTCGCTCTCCACCGGTCCTGCTCCAGTCACGTCCACAGATTGGATCACCGGAACGGTGGGTGGAGGGTAGACCCCTCGCCTTACCCCGGGTGGCACGGGTGCAGTGTTACCTGTGCAGGGTGCCACCAGTGCAGAGACAGACGGGCGCGAGGCCATCCAGACTGCCGGTCCGAGGGTGCTCCCCGCAGGTGCTCCCCGGGGCCGTGCTCCTTGAGCTGGGGGGAGGATGCTATGCCCCACCCCCACAGGGAGCAGGGTCAGCCCTGGAGCCCAGGGAGGGAGGAGAGAGCAGGACAGGCTGGTCCCTGCCTCCAGGGACCCCAGCCACACCCACGCCCTGCAAGGTCCAGGGCAGCCTCCTCGGTCCGTGCCCGTCCCTGCACACGTGCTGACTCCACACTGCGGGATGCCTGACCTCTGACCCTTCATCACTCAGCCGCCCTCCACCGCAGGTGCCGGGGGAAAACACCTCCCCACCTCAGGCATCCTGGCATCTAAGTGGGTGACCAGGCCCAGGGAGAGCACCTGAGATTGAAGGGAGAAACTCTGGCTTCCAGGAGATTTGCGGTCTGTAAAACTGCAGGAAATATAACCATGTGACACAGGACCGTGCAAAGGACCCTTTTCTGAGCACAGGGCCACCCTGCTGGGCATTCTCGTGGGCTTCTGTCCCAGAGACCGTCTCTCCCTGTCTCCCCAGAACTCTGGTTTTCTAACCTCAGAATCCTCAGCTGTCCGGAGGGTTATGGGATTTTCGGTTTGCTCGTTCACGGACATCAGCTTATGAAGCATGGGAATAGACGGCTTTTTGTAACATTTTGTTACAGGCACGCGTTCTGCACTGGCCTCTAGGTGTTCACAGGCCCCCTCCCCACGCGAGAGCTCCTCACTGGCCTGGGAAATCCCACCTCGCCTTTGGGTCAGCCTTACACACGGCCTGAGGCTGGTGTTTCCTGTGGCGTTACCATAAGTGACCATTGTTTGAGCAAAAGTGTTTTATTAAAATATCTGCAGAGTGAATGGTATGCATGTTTGCGGCCTGGCGAGTGGGAGAAGAGCAGTGTGGAAAGATGGGTGCAGAAGCCAGCATACTAAGGCAGGGAGGGCACAGCCCCCCAGACGCCGGCCGTGTCAGTGGCATTGGAGAAGGTCAGTGACTTGGGTCCTTAGCAAACGACAGCACAAGACGAAGTGTAAGTCTAGGAAGAGATTCACATCATTCTGAAATAAAACTTAAATGTGCAAGAAAGACATACACCAATCATATTTCGTATTGTGCAAAGAAAGCATAAACACTATTAATTCAGAACTTTCAAGAAAACATAGACAAAAATCATCCTTTTTTGAAAAAAAGAGAAGATGCTATTTTCCTGTATCAGCTGGCAAGAAAACATTCAACTTTATGTTGGAAAAAAGAACCCAGAGTCTCAAAATAGCAGGTTACAACATGCTTAGGTTTTTTATTACAATTTTTAACTATTTTTTAATTAAATTCAAGTCAGTTAGCATACAGCGTAGCATTGGTTTCAAGAGTGGAATTCAATGGTTCATCACTTACATACGACACCCAGGGCGCCTCCCAACATGTCCTTCTTAATGCCCGTCACCCAGTTAGCCCACCCCCCACCCAAAACTCCTCCAACAACCCTTAGTTTGTTCTCTGTATTTAAGAGTCTCTTATGGTTTGCCTCCCTCTCTGTTTTTATCTTATTTTTCCTTCCCTTCCCCTAAGATCATCTGTTGAGTTTCTCAAATTCCCCATAAGAGTGAAGTCATATGATTTTTGCCTTTCTCTGACTGGCTGATTTCACTTCGCATAACACCCTCCAGTTCCGTCCACGTAGTTGCAAATGCAAGATTTCCTTCTTTTTGATTGCCGAGTAATGCTCAATTGTATATAGAGACCACATCTTGTTTATCCGTTCATCCATCGTTGGGCATTTGGGCTCTTTCCATACTTTGGCTATTGTTGATGGTGCTGCTATAAACATTGGGGTGCAAGTGCCCCTCTGCATTGGCACTCCTGTATCCCTTGGGTAAATTCCTAGCGGTGCTATTGCTGGGTCTTAGGGTAGTTCTATTTTTAATTTTTTGAGGAACCTCCACACTGTTTTCCAGAGCGGCTGCACCAATTTGCATTCCCACCAACAGTGCAAGAGGGTTCCCGTTTCTCCACATCCTCTCCAGCATCTGTAGTCTTCTGACTTGTTCATTTTAGCCACTCTGACTGGCGTGAGGTGGTATCTCAGTGTGGCTTTGATTTGTATTTCCCTGATGAGGAGTGACGTTGAGCATCTTTTCATGTGTCTGTTAGCCATCTGGATGTCTTCTTGGGAGAAGTGTCTATTCATGTCTTTTGCCCATTTATTTCTTCACTGGATTATTGTTTTGGGGGTGTTGATTTTGGTACATTCTTTATAGATTTTGGATTCTAACCCTTTATCCAATATGTCATTTGCAAATATCTTCTCCCATTCCATTGGTTGCCTTTTAGTTTTGTTTCCTTCGCTGTGCAGAAGCTTTTTATCTTGTTGAGGTCCCAATAGTTCATTTTTCAATCCCCCAAACTCAGTCCCTCAGTCTCCCTGTCCAGGAATTCTGCAGAGTTTTAAAGCTCCTCTGTGACCTTGAGGGAGCAAACAGCCGCTGACCTGAGGTCTCCCTGGGGCTCCCAGTGCAGTCCTGGCACTGGACGGAGGCCACCTCGCCTGGCTCTAGCTCCCGACTTTACTCAACCACGTGACTTGTGGCTGTTTGTAAAAATCAAACAAGATGGAAAAACCCTCAAAGAATTAGGATTTATAATAATTCAAAGGATCTTTTCTCCCCCCTGAAGGATTTTTTTTAAGATTTTAAATAGCTGACTCTTCTCCTGATTTTCGGGGTTTAATTGGCGCACCTGTGCTGGGTGGTTTGGCAAACTATCCATCAACACAAAGAGAAAGACTCTCCCAGAAGAGCATTGCCCCAGAAACTTGACTTGTGACATGTGTCCCACAGGAACTATGAAACGTATGTGTAAATAAGGAAAAGGGAGCACGTGTTCCTTATTGGTTTAAAAGGTGGGGAGGGGGTATCCTAATTATCTTATAAAACGTATTGCAACCGCAGTGGCTACGAAGCAAATATTAAACATTAAAATCAGCTCAGGTTTGCTGACATGAAAACATATGCACACTGTGTTTTTGAATATCAAGGCGAGTCGTGGAGGGCATACGTGCATGAGCCCATTTACACATAAATATGTTCCCATGCACATCATGCCTGTGTGGATGTAGATGTAGACGGTGGTCCGTGGAAGGATGCCATCAAAATAGTAACAGTAGTTATGTCTTTGTGGGTGACATTTCCCTGAATTTATACCCTTCCCTACACTTCTCCACAGAAAACGTGTGTCATGTAATCATATCATGAAGCAAACAGGTGGTATTCAGATCAACATACAATTTTTTGAGGTGTTTTTTTTTTGAAGAAGCCAGAATTCTATAAATATATACATTTTGGTTAATTTTTTAAGTTTATTTATTTTGAGAGAGAGAGTGAGAGAGCATACAGGAGCAGGTGAGGGGCAGAGAGACAGAGAGGGAGAGAATCCCAAGCAGGATCCTCACTGTCAGTGCTCAGCTAGACTCAGGGCTCAATCTCATGAACTGTGAGATGATAACCTGAGCCAAAATCAAGAGTCAGATGCAGAACCTACTAAGCCACCTGGGCATCTCCGTTTTGGAGATTTTTAAAAATGCATTTGAAAATCTATTTCAGTATGCAGTTACCTCATTCAAAACATTTAAAAATGATATCCAGTGACACTGGTTCATTCATTATCTTGGCTTGAGCTAAACAAAAGGGAGCAAATGTCCACACAAGACAGAGTAAGTGCAGAACAGTTAAGCAGCTTTTTTTGACAATTGAATTAATTTCCCTTTTAAAAACATCTTATCAGTTACTGACTGTTAATCTGGATTACATTTTAGAATGTCTGAAGGTACATTTTTCAAGCTTTGTATTTAAGCCCAGTTAGAGGTGATTCTACATTTAACAATGATGTCCACAAATGTATGTCAACACTTCATGGTTGTGGATTCTCCTTCCTTAGGAATTTGAACCTGCAGATATACATGCGTTACAGCAAATGATTACATACTAGAAGAAATTAACAAGGTACTTAACTTCTGCTGTGGGAGACCCCTTTCTAAATTAGCTTCTACGACACTTTACATTGTACTTTACAATTTGTGTTTCGTGATACAAAAGTTTTGACTGACCCCGGCTCCCTGCTCTGAAATGTTACACTAAGAACAAATAAAACCAAAACTAAACCAACACACTTGGGGTAATTCGAACGCATTTCTTTCCCCTAGAGAACATGAGTGACTTTAATCAAAAAAGCATTTCTTTTATCAGAATGCTGGCATCGTTTGCCATGACAATAGAAGGGTGAACAATATTTTCTAATTGTTCTCTTCTACTCAGTCTATAGCCATAACATCAAAAGCACGTATTCCTTTCCGGGTGCGTGTGGACCCTTCCCGGGCACCATGGTCCTACACGTGCGGGTCGTTTGCGACCCATCTATACTGTCCTTGGCGCAGGTAGGCTATGGGTTGAATAATGAAGTGAAATTTCTAGAACACATGGAATGGCACTCCGGTGGCCAGAGACACGTATGAGAAGAACACACATCCCATAACAAACTCGTGTGCCCAGGCCCCAGGTCCTCCCGGGCTACGCCAGGAGTGTACCTCCAGCCCCTGTCTGCCTCAGTGCACCCAGTACCTGCCACTGTGATGGGCCCCATGCAAAGCGGAGCTCCATGGCAAGAATGGACATGGCTATTGAGTACGTGTCCCCATGGACACAACCAGGGGCAGCCTGGCCTGCGAGAACCGGGTGCCTCTGCTGATGCCCTGGTGGGAGAACCATGGAGAATCTCCGAAGCAAGCTGTCCTGAGCCCCGGGCAGCTTCACATGTGCTGAGCACGTGCCTCTGTGGCCTCTGCTACGGAAGGAAGCCTGAACAGGAACCGTTACATGGATTCACTAAAACTGAAGGTTTCACGACGAAAATGAATAGAGAGATCACATACTGATGTTAAAGCAACAAAGGATCGGGCTGTGCCGATCCTGACTGGCTCTCAGGGTCGTCTGGAGGGAGCAGACGGGAGGGAATAATCTCCAGATCCACATAGCTCGGCAACTGTTACTTAGAGCTGAAAATGCACCTGCTTGTCAGAGATTCGCAGCCTGGGTTTGAAGAATTTAGCGGCTTCCTGGGTGTCGGACCCGACCTTGCTGGTGAGAAGCAGGAGACTTGAGATTCTTCCCCCGTGGGGCAGCACATGAACTCTGGGGACCCAGGCCCGTGCGGCCTCTGAGTGACCTCTGAGGGACAGAAGGCAGGGAGTCTGCCATCTGGAGCCAAAAGGCCGCTCTCCCCAGCTCAGCTGTCCCACCTTCCTTGCAGACCAGAGGGCCTCAAACGGGGAGCCCACCAGGAGCTGCAAAGAGCCAGGCACCGAGGGCCGACCATGCCTGGTCCACACGGCTGTGACCACAGAGCGAGGCAGGACCATTCCACCTTCTCTGGCCACCTTATTGCATTGTTTCTGGCCCTCTGGTCATTTATTGATGGTTGTATGTCTTCACTGCCACTTTATGTAATGAAGACTTTCTCTGTAGAGAACATCCTTATCTACACATCCTTCTGTTCGCCTGTCCGTCCAACCATCCGTCCATCAATTTATTCCTGTATTCAATCAACAAATGTTTTAGGACTTGTGTCATATTCTAATAAGAAAGAACAGAGAGTTCCTTCCCCAAGCCAAGTTCATATATTAGCAGGTCACACAGACAATATAAGAAGTAATTGAACTAAGTTCACAAATGCCACATCGGAGGGACCATGAGTGGAGGGAGCCCAGCTTGGCCTCTGGGCCAGGAACTTAGGAGGACAGTCCAGGAGCCTGAGGCAGTCAGGAGTCAGATGTGTGGAGGCCTGAAGGCAGGAGAGCTGATGGCGCCTTGGGCGAAGTGCGTTCATCCCGGCCTGGTGGACGCCATGGCGGGAACTGGCGGGCAGTAGGTGGGAGAGGCCCTGCCCTGAAATCCACGTTGTGGAGTTTGGATTTCAGCCAAGAATGCGGGGAGGCATGGGTGAGTCTACACAGGGATCAAAGTAGTCACACTTCTCTGCTAATAATGCCCCAACCTCCATGTGGAAAGTGGATTTGACCTCAATGGGGAAATACTGAGAGCTTCTCCCTAAGATTAGGAGCACGACAGGGATGTTCGCTCTCACTGCTGTTGTGTAACATAGTGTTGGAAGTCCTAGCCTCAGCATTCAGACAACAAAATGAAATAAAAGGCATCAAAACTGGCAGAGAAGAAGTCAAGCTTTCACTTTTCACAGACGACATGATACCCTACATGGAAAACCCAACAGCCTCCACCAAAAGTCTGCTAGAACTGATACATGAATTCAGCAAAGTCTCAGGGTACAAAATCAATGTACAGAAATCGGTTGAATTTTTATACACCAATAATGAAGCAACAAAAAGAGAAATCAAGAAACTGATCCCATTTACAATTGCACCTAGTACCATAAAATACCTAGGAATAAACCTAACCAAAGATGTAAAAGATCTGTATGCTAAAAACTATAGAAAACTAATGAAGGAAATTGAAGAAGATCCAAAGAAATGGAAAAACATTCCATGCTCATGGATTGGAAGAATATTGTCAAAATGTCAATACTACCCAAAGCTATCTACACATTCAATGCAATCCCAATCAAAATTGGCCCAGAATTCTTCTTGACGCTAGAGCAAGCAATCCTAAAATTTGTATGGAACCACAAAAGACCCCGAATAGCCAAAGTAATGTTGAGGAAGAAAACCAAAGCGGGAAGCATCACAATCCCAGACTTTAGCCTCTACTACAAAGCTGTCATCATCAAGACAGCATGGTATTGGCACAAAAACAGGCACATAGACCAATGGAATAGAATAGAAACCCCAGAACTAGACCTGCAAACGTATGGCCAACTAATCTTTGACAAAGCAGGAAAGAGTATCCAATGGAAAAAAGACGGTCTCTTTAACAAATGATGCTGGGAGAACTGGACAGCAACATGCAGAAGAATGAAACTAGACCACTTTCTTACACCATTCACAAAAATAAACTCAAAATGGATGAAGAACCTGAATGTGAGACAGGAAACCATCAAAACCCTAGAGGAGAAAGCAGGAAAAGACCTCTCTGACCTCAGCCGCAGCAATTTCTTACTTGACACATCTCCAAAGGCAAGGGAATTGAAAGCAAAAAATGAACTATTGGGACCTCATGAAGATAAAAAGCTTCTGCACTGCAAAGGAAACAATCAACAAAACTAAAAGGCAACCAACAGAATGGGAAAAGATATTTGCAAATGACATATCGGATAAAGGACTAGTATCCAAAATCTATAAAGAACTCACCAAACTCCACACCAAAAAACAAATAATCCAGTTAAGAAATGGTCAGAAGACATGAATAGACACTTTTCCAAAGAAGACATCCAGATGGTCAACCCACACGTGAAAAGATGCTCAACGTCACTCCTCATCAGGGAAATACAAATCAAAGCCACACTGAGATACCACCTCACGCCAGTCAGAGTGGCTAAAATGAACAAGTCAGGAGACTGTAGATGCTGGCGAGGATGTGGAGAAACGGGAACCCTCGTCCACTGTTGGTGGGAATGCAAACCGGTGCAGCCACTCTGGAAAACAGTGTGAAGTTTCCTCAAAAAATTAAAAATAGAACTACCCTAAGACCCAGCAATAGCACTGCTAGGAATTTACCCAAGGGATACAGGAGTGCTGATGCATAGGGGCACTTGTACCCCAATGTTTATAGCAGCACTTTCAACAATAGCCAAATTATGGGAAGAGCCTAAATGTCCATCAACTGACAAATGGATGAAGATGTGGTTTATGTATACAATGGAATACTGCTTGGCAATGAGAAAGAATGAAATCTGACCATTTGCAGCAACGTGGATGGAACTGGAGGGTATTATGCTGAGTGAAATAAGTCAGGCAGAGAAAGACAGACACCATATGTTTTCACTCATATGTGGATCTTGAGAAACTTAACAGAAGACCATGGGGGAGGGGAAGGGGAAAAAAAGTTAGGGAGGGAGGCAAACCACGAGAGACTCTTAAATACAGAGAACAAACTGAGGGTTGATGGGGGGTGGGGGAGAGGGGAAAGTGGGTGAGGGGCATTGAGGAGGGCACCCGTTGGGATGAGCACTGGGTGTTTTATGTATGCAATGAACCAGGGAATCTACCCCAAAACCCAAGAGCATATGGGTTTTGTACACACTGTATGTTAGCCAATTTGACAATAAACTATATTTTAAAAAAAGAAGAAAGGAGAAAGGAAGTGGATCTGAGGGAGAGATGCAGGTGGCGAGCTCTCTGGGGGGGCAGCAGTGTGGACAGGGTGTGCAGGGGGCTGGGTCGCAGCAGTGAGGACACCCACCCGGGGAAGCCAACGCTGTGGTGTGGGAGCAGGGACACACGTGCGGCCCAGGCTCGAGCGGGAGTGAGTGCCTGCAGGGACAGAGACGCAGTCCCCCAGCCTGGGGCACGCAGGGGGCAGACGGAGTTCCAGGGAAGGTTTAGTTTGGGAGATGTCGACACGCCGTGTTACCATCACACAAATAACGGGAGCCTTCAGCTCCTTGGACCAAAGGCCTCCGAGGGGCGCGAGGCCTTGAGGGAGGCAACCAGTGCTGTTCAAAGAAAAGTGAAATTTTTATTCTCCTATGAATAGATGAATATCGCGACATAAAAAATTCAAAGAAATTATTCTCTTTTTAAGTCTCACGGCATTTATTTTGTGTTTGAGCAGTTGGGGCATTTGGAACATCCATAAGCACACGTCACCAAGCAGACTCAGGACAAGGAGCTGGAGGACAGAGAGTGGGTCCTCGGGTGGTGGGGCCTCCCTCTCCCCCACAGCAAGGCCTTCGCTGGGTCAGATCAGCACCGAGTCAGAACACGGAAAACTCAGGGTGTGTTGTGATTTTGCAGATTAACTGAAAAATGAATCCGCTATTGGTGGCCTTTTATTTTTTTTTTTATTTTCTAAATTTATTTATTTAAATTCCAGTTAGTTAACACACAGTGTAGTCTTGGTCTCAGGAGTAGAACCCAGTGATCCATCACTTCGTACGACACCCAGTGCTCATCCCGACAAGTGCCGTCCTCAATGCCCGTCACCCACCCACTTCCCTCCAGCAACCCCAGTCTGTTCTCCGTGTGGCCTTTTAAAAGTAAACATTTTGTATATTGAGACATGAATGAAATAGCTTTGCTTTTATAAGCACTTACCGGGAAAAGGCGGTAGCTATCGTGTGTTTGTGCGCATGGAGTCTGCATTGGGCTGGTTCTAGGAAATTGATTTCTTTGGGATTTAACCGAGAGAAATGACATAAAATTAACAACTTAAAAGATACGCACATTTGAAAATAATGAGTGATCCACTTTGATTGTTTCAAATGAATTCCCCCCCTTTTTTTTGCTAAATTCTGTACTTTTTTTTAAATTCTACATTTCCCCCCATAATTTGTGAGTGTTGAGTGAAGCTGGGCTTGATGAACATTAATTGTATGTAGGAGGATCATGCTATGAGTTTTAATGAGCCCACCTAGGACATCACTTTACACTACTTACTGTGATCTTCTGAAATCTACCGAAGGACCTTTGGAGACGAGCAGTTTGGGCAACGTTAGCATGGTAGGTGCCATCCCCAAGCGTTCAGACAGCACGTCTCCTAACGTGTTCGTTCTGTACCCAGAAGAGACAATAGTCCCAGAAGGAACATGAGGAGACAGTGCTTCTCTTCTTGTTGGGACACTTCTCACAAATTAGCAATTGTCAGTAGACAGGAAAAGGGAAGATTGTGGCCAGGAGACAGGCGGGACGTTCTCAAGCTGAGTTACCAAGAAACCCGCTACGTATCCAACACGCCCAGTGAGTGTCTCTGACCCACGGGAGAAGACTGCCTTTCTTACTGCATTCGACTTCTGTAGACTTAGTCTCTTGATGTCACCTACACTGGCCTCTAAGAGACCCCTGGGCTCTGACCCGGAATGACCAAGTATCTTTGAGTCACCTTAGAGGAGGTGGTCTCTAAAGCAGTGGCCCTTGTCCAGGACACGGAGAAGCTGGGCGTGTGGCCCCAGACACGGCTGGTTGCTAGTGGCCCCATGGTTTCCCGGCTAATTCTGACTACTTTTGAAAGCACAGTGTTGACAGGGACAGCTGGTCACGAGCCGAGTGGTCCCTCCCCCAGGTCCCCCCCCCCCACGGTGGCCGTGTGACAGGCCAGAGTCGAGCGTGAGCCAAGCTGCCAGCCTCTCATTTAGTTCCTGATGCGTTTGTCACCTCTGCATCCAGATGCCTGAAGGCTAATGGCGGGCGTCATGCTCCTAAATCTAATCGGCAGGAAAACAAACTCTCTGGGCAGGTCTTCCACCAATAAAATGTCATCTTTCATAAAAAAGCAATACTTGCATACTTATTAACAAGATAAAGTGACAGCTGCTCTGCAAATTACGAAGACGCTCGTGTGTGGTGTTGTGAGCTCGAAGCTGCAAGCCCGGTCTCGCCCCGTCGTGTCTCCGGCTGGGGACTTACGTCCTCCCTGTACCCAGCAGCACGCCCCCTCCCACTGATGGGCGGACCTCCTCCGAGCGTGTCCCCTGCCCCATATGAGCTGCTGTGTCCCCTCTCCCGCTGGGTAACCAAAGCTCTTCACAGTTGGGATGAGGAGGGCCCACAATGGCTCTGCCCCGGAGACAGATGTTCGCGTTGAGGACACCCTTGCTCTGCTCATCCAAGACCCCCTGCGACATAGACTGCTCTCTTGGAAGCTTCAACTTTAGGCAAATTGTACAGGTGACACGTTTGTCCCTTTCAATACTGACTGCTTATTTTTAGCATTGTTGATGTTAACATTTCTGACTGGGATTTATAAACATATTTGTGAAAAAAACTGCTTTAAAGATTTTCTTTTTGGATTTCTCTTTGAATTTTTGAAGCTAAGATTATAGCAAACTGAGCGAACAAAACAGAAGAAGGCAGTGCTCACATCACTCTCCTCGTTCTGTCCAGGAGCTCACATTTGCTTGGATCCACCCCAAAACGCATCTATGTCAAAACAAAACAGTAAAAATGCGGTTTTGCTAGAAAGCTGTGCCCTGTGACTTCCTTTTCTTACCTAATCATGTATCCTGCACATCATTCCTGATCAAAATATCATAGTCTATCTCATGATTTTCATTTAGCGGCAAAATCGTCCACGGCTTCCCCGCTCTGTCTGTAGACCCTTCGGTGGACCCCAGTGCGTTTCCGCCCCCAACAACACTGTCGTAGACAATCTGTGCGCATAAACCCAGCCCCCTGCAGGGGACACTCCCATAGATTGGGCTGCTGGCCGATGGGGATATCATTCAAAATTGTAATCGGTAATGTCAGATTTCTGCAAACAATGCCGCAACGATCTATTCTGTCACCACAACCTGTGGATATTATCAACTTCACTGATGAAGATGTTCTATTATTTCAATATACATCTTTCTGACTGAAAAGACTAAGGCATCAATTCTACGTTTTCCACTATTTGGGCTTCCACGGCTCTGACTTGCTCTCCCTCTTCTTGACCCTTTTTCTACAAGGTTGGCTCTTTCTTGTCAAATTTCCAGAATCTCTTTATATTGGGGGACGCCAATTCTTTTCCTGTCATATATCGTGAATCTTTTTTCTCAGTCTGTCATTCGACTGCTCACTGCATTCGTGGTGCCTTCTACCATATACGGAAATTTTTACATAGCCACATCTGTTCATTTTGTGACCCACGTAGTTCCTATGATATTTAAGAAAGTCACTCCTGTCTTACAATCGTAGTCACCTAAATCTTTTCCGATGTATCTAAGGCTCCTTAAAGAAACGTGTATTGTCATTTAATATGCAGCTTGCATTCGTGTGTGCGGTAGTGCGATCTGTCTGTATTTCCGCCGTGTGGGCTCTCAGCTTGGCAGTCTTCCTGGACCGGTGCAGCGTTCATGCTCGGGGACGGTGTTGTCTTTATCATGTAGCATTTGTCCTATGTATTTGGAGATATTTCTAAGCTCCTTATTCCATTTTGGTAATCTGTTTTGTTTTGGTTTTTTTCCATCTCTGTGCTAATACCATACTGATCTGATAACATTAACTTTACAGTGAGCCTTAAATATTCATCCAGCATTACCTAACTGACAACTCCCACATAGTTTGCCAAGTTAACTTTAAAATAAACTTATCAGGGGGGTGTCTGGGTGGCCCAGTTGGTTAAGCGTCCAACTTCGGCTCAGGTCATGATCTCATGGTTTATGAGTTCGAGCCCCACGTCGGGCTCTGTGCTGTCAGCTCAGAGCCTGGAGCCTGCTTCGGATTCTGTGTCTGCCTCTCTCTCTGCCCTGCCCTTCTCTCTCAAAAATAAACATTAAAAATTTTTTAAATAGAATAAAATAAATTTAACAAACACTCCACCTCCCCTCAATGCACCGGTGTGGAGACTGATGCAGGCACAGCCAATCGCGACTGGACATGTCTTTCTCTGCCGTCTTCCGGGATGGCACCGCGTCCTTCCCCACAATCCAGACCTGTGGGTCTGTCTTGGGGTTTCTGTATCCTTGTGCTGGCTGCTGATTCAAAACAGGCGCAGTCAGTTAATTCTGGTAGATTTTCTTGACTCCAAGTAATTCACTGAGTTCTCTACTGATTTTTACACTCCTCGGAAGAATTTCTCCTATTTCCTTGGTATGAAATCGCTTCATCTGCAAATAAAGCATCCACTCTTTTACCACTGATGCCCATCCTAGTGAGCAGTTCACTCACTCTGTTAACTGGAGCTTCCACAGTACTGTGGACCACGAGTGGTGGTAAGGCACATCTCGTTTTCCTGATCTTATGCCAAGCTACTGATATTTCACTCTTCAATTTGACGTCTGCTATTAAATTTTGGTAGCCATTTATGACTATTCTATACTGAAAATTGCTGGAGAATTTCATCTCTTGCTTTGCTATCTATTAGTATTTTCTTTATTGGTATAATAATTGATATTGATAATTTTATAAATAATTTTAATGGACATATACAGCTGAGATACGTTAGACCAACTTTTTTATACAGAATAACCCTCACTGCTACTAATTATGCCTTTAGCAAGTGCTTCTATGGGCTGTGTCAATATTGACTCTTGCAACAACCTGTAACGTCCGCCACCGTGGGTAATGCTATCCCCATTTTGAACTTAAAGGTTTAAAAGCAGAGAGATTTTACCAGTGTGCTACAGGTAGTGGTCTGGTTATTTCCTGGTTTCTGTTACTGTCTTCTAAGCAGCCAGAAAGCACAGTTGCTGTTGTTTAGTATCTATAGCACCTTTCTGCTCCTTTCAATTTAAAAATGATTATAGCGGCTCAGTCGGTTAACTCTTGGTTTCGGTCCAGGTCACGATCTCACTGTTCGCGAGTTCCAGCCCCGCATCGGGTTCCACGCTGAAAGTGTAGAGCCTGCCTGGGATTCTCTCTCTCTCCTTCTCTCCTCTCTGCCTCTCCCCTGCTCACTTTCTCTGTCTCTCTCTAAATAAATTAATTAATTAAAATAAATTAAAAAATGATTTTATAGATTATGTAGTCTAACTATCACAGGAAATCTGTTAGGTGTCATTACTAATACAATTATTTTGGAGAGAGTCAGACAGGATTAGTGACTTACTGCATTCCATGAAACTCATAAATGGAAAACTGAACTTAAATCCAGTTTTCTGACTCAGAGCCCAGTGGCTCCCCAATCACACCACTAAGGAGTACGGGAGGTCACGCAGAAGCAGGGAAACGTGATGATGGTTCTAACCTTCTGCTCGGGAGACAAACTGTCCGTAGCCTGTTTCCACCATATTCTTTGCCCGGTGGAATCCGCACCATGGATTACGGCCCCAGAACAGAAGGGAGCAAATACCCACATTTAAACAGCTGGCTCAGCCCCACAGAGACCGTGTTGAAAGGAAGGACCAGACCAGAAATGCATGTGTTGTGTGCTTCCTTGACCTGACATTCAAGAACAGAAGAGCCCATGGGTGTCAGTGTAGTGGCTGCTCACTGGGAGGAGGAGGAAAGAAGCTTCTGGAATTCTGGAAGTGCTCTACTTGGCGGGATGTTCTCTAGGTTGAGGCAGTCATACTATGGGTGTGCACAGGCAGAACTTTACAGAGCTAGGCATTTAACCTTAGGTCACTGTTAAACTTTACAACCTGGATGGTAAGCCAAAGAGCTTTAAAAAATTCTTTGATTTGGGGCACTTGGGTGGCTCAGTCGGTTAAGCGTTTGACTTCGGCTCAGGTCACTATCTCGTGGCTTGTGAGTTTGAGCCCTGCATCGGGCTCTGTGCTGACAGCTTGGAGCCTGCTTCAGATTCTGTGTCCCCGTCTGTCTCTGCCCCTCCCCTGCTCACATTCTGTCTCTCTCTCTCTTTCTCAAGGGTAAATAACGTTAAAAAATTTTTTTAAATAAACATAAAGAACAACTTGTGCTTTATTATGGCACTCTCCTAATTCTCTTTATAAGTTTGTGTCTCCACGTCATGTGGGAGGCAAACGTTGCATAGCCGGGTGTCCCCCTTTAGGCCGGGGGAGCCTCGCAGGGAAATGAGACACCAAGGTGCCTGCAAGGCCTCCGAGGGCTTTTGACAGAAGCTGACGAGGTCTCTGTGTGGGGTCCCCGCTGCTGCCCTCACGAGTTACCACAGGCTCAGCAGCTTACCCATCACAAACCTTACAATTCTGGAGGCCAGATCGGACCCGGGTCAGCCAGGCTGGTCCCCTCCTGGAGGCATCGTGCAACCCCACCTCTGGGGCTCTCGGCCCCGTCACCCTGCCGCCATCATTCGCTTCTACCCTCACATCCCCTTGTCTGACCCTCCAGTCTCCCTCCTCTCCCTGTGACCCCATTGGGCCCACTCAGGGACCCAGATAAAGTCCTTGGTCTCAACACCCTTACACACTCCCTTTGCCATTTTCCGCATTTACAGGTTCCAGATTGGGCCTTAGACAACCTTCGGGGGGAATATTATTCTCCCTGCCGACCACAGGCTCCAAAATGCATGACACGACTCCAAGCAAGCAGCACCCATGAAATGCTAGGAGTCAATAAAAACCGTGCAAGCCAGTACAAGCCAGAACCTTCACGTCCCTTCTCAGTGGTTCTACAGCCCAAGAAATGGGGGCTGGCGGTCCTGTACTTTGCCGGAATGTCTGGGAGAGAAACACGGGGTGGGGGCACATCACTGACCTGTGGAAACCCGCTGAGATTTCCCTGACCCTCTCAGCTTCATTTCCTCTTTATCCTGCGTCTACACCTGGACCCTCACCCTCTGCTCCTCCCTCATCGCCACACAGAGCTGTCACTGTGGGTCTGGCCCTGTCTCCCCTCCGGGCTCTCTCTGTCTCTCTCTCTCTCTGTCTCTCTGTCTCTCTCTCTCAGACACACTCCCTAACAGGCTCCCTCCAGCACATCTCTGCACGAAAGTCCAGGAACCCATCTGGCAAAGACAGAGCCCTCAGGGGGTGGGGAAGTCAAGTTGTGCGCAAACCCAGAATTCTCTCTGAGAGAGAACAGAGGACGAGCAACTTTGGACTCACACACCGATAAATTCTGACCACGTCCCCGGACTACACAGCGGCCAATGTGCAAGCAATTTACATTGTGCTTTAAATACTCTATTTTGTCCAGAGGATCAGGGTTCCTTCGACCTAGAGCCCGTATGTGAATCACTTTGTAAAGCATAGTGTGTCATAGAGAGGTTATGTTTTCTCCAACCGTTACAGAGAGGAACACAGATTTATTTCCCCGCCCTTCAGTGAGCATAACGTCTGCCATATGCAAACAGTCCACGCTGACCTCGGCGCCTGCCCTGAGCATCTATGTCCCGGGTGCAGTTCAGGGTGCTGTCTGAGTGGGGATGCCTGAACCTTCGGGGTCCCCTGTGAAGGAAGTAGTGTTCCCATTCTCATATCACAATTGAGGAAACTGAGGCTCAGAAAATTCAAGTAAATGGCCCAAGACGACGTGTGTAGGAGGAGATAGTGTTCCGATTCCAATCTGGACCGTCTGAGGCCGGTGCCCACACCAGACGTGCCCACAGTCAATGCTCAGTGATTTCATTACGATGCAGGGCTCACATGATAGATAACGTAAGTGCTCTGAGCAAACCCAGATGTAACCGGTCCTAGAAAAAGATGGCAAGAATTGTTGAAGGAGGAAAATTTAAAAAGAATCTTGCAAGATCTTGCTTTCTCCTCCCAGACAGACACAGAAGGGTTTCTGGAGGCGGCATCGTGCTGACTGGCCTTTCCTTCTCCATTTCGCCTCGTAAGGGGGAAGGAACCAGGAATCTGAACAGGAAGGACATTGAGTCAACCCAGAGTGCCGCGTCCCCTGTCCCGGGTGGGGGACAAGGATGCGTCTGGGGAGGATAGCGAACACCTTAATGAGTGAAAACTAGATTCTGTCTCATCTTTAAGTAATTTACAGGGAGAGTAGACAGAATGACTGTTAAGCAGAATTATTTTTTATGTTAAACAATTTTTAAAGAATTAAATTATAAAATGATAAAAACTTGACAGTTAAGTCAGCCAGACTTGATCGGAGGCCACCTCTTGACCCCCAGGAGAGCTGCTGTATGTGGGTCACCGTTTGTTGGGCGCTGGCTCCGTGGTGGCAATGACCGCCACCTGGTGGCCACACGTCTGAAACTCACATTGGCACTGAAACTGACTTCCACGCGAGCAGGATTATTCGCACGCCGGTCACACAGAAGGCACCACATACCCTGCGTGCCGGGCTCCGCCCTGGGCGGGGGGGGGGAGGGCACGTCACACGCGTGTGCGGACGTGCATGTTCTTCTCCACAAGGCGGGAACGGGCGGCCTGGCGCGACGCTCTAGACTTTACAGGCTGCCCTCTCCGAGCAGTAATGTGGTTCACATGTCCCTGATTCCGGACTCCCGGCGTCTTTTGTTTAGGTCCCCCGGTGGGTCGGTGTTGGCAAGAGAGCCGCCTCTGTAGCATCACACCCACTCCTCACCCCTGCAAGCAGCCCGCCTTCCGGGCGCCATCATTTAGGGTGAAGAGAATGAGATGGGGAACAAGGGCAGTATTGACTTTACAATTATCTTGTAAAATAAAAACAAATAACAAAGCCCTTAGTGGAAAGAGGACAAAGGCAGAGAGGGGAGTGCTCTCTTTGGAAAGGAGCTTCGTAAGGCCAGGCCACCAGGCAGCTGACAGGCAGTGTGCAACACGACGGTCAGAGTAACCCACGCTACGTGAGGGGGGATGGGGTCCTCGTGGGCCAAACCTTCCTGTTGTAAGTGGCTGCCTGGGGTCAACCCGAGGCCAGCTTTGCAGGTGCACGGACCACTCACAGCCGGGGCCACGGGGAAGGGGGATCAGTGACCAGCATGCGTCCCTCCCAGGAGAAAAGGCTTCCTGAGCCGAACTTGATGGTTGATAACATGAGATCTTACTGAGGCACCCACACTTCCCGGAGCGAGAGGCTCTGACCACGTCGTGTGAAGACACGTCCTCACCGCCACCTGGCAGGGGGTCCCCTTCACTGCCCTCGGGCAGCTTGCATCACCTGAGTTCCCTTTATCCTCTTTACGCACACGCTCACTCTCACACACTCTCACAGACCCATACACACCCACTCACACACTATAACACACTCACACGCTCACCCACACACCCACTCACTCTCATGCACTCACACACTTTCTCACACTCACCCACTCCCACGTTCACACTCACACTGTCACCTTCATATACTGTCACACTCTCACACCCACACACATAAATGTTTCTTCTTTCAGATTGTAGACAATTCAGAGAACTACCTTTTTCTCATAAGTCACCCAAAAGGGCCATCAATTTCAAAATGTGCATTTTGCCGTCAATCTGGACAAAAGTTAATGTATTTCAGCTTGGACATTTGAAATAATGATTTGAAATTCGATTTAAAATGCACATATAAACATTTACATGATCCAGTACTGTTTCCAACAGGAGGATGTTGGCATCAGTGCGTCCTGTGTCCCTGCTAACTAATTGTGATGTTAGCTGTTGTCCCTAGCAAGGGACAAACAAGTCACAAACCGCCTGTAAGCCCAGGCTGGCCTTGGCTCCAGGCGCGGACCAAAGGGTGAGCCTCTGTCCTCTTCCCGTGGAGGGAGGGGCCCTCTGAGGCAGAGGTAGCCTCTCTGCCCCTCCCCCGTTCAGACAAATGTTTCCTTACAGTGTGGGACAGTGATCACTTAATCCTTGACTCACGCGTGGAAATCCGAAGACATAATACAGTGGCCTGCACTGAGATGAATTTTTAACATATTCATTACACAAAAACCGAATTTTTAGTTTTCCTTAATTGCTTGGCGGTTAATGACTCCCAAACAAAATGAGGTATTTATGAGTTTTTGCTTTTCCTCACACCCTTCACAGAGTACTATTTATTTGTAGGAAACACGAATTCCTAAGTGCCTATTTATAAGGGAAAATGCATTTCCTGATAGTTGGAGCACTATGTTATTACAACCGACATGTGGTCCTAGCAGTGGCATACCCCGTCCTCCCTGGCTTCTGTTTGGCTGTGACAGACATCCGTTCTCTACCAGTGTGAAATGTTCACGGTCATGACTTTGTCTGTGTGAGGCCGTGATCCGGGGATTAACATAAAACTTCAATATAGTGCACACCCAGCCAGTAGGAAGAGATAGCCTCGCGCTCCAATTTGTATCCGACCCCACTGCTGAATCTCCAACCTGCCGAGTGTGGCTGGGGCCTCCGAGCCCTGACACGGACTCTGTGTGGAGCTCAGCGTGTGGCCCCTGACCCAGACACCACCCCCATTCCCAATGAGATGGCTTCTCATTCCATTTCCCTTCTTTTACTTTATCACGGAAACGCTGGCCTTCCAGACTGGATACAAGATGGCCGAGTGCGCACCCGACGTTTTGTGGCCATAGTTCATCTGGAGAGACCGTCTGATTAGTGATTAGTAAATGTGCGTACTTTCTTTGGTCATAGCAATCCAAATTTCATGTGATTAAAAAAAAAAAAACCCTGAGAAAAATGGCTGGAATTATTTTATATTGACCGGCAGTCCCCAGGGGGCTGAGGCAGACAGAATTTGCTGTTATTTTGGGTAGCGCTTAACATCTGTGGGACTTTCAATTATTTCAAACGTAGCCTACATTAATACAGACCTGTCATGCTTCCTTATTTAAATCAGGGATTCCTTCTAACTAATTTTATGGGTACGAGATATCTGAGTCGAATTTCTTCAGGAATTGCTGGGATCATTGATTTTGAAAGCTTTATGCAGCCTTATTTATACCTTCACGATAATATTGAGGAAACAGTTTCAGTTTTTATGTATCAATTACTTCGCTTGTTACCTTTAATTAATCTTTTAATTGCAATATGATTATCCAGTTATTTTATTGATCAGTAGGTTTGCACTTTGGCTCGAAAAATCTTAAGCGATTCTTTACGTTCAGTGTCTTGAAGAAAGTTGGGAGCATGCTGCCTGGTGGGTCCCACCCGCTCCTCAGCTCTGTGTCTCTTTCCCACTTGGTTTGGTCCCTTCCCTCGCCAGTCACGCTTGTGCGTCCCTAATTCATCTCATGAGGCTCCGGGCAGTCTTGGTGGGAGGCAGGAGCTCAGAAGCCGCTATAACTGATGGGTCACAGAACAGAACGAACCCTGAGGGTGAGCGGTTAGGCTCAGCAGACCGTGTGTGCTCGCGGCGTCTCGTCACCATATCAAGTTCGTATCCCAACACAAGCAAAATCATGGTAAGAAGCGCAAACAGGGCACCTGGGTGGCTCAGTCGGCTGAGCGTCCGACTCTTGGTTTCGGCTCAGGTCCCGCGCTCACGGTTCGTGACTTCCAACCCCACATCGGGCTCTGTGCTGACAGCGTGGAGCCTGCTTGGGATTCTCTCTCTCTCTCTGCCCCTCCCCGTTCACGTGGGTGTTCATTTACTTACTCATAAATAGATAAACTTTTGAAAAAAGAGAGGCACAAACAGTGGAGACTGCTGGCTTCCCAGCTTCCCACAGCCCACTGGTGCTGAGGCCTCTTCGATCATTTCGGTTCTTTGTGTCAAGTGACCTCCTCTTGTGTAGAATTTCCTCACGTTTCATCCCGGTGACCCTCCTCGTCCAGTCCAGTGAACACAGTCACCGGAGAGTAACTCGGGATTGGGGAGCGTCGCTCCCACAAATCGTGCGCACGCCCCCGGGGCACCGTCTCCATCCTGCCTGCGCTCAGGTGAGCGGTGTCTCAGCACAGGCCCCCCACACGCCCCCGCACCCTGAGGGCATCCTGTCCTGCCACCCGCAGTACCTGGCCCTGAGGCCACGCACGCTCGAGCCACAGGTGCAGGTGCCCGGAAGGGACCAGAGGGAGATAAAGCCCGGGCGACACACACACAGGCTTCAAGGGCTCCTCCTCTACCTCAGCCAACTTTATCTCACTTATTTTTCTATCAAATGCTTCTTATTTCAAAGAAATGACAATGATCGCCTTTTGTTTTGGGAAGATGAACACTCGTTCATTAGAGCTGATGGGAAAAGACATTGGCGAGGAACTTGGGAGCTTGTTGCCTGGGTCACGGGGGGGACGAGGGCCTCGGGGTGGGGGGAAGAGGGCCTCGGGGGAGGACAAGGGCCTCGGGAGGGGGGGACAAGGGCCTCAGGGTGGGGAACGAGGGCCTTGGTTGGGGGGGGAGAAGGGCCTGGGGGGGAGAATCAGGGCCCCGGGGGGGGACGAGGGCCCCGGGGAGGGGGGGAGAACGAGGGCCTCAGGGGGGATGAAGGCCTCAGGGGGGAGACGAGAGCCTGGGGGGGGACGACGGCCTCGGGGGGGGGGGGGACGAGGGCCCCGGGGGGGAGACGAGGGCCTCACGGGGGACGAGGGCTTCAGGGGGGAGACCGGTCTGGTGCCACGTGAAAGTCCGTCCACGCCTAGTGGCTTCAAACAACCATCTCTGGCTGCTGCCTGCACCCAGCTGGATGGGTCTCCCTCACGGCTGCCCAGGCTGCTGCTGGCACGTGGCCAGTGGGGCCAGGGTCTTTGGGAGATGCTGGCTTGATTCCAGGGCGGTGCCTCCGCTGACACCTGCTCACTGGGCTGGGGTGGCCGCACGCCTCTCTCCACGTGGCCTCTCCACACAGCTGTCCCACGCCACTCGAGGCACGGTGGTCTCCTGCAGTCAGAAGTCCTACATGCTTTGTCTCCTCGTGGGAAAAGGGAGGCCACGGGGATCCTGTGACCTCACCAGAAGTCGCACAGCATTACTTCTGCTGCATCAGGCTTATCAGGAGAGAGTTGTCCGCCTGGCAAAGATTCAGGAGAGAAGGCTACCTGGGCTGGTACCAGAAGGCCAGGCTCCTTTGGGACCCACCTAACATACAACTTGCAGAGGAGCTGAATGTGGGAGGTGGAAAGAGGCGTGATTGCACGTGACTCCGAGGATGGCAGGCCCGTGGAATCAGAGCCCTTGTTTGACTGAGATCTCCCGGGACCAGGAAGGGAGATGGGGTGGGCAGGGGGGCAGGGACACAGGGACACAGGGACACAGGGCCCAGGGAGATATGGTGGGTGAGGGGCAGGGACACAGGGACACAGGGCCCAGGGAGATATGGTGGGTGGGGGGCAGGGACACAGGGACACAGGGACCAGGGAGATATGGTGGGTGAGGGGCAGGGACACAGGGACACAGGGACCAGGGAGATATGGTGGGTGAGGGGCAGGGACACAGGGACACAGGGACAAGGGAGATATGGTGGGTGGGGGGCAGGGACCAGGGAGATGGGGTGGGCGGGGGGGGGCAGGGACACAGGGACACAGGGACCAGGGAGGTATGGTGGGTGGGGGGCAGGGACACAAGGACACAGAGACCAGTGAGATATGGTGGGTGGGGGGCAGGGACACAAGGTCCAGGGAGATGGGGTGGGTGGGGGGCAGGGACACAGGGACACAGAGACCAGTGAGATATGGTGGGTGGGGGGCAGGGACACAAGGTCCAGGGAGATGGGGTGGGTGGGGGGCAGGGACACAGGGACACAGAGACCAGGGAGATGGGGGGGGCAGGGACACAGGGACCAGGGAGACGGGGTTGGTGGGGAGCAGGGACACAGGGACCAGGGAGATAGGGTGGGTGGGGGGCAGGGACACAGGGACACAGGGAGATGGGGTGGGCGGGGGGCAGGAACACAGGGACCAGGGAGATAGGGTGGGTGGGGGGCAGGAACACAGGGACACAGGGAGATGGGGTGGGCAGGGGACAGGGACACAGGGACACAGGGTCCAGGGAGATGGGGTGGGTGGAGGGCAGGGACACAGGGACCAGGGAGACGGGGTGGGTGGGGGGCAGCGACCAGGAAGGGACACGGGGTGGGCAGGGGACAGAGACCAGGGAGATGGGGTGGGTGGAGGGCAGGAACACAGGGACACAGGGACCAGGGAGATAGGGTGGGTGGGGGGCAGGGACACAGGGACCAGGGAGATGGGGTGGGTGGAGGCTAGGGACACAAGGACACAGGGACCAGGGAGACGGGGTGGGTGGGGGGCAGTGACCAGGAAGGGACACGGGGTGGGCAGGGGAGAGGGACACAGCTGGGAGAACAGCCCCATTTGAGAAGTGAGTGTGAGTGCCGTGAGGGAGGCAGTAGAGACAGTGTCCTCGGGAGGATGGAACCAGGAGGCTCCGCACTGGGAGCATGAGCGGCTTCGGGACAGGGCAGCAAGGACAGAGGCCTCCCAGGGCTGCCAGTCCCCGGACAGGCTGTTCTCACCCAGTATCGCAGCCGTGGGAAGCGAGGGCCTGTGAGAGGCACCGATCAGACGCCGTGTGGAGGCGTCGGGCTCACCGACTTTCTGTTCCTCTCGCGCGTGTCTGCACTCCTGGCGGCCTTCACGTCGGACGCGTGGCACGGCCTCCCTGAGCCCGCTGCTCGGTGACCCTGTGTCCAAGGCTGTGAGCCACAGGCCCTGGTGTCTGTCCCTGTCACCCGGCCCGCGCTGGGTGGGCACCCTACCCCTATTTGACAAACACAGCCAAATTGGCCTTTTTCGTGTAAGTTTCAGAACGGGCCAAGATGGCCCCTTGGCTGTGTGAGTCCCGCAAACCCCTCCTGGAGAGGGACACCTGCACTCTGCGTTTGGCTCTCTCACTATTGACAAAGACCTCGGGACACCGTCGCTGCCCTTAAGTTGTTGGAAGTGTTGCTGTGGAGATTCTGTAAATTTGTTTATCGCGAGCAAATGTGCTTAACACGTGCTGCGTGCCGTTTTCGGTGCGGGGCCGTTTGGGGAACAAGCCGAGGGCAGCGTGGCCGTCGTGGCGTGGGCACCTGCTGGCGGTCGGCGCAGAGCAGCGCCATGTGTCGCGCCCGACGCGGGGTTTCGGGGAGCGCTCGGTGCGCTGGACACGGGGAAAGCGGGGTAGGTGGCCTGGAGCGTCAGCAGGGAGCAGCTAGAATGTCACACAGGGCAGTGGCGGTTAAGGTAACGAGTTCACTCGGGGAGGGGGGAGCAGGAGGACGTGTGTCCCCGGCAGGGGGACAGGCAGGCGAGGCCGTGAAGGCTGGCTTGACGATCCGAGTTTCCACTCAAAGCCGAAAGCACAGGCTGAGGGCGGGACTCGGAGGCAGGGAACAGCCAGCAGGGGAGGGAGCCGTGACTCAAGGCCTGACGGCAGAGTCTGGAAACCGCACGTGAGGCCACAGTCGAGCAGTTTCGATCGTCCTATCCTTCCCTGTCACTGTTTAGGGAGACCTTGGAGCTGCACATGTGGTGTCCACACATTCACTAAATCCCCTTCATTCATTCATTCCTTCACCCAACAATTATTTATTGAGTGCTTACTATGTTCCCGACTGGGCATACGATCGTGACTGCACGGCTCCTGCTTTGAAAACATTTACGATGTCCTGAGATAAACATGCATTAAGCACCTAAAAAGTCAGTAGATGCTGAATCGCTCAGTGTGGCAAGTGCCACGAAGAAGGACAGGTGTGTCGTGAAGGGTCTGTGGAGCCCGCTTTACAAGGCAGGGGGGCAGGGGAAGGGACTGTCCCCGTCTGTGGTCAGCAGCAGGCCTCGTAATGACCTCGGACCTATCCTGTCCGGTCAGGGGGTGGGCGTCATAAGGAAGACCCTTGCGGTAAAGTCAGGTCGTGGGTCTCCCGCTTCTGGTCCAGACGGGAGCAGCGCTCGGATCTGGGGCCATGTTGTCACTGGCCTGATGTCAGAGTTCAGGGAGGCCCAGCACGTCTCTTGCCTGGAGGCCATCTGTGATGTCTCCTGTGATGTCTCCATGTTTATTCCCCGTCTGTGTCACCAGGGCAATAACATTTTCATAACTGTTATCAGGGTTAAACAGCCCTACCTGCCCCCTAGGCTGGCGGTGAAGACAGAACTTTGGGCACGTTTTCACGTGAAAATGGGCCTTTCTTGCCTGCACGTACAGCGTGGAGCGGGGCGCGGTGCGGAGGCCGTGAGGGGGGGCACCGGCCCTGGGTCCCGACGGGAGGCGGTGTCGGCAGCGTCCTCACGGGCACCCTTGCGACCCTAGTGACCACGGGACAGCGGCACGGCAGCAGCAAACGTTCCCTGAGCCCTTGCGACACCCCCAGCGCGGTGGAGGCAGCTCGCACTCTTGATCTCGATGAGTCTTAGCACACAGTGGGGCTTCCCAAAAGAGACATGTAATCCAAGCAGGCAGATATAACTAGCATGGGTCTGAGGTCACATGGTTTTTATTTATTAAGTTTATTCTTTATTTGTTTTGAGAGAGAGAGAGAGAGAGAGAGAACGAGCAGGGAGGGGCAGAGTGAGCGAGGGAGACACAGAATCCGTCAGAGCCATCAGCACAGAGCCCGACCCGGGGCTCAGACTCCTGAACCGTGAGACTGTGACCTGAGCTGAGGTCGGACTCTTAACCGACTGAGCCCCCTGGGCGCCCCGGAGCTAATTTTTGAACCCGGGTCTTAAGGCTCATACGAAGGCTCTCGTCACAACCAGCAACAAGGGAGAGAAGGTTTTGTGGAAAGGCAGGGCCTCCGAATGGGCAGGGACCAAAATTGCTCCCGGTGATGGGCTGGTGTAGGTGAGAGTCCTTCGAGAGTGTCCACCTGTGCTCCAGGGGCCATCTGAGCCGTGAAAATGCAGGAATCAGGCCCCTTCCAGAGTCTGAAAACTTGTAGCAAGACCCTGGGGGTCGGGGCCCACGACTGTCATGCCCACGACCGGAACCGGCCACCATTGCTAGCAGCCCCGCCCCCACCAGTGCCTTTCCTGCGTGTGGCCCTCTTCCCAGTAGGAAGCCCGCAAGCTCCACTCGTCCGTGTGTAAAAACGTACTCACTCTTTCTGTTTGGAATGTGGTCTCACATAAACAACGGAAGAACATGTTAAACGTGTAATAAATCCCCCCCGACCAGTCGACTCGGGGGGGGCACATTTAAATGCTGTTTACTTTTAAACTCCGTTAGCTATTTCTGGGTCGTATAAATAAGTAAATGAACACTTGTATCATTTGCGATTGTGGGCACGGAAGCTTAAGAGACAGGCCTCCTGTTTTGACCAACGTATGCACAATTTTGGTGTCAGGGAGAGAGGGCAGGGCACCCCTTGCTGACGACATTAGGGAGCCCGAGGACACACGAGTAGGGAAGGCAGGTGCCGGCCGGCAAAGCCCACATGTGGTTTTTAATTCCTTGACTTGCGCGTACGCTCCGGGGGCAGCAAACAGAAGCTATCCCCCTGGGATCCCTTATTCCTGTGCAGAGAGGGTCCCAGTGGGAACTGTGACCATTTATTTGCTGTTTGTCTTCCAATAAATGGTTTGGGAAAGACACTCCCAAAAGCAGAGATGCCTTGCTGACCATGCAGCGCAGGCCGGGAGAGGTCTGTTCAGTCCGCGAGCCGAGTTCAGTGCTCGCCACGCGCCAGCCAGAATGCCCGAATCCCTCTGCGGACTTGTCCTCCTCCAGCCCTCTGGCTTATTTGTCAGATTCGCTCTGATGGTGACACTCTCTTCTCAGGAAGCTGGAAAAGAAATAATGGTCCCAAGTCCACATGCTGCAGAGAATAATCCAGAACAGGCTTTTATTTGGATATGGGGATAGTTTCTACCGGGGTGTTCCACATGAGTGAGGAGAAAATCAGGGGATCATACGTGACCCAAGGAGAGCACATCCAGCAGGATGGCAGACAGAGGGCATGCACAGACGGGGGGCGTGAACACCGGACTCTCAGTGCTGGGGCTGATTCACTGATTTCCCCCCCTTCCCGGGAACATTCTGAGATACTTACACCTGTGTGTACGATTACGGGAAATATTCACCCAAGATCCACCTGTGTTTCTAATTAGGACTTTGCAATAACAGCTCTCGTTCCTTTCTGGTGGCTTCGCTCTGGAGATGACAGGGCATCGCTGGGGGTCCCTCCGTGGCAGGACATCACTCGGGGTCCCTCTATGACAGGGCATCACTGGGGGTCCCTCCGTGGAAGGACATCACTGGGGGTCCCTCTATGACAGGGCATCGCTGGGGTGCCTCCGTGGCAGGACATCACTGGGGGTCCCTCTATGACAGGGCATCGCTGGGGGTCCCTCTATGACAGGGCATCACCGGGGGTCCCTCTATGACAGGGCATCGCTGGGGGTCCCTCTGTGGCAGGACATCACTGGGGGTCCCTCTATGACAGGGCATCGCTGGGGTCCCTCCGTGGCAGGACATCACTGGGGGTCCCTCTATGACAGGGCATCGTTGGGGGTCCCTGTGGCAGGACATTGCTGGATGTCCCTCTATGACAGGGCATCACTGGGGGTCCCTCTGTGGCAGGACATCACTGAGGGTCCCTCTATGACAGGGCATCACTGGGGTCCCTCTGTGGCAGGACATCACTGGGGGTCCCTCTATGACAGGGCATCGCTGGGGGTCCCTCTATGACAGGGCATCGCTGGGGGTCCCTCTGTGGCAGGACATCACTGGGGGTCCCTCTATGACAGGGCATCGCTGGGGGTCCCTCTGTGGCAGGACATCACTGAGGGTCCCTCTATGACAGGGCATCGCTGGGGTCCCTCCGTGGCAGGACATCACTGGGGGTCCCTCTATGACAGGGCATCGTTGGGGGTCCCTGTATGACAGGGCATCGTTGGGGGTCCCTCTGTGGCAGGACATCACTGGGGGTCCCTCTATGACAGGGCATCACTGGGGGTCCCTCCGTGGCAGGACATTACTGGGGATCCCTCTATGACAGGGCATCGCCAGGGTCCCTCCATGGCAGGACATCGCTGGAGGTCCCTCTATGACAGGGCATCGCTGGGGGTCCCTCCATGGCAGGACATCGCTGGGGGTCCCTCTATGACAGGGCATCACTGGGGGTCCCTCCGTGGCAGGACATTACTGGGGATCCCTCTATGACAGGGCATCACCAGGGGTCCCTCCGTGGCAGGACATCGCTGGGGGGTCCCTCTATGACAGGGCATCGCTGGGGGTCCCTCTGTGGCAGGACATCACCGAGGGTCCCTCTATGACAGGGCATCGCTGGGGTCCCTCTGTGGCAGGACATCACTGGGGGTCCCTCTATGACAGGGCATCATTGGGGGTCCCTCTGTGGCAGGACATTGCTGGATGTCCCTCTATGACAGGGCATCGCTGGGGGTCCCTCTATGACAGGGCATCGCTGGGGGTCCCTCTGTGGCAGGACATCACTGAGGGTCCCTCTATGACAGGGCATCGCTGGGGTCCCTCCGTGGCAGGACATCACTGGGGGTCCCTCTATGACAGGGCATCGCTGGGGGTCCCTCTATGACAGGGCATCGTTGGGGCTCCCTCTGTGGCAGGACATCACTGGGGGTCCCTCTATGACAGGGCATCACTGGGGGTCCCTCCGTGACAGGACATTACTGGGGATCCCTCTATGACAGGGCATCACCAGGGGTCCCTCCGTGGCAGGACATCGCTGGGGGGTCCCTCTATGACAGGGCATCGCTGGGGGTCCCTCTGTGGCAGGACATCACTGGGGGTCCCTCTATGACAGGGCATCACTGGGGGTCCCTCCGTGGCAGGACATTACTGGGGATCCCTCTATGACAGGGCATCACCAGGGGTCCCTCCGTGGCAGGACATCGCTGGGGGGTCCCTCTATGACAGGGCATCGCTGGGGGTCCCTCTGTGGCAGGACATCACCGGGGGTCCCTCTATGACAGGGCATCGCTGGGGTCCCTCTGTGGCAGGACATCACTGGGGGTCCCTCTATGACAGGGCATCGTTGGGGGTCCCTCTATGGCAGGACATTGCTGGATGTCCCTCTATGACAGGGCATCGCTGGGGGTCCCTCTATGACAGGGCATCGCTGGGGGTCCCTCTGTGGCAGGACATCACTGAGGGTCCCTCTATGACAGGGCATCGCTGGGGTCCCTCCGTGGCAGGACATCACTGGGGGTCCCTCTATGACAGGGCATCGCTGGGGGTCCCTCTATGACAGGGCATCGTTGGGGGTCCCTCTGTGGCAGGACATCACTGGGGGTCCTTCTATGACAGGGCATCACTGGGGGGTCCCTCCATGGCAGGACATTACTGGGGATCCCTCTATGACAGGGCATCGCCAGGGGTCCCTCTGTGGCAGGACATCGCTGGAGGTCCCTCTATGACAGGGCATCACTGGGGGTCCCTCCATGGCAGGACATCGCTGGGGGTCCCTCCGTGGCAGGACATCGCTGGGGGTCCCTCCGTGGCAGGACATCGCTGGAGGTCCCTCTATGACAGGGCATCGTTGGGGGTCCCTCCGTGGCAGGACATCACTGGGGGTCCCTCTATGACAGGGCATCACTGGGGTCCCTCTGTGGCAGGACATCACTGGGGGTCCCTCTATGACAGGGCATCGCCAGGGGTCCCTCTGTGGCAGGACATCGCTGGAGGTCCCTCTATGACAGGGCATCACTGGGGGTCCCTCCATGGCAGGACATCGCTGGGGGTCCCTCTGTGGCAGGACATCACCGGGGGTCCCTCTATGACAGGGCATCGCTGGGGTCCCTCTGTGGCAGGACATCACTGGGGGTCCCTCTATGACAGGGCATCGTTGGGGGTCCCTCTATGGCAGGACATTGCTGGATGTCCCTCTATGACAGGGCATCGCTGGGGGTCCCTCTATGACAGGGCATCGCTGGGGGTCCCTCTGTGGCAGGACATCACTGAGGGTCCCTCTATGACAGGGCATCGCTGGGGTCCCTCCGTGGCAGGACATCACTGGGGGTCCCTCTATGACAGGGCATCGCTGGGGGTCCCTCTATGACAGGGCATCGTTGGGGGTCCCTCTGTGGCAGGACATCACTGGGGGTCCCTCTATGACAGGGCATCACTGGGGGGTCCCTCCATGGCAGGACATTACTGGGGATCCCTCTATGACAGGGCATCGCCAGGGGTCCCTCTGTGGCAGGACATCGCTGGAGGTCCCTCTATGACAGGGCATCACTGGGGGTCCCTCCATGGCAGGACATCGCTGGGGGTCCCTCCGTGGCAGGACATCGCTGGGGGTCCCTCCGTGGCAGGACATCGCTGGAGGTCCCTCTATGACAGGGCATCGTTGGGGGTCCCTCCGTGGCAGGACATCGCTGGAGGTCCCTCTATGACAGGGCATCACTGGGGGTCCCTCCGTGGCAGGACATCGCTGGGGGTCCCTCTATGACAGGGCATCACTGGGGGTCCCTCCATGGCAGGACATTACTGGGGATCCCTCTATGACAGGGCATCGCCGGGGTCCCTCCGTGGCAGGACATCACTGGGGGTCCCTCTATGACAGGGCATCGCTGGGGGTCCCTCTATGACAGGGCATCGTTGGGGGTCCCTCTGTGGCAGGACATCACTGGGGGTCCCTCTATGACAGGGCATCACTGGGGGGTCCCTCCATGGCAGGACATTACTGGGGATCCCTCTATGACAGGGCATCGCTGGGGGTCCCTCCGTGGCAGGACATCGCTGGAGGTCCCTCTATGACAGGGCATCACTGGGGGTCCCTCCGTGGCAGGACATCGCTGGGGGTCCCTCTATGACAGGGCATCACTGGGGGTCCCTCCATGGCAGGACATTACTGGGGATCCCTCTATGACAGGGCATCGCCGGGGTCCCTCCGTGGCAGGACATCACTGGGGGTCCCTCTATGACAGGGCATCGCTGGGGGTCCCTCTATGACAGGGCATCGTTGGGGGTCCCTCTGTGGCAGGACATCACTGGGGGTCCCTCTATGACAGGGCATCACTGGGGGGTCCCTCCATGGCAGGACATTACTGGGGATCCCTCTATGACAGGGCATCGCCAGGGGTCCCTCTGTGGCAGGACATCGCTGGAGGTCCCTCTATGACAGGGCATCACTGGGGGTCCCTCCATGGCAGGACATCGCTGGAGGTCCCTCTATGACAGGGCATCGTTGGGGGTCCCTCCGTGGCAGGACATCACTGGGGGTCCCTCCATGGCAGGACATTACTGGGGATCCCTCTATGACAGGGCATCGCCGGGGTCCCTCCGTGGCAGGACATCACTGGGGGTCCCTCTATGACAGGGCATCGCTGGGGGTCCCTCTATGACAGGGCATCGTTGGGGGTCCCTCTGTGGCAGGACATCACTGGGGGTCCCTCTATGACAGGGCATCACTGGGGGGTCCCCCCATGGCAGGACATTACTGGGGATCCCTCTATGACAGGGCATCGCCAGGGGTCCCTCTGTGGCAGGACATCGCTGGAGGTCCCTCTATGACAGGGCATCACTGGGGGTCCCTCCATGGCAGGACATCGCTGGGGGTCCCTCCGTGGCAGGACATCGCTGGGGGTCCCTCCGTGGCAGGACATCGCTGGAGGTCCCTCTATGACAGGGCATCGTTGGGGGTCCCTCCGTGGCAGGACATCACTGGGGGTCCCTCTATGACAGGGCATCGCTGGGGGTCCCTCCGTGGCAGGACATCGCTGGAGGTCCCTCTATGACAGGGCATCGCTGGGGGTCCCTCCGTGGCAGGACATCGCTGGGGGTCCCTCTATGACAGGGCATCACTGGGGGTCCCTCCATGGCAGGACATTACTGGGGATCCCTCTATGACAGGGCATCGCCGGGGTCCCTCCGTGGCAGGACATCACTGGGGGTCCCTCTATGACAGGGCATCGCTGGGGGTCCCTCTATGACAGGGCATCGTTGGGGGTCCCTCTGTGGCAGGACATCACTGGGGGTCCCTCTATGACAGGGCATCACTGGGGGGTCCCTCCATGGCAGGACATTACTGGGGATCCCTCTATGACAGGGCATCGCCAGGGGTCCCTCTGTGGCAGGACATCGCTGGAGGTCCCTCTATGACAGGGCATCACTGGGGGTCCCTCCATGGCAGGACATCGCTGGAGGTCCCTCTATGACAGGGCATCGTTGGGGGTCCCTCCGTGGCAGGACATCACTGGGGGTCCCTCCATGGCAGGACATTACTGGGGATCCCTCTATGACAGGGCATCGCCGGGGTCCCTCCGTGGCAGGACATCACTGGGGGTCCCTCTATGACAGGGCATCGTTGGGGGTCCCTCTGTGGCAGGACATCACTGGGGGTCCCTCTATGACAGGGCATCACTGGGGGGTCCCTCCGTGGCAGGACATTACTGGGGATCCCTCTATGACAGGGCATCGCCGGGGGTCCCTCCGTGGCAGGACATCGCTGGAGGTCCCTCTATGACAGGGCATCGCTGGGGGTCCCTCCATGTCAGGACATCGCTGGGGGTCCCTCTATGACAGGGCATCACTGGGGGTCCCTCTGTGGCAGGACATTGCTGGATGTCCCTCTATGACAGGGCATCACTGGGGGTCCCTCTGTGGCAGGACATCACTGAGGGTCCCTCTATGACAGGGCATCGCTGGGGTCCCTCTGTGGCAGGACATCACTGGGGGTCCCTCTATGACAGGGCATCGCTGGGGGTCCCTCTATGACAGGGCATCGCTGGGGGTCCCTCTGTGGCAGGACATCACCTGGGGTCCCTCTATGACAGGGCATCGTTGGGGGTCCCTCCGTGGCAGGACATCACTGGGGGTCCCTCTATGACAGGGCATCGCTGGGGGTCCCTCCGTGGCAGGACATCACTGGGGGTCCCTCTATGACAGGGCATCGCTGGGGGTCCCTCCGTGGCAGGACATCGCTGGAGGTCCCTCTATGCCAGGGCATCGCTGGGGGTCCCTCCGTGGCAGGACATTACTGGGGATCCCTCTATGACAGGGCATCGCTGGGGGTCCCTCCGTGGCAGGACATCGCTGGAGGTCCCTCTATGACAGGGCATCACTGGGGGTCCCTCCGTGGCAGGACATCGCTGGAGGTCCCTCCAAGACAGGGCATCGCTGGGGGTCCCTCCGTGGCAGGACATCACTGGGGGTCCCTCTATGACAGGGCATCGCTGGGGGTCCCTCCGTGGCAGGACATCACTGGGGGTCCCTCTATGACAGGGCATCGCTGGGGGTCCCTCCGTGGCAGGACATCGCTTGGGGTCCCTCTATGACAGGGCATCACTGGGGGTCCCTCCATGGCAGGACATCGCTGGGGGTCCCTCCGTGGCAGGACATCGCTGGGGGTCCCTCCGTGGCAGGACATCGCTGGAGGTCCCTCTATGACAGGGCATCGCTGGGGGTCCCTCCGTGGCAGGACATCGCTGGGGGTCCCTCCATGGCAGGGCATCGCTGGGGGTCTGTCCAGGGCTCACGGCACACAGTCACTACAGACGCCAGCTCCCCGTGTCAGAGACGTCTCTAAGTCTGCCCTGTGACTCCACCCGTTCTCGAAACCAATACAGGGAAGTGGCTCCCGTTCCTTAGGTGCCTGGTGATGCTCTCCCTGGCCCTGCCCGTGTACCCGTGTTCTCGACCGCTTTGCTGAAATCCCTTCCTCCATCCAGCCCCCTTCTCCCTTCGCCTCGTCCAGAGGAGGGCTGGCGGGCACAGCAGTCGCCTGCTGCTCTGCTGGAGGTGCCTCTCAGTATCACGTGGAGATGCCAGGGAAGCAGCGGTCCGTGGGCTTCTGGAGCTCCGTGAGGACGGCTGAGATACACAGGTTGGAGTCGCTCTCCAGTCAGCGGCTCTCAAAACTACGATCCTGGATGAGACCCCCAGAGAGAGGACAGAAGGCCCTTCAGTGTCGACACTCTAATGGCCCGGCCGCGAGGAGTGTGGGCTGCCCACAGCTCACAGCTGTGTCCCCTCGGGGACTGGCCTGTGGCCACAGGGAGCGCCCTCTTTGGGGAGGAGCCCAAGGCCTGAACTGGCCAAGGCCACACCGGCTGCCAGAACGGCCTCCGCAGCCCGGTCTCCGCACGCTGACCATCCATGACCCCTTCCGTGGACGTCTTCTGTGTGCGACGCCCAAAGTCGGCACTTCCCGGGCCACACCTAACGAGCACTCACAGTGAGTGAGGAGCCCGTGTTTCTAATTAGGACTTTGCAACCACAGCCCTCCCACCCCTGTCCGTGATTATTGTAATTATCTCTCAGGGACGGTTCTGACATCAGCGGCATAGGATCCACAGACTCTCAGCAGTTAAGAATTGACCGATTGGAGCTGCATCCCTCTGCCCTTGTGGTGGCCGCTCCCAGGCACAGACAGGCGACCATCAAAGTGCTGGCAGGACGAGAGGTGGAAAAACAAGCCACAGCCTAGAAAAATGAGTGCCTTTGTTGACCAAAACTCAGCCATAGCAATTTGTCACATACCAAATCGTCATTGTCATGCACAATACATTCCATAAATCGAAATCGCAAAATAGGTATTCAACATCTAAAAAGAAAAACAAGCAATTGATGCAAAGATTGTATGTAAAATCAGATGGCGTAGGGGTGCCTGGTGGCTCAGTCAGTTAAACATCTGACTGGCTCAGCTCATGATCTCACGGTTCGTGAGTTCGAGACCCACATCGGGCTCCCCGCTGTCAGCACAGAGCCTGCTTCGGATCCTCTGTCCCCCTCTCTCTGCTCCTCCCCCACTGATGCCATCTCTCTCTCTCAAAAAGAAATAACCATGAAAATATATATGTATACGTGTGTATACATATGTGTAATCATAATATACATCTAAATATATAAAATCAGATGGCATGTATTTTTGGATCAGCCAAAATAAAAATAATAATGATAATGTAAACAAGTTAGAAGTCACAAGAAAAATACACGGATGTGGTAGAGCAATCTTGGCAGAAATTTAGATCATAAGCTGCCGTAGCATCACCATCAACCAGTTTCCAAGCAAACCTGCTTTCTCGTGTCTCTGCCAAGGAATGACTTCTACTGGCTTGACAGAAGTTAGTGCCGTAGGAGAAAGCAGGGACTCCGAGGACCTCTGCACTGTCCCAAAGAGCTCTCGGGAAGCCTGTGGTCCCAGGAGGGGAGGACGGCGGACTGAGAGAGGACACAGGTAGACAGGCCAGCAGAAGGGCTTAGGAGGAAGCCAGAGGAAACTGTGAACAGAAAGAGTGGTGTCTTCTTAACTGTGACCCTACATGGGGGCGTTTGCCAAAGGGGGAGCCTGGCTGCTGAGTCTGTTCCTGAAAAAAAATAATAATAATTTAAGGGGCACCCGGGCAGCTCAGTGGGTTGTGTGTGCGATTCTTGATTTCAGCTCAGGTCATGATCTTGTGGTCCGTGGGTTCAAGCCCCACATCGGGCCCCGTGCTCACCGCACAGAGCCTGCTTGGGATCCTCTCTCCCCTCTCTCTGCCCCTCCCCTGCTCTCTCTCTCCCCCAAAATAAACAAATAAACTTTGAAATTTTTTTAAATAACAAATAAAATAAAATACAACAAAACAATTTCACGTCTGGCCATGCCGAACAAGCTGTGGCTGTACGGCCACGTCTCCTCGGTTCTGCCACGTGCCGGATGCTGTTGGCAGCATCCGGGCTGGAGGACGGGCTTCTCAGAAGGCCAGGGAGGGGCAGGGCATTCATAGCACGAAGCCATTCTGAATGCGGCGGCCTTGCACTTCTGCCGTGCTCCTTCCTCATCACGGTAAACCTCTGCTCTTGGGTAAGAGCCCGCGTCCCGAGCTCCCATACTGGAAAGACCAAATCTCGTCTGTTGGTGAGTGTAGCTGCATTCAGACACATCAGTAGACACGGGCGCAAGTGAACTCGGAGACTCGCTGCACGTTCTTCAAGAAGGACCTCAACCCCAGGTTCTGCAAACGGGGTCCCAGATCGCGGGACCCGGCGGGGTGTCAGTGACCGACGCCTTTGGGCAAACCCAGAGCCCTGGCCTCGGGGCCACTGTCAGCCCTGGTCTGGTGTCCACGGTGTTTGCCTGTTCCCTCACATGCTGGGAGCACGGCACACTTCAAGAGTGGCCACCACGGTTTAGAAGCCACCCTGAGAATCCCTCTTCCCTCCAAACTAGCAATAAATCAAATATAGCCCTTTGTTCTCTGAAAACTAGCATGTAATCCTGTTCGGTTTTAAATTACTGTGTTACCTTAGTTACCGCCAGTTACAGTGGGGGCAAAAAATGAGGAAATGTTGACAAGAAGATGCCACAGATTCAAAGTCTCTTTAAAAGTGCTCGAGGGGCAGCTGGGTGGCTCAGTCAGTTAAGTGTCTGACTTCGACTCAGGTCGTGATCTCACAGTTTATGGGTTCGAGGCCTGCATCGGGCTCTGTGTTGACAGCTGGGAGCCTGGAGCCTGTTTCAGCTTCTGTGTCTGCCTCTCTCTCTGCCCCTCCCCTGCTCATGCTCTCTCTCTCTCTCTCTCTCTCTCTCTCTCTCTCTCTCAAAAATAAACATTAAAAAAAAAAAAAGTGCTGAAGTCTAGTGCTTAGGCCTGGCCCCTGCCCGTCCAGACTGGTGGCTCCAGGAAGCCATCTTGGGTGTTTGGACGCTTAGCTCTTCACCAGAGGCAGGAGACCTGGTCCACCACAGGTCAGATGGTAAACGGCTTCAGTTCTGCCCACTGGATGGTCCCCGATGCAGCTGCTGTGCCACAAAAATAAGCACAACCGACATGGAGATGAAGGGCACGGTGAGTGCTGATAAAACTTTATTTACAAAGCAGTCTGTGGGCCGATTTGGCCCAAGGGCCACCACGTGCAGCCGCCTGCACGACTGTGTGCAGGGTAGATTATGTTGGACACCGAGGTGGGGCCTTAGCGTGACGGGAGCCCCAAAGCCTGCCTCGTCATCCTGGAATTCACGTGTTTTGTTTATAATGCGTCCCCTCCTTCGCCACCTCGACTGTACCTGAAGTACGCGCAGGTCCCACGCTAGTGCTTCATGAGCGCTCTTGCACGCAACGGGGCTCCCGCCACAGCCGTGTGAGGGACACAGGACGTTCCGTGTCTGTAGAGGACCCCCCCGGCCCGGCCGAGCCAGCTAACCCGGCACAGACCGCCGCCGACCCAGGTGGAGCCGTGCCACCCGCACCGTCTGCCCCACGGCCACTCTCAGCCCACAGCCGACCTCCAGGAGCCAAAGGGTCGTCGGACAACAGAATACAGGGGCAGGGGCACCAAGTGCCGCAGTTATTTTGTGTCTCAGGAAACTGAGAGGGCACGTCTGGTTCTGTTACGGAGGCACAAACATGAGAGCTCCCACTCAACGTGACGGGTTTTGCTTTGATCGGGGTCTTAATAGGAACTATAGTGAGCGCACAGCCCAGTTTAAAGGAAAAAAGGAATCGATGACATTAAACATTTTTTATCTGACTCTCTCTAGCATATCCTTCCCCTCATTAAAAAAGCAAAAGGAAAACGTGAAAGGTTTCCACACGCTGTTCTTGCCCAGGGCTTCACTCGAGCACCTGAAGGGTCTCCGCCTCATCCTCGCACTGAGCCAGCCCCGCGGAGCTCCGCACGGGAGGCTGGGCGTCTCTGCTCAAACACAGCGCAAAAGGGGGGGGCTGGCTCTTCAGTGTCAACCAAGAATTGCTTTAAGAAATGCAGACCCCCACCGGGTGCCTGGGGGGGGGGGGTGGTGCTCAGTCGGTTGACAGTCCAGCTTCAGCTCAGGTCACGATCTCGCGGTCTGGGAGTTCAAGCCCCGCATCAGGCTCTGTGCTGACAGCTCGGAGCCTGGAGCCTGCTTCCGATTCTGTGTCTCCCTCTCTCTGCCCCTCCTCCACTCACACTCTGTCTCTCTCTGTCTCAGAAATAAATAAACATTAAAAAAAAAAAGAAATGCAGACCCCCTAGTTACCTTCATACATCATCCTGTCCTTGCTAGAAGGCACAACACACATATTTAGCCTAATCTTTTTCTTGAAATTCACTAAGTTGTTTGTTTTCCCTGAACCACAGTAGGCATACACAAACCTCCATCTTTATTGTGTGTTTCTTGTAAGGTGACGTGTTGGGGCCTCAGGCCTGGCAGGAGGCGCTGGGCCACTTACCTTCCCAAACATCCATTCGCTTCGCAAATGTGTGAAAGTATAAACATAATTCATAAGAAATTCTTGAGAGTAGAGCACACCTCCTTCTTAAGGAGGTTTGATAACTTTACAAGGAGAGTGTTGTCTAATCACTATGAAACCAGTCCCTGCTGATGTGCCTTGCTTCAAAAAAAAAAAGAAGAAAGAAGAAAGGAGATAGCATCTGTCGTAAGAAAAAGAGAGGAGTGGACGGCCCCCACTCTGGGCAGCACCAGGGTTCCTTATTAACCGTTCTCCCGCCATCACGAAGTAACGTCAGTTCCTCGTGTGGAAAACGGGCCCTCCGCCCCAATCCTCTGACGCCCCGCCTCCGGTCCACGGAGCGGATCCCCACCTTCACACCAACACACTATTTACTCCAGCTGGTATCGCACACGAGAGCTTGCGCAAAACCGCGCTATTAAATTATATTCTCTGAAGATTGGTTGAGTCATTCTTGTCTTGGGTATAAAATATAATCATCCATAAACAGAAGTAGATGACGTTACAGAAATAAGAAAGTAAGTAGCGGATTTTCCCGTGATGCAGAGCGTTACAGCTGGGGTGCGGTGTGCTGGTTCATTAACAGCCGTGGCGTCCCGGCTGAAGGATTTAATAATTGGGCTGGGTGACCCGTGTCTACTCCGGAGGGGTAAGCTTTCCCCTTGTAGAAGAGCAGTGATTGAAGAGTTGAGAACTTGGGGTGGGGGTAAGGACCCATATTAACTTCTCCAGGGACAGCATCCAACACTTCTCCAGTGCCCCCCTCACACAGCCACGGGAGACCCCCCCCCAACGTCCCCACCTAAGACCTTTCCCGAGACAACGATGCCCAACGGAGTAGGCCCCGTCCTCCAAGGCTTTGTTGTTGTGACTTCGAAGGATGACTAGAAATTGGACAAAGGCCCTGAAAAGCAGTAGGTGTCAGACAGGTGCCTGGAGACAAAGGCCAGAAGGGTCTAGAAATGTGTGCCTGGCACTGGCCAGCCGGCTCCCATGGCCACGCCACTGTCCACAGGGATCCGCTCTGCCACGCCACGCTCCGGGATGGCCTGCACGCCAAAATGCACGCGGTGTCCACTCACTTAGTAAAATGCCAGTATTTGCATTTTCCCTTCTAATTTCCCCCTATTTAAGTAATTCGATAGTATTTAATTTACATTTGAGGTTGTAACTTCGGATTCTATCCCTGTGAGGGCAGTTGGGTCCCATACCTTGATATTCCCCCGAACAGAGTTCCTTCCAGCTTCGAGGGATTTTATGGCACCAGTAGGGGACTTTGCACCGCTATGGAACGTGCCACGGCGCGGTCGGGCGGGTCGTGTTTGCGGGTGCACTACTGGACTGCTTTTCCTCGGTGTCGGCTCCACACCTGGAGCTTACGGAGTATTGGCTCCGGCCATGCGGCACCTATCTTGTATCGAGTGCTCGTAACATCCCTTGAACAGCGCGATCTGTTTTCATTTTTATGACGTAATACCGAGTCTTACGCCACAGTGATGACCTTTTAGGCCATATCAGTATCAGAAATTCTACACCCATTTAAACGGAGTCTCCCAGAGGCCAGAAACGGTGACCCCCATCATCTGTGGTCCTGGTGGCTCCGGCGGGAACCAGGGAGTGCTCGCCCTTGACTGAGGGTTGCAGAAGCCAGTCCCCACACTCACAGCATCTGCCGCATTGAGGCTGCGTGACAGCCAGTCCCCCCAGGGCCCCCTCACATCCCCGAGCCCAGAGGACCCTACACGACAACACTTGCCTGTCAAACCATGTGACATTTGCTTTTGTTTCTCCCCAAGGAGGAAACGTCGCGTCTGCACACCGTGCACCCGGGTCGGGAACAGGCATGTGACGGAAAGGGGTGGCCGGGGAGGGGGTGGCCATCCAGGCCTCACCGGGCTCCTTGAGTGACTGACGGGAAGCTGCTGTGCGCCCTGCAGGTGGGGGGCCTGGCCGGGATGTGCCGCCTGCTCCGACGTCTCGGCCATCGGTGTGGCAGGCGATGCCCTCCTCCCTGATCCACCCCAGGCCACGCCTGTGGCTGTGTCTCCATTGGGGGTGAGGGTCGAGGGCCAGCGGCCCCCACATCGAAGGAGGATTAAGCACCATGGAGGGGCCCAGGCGCAGGCAAGGCTAAGCTCATTAGGGCCGGCGAGGGGTGATTAATTTTTTAAATTCGGGCTGCGCGGAGGCCATTGTACATGCATTTGTGTCGTGGCTGCGTGGCCACGGTGCTGGCGGAGATCTCCCCTCACCCCAAACATCTAAATCCTCACATGGAAGTCGCCACACGCATTGATTTCTCCAAGAATCAGCGGGGAAATACACAGACTTCCCTGGCACATGTGAGCGTGTAGAGAAATTTTCTAAGCCTCCTCTTGGGGACGGTGTCCATGGCAACAGCAGGCTCGGCTGGGAAGGAATTCTCAATTAGCACAGACACACGGGCGCTGGGTGTCACATTCCCGTGCACACGCACTCATTTTCACAGGGGTTTTAAGGTATTTTTTATTCTCTGGCATTATGTGATGTTAATATAATTTATTTTTAAACTGCTTATATTTATCATGCACAAGACTTTCACGCTGACTGCAAGCACCTGGAAAACGATCTTGGATGCTCTGACTAGGTAGGGACCACAGTTAGATGTGGTGCGGGGTCAGAGCTCCTGAGATGAGAGACACAGGGAGCCCCACTGTGACTCGGACAAGTGGCTTAGCTGACCCAGGCCTCAGGGCTTTGGGGTTAAATAACTAAATCTCTAAAGTGTGTTTATATAAATATAAAGAAATACAGATGTCTTTACGTGTGTATACACATACACAACTGTATCTGTACATATATACACACACATTTCAACATACATTGTCAAGTGCAAATGCAGAACCGTGAGCCACAGACGACCATCTCTGCGATGAACAGGAGAGAGCGGGAATCTTTCTTGTTCGGCTTTGCGGACAGTCTCTGGGAGGTTCCATGAGCAACCAGGAAGGGCGGGCGTGTGCACAGGAGGGCAGAGAGCCGGGCAGGGTAAATCCCTACCACGTCTGCTTTTGAACCATGTCAACAGCTTACCTACAAAAATTTAACTTAAAAAATAGACTGATGTGTTTCATCAGTGGCTCTCAAACTAAGGAGTAAATGACAATCCTCATAACAGCTTTGAGGTGTTATTCAAGCCTTTACTGACAGCCGACCGGCCAGCATCTTGCACCGACAGGCAAGGTTCCTTAAAGGGGAGGTCCTGGGACTCTGATGTGCATAAATGTCGTTGCAAACAAGTCCTCACGGTGGTGGGGTGAGTGCGGGCTGGTAGGGACTCAGATAAAATACAGTGGGGATAAGGAAGCTTTCTTAGATGCGTGATTTCAGAAAGGGCACAGCCACAGGATGAAGAATGTGAGCTTGATTTGTCTGGCAATCGGAAGGAAGAAACCTAATCACAGATCCCGCCTCTCGAGAAAGGTTATGGCTGGTGATCCCTCTCGCGCAGAGTAATGCAGCACTAGCCGCCACTCCACGATTTACAGCAACGCAATTCCAAGCCCTTTACGTGAAGCACTTTACATGCATTATCTCTTAATCCTCAACAACCCTGTGGAGGGAGGGAGGGAGGGAGGGAAGGAGGGAGGGATTCAACGCCTAGGAGAACTCACAGTCATTTTATGATTCAAATTCCGTGTTACCTCTCTTAAACTTGGGCTCAGATGGGCTGAACCACGGATACGCGGTCACGTGGACAGCACATGGCAGAGGAGGGCTGGGTCCCTGGCGTGGAAGCTGTCACGCCCGGTCGTGCCGGTCACTCACCCGCCGATGGGTGAAAGAGACTATCTACTACGTCTGCGTAGGTCCGTAGATCTTTGACATGGAACTCACTCTCTTTCACGGTCCATCTAGACACATGCGCGACATGTATAAAATAGCAAGCAAATTTCGTCAGGAATTGTTTTAAGATTATAATGATTCTATATCCAACTCTGTTAAAGGGCCAGGCGAGCAGTTTGAAGGAGTGAACTCCTCGCCCCCACCTGACCGGGAACGCGCCGCTCACCTGGGCCGTGCGGCCTGCGTACCCCCGGCGGGCTGGCTTCTGAGGATCGTTTCGTGCCAGTCTACGTGCTGCTGTATTCATTGTTCTCTTCTTCATCACCAACAGTGTGGCAGATATATTATTAAATTAGGTCGACATTTCGTGTAGTCTGAGATCCACTGTGCAGATTCCCGGGTATGAGTTTGAGCCAGGCCTGAGACGGGGACCGAGGGGCATGGACTGGTTGAGGAGAAGCAACCACAAGAGTCAGGGACAGACGTGGCACCAGGGAAGGAGGGCTGACCAGATGCACATCTGGCACGAGAGAGCTGAGTCAGAACTGTGAACTCCATTGTCTCTTTCGTGCATGTGCAAGTGTTACAACCTTTTGTCTAAAACCGATCTTTTCTTTCAAGCTCCCATCTCGCCGGGGCCTCTCTTCTTCTCAAGATTTTTGTCTAAGTTCTCAGGGGCTCTCACATCTTATTGATGTGTGCGTGGGTGCAGGGTGACGGGGGATGAGAGACCCCTCTGGTCCTTGACGTCATGGATCACAACAGCCAGAGAACCCTGGGCTGCCTGCTGTCCGTAGACTGTGTCCACTGTGCACCGTTCTGGGCCCAGGCAGGCCTCCGGGGACGGTCCTTGTTTGGGGTGACTTCTCCCAGACTGGTCACCGCAGTGAACATTGCCGTCTTCTGAACCGTTTTGATTCAAAGACAGGAAGAGGTTTGTCCCCTGCCTCCTGCTGTCCATCCCCTTCCCTGAGACAAAACACAGAAAAGCCAGGTCTCCCGATCACCACCAGCATCCTGGGTGATGCTGAGCCCTGCTGCAGGGTAGGAGCGGGATGGGGATTGGACCCCAGACCCACTCGGTAGATACTGCTGGGTGCCAATATGTCCTATCTATGCTAATAGACAAATGTGCCCACTCAGAGTTCCTGGAAGAAAATAAACAGGTACAATTTAAATTTGTTTTAATTTTTTAATTTATTTTTGAGACAGAGAGAGACAGAGCATGAGCAGGGGAGGGGCAGAGAGAGGGGGAGACACAGAATCTGAAGCAGGCTCCGGGCTCCAAGCTCTCAGTGCAGAGCCTCATGTGGGGCTCAAACCCATGAACCATGAACTCATGAGCTGAGCCTACTTACTTAACCTACTCAGCTATGAGCTTAACCTAAGTCATCCAGGTGCCCCTATAAACCTGCTTCTTTAAAAAAAAAATTTTTATGTTTTTATTTATTTTTGAAACAGAGAGAGACAGAGCACAAGCGGGGGAGGGGCAGAGAGAGAGGGAGGCACAGAAGCAGAGGCAGGCTCCAGGCTCAGAGCTGTCAGTACAGAGCCCGACGCCAGGCTCGAACCCACGGACTGTGAGATCATGACCTGAGCCGAAGTCAGACGCCCAACCCACTGAGTCCCCCACACGCCCTTAAATACGTAAACTAAGATTGCCAGTCTTACTGAGAGCTGTGTAGGTAATAAAACCCCACCCTCGGCTGCACGGCCCCGTGTAGTTCACCTGCAGGGTCACATCATTTGACATTGGCAGGCTATCTGGTGATCGTGGGTTAGCTGCAGATAACGGCTGTCGTATTTTCACTCTTTGTTAGCAGACTTTAATCAGTGCTCAGAATGAAGCAAAATGGATTTTGGTGAGTAAATATCTGCAGTCCACACTAAATAACAATTAGCTGTTAAGCCTGGAAGTAAATATGTGCTATAAGAATATTCTACAGAGAAGAGTCCGTGAGGAGAGGTGGGGACTCTGCATGTAAGAAGCCTGTTTTTCTTTGCTAATTCTTTAAGGATATTGTTTGGAGACCTGTTCACCGCAAACCTTTCTGAGGCTTTTTTGTATTAGCTGATGGTTTCCCAATTTCTCATCACCCCCCTACTTAAAACACACACACACACACACACACACACACACACACACACAAGAAGAAGCAAATGGGTCCAAACGTGGAGCCTACAATCCTCTGGCAGGACTGAAAGCTGAATGTTCGGTTGTATTTCAGCACACAGATGACTCCCTGATAAAGAGGTCAGGAAGGTCATGAGAATCCGAGAAAATGAAGCTTACAGGTGTGCCAGCCACGTAGCAATGACCATTTCGGCCTAAGAATCATGTTGTGGGGGGGCGGGGGAGGGGCACAAAGGAAGCAGGTGCTAGACCTTCGGGAAAGCGAGGGGGCAATCCTGTGGTGCATCTGTCTTTGTCTCCGGTCGCCAATGCTTGTAATGGGCTGCCTCGTGCTGCTGGTGCTACATCCTGTGGTCCCCGGTGGGCGGCGTGGGCTTCCCGCAGATCCAGAACCTGCTTCAGGGGCTGCCCGACACCTCTCGGGAGGTGCGGGGTGGAAGTCTGCAGCAGGCTGTCCGGCTCTTGGTCACCGCACACCCTGCCGGGTCACTTCACAAGGTCTGGTGCCAATTAATTTCAGCGGAATGTGGAGACGCAAACAGAAAACGTGGAGAAACCCCACCTTCCCTGCTGCCTTGTGCTTCCGACGTGATTGCACATCTCAATTGCACCAAACTGGACTGTCAAAGCACGGCTTTGTTTGGTTCTTTTTGCTTTGTTTGCCTTTACAAAGGCCATCATACGTTAACGGAGGAAGTTGATGGGCCAGATAATTGTTCATTGCAGGAGCTTCCCTGGGCTCTGTGGGATGTTTAGCAGAATCCCTGGCTCCTACCCTCTGGATCCTGGGAGCACTCCGCCTCCTCCCTGGTTGCAACCCTATGAATGTCTCCAGACACTGCAACTGCCTACCAGTCTAGAACACAGCACGACTCGGGTCAGTGGAATATAACCATTCGTTTGAACTCTGCCCTGATGGCGGGACACGCGATGTCAAGCTCCAATGTTGTGTGACTTGAGATTTGTGAACATGGTCTAATCTCCAAGTCACATGCTCTTATGTTCAGATGGTGTAAAATACATACGGCACTGCTATTGTGAAAGTGACGATGCCTAGCTCTTGAAAGATGGGCCACAAGAAGGGGAGGCTCGTGAGTCTCCTTAAGGAGCAGGTCTACTTCTGAGAACATTATCTGTAGCCAGTGTTAGGGAGACCGTGCTGTTGTGAAGCCAGGACGCCCGCATTCACGTCCTGCATCCCCGTGACCGTAGGAATGTCACGTGAGTACCGAATGGGACCGCCCACGGCACGGGCCCCACCCACCTCCTTGGGTCGCCAGGAAGATGAAATTCAGTTGTGGAAGTCCTCTGCCAGCTCCAGAACTCTGGGCAGGAGCCATGCATTGGTATCTCTCTGACCATGCCTGTGCATGGTCCTGACTGGGCCTGTCCTGAGGAAGCCTGTGGTCCAGTGGAGAAGACAACATGGGGGCACCCGGGTGGCTCGGTCGGTTAGGCATCCGACTTCAGCTCAGGTCATGACCATGGTTCATGGGTTCATGGGTTCGAGCCCTGCGTCGGGCTCTGTGCTGATGGCTCGGAGCCTAGAGCCTGCTTTGGATTCTGTATCTCCCTCTCTCTGCCCCTCCCCTGCTGGCACTCTGTCTCTGTCTCTCTCTCAAAAATAAATAAACATTGGGGTGCCTGGGTGGCTCCGTTGGTTAAGCATCTGACTTCGGCTCAGGTCATGATCTCATGGTCCATGGGTTCGGGACCCGCCTCGGGCTCTGTGCTGACAGCTCGGAGCCTGGAGCCTGCTTCCGATTCTGTGTCTCCCTCTCTCTCTGCCCCTCCCCTGCTCACACTCTGTCTCTCTTGTCTCTCATCAATAAATAAACATTAAAAAAAAAAAAAACAAGAAGAAGACAATATGGTCACCCGAAGAACAAGCCATAGGACTTGCATGATCTAAGGCAACATTAGAAAGGTCCAGACACATGACTAGGGACCAGGCGAGGCATGGGGAAGAACGCTGAGGCTCCAGGAGCTGTGGAGATCTTTCTGGTGGTCAGAGACCCAGGAGGCCTTGAGGATCTGTTCAAACAAGCATTTCCCCAGCTTGTCTGGCAGGGTTTGAGTCACTGAGCCCACAAAGGCTTCCCTCTGACCTCTGCTCCAGACCAGGCCTCCTCCCGGACAGCCGTGGAGCATGGGTGACAGCCGGCCGTGGCCGTGGACTCCAAAGGGGCCCCGTTTTCAGGCAGGCTGCCTCCCACCCGGGAGCGTCCTCCATGAGTGCCATAGTGCAGCCCCGTCCACCCATCACCTGAGGAAGGGAGTGAACCCTCATGAACAGGAGCTACATCTGGTTTGTGGACACGGCACATTGCAATTGTTAAAACCAAGGCCAATCAGCACCCATCATATTTGATTTAGGATCAAACACTTATTTTGCAAGTCCTTGAAATACGTTCAAGAGCCAACCCTGTGTGTGTCGTAGGAGATGTTTGCCATGCAGGGAGACCTTCAGTTTGTTCTAAAGTGATTGCAACACGACAGACGAACCCCCGACATGGATTTCAGAAGCCTGAGCATAAAGATGCCAACCTTGGAAGCTCACTTGACCTGATTACATATGGCCCCTAAACCTTCACCAGTGGTGAGATTTTCCAAAGACAGTAGAAGGGAGGGGTAGCGGTGCAAGTCAGAGCTTTTCAGTTTTCCTTGACATTGTAAAGCCTCTCTTCAGAATGAAGGAAAGGAAAGAAAAATCCAGTATGCCCAGCAGTCTAACACCCGCAAACAGGATTGTCCCAGTAATGCAGCAGACCTGAGCAGAGAGAGAGCAGACAGCCCTCAGCACGAGGGAGGCTGGGGGACCCCGGCTGTAGGCGCTACAGGGAATCGCTCACAGAGCCCCAGGTGCTCAGGACGGTGGGGGCCACAGGGGTGACAAAAGGCACTCCTCCAACCAGGGGGGCGTTGGAGCTGGTGAAGTCAAGGATAGTTTGTCCTACAAAGCACTGTTTGCCTTCTTTTAAAGCATGATACACTGATTTTGTTTGGAGAACGTCGTGACCTGCATGAGGGAAACAGGAGCTCGTAGAACAAGCCAGCATCAGAGCCGGGGGCAGGAACAGACATACATATTCATGGGTGTTTGCTGAATAAAAGTATCAAGAGGCTGAGGGAAAACCACAGGCCTATGACGAATAATGAAAGGTTCCGTGTAAGTGAAAGGTCAGAGAAACTACCCAAGCCCTTTGTCTGAGATTCCACCGGCAGAGAGTAATTGAGGACACACGTCCCGCGAGCCTGGCCCGGTGCCAGGCAGGGGCTGGGCTCAGGGAGACAGGTCTGCCTCAAGAAGCCCACCGTGATTACTCCACAGCTGCACGTGTGTCACATCTTGTGTTTTACGAATCATGAAATGCCACGTGAACACCAAGGCGAGGGGCAGAGCGAGACAAGCAGGTGAAACGGAGAAGAGTGACCCAGGGTTTGGGCTTCTTTCTGGGGTCAGATCTGCTTGGCGTATTTCTCAACCACACGCTTTCCCCTTTCAGCCATTTCCTTCAATAACCACTGTGTACAAGTATAAAACGTGTATTATTGAAAATAATGCTTAGGATGAGACAACCCTACAATTTAATTTCCAGTCTGGATCTATATCCCTTGCTATGCAGATTGGCTTAAAATCCCAATCACCTGACTGAGCGCTCTGTTGCCTCAATAGGAAAGATCTTTCACGGTCTGCTCTTCGTATGTCTGAGCGCGTGTGTCAGCGCCGGAGCTCTGTGCCTTCCGAGACAGGCTCCCGCGACGCCTGCCCCCAGCACTTCCGTGTCTCTCCAATATCTCGTCACTAAGACAGAGAAGGCTTCCAAACAGAGGACCCTAAGAAATGAGATCGTGGTGACCTCTTCCTTCATTTTGCTTAGAAACCCGGATGAGGGCCGGATAGAAACCGTAACAATTACATGTGCAGTTTCTATGTGAAGAATACTAGATGGGGGCCTAGAACCCCCATCTTCTCTTCTCTCTGGGACAAGCCCACCTGGGCAGGGGCAGGGAAAAAAAAAAAAGAAATGAAAAAGAGAGGGAAATCATGAGTCAGGAAACCAAGTGTGGGAGGAGAAGGCTGGCGGGAATGAAGCAGGTTGTTCACGGGGGAGAGTCAGAGGGAGGCGTAGACGGGCTAATTCAAATCCCTGGGCTGGATGCCGAGCCCCTTCAATGCCTTGCTAGTTGGGCTCCAGTGGGGACATTAAACAGTAGGACTTTGTGAATCAAATTCAATTCCACTAACGTTACTGAGTGCTCGTTATGCTCCGAGCACAGAGTGAGGCGCTCGGGGTACTATTATGAATAAGATTTATTCTGTTTGGGACTTTGAGAAATGTATAGGGCTAAAAATATGAACATAAATAACCATAATAAAAGGTAGACCGCACCGAGCGGTCTGTGAGAAGCGTGCACCGTGTTCGTTACGGGAATCCACAGCCAAAGGGGGACCATCGTGAGTCTGAGGACAGGATCAACACAGACGTGGTGAGGCACGTAGCAGAGTATATTTGGGGTAGGTCTCAAGGATGAGTAGAAGTTCAAGAGCTAGAGAAGCACGGGGCGGGGAGTGGGGGGCATTTCAAGTCCCCGGAAAAGCATGAACACACACAAGGAAGACAGAAAATTCAGTGCCACGCAGACAGCAGAGCGCTCGGAGGCTAAACCTGGCAACAGAATGGCGGGTGGAGTTGCAGGAAGGACGGGAGCACTGACAGTGGCCGTAGCTCAAAACTGTGGCCCCCCGGAAGTGGGACAGAGAAATGAGGCCACCGAGAAAAGAGGCACTGCCCAGTTTGGGCCGTGGTGGGACAAGGGTGCCAGCTCGGTCAAGAAGCCTGGCTGTGAAGGTCACCGTGCTCACGCCGCACCAGATGGGCTTCTCGAGAAACACGCGTATCTGACCGATGGCAGCCAGTATCTGCTCATCGAGTACTTATGCTGCCTTAAGATGTAGATTATCATTTCACTAATTATCTTCTTTCACGGTTAGATCTTGTGTTCACTGTGTGTTGCTGTGAACCCAGTTACACCAGTATTTGGTGACTTAAGAAACACACCCATAGACTATCTCCTCGTGTCTGTGGGTCAGGAGTCCAGGCACCGCTCTGGTGAATCCTCTGGTTCAGGGTCTCTCAAGGAAGCTGTCAGCACAAGGTCCACTGGAACATGTCCAGCTCCCAGCTCACTCAGGAGACGCTGGCAGAGTCCAGTCCCCACACGCTGTTGGACGGAGGCCTCCACTCCTCACCAGCTGCTGGCTGAAGGCCAGCCTCCGCTCCTTGCCGAGCAGCCCCAGCTGCGAGCATGTGAGGACAGCCGGGGCCATCGCTAGTGAGGCAGAACTCACAGTGTGGCCTCACCCGGAAAGGGACATCCCAGCCCCTTTCGCCATATTCTGTTCCTTATAAGCAAGCCATTAGGTCAGGCGACACCAAGAGTAAGGCGTTCCACATGTGCGAACACCTGGAGGTGGGGGTCGTCGGGAGCCGTGATGAGTGTCTACCAGTTTGAGGGCAGAAACTGAATTTTCTGTTATTACCCCTCTGAGTCTCTAACAAAATGCCCTGCGTGTCATGTAGTAGGTAGCTGATACGTTAGCTTCTTTCTTAATTGACAGCTGTCTCCCAGTTTCCCACACCCCTGGCACCAATGCTGACTTTTTCCTTTTCTCATCAATCCTATCTTGTCTGAAGTATCCAAATGTCCACCCCCTTTTTCTTACTGCTGAATTCTGCAAAACTGCAGGATTCCACCTTCTGGTTAAACCAATTTTCCATAAAGAATGACTACCTTACGAGAAACGGGTTGGCAGTTGTGGGTGATGAGTAGAATTATAGCCAGTTCGATGCAGCAAATCCAGCAACTTCAGTCTGTCACAACAAGGCCCTCGCCTAGGCTGCCTGTGTCTGTCCCACCCAGAAAAAGGTGATGACAGAGGTGACGGATCACTAAGACGGCCGCCATTCCCTCCCGCGTCCAGGGAGCCCCCCTGCCAAGCATATTGCATATCAGCGAATCTAACCGGTTGGCACCACTCATCAATCAACTGATTGCTACTCAGGGCAAAGCTAAGTGAGGATCTGCACCCATGAGCACCACAGCCTTAAAGGTTTGAGAGAAGCGTCGGCAGTTGGGTAAGGTGGATATTTCTTCAAAGCAGAAGTGTTCCAGCTGGCTTAGAGTGTGCTGTGTGAAAATGCGAACCTCAACAGCCACCACGGGGTCACTCAGGAGCAAGCCGTCAGCTCACATGGGCCGCCAGGGACACTGGATCCTCACGACGACTTTCCGGGGTCCATTGGAGACACCCCAGTCTCTGACACAGCTCAGAACCGGATCTTGATCCGTGCTGCATCTTGATCAGGAGGAGTGTGGTGGCCTTACAAGGTGCCAGGTCCCCTGATGCCCTTCTGCCCCAGGCAGGGCTGGAGTCCTCGGCAAAGAGATCGCATCGGGCGGTGGGCTGTGGAATTCATGCTGTGCAGCATGTCTGAAAGCCGCCTATTTGATTCCCAACCATGGAACGATCTTCCCTTACCATCTGGGGAGTCCTCGTGAGGCTGCCTTCCTTCCTGAAAGGTTGAGAAAAGCCCGAGCCCCATGTGAATTTGGGCTATGTGAAGCATTATGACCAAATTGCGGTGCAGTTATTTCTGGAACTATAGCCCCTCATAAACCCAAGCATTGATTTTTAAGTTTCAACAAAGCATTTTCACATGATAATTCTATTACTAAAATGTTATCATGTTATATGCCACATTTGGGGGGGAGTTGTTCTTTCACTGTGAGTAATTCCAAAATAAATTCTGAGCTGTTCCTAAAAAGAAACAAGCATCCTTTAACGGCAGGAGAGCACAGTCAGAATTTCGGAGGTGGGGTCCTGCTGTAAGGACCAGAACAAGAAATGTGAAGACAGAGCTAATTATCCACAGCATCATTTGCTGATGTAAACTTGAAACAATGAGAATGGTTTTTACATGACTCTTTAAAAGATTAACAAACGAATGTGACTTAACCCTTGCTTTGTTGAAATTCCCCATTGGGTTGGATGGTGCTTGGTTCAGCCTGGTGCTGGCACTTCCTCTGGGAGCAGAGCCAACTGAGGCAAGTCCTCAGGTCTAAGTTTTTCTGCTGGTTAAACAGTCCCAGGTGCTACTGAGCATTCTGCGGGATGCTCCATTACACTACACATGCATGAGTGTGTATGTGTGTGTGTGTGTGTGTGTGTGTGATACAGCGTTGGTGGTATTAGATCCTCACAACATGCAAGTAATGGGTGTTATCATCCCTTTTGATCATCACCCCCATTTTACATTTGAGGAAATTGAGGTATGAAGAAGCTGAGAAACATATCCAAGTGTCTGGGGCTAGACTTTCGATTTCCTGAGTCTTTGCCAGAGATCTTTCAAACGAAGCCAGCAGGGCTCAATACAGGTCTATAAGCCATCGAATGCCCGGTGAGCAAATGGGTCGATGTACAACCCAATGGCCAGCAGGAAGCAATGGAACCGTACCTGTTCATTTAGTTCCAAACATGTAAGAGGCACTTGGTGCCATGGCACTACCATGTTGAACCCACTCGTAGTGATGTCACTGCCATCGAGGAAGCAGTCTGGTTAGGCCACCGTAGAGCAGGCGGAGATTTGTCTGAAGGGCAGGTAGCGGAGTGGAAAGGAGTCAAGAACTGTTCCCTGGCATTTTAATGACCACTAGTGAGTTCTGGAGACAAAAACTGAAGACGCCCCTGGCAGGAGAAAAGAATCTGCTTTATCCCTTGTTCTTTCTACAGTGGAAACCCATATTTTTATGCTTTTACCGGGAATCATTGAGCATAAAAGTCCCCCAGTAAGAACAGGAATCTGATGATGTCAGTGTATCCCCAGAGTTGGGCAACTCTCACCAACATCTAACGTTACAACCATTCAGGACTCCAGGAACCGGCCCCATGTCCATCACCTGTCATTACCCAACCTCCTCCCCACTCTTGGAACCACTAACCCACTTTCTGTCTCTGTGGTCTTGCCGATCGTGGACGATCCCCATACATGGAATCAAACAATACGAGTTTCTGTGAGTTGCAGCTTTTTTGACTTAGAATTGTTGCCACGGTTCATCCATGGCCTGACATGCATGAGAACTTCACTCTTTTTTAAGGATGAGTAGGATTCCATTGTGTGCATATGCCACAATTCATCTATGCCCTCATCAGTTAATGGAAATTTAAGTTTTTCCCACATTTCAGCTGTTATGAAAAATGCTTCTGTAAACATACACGCAAGCTTTTGTGTGGACATGTTTTCATTTCTCTTAGGTAGAAGTGAAATTGCGGTGTCATATGTTAGTCCTGTGTTTGGCACTTTTAAGAACTGCCGATATCTTAACCAAAGTCGCTACAAGATTTTCATTCTGGCCTGCAATGGGCGAGAGTTCTGATTTCTCCAATCCTTGCCATCATTTGCTGGTTACCCTTTTCCCCCTTTACAAGAGCCATCCCAAGGGATGTGAAGTGCTATCGCAGGGCGGTTTTGACGTATTTCTGTGACAACCAATGATTTCCAGCCTCTTCTCATGCAATTATTGTCCATTTGTCTATCTTATTTGGAGAAATGTCCATTCAAATCCTTTGCTTTTTATTTTTTTATTTATCTTTTTATTTTTGCCTCAAATAATTATTTTCATATCCTGGCTACAGGTCCTTGCCAGTGGATGATTTGCAAATATTTTTCCATTTGGCGTGTTGCTTTTTCATTTTCTTGACGGTGTCCTCCATCCCAGAAAAGTGTTTAATTTTGGTAAGGTTCAAGGGACACGTTTGGTTTTTGCTTGTGTTTTGGTGTTATAGTTAAGCTACCATTGCCAAAGCCAAGGCCACAGAGATTTCCTCTAATAGTTTCATAGTTTTAGATCTTATATTTAGGTATACCATCCGTGTTGAGTTCATTTTTGTATACGGTGTGAGGTGAGGGTCCGGCTTCACTCTTTTGCATGTGGATGTCCTGTCCAGCACCGTTTGATGAAAAGACTGTCCTGCTCCCATCAAAGAGTTCTGGCACTACTGGCAAAAGTCAATTAGCCATAAATACTGGAATCTGGATTCTCACTTGTACTCCATCGATCGACATCTCTACCCTTAAACCAATACGACTGTGGCTTGGTTACTGCTTTAGCGCTTTCGTAGGTTTTGAGATCAGGGAGCTTGATTCTTCCATTTCTGTTCATTCCACCCAAGACGGCTTTGCTTATTCAGTATCCTTGCATTTCCACATGAATTTTAGGATCAACTTAATGATATCAGGGAAAACACGCACACGCACACGCGCGCGCACACACACACACACACACTAACAAGTGAAAAAAAACAACTACTGGCTTTTGATAGAGTCTGCACTGACTCTGTAGATAAATCTGATACATGAATACGGGATATCTTTCCATTTACTTAGATCTTATATTTCTTGAAACAATATTGGGTAGTTTTTAATGTACCTTTTTAATACTCCTTTTGTTAAATTCTATACACTTTGTATACCCTGTGTGGTATGGCCTCTGAGTTTTTTGTTATCTTTTCTAATCCTTGGGGTTTATTTGTTTGATTGTTTTTTCCTTTGCTTGTTTTTATACCTGGCTTCCTAGGTGCTACACCGGGTCAGTATCGCAATCCGCCACAGATGGCTCAGATTTTCCTAAGGGCATTTTGTGAACATCTTCCACCCTTGGTGAGGGGGAATCGATGCATGGAGACATGCCTTCACACTTCAGGCTTCTTTATAAGACATCCTTACCCCTCACTCTCTGCTGGTATAGGGCCTCAGGGTACTCCACGGTGAGTGACCAGTGCCTTTCCTCTCCTACCGCTTTCCTAGACACGCATGTGGCCGTGTGCACGCAAGCAGCCTTTTAGACTCACACAATCTGACACCACTTTCCAAATTCACTAGTGTTGTCTAGTTCTTGGGGTTTTTCTAGGATTTCCTTTTCAACCCCAAGTAAGACTTCCATCTGCCGCCATCTGAAGTCACCACCTTAAGCAGCTGGGGTGCCAGCACTGGCTATGTTTTGGTACAACCCTGACGGTAGACCTCTCTCCCTACTGTGCTCTAAGAGTGGAGATTTCCTAGGGGTGCCTGGGTGGCTCAGTCAGTTGAGCGTCCGACTTCAGCTCAGGTCATAATCTCGCAGTTTGTGAGTTCAAGCCCCATATCGGGCTCTGTGCTGACAGCTCAGAGCCTGGAGCCTGTTTTGGATTCTGTGTCTCCCTCTCTCTCTGCCCCTCCCCTGCTCATGCTCTGTCTCTCTGTCTCAAAAATAAATAAAACATTAAAAAAAAAAGTGGAGACTTCCTAGACAGAACACCGTGAGCTGAGAATGGTGTTTTTCATGGAGTTCCAAAACCCATCAAATCTCTCTGTGTCATAGTTGCCAGCATATGGCTGCCACCCCACGGAGCCATGAGGACAAGTGGCAAGAACAGCCTCAAGTCAAAGCGCCCTGGACGTTCACTCTCTGATGGAAATTTAGTGGTTCCTCTTGGTTGGACGATTTTCAGTTTATGCCATGGCTTTGGTTGATTGTGGTTCTGAAATGGCTGGTTGTATTGTTTTGCCATAATTTTTTAGTTCTCTGGCTTTCATTATTTTTAACAATGGAATTTGTAGTGTATTTCCAGCCACCTTTGAATCGTGCGTGACTGAGTGATGTGGTGAGTACGCACAGAAAAGCCCAGTTCCTTCATTCTCCTGCCTGTAGCTCTCGTGGCTGAACTTTGCAGTCAGTACCCGGGCTCACACATGGCCCCACACTTCAGCCTTCACTCCCCTGCCACACCGCACACTCCTCCACAACCTGGTCCTCCTACAGCCTCCAGTAGAGATTCCCGACCTGAGTGTCATGGCCCCAGGTGATTGTGAGCTCACTGAACCACGTGTGCACACTGAGCATGTTGCACACGAATGCTGTGTCCTCACACAGGAGACCCTGCAGGGTCATCAAATTCTCTGACCCATAAAAGGCTATAATCCTCTGATAGAGCTTCTATCTTAGAAAAAAAATTGTTTTTCCTTTCTTTACATCTCCTCTGTCCCAAGTGGCCAACAACTTTATCATCTTAAAAATGGGCTCTTACTCCTGGTCTCTGTTTCTTCTGTTTCTTCCTGTGCACAGAGACAGACTCCTGTCCCAAATACTCCCTCCACACGATAGCGTTTAAGAGCATGGGGTCCAGGACCTATGTGGCCGGGCTTGAAACCCAGTTCTGCCACTTACCACCCTTTGTAAGCTCACAATGACTGAGGTTACTCACCTGTAAGGATGGGGTAGAAACCATGGCTACCTCAATGGTGTTGTTGTAAAGATGAAAGACTGTGTCTGTCACATGATAAACTCTCAGTGTTACTTCTTATTATGACATCATCCCAGCAATCAGGTGCCCCACACAGCCTCTGCGTGAGATCAGACCTCATCAGAATGACTTTCAGGGCTCTCCCTTAATTGAATGTATCTTTCCCATCAAAAAGACCTCTGTTGGGGCGCCCGGGTGGCTCCATCAGTTAAGCTTCTGACTTCGGCTCAGGACGTGATCTCACGGTTCATGGGTTCGAGCTCTGTGTCAGGCTCTGTGCTGACAGCTCGGAGCCTGGAGTCTGCTTTGCTTTCTGTGTCTCCCTCTCTCTATGCCCCTCCCCCACTTGTGTGTGCGCTCTCTCTCTCTCTCTCTCTCTCCCAAAAATAAAGAAACGTTAAAAACAAAGAGAGAGGGGCGCCTGGGTGGCGCAGTCGGTTGAGCGTCCGACTTCAGCCAGGTCACGATCTCGCGGTCCGTGAGTTCGAGCCCCGCGTCGGGCTCTGGGCTGATGGCTCGGAGCCTGGAGCCTGTTTCCGATTCTGTGTCTCCCTCTCTCTCTGCCCCTCCCCCGTTCATGCTCTGTCTCTCTCTGTCCCAAAAATAAATTAAAAAACGTTGAAAAAAAAAAAACAAAGAGAGAGATCTTTGTTATTTCCCTGGAATCCAACTCACTTGTTTAATCTCCTGGTGTCTCCACCTCCATTTAATGTGTTCCTTCTACCTGGACTGTCACCATGTGTCTCCCATTTCCAACCACTCTCTATCTGCCTTCATGTGTTTATCCAAGCAGTAGCCAAAATGTAAATCCATAGGTTGATATCTCTTCCTATGGATGGGTCTATAATGTAAGCTTTACCAGTCACTCTATGGACGTGTCCATAATGAGAGCTTTATTGATCATTCTGTGGACATTTCTATAATGTAAGCTTTACCGGTCACTCTGTACTGTGATTATCCAACGTAGCTGTGAACGCATGTGATGCGCATTGCGGTGAGCTCAAGCACACAGCGGCCACGACTATTCAGGCAGCTCATCAGTCTTGCATAGAAAACTTCACTAGTGTACTTGTCATTCCTTCTGATAAGGATTAAATAGACACAATTCTAAGGAAAGACTATAACTTGTGTATGAAGCTAAAAATAAAATAGTGACATTTTTTTTAACTGGCTAAGGGCAAAGATTGTTGACTTACCCAGGTCATTACGGTAAGAGAGAGTTCTATCGTGGTTCCCAGAAACGTTTTCCAGTCACCCACACAACAAATGAATTTATTTAAAAACTGGTTTATTCCATTTCCATTGCTACTGAAGGCTTTCCACAAAGCATAGTCTAATGATGTTCACTGGATGACCTCTTTCATCCGGCCCATGACTCTCTTGGAGGATAAAAAGAGCTACCATGATATTGGGGTGTCAAGCGTCTTGGGGGAGAGATGGGTAATTCCAATGACAGGTGTGTCTGGCACGGCCTGTGGACAGAGCCAGAGGAGCACAGAATGGGGCTGCCCTCAGCCTGCTGGGAATGGGGAGAGAGTCAAAGGAAGGCCTCCATTCAGTGAAGTGGCTTAGACTAGGCATTGAAGGATGAGTTGAACAAAGAGAGGAAGAAGGGACGTTCTGAGAGGAAGAGGAACACGCACAAGTGAACAGAGATGCCTAGCAGCTTGGAGTACGCAGGGCTGCACACAGATCAGCAACGCTGACGTGTATTGTCCAAGACAGGCAGAGGCCATAGAAGTGGGTCCCGTCATATGTGGAGAAGCCTGGCTGATGGACCAAGAAGTGTGGGGTGAGTGACCGATCAATTGACTGATTTCCATCTACAGTGAGGGCCCCGGGGGGGGGGGGGTTCTGCAGAGGGGAAGCTCAACTATGGTCGTGGTGACTTTGCAGAGGAGACACAGAAGGCGAGTGACAGTCAGGTGGCCTTTGCTCACCCAGTGGAGGGAAAATAGAGCCGGGCCTGAGGCCGGAGGGGTGGGAAGAGATGGCGGGCCGGTTCAGAGCAAGAGAGTTAAGGAGAGGAAAGAGCCTACAATGCTTCACAGATTCATGGTTTCCAGCATCAAAGACAGGAAGATGACGGTCACTGGAAAGAGAGAAAGGGCAACTTGAGGAACCTGGGAGACATTCCAATAGATCATTTTAGACATTTGGGTTCAAATTTCACAGGCACCAGGAAAGGCCTGAGAAGGGTACTGTTCCCTGGGGAAAATGAGAAGAGATGTTACAAAGGCAACAGAACCTCGGAGAACACCAGTGTTTAGGGGGCGGGCGGAGGAAGCCACGAGAAGGGAGAAATCACCAAGTGCTACCGTGGGGCCAGCGTCGCGCAGCTTTCAAAGACTGTGTCGTTCGACAATGGTGCTAATCTTCTAAGGGAAGACAAACCTGTTTTGTGTCAAGGGACACAGCAACTGATGATCTGACACAAAACCCGGTGTTAAATCTATATCTGCAATTCTTTTTAAATAACGTTTTTTTTTTTTTTTTTTTTTTTAATTTATTTTTGGGACAGAGAGAGACAGAGCATGAACGGGGGAGGGGCAGAGAGAGAGGGAGACACAGAGTCGGAAACAGGCTCCAGGCTCCGAGCCATCAGCCCAGAGCCCGACGCGGGGCTCGAACTCACGGACCGCGAGATCGTGACCTGGCTGAAGTCGGACGCTTAACCGACTGCGCCACCCAGGCGCCCTATATCTGCAATTCTTTACATCCATCTTCCTGCTAGAAGTCTCCCCCTGGAAGCCCCAAATTTATCTCCAAATCAAACTACAAAACCAAAAATCCCCCCTCCTTCCATCCTACGAATCGCTGGTGCTTTTGATCTTTGTAAATCTCTGTCCTTGCTGCCTGTGCCCAAAGTGAGGTCACCTGCTGATTAGACCCCCGTCCTGCAGACTCACATCACACCTCCCTGTCAATTCTTCATGCTCCAGCCAAAGGGCAGATCCTATTATCTGGGATTCATACTTGAAAATCTCTCACGCTCTGACTTTCATTAGGACAAAGTTCAAATAACTTCCTCTCCCGCCTTTTATGACTTATTCCAATTTACCTCTTAGGTTTCAATACAGCTGCCACTTTCTATGGGAAATCTTGCCTTGCTCCCCAAACTAAGAAATATGTCCTTCCAAAGTGAGCCCAGGTATCCTGAGCACACAAGTACCGTGACAACACTTGTAACAGCATATGGTGATGACCCATGAGCTTGTCAGGTATGACGCCCTCGACAGTGAACCTGTTGAGGACAGGATGAACACCTCCTTTCTGTGTTTATCCCTAGTGCTTGGCCTGCAACAGAGCACTCAGGTATTTGGTAGATATTTGACTGCATTCATGAATCTGTGATGATTAAACATTATCCCAAGCTACTTATTAATGGAGGCCTGAACAGTAGTTTTATTAACCAGTAGCTCCTATTACTATATGCATTTTAAAGTAATAGAGCTACATTTCTTTTAAAACCTTTCAGAAATTCAAATTGGCTTTTCCCCCAATTAGTCAGGATTTGTGAGGTTTTACTACATATTAACATTTTTATTTCCATGGCATAAATCAGGAAGCCACTGGAGGATCAGGATTTATCTATGCATTGCTTCCTAAAGCACCACTCTTTCTTATTTTTATCTTCTTCTCCCACCAGCACTATTATTAACATCACTACTAGTGTTAATCATCCCTACATTGTATTAGTACCACTTCATACTTTCTAAAGTGTTTTCACCATTTTTTGTCTCATTTGATCTTCAAATTAGGAATTAGAAATGCAGATAAAGTACAGTTATAGACATTTACCACACATGGATATTCATAGGTGTTAAATGACTTTTCCAAGGACACCCAAATAAATAATCAACTAGATGAAACTAATGTATCTAGGGCTCATTCTATTCATGTTGCTTTTGTCTCTTTCTTAAAATGAATATATCATTAATTTCTTACTTTTAATCTAATGAATTGTTATAACTACGATCGGGCTGTCGTCATACTTCACATCTGACAAGGTATTTTAGAACGTTGCTCAGTGCACGGCATGGTCGACACAACAGATATGAAGATGTGTCCAGCCCCCAGTTCTTTATCCTCCTCTCTAGGGTGAAGTGAATTGGTCAATATCTACATCCCCCAAAAAAATAATGCAAGAAAAAGAAAAACTTTTGCCATCTAGCAGATTTCTCTTGGAATTTTTTCTCTCCTTTCATCATTTCAGGTACTTACTTCCCAGTAAGACTGTGAGCAAACTGAGGAGCAAGATTGGACATAGGCAGTTCTTCATGCTCTTAACCAGCACAGTGCATCTATACATGGGGTAGGGAGAAAACCATGGAAATGTTAGACAGAGAGGAAAGTGGGAGGGTGGATGGGTGGATGGATGGATGGATGGATGGATGGATGAGTGGGTGGGTGGGTGGATGGATAGATGGATAGGTGGATGGATGGATAAATGGATAGGTGGATGGATGGATAGATGGATAGGTGGATGGATGGATGGATGGATGGATGGATGGATGGATGAATGAATGGATGAGTGGGTGGGTGGATGGATGGATGGATGGATGGATGGATGGATGGATGGATGAATGGATGAGTGGGTGGGTGGATGGATGGATGGATGGATGAATGGATGAGTGGGTTGATGGATGGATAGATAGATAGATGGATAGGTGGATGGATGGATAAATGGATAGGTGGATGGATGGATAGATGGATAGGTGGATGGGTGGTTGGATGGATGGGTGGATGGATGGATGGATGGATGGAGGGATGGATGGATGGATGAATGGATGAGTGGGTGGCGGGTGGGTGGATGGATAGATGGATGGATGGATGGATGGGTCAATGGGTGATTGGATGGACAGATTGATGGGAATGTAAAAAGATACATGAATTACCTCAAAAGAGAATATGAACTTCCCTTCTGAGAATAACAGGTATGAATGATGAATATACTATTAAGGTCAAATACCTCTTATTCAAAATAGCTTTTCTCTACCCCTCTTGAAAGGTAGTAAAGATAGAGCAGCAGTAAGGAAGTTTAAGGTGGGTTTTAAATTATGGAGGGAAATCTTTTCCTCCTAATTACCAAGGACAGTTAGTAATAGTTAAGTAACTGTTACTCTCTCTCATTCTCTGTCTCTGTCTATCTGTCTCTCTTTCACACACACACACACACACACACACACACACACACACACACCAAAATAGGCAAAAAGGGCACAGATACTTGTCTCCAAAATAAAAACCAACTTTAGCATTGGGTCATAAAAGGTATATCATAATCTTTAAGAGGTGATATATTCAGTCAGCTTAGTAATATTTTAAGAACATCTTTCCACATGAAAATAACATCAGGAAAGAAGTCAAGAAAACAACAGCTTCCAGGACTAGCATGAAGTCAGAGCTGTTTCCCACAATTCATGTACTTGATTTTCAACATTGGCTGGAACTTGAGCCTAGATTTGTGTCAGGACATGAGCCCTGGAGGGGGTCCCAAGTCCCCTTGGAGCATGTTCTAGTGCTTTCTCTGTTGACAGAATCCTACAGATCTTATCCACAGTATCTAGAGAGCTCACATTGTTTTTACTAAAGAATAGTTACTAAAGACTATTTTTTACTAAAGACTATTTATTTGCTGTTTATTTACAAACTGGATTTCGGTTGGGAGGCAAATACTTAGAGCTCTAGGTTTGTATAGCAAGCATATAGACATTCCATGGTGTAAGATTTACAGACCAGGGAAATTATTTGAAGACTACCTAAAGCTCATCTACAAGTTAGAAACACCCTCCAGCTGAGCCACTTTGTTTTTCTTTTTTTAATTTTTTAAATGTGTTTTTAATTTATTTTTGAGAGAGATACAGAGCAAGTGGGGGAGGACAGAGAGAGAGGGAGACACAGAATCTGAAGCAGGCTCCAGGCTCTGAGGTGTCAGCACAGAGCCCGATGTGGGGCTTGAACTCACAAACCTGGAGATCATGACATGAACTCAAGTCAGATGCTCAACTGACTGAACCGCCAGGCGCCCCAAATTTTCTGGATGAATGCAGTTATTCGTCCAATTCAGTGTTGCTGACTTCTCCAGTTCTCTCCCTCTTGCCACCCCAGAAGGAGACCTTCCTTTCACAGAGCACATAAGCTCTGTGGAAAGGACAGGGAGGGGTGGGTAGCAGAGGTAGGAAAGGGTCAAAGCAGCCCAAAACAGAGTTGCCTATTTTTGAGTTGCAATGTGCCAGGAAAGGTAAAGATTGAAATGGCTCATTGACTTCCAAGTCCACTGTATTCCACTCAGCAATTTCTGTACTTTTTTATAATTTGTCAAACGTGAGTATAATCTTGTCTGTTGCGCATTCTGTTCAGTCAAGCATTTTATTAGTTGGCATTCATCTTTTTCCCAAAAATGTGTGTTTCTTTTGACCAAGTGATTTTAAAATTTTTTTTAATGTTTATTTATTTTTGAGACAGAGAGAGACAGAGCATGAGTGGGGGAGGGTCAGAGAGAGAGGGAGACACAGTATCCGAAGCAGGCTCCAGGCTCCGAGCTGTCAACACAGAGCCCGACACGGGGCTCGAACCCACAGACCGTGAGATCATGACCTGAGCCGAAGTTGGACACTTAACCGACTGAGCCACCCAGGCGCCCCACTGACCAAGTGATTTTAAACATGAAAACAACTTGCATTTTGAGATGATCTTTGTTTGATTTTGTGGTCTTATAGGAGATAGGAAATACTACTATCTTTCAGATATTTACCGCAAGGTAAATGGCTTAGGAATGTTTATTTCCAAAGCGAATCACACATTAGGCTTGTATTTACTGAGGATGTAAATGCCCACACTTTAGAATTTTGGTCCATGTGAAAATTCCAGGAGAGGTTGGCTATTCCCATTCAAGGAAGTCTTTCCTGGAACCAAAGAGGGACCTAGATTGTGGTGACTTCTAAAATATCTCCACACCATTGGGACATCAGAGACCACAGCAAACAATTCAACGGCCCACGTGATTTCTAACACCCCTTCAGATTTGGGCATTCTCTGGTATTTCCCTCCCTATGTGAAATTAAACGTCTAGGAAGTTGCCAATTCTCTCCGACAGTTGGCAATGTCAGAGTAAAAAAAAAAAAAATGCAATCGAATGGTAGAATAGGAGCTCTTCATAAGCTTATTTCGCATTTCTTTCATGAATAATTGTGAACAATCTCTTCACGTATTTATGATGTCCGTGTTTCCTCTGAGGAAGTGCTTGTTGATATTTTCTGCCCAATCTTTTATTGTATTGAGTGCGTTTTTCTTACTCATTTTTTAGTTCTTTATATATTCTCTATGCAAATCAAGAATATACATTCCAGTTTGTAATTTGACTTTCCACTTGCTTCAAGTTGTCTTTTGATAAGAAAAGTCCTTCATTTAATGTTGTCAAATTCAGCCATCTTTTTATTGTCAATGCTTTTGATGTTGTAAATTTTTTTCTTACACTGAGATCTGAGAATCTAGTCACCTACATTTTCTGGGAAAAGTCTTAAGGCTCTGTTTTGAATATTTATCTCCTTAATCCGTCTTGAGTTTACTTTACACAAGATGTGAGACTCCAACTTCATTTTTATGATGAGATAATCATTTCCCCAGCTCTGTTTATTGAAGAATGTCTCCTCTTCCCCTTTGGGGCGCCTTCTCTGTCCTCAAGTTCCATCGCAAAACATGCAGTGGCCAACTTCAGAGGTTAATTTGCTTTCCCTGGTTAATACCACACGGGCTTAATTACGGCAGCTTCAGAGTGAGTCATGGCGTCTGGTGAGCAGTTTTCCTCTGCTGCAGGCCACTCTTCACAAGTGTCTTAGGTATTCTTCACCCCCATCTATTCCCTATCACTATCGGGCTCTCACAAAACCCTCTAGGTGTTTTGGTTGAAATTGCATTACCCATTAATTTGGGGGAGAATTGACATCATCACAATATTAAGGCTTCCTGATCATGGTGTGATTTATCTCTCCATTGATTTAGATCTTCTTTGGCTTTATAATTTGTCCTGCAGAGGTATTGCACATCTTTTGTTAAGCTGATCATGTGCTTCATATTCCCTCCTACTGATGCGAATTCTTTCCCGAATGACACTCCCATAAATGACGAGTGCGGTGTGGGCACCAGTCAGGTGTCTGCCATTTCTTGTGAAGACAGTGGTGGGAGTCAGAGGGCAAGAGCTTGACTCTAGCGGCCCCTTTTCTACCTTATCCTCCGACAGTTGTGAAGTCTGCCCCTGCCTCAGACCAACCACCCCACACCCCACACCCCACCTCCCACTTCCGAATTTCCCCCCACACCCCCACCCAAGTGTCTTCACGTCTCGATGTTGCAGCACCTCTTTGGGATCGGTCTTGCCATAAAGTCAGTCTTTCTGGTTCAGCGTTTTGGCAAGAATAGAAACAAACTTAATTTAAATCCACAGTAAATGTAAAGAATGTTCATGTACGATACCATTTGAATAAGGAAGAACCTGAGGTCTGAGGAGGTCGGGTAGTATGTCCCTGACCACACAGCCAGTGACTAGCAGGACCTTCTGCAGAGTCTGTGCCTCAGACGGTCAGCGCTACCGTGAGTGGTCCCATTATCACCTTTGTGCTTTGCCAACTTTGACCACAAATACCCAGCTTATGAGATAAATAAGGGTGTGGACCTAACCCTCGGACAAGGTATAATGTTGGTGCCACATGCGAAGTTTTGGAAGAGTTTTGGTAGTTGAGGACTATCGATTACATTTTCAGGAACTGAAAGAAAGTCTTTTGGAGAAAGTGGCAACTGAGGTGGGCTTCATTAAGTGAGTAGAATTTAAACTGCGAATTTTAGCGGCAGTAGATTTCCAGGGGAGAGCTGGTATGAAAAATGAGATGAGGCAAGAAAGCAGGAAGGAACACGCGTCTCACAAAGCGACAATCGTTCCTGCAAAACATAAGAATTTCAGTTTTCGTGCTGCTCTTTTGTACCTAACGTCCGTCTTCTTTTGGTCACAGCTTCTGATTAGAGTTCTAGATTTCGTGTGTGTGTGTATGTGTGTGTAAAAGACGGAGTTTGAAAGGCCTTGCAAATGATCAAGGTTCCAAAGAAGCAGCATTTTTTTTAAATTTTGTTTTTTAACGTTTATTTATTTTTGAGACAGAGAGAGACAGAGCATGAACGGGGGAGGGTCAGAGAGAGAGGGAGACACAGAATCTGAAACAGGCTCCAGGCTCTGAACTGTCCACACAGAGCGCGACGGGGGGCTGGAACTCACGGACCGTGAGATCATGACCTGAGCCGAAGTCGGACACTTAACCCACTGAGCCACCCAGGCGCCCCAAGAAGCAGCATTTTTTAAAAGCAGTGCCTCTGGCTCCGAGTCAATAAATATGCCTGTGGTCACAGCGGAATGGAACCCAGCAAAGGGACACTGTCCACTGTCCACTAAAGCCAGATGCTCCCTGACCTGCCTGGGTGGCCTCTCCTCTCCCCTCGGGATGTGGTGCAGGGGACCGTGACGCTGTGGGGCCGCAAGTTTGAAGTGGGAAGGGGCTTCCTGTGGCCGCCCTGGATGGGTCATCTGAACGTCAGGCCAGCTGAGGTCAGGGGAGTGTCATCGGGGCAGCCTCTCTATGGGGGGGCAGTGCATGCAGCACGGTGGGGGCAGCCGTCCATTCAGGCCTCACCTGCCACGCATTTTGACTTTGGACGTTTTCGTGAGTTTGTAGATAGCCCTGAACTTTGAGCTTCGTAATTAAGGACTTTTGGTTAATCTTCTATTTGAATATTGTAGCTATTGATGTCATCTGATGAGATTTCTTCCTGAATTTTCATTTTATTACATCCAACGGCCCCATATTTTTGTCTAGAGCGATCTCATCTATCTTAATTTTTTTTAATGTTTTTTTATTTATTTTTGAGACAGAGAGACACAGAGCATGAACAGGGGAGGGGCAGAGAGAGAGGGACACACAGAATCTGAAACAGGCTCCAGGCCCCGAGCTGTCAGCACAGAGCCCAACGCGGGGCTCGAACTCACAACCGTGAGATCATGACCTGAGCTGAAGTCGGACGCTCAACCGACTGAGCCACCCAGGCGCTCGCGATCTCATATATCTTAACATATACCTTTAATAGCGAAAAATTATTCAGCTGAAGGGAAAATGCCTTTCCATAAGCCTCTCTTCTGAATGTATTTATTTTACTGAAAAGGAAGCATCGGTATCTCTGTCCATATGGAGCCTATTATTTTCGTGCTCTATAACACTGTCAAAATTTTCGCCCAACAAGGTTAAGGTTGTCAGAAATCGAGGTTACATCTGTGACTCGGGGTTTATGGGTTCCTGTGTCAGAGCCTCCTGAACGAGGTCACACTCGTGGCTCTGAGCACAGACACGCCGACCCCCGCCCGGGGCGGTGATGACAATCATGTCCTTGGCGCCCCCATCACGCTTTGTTATAATCATGTGTGTTTATTATTAAAATGCAAAAAAAGGGTTTTTGTGCTCTGAAAGTGAAACTCGAGTTCACACGGTTGCTCGTGACTGAAACCCTCTGGCGACAAACCGGCAGCCGCGAGGCACATGGGACGAGTCCGCGAGCGAACCGGTGCCCCGCGGTGTAAACACTGTATGCCAGGCGGCAGGGGGCCTGAAGGAGCCCAGCAGCAAACACGGAAAGGGCAGAGCTTCAGCCATATTTGGGAGACGGAAGCCGCCCGGAAAGGAGCCTGCGCCCCCGGGGGCCCACCCCTTCTGCCGGGCGCTCCCTTCGGCAGGTGGCTTTCCTTCTGGAAGGCCTCCCGGGCGCCACCCGCTCCAGCTTTACATCAGTGACGGCTTTGCAGAGTCCCAGCTACAGGGGGGAGCGGAGCCGGGCCCCTGGGCGAGAGGGGTCAATGAGGGGGCAAGCACCCCGATGTGCCCCCCACGGGGCTTGTTCCCAGTGCCCCGACGTGCCCCCCATGGGGCTTTTTCCCAGTGCCCCGACATGCCCCCCCACGGGGCTTGTCCCCAGTGCCCCGACGTGCCCCCTATGGGGCTTGTCCCCAGTGCCCTGACGTGCCCCCCATGGGCCTTGTCCCCAGTGCCCCGACGTGCCCCCCATGGGGCTTGTCCCCAGTGCCCTGACGTGCCCCCCATGAGGCTTGTTCCCAGTGCCCCGACGTGCCCCCCACGGGGCTTGTCCCCCGTGCCCCGACGTGCCCCCCGTGGGGCTTGTCCCCAGTGCCCCCCCAGCACAGCTCCCAAAGACACGGGAGCCTCTCTCAGGGAAGTGCGGTGGTACCTTTCCGAACCCTCAGTTTACACACGCGCAGGCTGTGGCTACCGAGTTGTAAGCAAGTCTCCTGAGAAAAAGACCCCGTTTTCTGGTAGTTTTGCTAAACCTGAAATGTTTTCTCTTCCTCATAAACTCAAATTCAAGCTCCTGGGCTAAACCTCACTGCCACCCCTCCTTCCCAAATCCCTATTCAGAATTCACACCGGCCACGAGGGGCACCTGCTCTGGCCGGACCGTGCTGCCTGAACCCCCATGAACCCCAGGAGGTGAAGACAAGCCCCGGTGCTGGCGGAGGGTCCGGGTCTGACTCCGGCAGCCCAGCCTCCACCCCCGAGGGGCTCCCGGAGCACTGTTTGCTCTTCAAGGGGGTAGAGAGGGGCTCTTTGGGGGACGGGGGAAGGGCGGGCGGCTGTGCTGAGAGCAAAGCCTGGCGCCTGTCCCTTCGCACAAGGTGCCCTTCCACCCGGGCTCGCGGGGACGGCCCGCGTGGGGGCCAGGCGGATGGCGGCCCGCCCCGCCTTCACGGCTCAGTGTGAGCACGGCCGAGACCGTGAACCTGAGGGCCAGCCTGTGCCGGCTCTGACTTGGCAGTCACTTCCAGGGGCCTCTGAAAACGGTGCGGACGATGGAGCCACGGGATTTCGCTGGGGCCTCTGGGCTCAGGAAGTGGGCCCAGGCCCACGGGCATCAGCACAGCAGAGGCACGACGGGCAGGAAGCGGGAGGACGAAGGGCAGGCCCCAGGGGAGCCAGGTCAGCGCCTCATTCCACTTCCAGACGCCCGTTCCGCAACTGCCTAAGTTTCGCCAACTACCGTTTGGGGCACCAAGTGTCAGGGACACAAACATGAACACACCTCGGTCTCTATCCGTGAGGAAGCCCGGCGCTTACTCGTGTTAGATTGATAACACCCCCCGGGGAGAGCTACGGGGGAACAAGAAAAGAGTATGAACCCACACAGGCCGGGTCTGGGCTGGAAACCTTGGGATGACGGACTGACTGGTGCAAGAAGACAGACAGATAGAAAGCAGGCAAGCTGGTGTTCGATGCAAAAAGCAAGAGTGCAAATTAATGAGGAATAATCATTCAGGAAACAGACAATTGACATAAGAATAAGAAAATAGATTTTACTAACTGGTTTCAGGCATAAATGCTCATACTTAATACCTAGATCTTACTTGCACTCAAATGTCGATGGGATTTTGAATGCCTGTTTTTTTGGAGGAAAGGGAAAAAGTCCTCCTGTATGGTGTCTCCTCCTCTCCGGGTAGATTAATACGTGTTAAATCTGTGGTGTTCAGTTAAAGACAGAGATTCCAGCATATTAGCTTCTGCTGTCCTCCAAGCCCCACCAAAAGACAGGAGAGTCATTTCACTTTAAAAACAAAGAACAGAGAGGGGACAGTGGCAACACTATTCTGAAGGCTGGATCTCAGAGACATGGAATAACCCACTTTTCAGACCCAAGGAAGGGAGATGCTAACCCAGCAGAGAAAGCACACCATGGAGCATTCCGAACCCTTCTCTGAACCGTCCGGGGTCGGCCCCGTGGAGGTGCGTTGACATTGGACTGAACTCTGGAGAGATGGTTGGAAACCGGGGCTTCCTTCCTTTTCAGTAGAAAATGCACTGTTTGCTCTTCAAGGGGGTAGAGAGGGGCTCTTTGGGGGACGGGGGAAGGGCGGGCGGCTGTGCTGAGAGCAGAGTGAGAGGACCCAGCTGTGGTCACCGAGACCCCAGAGTCCTGCCCGCACCCGTCTCTGCAGATTCCCTTCGGGAGAGACACAACTGTCTCCTCGGTGGTGGTTTATCCACTGGCTTAATTCTAAGCACATTCCTACACTTGCTGTGTATCAGGCACGACCCCAAAGACACTATATTTTTTTTAATTTATAAAATCCTCAGTGGTCCCCACTTCACAGGTGAGGAAAGCGGTAGAGACAAAAGACTCAGGAGCGTGCCCAGGATGCCCAGCTCCTAAGTGGGAGGGGACGAATGCAGAGGCCTGCTGTCAGGCCCCGGAGCCCCTCTTCCCTGCTGCACCAGCCAACACGCCAAAGCCCACGGTCAGGAAGCGTCGCCCACGTGAACGGGGCTTCTCACGAGGCCCAAAGTCTGGTGGATGGCCAAAGGGCTCCAGGTGTCTGAGCAAATCCTCTCATAAGAAAGGCACAAAATAAGCCAACGAGCAAAAAAGGAGAAAGAGTGGAAGCCAACGGAGGAAATGGAAACTATACAAGAGAGAACTTGACCTCCATTAACTTCTTCGGTTGTGGGAAACAATTATCACATTCACAAAACAAGAACAGAATACTTTATTTTATTTCATTATTTTTTTTTTTTAGAGAAAGAGGAAGAGAGCAGGGGAGGGGCAGAGAGAGACGGAGAGAGAATCCCAAGCAGGCTCCGAGCTCTCAGCTCAGAGCCTGACATGGGGCTCGATCTCATGAACCGTGAGATCATGAGCTGAGCAGAAACCAAGAGTTAGACTCTCAACTGACTGAGCCCCCCAGTCACCCCCAGAATACTGTTTTTAAAGGAGAAGATGATTCAAATATTCACTTTGAATGAAAAAGTAGGAGTGTTGAAATTTAAGTGTTGAAGTTTACGAGGAGAGTCCAGGAGCCCGGCAGCCAGAAGGAGGGGCGAAACGATGAAGAACGGGAAACGGTGAGGAAGCGACCCCTGCACCCACCGTGGGAACACAAAGAACAGAGTGAATGGGGAGAAGGGACCGCTGAAGAGGGAAATGAAGAGAATGTCCCTGAAAGCTGTAGGGGGAGCCCAACATGACGGAGGAGAAGGAACCCCCACGCCTACCCTTCCCGGGAGGTCTCTGACCCTGGGGACCAAGACAGACTTGTAATAATTGGTCTGAGCATCCAGGGCGGGATCCACTCAAGGAATCCTGAGGTAGGAAACAGTGCACACAACGTCCAACATCTGGGGGGGATTACTTCGATCTAGAGTATTTTCTCAGACGAATGTGGTGGGAATAGGAAGCATCTTCCCTGGGAAGATATGGAATGATGTCTCCATCCAACAAAGAGGACACCATGCAGGGGGCAGGAGAGGACAACCGGGGGCGGCGGACGGGCCCCGAGCCGGCTGGAGGGAGCCCTCCATGCACAGACCGACAACATGTGTGTTGTCACAGGAGGAGCCTCCTTAACTGGAGGGTCTGCACATGACCCTCAGCACACACCTGGGCAGGGGAGCTAGCACGCGCACAGTGACCAGTCACCGAGGGACACGGTGAGCCTCAGGCTCGTCTGTCAGCAGTGTCCAAAGTCGTGACAGCCAAATAATGAGGGACAATCTCACGTGATGCCCAGTATAGCTACCCTGGGGGCGGAGAGCGTGCGAACCGCCGTGGCCCAGGTGCATCCTGGTGCCGTCCTTGCTTCGTGGCGGGGAGTTAACAGCTTTTCCTGGGAAGTGGCGCTCAAGGACAGACCCACTCATTTTTTTAGGGATCTAGAGGCAGACAGCGGAAGGAAAGGTGACAAACAGTGAACATTTTTCCGTCTAGGGAGCTGGGATAGAAGGGGCGGTATTTGGGGTGCCTTGTTTTCATAACGAGCCCTAGACAGTGGCCGCCCGACCCCTACACCAGGTGCGCTGAGAACTACTTTGATGAGAACAATATCGAACCTTGTCAACTCGATGCCTCCTTTTGGCCTGATGGCTGGGAACTGCAGCCTGAGCGACCGCGCACGCTCCGGCATTGGCTGGGCGCGCTGGCAGGTTCTGGAATCCGTACACAAGCACTCCCCAGAACCCAGAGGCCCCGGTCCGTGGCGGGGAGCAGGCAGAGGGCGCGGGTGGGACTGTCCCTTGCGGTTTTACGTCCCTTGTCCCCTGCCCTCTGCTACAGGTACTTTTGCCAGGAGACAAATGTTCATTCCTCGATAACAGCCTGTTTCTCTGTGGTTGACGAATTCCCCGGGGTTTTCAAGGCTAGAGCAGAGGGCCCACGTTAACAAAGGCGCTAAACACAGCTGTTCAATGTCTATATTTAAAACCAGTAATGGGCGCCTGGGCGGCTCAGTCGGTTGAGCGTCCGACTTCAGCTCAGGTCACGATCTCACGGTCCGTGAGTTCGAGCCCCGCGTCGGGCTCTGGGCTGATGGCTCAGAGCCTAGAGCCTGCTTCCGATTCTGTGTTTCCCTCTCTCTCTCTGCCCCTCCCCCATTCATGCTCTGTCTCTCTCTGTCTCAAAAATAAATAAAAACGTTAAAAAGAAAAAAAAATAAAACCAGTAAAATAAATATATTTTTTGTTACCAACAGAACCATTCTGAGTGGCTCTAAATGGGATTCCAGCTTAGGGGTGGTTACCAGAGGTCGCCAGAGATCGTCAGAGGTCACGCACACGCTCAGGGCCGTCACTCATGGTTCCTCCTGCAGCCAGGAGGCTCCCAGGGCCAGTGTGTGGTGCTGAATGTTCTTTAATGCCGAGCCATATGCCATTTAAGCCATATATTCATAACGAGCCCTTAGCAAAAGCAAGAAGCATAGGGAAAACTGACAGTAAAATACAAGTTAAAATTAGCAAGCAGCAAATTTGCCTCCAAAGTACCCGTACCAACTCTGTGAGTTACATTCATGTGATAGGACTCCTTGTATTTGCCGATCAGTATTTATGATTTTTTTTAAATATTAAAAAGAAAAACAATATGGACTGGAAATTATATACAAAGTAGCCTTAAAAATTTTTGTTTAATGTTTATTTATTTCTGAGACAGAGAGAGACAGAGCATGGGGGGGGGGAGGGTCAGAGAGAGGGGGACACGGAATCCGAAGCAGGCTCCAGGCTCCGAGGTGCCGGCACAGAGTCCGACGCGGGGCTCGAACTCACGAACCGCGAGAGCATGACCTGAGCCGAAGTCAGACGCTCAACTGACTGGGCCACCCAGGTGCCCCCAAAGTAGCTTCTTAATGTACTGAGAATAAAGATGAACCTGGATATTACATATTATGTATGGAGAGGTGCTTCCAAACGTCAGCCTTCTATCTCCTCGTTTGGAAACAAGCTTTTATAAGGGCAGAACAGGAGGGTGCTTGGCCCCCTCCCTAACTTATGGCTAAATAAATAAATAAACAAACAAGCAGGGGCACCTAAGTGGCTCAGGTCATGATCTCACAGTGTGTGAATTCGAGCCCTGAGAGCCCCGCATCAGGCTCTGTGCTGACAGCTCCTCAGCTGACAGCCCCTCCCTTCTCATGCTGTGTCTCTCTCTGTCTCTCTCTGTCTCTCAAAAATAAACATTAAAAAAAATTAAAAGAAGTAAATAAATAACCAAAACAAAAAAGGAAGAAAGAAAAATAAACAAGTCTGGTCTTCTTTAGCCCAAAGCACAAACTTTTCAAACAGAAGCTCATATGATTCTATTTCTCATGACAAGTTATATTATTAGATTTCAATCCATCTTTTAATTTATAGTATTATAATATAATAATTATATTATATAATAACTAGATAATTGTATGTAAATATGTACAAGTAAATATGGAATGCAATTATCATATGATATGTAATACAGTAATAATATAAAACACATCTACAACACATAATTATATAAATATATATTATATTATACTATAATCATCTGAAAACCAAACATTTGATAATCATTCTTGAATTAGGGGACAATTAATGCTTTTTATTTAATACACCACTAATTTATTTTTTTTTTAATTTTTTTAAATGTTTATTTTTGAGAGACAGAGAGACAGAGTGCAAGCAGGGGAGGCGCAGAGACAGAGGGAGACACAGACTCCGAAGCAGCTCCAGGCTCTGAGCTGTCAGCACAGAGCCCCACGCGGGGCTCGAACTCACAAACCGTGAGATCATGACCTGAGCTGAAGTTGGATGCTTAACTGACTGAGCCACCCAGGCGCCCCGATACATCACTGACGTAAAGTACATTAACAGTAGATACGCTTGTTAAATGGGGAAGGTCAAATTGTTTTTTCCTTATATTGTGAATGTCAGTAACAGAGTTTAGAAATAATAAAGTTATAAAGAATTTTGTAACACAACCATTACTAACGTCCTGATCTAAAACTCAATTTTACTTAAAATCACTTATTTACCATATTTCGGTTAAAATGAGGAAGTGATCTGACTATCCGAGAAGGGGAGGCCATCAGCCGAAGCCCAGCCTAGGAGTTGTTCCCCGAAAGCACACCCTTCCTCACCCCTGTGCGTGGCACCACCTGACGGGCAGCGGTGGGCAAGCACCTGTTAGGCTAGTGTGTCTTTGCTGAGCCGTTCACTGTAGCAAACCTGCTCAGCACGTGTTCTGCGTCTTCCCAGTCCAGTCCAGTCCAGTTCAGTCCAGATCAGTCCAGCTCAGTCCAGATCAGTCCAGCTCAGTCCAGTGCAGGGCACAGAGCCTGACAGACCGTGGTCCCAGCCCTCAAAGGCGCACAGTGGAGTCGGGATGCTAGGCAGAAAGTCCACAATACGGCTCATGAGATGGCCTACAGCCTCCAAAACTTTCTGGAAAATTCTTTCTGGATAATTCACCACATCTCCAGTGAGAATCATGAACTTCTCAATATTCACCTGAAGAACAATGTCACTTTCTGTGCACTCTGGATATTTTTTTTTCTTGTTTTTCTTTTTTTTTTTTTTTAACAACAATATTTCTGAAAGGTAAAGAGCCTAAGAAGAGAAAATTATTAAGAGTTCCAAGAAAGGGACTTTTCAGGAGAAGTGTCACAAACCCACTAAGTGCCCCGATGAGCAGCAGACAAGGTTTCTTTCTTTTTCGGTGTGAGGCATCTGGTGGAGGACATATGTGACATCCACAGTGTGGACTTGGCACCCTGAACAGGAATTAAGTGCCTCCAGCACTGGGCAGTGAGCTGGTGGCTCTAGAAGGCTCTACCCATTTACACTGACTGGAAAACAAGACCGTTCAGGTGACTTACTGTGGGTGCCCGTGATGTGGATGTTCTTTGTTGCACGGGGCAAGATATAGGATGCTTTTGTAAAGAGTCCCCGGGGAACAACAGAGCAATTATTTAGAAGGCCATTTCATGCCCTTTTGGTATTTGGTGCCTGACTCACTGTAAGAAGCCGGGGTTCTGAGTGTGGCCGGTTTCCTACCGACTAAGCCAGGGGGGCCTGTGCTCCGGAGCAGCAGGGAGGCCCCAGAGTTCAGGGACAGCGCGGATCTTTGGCGGACAGCCGGATGGCTGTGCTGCTAAGATTAGGTGAATTCCTACCACACTTAGACACCAGGTGAGGGGCAACCGTTCATGAATTTATATGACTTGTGACTAAGCTTATTTTGGTTTCAATTCATATTTCACTCAAGGTTGTCATTTCTATAGTTTTGTTATTTCTGTACGAATTAGTGCTTCCTTCTCTTCATCTGTGGTCACCTTAAATGTCAGGAGAGCACTGGAGAGCCACCTACCACAGTGAAAACACACTCGGGCTTTGTGTGCACAATCTCTGAGCTCCATTGAAACAGCAGACCAACACCTGACCTGCCTTCTCCACAGGAGCTTATGAACATCCCACGATAATAATGCGCTCGAAGGCATTTTACAGAATAGAAATATGATATTATTTACTATTGTTATTTCAAAGTGTTAGAAAAAGAACTTATTTAAAATAATTTTTACCTAGTTTTCGTTTTGTTTTGTTTTTTTTTTTAATTCACTCTACATATGTTGGGTACCAGGCACTGTTCTAGACTCTGGGGACATAGAAATAAACTGGACAGCAAAGTCTCCACCATATGGAGTGTAGTTTTCAGTGGAAGAAGACAGAAAATAAATGTGTAAAGAAAGAAACATATGATCCATGAAGGAAAACTACTTAATTGGACGTCATCAACATTGACATTTTTGCTCTACAACGTTCCCTGTTAGGACAATGAAATGACAAGCAACAGGTTGGGAAGATATTTGAAAACCACATGTTCAACACAGGACTAGTATCCAGAATATTCAGCGAACTCTCAGAAATCCAACATTTAAAAAAATCCAGTTAGAAAATGGGCAAAAGACACAGACACTCAGACATTTCACCAAGAAGATACAGACATGGCAGTTACGCACATGAAAAGATGCTCAGCATCATAAGCCACAAGGCAAATGCAGAGGAGAACCACAGTGAGACCACCACACGCCCATCAGAACGGCGGGAAAAAAGGCGGGACAACAGCAAATTCAATGAGGGGGCCGAGAAGCTGGATCCTCACACATGGATTGTGGGAAGGTAAAATGGTGGAGTCACCATGGAAAACAGTTGGGCAGTGTCTTTAAAAAGTAAAACTAAACATGCTGTTACCATATGGCCCAGCAGTTATACTCTGGGGCATTAATCCCAAGGAAATGGAAATTTGTATTCATGCAAAAATCTGTACACGAGCATTTACGGCAGCTTTATTCACAGTAGCCCAAGACCACGAACAACGCTGATGTCCTTCAGCAGATGAACACTGGTTTGTCCACATCGTGGAGGCCCCTCAGCAATAAGGGGGAACCAGCTATTGGTACAGAAACACCCTGGCTGAGTCTCCAGACACTGAGGCCGAGGGAAAAAAGCCAGTCTCTAAAGACCACAGACATCCTTGAGATGACAGCAGGACAGAGCTGGAGGACGGACGTGTGGCTGCAGGTCGAAGTGGGTGTAGTCACAAAGGACGGCCAGGAGACCCTTAGGGGAGGGACGTCCTGTCTTGGCTGCGGGGGGGGGGGGGGGCGCATGCTCACACACAGGGAGGGGACACAGTGACACGGATGATGCACGTGCACACACACACTGGTGGGTACGAGTACACCTGGGCCGTCCAGCTGAGATCAGTGGAATGAATCAACGTCCCGTTGGTGGTAACGTCTTACGGTTCCGCAGGATGAGGACAGGGGTAATGAGTACAGGGCATGGCTACATCATCTGTTCAGCTGCACACGAGTCTGCAAATGTTCCAAAACACGTGAAACAAAGAAAAGCGTGGGGCGCCTGGGTGGCTCTCGGTTGAGCGTCCGACTTCGGCTCAGGTCATGATCTCACGGTCCATGGGTTTGAGCCCTGCATCAGGCTCCTTGCTGACGGCCCAGAGCCTGGAACCTGCTTCCGATTCTGTGTCTCCCTCTCTCTCTGCCCCTCCCCTGCTTGTGCTCTCTCTCTCTCTCTCTCTCAAAAAATAAATAAATAAATAAACAAGTATTAAAAATTTTTTTAAACAAAGAAAATGTACAGTATAATTTCACATAGTGACAAATGCCATAAAGAAAGCCCCACAGGCTCTCATCCGAGTGACAGTGGGTGAGAGGACATTGCCAGCAGAGCTTTGGTCGAGGGCGAAGTGTGGCCGGGAGTCTGAGGCCACCCCTACCTGGCCAGTGTCATTGGTGTCTTCAGCCAAGTTCTCTGCTAAACACCCCACTTAAGAGCTCATCCTGGGGATCCCGTCATAACTTATCACAAGCAGCAGGTGTGATGCAAAACCGTGAGCGACAGGAGCCATAGGTGCCTAACCCCCCTACTGTCGCTGAACCATTGGGAAAAGGTGATGCCTTATAAGGTCGCGTCCCTGAGGGAGTCACTCATCAGTGGGTCCTCTGGGAATTCTCACGTAGCGAAAAGTGTGTCGCTCAAAGAACAGTCATGTCACTTCATTTCATTCTTTTTTAACTTCTGTTTTTAAGAAGAAATTTCTGTTTTACGTACCAGCTGTCTTCAATCACAATGTTTATATTCATTTAGTAAGAAGCTTCAAGTTCCCTTCGAGGGCATTTAACCTATAAGCCATTCGCCAGTGACTTTTTAATCCACATCTCGTAATGGCCCAGATGAAAACACTGACAGCCCGGGGCTCCCTTTCTTCTGGAAGGAGCAGGTGTCTCTGCCTTGTGCAGCCCCAGCCCCTTCGGGGCTCAGGGCCCAGGACAGGAGCCAGTGGCCCCGTCCGGTGAGGCGGGGAGGACAGATACAGTGACACTTGATGGAGAAAAGGTTGAGTGCAGAGTGGAGCTGTGTGGGAGGGGACAAAGCGGGGGTTCGCTGCCCTGGGTTGTGAACGTGTTCCTGGAGAATGCGCACATGCCACGAGAAACCTGTCATCTTGTCCACAAAACCCCATTTTGTAGACGCTCATCACTTTCATGACAAGCCTCCACCCGACCATTTCTGGACTCCTGTGTGGTCAGAGTCCTCCAGCCACGGCACTGTCCAGGTCTTTCTCCCGTGACCTTCTGTGAACCACAAGGGTTCCCCCAAAACGACGGTACATGCTTAAAGTGATACAGGTGAATTTCTGGCGTTCCCAGAAGAGTGGGATATTGTGAAAGTCAATTTCATAATGTTTTATTACAATGTGATTTTTTTACATTTTTTAAATTTATTTTTGAAAGAGAGACAGAGCACAAGTGGGGGAGGGGCAGAGAGTGAGGGAGGCACAGAATCCAAAGCAGGCTCCAGGCTCCCAGCTCTCAGCACAGATCCCGACACGGGGCTCGAACTCACGAACCGTGAGATCATGATCTAAGCCAAAGTCGGACCCAACCGACTGAGCCACCCAGACACCCCTGAAAATGTGATTTTTAAACAAAGTGCCAGCAATACATTGGATGGAGTGGCTTTGATCCTAAAAGTCCTTTCCTGTTCACACATTTTCAACCACCTAATTGTTTTGCTTTATGTTGGTTCATTTATAAGATGTATTTAAATTTGTCTATTTGACATTCCTCATTTGGTGAGAAAAAACATCATTTTCATAAAACCACTGTACTGAATACTGCCCAACTCACTCTTAGCCAGTTTAGTGAGTAGCATCTCAGAACATATTCAGAATAACTGTGCCCGCTACATAAATACTGATCATAGAAGGTTGTACATAAGGCCCGTTGTAAACACTATATTTGGGTGTAACTTTATAGCCATAGCAAATAAAAAATTTAAATTATCACTTAAGATTGTATTTTGTTTTTTTAGTTAGCAGAAAGCATGCTCTTGTAAAATCTCCTCTATGGAGAGAACTGCAGGTTTTGTGTGTGTCTTTTGAATGGAGAAGGACAAACATAAGAACCCACGTGACGGGCGCCTGATGAAATGAGCTGTGTGCACGTGGGCAGAAACATTACGTTTGCTTCTGCAATTAGCCCTAAATCGTTCACACTGTCTTAATACTTTCCAGACACAGTCGCAAAACAACTCTCACACTCAGTTTTATAAGAATTTGTTGGGGCACCTGGGTGGTTCAGTCGGTTAAGCATCCGACTTCAGCTCAGGTCATGATCTCAGGGTTCGTGGGTTCGAACCCATGTGTCAGGCTCTGTGCTGACAGCTCGGAGCCTGGAGTCTGTTTCGGATTCTGTGTCTCCTTCTCTGTGCCCTTCCCCCGCTCATGCTCTGTGTCTCTCTCCCGCTCTCAAAGATAAATAAACATTAAAAAGAAAAAGAATTTGTTTACAGTTTTGTGTAATTTGCACATCACAAACACTAATTTAGTTTTCTAAAGGAACTTTTCTATTATGAATCATTCATCAAGAGCTAATCGCTTGTGGGGTGCCTGGTTGGCTCAGTCATTTAAGTGTCTGATTCTTGATTTCAGCTCAGGTCATGATCTCACGGTCATGAGGCTGAGCTCGCGTCAGGCTCTGCACTGAGTGTGGAGTCTGCTTAAGATTCTCTCTCGCTCTCTCTCTCTCTCTCACTCTTGCTCTCGCTCTCACTCTCTCTGCCCCTCCCCCATTCACGTTTTTCTCTCCCTCTCTCAAAAAATAAAGTAAAATAAAATGGATTACTTACTCGTGATAGTAGATGGTCCCACCCGCTGTCGCCACTCGTGACAAATCCTGTGTCTGTGCACTTGGCCTGGTTACTCTCATCCCTTTCCCTTTAAGTGCGTTATAAACAAGCAAACCTCCCTGATAATTATATCCCTCGTGTAGGATTTTTCTTTCATTATGTATGTCAACCTCATTTCTCTGCCTTTTATTCTCCTCTAGAGTGACTGCATCTGGAAGAAGGAAAAAATGTAGTTATCGAATCCAATCAACTGTTTGTGTCTCTGAAATTATCAACCACATCGGGTCAAGAAAGGTTCTGGTCGGTGCCACAGACGTATGGCTGTCCAAGAAGCCACATAAAGGTACCAGTTCTATGTTATACTTTACGATCTACATGGAGCAAAATGTTTTATATATTTATCTTAAACTGTCTTACTTTGAAAAAGCATAAAGACAGGCTTGTAAATGGAGGGGTTTTTTTATTTACTAAAGACCATAATGTCCATTAACTTTAATAAGCAAGCTCCATTTAAAGTCAAAATTTATCATCTATTACTAAACATAGACTCAGAGGGTCTCCTATTATTCGACTACAACGTTAACCCCCAAATAATTTCATAGCCACATTGACGGGCCTGGTCACTCTTTGGCAGTTGTACAGAGATTCCTTGGTGTAAAGCTTTTTTTGAAATCAGATCTGTATTTCCAGTATCAGTTCTATTCGGAGGACATTTTATCTTTAAGTAAAATAAACATGCCTTTAATTAGGGCCTAATCTGCATTGCCCAAGGCCTTTTTACAGGTTGCTGTCAATTGCTGTTGACAAACCTCTCCTCGGTGCCACTGTGGACATTGAGAGCCATGTTCCTGACAAAATTTCAGGTTGTGGCTGAGTTTGCTTTTCAAGAATTTTTTTAAATTGTGGTAAAATGCATATAACATAAATTTACCGTTTTGTCTGTTTTTAAGTGTGCAGGTCAGTGGCATTAAATACATTTACAAAGCTGTGCAGCCATCAGCACACGTGTGCACAGAACTTTTTCATATCCCAAACTGAAACCCCGTGTCTGTTAAGCCCTTGCTCCCCAACCTCTCCCCCCGGCCCCTGGCACCCACCATCCACTTTCTGTCTGTGTGAATTTGACTTTTGGGGGGACCTCATACAAGTGGAATTACACAGGATTTGTCTTTTTGTGTCTGGCTTGTTTCACTGAGCACAATGTCTTCAAGCTTCAAGCTCCCTGTGGTAGCAGGTGTCAGAATCTTCTTCCTTTTTAGGGCTAAATCATATTCCATCATACGGACGGACCACAATTTGTTCACCTGTTCGTCCATAGGTGGATATGCAGGTTGTTTCCATCTTTTGGCCATTGTGAATAATGCTGCTGAGAACATGCGTGTGCAAATACCTGAGTCCCTCTGCTCTCAGTTTTCCTGGGTCAATACCCATAAGCGGAGTTGCTGGATAATATGGTAGCTCGATTTTTAATTTTTTAAGAAGCCACCCTATTGGTTTCCACAGTGGCTGCGCCATTTTACGCTCCCACCAACAAACCACAGGGCTCCCATTTCACCACATCCTTGCCAACACTTGTTATTTTCTGTTTTCTGCCCTCTTGGTCTATTTGTTTAAGAAGAGCTATCGTCACGGGTGTAAAGTGGTACTTCAGTGTGGTTTACGTTTGCATTTCGCTAATGACTTTTTCCTGTGCTCGGTGGCCATTTGTGTGTCCCTTTTGTGTCATTTCTAAGAAATCATTGCAGACTCCAATATCATAAAGGTTTTCCCTTGCATTTTCTTCTAAGGACTGAGGAGTTTTGACTCTTCTGTTTAGGCTCGGATTCCATTTTGAGTCAATTTTTGTTGTGCTATAAGTTGGGGATCCAACTTCACTCTTTCGCATGTGGATAGCCTGTTTTCTTGGCACCATTTGTTGAAAAGACTGTCCTCTCCTCACTGAATGATCTTGGCTCCCTTGTCAAACCATTTGACCACATATGGGGGGAGTTTTTCTGGCTCTCTTTCCTATTCTATTTCTATGTGTCTATATTTTTTTACAAGCACCTGATTTGGTTACTGTAGTTTTGTAGTACGTTTTGAAATCAAAAAGTATGAAACCTTGAATTTGTTCTTCGTTTTCAAGATTGTTTGGCTATTTGGGAGTCCCTTTAGATGCCATATGAATTTTAGGATGGACCTATTTCTGCAAAAAATGATATTGGGATTTTGACAGGGATTCCATTGAGTCTGTAGATCACATGGCTAAGTATCTTAATCAGAAAGAAATGGGGGTTTTCATCCTTTCTAGTTGTAGATTTCCATATCCCATTTCAGCATGTACCATTATCTTTAAAAATTCTTTTTTCCACTTTGAAAAAAATTCAGATTTTATTACTAGTTTTTTTGGAGGCTGGCCAGGTGAACCACGAGGATTTACAAAGAACATTAAATACAACATTTAATAAAAAATCTTTGCGGAGGATGAAGATACGATTCTGTTTAATTTATTAAAACTCCACATTTCACAGGTTTTTTCCCCTTAGCAGTTACTTTGTAGTGGAAAGCCACTAATGTCATGGAATGTTCCACACAATCTGCCATCGAAGGCAAGCTTATCCGGCATTCAAGAGTTCTTTGTTCATAATAAGACCATAAGAGATACAGAAACTTAGATATCATGAGGCATCATCCAAGACGACAGTCACTATTAACGATGGGAGAAGCACTGGGTTCTTCGGTGTCATTTTCACACCACCGCACCCCCACCCCGGGGTGGAAGCCTGTAAACGATGAGCCTGAGCCGTATGCTGAACACCAGCCCTGGGCAAGCCCTGAATTCCTCCCAAAGTCCCCAAGCCTAAGTGATTATTCTTCCCATTTTAAAGGCCAGTAAAGGGAAGATTAGTGAACTTAAGTATCCATCCTAGGATGACATCATTAAGTGGCCAAGAGGGTACCTGGTCTACAAGGGGAGAGAAGGGAGTTTTGTTAAGAAATCCAGATTTAACATGAATCACTAATTCCAAGTAGCCTTTACACTTCAATGTTTAATCCAAGCCTATTTCCAAGCTGAATAAAAATGTTGCCAAGTTAGCATTAGAATAGGATAAGACAAAAAATTACTCCAAGAAAAGGCTTTGTTTCCAACCACGCTTCCCTGTCACAGGTACCAAGGAAGGAACAAGTGTGTGTTAATCCATGTTTTCATCAGTTCCTCATTTCTAACACTGTTGAGTACCCAGTTTGTGCTGGGAATCCCTCTGGTCTCTGGCGGTACAAAAATGAAGGAGGCATGGTCATAGTCCTCAAAGAGTTCAGAAATGGAACCAACATAAGGCGTGGTGAGACCTGTGAGACCAGACCACACAGTGCTTCCTCAACCACGCGTGCACCTGGCTTCCTTCTGCCCTCCAGAGCACCCACCTGCCCTGAACCCTGTGTGGCACTCGGTCACCTCCTGTCGAGTTGACAAGGTCGAGGTGAGGTGATTTACGAGGTCTGGAAGAGATTTTAATTCCGACCAGAGAGCCCAAGGATGTCTTTCTAGAGGAGGTGACCCCAGACCTGGGTCTTCAAAGGTTAGCTCAATAAATGTGCAAATATAGGAGTGGCTTTGCTACATGGTGGAAAAATACAAAACCCAGAGGTGGGATCAAGGCACAGATATGGGTACGGGTCACTTCGTATGCCCAGCAACATATTAGGACAAAGGGGCTTCTTCACTCCTGGTGACTTGGGTTTGGTGTTCGTAAAACAAGTCTGCGTGCTGTACGATTTGTGTGGTCCACAAAAGGGGCGATGTGATGTGGTGTATCTCCCTTCCCGTTCAGAGGGAGGGTATAGAGTGGTCCACTCTAAGGATATGCCTTCTTGCTCTCAACCCTAGAGACTGACCACTGCTGTCTGTCATCTGCCCACCACTCTTCCCACCTCTAGCACCCAACATTATTGTACTCAACTGAGCAGATTCTAGTTTAACGAGCAGCTGTACAGCTCTTTGAATTATAGGTTCTCAGGATTATTCTTCTGTTGATCCTACTCTTTGTCGGAAAAACTCAGGTGGAAGGACCCTGGGACCAACCGCCCTTGCTAAGCAGAGGCTATCCTTCCTTACCTGTGATTCCGCCACTGCCCCTCCATGTGCCATATCTCCTGTCCCGGCAGCTAGCTTCCTTTAGCATCCCCAGTGAAGAAGGACTTTGGGGCTTGCTCCTATGGGAAAAATGAAAGTGCCATAGAACAAGATTTAGATTTAGGGCAATTTTTTTGTCCTACTGTGTCCCAATTAGCCACTGTGATTGCTGAGCCATGAACACCTGTGGCGTCTCTGCAGCTGGCACTCTAGGAAATCCAATTTCCTCTGAACTAGACCCAAAGAGAAAATCACACCCTGCATCCAATTTCCATGCTAAAGACTTTACTTAAAATAAAATCAATATCTGTTTCCCAAAAAACGTCGTGAATTGTGTTCTGAATGGCGACTATTTTAAAGAAAAGTGTATTGTGTATCCAGAAGGAAGAATCTGCTGAAATAGTTCAAACTTTATAAATCTGTGTTCTTTGACCCATTGAAACGAATTTACTTAAAACAACTGACAAATACCATTAGGCTTCATCCTAGTACTGCCAATAACCATTTGTATGCCTTTGGGCAGATCACATCAAATCTTTCTTTTTCTGTGAAATAAGGATAAAGGGTTAAATCAAATGAGTTGGATTACATGAAAGTAATGTAAACTACAAGTGATGATAACTGTAGCTAAATATATATTAAGTCTCCAGTATGTACCGAGTGCTACTCAACGTGGGCCATTTTAGTCCTCAAAGGACCCTACAGAGTTGTTACCGTTCTTATCCATATTCTTGCCCATGATTTATATCAGAAGAAACTACTGTGCAGAGACGTTAAATAACTTCTGCAGTTAGTAAGTCGCACAGATGGAATTCAGACCTGGGTAGGTATTTAACTTCCCCACCAACATTCTTTACTGGGGCCTGTCTCTGTCCTGTCTCCAAAGCCTAGGCAGATAGACACACTTCCATTCTGGTATCTATCCCACATCCAGGCACAATGTGTTATGTGTATACACATCGCACCCTGTGTGTGTGCATACACGCCAAGAATTTCCAAAACTGCCGTGTGTTGCTACTCGATCACCCTGTTGTGCCTCACGGTAGGACGTTGCTAATATGACTTCAGTTCACCGCTGTCAGACATGCTTCCCCAGAAAACAACTACATAATCTGAGTCATGCTTCGTCAAGGATCAGCTCTAACTCATGACATGGTGCCTTCCAACTGTTTTCACGACAATTCACGCACGTTGCTTAAATAACTCTCGTGACTTTCGTTACTCCCCATTTTAACAATATTTGTTAAATGTGATGCTACGAGATCTTGTGGATAGTAAAAACTAAACGAAGGTGCTTGAGCTTTGGTTTTTCTGGAATTTAGCTCAGGAACGAGTAGAAATACGCATTTTTCATCATTGGTATCAAAGCCGTGGACCACCACTCTCTTGGAAAGTAGGATACAAACTGCTAACACCTGCTTTCCTTCCCCCGCAGTGTGACAGAAACTGCAAATCATGAGGTTTCTTTCTTCCCAACAGAGAACAATCACCTTCAGTCAGTGGGCGTTTTGATTGAAGCAAGGTTGGGAAGTAGGCAAGGTCATGTGGGACCGTAGATCACTGAGGGACTCAGATCTAGGGGCAGGCATCTATCACAAAGGGCTTCAGTCAGCCCGGGTCCACCTGGCAAGCGGGGGGAGCGATCACCAGAGAGGAGCTCTCTTTGCGCTGGAGGGCCCAGGCCATGAGGGGAGGTCAGCCGCGGGGCCACCTTCCATGAACTCCTTGTTCACTGTGTGTGACGAGATTGGGGGGTCCCAGCAATGCCTTAACGCCCCACAGGTCCATGGACACCTTGGGACGACTTGGGTTTTCTGCACACGAGCATCAGAGATGGAGAACGCTTTCCTGCTTTCTACCCTGGGAGTGAACTAGGTGCCTTCCAAGCCCAGAGATGCCGGGAGAGAGCACAGCGTTCACATCAGCGACGCCGCTGGGGCTGTTGCAGGTCCTGACCTCTCAAACCATTCTACGAGCTTGGGGGGATGAGGGAAATACTAGCAGAGTGTGCTGACACCGTCCCTGTGCTCACCGGTACCAACTGTTTGGAACATCAGGCTGTATATCACAAAATTCTCAAAAAAAAAAACCCAAAAGCAGAAACACCACAAGAGCAGGTGCTGCGTGTACAGTATTCGGACCCGTGTTGTGGCCTGTGCCTTACAGAAGCTTCCGGTCCAGGGTCCGACACACTGCACGGTGTCCCCAGGAGGCCCCACACCTCACCGCAGGGACCTTCACAAATACCCGTGGAGACAGAAACCGCAATGATCTGCTAAAACTCTGCGTCTCATAAGCAGTGTGTGCCCTGGCACCTTGGTGGGAGATTTTGTTCTGGTGCTTTAAGACTGACTTTGGTTCCTATTTTATATCTCTTCCTTAATACTTGATGTCCTTCCCTTGGCCTTAATTTTTGTTTGACAAAAAGATTGTGTGCCGTCTTAGTTATAAAGATCTGCCGTTAGTGTGTCTGGAGAAGCACATTCCGCCTAAATCACGAGGGGCGCCTTCCAGTGACGCTTCTCATAATTAAACCTCTTGTCTGCTAATGTCAACAGCTCCTTCTGTGTGTACTGAGCCAAAGTTGCGTTATCAGAAAGAAGTGGTGTGTTGAGCTTTTAAATTTCCTTCCAAACGATGGAAACTTGTAATGATTCAATACCCCAAGTCTTGTAGAGTTTTTCTGCCAGAGGATAGCGAAGGTGGGGTGTTAGCGAGGTGGGGTCTCCCTCCTCAATCCTAGAGGACACTGTTGATGGAACTACACATTAGGTTCTAGAGTGGCCATCAGAGGTACTCGTCCTTCTTTTTCCTCTTTGGGAGGAAATACAATTATCCTTGGGCATATCATCTTCATTTGCCTTGTAGACTCGTTCTAATTTGACCAGGATAAAAATCACGTTAGCCCTTATCTCATTGGTAGCTTTCATGAGCAATTTAAATCCAATGTAAAATTCATGGTTGGAAATTAGTAGACATTTGCTAAAGCATAATGAATAACATATTACAGTCGTGAAAGGGGTGTTAAATTTACACAGAGATAATATAGAAGTTAAATGAATAAATCTTCCCTCATCAAAATCGCTTCTAAAATATGGAAATTCTAGGGCATGAATTGTTTTCGTGTTGCGTTAATAAACCAAACAAACACACGGGAAACAACCCATTAGAATATGGCAGAAGCAGGCAGACGGCGACTTACTGGCATGTTACATTCAACAAAATATTAAGCAAAACAAGGACCGCGGATCTGGGAAGATATCTCCGAGAGGACACAAGCAGCTTTTATACTAGGAAAGGGGCTCAGCCTCATTAGCATCGTAAATTCACCGCCACAAAAAGTCACAGCGTCACAACACTGCTGGCCTCTCGACCCGCGACCCTCCCGCAGGTTAACAGCGGCAGAGACGAGGAGCAGGAGCCCTAAACGATGACTCACAGTGTCACTGTATCTCCAAAGCTTAGGAAGGATGTGCCTTCGTGTTAGCGAGTCCAGAGGCTCGCGCATGGATGCTCAGATGCAGGAGCAACGTGTGTGCATAGAGCTGCAGTCCGTGAGCACGGCCCCCGCGGGCGCCTCTCCTGGCCCCCGACCGGCTTCGGGAGCTCCGACGAGCTCTGTGAGCTCTGCAGGCCTCGCCTCCCTCTTCTGTGTGTCAGGAACCCGACGTCTACCTTAGAGGGCTGGGGAAGGACTGGATGAATTAAATGGCGTGTGTCACACAGTGAGCATTTTAGGAGAGTTGATTACCTTATGACGCACGTTGCGGACCTATCTGTGGGAGTAGGATTTGGGGAAGGAGCTCTTTCCTTGCCCACAAAATGCTGACTAAATAAACCATGATATATTTACGCGACAGAACAGTATGAATTAATATTCTTAAAGGCGGGGGCTTACATGGACTTAGCCCCAACATATGTTGTGAAATGAAAAATCGCAGGGTACAAACGCGAGTGTGGAGAGTGCTGCCACCACTAGGTTTGGGAGCGTGTTTAGGACGCACCTCTGTGGGGAGGAAGAACCTTGTCCCACGTACACGTGTGTTCCTCTTTAAAATGTGCCCGCACCACCGTGTAGAACCTGTAAAGTGTCCCAAAGAGATGCCAGACGGCCGTGGCTGGAGGAGCTGACACTCCCACAGGGCTCGGGTGGCTCCGCGAAAGGCTCCAAGTGGACAGGGACGCAGTCACGGGAAAGGGGAGCGTAGGGTAATGTCCGTACCCAACTCAGAGACAGGCGAGGCTCTTGGAAGGAGAAGGTGTCCCAGAGATGCTGACAATTCAGTAAATGTGAGAGTAGTAGAGACAGGATGTCCGCCAGCATGAGCAAAGGCACCGTGGCAAGAAAACGTGGGCCTTACGTGGGAAAGGGCCAGTCTGCCTCACTTCTGACGTGTGCCTGGTGCAACCACGTGAGCAGGGACACGGAGAAGGGGGCAGTTGCCGGGAACTCGTTCACAGCACTCCCCCGCGCTCCCAGGAGCAAGTGTAAAAGCATGAGCAGAGGTGGGGGGAGAGAACCCACCCACGTGGAGGGGGCTCTCGGTCTCACCCTTCTCGGACTCTGTGTCACGAGCACGCGGGTGGCGTGCAGGGCGGCCTCGGCGTCGTTCCCAGCGCGCTCGCAGACCCAGCCTTCGCCCCTGCGCTGCCGTGCAGGCGCCTGCCCCCAGCCCTCCCCCCCCCCCCCCCGAGGCCGCCACACCAGCACTCTCGGGCACGATCCCTCCCGCCAGCCGGCCTGCCGGCTAGAAACCGGCCCCAGACGCTGTAACACCCGCACAGTGATGGATGAGGCTCATCTCCCATCGTTTCATGGGAGATTTACATGCGCAGCTCTCATTAGTGCTAACGGGAGTCGCCTGCATAAATCTTACATGCGGAAGGTGAGAAAAAGCCAGTTTGCTCGCAGCCTCTGTGGGTTCTCTGGCTCAAGGCTTCCCTCCTCCAGTCTGCGGCCAGCTCCGGTGTGCTACCTCGTGCCTTGCACTTAGGCGGCGGGCACTCTTCATTTACACGGAAATGGACCGTGAACAGGGCTCTGAGCTCACATGTTGCAACACCTCCTACTTGTGCCCATCAGAGACCCAATTAATGCAGCTGATCCAGCGTATTTCCACGTGTCAGTTGTACCTGCTGCGAGTGTCATTCTGCTCCGTGACAACACGGCTTGCATCCCAAAATAGAGGCAGGGGGTAGAGGGATGAGGACAGGGAGTCCTTATTGTGCACTGAATTATTCCTAAAGTGACTACGGATACTGGTGCTTTTTAAAGCGCCGGCCTGTCTGTGAAGCGAGGACTGTGTTCAGGGGCAGGAAGGCCACCCTCGGCCGAGTCGCTCGAGGGCCATCCTGTCCTCAGGCCCGTGAAGTGTGGGTCTATTTGTGATGTCGAGGCGAGTACTGGAGAAGAACTGGGGTCGGCTGTCTCTGGGGGCACCCGAGACCCTGACTCACCTTGCGTCTGAACGGGGGGCACCAGCAGTTTTCAGGAACCAGTCGGATACTTTTCTGTTACCGGGTGTTCCGAGCACCATCCACGTGCCCACCCTGTGGCGGTGCATTCAGGGCCTCGGGCCCCTGGGCTGGGGGTCAGGCCGCGGCCGGCGGGAGGCGGGGTCTGGCCGTGTTCATACGCCAGCGTGCGCGTGCATGGCTGCTGATAAAAGTTGACCGTGATGGGGGCGCCTGGGTGGCTCAGTCGGTTGAGCGTCCGACTTCGACTCAGGTCACGATCTCACGGTCCGCGAGTTCGAGCCCCACATCGGGCTCTGTGCTGATGGCTCGGAGCCCGGAGCCTGCGTCCGATCCTGCGTCTCCCTCTCTCTCTGCCCCTCCCCCGTTCATGCTCTGTCTCTCTCTGTCTCAAAAACAAATAAACGTTAAAAAAAATCTAAAAAAAAAAAGTTGACCGTGATAACTTCAGGAGCATCCCGCTCTGATGGTGAGTCACGACTATGGGTGACAGTGACCTCGTCCCCGTGACTCCAATAGCATAGTGACAGCAGACGTCACGTTAACACCATCCACGTGCAGGTGCCCCACACAGTGACGTGTCGCAAGGACCAGCGTGTGCGTGAGACGAGCAGAAGACGGACGGACGGACGGTCACAGAGGAGAGGGGTCACGAAACTTGAACAGGAACTTGAACAGTTTGATCCACTAGAGCAACACCTCAGTGAAGAAAGGTGCCTTCCGAGCTTTTTCCTTCATTACCCGATTTTTTCAGAGAAAAAGGTCCATTTGATGGAATCAGTCTCATTGTAAGCAAAATGATGAAAACTGTGTCCTCCTCTGTAATCAGTCAAATTCTCCTGTGGTTCAATTCGTACAGTCTTTTTGATAGAGATGATTTTTTAAACTAATGGTCACTTGGGCTACTGTGTGGATAGTTGGATGGCTGTGTGTCCCCCACCACACGTCCATCCATTCGGCACACGTGACAGAGCACCCGTGAAGGGACGGCCTTGTCCTGGGGCCGGTGTCGTGACCGAGCAGGACACAGATCCTGCCCTCACCTTTCAGGACGGTGGGTGAGGAAGGAAAGGGCAGGATTCAGGGGAGTGAAGGAGGCTTCCTGGAGGGACGGCCCTGATGAGAGAAGGGATCGCTGACCTCTAACAGGAGCAGGGACAGCGCCCCCACCCCCCCAGGGATTCATGACAACAACAGGACAGAGATGTCGTAAGAGCTGAGGTAGCATTTTCTAATCGTGTCTGTTTCCTTGAGGAGACAGGAGGGTCGTCCCTGAACTTGAGGAAGGAAGGGACGGGGTGTGGAGGGGACATGACCGGGAGAAGGGAAGAGGGCTCGGGGCCACGGGGGAGCCTGCATCACCAGAGACCCCGTGAGGCCACGTCAGCTGTGCTCCGAGGTGGGGTACAGCGGGGGGCACAGAGGGGCCAGACCAGGGTTAGGCTTTGCCAGGGGGACAGTGCGAGGAGAGACCGGCCGGGCAGCTTTGCAGAGGGATGGAGCCGGAAAGACCCGAGGTGCCAAAGTGGGCGTGGGACCCGAGGACAAGAGGGGGCAGCTGGGCCAGACGCCGGCCTGGGGGTCCGTGACCTGGTGCGGACGGGGGATGTTGCCAGGCAGGACGTGCTGAGAGCCCTGGGCTTCGGTGACACCAGGAGTCTCTGTCCTGGTCGAGCTGAGACCCAACCGCAGGGCTTTGCGGGGACTCAGGGAGTGCGGAGGGGGGCGGAGGACGTGTCCCTTTGGCTGCCACGCGAGGGCCACCAAAGTGCAGTGCCCGAAGGCTCTGTTGCCACGGAGGGGAGGCGGGCAGGAGACCTGTGAGGAGCACACAGGGGACGGGAGTTTGCAGCTGCCGGCCCAAAGCCAGAGGACGCCACCGATGGTCTCCAGCAGGAGGAGAGAGGGGCGCAGCAGAACGGGGACGTCGGCGGTCAGGGGGTGACCGCAGAGCCTGAGCTCCGTGGGCACAGACACTGAGGGCAGGTCCACGGCGGTGCCGACCTCGGGCGCCCGCGTCAGGAGCCGGGCGGCACGCCCTGCGTGGTCCCCGGGCCCCCTTCTTTCTGCCGGTGGTGACGATGGACAGATGACAGCGATTCCACGGACCCCCTCTGTAATTCAGCATTGATCGCAGATAATCTATTAGAACAAGGCTCCTGAGAAAATACACGGGCCAGTGGGAATAAACGTAATATATATGACATTGCAGTTTGGAGCACAAAAATCATTTAATTGCTTCGTAAGACGTCACCTGCATCACACGGGTTATTTTAAATCGTTCGCCCTGTCAGTGCTGTTGAGGGCCGAGGCACAGCTGTAGCGTCACCGTCGCGAAAACAGAACCTGAAAATGCGGGTGACGTAACTGAAGGCTGTTTGGTAAGACGTCTGGAGGGAGAGAATGAGTGCGGAGCTGTGTTCATGGCCAGAGAAGCCTCGAGCTCCGAGGTCCCACGTGCGCGGTCACAGGCGGAAAGGCGGTCGTCGTGAGCCACGCCGGCGGGACCCGGCCCACGTGACAGGCGTCTGAGCCGCACCTCACCCGTGCCGGGAGCCCTCGCCGGCTTCCCGAGAGGCCGTGACAATGACCTGGGGCCGGGCAGTGAGGACACCCCAACTCTGCTCAGAGCATGAGGGGCTGTGTGGGCTTTTCTCGTGTTTGGTCGAGGAAACATTCAGCAGAAGAACGTAGCTACAGCGTGATCCGATTTTCAGTGGATTCGGGTGACACACTGCCTGCAGGGCCGTCCGGGCGCCACGGGAGCAGGACCGGGCCCCACACAGGCTCCTCCCCGACGGTAACACGTCGTGCTGCGTGTGCGGCGGCCCCAACCAAACCCAGATGGGCGTCCACGGCAATGACAGTTTTATGCCACGTGACTGACCTTAATTCCTACTTTCCTCAAAGCTTTAATTTAATTAAAAAGGCCAGCAACAGAATGATTAATGCAGGGGCAGGAGATTTCTGTGCTCACCTACGGTGTCAGTTTTCATAGGATAAAACCTCAGGTAGCTTGCTTGCATTTTTAGACAATACGTCTTTACAAGCAAACATGTCTCTCCAGAGAAGGCGGGACAATCGATACTAGGTCCTCCTTCACCGTGATTTATCTTGTTTCGCCTTTTGTCCTAGTTGGCTGTTTCCGTTTTCCCGTTTCTAAATGCTCGGTCGTGTGGGGGTGCTCAGCAGAGATCAGCCCGTCACTGAGCGCTTTCGGACCTGAAGTTGATCGTAAAAAAGAGACGATACCCCTCCCTCAGAAGGAACGCTGTCACTTAACAGCTGCAGATACCTGCCCCCGGTGACCAGCCCCCCCGGAGGGATTCACTCTTCAGGAGCTGACAGAACATGAGAGAGTATCAGTATTTTCTCCAAATAAGTATCACATCTTTCTAATTCTCTCTGAAAGGAGGCCAAGCGACTCTGCAAGAATGTGTCTTAAGTTCCTTCCAGAATTTGAAAATGTAAATAACAAATTCACTTTTAATTAATTTTCCTGCCTGAACACACACAGCTCCATGTTATAAATGCACAGCTCAGCTCTGGGGCAGAGGGACGCCCCGGAGTCTGGCAAAGCTGTCTCCTGCTCCAGGCACGCGCACCCAAGGGAAGACGGGCCACGCGGGGCCCATGGTGTCGACGGGTCCTCCGTGGAGCTTCACCTCCGGCGTCCCTTCGCCAACCCTCCCGCCCCACAATCCAGCCCCCACGTGTCCCTGAAGACACGCGGCCGGACAAGCTGGATGCGCCCCTGCAAAGTCACTCACTCACCGAGGACCCAGAGTACACGGTCTCAAGGGACAAGGACAGACCGTCACTCGGGGCCTGGACCCCTGGTCCCTGAACATACTGGCTGACAAGGCTCATTAAACCCAGGGACCATGATGAATGACATGGGGCTGCAATGGAAACACGGACCCGTGGCCCCAGGCCTCATCCGCGCACAGCAGAGCGGCCCCTACAGGCAGAGGTGCGGCCCGAACCTGCCCGTAGGTCTGTTTCTCACACACCCACACGCCTGGGTTTGTCCCTCTCCTCCTCTGCTGGCTGGCCCTCCACTCTGTGTCCTCACGTGCACATCTCTCCTCGGCCGGGGCGCCAACAGCGGCCCTGCTCAGTCCTTCTCGCACCCCCGCGCCTGCAGTCACCCCCCAGGAAAGCCTGCCTTGTTCTTCCGCACGCCCGACGACACCAACCGGCACCCCCAAGGGACTCCCGGGCCCGGCACCGTGAGCAGGGCCAGCGGGACGGCTATAGCAGACCCAGGTGGAGGCCCGCGTCCAGGTCCACAGTCCTCACTCATCGGCTCTCCCATAACAGTTCACACATCCCCCGTTCAGAAACTCCATCTCGAACCTTCCTTCCGATGGTAAGGTCTCCGTCCCGTAAGTTAGAGAATGGAGATTCTGATGAGTTGACGACGTATTTACTGGGAGTCTGTCGTAGAATACATAAAGGTCGAGCGCAGAATTGTACCGAATGGCCGTTGTGATATCGTCAGGGCTGATGCCGCGGTATGCGTGGGGGAGACGTGTGCCCTATGGGGCCGCACGACCCCTACATCTCAGCACCAGGAAAGCTGTGCCCACTGAGGTCCGGCACGTCCCACAGTGCTTGCTGGTGGTCTCTGGGCACCGGAATGTGGGGAAGGGTGAGACCCGGAAAGTCGGGAGCTGGCACGTTGCAGAGCCTGGTGTCGGCAGGATGGCCGGGAGACGACCAGCATCACGATACCTGTGGTCCTAACAGGCACACAGGTGAGGACGGGTCCAGGGAGAGGTGCAAATGGTGATACCTGAGTGTCAGCCCCAAATGAGGACGGGGCAGCTCAGAGAGGTTTGGAGACCGCGAGGGCCAGCGCGGGCAGGAGACGAGCAGAAACCAGGGAGCTGTGATTCAGCACGACGGCATGTCCTGTGCAGAGCGAGCTGGGCCTCCCCACCACTCTGCAGGTGTCGGGAGCTCGGATTTTGCCCTGAGGGCCATGAGAATGGACCGGAGACACGGAGGCAGACAAGGAGCACAGTCATGTGTGTGACTCATGACCACAGCATGGAGAGTTGACCTGAAGGAGGTGTCGTTTGTGGCGGGAACAATGAGGCCGTACGCTGGGACACAGACAGATAAGTATGAGGCCCTGACAATGGCGGTAGGAAGGGTGGACAGAAACAGGCAAATGGAGATACAGACTGGGCATCGACGGCCATTGTGGAATCAGGGAAGCAGGCCCGTGGTGGAGAGGAAGCCGGAGCGGGCAGGACTCCAAGGGCTTACCTGCAACCTTCAGTCGGATGGGGATCCCATTCCCTAGAGCGAGAACGGTAACGGTCACCCCTGAACGCAGGAGATTCTGCTCCGCTAAGGACACACTTTAGGTTTCTACAGTGTAATCTTAGATTTAAGAGGCATCTCAGAAGTCTGCCCATTGAGTTCAGTTGTGGTGGGATGATAGGTCATGAAAAGGGTCATGCTTCCTAAAAAGTGAACCTTAGTGCAGGCAACTCTCACGTTCCCCCCAAGACGTGTGCGTGCCAGGAAGTAGCATCGTTCAACCGGGAAACACTCCCCTAATCCCGTTCCCTGTAAACATTCCCCGTCCGAATGGCCACGCTAGACCCACGTGCATCTCACAGTCCACCAAGGCCCGACCCAGGAGTGAGCGTTTCTAACGTAACAAGGAGAGCAAGGCAGTCACACAAAATAACTGCTCTTTGAGGCCGTGTAGAATCAGTGCTCAGGGCACGAGAGGTGCAGAGTGATTAGGGGCTCCCACCAGTAATTTGTACCGCCCGAGCCCAGCGACTGCCGTTCCGGGCAAGAGGGCCATCACTGTAAGCAGAGAAAAGCTGCCTTCGGTCTCACCAGAGCACTTCTGGCCACGCTCTGTGCCACGTGGAGGCAATGAGGACAGGACCTGGTCCCAGCAGCCACAGAGCATACAGATAGGGATCATATCCACACGTGGACACGTAAAACAGCTACGAGTTGCAGAAAGTGTCTCGTTCTGGGGGCAAAGGCAGGCATATTCCTTGTATGGTGACTCGGAAACACCTCTCCCAGGAAAACGGCAGTTAAGCCGAGGCTTGAGGTGGAAGGGTTGGTGCCGGGAAAAGTGTGGGGAGAATGTTTCAGCAGAGGGAACAGCAGTGACCCCACGACAGAACTGAGCTGGGCTGATGGAACCAAAGTAAGACACTGTTGCCAGAGCTGAGGGGCTGCAGGACAACGTGGAACAAAATGAGACCTGAAAGGAAGGAGCTGTTTCCCCGGAGAGCCCGTGGCCACCACAAGGAGTCTGAAGATGAGGCACAATGGGAAAACGACCAATGGGTTTCAAACAAGATGGTGCTGGGAACACATTTGTGTCTTAAGTTTGGTTCTTACACACATTGTGGACTTGACTGTTCGAGGCCGCGGTGGCGATGGAGAAGCCACGTGGGAAGCGCTGCCTTCATTAGGTGACAGGTGACGTGGCTTGGACTAGTCAGTCCTGATGAAGGAAACGTGGCGTGAGATGTCTCGTGGAGATGGACCGTGAGGACGTGCTGACGTGGGTGCCTGAGAGCAAGTGAGTAACTGAGGCCAGCTCCCATGTTTCTGACGTGGGCAACGCTCCGGTGTGGGGGGGCTCCCCTCCGTGCACAAGAAGCCTCGGGGGGTAGAGACTGCGCGCGGGAGTCAGAAGTCCCATTCCGGGTACTTGTGGAGGCTGGACGTAACGTTCAGTGTCGATCTGAACATCTGAGTTGTGCTGATACCAATGCCCTGGTCTGAGCTAATCTCCCCTCGGGGCTTCTTTGAGTTGGAAACCACAGTTCGAGAACTTCAGAATCATTGAATCCTTCTGTTGCAGTTTTAAAATACGAGAGATTTGTTTTTTTAAGTTTACTTATTTACTTTGAGAGAGACAGAGAGAGCGAGCATGGGAGGGGCAAAGAGAGAGAGAGTCCCAGGCAGGCTCCAGTGCCCGATGTGGGGCTTGAACTCACGAACCAGGAGATCGTGACCTAAGCCAAAACGAAGAGTCAGACGTCTAACCAACCGAGCCACCCAGGCACCCCTGAAATACAAGAAATTTAATGACTTCTCTCCAGTCATGAAGGCACTTCCATGAGAGCCCAGAGCAGGCCCAGACCCTCACCCTGCGTGTGTCCACCGCTTAGGTTCTGGGAATGCCAGCGTGTGCACCTGTCTGTGGCAAACACCCTCCTGTCACCACCATGAGACGGTGGACTGAAACGCGATGGGACACCGTGTGGTACTCGGCTGCCAGGAGAAGCTCCTGGAAACAGAACGTCCAGGGCACAAAGTCACGCCACCTGGGAACGGTCAAATCACCGTGTCCTTGAAGCCGTTCGGAATGGGGGACAAACCAGCAGGGCGGTGAGTCGCCTCCTTGGATGGTTTGTGTAGTAGTCTCCCTACTGTGGACCATCCCTATCAGAATATGATGAAAAGCACTTTCTTTCGCAAGGTGCAAACCTGGAGGTTCTTTTCCCCTCGATGTCCAAATGCCTATCGGGCAGGGGCACCGTGAGCAGAGCCGCATCCACAGCTCCGCGTCCACAGCTCCGCGTGCTTGGGCCAAGGCTGGGCCGCTGCAGGGTACCTGGTGGCCGGCCTTCCTGCCAGTGCCTCCGTGGCTGTCATGACATGGGGCCATGGGCGATGCACTCAGTCTCTCGAGTGCGCTGTCTCTCCCAGGAGCTCTGAAAGAGGCGACTAACTGGGTCCAGTGTGACCCTCAGTCTTGAACGCGTCTCCCTGATGCCACGTTTCGTGACGTTTGCCTGTTGTTCCGTGTTGGTGTCATAGCTACCGTGACATCCTCAGGGCATCAGACATGATGTCATCAGGACATCGGACAGTCCTAGAGGTCCGAGGTGTCCCAGAGTTCAGTGATATTGACAGGCCAGGTCTCTCAAATTTATGGAAAAATAAATTTTAATTTCTAAAGTGAAAGGGTTGTTTTGTTGGAAATTAGTAGACATGCTTTTATTCGAGTCGGTGATGAAACATACACAATTTAAAAACTAAGTCACACAAGTACTTAGTACACATACGAGATATTTAAGAAGTAACTGTGTCCTCACGATGCGAGATGTTAAAAACTAATGCTTTTATCAGCATGTAAGATGGACTTAATCTGATGTAAGTGAAAAACGATTAAACCAAGCACACATAAGCACCATATTGAACAGTCATTCTGATTAGAAGTCAGAACAGGGGCACCTGGGTGGCTCAGTCGGTTAAGTGTCCGACTTGGCTCGGGTCGTGATCTCACAGTTTGTGGGTTCGAGCCCCGTGTCGGGCTCTGTGCTGACAGCTCGGGGCCTGGAGCCTGCTTTGGATTCTGTGTCGCCCTCTCTCTCTGCCCCTCCCCTTCTCATTCTCTCTCTCTCTCTCTCTCTCTCTCTCTCTCTCTCAAATATAAAATAAATATTAAAAAAAATTCGGAAGTCAAAACAGGCATATCTTAAAGCTTATCAAATATACACCTAAAATGATATATAAATCACGCTATACTTTTGAGGAGATTTTTCCAAATTAATGAAATGTTACCTCAGTATACTCCAGAAGCAATCTACATTTGTCAGCCCTCCATAATTTCTAAAGATATACATTCAGCTTACAAATACATGCCTAATGAAGCTAAAAGTAAAATATCTTAAAGACTTACACTTTTTTAAGTTATAGTTAAGTCATTTGCTTTCTCCTATTCATTTTGTGAATCTTTTTTTTTCATTTTTGTTTATTTTTGAGAGAGAGAGCTTGACTGGGGGAGGAGCAGAGAGAGAGGGAGACACAGAATCCACAGCAGGTTCCAGGCTCCAAGCTGTCAGCACAGAGCCCAACGTGAGGCTCGAACTCACGGACTGTGAAATCATGACCTGAGCCGAAGTCGGACGCTCAACCGACTGAGCCACCCAGGTGCCCCTCGTTTTGTGAATCTTTAGCATCTAGGACAACAGGCTGCAAGTAGTAAGTGTTCACTTTGTATTTATAGAATAAAAGGATGCACGGATGAGTGAGCAAATGAATGGTAGGTAAGAATCAATGCTTCAGACACAAAATATGAATCTGTATACTTGAAAACATGCTAAATTGCACATTAGCCAATCATTGCTGTAACGGGCACTCTACCAGATTATAATCTGTTCTTGCAAACCGTTGTCTTACAGGAAAAGGAGTGACGAACCTAAATTATGAAATATGCAAATGAACATCGGTGAAACATTAGCTTAGAACAACTCAATCATGGTGGCCGTGCGTGTGTTTATGTTCGTATCATCTTAGACATAAAAATACATATCTGGTCAACACACATGGACACACGAACAATTGACTTATGCCAACAATGTTCTCAACTGTGTGCAAATTCTTCAGTTAGGAATTTTGAAGATAACGTTAGGTTTATTTTTAATGAAACGGGACCTGGGTTATTTTATGCGCCAAACATATTTCCAATTCCAAATCAAACAGCATGGAGAGCTGTTTCAGCCAAGCAATAACACGTGTGTGTGCACGGACACAGGCATGTATAGGTCAGTCAGCAATGCAATCTACCGGTCACTTGAGCCTAAAGTAGGAGTGATTGCCCGTGTATTACACGTCAATACAAGTTACCTTTCTCTTTCTGGCTTATTTAGAAGAGTCCGTTGCTCTGATTTGTTGAACATCTAGAAGGTTTCTTTTTAACTCTAGAACATTAGTTGGAAAGAATTTTAAGGAGCGTCTATTCTTGTATTTCATTTTATAGATAAGAAAACTGCAGGTCCGAGAGTCTCATTAAAAAAAAAAAAAATTAATCACCCTCCTTTTCAAGTGCTTCCCTGACATGTAAGCCCCATTTTTTCTGGCTCGAGTGCCAGAAGAGGGCCTCTTCTATGCCCCTTAAACATGATTGGCTGGCAGTTTGGTTTTAGTCCATTCCATTAGACTGCAGGATCCTTGAAGGTTTGAGGGCTCCATCCTGTGTCCTCGTAGCCGGCCTTGGCCCACCACTCACAGGCGATTCCCAGTAAAAGGTGGGGAGCCAAAGAAGGAAGTTTCCTTTAACAAAGTCAAGGTTAGTAACTGTGTCTCCCAACAAAGTCTAATCATTTTTTTATGTGTATTTATTATTGAGAGAGAGACAGAGACAGAGTACAAGCCGGTAGGGGCAGAGAGAGAGAGGGAGACAGAATCGGAAGCAGGCTCCGGGCTCTGAGCTGTCAGCACAGAGCCCGACACGGGACTCAAACCCACAGACCGTGAGATCATGACCTGAGCTGAAGTCGGGCATTCAACCGACTGAGCCCCCCAGGCGCCCCTACAAAGCCTAATCTTGGTGTTACAAGAGCAATATTGGGAGCCATGATGCGCTCATTTTCTCGCTATAACCAGGTATCTCTTCAAGTAAACAATCGTCTCACGTGTGGACACGAAATCTGCCATCTCCGGGCTGCCCCGTGCTCTTGGAGACGTTTTGTTACTTGTCATGCACTTTCCTAACTTTTCACCGGCCAAACTTCCCATTATTTAATTACCCTTTTGGTAATTTACTCCCAACGATGCAGAAGCACCCCAACAGATGCTGGAGTCCAGGGCAAGCGTGGACCTCTTCTAGGCTATAGCGGGGACACTGTGTTGCGTCTGTCTGGTGCTGCTAAGCTGAACTGAGTGACGCTGCACCCGTTGACCCCAGCTGGGGGCTGGCCCCGCGCGGCCCCGCTCTGCCTGTCCAGCTGCCAAGTCCCCTGAATCGGGTAGATGCCCGCCTGCCCCACGGAGGCGCCTTGAGCAGTGCTGGGGTGCACACCCCTGAAAGGTCTCAGACAGGTCTGGAGATTCAACCCCCATGTAATCTCCCTTCTGCCGCCCCCCGCCCCTGCAGCTTCAGCCCCTTTCCCGGAGACGGTGAGCGTCGTCGGGCACATGACGACACGGATGTGCCCCGTTCTCTGTCTGCCTCTGGCTCATTGTTCTCTCTGCCGTGCCGGCCACGACTTGACCACTCGCCCTCGGTGAAAACCGCTTCATGGACAGGCTGACTCTGTCTCCCGCAAGGTGTCAGTGGAGCTGGTTCCCAAAAACCCACCACTGCTGGCCTTGAGGGGCCGGCCAGCAGTAGGGCTAGGGCGGCACTCAAGAACATTCTAGCTGAGTGCCACCAGCAAGGACACAGGGGTCCTCTGCACGTCCCGGCCTCAGGAGCCAGGTGACGGTGAGTGTCGGTAGTCGGCAGAGGGCCCCTCCCCCCCCCCGGAGCCCTGGCTCAGGGAGAAAAACTGGTCTCCAGAACCAGCCCCGGGAGGCCATGCGCACTGGGCTTCCAGTGGCTGCGGGGGGGTGTCCCGGTCAGGACCCCTCAGCCTGCCTAAGGGCCTTGCAGCCTATGCCCTCTGTCTGCTGCCTGGTCGGCGGCCTCGTGCCGTGCTCTTCGAGCCTCGCCACACCCCTCTGGTGCAAGCTGGACCCAAGACCAGCAGACCGTCTCCAGAGCCTCGTGGGGACAACGGTAGAAACAGACGTGATGTCACGTCACACCCAGAGGAGCCTCAACAGATGTTTACTCAAACAGGCAGGGGACGGGTCCAGTGGGGCAGTGGGACCCAGCCCACGGTTTCGGTGCGGTGATAAAGCTGAAGACCAGACAGGGAACTCGTAACGCGGAGCCCCGCTCAGCGCGGAGCCAGAAGCGTTTCCGAAACCAGCGAGGAGGTGAGGTGAGGTGAGGGCACAGGCTCGTGCCGGCTGCTTCTGGAAAGCCCGTTCAGACTTCAGCTCTCTGTCTGGTTTTCCGTTTCTCGCTGAAGCTCCGCCCGTCTTTATCCTAATCAGGCACGTAACTGGTTGTCTTAGGCTTTTGTTTCGCTTCGTGCATCTTGTTCTGAATGTTGGGCTGGAATATAATTGTCATAGGTCACACTGCCTTTTTTAAAAATTTATCCAGAGTGCAGGTTTGGGAGCTGAGGGTGCCAGGAATGTTACATGTAAATGTATGTAAATGTATGCTAATGTCCCACTGCAGCCCCCAGGTGAGGGTTAGTGCACCGAGGAGCCCGCGCTCCCCACACGCTCAGGACGGCCGGAGCATATTTATTGCTCTGTCGCAAACAACCTGATAGCTTTTCTCAGAAGAGCCCAAAACTCCCCCAGACTTTTCGAGTTGATGAGGAAAATCACACTGGTGATCTTTCAAGTTATCTGTGTCTTTTTTACACAAGAACCAGCCTAGATGTTTCTTACGTGCGCTGGGTTTTAAGCGACTTCAGTTTGGTAACCACCGTTCTGCACGTTTCTGTGAGACACTGTGCTGGGTGAACACAAGGCAGCCACTGGTGTGGGGGGGACCCTGCAGCCGGGGAAGCTGGCCGCGTGCAGGTGGACCCCGGGTGGGGAGCGCTGTGTCAGGGTGGGGGGACCACCCAGGATCTGGAGCGTTTGTGACCTGTGCCCAGCTGCGCTCTGCTGAGCCCAGGGCTTCCAGGGCCACAGCGGCCGAGTCGGGAGCCCGTCCCCCCACGTCACCCGGGTGTCCCACTTCCCATCCATCTTACGTGTTCAGTTTCCAGATAAGACTCTAAAAACGAAAGATTTCCAGGCGGAAAAACCGCGGGTGCTCAGGACAGCTCAGGATGGCTCAGCCCGTAGGGAGGCCGCAGAGGCTCTGACACGCAGAGGCCCCAACGCGGGCAGGGGCGGTGGGGACAGGAAGGCGCGGGTCATGTCGGAGCCGCCGTGGAAGGGCTTCTGAGCCTTGTACCGACTGAGAACCTGCCAGAAAGAGTGGGGAGAGGGGGGACGAGGCGGGCACGGTGCTGACACCGTGGCCGGGCGGGCGTCACGGGTCCGAGCCAGGGTCCCCGGCGGGCGGCTGGCGGCAGGAGCATGGGCCGGGGCACCACTGGCGTCTGGCTGGAGAAACGACGCCTGACGTTCAGGAGGAGTGAGGGAGCAACGGTCTTGGCGGTAACACTCCACAACTGGTTGAACCGCAGATAACAGCGAAGCGTGCGCGGGGCTCGAAGACCACCAAGGCCCGCTCGGAACCCTGGGCGCACCCTGGTTTGGGGGATGGGGCCGCGAGAAAATCGGGAAGAGGCTTCCAGAGCGATGAAAGGCCCAGGCACGTCAGACGCTGCACCGGGAAGCCCTCCTGGATTCGGAAGATGTTGTCGTTGGAGCAGAGGCGGAAGGGAGAAAGAAGATGTCAGTCTTTAGACTGTAGTCAGGACAAAAACCTTCAGAATTACTTGAAATTGGCATTTGCTTTGAGGGAAGTATTTCAAAATCAATGTAAAATATCTTCTCAGAAGAGAGTCCAAGCTTTCCGGATATAAAGAAAGCAGGCTGGCAAGATCATTTTTACCCTGAATCTTTTTTTTTCATTGAGGAACTTTAAAATCAGGCAATTCCAGGGCTGCCCGGGTGGCTCAGTCGGTTAACCGTCCGACTTCGGCTCAGGTCATGATCTCACAGTCCGTGAGTTCGAGCCCCGCGTCGGGCTCTGTGCTGACGGCTCGGAGCCTGGAGCCTTCTTCGGATTCTGTGTCTCCCTCTCTCTCTGCCTCCCCCACCACCGTCAAAAATAAATAAACATTAAAATAATAATAATAAAATAAAATCAGACGATTCCAAAAGTACCTAACGCCGTGAATCATATCCGATCTCATCACCGATTTATATTTTTCTTCAAAGGAAAATCTCACCCCAGGAAACGCATCCCATGTTGATTTTAACACTTGCGCCGAAGGAGTGTGCTACCGAGCGAGAGTCTGGATGCTTCTCTAGATCCCAGATGAGATCGTCCAAGACGGGAACGCCTGAAGGGGCCCCACCCCGCTCGGGTGGCCCGTGTATGTTCCTTCCCCTCCAACTCCCTGGTCCTCACCGCGGCTTGACACATGGAACAGACCCCAGTGCAGTCGGCACAGGAGACGGCACACCGGGTCTGCAGATCGTGAAGGCGGCAAGGGCGGGTTTCTCCTCTGCTGGGACCCTCCCTTCCACGCCCTTGATGGGGAGGGGTTCGCACCAGGGCCGGAATCGGGGAAGCCGGGCACGGATCGCCCACGCAGGTTTGGCATGGAGTCCAGCCGCACCTTGGACAACCCACCCACAGGCAATATGCAGGCGGCCCTTGGCGAGGCTCCCCGCGTCTTAATGGCAATCGTGTGCACAACCGTGGTGAGGTCGGCCGCCCGTGTTGGGATGAGGCCGCTGACATCCGGCAGCCTGGAGCCCCCAGAGCACAAGCCCGGGCCACCCTGGCCCTGCTGCCTCCTCCCTTCTCCCCCTCTTTCCTCTCCCAGCCGGGGGCAAGCACCCTGTCCCCCCACCTCGGGCGAGGTGTGAGAGGCCGGCTCGCTTTCTAGTCTCCTTCTAGCCCTTGACCATGACTGGAATCCCGTGCCTGCCTCCCGTGTCCTCCTTCAGATACTCCGGACTTATTACAGAGGCCAGAACACTAAATCGCCTCATTTATCTTAATTCTGGGTTCCAACCGCAGCCACGTCAGTTCCCGTTCGGGTCATGAGGGGCTGGTGACAAGGAAGCCTGAGCAGTGATACCCCAACCAGTCTCCATTCATGCATCACATCCCATTTCCCACAGACAACTGGACAGTTAGTTTCTCTCCCTGTGTGAAGAGAATAGGGCAGGTTGACATTTGCCTAAAAGGCCCCTCGGCCTGGAAGGCTCAACCAGAGTGACTGGCCTCACCTTGCACGTGTGGCCATGACCTTTGGCCTTCAATGCCATCCAAGTGAATTGCCCAAAAGAGGCCATTGGGGGTCGTGAAATGAGATCCAGCGGTGCAGTGAGGAGGACGCCAGGCCTTGGCCCAGTAGGTGGTGTTCACCCCACGGGCTGGGGTGTCCCTGAGAGGGGACAGGGGCTCACAGTCCCACAGTCTGTGGGTGAAAGCCCACGTCCCAGGGCAAGCCGTCGGTGGGGCAGGTCCAGAGGCCATGAGGGACGCTCTGCTCCAGCCCGTCCCCAGCTTCTGGGGTCTGCCGGCCTGTGGAGGCATCACTGATCTCCACCGAAGGGCCACAAAGCATCCCCCCGCCTGTGCACGTGTCCAAGTGTCCCCCTTCTGTAAGAACACCAGTGACGGCGGGTCGAGGCCCTCCCTGTTATGTACGACCCCATCTTCACTTATTTTGTCTGCAATGACTCTATTTCTGGATAAGGTCACTTTCTGAAGTCCTGGGTTAGCACCTCCACATGTGAATTTTTGAGAGACGCAATTCAGCCCTTAACAATTAGGCGAGTGAAACACAACATTCGCAGGAATGTTGATAATGCTCCTTTGGTCGTACAGGAGGCTATTCCGACAATGACCGTGGACGCTGTCTCTTTTCTAAACGGTGGAGAAAATTACCCAGTCCTGAGCCACATCAGTGAACCCCGGATGCGACTGACTTTGGAGTCAGTAACCCCCGAGTACTTGAATCAATTCTCAGCAGGAGCAATCCTTTAAGATGAAATGTCCCTGTCATTTTGGTCACACGTGGGTGGATGATCATCTCCTATCACATTTAACCAATTTGGCCATGTCGAGCCTGCAACTGAAAAATGATATTTTTGGACGGATAAATAAGGATGAAGGTTAACCTTATACATCAACATCTTGTACATAATCTTGACCCCAGAGACGTTCCAACACATTCACAAGAGGAAAAGAAAAATTGAAATATCTCTCGCGTTCCCTCATCTTGTACCTGGCCGAAGCTGTGATTCTTTTTATTTAAAAACCATTCAAAATTACCGCTACGGAACTCTGAATCTGACAAAGAAAACTACCATCCTATAAGATAAAGGGCACTTAAATTTATATGAGAAGCTGTTAAGCACCTGAGAGCTTAAACTAGTTTGTCAGAGCACCTGGAGGTAGGTGTGCTCGCGGGGCGGGACAGGTGCGCTTACGTGACTGTGCAACAGAAGGACCCCAGCCTGTCCCTGCGAAACGCCTCCGTAGACTTGGAAGGAACCCGACACGTCGTCAGCAGACGTGTGCTGGGGGCCACGGCAAAGCGAGACCCTCGGTCACCAGTATCGTGAGGTTGTGTTCCCCGTACACGCAGTACCCTGGGCCAGAGGCGTCTGCGGGAGGTCTGGGGTGCACACGCTCAGCCCCGAGGGAGGCCTGGTCTGTGCCGAACAGATCTGGAGCGTCTCTGGAGCTGGGACTCACTGTCGCGGTCCCCGCTCTGCACCGACACGGAGTCCTGGTCTTGGTGGGGGCTCCACATACCTACGCTTCAGCACATGTCCCGTGTCCCCTCCAAGTGCCACCATCTCTGCGGGTCTCAGGCAGGGACGGGGCCCGTTTCCCAAGACAGCGCGCGTGTGCCCTCGCTCCCCACTCTCTGGTTTCCAGAGAACACAGAAGGCCAGGCTCAGGGGCCGGCCCAATGAAAAACTTTCTGGACGACTTGCCCCCAGCATTTCAAGCCCATTGAAAAGTCCCTGCCACGGTCAGAATAAAACCGAGAGCCCGTCTGTGGCAGCAGGATCCCCTGAGGCACTTCCTGCCTGCCTGCCTGCCTGCCTGCATGCCTGTGGTCCCTTTGCCGACACCTGGGTCTCCCCCTGGGCCTGTCCTTGGTCTGGAAACATCCTCACTGCCTCTCACTCGGCCACCCGTCTCCTCCTTCCCATCAAACCCGACACCCCATGTTGGAAGAGCCAGAGTACCGGTGGCCTCCAGAAGCCCCCGCACCGCCTAGGTCCCGCCGGCCCCTTCCTTTCTCAGAGGCTGCTCACCTCTTGCTCTTGTCCATCCCTCTGCCCCGGACCTCTGTCTGTCCTGGGCCTGCGTCCATCAGAGGCAGGGCTGCATGCAGGGCTGTCTGGGGCAGGACCCCGCTGAGGAAGGGCTGCTGCTCTGGGCAGCTGTGGTCCCGGGAATCGCAACCCCGGGCCAGGCCCCCGCTGCACACCCCGCAGACGGACTGAGCGACTGTGATTTAGGGGGATGTGGGAGCAAATCCTGGAGGAAGTCCCTCCTAGATGCGGCGTAGGAAGTAGAGGTTTGGCAGGCCAAGACTGAGGAGGATGGCCGCCTCCCATCCCACACTTTGTACAGGAAGCTGAGAGATCCCGTGACAAACCGGGGCCAGGGGGTTACCGCCTGAACAGCAGGAAACAACAAATAGCCCACGTGTATGCAGACCACGCAATCAAGAAGGGGAAGGAAACAGGGGCGCCGGGGTGGCTCTGTCGGTTAAGTGTTGGACTCTTGATTTGGGCTCAGGTCATGATCTCACGGGTGGGTTCGAGCCCCACGTCGGGCTCTGCGCTGAACGTGCGTAGCCTGCTTGGGATTCTCTCTCTCCCTCTGCACCTCCTCCTTACTCTCTGTCTCTAAGTAAATAAATAAACATTTTAAAAAAAAAGGTAAATGATGCAATCAGTAAATCATAGAGGAGGAGACAGAAGAGGCTACGGGAAGCAGGAAGTTCAGACACAGAGAGTCTATAAAAGAAACGTCCTGTCAGAGGAAGTTTGTTGCAACCAAGTCCTGGCACAAGTGTTGGGGGACATGCACGTCCACACACTTGCTGATTGTGAACGGACTCGGCCCCTCGAAGGGCGGCTTGCCGCTGTGTGCTAACATTGTAAATGTTGAAAAATCTAAGCACGTGTGTGAGGAGGAGAGACGCAGAAGGACGTTTATCAGAGCGCGTTGGCTCAGTGAAAACAGGAAACAATCTGAACCTGTGTCGAGGTATTGGAGAGTCTCGGAAGGTCCGTGCCGCCCAGCTATGACGTCATAACCACGAGTTACGGAGTCTGCGGTATAGCTTATCACGTTCACGTAGAAATCCGTCCAGCCTCAACTGAAAAAAGAAGTTGGAGAAGGATGTGTAAAATATAATAGCATTTATGCTTAGAAACGGGGTCCTTCTGCCCTGTTCCATGTGGCGCAGCTGGTGACGCCCAGGTGGATGGCGTGCGAGCTGGCGTGTGCGCGTGCCCCAATGAGCGTCACGGCGACGGCACAAACCGAGCTGCTAAACGCACTTGGCTCCGGAGAAGGGAACGAGGCGGGAGGTCCAGTCCAAGGTGCTTGGTGTGACCTGTGACTTCCAAATTCTTTGCACGGGGAATGTATCTGTGTCCCACTTCGCAGCAGTGGCTGGGGGGCCAGGACCCCTGGGCTTGGAGAGCAAACCCGTTCTGTTGTCTGAGTGACCTGGGGCATGCTCCTTGACCTCGTCTAAGTTCCCAAAATTAATTCCTTTGTGTAAGAAGCGGAGATTGTGAAGTCAGCACCAAATATGGAATTGAAGCCAGCTGCTGTTTCTGACCTAGGTCAAAACCCAGCCTCTGCACCTGCCTAAGCCGCAAATCAGCTGCCCGGCCCAGTGCTGGCCACCACCCCCCAGCCAGTGTAGACCGCAAACCAGTGTAGAAACCGCGCCTTCCTCTAGCCTGTGTACAAACCTCAGGCTCGCGTCGGGGACGGTACGTGGTCTCCGAGCCAGATGGCACGTGAGCAGGAGAGGCCATCCTGACTCTGGAACATTCCCTGCTCTGGCCTCACTCCCACTAATCCAGGATTTGAAGGGCAAATAATTGCTCGTGGACTTTGCGTTGTTTTACAGCATGCACATTACAATAAAAGGCAGAAGAGTGTGGGTCAGACGAGCTGCTCGGGAGAACTCCTGTGACCACCGTGCTTGGGCCCTCCTTGTTCTCAACACTGACACAGAGTCCACAACGCGGCCCGACTCTTTCTGCCGCGGAGACCTCCCCCCCTTACAGTGTGACTTTCCCCTGTCCCGGCCCCGCCCTGGCTACCTGACTGGGGACTCGGTTGGGTCTAACTCCCGTCTCCTGCCACGATTCATTCCTCTTCGGTGGGGAAGTCACTAGAACAAAACAAAGATCGCCAAAACCACCATCAAATGAGTATTTTTAAAGACCGTCAGCCTGGCCAATGACAAGTGTCCTTTTGTCCTAAGAATTTAGTAGTGGCTGGGATATGTACTTAACGTCTCGGGGCCGTGTCAAGGGTAAGAGCATTGTCCTCACAAATAACAGCTCAGGAACACAACGGTGGAGAAAGTGTGGGCTAAAGAGCACATATTCCAAAATCCCACCCCCACCGTCACAGGCCTTATCCACACTTGGATTTATTTCTTACCTATATTTCTTCGTGTTCATTGTGGGGGTGTTTGTGGTTATTAGCATATCATGCTTTTAACTGTGCAACGAGTATTCATTTCAAAAGTACATCATTAGCACTTAAGACACTGCCTCCAGGTGTTCATAACTACTCGTGTTACCTGGGGAAGAAGGGCTCCCGATGGCTGGGCCCTGGTCGTGTGCTGGGTTAGTTCTGTTCCATCCCCTCTGGTGTGCCCAGCGGCCCATCAGGCAGGAGTTCGGACTCCCCTGCTGCGTAGAGCCCGGGACTCCGAGCTGCTGGGTCATCGGACCCAGGACTGGCTGGCAGCTGGTCAGGCCAGAACTCGGCTCCGCTCACCAGAGATCAGTGGTCTTTGCTTTCACACCAGGAACTGGACATTTGGTGCGTCCCCCAGCCTCCCCGTGGCGTGGGCTATTTACACGGTTTTCTGGTTTCCGCTCTCCCGAGTAACTTGTGCCAGGCTCAGGAGGTGACGGGTGAGGGGAGGAGAGACAGCCAGGAGCCCCGGAGGCAGCCGACCCTCCCTGCGCAGGGGCAGGTCGGAGCGAGGCCCCGGAAGGACGCTCAGGCGCCCTGGGGTCGTGGGAGCCCAGGACCCGACCCTCTGCCTTCCGGCCCCTGTGATGCTGGCTGCCTCCAAGCCCCAGGTGACCCAGCCTCTGCTCCCTGCTGCTTGAAGTGAAGGAGGCACAGCTGTCGCTGGGCCTGTGGACTCGATTATTAGCAGGGATTTAGTATCACCTCCTTTACATTGTAATTTAAGCAGAGAGATGCTTTTTAATTGCTATCTGTGTCACCGACTCCATCCCTGGAGATTAGGTCTGCTTTCATTAGACGTAACCTGGCGGATATGCGCCCGAACTATGGCTGCGATGGGCAGGACAGGAGCCGCAGGGACGCACGTGGCTGTCGGCCCTACGGAGTTTCGTGTCTCCATGTCGCGGACGAGTACACGCACACGTGCATAGGTATGGGTGTGTGTGTACAGATGGACACAGCTGCACACACGTGTGTGTGTCCTACGTACTGTTAGCCTTTCTGATCCCGCAGGCCAGCTTCTTTCCTGCCTCATGAACGTTACTTCCCCTTTGATTGTCTTAAATCTGCCTGCGCCTGTGTCTCCCTGGGAGCGGCCTCGCCCACCGGCTGCTGCAGGGAGCGGTGCTGCGGGTGCTGCTTCCCGTTTCCTTCTAGACGGTGCTGTGTGGCCGAGGAATTGCCCCCCCGGACACCCAGGGGAGCGAGCAGTGTGCTGGCGCCTGTGAGAACTCCAGACTCGGAATCTGAGTGCGCCTCGCCCCACACCCCCCGCGGGCCTGCGTGGGGCTGGCAGGGGCAGGACAGTCACTTCCCCCGCCGGCGTCCGGGCAGCTTCCCTGCCACCCACCCTGCCCTGCGGGTGCCCCGTGGCCCCAGTACACCCTGTGCGTCCTACCCAGTAAGGTCCCGAACTCCCCTGGGATCCAGGCTGTGTCAGCACCCAAGCTACGAGCAGGGACACCAGAGATGCCTTCCTGGGCAGCTGGGCGTGGGAGTCCCTGCCCCGCTGCTGCCCGTGACTGGGGGGGGGGGGGGGGAGTGGGCCTCCTCTCCCGCAGAGACCTCCTCCCACCTCCTCCCTCCTCCCCCTCCCCTCCCCCCTCTCCTCCTCCCACCTCCTCCCTCCTCCCCCTCCTCCTCCCCCCTTTCCCCTCTTCTCACCTCCTCCCTCCTCCCTTCCTCCCTCCCTCCTCATCCCTCCTCCGCCTCCTCCCCCTCCTCCTCCCCTCTCTGCTCTTCCCACCTCCTCCCTCCTCCCTTTCTCCCTCCCTTCTCCCACCTCCTCCCTCCTCCCCCTCTCTGCTCTTCCCACCTCCTCCCTTCCTCCCTCCCTCCATCCTCCCACCTCCTCCCTCCTCCCCCCTCTCCTCTTCCCACCTCCTCCCTCCTCCCTTCCTCCCTCCCAACTCCTCCCTCCTCCCCCTCCTCCTCCCCCTCTCTCCTCTTCCCACCTCCTCCCTCCTCCCAACTCCTCCCTCCTCCCCCTCCTCCTCCCCTCTCTCTCCTCTTCCCACCTCCTCCCTCCTCCCTTCCTCCCTCCCTTCTCCCACCTCCTCCCTCCTCCCCTCCTTCTCTTTTCACCTCCTCCCTTCCTCCCTCCTCCCCTCTCCTCCCACCTCCTCCATCCTTTCCCTCCTCCCTTTCTCCCTCCCTCCCTCCTCCCACTTCCTCCCTCCTCCCCCTCCTCCTTCCTCCCACCTCCTCCCTCCTACCTCCTCCCCTCCTCCTCTTCCCACCTCCTCCCCCCTCCCTCCTCCTTCCTACTTCCAGTTCACCATCAAATATTAACCCAATGCTCCTTATATGCCATGGTGTGTGAGAGATTAGTGACACACAGCCCCCAACTTCTCGAAAAGATGAATAGTCACCGAAGTAAATGCAAATGTATAACTGTGGCAAATAAAATAGTATTCTTGAAATTTTAAAATGCAGCTGAAGAACTAAAAGATAATCTCCCAGAAGGTAGAGGAAACAGAAAAAGAGATTTAAAAAATACAAAAACAAAGATCTCTGGAGGGTAAATGTGGACAATGCAAATCCGTTTAGGGGGAACCCTCCCCTCCCCACCCCCAAAACAGTAAAAAGGGAAAAAACATAAAGAGGGAGAAATCATCAAAGAGAGAAGGAAGTTCTGGCTGGGTCGGCCTGTGTGAAGAAGGCCCCACGAGCCACCGAGGTGGGGACCGCGAGCACCTGTGACGGGACCGGCCTCAGTGGTGGGCGCTGTGTCGGCAGCCGTGACTCTGTGGTCTCAGGACATGTTGTACCCCGCGGCCACATGCCCAACAGCGAGGGACGTTCCCCAGGGGAGCCTCAGCAGGAACTCGTCCTGGGAGGAAGGTCAATACACCAGGGGCGCAATCCGGGCCGGGACTGTGCCCTGCCCTCAGGGGTCGGGCGCAGGGCTGAAGAAGCTGGAACAGCAGGCAGGTGCCACCATGGGCCCAGGTGTGACCGCTGCACCCCCGAGTCAGTCTGCCTCTTTCCTGTCAGGCTATCCATTCATACACTGTGAATGCACATTTTTCTAAAGCAAATAAACAGAAATACGTTAGGTCTGAGACCTTGATTTCCTGAAATAATTTTCCCAGAGGGGTTTCTGCCACTGACTTTGAATATTAAAAAAAATATTGGGGCGCCTGGGTGGCTCAGTCGGTTGAGCGTCCGACTTCGGCTCGGGTCATGATCTCACAGTCTGTGAGTTCGACCCCCGCGTCGGGCTCTGTGCCGACAGCTCGGAGCCTGGAACCTATTTCAGATTCTGTGTTTCCCTCTCTCTGACCCTCCCCTGTTCATGCTCTGTCTCTCTCTGTCTCAAAAATAAATAAACGTTAAAAAAAATTAATAATAATAATAATAATAATAATAATAAAAAGACCTAGGGGAGCCTGGGGGTGCTCAGCCAGTTAAGTGTCTGACTTTGGCTCAGGTCATGATCTCGTGGTTCTTGAGTTCGAGCCCCACGTCGGGCTCTGTGCTGACAGCTCAGAGCCTGGAGACTGCTTCGGATTCTGTCTCCCTCTCTCTCTGCCCCTCCTCTGCTCGCGTTCTGTCTCTCTCTCTCTCTCTCTCAAAAATAAATAAACATTAAATTTTTTTTAAGTAAAAAATTTAAAATTTTTGAAAAAAGAACTGGTTGTCAGAGGAGGGGCCCCTGGGGTGGTGGGGCCCACCGTCCCTGTTCCTCCCACGAACACTCTCCTGAGCACAGGAGCCGCCTTCTGATGGAAGCGTGGGATGAACCCACCATCGGTCCTGCTTGTCCATTCGTTCTTGTAAAGGGCATCGTCTTCTGTGCCTTTGTTGGTAACGAAACACAAACCCACAGACAAAGGCGCTTCAGGTGTGTGTAACAACCGGCAGAAACCGGAATCTCGAATTCAGTTGAATTATGCTAAGAACATGAGTGGAACCATAATTAATAGTTTGCCTGTCATTTGTCAATATGGAATCTAACTGTTGAATTTTTAAATATTATGAGCTATTTATATGTGTATTTCTTGATAATATTACCAACGTTCAGTTGAACATTAGCTGTTGGCAAAATGCTTCTTTCACCACTATGGTTTTATAAAAGAATTTATTTTTTTAGTTTATTTATTTAAAATCAAGTTAGTTAACACAGTGTGGAGTCTTGGCTTCAGGAGTAGAACCCAGTGATTCGCCTCTTACGTCCGACACCCGGTGCTCCTCCCGACAAGTGCTCTCAAAAAATTAAAAATAGAACCACCCACAACCCAGCAACTGCACTGCTAGGTATGTATCCAAGCAAAACAAAAATGCTGATACGAAGGGGCACAGACACCCGATGTTTGTGGCAGCGCTGTTGACAACAGCCACAGTGTGGAGATAGCCCACATGTCCATCGACTGATGAATGGAGACAAGAATCTGTTTCAAAAGTCAAACACCTCGGGGTGCCTGGGTGGCTTGTCGGTTAAGCATCTGACTTCGGCTCAGGTCATGATCTCACAGCTCGTGAGTTCAAGCCCCGCGTCGGGCTCTGGGCTGACAGCTCAGAGCCTGGAGCCTGCTTCCAATTCTGTGTCTCCCTCTCTCTCTGGCCCTCCTCTGCCCATGTTCTGTCTCTCTCTGTCGCAAAAATAAAAACTTAAAAAAAAAAAAAAAGTCAAACACTTGCATCTGTCACAGCATTAGCACTGAACACGTTGGCAATGTATTGTTTCACCTTTTGCGCCGGTAGATGATGTTGTATTTTTCTCAGTTATCGGGGTTCCTCTTTTTACTTCTTTTAGTACGTTTAATGATGGCCATGGGGTTTCTATTTTACCCAAACAGACTGGTTTTTCTTTGTTTTTTCCTTCTGTTCCTTCACGTTCTCTATCTTTCTTCATACCCCAAACAAATGATTTTTTCACAGGTTTAAGATTCCCACTAGATCGATCCCAACTTCCCTGTATCGTTTCTTTCACTCCTCCCCGTATGTGTGTAGGAATATCTTATTCACCTTGCTTTATAACGAGTCAGAGTCCAGCAGAGCTCCGAAGAGCGAGCCCTCAGTAAATATGGCTGAATTCATTGAAGGCGTTCATTCTTGGCCAGAATTCTTTGCATCTGGCTTTGTTGCTGTTCACAATATCGTGATCATACGTGAGACACTGAAACTCAGAGATGTTATGCAGGTGTATAAGCAAACCGGTGATGATAAGTGTAGCGATGGTCATATGTAAACATACCACGCCATCCTGAGCCTTTACGTACAGTATGCTAGATCCCTTCTGTATCCAGTCTTCTCTAGAGACTGAAAAATTCCGGAAAATGTAATGCTTATAAAACAGCAAGCTCAGGTCATGAGGTGATAACTGGTAATGATTTAGCAACCCAAGTCAGCCTGATTTTAGATCCTTTAACCATTGAACATTTCATGGGGAGCCTGGGGGGCTCAGTCGGTTGAGTGTCTGACTCTTGATTTCCGCTCAGATCATGATCTACAGCTCGTGAGCCTGGAGCCTGCTTTGGATTCTGTGTCTCCCTCTCTCTCTGCCCCTCTCCCACCTGTGCTCTCTCTCTCTCTCCCTCTCTCTCTCTCTCCCTCAAAAATAAATTAACATTAAAAATTAAAATAAAATAACACATTTTACTTGTATATCCTAATCCAATCGCTTAGAATTCATCCTGCCCCTGTCAGTGGGAGTGCTGTCTTTTTCTTTTTTCTGTTTTTCCTTCTCCTTTTCTTTCCCTCCCTCCCTTCCTTCTTTCCTCTTGTCATTTGGATCAACAAACCCACACTGCCCACCACGGGGTGTAGGCAGCCAAGATACAGAAACAGGTAGAATTGTCCCTGCCCCGAGTGATGCACCGTCCAGGGGCTTGGCATGCAGGACAGATGGCGAGCTCATAGTAAGGTTTCATGGAGATTATCAAACCCTCAGGAGGAAGTGGGCAGAAGTTCTCTTGTTTTAAGTGGCAACGTTGAAAATAAAAAGACAAATGCTTTCTCTTTCTGGGAATTTATGATTTAAATCTCCTGTGGTCTACATCCTTGTGTTTTTGGCAAGATCGCGTGCTCAAACACTTATTCACTGCCTGTGTGGGTGAAGTCACTCCTTGAGAAGAAGTATTCCCGGAAAGGATTTACAGCTCCATCCCCAGGGGTCAACAGCAGCAGACAGGGATGCCGGGTCCCAGACGACAGGAAGGAATTGCTGAGTTCGGAGGAAAATGGCCTAATGACCTTTGTTTTTTATTTAACCCCAGAACCTAGTTGCCTGTTGTTCAAACAAAGCAATTTGATATGATAGTTTATTGCTGGAAGGGTTATGTGACATCTATGTGAAGCTGGTTAACTGAATTGTCGGTGTCATCTTGTAATCTCTGCGAGGGTGCCTGGAGGGATCCTGGACCACAGGGATGGGAGTTCTAGAACCTTCTCGGGTCCAGCACAAGGTCTCAGACTGCAGAGCCGACTTTGCAAGTGTCTGGGGAGACCCTTTCCCAGAGTCCCAGGTCCGGGAGAGTGCTTCCCAGGGGAACCCTCGTCCACAGGCAGGACAGATGACACAGGGTCCACGTCTGCTGCTGCCACAGGGTGTTCTCCATGTATATGTCCCCTTCTCAAGTGCTAACGAAATCAGAGGCACTTCACACTGTGGTTCGTATTTTGCAGATGGAGAAATGGAGGCACAGGGAAATTAAGTGACTTTGCCACAGTCCCAAGCTGGGGAGGACCAGGAAGAGAACGTAGAGGGACCCTGACTCTGGGCCCGCGTCCTGCCCACGGAGCCACGCTGCCTCCCTTCCTAGGAGAGAAGACGCCCCGCAAGGTACAGTGGGCCCCTGCGCCCCAGGGTGCGTGCGGCCCGCCCTGGGGTGATGTCGCCTGGACCACCAGTGTCAGGAACACATCCTCCCTCTGTGAGAGCAGCTCTCACCCCTCCTGGGCCCTCGCCCTGCCCTCCCCTCCTCCTGCATCAGAGTGTCCCTGCCTTCTCTATCCACCCCGTCTCTCGTTCTGTCCACCACCTCTCCCCCTCCGAGGGCAGACACACTCCATGCTGGGAGTTCAAAAGAGTTCATGAGACACTTTCTTCAGCCCCCATAAGCTCTTGTCTTATCTTGGTCCTTCCGGGGCAGTCTCTCGACCTTCCACCTGGCCTCCCTCGCTGCCCGTCCGCTGTGAGATTCGTGGAAACCGCCCCCCTCCCACTGAAACTGCTCTCTCAAATCCCACCTGGATCTCATGAGCACCTGTTCCAAACAATGTCAGGGTAGAAGGGGTTTTAAGCACCAAGCAGACCCACATGCCAAAATCCAGTGGATGAATCCAGGACGGACCCCAGTGAGGCAATGCCACCCACACTGGACCACTTCCCAGTGGGGGTCAAGGGGGGACCAATGAACTGCACGCAACACTCCCCCCTCAAAATCCTGTGGTCACAACTGAATGCACCTTCCTCTCCTCCCCCACACCCCTTCTAGAACTTTCTCCTGTCTTGCTTTCTGTTCAGTGCTGTTTCTTTAGGTGTCCTTCCCATTACTTGAATAGTCCCGTCATCTTCCATCAATGTGCCATACCCCACTGCCTGCCCTTTGAGAGCCCCTTGAGGTGGGGGGCGGTGAGTCTCCCCTTGAGAAGGAATGCTGACACACAAATGGGCGTCCCACAGTGATGGCCTGGTGAGGGGAGGCAGCACCGTGACAGCAGCCACACAGCCACCAGAGCAGGGACACCCGGGGATAGTGCCGCCCGCCACACGGGCAGAGTGGGTGCCACACAGTTTACGGATTTCCTCTGGACCTACTATGTGCTTGCACACCCGCCTGGCCACCCCATGAAGCGCCCGGGGACACCGTCCTCTCGGTACCGTTTGTACGGGGCTCAAGGGGCAAAGACACAGTAAGTAGAAAAAACTCAACTTCACGTTTAAGACTCCAAGCCCAGCCCCTTCTTGCCAAAACTCATGAATATCTCCCATTTACTGATCTCTGAAATGTCATAATTTCTGAACGTCTTCCTCTCCCCTGAATACAAACATGCTTTACATGTAGACATAAGCTTTTCTAATTCTTCTGTTTTTTCTTTTAACTTTGTTCTCCCCTTAAAAAACAAGCAAAACATTTTTTTAACTGGATTTTAAAAGTACAAAGTTCCAATTGTAAAGTAAATAACTCACAGGAATAAAAAGTACAGGAAAGGGAATATAGTCAAAAGTGTTACAACAATTGTATGGTGACCGTGGCGAGCCTTTCATAACGTATACAAATGTTGAATCACTGTGCCGTGCACCAAAGCTGATATGGAGTGTGGTGAGGATACTTTAATTTAAAATGAAAAAGTGAATTCAAAAATTCCAAACTAGAAAATCAGTCGGATAACTTGAAATACTTAAGTAAATAGACAACTCTATCAGTACTTTTCCGGGTCAAAACATGTTTGAATCTTTGAAATTTTTTTACAGATTTTGCTTGTAAGTAATCTCTACACCCAACATGGGGCTTGAACTCACAACCCCAAGATCAAGAGTCACATGCTGTTCCAACTGAGCCCGCCAGGCGCCCCTTGAATCTTTGAATTTTATTTTTGGTGCCACTTTATCAAAATTTGGGTTGGGAGAAGTGAAGGCAGAAAATGCTGAATACAGACCGAACATAGTCTCGGAGAGCACATAGCTGAGCTTATGAATATAGCACATTATCTACTACTTATTAAAAGCTGTTCTTTGGTCACATTTGTGGGTTTTTGTAGCTTCAGAAGGAGAGGTGTGTCCTCTCGTGGCCTTGCCACCTGAGGGTACATGTAGCGGAGCAGGTGTTCATTAGAGGAGGGCTGGGCGGGCTCGTGGACACGTCTCGGGGGTGTGGAGCAGACCCGCGTGAGGCCGCACACGCCCAGCCCCAGGAGACGGGGCACTGTCAGGAGGGCGGGGAGCCACTCGGAAACTGCAGCCGAGCCGGAGAGCCTGCGGCTCTTCCCAAGGTCCTGGCTGGGTCGCCGACACCTTTCACATATCCTGGGGGAAACAACACCAGCCAAGGGGGAAAAGGCCACAAGAACATACTCCCAACAGATAAGATGGGTAAATGGATTAATGCCTTAAATGTACAAAGAGCTATTGCAAATCGCTGTGAACATTTCAAAAACAGGCCAAGAGTGAGAATAAGGGCTTCTCAGCGGCCAGAATGCAAGAGGCCAGCACGTGAGAAGGCACTGACGCTCACCCCTGGACAGGGGAAGAGAGGTGGGAGCTCTAGTGAGCGAAGCTATTTCCCTCCGGAAAAGTGACACTTGTGTGGTGCACTGTGGGAAAGCTCTTAGAAGAGCCATCACACGTTACCAAAAAGCGCACAGCTTTGTACGTGTTCCAGAAGTACCGAAACTATCGCCCTAGAGGACTAGATTACGGAGGTACGCACAAAGATGTGTGTGATATTTATTGCACTTCTTTTTATAGCGGAATGAGACAAATAACTGAAGTAAAACAACCTAAATGTCCGTTAGTGGGGGAGCTTACAGGGATGCTTGGATAAATCACAGGACACACGTTCTGGGGAATACTATGCATCCGTTCAAAGGAGTCGAGTCCACGGTGTTGGCCTGGAGAGGCAGCTGTGACTCCTAGTAAGTGAAAATAGCAACTCACAGAAAAGTCTGTGTAGCACGGAGTCTGCTGTTGTCAATAGTCCACACACCGAGGGACAATGCAGTGTGTGTTCACGATGATGCTTTAGGAGTAGAGAGCGCTACTCTGCACGCAGAAGGTGCTGGAGGGAGGAGACGGCCATGCCCCACTGCCCAGCGGGCAGGCTCCTACGCTCCTGGTCGTGACCATTTCTGCCCCGGGAAAGAGAGGGGGCGTCACTGCTTAGATGTGAGGGAGGGGGGCAGCAGGGCGGCACGGAGGGCTCTGGGGACTCGGCGAGGGACGCGGGCCGGCGGTGTCTCAGCCCACAGCCCCTCGGAGGGTCCAGCATCTGAACAGTCAGGGCGTGAGGCAGCGCCTCCCCCAGCGGTGGGAGGGGTGGCCGTGACAGCCACCAGGCGCGGAGGGAGGGGACGGACAGACGGCGGACAGAAGTCAAATGTGATAAGGTTTCAGAGCACTTCCTTTATTCAGTCAATCACAGGAAGGCCGACCCTGGGCTGTGACAAGGTCCCTCCTCCGGAGACCCGGCGACACAGGGAGGAAAACCTTCCACGGTCAGGCAGAAAAGCCCACGACTGAGAGTCCACGCGTGGCAGGGAGGAGAGTGGCGACAGCGATGGACGTGGGGACAGGAAGCAGGGACGTGGCTCGGGAGACCCTGGGCGGCAAGGGAACACTGAACATGGCTCTGGGGTGGATTCACAGTGACCGGCATGCTCTGGGGGCCGCTAGGTGTGGGGTCGAGGCTGACCCAAGTTCAGGGGCCCCATGTGCGGCCAGGGTGGTGCTGCCGTGTCCCCAGTGGGTGTAGCCTGGGGACAGAGCCCCAAGGGAGCAGGGGAGTCGGGCGCCACATGCTTTCCTGAGGCATGAGCTTCCGTGAGACTTTGCGGCTGTAGGACGTGGCCGCTGGTGGCCCTGAAGTGACACCTGACAGGTGCAAACCGCCTGGAGGCCTCTGTGGGAGCAGCCTGGCCACAGAGGAAGGAGGGGCGTGGCACCTGCTAAAGGTCAACAAAGTCAAAGGGTGGAGGGGACCTGAGTCCAACGGAAAGCACGAGGGCCAGGTGAGAGGAGTAGATGGAACATTCTAGAAAGAAGGGATCCCCCACCTCGCAGGAAAGTGATCTCCAAGATCGCGATCCCCGGTGGGGCCCGGGGCAGGAATCGGATGTGAGCTCCAGCCCTGCTGTGTGTCCTGCATGGCTAGCGTGGGCCCGGCGCTCCCAGCCCCCGTCAGTCCTGGTGCTGCCACCTGCCACCCTCAAGGGCTGCTACCAGAGGGGACCCACGGGACGCAGGAACGCAGGGGATGCAGGGATGCCGGGACACAGGGACGCAGAGGACACAGAGATGTAGGGATGCAGGGAGCACGTGGTACAGCACTCGCCCGCAGTCCGGACGTGGGGGCGGCCAGAAGCATCCGGAAGGCAGACTTCTCTATGCAGGGCGGCCTGGATGGGGGTCAAAGCAGACACCGGGCAGGTGTGCATGTGTGACCCGGCTTGCTGTGAGGGACGAGTGGGGACACTCCTCAGGACGGTGGCGGCCAGGTGGCCCTCCGGACGGGAAGACCAGGGACGCCAGACGTGCCGCTCCCCTGCCAGCCGGCCTCCACCTGTGCAGCCCGTGGAAGGCCTGTGCCGACCGCACTGCTGTGCGTGATGCGGCCTGAGCCCGGGACTGGGGTCCGTACCACGCACGGCCGCTCAGAAGACCGGGCGACACCTGGCCCGTCACCCCAGCGCCCTTGGGTTACTTGGGACTAGTTCTTCCCTGAGAGCTCACAAAGCTGTGTCCTCCTCTGATCTCCCGACACCCCAGGCTCCGCGTGGGAGAAGAGACCTGGGACGCACCGGGCTAGCTCTTTGTCCAAGCTCGTGCAGCTGCAGGGGACGAAGAAACGGGCCCGGGGGTTCAGCTCCAGGACCCCGGCAGCTGCCCCCTGCTCTGCACTGCCTCCAGTGACGCCACACGGCGGTCTCGTATGTCGGCACTTGACCTTGTCTTACAGTGTTTTGTTTGCGTGTCTGTCCTCTGCTTGATCTGGCAGCTATTTAAGGGTCTTTTATTTACAAGAAATGGCACGAACACAGAAGACCCTCTGAGAGAATAAAGGTCCCGCTCTCAAAAGCAACTGGCTGGTCTGTCAGTAGTTTGCAAATTGTAACCTGCACCGCTCAGGAGAAGGTGCGGGGGCCGCTGCCACACTGTGTGCCCGGAGCCCCTGCAACACGGGCTCCCCTTCTCCGCGCCCCGAGGGGACGGGACAGGAGGGGCCCTGCCGGTTCCCCTCGACCACGCCACGACCCGGCAGGACACTGGCGTCATTGGAGCCCCGCGGGCTGAGATTCACGGTTTTTACTTCAGACCATACTTGTCTAGGAAAACACCAACGACCAGCCACCAACTGATCCTGTTTTGAATATTCCTTCTTAATACTTGTGAACGGCCCCTTCCTAGGTAGGAATGTTCTTTCTAGAAAGTAGTTCACTTTTGTTGTCCTCCTCTCTACTCTGTAGAACTTCTTTCCATGTTTCCAAGAAAGTTTGCCCAACATCCGCGTGACCTTTAAGGGGATTGTGATATTTTTATTTTTAGCACAACTCGGCCAGTGTTTATCAAGCAACCGTTCTGGGCCAGGCACCAAGCGGGGCTTCCCCTGCCAGCTTCTCCCGCAGCCCTGGGAGCCACGGAGAGCCACCCTGGGTGTGATGCCCTGTTTCCAGGCTCCCAGGACGGGAGCTTCTCGGAAGATGTGCCTACTGCCTGGCTTTGGGAGCGATGAGTCTCCAGCCCCGTTGAACTGTTAGCTGGACTGAGGGAGGTGATCAAGAGTCTCTCTCTCTCTCACACAGGCATACACACACACACACACACACACACACACTGAACTTCTGGCCCGGGGTCATTATGGAGACTGTCCTCCCAAGCTGTGCACCATTGAACTGGTTCAGATACTCAGAGGCCAATAAAATGCTGGTGTTAGCAAAGGTGATTAAAAATACAAAGAGCACAACATCCTACGTGCATCACCATGACGCATGTGCCCATAACTCGGAGGCCGTGAGCTTCTCTGCTGCCAGCACCCCTGGGGACACGCACCACACCTGGAAAATGGAGGAAGGAGGGAAGTGTTTCTGGTGCACCAGGCGCCATGCTGGATTCTCCCATGGGGTCGTTCTGTTCGAGCCTCTCGGCCGCCCAGGGAGATAAGCAGGAATTTCACAGACGAGAGAACCGTGATCCACAGACCGGACCCTGCCCGACCTCGCGCAGTTAGCAAACATGGGGCCTGCCGTCACACCGCGGGCCAGACTGCGTCCATGGAGACGAGCCAGGGGCACTGCTGACACAGAAGGCCTGGACGCGGCCAGCCCTTCCATCTGGGCGGCCGGCTGCCTGGGGACCGCGCTCCCTGGCCGCGGCCTGCGAGGCAAACCCAGAGTTGTTCAGAAGACCCTCGCGGCCACTTGTGCCCTCCCAGCACGCCCCGGCTGCACTGTCCACGGAGGCCTCGGCTGACAACCCGGGTCTTGAGAGCCAGGATGGGAACAGCACACGCTATGAAACTCCCTGAGATCCTACGACGTGTGTGACTCTCCGGGCCCCGGAGCTTAGATGTTTCCTCGGACTCAGGTATCTCCCAGGGCAGGGACGGGAGAAGCTGCTGCAGTGCACAGAGAGAATCGTCACATGCCCCGCAATGGGCTGCTGTCACCACCAGGCACGGGATGGACGGACGAGGACTCAGGCGATGGCGGCCACGGGGGAAACCTGCCTGTCCCGCCGGCTGTGGCTGACAGAAACCGAGCGCGGTGTTTCCAGATCCTCCTGTTTTTCCAGAGAAATCGGAAGTGCAGAAGCGCATATAAAGCCCCCCGATTTGTGGGTGTTAGCTCCACGGGGCAAGCACCGAGAGCCCAGCAGACCCATTCTGGGCCCGGGCCCTGCATTCTGCCTCTTGGCATTTTCTGCCAGAACTTGCTGGCGGGATAAAGGGGTGCGGTGATAGGGGCACACCTGAAATCCGAGAACCCGATCAGTGCAGGTGCGGGCGTCTTTTCTTATGCTTTCACTCGGGGCCAAAATCGCAATAGCGATTTTACAAAAACTAAGGCTCCTGACTTGGCATTTCACCCAAAGCTCTGGAAGCAGGAGCCCGTCCCGTCCCTGCTCGGCTGTCCCACACTTGAAAGTAAAGACCCCGCCGTGACCATAAACAGTAGTGAAATATGGACTCTGCCCACCCTCTGCCCCCCAGAACCACCTCTGGGATGTCGGTGTCACCACGGCCGTGATGGACGATATAAATTGGGAAGTGGGTTGTTTACGGATGTATAATCGCCAGGTCACCCAAATAGGAGCGAAACCGAGTGGGAGTCATTTCGTTAAAAGCCACTGCCTTCATCACCCTGGAGTCACCTTTGAAACTTGGGTTTGGTCCCCAACGCTCCACTAGGTCCCCGGCCCCCACGTGCTCGCCCGTGAGGAAGCCGTCTGGGGCTCCTGACGGGCCGACCCCCATCCTCCGGGCTGTGAAAGGCTCCTCAGAGCTCGCAGCCCCCACCCCCAACGTGAAGTCAGTGGGCGCGTGCAGACCTCCGTGGACGTGGCCTCCCGCATGCTTGCAGAGAAGCAGAGGCAGCGCCTGCCGGCCTGGGGGAGGGGGGCGCATTTCCCTTGCAGCCTTACGTTTGATCACAAAAGTTCTAAAGCGCTAATACAATTACTAATCAGTAGTCATTGAACAGTGGAGCTGAGCCAGCGAATCATCAGTGCCTGTAACTCTTCCCTTTATTCATTCCTTCGCTCACGAACCCACAACGCCCGCGGTCACCTGTCCGCGTGCCTCAAGAATAAGACCATTTTCTCTTTCCCCACAATTTCCTTTTCCTACGTTCAGAGGCTGGAGTGGAGTGAACTTCCTCGTGGCCGTGCTCTTGCCTCTGCTGGACCGAGCCCCGTCCCCCCAACACACACAGGCCTTGGGGTAAAGAGACAAGGTCCGTGCACGGGGATCGGGGGTCAGCGTGGGGCCCCCTTGTGCAGGCGCCTGAACTAGCAGCACCCCCGGCACCTGGCTCTCCAAGTGACTGCGTCGAGAGGACGGATTTCCCTTCGAGGGCCCTGTTACAGGGCATCTGCATGGCCGACCGCTGTCGCATTGACTGCTGTTTCCTTAGGGTTCTTCTTAGGATTCATCGCGTTATTCTTAAAGCCTTAAGTCCCAAACCACATGCAGGGGTTTACTAAGGGCTCCCCGGTGTTGCGTGGAAGGGTGACCTCCCGGGGTTCCCCGGTGATACTGGCGCATCAGCCCGCGTGACAGTCCAGAGCCCTGAGGGCAAGCATGCTTCCCGGGTGATTTCAGCTGTCCTATCTAGGCATGCCAGAGATTCCCTCCCTGTCCCCGAGTTCCAGTAACTTGGCTTTAGAGCCTGCTTTTGCCCCAGGACACAGCGTAAATGTTGGTCAGACCACCAGTCCATACGGCTTCTTTTGAAAACGTGGCCACTCCCCTCACGGCACTCAAACCACTCCCATCACCACCACCACCACCACTACCGTGGTCGGGGCACGCCTGGAACATTGCAGCGACGAGGAGTTTCCAGAGTTCTCTCAAGACCACGAGAAACCCAGGGGGTCACAGACTCGCCTCTTGCTTGCTCTCTGTGTTCCACGTTTTCCTGCCGCACAGCTGGGCGTCTGTGCCCACCGTTCAGGGCTTCCGTCTGGGGAACAACTAGCAGAAAACCATCGTCGGTGACAGGAGTCCGAGAAGAGTATGACACTTCAAGGTCAACATTTAACTGGACGCATAAATGCTTCTGCCTCCTTAGGGCGTGATGACGAGGAATCCACAAGCAAAGCAAGGGTGCAGCCTCCCTCCTCCGTTCCCATCATGGTCAGGCCCTGGCACGCCACGCTTTTGTAACGAATTTCTAAATTTTTGTGTATGCCACCTGCTTGAACTTGTTCACAAGTTTGCAACATAATTAGCCTCCAAATCTCCTCATTTAAATGATCCTCAAATACGCTCATTTCTGAAGCACCTAGGGGCTCAGTCGGTTGGGTGTCCGACTTCGGCTCAGGTCATCATGATCTCACGGTCCGTGGGTTCGAGCCCCGCGTCGGGCTCTGTGCAGACAGCTAGGAGCCTGGAGCCTGCTTCCGATTCTGTGTCCTGCTCTCTCTGCCCCTCCCCTGCTCACTCTTTCTCTCTCTCTCTCTCTCTCTCTCTCTCTCACAAAAACAAATAAACATTTAATAAAAATATGCTCATTTCTATATCGTCCTACACTCCGTCACTGATAAGTGTTTGACGTGGCTCCCCTGGGTCACCATACCGCACTCTGCACCGTGGTCCCAGGTGGCGATGGCGGCGGGGGGGGGGGGGGGGGGGGGGCATAGCCACACCCTCACTTTCTTCTCTGCCCAGATAATTCCTACTTTTCTTTTCCTCTCTCTTTGCCCCTGTTGGCCCCAAGCACACGTCACGGGATCAGTCAGGGTGAAGAATCCCCGGGATATGGGCCACCTTCCCTGGAGGTTGGTTTCAGTGGCTACCAGTCCTTGCTGAGAAAGGTTGGGAAGGGAGAGGAAAGTAGGAGCAGACGAAACAAGGCTCTCGCACCTGTTGTATTTGCCTAATTTTTCCTCATTTCCAGCCTGTGAGGTTGGAGACCTAAAACTGAAACCATTGCAAACCATGAGGCCTGAGCTGGAGACACTTCTGTCTCTCCTAACTTTGCAACTTCTTAACAGCACGCCGTCCTGTCACTTAATGTAAACATCGAACAGAACTCCCAAAATGTAATGTATTTGCACCACATTAAATTCACTAAAAAGCAGAACATTTTGTCATAGTGTGGAAAACAACTTTTTTTAATGTTTATTTATTTTTGAGAGAGACACAGAGAGACAGAGCGCGCGCAGGGGAGGAGCAGAGAGAGAGAGGGAGAACAGAATCTGAAACAGGCTCCAGCTCTGAGCTGTCAGCATGGAACACGACGCAGGGCTCGAACCCACAAACCAGTGAACCGCAAGATCATGACCTGAGCCGAAGTCGGACGCTTAACCGACTGAGCCACCCAGCCCTCCCGGGAAACGACTTTTAACTGCAATCGTATTTATTCCAAACACAATTCAAGGATGCCAGCAACATATAATTTCTGACCCTTGCTGATCTGTACCGATGGGTTTTTATGAGCCAAGACTTCCATGCGTCCGAGGGGGGACACGGAGGCCATGAGGGCCAAGGTTGCCTGGGGGGGCAAGGTTCACGGGAACAAAAGTGCACAGAAAACGTGGGCGCGGTTTGATCTGCACACTTGAGGTTGCCGGCCACTCTGGTTTCTCTCCATTAGTAGAGTCCGCAGACCTTCTCACCTGCCACACCGCTCGGTAAATGAACCCGCCTCTGGGCGCGTGTAGCCCACTCCTCCTGCCGGTGCTAATGAGCAGTGAAAGGACCTGGTGCTGAGCAGCGGGAGGTGAAAGACAGGGTCTGGCTAATTGACAACATAGGTAATTGCTTCCTGAATAATTGAGGGGCGTCTCTGGGGGAGGGAGCTCGGGCTCAGCTTGTGTCCGAGCTGTGCACCAGGGAGGCTGTGACCCCGTCCTTTCCGTCCTTGTCCCGCCGGAAGGCGCAGGTCGCCGGAGCGCGGGGTGGCCGGCAGTGGGGACCCCTGCGCCCCTCCCTGGGGTTCACTGCTGTGGCCCGATGAGCACCTTCCCGCAGGAAGCAACCTCTAAGGACTGGAGGGACCAGAGAGCAGTGTGTGAGGCTTCAATATCATTAATGTTCTACGATCTTCACGGAGCCTCAACCTGAAGGAAGTGTGCACTTTGTGGGGTGGGGGCGACGACAGAGGGAAAAGCATAAAAGCGTCCTGACTCGAAGGGTGACGTCCCGTATTACAAACCAGTTCACTCTCTCTTCAGCAAATCAGTGTGATCGCTTTCGTTGGCTCCAAAGTAAATGTCTTACGTTTGAGCCTTTTCTTTAAGAATAAAACCGTTTAAAATTCCTAAGAAAAACCTCTCCTTATTTTAAAACTGAGCGCCCGACTTAGAAACAAAAGCGTTCCTGCTAAGTGCGGCTTTGAGGCTCCGCTTTCCAGATGTGCATTGCTGGAGAGGGATGGGAACGCGGTGAGGTGATGACGGCAGGGTTACCCCTTGCGGGCTCCGGGGGGGGGCAGACCTGAGATGACCCCGACGTGGCATCACCCACTGACGCCTCAGAGGCACTAGAGGAACGAAGTGGGCACCACGGTCCACCGGGCACAGAGGGCAGCTGCCAGCCACAGGGGAGCCACAGGAGGAGACGAGGAGGTGAGAAGGCGGGTGAGACCAGGGTCCCACAGGAGCCGGTGTGTGAATGAGCTCGTGCTGTCAGCTCACCTTCGACCACACGCTTGTAGGCATAAACGTCAGGACACGAACACGCTCCTCAAACTCTGGGTGACAAATCGCATGCTTTCTGCTTAACACGAACTTCACCGGTGCTTTGCACACTGACACATCTGAGCGCAAGTAAAATGCAAAACCATTTCGAGCTCTTCGTTCGGGGTCGTTGGTTGAAGGAGAAAGAAAAGGGAGCCCCCGTGTGCTTGGTGCCTCCTGTATGTTTGCCAAATTACCCCGAGTCGCCCTGACAGCGAGCGGAACGTGTCACGGAGCCCTGAACTTCAAGCGGGATCAGCGCTGCGACAAACACGTACAAGAGTGGCGTGCGATGGCCCCAAGGTAGACCCAGGTTGGGTGAGGGGTAACATCAGCGAAAGGGGTACTGTGGCGTAGCGGGAAAGCGCGGTTCGTGTAACGAGGGATTAGCGGCAGAGCTCACTTCTCCTAGAAGGAAATAAGATCGTCCTTCTATATGTAAAGCATGGATTAAAAATTTAAACGTAAAAAAATAAAATAATCCTCACACAACTGTATGAGCAGTTAGCAAATGAGGCTGAGTTTTTCCATTTAATACCCACAGAGGGATGCCAGCCTCGCACCCTTTGGCCACAAGGTCTGTCCTAAGCAACAGGCGGGTTTTCCCATCAGAGACTGCAGAGCCTGAGTGTCAGGAACGGAGGGTGAGTGGCCCATGTGCTCCTGGGGGCGGGAGGAGGCGGGCTGAGCCCGCCCTCCCCTCCTCGGGTGCCCTGAGCGCACCCCCAAGCCCGCAGACCTCTTTGCACATCCCATTCCCTCTGCCTGGAACATGAGCACCCCACCCACTTTTAATCTAAACCCAGCAATTAACCTTTAAAACTCAGATCAGATTCCACCCCTCCCCAGAAAGCCCCCCTGGCCCTCCCAGAATGGGTTGGCTGCAGCGCGTCCAAACGTCCTCGTGCCCCAGCGAGAACGGCTTTCAGGTTATCTACCCTAGCGGAAAGCTAGTGCTCGGCGTTGAATTCCTTAAAGAGTAGGATTTCACCCCACAATCGCTGCATCCGCAGTCCTACGGCATGGCGGGCCACGTGGCAGGAAACACAGCATTTCCACAGAACGTGGCCTGGTACGTTCTCCATCATTTCCTGAGGGTTAGCCCACTCTTGCTCTGGGCCCCATGGGCCCCACCTGCCTTGCCAGCATTCTACAGTGTTTGGAAAATGTTGCCACGTAGGGAAGCAATTTTGGAGCATCGATGCGTTACCCCGAGGTGCTGTTGACTCACACCCCGAACCCGCACAGCATGCCTGCCCTCGGGGATCTCGCACCCTGTGCCCTGGCCGCGACGCCAAAGCAAGGGCGGGAAGGCGGGCGCACAGCGGAGCCTGCATCACGCTGACTGTTCTCGAAACGTCCCTCACGGCCATCTTTGTCTTCTTGCGTCTCTGTTCTGGACAACCGCACTCCAGGAGGGAGCCACCACCCCAACAGGGCTCCTTCTCCCAGCGCTGTCCGTCTCTGCGGACACCCCTTTGCTCCCACCACAGGCTCTCAACCCCCGCTGAATCAGTTTGTTTCCACAATACACTTGAGACATCCCCAGCCCCGTGCCCAAGGGTCGGCTGCAGCTATACGCACACCGGGGCAGCAGGGACCCCTCTGGGTGTGCCAGGCCCTCGACGTGCCCCCCGCTCTCCCCGAGGCCACGGCCCCCAGCCCCCACCCGCTCGTCAGGACCGACCTTGCTGGCACCAGCTCCATGACGGCCAGCTTCCGAGGAAACACACCCACCCACTCCCACTCCCTCTCTCTCGCCCACGACTGGGTCTCTCGTGTCTCCATACAGGCTTAAAACACGACCTGTTTCTTGTTTCGTTCAGATAGTGCTTCAGCCGCGAAGATTCCCCTATGAAGCCCTTTCTCCGTGACCCGCCTCACTCTGGCTGCTCGATTTCTCGGATCCGTATCTGATTGAATCTACAGCCCTACATCTGCACACACACGTCTTCCATTAAAGGCACGACACTCATTAAATGAGCTGTTTTTTATTGTGTGTGTGTTTCATTTGCTGCCATACTCAGCACACAGTGTTAATGAATGAGGGTCTGGCGGTCAGTCGACAGGAACACTAACTCAGGAGCCTGGTGTCGCACTGCCTGAGCGTTGCGTCTGCGGAGAGCCACCCCTCGCCGGCAGCTGCTTGTGACAGCAGACCTGCCCTGCTCTCTCCTTCGTGGGAGTCTGACCGACCACATGCCCTTACGACCCTTCTGTGCCCCGCTGCGACCTTCTCGTCCTAAATTGCGGGGCAGGCGAACCATGCATGGAGGAGAGGACACTTCGTGCCCCTGTCTTCTGCCTCCTGGTAGCTTCGGTGGACAAGGACATCACAGATGGGGCTGAAATGTCCTGTCCTCACGATCAGACGGACCGTTCTTGCCGCTCTCCTCCCATCAGCCCCCCTGTTCTGCTGAGTGAAATTCTCCTACTATGCAACTTTGCGTGTATAAATTATCCAGACATGTGGAAATACTGGGTGTACCAATACACCAGCACACGTCCGTCCCTCCAGCAGTGGTCCCTTGGCTTAAAAATGATGTGTAGGGGCGCCTGGGTGGCTCAGTCGGTTAAGCGTCTGACTTCGGCTCAGGTCATGATCTCGCGGTCCGTGAGTTCGAGCCCCGCATCGGGCTCTGTGCCGACAGCTCAGAGCCTGGAGCCTGTTTCAGATTCTGTGTCTCCCTCTCTCTCTGACCCTCCCCTGTTCATGCTGTCTCTCCCTGTCTCAAAAATAAAATAAACGTTAAAAAAAAATTTATAAAAAAATAAAATAAAAATTAAAAAAATAAAAATGATGTGTAGGGGCACCTGGGTGGCTCAGTCGGTTAAGCGTCTGACTTCAGCTCGGGTCATGATCTCGTGGTCTGTGTGTTCAAGCCCCATGTCAGGCTCTGTGCTGACAGCTCAGAGTCTGGAGCTGCTTAGGAGTCTGTGTCTCCCTCTCTCTCTGCTCCTCCCTGGCTCGTGTTCTCTCTCTCTCTTTCTCTCTCTCTCTCTCTCCCTCCCTCTCAAAAATAAATGAGTAAACATTAAAAAAAAAAAAAAAAAAGACATTGTGTAGAGACAAGTGGCTTGGATTCAGGGCCCTGAACCAAAACTCCTAGTTAGACGGTCTTGGGCAAGTCCCATCTACAAAACAGATGTAAAGATACCTTTCTTAGAAAATTGTGAGGATCAGACACAGTAACACACAAAAATGTTTGGTAGTCTGTGACCTGTGAAACAGGCTGGTTACCATGAGCAAAGGGCCTCGTCCCTGGAAAGCATCCTAATGATTTGGAGCAGTGTGGACGGTGATTATACCCGGAACTAGATGACACGGCGTCAGCCCCCGGCTTAGACATGTCCTGCCACACCTGCCTGCCCCCCTTAACTGTGTGATCGGATTCTACTTTGGGTTCCGAGGAGATTCCAGCCTACACGTATGAACCTTCCTACAAACATAAGGGCTACCTCTCAGGTGCTGGCTACAAAGTGCGACTCGTAACTCACGCCGAGGTCTCCCAATCGGTCTTTGAAAAGGGCAAAGAGGCTGTGCTTAAGCTTCATCAAAGCCCCCCCCCCCCCGTTACAGAGGGTGGGGCCTCCCGCTGAAGCGTCCCCTGCAAGGTCAAGGTCCGCTTTGCTTTGTTAAGTGACACAGTTAGATTGCCTGGTGCTTTCCCCCCACGTCGCTCTCCCAGAGGGTTGCCCCATAGCCACTAAGACGCCCGTGTTTGGCCACATGCGCTGCTGACCGAACTGACCGCCTGCTCGTCTATCCACAGATGGAGGTGGACGCCGAGGAGAAGCGCCATCGGACACGGTCCAAAGGGGTTCGAGGTAGGTCCGCGCTTCTCCAAGCCCCCGGAGGCCCCATTCAGGGTCCCCTTCGTCCTGTGGAGCTGGGTGTGAGGGTCACTCGGACCTGCTCTGACACCACCCTCTCGATAGCTTTCTGTGGGAGAGGGCGCATGTGATCGATGATAAATCTCTGTTTCCCATCTCTCTGCAGTTCCCGTGGAACCAGCCATACAGGAGCCCTTCAGGTTAGTACTCCGTGGGCACGATGTATCCCCAGAAGCCGTGTAGAGAACCCATGCCTTTTAATGGGCACACCGCTCCCCTCCCACCCCCGGTCTGTCGGCGGCTTGGTCCTACCCTGCTGCACTGATGGAGGCAACTCCCTGAGACCTGCTAAGAAAAAGCAGCCCTAATTGTTCCCTCCTTCCAGATTTGCCTCCTCTCCGTCCCTCTGTGTGCCCCTCCCCCGATGCCACCAAGCGCTCGGTCCCACCCGCCTGCAGCGAAGCCCCCATGTAATTACCTCTTTCCCGTTGCAGCTGTCCCACGCCGGGCTGTGACGGCAGCGGTCACGTCAGTGGCAAATACGCAAGACACAGAAGGTAACGGCCGCCTTTTTCACTATATATGGTCTACAGTGGCTTGTTGAGGGACCCAAACCCAAGGACGAAAATGAGTGGGGGGTATTCCTGGAAAAGAGCGAGTGCTGTCTTTTCCTCCTCTCCTCTGCTGTGAATTCAGCCTTTGGTTTCCCGGGCAAAGTCTCAGAGGGTGGGCAGAATTCACGATAATACATAAGATGACACAAATTAAGAACAGCCTTAAACTCATTTTCCCACACACACAGGGCACCTGCTAAGAGCCTCCCTCTGCCTCACTGGGACGGCTTATTTGTCCGTGCCCACGTGCTCATTCTGGTAGCGGTAGGGTGGCAAGTCATGGATGGTAAATTAAAGTGTGACCTTCCTGATCCTTCTGGAGGAACTCAGCTTCCATAATTTATCTGTCCTGGAAAAGGAAGCCCAGGTGGGCACCTGGGCAGCTGCTGGGGGAGGTCCCGGCAGGAGATTAACATCCAGGACAGATCACACTAATGAGACTTTGGGGCTTAAACGATTATATTATTCTTGCAAACACTGGAGTTTAGGTCCGTAACGGCACTGGGTGTGAACATCCAGGAGATCAGGTGGCTAGATAATTATTGCTAAAAACGCATCACAGCAGAATTGTATTGCACATCTAGGGCTGAGAGTCATGAAGAGATCAATCTTTAGATTTACTTTTCCATAAGGAATTTCTTCCCTGTGCTATTAATGCAGCTTTACCTTTCAAGGGAAGGTTTTGGTCGTGAGGAGTTGGAGATGTTTACAGGCTAGAATAAATTTTTAGCTAATTTTTCACAAATTAGGTTGCGAGGACTAAGGTCGTTCATCCTAACAAACCATCAAGAAGGAAGCCCACGTAATGAAAGCTCAGACCCTCGACCAGGTGTGCCTGAAACACCTCAGGGTGACCCTGCCTGCGCTGCCCTACGTTTCATTTCCTCTTCAGCTGAACATTAATTTATGGGTGAAATCAAGCAATTATTTTGATTGTCCTTCAGTAAAATCAAGGGGAAAATTACAAATTACTCCCCAAACCCCCATGCTAGCATCTAAGGAGACGGGGAATTTTTAACAAGCATCCATGATGAAATGGTTATCAGACTTCTCTACATACCAAAGGAATGACAGGTCGTTTCTAAGGGAATCTGGCGATTTAAAACCTAAATTCAATTTATCATATTATTATTGTTATTGTATATTATAGTAAAATCCTGAGTATGTAAGTTAAATAATTAGTTTACTTAAAGTATGTAAAGTAGTTTATTTTATAAGAATTTATTTTGTAAATTCTTAATCTAAAGGTTTTTAAAACCACATTGATTATGTTTTCAATGAAAAACAAGTTAGCAAGCCATGAATGAAATCAAGGTTTTCCCTTATTCCTCTCTTGATTAGTCAATGGTTAAAATTTATCATACTGTTACCAGAAGGAGTGATCACATTTGGCTAGAAAGTTTGAATTAGATGTTAGCTAGACAATTCATCACCACGGTTTTTCAGGAAAACCCATGACGTTTCCAAAGAATCCTCTGAAACACATTCTTACCCAAGGCGCATCAAGCGGTGCGTCCGCGTCCCCACGTGACATGGGCGTGCACACCTGCCTGCGAGGTCTCTTTCCCCGCGTGCACAGAACTTCGGCGCTTAGCTTGGGGGTGGCCTCAAGACCGCCAGCCTGCATTTTCCTCTGGGACACGATGCGGGTGTGAGCACAGAGCGTGCGGATCTTCCAGGAGTGATGGGGCCGGCACTTTAGAGAAGGGTCACGGAAACATCCAGTTTTAGACAATTTTTCAACCCATTTCTAATTGAATTTAAAATAATGTCATAATTTTTATCACAAGTCATAGTCTACGTAATTGTTAAAATTTCTAACATTTTGGTAGAAATAGTTAATGTGGTGGCGGCGGACGAAGGACTTTCCTCCAGCACCACGGCGCCACGCGTCAGCGAGGGGCGTTGGACAGATTACTGAACATTTAGGACTTCGATTTCCTCAGTTTTTGAATGAGATGCTTACAGACTTTGTTATGTAGAACTAATCACCATTGAGAACTCATGTGACCACATAAGCCGCTTCTCGACAAGACTGTCAGGGCTGTCCATTTTATTTTTGATGTCTATATGTTGTCGATAATTTTCTACAATGGTAGACACACAATGTTGTTACATTAGCATCAGGTGTGCAGTACAATAATCTGACAGCTCTATACGTTGGACTGTGACCATCACAAGTGTAGCCGTCATCTGTCCCCGTGCGACACCGTTACAGTATCGCCGACCGTGTCCCCTGTGCTCTTCCTCTCATCCCCGTGACTCACTCATTCCGTGACCAGAAGCTGTGTCTCCTCCTTCCCTTCACCCGTCTTCCCCCTTCCCCACCCCCATCCCTCTGGCAGCCACCAGTTCGTCCTCTGTACGTAGAGGTCCGATTCTGCTTTTTGTGTGTTTCTTTGGCTTTTTTTTAGATTTCCCATATGATATTTGCCTTTCTCCGACTTGTCTTACTTAGCATAATACCTTCTTTTTATGGCTGAATAATATTCCTACATATATATACACATACCACGTGGTTTTTCTCCACTCACCTACCAAGAGACGCTCGGGCTGCTTGCATATCTCGGTGATTATAGCTAATGTTGCAATAAACATAGGGGTGCATAGAGCTTCTCCAATTAGTGTTTTCGTTCCCTCTGGGTAAATGCCTAGTAGTGAAACCACTGGATCATAGAGTAGCTCTGTTTTCAGTTTTCTGAGGAGCCTCCACCCTGGTCTCTGGTGCTGCTGCACCAGTTTGCATTCCCGCCAACAGTGCACGAGGGTTCTTTCCCCACCTCCTCGCCAGCACTTGTTTCTTGTGTGGTTGATTTTAGCCATTTCCGACAGGTGTGAGGTGATATCTCATTGTAGTTTTTGATTTTCATTTCCCTAGTGATTATATATTACCGGTAGTTTTTAACTAAGGGATGACATTTGAACTACTTAAACCGAAAAGGTGCTTCTCGTGGTAGATGAGACTCATGTATACATTAATATCTTGTGACTGGCGCTATTTCAAATCTGTAACATTTCAATTATTTCTGGCTTTAAAAGATTCCCTGCTACCGAAGTCTCTCCCCTCTGACAGCTATTTATGTACATAAGTGTCTGCACGCACCCCACAGCCCGGGTGTGGCCCTGACCTCCGTACCCACAGCACAGGTGTGGCCTTGACTTCTCTGCTGTTCCATCCCCAACGAGACCCAGCCTCTTCCAGTGGGACAAGAGTGGCAGCCTGGGTCTTGGTTTTGATGAAATTACCCACCCTTTTGGTATTTTAGCAACATGATATTCAGGGAATGTATTTTCATTTCATTAGGGACGTAATTTCATTTTATTCATATATCATGTCAGTTCGTAGTCGAGTAAAAGGTACTTTAGTAGGTGGACACATCTATTTATTTGAACACGCGGAAAGTAATTTGAGGCAGGTGTGGGAAATCTATACTGTGCTTGAACAAAAGACAGTCTGTTCATGGGTATGTTTTATTTTCTTTTAAGTGTATTTCTTTATTTTGAGGGGAAGGGGAGGGCAAAGAGCGAGAGAGAGGGAGAGAGAGAGTCCCAAGCCGCCTCTGTGCTGTCAGTGCACAGCCTGACATGGGGCTTGATCTCATGAACTGTGAGATCATGACCTGAGCTTCAGTCAGATGCTCAACCACCTGAGCCCCCAGGTGCCCCCACGGGCATTTGTTTATGTTCACGGGTCATAAACAGTCTGAAGTAGCTGGTAAACATGCGTACAACTCTGCACAATTAAAAGTTGGATCAAAGATGTAAATTAGGAAGAATGTGAGGGAAGCAGGAACATACTTTTACCAGAAACCCAGGATGTATCAGGGGTTTGAACAGAGCATTGCATTTTGTTCCGAGGCTTTGGGCAGCCGAAGCAAAAATTGGAAAAAAGAAACATTTCCACTACCTGGTGCAAGTGGTACATCAGTCCCTTAGTGCCGAAGGTAAACACATCTGAATTGCCATCCACTGACAAGCAGGGATCCAGGCTCAGTCAACACTCTGTGCCCTGGAAGACAGAATAAGGACCAGGCCCCTCATGAAGCTAATCAACATCAGAAACGTTTCTCTTCAGAAGCATCGTTAGTATCTGGACACACGAGTCTGACTTCTGTTTTTCCCACCTGAGGTTTCGTGTTACCACCATACAAGTGTGACAAAAACACCACGGACTTGGCGATCAGGGCAGAAATAATTCTCCTGTTATGAACCAGGGCACTAACATAGCCTCTTCTGTATGCAGTGAGCTGACCTCTTCCTTTGGACTCACTGTCACACAGCCTCACACGTGGCTCAGTGAATCCTGCCTCCCTCAGTGCATACGACTTTTCTTAGCGATACTTACAGGCAGCTAGAGACCCTCGTGTATCTCAAACATGGGTCCAACTACGGGGCTTCTTTGTAGATGGGAAAACTCACTTCTTTTTCAATGTTTATTCATCTTTGAGAGAGACAGAGCATGAGCAGGGGAGGGGTAGAGAGAGAGGGAGACACAGAATCCGAAGCAGGCTCCAGGCTCCGAGCTGTCCGCACAGAGCCCGACGCAGGGTTTGAACTCACAAGCTGTGAGATCATTCCCTGAGCCGAAGTCGGACGCTCAACCGACTGAGCCACCCAAGTGTCCCAAAACTATCTATCTTAAGTGGGTTTTCCAAAGTCTTAGATGCCCAAGTTCAGGGACAGGAGCTTCCTGAGCCCCTCTGCTCTCCTCCACATCACCTCCTTTCCCAGAGTGTAAGCATGTCAGACGCCCGTGGGTGAAAAACCACTGGTTTCCCACGTGTCCACAGCTATCTCTGCGGTGGGAAGGTGGCAGAGAAAATGGAATGTGTGGAAGCCACACCCTTGGAATTCAGGAGGTTGCCGGCCCGTGAATGTGTTGGCGGAGCAGGGGCCAGGCCAGGTGGGAAGTGTGTGGACGTCGCCAAGGCCCGCAGAGTGAGCAACACCACGGCGCAGGGTGTCCGTGGCTGCTGAGCCTGACCCCGGAGCTGGCGGGGGCGCCTCAGGCTGGACGTCCCCCCGGCCAAAGACGGACATCTCAAGGAAGGCTGGGGACATGGTGACGAGAAGCCTCACATATGACTTCTTATGTAAAATCATTGTGGCCGCTCAGCCACACGACGGAGAGATGTGGTTATTAATCCAGAGCTTTGCAAGAACGGATACTAAGATAGGAGCAAAATGCCAAATGTCAAAGCGTTTCTGCAAAAAATCTACTTATGAACATTTAACGAAGACTGAAAACTCTACTGCCTTGTATTCACAATGCATGTTTTTTCTCCCCCTGTTGATATGAAATATTGTTTGTGTTAAAGCAAAATAATGTTTAGAAAGGGCTATATTTGGGGCGCCTGGGTGGCGCAGTCGGTTAAGCGTCCGACTTCAGCTCAGGTCACGATCTCGCGGTCCGTGAGTTCGAGCCCCGCGTCGGGCTCTGGGCTGATGGCTCGGAGCCTGGAGCCTGTTTCCGATTCTGTGTCTCCCTCTCTCTCTGCCCCTCCCCCGTTCATGCTCTGTCTCTCTCTGTCCCAAAAATAAATAAAAAACGTTGAAAAAAAAAATTTAAAAAAAAAAAGAAAGGGCTATATCTCTGTAAGCTAAGTTTATTGCCAAAATTATGGTCAATTCACTATTCTTAAAGTTTTTAGAAATTTCACCAATGCCGATTAGAAATAGGAATGATAAAAAATATATCAATATCTATTACAGATTAATACTAACCAGTGTAGAGGCATTTGAATCGTAGCCTTTTCTGTAATAGTTATGTACATCCTGGAGCATTTGGAATTGTTGGATTTACTTCTTTCTGAATAGCGATTGTTGTATGAGCCTCTAGTGAGAGAGACAGAGAGACAGAGGAAACCCCTAACTTGGATTCATTCCTCACTCATCTGTTGTGTGACCTCTCCAGATTTCTTTCTGAAATTTAGTGGATTTCATTTATATTTACCCCTCACTTCAGTTTCTAAAAGTATGTGTTTGTTGGGCATAAGGTTCCGATGGAATATTTGACCTGAAATCTACCTTCAGAGTCTTGCCCACTCAACAAGCACCCAAAAGCTAGGTGATGGGTATCAGTATCATATTTCAATCCTCCCCAATTTAGAAAATTCTGAGTCAAGTCAATTGATCTTGAAACTTTAAAATTAAAAGCTCCAAATGGCAGCTTTCCTTTTTCATTAGAAAATTATTGGATTCTCTCTGGCTTGTTGTGCACATTCCATATTCAGATTTTTTTCCCATCTCGTATACCTCTGCACCCGCCAGTGTGATTGCCATGGCGGCAGCCGCGGGTGAATAATTGCCTGTCTTCACTGGAGCTTGTTTTGGAGCTGAAGTCGAGGGCTTGCTTCCTGATGTACGCATGCCTCATTTGGATTCTGCCAACAGCCTGGGGGCTGTATTATTCATGCCTTGGCAGAGAGCACTCACTAAAAGCCCTGGAACAGAGCCAGGTACTGGCGAGAGATAGTGGAGTGGAGCCTTGCAATGTGCAACAGAGAAGAGCATCTATAATCCAAAAAAAAAAAGAAGAAAGAAAGAAAGAAAAGAGGAAGAAGAAACAGGGAGGAAGCAGAAACAGGGATCCCTGCACTTCCCTTTTACCCATTTCACACTGATAGAAATTTCATTTGCATTAAAATAAAACACCCCAGCATAATTGCATTTTTTTCTAACTACGCTTGAAAGTTTAACACAATTTTCCACGTTTAATTGCAAAGCTGATTTTAATTAGTAAGGGCCTGCATGTGAAAAATGAAGATTCACTCGGGTGCATGGAGCACACTGCAGTGTTTGCTGAATGCTCTAATTAATGTATGGATGCCATACAGCAGGGCACGCCGTGGGACGCTCATGAAAAATTCTGTGCACGAAGCCACTCGGCCAGGCTATCGGTGTTTTACTTCACGAACCCGCAAGAATCAAGAACTCCCCCCTCGTTCTTTATGAGCCGTCATTGTGCACGCCATCACCCCATCCGTGAACCCTATGGCACGCCTCTCCTTTTTACCGTTCGTCACTGGCATTATAAACCAGAAGTCAGGGCATATATGTTTTAATATCAATTTGGTAGCTTGCACGACGGTACAGGGGGCAGAAATCTGGAGATCTGGGGACTTATCTGTATGGAGTAGAATCAAAGCAAGAGGGTTCCGGACTCGCCGCTCACAGCTTATTATTAGTCACATGTGTGCAGACAGACGAGATTCAGGCACAGTCCTTTCAGACCGAGACGACACTTAACCTTTATTGTCACAATACATTCTTTATTTGAAAAAATAAATAAATAAATACAAAGCTCCCTGGCCATTATCCTGGAAAAGCAGTCTGCCTGCTGCCCGTAGTACGTCTGCCCAGATGGCCAGGTCTCTGGCCGTTGCCTGTTTCATTATGTATTTTAGAGCTCAGCGTGACTGATTCGGTGCATTTAAATCTGAAAAACAAAACACGTAACGCATTTGGGGCACACTTTTGATGTTGACGAAATTCTATATATGTTTCAAATAATTCCACATTCACAGAGAAGGAACTTGGGCATTTTCGGGCAGTTACTAACGTCCGTAAGCATACCTGTGGACACTCGGTGGCATTCACAGTCTGGATTGGTCAAGTCTAGACATAGCATTTATAACCTGGCTCTCATTTCTTGACTAATGATGACAATATATAAACATGGCTTTGAAACATCAACAGAGTGTTTACTCCTCAGAAATTGGTGGGAACAACAGGCATCATCTCGGGTTCTCCCCAAGTTCAGTTCTGACCGCCACCACGTGCACTGGGATTACGGCAGCCGCTTTCTCTGTGGGAAGCGCGGACAGGAGGGTTCCTGAGGTCGGGGGTGCTGAGCCGCTGTGGGACCCACAGTGCGTGCTGACAACTCTTCCCCCTGGGACGGGAAGGGCCAGGCTCCTCCCGCTGTGAGGCGCACGTCCCCACATGAGAGCTTGTAGGCGGGGGGGGGGGGGGGGGGGGGGGGAGGGGATCTCCGGGTGGGGAACCCCCCACCAGATTTCAGTGTGCACACGGGTGAGGATTCCAGGAAGGGCTCCCAGCGCCCGGAATCTGTTTCACAATGAACGGTTTTGGGGGAACCACCTGGTGAGCCCCACTGTGAGCCCATTCCTTAAATCCGTGTTGGAGAGCGGTCACACTGCGCTCACCTGTACCCACACCTTGAGGACCCTCGTGAGGACTCCCTTCTCCTCGTTCTCTGATCTTGTGTCCCGAAGAGAAAACGGTGTGTCAAACATTAGACCCCAAGACCCGATTGAAACCGTACCCTCTTCCTGCCTGAATTAGCGAGAGACGGAGGGAGGAAGTGCTCACTTGGCGGTAACGCTGCTTTCGTTCAGTGAGATTTTAGTGCTTTTGTCTGAAAAGTTTCTGTGTGACTAAGTATGTCGCCAGCTGCAGTAAATGGAAAACCCTCGTCCGACGCGCTTACAAAATGCAGAATTAACTGTCTCACGTAAACTGGAAACAAAGAGCCTCCCTCCCTCAGGGGCTTCTGCCCCATCACCGGCCCCTCTGCTGCAAAGCTCTCCCGAGTCACGGGACAGAAGACACCGGACGGGTCACTTCCAGGACCTCGCGGAAACACAAGGGGGAACTTTCCAGAAGCTGCCAACACCATCCTCTGTTCCAGTGCTCCAGCTGGGTCTCCAGCCACCTGCGAGCCCTCCCTGATCGCCCTCCTGACTGTCGGTCCCAACCCTGGAGCTGGAGGCGGGGTCAGTGCCCCTAAGGCAAGGGTTCTCAAAGTAGGGTTCCGTGACCTGGAACATCAGTGCCACCTGGAAACCTTCTGGGAAGCCAGCACGTGCTTGGGCCCCACTCCAGACCTGCTGGGTGAGACGCTGCGGAGGGGGCCCTGCGGTCTGGGATTCTGATGCTCCCTGAGTTGGACAACCGCTGCCCAAGGAACAGGTGTGTGTATACAGAAGGCAGGCACCCGGTCAGAGGGAGTCTGCAGGTAACGGAGGAAGGAGACTTCTTCTGGGTAGAAGCATCTAGCAGGAGCGGGTACGAATCTGAAAAATCTTGGGTGGTGACAAACCCGTGCCCCGAAGACCCCAAGTGCCAGAAGCTGCCTCACAAATCTGTCCTCCTCCCCTCTCCCGGGTGGGGGGTGGCCTGGGAACGTCTCGGTCCCGGCCGGACAGACTTCGGCGGACGCGAGGCCAGAGCCTGGCGTCCCACCTCACAGACTTCAGCCCTGCCTGTGACCGTGACGTGGCCCCAGCATTTCCCAGGAGCTGGGGAGGAGGGCTGTCCCCCCAGCAGCCCCAGCCATGCCCCCGTGGTGCCGCCATGACCTTCGCTCCCGAGGCCTCCCTGTGGCCACAGAGGACGACTCCCAACCGGGGACAGTGCCGTCCTGCATCTGGCTCTCCTCCCACGGCAGAATCAAGGAAGCGGGCCTGGTTGGGAAGGGGTCAGGGCAGACCAGGCGGCCTCGCCAGGCTCAGCCCCGCCCCAGATTGGGACCCCCCAGAGCCATCTCCGGGCATCGTGTTGCACTCACGGGTGGGGTCCAGGGACTCAGGGCTGCTCGGAGCCCCCTCCAGGCCCTGGGCCAGCGTGTCGTCTGAGAGCCAGGCGCTGTGGCCGCCTGGCCGTTTCTGCCCCACGGCCTTGGCCCGAACAGAGCGCGGCAGCCAGGAGCACGCAGGGATGCAGGGCCCGGGCGGGCGGGCTGGGGGGAGAGCCGGACGCGCCCTGGGGACTGTGTGGAGCCTGACTCAGACAGGCGTGCCTGGGCCCCGGCAGTCTCCGTCGAGCCCTTGTGGGCTTAGAATGGATCCTCAAGATAAATGCACCTTCCCTTTCCCGCTAAGGGAGAGTGCTGCACTCCATTTGTATGATTCAACAGACTTTGAAAGATCCACTCATTGTAATTTAGTAGCCACTCTCCGGGCTGTGAATATTACCTAATGCTATATTTAACATCGCCAGGGATACGCTTCACGTACAAGTGGATGCATTTCCTAAAACTCCAGGGAGCGAGAGCAGGGAAATGAGCATCCTGGAAGAAATTCCATTCGTAAATAATGCATAACAATTCAGGGATGTGCCCGAACCGCTTTGTGAGCCCCTCGGCCAGCGCAACGGCTTGTGAGTGGAGAGTCTGTGCTCCCCCGAGAGCAGGTGGGCAGGACAGGCTGGAGGGGAGCGGGCCCAGTGGTGCCGTGTGCTTCTCCAGAGAGCAGCTGAGCTAAGAGGGCGGGAGGCAGAGGCGCCATCCGGGGAAGGGTCCGCCAGACGGCAGTCCTGGAGTAGAGGCCTCAACCGCGGGTCGTGCGCACTCGGTCTCATGGATGCTTCCGGTCCCTGTTCATACAGACCTGGCCCGTCACGTCACGTGGAGAGCAGCTACTCGGCATGGGGTCAGGAACAGAGACTCCGTCCTGATGGGGCCACATATGGGCACAGGCCCCTCCTCGTGTCTTCTCGATTCACCCCCTCCCGGCGGGGGCCCAGGGGTGGGGACAGGCGAGGTGGGTGCCGACAGAGTTCTCTCCAAGGACAGGTGGCTAAAGGAGGCACAGGCCTCACAGGTGGGATGCAGCGTGGTGGGACGGTGGCCGCCAAGAAGGGTCCTGGCCAGCAGTCATCGGGAACGCCACTGTAGCCCCTCCCCCCTTCCCTACGGGAAGCCCCCGTAATGCCTATAACAGTAACAGCGGTAGGACGATGCGAGAAGCACTTTATAGTTTACAAGTCCTGGTCCCGTGGGTGTTGGCACTGGCCACCAGCACAGCTCCGTGGTCCTGGGCTGTTGTCCACACCCGGGTGGACTTCTGTCCCCTCCAGCGCCAGTCTCCCCTGCGAGGCGGGCATGGCCGTTATCGGGGACACTTCTTAAATTATCCTAGACTGACTTCTAATACACGAAAAGAAGAGGGTGTGGTGCAGGCTGAGAAGAGGAGAATTGGGGGGGGGGGCTTTCACAGCCCTTCCCCGGCCAGGATGCGCGTCTGGTGGCTCTCGCCCCCACCCGGGGCCATCGGGGCACTGGGGGGACATGGGGCACACGGCACGGCGCCTGGCACCAGGTCTGCGGGGAGGGACCGTGCACACGCAGGGCTCCTCAGTCTTTGAAACGCTTCCGAACTTGGAAAGATAAAAAGGGGTTAGCTTTTCAGATGCTCTTAACTGACTCTCCAGGGGCCTCTGTTCACCAGAGAGGCTGAAGGGAGTCAGAGTGACTTAGAGTAAAGGACGGAAATGGGGACAGCCTTCTCTGAGTATTGATTGCGTTATGGTCACTGCGTGACATCTGCCCCGGACGTCAGCCACCACTGCTGCTGGGTTTTTCCTTTGATTTTAATGCATTTTTGCTGTTTATTCAAATCAGTCTCAGGATTTAAATTTGTATTTCTTTTTTTATTTTCACTGAACATTATAACATGAGCCTTTTCCTATATCAGTAAAGACTTTTATTTTGACTTTCATGGCTGACTTCCAACTCCACTCTTATTGTTAGAAATAATTTAGTTTTTTGAAACTGTCTCGTGTTATGAAAAATGTGTGATAAGTATCTTTACAGATACCTTTTTACGACTTTGATTCTTTGGTGCATGTTCTCATAAGGAGAAGCGTGGGGCTGGAGAGCAGGAAAACAGGAACTGTTCTTTTAAGTTTCTTTCCAGCAAAAGGAATCTTCGTACGTTCCCACCAGCAGAAGGATGCGATGTTACCCCATTGCACACAATAGGGGATGTAATTGTTTCTAAAATACTTCCTTCTTCTTGGAAAAAGAGTTATAGTATTTGTGAAAGGATCCATTTTTAAAAGATTGATCATTATTTTCAACAGTGCCTTTTCCGGACAATTCCGGACAATGGCATGCTTAGCCATGAAAGCCATGCTTTCTTCTTGCCTAAGAATGATCCCCCTTAGTGTTTGGGCGAGCTGGACCCCCAGACCGCTCCTCCCTCCCACAGCCTAGGACAGTGTTTTCCACAGCCGGACAAAAGCAGAGGGGCCAATGCTTTGCGCCAGGCAGAAAAGGACACTCACCTTCTCCTCTCTGTCATGGTCACCCGGCTCACCCCTCCCTGCCACCAGCCCAGCCTTGAACGGCAAGCACGGGATTCAGAAGAGGAGCCAGGTGACCAGACAACAAAGCCTGAAGCACAAGTGTGTCTGTGCAGGGACAGGGCACACGAGAAAGTGGAAAGTCACCTTGACCTCCTCAAGGCACATCCACGGGCACACCTGTCGTCGCCTGGGTTTCTTGGAGGCGTCTTCCCCCCGAGTCCTTTTCCTGCCACCCTGGACACAGCACCAGGCCCCGGGCATCTCTGTGCTCCCATCAGCCGACGAGTGAGCAGGACCCCCCCACCAGTGCCGCTGCATTTTAACTTTGAGCTGGTGAGCGTGCCCAGACACGTTCCTTTCGGTCTGTCACGTGTCTTCATGATTTAACTTCAGGAAGATTAGAGCATCTTCTTCTTGTCACCAGTTGCAATGCCAAAGGACAGCAAGGCAACCACTTAAGTTGTCCTGGCTTCATTTGTACAGAGAAGGGAGGACAGGGTGTGAGCTTGGTCCCCTCCCTGCCCTGCGTCTCCATGCTCGGGACTGATAGCGATCTATACCCGCCAAACACTTGGAGCTTGGGGACAGCCCCGTTCACCGTGACCCTGTCATTCCATCATTCCATGCACTTGGATAGACTCTGGCCAAACATATCCCTTCCCGATGGTGAGAGCTGATCTGGTGCGTGGGAGGCCGACCCTGGACTGCTCCTGCTTCCGGCCGGTCGCTGCAGGCTCCGGGATGGCCTCCGTCCCTTTGCACAGACAGGGCTACCGGTGACCAGAAGGCTGGTTAACTTAGTCTTCTGGAAACTGACGGTACGTGAGAGCCCACAGTTGTCTCCATCAAGTTACTGGAGTAAATCGTGTAAGCTGGCAGTGTTCCGGGCACAGGAACTGATGGCGAGTTAGCACGCCCAGGCCTGCCCCCGACCCCCGTGGCCTCGGGCCCCAGCCTCCTTGACAACAGGGTTCTTGCCTCGGACACCCACGACCAGCCTCACGTAAGCCTTTCGCACGCACGGCACCCGCTCCCTGGATGCCGTGCGCCCCGCGGGCTGGCGCTCGGCCTTCAGCCCTGACGCCTGAAACCACCAGCAGTTTTAATCCCTTCGTGCGGGCTGTTTTTATCTTTATATCACTCACAAATGTATAACTGTACAGAAGAGATCTACTTAAATTATAAATTGTCATCTGTTTTCTCCTGAAAACAAGAAACACTGTGGAGTGCTTGGAGAGCATTTTCGTAGATTACCTTTTTCCACTGCTGCCGTTCCGGGTGTGAACACTGCACAAAAATGTCTTCGGATTTTAAAACGATCAGAATTCAGGCGGGCGACAGGCGTAGAGATTCCACCCAGGTGAGTCCTTCTCCCGCTCCTGCCGTCACCCCGGGGCCTCTGCAGGTTATGAGAGGCTCCCGCACATTGCACGTCTTTGTGCCGCTGCTGGGAACCCACCCCACCCCGACGGTGTGGCTGGGACGAGCTGCTGGGGGTCCAGCGAACCTTTTCTGCGGCAGCTGCCCTTGGCCGCGGCCCCAGGACACACGCACCGAGGAAGCGGGCAGACAGACAGACATCAGCACAGCGCCGCGAATGTCATCCCGGGAGCAGGGACCCAGCAGGGGCAAGCAGATGGACGGGCTGCATTTCCAGCCCGACACGGGGACTCTGCCAGTCGCTTCCTCCAGAAATCACAGGGCTCGTCGGGAGCGGCCTAGAGGCAGTGGCGAGACCATGTGACGTCACGCACGGACTGCTGGAGGGACGCCCCGCGATGCTGACGGCCGAGGGCCCTCTGTCCAGCAGAGAGGATACCTGGAGGGGAGCGGGGGGGACGCCTCCCGCCCTGGGAGCAGCCATGACCTGTGGTGTGCAGCACTCAGGGAGGCACGCGTCCAGAGGTGCGGATCGTGGGGCCGTGGCCCGGGGCTGCCGGAGGAGGAGGCTGGGACGAGACAGGCGTGCCCACGGAGACCCGTCTCCAGCCGCGGGCCTGGCTTTCCACACGAGCTCTGCCGTGCACCCCAAAATGCCTGAACAGGAGGCCACGTCACTTTCGATCTCTTTCGTTCACTTATAAACGCACCAGGTGCTGTTCATGGTGACCTTCACCTAAGAAATGACGTGGACACAGATCTCCAAATGTGACATTTTGGAATTGGAAGTTGGAAGACTTTTTTTTTTTCTTTTTTTTTTTTTTTTTTGTCCCAGCTCTGGCTCCAACTACCGGAAGGGTCTGGAACAATTCACCTCACCCCCCAGCAGGTGGGAGACACAGATGGACACCAAGCCCCTGGTTCAGCCCACATTCCGCCTCAGCCACTGCCCCACGGCTCTCACTTTGTGCAAGGAGTGGTCACGACCCTCTGAAGACCGGGTTCCCTTCTACACGTCAAACACGTGTCACCAAGGCCAACCTCGCCAAGCACATGCTTGCACACGCCCCTCCATTATTGCCGCGTCTGCCCGTGTGGAAACTTTGCTTCCCAGACGGATGGCCCTCGACCCCTGGGACAGAGCCTCTCCGTCTGCCTCGCCACAGGCCCCCTTACAGCGCGGGCTCCCCGTGGGCCCTCACGACACGCCTGCAGAAGGGAAGCTACCGGCGAAATGCAAGACCCAGAATAAGGGAAACACAGAGCGACTTCTACATGTGAGCAGGTGACACTGCCTCAGTTTACCGTCCATAGTAAGACACTGTGCCCTTTCCCGGAGGAAGGCCCGGGGGCGCCACCCGGATGCTAACTGCCTCTGCACCAAGCGTCAGGAACTTGCTGTGCGTGTTGGAGCACATCCCGGGGAGGAAAGCACCTCTCCCCACAGCACCTGCACCTCCCTGTGGAAACACACGTAGGACACAGCGTCCCCGGTGCCGTAATGGAGTCACGTCGAGGGACAGTGGGGCAGAGGAACGTGGACGCGCGCTCCTGGGCTGGTGGGTGCTCCCAAGGGGAGAGCCTCCCACCGGCGAGCGAGGGGGACTGCGGTGCTCGGGCAGAGGGAGGCAATGCGGGATGAGGCCTGGCCCGTGGGGAAACTCCACATTTTCGTTCACTCGTTCAGCCCATCGGCCGGGCGGCGAAGCTAGCGTTTGCGCCCCTGCGACGAGGTAGCCGTGTGCCGAGCGCGGAGGCCCCCGGCCACCAGAGTGGGCGTCTCTTCCAGTGCCCGGGTGTGGACTCGGAACGCAGGGGCGGCCGCCCACCAGGTAGCTGAGGCCCAGGACAGGGCAGCGCAAGGGGGAGTCAGTCCTCAAAGGGGCAGGTGGGGCAGGGGGCCGGGAGCCCAGTGAGGACAGAAAAGCAAGTTCCCCGCGGGGACCGAGGCCGTCCCCCAGGGCAGGGGTGTGGAGGACAGCAGGTGAGGGGCCTCCCGTGTGCCGACGGGGAGAGGTCGGAGCCCCAGCTTCAGGATGGCACGTGGGACAGGAGCAGACATCGTGAGCCGAGACTGCGGTCAGGAGCAGGGTGGAGAGTGAGGACAGCCTGCAGACTGGGGGGCAGGGTGGGGGGGAGGCGGGGAAGGGCCCAGTGTGGCCTTGGGGCAGCAGTTCCCAGGTGCGCGGCCCAGGACCGGCAGGGGGACCGGAGGAGGCTCCAGGGTCAGTGCAAGTGTCTGTGCCGCTGGGAGCATTTCTGCCGTGACGTCAAAGCCTTGTGGAGCGAGGGGACTCTGGATGCACCTGCGGCCTGGCATCCTCGCACGCTGGCCAGAAGGCTCTCTCGCCCCCAGGGAGCTGGAGACACTGAGCTCGGGGCCCAGGGACCAGAATTGTGTGCCTGCTCCGGGCTCAGTCCTTCCCACCTGCGCCCCGTGCCCTTCTCTGGTGCCTTCTGTTTCCAGCTCAACGGAAATCTGACGGCCCTGAGGTTCTGGGGTTCAGGGGTGGCTCACAGAACCCACGCGGCCCAGGAAGTGGAGCTACGTATGAGGGTCCTTCCACTCGCCGCAAAGGCGCAGGGAACAGAACCGGTGATGCTCAGAGCACGGGGACTCGCAGGCGGCCACTCGCTCACCCAACTGCCGTTCCCAGTTTAGCGATTCCGGCCTGTGTGGAGGTACCTGAGGGCAGACGCCCCTTGTAATGGCGGGCCTGTCCCACGTCTGACACTGACTCGCGTCTGGGGCACGCGGACATCTTTCAGACGGTAAGCGAGCACATCCAGGTGGGCCCCTCGGCACTCCCACGTGCGGCAGGGTCACTGCCCTCGCCGGGGGCAGGAAGCCAGCGGGGCCGCACCTCCGGGTAATCGCGTGCGCACCCCGCCGGCCTGCCCAGCACAGAGCTCACCGGCTCATCTGCTGGCGGCCTACGTTTTCTTGTCACGATGCGGCGGAAGGACCAGAAGTAGCGAAGCCCGTGCATTGTTCTCAGCCAGCGGCGAGAAATTGTTTTTATACGAGAGTCATTTCCGGAGAAACGGAATTACTCTGGGTTCTCAGCCTCCAGCCAAAGGCTGACCTGCCTGCTGTGGTCCCGGAATCTGACGTCCCCGCTCGGGGAGTCCTGGGCCCGGCCTCTGCAGGGACCGTTCTGAGACCGTGCAGTGGACGGCCAGGACTGTCAGCCAGCCCCCTCTGCCCTCTCCAAGCCAGCCTTCAGACGGCAAAGCCCTTGACCCGGGAAGGGCCGGATACGGGCAGAGGCGGGGTCGTCTGGCTTCAGGCTTCTCCCTCGGGGCTGCCACTGGGTCAGGGCCACGTCGTGCTGTGTGCGGCCCAGGAAGCCCACGGGCACATCACATTGGAGCTGCACCTCTGAACGGCCTGTAGGATCCGGCCTTTTTGCTTCAGGTTCTGGTTTTTCTGTTGTTTGTTTTTCTTGCAATAAGTTGATGTGACACTATGGACCTTTCTTGCCGTGTCTCAACTTCTGGGAAACTCGTCCCCAAGCAGACCCGTGCTATACACACCGGCCCTCACTCGTTTCTTTTTAGCGCCGGGGAGTTTTACATTTTTGAGACTGTTATTTCAATAAAACATGTGAGGAACCGCGTTGACGTGGGAACTGTTCAAGGAAACACACGGGATCCTACAAGGAAGGGGCCTCGGCAACCTCCCGACCCCCTGGCCCGGCGAGAGTCTCACAGGGAACAAGGGCATCCCTGACACAGCCCCTTCGGTGCTTCCAGACCCCCAGACACACCTGGTCTGTGGCCCCCGGCTCCAGACGATGCCTTTGAAAGTGCTGAGGATCTGATCGGTGCCTTCTTTTCGCAGACCCTAGTTAAGGACAGACCCACTCGTCAGTAAAGAGCTTTCTGGTCCCAGACCGGCATCCATTTCTGGAACAAACAGTCTCAGAACCTTTGCATTTGTACAACTAAGATTTACTTTTCTGCTCACAGGGAGGAGAGGTTGGCCGTTTGGAAAAACTTCCTGTCTCCTTACTGTTAAAAATGGAGACAGATTTAAGTGCCTCGCAGCAGAACCGTTTCCATTAACCCAGTATGGAGTTGAAGGCCAGTGCGCACGCCTCTCCTGCGTTCCCCACGCGCGGCTCCCTCCTCCCCAGGCCCCAGCAGGGTGTCTGCACCATGTAAAAGCAGCAGTGCTGAGTTTCCTTAAAAAAGAAAGAAGTTCTACAACCCGGATGAGACCCGGAATACAGTGAACTCGGTGGGTCCAGCTGCATCTGAAGACGGCTTCGGAAGCCTGTCCCCTTTGGAGGGGCAAAGTGCTGGGGGCGATGAGGAAGCCTCCTGCCCTTGTTAGCGCTCGTGGGGGACCCGCGGGGAGGGTTAGAGCCTTGCTACCAAAACATCCTGTGTCTTTCTGCAAATGACCCAAGTGCTCAATAAAACAAACGTCAGTAGACAAACCACACCGAGGACTTACCCCAGCCAGGTGTGCCCAGGTCCCTGCCAGGTGTGCCCAGGAAGATAGTCCTCCTCCTTGTTGCCTAAACACATGAGCAGCTTCAAAGCAAGAGGAGAGAAGTGAGGACCGCCGTGTAGGAAGTTAGAGACAGAACTGCCTCTGCACACACACACACACACACACACACCCCAGGACCTCACACCCAAGCAAGACTCCCAGGGACACCACACCTAAATAAAGCAGTGTGATTGCACCGTGCAGCACGCCTCCCCCGCCAGCCACTTCTGCACATCCTTTCTGGCTGGGGACTCTGAAAGACCACAGCCACCAGCGCAGCCACACAGGGCACCCCCGTGTCCCCTGAGGGCACCTCCCTGCTCACAGAGACAAGCAAGCTGGAGGTAGACGGGACAGAGACGCCACATTCAGAGGATCCAGGAGAGATCCTGAGAGGAGGGGCACAGCGGAGGCCCCGAATTTGTCCTCAGAGCACCTTTCCCGTGAGATTTCACTCCGGCTCGTGTGAAACCGACAGGGTGCCCCCCAGCGCTTCTCACTCGGCTACTGTGTGCAAGCAGGCTGCCTGCCCGAGCAGAGAGCAGCCTGCCACAGAGAACGTAACGTCTCGTCGTCTGAGTTCAGGGAGGAGAGCAGGTGGTAGGAGGAGCGGCGGACCCGCGGCCGCGCGTGTGCTGTTCTGTGACGAAGAGTCACCCGCACGGGGACGTGGCTGCGCCGGGTCGTGAGCAGGGCAGTCACGCAATAAAGAAGCTGCTGTGTGCTTCCTCAGGCCCAGCACGCCTCCTGGACTCGGAGACGGAAATAACGGGAATGAACATAGCTGCGTTCAGCTGACATATCATCCGGCTCCGGGGGCGGAGCCCCAAACGCAGATGGATTTGGGGATAAGGTTGCTCTTCGGCAAAAATGTGCAGCGGCGACAGCTTGAAACTAGCCGCTGCCACAGACACTAAAATCGAGGCTACGTTATGAAGAAAACATTCTTAAATCTTTATAACGACCAGATTTCCAGGCTCATTATTTGTAGCCTGCTGTCGACGAAACTGTAGAGCAGCTTTTGAAACCCTATGTGGAGTCAAAGCTTATATATTTTGCTTATTAGAAAATGCATATTTAAGAAGCTTCAAATTTCTATCAAGGGCGTATCTTGCCTGGAGTGTGCATGTGTGTGCGTGTGTGTGTGCACATGTGTGTGCTCGTGTGTACACGTGTGCGCACGTGTGTGCACGTACACATTATGTGTTCGTGTGTGTGCTCGTTGTACATGTGTGTGCACGTGTGTGCATATTATGTGTTTGTGTGCATGCGTGCATCTCATGCAGGCTTGTGTACATGTGGGTGTGCGTGCATATGTGCACTGTGCACATGTGTGCGTGTGTGTACATGTGTGCACTCGTGTGTACTGTGTGTGCATGCCTGTGTGTGTGCATATGCAGGCAGGCGTGTGTTGCATGTGTGTGCACATGTCTGTGCACGTGTGTGCGTTATGTGTTCATGTGTGTATGTGCATGTGTGCATATGTGCATCTCAGGCAAGCATTGTACACGTGTGTGCATGTGCTTGTGTGTGTATGCGTGTGGGTATGTGTGCATGTGTGTGAGCACATGTGTGTGCATGTTTGTATGCGTGCATGTGTATCCATGTGTGTGAGCGCGTGTGTGTGCATGTGTGTGCATATGTGTGTGTGTGCAAGCACATGTGTGTGCACGTGCGTGTACATAAAATGTACATCTATGATAGACATGAGCCACGGACGTTCATATGCATCACCTGCATTCCCACACTAAATCTGTAAACAACTCAATCTCTCAACTACCAGAATTTTAAATACTTCGCAACTGAGCAATTTCCTACCAACCACGTGAAGACAAAGTATCGTGTCCTACCGCGCCTGAAGGAGAATAATCTAGCATATATTTGGGGAAGAGACGGAAGGACATCTTTAGCCCTTTGCTTTATGCCTTTTCTTACACGCTTGTCCCCGGTGCCATCATGCAAGTGGCACGCTTCTCAGTTCTTCCTGCGTATCCTACTGACCGCGGCTCACGGAAGCTGGGACGGCCGCGTCAGTGTGACGTATTTCACGTCTCCGGTGTGGGTGGTGCCAAGTGCCAAGTCTTCCTGCCACATTAAGCATTACCACGGCACTGAGTGCCCGTGGCGGTACCACGCGGAACAGCCACTCACTAACGGAATTGTCACACTTGCCGCCTCAAGCGTTAAATTCCTCATCTGGACTAAATGCGGACCGGGTGGCCTCCGTTGCTAATGTTCCGTGTGACCTGGCGCCCTTCAGACCAAGAGGGCCGGCGTCAGCCTGTAAATGTTCAGAAAGACAAAGTTGAAGTTGCCGCGTTGTCGAGAGAAGCCGACGCTGGTATCTGCGTGCGCGGCTCTCTCCGGGGACGCCCTCCTCTGGCCGGTGCGGGCGGGATGCCTGCGGGGTGCGGAAGGGCCCCCCACGGAGGTGCTGCTTCTGGCTGGCGTCAGCCTCTACCGCGTGGTGCCTGACAGAAGAGCTGCTCGCAGACAAAGTCTGGTCTGATGCCACCCCACGCGTCGGCCCGTGCACACCACTTAATCCCTGTGGCCTCGGTTTCTTCACTTTCTAGGTTGAAAGATGGATTTGGCGATTTCTAAGCCTTCTACCTCCTCCAGACCCTACCGCTCTGAGGGTGTTACCGTAGTCAGCAGCATCTCCTCGCACGCAGTTCACTAGCTCATGATGGACCAGCCCCTTCCGGAAACCTTATCAACCGCTTGACATTTTTAACTAAAATAGAAAAAGTCTATGTGTATTTACAAAGCGGTTTAATTTTCTAATCTCACTGCCAAGAGGTAGCCTGGTTCTTGGGGTAATTTTATCCCAACATTCTCAACATTCTAGTCTCGTCAATGACAAAGATAGTAAATGTTGTTTTTGTACAGGGAGAGGAGAGAGCACACATTTTGTTGAAAGCCAGATGCTGGTAAAATCAAGTCTAAGACTGGTGGGCCCGTTCTGAAAGCGCCAATAATATTGATCGATAGAAACAGACGTATCAAAGACCCACTCCTTCATTTGGCACAGCGAGGATTGAGAACAATTAACTATACGGCACAGTCCCTAAGCCAAGGAGAAAACAGTTGAATCGAGATGATAAGGGAAATGCATCTCAAAAAGTCAAGACCACAATAAGGTGGTTTACAAGATTGGTGCAAGGTATCAGATGGTTCCTAAAAGTAGAGAGTCCTGAATTCTGGACTGGTCAGGAGTGACTTTACGGGAGGGTGGACCTCAAGACGGATTTCAAAGGGTCAGCAAGAGGGAACGGTCATGGGTGGGCATGGGATTGCGGGCGGAGAGTGGGGGGAAACAGGCAGCCACCACCAGAGCTCCAGGGCCATGTGGTGGGATCTAAAATACCCGGGAAGGGCGCCTGGGTGGCTCAGTCGGCTGAGCGTCTGGCTCTTGGTTTCAGCTCACGGTTCACAGACTCCGCTTGACAGCATAGACCCTGCTTGGGACCCTCTCTTCCGTTTCTCTCTGTCCCTCCCCCGCTCGTGTGCACGTGCACACCTTCTCCCTCTCAAAAACAAATGAGTAAACTTTAACAAAAAAAAGAAAAGAAAAAGCAGCCAATGATAAAAAATAAAAACAAAATAAAATTACATAGGTAGGACAGAGTCATATTTTTTAAGTTCTTTAAAATTAAGTCGGGGCGCCAGGATGGCTCAGTTGATTAAGCGTCTGACTCTTGATTTCAGCTCAGGTCGTGATCTCGCGGTTTGTGGGAACAGGCACTTTGTCGGGCTCTGTGCTGACAGTGTGGAGCCTGCTTGTGATTCTCTCTCTCTGCCTCTCTCTGCCTCTCCCCCATTCACTCACTCCCTGTCTCTGTCTCTCTCTCTCTCTCTCAAAATAAATAAACTTAAAGAAAATTGAGTAGACAATGTCCAAGTTCCAGAAAGAGTTGAACACACTTGTTAGCTCGGGCCGCCTTGCAGACCTCACTAAAACAGCGGCCAAGAGTCTGGTTCTTAAAGGCAAAAGGACACTGGGAAAAATAATGGGAAAGGAGAAACAGCACCAGAATTTTGGAGGCGAAGGAGCAGAGAGTTGAGTACTGTGAGATCTAGCAGACGCCCGGCCCCTAACAACAGGCGAACCTCGGGTGGCCCTGACGAAACCTGAACCCTGGAATCCTCTAGAACTCCTGAACCGATGGCACCAGGCACGGCTGGACGTGTTGACAATGGACCTGACAGCGGGGAAACTGGTCTTACGCGTGGGTAGAAGCAGCCACCCCACTGTGCCGCTCCGGGCCCGGAGCCGATGAGCCAACTCTTCACTCCCGAGACCTGATCAGCTTAAAAAAATGTTCTCTGGAGCGAATGAAGCACAGAGTTTGTCACCGAGGTCAGCGGTCACTGCCACGGAGTCACTGTCTGCTGAGGGGAGGGCTGCGCGGGCATCTGTGCAAGGAATGCCGAGACCCTGGAGTCTCCACACTGGATTCCCAGCACGTCGCCTGCCGGGAGGAACGGCCACTTCCTGCCGGACCACCTGACGAAGCAGCCTGGTCCGGCCGCACCCGAGACCCGCAGTCAGCGCAGTCCTGCCCCACGTGTGGGGGACGTCCAAGGACCAGGCACGGGGGAAAGCCTCTAAAACGAAACAGCGCAACAGAAAAAACAACCCGGAGAAAATAGAGAAAATCTTCCCTGCAAAGGTGTAATATTCTCAAACAGGAAGATGAGAAAACAATTAGGACCTCAAAGAAATTCAGAAAAATGAAAGATAGCAAGAAATAGAACTCAAGAGAAGGACTGGAGGTAAAGTTGAAGGAACTGTCCAGTTAGAAGGACAAAACCCTGGGGGAAAACAGAGAAAAGATAAGACAACACAAGAGATGGCTCCGGAAGCACAACAGCCAAATAATAGCAATCCAGAACCAGAGAAAACAGTAAGGATAAAATAGCGCTGGAAGTAAGTAAAAAATTTCCCTGAACTGACTCCAGAGCAGCGCGTGGCCCAGAACGTGGGACTGTATCCCCCGCCAGAGAAACTGGCAAAGACTCTCAGAAGCCCAGCTTCATACAGAGGATCAGAACTCATAACAGAACTGGACTTCTTGACCGGCTCTCAAGGAACTAGGTCGCAAGGAAGAAAGCGGCAGACATACCGAGGAAAATGCCATATGACCTAGAATTGCATTCCCGGGCGGACCATCGGTTGTGGGCAGCACACAGACACCTGCACAGTGTGGAGCAAGGGTCTCACATGTGTCCCTTTCTCATGCCTCCTCCGTGAGCTCCTGGACCATGTGCTGCACCCATGCAAGACAGTGGAGGACAGAGATGTTGGGTCCAGAAGCAGGGGACCCAGCACAGGTGAGGGAAGGGCGTCCCCAGCACCAGTGGAGGGAAGGGCGTCCTTGGGAGGAGGCTGCTGGGGCTCCCAGGGGGACAGAGGTCTAGGGACAGACACTTAGAGCAGGCTAGACAAGTCCAGGACAGGTTCCTCCAGGGTGAGGTGGGGGGTTCCTAACGGAGTGGAATGTGTGCAGAGTTGACCCCCCGAAGGAGAGTTTGGGCATCGAGAGTGAGAAGTAGGGACACGTGTGACCAGTACTGTCTGCGTTTTTGTGCATCTGCGGCTGTCCACACGCCTCTCCATGTACATGGCCTGAACTCTTCCATCCGTGTGGGTGTGGCCCATCCTTCCCAGGTGTCTGTCTGTCTGTCTCCTGCCCCACAGCCCATCCGGTCCATCAGGCAACTCTCTGCTCATGTCCTGTGAAGTTGGGGACTGTGTCCGTGCTGCTCAGTGAAACATTCTCTGAACAAATGCACAAAGGAGCCACTCTGTCTAGTTCATTCAGCAAAACGTATTTTTTGCTCACCATGTGATAGACATTAGAGGAACAGGTGTGTGATTGTTTTAATGGATCCTGACCACAGCCCCATAAGTGGGGCTGGGTTTCTTGGTCCTTAGAGACCAGAAAGGCAAGATGTGGGGACAAGGGACTCTCAAGTACTTTGTTCAATGTTATTCAGCCGTGTGACCTTCAGAAGATCCCTCACGATCTCTGTCCCACAAAAAGGGAATTATAATCATTTCTATCCCGTCATCGTGTACCGTCGCCGTGAGGGCTTAGTGGGCTCATTTTTGTGAAGATGTTAAAAAACAGCAGGTAAGGGCTCTGTGAGTCGTGCCATATTCGCCAAGCTGGGATTTGAACTCAGGGCTCCAGAATCATGTGCAAATATGACTTACATGATTCCAAAATAAGTATTTTAGCCCTGACACAACCGAGGCCATTCAGGCAATACAAGAAAGGTGTCACCCGTGAAACAGCGATCATACACAGCGACCGTGCGTCTATGAAGTGGCTGTGGCTTCGCGAGCCTCCCCTCGATGTTGGGAGACGTGACCTGCCTGCCCGAGTCCTTCCTCTCTCATCAGAGGCCATGCAACAGGGCTGGACCAGGAACATGCCGCCAAGCCCATTTTCCAGTTACTGAGACCTGACCTTCTGTTTATATTAAAATCAGATAAATGAAAACACCAAGCAAGAGGCCACTGAAAACCCCACAGAAACCAGCCCTGAGAGCTTGTAATACACAACATTTTAAATGTAAGTGTTCACTGCGGCCAGGTAACCAATTTGCTAGAATAACGTGACAGGAAAGACTCAAGATGGCTTAAGCCAAGCTAACAGCAAAGGATCGTAAGAGCTGCACTGGCTGAGACACTCCGGGCATACGTGAGCGGCACAGAGAGGCTCGCAGGACGTGGGGGCCCCGGGAAACTCCCCGCTAACGGCACACAGTTCTTCCCTCTGCAACTTCAAGGCCTTCGGCGGGGCCCAAACACATGAGCTACCGTCACCCTGAGTCACCACATTACTAGTGCTTTGAGGGTTCGACTGTGGAGAGAAAACCAGAAGAGCATCCGTCGCCATCTCCAAAGGTTGTGATTCTGTAAAGTAGGAGCGGACGCGGGACATAAAGAGCCTGTTGACACCCCGCAGACGGGGATCTGGAGTCCAGGGTCGCCATTAGCTGAGCCTGCCAGAGTGTGCGGGGAGCTCTGCTTTGGGGCGTCTGCAGGCATCGCTGGGATCTCCACCCGGGATCGGCCTTGCCCCTCATAGACGGATCCATCTGATTTTGCTACAGCGACACAGAACACATTCCCTTGAGCGACTGGAGAAGAATGAGCTTTCTTGACGTCGGAGTTCTGGGATCTTGAGCTACCTCCCAAAGCTCAGCCCTTCCTGCCCCGTCCTGCCCGGCTTCCCTGCAGTAGCCAGTGGCCACTATTCACTCAACAAATACCTGATGAATGCCTACTGTGTCCCAGATGGCCGTCACGGATCTGTCCACTGAATTTTTTTTGTGGTGATGGAAACCACCAATATGGCAGCCACTACCCACCTGCGGCTACTGGACCCTTAAAATGTGAGCAGTGTGGCCGGGGAGTCCATTTTTTTTATTTTCTTTAATGCTAATTAAATAGCTGCAGATGACTATGGGCTACTATATTGGATACTGCAGCCCTGAATATAACAATCAATTAAACACAGGCCATTTTCTCAGTGTCGTGAAGGAGAACCCATAATCACACCAGTACGTGATAAGTGCTTTCATTTTTTCTTTTGAGAGAGAGGAAGAGAGGAAGAGAGAGAGAGAGAGAAAGGCAGAGAGAGAGAGAGAAAGGCAGAGAGAGAGAGAGAGAGAAAGGCAGAGAGAGAGAGGAAGAGAGAGAGAGAGAGAGGAAGAGAGAGAGAGAGGAAGAGAGAGAGAGAGGAAGAGAGAGAGAGAGGAAGAGAGAGAGAGAGGAAGAGAGCACAAGCAGGGGAGGGGCAGACAGAGAGAGACAGAGAAGCCCAAGCAGGTTCAACACCCAGCGCAGAGCCCGACTTGGGGTTGGATCTCACCAACCATGAGATCATGACCTGAGCTAAAATCAAGAGTCAGACATTTAATCAACTGAGCCAACCAGGGGCCCCAGTAAGTGCTTTCATTTTTAATAAATGGAGGAGACCATGGTTTGTTCATTCAAGCAATATTCCGTGACCACCATCAGCAGCAAGCCTCCGCTGGCCAGCATGGGAAATACACAGCTGGTGGAGGCCCACCTGTCCTATTGAGGAACAGAATCGGGGACCAAAGCAACAACGTGAACCCCACACAGTCGGCTGAGCTCGGGCCCTCCCGCGTGCGGGGATGTGGAGGAGGGCCGGCCGTGCACCTGCTGCGTCCGTGTAACTGGCGCTTCACCTCGGCACCAGCTTCTCAGTTACCCCCAGGACTCCACCGTTGATTCCATTTGGCGTCCACAATCTGGAGACATTCCAGGACTGTGGGTTTCTGCTGTCTTCTTAGAAAGACTCGCGTGGCTGATAGGCATGAGCCCGGGTGAATGGAGCACAACACGGCTGTGGGACACGCTCACTTCCACAGCACCTGCCGGGTAGAGGAGGGCAGCACCCGCCCTTCCTGTGCGTGCAGACTCTCTTTCGGTGGAGGGATATTCCAAGCCACTGGGTCCTGTAGACCGGGCATCTGGGCCACCTGCTGCCTGATGCGTGAGTGAAATCTATCTTATGGGCTGGGACTTCGCTCTCACCTTGAAAGTGGGCACTTAGGGGACGGGGCAACGGAATGTGTTTGCGGTAAGCGTGATTTTGACCTACGGTTCACGCTAATGGACGGAGGAAAAGGCTTTGAGCATCGAGCCATGTGAATTAGCAGAAGGCACCGGACATTTGAGGCCAGCTAGTTCCAACAGTCAGGAATTTAGTTGAAATGGTTTCCAAAATGTATCACAAGGAACTAAATGGAATAAATGAGCAGACCACAATGAGGAGGAAATCCTTCCGGAAGTTTGAGCAATAAAAACTATAGAACAGCAAAGGGACGGGCAACCCCCTCATTGCACAGATAGGTAAACAGAGGCCCAGCCAGAGTCCAGGAGCCCATCCAGGTGTTAACAAAGACGAGACAGGAACACGGGGCTCCGGACGTGCTGTTCCCTCCACGCCGCCTCCCTGACGGCACCGAGGCTGTCTGCGCAACGTGTCACACGCCGACACCAGAACCCGCTGCGTGAGGCGCAGGTGTGATGGGGCACAAACGTGGCCGACTCCCTCCTCCTTCTCATTCTGCCCTGACGCCCCCACCCCCACGCTTCCCACTGTCTGTACTCTGCGATTTTTCTACTCTTCCTCCTTTTCTCTCCTCCACTGCCCCGCTGGCCACCCCGCGGGGCTCTAAAGGAGAGGGGGCCACGGTGGGCACTGGCAGATGGGTGCCTGGCCGTGGTTCCATCGTCACCACTGCACCTGCAGGGGTAACGGGGCAGACGTCTGAGGAGGAGCTGTCCTGAGGGCCAGATGCCCCCCTCGGGGTGGAGCCCCCGACCTCCAGCTCAGACCCCACACTTTCAGGTGTCCTCTTGGCCAGACTCGCCACCTCCCACAACCCCAGGGGCCCGTCTGGGCAGAGCCAAGGCCAGTTGTGTCCGCTTCTGACTGCAACATCCGTTTTAAGGATAACATCCACTTGCCCGCTCTGAACGTTGCTGCCCTACCATTTAAGGTCTAAGCAGCAGGCAGGCCCCCAGGAGATCTGAGGCAGGTAGGTGTGTGTGGACGGGCGGGGGACAGGGCACGAAGCCCGGCCGCAGTGCTGGCTCACCCTGCCTGAAGGAGTCCCCACTGCCAGCTGGAGCGGAACATTGTGGGTGGCATCACTGAACAGCACAGAGAGCCGTTTTTACGTCACTTCCTAGCAATCCGGATGAACCTGAGACGGTCAGAGACGGTCAGAGAGAGGCCTGGTGCCCTGTGCGGGTAGCACTGGTGCAGAACAGAGCTCCCTCACGGGCAGGTGGCAACAGTCGTTACGCCCCGGAACGTCGTGGGCCGACCTGGCACGAGCACCTACCGCTGATCCTTTATCAGGACAAACAGACTGGACCCATGAGTGAGTCCCCCGACCGCCATCTCCGAGAAGCCTGGCTGGTGTGGAGCTCGGGCTGGACGCACTGTCAGGTGGTCGTTGGGCACGAGGGGGTGGACAGCAAGGTGGGGGCGGCTGGGCCTGTGTGTCTGAGGCCACGGACCCGGTCTCCCGGTCCGTGGAAAGAGTCGCACGAAAGAAAGCTCAGAACTCTGTTTCATCTTAGAAATGCTACAGAAACCAATATATGTTCTCTTCAGGTTTTTTTCGGTTATAAGTATTATTCTTGCTTTGATTATTATGTTCTAAGAGATGCTTAGTTTCAAAAGGCAGATGACCAATCGTGCTGGGATTCTGGGGTTGGTGGAGCCTTGGCGATCACCCAGTGGCCCTCGCTTTACAGATGAAGAAAGGGACATCCACGCTGGAAAGGGGACTGACTGCGGTCACACACTTGGATAGGAATGAAGTCCTTCCGTTCTGGGAGCCAGTGCATGCCAGCGACCTCCAGGGCCCCCGATGAATGGCGTTGTCTTTACTAGAGTATGAGATGCACCCAAGCAACCAGAAGAAATAATTCTCCAGGAAACAGTGTCAGGGCCACCCCTTCACTCATGCCGTTCATCCAGATGGTCTGGGGACTGTTGACGGTAGTGACAAACAGCACAACAGTAAGTGTCCAAAACACAGAGGGACATGCCTGCTGAGCACCCAATTCCTGAGTAAGAATAAAAATCGCCATGATAATCAACAGCAGGCACCAAGTATGAGGACTGCGTGTGTGCCCAGCACTGACCTCTCTACAGAAGTGACCCTTCCATCCCCGAAGCAAGTGTGTGAGATGTGCACTTACAGCTTGGGACCCTGAAGTACAACGTCAAATGTCTCCCCAGCCCCTCACTCTGTGACACCTCCCACAAGCCGTTCACGCACATAATCTTCCAGACACAGTGCATCCTGTCTGCCCGTCCCACCCCTCAACCATGGACCTAAGTCTCGCTGTGGGGAGGGACAGTGCCTATCAGAGACTTGTGCATCCAGCAGAGGCTCTGGGGACCCTCATCGGACATCAGGTCAGCACAGTGACTGCCTTGCCTTCCCCTTCCTTCCAGGCCCCTCCTGGATGGGTCCCCAGGCCGGTCTGCCCCTTCCTAAACCTTGCCAGACACAATCCTACTGGCCCCACCATTGCTCACTCTAAACTCTGTGTTTGGTTTTTGTTTCCATTTTCTGCACGGATCATGCTCTTCGTTGTGTTCACGTCTTTGCGAAGTCTCTGGGGTTTTTTTAATGTTTATTGATTTTTGAGAGAGAGAGAGACATAGAATGAGTGGGAGAGGGGCAGAGAGAGAGGGAGACACAGAATGTGAAGCAGGATCCGGGCTCTGAGCTGTCAGCACAGAGCCCGACGCAGGGCTCAAACCCACGGACGGTGAGATCATGACTTAAGCCGAAGTTGGACGCCCAACCGACTGAGCCCCCCAAGTGCCCCACAAAGTCTCTGTTTTGCCTGAAATATGTTTCCATAGCTTCATGCAACCTCTTCAAGCCCAGCCCCAGCCTCATTTGTCTGGAGCATGGCCGAGCTCCCTTGACCCCCTGACCCTCTCGACGGGACGCCCTCAACATGCATTTATCATAGCATTTATCACACGTCACCTATCCATTCAACAGCCCTTTACTGTGTGCCCGTGACATGCCATGTGTTTGGCACGCATGTCACCTGTGCTGAGTGGCTCCAACACAGTCTTCCTCACCAGTCCATATCTATGCCTCTCCCCTCTGAATCCGCCAGGGCCCAGCACCCAGCCCCAAGGATCCTCCCCAAATAAGCATGTACTGGATGGTCCATGTGAGACTGGATACTTCTCATCTCAGGTCTAAACGTAAGCCTATCACAGTGCTCCCAAAGCATTCAGTCAGCACCGGAGACCACACGTCTTATTTTCGACAAATGGAATAGGCGCCCACAGCATCCGTGCCCTGTGTCTCTCCCCCTTATTCCTGCGGTGTATCGTGGTTTCCAGGAAGACAAGAACCGTAATAGCAAAGTCACTTTGGAAAGTTGCCCTCTATGGAAGACAGGTCCTGGTCCGGGGGTCTTGCCCAAGTTTGGACTGATTTCAGCAGGGTTTAGGGATGGCTGCCTACAACACTGACTTTTTTCCGTAACGTTGGGACTGACAATGTTCTTCATCAATTTAAACTGTGCGGCTGTTCTCACCAGCAGGCATTTGTGGCTCATCTTCTATGAGTAGCTCGTTAGTTTACAGATACCATTTTGTCGGCAGCATCTACAGATACAAACACATCCAAAGCTTTCTCACAACACATATATTGTCATATTTCACAGAAGAGGGGATATGTGAATATACTGTGCATGAACTAATTCTTCTCGTGAAACACATCATACGTAATGTGTATCTGGCAAGATGTTTAAGAGAATTTGTGTGGTCGACTGTCGATCGTGAGGGGTGTCACAAACCGTCCTCCTGAGCGCCATGGGGTGTGCGTCCCTACGTGATGGCCGGGACAAGGGGCTGGGAAGTGACATGTGTGTGTGGTGACTAGGTGCCTGGAGCTCCGTCGCCGTTGCAGCACTGGCACCGAGGCTGTGCACACGCAGGAGCATGTGCAAGACCCTGCCCGCGCCTGTGTGGGTGGCACTCACACTAAGCCCTGGCTCTCTTGCAGGGCGCCCGTGCTCTAACCTCCAAAGATAGTGACACAGGTCTTCTCTCTCTGTCTCTACACAGCGTGTATGGCTGCCCCTTGGCTAAAAAAAGAAAAACGCAGGATAAGCAGCCCCAAGAGCCTGCTCCCAAGCGGAAACCATTCGCCGTGAAAGCCGACAGCTCCTCGGTGGATGAGTGTTATGAGAGCGAGGGCTCGGAGGACGTGGATGACAAGGAGGAGGACGAGGAGGAGTACTCGGAGGACGAGGACGAGCGCAGGGAGGAGGACGAGGAGGATGAGGAAGGCGACCGAGAGGAGGAGGAGGAGCTGGAGGAGGAGGAGGACGATGACGACGAGGATGGGGAGGACGTGGAAGACGAGGAGGAGGATGACGAGGAGGAGGAGGAGGACGACGAGGAGGAGGACGAGAATGGTAATCTTTAAAATAGTAGTGACGCGTCCGGTGGTGATGGGGGCCAGTGTGTCATTGGGGAGGCGCAGGTGCAGGTGGAGGCGCAGGTGCAGGTGGAGGCGCAGGTGCAGGTGGAGGCGCAGGTGGAGGGACACGTGCAGGTGGAGGCGCAGGTGGAGGGACACGTGCAGGTGGAGGCGCAGGTGCAGGTGGAGGCGCAGGTGGAGGGACAAGTGCAGGTGGAGGTGCAGGTGCAGGTGGAGGCGCAGGTGCAGGTGGAGGCGCTGGTGCAGGTGGAGGCGCAGGTGGAGGGACACGTGCAGGTGGAGGCGCAGGTGGAGGGACACGTGCAGGTGGAGGCGCAGGTGCAGGTGGAGGCGCAGGTGGAGGGACAAGTGCAGGTGGAGGTGCAGGTGCAGGTGGAGGCGCAGGTGCAGGTGGAGGCGCAGGTGCAGGTGGAGGCGCAGGTGGAGGGACACGTGCAGGTGGAGGCGCAGGTGGAGGGACACGTGCAGGTGGAGGCGCAGGTGCAGGTGGAAGCGCAGGTGGAGGGACAAGTGCAGGTGGAGGCGCGGGTGCAGGTGGAGGCGCAGGTGGAGGGACAAGTGCAGGTGGAGGTGCAGGAGCAGGTGGAGGCGCAGGTGCAGGTGGAGGCGCAGGTGCAGGTGCAGGTGGAGGCGCAGGTGGAGGGACAAGTGCAGGTGGAGGCGCGGGTGCAGGTGGAGGCGCAGGTGGAGGGACAAGTGCAGGTGGACGTGCAGGTGCAGGTGGAGGCGCAGGTGCAGGTGGAGGCGCAGGTGGAGGGACAAGTGCAGGTGGAGGCGCAGGCGCAGGTGGAGGCGCAGGTGCAGGTGGAGGCGCAGGTGCAGGTGGAGGTGCAGGTGCAGGTGCAGGTGGAGGCACAGGTGGAGGTGGAGGCGCAGGTGCAGGTGGAGGCGCAGGTGCAGGTGGAGGCGCAGGTGCAGGTGGAGGCGCAGGTGGAGGGACAAGTGCAGGTGGAGGCGCAGGTGGAGGGACACGTGCAGGTGGAGGCGCAGGCACAGGTGGAGGCGCAGGTGCAGGTGGAGGCGCAGGTGCAGGTGGAGGCGCAGGTGGAGGGACAAGTGCAGGTGGAGGCGCAGGCGCAGGTGGAGGCGCAGGTGCAGGTGGAGGCGCAGGTGGAGGGACAAGTGCAGGTGGAGGCGCAGGCGCAGGTGGAGGCGCAGGTGCAGGTGGAGGCGCAGGTGGAGGGACAAGTGCAGGTGGAGGTGCAGGTGCAGGTGGAGGCGCAGGTGCAGGTGGAGGCGCTGGTGCAGGTGCAGGTGCAGGTGGAGGCGCAGGTGGAGGGACAAGTGCAGGTGGAGGCGCAGGCGCAGGTGGAGGCGCAGGTGCAGGTGGAGGTGCAGGTGGAGGGACAAGTGCAGGTGGAGGCGCAGGTGCAGGTGGAGGCGCAGGTGCAGGTGGAGGTGCAGGTGCAGGTGCAGGTGGAGGCACAGGTGGAGGTGGAGGCGCAGGTGCAGGTGGAGGCGCAGGTGCAGGTGGAGGCGCAGGTGGAGGGACAAGTGCAGGTGGAGGTGCAGGTGCAGGTGGAGGCGCAGGTGCAGGTGGAGGCGCTGGTGCAGGTGCAGGTGCAGGTGGAGGCGCAGGTGGAGGGACAAGTGCAGGTGGAGGCGCAGGCGCAGGTGGAGGCGCAGGTGCAGGTGGAGGCGCAGGTGGAGGGACAAGTGCAGGTGGAGGCGCAGGCGCAGGTGGAGGCGCAGGTGCAGGTGGAGGCGCAGGTGGAGGGACAAGTGCAGGTGGAGGCGCAGGTGCAGGTGGAGGCGCAGGTGCAGGTGGAGGTGCAGGTGCAGGTGCAGGTGGAGGCACAGGTGGAGGTGGAGGCGCAGGTGCAGGTGGAGGCGCAGGTGCAGGTGGAGGCGCAGGTGCAGGTGGAGGCGCAGGTGGAGGGACAAGTGCAGGTGGAGGCGCAGGTGGAGGGACACGTGCAGGTGGAGGCGCAGGCACAGGTGGAGGCGCAGGTGCAGGTGGAGGCGCAGGTGCAGGTGGAGGCGCAGGTGGAGGGACAAGTGCAGGTGGAGGCGCAGGTGCGGGTGGAGGCGCAGGTGCAGGTGCAGGTGGAGGCGGAGATGCAGGTGGAGGCGCAGATGGAGGGACACGTGCAGGTGGAGTGGCAGGTGGAGGCACAGGTGGAGGCGCAGGTGCAGGTGGAGGCACAGGTGGAGGGACAAGTGCAGGTGGAGGCGCAGGTGCAGGTGGAGGCGCAGGTGCAGGTGGAGGCGCAGGTGCAGGTGGAAGCGCAGGTGGAGGGACAAGTGCAGGTGGAGGCGCAGGTGCAGGTGGAGGCGCAGGTGGAGGCGCAGGTGGAGGGACAAGTGCAGGTGGAGGCACAGGTGCAGGTGGAGGCGCAGGTGGAGGGACAAGTGCAGGTGGAGGCGCAGGTGCAGGTGGAGGCGCAGGTGCAGGTGCAGGTGGAGGCGCAGGTGGAGGGACACGTGCAGGTGGAGGCGCAGGCGCAGGTGGAGGCGCAGGTGCAGGTGGAGGCGCGGGTGCAGGTGGAGGCGCAGGTGGAGGGACAAGTGCAGGTGGAGGCGCAGGTGCAGGTGGAGGCGCAGGTGCAGGTGGAGGCGCAGGTGGAGGGACAAGTGCAGGTGGAGGCGTGGGTGCAGGTGGAGGCGCAGGTGGAGGGACAAGTGCAGGTGGAGGCGCAGGTGCAGGTGGAGGCGCAGGTGGAGGGACAAGTGCAGGTGGAGGTGCAGGTGCAGGTGGAGGCGCAGGTGCAGGTGGAGGCACAGGTGGAGGTGGAGGCACAGGTGCAGGTGGAGGCGCAGGTGGAGGGACAAGTGCAGGTGGAGGCGCAGGTGGAGGGACACGTGCAGTTGGAGGCGCAGGCGCAGGTGGAGGCGCAGGTGCAGGTGGAGGCGCAGGTGCAGGTGGAGGCGCAGGTGCAGGTGGAGTCACAGGTGGAGGGACAAGTGCAGGTGGAGGCGCAGGTGCAGGTGGAGGCGCAGGTGGAGGGACACGTGCAGGTCGAGGCGCAGGTGCAGGTGGAGGGTCAGGCCCCGGCACAGGCACAGACAGAGATACAGTTCCAGGCACAGGCGCAGGCACAGGCGAAGCTGCAGATACAGGCACAGGAGCAAGTGCTCAGGACTCACTCCCGATTGCTCGCCCGCTGCGTCTGCCTGGTCAAGGCCGAGACAAACAACCACTCCCGTGTCGTTACCCTGGTTCTGAAGAATCCCTTTCCATTTCCTGCTAGAGGGCAGCTGCCGACTCCCCCGAGCTACGGTTCAGAGAGCTCGTGACGGAAGTGTGCCGTGGCCTTTACGGCGCGCACGCTTGAGTAACTTGTCTTGGCTCCCTCATCCGGGAACCTAGGGCGGCGCACCCAGTCTCCATCCGGCATCTTCTTGGATGCTCTTCCCAGCACATAGTGACGGTAGCCCCACCATTGCCGGGAAGGCTCACCCGCTTGCCTTCCCAGCAGCTGGGAGCTTCGCAAGACCCTCTAGGGCGCCAGCTGCCGGAGTCAGGCTTGTCTGCTGATCACCGAGGCTTTGCCTTTCGTCACGGGCCAGGGTGGGAATAGAAACCGCTGAGCTGAAATAGTTGATCGATCCGTCGTCTCCTTCGCGTCTGAGACCCGTGTCTCTGACCTGAGGTGTCCGGCTCCCGTGAGATGTGCCTGGAAAGGCACAGTGCACGGGGCGCTGAACGTGTTTCGGGCGATGAATTCAAGTGGTTTTGCTTTTATATCCAATTTTCTGTCAGTGTCAGACTCAAACTATGACATCAAAGACAATCATTTTATAAAACTCATTTCTTTTCTAGAAAAAAGTAAGTTTCTGAAGAATGTAGATACATACAGTCTTCGTTGGCTTAGAGTTTGACTCAGAGAAATGCCAAACGTGTTTAAAAGTAAAGGGGGTGTCTTCTCTTACGCTTCTTCCTTGGGATCAAAGCTCCTCAAAACTCTGAATTCGCGGGGAGCAAATTTCTCGGTATAGTGGACCGCTGGACAGCCAGTGTGGGGAGCTGTCTCGGGCCGGGCGGGTGTGAGCCGGTTGCTGTTAATCCCACGTGGCGGACAGAAATTCACGTTCCCCCTTCGGAAGGAACAGTCTGTTCCAGGAAACCTGGATTTTAGGAAGTAATCCTCAATTGTTCCATGTACATAGACATGCGAACATGTCCATGCGTGCCTGCGTGCATACATGTGCACACACACATGCACGCACACACTGCAGCGTGGGCTCCCAGACTGTTGCTCCTGTTGTGGCATCACAGAGCAGGCGTGGAGACAGTCCAAGCAGGCGCATCGGGACACACACACATGCCGGCAGCAGCAGCCCCGCCGTGCCCACGCCCCAGTGTCACTGACCTGATGACCGGGGCTGCGTGCGGAGGATGACAGACAGGGGCTCCGTGTAACACAGCGTGTGGGACGTTGGAAAATAGACGAATTTGGCAACTTGCTTATGGACGCTGTACGGAACGTGCGCAGTTTGGGGCGAAATCGTTATCTGCTGAAGCTGGTGAATGGTTTGTAACTTGACTGTGGCTTCTCATAAAGATGGTGCGCAGCCCCGCTCTTCCTCGTGCCCAGGTTGCGCTGCCCGGCGCCAGGCGTCAGTGTCCGAGGTACGGCTGTTGTGTGTGACAGAGTCGGGCAGGAGAGGTTCGTACATGTGCGGTTAGCCAAGGGTCTGAACCAGATTTTAGGTCCTGTCTTCGTTTGCTACAATGAGACTTTCAATTCTAGCTTACTTGGGGTCATTTTTTAAATAATCTACTTTTAAAAGTACAAAGTGACATATTCTGAAAGAGTAGAGCCTTACTGGAATAGCTTTAGAATGTGACTAGATGGACTTTTTTTTAAATTACTATTCTAACTTGAATGTCTAGAACATAACTGTTTTTTAAAAAGTGAGATAGTAGGTCAAAACTAGTGACATTGTTCTAGAAAAAGTCAAGTAAGTGGGCATAATAAATGGATGTGTGATGGAGCCACGAAATGAACAGCTGCGTGAGTATATCGCAGCCCCAGAGTGGTTAACTGCACAGCCCACCTAGCACGGTGACCGGCACCCTCATGTTCAGCAAACATCAAGTCCGAATCTGAAGCATACAAGGAATTGGTTTCTGGAAAGCAAATGCCCGTTAAGAGAATAAATCATCAATCTTTGGATTCATAGATTCAGAATTCATATTCAGCATCCAGCTCCCCAGCTAAGCACCTTCTAGAATCATCTAATGTGTAAACTGTAAAGGAATCCCCTGGAACCACTAAAGAAGGGTTTGGCCACAGTGAAGCGTTACGAGATCGTTAGACTATCTGCTTCGTTGTAAGACAAATACTTCCGATGAACTGAGTGTTCTCGGCAGTAAAGTGTAACAACCCACCCCCTTTCAGATGGGCTCTCCCGCAAATCCTCGGTCCCGAGGAGTCGCTCCGACCAAACCGTGACGGTCCACATGAAGGACCTTCCACTGTGGTTCTGACCACTGCTGGTTCTCTGCAGGAAAGCACCAAACACTTTGCTTGATTTCTGAGCCAAGCCAGAGTATCTTTCCTGAGAAATCCCTTTAGATGCCTGATATCTAGAGACGGCTTCACCAAGGTTCTCTATTATACAGGAAGTCTCCGTTGGAGGACGCACCCCCATAATACATGGTCCGAGACTCCGGTTAGCCAGGTGCTTTGCTGAGCAAGCACTCATTTTACACGATCAAACTCTGAGCTATGTTTAATTCAGTGAAACAGGACTCTGAAAGGCATACATCGGTCAACTTCCTGCTTTCATGTCCTCGCTTACCAAATACATTCTATTTTACCTTACTGGTAAATTGAATGCCAAAATCGCTGTCAACATATGTGAGCTCCTGCCATGATAACAACATCTCTACCATGAGAAACACAGTCCGAGCACAGGGCATCCCACATTGCATGCCTTTGTCCACTCCTTGAATGGATTTGGCAGAAATCATACATTTGTGAAAAGCTAGGAACAGGGTGTACCTTTTTTGTCTGGTGACCAGAGTTCTGGGTCACCATCTTGAAGTCAACCTTTCATGTCCCATGCTTTACTCGGTGACCATTATATCCCCGAGCAGTCAGCATATTCCCTCCAAGGCGGATTGTGCCTTTATCTCAGCAAATAGAAGCACAGTGACTTAAGTTAACAGAGAAGCAAAGCACTCATGCCATAGTGAGAGGAGAACATTCCAGACGGTGCCAGGAGGCTGGTTCACACACGAGCACGTCCACAAGTAGCAGACCACCATCTAACGTGAAGAAAGCAGGGCACCATGATGGGGCCACATGGACCAAACAGGCTGATGTCAGCCATGTGAGCAGGTGCAAAGTCTCCATTTCTCCCAGTGGGATGCCACTATGCATTCATCCAGTGTGGCAATCCCATCTCTATTATAAGCTGCATTGTGCCCTTTGAGAGATTTTGTTTTAGCTAAAATAAACGCATATCAACCCCCACATTATTACAGAGGAGCCCATTGTCCATAAAGGACCATTATTTATAACTTGGAAATTAGATATCTGTTTTAATTCCAAGGAGCCTCTGGCACTGTAGTTACGTATGAACAAAATCTTGCCTCTAATGTACACCTCCAGCGGGTGTGTTAACATACAGGGTTGTGTTGGATCTTCAGTGATTATGTGAGACAGGTAGATACCATTTCACTGTCATCATCCCTGGAAAGTGAGGCTCAGAAAGATTCGACGATTTCCAGTAAGTGGTGGATACGCAGTCCGATTCTCCTGAGGTGTTTTCTTACCAGGAGCTCATGTTCTTTCTATCACTTGTTGCTTGTTTGAACAACAGGAAAGAATATCTGAGTCATTCATTTCAGACTACATTAAATTCAGATTTGATTAATCAAAATTATATTTTGTCCAGGTGGCCTGGAGAATTTTATTTTCACAATACATTGTAATGGTCTAATCTGCATTCATTAAATGAACGCTCCCTTGTTATACTAGAAGTAAGAAAGTTATTGTTCAAGGGTCAGAGATTTTTCTCATAGCAGATTTTTCAGATCTTGGGGTAAATATCTTCTCAGACTCTTATGATTTGGGAAATTTAGATTAAATGGTCATTTAATGCCCAACAAGTTAACGTGTTTTTTTCATAGGTCACCCCACTAAAAAGAACACAGCTTTAAAGAATAAACACACACATATGTGTGTGTACAGTCAATGCGTGCATATGTGTATCCTTAGGAGTTCATATGGATCTGCCCATGGGGAAGAACGTAGCGATTTGCTTCCAAGACTAGAGAGAACTTTCACATTCACGGCCATCTCCAACACAACCGTCTCATAACATTCTGTTTCTTAAATACATTTGTAAGTAAATAGAGTCCTTTCTGTACTACTCTTGGTTGAATCTTGGGATTGCCTGGGACAATTCACCTCTGAGGGACGATTCACTTGGCCATTGAATCGGATGGTACGGACCGCAAATGCCTTCCTGCCATGAGGGTGGTCTGGCTCCCAAAGCCCCTCTTCTGCACGTGGATTGGTTACAGATGTGTCGTGCCGGTCCCGAGAGCTCACAGCCAGGGAGGAACTGGGTGGTTTGGAGGGAGTGTGAGTAACGGTGGTGAGAACCTCCCGGGTGTGTGATTGATCGCTGCAGGCAAGGGGCAGCGAGCGGACCACATGCAGAAGGACCGTGTCAGGTGCACAGCTGACCAGGGTGCTTGCACGTGGTTCTCCTCCGGCCTCTGCTCGGATCGCCACGCCGCGCTGGTGGTCAGAGCCTTTCACGTCTGGCTCTGGACTGTTCCCACCACCCTCACGTGAAACAGTTGAGCTGTTAACAGAGCATTCTGTGCAATAACTCCACTTTCTTCGAAGGGAATCCAAAGCAAAACCCACCCTGTATAAATTCCTCCTCGAAGAAACATTGTTTTTTAATTGCAAAGTTTCCAAGGTATTTTCTCTTTCAAACAGGATGATGCACTAGGCCCCACGTTGTTAGAACATCGTGACAATTTGCAATAGACGGGCTTGAATTTCTCTAAGACAAAGGCAGAAGGAAGGTGATGAGGGGTCTGTATTGTGGCCGCTGAGTTCCCCAAACTCCCTTCAGGAGGCTGTTCTCATATTGATTAGCCAATTATCCTCTTACATCGTTCTCGGGGAAATGTCCCTGATGAGGAAGCAAGTTGAAATACAGACAGACTGTGAAAATCGGAATTAGCAAACCAGTTTTCCACTGCAGTCAGCAGAAAAAGCAATGAGTTCTGAGACCAACATAGAAACAAAGATGATGTGTTTAGTATGCAAGGCTTCGACTTGAGAACGGCTGTGGACAGAGCTGGGAGAAAGAATATGGTGATTTTATATCATCTTAAAAATTAATCTTTCCCTCCATCCTTGAAAGCCTTATTTTAGGAGGCTTCCCACGCAGGTATACGGGAGGGTGTGGCTCTGTAACTTGGAAATGAGTGAGCACAGAGTTAGACATTTGCAGGTAGAAGTCAGTGACAAAAATTAAACTTCCCTCATGCAAGCTAATTTTGCACAAGTATAAAATATAACTAGGGCTTATATTTCATGAATTTGCAGACAAGTAAATCCCAACCGCAAATCTTGCTGAGGTTGTAACGTCATGTATGTTTAAGATGCCAGCAACATGCATGACGTACTGGGGGAAAACCTGTCTTTACATAGTAAGGAGGAATAAAAGACACGAGCCAACAGACTTAATATGTTTTCATTCGGTTTGTTTTAAGGTCCACTTGAAGAAATCGCCAACATATTTGTTTTGTCTTATTAACATAATTTTTATTCCAAACGCCAGTTTTTCAAAGCGTAGAAAAGAGCCCAGCGGGTGAGGGGTGTTTTCTAGCCCTGGTGGCCCTATAGCACCAGGCAGTTCACTGCCCCCACTGGCTGTCAGTGGGCCCTCCGAGGATTCGGGGGCTGACGCTGGCCCATCATTCACCTTGCTGTCTCGTCTGGAAGCAGAGAGAAGGTGCGGTCCCGAGAGGGCAAGCAGCTCAGAGCTACACGCAGCAGCTGGGCCTCAGGGACACTCTCGGGCTCGTCCATGATTCTGCGCCCCAGGTCCCGGCTGTGGGTAGCAAGCCTACTGTGCCTATCAGGACTGCATTAACGTGAGGGACTCCCAGCACGGTGACACCTCTTACAAAAGATCGTATGTGCTTTCCCTACATCCAGACGTGCATGGGGTCCCCTGAGTGCGTCCGTGAAAAAATATAAATTACGATTCTTTACAAATGGCAGAATTAGAAGTCGCGTGCTGAGGTAGAGCCTTAAAGATTTGGCCCAAAACAACAAAACTTCCAGATGCTGAAGATTGTTGAACTTAGGTCCCTGGAAAGCTGTCGTGCTGTTTGCCAAGGGCCTTTACAAACAGACCAGATTATTTCCATCCAGTGGGGATTAACCATGGTCGAGTAGGAACAGAGAACAGGGACTCTCAGGTTCCGTCCCAATCAAACCTTCCAACTGGAGCAGTACCTTTAATTTTCCAGCCCATTCTGTAAAATTTAGAAACTCTGTGAGCTCTGTGTGTGTGTGTGTGTGTGTCTATGAGCGTGAGAGAGACAGAAACAGAGAGGGAGAGAGGGGAGAGAGTGTGGTTAATATGTGTCAGTCTGTCTCAGTCTGGGAGATACTGATTTCTTATAGTTCCTTCTCTGGTGGGGAGGGGCCGATAGGACTACCTTATTTTTAAGCCGAAATTTAGATAAGCCAGATACCCAAAATGTCATCAAGTAGAAAGGCCCTCAAAGCGTCATTCTTCCATTTTCCACTCGCTCAGATCCTCAGGAACAATCACTGTAAAAAAGAAACATAATTCACGATTTCTACAAGTTATTATGTGAGTTGGGTCCCTCGTGAAAACTTATTTTTCCTTCAGTTTATCTCACTTAGCTTAATGGGAATTTTCCAATCATGGTTTCACTTGCAGTATAGACAAGATTTAGGGGCACCAGTTGGTTGAATGTCCAACTCTTATTTTTGGCTCAGGTCATGATCCCAGGGTTGTGGGATCGAGTCCTGCATCAGGCTCTGCACTGAGCGTGGAGCCTGCTTAAAACTCTCTCTCTCCACCCCCCCCCCACCACCACTCATACTTGTTTTCTCCTCTCTCTCAAATAAAAAAATTTTTAAAAAAAGAATGGACAGCATTCAGAATTAATGAGACAGCCATAGTCCTCAGACAATTTGTAATGATTTTTAATGGGTGCTTTGACCTGTGCTCCCACCCCTCCCGCCTGCCAGCACGTGGGGCGGCTTCGCCGTCTAACGCAAGATCCGACACGAGACCTCAGGTGCGACCCGGGACTTCCAAATTCTCTGACAGGCAGGATGAGGGGCAGAGCCCACAGCAGACAGGTTGAGGGCTCCGGGGCCAGCCCTGTGATGATCAGGAGAGGTGTCTGCCCACCAGCTCTGGTGACTTCATTCACTGGGTGACAAACGTTCTTGGAGCCCTGTCTATATTCCAGGCCCCATTGCACGCACTGGAGGTTTGCTCACAAAAAAACACAAGCCTAGCACTCGCCCCCAGGAGTCAGGGCGACAAGCAGTGAACGCTTCTCGGGCTTCGTGCCCAGGACCAGAGTATCCATCACGATCCAGGGTCCAGGGCTCACGGAGCTGCTGCAAGGCCTGCAGACCCATCAGAACTGGTCCGTGCACACACAGTGATCGGCCAGTAGATGGTTCGTGTAAAATTTGTGTTATGCAAGTATGTGTATAAATTAGATACACACGTATACACAGGCACACCTCGGAGATATTGGGGGTTCTATTCCAGACCACTAAAATAAAGCGAGCCCAGGGACCTGTGTGGCTTCCCGGTACAGGTACAAGTTGTGTTTACACCGCACGGTAGTCTGCTAAGTGTCCAAGAGCAGCATCTCTAAACAAACAAAGGACACACCTCAGTTAAGAAATACCTTGTTGCTAAAACTCGCTAGCCGTCATCTGTGCTTCTAAATCACCATAACAAACATAATAATGCCCCAAAAAAGGTTGGAATATTGCGAAAATTACCCAAATGTAACAGAGGCAGGAAGTGAGCGAATGCTGTTGGGACAGTGGTGCTGACGGAGGTACCCGACACACGCTGGCCGCGGATCTGTAAAACCCGCTTTATCTGCGATAAAGGGAAGCCCGAGAAAACGAGGTGTGCCCGTGCGCATGCTGCGAAGATGGAAATCAGAGCTCAGCTCCCGCTGACTCTCAGTGTTCGGACCCTGTGCTGCCAGCATGGTAGCCCGTAGCCAAACACGGTTATTTATGTGTGCATCAGTCAAATTGACCACGTATGAAATCAATTTAAATTAATTAAATGGCAAAATGTTAAAAACGTGCTTCCTGGGTCTCAGCAGCCTGCGGGCCGGCCGCTCGTCCTTGGGGCCCATCCCGTGACCTGTCTCCTCTCCTCCAATCTTGGCGCAAACTTAGCTTCACGGGGGCTCTGCTGACCGTGCACCTAAGGCCCGCCGCGCCCTGGCCCCGTCTGCCCCTGGGAGGCCCCGTTCCTCTTCATCCCACAGACCCCCACCAGACACCATGGCGCACACTTACCTCCACCCGCGGTGTCACTTCCAGGCCGCCATGACTAGGCTCTGGTCCCTTGTTCCGCGCTACAAAGTGCTCGATAAGTAGCTGCTGGATGAGTAACTAAGCAACACCGGGTCTGTGTCCCCCAGGCCCCGAGTACCAGTACTTCCAAATCCCCACCAGAGTCGGCACCACCTGGTCACCCTTAGGTTGTGCCGCGGACATCTGCGGGGGCACAGGAAATGCTTGTCATTCAGTTCCAAGGAAAGCTTGAGGGCAGTGACAGGAGCCAAGGTCAGTAAACCTAGATACTCATAACCTGACAGGGAGCCTGCACGTGTTCACGAAGGGGAGGAGCCAGGAGCGCGTGGCACCCCAGCCGGCAGGCGGCAGGCACGACCTAACCGGGTGCAGGAGGCATCTGCTCCCGCTGCGCAGAGCCGACCGATCGCAAAGACAAAAGCAACGGACGGCGGCAAACACTAAGGCGCAGAGCCAATGTACAGACGTTCATGGGGATGAGGCCACGGCCCAGAAACAGCCCCGGAAGGAAAACACGCAGTTCGGAAAAAAAAAGGGCTGGAAATACACATTTTGGTTGATGGCAGGTAGTTCACCGAAATCATCTCACCGGTGATTAGCACCAACTGGAACAGAGAAACCGCTGTCTGGAGGAACCCAGAGTGAAGCCCAGTCGGACGGGGCCCCTCGAAAGTGCCCAAGATTCCGAGGAGGCTCCATCCGTGACCCAGCCCAGAAGCGTCAGTCCACTTCTCCCCCTGCAGCTCACAAGTGAGGAAGCGCGCCAGGCCAGCAAGGACGAGGCCATCTTGGGGGGGGGCCCGCCCCCTGAGCTCTGGGACTCATGAGCAGCTGCCCTCTGGGACCCGTGAGCAGCTCCCCGCTGGGGGCGCACGAGAGCAGGTCCCCTCTGGGACCCGTGAGCAGCTCCCCGCTGGGGGCGCACGAGAGCAGGTCCCCTCTGGGACCCGTGAGCAGCCCCCCCGCTGGGGGCGCACGAGAGCAGGTCCCCTCTGGGACCCGTGAGCAGCCCCCCCGCTGGGGGCGCACGAGAGCAGGTCCCCTCTGGGACCCGTGAGCAGCCCCCCCGCTGGGGGCGCACGAGAGCAGGTCCCCTCTGGGACCCGTGAGCAGCCCCCCCGCTGGGGGCGCACGAGAGCAGGTCCCCCAGACAGGCCACACAGAGCACCAGAGCCCGAGACCGCACTGGCCAGCACCAGCCTCCCAACAGTGGAAACAACCAAAACCCAACCCAAAAACTCAGCGAGAACTCCCGATTCCCACATGGGCCTGGGGCCACCCTGCTTCGTTTACACAGTGCAGGAAGATCATTTGGGGCATGCCGTATCTACTTTCCTTAGTTAAAAGCAAAATCCAACTACTTCTAAATATTTTTTCACAATCAACTGGGAAATCGAACGTCAGATTTCAGTCACTCACTTGAAACGTTTAATTGAAAGAGACTTTGAGTATTTCATTAGTCCGTATGAACAAATTCAAACACATCTTCATCCTCATCGTGGCCACAGAGTTGGTGGGTACGTGGCTGTGGCCGGCGCCTCGTGCCACCCGCAGCAGCGTTAGCCGCCCGGGGACGGGTCCTATGCCCGTGTCACGTTCATGTGCGTATCTGGTGCTTGAAGTTTCAGGACCGCAGACAGCTGGTTATGGTAGACAAACGTCTCCTCGTTTGGAAGAGAAAGGAAAAAACAAGGCAAAGTGGAATCAGACCATATCTGCATCTGCTGAGCAAAATGAGAAACGAATTAATTACGGAAACATAGAGGGCTCTTTCGGCGACCTGGAGGGGGAGGGGGCCTGGAGAGCCAGCGTGCAGCTCTGTCTTGAGATGATGGCCCTACACCCTCCCAGCCCCTGGGAAGAATGGAGGACGCTCAGGAGTCAGAGCTTCCCTTAGGAGCCGTGAATTCAGTGCCCACCCCCTCCCCCCCCAGCCTAGAGTCTGTGACCCTTCCGACCACTGGTTCAAGCCCGGGAGCTGGGGGCTCCTCGTGAGTCGTTGTGCCGTCCAGCTGGGGGGCCCGCTGTGCCTTCACCAGCCTGCTCACCTACCCACGCAGACTCGTGGGGGCCAGGAGTCACCTTTCCCTCTGGAAGCAGCGACAAGTCTTCTCTTGGATCTTCTTATCTCCTGGGAACTGATCTTTGAGATTAGCCCATTAGTTAACCCCCAGAATCTCTGCAAGTTCTGGAGAGTTAAGGAAGTGTCATGGGCGGGGCAGGAAGCCCTGGTGACCTTGGACGAAGGACTCACTGCCCAAAGACACGTGGCTGCAAACAGGCGGCCTCAACTCCCTGGACTCACCCACACGTCTTCACACAGGAGAGTCTTGATGGAGTTGTACCTGGAACGCTCTCCCACACGAACGTTCTGCGATCCTAAGAATGCGGCCTCGGGGCTCCAGAAGACTGGACATCCCTCTCCATACTCACGCTGACAAGGGTCATGACAGTGCATCTCCACTTGGATAATTTTAGCCTCTAATAATTGCTGTCACTGTGAATATGAGCAGACCTAGCCTAAAAGTTCCCCATAAATAAGACAAACAACATCGCTGAGTAACTGTGATTAGAAAACGCAACAGTTGGGGCGCCTGGGTGGCGCAGTCGGTTAAGCGTCCGACTTCAGCCAGGTCACGATCTCGCAGTCCGTGAGTTCAAGCCCCGCATCGGGCTCTGGGCTGATGGCTCGGAGCCTGGAGCCTGTTTCCGATTCTGTGTCTCCCTCTCTCTTTGCCCCTCCCCCGTTCATGCTCTGTCTCTCTCTGTCCCAAAAATAAATAAAAAACGTTGAAAAAAAAAATTTAAAAAAAAAAAAGAAAAGAAAACGCAACAGCTGAGTCTAAGGGTGATGAACGGGGGTCTCCCGGCTCTCAACTCAGACATTCCCCTCTCATCCCTGTGGAACAAGGGGCTCCGGGGGCCCCTCTTTGTTACGACAGAGCGTGACGCCTTGGGGAGGGTGCTGGGGGCCGGGACCAGCTCCTAGACAGGTGGGAGACTTCTCTACCTCAGAGGGAAAGACGCCACACTTGTCCCAGAGCAGATCCGGAGTATTTGACAAGGATGAAGGCAGAGGGATGTGAACTCAGGTCACTGTACCTGGGCTCAGGGAGGGGCTGCAGAGGTCACAGGGAAGGAGAGGGTCGTCACCGTCAGAGCAACCAGGCGGTCTCCGTCTGCCCGTGGCCCTGCCCAGCCCCCCACATGGCCTCGCCAGGGCGTCCGCTACCTTCCCACCGGCTCCAGTCCCCTCGCGCTCTGTAGGAACATGACCTCATGACTCCGGCGGCCTCCTGAGCATCGGTCCAGGATTCCCCTAAATCCCAGCCTCCTCTGCCTGTCTGAAAGGGTGTAACTCGTTGGCCAGGCCCCAGGACATGGCAGGTTGAGGAAGCTGACGATTCGTTTCTGTAATCAAAAAGAAACACCCATCTAATGCTGCAACAATGCACTTCATTACCTGAGACCCTTTGGGGGGTGCTCCCAGACCACGTCTCCTATGACCTGGAAAAGTCTAGAGCAATTCTTGCTTTGAAGTAGTATCTCTCATTTCTCGTTGTTCTTCTCGGTTCTTTTTTTTTTTTTTTTTTTTTTTTTTTTTTTTTACATCAGTTGTGTACTTGCTTGCCCATAGTTTATTTGAATGTCTGGAAACAACAATAGTAACACAATCAGGACTAGATCTTGAATTGGGTCTCAATCTAGATTGTGTCTCAATCGGATTTTTTAGCAACAACGCACTAAAAAAACAAATAGCACTTGTAATTATAAAGTTGTAATCCCCAGAGTTCTAACCACATCAAATTATAGTCATGAAGGTGGAAAAGAAATGCCCTATGGTTTTGTTTAAGAATTTGGGTGGTTTTTTTTGTTGTGTTTTCAAATTGTAACTATTGAGTATAAATTGTTTATAACAATCTGACTCAAAGGAGATAAAATTCACACCCACAACATTTCAGAACACTCACGAAGAAACTGAAAGGGCCCTTGGGCCCAGCCAGAGCGGCCTCTGCATTCTGGGCCCAGACTCCACCCTGGAAGCGGCTGGGCCAGGCCTCCCTCACCTACGCCCCAGTGTGACAAGTCCGACCCCACCCCAGGGGAGGACGCCAGCGCTGACACCCACCTGCTGTGGCTCCGACTCGTGTCCGTTACTTCACAGCTCTGCTGGGCCCACGATCGCAGCAGAAAACCACAAAAAGGAAACTGAGGTCCTCGGGTCTCCTCCTGAAACCCCCATCTATATAGTTCTGGTCTTTTACTTAGCATGTGAACCCATACTTTAATATGATTTTCAGGTAAAACCCTTTTCTTCAGCACACATTGTCCCTGTCTGACAGAACGTGGGTTGCGTGAAGAACTAGTCCAGCGGACTCCTGAAGTCCCTGCAAGGGGATGTTCAGTTTGTGGACTGTTGTTGGTGCCACGTGGTTAACCCCGGATCGGCACTGAAAACACTCGCCCTTTCTTCATACCTGCTTTCACCTGTGACCCATTTCATTATTCGCCTCAGCACAACGTAAGTAGAGCAAATTGCCTGAAAACACAAAACCAGAGATAGAATTCTGTAAATGACTTTGAATCCTGGAGGAGGCTGGTGCGTGGAGGATATTTAGAGCCTGCTTGTTGATGGGTGCGCTGACTGTCCCCCTCCACTAGTCCACATAATGAAGAGCAGACTTTATTGCACATATGCTTCCAAATAGTTAAATGCCAGTAACTTGAGAAATTCCATTAACCTGCAAGGATCTGTGGCCACTGGCACCATTGCACCAGCCATCGCCACCTTTACCGATGGCGGTCGCGCAATCTCAGACGACGCCGAGCACGGTGGCCTGGAGGAAGAGCTGCGCTCTGCCGTTGGCCGGGTAGCCAGGCGCTGACGCGGGTTCCCTTGCCTGTTTCCAGCCAGGCACCTGCCTGGGCTCCTTCCCCGGGTGGGGGGCAGAGGGGCAGCCGCAAGCTCAGAAATGCAGCGAAAACCATTTCCTACTCGGGACAAATGAATTGAAGATAACCCTAAGATTTACAGTGTGAAGAATTAACTGAAGCTCCCTACAACTACAGCGTGATAGGAAGGTGCAGAGGTCATACCCATGGACCGCTGGCATGTTCTGGGCAGCCTCTCTCGTGGGTGTAGAAAGAGCCAGGCGGTGACAGGGGCATTCTGTTTCCGTGGTTGCTCCCTCCATCGTTTCCTCCTCCCCAAGCTCTTGAGGGTGATGGGATGTGTTTCACAAGAAGTTCAGAGAAAATCACAAAAATAATAAGTCTCGCCTGATGCGGTCTCTCCTCGGACTCAGCTTGGAAAATGCCCCAAGATGTTGCCTGTGCTTCCGTGTTTTCACACGTACGTATAGATTCGTGTCACGGTCAGTCCCTCGCGGGCACAGCAGTGCTGGGCTCCAGGTGGCCAGTCACGGTGCCACGGAGACACAGCGGCCACCTGGAGGCCTGCTTCTCCAATCACGGCCCGGGAACCTAACACGCAGTGTGTAAATTGAGAGGTGAATATAACTTTTATATTTGCAAGAATTCTGTAGAACAGGGTCGCCTTCAACTCATATCACCTTGAACCCTGGGCCAAGGGCACGGTGCATGCTCGTCGAGTCCTTCCACAGTCTTCCCGACTGTACTCACTGGGTCAGGTTTCTGTCCTCTTGCCGCTTTTTGGGAATACACGTATCTCTGTACTAAAGAAAAGTATTTGTAGGAACTATCCAGAAAAGAGACGATACTTGTTTTATACAATTAGTGACGCTCTATGACTAAGGTACGGCAAGTCTGACTTGCTGATGTTTAGAAAGATGTGTTAGATTTTTTAAAATGTGTTGATTTGCTATTGATATGTTGGTGCCCAGACCTCTTTTACCAACAAAAGTCTTTTCTGAGGGAACAGCATGAAATCCATAAAGGAGGCCCCCGGGGACACCCTGACTCAGCTGTTAGCAAACAGGTATTTTCTCCTAATCAATACACCTCATTTCCTCAGTGCATCGATAAACTTGAACAATCCTTCTTTGTTTTTTTAATCAAAGAAACAAAAAGCAGGTGTGAAAGTGGCATGGAGGTAACAAAGTCCAGTCTGAGGGCTGGAGGGGGAGGGGCTCTTTAGAATCCACACATACCGTTACCTGTATTCACAATATACCTGGTAGCAATTATGCAGCCCGGTGGAGACAGATGCGCGTCCCAAACATTCCTTGAGCGTTAAACAGGATACATTTCGGGTGAAACATAGGGCTTTTATGTAATTTTTAACATGGCCTTCTTTCAGCGGATTTTCCTAAATGCTTTTTTGCGATTGAACATAATGCTCATTCGGGTGTTATTTCTAGCAGCTCACCAAAATTCTCCTGAGGCTGGGAGGCAGGCCAACGCAGGGGTGCACTGGTCACATTAAATGACACATCGTACGGGCCACGGTGGCACCAACTGACCTCAGTCCTGCATTTCATGGGCGTTTGGTCCCTGCACACTCCTCCCCCTCTCTCTCAATCCTGCTGAGACACGCATGCGGGAACCACAGCGAATTAGATTTAGCTTCTAAACTTCTACGTGCATTCTGTTGCCTCGCTGCATATCATAATGAATTGTCTGTAAGGTAGAAAATTCAAAATAGCTTAATTCAGTCCAAACATGTGCTTCTGATGCTGAACGCCCAGCATAGGTGGCGTCGCTGCGTGAGCCTGAGGCCTTGCACTGTGCTGCCTGAGCGTCACTGCGAAAACAAACCATTTAAAAGCAATTGCTGCGAACATCTGTTTAAGAGTTGGTAACAAGCAAAGTTCATGAACTCTTAGAAAGCCTGGTAATATGATGAGTGTAATCATCATGCATCTGTTTGGGCTGTAAATAAATAAAGCGGATAAAAAATAAAAGTCACTCGTAAAATTTAGAATGAAAAATTAATATTTTAAAATTACATTTACCACATATGCTGGTTTATTTTCAGAAGAATTAAGGAAATTGATAGTTTCTAGCAAGTGCTTCCTGTGGCCTCCTGGTTTTAGAGCAGTCCGCTCGATTTGAGCCACACCGCCCGCCGAGCCGCACGCGGGACCTAAGTCTCCAGTGCGTGGTGAACAGGGTTTGACATGCCATTGACTTGCTTTCCATGCTGTTGCAACTAAACTTCAAGTTCTAGCCATTTTTTTCTTTTCTTTTCTTTTTTGTCCTTTTTTTTTATTTTCTTTGCAGAAGACCATCAAATGAACTGTCACAATACTCGAATAATGCAAGACGCAGAAAAGGATGATAACAATAATGATGAGTACGATAATTACGATGAGCTGGTGGCCAAGTCCTTGTTGAACCTCGGTAAGATTGCCGAGGACGCAGCCTACCGGGCCAGGACTGAGTCGGAGATGAACAGCAACACGTCCACCAGCCTGGACGACGGCAGCGACAGGAACGAGACGCTGGGCCGGAAGAGCGAGCTGAGCCTGGATCTGGACAGCGACGTGGTAAGAGAGACGGTGGACTCCCTGAAGCTGCTGGCGCAGGGACACGGTGTGGTGCTCGCAGACAACCTCGGCGACAGGGCGTACGCAGACTCTCTGTCGCAGCAGGACAGCAGGAACATGAACTACGTGATGTTGGGCAAGCCCGTGAACAACGGGCTCGTGGACAAGATGGTGGAGGAGAGCGACGAGGAGGTGTGTCTGAGCAGCCTGGAGTGCCTGAGGAATCAGTGCTTCGATCTGGCCCGGAAACTGAGCGAGACGAACCCGCAGGACCGGAGCCAGCCCCCGAACATGAACATCCGCCAGCACGCCCGTCAGGAGGACGACTTCGCGGGGAGGACGCCGGACAGGAGCTACTCCGACATGATGAACCTCATGCGGCTCGAGGAGCAGCTGAGTCCCAGGTCTAGAACTTTCTCCAGCTGTGCAAAGGAGGACGGGTATCACGAACGAGATGACGACACCACCTCCGTGAACTCGGACAGGTCTGAGGAGGTGTTTGACATGACCAAGGGGAACCTGACCCTCCTGGAGAAAGCCATCGCTCTGGAGACAGAAAGGGCGAAGGCCATGAGGGAGAAGATGGCGATGGAGGCCGGAAGGCGGGACAATGCGCGGTCCTATGAAGAGCAGTCGCCAAGACAGCTTCCCGGGGAGGAGAGAAAGCCTAAGTCCAGTGACAGCCATGTCAAAAAGCCATACTATGGTAAAGGTAATATTTCTACCTAACGTAAGTTGCCTCACGCAAGCAGGAGCTAGGGTGAAAGATGCGAGGATAGTCCACAAGCGAAGTGCGCATCACACTAAGTCATGTCACTAATGCAGATTTCTCAGAGTCGGTTACACGATTATGTTTTGTGACTATGTTGCTGGACAGCGAATAAAATATTTGTCTGGGAAACACACAAAGCAGCTCAATGCCCTATGATCAGAGCAGACGAGTAATATGATATTTCAGCGGGAGACGCCTGCCTCGGAAAGACAGGGCTAGCGCACACACGCATCGCGTGATAGAAACCACTAGCATGAGCCTGTTTTCTTACAAAGGAGCCACGATCTATGTGGAGTGGCAAGGGTTTACACAACAATTAGCCAATCAGGGAGGAAGCACATTTTTTATATACTGGATTGGGTAGGTGGCATCATGATTTATAAAATTATCATCAAATGGCGGTTATTGATGAAACCCCCCCCCATAAAAAACATCCCTGATAGAAATTGAACAGTAACAGAATGACCGATAACATAAGACAAGGGCAGTGACTGCACATTAATTATCCTAAGATAGTAAGTAATGGGAGCCATTTGCTATGCAAGGCATGGTGTATCCCAAGCTGAGATCAATAGTAATTTCTTTAGTATATCCATTCCCGCTCTCTGATTCCATCCCATGGTGGAAACAGTTATGGTGCTTACTTTATTATAAAACACTCAAAAAACCATCCAACATGATCGTTTTAACAGATTTTCACTTATAAAATATATTGACACGTATCTGCATATATCTGTATGTTTAATCGTTCCCATGTGTAGTCACCATATCCACTAAAAGTATGAATACACACTGAATGAATGACTGACTTCATGTTTGCAGTAACAACCGTGTGCACTTGTGATATGAGGTGGGTCATGATTTAACCTCGTGCAGAACCTTGACGCTGTGGCTATTTCGGTTACAAGATTCTCTCAGAACTAAATAAGGAGCAATTTCAAGAATGAAATTGGTAATTCCTTAAATCCTTCCATATTAGGACCAAAAACAGAACTTTTGTCTTGTATTCGATTGTATTCCTTATAAATACTGAGTTTCCCCACCGTGGATCTGATGGTGAGGTTCAGGAATCTGGTTTGAAAACCAAACAATCAGAAAGCCTCTTTCTCCCGCTGTGACATAGGTGTGTATTCTCCTCTCAATGTGTGCACAGAACTCTGTGGCCTCGCTGTAACCACAGCCCAACAGGGGACGAACCGTAGCCAGAGGCCCGTCGGGTTCTTGCTTTGGCAGGTGCTTGAGCGCTGACCGCCGTCTCGGGTGACGCAGGGAGACCCTCCGGAGGGGCGGCATGTGAGGAAGGGGCTGTTTCTTAAAGGCGACAGGCTCTAGCTCAGTGCAGCATCAGGCTTGCGTTGGTGCTGTGAAGACTGGGAAACAGCACATGCGTTCATAACCGTAGTGCGATCTATCAGGACCTTTTAGTTGGACACTTGAGAGGCGGAGAGGAGCTAAACGCTTTTAGGAAGGAAGAGTGTCCTTTCTCACAGGGCGGCTCGGTGGGGCAAATACACATTGGGCTTACGTGTTAGACATCTGCAGACCGGGTTTCACGCGGAACGGGCAGCGAGGCACGCGGCAGAGCACTGTGGGAACACGTGGGCTCCCGGGGCAGCACACGCGATGTGTGCCCCTGGCTCCTTTGGCTTCTGTGGTTCCCTTGAGCCCGGCAGCTTTCTGTAGATTCTTACTCATTTTGCTTTGTTATTGCTATTTGGTCTTATTTTGATTCGGGCAAGAAATGGAATTCAAACCGCTGGCTTCCCTTCAACAAATGGGGCAGGGGTGAGAACAGTAAAACCCGAGATGTGCTTTTCCCTGAAAGGGGGGAAGGGTTGGGGTTGGGACCTTCCAGAAGAGTCAGAAATCATGGATTCCTGACTTGACCAGTTTCTCTAGATTTCTTCCTCCGAGCAAGGCTTGTCCATTTTCATGTGTGTCCTGCTTCATTCCCGGGTCCCTTCTCAAGATGTCTGTGGGCATGTTCAGGACCAAATCAGTAAAGCCAGGCAAGGACCCCCGGCGGGGCCAGGAGATTAATGCCCTCCTTACTAAAACGATTAATTATGTGACATTTTACCAACATAGCCAATGGACAATTCCTACAACCGCACAGCACGTCAACAATCTTCATTTCCAGCTTCTTTGTTATTTTATTGCAACGGTTCTCACTTAAACACGATCTTCTCAAAATGGTTTGAATTATACATGAGTGACTCTTCCAAAATCTTGAGCTAAAACAAAACACGTTCATCATGAAACTCCTCTACCTTTCTCCTCCTCAAGCATGCACTCGAAAGGGAGGAAGGGGAGCAGAGCTAAACCCAGCGTGCAATTTTTTTTTTTCTAGACATCCTTGCCGGGTTTTCGGTTGAGTTACTGGCCTGTTTGCTTGCTTGGTTGTTTTGGGTTGGTCTGAATGTTTACCTTCAAGATGAATTGAGATTCCCGGAAATCAGCATGCGCGGGGAGGCGATGGCGGAGGCGAGCGGCATCGAGAGGAGAGTATACCCTTGTGTCCTCCAAAACTGAAATTGTTTGAGCCACTTGTTTTTATACAGATCTGCACTTAACTTCAGAACACTTTGGAAATGTATGAAATGATGATAGCACTTGTTAGGAAGCTGCAAGTGTACTGACGAAAGCATCACTTAATGATGAATAATAGTTAAAATTTAGGTTTTTACCTTTAAAATGCTATTTATATTTAGCTTATGATCTTAAATAATGAGTATTTTGCTCTGAAACTGTTACTGTGCACTTACTATTTTATATTTACGTTAATTAAGTGATGCTGATATTATTACAACACTACCCAAAAGGCAATAAAATGCCAGGCTTTTTGATTATATGTGTAAGGGAAGCTCCAGTAAGATACTGAGAAACTGAAGCTACAACACAATTTCAGTTGTTTCAGGAAACCGTGATCTTCGACACCTGTAGGAAGTAGCTGACAGTTGCATCCAGGATACAGGCCCGTCAACAGCAGCCCCAGTTTAGCGATCCAGGACCTGAAAGATGTATTACCTAGGTTAAAATGCTAGCTTAAAAAAGGAAGCGGGGGGAGGTGAGCTTTTTATACAAACGTAAAAGCGTTTACATATTCCTGTGACTCCTGTGTCCATTTCAAGTTCACATGAATGACTTAAGAAGAAAGTCCATCCGAATTCAAAAAACTTGAACCAAGCATGTATTTTCTAGCTGTCACGATTGGCCCGGTTAACCAGCCACGGAGAGAAAAGTGTTACACCCCTAAAGAAACGTTAAGCACACACTCCCTGGGCTGAACCACCGTAGTCACTCTCTGTTGATGATCTGTGCAACCGGTTTTCAAAAACTGACTCAAAAATAATTTTTTTGCACACTTATATTACTATTTGGTCTGAGCTTTATCTTAGAAATATTTCTGCACATTGATGAGCTGTGGTCAATTCTGGATAGAGAAATAATTTTATTAACGATAGCATTGCATTTCTGGCATCTGGCGTTCAAGTTTTGACCAAAGGTCTGCTCTGCGCCTCCCTGCAGAGAGCCAACAGGGCTGTATAAGACCACTCCCTCTTAATTTTGTGTACGCATGCACAGCATCGTAAGATCCTTCCTCTGGTTCCAAGGACAGATGAAGAAATCAAAAGAAATGGTTGCTCCAGCAGCTTCTGAAACATTTTTTATTGCCCATCACCCCCATCAGGTGGGATTTCCACCATTCTGGTCATTTGCTTACAGTGCCTTCTAAGAGTTCAGCTTCTTTTCAGAAAAGTCTCTGAATTGGTGTGCTATGGAACATCGTTGCAAGATAAAAGAAATAAAAATAAAAAAATTCCACCACCGGTAAAATTTTGCACCTAGTAGTGTATCCGATTAGAGCACCAGAAGAGACAGACGCTGCACTGAGCAGTGTTTTAACGGCATTGTGCCCCCTGGTTGGATTTCACAGAGCGATTGTTGAGGGTCGCTGTGCGGTTTTGCTCTCTGAGAAGGTCACTGTCTCATCAGTATTTACGTTGATTTCTTTGAGCAACACAGCTTATCATGTAACACACGGGAAAGCAATTAATCAGGAGCTACGGTAGGGCTAGTCTTTTTTTTATCTCATAGAAAGTAAATTATTTTATGATTCATGATTGCAGTGTTTCAGGTCAAAAAAATCACCCAAAACCACGGAACTACCTATGCAAAAGTCTATGTCACAGCCTGTCCCCTGACACCTGCTTTTTTTCTTTATTTGTCAAGGTCTCTTCAGGTTGTTAATTTATCACATTTGTCTTCAATGGGTAAAGAAATTCATTCTCTTGACACCTGTTGTCGCTTTTAGATCCCTCGAGAGCAGAAAAGAAAGAGAGCAAGTGTCCCACCCCGGGGTGTGACGGAACTGGCCACGTAACCGGGCTTTACCCACATCACCGCAGTTTGTCTGGATGCCCGCACAAAGATAGGGTCCCTCCGGAAAGTAAGTCCGTGTTTCGCCAACACCCGTGGGAGCACAGCCCCGGGGATCTGTTTGTGTCACGCCACGTGCCTCTGTCATTTCCATCTCAGTGCAGCCCAGCCTTGTCTCCCTGGCCCTTCCCTGTGTTGACGGGCCGCTCGGCCAGGACTGGCGGCCCCTTCAAGGCCCAGTCACTCCTGCTCCGTGGTGGCCCAGGACGGCAGCTCACCAGCCGGGACTCCACCCCGCTTCCATTTCTGACTTGCTTGGGCCCTCGGGCAAGTGACTTGTCCCCTCATCTCTCAGAAATCATAGCAGTGGACCGAGATGGTCTCTAAGACCACCGCCCCCTGCAGGGCTAACCTCCTATGAGTCCCCGAGAGAAAGGTCCCGGAGCCTCCTCTCGCCCAGTTATGTAGACTTCTGTATATACGAACCCATATTTGTTTTTGTATCTTACTGCATTTTGCTTGTCCAGAGTCTGTCTCGTGTCACAGCTACCCCAACTTTTCCACACAACAAAAGCTTAGCTATGGAGGCTAAAATCGGGTGGGTCTAGATCTTACGCATTCCTTTTAATGAGTTAGGTTGTGAGAGTGTGCAATTTATCTACAAACACAACTAAATTTAATTCGGGACCGAAACGGTGTACACCTTCTCTGTTTATCTTCCTCTCAGCACATAAAGTATGCCAGCTATTTAAATACAATTAGAATTGATTGCTCAGGGGAAAAGACACATTTTCAGAAATGACAACATGAGTTTAAGATCCCGATTTTGAGCCTAAGGTGTGTGAAGGATTTTCCTCATTAGCTGAGACACAGTTTCTGGCAGGGAAAATGAAATCGCTTGGCCGACATTCGTCAGGATGACCAGGTGACGGTTCAGAGGAGTTTTTGAGGGTTGTCCCATTAAAATGGCTAACTTTGGAATTCTTGAGACGCAAATCTGTCAGAACAAAGAGAAATTCAGGGTAGTCGCTGAGGCTTAGAAAACGGGTTTGGCTGAACATTTTCCGATGAAATCTTTTTAGAAACTACTGTGCCTCCAGGTTTTCAAGCGGCTACTGAAAGTAAGCAGCCCGTGTTTCTTGTAACGGCCTGTGAGCAAACCTGAAGGGTATGGAAAGAAACGAATTCGAGTGCATGGCCGTGCCCGTGTGTTACATGAGCAGGGAGACAGCATGGTCTGACCGCAGCGGCTTCCTGTCTGAGCACCGTCCGTGCCGGCCTCTCCGCACACTCCAGCCTCCCTGCTTCCCTCACTCCCTGGCGAGCCCCTGTTTCCCAGATGAGGAAAGTGGGGAGCCGATGCCCTCACCCTCTCTTCCTGGGGGATTAGCGCGGTGTCTGGCCGACCCCGATCTGCACAGGTACTAACCCGCCTGAGCAGGGAGCAGGGCTGAGTTGGAGACTCCACCTGTCGGAACCCCAAGCTTGTGTTTCTGCCGAGGCCTGGCTTTGCTGCTCCTGCCCGGGTCCCCACGAGCTGAGACACCGGGCCAGCCACGGGCCCTCCACACCCCACTTTCCTTATCCCCAGCTTGGGGCACGAGGACATCACTGGTGTCTTAGGTACAGAGAGGCTCCTGACGCAACTTTTCCCGAAGGCACACATTTTCGCCTCCGAAGTGGAAAATCAGTTCCCTTCCGTGGCTGAGAAATTCTCCACGCTACTCATTTTCACAGGAAGAGCCTACATGTAGTAGAGACGGGGGCTGCGCCCCGACCGGCTGCGTGGTGTACGTGCTCCCACAGACCACGGGTCAGCCCGCACCTGGGCTCACCTCTGCCGGGAGGAGGCCGGAGGTCCGCTTGACACCTGTCTCCCAAACGCCTTCCAGAGCGTCTGTAGGAAGCTGTTTCTAAATACTTGTGTATAGTTCTTTGTAGAATCATAAAAACTTTAAAAGGAAAACATGAGACTCCTCAAAGGGCATGTCTTATTTTTTAGTTTTTAGGTGTTTTTTCCGGTTTTTCCTTGGCTAGGCTCCCCTAATCACCCTTTCCGTCAAGCCGAAGGCATTAGAGTGTCGCACACCCCAGTTTGCAGCACGCTGTGCTAGAAACACGAGGACATCCCACTTATGGGACACAGTTCTGGCCCTCCAAGAGCCCCAGCCCAGCCAAGGACAGCCGCGTGCTCAAGACAGTGGGTGACTCACACCTGAGACATCAGACTTCCCAAGGGCCCGCAGGCTTCACCGGGGTCGCACTTGAGCCGGTCCTGAGGGAGAGAGAAGGGGTCTACGGCTTGTCTGAAGGCTGTTGCGGTAGTCCACGCGGGAGACCAGGCGTGACGGAGGCAGTGGCCAGGGAGGGAGGATCTGGGACAAGTTCAAGACGCGTTCCAGACACAGGCTGGCGTGCAGGAGGGGAGAGGGAGGGGGTGGGGGTGACGCCGAGAACTCCCACCTGGCACGTAAGAACGTGGACTCCAGGAGTAGATGTGATGGGGAAACAGGGCCCCATGTAACAGAAGGAACAGAGGCTCGGATTTGCCATCTTCCCTGGAAGTGCTGGGTGGCACTGCCACAGGCTGCCTGGAGGAGGGTCCAGGGTCAGGTACACAGGCGGCTCCCCAACCTCTTTTCCCAGCCATGCTGCTGGAAACCGGGAATGAAATTGCCTGGAGAGGAGACATAAAGCGGAAACGGACAGGAGCCAAAAACAGGAGTTTGGGACATGAGTGTGTAGAACGTGGGGCCGAGGAAGAGGGGATACAAGCAGCCAGGAGAGCATGGTTGTTCTGGAAAGATCCACACGTGTCGGGGGGCCAGACCCCGGGGTCACCAGGCTTAAGCAAAACCTGTCGCTGACATTTAAGGGAGGGCAGAGGGCGGTGGGGAAGAGCGGGAACCGTGGATGCAACACAAGTCCGAGGAACATGGGGGGCGCAGTGGGGGAGGGGGCAACAGGAGCAGAGGAAGGGCTCAGGGTGGGGACAAGAGTGGAGACAGAAGGGCAACAGGAGTGGGGACAAGAGCAGGGGAGGGCAGGAGCAGGGGAGGCAAAGGGGAGCTCTTAAGTCAGGCTTAAGAACTCACACACACCTTATAACAACCAGGCTCCTTTTTATAAATGAAGTGAGAGCGTACGAGGGATGATGGAAGGCATCTGACCTTCAGCCTCAGTCCTGGGGATACAATAAGGGAGCGGTGGGCCCTGACGACCTGGAGGGCACTCCCCGTGACCAAAGGAGCACAGGAGGGGACAGGAGCGGGACAGGAGTGGGGACAGGAGCAGGGGCAGAGCTGGGGGGGGGGGGGGGGGTTGGGGGCGGCAGGAGCACAGGATCCTGGGACGGGAACAGGATTTAGGGCAGAAGGGGGGGCAGCAGAGGGCAGCCGTCCCCCCGACCGCTGGCTGGGGAGGGGTGCAGGCCGCACGCAGCAGGCAAGACCCAGCTGCAGACCAGCACGGAGGGGTCTGCTATCTGCCGTGAGGACCCAGCTGTGGCAAGTGTGGATAAATAGACAGGAAAGAGGACATTGGGAAGAGTGCGCGTGATGTTGTAACAGGAAGACGGGAGAACCCTACTGAATAAAGACTGATGTAGGTGAACCCAGGCCCTGGCGGGGAGTGGAGGCCTGGGGCCAGGGAGGAGCACAGAAGGAAGCCTTGGGTTGGGAAGGGGGCACCCAAGCTGGGAGACTGGGGGGGCGGGGGGGGTGAGGGGGCGGAGTCCTCGTAGACGGGGGTGGGGATGCCCTGTGCCAAGTGGGGGAGAGAAGGGGCAGGAGGAGCCTCCTTGTGCTCAGAGGACACGGTGGTGGGTTATAGGCTGGGTGGGGGTACAGGGGCGCCCGGGGAGAAGGCCTCCTGACACCCCACTCTGGCCAGCTCCCCAGCACACAAGGAGCCTAAGGCTGACTCACCTTTGTCAGGTCGGTGCTTACCGAGCGCTGAGCGGACGTCCAGATGATGCGGGAGCCGTGAAACCGCAAAGATGAAACCAAAATATACTCCCTTTTCAAGAAACCGGCCAGGAGTGAGGAGGCTCTCGCAGGCTGCAGTAGAACAGTGTCTTATGGGAATAGCATGCAAACGTCAGGGAAGAGAGAGATTGTTCTAGAGAAAGAGGAAAGTTGTAGAAAATAGAGAAGTTCGGGCAGACTTTGCTTTCCATGGTTCGATCGCGGGTGAACCTCGCTGGCCGGGAAAGCGCCCCCCGGTCTTGCTGCCTCGAAGCGGACGGTTGTGTGGGGGCAGGTGCTGTGGCTCAGTCCTCCTGGCTTCCCACCGGCACCTGTCAGCCCCTCCCGCTTCCCCAGAGTAGCGGCCGCTCACGGAGGACCAGACAGAGGATGACATATGCAAACTGTCAGGGCCTGTTCCCGACACGTGTAAACGCAAACGCTGTCTCCCAGCAACGGGCCGCTTGACTCCTGGTGCTGCCAAACCACATCCTGCCGTGTCTCCGTGCTGACTTCACTTACTATTCTAGCTCATTCCATTGGAAGAATAACAAAATACTTGATTCTCAGATGAAAAGTCATTATTTAATTCATTTTATTTAAAAATCAGGCTTGGGTTTCTCTATTCACCGGTGACCACCTTCTTAATTCCTTGTTAATACCATGTGATTCCAGAGAGTATAGGTGTGTCTTACAAATCACCAGTGTATGTGCTGTTACATGGCCAACCGATGTTCAGGGCTGACGCGCAGGAGATGTAGGGAGGCCCCGCTTCCCTGCCCCATCTGGAACGTTCCCCACCCCCACGGCCCCGGCCCAGCACTCCCTGCTCTGCATGCCCACTACACTAAGGTTGAGAGAACCTTCTTCTTTCCACATGTGTGTTCCCGACCATGCCCATCACAAGTGTGTGTAGGACTGTCCATTGTGAACTAACCCAGCCTTTGTTAAAATGATCGCGTACTCGTATCTGGACCATTTCTGTGTTTTAACGCTGGGCTGTCTTCTCTGCCTCTTCCTTGTCAAGTTCTTGCCATGCATGAGAATGTTCTCAAGTGTCCTACTCCGGGCTGCACAGGGCGAGGGCATGTAAATAGCAACAGAAACTCGCACAGAAGGTAAGCAAAACGTCCTGCGCCCCACGCTGCAGGGAAGGCGGCTCCCCGACAGCCCCATCCCCGTCCCTCGGGAGGGAGTGCGCCCCTGCACCCCTCCCCCTCCTGGGTCGCTCTCTGGGAGCGGAGGGTACTGGTGCATGGTGCATGGGGAAGCAAATCCGGAGAACCGTTTTCGAAGCGTGGCCTTTGTTACTTGTTCCACTCATTCGTCCTGCGTCCTCTAGAAGGCGCCCTCCTTGGTGTGAGGAACGGATCCACAGCCCTCTGTGGGGAATGCTCAGCTACCCTCACGGGTGGGGAGAAGCTCTCCTGTGCGCACCATGCAGGGAAGGGTTCCAGCGCACCAAGACTGGGGGGTCCGCGACCCAACCGAGTTGCCCCTAGAACTCTGCCGAAACCCCAGTCATCAGTGTAGACACAGTGTGGACACAAAACACTAGCAAATGTCCAAAAGCGCTAGTTGGGGGGCGTTTGGCACGACCGTGAGCCAGGTACGTAGGCGTACCCGGAATCGCACTTTTGCTCTGACAAATTCCAATTATCTTTCCTCCCCTGTTCTGACTTTTACCAAGTTGCTCATGATATTCAGATCATATCAAATACTTCTTTATCAACAGCGGAGTGATTCTGTTACGGTCCGCCTCATGGCCTATACTTTCAGCTTCAAAAGCGCACGTAAAATTATGCCTAAGTGGAGGAAACAGTTATGAGTTTCATCTTAATCTCTGCTTGCCTGACTGGTAAATGTTGTTACTTGTGTGAAGTTTACCATGAAACAAATCACGACCCTGTGCCCCTCAGCGATCCTCCAGGACTTAGTCTGCCAAGAAAGGGATGATCAATAGGTCGGTTCAGTTCACGCCGAGCACTGTTCCGTATGGTCTTTACAATATCAGCCCCCTCCTCAAACCTTGGCGGGGTTGTGTATTTTTGAGACGTGACGCACACGTGGGGTGAGCGTCCGCACATGTGTGTAGATATATATACAGACACACAAAGAATAGACACTGTGAGTTCATGAGGAATAAGCCCAAACACAAGACAGCCAACCTGCCGTCTCTTCCATAAGCATTTAGTTCCAAAAACCACTTAACGGTGGTCCTGGAGACTATCCTGCTTCCTCCCCAATGCCATTCGTCCCCCGGGGAGGGCGTGAACGAGCTGGTCAGTGACAAGCCAGAGCGCTGTGGTCGGTGGCACTCACGGGGTCAGCCGAGAGCTTGCCTTCTGGTGCCGGTCAGAGACCTGCCGTTCTTGGGCTCATCTGGCCCAGACGGCTAGATCCTCGTCTCCAGAAACATCCCGGAATGGAATCTGTGTCTGAAATTTCAACTCGCTCCTGTACTCTTGAATGACACGGAACTTGGCTTGCTGTCACTGGAAAGGATTGCGTGCCCTTGGTGCACGGCCTGGCCCTCAGCACCGTCCACCGGAGACCCAGAGGAACCCGTGCAAGGTGCAGCCGCGGTTGTTGCCCTCTAACCCGTCCCATCAGGAAATCCCACGGCAGGTGTGGGAACCCGCGCTGGAGCCTTCTCGCGCCGACCAGGGGAGAGGGGGAGGTGGTCACGGGGTCAGTGTGCCATGAAGCCGCTGGAGGAGACAGCTCAGCCCCCTCTCTGTCCTCGCAGCCTCTCTGGATGTCCTATTGCTGCCGCGGAGAAACTGGCAAAGGCCCAGGAGAAGCACCAGAGCTGCGATGTGTCCAAGTCCAACCAGGCCTCAGACCGCGTGCTAAGGTACCAGATGCCCAGCGCGTCACCTCGTGAGAGCCGCGCGTGCCCAGCACGCCAGGGCATGTGGGGGTCCGGGCCGGGCGGGCGGGCTCACGCCACGGCAGGCGGGCACGTGGTCACCGGTGCGGGCAAAAGAGCTGAGCCCCGGCCCACCCCTCGCCCGCAGGGCTGTGTGAGGGCAGGGGTTCGCTTCGGTGGTCGGGGCCTCCGTCCGCCTGCTGTCGGTGGTTCTGGTTTTCTTTCCGGCTTTGAACGTATTCAGTGATTCTCTGAATGTGGGGGGAGGGAGGGGAGCTCTACACGTGAATGAGACAGTCACCCGAAGTGCTTTTATCTTAATGTGGAGGAGAGGGCAGAGGCCAGCCCGCAGCCCGGCACCCCTCCCGGTGGGTGCGGAAGCCGTTCTCCACACGGGAGCCCTCGGGGGGCCTTCCACCCTCAGCCACCCGACTGAGAACCCGAGAGCAGCCAAGCGACTCATGTGAACCCACTCAGTCCCTGACGGTCTAAGCAGGAAGACCTCAGAGATCACCTGGTCCAGCCCACTGTTTTCTTTTTTGATTTTTTTAATGTTTATGTATTTTGAGAGAGAGAGAGAGAGAGCAGAAGCGGGGGAGGTGCAGAGAGAGGAGGAGAGAGAGAATCCCAAGCAGGCTCCGTGCCGTCAGCACAGAGCCCGACGCGGGGCTCGAACTCACAGACCGTGAGACCATGACTGGAGCCAAAGTCTGACGTTCAACCGACTGAGCCCCACCCCCCAGGTGCCCCCACCCACTGTTTTCTTAAGTTTAGAAAAGAAGGATTCTCGGGAGGAGGTGGAGAGAGAAAACTTCATCCCAGGCAGGACCCACCCACCAGCTCATTCCCTGGGCTGCGTGGCCATCGTCGGGGATTCTGACTCTTCATTGGACGTGGTAGTGGGAACACGCCCCGTGTCCTTACAAAGGCGGCCCTGGTGGCTGTGGTGGCTTCAGACCTTCTCCAGTGGGAGGTCACTGGCACAGAAAACAGGCACTCCCTCGGAGGCATTTAGGTTGGTTCCAAGTCTTGCTGTTAAAGAGGAAGCAGTACGTTCGTGCGCATGTGTGTGTGCGCGCGCGCGCGCGCACACACACACACACACACACACACACACACAGTTTTGATTCTGTTCAATTACCAATTCTTTCTTTGGGATAAATCACCTGGAAAAAAATCACTGTTCAAATGGCCTGAACACCTGCTTGGTTTTGTTGTGTATTATTTTGAAGCGTTCTGAAGGGATTTTACCACAGTCGTTAAACACACTTTGTCCCTCAATAGAAAAGTTAAAGTCTTTATGGAAAATGAGAAATACTGAAATAGGCAAAAATAAGAAAAATAAAAATCATTTATAATCCCACTATTTAGAGACAAGCCCTCCATAAATGTTGGTGTGCATCCTTCTAGACCTCTCCGTGTGCCTGAGACCCCCTCTTCCCAGAAGGTAAAGCAGACAGGGGGCGAATGGCTGCCCCCTCGGGCCCCGTCCTCCTGAGGAGACGACTGTGGGCCACAAATGGTGCACCTGTAGGCTTTCTTTACATGCCCAGGCTGGGCCTGGCGAGGAGGAGCCACAGAGGGAAGGACCCTCAGCCACCATAGCGGGAGGCACCGGGGAGCCAGCCCGGGCCGTGGGGACTGGGGGCTCTCTCCGGAGGAGTTAACTCTAGGCTGGCGAATTGGCCAGGCCTCCGGGGCTCCCCATGCTCCCCAGCTCCCGACGGCTCACCGCAGGCACTGACGTCCCAGTTAGGAGCACGATCTGGGGGACCTGGTCTCCGGGTGGGCCACCTTTGCGTTCCCCGTGGTGTCTCCATGCGGGGATGCTCACTCGGTGGGCGAGGGAAGAGACAGGAAGGGAGGAAAAGAGATCGCTTAAACCTACACTTATGTAGCTAAGAGTTGAAAAGTCTTCAAGCAGAGTGTCCAATAGGAGGGCTTAGAGTTTCCAGTTCTGTCCCAGTTTTCCACTCCCCGGCCGCGGGGGCCGGCCTCCGTCACAGCCTCTGTCCATCGCCAAGTGCCACCTTCTCTCCGATGCCTCTGCTCCAGGCGCTGCTGCTTCTGAGCTGAGCCTAGACTTTTGAAGGTTTGGGGACCACGCTTCCCCGCCTTGCCCCCTAGGCAGAGCAGACTCCCCCTGGCCCCATGCTACCTGCCTCCCGAGAGCCCCCAGTGATGCTGTCGCCGCACCTGCCTCTCCTCTCTCACCCCTGCACTTGTGCCCCTGGACCACTTATCCACCTCGACAGCTGACCTCACACCTCGACTCGTAAACTAATGTCACACTCTGCCTGCTCTTGGAAGACAAGGCCACGAGTTTTATTCACTTCTGCACCTCCACGTGTTACCTGGAAAAGGGCCTCCAATAACAGGCGTTCAACGAATGACCACATTATTTCGTTAATTTGACGAGAAGACGCTGAATTAATGAAACCAAAATAAATGTGTTGATGATCTGGTAAAATACTAGCATGATGGGGGGCTGAGTGAAGAATGCAAGGAGTCCTCTGCACAACTTGCCTGTAAATCTGAAGTGATTTCCCAAAACAGTTTAAAAATCCCACCCATGAGATCAGGAAATAGGTGAGCACACACACGCACGCGCACGCACAGCACAAGGCAGAATAGTAATGAGCGTATGGAACTGAGTGCTCCTCCATTTAAATACTTCATTCGAGAGTCTGGAAAGCTGAACGACTACCCAATAAAAGCGCGGGAGGCACAGGCTGGTGTTTGTCAAAACACATCACATGTTCTGTTTTAATATCCAGTTTTGCGTCAGCCCATGTCCCTAAGGGTATGCCTCTAATTTCCGCTTATTCTTTTTCTTAAATGTTTATTTATTTTTTGAGAGACAGAGACAGAGCATGAGCGGGGGAGGGGCAGAGAGCGAGGGAGACACAGAATCCGAAGCAGGCTCCAGGCTCCGAGCCGTCAGCACAGAGCCCGATGTGGGGCTCGAACTCATGCACCGCGAGATCACGACCTGAGCCGAAGTCGGACGCTTAACTGACTGAGCCACCCAGGTGCCCCTGTGCCCAATATTTTAAAAGATAAAGATGAAGCTTATCAAAAAACTTGTAATAGCTTAGTCTTTGAGCAAATACTACCCTTTCACCTCATATTTCCCTGATTTCTTCTTTTTTAAAAATGCTTGTTTTTATTTTTGAGAGACGGGGCGGTGGGGGGTGGGGGGGGGGAGGAGAGAGAGAGAGAGCACAAGCGGGAAGGGGAAGAGAAAGAGGGAGACAGAGGGTCCGAAGCAGGCTCTGCACTGACAGCAGCGAGCCCAATGTGGGGCTCAAACTCACGGGCTGTGAGATCACGACCTGGCCGAAGTCGGATGCCCAACTGAGCCCCTCAGGCGCCCCTCCGCTTATTCCTTTGAGGAAAAGGTCTTACTAGCCCACCTCCTTTGCTGTGACTCTTCGTCTCTGAAGCCACTGGGAAAGGAAGGCCCGGCTGTGAGGTCTTTCCCATGTTCATCAAGCCGGCTAGGACTCCAAAAAAGAAATAAGGGGAAAAGTTAAAGGTCTTGCTTTCGTTCTCTTTATTGGTGTGTTGAAAGTCAGGCGGATGGCTTATGTGGTGCTATAAAATCCCGGCACATGTGGTCTGTGCTCGGGAAGGTGGGGTTTGAGCAACGTGCCCTCGTTTTGATGTGAACCGTGTCTTCCCTGCAGCCGAGAGAAAGTAAACTACCGGTTATCTCTTGTTTGCTCGTAGGCCAATGTGCTTTGTCAAGCAGCTCGAGATCCCTCACTACGGCTACAGAAACAACGTCCCCACGACCACGCCTCGCTCCAACCTGGCCAAAGAGCTAGAGAAATATTCCAAGACCTCGTTTGAGTACAACAGTTACGACAGCCATACTTACGGCAAGCGGGCCATAGCCCCCAAGGTGCAAACCAGGGATATATCCCCCAAAGGATATGATGGTAGGAGGTGCACACTCTTATACATGAGAGTCACGCTTGCCGTTAATAATGTTGTTGTTGTGTCTATCCGTTCCCTGCACACTGGTCGAGCATGTGGTCCCTTGGGTACCAAAGAAAAGCATGCCCACCTGGGCGCACCTGTGTGCTCACGGGTGTGGGTGAGCGGGAGCCCTGCGGGAGGGAGAAAAAGACGCCCTTCCCTCGGGGTTTCCAAGGCAATGCATTCTGGCCGCTTTCAGATGTGGACAGAGCGAACCTTTGGCCGGTCTGCATTCGGCTGTGCTGCTGCCGTGTCCTTAGGTTCATGAACTTCCTCTAGTCGATGGCCCCAACGCAGAGAAGCCTGGGAGAGCCGGAAGTAGCCCCCAGCACCAGCACTCTGCAGTCATCTCAACCTTGGATGCACATTAGATTCATCTGGGGAGATTTTAAAACTTCTATTGTCCAGGATGCACCCCAGACCAATTAGACCGGAATCCCCGGGGGCATTGCCTGTGCGGTGACATTTTCTAAGTAGCCAGTGATTCCAAGGTGCATCCAAGGGCACACGATTTCTACCGGTGTCACCCAGCCTCTTTCCAGCAGGCACCGGCCCTGGCCTGTTCCTCCACCACGAGTGGGGCCAGGCAGGGCCGCCCCCTGTGACCTAGCGACCATGCATCCGCCAGAAACAAAGAGCAGGTAGAACAGATGAGATGCCACCTCCTCAGGAGGGGGCAGCTTCCTTCCTCTCGCGGGTTCTGGGCCCTCTGCCAGGGGCGTGAACTAGTTGCCTTCGGTTCCCACTGCTAACATGGTAAGTCGTTGAACGAGAGAGGGACCACTGCGTTTCTCTGACACCATGTATTTATCCGACCGCAACTCTGCTTGGAATTCTAGGATATATACGGACCGAGTTGGCAAGCGTTTCCGACTAAGATGTGGGTTATAGGAGTTCTGATGACTTATAAGTCTTATCTTGGTGTTCTGTAGTGGAGGCAAGGAGATGGGCCTTTAAAGATCTTTTAACTCCTCTCTGAAAAAGATCTTTAATTAAAATCACAGCACACAAAAAAGTTCATTTCGATTGAACGCTTGGGGAGTTCCAAAACCTCTTTACAATTCAGTGTGAGTTGCTGCGCATGTGTCTAAGTTATGGTAGTCATTCTTTGCCTTAATAACAATTAATATGCATAGTGAATGAAATTTAGTATTTCCTAGATGTGTTGCATATTGATTATCCTTGTGCGTATCGATTCTCAACGTAGAGGAAGAAAACTGTAGGTGGAGAAAAGGGAGTGTCTTAGGGTATAACAGAAAATAGTTATTTTTGTTCTGTTTATTTTATCCTAATGATTTGCCAGTTTCTGGTTTGTGAGAATTTTATCCATGTGATTGCAAAGGAAGGAGCAAAAAAACTGAACCCATGTCATCAGGGTTCCGCTTACACGATTTCCGATTCAGTGACATCTCACGCGGTGACTGGAGAAGGAGTTCCTCTGGAAGCCTGTCTTCCCGCACCTGCTTGCCACACCTGTTGTTATGTGTGGCCTGATTTCCTTAACCTCATAGTTATGGTTGCACTTTGGGTGAGGTCACGACCAGTAGAGTACATTTTCCTGCGCCAGACATCAAACCTACTTGGGCGTATTCTCGGCTGTTCTGTTTAGGAGCTGCGTGGTGTGGGGCAGATAATCTTCCTGGGTGTTAGTTAGTGGTTAGTTCGTGAGTTAGTGGTCCACCCCATGGACCTCACGGAGCTGTTGTGAGAATTGGCTGACAGCTCTAGAGAGTTGGACAGACATTTGATCGTTGGCATTCATTCTCACCGAGCCTGAAAACACCTGTTGTCAGAAACCAGGGCTGAGCCATGCTCTTCAGCTGGCCCACAAGGAAGCAAGAATACAGAAGAAAAACTTCAATATTACATCTTTAAGAAAGGAGAAAAAAGCAAAAGAAAGGCAGTCTTTCACCACAATTTACCAAGAAAATCATCGGTGACTCCATGTTTTCCTTACACTAGATTCATCTGACAGACTTTTAAAACATCAAAGAAAGTGCCCATTAAGGATGAAACAGGTCAGTTTTCTTGATGGGATAGAGCTGAGAGGAGCCTTCTCTGGACCTCTGCACCACAGAGCCACTGTACTCTGTGGTCCCTACAAGAGCGTCCTCCCTGGGACTTGCTGCAGGTGCAGAGAATTGAGTCATTGCTCTTGAAGAATAACCATGAAATGAGCTTATTGTGAGGAGAAGCATAACGTGTGGGAGGAAGGGGCAGGACCATGGAAATGCCAAACAGGAAAAAAGAGTAGGACCTTTCTCTCCAGTGTTTGGATATCATGACTTAGGTCCCACCACCTGTGATCAAAAACACTCAACACACATTGATTTAGTTGCCTGCATTCTTCCAGACACTGGCTAGTTGTTATCTGTCTTTCTGTCTATCTGTCTATCCACCCATCCACACATCCATCCGTTTGTTCATCCATCCATCCATCCGTCTGTTCATCCATCCATCCATCCATCCATTCGTCTATCCATCCATCCATCCATCCATCCACATTCATCCACTCATCTGTCTATCATGTATCATCTATCTATCTCTTCTTTCCCTCTGGATGTCAAGTTTCAAGGAAGAGCTTGAGAACAAATGGAAGGCAGTGAAACACACACTCATGCAGACAATGAAGGAAAGAATCCATTCTGGAGGAATTAGCATGAGCTTTATTGAAGTGGCAAACCTTACACTTGATCATGAGCTTGAGTAGAAGTTATACAAAGACAGAAGCCCCATGGGCTGGTAGGAATGGCCAGTGGCCTGGCAAGGTGCCTGAAAGTAGGAACAGGCAACTGTGGAGAGGGCGACGAGATGGCTGTGTATCACCCACTATGCCAAGGAGCTTGGGGTTCTCTCTCATAAGGCTTGAAAGTCTATGTGCAGGGCATTCAAGGAGGGAAAGTGGGAAAGAATGTGGGGCTCCTGCACATGTGTGTCGGCCCTGCCCTCTCCCATGGGCACCAGGCTGGCATCTCCCCTTAACTGTTTGTTACCATGAGCTGAGAATGGCTCTAATATGTTTAAATTGTTGGAGGGAAAGGAAGAATTTGTGACATCTAAAAATCACGTGACATTCAAATTTCACCGTTCATAGGTAAAGCTGTACGGGCCCCCGGCCACCCTCATCTGTTTGGCCCGTGACCACTTTCGCACAACGGCAGAGCTGAGTGCTTCTGCCGGAGACCATGGGGCCCACGACACCTAGACTACTGTCCGGTGTTTTACAGGAACAGCTGCCAACCCCAGGCTAAGACATCTCCACTCTTGTCTCTGGGCAACTTATCACGGCCCCAAGCTCTGTCCAAACCCACAGTCGCCAGAGCCCCCATGGGCTCCCACCACGAGCCTCCCTTTGTACTGCTGCCAACTCCCAAATCCTCCAAGCTAAGCGCTTAGTGATCAACTGGACTTTTCTCTTTGCTCCTCAGACTCAGTACCACCCCAATGTGCTCAACCTCCCACCTTCCACCCTGCCTGGGCCCCCCGGCTGGCGGAGCTGCTTGGATGGCCGTCTGGGGTGAATCCTCAGGACCCAGACCCTCCAGGCCTCCTCGCTGCTGCCCCCAGCCAGCTCTCCCCGGAAGGCCCCCGTCCTGCCCGCGCCTGGCCGCGGGCTCCCCCCAGGGCCAGTCGCTCCCAGGGCCTCTGCTGCTCTCAGCGCTCTGACTCGACCCGGCTGGCACTAATCAGCCCTCCTCCTAACTTCACGAGGTCACTTGTGCAGAACCGGACAACTGTCCTCGGCCCACATGCAGCTCTGGGCCCCACGCGTGGCAGTTCAGGGTAAACAGCTGCTCTTCCCACTGGACCGGAAGCGCCTGTGCCGATTCAAACCTCACAGTGCCGGGGCCGGCCAGGCAGACCGGGGCCATGCAGAGAACACCACCCGACTGCATGGGTGAGCAGGAAAATGGAGAGTCCCAACTGGGATCCGATGCTTTAAGTAACGTGAGCGAACGACGGGCAGACCTCCTCTAGCGGGTTCTCGCCAAAAAGCTCCTTTCCCACGTATCCTCTGCGTCTGTCTCCATGTGCTCAAGACGATGCTGACTTACGTCGACACTGTGAGAGTCAGCGCCGTGAATCAGGGTGTGCGGATGCCTGAACGCAACCAGGCTGCCGGCTGCCGGCTCCCAGCCCGCGGGTGAAGCCTCAGGAGGCGAACGTCTGGACTATGCTCTTTATGTCTGGTTTTCGTAAGGATGCATCGGTCTGTTCCTTTATGTCAATACATCAGAAGGTGGGCATTCCTGGAGGAAGGAGGCACGCACTTAGCACAGGGTCACCAGAAGGCTCTGGTTGGAAGCTGGTTGCTTTTATTTTCCAACTTGTCATATTTAGTCAGTAGAAATCCCACGGAGTCTTTCTTTGTCCCGCCAGAGAGGGCAGAATCCTTGAAGAGGGGTCTCAACGCGGGGTGGGGCGTGGCTGGCTGCCGCGGTTGCCGCGCGTGGTGATGGCGGTCTCGTGGGAAAGTGTGCACCCCATAACCTCCAGTGACAGGCCGACACGCGGAGGGACACTGACAGATTCTGTCTGCTGACTGACTGGGAAGGGGAGCGCATTTGCTCATGGTCAGCGGTCAGTGTCGCCGGCTTTGCGAGCATCCTACGAGTAGGAGCCACGTTACCCGGAAGACTTGAAGTCCACACTCTTGTTTTCGTTTTGAATGAAAGGAGGAAGGAGGGGGTCACGCTTAGTAGGAGGCCGCACATGACGTGGATGCCTGTCCCAGGACTTCTCCTGCGTCAGGCCCATCGGCAGGTGGCCCCCAGGTCAGTCACGGCTAGGATTCTGCCCCGCCCCCAGAATTCAAGATCCCAACGTTTGCTGCAGTACACGCACCGTCCCAAAAGTTTGCTGCCATTTGCCGTATGAACACGTGTCCTGCTTACTTTCTTTTAGAAATTGAAATTTGCTTTCACCACGAAGTGGCCTTTTCTCTCACGTACGTGCACCACATTTCTTTCCTGAGCCAGCGGTTAACCCTCGCTAAGGACAGGGAGAAATATAAATTTCTCCCTGATAAATACTATTTCATTTTTCCTACAATTTTTATACCCTTATTTTTATTTATTTTTGAGACAGCGTGAGCAGAGGGGCAGAGAGAGAGGGAGTCCCAAGCAGGCTCCACCCTGAAAACAGCGAGCCCGACCGGGGCTCCGACTCAGGTGCCGTGAGATCATGACCTGAGCCGAAGTCGGCTGCTCAACCGACCGAGCCCCCAGGCGCCCTGATAGGCCTGTTTTTGTGTCAAAGTTATAAATGGTGTAAAGCCACGACTTCAGCCCAGGCAGAGCGCACCCCAAGCTGCTGTGTCACGTGGTTCCCCGTGCCCGAGGCTCAGGTCTGGCACGGGGGGCTGTCTCTCCAGGGAGGGTCTCTGTCGGCTGCCCCTGCATTGCTGCCTCAGCCCCCCAGGCCACTGGCACCCACGGTGCCATTTTCTGCTTAGACAAGCTGCCTTCGCAGAAGAAAGAGGAAGGAAGGTCACATCGCAGACACGCCAACGGGTGTGTGACGAGTCCTTGAGGAGAGAGAGCTGGCCCGCTCTCATGCCGGGTCCGAGTGTGTGCAGTCACCCTCTGGTCCACGCAAGGGGACTTCAAACGGCCACCTGCCGTGCAGCGGCTCTGTGACTCGTGGTGGGGGCCGTGGGAGGGCCTAGTGGCCCTCCGCACCCCAGGGCCCGCGTGCTCTCTGCCAGCATCGCTGTGCGACCCGGGGCCAAGATGAAAGAGGCCTTTGGTCCAAAGTTGCAAGTTCTCAACCGTGAGGCCTTCTTTATTCTGCCACTTGTATCCGAATGAGGTGTTCTGGGCACCCTCGTGCCATTGCTCACGATGACCGCGCCGGTGCGGGAGGGGGGGTCCGTTGGTCACATCGCCGGGTGTGCCCCTCCCTCCGGGAGGAAAGCGCTGCGCGTGTCCTCCGCGGAGAGCGGCTCCAGGCACGGACCGCTGCTGCCAGCGCTGGACACGCCGGGAGAGCCGGCCGAGTAGCGAGTTGCTTTGGAAAGGACGCGCAAACGTGCGGGTGGGTCGGGAAAGAGCCGCTCGAGGACGGAGCGAGGGACCCCGTGAGGGAGAGGACCGTGGGCATCTCCCGCGCCCCCAGCTTCGCCCTGGGTGACCCCTCACCGCCCAGGACCCCAGGGGAGATCTGGCAGCCTGCAGGTGGACAGACAGCCTGTGGCTCTGCCGCCCCTGGCAATGGCCACAGGGCCCGGACGAATAACCCACAAACGTTTCCCCACCCGCGTGCCAGAGATTCCGAACGAACGAAAGCAACACTGGCTCCCAAGTGGCTGAGCCGTGGGTGGCGCGGGTTGTTCACCAGGGCATCCTGGGAGCCAGGCTCCCCGCGGGTGACAGGAGGCCGTCGCGACGAGGAGGAGGGCCCGTGTGGGGCGTGCACGTGGCCGCCCTGCCCTGCTCACCTTGGGCTCAGCCCACGGCCCGTGCCGTCGTCTGTCCCTTGACGTTGCTGGTTCCTCCGTGTGGCTCTTTATTAGAATCACAGGACCAGGCTTTTCCTGAGGCAAGGGGTGTTTGGGCCACCCCCCAAAGCACACAGGCCCCCACCAGGCTGCGCGGTTGCACACAAGACAGCGAGCCCCAGGTGGCCACTGAGGCCCCTCCCGGCCGGAAGGAGCGGCCAGTCTCTGGAGCCCGTGAGGTCTGTGGGGTCCCCGTGGCCCCCCTGAGCCCATGGGCAGTCCTGACCGGGGACACCCCTCCTCCAGGATGGAGCAGGCCAGGCACGCTGGTCATGCCCTGACATCAGGGGACCCGACCCTAACCAGGTGTGCGCCTCTAAATGGATTGGGCGGTGGCCACCGCAGCCACGTGTGGCCTGCCAGAGAGACGCGTGCGTCTCCCCTGCCGCCGCCCCCCACACCCGGCTCTCCGTCCCCGCCAACTTCCCAGGGTCACAGGGGAAAGGCCAGATGGGCTTTTCTCCACCCATCAGCCCCCTCCCCCCCCCCCCCCCCCCCGCCGCCGGCGCGGGTGTGCCCCGGGCCGGCGGGAGGGCAGCGGTGCGGGTGGCGGGGCGCGGGGCCCCGCTCTGCCGTCGCCCCGTTGGCGGGGCCCCGAGTCGCCCCTGTCCCCGTGTCTCCCCAGCGAAGCGGTACTGCAAGAACGCCAGCCCCAGCAGCAGCACCACCAGCAGCTACGCGCCCAGCAGCAGCAGCAACCTGAGCTGCGGGGGCGGGAGCAGCGCCAGCAGCACGTGCAGCAAGAGCAGCTTCGACTACGCGCACGACATGGAGGCGGCGCACATGGCCGCCACGGCCATCCTCAACCTGTCCACGCGCTGCCGAGAGATGCCGCAGAACCTGTCCACCAAGCCGCAGGACCTGTGCGCCGCGCGGGTACGCGACCCCCTCCCCCCCCCCACCCCGCCCCGCCCCGCCCCGCCCCGCCGGGTGCCCGCTGCCGGGCCGTGCGCGCCCCCTGGAGCCCGCGCCCCGGGCGCTCCTACCCCAGCGGATCCCGCCACAAAGCGCGCGTCCCGGCGCCGCGCCCCCTGGGGCCCGCGCCCCCGGTGCTACTTCCCCCACAAAGCGCGCGACCTAGCGGAGCCCCACGCGTGGCTTTGCTGGGAGCGGCTTCAGTCGCACGCGTCCCAGGACGACCGGCTCTCTGACGCGGGGGGCGGGGAGGGGGGCACGCGCAGGCCTGGTAGAGTAACGTGTGCGTGGACGCCGCCCTTAGGACCCGGGGGCGTTTCTGGAAACAGGACAGCCAGTGCCCTCACGTCGGTTCAGTGGCCACAGGGACGGTAGGAAAGTGAAGCGGCCACGTGCCCGGAACCCTGAACACCAGGAGGGTCCGGTGGCCCCGCTGTCAAATCAAGCACAGGACTGTCCCTTCGCTCCCAGTGGGTCACTAGTATCAGGGAAGAAAGAAAGTAGAAATCCAGTCTCCGCTGGGACTGCCACGCATCCCGGCTGGCTTTCTTTAGTGCGGAGACGTCTGTTCGCAGGGTTTGTCACCTTGCCGACGTGGGGGCAGGACAGTCCCTCAGGCTGCCGCAGAGCGGAGGGCGCCACCTGGCGGGGGCCACTCCGTCACCCCTTCTCCTGTACTAGCGCAGCCGGCCACGCACCCTGAGCCCTCAGACCTGAGGGGACTCCTTACGAGTGCTTGTGATGCGTATGAATGGAGACAGGCCGGTAATTTCATGTTTTGCAAATGCTTTCTTTACTCTTTTTTTTTTTTAATGTTTATTTATTTTTGAGACAGAGAGAGACAGAGCACGAACGGGGGAGGGTCAGAGAGAGAGGGAGACACAGAATCGGAAACAGGCTCCAGGCTCCGAGCTGTCAGCACAGAGCCCGACTCGGGGCTGGAACTCACGGACCGTGAGATCATGACCTGAGCCGAAGTCGGACGCTTAACCGACTGAGCCACCCAGGCGCCCCGCTTTCTTTACTCTTAATATTTTTATTCCACGATTATGGAGAAGTGTCAGGGGCGTGCGATTTCTGTGGTGATCAGGGCTGCTAAAATTCAAGGCTAGCATGGACGGGCTTCCCTGGCAAGGAGGAAAAAAAAAAAGACAGTAACCCCTTCGGATTTTGTTTCACTTTATTAAACCTAAGACTGAGAGAATTAACTCCAACATTATGAAGGCTAAATTAGTAGGAGAGCTTGAAAGCTGGAGTGCTCACGGACAGGAAGAGCACAGACAGAATCCCGCTCGGTAATTTATCAAGGTAGCAGCCTGGATGGGCCGACGTCCGGGCAGCTTCCCTCCGCTGTGACGTCCAGAGGAAAGAGCTGCCAGACGCTGGGGTAGGCAGCAGCTTTCATGCCAGCCTGAAACCCGAATTTTGCTCAAGAGAGTGTAACTCTCCGGGAACAGAAGCGGAGGGTGGTTGGCGGTATTTCTCGCTCTGCCCTTCATGTGTCCTTCCTTGCCTCCCTCCTCCGGAGAGGCAAGGTCTGAAGACTTCTTCGTCTGTTTCAAAGCATCATTTAAAAAAAAAAAAAAAAACCCTCACCCTGTACTTCTTTATTTTTTTAAGACAGTTGTCTAAATTTCGGGCTTGCTGAAACGCAGAGTAGGTCAGACTGGAATCACTGGACTAGAGGTCATTTGAGCTGTGATTGCACACCTCCCTCCCTTAAGGTGGAAAGGCTGTTCATCGCAGCATTTTTATTGGAAAGTAAATTCTGGCTCCTTCTCCCTCGCCCTCCATGCCTCTGACTGGTCTGGTCTCCTCCTCTCCCGGTCTTGAAGTATTTGCATCAGTGAAACTGAAGGAGAATTTTTAAGCGTAAACACACATCTATCCCTGATCTCTTAAACAGTATTTGAGCTGGAATGGAGTGGAGATTAGGCATGATTGTCTTCCGGCCAGGCTTATTTCTAAAAGCGGAGGGGAACTGCAGAAAAGAGAAGATAAAGAGAAGCGGTGAGTGGTAGACAAATAAATAAGAGCTAGATGGACAGGTCGCAGGTCACCAACAGGTGAATAGATGCACGCACCTGCCATCCAATGTCGCGGCTAAGTGCGGGACAGCAGACATGTCCCCAGGGCACTGCTTCGCTCACCTCTGGAGCCCATGCGCGGGAGACCCCAGGAGGAATCCGTGTCTGGATTCTGCACTGGCCGAAGGCAGGGCTGTGGCTGGCGGTGGAGCCGCACGGTCACCATGTCTCTCTGTCCGGCAGAACCCCGACATGGAGGTGGATGAGAACGGGACTCTGGACCTCAGCATGAACAAGCCACGGCCGCGGGAGAGCTGCTGCCCGGTCCTGACGCCCCTGGAGCCCATGTCCCCCCAGCAGCAGGCGGTGATGGGTGGCCGGTGTTTCCAGCTGGGCGAGGACGACTGCTGGGAGCTGCCCGTGGACTACACCAAGATGAAGCCCCGCAGGGCGGACGGGGGTGACACCAGCGAGGCCCCTGTACGTCCCCCCCCACCTGCCGGCCGGCTCGGGGCGCGGGGTCGGGCGTCGGCGGGCACCCGCGGGATGACCTCGGCTGACTAGGGCTGACCACACGCTTCGTGGACCAGGGAGAGATTTGTCACTGACACCGATTCGGTGAAACAAACCCCGGGTTCTTTTTGAGCGTGAATTTTATTTTCCAACAAGTGCATTTAGTTACAAACGATGTCTCTAAGAAAAGACGTCAACAGCCAGCCCGTCCCTTTTTCTGGGCGACATGTTGCTATGATGCATGGTTTTCCCTGCAGATAGACAATCCTAAGGAGAGTGTTAAGTACTTAAATGGTTAATTGTGTGCTGTTAATTAGCTAGCTCTTTGACGCGAAGGCTCGTGCCTATTCCCAGAGAAACCTAAAATATTCAGAAGAGTATATTCCAGCCCTGAGAAGTTGCTTTAGTATAATCGCCTGAATCTTCCTTGACTGCAGTATTGCTAAAACAGCTATGTCAGGAACATACTTTTGAAGTACGGTGACCGGAAATTGTAGCTTTCCTGTGGAGACTTTCCTAAGCCAAATGGCACAAAGTGCAGAAGCAGGTACCAGTAATTTATATGGAATGTATTTTCAGCATCCCCAGACCCCAAAAATAACCTCTCAGGCTTTTCTCAACCCGAGGACACACTTTGCGAAAGGGAAATGGCCTGAAACGAAGCCCAGGTGCTCACCTCACAGGCACAGGTCGGGGCCCTGGAGCCAGGCACTGAGACGCTGCTGAGTGGGCCCTCGGGGGCGGGAGCGTGCCCGGCAGGGCGGCTCGCGCGGCCCGGGTGCGAGCCGCCGCTCCGACGGCTCTCCGCAAAACCAACACTGAGCGCTATTGCGTTTCTCGCCTCTTTTCCTAGAAGCACGAATCCTCTTTGGTTTCTTTCTGTTAGCAGAAGCAGGTACTAATGTGGGTCTTTCATGAGAGCAGAGTGGTGTGACGCGCGCTTTCGCCAAGTGGGGGAGACCTGTAGTCACAACGTTCACACTCAAGTTCCCCAAGTCGTGAAAATAGCCTTGAAGCTGAGAAAAGAAGCGAAGAAAAGGTTGTTCTGTATTGTCCCGGCTTTTTCTCCAGTGTTCAGTTCTGAAAATTATGACATCTTTAGCCACCGGAAAATGAAAATCCTTTTTGAATACAAGAGGGAGACCACCATCAAAGCAATAGCTTCTTAGGGAAACAAGGAAGTGCAGAAAAAAAGGGAACATTAGCTATTTGTAAGAATTGGCAGAAAAGGCACCCGGTTATAAGGCCATTTCATCTCAAAGCCCATCGTCTTTATTCTTGATTAAATTTGATTAAATTGAAGCCACGCATCGCCAAAGAATAGAGTCTGAGTGGCAAAAGCTAAATTCCAAAGTATTCTTTTCTCTCCTACGGTGTTAAATCATCACCACCAAATAAGGTGTGATGGTTGAGTCTCCGAATTTATTTTAATTAAAATTAAGCCCTCCTAAACCGACAGAAGTGTTTTCAACATACAGACCGTCCCAGAAGGAAAAAGTACTCGCGAGCATTCACAAGACACGTTTGCTGAGTACTGCCATCTATAGGCATTTCTTAGTTAGCGCAAGGGGACCCGCTTACCCAGGAGGAGACACTTTCTGTTGAAAAAGAAAATGTTGCATAAGAGTAACTGAGAACTACAACCTTAATCTCAGTTGGTCTTCCCTCGCCTTGGGACTTAACGCACACGCGCAGAATGCTCACCGATGGTCGGAATAACTCTCGTTCTAGAACATGTGTAGGGTCAGTGTTTAAGCTTAGCAGGTCAGTGTCGGACACGGGTGCCGGACAGCAACAGGTGCTTGCTGGGCATCGAGTGAGAAAGACCAACGAAGAAACAGGGTCTCTGGTTTCCGAACCATGTGTCTGTCCCTCTTATTAGTACCCCAACAGAAATATCGAGTGAGGCCCTGCCCCCCGACAGGTGACCGTGAATTTAGAGGTTTAGAGCGGTAGGTGAGCGGCTGCGGTCCGCTCGGAAAGCAATAGTCTTTGAACAGAGCCCCGCTCCGCGCTTGCGGCAGGGGCCTCATCCGGACAAAGGCGTGGAATACCTTTAAAGGGACAGCGGTGGGAGGGGAGGAAAACGCAGAGGCGGCCGGCGCCCCAGTGGGACGCGTCTGCGGTCGGTCTGTCACACTGTCGTCTGTGCGGCCCTGAAGCTGTGTTTTGCCCGCAGCCGGAAGACTTGGACCCATTCCAGGAGGCTCTGGAGGAGAGAAGGTACCCGGGAGAGGTGACCATCCCCAGCCCCAAGCCCAAGTACCCCCAGTGCAAGGAGAGCAAAAAGGACTTAATAACGTAAGCATAACTCCAGGCGAGATGCCTGCTCTTCTCGACTGTCCCTTTCTTTGGCTTATTTTTAAAAACCGATCTGTACATGCCTTGCCGTTTGAGCATGCGACGTTCGCAGCATATAAATGTCTCAAACTGCCAGTTCAGTGGAGCGAGAAGCCGCGTGGCTTGCTTGTTCCCAGGACGCTCTGTGTGATGGAGACGCCTTCTACCATTTGGTCCGTGCCGTTTTTTGCAGCTTCCCTCAGGGCGCTTAACCCCCTCACAGACATTGCAGCTAAACTGGAAACAATGAAACTTTCTTAAAGTTTTTTTTTTTTTTTTAAACCTACTTACTATTTTGGCTGTTTTTGTTTTTGTTTGGTGGCAGATGTCCAACACCAAGGTGTGATGGGAGTGGTCATGTGACTGGTAATTACGCCTCACATAGAAGGTGTGACTTCATTTTTTCTCATGGTGGATTCTGTCTTTTCAATTTATTGTTTTCAGCTTACCTCAACAATGCTGTCAAAGTAAAAACGTCGAATTACGTGTCAACCCTCTAAGTGCTCTATGTTGACCTATAAAATCGTGCTTGATTTATGTGTTGTATAGTGTCTTTTACATTCGGATAAACCACCTCGATTTGGAAAATTCTTTACAAACATTTAAACCAAAGAGCGCAAACATTTCGTATTCTTTTGCAAAAATCGTTTATTAACAGACCTGTTTGCTTCCATGAAGACGTAAACATGCCAAGTTAATTATACCAAAAAAAAAAAAAAATTCAATATACAGCACTTGCCCCATCGCTTTTCTGCATTAAACTTTTTAGTTTCAACTTTATGTTGTGTTTGTCCGGGAGCGTAAGCTGGCGGGAGCCGCTACTCACCTGACTCTCTGGCCTGTCTTACAGTCTGTCCGGCTGCCCCCTCGCTGACAAAAGCATTCGAAGCATGCTGGCTACCAGCTCACAAGAACTCAAGTAAGATTTAACGAAAATCATTCTTTTAAAAATCTCTGCACCTAGTAGTAACGAAATGGGTGTGTCACATGTAAAGGAAAGTGTCTTTAAGAAAATCACCTGCGCCCGCAGTGCCTGGACAGCACACACGACCGGGTCCTCGGGATTTCGGTCACCTTTCCGGACAGTCTCTCTGCCTCTTGCTTCTCATTTGTCTCTAGCTCTCTCATGCCATAGCCTTTCTGTCCTGAATTTTCTCAGGCATAAGTAGTTTCTCTCCTGATACGCATGCACACGGAAAGGAAGTTTGACAGAGGTACTCAAGCTTTTAGGAAACGATTATAACCTAAAAGATGAAAAACTGGTTTTTTAGCAGTCACTAGTTAATACGATCATTTAAAATACGGGCATTTAAATAGCACTGATGACAAGGACTCACCACGACAGTAGCCAATTCCCTAGGCATGCTGTGGTCATAGTTCCAAAGACTCTAGGACAGCGTCACCTCACCGATGGGTCCAGCCAGGAGCTCGCCAGCACTCAGGCACACACCCCTCCAGCCGCTCGCTCTCCCTCTCCCCTGTGCCTGTAACTCTTTCTATATTTTAAGCATAAATCTGATCACTTACATTTATTTCCCCAGACTAAGGTTTCTCTTCTTTGAAAATGCAGAACCACATTCAGTTCCGACTCAAGTTTTGGAAGGAGTCAGTACAAGTCCTAGAGAGTGCGTGAAAGTCTCCGGCGCTCTGATCGGAGGAGACACGATTCCTTCTCCAAGGATTCCACCCCACACCTGTCCCACTGTGCTACACCAGGCCTGTCTCAGAGTGTAGGGCTCTGTTTCACATCATGTCATTTTTTGCAGGATCCCTGTCCAAGGCCCTAGCGCCATAGATCACCTGCTCATGTTCAGTGACCTCCTGAACTAGCCCTTCCGTCACGAGACTCTTGGCGTTTTCTTCATGGCGTGTAAACACCCGGAGGGCATCCTCTTACTTAACGGCCTTAAAGTCTAGTGTCGTCCACGCAGTGCCTAATGGACAAGTAGCTTTTAGAACCTCAGAACGGACAGGTGCAAGAACACCTCAACCCACTTTGTTAAGACATCCTTTCTCACAGCTTAAAGCCTTATTTCCCTCATGATCAAAACGTGACTAACTGCACATGGAACGTGGCCAACACATCAGACCATGGCACCTTTCCTTTGAATTTCTTGATGAGGAATGCTTTGCAAAAGTCTGGCGTACGTATATGCAGTTCCAGCGGGCCAGCCGTAAACAAGAAATAGCCCTTGCACAGCTTGTATCTAGGACTGCTTCTAAGTGGTTAGCGTCTCAACACCCCCAGAGGCCAGAGTAGTTTTCCGAGGGACCTAGGTGTTGTGGGTGTTCATCCCTTGACTTTGGGCTCGGTTTACGCTGCCCCGAAGCTCCGAGCATAGCCGCCACTTCTCTGGCTTCCGTCCGCACTGTCTTCTTCTCTTTCGTCTCAGAAGGTGGGTGAGGGTCCTCGCCATCCGTGTCTTCAGAGGCAGGCGGTCCGCCCTCCTCGTCCTCCAGGGCAGTGTTGGAGTGGTCCGTTCCCTCCATGCTGCCTGTTCCTGGGGGAGAACTGACCTTCAGGGAGTGATGGCCTTTTCCTAATTGTGGTTCATCTGAAAGCCACGCTCTTTTGTCAGCGTGTCTTTGCAACAACTAAATGCCATTTTGAGCAATCCTTTCTGGGAAATCTAAACTTGACCAGTTTTCTAAAATGGCCCATTTTTATTGGTGGATCTTCAAAACTACGGGTTCCAATTAAATGTCTGCTATAAAAACTCCAATATTTCAGCGACTGAGTTTTACTTGATGATAAGTCTTTCCCACCTGAGGAAACTATAGAATACAATATCTGTTGTCCTGTAACGTCTTATTCGATGATACCCCTCCACTCGTTACCTTTAGTCTGAGTCACGAGGGCCTTGGGGATGGCTTTTCCCTGCATAGGAGCGTAGGTTGATTCCTTAAAGATCTACAGCAGCTTTCTCTAGAACAACTCACGCACCTGCCCCCCTCAACAGATCACATACATCTTCAAATCTTCGAAAGGTTTGGTCAGTCTGTGCTGCGGCAGCTGCTTACGTGACAGAGTGAGATCACACCGTTCGTTGTAGGCGCACAATTCTACTTCTTCATAAAGACCTTAGACGGGAGGTGCCAGTACCCTCCCAAAGATTCTCTAGTGTGGAACTTTCTGGAAATGTTCCTCTTGTCACACTTGACACTGAATTTTGGTTGTTGGCCATTAACAGGACGTTTCTGATCATGGAAAGATGAGTTGTGCCAGATAAACTCTTGGTCTTGGATCTTCAAGCGTCTTAAACTTCCTGAGACAACACTTTGCTCCGCTCTTACCCAGGGCAACACATTGGGGATATTCTTTAAAAGAAGTGGGTAATTTTATGTCTAATTATGTGCAATATGTAAACTGAAAATGTATTAAAATGTAACCTGTACGTGAATACCATTCGCACTCTTCGAGGGCTGCTCGCCCTGGTCCCCGGCCCGTGCAGTGTAGACAGCACAGTGTAGGGGCTCAGGAGGGAAGCAGGGGTAAGCCCAGGAAAGCCCGCGTGCCACGTGCACACACTTTTGGGCCGATGTGCCGTGTGTCACATACACATCCTGCGAACCTGCCTCACCGGCCGTGACACTCACTGGGACCCCAGGCTGAAAGTAGGGGGGAGGATAGATAGAATTGTTCAAATCAAAGAGACTTTTTGGTGAGGACTCTGCCTAACGCGAGTTCTCATTCTGAAGGGAAGTCCCCTCTCTAAAGATTTCATGGCCAAGAGGACCCGAAGGGACCAACGGGGAAGAGCTTGGAAGCCGCCTCACATCGCTGTCCGCCTCTTTCCTGCGAAGCCACGTCCTCCCGCCGGGAGCCGTCCGCTTCCAGATGCGCGATCACTGTAGACACGGGCGGCATGTAGGTGCCGTAGCCGTCTGAGCCTCCAATTCGAGCCAAATCAAAACCGATTTCAATCAGAGGCAATTAGCTCTAAAAACGGGCCCCCAAATTGGCTTCCATTTATACTTTGGTTGGCCAAATTTAGATACCTCTTCATTATTTGGATCTTTCTCTTAGCAGCCCCCATCCCTGCCGCTCGTGAGCGTGGTGGGAGAGAGGGTTGTGGGGGCCACTCACCCGTCCTTCTTGATGCTGGAGCTTCTGGTTCAGCACCATGGGGTGGGGGCCCTGCGTTTTCCTGCATTTCCTGGCGTCTCTGGGCATCTGTCCTAGGTACACAGGAATTGTAACCCCTACATAGGCCACAATTTATTTAAATCAAAGAATTAAAAGTTTGAATTTTGGCCACGATATTATTTTGCTTTGCAAGCTGCTTGTTTCTAGAATGTTCTAGGGCTGGTTTTTTTAGGCAGCAGGAGGATTATTTACTGGGGTCTGATGCAGGCGGCTCGTCCTGAGGCTTCTGTTGTCCGGCATGCACTTTCTCTGGGCACCAGTTCCCATACGTAATCCTCAGTTCTGAAATGGCTTGTCTTCACGGTTTACAAAAGGGAATGCACAGGGCTTGGTGAATCACAGCTGCCCTCCACGCGGGCCTGGCTTCTCCCACGGAGGGGCGGCCACTGCTGTGTGAGTCCAGCTTCTTGGTGGCGGCAGGGTCGGGCAGGGCTGTAGCCCCACCAGGCCCCTGGTGCGAGAGCAGAGCTCTGCCCACTGGGGTTGAGAGGAGCTCGGGAGCCCCCCCTCCCCACTGCACTTACAAGAGCGCAGCTGATGGGTTGGCGTGTCCCCCGCCCAGGGTGCCTGACGGTTCACAGAGGGCCTCTGCACACACTGCCCCCGGAGAGAAGAGCTGAAGGGGTTCGGCCCATTTTCCGGGTGTGGACACTGAGGGATGGGTGTTTTGGTGGCTAGGCCTGGACCCACGGGCTGTAGGGGGCAGTGACAGCGCTCAGACCGAGTGGGTTTTGCACACGGCGCTGGCCCTCCTCAGATCAGGGGCAATGCAGTGGGAGTGCACGGCTCAGTCCCACCGGCAGCCCCGCACGCACAGCAGCCACTCCCCCCAGCCCCCCAGGGCTGCGCTGGAGACCAGCCAGGACTGCTGACCTGTACACACGCAGCACACACAGCTGGGGATGTGTCCCGGGCACACACACCCCTAGCTCGGGTTCTGTCTGGGGCACGTGCCCACCGCTCCCCCTGCAGAACGTACCTCAGGCCTCAGGGTGCAACAACTGTACAAGGTCTAGGACGTCCACTCCCCAGGGGGTTCTGAAAATACCCTAAGACACACGCTTGGCTGCACGTAGATTTTTTATTTTATCTTAAGTAGGACTGATTTAAAATAAGTTAAGTTTAAGAATTATAGGTAAGCATATTATAGCAAACCGAAAATGAGAATGTTTGAGGATGACTCCAGGCATACACAAGCACACACAAACAGATGAATACACAGACAGGTGAGCACACACGGATGTACACACAGATGTACACAGATGAACACACAGGTGAACACACATGGGCAAACACACAGGTGTACACATGGATGAACATAGGTGAACACACGGACGTATAAGCGGATGTACACATGGAGGAACACAGATAAGCACAGACAGGTGAACACACATGGATGAACACACAGATGTACACACGATGTACACACACAGAAGAGCACACACAGATGAGCATGCACACGGATGAGCACACAGGTGAACACACATGGATGTACAGACAGGTGAACACACGCATGATGAACACATAGATGTACGCGCAGATATGCACACAGATGAACACACACGGATGAGCACACGTGGGTAAACACACATGGATGTACACACGGATGTACACAGATGAACACATAGACAGGTGAACACACACGGGCGAACACTCAGATGTACACATGGATGAACATAGGTGAACACACAGACGTATATGCGGATGTACACACGGATGAACACAGATGAGCGCACAGACAGGTGGACATACATGGATGAACACACAGGTGTACACATGGAGGTACACACAGATGAGCAGACACAGATGAGCACACAGTGAACACACATGGATGTACACACGATGCATGCACGGATGAACACACAGACAGGTGAACACACACATGATGAACACACAGATGTACACACGGATATGCACACAGATGAACACACACGGATGAGCACACACATGGGTGAGCACACACGGGTGAACACACACAGATGAGTACACACACGGGTGAGCGCACACGGGTGAGCACACACATAACTGAGCGTGCACGGGTGAGCACGCACACGGATGAGCACACACAGGTGAGCACACACATGATGAACACACAGATGTACACGTTGATATGCACACAGGTGAACGCACATGGGTGAGCACACACACATAACAGGTAAAGCAAAGCTGTGTGCTCCTCAGCTCACGGCTCATGGAGACTCTCGCTTACGGGGAGGACAACCAGAGTAGCCTCCACTCTCCTGGGAGCACGGACGCTGCCACGGTCAGCACCGCGGGAGGGGGCTCGCTGCCCCGCGTCCTGGGCTCAGTCTCTGCGAGGGAGCCCCCTCCCCACTTCCTTCTCCTGGTGGTCAACGTTACGCCCAGACTGTGCAGCGGGCATCCCAGGTGTTTGGACGTGGGCGTACATCTCGTTAACCTCACCGGAGGTCATCCACACACACACCAACCAAAACAAAACCGGAAGCAAACTTCAGTGTCCCATTCCCTTTAGGAAGTGACCTGTGCTTTCCAGAAGCACACCCGGGGCTCTCCGGCAACATCTGGGATGCAGTTCGGGTGTTTGCGTGGGCCTCACTGTCGTTCGGACTTGGTGCCTCAGTGTCCTCCCCTGTGAAATGGGACCGTGCTGGGAGCAGGCACGTAGAGGACGCTCAGTAAACATTATTATCAATGCACAAAAATCACATAGCTCTTTTTAAAATTTGGATTTTGTGAAAATATTAACCAGAATTGAAAGGAGGAGAATGTACAAGTTAATCGAACATTTACTGAATGACTTTGTATCATGAGAACTTTAAGTCACCCCGTAGTCAGTGAGCCTCTAGGTGTGGAGGACATTACGTGTCCTCAAATTCAAACAGGAAAGCCCCTGCTGGTGACACTGGGCAGGAGGTCCGGGGAGCCCCTCTGGAGCCTGTAGGTACGCGTCCATCACTTAACACACATGCCCAGGCTGTCCCCACGCTCGCCTCTGGCTCACAGCCCGCAGCCCTGCGGAGGGGGGCAGTCCGGACCCTCCAGAGACTTCTGGATGGGAGCACGCCACAGCATGTCCACGAGCCAGGAGCCACACTGCTTCATTCACTTATTTCTTTGAACGCCTGTAATCGGTAGTCGGAGAACAGACGCAGTGTCTGCCCTCAAGGAACTCACAGGCAGACGTTTTAGACAGACCTCGCTTCTGGATTAATCACTTCTCTTTATAAATGCGCAGCATGCTTGGTGCACCAGACAAAGGAAACATTATTTTCCTTGCAATTTCAAATATTACAGTTTTACAGGTATTCTATATATGCGTACACGTTTACATAGAAGATATGTCATTAATGTATTCACACACCCGTGTGTGTGTGAACCTATAGGTTTTGTCGTCCGCGGTTTCAGGCCAGGATTCAGAGCTAGGCACGCTTCCTGTCATAGAGCACATCAAATTGTCGTTGGGTCTGCTTCATATGCTACGTCTAGTTGACTCTGGCCTCTCGCAATTACCGGGGGTTTGATCTCATATTCCTGTCATGCCTGGCCCCACTGGGGTGATTCTCAGCTTGGACCTCCCTTCAACATCACGGGAGCCCCACATTGGCGCTGAGTAGGGCGAGAGGCCAGCCTCCTTGGGAAAGACGTCTGGCCAGTAAGGACCGGGTTCATCGGCCTTTAATTATAAATTTGAGGTTTTATTTCAGTAAACACTTCACTAATTTACAGTTCCCTGGAGCAAAATGAACAAAATTGGAAACACAGTAGATGTTCCTTCTGGGAAATTATTGACAAGCATTTTGGAGGACACTTTTTCCTGACAATTCCAGGAGAGAGAACCATTCTCTTTGGTTTCTTTCTTGATTAGAAGGACGGACCCCGAAAGGCTAAGTGTCTGCAGGTGGACCCAGGAGCAGAACAGCTCACAACCCCACCTGCCCAGGTCTTTATCCCGGAGCACGACCTGTGATCTCCCAGGAGTGACCGTTCAGGGGAAATCCCACCCGCCTTCCTAGGGGGGTGCAGGTCTGCCACTGCACGTTTACAGAGAGAGCGACAACCCCGGCCCTGGTGACTGCCATTTGGTTCTCCGCGTGGCCCAAGTCTCCAGGCTCCACAGGTGCTCAGCAGTGTCCTCTCCCCGCAGTTAGGAAATAGCGGTATGTGGTCGGCCTTCCAGTAGAGTCCGTGAAGATTGTAATGGCGTAAAGACGTGAGAAATCCCAGTCTCGCCTGATTTTCTTTTTAAGAAAAAACTTTCAGTGAAAGTAGTTTCTAATAACCAAAACGAAAATGTAATTCGGCTTTGTGAGACGAGTCTTTCAGGGCCGTCCAACAGAAGTCTTGGGGAGTTGGAAATGTTCTAGATCTGCTCCGTCCGGTACGGCAGCCGCAGCCACACGCACCTCCTGGGTGCCGCACCGCGCCCTGGCCGCCAGGGGAATGCACTTTCCAGGGTGTCCATTTTGTCAAAGCTAATTTAAAGGTCACAGCTATCAAGCGGATGTCCATATAGGACAGTGCCACTGAGAACCCCAGACTCGGTTTGCACTGTTCTTTAAAGATATTTTTTACCATATTCTAATACACATTCAGGAATATTTTATTCCTACAACTGAAAAGCGTAGGACTCTTTTTAGCATCTGGGTACTCAACATTTTTTAGTACTAGGCCATAGACAAACGGAGGGGAGGTCTTTTTATTTTTACTTACTGGCCTCTTTTTTTAATTTAATGCCATTTGTAGACAGATTAGAATTAAATATGATATAAATTTCACAGTGTAACTTTTCAGACTCGAACACCTGCATGTTGCCTGGACCTCACTGTTGTGGACCATGAGAGCAGCATTCGTTAGAAGTTAGGAGAAAGTCTGTTATGTTATTTAAAAATATATTCCACTTTATTACTTTCAAACTTGTACAGAGATTCAAATTTCATTAAGCAGATGTTATCAAAGAGAGATCCTTAGGCCACCTTCTTCAGTGACTAAATAAACCTGGCTTATAATTAGCAGATACATTATGAACACTGGGGGCTTTAAGGTTGTTAGAAGACTGTTTGCCATTAGTATCTTAAATATTTCTCTTTCAAGCCTGCTTAGACCATTCATCAGCCCGCTGTTGGAGAGCTTGCCACACAGAGGGGAGGGTCAGTCCTTCCCTTGTTCCAATTACGTTAGCGCCTGCCTCCTGAACGCGTCATTACAATGCCCTTTCCACAACCCGGGTTCACACAAGTGACTTGTTTCAGCCAAACTTCATTTTCAGGGCCCCCAGAGGGCCCTCCTTCTCTGCTCTCGCGCTCGAGGACGTGGGACCACGGGCCGCGGACGTGTGCCCTTTCTGCTCTGGCTCCCAGGGCAGGTGTGGGAGTGGCTACTTCTCATCTCCTTAGTCCGTGTTCCTTGTTTTCTGCTTCTGTGCTCAAGTCCTGCCGGTGCTTCCCGCGTACGTCCATTCTGTTCCGCTGACAATGTGCATCGCGTGTAAGATCACCCTGTCCCGGGACAGAGGTCTCCTCTTACGTCAGACGGGGGCATGTGCTCTTAACAAGACAAGGAAGGCTTTTATGGGGCGCCTGGGGGGTTAAGTCGGTGGAGGGCCCGACTTCAGCTCAGGTCATGATCTCGCGGCTCGTGGGTTCGAGCCCCGCGTCGGGCTCTGTGCTGATGGCTCAGAGCCTGGAGCCTGCTTCAAATTCTGGGTCTCCCTCTCTCTCTGCCCCTCCCCCGCTCATGCTCACTCTCTCTGTCTCTCTCAAAAATAAATAAAAACATTAAAAAATTTAACAAAAAAAAAACAAGACAAGGAAGGTTTTAGACAGAAGCCACCGGAAATTGAAAAAGGAGGGAAAGAAACCCTGTACCTTCATCTCCGTACTGCATCTGGTGAGGCTTTCTTCAACCACAATCTCTCTGTGATCCTGAAACCTGCTTTTTTGCTCAACATGTTGGTTGGGCAATCTTATTTAACAGCCGCATCGTATCTCTGGGTGGGGAGGTGTTTCTGTGGCTTCCATTCAACACACAAAGCAAGAGCAAACCCCCGGCGCCGGGAGTCCAGATGCCCGAAGCGTGCACCGCCCACGGGGCGCTCTTCCTCTGGGGACTAGGGCAGACCCCTCACACGGTCAAGGTCAGCGGGGGTGGACTGCAGATGTGAAAGTGCTTTATAAAGTGCGACGGTATATTCTGCACGTGTGTGGTTTATTTCATAGAAATGACAACTCGAGTATTCTTGTCTAAGCTTTAGAAAAGGACAACAGGCAAAGTCTCACGTTGCTCACGGTGATTTGCTTACAAACGCCTGCTGCGTGAGACCACTGCTCCGGTCCCCGGCAGGTAGCCAGCGACCCCAGTCCCTGTCCTTCCCTGCCTCCTGATAGCGGGGGAAACAGCAGGAGCACAATGTCTGCACACTCACAAGAGAAGCAGCCGGAGGAATGTTCTGGAGTGTGAAGCTTGGCTGCAGGGGTCAAGTCCCACAGGGGCTTATAAGGCCCGGCAGGGCTCTGAGTTCCCTTCTGAGTAGGATGAGCCCACCGCCCCCCACCACCTGCGCACTGGTGACAGGATCTGACGTGTTCCCACAGCCGTGCCAGGTGCCACATAGGGGACAGCGTGAAGTGTGGCAGGAGGCACAGGGAGGGCGGGCACAGGTCTCGGTGACAGTCCCGGCTAGAGGTGGTCAGGAGCAGAGCAGGGGTGAGAAGCAGCCAGTTCTGGGCGTTTTGTGGGCAGAACAGCAGATTTGCAGGGGGGATAGGACATAGGCGTGAGACGCACCCAGAGGCGCCCAGAGGCTGCCCTCTCCTGTGGCTGTGGCTGCAGGAGGGGCAGGGGACACGCGGGGGGGGGGGGGGGGGCCAGGCAGAGGTCGTGTGGGTGCCCGTGCTGAGGGCTGCACGTCCATGCAGGACTCCGGGCAAGGCCAGAGCAAACGTGGGGCTCTGGGGCGGGGGGGGACGGTCGGGCGCTTCCACGCGGGCTAGGTGATGCTCCAGGAGCGAGTGTGGACAAAGAGAGCAGGGCCGTCCTTCTCACCCACCCGAAACCCAGCCGGCCAGGCTCCTGGGCTGCTACCTGCTCCCTCATTGGCAGGAGGGGCCCGGATGAGCTGATCGCGTCCTGGAAGGGAAAACGGTTACAAAGCTGGGAAGTCCCGTCACAGATAACCTCCCTCCAAACGTCCGGCTGACCCCAGAGGACAGCATCCCTCCGTCCCACCGGTAGGAAACGGCCCTGAGCACGCGGGAGCATAAGAGGTTTCCAGGTTACAGACAGTGGTGGCCGCCTGCAGACCTCACCGAGAGTGTGTGCTTAGCAGGGTGAGATTTCAAAACTCAAAACTGTACCGCTGACTAGTGAAGACTGTATGACTTTGTGGGGATCATTGAGACAGGACTCCAGTGACGAGTTTTCTGTAGCGTGTGATCAAAGAGGCAGGACACAGCTGTGAGGGCAGGCGTCCTCTGGCCAGAGGGAATCCTTGGGCCGGTGGCGCTGAGGCGCAGGGGACGCGTTGGTCGAGAAAGTTAAAATGAACGTCTGTGAAGATTGTTCCTGGGCAGCGGGCTTCCACTCGCGCTTCAGGGGACCTGCCCCCAGGCTTCCCCGAGACCCCGCCAGCACAGCCTTCCAGGCAGGGGCAGAAGAGCAGTGAGGCCGGCTGTCCCTGGGGAGCTGGGCCTCTTTGGGAGAAACGCCTTGATGGGAAGGAAACACCACAGATTCGCATAGATCTGCAGACCATTGCACCTTGAGGCTTAAGAGATCTTTCACTGCATGTTTCTTCTTGAAATAAGCATTTACAAACGTATGCACAGGTCATGGCACAAAGAATACGTGACCCTTGTGGCACAGGCACATTCCCTTGCAATGACCTTCCCTGACCTTGTGCCCACGGAAGCCCAGCCACGGAACGAGGTCAGCCCTTCCCAGAGTCCCTGAACGCACGGACAGACCGCTCCACACCCAGGACCCGGCGACGCACCGGCCTCTTACTACGGCGATGACGCCCTACCTCACGCTGTGGGTATTTGGTCACCTGTGTCGTGCATGGGAAGGGAGGCTCCTGGAGGGTGTGACCTGGGCCCCCAACGTGTGGCCGCTCCCCTGCAGCATCCATGGGCGTTTTGCACGTTGCTGGGCAGCCAAGCCGTCAAGTAAATGAGTTCGTGAAGGAGTCAGAATCATTTGCTTGTACAACAGACCGTGTAAGGAGCCCGGGAATCCGAAGGGAGGCTGCTAAGTGGGGTCAGTGCTGGTCGGTGGGGTCAGCAGGCGGCTCGCTCTGAGCTCCAACCTCCCCCTTGTGAAGGGAGGCCCTCTTGCGAGCTGACCGGGGAAGAGTGAGCCTGGAAACTCTGCACCCCGGGTGGAAAGGCAGGAATGGCGTGTGAGCTTCGAGAGGTCATCCCCTCGCGCGCGGGGAGCACGGACGAGGCCACCGTCGCGGTGAGTGGCGTCCGTCGTCGGCTGCTCCAGGCTCGTGCAGTCTGTCCAGCCTCGCGGAGGTGCACGCAGGTGATACGGCTGCAGCCTCGTCCCCCGACGCAGGACCGACTGGAGACAGAGCAGAGAACGGAGAGGAGGCGTCCCTTCTTGGCCCCACTTGCCAGCTGAGGGTCCCAGGACTCATTGCAGCAAGTACATGGAACGTCTCCGTGTGCACCCGCTTACGCACGTTTAGATCTCGTCTTCAAACAAAACCGATTTTGCCTGTTGTCAAGCCCTGGGCTGTTCGTGGAGGGAAACAGGCACAGGCCCGGTTATCTGGGGCGTGGGCCTCTCCGCTGGGGCCTCTGAGGGGTGCGTGTGTGGCTCCTGACGGGTGGTCCAGCCCCCTCTCTGCTTCCTCCCTCCCGACCTGACAGCCTGTCGCTCCTCCTGGTCCCGAGAGCACATCCCGTGGCCCCAGCCCCTGGGCCGCCACGGGCCACCCTCTCCCACGCCCAAGACGCTGATTTAGATTGAGGGTAGGAGACAGTTTCCCAGTTTCCAGCTGGGCGTTTTTAGGCCACATAGCGTTGAGTACACACTCCTCTCCAAAGTGTATTCGTTCCCGAGGAAGTATGCATATTGAGGTACACTTGTTGGATTTTCTGTGTTTGCTTGTTTTCAGTTAAACGTGTGATGTGTCAGCTCAGTGTTCCTGGCCCAGCGAGGCCCCACGTGTGCACTTAGGGCCCCTCGAAACCCGCTGAACGGGCGTGTGGACGTGGGCAGCCCTGTCCACGCCCGGCGCCCACTCCCACGCCACACCGAGCGCTAAGTGCACTCACCTGAGCCGTTCCTTTCAGTCGCCGTGATTAATTCTGGCTCTTCAAAGGGGCGCTCAGCTTTTCTCAGTCACACCTCCCTCACTGTCAGAATAATCCCACGGCGACGGGAAGCCTGGCTTCTCCCTGAGGTATTTCTGCACTTCTCCTTTTCATGTCATGACAGCAATTTCTGCCATTGAAAACGCCCGTCTCTGGCTTCTAAGCCCCAGGGATATCAACTGGAGGGAGTTTCTAGGCCAAGTAGAAATAATTAAATTGGGGTTAATGTTTCACTCCAGGTAGTTTAGCTCTATTTGTTTTCCTTAGAAAATTATTTTTTAAATCAGGGTATTTTAGTGCATTCACAGAGACTCCTCAAAGGCCTAGAGACGTTGAAATGTCCCCGGGTCTCGAAGTACAGGCCGCCGGAGACCGTGAGCATCGGGGGCTGTGCGTCCTGGACGTCCGGAGGGGGGGTGGTTGGTCCGGCCCAGCGCTGCGGGGGTGGGGGTGGGGGCGGGGGCGGCCAGCAGGCTTAGCAGTGTGGACCTCCGCCCGGGCCTCCTGGCTCCCGACGCACTCCACCCCACACTGGGCCGCCTTCCGCAGACGCTGCTCACCTCTCTGATCCCATCCACAAAGTGGGGCGGTTCCGGCACCCCCCTGGCAGTTCGTTACCGGGACTGAGGAGTTTGTGTTTGTCAAGTGCTCGGAAAAGCACCTGGTGCCCAGAAAAGTCGACATAATAATACCTGTTAATGAAAGAGCAAGGTCTGAGGCAAGACGGAGGCAGGAGCAGCCAGGTGGGTCGGGCCACGGGCTCGGGCAGGAATGAGGCCGACTGAGCGGGGGAGGGGGCCCTGGAACAAAAAGACACAGGCAATCAACGCCCGAAGTCTGACCCGATTCCAGCGACGAGCGAGGGAAAGAAAACTTCTTACATTTCAAACTCCAACAACCGAGATCAAAATATTTCAAAGATGAAAGGATCCCATTTTCCTAATATGTCTTTTCTCGTTCTTGTCTGATCTGGTAGAGTTTTAAACACTTTTATCAGACTTGCAAATCAGGCTTAAAACCATCAACTGGAGGTGTCCATCAGCCTATCAGACTCCCCAGCAGCCCTGGTCCCTCGGCGACCCCCCCCTCGGCTCCCGCCTCCCGCACAAAACCGTTTTCGCAACTGGCATATTTTGATCGTCCCATTCTCCGTCGTTTCTTTACTTTTCAAACTATCTCGGATTCTTGCTCAGTTCTCTTGCCTTATTTGGATGACATGCATTTTAAGATGAGAACCGCTCAGAAGCAGGCGTTTGTCATTCGGTGCACAGCCTTACGGGTCAGAGCGGCGCAGACGACCTAGAGAAACACGCTTCTCTTTCCTGCGTTCGTAGATCTAGGCCAGACCCCGAGCCCACTGCACCGCAGGTTAGATTTCCGCTTTCCTGGCCACACGCTAGTTACCTCTGCGCCAGGCAGAGCCGGGAAAGACGGTCTCGGCATGAGCCCAAAGCCTCCCTCTGGCCGAGCCTCGTCCCGCCGGGCACCGCTGAGCAGGCTTCCCCCTGACCCTGACTCCGACCCTGACCCCGACCCTGACCCCGACCCTGACACAGACAGGTGCGCCCTCAGGCGGGCGGCCATGTGGCTGGGCCCGTGCGGCGCGGGAAGAGGGGCTCCACCTTGGGTCAGACGGGATCGTCTCAGACCCACTCCGTGTCCTCGCTGAGTGGCCCCCAGCAAGTCAACCAGAGTTCTGAACTTCATGTTTCTTATTTGGAAAAATCAGGATCAGGTGCCCAGAGACTTTCCGGAATCACAGCTTCACTCTAAGTCGCCCGGGGCCTGGCCTCAGCCCCTCCCGGCCGCCCTCACGCAGACACCTGCAGATTTCCAACTCACTAAGGGTTAAAGGGTAAACACAGAGCAGGACTCAGTTCCGCCCCCGAAGTCAGCTGATTCTCAGTTCATCCAAATCCTGGCTTTCTGCCGAGGTTCAGTGACACACTATGGGGAATGACCCAGGCCTGGAGGTGGCCGAGATGCTGGGAGAGCCCGTCTGCGGTGGCCCCCACGGTGGCCCTCTCTGATGTCCACCCCCTCTCATGGTCTGCCAGAGGAGACTTTGTGATGCCTTCAAAATACACAACGTGCCCCTTCCAGTGGCCAAGGGCTGAAGCCAGGGAGAGACTGCCGGCCGGCCAGTGGACAAAGCCTGACCGCCTGAAACCCGCCATGGGTGGGGGTTTCTGCTCCCACGCGGGGACCACACACTGACCGTCTGCGACCTCTGAACGTGAGTTCTGCACTTGGACCACAGCTGCGGAGCTGTTTCCCACGTGGGCAAGACTCGGTCCTGTCTTCTAAGTAGAGGAGAAGTCAGTGCTGACCAACACATCCCCTGTGCTGAGCCATAAGGGAAAACCCTCCTTCCAGATCCTGCCCAGAACCTTGGCGCTCGCGGTGGATCGGACCTGCCGACCTTGTCTAGCGTTTGAGCTCTGCTGGTGCCCTGGTCCAGGAGAAAGGAACAGACTTTCGTCTTCTTCTGAAGTGTGTGCTTTGGCCCAGAGACGACTGAGGAGACGACCAGAGACCAGAGACCGAGGCACGGTTTCAGCAGGACGCAGCGTCTCCATGCGCACCCGCGCCTGGAGCCCCTGGGAGGGCCATCCCAGACCTCCGAGTGCGGGTTGTCGTGACCTCTCCACACCCCCCGAAAGCAGGGAGCAGCCATAGAGGGACCAGTCCCCGCCAGCAAGCACAAGAGCCCTGTCACGCTTCCTCCCACTGGCGGGAAGGGGCAAAGAGCCTGATGACCCCGGGAGTCGCACACCTTCCCGGCAAAGGAGCGGGTGTGCGGTGGAGCAGGGAGCGCGGTCGGCGGACACCCGCGGAACATACTCGGATCACTACTGGGTAACCCCATGAGCGCCGCAGGGGCTGACCTACTCGTGCAGAACGAGAACCCTCCGTGTTTCCCTACTTGGCCTCAGAAAATGTGACGCGAGGGCTCATCACCCTTCGAGAAGCCAATTGGACGTTCAACGGATGACGTTTCTTTATTTTTAACGGACTTTAAATGTAAAGAGCTGATTAGGCCAATGGCTCCTTTCCTGACAAAAGAAATGAAAACCCTTGTGCAGTGATGGGCAAACCCAGGCTCCCCGCTTTCACAGACTGGTTCACATTCAGGTTTGGCCTCTTGCGCACTGGGCTCGTGACGCCCAGCGCGAGGCCCTTGCCACCAGGCTGCGCCACCCTCCCTGGACCCTGCTTCTAGGATCACACGTTTTAGTCGGATCACGGGCTCCTGCTTCGTGTTTGGGAGCGTGTGCTCAGGGACTGTGGCAGCATGCGGCCCTGATCTACGGTTTAGGACAGCGAAATGCCACTGAGCCTCGAATGCATGTGACCCGTGTCTCCCTGGTGGCCCCGGGGGCATCCTGGCTGCAGGGGAGCCTCCTGAGGCCCCGGGGGCCATGGTTCACCAAGCACTGAGGCTGGTGTGTGCATCCACAGGGCTCTTCATCCGGGTGAGAGACCCTTAGTGCCCACTGAAAGGCCTGCCCTGCCCCCCCCCCACCGCCCTCCGTGCCCTGATACTCAGAATGTCCTGCGCATTATAGAACCTGCAGCAAGGCAGGGGGGCGGGAGGGGGGTGGGGGAAACGGTGGGTTGCCATGGCAACTCACTCCTCACCCAGCCCCCCCCCCACCCCATGACAGGTCTGCCGGGGGTGGGGGTGAGGAATGTCCTCCCCACCCCTCACGGGCCTCTGAGGAGCCTCCTCGAGGGACACTGACACTGGCCCTGTCTTCTGAGCCAAAGGACGGCCCCCAGAGACCTTCCCGCACAACGGCTGCTGACACAGGAAGACTGGAAATCACCAAAGCCCCTTGACCCCTAACAGATTTCCCAGTTATAAAAGTTGTCTTTGTTTTCCTTTCTCTTTTCCCTCCCTTCCTTTTCCAGAAAATCTTTTCTAGTCCTTCTTTAAAGTTTTTTTTAACGTTTATTTATTTTTTGCGACAGAGAGAGACAGCATGTGAGCAGGGAAAGGGCAAAGAGAGAGGGAGACACAGAATCTGAAGCAGTTCCAGGCTCCGAGCTGTCAACACGGAGCCTGACGCGGGGCTCGAGCCCACGAACTGTGAGATCATGGCCTGAGCCCAAGTCGGACGCATACCCGACCGAGCCCCCCAGGCGCCCCTCCTATTCCTTTTTTATAGCTTACATAACAGAGATCATTTTTAAATGTGAATCTTTTCCTAAGAAACACCCTTTTGGTGTTGGGCAACTGACGTTTCCGTCAAAGGTTGCTGTGGAACAACCATATTTTAAAATGACTTCCTTCAAGCTTGGACCCAAGGCTGCTTTCGCTCACACGGAGAGGGACGGCGCTGACGCTGCCGCTTCCGCAAGCAGCAGACCCCGTAGCTCTGACTGGGCGCGGGTCTGCGCGGATGTGTTCTTGGCAGAAATAGCTGCACCTGCAATGAGCCCGGAACCTCCAGACTGCACCGCCCGCGCCCTCGTGCAGCAGCGACACCACCCAGGACCACGACTGTCACCTGTCATCGCCCGACCTCCCCTGCTGCTTCCTCTCCGCGGGCAGATCCAGGTGCGCCCGAGGACCAGATGCTTGTCCGGACGTGGCGGCTGGGAGTCGGGAAGGCCCGACGCGCTCACACCGGCTCCAGGGACGGAGGAAACCACACAGTGTCCACGGTGGCACCCACGTCACCATCGCCAAGGCAGGGTGCCCTTACACGTGGTGTGTGTGAGGCCGGCCAGGGTCACTGCAGGCCATCCCTTCCGGCCAGAGCCCCCGGCCCGGACGAGAGCCCCCTCCCTGTTCGGACGGCACCCGGCTGGGGTGCGAGGGCTCCTTCCTCTGCTCCCGCTGGGACCCGGCACTGTAAGGCCCTCCCCTCCCGTACCCTCGGACCCGCCGCCACCTGCTGCCACGTGTGTCTGCACTGTCCTCTCGTCGTGGGCCCTCACTTTGCACGTCGTCCGACTTTCCCTCCCCGCTCTGAAGGAGCCCTCTTCTCTAAACATCACCAAGGACCTCCTCCTGTGCCCCTCCCCTCCCACCGCCCCTCTGGGGACCCAGTCACCCCCCAACCCGCCCCTCCCCTCCCACCACCCCTCTGGGGACCCCAGTCACTCCACAAGCATTGGCTTTGCTCCCGCACCTGCCCCACGTTCCCGCGAGCACGCCCCTGTCTCTGACGCACACAGCAGGCCGCCAGTGGGTGGGAATCCAGCCTCTTTGCCACTTCCTGCTGTGAGCACAGCATGAGCATCTCTGGGCCTGTCATCTGTGACACGGACTGATGGGGCAGGACCCAGAGCACAGGGTGTTTGTGAAGAGCAGGCACACAGTCAGAATGTCCACGGCGACCTTCCGGGTCCACAGTGTGGGCCCACAGCGTGATTGCCGAGGGCCCGAGCACCCGGAGTATCACGGGTCGGTAGGAGAGGCTGTCCTCATCGACCCTCCCTGGAGAGCCACAGAGCACACACTGTGCCCCCGGGAATTGAGATGGGCACAGGGCGGTCACCTGGTCCTCCACCAAGTGGGGGACGGACGGTCAGCAGCCCCCAGGACATGAGGATCTTTGTAGCCCGGCGGGTCATAGAGCTCCGAGCTCCCGGCTTCAGCTCTCACGCCCCCCAGGGAGCCGAGCGCTCGCGGGCAGGTTTGGGGGCCTGTGATGGGCAAGGCCCCTCCACCTCCAAGTCGACTTCCCGGCAGGGGTGGGGCTGCACGCACTCACCTTCTGGGCAGAGTCCCCTTAGACACCCCCCAGCCCCCCACACCCAGACAGCACGGTCCCCCCTGGGCAACCCGCTGACACCCCCTCGGGGTCCTCAGGCCAGCCTCCCCTGAGAGCAGCTGGGGACAACACCTTGGGGATGGCGGGCCACGCCCAATACCTAGGACGCAGTGACCCTAACTGCCAACGTCCTGCTGAGAACGAGGAGGACATTTAAGACAGGCCACACTCAGGGCCACACGCCGGAGCTCTGAGGCATCTGCACCTGCTCTGTGACCCTCAGGACCTAGTTTGCAAACGGGAAGACCAAACGGCACAAGAACCACACCAGACAGAGAGGACGAAACCACCAGACGCTGGGCCCCAGTGGGCTGTGCCCTGGGCTGGCCGTGTCACCGCTCGGGCTCCGCCCTCCTTCCCCAGAGCCTGTGCTCAGAGTGACAAACCACCCGGAAGGCACCCCAGCTCCTGGGCGCGGCAGGCAGGAGAGGAAGGTTCTGGGAGGTCAGAGGGGACGGCACACAGCCAGGCACAGTGCTCGGCTCACGTGAGGCTCGGGGAGGCTGGACACACAGGAGGAAAAGCCGGAGGCCAGAGGGCCTGCTCGAGGGAGGAGCCCCTCGCGGGCAGGAAGGCCGCGTGACAACGTGGGGGCCCTGAGGCAGAGCTTTCCAGGAGGGAGGCGCAGGTGTCCAGTCACCTGCAGAGACGTGGGGGCCGCAGAGAGGAAGGCACGGCCTGTCCCCCAGAGGGAGGACGCCTCGGGCTGTGCACAGAGCCCGGGCCCTCAGCCCCGGGAGGCCTCTGGGGTGGCCACAGCAGGCGCCAGTCCATCCCGCCCTAGGGACTGCCACGCTCCCAGGGGGCCCCACCCTGCTGTTGAGCACCGCGTGTTGGGGGCAGGACCCCCCAGGAGCGTGGCCCCAGGCTCTTAGGCACATTCGGGCAAGTGTCCCTCCTCCCCTCCCGTTGTGAGGACGGTGACTTCGGTTCCTGCCGTCTCGTCTTCTCCAAGCTAACGCCTCCGAATGCTGTATTGACTTTTCTCTCAGGTGACCTGGTCGCCTGCCGGTCCCTGCCTGAAGGCAGCTCCTGTCCCTGCAGAGTCAGGGCACGGCACAGGCTCGCGGCGGGAAGGTGTCCAGGGAGGCCATCTGCCCAGCAGCGTCTTTCGCGTCCGTTCGGTTTATCACGGCTTTTCGTCTTGTTTCCTCAGCATCTTTCTCTGTTCCGTCTCTTCTAACTTGTCCGGCAGGTCCGGGTGGGACAGACCCCGAACTCCCCCAGGGGCCCGGGCGACGGCTGAGCAGGCAGCCTCTGTGTCCCCTCTGCCGCGTCACCACCGCGTCCCTTCCGCAGACCGGCTGGCGCACGGCACACCGTCCTCGCTTCTCCCAAGCTCCCGACCCTCAGCTGAGGCTTCCCCAACAAGGCGTGGGCGCCTGTGGAGGAACGGGTCCCTGGTTCTCTCTCCCAGGGGCTGAGGGGTCAGGGCAAGGGCAGCCCCGTCGCTCTCAGGTCCCCGCCACAGGACGCGTCTGGCCGGGCTGCCGAGCTCAGAGGCACCACGGGGGTGCCCGGGCCTCCCGGCCCCACACCCGCCCGGGACAGTGGCCCGTGTGCAGGGGCTGCAGGGTCTTGTGGACGCCTGTGCTGCCCTCAGCCCCCTTCCTGCCACCCTCCTCCGCGCCTGCCCTGGTCTCTCCATCTGGACTTGGTGTCCCCGTCTTCAGCTCTCGCTGGTTCCCGTCTTGTCCTCAGTGGAACGCACGTGCTGTGCAGACTCCAGAACCAGCACCGGGGTCAGACCTTCCGGTAGCAGGGGTGTGGGCACTGAGCCCCCTGCTCTCTGGTCGGCCCCTCGTGACCGGAGGGGGACCACACGGTCGGCGGACAGTGTGACTCTTAGAAACCGCTTTGGCTACATCCTCGCTACAAAGGTCTGGAGCAATTTCATTTTACTTTCCTGCTATCCCCTCCACTCTCCCTGTTTTATGAGACACGAGGGTCCTTGCAGGTCGATCACTGGGGATCGCAAACAGACGAACAAGTGATCTCTGTCTTGCAGCACAAAATGAGCCCGGCGTGAGGGGCGGCTTTGTAGGGTAGGAGCCACTGATCACAAGGGGACATTTACGGCGAGTCTAGCTGAGCTTTGGGTCCGAAGACATGTCTGTTCTCATCTTGACCTGGCGGCTCTTTGTGCAGATTTAAACAGTATACTTCACCTGTTTGGATCTGTCTCTTTGCCTGTAAAATAAGCATATTTGATCAACCTAGTTCTCAAAACTCATGCTAACTTAAGAGTCTCTGAAATCACTTAGAAACGGGACCCAAAAAAACCAAGGTACGAAACAGGCAGACCCCCCCCAGGAAGAAGGGAGAAAAGGCTGGAACTCAATCTTGTTATGTGAGGGATGACAGAGCAGAAAATAAACTAAAAAAATAACTTAAAACCAGGTAGCTAGCAACAAGCAGCTGGGCAGAAGACAGGGTTTGGGGACGGCAGGAGAGGAACACAAGGTGGCAGTGTGAGAGATGACGGAGAGGCCCAGGCCAACACAGGGTGCGGAGGCAGCAGGCCGTTTTCTCGTCTCCCGGTTAGGACCAAAAACATTTCCTCCAGACGAAAGAGAGATTCAAAAAATAATAAAAGACCCCCAAACAAGACAAACAGGGGAGAAACAGGGGAAACAAAACTAGAAAGAATGCTAGGAACAGGAACACGACCTCAGCTACCAGGAGCGCGTGTGCTGCTCCAGGCTCCGTGGCCCCCGGGCCTTTCCTTTCCTCTGTCCCGAAGACCTGACTCTCCCAGTGCCCGCCAGCGCCTGGAAGCTTGAGGAAACGCAGCTGCTTGTAAACCACCCAAGCCCCTCTCCTCACTGAACTCAAAAGCAGTTTCAAACCGTCTCTGGACAGAGAAACGGAACCGATGTCCCCCAGTCACTGTGGCTTTTACAGCCCGAGCCACTGGCCACGGAAGCCTGCGCGTGGCCCAGCAGACCGCTCTGGGCCTCGGTGTCCCCAGACGTGCAAACGCCGCGTCTGCGCTGCCTCGGGTTTGCAGCCGCCCCCGGGTCTCCCCGTCTGTCCTCAGAGCCGGGGCGTGGGCTGGCGCGTGCCCACCGCGGGTGGTAGTGGTAGCGTAGCCGTGAGGGGCCATCGTGGTCACACCGGGTCATCCGTCTGTCTCGGGCGCGGCCCGCCTGGCTCGTGACGCGGGCGGAGCGGCGAGGCCGGGCCACCAGCCTCTGCAGAGAGCCCCTCCCCAGCCAGTGGCCCCCGACGGCAGGCCGGTCTTTGTGGTGCCACGTCTGACTGCTCACCAGCAAGGCCGGGGGGTGGGGGGTGGGGGGGAATACGGTCCCCAGCGCCCTCCCCTTCTCAGAGGCCAGGCACCTTGGTGCGGGCCTCGCGGGTAGAGGCGCTCCCCGTTGCACACCTCAGCCCCGCCCCGCGGCCGGCAGGCGCCCCAGTCCTTGCCAACCGCCCTCCCTACACTAGACGACACTGACTGCCTAAGAGCTCAGTGCGATCGGCCACAGGTGAGTGCCTCCTCGAGGGCCCCGCGCGAGGTCCCTGCATGCCCAGGGTGGAGCCCGCCCGCATCCCGAGGTCGCGGTGCACGTGGACGCCCGCGTGGGACAGGACGTTGGAATGCTGGTTTCTGTTGCCTTCGCTCAGCCGCACCAGTCACCTTTTGTGTGTTTTTTCTTGCATGGGTCCTCCGAGTCCAATTCCAATTGTGGCTCCGGCTGCCCCAGTCTCTTGTTTAGCCGCTTCACTGCTGCTGGACGTGCATGTGCTCTGGCAGCAGTCCCCATGGACACATCCCGTTAAGTGACTGGGACGCCAGGATGTGCTAGGTACGTTCGGCCGCACCGGACAGGAGCCTACTCCCGGACGTTGCCGGGACCACCCCGCGGGCGGCAGTGCGGTGTGGCGGCGAGGGCCCCAGTCAGGCTCCCACCCCCCGGACGAGGAGGCAGCATGACCCACCGAGGAGTTAGAGCTTAAGACCCGGAGGCTGCATGCGTGGAGAGGACTAAGAGTTGCATGCGGCATGAACAACAGGCTGCACCTCCCCCCCAGCGGCTCCCGCGGCCCCCGGAAAAACGGGCCCGGAACGGCCCAGACTCCGCCTCAGCTCCGCGGGGGCCCGTGTGGTCTGGCAGGCCCGGCCAAAGCCAGGGAGGTGCCCCGGGGCCCCGGTCGGGGGAGGGCGGACGGGGGCTCACACAGCACACGTCAGGGCGGAGGGGACCCGAGCCCGGCGGCCAGCGCGTGGGCCTCTGAGTCAGGATGAAAATTGCTAGAAGCATCCCGGTTGCGGATGGGTTGAGGCTAAGAACCAGCCCCCTGGACCTGACCGCACGCATCGCGTGCTGTGGCCCGCACAACTATTGGGCACCGCGGAACTGATGCGGCCCTAACTCTCCACCCACGTCCCCCTGCTTCTCCCGACCGCACAGCTCCCGGGGCGCTCTGTCCACCCGGGGCCCCGGGTTCCCGCCCCGCACGGCCGCACTCGTACCTGCGGCCTGACCTACTCAGAAAGGTTACCTGAATGACCGAAATGAATTTTTTTAACCATGCTAAGAGTACCTTTAACAGTCTTTTTCCTTTGTTGGTTTGTTTTTGAGTGTAATTTAAAAAGAAAAGTGCTCGGACAAAAATGTGACACACAGTCAGGGAGCAAGCAAGTTTTCCAACTAAATTCTTCTAATATCTGTGTGGCCGCTTCACACTTTGAAACGTGTAGGTTTCCATAAAGCTAGAATGTCCTACACGGCCACGTGAAAGCCCCGCGCCCGACCCTCAAGGAGGAAGGGGGACGGGGAGAAACCAGGTGTCAGGGGACCAAAGCGGGAAGCAAATCGGGGACTTCCCCCAGAACTGCCTCCCGGAGGGGACAGGTGCTCAGGGGCTCTGGCAGGCGGGACCGGCCGACCTCTCCGCAGGTGGGATGGCTGAGGGGCCCGACCCGCCTCTCCCCAAGCCCTGCAGCATCCACGGGGCTCCAGCCCACAGCTCGGACTCTGTAGCTCGGCTGTGTCGTGAGCTATTTCTGGCGGGTGGCTGGGGCCGGGGGAAGCTTGGAGAGTGCCACACGACAGCGTGGGGCCTCTGTGTCTGGGCTGCAGAAAGCTCAAGTATGCATACTTAATATTGCATTTCAAAAAAAAAGAGGGAAAATTAATGAATATCTTACAGGTTAAAAAATGGTTTGCAAGATTTTGTCTTTCCTTGAGTTTCAGGTAATATATCCAAGAAATTGGGCAGAAGTAATGTATGTTGCTTTTAAGTGACCTGTTCTCTTTGCATTTGGGGAGAAAAATCACAGACATGTAGCGTAAGAATCAGTGAATGTCATTTTTCCATTGAAAATATCTTTATTTTGCACTCCTCGGAATTTCTTGACTGTTTCCCGTCTGTGTGACAGAAAAAAACGAAATAAATATATTTTTAGAACCATATCTCTTTAAGCAAAAAAATAAAAAATAAAAAGCGGTTTCTGAATTGAACTTTTTATATAAATAAAGCAAAGGCTTTTGTACACGTGGCCTGAATCGCTCCAATTTACAAACATATTTTGCTATTATGGACGAGGCCTAATCTTACATTTTTATGAGTTCTTTTAAAGTTGAGGGCAATAGAAAAAAATTACATATTTTTTAATACTTGGCATTTTACTTAATTACGTTCCCTTGATAGAGTTGCCACGAAAGAAATGAGCAAGAAACGTGGCCGAGGGCCTTTCCACGAAATCCTCCCAGAACTCCAGTGCACCCCTTGTATTTTGTATGATCACCCTGGATCCTCAGGGTCTGTTTCTGTGGATTTCTAGCTACTGTCCTCAGCCTCGCAGGGCAGTTCACGGAGGCAGGTCAACCACAGACTCTCCCGGTGCAGCCCGGAGACACCCACGGTTCTTTCTGCCTCTATGTAGAAGGTTTTTAAAAATAAGTGATTGACTTTTTTTAAAATTTTTTTTTTTCAACGTTTTTTATTTATTTTTGGGACAGAGAGAGACAGAGCATGAACGGGGGAGGGGCAGAGAGAGAGGGAGACACAGAATCGGAAACAGGCTCCAGGCTCCGAGCCATCAGCCCAGAGCCTGACGCGGGGCTCGAACTCACGGACCGCGAGATCGTGACCTGGCTGAAGTCGGACGCTTAACCGACTGCGCCACCCAGGCGCCCTAAGTGATTGACTTTTACCAGAATGAGAGAGCCTGAGACACCTTCAGATATTTTTTGCTGTAAGCTGATTCACAGGAGATGAGCTGGGTCTTTCTGCCAGCACAGCGAGGGGGGACGCTGGGCACAAGGTCACAGAGGCTGCCGCACCCAGGGTGTGTTACCGCTCAGGGCGGCGTCACCCCCAGGTAGACGGCGAAGGGCTGGCCCTGTGGGGTCAGGGGCTTAGCCACCCGCTACCCGGCAAGGGCGCCTGGGCAGCACCTTGGGGTCCCCAGGAAGAAATGCTCGTGTGCGTGGAATCCGCCCCGCACCTCACTGACGTGTCGCCAGGGGGGCAGAAGCCACAGCGGTTCACCAGTCTCAGATCACAACGTGTAGTAACATGCACTCTGATGCAGGCATCCGTTTAACTGCAAGAAAACGCCCTATTTTAGATGTCCTTCTTAATAGAACTCTTTACCAAATCCTCATATTTATTTTCAAAAGAGGGGCACAATAGTGCCTTGGAGGAGGCACTTTAAAGATGTTCTTACCAATAACGAATCGATGACACTTCAGTCGTGGGTTTGATGAGTTCCATTGCTCCCACCCGGTCTCAGGACGGGGGTTTTAGATGGGCGGGAAGACGACACTGTAACAGGTGCATGTCTTGCGGAGGGACAGATCAGGGCAGACACGAGGCTGTCACGTTCCTGGGACGTGTGCCAGTGCAAAGTCTTATGGTGTCCAGGATTATGTGTTTTAATGGAGAGACATTAAGTTGTGCTTTGACATTAGGACATACATCCTATGACCCCCATTGTGGCTGTGATCAGTGATAGTTCCTGTGTAGATCCAAACAGAATGTTTGTTTTGGTGTACATAGCTCAGTGCAGCCATGAGCACAGGGCATTCTGGGAGGTTCGGGCTCGCAGGTCTCTTTGCCGTCTTAGATCTGCAAAAGCAACAGAAACCCACACTGCTCCCACCTGAGAAGGAGTGGGTCCATGAAGTCAGAAGTCCAGGAGTTTGTGAGTGGTCCTGATGTTTTTCCAGATTTTACTTGGATTCTGCAAAACCTAAACACCTTTTAAAACATGTTAGCATGATGTTCCCATCGCCATTCTTTTTGTTAATGTTTCTTTCTTTATTTTGAGAGAGAAATAGCACTAGTGGGGGGAGGAGCAGAAAGAGAGGGAGAGAGAGAATCCCAAGCAGGCTCCGCACTGTCAGACTCGGGGCTCAAACTCACAAACCGTGAGATCATGACCTGAGCCAAAATCAAGAGTCGGGCCTAACCGACTGAGCCACCCCGGGGGCCCCGCCCCATTGCCATTTCTAAATGTCTTTTTCGGACCAATTTTTCCAGCCAGATGATAACATGCAGTAACCCCAAATCATTTTCTCCTGGTATCGCTGAGACCCCGAGGCAAATGCAAGATCCCAGATAAGGCACAAACGTTTTTGTCTCGAACATCCCCCACCCCCACTCCACCCCGGGCGGCAAGGAGAGCTCTAAGATTATCTCCGCACCCGTGCTTGCTCAGACTATCGCCACCAAAAGTCCCTTGGACTGAAAGAGAAGCGATGTGTGAAGCAAGTGTTTTATGTCACAGAACTTTGCATCTCCAAGTACAGGAACCTAAAATAGACTTGGTGCCATTGTCCCCGGGAACTGCCAGGGAGCAGGGAGGGCGGCCGACTACTCCAGCGCAGAGAACCCGTGCCTGCCTTCTGGGGAGTTTCCATGGAAACCCAGTCAATCTCTCCTGCCATTTCAAAACCCAAGCTGTGCGGCACATGCTCCTGTCTGATTCTATCCACGGGGGACTTTGATTATCCCACACGGGCCTCCTTTCATGGAAAAGATGTGCTCTTAGATGGGTAGATGCAAATCGAGTTTTGGTAAATCGATTTTACACCGCCCCATTATCAGGGGTCCTGGAGCTGGCTCGCTTGGGAAGCAAAGACCCCTTTTGTTAGGTAAATCATCACTCCCTCATTCACCGACTTCAGAAAATTGTATTTTTGAGTGCTGAGATTTCTTAAAGCTAGGAAATCAGCATGTAAATCTAGGAGTTTAAAAAAGCCTTAAAGTCTTGAGCAGCAACAGAAAAATGAACACGAAGAGCTGGTACAAGAAAGAAACCTTTCTGGGCTGCCTTACGTGGTCCGGAAGCACCACCTAAAGGTGAAAAGGCTGAATCGCCACCCCCCAAAAGCCTTGGCTGCGTCACGGGGAGCGAACAAAGAAAGGCAGCGAGCAAGGCGTCCCACGCCCCCGCCTGGCCTGGCCAAGGTCCTGGGCTGCTGCACTCGGGCTCGCTCCGCAGCCGGCGTGTGACAGGTGGAGGCCACGAGGCCGCCCTCGGTGCCCCTGCGCAGAGGTGTGGCCGGCGGGGAGCAGACTCGGGTCACAGGGCCTGAGGCAGGCCTGGGGCTCCACCCCCTCTGCCCGGCTGACGATGAAAGCCGAGAGGAGGCTTTCTGGAAACGTTTTTTCTTTCCCAACACAGCGGAAACAGGCCAAATCAATATTTTGTGTGTTGTTTTCATGGTGATAAAGGACATTTTATACGCCTCTTTTTTTATCAGATGATGCCTTTGTAAATGGCTTAAACACACAAAATCTACTCTGAAAGTCTTTCTCTCTTTTTTTATAATTAGTAAAATCTGATTTTCATTTGCATTATTTTGGTTATAATGGTTCACTTTAAATTTGAACAGAATATGTCAACCTCCTCCAGCCCTCACCAAAAAAAGGCACATTGAAAATTCTCTACTCGTGTTAAAATGAATAAATTTTAAATAAATTTGCACTGAGTGCTTAAATTAGGAAGAGTTTGAAGATTTTTTTTTAAGCAAAAAGCAAGGCCAAGTGTGTATTATTGGCTAGTAGGAAACATTTCTGTTTCTTGATACATTTTCAAAACAGAAACTTGCACGAAGATGAGCTTTTCTTAGACAGAATGAGGTTTATTGCCTTCAGACTCCCCTCCCTCCGGGCATGTTGTGGGCGGGGGCAGGGCCGGGGGGGGGGGGGGGGGGGGGTTGCGGAGAGCCGGGTGCCTGTCCACACGAAGCACCATCCATGCGAGGAACCAGGCAGTTCAGCTTGGTCACTTAAGTTATTATTTAGAAAATAAATACTTACCCATTGGCAGAATAGTCTTGCGATCAGACTTTAATCGCACACAAACAGCTGTCGCTCTAACAAAACTCAGGTCAACAGTCAGATTTCGGTGGTTGTTCTCGACACACAGATTCTGCACACACTTCATTGTTCTACCACAAGCGCATATTTTAAAACTCCTGGTTCCGAGCGTCCACACCAGCGACGTGGCAAATGTGATCCGTTTGCCTTTTTAAGCTCTCACAGCAGGGGCCGCAAACGGAACTTTAACCTGTAATATGACACGGCAAATAGCCGTTAGCACACCGTGAGAGCCGGGACGGACCCCTCTCTTAGGACTGAAGGAGATGTAGACAGACACCAAGTGTTGGCTTGTGACACCCACCGCCGTCTCCGCCCAGCATCCGGCGGTGCTGGGAGGGGGGGCGGGCAGCGGGGCCACCGCGTCCTGCTCCAGACAAGTCACTTGCTGGCCCCGTCTCAGCATCCGGTGTCCCCGGTGACTCTGAGCAGAAACCCCTCAGAAGCAGCAGACACTGGTTAAATACTTGAAATTTGTGATTTTTGTCCTTACCAGGCACTCGGGTGTTCACGGAGTGGGGGTGGGGCACAGGGCTGACCCAGGCGTGATGTTCTTACTAAGTCCCTTCACCCTTGTTGTTTTTGAGAGTTACGAGCTATCTGGAAAGAAAGAAGAATTTTTTCTTAATTTTTGTCCTCGTTTTTCACAGTCCCGGTGGCCACATGGCAACCAGAATAGCATGAGATGCAAGGTGTCTGCAGCGCGCCTGACCTTCCTTGAGACAGTGCACTTAGGACGTCATAGGAAGGGCAGTGATGGCGAAACCGTTCTTAAAGAACGCCGTGTCCCGTAGCGCAGGCCGCCACAGAGCCGGTGCAAGTCCCAGAAGGACTCTAGGGTCTGGGCTGATGGGGACTGCTGGACCAAGAGATCTGGGCTCCGTGCGGGTCAGTTAAGGTCACGGGGCTTTAAGGCAACTCCACGTGGCCTGACGCTCTGATGGAGTCCCCACGGCTCAGGCCCAGGTGCCGTCCTCACTGGACTCGGGTCAGCCAGGTGGCCCAGCTTTAATGGGAGCCCGATTTAGTCCCGGTGTTTCAAGTGTAGACAAAGAGCAGCCCTGCGCACGTCCCGCCGTGTACGAAGCTTGCTTCGTGGACGACTGCTGTGGCTGAGTCCCACTGACCCCTCCCCCCCGAGGCTCACGTGAGCAGGAGGGAAGCAGGCGGGGCGTGTCTGCAGGGGTCAGGGCTTCTGGACTCAACAGCCTCGAGCCCAAGCCCGAGGGGGTGTTCTGAGCGAGGCAGGTACCGAGGGCGTGATGCTCCGGAAAGCGTCCTTGTGCTTGGAAGGAAGAAGGTGGCCAAGGTTGGTATCTGGTGGTGCGCTAGGTGGGCACAGGTGCCCGCTCCCCGCCGCGGGGCTTCCTGCTCCACTCGTCTCTCTCTGGTAGGGAGGTGAAGCATTGAGAGTTTGCTTTCTGGATGAGTTAAGGACGTGACGTGTTGAGGGGGTCAATTTCTCTCAAGTCAACTGGCCGATCTGCATTTGTCTTTGCAGGTGCCCGACCCCCGGCTGCGACGGCTCTGGGCACATCACCGGCAACTACGCTTCTCATCGAAGGTACGTGACGAGCCCGTCCCCCTGCACGGCCCCGCTCCTTGTCCCGCCGCGCGGGCGCAGGCCTCCAGCGGGCTCTGGTGCACGCTCCGTGCCACCCGCCGATGCACCAGACGCCAGACCACCACGTGGCGCCTTCCCCGTGGGGTCTTCACGGGAGGCAAACGCTCCCGGCCCCAGACCGCCCGCCCCCCTGACGCCCCACCCATCCTGCACCTGCGTCCGCCTGTGAGAGACTCCTCGGGTCATCCAGCAGCAGCCGTTCTAAAGCAGAAGAGGACAGGGCAAAGGACCATCGCTGGCATAGAATAAGGTCCCTGGGATGGCCACTGAGAGGCAGGCGTTCCAACACCGCTGGGAGCCAGCCTCCTAAATATGAAAATCTGAGCCCCAGTAGCAGAGCTGAAGACACGACTCGTCACAGGCCCTGCTGCTCCCAAGGGGAAGGGATTGTCCAAAGGGCAGCCTGAAGTCTCCCTCCTGGGTGCCGGGCCAGGCGTTGGAAGTGACCTGAAAGAAACTCTGGAGACCTTGTGTCCACAAAAGTGGATCTAGACCTGGGGTCACCGCACCAATTTCTTGTCCTGTTCAGTGAGCAAGAACAGGCAAGGCCAAGGTCGGGACAAGGAATTCAGGAGCTAAGGCCCATCCAACGGTGGGAGGTGGTGCTGCAAATACAGAGGCTGACACTGCTGCTGGGTCACTGCATTTCCCCGCATAAAGTGGGCGGTCCCCAAGTGGATGAGCATCCGGGCTTCGGATGCACCTCCCACGAGGAAATAAAGAAGACAGGACGGAGAGGAGGGGGAGAGAGGGAAAGGGAGGGGGAGGGGGAGGGGGGGACAAGGGGGAGAGAGGAGAGAGGGGCAGAGAGGGGGACAGGGGGACGGGGGTGCAGAGGCCCCTGACAATGAGTGTTGGCCTCCGGCCACCCAGCACAGGGAGGGTGCTTGCCGGTGGATCGTGTGTTGCCCGTGGCCGCCCGGGTGGTCAGATGCCAGTGGTCGGAGCAGGGGATGCTGAGCGGCTGCCGGCCCGGTTTGGAGGAGGGCAGATGCAGCCTCCTTGTGGGGACCCCACCGCGTGCTCCGTGCTCCCCGGGCTCACTCCGGAGCACTCCTCAGCCGCTCGGATCTGTGAAAAGCACAGCTTAGGCATGGAGAACTGAACGGTGGGGTCACGGGAGGATTCCTCACACGCGTCCTCTACGCCAGGGGCACCCGCCTGGGCCCTGCGGACACTGGGGGCCGGACGGCGCCCTGCCCAGCGCACGGTGGGGCGTCTGCCCACCAGACGCCAGCACCACCGCCGCCGTGGCTCGTGATGGCTGCAGAAAGTCTCTGGACGTCACCGAATGTTTCCCGGAGCCACCCCCGAGGACCACAGGGTGGGGAGCAGGCTGGGGGGCAGCTCGGAGCCCGCCGCGGTCAGGGGAGTGCAGAGCAGGAGAAAACACCCGCAGACACACCGCCAGCGTGAAGTCACTGGTCCAGAGTGAATTCGGTGAAAGTAAGCCCTGCAGCTAAGCGGGAAACGCCAAGCACATCCTGCGCTACCCTTTAGTTCGATTTATCCTGAAGAGAAATGTCTGCGTCCGCACGTGACCACGACTCCCAGCACGAAGCGGTGTCTGCACAGCTGACAGTGGACACTTGGTGGTCACTCCACGCCCAATTGCGTGTTCCGCTAATTTCTCTTTGGGCTTGGTGACACATAATGTGTTAATTCAGTTTCCCCATTTTTATTCCCTGAGCTTCTAGGTTGGAGAGGTGGGTATTGATAGAGCACAAACCTATGAATCAAATGTCATAAAGCCCAGGTTTCCTGAAAAGCCAAGCCCGGGCACGTGAATCTGACCCGGTTCCTGGCAAAGCTGAGCACAGCCAGCGCCCCCCCGCAGGAGCGCCCCGGAAGTCCAAGAGGCGCACGGGCCCAGGCCGTCTGTCCCACTGGGTGAGGCCACCACCCGGGGAAGCGCAGACACGGCTGGCAGCTCCCTCGGGCGGCCACTGAGGAAGGAGAGGCTGGCGCGGAGCCCCCAGGCCTGCCGCTCACAAGGCCCAAACGCAAGTAGAGAACCTGCTTTCAGGGTTAACCGTCCACTGTCGCTTCCCAGGGACGCAAGGAATGTTACCGATGAGCAAACACCAGAGAAAACGTCTTTAAAACGGTGCCACAACTCAGGCAGCCGTGAGCCCACGCAGCCCTCCTGCCGTCCCGGGTCTCCCAGGAAGCAGGGGCCCAGAACGGGGGCCGTGGACGCCGAGCCCCCCTCCCTCTCCAGGGAAAGCACGCGGTCAGGCCCTGCCTGGGGCGTTGCTACGGGCCGGCCGCCCTCCTGACCGGGGCACAGAGGCCAGGTGCCCCTCTCAGCCGGGAGCCGGGGACAGTGCGCTGTCCTCCACGGCTCTCAGGGCCACGCCGGTATTAGGTGAGGTCGTGTCCTCTCGCACGGAGGAAACAGGTTCAGAGTTGGCCACCTCCCCGCCCAGAAGGGCCCCGAAAGTCACCCAGTCCCGGCTCTGGGTGGGAGAGGTTCTGGCCTGTGCACGCTCCATTTCCGTTTTCATGGTGCGATTTTCTCATCTCTGCACCAGCTCTGACGCTTCCCTGAATTCAGTACCATCCATATTTGCTGGCGGTCTCTAGGGTTCCATCAACAACAAAACAAACAAAACAAACCGGACGCCTGGAGGGCTCGGTTGGTTAAGCGTCTGACTCTTGATTTGAGCTCAGGTTCTGCTCTCGCGGTTTTTGAGTTCGAGTTCGAGCCCCTGCTTGGTATTCTCTGTCTCTCCCTCTCTCTCAAAATAAATAAACTTAAAAAAAGAAAAAAAACCAACTCAGCCCACCGTCACATGTTCTGCCTCCCTCGGTCCTCAGTGACAAGAGGGACCGCGTCTGCCAGGTGAGGCTGGAGGGGTCCACAGAGACCACGGCCCTGTCCACAAGGACAACAAGGATCCATTTCTTGAGCTGGCCCTTCCCAGGCCGGCTGTTTCCTGCCAGCGCAGCGGCCCCCCCACCCCCACCCAGCGTAGTCCCAGCACACGGTCCCGAGGAGCTCCTGATCCCTGTGACCTGCCATGGCTCACATGCAGCAAGAGCGCCAAAGCCTCGAGCTGTCACAAGCCACCACGTGACTCTGGCTCCCAAGGACAGCCTCCCAGGCTCAGAGAGCAGCTGCTCGCTTAGGGTTCCAGAATGTTCTCTGATGGCAAAGGTAGCATGTGTCGAGCACATACTATGTACCACGAGCATGGCTGTACACGTTGCCTGTGTGGTCTCGCTGTCCTATGGGACTAGTATTTGTGTCCTGACTGCACGTGAGGAAACCGCGCAAGGAGGACCCGAAAGCGGCGTTCAGAAGTAACGGGAACATCCAGGAGGGGATGGCCGCCGGCGGGCGGAAGCAACGCGGGCCGCAGGGCCCCAGATCCAAGCCAGGAAGGGCCGCGGGCGCACGCAGGCCCCCGGCTGGACACATGGTGTGGGACTGGACGCGGGTGACCGAGCACATGGCTCTCGCGCCCCTGGAACTCGAGGCTCTGCAGCCTGTGGTGGGTGGGCAGACAGCTTCCAGCACAGCGCGAGTGACACCCGCAGGGGACGGGGCCCCGCGGGCTCCCAGGGCCGGTTGTCAGAAGGGCACCCACACCCAGGAACACACCTTGAGGGATGTGCCCGCCAGCAGACGGCGGGGACAGTGGCCGCCGGAAGAGCGTGCGAGGGCACAGGCGTGTGCCAGGCGGGAGAGCCGGCAGTCACTGGGGGCGGGGCCAGCCCACAGTGCCCACGGCGAGGCATTTGGTGGTGGGCCACCAGAAGGTCCTAAATGGAGCGGCTTAAGACAGCTCGGAGCTTACGCTAGCCCGTCCCGACACGGCGTCGTGGAGGCAGAAGGGGGATGGTTCCGAAGATACGGGGGACGTAAAACCAGCAGGACCCCGGGCAAGTAAGGCCAAGGATGAGCTCAGTTCCGCCTCGGGCCAGGGAGCAGACGCCAATCCCATCCACGGAGAGGAGCACACGAGACGTGGAGGGAACTGAGGGCGAGGACTTTAACCTTTAGCGGGAATGAAGGGCGTCGCCCAAAGAGACGTGACCAGGAGTCATAGGACGCACGGCTTGAGTTTTGTCGTGGATTGCACAGGGGACTCAGGCGAGCTCTGCCGGAAGGGAAGGACGCGTGGGGAGAGGACCTGGCGGGGGCTCAGGAGCACGAGGGACGTGTGAGCTCAGGCCTCAAGCGAGGGCAGCACACAACACCGACCTCCCGGGACACAGGCCCTGCAGACGCCAAGGCTGCCGACAGGCTCGGAGGAGCTTCACCTGCAAGAGGCCAGGGGCGCCCTCCGGCTCCGGATCATGGTGACCGGAAAGAGCGCTCTTCCTGGCAAGAGATCAGAGCTGGACGGCAGTGGGGACAGCCACGGAGCGGCACACCCACTTTCCAAGTTTTTACCTTGAAACGGAGGACCAGAGGCAGCAGGAGGGAGAGGATCCGGGCACATCTCGTCTTTCCCACATTCCTATTAAAGGAGACGGTGACATAGCAGACGGGCCACGTTCCAGAGGGGTTGGGACACCTGTCAACGGAGACAGGAGGGGGCAGCGCCGGGGCCCGAAGCCCCAACCCCAACCCGCCCTCTGCCTGTGGGGTGCTGCTTCTTACCCGAGAGGAAAGGAGGGAAGATGCTGGGGGGGCAGAGCGCAGCGATGGGTGAGGGGACCCTGAGACTCAGCGTGGTCAGCCAGGACTGACCGGGAAGCAGGGCACAAGCTCAGGAACGGAGGAGGAGTGACGGGTACCCACCTGGGCCACGGCCGCGCGTCGGCACCGGACGAGTCTGCACCCGTGTGTCCCCGCGTCTCTGTAAATGGCCTACTTTCTGGTTTTTCAGTCGTTGCACAAGAGTCGCATTTATCCTGTACGTTCTCGTGCACAATCTCATATCACAGCCTATCGTTAGCCCGTGTACACGCTCATGCAAGTTAGCACATGTGCAGTTCATACACGTTGGCCCATGTGCATGATCAGACATGTATGAGTAGTTTTCTGTTCCAGCCGGAAGTCTTCCTTTAGATAAGCGTGAGCTTCTGTTTCCAAAACTTTGACGACTGAATAAAATAATCATGTTCAACTTCCTCTGCACCTTCTGCAGACTCAAAGTAAGTCTGTACTTGAGAAGAATCAGACCACCGGGTGTCATTGTCCCCACATGGCAGGGCCCGGGCAGCGGGCTGCAGACAACAGGTCGCCGAGGAAGAGACGGAGGGAGCGTGTGTTTTCTCCTCAGCGTTACCCCTTTTCTGGGCCCGCCACCCGGCCTCTCTCTGGTGTTCCCGGCCACCCAGTGCTCCCCCTCGCCAGGGGACTGACGGGGTCTAAAGACTTGGAGAGCACACGCGGGGCCGTTCCCGGAAGGTCCCTCCTCCCGGAATAATTTTGTGCTCACGGGGAGCAGCTCCAGCTTCTGGAGAAACAGAATCTGAGCAGCGACAGCGGGGAGGGACCTGCCCACGCCAGGGCGGACGCGTCCTGAGGCTGTGTCCCTTCTTTAGTCTTTCAGGTTGCCCAAGAGCAAAGAAAAGTGGCATCAGGGTGGCACAGAGCAAGGAAGACAAGGAAGACCAAGAGCCCATCAGGTGCGCGTGTGGGGCGGGCAGAGGGCGGGCAGAGGGCAGCGAGCCCTTGGGGGAGCCCAGGGGGGCGGTGGGGGCAGGCGGAGGGGACACCAGGCACCTGCAAGGCCACCTGTGGGCACCAATCCCAGAGCACACCTGCCGGTCAGGAGCACCATGTAAATAGGGAATCTCCGGCCACCTGATGCTTGGGGGAAGCGGAGCCAGGAAACGTCCCTCTGCCCCTCGGTGGGAGACGCGGTGGCGCTGGCGGGGAGAGGCAGGTGTTAGCAGTAACACCGACGGCGAATGTCCGCTGGAAACCACGTAGCCGCCCTCTGTCCGGTCCTCCGGCAGGACCTGAGAACGGCGGGCAGGCACCCCGGGCTTCCAGCACATGCTCCAGGTGTTTGCCACACACGGACGCCCGGAGCCCGGTCCCAAACTCCGTAAGGTAAACCTGGCCCTGTCTTCCTGCGATGTTCATCTCAGGGCCTTTGGAGAAAAAAGAAATTGATTAAAAAAAAAAAAAAATGAAAATTATCATAAAAATTACATAAAACGTCTCAAAGTAATCAGGTTACACTAATTTTGTAGAATGTAAACGTTGCCGTTAAAAAAACGCATGCGAAACCCGCCGGCCTGGGGCCCGTGAGGCGCGCTGAGCCGCACCTCCATGCGGTAACCGCTGGTGGTCTGCCTGCGTCCTCGGCCCCACGGCCGTCACTGCCCTGGGGAGGTTCAGGAGCGGGGTTAGCCTGCCCTTGACCTCCGGCTGCAGCCAATGATTTTCCTCCCTATTCCCCAAAAGGTACTGACGGGGTACCACGTGCCGACACCGTTGCAGGGACACCGTTCCAGGAGACTTAATTAAAATCTCTGCCTCCTGCTTAACACCCTCTCTGGCTGGAGGCTATTTTATGGCCCCGGGAGAACACAGCCAAACAGAACGCGCTTTCTAGCTCTTGAGAAAAACCACGGGTTTATACAATCGCCTTTAAAAACCAATCCTGCAATTTCTCCACCGGTGGCCTTGCATTCCTCCACCGAAAGAGCTGTGATTCTGTCCAAAAGGGGGTCTTTTCAACAGATGCCTGCGTCTCACTTGCGACATCCAACATTCCTCCCCAACGCAGACATTCTCCCCAAAACCGCCTTCCTGGGGTCAGCGGCTGACCAGGCGTTTCCACGTGAGGAATTACCTCGGCTCTCCACTAGGTGGCACTTCCAGGGCCTTTTTCTCTGTCCTTTTCCTTTGCTGGAGCAGAGCCTGATGGGTTTTCCTCAAGCCAGGTTCTTCCGACCTCGTTGTGGAGGCCACCAGGCATATGGTGGCAAGGCCATCACGTGCGTGTCTTCTGCTTCCCAGATGTCCCGTTCCTGGGTGTGACGGCCAGGGCCACATAACCGGGAAGTACGCCTCCCACCGCAGTGCGTCAGGATGTCCCTTGGCCGCCAAGAGACAGAAGGACGGATACCTCAATGGCTCCCAGTTCTCCTGGAAGTCGGTCAAGACGGAGGGCATGTCGTGTCCCACGCCAGGATGTGACGGGTCGGGCCACGTCAGCGGCAGCTTCCTCACACACCGGAGGTGAGTGGCCGCCTGTCCCGGGTCACGGCCGGCACGATGCGAGGCTCGTTTAGAAAGGAAAGGTGCAAAGGTGCCACCAACTCATGATCTCCTGAGGCAAAAAGAGGAAAACCCTGGAGTGTGTTTTGAGACGTTCGCCTCATTCCCATCTCTGTATCAGGACAGGCGTTTACCAAAGTCCTGGATCGGGATCCACAGTAAGACGCACGCTGTAACTGCACACACACGCGCATCTGTAGGTTTGTTCGTTTGGCCTAGAGACTGCAGGCAGGCCCTTCCCTCCGGGAAGGAGGATGGTTTTTAGCACAGGGACCTCATGTTGCATGCCCGGGCCAAAAGGGGATCAGGACATTTCCAGAACAGCCAATCAGCCCGTTAAGTTTTACTCGCTTAATTTTAAAAGAAATATGTGCAGTTAGGTTGTCTTAGCAGAAGAGGCCTATTCTGTTGAGTCAAATGGCACTCGGTGGGCCCTGCGGGGACGAGTCGGGGTGGGTGGTGTAGACAGATCGCAGAGGCAGTGGAATCGGTCAGGCCACGTGTCCCCAGCTTCTTGCAAAAGCAGGCTGGAGGACGCCAGGGGAAATGCGGTAAGCCGTGTCCAGGCCAGAATGAACAGAAGCCTCCATGCAAACAGGAAGGGGTCACGGCATGTGCAGGAATGTGTGGATCGGAGCCTTTCAATGCCCCTTGAAAGGAAGGTTACGGTTTCACTGTGAAAGAGAATCCTGCCGTGATAGGAACTCACACAGGGTCAGGGGACAGAGAGGAAACACGAATGGCTCTCCCTGACCGAATCTCTCAGCCTACGGCCCAAGGCCAGTGGCCTGGTGTCTCCTGGGAGAGGCTGGCCTTGATCGGAGGGGCCCCCGCAGCCCGCAGGCATTCACATGCTCGGGGCCCACACGGCGTCCGTTCTGCCTCCGTGCACAGACAGACCCCACTCCCACTACTGGGACCAGGGTCTTCGCCAAGGTCCGCTGGGACCCAGGGCAGACAGTGACCCCAAGGCGCCCCCTTTTGCCCATTTGCCCAGGTCCCCGCAGGAGCCACAGAGGGTCCCGGATGTGACCCATGACGCCCACCCAGCCTGAGGGCCACCAGCCCTGCTGCACGAGGCTGAGACTATGGCGCTGGCCACCATGACCCTGCCTCCAGAGGACCTGGGAGGGGGGACGTGTCAGGGCGCTGAGTCAGGGGCCCTGCCTTTCGTGCTCCCACAGCGGCCGAATCCTCGAGCCGTGAGCTGGCGTCTCAGTCGTCCCCGAGGAGGAAGGGGGTGTCGGCGTGCCTGTCGGCGCCGCTCTGCCCCCACAGGTGCCGGGCGCTTAAGATGCCTTTGCAGGCCCTCGGCGTCTGTGCAGGAACAGGGTGGCGGCACGCGGGTAAAGGGGACGAACAGAACCGAGCGCAGAGCTGAACTGCTGTGTGTACGTTGTGGTAAAACGCACGTCTCACCAGCGTAACTACCTTCAGGTGCACAGCTCAGTGGCAGAAAGGCCACTCAGGTTCTTGTGCAACCGTCCCACCATCTCCAGAAGCTTCTCGTGTTCCCAAACCGCAGCTCTGTCCCCAGTAACACCGACGCTGACCCCCTCCCCCAGCCCCAGCGCCCACCGTCCACCCTCCGCCTCCACGATCAGACGACTCCAGGGACATATGATGAGTGGAATCAGCCGGTATTTGTCCTTCTAGGTCTGGCCGATTTCACTGAGCACAGCGTCCTCAAGATTCACCGTGTGTAGCAGCTGTCATGATGTCCTTCCTTTTTAAGGCTGAATCACACCCTATTGTCTGTTGACCTGCAGTTTTTATCTGCTGAACAAGTGCTCATTTATTTTATCGAGTAGGCAAAATGCGATTCCCAGAAGGTGCGAGAATTGGACAGTTCCCGGGTGAGAATTGGAAAAGCGTGCGGACGTTAGCTGAGCAGAGTGTCTGAAGGCTCAGCCTTTGGAGGCTGTGGCCCCGGCCTCATGGGGTGACAGGCCAGCCGTCACCCCAAACCTTTAAGGCCTTAGCGAGGAGGAGTCTCCAGAAAGACGGCCTTGGCGCATTGAGATGTGGGGTTCCTGATACACCCCCTGTGCTGGGAAAACACAAAGTTCCCATTATCCCTCTTTTCCTCCAAAGTGTGGCAGCCTTTGTAGGTGACAAGAGATCACGTCTAATGGTGCCGGGACATAAGCACCGGGCGAGCGGGAACACGCGTCTGTGGCCTCCAGGCCCTCCGAGCCGCTCTCCCCAGTTTCCTCCTCTGGGAGGTCACAGCCCGCGGACACTCCGGGACAGGGACGGTCAGAGCCCCAGGGGCTCTGCACGTCACAGTCCCCGCTTGCCACGAAACCGTTTCGTTCATTCAAGTCTGGGAGGCAAACTCTCCACCCTGTGAGGGAGGGTGGGGGGCTCCAGCCCGTGTCCCCAGCAGAGCTCTTGTAAAGGGCATAGGAAATGTCTTCTTTTTCTTCAGGATTGGCCGAGTCTTCCTAAAACAGCAGTGTTTAGAATGAAAACCCAGATACTTTCCCATGTGAATCAGACACATTTCTATCGGGACATACTGCGAACCCTCCAGCAGTACAGGAAGCCGAAGTCGCTGTCTTCTGACGATGCGGCACAGGCCCTCGTGATCTGTAGATGCTTCTGGAGCATCCGGGACAGACCGGCTCTCCCCGTCGTCACTTTGAAGGCCAGCCGTGAGCCAAACGAGCGCTGTCACCTGAAGCAGTGGCCACACGCACCTCCCAGGGGGCCATGGAGAGGGTTCCAGAAAACCCGGATGGGGACAGCTGGGACCAAAGCCAGCCTGAGAGAGGGCAGAGGGCAGAGGGCAGGTGTCAGGGTGGGGAGTGAGGATGTGGCCACTGGTAGAAGACATTCAGGAGGGAGACACGTATCTCCCGAGGGCCCAGGATCGAGGCACGGCCTCGGGAAGAGAGAATCCACGTGTTACCAGAAGGGGAAAATGGGGGAGACAGTAAGACATTGAGGACCCAGGCCGGCTGCGGGAGGTGGGAGCCCGGCCAGGACGACGACGGGGCAAGTGGGGCAGGAGGAGGAGGGGTGGGTGGGCAGCGGACGGCGGCCCAGGGGGGCCCCGAAGGGGCGGCACGCCCTGTCCCGGCAGCCAGCAGGGTGCGGGAGGGGAAAGCAGGCAGCAGCCTGGCGCAGCCCGGGCATGGGCCCCGGGGGTGACTGGGAGCGGGGTGCAGGCGGGCAGGGAAGGGCAGGGAGGCCGGGAGGAGCCGGCTGACCCAGCGGTAGCAACACAATTCCCAGCCGGCACCCGCCGTCCCCCGACCTGGTGCCTGGGCTTCCCCCCCGGGGACCTCGCTCCCTCCCTGCCAGCCTTGCTGAGTGCCATTCCCTCCGCATCTGAGCGCCTTCCCGTTGCCTACAGCGCTCTTTCCTCCACTTCCCCACCTGCCCTACGAAGGCCTCCTCGTCCTTCAACATGATGTCGGGCTCGTCGTGCGCCAAGCAGAGTTCGAAATACCTTGCAATGTTAACCCTCGTCATCTTCATAAGAACCCATGGAATTAGGCCCCATAACGTGCCCGGTTTGTAAACATTCCTGGTCTGTAGACCAAGAACTCAGGCCACAGGAGTTAAGTACTTGTGTGTCTAAGTGACGGGGCAGGACTCGAACCCAGGCAGCCTGCCTCCTGCATTCCGGGGCCCCTCCTCGGAGCTGTGCGGCTCGCCTTCACCCTGAGCATCTGTATCCAGGTGGTGAAACAGGCCGGACTCCTCTGTCCACGCAGGGTGCCCTGTGTGTCCCGTTCCCCGGTAACTGCAGGGTCTGCCCTGCTCCGTTGCAACGGCTTCTTCCCCCTTCCACGTATCCAGGGCACCTCACTTGTCCCCGCATACCAGCATTCAGGAAACGGTCTCCCGCCTCCGTGAGTGACGGAATACGTTTTCTGAGGTGGTCAGAGCTCTGGTGAAAATAGGAGGCAGCGGGGGGCTCACTGGGTGCACCGAGCAGCCTGGCCTCCTCCGAGACAGGAACGCTTTCCAGGTGTGACGGGTCCCGAGGCAAGAGGTTCCAGCACGGTCTGGGGGTGAGGGGCATGAGGTGGAAAAGCAGGCCACAGGGAGAGAGCTCTGCCGGGGGCCCCGCTGCCTGGGGAGGCCACTGTGCATCCTGGGGCACCGGTGCAGGAGGCCGGGGGCGGGGGGGGGGGGGGGAAGGTGGGTGTCCCTAGCTGTTGAACCTGCTTCTCTGTGTGTATCCCCTCCACCTTACTGCAGTTCAAGGAACAGTGGAAGAGTCTACAGAATTAAAGTCACTAATTCAAACCCTGGAAACAAAATACGCAACCTTGGAACTAAGTCGTATCTTTCACCGGGCTTGACCAAAATGAACTTTCTTTCAAAAAGATCACACCCTAGACCCTCTTAAACTTTCCCACTTGGATCCGACAACCTGATTTATTTTATTTTCAGCTTCCTCCTAGTCCATCCCACACAGGGAGCTGGCTTTCCTCAGAATTTCACTTTGCTTGGCACTTCCCGAGAGAATTGCATTAAAAATCAGTCCCCCTGCTGAGTGCTTCCTACCGGAGTTACCTTGTACTCAGTCACCTCCCGCAACGATCTGGAGGAGGACCCAGCTCCTCCCCCACATCCATCCCGTAGGGAGACCCAGGCCATAGCATCACTAGATGCAAGGGACGCTGGGAGATGGAGTCTCCCCAAGGGACGCTGGGGGATGGAGTCTAGGAGCCCAAGAGGAGGAAAGCTCTATCCTTATCCGGCTTCCATGGGTATCGAGCAGCCCTAAATTTTTTACAAACGTACATATCACTGAGCCACGGCACCCTGAGATTCAGAGGTCAGACAACCAACACCGAGGAGGGAAGGCACTCTCCGGCGGGCACGCTGCCGGGAAGGAGAAGGTCCTGCCCGGGGCATCACGCGGGGACCGTCGTGTATACCTGCAGGACAGGCCCGGGACACCTGTAGTGCGGGAACCCTGGCAGGCGTTGGGAACAGCACTGCGGCCACCTGGCCAGCTCAGCTTCCTTTGCGCCTCATAGGCGAGACACCTGCTCCTCGTGAGGCGCGGGGGAGGCAGAGCGGGGCAGACCTCTCCCGCCTCGGGGAGTCAGCAGCTGGCACGGCCCTGCCCGTGCCCAACCCGGAGGTGGCAGCCTGTGCAGTGAGTCATCTCACGGCTGAGAGCTCGCCCCTGCCTCCAAGACCACATGTGTGCACAGAGGACCCGCAGGAGGTTCCTCGATGACAAATCCAACTTCCACCGCTTTCCACCGCTTGGAGGAATGAAAACTCACGGGTCTAGTAACTGTGATCCAAGGTGTGGAGGAAGCCGGGGGCCCTGTCGCTTCTGGAATGCTCCCTCTGGACTCTGCCCGGCCCCCTGGCCCTCACCCTTGTCACAAGGACACTTGTCTGAGTTCCCTCCCCCCGCTGCTGCCGCAGGAGGAAACGAGGAGGCCGTGGCCGGGGTTTTCGGGGTCACAAAAGCTTACTGAAGGCTTTTCTTTACAGCACGAGAAGAGAGGTCCCCTAACTTGCAGGTTTCTGTCCCAGGGGAGGAGGGAAGGAGGGGCTGAGGTGGCCGCTCTCTGGAAGGAGGAGGTGCCCTGCCAGGCGGGACGGGGATCTGCCGGGCCCCCGCCCGCGTCCAGGAAGGCAGCCGTGCCCCCACGCCCCCCTGGCCACCATGGGGCCGTCTCACCCGGTGGCGTCATCTGCGGAAAGATGCCTCCACGCTCTGTTCTGCTTGAGGCCTTGGATTCGCTCTGTTGGCCGAGGAGGCCGGGAGGCAGCGTCCACCCTGCAGGGCACCTGTCCTTCGCGGGGCCGGCGCTCCCCGGCAAGAGGGGTACCGTGAGGCCGCGCTGAGGAAACAGCTCTCCCCTGCAGAGACACACGCGGGGCCGTGGGCCCCGTGCCCTCGGCAAGAGCCGCCCACACAGCCTCCTCCTGCACACACCCCGAAGCAGCGGGCAGGACCCAACTGGGGCGCACGACAAACCCCCCGCACAGGTGGCCTGGCCGGTCCCCTAACCGCACGGGAGATCTGAGTTCAGGGCCCTGAGCAGTCGGACGCCAGGGCCTGGGTCCGGACGCGCCCTGTGGGACTGGTCCCCTCTGCACGACCCCGTGCTGACCCCTGTCCCCTGAAAGCACCCTGTCGTCTGACTCCTGTATTTTAATCGCCACATTTCGTGTCTGACGGGAAGCAGTTGAGAGGGAGAAACGTGGGCCCAGCACCTACCCGGAACCACGAGCCCCACAGGCCCCGTGAAGAGCCAGAAGGGAGAGGTCACGCCTGTGGCCTCCTCGGCCTGAAGAGGATGGGAGACGTGCAGTGTTTGCTGGGGGGGTGGGGGGGGGGGTGCTCGGCCCTCCCTCCTGGACCCACGTCACACCCGCACCACATCTTTCTGCCCCCGGGCCCAGTCCGCACTCGACGGCTGCTGGAGGCTCACTTCCCTTCCAGGCGGCCTGACCAGCAGCCGGTTCCACAGATACCGCAGCCCGGGCCGTAAAGCCAGCTCCCGGCTCTGCTCCTGCCCGCGGGACACCTGCCCGGCCGCGGGAGCCCCTGCTGGGCCCTCACCGAGCTGAAATCAAGGTATCAAGGTCTGCGCCCCCACCTGGAGCTCACTGTCCGCCTCGGACTCACTTGGGGTCTTGGCAGAATCCCGTTCCTTGAGGCTCCGGGACTGAGGCCCCTCCCCCACCCTCCCCACCCACCCCCCACCTCCCCCACCCCCGTGTCCAGACTGATGGTCACAGGAGCAGCCACCTGCTGCAAGCACCCCTCACCCAGGGAGGGGTCGACAGGGGCCCAGGCGCGGGGGCAGGGACTCCAGGGTCCCCCTGAGAGCTCGGCCCCCACCAGCATATCGTCGGGTGCCAGGGTCTTTAGAGAAACAAATCTCTTCTACCGTCTCTGCCTCAAGAAACGCAGCCTGTTAGGATTGAGTAGGGAAAGCCAACGTGCAAGCCAAAACCCGATAATGCAAACGAGCTCGCTTTTATCTCCAATAAACAGATGAAGAAACGGAACTCTTAAAAGCTTTAAAGTCCCAGGATGGGAGTGAATCTGAATTAAAACACCAACACAGAACAGCACAAAACCAAACGGCACAAAGACCTGGGAGCTCTAGGTCAGAGGTCGCCGCTCAGCCGGCCCCGCGGACCCTCTTGTCTCCAGCCACTTCTGACCAGCGCGACACGACCCTCGACCCGTAAGCAAATCGCAGGTTTGGGGGATACAGCAGTTTTGTGAATGTGATTGTGTTGCACAGTTCTACAAGCCTGTGTGTCTTCTAGGACTGTGCTCGTGTCTGTGCTTCCTTCCCGCGAGGCAAGCACGTAACCTGGGGTCCTGCCTCCACTCCCTGCTTTCTCCGAGGGCACACTTCTTGCGCCTGGGGGCGAGGTGTCCTTGCTCGTGGCCCCTGCGCCCCACCAGCTGCCTCCAGCGGCCCGCACGCTCCGTCCTCGGCAGAGGCACTGGGACCACCTGACAGTGGCCACCGGTGCTCAAAGACATCTGTCCTCTCTGTCCCTTGAAATTCCTGTGTCCTGGGGTCTCTGGGACCCACCACCCCTGGCCTCAGCCCTCCCTGCCCGGCTTGGGCTAGCCCCATGGACACCCAGCACTCGGGGCTCCCAGCCGGCGGGGGGGGGGGGGGGTGGGGGGGGGGGGTCCTGCTCCCTCCCGGGAGCCACTGACACCCCTTGTGCCCCCCCCCCCAACAGCCTCCTGGCAGCAGCCCAGGAGGAGGACCAGCCCTCCAGGACCCTGGGGACAGGCACCCGGGCCTGTGGCCGCCGACCTGTGGGGCTGGGAGCCGTCAGTGCGGTTCCCGGCAGGGTCCCTGCCTCTGTTGTGTGACTGGTTCGGACGATTTGAGTTTACATGCGGACCCACGTGCAGCCCCTTGTGGGGACACCCTGGAGCCGCCCTGGGGTTCTCGTCTACAGTTGCTGCAGTGGTACCTTCCCGCCGTCCCTCCTCCGGTGCTGCGAGCAGAGCACAGGCCGAGCCAGTGCGGGCTCAGCAGGGGTAGGACGCGCACAGCCCCCTCCCTGGACTGAGGCCACCGGCCCTTCCCGAGGTGCGTCCCCATGTCGCCGGAGTGCCGGCCTGCCCCCTGCAGTGTCCCACTTGGGAAAGCTCCCATCCACGGAACAGAAAGGGGTAGGAACACAGAAGAAGCTCGTGCACACGGCCGCCCTGACACGCTCCCGAGGCCGCACGCGTGTGTTCTCTCGTGCCCTGGAGGCCAGGGGTCCAACACCAAGATGCGGGCAGGGCTTCCTCCAAAGGCTCCGGGGTGTCCTCCCGGCCGCTCCAGCACCACGGGCACAGGGCATGTCCCTCTTCTAGGGGACACCTGTCACTGGCCAGCATACCGTTGTCTCAGCCTGATCACATCGGCGAAGGTCCGGATAGGGTCCTGCTCACAGGTTCTGGAAGCTGGGACATCAACATATCTTTCTGAGGTAACCGCTGACCCACGGTAATAACTCTGCTGGATTTCGCTCTGAGCTTCCTGAGAGTGAGCAGAAGGACAGACAGAAAGACAACGGCGTCCTCACTGCCTGTTCAGATGAGCTTCCGCAGCACAAAACCCAATGGGCTCAGCAAGGGGACAAGGTGACAAGGTGACAAGGGGACAGGGGCTGTGTCTCTCCGAGTGGCAGCTTGTGGCCGTCAGATCCCGGCTCCCGTCTTGCTGCTGCACCATCGGGACACTCCGAGCCTCCTCTCGGGGGCTCCTTCTGTCCCCGTGAGGGGCTGGGGGCCGCGGTCTCTTGGGCACCCACTCAGCATTTGCCTCCGTCCCCTGGGCCGGGTGTCCTCCTGTGGCCTCCTCACCCGTGGCCTCGCCTGGGGTCTCATCACACCAGATTCCTCGCTGAGGAGGAAGAGTGGCCGGGCTCCCTGCCATTGTGACCCACAGAAAGGAAGAGAAGAGAAGAGCACACTCCGTACAGACGGACGGACAGATGTCCTCCCTGCACTCGATTTCAGCAACCGCCTCCAGGGAAAATCCCGGTCACTCCACCATCTCAAAACTCTGCTGAAACGACGTGCTCTCATTTTACAAACCCAGGAAACAAAAACAGCGGAAACGCAGAAAGCGAAGAAGGCTCCGTCACTCGCACCAAGTAGCGGGAGCCGTGGAGGCGGCGGACGCAGGTGCACAGACCCAGGAAGGTGGGAACCAGAAGTGAGCACGCGGCCGGCGGGCCCCACGGACCCCGCGGCGCAATTCGGGGTGGGCTCCAGAATCGCACCAGGTGGAAATCTCTGTAAGGAGAGCGGGGCTCCAGGAGCCCGGCTTCGTGCGCCCCTCGCCCCACCAGAAGGGACGGGGTCCCAGGTGCATGGGAAGCAGGAATGGAGGGGGGCGTGGGGCCCTCCGCCTCTTGCTCCCAACCTACTGTGGCCACCGCGTCAGCCCGTGTGCAACCCCTGCGACCTCCAGACGGACATCCACAGGCCCCAAAGACAGGCCTCAACTGGCAATACTGGGACCATGGGAATGAACAGCCAAGGACGACCAACTGGTTAAGGAAAGCGCTAAGCAACGTAACAGAAAGCGAGAGAAACTGCAAAAAGAGAGAGAAAAGCTCAGAGAAAACAGGCATTTCTGGAAAGAGGAGAATTTTTTTTAAATGTTGTCATCAGAAAAGGAGAATAAACAGAATGTAACAAATTATTATATTCCTAATCCAAGAAAAATTAAGAGAACAAGAAAGATCTTTTTAAAACAAAGACAAGTGAAATAAAAAGTTCAGTTACAAGGTCAGAATATAAAGTTGAGGAAATCTCTCTTAAATTATAAACATGAGAAAAGAAGATAATTTAAAAAACAGAAAGAATTCGAGACGCTTCCTACGGAGCTCACAGGGATCTGCGAAGGTAGGAAAAGAGAGAAAAGAGGAGAAAGAAAATCACCGAGGAAAGAGCAGGACACACACCCAGGGGAAGGTCCCCGAGCCTGGAGGGGGTTCGGCTCAGATCTGCGCTTGCTGAGTTTACAGAAGGCGTCCTGAAGGGACCAGAGCAGCCGTGGAGGGGGCACCGTGCCCCACAGGCTCCCCCAGAGCAGCAGAGCCAGGACCAGAGACCCGCCTCGGGGCCCCCAATGCTCTGTGGCCACCCAGCACCCAGACCCAGGCCCTCCCGCCAGGGTGACTGTCCTGTCAGGGTGACCCTCCTGCCGGGGTGACCCTCCTACCAGGGTGACTGTCCTGTTGGGGTGACCGTCCAGCCAGGTTGACCCTCCTGTCAGGGTGACCATCCTGCCCCGGGGTGGCCAGCCTTCCCGTGGGCAGTGTACCAGCCTCCTACCCCCTCCCTACACGTTGGGGGCAGGTGGTCTAGAAACCCTAGAGAGCCAGGAAGCCCAGTAGGCAGTTCAGCGGGGACATTGGTGCCCCTCCCCCCACATGATGCCTCCTGCTCGTGAGTCAGCAGAAGCGGGGGGGGGGGGGGGGGGGGGGCGATGGCTGTGACCATTGACCGTCCACACTGCAGGCCCCGTTACTGAGTGTATCTCCTCTCTCTCAGGTGACAGTCACACAGGAGGGGGGCCGTTCAGCAAGGTGAAACAGCAAATAGTAAATCAAGTGTCCAGGCGGTAAAACTTGGCTGGAAAGAGGCCAGTTGCATCTGGGTGTGTGCCTCCGGGCCGAGTTCTGAGCCACAGACACCCCCGCGTGCGGGTCCCCGAGAGTCCTCCGTCCCTAAATGCTCGGCCCCCCGCACCCGCTCTATGGGCCTCTGGGCAGCACACCCCACCTGCCCACAAGGCTCTTATTCTCCTCCTCCCACGACCCACCCTCACTGCCCCCGTGTCTTTTCAGCCATATCTTCTGGAGCCTTTCCCTTAATTTAGCTATTTTCAGCTGTAAGATTCTCCTGAAGGAAGTCCGTTTGGGGCCGATGTCCTGACCGAATGTGCCTCCTCCCCCTGAAGTATTTGCCTGGACCCACCCTGGGCTTCCTGGTGCTGTCCCTGTGCCTGACATCTGGGGGAGCTGGGGGAGGGGGGGAGGCGGCAAGCTGGGTGGGCAACAAGTTAAGTGATGCCCACAGCGGCCAGAACTAAGACTCTGTGACTTTCCAAACCCCCACTCAGAGTGATGCAGTTGTAATTAGAAGCGTTCCCATGATGGCCCACTGGGCCCCCGTGGGAGCCACACCGAGACCCCCAGGTCTGCTCCCTGCAGGCAGCGGGCGTGGGACATTCCCCTGAATCCTCAGCCATCTGGGCCCCCAGGAGTCAACACGCCACAAAGTGAGGCCAGCGTGAGCTGCCACCAGATCCACGGACCCGCCCCGCACCCGGCTCAGTGCCACGGGACACTTCCAAATTTGACCCACGAGGTCATGCGGTCCCCGTGCGCGGGTGGGTGGGCCTGAGCAAAACAGATGACTCTGCGGTGCTGTCTGAGTCCCGGTTCAGTTTCCTGGCTTGAGGGCGGTGGCCTGCCATCCCCAGCTGGCCCTTCGCGTCACTGAAAACCAGGAGAAGCCTCGGAACATGAAAGCAGTGTGGGCAAGGAGTCCGAATTTGGACGTGTTCCTTCCGCTGCACGTTCGGGTCTGGGAGCAGCGTCCTAGGCACCCCCGGAGATGCCCGGTGGGTCTACTCTGCGTCAGCGCAGAAGGCCTCCCCTTCGCTGCTCTGCGCCCGCGCACTGCCGCGTGGCTTAGTTCCCACCACCCTATCGTCAGGGCAGGGGGACTCGGGTGGGGAGATACCCAGCGGGCACCACACTGGTGCTAGCGGCTTCCAGGACCCGCCAGACTCGGCCGGCAACAAGCTGGCCTCTGAGCAGCCCCGCTGAGCGGGGACAGGAGAGGACACCGGGATGCGAGAGCCGGGGGCTGGTGACTGGCCAGGCCCGCTTTCTAGCAGCGGGGCAGACGCGGACACGGGCAGGACGAACCGCACTTGCCGACATCAGATGCGGAGCCCCGAAAGGACAGTGGAGGCGGCCGCTGGGACACTGCTCTGGAGAAGCCGGAGGGCGGTGGTCCGTCCACAGTGGGCTGAACAGGCAGGACCCAAGCTGAGGGCCTGGCTCCGTGAAGGGACGGTCGCGGGCCACCGTGGTGACAGACAGTGGGGAACAAACACACGTGAGGCTCGTCCCCGGCAGGAGCACGGAGCCCCCCCCCGAGATGACTAAACCCGGGGACCCTCCAGTGCCTTCCTGTCCCCCACCCGCCATGCCATCGGGGGCCCAGAGGCATTTTCCCTGGGAGCTCACGCCCTAAAAATCTGCAAACACCATCAGCAAACACGGCTCACGGAGGGAAGGTCCCAGGAAGAGCAGCAGGTGTGGTGATTCCTCACGAATACTCTGCACGGCGCCGAACACCAACGTCTCACAGACAGCGGACCAAAGACCGCTTGGACGTCGGCGTGAACCACGCAGGACCGTGAAAATACGTGACGTACAAGGATACGTCTTCCCCCAAACAGTGCTAATCCCCATCAGAAAACGTGTGAGAGAAGTCTGTGAAGACACTTAGGAAGCCTCCGCCATGAACACTGACATTACACGGTATTGCTAATAACCACATAAGCCACGCTGTCACCGGGTGTTGGATGGACACGGATACAGGTAAAGCCCTCACAGCATCGCTAGGCTGTGAACAGGGTCCGTCTGGCCCTGAATTATGGGTGAAATACATTATACATACGTGATGCAATATATATGTGATGTTGGACGTACAGTTGTATACACACGTACAGTTTTCATTTCATCCGCACACAAAGTGCCAGGGGAACCACGAGTGCGGGGGCCCCCGGTGTCGGTCCCTCCGGATGGTGGCGGGTAAGAGTGAGCCCCCGAGGGGCAGGGGTGGGGAGGCCCAGGCTGGGGGCCAAAGAACGTGTCAGGATGCAATTGTCCTCAACGCTTACCTAGTGAGAAAGAGAAGGAGGGAGGGGAGCCGCCTGGGAAGACGGTCGTCAGACAGACACAGGGGCCAGATTCCCGGTTCTGCACATGCACCCGGAGGGAACAGAGTGTTAGCAACGTCAGGGGGCAGATGGGAAGTTTGCCAAGAGGCCACACATTTGATGTCAGTGGCAAAGGGGTTTTAAACATTCCAGTGAGATCATGATATTGGGGCTCCATTTTCACAACTGCGATCGCCCCCAGTACTCTACTGGAGGCAGGACGGGTGCAGGAGGACCCGCTGTGCCGTGAGATGGAACGGTGAATGTGGGGGTGAGCTCGTTATCGGATCTTTCCGCTTTCGTACATTTAAAATCAGATCTTAATTCAGGCCTCCTGTAAGTTTGACACCTTCTGTAATAAGGAAGTTTTCCAAAGCCAGTCGCTCCATAGACAGCCATGCGGCCCCAGAAGGCACAAAGTGGAGGCGGCAAGTGGCGACCTGGCCCGGGGCCCCGTGCAGAGCCGTCCCCAAATCCACAGGCAGACACAGCCCCCCTCGTGCACGGGGACTGGGCCACGCGGAATCCATTGCTCTGGCTTGTTTCCCATTCGCAAAAAGCCTGTGGCCGGCAACCAGCCTGACGAAATGACTCGGCGACACACCTCGCTCGTGGCTCACGACTGTTCTCTCTGCAGGGCTTTGGGGGTCTGGGAGGCCCGTGACTAATGCCACCCGTGTCTTGTCCCCAGCTTGTCGGGATGCCCGCGAGCCACGTCAGCCATGAAGAAGGCGAAGCTGTCAGGAGAGCAGATGCTGACCATCCGACAGCGGGCCAGCAACGGTAACCACCCCACAGGCTGCCCGGGGGGCAGGAGCTGCGGCCCCGCTCTGTCCTCTGGCATAACCACAGCCCGAGACAGTCGCAGCGTCTCTGCCGGTGCGGGATAGTTCTGGCCTCATCTAAGAGGCCAGTCCATCCGCCTGGGGTCGGGGGGAGCATCCCCAGCAGTCCCAGTGGTTTGCCCCCCTCGTGCCTCTGCCCCAGGCCCTCCTGGAGCGGCCGGGTTGGGGACAGCCGCCCTCCTGCCCCCTCCACGCTGAGCTTCCCAGCTGGCCCACCGTCCACCTGCAAGGACCTGTGGGTGCCAGAGCCGGGAGTACAGGGGTGCCACGGGAGGGAGGGCGAGGAAGAAGCCCAGCCTCTCCAGTATTCACAGCTTCCTCCTTCATTCACGAGTTCATGCAGAGGTGCAAATCGCGGTGCGTGTGTGGCCCCTGGGGATGTGGCGGGAGAAGTGTGCCTCTGCAGGCTGAGGGGACAAGACTGCGCTCATCCTGCAAACGGGCTCCGTTTCACAGTCTTTTTAGGGGGGCATTTTCGGGTTTGTTGAGACTTTGCGGGGGGGGGGAGTTCTGTTGGGAAGGCGCGATGGGGGCGAGTGACGCGTGTGTTAGGTGAGCCCCGCCCACGCCTGTCGTGTGCCGGTGGCCGCGAGGTCAGCGCTAACAAACCAACAACGAGCATCCAGGTGTCTTTCAGCAGAAACATGCATAGAACGAGCCTCCAGCCCGATGGTTGCTGGGATGTAAGCAGGGCTCGCAGCCTCCGACCTGCGCCTGCCCTGGGGCGGCTGACTCAGTGTTGGCGGGACTTGGTAGAACAGGACTCGAGGGATTACGGCGCCCGGGATTTGCAACCACTCAGCAAACTGCCACTTCGGAGAGCAGGGGCAGGGCCCCTCCTCAGAGGACGCTGCGAGGAGGGCGCTGGGGCAGGGCCGACCCCGAGGCTGGCAAAGGAGGGGTCCCGGGCCGGCACCGCCATCAGATTGGGCCCCTGGGAGCAGCGGCCAGCAGTGCAAGATGTGGGCCCAGATGAGCCCAGTCCCTGGGCCCGTCCCTGGAGCTGCAGCCCCGGGGACCCGGCCCCCTCTGCTGGGGTCTACCTGAGGCCGCCTCCCCTGCAGGAAGGCCAGCCGGGCCAGGGCCCCGAGGCCTCCACCGGTCACGGCCACCCGACCACTCATTCCAGGTCCCGACAGCAGCTCCGGAGCGTCCTCGGGCCTCCTGCACCACACGGTCCTGAACACGCGGCCATCACTGCCGGGAAGACGGCCAGGGTCACGATGCGTGCGTCTGGAAGGCTTGGGCTCTGGCCTCCCCGCTTCTGTGGGACACACGCTTGGGGCCACAGGCACGGAGCTCGAGCGCATGGAGCGCCGCCTCCCGGAGCTTCAGGAACCTCATCGTCACCCGCAGGCCCGAGGCCGCGTGGGGAAGCCGCCGGGAAGAAACCACCACCGCCACCCTTCCAGAAACACTCAGCGTGACCTTTCACCAGACGCCCTGGTGGTCAAGCAGCCGCCCCCCGCTGGTGGGTCGGGCCTGTGACGGTCCACACTCTTCGGCAACAGAAGCGGCAGCGGGCTGGGGGTCAGTGCAGAGAAGGAAAGGACAGAAAACAGACCCGAGGAGGGGCCGTGCGGAGGGAGGCAGGTGGGATCCGGGTGCAGGGACGCGTTCTGTCGCGCTCTCGCCAGGGTGAGGCAGCTCGGGTCACGCAGCCATGAGAGATGGGAGCTGGACCGACCCGGGTCCTCCTGAGCCTGAGTTTCTCATCTGTCTGGACATTCTTCGTGCCAGGACCAGAGTCACCTCTTAGTGACCCCTGGGGACACTCCTCTCGGTGCAGAGGCTGTGTCGTGAGGCGAGGATGATCGGCCATCACCCTGAGCCGCTGACCCGCAGGCAAGCACGGGGGAAACGCGCTGCCGCTCCCGGGGACGGGCCAGAACGCGCCATTTTCCACAAGGATCGCCCCCGTCCTGCCACGTGCAGAGATCTGGTCGCGGCGTTGCCCCCGCCGAGATGTGGAAAACAGTCTGTCTCTGTCTCTTTTCTCGAATATCTTGAGTGCAACCTGGCCTGACAATGCTCTAACACCTTCGCGGGTAACGTGGCCAGAAGCTTCCCTCCCTCCACGCCCGGCTCTTCCGTGAGTGCGCAGGCCTCAAGGAGACCACTGTTCAGTTGGCTGAGCTACTCCTGTGTTGGCATTCCAGCACCTTCCGTCAAGTGTTCACCTGAGTAAAAAGGAGCTCTTCTAAGTGTCCTTGAAGCTCCCTTCTGGCGCTGAAATCCGGGACCCTGCCCCCCCTTCCTTCCTTCCTTCCTCTTCTTCCTCCCCCTCCCCCCTTCTCCTTATTCTTCAAATTTAAAGGTCTCCATGATTTCTTTATCCCCCAGAACAGCTCTCAAAGCAGCAGGAGGTGTGGCCTCTGCTCAGACCCCTCTGCAGAGCCCCTCCTGCCCCCTCAGCAGGCAGCTCCCCACCCTCCCACCCCGCCCTGCCGCCAGCCCAGCTGTCCTCGCCTTTGTTTTTGCTCTTTTGTTGTTGTTGTTGGATCTTTGTCCCCGTCTTGCCAAGGACAGAAGGAAACGAGGCAGCCCTCCTTCTTCCTCCCTGGATTGTCACAGAAGTCAGGCTGTGGGAAGGGGCTGTGACATCTATCGAACACGGAGGCCGCGGGCGGGCCTCTGTCCCCGCTGCCCGCTGCCCGCTGCCGGCGCTGACACACTTAAGCTCAGCCTCCCTGCAGGCGAGGACCCAGCAGAGGTGCCACTGCCCTGAGATACGGACAAGCGCGCTGCACCCCGGTCGCTCTCTCCCGTCTCCAGAAGCGGGCACCGCACCATGGCCTGGGGCCTCGGGGGTGTCCTAGGGGCAGGCGCATGCGGAGAGCTTGAGGAAATTTGTTTCCAGACGCTGGAATTCTCTGGACTCTCTCCTGAGCCCAAGGGACTGAGATCCCGTCCACCTTCCCCCCACTCTGTCCCTGCCACCCTCACAGGAGAATGTCCGCTATAGGGGCGGCCGGGATGCTGGGCTGTGGGGGAACCGCCCGGGCACGCGGGGGACCGGCCAAGCACACAGGACAGACGCGGCAGGCACCCTGTCCTGTTTCACGGACGCACTAACGGTCGTCCGTCCGTGAATCCCGCGCTCCTGGAAGAAAACTCAGAGATGGGAAGGTCAGCACAGGGCCGCCTGCTGTATTTTTACTGGACGTGAAATGATATGACTTCCGTCAGAAAGTGGATCTGACCCGCAGGCCGCTCTGGTGATGACGCCTGAGTTGCCGCTTGGTCCATGCAGTGCAAGTCGCTCGTAAATCTTACGGACTAAACTCTTTGGTCCAAGGCTCTGATGGGCATTATTTAAAGCGCTCCACAGCATACGATTTTGAAAATACGTATCTTTGGAAGCTGAACTTACAATAAAACATTTAGAGGACCAAGTTAAGACTTATAAAAAGGAATTTTTGTCTTTAATTCTTCAGTTCAGCAGAACTGGAAGCCCACCATGCTAGGCCACATACAGTATTTTCACTCTTCCTTTTCCCTTCAATTATTTGTCAGCCTGCAGCAAGGTCAGCGGGAAAAACCAGTCTCTGTCACTTTTCACTGAAGACAGGTGACCACGGAGACCACACTGGCTTCTCAAGGAACACTTGCTATCCAGCCGCTTCCTTTAGTCCCCGCTGCTGGAGTCTGACTCCCGTGTCTTTTATAGATTAATTTATCTCTTATCTTTATCTGGTCCCCAGAGAGGGACCATTTTTGCAATGGAGGAGTTTGAAGTTTAGGACTACGAAAATCACTCATCACCAAACTCTTCCGTGGGAAGATACGGATTTAGGTCCCGGGTTTGTCATGTTTCAAAATCCAGGCTCTACAGCCATGGCTTCTCAAACCCCTCAGCGGGGCGGGTCAGAAATGCGTCCAGTGTCCGGGAAATATCTCAGGTCGTGTGGTCTCTGCGGCTGTCCCAGGAAAGCTGGTGTCCCAGGAAAGTTAAGTAGAAAGTAGGAATTGCTGGACACTCTTTTGTAAAAACTCAAACCAGTAAAAGGGGCCCCAAGATGTCACCCGTTTTCCAGAGACCACATTCTCTTCTCAGAGCTTTCTCAAAACTGTTCTAAGCTTTCATTTGCTAGAAGGCAGCCCCATGAGAAAGATGTTGACACGTCGGGGGGTTTTACGAACTTCAGCTTATTTTGGCTACCGCTGACATCGCCTCCAACAAACCAGTGCGATTTTCCCCACAGTCCTCTGGGCGTTGTGACAGCGCAGTCATCTTCAACCCGCCTGACCTCAGATGAGTTGTTTCGGTCACAATTCCACTCCAACATCATCAGCGGAAACGTGCCACCCTGACGCTGGGAACAGGCAGGTGCGCAGAGCATCCTTTTCTTATCAGGAATTATCCAGAGTCAGACGTCGTGACCAAACGGTTCTGAGGGTCCACGCAGGACGGGTCCCCAAGAAGAGCTACACCAGCCTTCCCGCACAGGCTCCACCGCAAAACATGGTCAGGTCTAGCCTTCCACACTTTTAGCCACCACACAAATAAAAATCTAGACCTTTCATTTGACGTATAAGAGAAACCAGTTCTTTGGTTCGCTGATGGCTCTTCCTTTGCACGGTGCACACAGGACGGAGAGGCTATTACCAGAGGGACTCGGGGAGACTCCCCCTTCCCTGCGAGCACCAGAGAGAAGGCTTTGCCGTGAATAATGGTGTCTTTCAGAAGTCACCTGAATCTGGATGAGACAGACCTCAGGGGTCCCTCAGGGGTCGGCACAAAACAGGAAGGTTCCCTGTGAGACCACACTCACGCTGATGCAGTTTTTGGATCCACAGAAACATGACATACAGCCCGAAAAAGCGAAGTTTTAAGTTTGTTCAGACCTAAAAAACCGCAGAAGGTATCACATGAAGCACTTGTTCAGAAACCTTAACCGAAATTCATTTTGAAGATCCACCAGCTCAGACACAGGCTGGAAGGGCCGTCGGTACACAGGTCCCCAGGTCCATTTGTGTGAGAGATGTTCTCCGTGCGCCTGGGCTGCTGGCGTGGCCAATCCGTGTTAGCGGATAGACTGCTTCACAGTCTAGCTGCTTTACAAATCAGGATTCTTACGCACCCGTGTCCTTATCTCCAGGCGCATCCGAACGTCCCCAGAAACAATAATGTCATCAGCCACCCCTGGGCTGAGCCCTCCTGTGTGCTCAGGACCACATGCGGAGACTCAATCAGCCTAGCCCTGACTGAGAGAGTTGCCAAGGAAGTCTGGTCACAGATAAAAAAGGGGGGAAATGTAACAGCTCAAATCGCTGGAAGGATTTCCTCTTGGACCCGTGAACAGCTTTGGGAGATACGTGGGATGGCGAGCAGGGAGGCTTTGCTGGTGACGTTCCGGACCCTTGTAAGACATGGCTGGGGACACATGCTGAGGCCTCTATGGTGGAGCCAGGGCCACGAGACCCAGCCTTGGGGTCAGCGGGCCACAGCTGGTCCCTCGGTGGGGGGGGCAGGGGGAGCTCCACAGGTTCAACATCTGCTTGTTTGCAATTTAGCCCCCAGGGTGGGTCTGTGGAGGAGACTGGAAAGGAAGGGTGGTGGACCCAGAAATCAAGCCGAACACGCCTGTTCTCTCTGCTGTACAGAGGAAAGCCAGTGTCTCCCCCAAGACATGCACGTGTGGTTCACCTCAGGAAGATCGCCTACTGTTCCGATGTCCATTTTCTTTTCCATTTCACTAAAATCAACAACTGAGACCCAACACTGTGGATCCCACCGCTCCTTCTTTGTATTTCGGACGCGTTGGTGGGGAGGCCGGGTGGGCCAGGGCCCCAGGTGTCCCGGGCCTTCCCTCCCAGGGTGGCCGCCCCCCTTCTGTCTGCAGACTGGAGAAGGGCGTCTGTTCTGGCCCCGAGGCCTGGGCTGCGCGCCTTGTCCGAGCGTTAAGTCAGCCTCCGCTGCTGAGCTATGTGACCACGGATGGCAATCCCGAGTCCTGGGCTGTCAAGGGTGAGGGTCTCTGTGGGACTCCTACCATTCTTCCCTTGACTACATTCAGCCTTAAAAGACCCACAGGCCAGAACGAAAAGGGGTCTGGATCTTTCCACCCTGGCACCTTCCACTGCCAGCAAGCAGCCAACTGAGCTAGAAACTTGGCCCCGGCGCCCCATGAGGCCAGAGCTGGTGGTCGGTCCCAGGGCACCCAGGGCGGGGCGGGGGGCTGGTGCAGCCTATACTCCCCATCGCCCCGCAGCCGCAGCGGTCCCAGCAGCAGATGCATGTTTTCTAGCATTTTCCTGTTTGTGTCAGTCACGTGGCCCGTGTGCAGAGAGCCCTTTGGGGACGACCCCCGCAGTCCCCCTCAGCCGCCACGAGTCTTGGTGGGAGGGGGCCCCGGGCACGCGGCCCGCAGGTGTGGTCACATGTCAGCAGCTCTGCGGGGCCTGGGGAGGGCAGGGACGCTGCTGGTCTCGTTTTCGGATGTGTCCATGGTGTGACAAGGGAGAGACTGAAAACGGGCTGAGGGGGGTGAGCCCACCTCCAGGACGGAGACGGGGCAGCGGGGCCCTGGGTGGTTGTCCCCGAGGGGCCCCCTCACGGTGGAGAGGGGTCTGTGTGACTCGGTTGTAGGGCTGGAAGAACATGCAAACTGGGCTATTCTATAAACCCAAGAGTCTCTTCTTCCAGAAAACCCAGTCCCAAACATAAAAAGAGCACAGAAAACTCAAAACGGTGGCTGTGTCTACACGCACGATGCTTGAACGCAGTTCTGTCCTTACAGGCATAGAGAACGATGAAGAAATCAAGCAGTTGGATGAAGAGATCAAGGAGCTCAACGAGTCCAACTCCCAGATGGAAGCCGATATGATCAAACTCAGGACTCAGGTAACAGTTTTTGAAGCCCTCAATTTTAGCCACCGTGTGCGCTCGGGCCGGGGACCCGGGGACCCGGGGACATGCCAGCTCTTAGGCCTAGGGACAGGCCAGCGCTCAGCCTTGGGGCTCCGGGGATGCTCCAGTGCTCGGGCCGGGGTCACGTGCTCCCCTTCCCCTATCTGCCACCCTGTTTTCATCCCTTGTCCTGATTGCTGACATGGGCTGTTTTGGTGGCTGAACCCTTGGTGCACAGTGACCGCCAGCCCCCTGCTTCCTGCCCCAACACACACTTGAGTGAAATGCCCTTGGCGAGCAGTCCTGCCCAGAGGGTCTCCCGTTCCTGCACATGAGCTGCTTTCCTCCCGAGACACGGCAGGCCCTGATGTCCTGTGGTCACTGTGTTACCTAGGGAGACAGCATAATTCCCGGAGAGGAGCAGCCTGGCCCCAGGGTCTTATGGAAGACCGGCCGTTCGTGGGGTCCCAGGCCCAGGTACCCAGTGCAAGGAGGGAAGGAGGGAGGGAGGGAGGCTGCCCGTTCACGGGGTCCTAGGCCCAGGTGCCCAGTGTCAGGAAGGAAGGAAGGAGGAGCCATTATTGAGCACCTACTGGATACCTGGCCGCAGGGGCCATGGTGTGTAGTCCCACTGCACGCACAGTGGTCCACGGGGTAAGTGTCATCACTGTCCCGTTACACATGACTGGCTGAGCCGAGGCCAATGGCCCATCCGTGGCAGCTCCGAGCCCCGTCCCTGAGTCCACGAGGCACCCACGCGGCACCCCAGGCGCCCTGCCTCCTCTCTGGGAGCGCACGTGGGTGCTGCCGTCACAGCTGCAGCGAGGCACGTCCATCCTGGAGGAAGCCAGGGCTGCACGCCCTCCCCCCGTGGACCCCTCCTGGCCGCCCACAGAGCGGGCCTGTGGCACATCGGGTAGGGGTCACAGCTCTGCCGTGCAGCAGGCTGGCTCTGTCCGTGGCGGCATCGCACCTCCAGGGAGGCTGTGTCCCCACCGGAGCGCCCAGAGGGACCCCACGGGTGCCCCTGAGTGGGAAGGAAGCGCAAAGCGGGGGCGTCCTCTCTCCGGCGCGACTGTTCTGTTGAGCCGTTTCCACGCCAGCCTGCTGGCCCACGGCAGCCTCGCCAGGGCTCGCTCTGGTTACCAGCTGGGCATTGTCCTTAGCACTAATCCGCATGCAGGGCCGTGTCCGGCCCCAGGTCAGAGGCCCGCAGCAGGTGACTGCCCCAGGAGGACTCTAGGGCCACAGGGGCCCCCGTGAGCCCGCACACCTGCAGTGACTTGTTTCACTGGGTCCAATGAAAGCACCTTCCCGGACTTATATTCTGCTCCCACGGGTGGAAGCCTGAACACTGATGGACCCAGCTCGCGCTCGTAATCCTGAGGACTCAGAACCCCCCACCCGTCCTGGGCGGTGAGCCGCAGCCGGCAGGGCCACATTCTGACAAAACGCACTCGTGTCCCACTGGAAGGCCTCCTTCCTGCCCACCTCCGTGCCCGGCCGGCCCTAGAGTGGAAACGCAGCTTTCCCGTGTGTCTGCTCACAGGGCCGAGCCCTCACACGCTGGAAATGGGGCCCAGCAGCGGGAGCCAGGGCAGGGACGAGGGCCAGGCGCTGGGCGCCCCCAGACCCGAGCTTCCCAGCAGCCCCGCACATCCGGAGCAGAGACAGGCCCCTGTGCACACACTCGTCTCACCCCTCGCTGGTCCTTTTGTCCCCGTGTGGATTGCCACTGCCCACCTGGCGCTTTCCGACATCCCATGGGAACGTGTGCTCCTGGAGGCGTCCATGCGCCTCCAGCGTCAAAAATGAATTTAAGGGTTGACATGTATCCCACTGACCTGGCTGCTGTCCCTCGGTGGCTCCTCGTCTCTGGAATATAAGCCCGGTGTCTTCAAGGGACGGCAGCACGCTGAGCCAGGGTCCGTGAGCCCACAGTTTCCGGGGCTGGAGGTTGCAGGGCAGGTCAGCTGAATGATGACACTGTCAGTCGGCCACGGAGACAGCACTCAGCAGCCCAGGAGCAGCCCGGACCTGGTGTCCCTCAGGAGGAAGGCATACGTGCTCATTCCTGGCAGCCTCCCACCCCCAGTCGGCCCTCAGGGACAAATGAGGCTGTGGCCACAAGAGCCCCGCTACCCAGCAGCCCCTGAGTGCCTTTGCCTTCTAAACTTTGGCCAGGGCACAGTTAGCCTCCCAACCTTGTCTCGGAAAGTGCCAGAAGGTTGGTAGTCCTGCCACTGGGTTTCCCATGACCCCTGGCACCCTTACTCCCTATCAGTGACCAGAGGTAAAGGCAAGCATTCCCGGGGCCACCAGGCCGCACAGAGACACCACAGGGGATGCAGCCCAGCAGTCTGGGCGGACGAACCACTGAGATGGTCCGTTCCCTGCTGTTCTCCCCGACCCAGCAAATCCAGGCCTGAGGCCCTGCCCAGGTGACTCGGAGAGACAGGGACCGAGCCCGCAGCTCTGGGCCCGGTGCTGCCTCGCCTGTTCGTACGCTGGGGCTGCGTGCAAGTCTTCAGTGTGGAAAGAGATTCTGCTGCTTCCGATCATTTTCTGGGTGGCGGGTCTGGCCCCAGCCTCTCCCCGGGTCCCAGGTCCAGAACTGGAGACCGAAAGTGGCGGTCTCTCCATTTGAAATGGTCAGAACAGTATGAAGACTTACATATGTTTCTAATATTCTCAAATCAGTGATTCTTAGCTACATATATTTTGCTTATAAATCTCATTTTTCACTCAAGTCTTGTCTAGATTTTGAATGCACACACACAGGCCTTCCCGGCGCCTCCCAGCTCTGCCACAGTGATTAGATGCTCCCCAAGCATTTAGAGAGGATGTGCTTGTCAGATAGGGACACCTGTGTCCTTGTCCCCAAGCTGAGGACAGGGAGGGGACCGAGACCACATGGCTCATGGGCAGCAGAACCAGGCTGCTGGCCGGCTGCCCAAACCCCCAGTCCTGGAACCCCCACCAGTGCAGGCCTCTTGGTTTGTAGGCCCCTTCTACCAGAGTTACCTCTGGCCTTTCTTCCGCTGGGCTTTGCCACAACAGCCGCTTCCCTACTGGCTCCGGGACCGACTGGAGAGGTCTCCGCTTCCGCCTCCTTCTCTTCCACAGCCCCTCCCAGAGCAGGGGAGAGCCCCACCCTCAGACAGCTGGGGCAGGAGGGCGGGGCTGGGGCAGGGGGGCGGGGCTGGGCAGGGGGCGGGGCTGGGGCAGAAGAGTGGGGCGGGGGCAGGAAGTTGGGGCTGGGGCAGGAGGGCGGGGCTGGACAGGAAGTTGGGCTGGGACAGGGGGCGGGGCTGTGGCAGGTGGGCGGGGCTGGGGGCTGCTTTTGTTCAGCAGCCTGCCCTGCGGCCAACTCCACGTGTTTCCGGGGCGGGTCACTTTAGTTTGGGCCCGAGCTGGTGAGCGGTGCAGGAGTAACCGAGGTCTTGTGGGAACACGGTGCGCATCCCTGCAGGAGATCCTCGTGGGTGGGTGTTTTCCAGAGCCCTCCCGTGTACCCCCGCGCCGCTGCGGCCCGCGGACCCCCTTAGGCCCCGGGTCTTGGCTCTCCGAGGAAGCAGCAGGCAGGCTAACGGGAGCAGGGAAGGGCTCCGTGAGGAACGGGGGGGGGGGTGGGGGGGGCAGAGTTTGAGGTGCGGTGCAAGTAACTCAGGGGCGAAGGCGGCTTCCCCGTGAAGAACCGGGTTCAGGTGCCCGTTTTCCTGGGCCCTAACTGTGCCCTGGGTCGCCCGCGCGCCCTGCCTGCCTCGCCCGGGCTGCGTGCACGCCCAGCAGCCCAGGCGGGTGGGGGCTGCTCGGGCTGGGTCGGTGAGCGCTGGCTGTGGGCTGGAGGCGGGGCCGGGGGGCGCTAAGGCCCCTGAGCCTCTCATTTAAGAGAAGCCCGGTAGGCCTCAGGTAGTCCAGGAAGGCGGTCATGTCACCTGCAGATGCGGAGAACGCCTACTGCGTACCACCCGGGGGGAGGGGTCAGCGATCGCCCGTGGAGGTGGACGAGGGCCCACTGCCACCTGTGGACCAGACAGCCACCTGCCTCACGAGTAACTTTACAGTTTAGGACTTAACCGGGGGCAGAATTAGATTCAGGCTGAACAGGACGAGCTGGCCCCAGCGTTGTTGGGGTCAGAGTAGTCGCTGGAGATGACCTCGTGGGAGAGGTCCTCGGTGATAGTCCTGCCTGAGGACAGAGCTGTGAAAACGTAGAATAAAAGCCGGCCCAGCCCATCGGCCCCTCCCCGGAAAGAAAAGCAGCGGTAGCCGAGTTAGCAAATTTTCGAGGGTAATGCATCAAAAGCGTAAGAACGGGACCCTTAAAACGACCGCTTCTTACCGTCGAAGCCTTTCTGGGGGAAGCAGGCCTCTGGGTGGCGGGCTGCCGAGGCCTGCCGCTGTGGGGGCACACGCACCCCACGGCCCGCCCTCCTGTTACATGGCACACAAATTTGTGCCTTCTAGATCACCACGATGGAGAGCAGCCTGAAGACCATTGAAGAGGAGAACAAAGTAATCGAGCAGCAGAATGAGTCTCTCCTGCACGAGCTGGCCAACCTGAGCCAGTCCCTGATCCACAGCCTAGCCAACATCCAGCTGCCGCACATGGTAAGTGACTGAGGGCGGGCGTACAGGCAGTCGCTGTCTGCTTCTGTGCCTAAGCTCATGGTTCTCCACACTTTGGATGTCTGCGCTCACCGCCCCCAAAACCGTAGCGCTAGCGGCTAGAAGCACCGGTGGGGCAGATCCTGCGCTCCCCATAAGATTAAGTACTTACGCTCTGAGTAGGCCTTTTACGTAGCGTAAAGACGGCGGCACTATGCTATGATACTATTTTATGCTGATGTGAATATCCTATTAAGAAAGTAAAAGTTGTGTATGAACTACTATTTAATATCTCGTAGGATCCAATCAATGAACAAAATTTTGATGCATACGTGACTACTTTGACGGACATGTATACAAATCAAGATCGTTATCAGAGCCCAGAAAATAAAGCCCTACTGGAAAATATAAAGCAAGCTGTAAGAGGAATTCAGGTCTGAGCAGCTGCTGTAGGTGACGGGATGTTGTTTAAAAGGAGACCTGTTGTTCTTTGCTGCTGTGATTCACCAGAAAGTGTTCTATATTTATTTCTGTTTGAAACAGTGTGACGCTTACAAGACTTCATAATGATTTTATGTCTTGCTTTAAAGATAGTACCTGCAGAATAGTTTTCAATACATTCACATTTTGTACGTTTTCATATAAGCTGACATAGTGTGATATGCCATGTAATGTTTATAGCTGCTAATGTATGCACATTTGGGGGTATATATATTTCTGAAGAGGTAAGCGGATCAAAATAAATAGAGTGTAAATTCTTTTAATGCTTTAGTGATTAAATGTTTTAGTATTTTGAACTGAAATGGACAAAAAAAACAAAAAACAAAAAAAAAAAAAAAAAACCCAGCTTTGAATGATCATGTGGTGACCCCGCAGCCACTTTTTAGACATTATCATTTTGCCTCATGTTGGAGGATTTTATGGAATTTAAGAAATAACATTTTGTGTGCATATTGTTTCATAGCAAGAATTGGTTGCAAAAAAATGCTTTATTTTTGAACAATGCTTGGAAATATTATGTGATTTTTTTGTTTGTTTGTTTTAGGAGGATGGTGTATGGTGGGGGCAATAAATGAGGTTTTTTGCATTCCAAGGAAATGGCATATGGATTAACTGTAAGAAATGAGATAAGTAATTTATTGTAAGACAACATCAAGCCATGGAAACTTGGCAGAAGATTCAAAGCAGCTTAAACAGCACTTTTAAATTAACTCCTGAGCATTACATGGTGTGCCTCTGGGAACTGCAGTTAAGACAGGGGCTTATGAGAGGTGGACAGCGCGAAGATTTCCCTTTCCAGTGTCAGTAGACTTTGGAGCAACCTCCCCTTATCTCCCCGAGAGCTGTGTGCCCCTCTGAAGCGTCTGTCCTTGCAATGGCGTCTGTCTCACAGAACCTGTGTGCTCTAATTTAAGTTCAGAGATAATTTCAGAGTATTTATTTCCCCTCTTTCCACCTTTAGAAATTATTACTGTCGTTGTTGCTGTTACTATGACTTCACATTCGGGGAATAAGGCAAATGAGGCGGGAGTCCTCCCGCGGGGCGCTTTCTGCTGGGCGGCGGAGCGCAGCTCAGAGCGGGGACGCCCGACGCTGAGTGCCCGCACACAGGCCTTTCTGTTCCACCTTCCCTTGGAGACCCGGCGACCACAGGGCCTTTGCAGAGCCTTGCTCTTTGATTTGTCACGACCTATTCTAAGAACGAATGCAATCAGATTTTAAGAGTAATTACCTATACTTCAGCACTTTTTTGCTTTACACTAGATCATCCTAGACTTGCTTATACTTGGAGATTTGATTGTTTTCTTCCAATGACTGCACTATATGTATGCATAAGACCACTTTTCATTGCTGCGCCCTCCCCTTCCGAGTAGTCCCTAGGACGGCGTGTTGTGTCTTCTGGTGTTGACTTGAGTTACATGTAACGGCATCTCTTCCCTCCATGTCTTGATGTTATGCAGGAAGTACAGAAGTACTTTAAAATTTTGTTATGAAAAAAAAAAAAAGATGGGTTTTGTAAAAATAAAAAAAAAATATTTTTAGCAGAACAGGACTTACAGGGTCATTGTCCCCACAACGTGCCAGTCGACTATTTGCACTTACCTTGTCCTATATATCCGTACGGAGGTGTGCAATTCCCGGGGTCAGCAGCCTCGCGAGGCCGGCCCTGGAAAGATGACAGGAGCCCTCACGGCTGACCCGACGATGTTGCTAAGGGAGATTACAGGGATCTCACAGCAAATACTGATACAATACTCAACCTCGGTATATATATGTGTATAAATATATGTACACCCCCAGCGGCACTTTATACTGTCCACTGTACAAACGCTCACAGTTTTCCGCGAGGACGTTAATAACGAGCTGGGAAAGATGACGGACCTCCCGGGGCCCTGCGGCGCCCGCCCTGGAGAGCGCCCTCTTTCTGTTGTGCGATTAGTTGCAGCTGCCGTGCTCAGAATTGCCTTTTCGAGAGCTGAAGCGAGGTGCTTCTCGGTCACCCGATGCCGTGTACGCCGTCGGGGCCCTGGGCTCCCGGGGGGCCCTGCCGTTCGTGTGGGCGAATGCGTTTCCCTGCCGCGATGTGTCCGCAGCTTCTTTGCCAATGTAGTCATGCTTTTAGTAGAGTAATAGCTAGTATCAGTTCCGGATTCTTCTCGTTATCACCTATGTACAATGGAAAGGGGTTTTAAGCACAAATCTGCTGCTCATCTAACGTTGCTACATAATATCCAGTCAAGAGTTATCTGTGACTATTATATAGGGATCACAAAGTGTCACATATTAGAATGCTGACCTTTCATACAGAATTATTGTGAGTCATCAGAGTTTATTTATTATAACTTATTGTTCGTATTCATTTCTGAGTTAATTTAAGTAACCATTTATGGAGACAGAATTTTGTATAAATATTTATTGTGCTCTCTGTGGAACTGAAGTTTGATTTATTTTTGTACTACACGGCATGGGTTTGTTGACACTTTCATTTTGCTATAAATGTGTGGAATCACAAGTTGCAGTGATACTTCATTTTTAAATTGTGAACTTTGTACAAATTTTGTCATGCTGGATGTTAACACATCTTACTCTAAATAAAAACGGTGTTGCCACATGTGTAGCACGATGGATCTCTACCCAGGGTCCGCGTCTTCACTTGAGTCTGGAAACGGCGTCTGGGCCCACGAGGAGCGAGTGGCCCCAGAGCCGGTGACTTCAGGGTCGGCCTCTCTAGGGGGGCGCCTCCCTCCGCGAGGGCTCCCTGTAGATGGTTTCTTGAAGCCGTCTGCGCAGCTGAGGACGCTCCCTGCCCCTTGCTGCTGCGCAAGGCCGCTCGGCCACGTTTGCCTCCGCTCCTGTCCTCGCTCTTGTGAGGACACGTCATATCTGCACTCAGGTGTCTCCCGGGACAGGCTCGTTGTCCCGCACAACCACAGCGCGATTACCACACGCGATACGACGTCCTCCTCGCACCGTATCCACACGTTCCAGCCGAGCCGACAGCCTCCTTTACGGTTCTCCCTTATCCTACACCCTGAGGGACACAGCCTGCTCTGGGGCCTGACGGCCGTGTTCCTGCGCAGTTATGGGCCGCCCTCTGCCTCCCGGGAGGCAGGGCAGGGCAGTGCGTCCAGGGCAGTGGGTTCGCAGACCCTGCCGAGGTTGGCTTAGCCTCACAGCCACGGCCCAGCGGCTCAGGTGCTCTGAGCGATGCCCTGTGTGCCTCTGCAGCTCCCTTCCCTGGGCACTGTGTCACCCCCCATGATCGGCCCTGCTGCTCAGTCACCCACTCTTAACTTCAAGCTACTGGCAGGGACCACCCATAAGACAAGTTGCCCTTCAGACGTGACATGTCACTGCATCACCCTCTTTCCCTCACTTATGCTGGTAAAAGTCACCCTTTAAAATTCCAGAAACGCCCTCCTATATAGACACAATCCCCCAAAATACAACATTTGAGGAAGAGGCCGGGTGATCTTTGTTAAATCCAAACTGTATCCCGGGGAGGGGGTGGGGTGTCCTCTACGTCCTCAAGCATCAGGGCCACCTGAGCACCCACCCGGCTGGCTGGCGCTGTCTGAGATCTCACGGGTAACATCTGGGCCAGCTTCGTGGAGTGACCAGGACAAGAGCGATGGTCTCCCTCAGACAGCAGGTGCAGCTCGGTCAAAGGCCCTGCCCAAGGACCAAACGAGGTTGACGCAGAAGGTGGCATGTCCGTGAGCCGCTGTCGTGCCTTAAGTCTGGCATCTTGTCACCAGAAAGCCACTCCCCCTGAGGAGCAACGAGGCTGGGACTGTTGTCAACACTTTGGGAAGCACTTTAGCAGTCATGTCAAAGACCTTATGAGATTCACATTTTTGGCCCAATAATTCCAGAGGTCTATCCTAAAATACCAAAACAATTGCAATTATACATGCACCGAGGCAAATGAAAATTACTTATAAGTCCTACTTTGGAGGAACGATTGAACAATTCATGGTAAGTGCACTTTTTAGGATGCTACGGAGCCGTTAAACATTGGTGACAAAGGCTCACGAGTGAGACGCTTGTGATGCTACGAGTGAATAGTGCAGGGAACAGAAGTGTAACCACCTGGGTGGCAGTGAGGCTGGGGTCCGTCAAGGTGACCTGGTGAGCTGCACCCCTGCATGGGCAGCGGGGGGCCGGCCTCAGGGAGAGGGAGGAGGGGGACACTGGAGGCAGAGGGAGAGGTTGGGGGAATGACGGGAAAGCCCGGGGGCCTGGAGGCAAAGCAAGAGAGTGGGCAGAGGTGTCGGGGACCCTTTGTTCTCTGGCTCCTTTGTCTGAAGCTGGCCTACTTCAAAAATTTTTTGAGTAAATAAATAAAAAGCCTGAGTGTAGTGAGGTTTCTAGAAGGTCTTGAGCTGCCCCGAGGTGTTAAAAGCAGGAGGACACAGAACACGGGCAGAGGGGGAGGAGCAGGAGAGCCGGTTGGAGAGGAGGCCGCTCTAGGGCCGGGCCCCTAGGGACCCCCCCCCCCCAGACCGCAGACGGAGCCCAGACTCCTCCTCAGTCCCCTCCTGGACACCCACTGTCCATTCCCCACCCTCCAGAACACAAGGAACCCCCAGCCCAAAGCACAGAGGATGCCCGGCTTTTCCGGCTCTCTGCACCTACCTCCCCCCACCCCCCACCCCACCTCCAGGGTCCCTGGCCACAGACATTCAGCACAGCAGAGCAAGGCAGGGAGCCAGGGTCTCAGGGGTAAGATTTAAAATATACGTTAAGGGGCGCCTGGGTGGCTCAGTCGGTTAAACAGCTGACTTCGGCTCAGGTCATGATCTCGCGGTCCGTGAGTTCGAGCCCCGCGTCGGGCTCTGTGCTGACAGCTCAGAGCCTGGAGCCTGTTTCAGACTCTGTGTCTCCCTCTCTCTCTGACCCTCCCCTGTACATGCTCTGCCTCTGTCTCAAAAATAAATAAACGTTAAAAAAAATAATAATTTTAAAAAATAATTTAAAAAAATAAAATAAAATAAAATACACGTTAAGGGAAAACTCCAGCTTCTGTACTTTGTCTTTATATTTCCATCACATGACACCCAAAAAAGTTACGGGTCACTGCACAGACTCTGAACAAAAGTGGAAAAACAACGTGAACTTAAGCACAAAGCCCACCACACCCTGGAGCTACCTCGTTGCAAACGGACAGAGCAGACGTGTCCCCACCCCCCACACACACACACACCTGTCCCCCATCCAGGGCCCGAGCCCGGGACGAGGCGGCCCCAGAGGACCTGGCCTGTGCCGGCCGGCCTCAGGGAGGATGCTGGGACCCCATCCCAGCACATCAGGGTCCTCTCTGGTCTCTGGCCCCGAGTGCCCTTCGGAACCCTCCGCTTTCCACTCTTTCTTTAACCTGCACTCGCTTTCTTCCTGTGTGATTGTGCACATGCCTTACGTTGTCTCAAAATAATTTTTGAACAAGACAACATAAGAAAATAAACAAAGCTAAACATGGGGGGGGGGGGGGTAGCTTCCCTCCTATCCCCCTATCCCCCTACATTCCCGGCTAAATTAGCTGCCTCTGCAAGAAAAGACATTGAAAAGAGAAACACATACAAATCCATTTAATGGAAGTTTGATAAGACTCGGGAGCCTGAGTAAGGAAATGAAGACCAGAGAAGAGTATTGTTACAGGCTGAGTCGCCGGCAGGGGGCACTGCGCTGAGCCCCTCTGCCTGGAGATGAGGGTGCGTCTTCGCTGGGACGTGGTGAGGACCTCACTGAGGGGCCGACCCGCTGGGGGCGGGGGGTAGAGTCCTTCCTGAGACGGCTGTCCCCAAATTTCTCCACTTTATTTTTTTATTTTTTTTTTTTCAACATTTTTTTATTTATTTTTGGGACAGAGAGAGACAGAGCATGAACGGGGGAGGGGCAGAGAGAGGGAGACACAGAATCGGAAACAGGCCCCAGGCTCCGAGCCATCGGCCCAGAGCCTGACGCGGGGCTCGAACTCACGGACCGCGAGATCGTGACCTGGCTGAAGTCGGACACTTAACCGACTGCGCCACCCAGGCGCCCCCAAATTTCTCCACTTTAAAATACTCAATACTCAAGGGCGCCTGGGGGACTCAGTGGGTTAAGCGTCCAACTTCGGCTCAGATTATGATCTCACTGTGAGTTCAAGCCCCGTGTGGGGCTCCGTGCTGACAGCTCAGAGCCTGGAACCCACTTCGGATTCTGTGTCTCCCTCTCTCTGCCCTTCCCTCACTCATTCTCTCTCTCTCTCTCTCTCTCTCTCTCTCTCTGTCTCTCTCTCTCTCTCTCCCTCTCTCTCTCTGTCCCTCCCTCACTTGCATGCATTCGCTCTCTTTCTCTCAAAACAAATAAAAATAGACTTTAAAAAGGGACACCTGGGTGGCTGAGTCGGTTAAGTGTCTAACTTCCGCTCAGGTCATGATCTCGTGGTTCGTAGGTTCGAGCCCCGCGTCGGGCTCTGTGCTGACAGCTCAGAGCCTGGAGCCTGCTTTGGATTCTGTGTCTCCCTCTCTCTCTGCCCCTCCCCTGCACTCTCTCTCTCTCTCTCTCTCTCTCTCTCAAAAATAAATACACATTTAAAAATTTAATAAAAAGACTTTAAAAAATACTCAATGTGCCCAAGTGCCATGTTCTGGGAAAGCATGCTCTGGACCTCATCATTACGCACAAACATAGGGGTGGGGAGGAGCATGATAAAGACAGAAGGTTAATTTAACATTAAAGGGAAGAGAGAAGAGTACAGATGAGTCAGGAAACAAGAATTGCACCTTAGGGCGTCAAGAGGGAGCTGGTGTCAGCTGGTGGGGACCAGCTAGGATTTGGTAAATGTGCAGGAACTGTCCCCAGGGCTTGGGACACGAAAGTGTTCACTGCACTGTCCTAGGTCCCAGCACTGCAACAGCGGGCCGGGTTCAGCACTGTTTCCAGGGGTGCGGTCAGCCCCAGCCAGCAACCCCTCGCCCGCCTCACACCTGCTCACCCCTCTGCCCCTAGATCTGAAATAAGAGACAACAGGTCTGTGAGCCCCAGGCAGCTGCCAAACCCCCACAAGCCCCCAGCTCAGCAGCGCTCCTGCAACACAGGCAGCGAACGCAAGACGCTGAGCATCTAATAAAACCTCCAGCAGTCACAGCGTGCGTGTTCTCAGGGTTGGGACTAGCTTCTTTTTGTAACAGGAGGCGTTCATTTGACACGTGGAGGAGAAACATGCCAGAGACCTTTGGGGAGCAGGGGGGGAAGGGCCACTGGCACCTAGCACGCGTTCCCCCCCCACGCTCGCACGTGTCCCCACAAAGGCCCGGCAGCATGCACCCCAGGACCAGCTTGGCTGAGGTGGAAGCAGATCTCGGGAAGCACCCTGAGGAGCCTCATGGGGGGACCTGCCCCCCCCCAAACCCCCACCCTGGGGCCCGCCCTGGCCCGGCCGGCCCCCCTTTCCGAGCGGTGGGACGGACGAGGTGCGGCCCCAAGGCCTTACAGCTCTGGCGGACGTATCTCGGTCGCTGATGAGACATGGCCGGTCAAGAACGGAGGGCCAAGGGGAGTGTGGCTCCCTCCCGGGCGAGGTCCCTCGTGACACGAGCGCCGGTCAAGGTCTGAGGACGAGAACACAGCTTCCTGCGGAGGTTCCTGGAGGCACCACACGGTCCAGGAGGGGGCGGCTGACGCAGGGGAGGGGGACGTAATTGTCACTCTGCCCTCTGGGTTCTGGGCTGGGGGGCCCTGTAACAAATGACAGAGGAGCCACAGGAAAAGAAGCTGAGGTTGATGAACAGGCATATCTCACGTCTGCCTGGGAGACGCCAGGGAAAGCGGCTTGGCAACAGGTGCCCGGAGACCGGGGCTCAGCAGCCCTGCAGCTAAACCCAAACCAGACGGGGCCGGGAGGGACCAGGCCGGTGTCTCGGCAATCACCCCACACTTTGGGCCGGGGGGCCGCCTCGAGGGCTGGACCTGGACGCAGGTGGATGGAAAACGGCCTTGGGAGGACGTGTCGTCCACAAAGCACGGTCGCCCGGTCACTCGGCGAGGAGGTGCATCTCGCCGCCCGGGCCTGGGTGGTCAGCGGCTCCCGCGGTGACTCGCGGTAACTAGCTCAGGTTCGGGTCAGAGGCCCACGCGCTCCGCCTTCGTCTGTCTAAAGTCAGCTGTTGCCGTGACTCCTACCTTTTGTTGCTAAACTGTCTAAAGGGCAGAGAGTGCCCGGGTTTTCTCAGTCAACCAGGAAAGTTCTTGAGCACAGGACACGTAGCTGGAGCTCTGGCTGCTGAAAGAATAAATCCGTCCCGGATGAAAATGAGCATAAATCACTCTACTAGTGACAGCGCATGGCTTTGTGTCTCTTAAAAATAGACGAACCCCTACAAATGTGTATTTTTAGTGCGACATTTGAGATTCGTACCTATGGAAGGACTTGGCTGACAGAGGAGAAAAATATATGGGCTTATACAATTTATTTGGATCGTATTTACAGACATAGTTATCATTTCGAGGGGCGCCTGGATGGCTCAGTCAGCTAAGCTTCTGACTTTGGCTCAGGTCATGATCTCATGGTTCATGAGTTTGAGCCCCACGTCGGGCTCTGTGCTGCCAGCTCTGAGCCTGGAACCTGCTTCACATTCTGTGTGTCCCTCTCTCTCTCTGCCCCTCCTCCGCTCATGCTCTCTCTCTCTCTCTCTCTCTTTCTCTCAAAAATAAATAAAGATTTAAAAAAATTTTTTTTAATTATTATTTCCAAATTTTGAGAAAGCAGGCCTCTATTTTACCCTCTATTAAATTCTAATGTGGGCAAGTTTACTTTTCTGGAAACATTCATTCCTGGTAAATATACGTCCCCCTTTTAGACATAACTTCAAACAAGGGAATGGGAGGGAAGATTACAGAAGGGTCAAAAAGGTCAGATGAAGGGGGATGTGGGCTTTCTCCTCTCCATGCCAGGGCGGGACTCCAGGGTGGGGGTCCGGGGGGGCTGGTCCCCCCCATGAGGCTCCTCAGGGTGCTTCCCGAGATCTGCTCCCACCTCAGCCAAGCTGGTCCTGGAGGGGCACGGGGACAGGGGCCTGTGGCAGGACCGGGGCGGGAGCAGAGATTAAACCCTTGGCTAGAACACCACACATGAAAAGGAGGTGGTGAAGGCGTTGCTGCTGGTGAGAGATGTGCTGACACCACGACACCGTCTCCCCCGGCGCTTTGTCTCTTCCCCTCTGGAGGCTGGTGAAGGTCTCTGGCATTTCCTGTCCTAGTTTCCATACATATTCTTCAATTCATTAGGTTACATTAGGGTGGGTCAGCAACTTGTTCCAGGCATAGGACAAATCGATAAAAGGATCTGTCCGATGCCGCCACCATCATAACCCAAGTTTGAGAGCGAGAGTGGACGGAGGCTGGAGAGTCTAGGGAGTCCGCTTCCCGGCACGGGCTGGGGCCTTCAGAAGACGCTTCATTCTCCCACTTTCTGGAGTTAGTGGGTCGCACTGTCTGCTGGGGTCACCACGGAATAAATGGGCATGCCCCAAATTCTGACACTGAAAATCTAGCTCCCGGTGTGATGGTGGGAGGAGGGGGACTCGGGGAGGCGGTTGGGTCACGAGGATGCAGACCCTGTGATGGGATTAGCCCTCTCGTGATTCCTTCTCTCTCTGTCTCCCTTTCTCTCCAACACACGAGGCTCCCTCCAGATGGCCATCTGCCAGCCAGGAAGCGGGTTCTCCCCAACCCTGGACCAGTCAGGCGCTGGTCTCAGACTCCCAGCCACGAGAACCGTGAGGAATCCACTTCTGTTGTTTGAGCCCTAAGTCTATAGCTGCGGCCCAAGCTGACCACGACAGACACTTGTCGGAACAAAAATTGCGGACTTCCTTCTCTGTAAGATGAGTTGGTAGTGATTCCACACACAGAATGACCGTGAGGAAAGCTCTCCAAGTTCTCGGAAGACCAGTCTTAAAATAACCACAGGCATTTTGCAAAAATGAGGAATTTTCCTTTTTGATTTGAGTGTGGACGGCACACAACGTCCCTCTGTGCAAAAAGGCTCAGATGACACGATTTGTAACTCATTTTTGGTTTGAGTTGGGGCAGGCAGAGAGATTTGGGAAAAGTAATGGACCGGCTGAACATTTTTTCCATTAAACCAAAGTATATTCCTGATCACAGAGACACCAAAGACACTGAAGAAGGTGCTAGATTAGCAACAGAAGGATCTAGAAAACAAGAGGCTGGTTTTCATTGATGTTACCTGCTCCCTTAGAGCTAAATCGTCTGGAGCCCAACTCCCACAGCTGCTGTGACATCCTCCCCCGAGCATCTCAGCCTAGACCATGTGGTGCCACCTTTTCCAGCACCAATGTGATGTGCCTCGATGGCCGGGACCCAGCCTCCATCATGGCTCCCGCCCCCCAGAGCTGGAGGTCCCACAGCCCGCCCCCCCCAACTCCAGAGCTGGAGGTCCCACAGCCCACCCCCCACAGGCTAGAGGTCCCACAGCCCGCCCCCCCCCCCACCCCAGAGCTGGAGGTCCCACAGCCCGCCCCCCCAACTCCAGAGCTGGAGGTCCCACAGCCCACCCCCCACAGGCTAGAGGTCCCACAGCCCGCCCCCCCCACCCCAGAGCTGGAGGTCCCACAGCCCGCCCCCCCAACTCCAGAGCTGGAGGTCCCACAGCCCACCCCCCACAGGCTAGAGGTCCCACAGCCCGCCCCCCCACCCCAGAGCTGGAAGTCCCACAGCCCGCCCCCCACAGTGCTAGAGGTCCCACAGCCCGCCCCCCCACCCCAGAGCTGGACGTCCCACAGCCCGCCCCCCCCCACCCCAGAGCTGGAGGTCCCACAGCCTGCCCCCCCCACTCCAGAGCTGGAGGTCCCACAGCCCGCCCCCCAGAGCTGGAGGTCCCACAGCCCACCCCCCCAACCCCAGAGCTGGAGGTCCTACAGCCCGCACCCCACAGAGCTGGAGGTCCCACAGCCCCCCCCACCCCAGAGCTGTAGGTCCCACAGCCTGCCCTCTTCCAAGAGCTGGAGGTCCCACAGGCCGCCCCCCCCACCCCAGAGCTGGAGGTCCCACAGCCCACCCCCCACAGGCTAGAGGTCCCACAGCCTGCCCCCCCCCCACCCCAGAGCTGGAGGTCCCACAGCCCGCCCCCCCCCCCCAGAGCTGGAGGTCCCACAGCCCGCCCCCCCATCCCAGAGCTGGAGGTCTCACAGCCCGCCCCCCCCACCCCAGAGCTGGAGGTCCCACAGCCCGCCCCCCCACCCCAGAGCTGGAGGTCCCACAGCCCGCCCCCCACAGTGCTAGAGGTCCCACAGCCCCCCCCACCCCAGAGCTGTAGGTCCCACAGCCTGCCCTCTTCCAAGAGCTGGAGGTCCCACAGCCCGCCCCCCAGAGCTGGAGGTCCCACAGCCCACCCCCCCAACCCCAGAGCTGGAGGTCCTACAGCCCGCACCCCACAGAGCTGGAGGTCCCACAGCCCCCCCCACCCCAGAGCTGTAGGTCCCACAGCCTGCCCTCTTCCAAGAGCTGGAGGTCCCACAGCCCGCCCCCCCCCACCCCAGAGCTGGAGGTCCCACAGCCCGCCCCCCACAGAGCTGGAGGTCCCACAGCCTGCCCCCCACAGTGCTAGAGGTCCCACAGCCCGCCCCACCCCCACCCCAGAGCTGGAGGTCCCACAGCCCGCCCTCCTCCAAGAGCTGGAGGTCCCCCCCAGAGCTGGAGGTTCCACAATCCCTTCAGGGACACACATGCCATTGCTCCTGAACTACATGTCGTCAGTAGCTATGCTGCCACAAATATTTCCCAAGGATAATCCAGTTAAGTGTGGATTCCAAAATATTCTCACATGCTTTAGGCTTCTCAGATGCACAGCACAGAAGATTAGCCCATGGCCACATTCTTAAATTCTTTTATTCCTGCAGAATAAAGGGAGAGTCCCCCTTCACTTTCCAGATGGAAAAGGCTGTCCTGAAGTCTGGATTTGAACCTTGATCTGTGTCTTTCGCTGAAAACGAGATGGTTCCATTTCTTAGCCCCACCTGAGGCTGCACCGCCTCTAACCTTCGGTTGGCCACCAGACGGGTGTCCTGTGTCCCCCTATCCCTCCTGCGCCTCATCCTTCCTGGTACAAAACTAGGTTCACGGGCCTTAGTCAGCCTTTCCCAAGACCTGGCTGCTTGTAGAATGAGCTTGCAATGGGGCGCCTGGGTGGCTCAGTCGGTTAAGCGTCCGACTTCAGCTCAGGTCATGATCTCCCGGTCCGTGGGTTCGAGCCCCGCGTCGGGCTCTGTGCTGACAGCTCAGAGCCTGGAGCCTGTTTCAGATTCTGTGTCTCCCTCTCTCTGTGACCCTCCCCCGTTCATGCTCTGTCTCTCTCTGTCTCAAAAATAAATAAACATTAAAATAAATAAATAAATAAATAAATAAATAAATAAAGAATGAGCTTGCAAGCCTGGCTTCTGTGGGTCGGGGGGTGCCTGTGCAAATTCAGGGCAGAAGGGTACAGACTGGGAAGAAACAAAACTCAGCCTCGCAAATGTGCGCATCCTCTTGGCTTGGTCAAGGGATTCATCCCGTCAGGCAGGTCCAGGGGGCTGGGAGCACTTGCACAAAATGGAAGGTCTTATGGGGAGGAGGGTGGGCAAGGAAGTTATCAGGTCACCTTCCCTGAGGGGGAAGGGCAGGGGCCCCATTAGCTGGGCTACCTTGTCTTCCTTCAGGGGGGATGGAGAAGGCCCGTGTGACCTTGACTTCCTTGGTGGGTGGGTGGGGATGGAGAACCCATCCTGTGTGATGGACAGAGGGACGGCCTCATTGGTGCTGATCAGGAAATTTCTGTCTGCCCCATCAAGACTTCTGTTTTCAGGCAAGGCTGAAACTGCAGTCAGGTCAGGTTTGGAGGCCCAGTTTGGTGACTTGGCCTAAGTGACACCATGTGGGAAACAGGACCGATGGGAAAGCGTACTGAAGTCCTGATGAGACTTTTTTGGGGTGATGCTGGGGTTTGGAGCCAATGGCCACTGAACGATTCTTGAGACGTCTTTGGTGCAAAAGAAGTGATTTTATTAAAGCACAGGCACAGGACCCGTGGGCATGAACTGCACTGAGTTTGCAGGATTCTTTACCTCAATACCCGGGGTTCATTGTCTCACAGCTCGGAGGGAAGAGGGGACACAAGGAGCAGCAGAGAAGTTTATTAGAGTATCAGACCAGAAGAATCAAGGAAAGCTCTCTGTACCCAGAGGGGACGTTTGCAACTGAATGCCCGGCTATAGGGGAGGGTCCTTGTTTTACCAGGTTCTGGCCATCCCCCCACCCCCACCGCGTGTCCCTTCTCAGGTCCTACCCTTATGGCTTGATAGCTCCAGGGCATGTCCATTCCTGATGGGCGTGACTGCATCCTGTGAGAGGCGGTCTGTTACATTCTTAAGAGAAGCCTTACGCCTGAGGGGGTTTGCTGTGGTCAGACACTCCCAGCATTGTTCCAAAGTGTGTGTTTTTTCCACCCGGGGACCTCAGGTCCTAACCTTTCCCTCTCTGTTTACTTTATCCTATCTTCTCTTATCATAAGGAGACCCTGAGGAGAGACTGGTTATATACTATGGAGTCAGGGAGGGTCAAATCCAGGGGAAGTTTCCAGTGAGATTTTCATATGCTAAAGAAGACGCCCAGGATCCTGGAGGCGTAGCTATTGTCATGCTAAGGTGGTTTTCCCTCTAGCAAAGCATCAGCCTAAGAAGCAGGGAGTTCTGGAGGAACCTTCTACTCTGTCGCCGTTAGTGTTTGTCGGTGGGCTGCAGGGTACAAGGAAATTGAGTTCCTTCTGCCATTTCCTTCTGCCTTTGTTCCCACCATGGAGGGTGATGTTGGGGCTCCTGGAAACCGAGTCTATAGGTTCCTGGAGATTGGGCTATTGATAAGATTGCCTGTTCCTTGTAATTTACCAAGACATTTGTAAACTGATAGAGACCCAGGCCCTGCAGGACTGTGATCTCTGTCAGTTGGCCACTTGTTTTCCGTCCTCTGCTTTGTCCTTGGTCACCAGGAGTGCCTGAGGAATGTCACACGCATCCCACCTGGAGGGGGGCTGCTAGCCTGTGCTGGGCCCTCAGCCTGCCCTATGCTCCCTCATCACAAGGATCGTTTCGATCCGAATATTTTGAGAAACATCAGACCCAGGAGAAGCTCTACCCACAGAGCTGTATTTCCCTTTTGCAGCGAACTTAACGATGATCGGGGAAATCTCCGTTTGTCTCCGTCTCCATGCTGGGTGAGAAGGATGATTCTAAATTATCAGAGATTCTTTTTTTTTTTTTTTGTCTAATGTTTATTTATTTTTGAACGAGAGACAAAGCACAAGCCGAGGAGGGTTAGAGAGAGGGAGGGAGACACAGACTCCGAAGCAGGCTCCAGGCTCCGAGCCGTCAGCACAGAGCCCGACGCGGGGCTCGAATCCTCCAATCGAAAGATCACGACCTGAGCCGAAGTCAGACACTCAGCCGACGGAGCCGCCCAGGCGCCCCCAAATTTACCAGAGATTCTTATCAGTGCAGAATTCCCTGCGTGGCTCCTGTTGTTTAAGGTATACTTGTAACTTGTTTTTCTCTTGTTGGTCTGTCTTGTTGCCGCGGCCCCAGCCAAGAACATGAAGGGCTGAGGGAACATCATTCTTTCTCCCCTATTATGGAAACAGGCTACGTGCTTGAACCCCAGAACAATCAGGGTGAGTGGCCACTCCAACGGCGGGTCCAGGAAAGCACTACTTAAGGAGACGCGGGGTAAATTCTGCTGGGCCGCTGGATCCTTGTCGCAGACGGTGGCCCTGGTGCCCAGAGCCACTGAGATGTCATCAGACAGTGAGGCGGGCAGCCGACCCCAGGGAGACACTGGCTCTGACCTCTCCACGCGTGGGGCCTGGCGTCCACGCCCACCAGGTGCTCCCGCATCCACAGCCCACGGTGCTTCCGGCTCCTGTCATTCCTTCTGGAACATTCCTCCAGTGACCGGGCAGGGAGGGGTGCAGAGCATTCCACCCAAACGCAGGAGGTCCACGCCAGCTAGCCCACCAGCTCCCGGTGTGGGGCACGGGAGAGTGAAAGCACGAGGCCTGATTCCCATCTCCCTCCGCCCCGGCACTCCTGCGTTCGTCCTTGTTTGCACGTCGGGGTGAAAACCCTTGTCAGGGCCGCGCAAGCCTCAGACCAAGCAGCTCGGGGGCCCGAGAGCCACCCTTGGAAGTGGGGTCAGGGCACCAGCATTGTCTTGCAGGCTCCCGTGGGGACACTTCCCTCCTCGCCGACTCCAAACACCACGTGCATGTAGGAAGCCAGTTCTCTCGTCCGTGGCCCTGTGGCAGGCTGTGTGTGTGTGTGGGGGGGGGGGGGGGGGGCGTGGACCTCCAGGCCTCTCTCCACCTTCTGTGAGGACAGGCTGTCTTCCTGGGGCGGGGTGGGGGGGATGGTGGGGAGGGAGTAATGACGTTGGGTTCCTTCCAAAGGATCTGTCTTCGGGCCCATGAAGGGGAGCAGGGCACAGCACCCCAAAACGGGCCACCTCGGCCTGTAGGCTGTTTTGAGCTAAAGACGACCAAGACTCGACCGACTCAGGACGCCTGGTGCTGAACGCGTGGGCCCAGGCGCCCCCCACACTGCCCGCCAGGCAGCGGCCACATGCTGTCACCGTGGGCTACAAGGCCTCCCCGGTGTGGACGGCGGAGCGAGTCCAGACCAGGGACCTCACGAACGGAGGAGCCCGCGGGGACGTGGGCCGAGTGCCACGCAGCCCACGTGAGGAGCCACCCGGCCAAGCCGCACGCGCTCAGACGACAAGCAGGAAACCCGCCGGCAGAGCGCGTCGCTCAGCCACACGCCCGGCTGCCCTGACCTGAGTCTAAGCCAGCATATTCCCTCATCCGCCTCATTTTCGAAATTCAGATTAAAAAGAGCCTTTGGATGATCTGGTGTGAAGCATGGCATCGTGCTGATCTGAATGTGGAGGGAGCTTGGCTGGGGTAAGGGCGGGGGGCGGGGGGGTCTCTTTGTCAAAAGGAGTGACCTTGACTTTGGAAAAACCCACCCTGGACCCATTTGTGCATGGAGTGACCTGGTTTTCTCAATAAAATGACGCCACGTGGTCACAGTGGTGTCGTTTCGCCCGCAGTGGGGGTGTGCCGACGGGCCTTGGAAGAAGGGGAGCACGTTTATCCAGAGATAAAACAGGGCCTGGGGCTGTGGTTCCTAAATAATCGTTCCAACAGAGCACAGAGTTACGACCGGTGGTACTATGACTTTTCTGAGGCTGTCGGGACAAAGTGACACAACTGGTGGGCTTAAAACAGCAAAAGCGGGGGCGCCTGGGTGGCGCAGTCGGTTAAGCGTCCGACTTCAGCCAGGTCACGATCTCGCGGTCCGTGAGTTCGAGCCCCGCGTCGGGCTCTGGGCCGATGGCTCGGAGCCTGGAGCCTGTTTCCGATTCTGTGTCTCCCTCTCTCTCTGCCCCTCCCCCGTTCATGCTCTGTCTCTCTCTGTCCCAAAAATAAATAAAAAACGTTGAAAAAAAAAATTAAAAAAAAAAAAACAGCAAAAGCGTCTTCTCTCCCAGTTCTGGAGGCGGGAAGTCTGAGACCCAGGACGGCAGGCAGGGCAGTGCGCCCTCCACACCCCGAGGGCGGGTGCTTCCTGAGTCTCCCTGCTTCTGGGGCCCCCAGGTGATCGCAGACCCGCCCGCCCATCTCTGCCCCTCCGCCTCCACCCCTCCACGTTCATCATCCCAGGTCCCCTTAGCCCTGTGTGTCTCTTCTTATTAGGCGGCCAGTCTCCGGGTGTCAGGGCCACCCCAGTGACCTTGTCTTGCCTTGATCATCTGCAAAGATCCTATTTCCCTGTAAGGTCGACTCACAGCTCCCAGGGTTAGGACTTCGACCTCTCTTCTGGGGGGACATGACTCAACATGATGAAAAGGAATGCCCATCCCTAATATGTATGGGGTCAATCTGTAGACTGGGGAGAAGAGCCTAAATTTATCAATCCTACAGTTTATTAAGTGAAAAACTGGCTGGTGGTTTTGAAGGAATGCCTAACAATCGGAAGGATCTAGAGCTAGCTTAAATAAAGATTGACCTTTAAAAAAAGAATGGGCCAGAATTGCCTTGGGTGGCTCAGTCGGTTAAGCATCAACTTTGGCTCAGGTCATGATCTCATGGTTCGTGGGCTTGAGCCCTGCGTCTGGCTCTGTGCCGACAGCTCAGAGCCTGGACCCTGCTTCGGATTCTGTGTCTCCTCCCTCTGCCCCTTCCTTGTTCATGCTTGTCTGTCTGTCTCTGTCTCTCAAAAATAAATAAACATTAAAACACAAAAACAAAACAAGAACAGGCTAGACTCTGGCTGAGCCCCAACATACCCGGACCCGCTGGTGGGGTGGCAGTGACCTTGTATTGGCTTGCCCTTGTGAAGCCGTGTGCCCATGCGGTCTATCCCCATGGACCATTTTATGAACAGTTATGCCTCCCGTCAGTATTGCTGCAGCCTGGGCCCCCGAGACTCCTGCCCTCTCCAGGGTGCACTTTCATAAAAAGGGGCCACACACAGATCAAGGAACATGCCAGCAGGAGACTAAGCCCAGCCCCATGTTCTAAAAATTCTTGACCCTCTCCCAAAGGAAGGGCCGAGCCAGCAGTCCTAGGCTACCTGGTGGCTGTTGCAGGTGGGACCGGTGTGCTGGGGCTCAATGATGGGCTGGGAGGGGACACGTAAACCAGGCCCCACCGGAGTCTCCATTTGTGTGCTTGCTCTGGGCCACACAGAGCGAGGGGCAGGCCTCCCCCAGGGCTGTCCCAGACCCTTGCACTGCAGGTGGGGGTCCACAAGACCATGCTCGCGTTCAGCCATTTCCTAGGACTCGAAACTTAGAGAAGCTGTCACACACAGCTAAGGTTCGCTTCAGGGAAAAGACACACTGATTAAAAAAAATTTTTTTTTAATGTTTATTTATTTTGGAGAGAGAGACGGCATGTGAGCAGGGGAGGAACAGAGAGAGAGAGAGGGAGACACAGAATCCGAAGCAGGCTCCAGGCTCCGAGCTGTCAGCACAGAGCCCGACGCGGGACTGGAACTCATGAACTATGAGATTGTGATCTGAGCCGAAGTCGGACACTCAACTGACTGAGTCACCCAGGCGCCCCGGAAAGGACAGGCGCCCCAGAAAAGACACACTGAAATCAGCAGCACATAAAGGTGCGGGAGGCAGAGTCCAGGGAAGGCCAGCAGAAGAGCCCGCGCACGCCAGCCCATCCCCCACGCACAGCCAGGGCGCGGCTGTTCTCAGACCTGGAACAGCCCTCTGGGCCAAGGATGACCTCCCACGGCTGCTGGGTGACTTCGAACAACAGAAATGAATCTTCTCTCCGTTCTGGAGGACAGGAGTCCAAGATCAAGGTGTGGGCAGGGTCCCGCTCCTTCTGAAGGCTCCAGAGGTGGACCCTTCCTGCCTCTTCCAGCTGAGGTGTTACTGAGGTCACTGGGCTCCTGCGGGCAGTAGCTGCGCTGGCCCCCCTCCCCCGGCCGCAGGGCGCTTCTGGGTGTCTTTGTTCTGGACACTTTCCTCTTTTTATAAGAGCAGGAGGCTTCGCCCTGCTGGCCTCCAGCCTCACCCCAACCGCGTCTGCAGGACTCTATTCCCAAATAAGGTCACATCCTCAGGCAGCCATTCTAGGACTTGAACACGCCTCTCTTGGGGACACAGTGCAACCCCCACCAGCCTGCCAGGGTCCCTGTCCCAGGACAGCACCTGCCCAATGAAACTCCATGAATTCATTGAAGGTGCGACGTGTAGCCCCAGCGTTTGTTGGGTCCGAAATCACCAACGTTATGTCCTTACTGCTCTGGCTGCAGAGACACTCTTAAATAAGCCACTGTGGAAATCCACAATAACTGCCTGGGAAATTGAAATGACACTGACCATCACTCTGACATCTTGTTTCTCGGATCAGAGTGACAAGAAAAAACAATAGAAAAGCTTGAACCTCTGACTTACAAGGTGGACATTACGTCTGAGGTTTGGAGGCCAGGCCATGGAGAAAAGCTAACTCTTGGCAAAAATCTCTTTGTATTAATGTCTTTGTTCCCCAGTAGTTCAGATGGTATACTCTCAAAATACGCTCAGGCTCCAATCCACGTAGCTCCAGAGACACAATTATCAGGAAGGAAAACAGGATGAGGCTGAGCCATCTGGTTAACGCACAGAGAGCTTTACGCTCACAACCCGTGTTTGCAGGGTCTGCCCGCAGACCAGCCATTCTGGTTCCCAAATGTGACCACAGCTCTGTGTGACCAGGGGGCGAGCCTGGGGTCCTGCCACGGAGGTAAGGCCAGATGGACAGCATCACCCTGCTCTCTCGCTGCTCCCGCCAGACACAGGGACTTAAGTATTAAGTGCCTGTAACAGTGTTTATGTTTCTCTCCCACTGTGGTTTTCTTGCCTTGTGGAGTGGAGTGTGGTTTGGGGATGAAATCACGAAGTTTCCGTGTCACGATAACCACTGTGACCATAGAAGGCCATGTCCTCTGGAGCTCTAGGGGGCCCCCAGCCAACCAGTCTGGACCAGTGACTCATAGACTGGGAGTTCACGAATGTTGAGCTCAGCCCACACACAGGGGACCTAGACTCCCCTCCAAAACCATCAGGTGTCTCTTCCCTTAGCCGGGAAGGAAGGAGTAACTCCTGAGAAAAGTCCAGGCTGGCAGAGCTGAGCACAGGCCCCGGTGACCCCTCCTGTTAGGACACCCACCCCATGACACGCTCAAACCTGGATCCTTTCTTCCTGGGCACGCAACTCCTGCCCCCAAATGGGGCTCCGGGTTCTGAAGGCCCCGTGTGTCCAAAGTCGGGCAGTTGGTAGCCTCCAGAGGTGGATTCGGAAGCAGGTCTGTCTGGCACCAGGCGCCCTGCCTGGCTGGCTGGCTGGAGGGCTTCCCATAGGAAGACACTTCGACCTGGCCCTGGGCCTGTGCCTCAGGGCAACCCCGGTCCCAGCGGGTCGGAAGGAAGGGGGCCCTTCAGGCAGAAAGGAGGCAAGAACCTCCCAGTTCTGACTCCAGGCGGGAGCTCAGACACAGTTCAGACACAGTCAGCAACTGTGCTACTTGGACAGAGGGACTCTTCTGAAGTCATGTTGATTTTACAAAGGAGGGCGCTCGAATTTTCTCATAAAATAGCCTCCTTCACTCCACAGCAGGCTGACGAGGCTGTTTACAGTGATCGTGGGCAGTGATCGTGTGCATTAGTCAACGGCCAGCCCCTGCCCACACTATTGTTCCCGAAGTGATTAATTTATCCTAAAGGATTACGGGGCATTTCTGGCAAGGCCGAATAATGATTTCACCTCTGTTGGCTAACTGCTTGCTCAGCTCGGCATTGCACAGAACGCTTCTGGTCGGGGAGGCAGTGTTTTTGCCAAAATGGGAGGGGGACACCCACCAGATGCTCTCAGTCACTCCCACGTGAGGGCTGCAAGAGCCACCCCAAACCTGCTCCTCCTCCTGGAGACTTGCACTCTGCCGTGCTTTCCGAGGCCTCAATTTCCCAAAGCTTTCCACTTTGCCCTTGACAAGTCAAGGGTCACCTCTACAAGCAACCTCACGACCTAGTCATGGAGGGAAGGGCTCTGTGAACTTCAGACTAAGTGACTTTCTGTGTCATCAAAATGGTGAGGTGTTTGGGGTGATGGTGGGGTTTGTGCGGTCCAGAGCCAATGGCCAGAAAAGAGTTCTTGAAGACGTCTTTGGTGCAAAAATGTGGTTTTCTTAAAGCACAGGGACAGGACGGAGGGCAGGAAGAGCCGCCCAGGGCACCAAGAGGAGAGACTGGTTTACATACTTGGGAGTTGGGAGAGGTGAGCTCCCCTCCCCCCCAGGGAAGTTTCCAGTGAGGTTTTCAAATGCTGAAGAGGACTCCCAGGATCCTGGAGGCCTGGCTATTGTCAGGCTAAGGTGGTTTTCCCTCTAGTGAAGCATCAGCATTGAGACGGTGGGGATTTGTGGAGAAACCCTTCACTCTGCCCCCTCCGGTGTTTGCCAATGGGCTGCAGGGTATACGGACATTGAGTTCCACCTGCCATTTCCTTCTGCCTTTGTTCCCACGTCGCTGCCGCTGCGGACGGTGATGTTGGGGCTCCAAGAGTCTATGGGTCTCTGGAGATGAGGCTGTTGATAAGATTGCCTTTTCTTGAGATTTACTATGATATCTGTAAATAGATGGAGACTCGGGTCCTGCAGGACTGTGATCCCAATAGTTAACCCTTTGTTTTCCCCCTTCCCTCTGTTCTTGGGCAGCGAGGAGAGTCCAGGGACATCGTACATCCCACCTGGGGAGGGGGGGGCGGTTCGGCCTGGCAGCCTGCCTTCTGCTCCCTCATCAGAAACTCTCCGTGTTGAGGGGTGAGTATTAAGTATCTTGGGTAGAGTCTGAACACGTGTTTCTTAAACCCCCAAACACAAAGCAAGAATGAAGATGCCTGCCTGAAGGACCCCGGGCAGGATCCTTGTCCCCCTCCCCGCCCAGAGGTGCCTTGGTTATTCATTTGCTGCAGAGATATTTCCCAGGGGCTTAGTAGGGGCGTCGGCCACACCTTCTCACCCCACCCCTGCCTGTCTGTCCTGCCGGTGGGGACACGTGCTCAGGGTCCCTCCATGCCTGGCACGGCCTCTGCCTGTGCCGGGTGCTGAGTGTGCACACAGGTCGGAGCCCAAGGGGCAGGGACTTGCCCAGCATGGACATGAAGCCCAGCCAGCATGACAGGAAGGAGCACAGAGCCGCGTGGGGACCTGCGGGCATGTGAGGTGGCCCCGGAGGGAGAGGGCTGGGGGCCTGTGAGGGAAGAAATGAGGAAGGGTCACCTCATCTGGGAACACGCCTCCATCCAGGCCCCTGCCTCGGGGTGGGGGTGGGGGCGGGAAGCAGCCAGACCAGCAGAGTTAGAACCTCAGACCACAAACTGACACTGCCTGTTCTTGCTTGGCGGGCAGGTCAGCCGGGCGTCAGGTGGTGGAGGGGCACTGGCGGGTCCCCACAGAGGGCAGTGGGCTCAGGAGGGAGGATGGGGTGAAGTCCCAGCTGTGGAGGTGACACAGGACGTCTCCAGAGAGGAGGACTGTGGTTCTGAGTTGCTGACGGCTCCCTGTTGTGCGGACAAGCCACAGAGCGCCCCTCCCCCCCTCCAGTGCTCGAGTACAGGTCTATGTTTCCCCCAGATTGTGGGGTTCTCAGCACACGGCACCCGCCCACGGGCTTCAGCACTCACTGCGTGAACCGGGTGCCCTCCGTTCTTCCGTAGGCCTGGTCTTCTAAGCCGAGGGTCACGGGGATCCTTGCTCCTGCTGGGTGGGTGACAGGTCTGCCGCGGGTCACCCCATCCCTCCCCTGCCTTCCCAGGCCTGCGAGGGGTGGAGATGTGCAGGGGGCGGGCCCTCGTGCCCCCTGGCTTTTTCAGGTCCCCTCTCCTGGCTCAGCCCTCCGCGTGTGCACATGTGTCCTCCTGGGAGCCCGAGGCAGACGCACCAGACACCGTGTGTACACAGGCGGGCTGGGTGGGTGCCCGCTGCTTGTGCCCATGGTCATGGTCCTGGTTAGGAGGAGCACTACTCAGCAGGGACCCCTCTCCGGGGCACGTCCTCTGCCACCAGAGCCCTTCCCTCCAGCACAGGAAAGGCCCCATGATCGTTCAACTTACCCAAAGAGCCGTGTGGAGTGTATGTAAACATTCCTCAGGTAGAGAAGTGATGGGAATATGAACCACCAAAGAAAAGCTCTTTAAAAAACCTATTTATTTATTTACTTTGAGAGAGAGGGAGAGAGAGAGAATGAGCGGGGGGTGGGGGGCAGTCATAGAGAGAGAGAGAGAGAGAGACAATCCCAAGCAGGCTCCGAGTTGTCAGCACAGAGCCCGACACAGGGCTTGGTCCCATGACCATGAGATCATGACCTGAGCCGAAACCAAGACTTGGATGCTTAATGGACTGAGCCACCCAGACGCCCCCAAGAAAGGCTTTTTAAGGTTTCTCTTTTCTTCCCCACGTTGGCAAGGTCTGGGGTGCCTGGAGCCATGCCAGAAGGATGGAGCCAGGGAGACACAGAAGAGGGTCCTCCCCGGACCGCACAAGATTGTACCAAGTTCTGTGGCTAAACTCCGGACAGCAAGCCCCTTCCTGAGCCTCCCCTGGCCTCCCTGGTGGAGGCCACCCCTCGTCCTTGCACCCGAGCCCCTCACCCACGGCTCATGAGGGATACAAGCCCTTTGACATGACCACAGGCCCTTTGACGTGACCACGGGCCCTTTGACGTGACCTCAGAACCCACGTCTTTCCTGGGAGCTCAGAATGTGACCTTGTCTGGAAGAAGGGCCCTTGTGGATGTAAATGGCCACATTAGGAGGAGATGGTGGGGAGGGCTCCGAGCCAGTTTGGGCCTTGGAAGAGGAAAGGACCACGAGTGAGCAGACACTGGGGAGCACCATGTGAGGACCATATGGCAGAGGTCGGAGGGAGGTGTCTACAAGGCAAGGAGAGCCAGGCCAACGGCTGTGCCCAGAAACTGGAGAGAGGCCTGGGGCAGATTGTGTCCGGGAGCCTCGGCGAAGACCCCGGCTGCTGACACCCTGGTGGCTGACCTCTGCCCTCCAGGACTCAGGGCGCCCGTCTGTGGTGCGGCACCCCCCCACCCTGCACAGCACTGCTTGCTGGGTGGAGTCCCCTGCCTGTGGGGGGCCGACGGGGGCTGGGCGCACAGGCACCTGCAGCAGACAGGCTCACAGAGGAATTTGCAGGAGGAGCTGAGAGCCTTGGAGAGGGAGGCCTTCCCCTCGGGCACAGCCAGGTTCTGCGAGGGGCTGACTCATCGTCTGGGAATGGCCCCACGGCTGGCCTCCTAGCCTTCCAGACTCCGGGGCCCACGCAGACCCCAGGCAGCTTCCCGGGCGGGCGGGCGGCCCACTGTGTTTGTGGAAGACGCCTGCGTGTGGGCGTCTCCTATGGCTTGTCCCTTGGTCCTCACCCCTACCTGGTCTCAGGTCACAGGTGTGGAAACTGAAGCCCAGAGAGGGGAAGAAAGTCACCAGGAGCGTGAGGCTGCCTCCCGGTTCTGGTTCCAAAGCCCGTGTTCTTTCCTGTGTAAATCCGTGGAGAGTTTCCGCGTGGCAGGGAGGTGGGCAGGGAGGCGACGAGGCAGCGTGAAGTGCAAACTGCCCACCTTGGGGGGACCCTGCGGGCAAGAGGGGTGAGGTGCACCCCCAGGGTGGGGCCTCTCACCAGAGCCCGTGGACGAGGTGGGGCTCTCAGGAGTGGGGGCAGCCGGCTGGACAGGGGAGAGGCTAGCCGGCGGCCTAGGGAGCTCTGGGCCTGTGGCTGTGTGTGTGTGGGGGGGCACAGTTTACCCCAACTTCCGGGCCCCGAGCAGCGCCCCAGAGAATAGGTGGGATCTGGGGTGGGGCACCGCAGCCCAGCGAAGGTCTCAGCGGGTCCCCAGCAGTGTCCATCGCAAGACGGGCAGCTCGCGTCGGTGCCTGGCACAACGTGGACCTGGACCAGCACCGTGCTCCTTTCTCCATCTTTCCGTTGAGCGGTGGTCCTCGACCAGTAACCTAAATTCTCCAGGCACTGGCTACGGGGCTTGACAAGGCCTGCCACAGGGAGCGGGGTGGGGGTGGGGGTGGGGGTGGGTGGGGCTTGTATCCTGTGCCCCCTGGGGCCACCCTGAGGCTCCGGAAAAAGATTTAGTCCGCAGAAAACAGGGTTGAGGTTAAGACAGAATTTCTTCACTCCTTAATCTTTGCTTCTTTGTGTGGCTATCAAAGCAACTAAAGATTGTCAATTAGCAGAGAGATGACAGGATTCGGGGCAGATGATAAGATCTGCAAAGTGGTCGTCGAAGGGAAATGGGAGTATTTCATCTGGGTCCTTAGCCACGGAGACCTTCAGCGGCTTTGCAGCCCTCCGGGGGAAGGCCAGGAACCTGGAGGTGTGAGGCTTCCCTGGGCCTCTAGAGGGCAGGAGCAGGGAAGCACAAACAACAGACAAGTGAGGTGAATTGAGCTCAATAGAAGGAGCTTCATTGCAAAAATGGGAATTCTTCCTGGACAAATGATCGCACCGGCTTCCCCCCTACACCTCCTCGTTCAGCATCCTGCAAATGGCCGTGTGTTAGGGGTCTCCAGAGAAGCAGCACAAGAGAATGATGGAAGGAATGAAGGAAGGGAGGAGGGAGGAAGGATGGAGGGATGGATAGATGGGTTTTAAGGAACTGGCCCATGTGACTGTGGGGACCAGCAATCCCTTTGTGTGCAGGGCAGCCCAACAGACTGGAAACTCAGGCAGGGGTTGATGCTGCGGTTTTGAGGCAGAAGTTATTCTCTGGGAAACCCCAATTTTTATGCTTAAGACCGTAAACTGATTGGATGAGGCCCACCCACACTGTGGAGGCCATTGTTACCTAACGTCAGCAGACTGCACACATCCACCCGTGCTCGTCTCATCTGCAAACCCCTGCAGCACAACACCTGGGTCAGAGCTGGGCCCAAGCTCTGTGTGCCAGTAGCCCGGCCAGATGGACACGGGACAGGGCCCCCGCGGCTGGTGTAGACATTGCTGTCGAGCTGAGAAGAGAAGGCAACACTGTGTTTTGCTCAGAGATGCCCCCGCCTCCTGGGTGTGGCAGTGGGCGAAAGGTGTCTTGTGAAATGTGGCCTTTGCCCACTTAAATCAGATGTTTGGACGGGAAGTGGCGGGGTCAGAGCTGTGACCTCTTCTCTGTCCACTGCGGGGGAAGAAGGCCAGGCAGACTCAGCAGGAGGGTGCCCGGGAGGGGGCCTCCGTGCTGAGCCAGGGGCTGGGGGTGGTCACGGAAAGCCAGGTCGGGGACAGCACGGGGTCTCTGGCAGTGACGCGCAGTGCGGTTCACGACTCCGTCGTGCAGGGTGAGGACCAGGGTAAGGGCAGCTCCAGGTCGAAGTTAGGAGAAGGTGGTTTGGAGCAGCAGACCAGTGATTCAGGAGAAAAAGTGCGTTTTCCAGGGAGAGGAATGTTTCGTGTTTCTGACATGATCGTGCTGAAATTCTCGTGGGGCATCCAAGCGGGGACACTCAGACGGCATGTGGAGAAGCGTGTGGAGTCCAGGAGCACGCAGTGGGGAAGCTTTGTGCCTGGCTAGTGCGCAGGCCCCTGGGGTGGCTTGTGCTGGGTCCCGAGGCAGCCAGGAAGGCTGTTTCACGTGGCAGTGGCGACAGTGACCTCAGTGACCGGCGTGCAAGCCTCCAGAAGGACCTGAGCCAGACCCCAGCCAAGCTGCCACCAGGTGGGGACCCTGGGAGGTGTGTGCTAACCTGTCACAAGGAAAGCGCCCGGCCACTAAGCAGCCTCACCCCACGTGCCCTCAGGCACACCTGGGGTAGACTGCCACCAGGTCACACAGTGGACACATCCCAGACCTGGGCTGCGCTCTGACACTGGCACTTGGGCATGGTCCTTACCTGTAAAATGCAGGAATCGGGTTTTTGTGAGAATCAGTGGATCACATGTGCAGTGCTAGAACAAAAGTGCGGATGCGTGTGTGTGTGTGACTCAGTCTCTCCTCCTTCCCACAGCTCCCCCTGTGTCTCCTGGTGGTTCCACCCATGTCCCACCGGGGTGGGCCCGAGGGTTTCCTGGGGGTGTGTCCACCAGGGAGGGACCTGCAAGGGCACTGAGCGACATCCTGGCCCAGCACTGAACCCATGCCCCTACACGAATGTCCTCTGTGCTCGGAACAATGCCCTGGGGGCAGCAGCGGCAGAAAGAGGGCCGCGGGGTCACAGGCAGGTGCCCGTCTGCCTGGCTCCAATCCTGCTGCAGCGTGTGTGTGTTTAGAGAAGGGGGGTGCAGGGGCGCCTGGGTGGCGCAGTCGGTTAAGCGTCCGACTTCAGCCAGGTCACCATCTCGCGGTCTGTGAGTTCGAGCCCCGCGTCAGGCTCTGGGCTGATGGCTCGGAGCCTGGAGCCTGTTTCCGATTCTGTGTCTCCCTCTCTCTCTGCCCCTCCCCCGTTCATGCTCTGTCTCTCTCTGTCCCAAAAATAAATAAAAAACGTTGAAAAAAAAAAATTTAGAGAAGGGGGGTGCAGATTGAGAGAGAGAGAGGCTGGGAGGGTGGGAGGAGAAGAGATAGAAAGGGAGGGGGAGAAAGAGAGAGACAGAGAAGAGAGAAAGGGGGAGAGAGAGAGAGAGAGAGAGAGAGAGAGAGAGAAGAGGCCTCGTGGAACTGGGTCCGGAGCAGAGCGAGCACGCTCACACCGCTCTCACACAACACGAGCGGCAAACGCGGCTCGGGGCGGTGGCCCAGGCCGCAGCTCCCGCGCGCAGACCCGGACTTGGCCCCGGGGGGGCCCCCGGGCGGAGAGCGGGGCGCCGCGGCCGCACGCCCGGCCCCGCCCCGGCCCTCGGGGCGGGTGCGGTGGGAGGAGCCGCGCGCATGTGCACAGCTGGCGCCCCCCCGCCCCCCGCGCACCGCTGGGACGTGGGCCGCGCGGGCGGGCGCAGTCCGGAGCCCGCAGGGTCGCGCCGGGCCCTCCCGGTCGTCTCGCGTCCCCGAGCGCCGCGCGCCCAGGGCTATGGCCGTGCGCCCCGCGGGCCCCGCGGGCCCCGCGCGCCGCTGCCTGCTGGCGCTCGTGCTGTGCTGCGGCTGGGGGGCGCTGGCCACGGGGACCCCGAAGCCGGGCGCCGGCTGCCCGAGCCGCTGCCTGTGCTTCCGCAGCACCGTGCGCTGCATGCATCTGCTGCTGGAGGCCGTGCCCGCCGTGGCGCCGCAGACCTCCATCCTGTGAGTGCCGCGGGGGCGGCGGGGAGCCCGAAGGCGCGGACGGGCGGGAGGGCGGGGGGCGGCGGGGAGCCCGAGGGCGCGGGCGGGCGCGGGCCTTTGTCCGCCTGGGCCGGGGCGCGCGGCCTCCGGAGCCTCCTTTGTTAGCCGGCGGCTTGGAATCCCCGGCTGGTCGGGGGCGGGGGGGGGGGCGGGCTGTGGGGGCAGCCCCGGGAGAGTCCCGCTCGCCGCCCCCGCAGGCCCCTCCCTGCCCGCTCGCGTCCCCCCCTCGGTGCCCCCTTCTCGCAGCTCCCGCCGCTCCCGGTCCCCACCCTGCCCGGGCGCACCGTATCCCCCCGCCCTCCTCCCCGTCGTCTTTTCCACGCCGCCCCCTCCCCGGTTCCCTGTCCTGTCGGTGTTCCTCCTCCGCGCCCCCTTCTCCTCTGCGGCGGGGGTCGGACCCCGCCTGCCCAAGCGCGGTGCGCCCCCGCGCGCCTCCCCCTCCTGCAGGACCGCGGTCCCCTCGTCCCCTCTTCGGGTCCTCAGAGTTCCGCAGCACCGCCTCCTGGTCCCCGCATACGCCGGGCGCCTAGAACCTCCCGCCCGGGTACCCCCGGCTCGCGGGGGCGTCCGTTCCCTCTGGCTTTCCCTGTGCTCAGCGAGCCCCGTGGCCAGCTCGGGTGTAGACGGAGGGGGCCGAGCGCATTTCCGCCCGGGCGCGCCGCTCGCGGGGGTGCCACACTTCGCCGCCGCTCGGCGCTCCAGTGGGTACAGGGCGCCCCGCACTTGGCCTCTGCGCGCGCAGACCCCCGGGCCGGCCTCGCCCTCCCTGGAGTGCCCCCTCCGCGGAGGCCGTGCGGAGGCGACCTGCGCCCGCGGCCCCGGGCTGGCGCTCTCCGAGTTGGCCTCGGGCCTCGAGGTTTCCGGATGCGTCCCGGATTAGAAGCTCTCCAAATCTGTAAAGGCAGGCATGCGTTTTAGGCGCCGACTGTGTCCGCGGCCTACAGCTGCCCTTCTGGATGCCAAAAATAGTTTCCACTTTTCTTGGCTGAGCCCAACTCCTTTGGCATCGCCCAAGGGCCTGCAGAAGTTGTAAAATCTCAAGTGAGCTCTAGGAAGTGGGCGCTCACCCTTGGGACTTCTAACCCGAGTCCGTGGCAGACCACCTCTCCCGGCCGCTGACTCTGCGACGCAGCTTGCTCGGGGTCTTTGGCGGGAGTCACCCTCCGCGAGCTGTCCCTCTCAGAGAGATCGGCCTTCCTTCCAGAGGACGCCCGAGAGGGCACCACACTGTAAACTAACAGACTCGATGGCGGGCACAGTGAAGGCTTTCTGGATACGGATAATTTCTTTACTGAGTCACTGGAAGAAACTTGGACCCGAAACCACTTTTCACATCTGGCCAGTACTGTGCTTTGTCTCCAACTCTTAATTGCTTTTTAAAAAGAACAGCATTAAACATTTTTTTAGAAAATGTTTATTTAACTTTGAGAGAGAGAGACAGAGCACTAGCTGGGGAGGGGCAGAGAGGGGGGAGACACAGAATCTGAAGCAGGCTTCAGGCTCGGAGCGGTCAGCCCAGAGCCCGACGCGGGGCTCGAACTCACAGACCGAGAGATCATGACCTGAGCCGAAGTTGGACGCTCAACCGACTGAGCCACCCAGGTGCCCCCAAAAAGAACAGTATCTTAGAATATGAGCGTTGTGGAACAGAAATGCAGTCTTCCGGCTTACTGTTCATGACAAGATTCTCCACAGAGGTTTAAGAGTGTTTGACAAATAGCCGATGGTAGGCCTGGAATGTGACATAATAGTTAACACTTGAAAGATTTCCAGAAAGCGTTCTTTTGCGTAAACTTTACCATATATTTTCATGGCTCTTTGTAGTTTCGAAAATGTTTTGAAATGCCCGTGCTTGGTCTGCTGGATTCTGTGAGGCAGGCAGAACGGACACTCTGCTGACCAAATCCCTTCCAGAAGGAAGCGGACTTTCACAGATTTTTGCTGAAATGGACACAAACCCATTTCACAGCTCTGCAGACCCAGGCCCGGGAAGAGGGCACTTGCCTGGGCTGGAGACGCTGGGAGGAGGGCCGAGCTGACTCCTGCGGTGACACATTCCAGCAGGGGACCCTGTGTGGGTCACTGGGCCCCGGACCGAGGTCGTGGGAGCAGGGCAACGAATGGTGAGGGAGGAGGCTTTGGGAGACAGGATATGGTCCAGAAGGCGTGCACCCTGTGGAGGAGGAGGAAGGCCAGGTCTGAGGTGCCAGGCTCGCTCGGGCTCTGGTAGGTGCCATCACATGACAAGCTCCGCTCATGCAGAAATATTTAATTTTCCTTTGTGGCTTTTCTCCCAGCTCTCTGCTCCCATGCATCACTATTTTTTTTTCCCTATTTTAAAAATATTTCGTAGAAATTGGGCACTAAAAATATGAAGATAAAGATAGAACCTGGCTTCAAGGTTAGTTGGACCACGTGACCCCACATCGGCCCTTTACTTTTAAGACTCCCCGCACCCCCTCAAAAAGAAGGATTGACTCAGAATCCCCGAACTCTGACATCTCCTGAAGTGCTCCCGGAGTGTGTTCAAACCCAGCAGAGATTGGGTTGTTTAGATTCGTGGTCAGGGCTTCAAAAATAACGGTCTGTGACCACCCTGTGATTCAGGTTTGGGTTGAGCCCAGCTCATGCCCACTGGAAGTATCTGGTGTGTTCTAGAGTGAACCGCACTGGCCCCCTGTGGTCTGGAGCCTCCAGCTCCGGTCTGCGGGCCCCGGTCTGTGGTTTGTGGCTCTGGTCTGAGGCTCCAGTCTTGGGGCTCTGGTTTGAGGCTCTGGTCTGGGGCTCCGGTCTGGGGGCTCTGGTTTGAGGCTCTGGTCTGGGGCTCCGGTCTGGGGCTCCAGCCTTGGGGCTCTGGTTTGAGGCTCTGGTCTGGGGCTCCGGTCTGGGGCTCCGGTCTGGGGCTCCAGTCTGGGGGCTCTGGTTTGAGGCTCTGGTCTGGGGCTCCGGTCTGGGGCTCCGGTCTGGGGCTCCAGTCTGGGGGCTCTGGTTTGAGGCTCTGGTCTGGGGCTCCGGTCTGGGGCTCCAGTCTTGGGGCTCTGGTTTGAGGCTCTGGTCTGGGGCTCCGGTCTGGGGCTCCAGCCTTGGGGCTCTGGTTTGAGGCTCTGGTCTAGTGCTCCGGTCTGGGGCTCCGGTCTGGGGCTCCAGTCTGGGGGCTCTGGTTTGAGGCTCTGGTCTGGGGCTCCGGTCTGGGGCTCCAGCCTTGGGGCTCTGGTTTGAGGCTCTGGTCTAGTGCTCCGGTCTGGGGCTCCGGTCTGGGGCTCCAGTCTGGGGCTCTGGTCTGGGGCTCCGGTCTGGGGCTCCAGCCTTGGGGCTCTGGTTTGAGGCTCTGGTCTAGTGCTCCGGTCTGGGGCTCCGGTCTGGGGCTCCGGTCTGGGGCTCCAGTCTGGGGCTCTGGTCTGGGGCTCCGGTCTGGGGCTCTGGTCTGGGGTTCCAGTTTCCCGCTCCGGTTTCCCTGCTCTGCTATGTCGCTGTGCTTCTCCAGACGCGCTCCCGGGCAGCCTCAACAAGCCCCCTCTCTACTGGTCTACTGGTGCTGTTGTGCAGTTCAGCCTGGGAGTGTTTGTAGAAGTTCCTGCTCCAGTTTTGAATGTTCTAGTCTGTTCACCACAGGAGAAGCTTGTCCCCACGGTAATTAAAAAGCGAGGACTAAAACAGTGTGACATCTCTGCCCTTCTGGGCCCTCCTCTCAACACGGCCTCTTTGTCCGCACTGGGCTTCTGGCCTCGGGCAGACGGGCCCTCCACCCTCCGCACCCTCCCCCAACCTCTTTCTTTCCCTGTGGCCTCCATTGTGAGCTCATGGGAATCTACTCCCAAACTGATGGCCATCAGACAGCCCAGGCCACGCCAGACAGCTGTCCATGTGACAGGAAGCCCAGGGACGCAGCCCGGTCCCAGAGTAGGTAGGGGGTCTGCCCGCCAGGCTGCTGTTCTGCCGCCTCTGTTTCCCGATCGGACTGTTTTGCGGTCTGTGCCCGCGTGCAGTCCCACCTCGGGGAACACCTGGTCCTGTGGCGCGCTGGAGGGGGCGCTGCTCAGTGCGGGCAGCGCTGTGGACCTGGGGTGCAGCCAGTGTGCCCCTGCACCGGCCCTGGGGTTCCCGCCTCATGGGTGGGGTCCCCAGCCGTCTGCAGGCCCCTCTGGGGATGGTGATGCCCACTGGCGATCTGTCATGTCTCACGTTGTCTCTGCCCCTGGGTCACCAGCCTCCCTTGCAGCTTCCCAGGCCTGGCTGTCGGGAGATTATATTTCCCGCCAAGTCCCCCTGGCACAGTGAGGGGGTCTCGCTCACGGGGGCTGCGTAGAAACGTGTCCGAGGTGGGGGTGGGCGGTGCACCGCCCTCCAGCTGGGCTCTCCTCTCAGCACTTCTGTGCCGTCCCTCTGGCTCACGGGAAGCCCCTCAGTCCTGACCGTGCCCTCTGGGGACACCCTGGGCTCCTGGGGAGGCTGACCTAAAGGTTACCGGGTCCATCCAGGTGGAGGCGGCCAGGTGGCTCCGCTGGGCTTTGCAGGACGCTGGGGGGTGCTGGAGCCTTTGGCTTACTTACAATTTCTGATTTTCCTTTGAAGTTCCCAGTTATGATGAAGTCAGAGTCTTTAGCTCAAAGGTACTTGAAAAGCACCACAAGAATATTTCTAAAATATTCAGGTAGTGGAAATTTATCTTCCCACGAGGGTGATGGGCCAGTGTCCTCCCATGCTCGCTGCTCCTCGGGTCCGCGCCGACGGGCGGCTGCTGGCGGTCAGCCTGGAGAGCGGCCGGCGTGCCCTGGTCGGGAGAGGACGCTCTTCAGCGCTCAGAACAGGCTCCGGGAGGGACCTTCCCTGGGAGAGCTGTGACTGAGACATTTGTCACCGGGTAGTGGGGCTCTGTGTGTGTGTGGCCACAGCCCCAGCTCCACCCTCGAAAGCTTGTGTTTGGAGGCCGTGTGACCAGGTGGCCCTCTTGGAAACTCACAGCAGCTTAGCTGAGCTTCAGGAGTTTGGAGAACTAGCTTCCTCCCGTGTGTTTTGAGCTCGTCAGTCCCTGCACCTCTGAATCCAGAAGGCGGTTCTGACTCGGCCTGGCTTCCTTCTCTGCCCGTCCCGTGACTCGGTTTCTCTCTGTAGAGGCGACTGGCGACTGTAGGCTTCCCTCGTGACGGCCTGGGCACAGCACGAGCAGCCCCTTGTTCGAGCTCTGGGAATTCTTCTGGAGCTCCGCACTGGCCAGACCAGCTTCTGGAGCCCAGAGGAGTCTGTTCTGCCTGAGCCGTGGGCTGGAAGCGGGCGAGGGCGCGTGGCCTGGAGGGAAGAAGCGAGTGCCGGGCAGGCAGAGAGGTGTCCCCTGCAGTGATGAAAGGTTCAACGTTGCAAAGGTCAGCAGAAACGGAGACGGTTCCAGTCTCCGGAACTTTCTCCCCATCAGTTGGAAAACCAGTAGAAGTCTGGCCTGCATTCACTGGGCTGATGCCCGTCGGCTCAGGAGTTTTTTCTCTCTGACTGGAGACACCACAGCAGGGCGGAAACTGGAGTAGATCCCAGCAGGGCTGTGGCGGAGCTCTGAGCTCTGCAGTCAGAACCCAGGGCTGGGAGGCAGGGGCCTGGTCCCCCCACCCTGTCTCTGCGTGCTGTGTGCACTTGGAGAAGCCCTGTGCTCTCTGAATGCCAGCGTCTAGCGAGGAAGGTCTCCTGAAGCGCGGCCTCCAAGTGTACTCGGCATTTTAATCGTGACCGTTTCCATAGTGTTAGGGGCACGTGAGAAAGTAGGAGACGATGCGTTGATTTAAAAATGCGTTTTTTGGTGAATGCAATTTAAAAGCAGTTAAACCTTCCCGAATTTGATGCCTCAGCAGCCCGCTGGGACACTGCTGGTGGCTCCTCTTCCTGTGCGGGGCAGTGGCTCCTGCAGCAGGTGGGCCCCCGTGTGCTCATGGGCTCCTGTGTACTGGGCCCCTGTGTGCTGGGCCCTGAATGGTCATGGGCTCCTGCGTGCTGGGCTCTTGTGTGCTGGGCCCCTGAATGGTCATGGGCCCCTGCGTGCTGGGCCCGTGTGCTCATGGGTTCCTGCGTGCTGGGGCTCTGTGTGCTGGGCCCTGAATGGTCATGGGCTCCTGTGTGCTGGGCCCCTGTGTGCTGCATACACGATTTGTGCAGACCGGGCGTCCCTGCCGCGGGTAAGTGGGTGCTCTGTTGGCGTGAGGGATAATCTCGTCGATAGATTTAAAATCTAAGTTGATCGTTTCAATGACTTACACGTTGTCTTGAAGTTAATTTTGAAGAGCAGAAGTTGTGCTTTCTCCTCCCCAGTCCCTTGGCTTCTCTCCGGTTGCACATGTCCACCAAGAACCTCATGGGTAAATCCTCAGACGTGGCAACGAAATGATGACGCGGGATCCATTACAAAGCAACAAGATAACTCACGCGGTGGTTATAACCGGAACCTGGCAAGAAAGTCAGGAAGGAATGTGTTCGCTGCTTCATGGGTTCATCTGGGCGTCCCCTTTTCCTGGTGCCCACTTCGCTAATTTCTTGGCTCGTTTCTTTGTTCTGGAAACTGTTTCTCAACATCGCCCTGGGGAACAGAGCTTCACCTGGCGATGATCCACCAGGGCGGTGGACGAGGTTCACGGGGAGAAGGCTGCTTCCGAGTCCACCCCTGGGCGGGAACGGGCTCGGGTCTCCCCAGACCACAGAGCTCGCCGGGATCATCCCGGGTCTGCTCTATAGTAGGGCCTGAAGCACGTGCTGAACCACCGATAATGTTCCTTTTTTGACTTTTGGGCGAATTTTCACGTAAGAAAAAAAAAGCCTTATTGAAACACAATTGACATTTTGAAAGGTGCTCATGTTGAAGGTGGTAAGTTTGACATCTGTCCCTGCCTGTGAAGCCCTCACCACGGTCAGGGTAAGGGCCCTCCCTCTCCTCACCCGCAAGACCCCTCTCGCCCCGTCCTGCCCCACTGAGGTGACCGGGTCTGTGTTCGCACGTGGGATGTTGGTCTCTGTCCCGGTTCCTGGAATGTCTTGGTCTGATTTGGACACTTCAGGGTCAGCCCTGCCCCCTGGGATGAGTTCAGAGCATTCCTGCCCTTTCCACGTTTTGGGTGAGCGTTGGCAGAACTGCTTATATTACAGTCTTTTCTTAAATGTTTGTTTGGCAGGACTTCCTGCGGAAGCTTCCCTTCTTTGCGGGAAGGTGAACTTACAGTGAGTCCCGATCCGTCAAGGCAGCATTTTCTTCCCGAATGAGCACGGGTAGACAGTGTCCCCAAGGCGCTTGCCCTCCTAAAGTTGTTCCTTTCCGCCCCTTAAGATCTGCGGGGCCATTCGCGATGCCACTCCTCTGGCTTCTGGTGACAAATGCTATTACCTGACTAGTCTGCAGGAGACTCATCCGTTTTCCCGACCTTCGCAAAAACCTACCTTTTGGCTTCATTGGGTTTTCTCCTTTTTTCTGGTTTTTGTTTTGTTAATTTCCTTTCTTCTACTTCAGATTCCACTGGCTCTTGCACACCCAACCGAGTGCTCGATGCCGAGTGGATCCCTGGGGTTTTCCTGCTCCCCCTGGTGCAGTCTTCTCCGCACACTGCCCTGAGTCAGCTGCCTCGGTCTCCCCAGAGGCACAGCATCATCCCCTCCTGTAGGGCGTGACCTCTGGGGTGCTTGTATGGTCTCAGGGATCATGTCCTTTGTTGACCCACATGTACGGTCCTCACAATACTTGCTTTGTGTCTTTTGTGGGCTTTTAGTTCGCTTCAGACAGGAGAGCAAGTCCAGTCCCTCAAAAGTGTAATTTCCCCACTCGCTTTTGTTTCTAATTTGAAAAAATTTTAAATTATTCTGCAACAAAGTGTATTAAAAAAGTAAGTAACAGTTGGGGTGCCTGGGTGGCTCAGTTGGTGAAGCGTCTGACTTCGGCTCAGGTCGTGATCTCGCGGTCCGTGAGTTCGAGCCCCGCATCGGGCTCGGTGCTGACAGCTCGGAGCCTGGAGCCTGCTTCAGATTCTGTGTCTCCCTCTCTCTGCCGCTCGTGCTGTCTCTCAAAAATGCGTAAACATAAAACAAAATTAAAGAAAAAAAGTAACAATTAGAAGAAGCAAGCAGCCACTGGCTTCACATGCCCAAGTCTAGATTGAAAAAGAATTAAAAACTATGCCACCCTGCTGTTCCCCCTTTGCCTTTGGAATGCTGTTGTATCAGCTTGGTCACAAAGTCTAGGTGGATTGAAACGACGTGAGTTTTTACCTGACCGACAGGGGAGCGGTGGCGATGGCCCTGGTTGGGCAGCCATCCTCGGGGTTCTGCTCTGAGCCAGGGGCCGGCATACCGTGGCCACGGCCAGCGCGATCGCTGCCCGCCTTGTAGACTGATCTGTACGAGTGTGTGCCGGGCCCCCTCGGCTGTTTTATCAACGGCGGCTTTCCAGCTCCAAAGGCAGAGTTGCGTAGCTGTGAGAAGCCAAAATAGTTACAATCTGGCCCTTTACCAAATGTTTGCTGTCAGAGCGACTCGGGGACTCGGGGACTCGGGGACTCGGGGACTCGGGCTCTGGCCATGCATTGCTGCCCTTAGACCCTGCCCTCCAGGCTGTCCTGGAGGCACAGAGAAGGTGAGCGAACGCCGGGGGAGGTTCTATGCCCTGGGCCGCCGCAGGTGACACACTGCTTGCGCTCACGTGCTGTCTCCCGCCCCGCCCACGGAACGTCACTTAGTGCACCCCCAGGGAGTGCCATGCATTTCAGGCATCTTGAGTTTCTGCACCGTTGTGGGGGACACTGGTGCCTGACGACCGTGCCCCGAGTCAGGCCCCTCTTCCTGTCCCCTCCGCCACAGGCACACTGCCATTCAGGGTACAGAGCAGCTCTGAGCTCCGGGCCCCTTGTGACACAGGTCAGCTGGATGGCAGGACGCTGCTGGCCATGTTTCTCAGTGTGGTGTGACTTAATGGGGCCTCACCTCCAGCCCTGTTCACTTTGCTCCAGCTGTGGGCTTAGAAAATACCATCACAGGTAAACGGAAGCTAACAACTTGCTCCCTCTCCTTCCAGCAAAAGAATTTTGTTGTCTGGGGTTAAAGGCAGTGTATTTATCCCCCGTAGAGAGTCTCTGGGTGTGGTTATCTTCAGTAGGTGGAGGATAGTTCAGGGATTGTAACTCCTGGATCAAAGCCACATTTCTCCTAAGCCAGTTGCTTAACCAAAGACTTCTCGGAGGGCTGACGGATTTGGGCTGGTGTCCCTTCTAGGTGATCAGAGATAACGTGGAGGTGATGGGAGGCAGAGGGAGAAAAACCAGGAGGAAACAGTGCTCAGCTTGGATCGTCAGCTTCTGGAACCAGAGTCTGCTGTTTTTGAGGTTCGGGATGGAAACCGTGCCTGTCCAGCTGCCCGTGTGTGGGGCACACTTGGCCTGCGCCTGTCTGTGGGGCACTGGCTCTTCCTGTTTGCTTCCCGAGATTCTGACGTTGTGCACGAGTCTGTACGGTCCTTGGACATTTGCCCCGAGGCCTTCTGTCTCGGGCCCTCAGCTGCTCGTCAGGGCTCACCTCTCTTCCGCACTCGGCCAGTTGCACGTGTGCACAGGGGCCTTCCTGCTAAAGGCAGGCTGAGCCTTCGGGGAGGAAGCTGCAAAACTGCCCTCTCACCCACGCATCACACTGTCCAGTTTATCTTTCTTACGGTGTTTTGAAAGTATTTCGTGCAAGCTGTACGTGTTCATAACAAAAATGGGAAAATACAGAGGGACCGAACAAAACAAATAACTTGCATTCCTGTCGTCGGAGGAAACTCTTACGGGATTGGGCTTGCCCGTCAGATGCACGTGTGCCCATTCACGCGTGTGTACGTACGGACACGGAGATGCTGGTACGTCTGTTTTCCTATATCCTCTCCTCTGTCTCTGTCTCTGTCATCTGTGCACCTGCAGTATTCCATTCGTATCTTTGGCCAGACTTCCACACACCTATCTGTATCATCTGCTTCCCCATCATCCGTCCATCCGTCCATCCGTCTGCCCGCCTGTCTGTCTGCCTGTCTGAATGTCCACCCGCCCACCCATCTGTCCATTCATCTATCCATCCATCCATCCATCATCCATCCATCCACCCTTCCATCATCTGTAAAAACTGAGGCACAATTTGTGCCCTTCTCTGTAGTGCACATCGCAGCACATTGTGCCCCGTGTCTGTGTGATCTTTCCTAATGGCCATGTAGCATTTCTTCGCTCAGAATCACCAAATTTATTGAACTCCATTTTTATGGGTCATTTCTTTGTGTCCACGCTTCTGCTATTTTATTTTTTTATTTTTTATTTATTTATTTTTTTCAACGTTTTTTATTTATTTTTTGGGACAGAGAGAGACAGAGCATGAACGGGGGAGGGGCAGAGAGAGAGGGAGACACAGAATCGGAAACAGGCTCCAGGCTCCGAGCCATCAGCCCAGAGCCTGACGCGGGGCTCGAACTCACGGACCGCGAGATCGTGACCTGGCTGAAGTCGGACGCTTAACCGACTGCGCCACCCAGGCGCCCCAACGCTTCTGCTATTTTAAACAGTACCCTCTCAATGCCATTGTGTGTGTATTTTGGGGACTTCCGGGCACGTTTTTGTAATCTGCAACATCTTGTTCTGCACCGAGAATTCTGGTCAACACATTGTGGGCTTTTCCAGGTCTGTTTCCTTCCTGGACACAGTCGGTGTCTTCCTGAGGACAGGCGTCCTCTGTTGGCTGAGCGTCGGTCCCTTCCCGCTGACAGAACTAGTCCTTTCGGGGCCGTTTCTCGTTGTTCTCGGGCAGGACAGCACACGGGGCATCCCTCGGATGCCTGGACGCTGGAAACGTGGTGTGTGTACCTGTTTCCTCACTCGGTAAGGACACCCTCGTCCTTATGATTTGTCTTCTCTCTGGAGACTTTCATCTGCGTTTGTCCTGAGAACCCAGGCAATCACCTGATCCGTGTGTCGGCTGGGTCTGTTTTATTTCGGATCCTTAGGGCTTCCACTGGAGGCCACATGTTCCTGGCTTGGTCTGTGCTCGTGGTTGGCTGTCTGTCTTGGAGCGGCAGTCGCACTGACACCCCGGAACCTGCCCTGGGAGGAGCTCCACAATCGGCACCTGGGCCCCTGGCATCCTGCTCCTGAAGGCCGTGTTTGCGGTGGGTCCTCCTCGTTCGCAGTGGTCCTGTTCCCTAAGGTCACTGCAGACACGGGTCAGCGACCCTGAACCGTCCGTCCTGGGGACATGCAGGCCCGTTCCCGGGAGTCTCGTCACAACACTGTCATCAACCCAACAGTGGATGACCTTCTTTTGTGTGTGTTTTCTGTTTAAAGACACTGAATTTAATGCAGACTCTGGACTGACCCGCCATGAAGTCCCAGCCAACAGCGGCAGCTCCAGCCGGAGTAAAGCTCATCCCACACACCTGTTTTCTCCTGAGGCCCGTCAGGGCTCTCGAACTCAGAACTGGACAGGACTCCAGCACCATGCTCGGGGTCAGTTTTAAGCTGCGAACTCACCCGAAGAGAGCACAGGAACGCAGGCAGCCTAGCACTCAGTGGGCAGCAAGAAGGACACCTGTTCACGGCCTGAGCAGGAGCCAGACGGCAGAGGGTCACCTGGCTGTCCTCTGCGCTAGGAACACGGGCGTCCGGCCCCTCAGGCTCTCTGCCACTCCTTCCGGTCCTCGAGTGATGGCAAAAGCTCCGTGAGGATTGATTTTAGGGTCAAGTGTGCAGATATGGAAGCCCCGGATCATGAGGATCGAGTGTGCTGTCGGTATTCTGGGTGGAGACGCTGTGACCTGAGGGACAAGGGAGGTGTCCCCCAGTGTAGCCACCACACCCCACGCGCCCCTGTGCGACCTTCTCGGCGTCTGAGCCCATGGGTTCCGGGAGGTACGAACAAGGCAGGCCCCTGCAAACACCTGCTGGGTCTGCCCAGCGTCTCACAGGACAAAGTGCCCTGAACGACTTTGAGCGACTTCGACCGACTTCAGCGTCCAAAGTCATTACATTTAGCTACTATTTGAACACGTCCTAAGGAACCCAGTGTGTGGGGCCCCCCAGGTTAGGTGCCGTGGCCTGAGGGCAGGGTGATACTGTGCTGAGATCCCGGCCCCGCGCCTGCCAGGGGAGCTCATTCACCCTGGGGCCTCGGTTTCCCCATCTGTAGGGGCGTTTCGAGGAGTGAGGAAGAACACACGTGTGCATCTGCTAACACGGCCTGGCCAGGAGACGCTTCTGCCGTGGAGACTTGTCTTATGGTTTGAGTGTGCTGAATTGAACTGTGGGGCTGTGCCAGCAGAGGCAGGCAGGCAGGCCCCCCAGGCCCAGGGAGGAGGGGTGTGATGTTGTGACAGCTTCGTGTTCTTCCTGGTGGCTGCGGGGCCACCGACGCGCTGTCACTCTGTGCCCTGACTTTGACTGAATCACATACTTGTGATTCAGACAGGAACTACCACTAAGCATAATGCATTTTCCATGCATCTCAGGTGCCGTTTTCTCTAACAGACCAAACTTCCAACATGAAACTCACCCCACGCGGACAGCACTTGCGAGGATCCAGGAAGTGCTCGGTGACGGCCAGTTCCCGTCCTTCCCAACTTTTGTAGCATGCCACTCTGGCAGCGAACTGATGTTACTTATTGGCTGAGGCCAGAGGACGGGCAGAAGAAGTTCAGAGTTACTCCTGGCAAATGTAAGGCTGACGTTACCACATTTTGCCTTTGCAGTGATTGGAGCTCTTGAATTGTTATTTTCTCTCTTTGCGGGGGGAGAAGAAAGCGTTTACTGCTCTTGGGCAGGAAGATTTCTTTACTCAGAAGTGTTGTGCCAAGAAACCTGACTTCCCAGACCTGTGGGAGTGTGTGTCACCAGAGGATACGGCTTCACTTCCCTTCATGGCTTCCGTTAGGGAAGGGGACCCAGATTAGGCTCGTCACTTCCTGGAGTGGAACAATATTTCTGATGTTCTGTACTCAGCTGCACAGCACTTTAACTTTTAAAAATAGCGATTAAAGTGGATACAGTTAGTCATCTGTTATTTACTCAGACATGTGGGATGTTTGCGTTGGCATGGCAACAGTGGCTAATACTGGTCTTGAGCTTGTGTTTTCTTGTGGATTTGTTTGTTGTGTAACTGTCTTACATCATTGTGTGTGTCACTCCATCCATCCATCCGTCCTTTCTTCTATCGTCACACTCCTCCATCTAGCCCTCCACCTGTCCACTTACGTATCTCTCATCCACACATCCACCCACGTGTACATCCATCCATCCATCTATTCATCCATCCATCCATCATCTATCCACCCACCCACCTGTCCGTCCATCCATCCATCCATCCATCCATCCATCTATCCATCCATCCATCCATCCGTCTGTCTTTCCATCCATCCATCCATCCATCCGCCTGTCTTTCCATCTGTCTACCTGTCTTTCCATCCATCCATCCATCCATCCATCCATCCATCCATACACCCACCCACCCACCCACCCGTCTTTCCATCCATCCATCCATCCATCCATCCATCCATCCATCTGCCTGTCTTTCCATCCATCTATCTACCTGTCTTTCCATCCATCCATCCACCCACCTGTCTTTCCATCCATCCATCCATCCATCCATCCATCCATCCGCCTGTCTTTCCATCCATCCGCCTGTCTTTCCATCCATCTACCTGTCTTTCCATCCATCCACCCATCCACCCACCCACCCACCCATTCAGATTATCATCCGTCTATCCATCCACCTAATCACCTACCCCTCCATCCATCTGCCCTCCTGTTCATCCCTCCCTCCCTCTCTCCTTCCTGGCATCCCTGCTAGTGTCAAGGATTGGTGCTGAGACACATTACGTCCTGTTGCAGGGGCCTCCTTGTACCAGCAGACCGGAACCACTACATCCGGAAGTGCCTGCCACGAGTGATAGCTGTGTGCCTCTATCCTGACACAGCCCAGTCCCTGCTCCTTCCTTCCCTCTCATTGGTCAGGAATGGGATTAGAAGCTTAGCTGGAGGGACACAGAAAAGGAAATGGCTGTGGAAAGAACTGTTTCCGTAGATCCAGGCCTCTTGGAGCTCAGAAAACAGCAGCTTTAAAATCCCACTCCCTTATCATTTTCTTTAGCCACAGAGAAGCCTTCTTTCTCTTTTGAGCTTTCTTAGAGCTACTGTTTCGTGATGACTACTGTTATTGGTTGTTTCTCTGTTCCCTCGAGGATCCCGTGCAGCTAGCAGCATCTGGAGGTGCAGAGGACCTGGTTTGTGCTGCATTAGGGCTTTACGTTTTCTCACTGGGGAAGGACTCCAGCGCTGCGGACTCTGAAAATCAGGACAAAGAAAGAAGACCGTCCCACCGCCACCGTGGGCGAGGCAGGGCAGGCTGTTGACGTGGAACAGCCTTGACTGAAGTGAAGAGGTCTACCTAGGAGACTTTGGAGAGGGCCTTCCTTGGCTCAGGGTTACTTTTTATTCTCTCTGCCTTGTGTGTCCTTCCCTCAGAAGCTGGTGATTGACCCCAAAGCCATCTGTTGTGAGTTCCTTTTGGGGTTAATTATCTGTCCCACACCACACCTCTTTTGTCCTCTGATATTTCCTCATCGATGAAACTCTTACTTAGCTCTCCAAAATGTTTTCTTGTTCAGAATTAATCGGGTCGCATTTCTTGTCTTCCGGGAACTTCCTTCTGTATGTAAGGAGCCCTGTAGGTGAGGTGCCCTCAGAGCCTTTTGGGTGGAGAGTAACTATTTGATTTCCATATTTTTTTATTCTATTTTGTGATCCATTTCCTCCGTGTAGGTAATTGAAACACAGCCTGATTTGGGGCTTTTAGAAAAGCAGCAAGCAAAAACACATCTGTTTGGTAAGGCCTGAAACCGGTTGCTTCTTGGGCTTGGTTTGTGCTGAGAGTATGTGACTGCTCAGCAGTCGGTGAAGGTTGGGCGAGTGCCCAGTAGGATGACATGGTTTATCTGTTATTTCGCTGAACTCAAAGGGCGAGCTCTGTCTCTCCCTCTCTGCGGGAACAACCTCAAGTAACTCGTTCAATGGTTTAAATTACAATATTTGTTGCAATAAGTTGGCTTCACCAGTATGCCTGCGTGCCTGCGATGGCTAATTGTGTATTTCAGACTGGGCCACAGTAGACATACGTTTGGTTGAACGTTACTCTAGACTTTCTTGAGTCAGTAACCTTTGAGTAAAGCGGATTGCCTTCCGTGGTGTGGGTGGGCCTCATCCAATCAGTTGAAGGGCTTAGGAGAAAAAGGCTGGGGTGCCCTGAGCAAAAAGGAATTCTGCCAGCAGAAGGCCTTTGGACTCAGACGGCACCTGTTTCCTGGGTGTCCAGCCTGCTGGCCCACCCTGCAGATGTTGGACTTGAGCTTCCATAATCCCTCCTTAAAATAAACTCCCCCTCGTATATATGTACACACACACACACACACACACACACACACACGCCTGTTGGGTCTCTTTCTCCAGACAAGCCTGACCAACGCACTGTCCCTGCAGAGTGTCACGTGACCCTGGTTGTCCCGGTCACAGCTGGGTGGGTCTGGTGGGCACCTGACCAAGGACAGTGAGTCTGTATGCTGGCCACTTGCTGATGTTCCGGCCCTGCCCTGACCAAGGACAGACTGCTCTCTGCGGAAACGGGAGCTAGAAAATACTAAGGGATAAACAGCTGGCAGTGGGGACCGACACTGGCAGGCTGTGGCCGTAGAGAGGGTGCAGGGCTGCCGTGAAAGCCCCTTGCACGCCCAGAGCCCTGATGAAGCAGAGACAGGCGCCGGGGCACACACCCCTGCACACAGGGTGGAGGGGAGGAGGGGAGGGAAGAGAGCGGACCCAGCGTCCGCTCCTGTGCAGGAGCCCCAGCTGTGAAATGAGTTTTTAATCCCTTGAGCTCAAAATAGTAGGAACCTGATTACTTTATTTTTTTATTTTTAGTGTTGTATTAACATTTTTTTAATGTTTGTTTATTTTTGAGAGACAGAGCATGAGTGGGGGAGGGGCAGAGAGAAAGAGACAGAGAATCCAAAGCAGTTCCAGGCTCGGAGCTGTTGGCACAGAGCCCGACGCGGGGCTCGAACCCACAGACCATGAGATCGTGGCCTGAGCCGAGGTCGGACGCTTAACTGACTGAGCCCCCCCCAGGCGCCCCTCAAACATTTCTCTAGAAAGGAAAGAGCCCCATCTTTCAGTTACTTATTATCACGGAAGCAAACCGCTCATTGAGGAAGACGCAGAGAAGACACTGGTGGCCTTGCTCCCACACTCCTGGGTGTGGAGACCGCTTTCCCTCTGGCACGTCTGTGTGTTTTGTGTTACCGGTTTACTTACTTTCCGTGAGGAGCTCCTCTGCAGCCCCCGTGTGTCGACCTCACCTGCCCGCCCTCAAGGTGGCCATTTTCAGTGGCAGGATCGTGGTCAGGCCCCCAAAGCACCTGCTGGTGGGCCCACTTTTCAGGTAAAGAAGCTCACTGTGGTTGCAGGGAGGACAGTTCCCTCTCCAGTGGCAGGTCAGGGTCACGCCAACGCATACGTGCCTTGAGTGTGTGCGTCCGTGTCCCTGCGTGGTTGCCCCTGGCCGGCCACGGAGCTGCGAAGGGTCTGGGTGAGACTGTGTGCTAGGGACTGGTTTGGGTGTGTGTGTTCTGACCGGGCACGGAGCATGCCCGAATGGGCCCCTCGTGTGGGGTTCTTGCCACGTGGGGGCCGCGGGGGCCGGGGTGGTGGGCCCCTCCTGAGCCCCCTTTGCCCTTTTCACACCGGCCCCTCCCCCCACTTAGGTGCCTTCTGGTGGCCAGCCCGGCCCCACCCTCCACGGTTCTGCCTCTCCCCACCCTCAGAGTGAGGGACAAAGCCATGGGGGCTCAGGGAGGGAGCAGGCCTGGGTGGCCCTGGGAGGTTGGTACAGAGATTGGTGTAGTGGGTTAAATTTTGTCGATGGTGTCGTACTCGGGTACGGTGGGTTAGGACAGTGGGTCAGCGCAGCAGATTAGAGTCAGTTAACACAGCAGATCAGAACCGAAGGTCATTGTAACTGATTATTGTGGTAGAACGGTAGGTCAGTAACGATTATGTGGGCAGTTGGGATAGCAGGTCAGTGCGGTGTTATTGTTGTGGACTGATACCAGGTCGGTGCGCCAGTCCAGTCCGGGGCACGGTCCATGTGCGGTGGATTAACAGCACAGATCGACACCGTAGATGAGTCGACCGGACCAGGGTTCCGGAGCTCGGATGAGCCAGGGCTGGGCTCTGTGCCTCTCGCCCGAGGCTGGCCGTTGTGCTGGGTCCGGGGCTCCGCGGCTGCCCCGAGGCGTGAGTGGCCTGAGAGGTGTGGCCCTCGGGGGTGACCGGCTTCGTCGGTTCTGACGCGTCCACCCCCCGGGCGGGTGTCGGCACAGTCCGGACCGGCCCCCGTAGGTGCCCTTTGGCTCTGTCCCCAACGCAGGCTCTGAGAGTAATGGGCTCCTTTCTGTCGCTCAGAGGCGGGGACAGCTCGTGGGACCTGACGTTTGTATTCAGACGATCGTGGTCTTTTCTCACGTCTTTCCTCGTATTGTGGAGCGATTTTCTCTAGTGTTGGGTGTCTCATCGCGTGGGTTTGTGTGTCCACCACGTGGTGGTCCTGCTGAGAACACGGGGGATAGCCCTGTGCTCATGGGCGGTTTTGCTGCTGTCACCGACCCCACAGAGCGGGAGGGGCATCCTGGTTACTGCGCGCCTGCGCTGGACACGGGCTGTGGTCTTAGGAAGCTTCTCCTGCGCGCAGAAATCACACATCCCAGATCCCGCATCCAGAAGGTCTTATTTTTCTTATCAGTCAGTTGTGTTTTGAGAGCCTTGCTGGTCGGGACACTGACGAGACGTTCGCCCGATCCTGGGCTCACGGGTCACCTGAGCGCCGGCCGGGACGGTCCCTGCAGGCACGGTGGGGGGTCAGGGGAGTGTCTGCAGGTGCAGCTCTGGGACCGACCGTGTCTGAGGGCTCCTCTCCCCACAGGAAACGAGAGCAACACAACTGAACTGACCATGTATTTAAAGGTTATTATTATTTTTTTAATCACATTTTGTTTTATTTGAGGACGAGGACACGGCCTGTTTGGGGGCCGAGAATAGGTGTCTACCACTGTTTAATTCAGCACACGTTGGGGTGGCCACTGGTCATTAGCAGGACCCTGGACCTGACCGTGGGTGTCACAGGTGGGGTCCGCAGGTGGGCTGTGGCTTTGGAGGGCACAGCCTCTCACGGGGGCTATGACGGATGTGTTCCCCAGTAACTGGACCCTCCGAGGCCAGACGCCGCGTGAGGACATCACAGAATTCCTTCTGTTCCGGGCAGTTCGAGACGCCCTCACTGTACGGGGACCTGGTTCTTCAACTGGAACCTTACTGAGGACTGGGTTTTGACGCGTCAGGTGTGGGAAGGACTTCCGCCAGCTGTGGGACCCGGGAGCAGGTCTCTCCACGGATGTCGGCGCTGCAGCGTGTTTGGGGAGCAGGGCAGTCCCCCAAGAACGTGCAGGCCGGAGGCCGGGGAGCGTGCGTGGGGAGCCTCCGATCGGCGGGGTAGAGAGATGCTAGGTCTAGATTGGCAGGGAGCCAAGTTGGGGGGGTGGTTGCCGTTGACTGTGGGGTCCCAGTGAAGGTTTTCGGTGGGAGAGGCCGTGAGGACGCAGTGCTGTAGAACCTGCAGGGAAGGAGCTGACCGAGGAGAGGCCTGGACGGTGGGAGGGGAAGGTTAGTTCGGGAGAAAGTCGTCTGATGTCAGCCTCCACATTTAACATAAATGGACATTGGACACATGAACAAACACAGCACTCGCCTTTAGTGCTGATAGCGTATATCGAGCTGGTAACCTGGATTTTTTTCACAAAGGAGAAATATAGTACTTTTAACAAAATACTTGTTTTTCATTTCATAGTTTTATTTTCATTTCATCCATATATAAAGGCACCTTCAAAAATAACCACAATAAAGCATCTAAAAATTAGCAATGATTTCTTAACATCATCTGATATCCTGCCAATGTTTCCCCTTCCCCAGTCTGTGTGTATGTGTGTGTGTGCACACATGGGCTTCAGTGTCCCTGGTGTGTGTGTGTGGGGGTGCTTCAGTGTCTCTGGTATATATGTCTGTGTGTGCGCGGGCTCCATTGTCCTTGGTGTCAGCGTGTGAGCGTGTGTGTGTGTGTGTGTGTGTCTGTGTGTGTGTGGGCTCCATTGTCCTTGGTGCCTGTGTGTGTGTGTGTGTGCGCGGGCTCAATTGTCCCTGGTGTGAGTGTGAGTGTGTGAGTGTATGTGTGTGTGTGTGTGTGTGTGTGTGTTTGTGTGTGTGTGGGCTCCATTGTCCCTGGTGCCTCTGTGTGTGTGTGTGTGTGTGTGTGTGTATGTGCGCGGGCTCCATTGTCCCTGGTGCCTGTGTGTGTGTGTGTGTGTGTGTGTGTGTGTATGTGCGTGGGCTCCATTGTCCCTGGTGTGAGTGTGTGATCGTGTGTGTGTGTCTGCGTGTGCACAAGCTCCATTGTCCCTGGTGTATCTGTGTGTCTGTGTGTGTGTGTCTGTGTGCGTAGGCTCCATTGTCCCTGGTGTGAGTGTGTGTGTGTGTGTGTGTGTGTCTGTGTCTGTCTGTCGGTGTGTGTTTGGGCTCCGTTGTCCCTGGTGTGTGTGTGGGGGGGGTGCTTCAGTGTCCCTGGTATATATGTCTGTGTCTGTGCGGGCTCCATTGTCCCTGGTGTCAGCGTGTGAGCGTATGTGTGTGTGTGTCTGTGTGTGTGTGTGTGTGTCTGTGTGTGTGTGGGCTCCATTGTCCCTGGTGCCTGTGTGTGTGTGTGTGTGTGTGTGTGTGTGTCTGTGTGTGCGCGGGCTCCATTGTCCCTGGTGTGAGTGTGAGTGTGTGAGCCTGTGTGTGTGTGTGTGCTCACGCACGGGCTCCACTGTTGCCGTAATAGTTACCGGTCACGAGTCGGGAAGAGCTGCTGAGGCCCCTGCATGCGATCGCCCGGGGCCGAAAGCGTTTGCCCAGGTCCACAGGCGCCCGAGAGGAGAACAAAGAGGCCTTGAACAGCGGCAGCTGCTGTGGAATCTGCGCCCGTCAGACTTTCCGTGGCCGCTGGGGATTAAGCGCCGTTGGGTGGAGGGTGAGAATTCCCGGCCGGCGTGCACCCTTTTCGGTCCCATCCGCGCCTCAGCTGTTGGGACGCGTGAAGGCCTGCCCACGTGGCCATGTTTCTGGACGTGACTCGGACTGGTTTTAGCATTTATGTTAAAGGGACATCAGTGTGTCCCTGGAAGAGTGCACCCTCCCCAAGTTAAGGTCGGGAGAGGGTGAGTGAGGGCTGTCTGAGCCTGTTCCCATCGCGCCTGGTCACGGGGCTCTCCGGAATGTGCCCAGGGAGGACCAGGGTCTCAGACGTGGGGACGGCGTACGGGTGCCCAGGCCCCTGCTGGGCCGCGTGATTTTAAGCCAGTCGGCTCACCTCTTTGAACCTTTCCACTGACTGTAAACTGGAGAAGTGCCGTGCCGAGCGGGATGGAGGTAGGCTCTCTTTCGCGAGGTGACCCCACACAACCCCCATTCCAGAAGGTTGCCTGGGCCCCACCTCTGATCCTCTTTTCCCAGCTGGTTTCCTGCTCTGCTTACCTCATTTCGTGTCCTCCCAGGACGAGCCGGTAATGTTACTGCTTCATTCTGCAGAGTTGTAGACTGAGGATCAGGGAGGTTAAGACATTTGTCCAGGATGGCACAGCAGCAAAATGCAGAGAAGGGATGGGAACTCAGGTGTGTCTGGTGCTCCCTGGGCCGCAGTCCACCTCCTTGCTGTCACACCAGAACACTGACATCTACTCAGAGCAGTGGCCTGGAGACAGCGTGTGTGCACGTGTGTATACGTGTATATGCGTCCATGTGTATGCGTGTGTGCATGTGTGTGCGCACGCGCGAATATGTGTTTATATGTGCACATGTGTATACGGGTGTATGCATGTGCACGTGTGTATATTGTGCACACATGAGTGTGTATATGTGTGCACATGTGTATACGTGCGTGCACGCGTGCACTGGTTACTTTTGTTTCCCATGGATGAGTCCCGAGAGGCAGGGGGTGGGCCCTGTGAGCACCACTGAAGGCTGCTGTGGGGACACCCAGGTCAGAGGTGTCCCAGCGCCCTGTCGGGTGTGTCGTCTGCTCCTGTTTTCCCCCTCAGCCTGCTTGGCTCCCCGGGGTCTGTGACGTCGCAGAGGACGCCCCGCCATGTACTCAGGCGCTCTTCCCCTTGGAGGAGCCTCGCTTATCCGCACCACCGCGTCCTGTTTTCACAGCAGGAAGGCCACACATGCGAGTTTTCAGTAGAAGCCGCGTGGCTCCCACTTCCCAGGGCCCGAGATCGAGTTGGCATCATCCTGCTGGGAACATGCCCCGTTCAGTTGCTGTTTCCTTGGCGGCCCCTAACGAGAACGACGTCCGCCCGCTGTGTTTGCAGGGACACCCTGGGTTAGTTGGACAGCATGGACCTCCCGCCCGCCCACGCGGGGCGGACCTCCCGCCCGCCCACGCGGGGCGGACCTCCCGCCCGCCCACGCGGGGCGGACCTCCCGCCCGCCCACGCGGGGCGGACCTCCCGCCCGCCCACGCGGGGCGGACCTCCCGCCCGCCCACGCGGGGCGGACCTCCCGCCCGCCCACGCGGGGCGGACCTCCCGCCCGCCCACGCGGGGCGGACCTCCCGCCCGCCCACGCGGGGCGGACCTCCCGCCCGCCCACCCGGGGCGCGCCTCCTGGTTTGCTCAAGAGGTGAGTGTGGGTCCTCTGCCCCTGTCATTACGCAACCGTCCTCGGTTTAACCCCCCAGTGCTGGGCTTTCTGGGTCAGAACAAAATGGCCTTGGGAGAAGTCCGTAGTGCACAATTCTGGGGTTTTTTTTGGTCTGGAAAGTAGGGAAAACACTGATTTCATTTTTTAAACACCCGTGGAAGAAGTTTGGGATTTTTCCCAGAGGAACCAGTGTGTGAACTCGTACATTTGTTTTGTTCATTTGTAGGGCAGAGGGAAGGCTTTGCCGGATCGGCTGCCTCTGCGTGTGGCCTGCGAAACAGCAGTCCGGCCACAAAGCCTGGGGAGGAGTTACCTAGGGCAGAGCCGGAAACAAAGGGTGCCGGGGCTGCGCCAGGCTCCCCTCGCCGCACCGGGTGTGGACCCTGGGCCCAGGGCCCAGGGCCGGAAGGAGCCCCTGCCTGCTTCTGTCTGGCCCGCGAGCTCAGTGTTTTACACTTTTAAGTGGTTGAGAAAAATCTGAACGAGAGCGTTTCCTGACGCCACAGTTGCGGGGTTCCGAACCCTGTGCCAGGAGCTGGGGATCTCTAGCAGGCATGCCCGGGGCCCCCGTACCGTCTGTGGCCGCGTGCTGCGGTGACCCGGGCAGGGTATCCCCGCTGTGCGTGGGGGGCTGTGGGCCCGGGTGGGGGTTCCTACAGGGCCTTCCCGGGGGTCCTGGCACAGGGCTCACTGGAGGGCCAGCAGAGGGGATGTGTAGGTCACAGTACATGAGGAGCTGGGGCAGCACGAGGCTGTCAAGCATGTGTGCGAAGGTTCTCCGCGTCCTTGCCGCAGACAGCTGGGGCCGGGAAGTCGCGGACGCTGTCTGCGGGCTATTGGCAAAGCTCAGTCCAGAATCCCCAGGGCTTGTTGAGAATGGATGACAGTTTCAGGGTGATGGGTCCTTTGCTCTCGCTGGCCACCCACACAGGTCAGCACACGGGTGTCCACTTTCCCCTGGGCAGGCTGAGCCAACGCCTGCCTTCCTGAGCCGAACACGAACGCGGGGTCTCAGTCTGAGGACATGACCAGAAGACTGGAAGTGGCAGCATGGGCCGTCGGTGCCCAGAACATGGCTCTGTCCTGTGCCGCTTCCCGCAGGTTTCTGTGCACCTGAAAGGAAAAGAGAAAATCTTTCCTGCCAACACTCCTTCCTTCCGACCTATCTGCCTGTTTTCCTGGGGGCAGCAGCTCTGTGTGCAGCTGGGGTCACCGCCCTGGCTTGTGCCTGAGGACCTGTGATGGGAAGGAGGAGCTGGCCCTGGACCCCTTCCTTCCCCCCACTGTCCCTCCTTCCGGGTCTCGTGTTGTGCTGTTTAGTGGGGTTCATGGAACATTCTGACCTGATCCTGGACAGTAGGTGTCTCCCTGCCTTCCCTGCGGTTTGCCTGTAAAGACTTAGACCCGGCAAATGAGGCTTACAATGTCATGATTATTTAAATATCTCATGGTACAAATCCAAGCCATAGGGCCACCTTCTCTGCAAAGGAAATAATGTCGCTAAATCCCAGAGAAATCTAATATTTAAGCGTCATCACTGCCTGTATATGTTACTAATGAAATAACCTCCTGACTCCTAAAACCAGCTTGGAAAGTATGTATGTTTGTCTTTGGAATGGGTCGATACCCTGATTTATTTTCAGAAAGTCGGTTTTCATTTAAAGTTTTCTGTATTGTGCTTTGAACTACTCAGTTTTTGTTTTGAATTGTACGTTGGAGAAAAACGTATTTTGCTTTCCTCTCTGTTATCATATACGTTATTATGTATTTTTGCCAACCAGACTTTTAAGGAATGGGCCGGAAGGTCACCTAAGAGTTGGCCTGGGTGGGCGTCCTGCCTCCGGGAGGTCCTGAGGGGTTGGGGCAGCCTTCTGGCCCTGCCCCGGCCACCCCTCCTCGACACTGGGCTCCACAGGACGCTGACACGTCGAGGCCCCCAAGGAAGGGGATGCAGCCTTGAGAGACTCCGGTTCTCTACCTCCCCGTAGTGGGACCCAGCCCTGCAAAAAGGAAGGTTCCTCAGTCTGGAGGCTGCCCACCCCGGGCAGGGCCCTTGCGAGTTCTTCCTGTGGCTGCTCCTCTGTCCTCCCTGCTGTCTGCCTCTCTGTCCCGCCTGCTGGGTAGAGCCCCTGCCTACCCTGCACCTGTGAGCCAGGAGAGGCGGTCCTGGCTGCTTGGTGCCATATCAGGAGGCAGAGACGGCAAAGAACAGAACGTTTGACAAATTGCACCCCAGCGCCCACGTGCCTCTGCAGTCTGAACGGCCTTCTCTGGGGAATGTGCGATCCTGGATGTGTGGCCGCCGAGCTCACAGGCGGCTCCGTGGGAAACAGAGCCCTCGGGGCCACAGAGCCGCCTGGCGTTGGCTCCTTGTCAAATCACCCATTTCTCCTGTGGGCTCGTGGGAGAGGTGAGCCAGGTCATGTGAGCAAGGAGCTCGCTGTCTGCCCGTCCCCATCTCTCTGGGACTGCCCACCTGGCAGGGGTGCGGGCACGGTCCTTTCATGTTGTACCTGTAGGCTCCTGGGCCGAGAAGTGGCCTGGGGCGTCACCTGAGGACATGGTGCCCTGGGTGCTGCCTGTGACGGGTGCCAGCCCGCAGGCCGCCGTGTCACAGGTCAGCAGCAGTGTTAACACAATGTCATAGTAACAACATGCAAGACCGTCTTTTACTGTTTTATGGAACCGTCAGTCCACGGTAGGGTGGGAAGAAAGGGCAGAGCCAGCGAGCTGGCCCCTCCCGAGGGTGGCTGAGCCCGTGAGCACGCTCCTCTGGGCGTGGCTGGCCGTGGGCCACCTCATGCAGGCCGTGGAGGAGCAGAGCCCATCAGCCACGGCTCACAGGTCTCCTGTGATGGCTCCTGTCTTGAAAGCAACGTGGTTGTCAACACTGACACGGCTGAGAGCTGTGTCCCAGGCTGTCGTGGGCAAACGCGTCCAGCCACGCTGGCGTTCCGGAAGGATGCGCCTGCGTCAGCACAGCCTGCCCTGTCCTGTGTCCACGAGCCCTGTGTAGGTGGAGGCATCGTGTCCGGGATCCCTCGTGGCAGCTGGCCGCAGCCGGTCCTGCCTGTCGGGTGCGGGTGCCGGTCCTAGCTGTCCCTCGGGCAGAGATGCTGGGTCCCCACGTGGGGCCATGCCCGTGGCTGGGTGGCCAGGCCTTGGACCCAGGCTCCTTGGCTTTTCCTCTCCCGGCACCGGTGTTTCTTTGCTGACCCGTGATTTTCCCGTTTTTAACTTCAGTAACTTGGCTGAAGGAGGGAGTAGGCGCCTATCACACATGCAGACAGCGCGTGCTCACGGGCTTAGCAAATCCTTGAACGCACACCAGGGTCAGAGAGACCTCTGGAGGCGAGAAGCATGAGCCAAAATAAACAGGATGAAGTTTGTGTAACTTCTGGCTGTGAGTCATGCTTCAGAATCCTGCCGGTGGCTCCCAGTGAGGGAGAGGGGACAGACACACGGAGTCTGTCCCTGAGCCTCCTTTTGGGATGCTGTTCACTTACACTTAGGAGCCTGACACGTGAGAGGATCTGTGTGAGAAATTTTGCCTTCGTCTCGTATCAGTAAAGTCTCATTTCTCCCGGACGGTTGGCTAAGGAGCTTTTCGGGGCTCGGGAATGCTGTGCCAGATCTGACCTTGGCTTTGCTTGCCTTCGGGGTGCTTAGAGCCAAGCCCGCCTCTGACCTCCGGCCTCTGCTCCTGAGCCTGGCTCTTTCTCTGCCTTTCTCTCCTCTTCCCTGCGACCTCAGGCATGTTCGTGGCTTGTGTTTTGTGTACTTTCATGCTGTGAGAAAGGAAGATTAGGATGGGAACAAACAAAAACGAATTTGTCATTGTGTGTAAACGTTCCGTGACTTCCAGCCATGACTCCTGTTTTTTCAAATCTACTCTGTAAATACCGAATTGAGTTAAATTTTTTTTTTTTAAGTCAGCTGCAGAAGCAGTGCCAACTGCTTGCCCTCCTGTCCCCTGGTGTCCCCTCCTGTCCCCTGGTGTCCCCTCCTGTTCTGGACATGCAGTTGCCCTCGGCAGTTCTGTCTCCAGGCTAATGCCGTTCAGCCCTCTCTCCACACCATGCCCAAGATGTTCTCAGACGTTCTCAGACGTCCATGTGATCCTGCCTTCTTTCCACTCCAAACCTCCCTAGTCTCCACTTCAGGAGAAGCCAGAGCCCCACTCCTGGCCTCCTGGAGCCCGGCCCGAGGCAGCACGGCGTCACGTTGGGAGCACAGTCCGTGCCCAGGTCTCTCTCTCAGCAGGTCACAGGCTAGGCCATGACCCCAGGCAGCTGTGGTGGAAGTGTCCAGCCCTTAGCAGGTGCACAGGGACATCAGCTGTTAGCCCACGTCCCAGCAGAACCGCCTGTGGGAGTCTGGTTCACAAACACCTTTGCAAGAATCCGGGACGATCCTTGCAACGGCGCGCTTACCGTGTGCATGCGTGGGGCCAGCTCAGACGTCCCCCTGAATCTGCCCTCTCGGTCAGCAAACCACGGAGTGTGCCCGCCCTCCCCCCCCCCCAAGACCAAGCCCTCCCAGGGCGAGCCCGACTCCCCAGCCTTGCTGGAGCTCTGACCCGCTGCTCCACGTGCACGGCCCCTGTCCCGTAGACCCCGTGCACCGTGTATGGTGCAAGCGTCCTAGCTCGCGGCCTCTCAGGCCTGCCTCCCTCGGCAGGGTGATTGTCAGTGTGGCCTCAGCACCCCAGTGTTGGCATCACCAGGGGAATTTATAGGCGGTCAGTTCTGATGGGCAAACACTAGCCAAGGGCCAGCTCGCTCCCGGTCAGAGAGCAGGGTGCACTCGCTAATGACCTGGGGACCCTAATGAAGCATATTGGGAAACATGGTGGCCTGAAGAGGAGATTCTGGCCAAGTGGGGCCCAGGCAGTATGGGACACTCTGGGCCGTGCCTCCTAACTTGGTGTTAGGAAGGACCGGCTGTGATTCGGACAGCAGCCGTCCATGCATCCCACAAGCACTGTGGGAACCCCAGAGAGCTGGTCACCGGAGCAGACAACAATACAGGGACAGTCAGTGGAGGGGCGCCTGTGGGCGTGACCCCGTAGGCCTGATGGGGCGGGCGTCAGGCTCCTGACACTGACAGCCAGGCACGTCCCGGGCACGCTGAGCTGTCATCATGAGGGACGGCCTTGGGGACTGGAGTGTGCGGCTCGTGGAGGCCAACGGGGACCGGAGGCTGGAGCGGGCTGGGGGAGGGTGGTGTCCTCCAGGAGGATGGCCCAGAGGACACTTGTGCGCTCAGAAGGGCACAGTGGATCCTCATCTGCAGCCCTGATTGGCCCCGAGCTGTGTGGTGCCTGCGTGGTGGGCATTTCAAAGCTGTTTCAGCACATTTGTCGTTCAGGACCTCGTTAGTAAAGGTGCCTTTCCGAGCTGCCCTTTGTAGTTACGCAGCGCGAACATCCCTGAGCAGGTGGTCTTTGCTTTGCCGGCACAAAGCCCAGGGCAAGTTCTCAACTCCGTGTGCGCGTCTGCACGCTCAGAACGCCTGTCCTCACCGTGCTGCAGGAACCACTAACGGGGCGTGCGCTCCTGCGGGTGCTGTCTGGTCCCGGAGGCCAGGTCCGCTTTCCTGAGCTAGTGGGATGCCCACGCAGGAGAGGGCGCGCTGTGTGCCCGGGGTTCTGCAGCAGGGATGGGGGCAGGCACGTGGGCCGGAGGCGTCAGGAAGGACAGACGGCCTGGTGGTGCATCGGAGGCAGGAAGTGAAGGAGATGTGGCGGTCAGCTTCTGGCTCACCTGTCCAGGGGGTGGAGTGTCAGTCAGACTGCAGGAATTGGAGAGGAACCACGATTTGTGGGGGAAGAAAACATGCTTTTCTTGAGGACAAGTGAAGTCCACGGTGCCTTGGGGAGTGCGTGGGAGACCCACAATTCCGTGTGCCCGCAGGCAGGGACGTTCGCACCAAGGCGGGGCCGTAAGTAAGTGTCTTATCACCAGGTCATTTACAGACGTTCTTTTTTAAAGCAGTCTTGGGAAGACAGAGTAGGCTGTGAGGTGCTCTGATATCTTTAAAGTAAAATGTTAGATTTCTGGGACGCCTGGGTGGCCCAGTCCGTTAAGCTCCTGACTCTTGATCTCGGCCTAGGTCATGATCTTGTGGTTCATGGGATGGAACCCTGCATCTGGCTGTGTGCCGACACACGGAGCCTGCTCTCTCTCTCCCGCTCTCGCTCTCTCTCTCTGTATGTCTTCCCGTTCTCTAAATAAATAAACTTAAAAGAAAAGAAAAGCAGTGCTAGATTCCGAAAACAATAGCTGTGTCGGGTTGGTCGGGGTCACGGTCCACTCAATCCAGATGCCGGCCCCTCCCTTCCCTGGGGACGCAGGAGGCAGCAGTGGGTGGGTCCCACGGCTCCTTGCAGCAGCGGGGCCGGCTTCCCGGGGCCACACTGCCCATCTCAGGGAGAGAGTCCAGCGCTTAGAGTTCTGAGTAGAATTGGGGGTGCAGCTAGATTCACGATGGCTCGACACAGTTTTCCGACTCATGATCGTGCCAAAGCTGTACGCACTCAGGAGAAACTGTACTTGGGATTTGGATTTTGGCCTTTCCCCAGGCTGGCGGTACTGGGTAGGATCCCTTCTGATGCGGGACAGGGGTCCGCAGCGGATAACCCTGCCCCCACACAGCCACCTGTGTGTCACTTGCAGGACGGTGCTCAGTAGATCACAGGAGCTGTTCAGCACTCTGTTCTGTGCTGTGTGTGAGGTGGTTTTGCTCAACTGTAGGTTCACGGAGCATCTGAGCGGGTTGGGGTGGGCTGGGTGTAGGCTCTGGGGTAGGCTCCGTGTGCCGTGCCCTCTAGGTGCTCAGTTTCTGATTTCTGTTTTTTTCTGCTGGGCTTTGCTTCATCAGTAGTTTGCAGTAATGAAACATTAAAACAAATCACCTAGCCCTTGGCACTTGTGAGCTTAGACTTGGTTAGCCTTTTTCCTATAAAGTGTAAATGGACTTCTGGTTTTGAGGGTCTGGCTTACAAAATTGCACTGATTTCCAGGGCTGTTCCAGGCCCTTCTGCCACCGAGGGGGCTTCTGTGGCCCTGCACTTCCCCGAGGAGGCCGGAGGGGGCAGCACTTTGCATTACTTTTGAGGAGCTCCTGAACGCGGGTGCCATGGGGCGGGGGCATCCTGTGAACCCCTCCACCTTCTCAGAGGGGGGCGGGAGCGTTGGCGGCACAGATCAGAACCCTGAGCGGATTCGGAGTTCACCTCTAGCCCTGCTGCTTGCGACTGAGCGACTTGGGGCACCTTGCCAGACCTTCCTGCCTCTGAATCTTTGTTTGCCAAATGCAGGGATTTCTTCTAACCTGTCGCGAATTCTCCTCCTTCCTAAAACCACTCACCATTCCCAGGCCCTAACTTGTCCGTGGCAGACACGGTGGACGTGGACCGTGGTGCTGTCCATGATCTTGCCCCGAACTCCTAGTTTCTAGGAGCCCGTGGGAGGCTCCCTTGCATCACCCTGAGACTCTCTACCGTGGGGTCTGCTTAATTCAGAGACTGGCGCCTAATGAGTACTTAGCGCGTTCAGCGGATGAGTCTGGGAAATCTGTCAGAACCATGAGTGATGGTCTCCGTGGACGTCTACAAAGGGCTTTATGGTCTCGGGAGCACTTTCCACAGACATGGTCTCCTGCCGTCCTGTGATCGTGTGCCGAGTGGCGTTTAATTTTTAAGGTTTAGGACTTTTGCTTCCTGTTAGGATTATTTGTGGAAGTACTTAACAATGATTGTAAAAATAGAAATTCTACTTGTAAAATAACTGAGCTATAGCTAAGTGTGCAGTGTAGGGCAGGAGTGACCTTCCATGGTCCTGTTCTGTGGGGTTAGACATTTTGTCTCCTTGGGCATGTGTAGACATTATTTCAAGTTAAAAAATGGGGGGGGGGCATTTAGTATACACTTGGCTCTAACTACTTTTTAATTGGCTTACATTTAACATAAGTTTTATGTCAGCAACCACAAATGGGTTAAAGGATCAGACGTGGAGGACGAGCAGAGGGGACGAGCAGAGACCCACTGTGTGTGTGTGCGTGCACACGTGTGTGCATGTGGATACATGCATGTGCACATGCGTGTATGTGCGCGTGCACATGCAAGGGGTGCATGTATATGTGTGCATGTGTACATGTGTGTGTGCATGTGTGTACGTATGCGTGTGTGCCCAGACGTGTGCATGTACAGATGCCGCTTGTGTGTCCGCACACACTCGCAAACGTGCACACACTCACACATGCACACACACAGCTGCCTCCCCAACATTACCAAAGAGCAGTGTTCTCAAACTTCACCGTGCGTCTCCTGGGGGGATTATAAAAACTCAGAATTACCAGGCTCCACCCCAGACTTTCTGATTCTGTAGATTTGGGGTGGGGCCCAGAATTGGCTGTTCCGGCAAGTTCCCAGGAGATGCTGCTGATCAGGGGACACCCCCCCCCCCCCCCCCCCCGCCGAGAACATTGCTTAAGAGAATCCTCACTGTTCCTAATTAATAAGTCCCTCCTGAGACTTCCTACAGAGCGGGAATCGATTCAGGTGAAACACAGCCTCTGATCTGCAGTTATGACTTTGGATTTGGGGTTCGTATTTGAAGCCCATGGCATCTTGGTTCCCTGCACCTGTCTCTCCGGGCTGGGGCTGCACGGCCTCTGACCGTCCCTCCTCCTGTCGCTCGGAGGCTGACCGAGAGTCTCTGTGCGTCATGTGCGAGGGTACAGACACTGTCCTTTTTCCGTCACACTGTGCACTTTCTGGTGTCCTGCCCGCAAGCTCGCCCCGTTTTCTGCCGTATTCAGGATGTCATTAAGTCTGTGCAAGGACTTCCCATTTTAGCAGTTACGACTTCCAGTTCCAGAATCTCAGTTTAGTTCCTTTTATTGTTTTTATGCCTCTGCTCTTGTTGGGGGGGACCTCTCTGTGCCCTCTCCCTGGCTGCACGGGCATGTGGTTTTTCTCCAGCCGTCTGCTGGGAGCACGGGTGGCTGGCCTGACTGCTGGAAAATAGGCTGTGCAATAAGATGTGGTCACACGTGTAAGTTTAAATTTTCTAGCAGTTTCATTAAAAATTAGAAACGGGCACCTGGGTGGCTCAGTCGGTTGAGCGTCCAACTTTGGCTCAGGCCATGGCCTCACAGTCCGTGAGTTCGAGCCCCGCGTCGGGCTCTGTGCTGACAACTCGGAGCCTGGAGCCTGCTTCAGATTCTGTGTCTCCCTCTCTGCCCCTCCCCTGCTCATGCTCTGTCTCTCAAAAATAAAAAAATGTTGAAAAAAATTTAAAAAAAATTAGAAACCGGGTAATTTTACTGAGTTTATTAACTATAACAAACATGTTCATGTTTCAACACGTAATCAGTGTGCACTGATCTCCACTTCCTCCGGAGTCCTCTAGATCTGGTTTGGGTCTTCCCCGGACCTAGGCCTCTGTTAGGACCGGCCATGCTCGGGCACTCAGAGCCAAGTGCGCGGCAGCCGCTGTGTGGGGGCCCCTCTGTCCGTCCATCCAGCCAAGGCTCCTGGTACAGGCCTCACACCTGCCGGCGGGTGTCATGTGGGGCTCCCTCCCCCCAACCTGAGCGGGTGGGCGCCACCGTGTCGTGAGGGTGTCCAGTCCTGGGTCCCTGAGCTGTTTGCCCCCAGTGCCTGGGCATTTTCCTGATTGTCCGCCCTGCTCTGCCGTCGTAGGGGAGCCCGCCTCAAAAGCTGCATGGCTCTGGCCCCTGTCCTTCTGCCAACCTGAGGGCCGGCTTCGTGGTCTGCGGCCGTCCCCACCGGTTCGCCGGAGTGTTTGCCCACGGCAGTCCCCATTCCGGGGGGAACCTGTTCTCCGTGTTGGTCCAGGGTCATCTGTCCGAACCCTGTGAAACCCTGCCTTTGCTCTGTGCGAGGAGGGATCTTCCAGATCACCTGTGTTTACACTGAACAGTAACCAGCCAGGTGTCCTCATTAACCGCGGCCCCACATTTCACCGGGATGTGGAGGGGAGTCAGGGAAGTCGGCCCCAGAGACGCCCCCCGGCCCCCGTTCCCTCCCTCCCCTCCCTGCAGGGCCTGGCCTCAGTGTCCTTGTGCTGGAACCACGTGCAGTGTTCTGAATGTGGATGTAGATGAATTCTTGCCGTATTTCAAAGCAACAGGTCAGCTCGGGCCAGCTGCGTTCCCCGGAGAGCACGCGGGCGGACACCGGGATCCGGAGAGCACACGGGGTGGTGGTCAGGCTGGCAGTCAGGGCCGTGGCGACCGGCACCCGGGCCTGCCCTTCTCGAGAACCCGCCCATAGCGAGGAAGCAGGTGCCCCACTGTTCACTCCAAAGTGCTCAGATTTCATTTTAGCCACTTACATACTTCCTGAGAAGTTTTTTATTGCAGCATAAACCAGAACCCATTCCGTAAGTCATTACAACTATTAAATTGGCCCCAAATATCCGATTCCTGAAAAGCCCGTGAACGTGAGAACTCTGTACACGTCATGAGAGGAGCATCGTTCCGGAGTTGGACCACATGCTGCCCAGGAGCCCCGTGTCTGTTTCCTGGGGCGGCCTGCACAGACGGAGCTCAGACGGGAATCCACGCGCTCCCAGCTGGAGGCGCCTTTCCACGACCAAGGGTCACGCTCCTTCCAGGGCGGTCCGCTCTGTGTCCCAGCTGCCGGCTCGCGGTGGACCTGGGTGATGGTTGACATGTGGCAGGATGATGGCCGTCTTCACACGGCTCTGTCCCCATCGTCCAGATTTCCCTCTTTGAGGACGTGAGTCATGCTGGAGTGGGGCCACCCTCGTCGCCTCTGTAAAGACCCTGTTTCCCAATAAGGTCGGCTCCGCGGCCCTGGAGTCAGACCTCAAGGTGCTAATGGCAGGGCCCCAACTCATCCCGTGATAATCCAGCAGCACCGAGTCACAAGGGGTTGGGCCTGTGCCCAAGGAATCTTGATTTTTCTGACTCTTCGAGGAGGAAAGTCGTGTTTCATTTGCTTCTCAGTGCCTTTCATTCACGTTAAATTTATAGGTTTTATTTGGGGCTGGGAGCGGGTAAAAATGGACCCGGCCGCTTGCCTTTTGCCCCCGAGCTCATGGCCCCGGGCCGAGCGCCTCCCCGGGTCCACGGAGCACACACGCCACCAGCTGCCCGGCGCCTCCCCCACTGGGCCACCGGCAACAGACAGCTCCAGCCCTGGGCGCCACGGTCCTGCCCTCTGGTCTCACCTGGGCTGCCCAGGTCATCCCTCTGTCCCTGAAAAGTCAGTAACTGCTCTCCCAACACACATCTGAGTGTTGAGAAGACGTAGGGGGAGTACTGAGTTCGGATCCACTGTCTGAGTGCTGAGAAGACGTAGGGGGAGTACTGAGTTCGGATCCACTGTCTGACTGTTGAGAAGACGTAGGGGAGTACTGAGTTCGGATCCACTGTCTGAGTGCTGAGAAGACGTAGGGGGAGTACTGAGTTCGGATCCACTGTCTGAGTGCTGAGAAGACGTAAGGGGAGTACTGAGTTCGGATCCACTGTCTGAGTGCCGAGAAGACGTAGGGGGAGTACTGAGTTCGGATCCACTGTCTGAGTGCCGAGAAGACGTAAGGGGAGTATTGAGTTCGGATCCACTGTCTGAGTGCCGAGAAGACATAGGGGAGTACTGAGTTCGGATCCACTGTCTGAGTGCCGAGAAGACATAGGGGAGTACTGAGTTCGGATCCACTGTCTGAGTGCTGAGAAGACGTAAGGGGAGTACTGAGTTCGGATCCACTGTCTGACTGTTGAGAAGATGTAAGGGGAGTACTGAGTTCGGATCCACTGTCTGAGTGCCGAGAAGACGTAGGGGGCGTACTGAGTTCGGATCCACTGTCTGAGTGCTGAGAAGACATAGGGGAGTACTGAGTTCGGATCCACTGTCTGAGTGCCGAGAAGACGTAGGGGGAGTACTGAGTTCGGATCCACTGTCTGACTGTTGAGAAGACGTAGGGGGGAGTACTGAGTTCGGATCCACTGTCTGAGTGCTGAGAAGACGTAGGGGGAGTACTGAGTTCGGATCCACTGTCTGACTGTTGAGAAGATGTAGGGGGAGTACTGAGTTCAGATCCACTGTCTGAGTGCTGAGAAGACGTAGGGGGAGTACTGAGTTCGGATCCACTGTCTGACTGTTGAGAAGACGTAGGGGAGTACTGAGTTCGGATCCACTGTCTGAGTGCTGAGAAGACGTAGGGGGAGTACTGAGTTCGGATCCACTGTCTGAGTGCTGAGAAGACGTAGGGGGAGTACTGAGTTCGGATCCACTGTCTGACTGTTGAGAAGATGTAAGGGGAGTACTGAGTTCGGATCCACTGACTGTTGAGAAGACGTAGGGGAGTACTGAGTTCGGATCCACTGTCTGTTGAGAAGACGTAAGGGGAGTACTGAGTTCGGATCCACTGTCTGAGTGCTGAGAAGACGTAGGGGGGTACTGAGTTCGGATCCACTGTCTGAGTGCTGAGAAGACGTAGGGGGATTACTGAATTCGGATCCACTGTCTGTTGAGAAGACGTAGGGGGGTACTGAGTTCGGATCCACTCTCTGAGTGCTGAGAAGACGTAGGGGGAGTACTGAGTTCGGATCCACTGTCTGACTGTTGAGAAGATGTGAGGGGAGTACTGAGTTTGGATCCACTGACTGTTGAGAAGACGTAGGGGAGTATTGAGTTCGGATCCACTGTTGAGAAGACGTAAGGGGAGTACTGAGTTCGGATCCACTGTCTGAGTGCTGAGAAGACGTAGGGGGTGTACTGAGTTCGGATCCACTGTCTGAGTGCTGAGAAGACGTAAGGGGAGTACTGAGTTCGGATCCACTGTCTGTTGAGAAGACGTAAGGGGAGTACTGAGTTCGGATCCACTGTCTGAGTGCTGAGAAGACGTAGGGGGCGTACTGAGTTCAGATCCACTGTCTGAGTGCTGAGAAGACGTAAGGGGAGTACTGAGTTCGGATCCACTGTCTGAGTGCTGAGAAGACGTAAGGGGAGTACTGAGTTCGGATCCACTGTCTGAGTGCTGAGAAGACGTAAGGGGAGTACTGAGTTCGGATCCACTGTCTGTTGAGAAGACGTAAGGGGAGTACTGAGTTCGGATCCACTGTCTGAGTGCCGAGAAGACGTAGGGGGCGTACTGAGTTCGGATCCACGCGCAGGGTGGATGGATCTCCCAGCTCACGATGAGCTTCTCAGTTTCACTCTCTACTTCTCACCGAGAGAACACTGAAGGCGCTTGGCGGATAAAGCACCGCGCTCCAGTCCGGAAATTGTCGGAAGGCCGTGCTGCAGCTCTGGACCCTCCCATGGCCAGCAAGTCCTGTTGAGTCCGTGCAGGGCAGTCCCGCTCTGGTTTGGGAGGACCTGGTGACGTTAGGTTTTCCAGCGAGTGGCAGGAGGTGGGCGTCTGGTCAGTTAGAAGCGTGTTTGTCTCTCCAGGATCGTTGCTTAAACCAACTTGTGTCCCGGGAAAGCGCCACTCTCGTTCCGATAAATGCTCACTGATTCGTTGAGCCTCGGAGAGGAGGCACTTGGCCCAAGGAAGGAGCTGGGCTGCAAGGTTTAATTCCTGAGGTGCCTCGTCGCGGTGTTGAGTCTGGGTGAGATGATGGCTCATCACTAGCGGTGACTGTGCACTTCTGTGTCTAAACACATCTCTTGTTTGTTTTCAGGGATCTGCGCTTTAACAGAATCCGGGAGATCCAGCCCGGGGCATTCAGGAGGCTGAGAAACTTGAATACGTTGTAAGTCCAAACGCTCTGTTGGGACCCCATGGGAAAAAGTGTAGAAATCATCTCAGCTTTCACCTGCGGGTGGAGCTCAACCACAGCGGTCAGCCCCGATGATCCGTGGTCGGGGGTGTGGATCGGGAGAGTGGACACGGGGCCCCAGAGGAGAACATGTGCATTGAGACGCCAGGCCTGTGGGTCCGTGCTCGGCGGCCATGCTGTCTTGTCTGACATCCGTGACCTGTGTGGGTCCCTCATAAATGGGTGTGACCCGGCCCTCGGCCACGGGCACCTTCTCTTCCTATGAACGACTCAGCCCCTGGCTGGGCCAGACCCCTTCACCTGCCCTATTCACATGCCCCCCTCACAAGGTGGAGGGGAAGGTGCTTCTCCCGAGCTAGCTGGGCCCAGGATGGGAGCCTGGGGGGGCGGCCAACCCCTCCCTCTGGTGGGACCACCCTGCACGTCCACACTGGCCTTCCAGTCAGCTGAGGTGGACAATGAGACAGTCAGTAGGACAGACAGATACCCTTTCCATCAGAGGGGATCTTGGTCTGTGTGCCCGGGGGGCGGGAATGGCGTGCCGTGACAGGGACGCCCATGCACTGAGGAAACTCGTGATCAGAGGGCAAAACTGAAATGCTGTTTGTCATGGACACAAGCAGTCAAGCCAGTGTAGGCGCTGAGCTCCGCAGCGGAGTCCTGCTATGACCCTTTGCAAGCGGAAGGAACGTTTCCCACAGCACAGTGCAGTGGTGGTGTTTTACTTCTTCCTGAACTTTGGTTTCATAGGCTTCTCAACAACAATCAGATCAAGAGCATACCCAGCGGATCATTTGAAGACTTGGAGAATTTAAAATATCTGTAAGTTCACCATCCGTTCTTTACCCTTCGGAAAGCTTACGTTGTCGGTATACAGACTAATCTTGAGCGAAATGTTATGCTGCTTGCGAATTATTGCAGATACACCCATCTCTTAGGCTGTATTTTCAGAAGGTAGTGAATTTTCGGGTGGGATTTTTAAAATGAGTTCTTGTCAGTATGAAGTGCTGTGTTGCATGAGGCTCGGTGAGTAAAGTCCGCGAGTGAGGTTAAGAGTCACAGCCCTGCAGAGTCCGTGGGAACAGTAACTCTGCTTGTCTGTGACTCATGGTCCCTCGCCAGCGTGAATGGCTGACAGGTGGTCTGTGAGAGAGAAGCTTGGAGAGCAGTCTCAAGCTGCCTGTCCAGCTGTGGGCAAGTGTGGGAAGCAGATGACAAATCCCACTGGAATGTCACTACTTTTGGCTAATTTTCCCCAGCTTCCTCCAAGTGATTGCACCTCTTAGTTTTCTGCAGTAAAATTGTAGTTTACTTTTCAGAGTTGACTTTCGGTAACTTATTTATTAGAATTTAAAACATTTGCCTGTTGAAGCCAGTTTTGCAGGTTAGAAAGTGGCCTCACTGTCAGGCGCAGGCTTGCTACGTTGCAAGCTCTTAATTTAAGACCGGAAGGCATCAAAGACACATTCCAGTCGCATTCCTGGTTGTAGAGAAAAGTACGTGTCGTGTACGTGTTATTCTTACTTTTAAGACTTAGATGGCATTTCCAGATAGAAGCATTAAAAAAAGGTTTTTTAACGTTTATTCATTTTTGAGAGACAGAGACAGAGTGCAAGGGAGGGAGGAGCAGAGAGAGAGAGGGGGACACAGAATCCGAAGCAGGCTCCAGGCTCCGAGCTGTCAGCACAGAGCCCGACACGGGGCTTGAACCCACGGACCTCGAGATCGTGACCTGAGCTGAAGTCGGACGCTCAACTGACTGAGCCACCCAGGCGTCCCTCTTTTTGTCTTTTTTTTTTTTTTTTCTTTTTTTCAATGTTTATTCACTTTTGAGAGACAGAGAGTGAGTGGGGGAGGGGCAGAGAGCGAGGGAGACACAGAATCCAAAGCAGGCTCCAGGCTCTGAGCTGTCAGCACAGAGCCCGACGCAGGGCTCAAACTCACTGTCTGCCATATTATGACCTGAGCCAAAGTCAGACGTTTAACCAACTGAGCCCCCCAGGAGCCCCAAGGTAGAACTATTTTAATGAGGGATTTGTATCACTGACTTTTTTTGGAAATTTATATCATAAGTGAACCTAAACATCTAGAAGTTATGTTGATTTTTTAAAACAAAGTCACATTATTGGTGTTGATGTGTATTTGGAAGCCTGTTTGATTTTGGATAACGTCACTGCAGCGATCACATTAACTCTGCTTACAGAAATACGTATTCCTCAGTGAAGGTAAACGAAAGTGTTAGGTATAAATATTTTCCATCACAGTTGGCATAGTGTGTTGCTTTTTAGAACAGGACAGGACAGAATAGACTAGAATAATGTATGAACATTATTAAGCCTTGTCGCTCTTTTTAAAAATGAGGGAAAGGCCTTCTGTTATGTATTTATTTATTTTAAGTGCTATGCAAGTTCCAGAAGGAAGGTTTTGGTTTCTGACAAAAGTAGGTTCAGTTAGCTGATGCCCAGCATCCGTAGTGTGTGTATGCGTATGTGTTACTTATTTTTTATTTTGTAATAATTGTGCTTTGGGATTGAATTAATTAGGAGCAAGTTATTCACTCTGCAGACGTATTTAGTGTTACAGTTTGGGGGACACTTTGGTTCTCACTTACAAGGATATTTTAAAGTAACACTTCAGGAGCCCCGTCTGCTGGCTCAGTCCCCATCAAGGCACCTGCTCTCCAGCCTCGCCCCCCTCTGTGGCTGGCCTGGCGGAAGGCGCCCCAGTCACTGGAGAGGGCTTGGGGCAGGGTCCCTGGTGAGGAGGGACCCCACCTGCCCATCTGATCCCCTCCTGGGCAGGAGAGTGCGCTCCCACAGGCACTGCTGAGGACACTGTGCAATTTCAGTACCGGGGAGCTGTTCTGAAGTTAACTGGTTATTTCCGCCTTTACACGTAGGCAGTGGTTTCAGACGTTGAGTATTAGTTGCCTGTGTAAGGCCTAAACCTCCCCTCACTGGTATTTCCGGATGAAGCTGGGCAAGAACTCCTGCTCCAGGCGACTCTGACTCTGTGTGGGCTCATCTGTACGCGGCCCGTTACTGGAGGCGACCAGCACCCACTTACTCCCGTGGAGCCCACGTGTCCTCACAGACGCACACTCGTCCACAGTAGTTCGGTTCAGTCCTTGCAAAGTGATCCAGCACCGGGGGCTTGTTTTCGCCTTCTTTTGAAGAAATGAGCCCAGAAACCCCCGTCCGGAAGTAGAAGGGGGAGTAGCGCCTGCCAGGACCGTAGTGGCCGAGGGTGAGGCCGTCTTCTGTCGGCTTCCCATGTATCTGTTCACTCCCAGTGATCCTGAAGTGCTGTGGTGTCCATTTACATCGGAAGAAACTGAGGCGGAGGAAGGTTACCAGCTCGTTCACGACCACACAGCTAGTGAGTGGAGGTTGACAGAGTGGCCGCTGGGCAGGCCTCTGTGGCCGCTGGCCAGGCCTCTGTGGCGGGCGCTGGGCTCTGCACGGGTGGGCGAGCTCTGCCTGGTCTCTGGGGTCGCCTCGGCACATTTGCCCAGACGGAGAAGTGGGAGCCGCTTAGCTGGATGGTTCGAGGTAGCCCTGCACCAAAAACCACGAAACCCAGTGCAGTAAGACACACGGTCCTTTGCAGATGAAGTACACAGTGTCACAGGCGTTAGGACAAACATGTTCTTGGGGGGACGAAAGGGCGAAAGCCTAGCCCCCAGGTAACCAATGTGCAGGGAGGGCCTTACCGCGGTCCCAGGCTGGCGCCTGTGTGTGCTGACCGGTCCCTGGGCGTCCACAGCAGGCAGAGGCACCCAGGGCGCCAGCCTCTTTGTCTGATGCTGAGATCACCTCGTATTCGCCATGGCACTTCAGGGCTCATGAGGACGCTACCGGGGGCCAGTCATGTCCTCAGAACCGGGGCCCTTTGGGGACGGTCCTCACCCCTGGCAGGTCCGTTCAGGATGTGGCGGACTCTGCAAAGGGCCATCCAGCGTCTGTGGTGGCTCCCCGCCTCTGCCGTGTGGCCCCCCACCAGCCGTAGGCTAACAAAACCGGGGTGTGTCCCGTGTCCTTACGGACTCTGAAATTCACACTTTATATACTTTTCCTGTGTCGTGAGGTGTTAATGTTCTTCTGAAATTTTCAATCAGTTAAAAATGTAAAACCCATTCTTAGCTTGCAGACCATCTCAAAACAGGCAGTGAGCCAATTCTGTGACTCTTCTGACATGCCAGCAGGGGACCCTGGTGGGGGAGGTCTGCAGGGCACATGCAGGGTGCGAACTGTCCGCTCCCCAAATCGTTTCCGGGTCTCTCAAAATGGCGCAGTTACAGCGTCTTATGATCAACGCATACTACATGTTTGTGGGGAAATGGTTTTATTCCCTTCGAGCTTTGAAGCGAGTGTACTGGGAACGAGTCGCAAGCCATGCTCCCAGAACCAGGGACTGGTCTGAAGACAGAGCAGTGGTCAACAGCGTCCCGTGTGTGGACACTTTCCTCTGGGGACGGGCAGGGGGCCCTCCAGGAGGGTAACCACGCTGCCGTGTAAATGTGTTGTCCGTATTCTAATACAGTCGTTAATTTTAAAACCCTCTCCATGTGTCAACGTAATTCTCCTTTCCACCTGGAGTTACGGTGTCTCGTGTGTGTGCTAATCCTCCCCTCGTTTCTTGTTTCAGCTATTTGTACAAGAATGAGATCCAGTCAATTGACAGGCAAGCGTTTAAGGGACTTGCCTCTCTAGAACAACTGTAAGTGTCCCTCTCCTGCGCCTGACTGCCTTGGATGTCACCTGCCCTCTTGCCTCTCGTAGGGAAGATGAACTAAGTTTGCTGTCTGCACGATGCATGTCTGTACTAACGGGGCGTAGGGCGTGTGTGCATGCCGATCGGAAAAGCAGTGGTTGACTCGTTACTCCTCTGTCTGTCTGACCCCCACCCACCCGGTCCCGGACGGCACTGGTTTCTGCCCAAGAGCAGCCCGGTGCTGAGCCCCCGTGATACAGAGATCAGTGAGAGCCAGTGGCCCCTGTCTTCATGGTGCTCCCGAGTTAAGGGACAGGCTCGCACACAAGTGAAGGGCCTTCGGGGAGAGGCACCCGGGGCACCGCGGGGCCAGCAGGTGTTTTTTATCGCCCGCCGGTTCCTTTTGTGACTCTGCGCACGTGCAGCTTCCTTCGTTTATGACCTCATGATTTCGGAGAAAATAAACTTTTTCACGTGGTTCTAGTTAGCGTGTGTGGATGTCGTTTCCGTGGCCGCACAAGAAGTCCTCCGTTGCTGTGAAGTCAGCACGTTCATTTCTAAGTAGAATTCCTGGCAACGGGAGTCTCTTTCTGGTTTGTTTGTTTGACTTTTCAGCTGTGGAGCTGGAACAACTTGGAGGATTCCAGAACTGCCCGCAGTTTAGTCGCACAGCCGGACGGGGCCGGTTGCTGTAACGGGGGGTCTGCCCACGGCCGCCCGCGCGTGTGCGTGTTTCCTCGGCCGGCCGGGCGCAGAGCCTGCACGGGGACCCCCGGCAGGACTGGGGCACGGGCACCCCGAAAACAGTGCCTCAGGGCACACACGGTGCTCGTGTGTCGAGGCCCTTTTGATTCGGGAGGGACCTGCATTCCTCAGCTCACTGCGCGTGGCTTGTGATGTCAGGGAGGGAAGGGGTCGTACGGAAGTGTTTGTGTAATCTTCGCTTCAGAGAGAAAGGGACAAAAAGTTCAGAGCTTTGCAGAAACACACGGAAGTGTCTGGAAAACGTCCAGGTGGAGGAGAGTTTACGAAGGGACACACTTCCCCCCGGGACGGGGCAGTGAGATCATCGTAGCCGACACCTAGAAAATCGCGTCTGATTTAAACGTGCTGGAAAGTTAAAGCACGTGGAGCTCACCCTGACGGCGGGGGGGGGGGGGGGGGGGGGGGCAGGGAGGCCAGCTACTTTCCAGGAAGAAAGGGGCAAAGTCTGGGGAAAGTGAGGCTTACTGGACCAGGAGCCCCGAGCAGGGTCTCTAACCAACCGGCTGGAGACAGCGGATCCTGGGTCCGGATGCCTTCGAAACCCCGGGTTAGGGAGTTAGAGTCCCTGCCACCGGGACTTCATGCCCTGAAGGTCGGCGAGAGTGTGACAGACCCAGAGACACGTGGGACCAGGCCCCCCGCCACGGGGAGGACTCTGTGCGAGGAGACGGGGCTGTTCTGGTGGGTGTGCCCGGGCTGCGGTCTGGGGTCCCGTCCCCATGCCAGGAGCCCCTCCACACCCCTGGGATAAGCCCGGGGCCGCCGGAGTCTGCCGAGCTTCTGCCCAGCGGGTTTCTGGGAGGCCCGCATCGTGTGTGGTGAACGTGTGTGGCCAGACCCAGAGAGCATAGATGGAGTTGGGGCTCACGGCCGTCTTGGGGCCGTGGGAGGGGGGTGGCCCCAGGCCGCCCGGAGCCCCGGGGAGTCTCTCCTGCCTCCTCCACCTCCTCCCTGGGCGCCTCCCCCAGGACTCCCCCTCCCTGCCGATGGGGGCCCACTCCAGGAGCCTCCTGTGATGGCCGCTGACTGTGGATTTTCTCCCTGTGTCCCCTCTGTTCCCTGCTTGTGGGCTTCCCACCCTGGTGTGCGGGGCGATGGGCAGGGACCTGTCCGCGGGTGTCACGGAGGCACGGGAGGTGGATCTGGCAATGACCTGAGACTTGGCGGGGGGTGGGGGACACCGTGCACCCTCCCAGGGAGCCAAGGACAGGAACAGAGGGCAAGGGAGGACAACTGAACTCTGGTAACCCAAGTTACGGTAATTTCAGAGTTAGTGGAGGTCTCCGAGTGATCTGGGTGCGTTTCTAGACTGCTTTCTGGCATTTGGGTTTGGGGTGAAGTCTGTAGCTGCTGGGCCCAGCGTCCCCTCCCAGAGTCAGCCTGTGTGAAGGCGGGGACCCCCCTCCTTCTCGTGCAGGTGGGGGGCTTGCGGCAGGAGCACCCCGTCCTAAGACCACTTCTGGTGTTTTTCTTAGGGGGAAAAACACCGATTTCCAAAGTGAGAAAAGCAGTAATTCAGGAAAATGAGGAGAAATTAGTTGTGGTAAAAATGTGTCAATTATGGAAAGTTAAGGGGACATAGTGAATGAAATATAAATGCTGGGTATTCTGTGTAATTAGCACATTATCTTACTGAGCCTGGGGCTGTGTTATTTTTCCTGTAGTTCTTTCCAGAGCTGACGGTATGCTCACCCCCCACATTAACGTATACGCGTGTCCTCCCCTAAATTCACATATAGACTAGAAGGTTTGAATGACGGCGTGCACCTGCTTACATATGTGCTGCAATTGAGAATATTTTGGCTTTTTTCCTGCGAAGGTCCGTGTGCTTTGCAAGCAGGTCCCCGGGCTAAGCAGCCAGGCCCCAGGCCTGAAGGGGACTTGGTCAGAGTCCCTGCTGTCCGTCTTACAGTCTGTGCCCAGTTTTTAATTGTATTTAATCTTACCATGTGATTACTTCACGTGTTTTCTGCACAATGTAGGAAATCTAGAGAGTTATCTATTGACATACGAATTTGAAATGACTTAGGAACCATTTTTTTGAGCAGAAAATCTAGATCAGCAAAAGTAAAATTGTTTAAAATGTTTCCTTTCTCTTTTTCCTTTTTTTTAAAAACTTGTCTAGATACCTGCACTTTAATCAGATAGAAACTTTGGACCCAGAGTCATTCCAACATTTGCCGAAGCTGGAAAGGCTGTAAGTTGATTTCGTCTTGCCCTCCCGTCTTCCCGCTGGTCCCCGGGGGCCGGCGTGCCGTCAGGTTCTGTGATGGAAAGGGGGCCACTGCCTGTCCAGACACCTGAGCAAATCTCTGTTCCTTGTCTAACAGTTCAGAAGCGGGACTTACAATTTTCTCTTTATCTGGAGATGGTGATAAAATAGAAAAAAAAATCGAATTATTTTCTGAACTAAATATTGTTCTCAAGTTCATTTGTATCACATAAACGCAGTCGCTGAGGTATTGTTTACAACTCACTTACTTGACTGCTTGTACTCTTTTCTACACGTGTAAGAAGCGTTTTTAAAAGTTGGTTTGTGGTTTTCTCTCTTTCAACAGATTTTTACATAACAACCGAATCACACATTTGGTTCCAGGAACATTCAGTCACTTGGAATCTATGAAGAGACTGTAAGTGTGTCTTTACAGAAGCCGATTCCCTGCCATTGGCCGGGTCCTGAGCTGGGTCCTGTGGCAGGGGCTGCGGGGTATGTCACATGCAGAAAAGCACAGGGACACCCGGAGGGCACAGTCAACCCTCCCGGTGGGCACAGCCGAGAGCCCCCGGGACTCCGGGGATGTGCCAGCAGGTTGACCCCTTCAGAGGCAAACAAGACATGTTTTAAAATCGGTTTCACATTCTTCAGATTAATTTTTAATTCCATGTTGCAAATTTTGGTGGTGGAACCGCGTCCGTGTAGGACTCTGTGTCCTGTCCCCAACCCTTGAGTGTTCGCAGAGCTGGGCATTAAGTAAACTGGTCCCCCGGTTTCTAAGGCCTCTAAACACACTTCTTGTACCAGGTGGTGTATTTTAATAGAAGGAAGGGATGTTAGTGCTGGTCGAGAACGTTGCTTGACGTCCTTCTGTTTTCCTCCGCGGTCAGGAGGGCCACCGCTCTGCGGTTGGCCGTCACCGAGCGTAAGGAGCCACTGAGCGTAAGGAGCTAGACATCAGGAAAAGGGGAAGATCATGCTAATGAGCCCAGGTCCAGAGCGAAATAAGGTGAAATAAGACAGCCTCCCTCGCTAGTTAGGATTCCTTCTGGACAAAGAAACGAGCCAAAGTCAGACGGCGTTCTGGCGAAGGTGGAGGGGCACTTGGTGTTGAGGGAGCAGGGAGGTCGCCAGAAGAGCAAGCTTAGGGCCGGGCAGGCAGGCGGGGTCCCCGGAGTGGGGACCTGGCCAGCGGCCTGGACGTTCCTCGCCGGCCTGTGTCCGGCAGGCCCCGCACAGGCTCACGCGTCCAGGTCGTCCGGGGTGGGCTCGTCCCCACGTCTCACCGTCTTCCCTGTCCCAGGAGACTGGACTCCAACGCGCTGCACTGCGACTGTGAAATCCTGTGGCTGGCGGATTTGCTGAAAACCTACGCCAAGTCTGGCAACGCACAGGCGGCCGCCACCTGTGAATACCCGCGACGTATCCAGGGGCGCTCGGTGGCCACGATCACCCCTGAAGAGCTGGACTGTGGTGAGTGCGGCCTGGGGCCGAGGGAGACCCAGAGCCCCGTGCTGGCACCCAGGGGGTGTGGTATGCACGGCCCTGCCCACCTGCAGGGACGGCGTCCCTGCATCAGATCCTTGTAGGACTGACAGGGACGCTCCTTGGCAAAGCCCTGGTCTGCACACAGCATCTCTCGGTGCCTGTGGGGTTTCTTTCCTTTTGTTTTCAGGCTCCCCTGCAAAATTAGCAAACTGGGTCACACTGTCCCTGCCTCCCCGTCCCTCCCGCCCCCGTGCACACAGGCTGCAGCTGCCGGCTGCCTCTGCGCACTGGGCTGGGCCTTCGGCCACGGCCCCGAGACACAGACCGCCAGAAGGGCCAAACTCCGACGGCGGGGCAGAGTCCTGCAGTGCCCAAGGACTGGTGCGGCTGAGCCTTTTAACTGCAGCACTGTTTTGGGGTGCTGAAGTCCATTTCTCTAAAGCATCGTCGTTTTTTTAGTGTTGAAAATACATGTAACGAAACTAGAAATCAGCAGCTTTCGTGAGTAACCAGCCAGCATCTGCACTCCTTTGTTAACTGTCCTTACACGTGTGCACCCGTCTGAGCACGTGCCCGGCCTCAATAGTGTGCAGCGTCAGAGGCCCTGTTCACGTGTGTGCGTCCTGTGCGACTGTCCTCCTGCAGGAGCCATGCCGCACGCAGGCAGCACTGCTGAGCTGTGTGTGCCTCAGAGATGAGGTTCTTTCCTGGGACAGAGGCCAGAGGCCGCAGCCGAGAGTGCCCGGCTGATCCCTGACATCTACACGTGTGTGTGTGTGTGTGTGTGTGTGTGTGACCACCATGCACCACACGGTTGATGTCCCAGAGCTGCCCTGGGTGTCCCTGCTCCCCAGCCGCCTCTGACTTAACCAACAGGACCCCGGCTCGAGGGCCATGGGTTTTGTCTGCCTCCTGCCACCGTATTCGTGGAGAAGGAGGACATGGGGCAGCCCCCCCTTAGCAGATTGGAGGAGGCAGCTCGTTGGTCCCAGGGCCATAGGAGTGGGACGCGCACGTGGGAGGACAGAGGACAAGGACGCGCTACTGTCCTGCCTTGCACAGTAGAGCTTTCTGCTCTCAGGAGTGCGTTAGCTAAAAGGCTTTGTTTTCTATTGCTTTATTCACCCAAAGCAGCTGTTCCTGGAGTTTGCTGTGTGCACAGGGGTCTCGCCGGGTTTATCTGAGGGTCAGAAACGCTGGGTAAAACTCAGCCTGTCTCCCAGGAGATGCCCGTCTGTCATCTTCGTGGGAACATTGTGGTTGGGATGGATGTTTGAACACTTGGGATTTTCTCTTAAACCTGAGATCTGGTTTGGGTTCTTGCTGACTCTAACGGGAGTGTTTAAAACCAAGAAGATCTGCATTTCCTTCTTGGCACAGAAAGGCCCCGGATCACATCAGAGCCCCAGGACGCAGATGTCACCTCGGGGAACACTGTGTTTTTCACATGCAGAGCAGAAGGCAACCCCAAACCCGAGATCATCTGGCTGCGAAACAAGTAAGTGATTCTCACTGTCCGCCCAGATGCCCCGTCTGCACCACTGGGCATGTGCCCACGCCGCCACCCTGTGGGCCTCTCGACACTCTTGGCCTCTCCGGTGGAGGGAAGGGTCTAAAGGAAAACGTTTCTGCATCGTTTCTGCTGTAAGGGGCCGTCCGTTACTCCCCCTGCCTGGGGTGAGGGGCGTGAGGGAGGCTTGGTTCTCCGCCGGATCTGGGGGGAGGGTGGTCACTGGGGCTTCGAAGCTGGAACCGTCCTCCTGGGTGAGGAGGGCTCCTTCCTGCTGGGACAGCGTCTTCAGGGACGCCCATCAAGTGGGCACTTTTGGACTTAGTTCCTTGCACGTCTGATTGGCCTCAGGAAACGAGCGTCCTCCCTTCCGTCCACAAGCATTTCGGGGTGTGTGGGGGCACAGGTGTCGGAGGATGTGGCTCCCGGGGCCTCGTGTTAACATGGAACGCTTTCCAGCGTGCGTTGTGAACCGACTCCTTGAAAACGGATTGTTAGCGTGAGACCCCCTGTCATTGCTTCTGTGTTCATTCTCACGAGGACATGGACAGGCTTTTCTGCGGATCTTGGCTGTGGGCGTTTATACTCTGAGCTGAGCTCGCTGGCTGTTCGGTCGTAACAGGGCGCAGAGGACCCTCTGGTGACCGAGCCCAGACGCCCACCCAGCCGTCATCCCTCCCAGTGCTGGGCCGTGTTCGCAGAGAAGATGCGCAGGAAGCTGGGGAGCTTGGCATCAGAGAGCCGTCAGGTGCAGGAAGGGCAGCACTTTCCTGCCTGTGAAGTTTGGGAGCCTCGTCTACACCTGGGTTTGTCCTTATGACCCGGGCCCAGCGCTGTGCAGGATGTGAGCAGTGCCAGCCTGGTCCTCAGAGAGGGTGTTCTCTTGGATGTCTCTGGAGTTGTCAAGATTTAAAATCCTGAGTTAATACAGGAGGAGTACGTGTGTATTTGAAAAGTAGAAAAGCATGAGTTCGGCCGAGCCTTTTCCATTAACCCCAGGCCTGTCGTCTGGTGCTGGGCTCTGCCTCCACCTGCCAGCCTCTCCTGTGGGTCCGCCTCCCCTGCTGACCTGCCTCCCCTGTTAGTCCACCTCGCCCGTGGGCCTGGCTTCCCGACTTGCTGGCTCACCGTGTTTATGGAAGGGAGCTGGGCCAGATCAGTGAGTCTCTTACGTTTGGAACCTGGGGAGACTGTTGCTTCCATCCAGAAAACCCCGTGGATGAGGACGGATGTCACTTTCGGTGGGTTGGTGCAGGTAGAGAGGTGTGTGAGCCGGGAGGGGAAGGGGGCTCTCACACCTGGCCGGGTCTTCAGCCGAGAGCCTGTAGGTTTCTGAGTGGCGTCCATAGGGAAATGCTCACAACAATGATGGTTTTGTCGGTCAGTGTATGTAATCATTTGCTTTAATAATAGCAAATGTTTCTGTCCCATTTTCTTGAGTCAGTTTGCCAGAAACCAAGGAAAATGTTTCTTTTGAATTTTTCCCACTATTTTCATTGTTTCCCTTTGGAAAGAGGACTGCTTTGGAACTTAAAAATATTTTTTGTTTTATTTTATTTATTTTTATTTGAGAGAGAGAGAGAGAGAGAGAGAGAGAGAGAGAGAGAGAGAGACAGGGAGGGAGTGTTGGGGAGGAGCAGAGAGAAGGAGAGAGAATCCCAGGCAGGCTCCATGCTGTCAGCACAGAGCCTGACTAGAGGCTCAGTCCCACAGACTGAGATCATGACCTGAACCAAAATCGGGACAGAGTGGGACCCCTGTACGACCACGCCACCCAGTTGCCCAAACTTTAAAATCTTTATAAACTGAAACTGAATAGTAAAAGTAACCAGGAATTAGTGATGCACTAGGCCGGCCCCTGTCCCAGACATGGTAATGATGTGGGACACTGTTGGGGGTGGGAAAGTGTCCTGGAAAGGCCAGGCATGGCGTCTCTGCCTCCCCACGTGCTCAGGTGTCTTCCGGTGTGGACTGGGCCTCCTGGGGCTTTCCGAGTCTGAGCGTGCCGGGTTTGTGTCTTTGCAGCAATGAGCTGAGCATGAACACAGATTCCCGCCTCAACTTGCTGGACGACGGAACCCTGATGATCCAAAACACACAGGAGACAGACCAGGGGATTTACCAGTGCATGGCGAAAAATGCCGCCGGGCAGGTGAAAACACAAGAAGTCACCCTCAGGTACTTTGGGTCTCCAGGTACGTGGAGAGGACGCCACATGAGGGTTCCTTCCAGAGCTGCCCTTGCTCGTGGCGCACAGGCTCCCTCCCTGCACCCAGCTGGGCAGGGCACGGGTAGGACGTGGGCAGGGCATGGGAAGGAAGTGGGCAGGATGAGAGCAGGAAATAGGCAGGAAGTGGGTATGATGAGAGCAGGAAGTGGGTAGGGTGAGGGTGGGAATGGGCAGGAAGTGGGTAGGATGAGAGCAGGAAGTGGGCAGGGCACGGGCAGGAAGTGGGTAGGATGAGAACAGGAAGTGGGCAGGGCACGGGCAGGAAGTGGGCAGGATGAGAGCAGGAAGTGGGCAGGGCATGGGCAGGAAGTGGGTAGGATGAGAGCAGGAAGTGGGCAGGGCATGGGCAGGATATGGGCAGGAAGTGGGCAGGATGAGAGCAGGAAGTGGGCAGGGCATGGTTAGGGTGAGGGCAGGCATGGGCAGGGCATGGGTAGGATGGGGGCAGGATGAGAGCAGAAAGTGGGCAGGGCACGGGCTGGGCATGGGCAGGGCCAGGGCAGGGTGTGGGCAGGGCGCGGGACAGGAAGTGGGCAGGGCGCGGGCCGGAAGTGGGCAGGATGCTGGCCGGAAGTGGGCAAAGCGCCGGTGCACTAGACTGCAGTGAAATTCCTTCACCCGGAGATGCTGGAGCACGTGGTCCTAGGTAATCCTCGACCTTTGCTCTGTTTTTTAAGAAGAAATTCAGACTGATGTTTTCTTAAAATGAGTCCATTTGTGTTTATTGTCATGAGCAACATATTTAGATTTATAAGTTTTGCATCCTGGGACTATTTATCCAGTCTTTTTTGTATTCTGTGCCTAATTTTGGAATAATTGCCCATCTTCTGTTTCCTGCTTCCACTTTGGAAGCCACAGCGTGGTTCCTTGATGTCACTGATTCCCTAGGATAATTTAAACGTGACCTTAAGTTACCAGAGTCGATAATCACCGCCTACTGTTGTCTCCAAAGTAGGCTGTGTTCTGATTTTTCGGTGTATGAAACATTTTGTGCTTCGTGTGTTGTGTGGTCATAGCACAGTTAGCACTTCTGAATCTCGCCCTTTCTTTCTCACTTGGAGCTGGAGTCAGGCGGCAGCCCCTCATGAGGACCAGCTTTTGGTTAATAAAACTTGAAGGAGATTTATTTCCACACTCGACTGATGCCAACTCTCTGTCCACATTGGGTGCGCAATTGCACCCAGAGCTGTCCTCGCCTTTGCCTCTGTTTCTCCACGGGCTCTGAACAGCCACTTCTCAAGCCACAGTTGCATGTGCCCTCCGGGTGGGCTTTGACTTTGGGGTTCTTGCCCCTGCAGATGGCTTTGTGGTCTCTAGCTTGCCATCCTCCAGAAATGCTAATATTAGGATCATTTCTGCACCTTCTATTTATCTGTACGTGTTTAGTACAGTTTAAACATTAACCGAATACGAAAGGTGCAGAAATGTTCTTCTGTGTGTCTTTCTTCATCCCCTAAATTCACGCCTCCAACCCCACTCTCCCAGATTATGGCTAGGGCTGCCTTCTTCGCCCCCGCCTTGCTTGTTTTTCATCTCAGAACGTGACTGGTTCTCTTACTCTTTCCTTTCCACAGCTGCGTGGAATTCATGATCTGTGGCAATGTGATCTATTTAACTGGTTCTTTGGAGTTTCTGAGGTTTTTCCTCAAATCTTTTGCCATTATCAGTCCACATCATCCCTTTATCCAAAACCTCTTGGGTCTGATATCATTTGGAAATCAGAAATTGGGGGAATTTCAGCAGGGCCACCTGGTACGTAATCTGTTTAAGTGGCTCGCAGGGTCCCGGGCACCGCCCTGTAGCCACCGTATCCGCGTCCCACAGCGAGCTGTGTGCAGTCACGTGACGAGGAGTAAGTTAAGACTCTAGACGCTTCTCGTCAGATTTTTACAAATAAATTATGAAAGATGTTTTGTGTTTGGAGCGTTTTTGGATTTCAGAATTGGGGAGAAGGGTGTCGGCCTGAATATACATCACAGGAATTTAAAAAGCACCCTTTTGGGGTACAAACGTTGTTTTACATGCTCGTAAACTCCTAGGAGAGTGATCTCTGGGTAACGGGGTGTATGACTTCTCAGTTCTGACGTGTGTGGCCACGTCACCGCAGGTGGGCCGTGGCGGTTTATGCCGCTGGTGTGTGAGCTCCGTGCTTCGTGGACGCCCTCACAAAACGTGTCGCTCGGGGCGGCACAGACTTTCTTCTGGATTCAGAGCTGGAACATACTAGCTCAGCTAGCGTGTGCTTTCTTTTTGCATAGGAAATGGTTATTTTTATTTGTTCTAAATACAGTTTAAAAACAGTGTTTCGTGCTAGTTAGAGGCTCTGGCAAGGTTTGACTGGACTGGCCCAGTGTACTTAGAACGAACAGAAGTTAGGATCCTGCCTGGGGCTGCTCTGTCCACGCTGAAAGAGGGAGCCACCCGGCCATCTGTCGGGCACTGACGGCCCTCATCCGAGGCAGCCCATCCCTGCCGGCTGCACGTTCTTTAAAAGAGAAAGAAGACGAGAGAGTGTTGATTAAACTGTTTGCTTTATTTTAAGGCCAATAGATGGAACGAGTGGCCTGGAGAGAAGCCCGCGCAGAGCCCTGTTGCTTGGCCAGAGGAAACTAATCCAGAACTTGTGTTTCCTTGTGACAGCTCGACCCGCTTTTGTAATCCAGCCACAGAACACGGAGGTGCTGGTCGGCGAGAGTGTCACCCTGGAGTGCAGCGCCACAGGCCACCCTGTGCCGCGGATCACCTGGACCAAAGGGGACCGCACGCCCCTGCCTGAGGACCCTCGCGTGAGCATCACCCCCTCTGGCGGCCTGTACATTCAGAACGTCCAGCAGGAGGACAGTGGGGAGTACATGTGCTTCGCATCCAACAGCCTGGACAGCATCCATGCTGCGGCTCTGATCATCGTCCAGGGTGGGTCGGGGCGCCCCTCGTCGCTCGCGTGCAGACCCTCTCCCCGCCCCCAGCGCACTTCCCACATCCGACTTCCGCGACTTGGGGATTCATTTGGTTTCCGAATGGAGACTTTAGGACAGTTGATTTCTCCTGGGGCTTTATCTCTGGCCGTGTTATCTGTGGCACGTAGGGCACCTGGCGTGTGTAAGGCGAACACACGAGTGTGGGCGGTGTGCATGGGCGTGTTGAATCCATCAGTAAGCCTTGCATTCAGCTTGGAACTTCCCAGGAGTAGCTTTGGCTCCAGCTGCAGACAGACAGTACCTGTAGTGTTAAGAGCTCAGCTGTGTTTCCTAACGTCCGACTGACTCTTGTTGAGTTTGTTGCCTTGTTAATAGATTACACAGTGAGGCATTTGAGGAGAAGCTCTGAGCCAGGAGAGTGCCAAATACCGAGAGATCAGCCCTCTCTCGATTTGTCTGTCTTCCCCAGCCTCCCTCCTCCATGGAAGCCCCCTCCCTTGCCGTCTGCTGTGAGTCTGTCCTGCTGCCTCTTTGGGCACGTAACCGCGTGGTGCTGTCGTCTGGTCGTTACTGTTGCACGCACGGATCTGTTCTGGGCTTAGGGCTGTGTGATTCACACCCCCGGCAGCAAACCAGCTCCTGTCCCCCCGTACAGCTGGGCCAGGTGACACTTAGCCACATAAGGACGAGCGGACGTTGCACGGCGAGAGGAGCGGGACCCCCTCGTTAGCCTCACCGCCGTCAGCAGCCGTCTGCTGAGTCAGCAGAGGTCTCTGACCATCTCCCAGCGTCCGATGCCCTTCTGCCGTCATGCTGTTCCCTCTCTGGCGCCCCCCTGTGGCACAGCTGGCCGCTCGGGGCCGTGGCGCCTCCCCGGAGGGAGGACCCTGATGCTCCTTCCAGCGGTTTTACCCAGATCCACCTCTGAAATGATCTTTCCCATGTTTTTCCGGAAGCTCTTCCCCAGTTCACCGTGACCCCTGCGGACAGAGCTGTTATCGAGGGCCAGACGGTCGATTTCCATTGTGAGGCCAAGGGCTACCCACAGCCGGTCATAGCGTGGACCAAAGGAGGTAAGAGCCGCCTCGGGAAGTCTGTCTGCCCTTTCCAGGCAGCCCCGGAGCCCCTGCCCAGGCCCGAGTGGTGGCCGAGCCAAGGCGTCCCGGCCGTGGGGACCGTCGGCGTGTGTGTGTGTGTCCCAGCCTCGCCTTTGCCCACTGTTGCCGAAAAGGACACGGGGAGGAGACTGTCCACGAGGGCGCTGGGGTGGCCTTCTGCTTTCTTGCTCCTCCCACGTAGTCTGTGTCTTGCTTTTGATCTACACTGAATTAGCATCTCGATGGGATTTAGCAGCATGTGGGATAGAAGTTTCTGGAAACCGATTGTAGCACATGTCTGTTGGAAGCTCATTTCCTGGGCCCGTCGTGCTGTGTCTCCACCTGCGGTGAGGTCACACTGTTGATCTCCACCTGTCGATCACGCTGATTCCCCGGGGCCACCTCTCCTGCTGCAGCTGGTGAACCACAGGGCAGATGACGCAAAGACACAGACTTCTCCCGGGACGTTGGCAGCCCGGCTGGGAAGGTGGGGGGAGGAGAGGTGGCCTCCGGGCTCTGCTCTGGGAGTGACCTTGAGAACCTGCCTTGAACCGGAGGGCAGCTCCCCTAAGGGGCCCTTAAACCAGAGGAGCACCCGGGCAGGTGCGGCAGGAGTTAACGCCTGCACCTCTATTCTGGGCAGGAGGGGCTCCGCCAGGGCACTTGCCCCCTCACCTGGGGTGTCCTTCGCTTCTGAGTAGCTCCCGCCCTGACCCCTGCCCCGTGGCCCGTCCTCGGGCCGACGTCACACACGCCCCCTGTGTCCTGCCTCCTGCTTGTTTAGCCTGCGTCCCTGCCACCCGCTCCTCCCTGCTTCTGGGCAGTTTCTCAGAGGCCGGAGCGTGTCTCTTGTCCCTGACCTGCCGCACGCCCCGTAGGCTGGACCGTTGCTCGGGAGGTGCTGACCCAGGGGCCCTGCTTCTCGTTTGCTCCGAGAACGTTCTGCTGACCGACGTACCCGAGTCCTGCCTCTAACCCACCACTCACTGCGTGTCCCACTGACTGGCGCCCCCGTGCCTTTCAGGGAGCCAGCTGTCCGTGGACCGGCGACACCTCGTCCTCTCCTCGGGAACGCTCAGGATCTCGGGTGTGGCGCTCCACGACCAGGGCCAGTACGAGTGCCAGGCTGTCAACATCATCGGCTCCCAGAGGGCTGTGGCCCACCTGACCGTGCAGCCCAGAGGTACGCGCGGCTCCCTCCTGGTGGACCCGCTGCTCTGTGCGGATGCACCGTCCGGAGACGCGGGCCTTCTGCGGCCAAGGTTCCCGTCACTGCTCGCGACAGAGCGTGTCCTCTTCTTCTGAACACCCGTCCCTCGTACCTGCTCGAGGTACAAGGTGTGCGTCCCGCGCATGGAGCTCCTCGTGGGGAACCCGACGAGGCCGGCTTGTCCGTGCTCTGGGGCCGATTCTTCCCGCTTCACAGAACGGCTCTCATATCCTTTCCGGGATGGTCACTGTGGCCAGGGGTCTGATAGCTCCTGACCCATGGACGAATCCTGAGAATGTCCCAGGGATTCTGTCTCTCGCCCCATTGTCCCATGAGCCTTCACACATGTCTTCCTTTTGTCCTTTGTGGGTGTGTGGTCTGACTATTCTGTCCGTGAGAGGCGCCCAAGCCGGAGTGTGGCTGGTGCTGCAAGGTCCCCAGCCCCTGGGGGGTCCTTCCCTGATGGTTTGGGGCCTGGGCTGTCTTCCTGTTACTCAGGCGGGCTGGACTGCTCTCGGCTGGGGCTGACCTTCCCATTCCCGACGGGCAGCATGTGGGATGGCCTGTTGCATGAGATCCTGTGGGTGGTCCCTAAAGGGCACCAGGACTTGCCATGTGGGCGTGGGCCAGGATCCTCACTTTCTTGGTGAGGAAAGCTCTTCTCCTAAGTGTGCGTTTCCCGTCCTAACCATCAGGCTCTCTCCGGGGCCCGTGACGTCCCAGTCCCCCCGCCCCACGTAGACAGGAGCTGGTTAGGGCTGCGTCTGCTCTTCAGACGTGCTCCTCAGGTCCAGTGTGGGCCGCGGGCAGACCATCTCCCCTTTCCTCCGGCCCTTCGGCTCTCTGCAGACAAGGCTAGGAGGCAGAGTGACAGGCTGAGACTGGCAAGAGTGCCCTGGGTCTGGCCTGGCTGCGGGCAAGGGGCTGTGCTCTTTTGAAGCCTTATGGTGTAAATCACGAATGTCTTGGGATTTTCACCGTGGTCAGCTGGCTGCCCCTTCTTTGCAGTCACCCCGGTGTTTGCCAGCATTCCGAGCGACAGGACGGTGGAGGTGGGCACCAACGTGCAGCTCCCCTGCAGTGCCCAGGGGGAGCCTGAGCCCGTCATCACGTGGAACAAGGTAGCACCTGCCACGGGCGGGGGAGAGGGGGGTGGCTGCGGGCCCCTTACTGACAAAACCAAAACGAGGCAAATGCACAACACAGCATCATGCTCTTCATGACCTTCCCCATGACAAAAGCCAAGAAAACCTTCTGGCTAGATCCGTGGCCCCATAATCCATACGGGAGGTTTTTGGTGTTATTTCATTCTTCCGTGTTGTTTTTCTGAAGCCCAATGCAAAAGTGCATTTCCACGTTTAGCCATTGTAAACAAGATTTCGATGGGACGTGTCCCCGGAGGATGGGGTGGCCATGGGCAGAGGTCCGTTGGAGGGAGGCTTGAGTTCCCCCCACTGTCTGCCAGACTTCACCTGCCATGACCACACGGGGCCATCCCGCTGGCCCTTGCCCAAGCTCTGTACCTTCCCTACCGTTGTGCACACTGCATAGGGGTGTCCTTTCATGAACCCCCGATCCCCAATCCTGGAGACTCCAAGGAACTTATCTGTGTCTTCTCTGGATCTTTTGCAGGAGTTTAAGAAAACTCTCACCGAATTGGATTAAATTTTCTCTTTCTAGTTTTGGGTAGATGTGACCACAGTCCGTGTGACCCATCCACTCATGAGGTCCTGACAGGCGGTGTCCCCACCCCAGAAAGACAACGCCTGCTTCTTGATCTTATTCTTTTTTTTTTTTTTTTTTTTAATTTTTTTTTTCAATGTTTTTTATTTATTTTTGGGACAGAGAGAGACAGAGCATGAACGGGGGAGGGGCAGAGAGAGAGGGAGACACAGAATCGGAAACAGGCTCCAGGCTCCGAGCCATCAGCCCAGAGCCCGACGCGGGGCTCGAACCCACGGACCGCGAGATCGTGACCTGGCTGAAGTCGGACGCTTAACCGACTGCGCCACCCAGGCGCCCCTTGATCTTATTCTTAGTATCATTTCTGTTCTGCTTTATTCCAGGATGGGGTTCAGGTGACGGAAAGTGGGAAGTTTCATATCAGCCCCGAGGGGTTCTTGACCATCCACGACGTCGGGACTGCGGACGCAGGCCGCTACGAGTGTGTGGCCAGGAACACCATCGGGCAGGCCTCCGTCAGCATGGTGCTCAGCGTGAGCGGTGAGTCCCCTCGGCGCGTGTGTCCTGAGGTCGGCAGACATTCTCCCGTGTGGACTCACATAGCAGGAGGGCACCTGGCCCAGCGCACTTGCAGACTGACGTGAGGGTTTTCAGGGTTACGGGAAGGCAGGGCGCCCCCAGTTTGCAGGGGCGTTGGCGGGATCCTGAGAGGAGAGCTGCCTGCCCAGACTCACACGCTCTGGCGGCCACCCCGAGACCTCAGGCCGCTGTGGTCACGTGCCCTGTGCGGCTTTTCTTGATGAGGGGTTTGGTGGTTGGTGGAGTCGTCATCCAGACCCATTCGGGTCTGGGAGCATGTAATTTGCAGTCCCCATCTGGCAGGAGTGGACGCGGCTGGTGCCCCTTCACTGTCCTCGCGCCGGTTCTGGAAGGGGCCACGTGTCCTCCCGGGATGAGTGTCTGTCATCACTGACCGGTCCCACCCCGGACCCTGAGCCATGCCGAGCCCACCTCTGCATCTGCCCCTTGCCTGTCTCGTTCACCCGTTCTGTCCATATGCTGCCGCCATCTTCCTGAAGGCTCAGATCCCCAACGTGTCGCTGTCGCTGCCCTGTGCCCTGTGGCTCCAGGACAAACCCACAATGTTAGGTTGGACCCAAACCTGCATCTCCTGTACGTCCCGTCAAGCTTCCCCTCCGCCATCCCGAGCGGCCACCACCTTCGCTTGGGTCTGTGTTTTTGCCTTCCTGCCTTCTCCACGGGCTTGTGAGTGCCCACAGGAAGCAATGGGGTTGGGTTGGTTTGTACGCCTGCCACCCCCCACGCCTTAAGCCTAAAGCCACTTCTTAAATAGGAACCACAGGGGCTCCCGGGTGGCTCAGTTGGTGAGGTGTCTGACTCTTGATTTCAGCTCAGGTTGACTCCAGAGTTGTGTGATCGAGCCCCGAGTCGGGCTCTGCGCTGACCGTGTGGAGTCTGCTTGGGATTCTCTCTGCCCTCCCCCTGCTCTGCCTCTCCCCAACTTGTGCTTTCTGAGTCTCTCTCTCAAAATAAATAAAAAAATATTTTAAGAGGGCAGCCTTTTAAAAAAAGTGAAAAAAAAAAATAAACGTGAACCATAAAGGAATAACTGGAAGCCTGATTTTGGAGGGTTTTTTTAGGGAAAAATATTATTTTCCCATCATACATGGTATGTGAAATGGATGTAAAATTAGATTGGTGAATTTTATGACTGTTTTTTTAATTAGTTTTTTATACCTGAAGTAATGTTACTTAAACGTGAATTGGTTATATATGAGATTTAAAAATAATCTCCCCACAATCCCACTTCTAAGAAATAAGCACTGTTAACGTTTTGGTGGATTTCCTTTATTTTTTCAAAAGGTAGGTAAATGTTTTCGTGTTAGTTTTCGTGATTGTCGTTTACAGAGGAAAACAAATTGAAGTGATTCGTAATAATGAAACATTGGAGTCATAACATTCTATACAATTATTGGACCCTCTCGTCTAGCACTTGGCATAAAAACATTCGGTTCCAAAAGTTAGTAAGTTTGGCTCCGTGCGAGACCCACTGCGTGGGGGGTCTGCCTGGGAAATGCTGTTGGGCCACGTGGGTCGAGAGCGGGTAAACGTGTCCCACGCACCGTGGCTTGCCCGCTGTGTGCCTGTGTCGGCGGGGAGGAGAGCGTCCCGGGCAGCCGCTCTGTACACGGCTGAGGGCGGGCGCAGGGGTGTCGGGGGCCCGAGGGGCTGCGGCTCACGTGCAGGCAGCGGACGCGGACGAGTAACAGAGCGAACGGCAGGCTCCAGTCGTGATCCGACCGGGAGGCTGGGGCTCGGGGCAGGTGGTCGGGGAGGACCCGCCCTGGGCACGCACATTCTGAGGAGCGGGGCCGCGTGGCCTGGCGTGAGTGGCGGGCGTGAGGCCTGAGGTTGGGACGGGCCGAATGCCAGAGACCAGGCGGGGTCGGGGCCTCGTCAGCCGGGCTGTAGTCTGGCTTTTATTGCACAGGTGTGGGAAGCCACCGGAAAGGTCCGAGCAGTTCCGAGGCAGTAAGGACGGTGAGGTGTGGGGGAGGGAGCGAGGACGGTGTCTGCCAGTGTCCCAGTCGACGTGCTGCCACAGCGCAGGCGTGATGGGCCTGCCGGCCGTGGACCCACGCAGAGCCCGGCGGGCGAGCGCCGTTCGCTGAGATGTCACAGAGCGGGGTGGAGGCTGGGATGAGGCGCACGGAAGGTTCTGTGTCCACGCGTGAAAAGCACGAGTAAGCTTTGGGAGAGAGATGGGCTGGTGCGGATTTGTGAGTATTTAGACCACTGCCCCCTGTGACCCCCAGGGAGGGCCTGAGGCTGGCCCGGCACAGCGGGGAGATGTCTGGTGGGAAGGAGGAAGCGGCCACACCGCTGCAGAAGGGACAGAGGTGGGGGTAGGCATCAGGAGGCAGGAGTGGGGGTCAGGTAGACCTGGCTCCTGTAGGTCCTTGGGAGGTGTGAGGAATCAGGAGGGAGTGTGTCCCAGCAGGAGGGAGTGTGTCCCCAGAGGGAGGAAGTGTGTCCCTAGAGGGAGGAAGTGTGTCCCAGGAAGGAGGAAGTGTGTCTCAGAAAGGAGGAAGGAGGGAGTGTGTCCCAGCGGGAAGGGAGTGTGTCCGCGGAAGGAAGAAGGAGGAAGCGTGTCCCAGGAAGAAGGAGCAAGTGTGTCCCAGCAGGAGGGACTGTCCCAGGAGGGAGCAAGTGTGTCCCAGGAAGGAGGAAGTGTGTCCCCAGAGGGAGGAAGTGTGTCCCAGGAAGGAGGAAGTGTGTCCCAGGAAGGAGGAAGTGTGTCAGAAAGGAGGAAGGAGGGAGTGTGTCCCAACGGGAGGGAGTGTGTCCCCGGAGGGAGGAAGGAGGAAGCGTGTCCCAGGAAGAAGGAGCAAGTGTGTCCCAGCAGGAGGGACTGTCCCAGGAGGGAGCAAGTGTGTCCCAGGAAGGAGGAAGTGTGTCCCCAGAGGGAGGAAGTGTGTCCCAGGAAGGAGGAAGTGTGTCAGAAAGGAGGAAGGAGGGAGTGTGTCCCAACGGGAGGGAGTGTGTCCCCGGAGGGAGGAAGGAGGAAGCGTGTCCCAGGAAGGAGAAAGTGTGACCCCAGTGAGGAAGTGTGTTCCTGGAATGAGGAAAAAGGAAGTGTGTCTCAGGAAGGAGGAAGTGTGTCCCTGGAGGGAGGAAGTGTGTCTCAGGAAGGAGGAAGTGTGTCCCTGGAGGGAGGAAGTGTGTCTCAGGAAGAAGGAAGTGTGTCGCAGCGGGAGGGACTGTGTCCCAGGAGGGAGCAAGCGTGTCCCAGGAAGGAGGAAGTGTGTCCCACGGCCAAGTGAAAGAAGCATTTCAATACGATCGTTTAAATTTGTGTCAGACTCTGGAAAGGCTGAGTACGTTGAGGGAAAAAAGTACCACTTCGTGCCCGGTGACCTTTGCTCCAGCCGCGTCAGTGGATAGGGGTAGAAGGTCAGTTGGTTCGGGGTTATTTTATTTAGCAAACTCTGGTATTAAGTGGGAAGAGACAAGAAGAGGGAAGTGGGAAGGCCCAGAGGCCTGCAGGTTAAGCCGTGTGGACCTGTGTATGCACGTGTGTGTGCGCGTGTGGTAATGGTGCGCTCGTGGCGGTGACGTGATCAGCCCATGGTGGACAGGAAAATGGAGGGGGCAGAGTCTTTGTAGGGGCGAACGGCTGGAGATCCAGGCACCTGTGGAGGGTTTGGCCACTGACGGAAGGACGGAATCCACCAGGAATTAAAATTGGCCGGAGCCGAGCCTCCACTCGCGGCCGGGCTTCGCTAGGAGAATTGGCTGCTTCACGTCCGAGCTACTTTTCCCATCCTCCTCCAGGGTCACGTGGTTTCAGAAATTCAGGTCTATAATTCACATATGGCTTGAAAATAGCTTCCAGCGTGATTTAACTTTGGTGTGAAAAATAGTCCTGGAGGGAGGTGTGCCTTATTCTAAATGATGTCGTGTCCACATGTGATCGCCTAACTTGTGGGGCAGTGTTTGGGTAACGAACGACTTTGTGTTTTCCAGTTCCTGACGTCAGCCGAAACGGGGACCCGTTTGTGGCCAAATCGATTGTTGAAGCAATTGCGACCGTGGACAGAGCCATAAACTCAACCCGCACGCACCTGTTTGACAGGTACTGGGGGTGGAAATGGCTTCAGACCACTGTTCGGTCGGGCTCCGGGGTGAAGCGCGTGCGGTTCAGGACACGAAGCTGTGACCTATGACGTCTGAAGAAAAACCTTTCAATTTAAAAGTCACAGTCTCCATTGGCACCGGGTTTTGTGGGGTTCAGATGACGAAAGTCACCGTTTCTGAGTAGCAGCTGAGTTGTGACTCACAAGACGTTTTCAGAAAACCTCCACTTACTCACTTGGCTTACTACCGAATGATTGGGCAAAAACAAAGTATTTGTCGGGTGCGTTGTATTTGCTTGTGTTGGCAGTTCCAAAGTGTTTTTTCCTGCCTCAGAACCGTGTGTTTTCTCTGTTGATTTAATGATTTGCCTTTAGCGTCTTTGGTTTTGACGCTTTGCACTCGGGATGAATAAGGCACAGTCTGCCACGTCTGGAGAAGCGGCTTCACCAACACTCCGCGGCAGTGATCGTACCTTGGGGTGTGATGTTCGTTCTCAAGGGTTTTTTCTGTTCTTGCCTCCGCTCCTAACCCGTTAGCCGTCCCCGTTCTCCCAATGACCTGCTGGCCTTGTTCCGGTACCCGAGGGACCCCTACACCGTGGAGCAGGCACGCGCGGGAGAGATATTTGAGCGGACGTTGCAGCTGATTCAGGAGCACGTGCGGCACGGGCTGATGGTCGACCTGAATGGAACAAGTTAGTCCTGGGGTCTTTCTCTCCCGAGTGCCAGGCGTCCACCCCACCTGTGTGGCCTCCTTGGGGGCCATGCCCGCATCCCTGTCTGAGTGCCGGCTCGGCTGCCCGGGTGCGGGCCACGCCGGGTCCTGCGGTGACGGCCTCGGGTATCTTGGACGCCCACGCGCTGCTGGCCCCCGGCCGAGACAAATGGTTCCCCGTGACAAATGGCATGGAGGGAAGAGGGGGCAGGGCAGCGGCTGCCACGTGAGGCCGTGCACACTGGACGAAGCGCTGCGGGCCGTCGGGACGGCATCTGCGGCGCTCGGCTGTTTGCAGAGCGGCTGCTGAGGCCTCCCGGGTGTCATGTGCACGGTGAGTGACTGATGCCCTCTCTCCGGCCCCCGCCATGCTGGGAGCAGAGCAGCGCCGTGAGAAGTGCCGGGTGGCCGTGGCTTTTATTCTGGAAAAGCAGCCTTCCCACCACGCGTATTCTTTCACAGCTTTCCGGGAGCACGCACAGTCCCCTCTCTCCGGGAGGCAGGCTCCGGGTTTTCAGGGTTTTTTGATTGGTCTTCAGTGAGCCAGCCGATCTTTTCCATCAGGACAGAAATGTTGGAGAATTTGACATTCTTAGATACGTGCATGTGGCTCGAAGATGTGGGAATGGGCCCCTGTCCTTGGGAGTGGAACGCGTCCTTCAAGCCTGACCTCTGCCTTGCACTGGTTTGGGGCTGAGCTTCCTGGCGCGGGTGTGCAGACTATAGGCCTGTTTCCTCGTCCTGGAGGGCGCTGGCCTCAGTTGAGTGTCGGGGGCCATCTCCGGACGTTTTCTCTCTTCCATGGACGGCCAGCCTCACCTTGGAGGTGCTCCCTGGGGAACCTGTGTTGGGCACTTCTCCACTCTTCGGGCCCAGGATGGGGACTGGGATGTGTGAGGCTCATAGCATTGTCCTGTGGACAGGGACATGTGGGGTCTGTGGCTTTGTCCCCGTGGACAGGGATGCGTGGGGCTCGTGGCCTTGTCCCCGTGGACAGGGACGCATGGGGTCTGTGGCCTTGTCCCCATGGACAGGGATGCCTGGGGCTCGTGGCCTTGTCATCGTGGTGCCTCACGGTGTCCCCAGCCGTCTGAGATAGGGACCATGCTCTGGCCCCTGTGGGGGCCCGTGGGGTTGCCTGGTTTTCTTCCTCCCTTTCTTTGTGTGGCTCATCGTTCAGGAGCTAAATGTGGCCGTGGCGGCTTCTGCAGGCGGGTCCTAAACACTGTGCGGCCTCTGTATGAGGCAGAGCCCGTCTGCTGTTGGTCCTTGTGCAGGACTACGAGGCCGTCTCCCATCAGCACGTGCTGTTTACAGGAACATGGAGACCCGGACAGACAGGAATCAGTCAGCACCCCAGCACGGGTGCACAGCCCGCCCCAGTCGGGGTGTCTGAGGCTGGGCAGGCTGGGCTGGAGCAGGTGGAGAGACCGGGGAGGGGAAAGGATGAGGGAACTCTCGGGTGCCCAACCGGAAAGGGCCCCTGAGGCGAGAGGAGGGTTTTGTCATGGTCTCCGTGATGTGGGGGCCGTGGGGCTTCTTGTAGAAAAGTGACCTGATCACGTGGATCAGGTCGTTGGGTGGCCTTGATGTGAAGGGGGAGGGGCAGCGTGGACGCGAGGCAGGCGTCCGTGGGGTGGCCCAGGGGGTCCTGGGTGGCAGGTGTCTGTGGAGCGACCCAGGGGCACCTGTGGAGTGACCGGGCGGGTTCCAGGTCACGGGTGTCCGTGGAGTGGCTGCGTGGGGAGGTGAAGCATTGCAGTAGGGTGGCCAGCGAGTGGGGTGGCTTCCAGCTGTGCTGAAGGCAGAGGTGACAGTCAGGTGACTGGGTCTCTGCCCGGGGGCAGGAAGCCCAGAGGTGACTCTGGGTGAAGTGGGGAACCTGGAGGCCAGGTTAGTGGTGGGAGGGACTGTCTCACCTCCGGCAGCTCGCAGGCATGCTCAGGGGACGCTGGTCACCAGGGGTACCCGTGTCCTCGAGCTGCAAACCCCGGTGTCCTAACTCGCCTTCGGAGCCTTCTGCTGACGGTCCTTCCGCACCTGTGCCCGACACAGTCCGGTCTGTTGCATTAGCCTCAGGTGCCTTCTTTTCCTCGAATTTCGGTGTTTTCCCTGGTAGTTGCTTGTCTGCCTTCGGGGATGGTTTTTATATCTAAAGCAAAGCAGAGGGAGCAAGCATGGCTGCCGATGGTCAGGGCAGTGTGCAGAGTGTCCGGCGACCAGCTCACTACCCAGAACTTGCTGACGCAGCCGGTGGTCAGCCCGCCGGGTTAGTAGGAAGGCTTGGCCTGGCAGCAGTTTATCAGGCGTCCGTGGGGTGGCCCAGGGGGTCCGTGGGGTGGCTGGGGGAGACTCGGGCGTTCAAAGCACAGCACACGTGTCTGGGTTCACAAAGGTGGCCTGTGTCCAGCCTTGCCTGCTGGCCGGTACCCATGCTTGCCCGGGCCGTGCTCATCCCTCCGACTGGAAAGCAGGCCAGAGGAGAGAGGGGCAGTGCAGGGGGACGCCAGCCCCGACCCCTGGAGGTTCTGGGGCTTCCCGAGGTAGACACCCCGATCCCGCTTTGCCGTGTCTGCGAGGTGCCCGCGGACGGAGTGTTCAGGTCTGAGGGAGCCGAGCGTCGGGCCGGCTCGCAGCCCAGCGTGCCTGTCCTCTCATGTGGCACGCCTGCCCCCTCCCACCTCCAGTGCTCTATTCCCTCCATGGGTGGGACTGGCTCGGCTCCTTTAAACGTAGGCAGAGTCCATCTTGACCGGCTTCAAGCAGGTACCGTGCAAGATGGTGCTGACCAGGAGTCTAGCAGTGTGGGCGGACATGTGAGCCCGTGTGCCCGTGCGTGCATGCATGCCCTTCTGTGTGCGCGTGTGCCCCTCTGCCTATGTGCTGTGTGTACACGTGTGCCCCTGCGTGTGAACGTGTATTCCTACACATGCATATGTGCCCTTGCGTGCGTGCTCTTGCTTGTGTGCGCGTGCCTCTGCGTGTGCACGTGTGCCCCTGGGTGTGTGTGCCCCTCTGAACGTGTACCTCTGCATGTGCTCCTGTGTGTGTGCACGTATGCCCCTGCGTGTGCATGTGCTTGTGTGCCCTGCATGTGAACGTGTACTCCTACACGTGCATATGTGCCCTTGTGTGCATGCTCTTGCTTGTGTGTGAGTGCCTCTGCGTGTGCGCGTGTGCACATGTGCCCCTGGGTGTGTGTGCCCATCTGTGTGCACGTGTATGTCTGCATGTGCTCCTGTGTGCTCCCGTGTGTGTGTCTGTGTGTATGCACGTGTGCCCCTGTGTGTGCGTGTGCATGTGCTTGTGTGCCCTGCGTGTGAACGTGTACCTCTACACGTGCATATGTGCCCTTGTGTGTGTGTTCTTGCTTGTGTGCGCCTGCCTCTGCGTGTGCACGTGTGCCCCTGGGTGTGTGCGCCCCTCTGCACGTGTACGTGTGCCCCCGTGTGTGCCTGTACTGTGCACGCGGGCGTGAGGGTGCCCCGGTGCACACGTGCACGCCCCCCTGAGCGCGAAGCTCTTCCAGCAGTCCCAGAACAGGCCCCTGGCGCACGTCAGGTCTTTCCCGGCTGTTCCTGCCGGGACCCCTTCCCCGGCACTGTGTGGACCCCGGGCCGTCCCCCGCTCCCCCACCGCGCGCGCCCGTCCCACGAAGGTCCCCTCCCCTGGCTCCCGGCCCGGCAGGCAGGACTGGGTGGGGGAGGACCGCGGGGGCCAGGGCCGCGTGCCCGTGTGCTGCCCGCCGTCCGGAGGGTAAGCCGCGTCCCCCTCTGCCGCAGGTTACCACTACAACGACCTCGTGTCCCCCCAGTACCTGAGCCTCATCGCCAACCTGTCCGGCTGCACGGCCCACCGGCGCGTGAACAACTGCTCGGACATGTGCTTCCACCAGAAGTACCGCACGCACGATGGCACCTGCAACAATCTGCAGCACCCCATGTGGGGCGCCTCGCTGACCGCCTTCGAGCGCCTGCTGAAGGCCGTGTACGAGAACGGGTTCAACACCCCGCGGGGCATCGACCCCGGCCGGCTGTACCACGGCCACGCGCTGCCCGTGCCTCGCTTGGTGTCCACGTCCCTGATCGGGACCGAGACCGTCACGCCCGACGAGCAGTTCACGCACATGCTCATGCAGTGGGGCCAGTTTCTGGACCACGACCTGGACTCCACGGTGGTGGCCCTGAGCCAGGCTCGCTTCTCCGACGGACAGCACTGCAGCTCCGTGTGCAGCAACGACCCGCCCTGCTTCTCGGTCGCCGTGCCCCCCAACGACCCCCGCGTCAGGAACGGGGCTCGCTGCATGTTCTTCGTGCGTTCCAGCCCCGTGTGCGGCAGCGGGATGACGTCCCTCCTCATGAACTCCGTGTACCCGCGGGAGCAGATCAACCAGCTCACCTCCTACATCGACGCCTCCAACGTGTATGGGAGCACGGAGCACGAGGCGCGCGCCATCCGGGACCTGGCCAGCCACCGGGGGCTCCTGCGGCAGGGCATCGTGCAGCGGTCGGGGAAGCCGCTGCTGCCCTTTGCCACCGGGCCGCCCACGGAGTGCATGCGGGACGAGAACGAGAGCCCCATCCCCTGCTTCCTGGCCGGGGACCACCGCGCCAACGAGCAGCTGGGCCTGACCAGCATGCACACGCTCTGGTTCCGGGAGCACAACCGCGTGGCCGCCGAGCTGCTCTCCCTGAACCCACACTGGGACGGGGACACCATCTACCACGAGGCGAGGAAGATCGTGGGCGCGCAGGTGCAGCACATCACCTACCAGCACTGGCTGCCCAAGGTGCTGGGCGAGGTGGGCATGAAGGCGCTGGGCGACTACCGCGGCTACGACCCGGGCGTCAACGCCGGCATCTTCAACGCCTTCGCCACGGCCGCCTTCAGGTTCGGCCACACGCTGGTCAACCCCGTGCTCTACCGGCTGGACGAGAACTTCGAGCCCATCGTGCAGGGACACATCCCCCTGCACAAAGCCTTCTTCTCTCCCTTCCGCATAGTGAACGAGGGCGGCATCGACCCACTGCTCAGGGGCCTGTTCGGCGTGGCCGGGAAGATGCGTGTCCCCTCACAGCTGCTGAACACGGAGCTCACCGAGCGGCTCTTCTCCATGGCGCACGCGGTGGCCCTGGACCTGGCCGCCATCAACATCCAGCGGGGCCGGGACCACGGCATCCCGCCCTACCACGAATACCGAGTGTACTGCAACCTGTCGTCCGCCCACACCTTTGAGGACCTGAAAAATGAGATCAAGAACCCCGAGATCCGGGAGAAGCTGAGACGGTGAGTTGAAGGAGGAGCCACCGTGTGGCGTCTTGGGTTTCTCAGCGTTGTCAGGGTCAGGCGTGCCGAGAAAGGTGGCCCCACGTGTGCGTGGCTGTTGTTCTCGGGATCCTAGTGTGTGTGTGTGCAGCTGGGAGGGCAGAGCCTGTGGAGGGGTCGCCTTCGGAGGCCGTGCAGGTGCAGGGAGTGGTGGCCACAGCCACGTGGGTGCCCGGCCTGCTTGTGCAGGGGAGCCCGACGGGAGGGGAAGGACCTGCGGGGAACCTCGGGCCCCAGCGTGCGTGTGTGGGGCTCTGTGGGCAGCTCCCTTGCTCGCAGCAGGCAGAGAGCACCAGAGCTCGGCCAGCACGACAGGGACACCTCTGTGTCCGGGGACCACTGCCCACAGCCTCAGGCAATCGTGCGGGCTCTGGGCAGCAGGAGCCCGGGGCCTGTGGCGCTGGAACCGTGAGGGTGCTCTGGGCACCCCAAGACCACAGGGGCAGCAGGGAGGTTAGTGGCCTTGGTCCCTGGCTGGGCGGTGCGTTAGACCTGCATTTCTGCACTCACTCAGCCGTCCGCCCTTCTCACGGGCACGGCTGCCCTTGGCTTGCTGACTACCTACCGTGTGACTTATCGTTTCTTTAATGCAAATAGTCCCTTTTTAGAGTTTTTCCATAACGATCCCTCCTCGTCCTCGGACTTGTCAAGTACGTCTACAAGTCATCGTGTATTTAAGTTGCGTTCGTTCACGTCGGAAAGAATTGTTTGAAAAAGGAAAGCTGTCTGAGGCCACACTGCGTGCTTTCTGGACTCTCCGGTTCGCCTGGTTCGCTTATTCTGAGTTGCTCACTTTCCACTGAAGGTGAGGCGTTCCCCAGTTAGGATCTGACCGTGGCTTCTCCAAGACGATCACTTTTTACTCGTAACTTATCGCGAGGTGCGACGACGTGAACGCACCTAGCCCTCCTGAGTCCGGCGCGTTCCAGCGTCCTTTAAGTAACGGTATCAGGCTGCCGGTTTGTGTGAATCCTGCGGCACTGGGACATCACCGGGCACAGAACCGCTCGGTCAGGATTTGCGGGATCTGTGTTTCTTACGTGCCGGTCCCGTCCGGATGAACATGGGTCGCTCTCCCGTATTTCTCTGCTTTGCCAAACTCCGTTCACGACAGTGGGGAGACCCTAGCGTCCCAGCACCACAGGCCGGGGGAGGGGTGTCCGCCTCGTGCGCCGCAGACCCTGGAAAGGAAGCTTCACCGTCTTTACCGCCACAGCGAGTTCCTCAGCCGTCAGCCCCCGAGCCCTGCGGGAGGGGTGGGGGGCCTGGCCCGAGTGGGGTGCTCCCTGCTGGCTGCGGCCCCCGAGCGAGCGGGTGTGGGCGCTGTCCCCTCGTGGGGAGCGGCTCCTTCAAGCGGAGGCCGCGTCGGCGGCAAGGTCACGGGAGCCGTGCAGGCTGGGGCTCCCGACTTCCCCGCCTGCCCTCAGCCCCGCTCCCCGGGGAAACCACGGCATGAGGCTCCTCTGTTTGCAGCCGAGGTCAGTGCTGATGGCGTGGGGCTTGGCAGGAGCGCCCAGCCACCCTTCTCGAGGGTGCCTGAACAGCACCCCCTCTTTCCTCTGTGGCCACAGCCCCGCCGACGGAGCCGGCCGCGCCCCTGAGCCGGATAGTGTGCGTATAGAAAAGCCAGCTGAGCTCTGAGTCCCAACTGAGACCGAGCACCCGCGTCTGGGAGAGCCGCGTGCGTGTCTCAGGGGAGAGCCTGCCGCCAGCTCTCTGCCCGCGTGCTTGTGCTTCGCGGGAGCTGGAAGAGCTCGATGAAAGTGTTTGCTCTTGAACGTTTCAACCCCGCTGTCTTGGCCTCCTGTGCTGTTCTGCTGAGCAAATGGCTTCGTTACCGCAAACCTATTTTCAACAAACGGTAGAATTCCAGCGTCACAATTACCCGTTGGAAACTCTGTTCTCAGTTATGTGAAGTTTATTTATATTTATGAAAAAAACCTGGAAGGTTGTACGTTATCCTGTCAAGTGTGATGATCTCTGAACAGAAAAGGTGTGATTTTAACTCTCTTCCTGTATTTCTTGGTTTTTCTAAACTTACAATAAACGTGCGGTATGCTTTATGCGTGTGTATACGTATATGCACAGAAAGTAGGGAAAAGTTTTGAAACGTAATGGGTAGACGGTTTGAGTAATGATGAATGTTCTTTGTGGAAAGCAGGTCCGAATGATGCTAAATGGTAGTAAAGATGGGGACTTTCTCACGTTGGTTTTATGTACTAGCTGTCTCACGCCTAAGCAAATTTGAGGTTTCACTGGGTTGTTTTCCTTTGTAGGTTATACGGGTCCCCACTCAACATTGACTTATTTCCTGCCCTCATGGTAGAGGATTTGGTCCCTGGAAGCCGACTGGGACCGACCCTGATGTGCCTGCTGAGTACACAGTTCAAGCGCCTGAGAGATGGGGACAGGTAAAGGCAGGTGCCGTAGGGACGACAGGTGAAGACAGGTGAGGCCGGGGAGAGCCTCTGCTCTGAAATGCACCTTTCCGGGAACTCGGGGATGTGAGGGACACGTGGCGGAGACTGTGTCCAGGTGAAAGTGGATGAGCGTCTTCGCGCCTCGCCGCGTTCATGATTAGCTCCCTAGTGTGGGGACCTGCCCCCGACTGCAGCCCCAGGATCACGTGACCCAGTTCACAGGTGCTTTCGTGCCCTTCCACGTAGCGAGGGCATCTCTGTTCCCAAGAACGGTGCACACGGTTCAACCGCCGTGGCAGTTCGGAGGGATTTGAGCTTCTGGCAAGACTGACACGATGTCACGAGTGGGGTTTACCGCGGGGCAGTGCAGCAGGGGCCGCGCCACGCCAGGGGTCTCACCCCCACCTGCTCCAGCTTCTCTGCTGCGTCCAGTACAGGCCCCGTGTGTTGGGTCTTGAGTAGGAGGCGTGATCCGTGCTTGAGCCCCTCTTAAGTGACAGCGGACTGAGCCCCGCGGCGTCCGTGCCGTCGGCAGAGCTTCCTGGCGGTTTCCCTGCGCCTCCGCGGGGCCTCCGGGCGTCTGACCTTGCTCTCACTCTGGAAACAGGCTGTGGTACGAGAACCCGGGGGTGTTCTCCCCGGCGCAGCTGACACAGATCAAGCAGACGTCGCTGGCCAGGATTCTGTGCGACAACGCGGACAACATCACGCGTGTGCAGAGGGACGTGTTCAGGGTGGCCGAGTTCCCCCACGGCTACAGCAGCTGCGACGACGTCCCCCGCGTGGACCTGCGCGTGTGGCAGGACTGCTGCGAAGGTGTGCGTCCCCAACGCCCAGCCCCTCCCTCGCCTCTGTGGTTTGTCTTCCCCACTGCCTGCCCGCTCCTGCCGCGCTCACCGCCTGCTGTGGTGCTCCCGGGGCGTCTGGCGCGGTGCTCCTGGGGCTCCTGCGGTAGTGCTCCCGGGGCGTCTGGCGTGGTGCTCCCGGGGCGTCTGGCGTGGTGCTCCCGGGGCTCCTGCCGAGGTGCTCCTGGGGCGTCTGGCATGGTGCTCCTGGGGCTCCTGCCGTGGTACTCCCGGGGTGTCTGGTGTGGTGCTCCCGGGGCGTCTGGCATGGTGCTCCAGGGGCTCCTGCCTTGGTGCTCCCAGGGCGTCTGGCATGGTGCTCCCAGGGTTCCTGCCGTGGTGCTCCCGGGGCTCCTGCCCAGGTGCTCCCGGGGCGTCTGGGTTGGTGCTCCTCGGGCTCCTGTGATGGTGCTCCCGGGGTGTCTGGTGTAGTGCTCCCGGGGCTCTTGCTTTGGTGCTCCCAGGGCTCCTGCCGCGGTGCTCCCGGGGCGTCTGGTGTGGTGCTCTCTGGACGCTTGGCCGCAGTGGGGACAGAACCAGGTACCGCCCTTGCGGGCAGCCATGCAGGGTCGCTGTACAGTCTGAGAGGCCGCGGTCACGAAGGACTGGTAGTGACATGGTGGCGTTTCCTGTAAGTGACGTGCCCAGTGGAGGAGACAGGAGACGAGAGTGTGCTTGAGGAGACGGGCTTCTGTGTTGTCTCTGAAACCTAACGTGCGTCTAAACGGGGGCACTCGCGTGTTGTCCTGAGTGTCGTGTATGCACACGCGCGGGTGCCCCTGCCACGTTGACGCCCCAGGATGTGTGCTCAGTAGAGAAGTGTGTGCTGTGCGTCCAGACCCCTGTGAGAACACCGTACCTGGAGGGGCACGTTGTGTAAGATCAGGAGGAGGGCCGAGGCCTGTGGAGTGGTGGGGAGGGGTGGGGAGGGGTGGCGGGTCTCTGGCCGCACCCGGTCCCTGCCGTGGGGCCGCTGTCCTCCTGCCGCGGAGCCCTTGTACTCCCACTGTGGCGAACCACGAATTTGACCTTTTCATTTGAACGTGATTTTGGCTTCATTGAAACTGCATTCAGAGACTGGAATGTGGAAGCCAGGTGCGTTTGGAGCTGCCCTGCGTGACCCACATGCCTGCGGACACAGCCCCTTCCGCCCGGCATGCCGGTGGACAGGAGGCACAGACTAGAGTTGTTCCCTCTCCTTTCCGGAAGAAATAGTTCGGTCAGGCTCTTGTCCTCACTGGTGATTACTCTCAGGAGGCTGCTGTTTGCATGAGGAGGTATCGGAACCTGGGTCCGTGGCCTAGAGCTGTTTGCGGTGTCTCCCTTTGAGTCCGTGCGCGTGTGGGTGCCTGCGCTGATCCGGTTGTGCGTCTGCCCCCTTGGTTCTCTGCGTGTGAACGTACGGTGTGTGTACACGTAGGTGCTAAACAGGGATGTGTGGCACACGCGGTTCGCAAGAGAGTTCGCGTGAAGATGAGGACTGAGTTTGCTGCACGCCCCATCTTCCAAAACATTTGTATTCTCACTATTACCTCGAAGGAACCATGTTCTTGTTTTCAGTTTTTTTGAAAAACATCGTCCTTGTTTGTCCAACTCCGCGTGCTTTCCTGCAAATCTGGCAGAGGAAGCAGGAAGCTGTCCTGACCCCTGGGAAAAGCCGGTTCTCGGATAACTGGCTTCCTGATAGCTTTACCAGGGGCCCCTTGCTGCATAGGAAGGGGCTGAGCCGGGGTTCCTGTTCCGCTCGGAAAACCCAGAGTCCCGGGAGAGACGGGGTCTTGCCAGGCGGGCCTTTCCTGGAGCTGCTGGGGCCGGCTCTCCTGTCCACGCAGCTGCCAAAGGCATTTCTGACATCCTTTGTCCCCGACGCTTTTCCTCCAGAAATAGCAGGCCCGGTCCAGAGCTGACCAAGTTAAAGGATGCTTTGTATTTTTTTTAAATTTTTTTTACATTTATTTATTTTTGAGAGATAGAGTGAGACAAAGTGAGAGTGGGGGAGGGGCAGAGAGAGAGGGAGACCCAGAATCCGAAGCTGGCGCCAGGCTCCGAGCTGTCAGCACAGAGCCCGATGCGGGGCTCGAACTCAAGGACCGCGAGATCGTGACCTGAGCCGAAGTCGGATGCTCAACCGACAGAGCCACCCAGGCGCCCCGAAAGGATGCTTTTTAAGCTTTGTCTTTTATCGTAGCTCCAAAGTCGTGTTTAAAATACAGTAGGAAGAAAAAGTTTTGACAGACCGAACGTCGGTCGCTGTTTACTTTCCATTCAGCTTTTAAAGACTCGCTGAAAGCAGCCCTCTGAGCTCCCCCCTGAGCCACAGCCGCGCATCGTGTGCACAGAGGGGCCGGACGGGAGGGTTCCTGGGCGGGTGGTTTCAGAGGGGAGTTTCAAATTGCCCCTCTGTGGGCAAGGAAGAGCACATAGGCACACGCACACACTCTTGCACATGTTGGTGTATCTTGAAGTAATCGCGTGGGTTATAAAATACTGCGGATGATTCCGGGACCTGAATAGATGCATTGGTCGTTTGTTACCTATTAGTCACTGTTCTCTCTCCCGTGTGTCTGTATGAGTACACGTGTGCCTAAGTACGCACGCGCGTGTGTATGCATATGTGTATACACGCACACGTGTATGCACGCAGATGCGTGTGTACGCTCACGCATGTGTATGTGCATCTGTGTGCGTGTGCACACACGTGTGTACTGTGTATGTGTGTACGTGCATGCAAGCACAGACGGGTGTGTGTCCACACGTGTGTATGTGCATACGTGTGCACACATGCACACATGGGTGCGTATGTGCGTACGAATGCATGCATATGCACACATTGCGTGTTTGTACACTTGTGTATGTGTGTGCATAGGTACGCACGTATGTATACATACGTGTGTGTACTGGTGTGTGTGTGTGTTTGTAGGGAAATAGGACACATTTTCCTGAACTAGAGGAGGAAGTCTGAGCGTGCCCCTGTGCTCCTGAATAACCCACTCACGTGTGTGTGTGGGCAAGATTGGGAAATTAGCGTGGATACACATGCACGTCCTACGACAGGGATTTAATCTCGCGCCCCCGGGTCCCCTCTGTCCTCCTCCGGGCCCGCCGCAGCCTCTCCCTGGGTTCAGATCAGAGCCGGCTCTGCGTTCGGGGCGCTGGCGCTCCCTGGGCGGGGCTGCATTCTCTCGGTGCGGCCGCAGGAGGCGCGTGATGCCGGCCTGTCCCCCCGCGCGGGACCTTCACGAGGATTGCTGGCTGGATCGTGGTGTCTGCGTTTGCGCAGCGTGAGTGTCGCCGTGGGCTCCTGCTGCCGCCCCGAGGGGCACCTGGCCGCATGGTGTGAGCACCGCTGGGGAGGGTGTGTGCTTTAGCGCCACGGGCTGCGCATCCTCTGCTCCCACGGCGTTGCCCCAGGCCTCCGGGTCCCACGAGCCTACGCTGTGACCCTGCATCGGGGCGGAGTGGCGTGACATGGGTCCGGGAGCGGGTGGGAAGCCGAGTGGTGGCTGCTGACGATCGGAGGCGTGTGGAGGCCTCTGGGAGGCGCGGTCTGCTGGCAGAGGGGCTCCAGGCCCTGCCTTCCCTTCCCAGCGGCCGGCAGGCGGAGCTGGCCCCAGCTTACGCTCCACGTCCTGCTGTCTGGGGCCGGGCCGCCGGACGGGGCACCGGCGTGTGCAACATGCTCCACATCGTCCCCCCTCCCCCCCCCCCCCCCCCCCCCCCCCCCCCCGGCCACAGGGGAAGCTGACGCCCTGGCGCGAGCAGACGGACGTGAGGCCGGGACCGCGTGCCCCCGTCCCTGTGGTGGGGGAGGCCGGCGTGGGTTTGAGAGGACAGCCGCAATGCTTCGTGCCTGCAGGAGGCCGGAGCAGGCTGGGGGCTCCCGGGAACGGGGGAGTGGGGGGAGACACAGTCAGAAGCCATCTTGCCTGTGGCGGGAGAAGGGAAGCACAGCCGGGTTTTTGGCCGCTGCGGCCGCCAGGCGGTGGCTCGAGTCGTACACGTGCCGGAAGGCCAGTTGACGTCTCCCAGGATGAGCCCGTGTCTTCTGAATTGGACCCAACGCCACCCGACACACCCCTTCTGCTTGCGTTTCAGACTGCCGGACCCGGGGACAGTTCAACGCGTTCTCGTATCATCTCCGAGGCAGGCGGTCCCTGGGGTTCAGCTACCAGGAGGACGGCCCCGCCGGGGGAGCGGGACCCGGGGGGACACCAAGGTACGGCCGTCTCCGGGGTGAGGTCCCGGTGCTGGGCGGGGGCACGTGCAGCCACCGGTGGCCTCCAGCTCGAGTCACAGCGTCCCCTTCTCCCCCGCGCAGCGTGGGGCAGCACAGAAAGCGCCCCGGCAATGCCACGGCCGCGTCCCGTGAGCGTCCACAGGTTCCGGGGACGAACGACTTCAAGGACTTCGTTGTGGAAATGCAGAAGACCATCACGGACCTCAGAGAGCAGGTAGCTGCCTGGCACGTCCTGTCCCACGCTGCGGACGGCACTGTGGCCACCGTGACTGCGTGGGTGCGCCACTGGTCTGCCCTCACGTGGAGCCTCCAGGGACACCACTTCCTTCTGGGGCCGCTTTGTGGCCTGTCCCCGGCCTAGCCACTTTGGGCTGCCCTCAGGATTCCCACGGCCGGGGGGCTCATGCTTTGAGCTGCCCGCAGGTGCCCTTGTGGGAGGGGGTCCCCGGAGCGGCCAGAGTCCGTAGGTCAGGAGGGGGCTCAGGATTAGGGCCACGAGGGAGAAGCCACACTTCAGGCCCCATCCTGAGGCCATGACGATGTGATCCTTGTTCCCAGGGCGGGATCAGGAGCTGGTTTGTGGTCAGGACCCCCTGGTGGGGGCAGGGCACCGTCTATACACTGGGCTCTTCTCTGGGCATCTGTAGGGTTTGCAGAAAACCATCTGTCCTCCCCGGCTCAGGGGACTTGCTTTCTCCTCTCCCGTCTCTGTGTCCGGGCCTCCGTGGTGGGCTTTTATGTATCACGAGTGGAGACTGAGGCCTTAGTAATAAGCGTGCAGACCTCGGACGGTCCTTTTGGCAGGGATTCCTGATGTTGTGGAAACTTCTGGAGACGCGCCTGTGACTGGTGGTCTTGGAGCACGACCCCACTCCTACTTACGGGGCCCCCAGTCCTCAGGGATGGGACCCTGGGGTCTTCTGTCCCAGCCTCTCGGAGAGGTGTCCCGGCTCTGACCGCGTCTGCCCTCCTGTCTTGACGTGCACGTGCAGTGTGAGGTGATCTCACCTGACGGCCTTTATTTGCTGTCACATGGCAAATGGAGACAGGCTAGGAGGGGATAGCGGGCACCATGCAGAGTTCAGGGTTTAAGGCACCAGGAGAGCAGCCCCCAAAAGTCACTTGGAGCCGAAGAGACAACCAGGCTGTGACAAGCACAGGGTGTCCTGGGGGCCCAGCCCGACACAGGTGGGCGCTGGGAGGCCTGAAGACAGTCTCTCGGAGACCCTTGGAGCGTCACAGGTGGGTGGGGGGCGGGGGGGTCACGCTCTGCAGGTGGGGTAGTGCGAGCAGAGGCAGGAGGCAGGACGAGGCAGCGTGAGGCGAGCGTCTGTGGGTCCGTGACTTCTCGCACCTGCAGGATGAAGTGACTCTGCCGTCCCCTATCTCCTTTGCTCTGCGCAGCCCTGCATTTCAGGGCGGGTGCTGGTCAGGGGCGCCAGGGCTGGTGCCTTGCGGGGGGGGACGTCTGCTGTGACTGCAGCCCAGGAGGGAGTGGGGGCACCTGTCCTGCTCCGTGCGGCCGCGCTGCGTCCCGCAGACGTGCTCACAGTCTCCCCGAGGCGGACACGGCTCCAGTCCTGGCCTTGCTGCCTCTGGCTTTACGCTGAAACGGGGTCAGCAGCCACCGAGGGAGCCCCCGCCATCCCCAGCAGCCCTGCCCGGCCCGTGGCCCCCGCTGCTGCACCTCAGGGACCTTCCTTTCCCTCCCTTCTTGGAAGGTCCGGTGGCTTTCGAGATCGGTTGTGCTGACAAGTGCCGGCTTCCGCTCGGAGCCTGCCTGTGACCTGCCGGCTCGAGTGCCCGTCGGCCCCTAAATGTCAGGTCACCAGGCCGTGGGTGAGCTGGGTGCTGAGTGCCCGGGGCAGGTGACTTCGCTGCTCTGGGCAGCGGTCTGGCCTTGCGCAGCGGGGAGGCCGTGCTGTTTTCCACGTGCTGTCACACCGCGTGCACGTCACGCGTTTCACTGACGGGGGCTCGTAGGGGGTCTGCGAGTTCACTGTTCGGCCCACTCCTGCCTTCCGTCAGAGCTGCGGGCGCCCAATTGTGCCCGTTCTGGGGGGTCTGGAGATGCAGCTGCCTGTGACGGAAACCCCACGCGATGACAGTCTAGACGTGCCGGCCCAGCCGCAGGGTCGGAGGGAGGGACGCCCGCAGAGCCCGGTCACGACCGTTGGCCGCCGGGGTCCAGGCTCAGGGTGTTCCCGTCCGGCTGGGTCTGGCGCTCGCCGGCCTGTGGGAAGCCGCCCTCCAATTCTCCGGGCTCCTCCTGCGCCTCCCATGCCTTGCAGTGTAGGCCTGGGTGCGGCGTAGGCCGGCGCGGCTGTCGCCTGCCTGGTGACGGGCCGGCTCTGGGAGGCGCCGCTCCCGGCGACGGCACAGCCGCCCTTGCAGAGAGAAGCTCTTGGTCGCGTGTGACCCGCACACGTCTCGCTTTGCTTTGCGGCAGATAAAGAGGCTGGAGGCCCGGCTCAGCGCCACGGACTGCACGGACGCAGACGGGGAGCCTCACGCCAACGGCGCCACGTGGAAGCAAGACGCGTGTACCACCTGCGAGTGCCGTGTGAGTGTGGGGCCCCGGCACGTGGGCTCCGGGGCGGGCGGCCGCAGGGTCCGCCAGAGGCCCCAGGGGTTGTCTGGGGAGGGGGTGGCTCTTCCCCGAGAGCCGCCGTTACGGGGCTGCCCGAGCAGCCGCCGAGGTGCCTATACCAGTGAGGAGGCTGGTCCCGCCGGGTGGCCTGGGCCTCCAGAGGAAGGGGACGGGCCGCCGTGGTGCCCGGGCTGGAGGCTGGGGGCACAGCACAGGGCAGTGGGCCGGTCTGGTGCCCCAGATGCGCGTCGGGAAGGGGATTCTTCCTCCGGTCCGGGGACGGGAGAGGCAGGCGCCCCAGGATCCCTGGCGGTTGTCGCGTTCGGGCAGGGCAGGGACCGTGCCTCCTGACTTTGTCCTCCTCTGGCTGACATCCCCGGACGCGGGGTCTCAGGGGTGGGGCCAGGAGGGTGTGCTGAGCCCCAGGTCCCGGGCTGTCCTCAGGGTGGGGAGCCGAGGGCGGGGACCTCGCGGAAGAAGTACAGAGTGTCCGAAGCCGTGAATCACCCGGAGAACGACCCCTGTGTTACAGAGTGCACCAGAGAACTCGGGCGTAGACGGGTGGGGGAGGGCGGGCGGCGCCCAGGACGCGCACCCCAGGAGCTGACCGGTGCTGGCGCCTCTCTCCTCCAGGACGGGCAGGTCACGTGCTTTGTGGAAGCCTGCCAGCCTGCCGGTTGCCCAGCGCCCGTGAGAGCCCCCGGGGCCTGCTGTCCGGCCTGCCCGAGAGACGGCTCGGGGAAGAGGCCGTAGGCTCCGTGAAGCCTTCGGCGCCCGCGCGGGGCGTGTGGACGAGAGGGACCATCGCCGCCCGGGACCCCTTCTGTCTCCGGAGGAGCACAGGTGCTTAGAGCAGAGCGTTGGCAGAGGAGAAACCACGGACACACGTCCTGACTTCACGTTAGATTCTCAGGTTTTTATTTAAGTTTTTTTAACGACAAATTGGTGCTACTAGTAAATTGCACGGTCCAGTTATTTAGGCTGCTGGATTCGTGTCCCTGGACGCTACTCGTCTCCCCAACCAAACGTTCGTCCCCTGGGCTCCGACGCCTGGAGCTCGGCAGCTGCCCGCCGTGAGGGCGCGTCACGGAGCCGCCAGAAGGAAGCGCACCGCAGGGAGAGCGGGATCAGCACTTGGCCGACGGGCAGGCTGGTGGGAGAGCCGGCTGACGTCCGGGCGGCGGGTGCGGGCTCCCCGGGCCCGACCCGACACCAGCACGGAGCACACGGCCCCGCGGCTCAGCCCCCGCTCGCCGGCGACCTCCAGCACGTCTCCCGTGAGGACATCAGCCACGTGCAGAACCCACGGCTTGCGTGGAGCCGCCTGGGGTGGACCGAGTGTGGAACCCCCTCCCCCCCATTCCTGCTCAACCCCGGGTGTGGTGCCCGCACGGAGGCCTCTCCCGACGGAGGAGTCGGTGTTGGCGACTTTGTGACTTCAGGTTGTGTAAGTGCCTTAAGGAAACAATCAGTCCCTATACCTCATTTGTATTTTCAAAGTGCAGGATGTTTGACGAGATTGCGCCCATGTTTGCGGTGTTCGGGTGGCAGAGAAATGCCTTCCACTGTGCGAAAGTCGTCTCCGAATTCAGTGAAGAGCAACCATCATACCTCGTGGTCTCTCTTTTCAATTGACCAGAAACCTCCTTCTTTGTTTTCAATATGAAGTGATCTGTGTCCTCAGAAACGTGTCCCTGAACGTGCGGGCGCCGTGGGAAGTGCCCCGAGGTCACAGGTGGTTTCGTATGTGGGGGGCGCGTCCCGGGCTGGGGGGTCGCAACCCATCCCTGGGGTGGCCGGGAGGCCGTCGGGCACGTCGTGAGCAGTTTCGAAGCCCGACCTGGGCCCGGCACGGCCTTCCTTCCGGAAGCAGGAGACCCCGGCTCTGTGACCAGCCGGCCCCAACCGCGGGAGGGAGTGCACATCCCCGCCATGAGCGTGTTCACAGCGGCTCTGAACACAGCCAACTTGACTTCTCATCCTCGTCACGTTGAGTGGTAAATACAAGCTGGTGTTCCGTGGGGCGTGGGACTGCCCCTGAGGGATCAAGTCACTTTTAACACCCAAACCCTAGAACCGATTTCTGTCGAGTAGAGAGCGGAGGACTGTCCACAGCGTGACAGTTGTGGAGGTTGCTCAGGTGTAGAACGGCAGCGGACCCCACCCTCCGCGAGCAGCCGGCGTCTCCAGGCGCCTTGGTGGCGGATTGTGGTTTTGCTTGGAGGCACATGCACGTGGGCTAGAACGGGTGACTGGGACTGTGTCCTCTACCCGGAGGCGCGGCTGCCTGTGACTCGCGGTGCCTGTCTGGAACCGCAGCGGGAACGTGGAATGTGGCGGGGCCACCGGATTAATCTCACGCGGAGCGTCCGAGCTGCGGGCGGGGTCCCGGGGCCCTCTCGGCAGCCACGGTGACGTGAGGCGAGTGTACATATTTATTTACTTTCTGACTGTTGCCAACAGACAAGTGCCTTTTTACGTTCATTGTAACCAGTTCATACCAAAGAAACGTTTGCACTATGTAACGATGCCTTCAGTTCAAATAAATGGGCCACGTTTTCAAACGGAGAGTGGCGTTCTTTTTTCCCTCAGCCCGTCGTCGGGGCGGCACCTTGGGGGCCCTTGGGAGGCCGACAGCAAGGTCGGGACCCGAGGCGGCTCCTGGAGAGAGCCCAAGCTGCTCTGCCCGTGCATGGTCTCCCACGAAAATGTGAGAGAAAGCAGAGAAACGGAAGCGGAGTTAGAACAGATGCTCTGGGGCCCGTGGGGGCTCTGTCAGTTTAGCGTCGAACACGATTTCAGCTCAGGCCATGATCCCGCAGTTGTGGGATCGAGCTCCGTTTCGGGCTCTGTGCTGACAGCACACAGCCTACTTGGGATTCTCTCTCTCTCTCTCTCTCTCTCTCTCTCTCTCTGCCCCTCCTCCCTCTCAAAACAAACAAACAAACAAACGGACTCTGCTCTCAAATAGCTAGGACGCTGTCACGGGCCGAGGCGCTTTGCCGTTTTGATCTCAGGGGAGCGTGACATGTCGCGGTCTGGACCTGGACCAAGACGTGTCTGCCAGAGACGCCGTGTGGCCCCGGCCGACACGCGGACTCTGCAGGGGTCCCAGAGACGGAGGTGGCAGACGTGGGCTGTTCCTCCGGGGACCCGCCCTGGTCCGGGCTCTGGGTGCGAGAGGACAGGACGCTGTTCTGAGGGGCACTGGAGGGGGTGGGGCACCTTCCCGTCTCTGGAAGAGTCGGTTCTTTACGCCGTTATCGCAAGGAGAACAGGGAGTGAACACCAGGGAAGATCACACGCGTTTCTCAAACTGCCGAGTTGCTTCCCAGCCAGACACGCGAGTGGCTGTGCAACACCCAAGTCTGGGGAGCTGAGGCCCTCAGTTACCGGATGCTTTAGCGACGCGTTCTCCGTCCTCGACGGCACGCCCGCTCGGGGTCGTGGGGAGCTTGCAACCGCTCTTCGCCAGCCACGCAAGAATTCTCGTCTCTCCTTAGACTTGTGTAATGCTACGTATTTGTGTGACGTGAACAGAATCCCGTTCCGTTAAACTCCAGCGTCGCGAGGTGGCCATGAGCCGGAGCTTGGGGAGCACGTGCCCAGGCCGAGGACGCAGGGGGCGTGTCATGTCGCCAAAGGTGGGGAGAAGCGCTGGATGAGGTGGGGTGCAGACCAGGCCCTGGGCCTCTCGTCTTGCTCCCCCTCCCCCAAGACCGACACCTGTTCCGTGTGCCGGCCACCCCTGGGATGGCAGTCCCGGAGGGAGGGTCTGGGGGGGGGCGGTGCGCAGCCCTCAGGGGCCGAGGTACACAGGTGTTCAGTTCACCGGGACCACCCACGGCCCGGCCAACAGGAGGCCAGAGGACACTTTCCCAGTCGGTGTGGAACATGGTTGGGGGGGGCAGGGAGTGAGTGCTGTTTACCTATTTTAAGTGAAATGGAGAATGTGAAACTGGCAAAAGTGGGTCATTTGGAGCTTGCTTTAAAAACCGTGGAGAACGGATAGAGTCTGTTGCCTTTCAAAAAGCCCCTGACACCTGTTTCCTGTGTACAGAATTACACGCCAAATGACCTAAGTAGTTGTGTTTGATTTGCCAAGTGATTCACCAAAAAGATTCTCAGATGTGTTCCGGGAACTCGACAAACACATTTTAAACGTATTTGATATTTACAAAAGATGTATTTGCCATTTGGACAAAGTTTCAGGAAATCATCTGATTTGCACAGATGGGATCTTCTGTCACGTTCTGTGGCTTTACCACATCATCACTTCCCAGCTGAAGCCGTGAGACAAGAGAGCATATGGCGTGCCTGGGTGGGAGTCGGGTCACCCTGTGGTGCCGAGAGGGCAGGTGGCCCCCGCGGTGACTGCACCAGGTGACTGTGCGGGGTGACAGTGCGTGGGGTGATGGTGCCTGGTGACAGGGTGGGGGGTGACAGGGCACCGGGCGACGGTGCGTGTGGTGACCGTGCACGTCGGGTGACTGTGTTTGGGGTGACGGCATGCCAGGTGACAGTGCTTGGGGCCTCCTGCAGGTGGAAAGCAGGTGGGGGAGTCCAGACCCCGCCAGCCCTCGGAGCCACGAGCAGAGGGCCCAGCCCTGCACCTTCCCCCTGGTTCCTGCTCGTCCCTCCCAGGCTCCCTCTGGGGTCCCAGTGACAGTAACCAAGGCCCTGACCAGATGGCGTCCCTGCTCTTCAGCTGTTGAGTGCACGTAGTAAGCTTGAAATCTTCCAGATGTGGGTTCTCAGCCATCTGTGTTCAGGGTAATGAGTATTGTCACAGCCCAAACTGTGACGCGTTGGCGGGAGATAGCACGTTTGGATCTAGAAGGTTCCAGAAACTCCAGTAGTGCCCATTTCTATGTTGGTGGGATTTGTTGAAAGTAACTCAGTCTCTGTCTGCTGTTTGGGCGTCTGTCTGGTTTCCTTGTGCAGAGACCGGCGTCCGAGGAAGGGGGGCTGCTCCCGAAGGCCCCCAGCGGCCTTAGCCAGTGTCCTGAACGTCTCCCTGACTTTGCACGGTAATCTCAAAGTCCCATTTTCCCGCTTTGATTCCTGACAGCTGGCCGCCTGGGGTTCTGCCAGGAACAGCTTCCTCCGCGGTCTTGTGACTGAGCGGGGAGGGACACACCCACGCCCCGTGTCACTTGCAGGGAGGGCTCAGGTGCGTGCCCGCTGCCGACTGGCTTTTCTCTCTCAGAGCTTTGGGGCATGAAGACAGGAGTCTGGCTTTCACTGTGCTTTCTGCTCTTTCCGACGTTGATCATCGCCTGAAGCATCGTGGAAACGGTCGTTTGCAAAGTGTTTGCCGCAACCGAATCCCGCTCGAGTGGTTGGCGACCCTCTCCGAGAAGCCCGGAGCTGTGCGGTGACAACATGACAACAGAAGCTCCACGCGCCTTCCCGACTGTCCTCGTCCTTCCCGCACACAGACTGATCCTCTTATTCTGTCTCCAGAAAGCAGAGCAAGTCCGGACAGACAGACGGAGCCCTTGCCGGCCGACTCGCTGAGAACACACGTGTCTGTTCCCTAAAAACTACCGCGCCGGGAGGTGACGCCGTCCACGTTTCCCGTCACGACCTGGAGCGAGGGGGCTCGGTGAGGAGGCGCGGGCCGGTGCGCGTGGACCACCGGGCTGGGCTCGGCGCCCCCAGGGGTCCGCACCTGCTGGACCCACTTCTGACACGGAGGCCGGTGCCGCCTGCTTTCCTCGACCCCGAGCGGGCGGCCGCCGACATCTCGTGAAGTCTTTGCTCTGCCCGAGCCCCTGACTGACGGGTGGCTTGGGGCTCAGTCCTTCCTCCACGGTGCTGACCTGCAGTGTGGACTGGAATCCGTCGCCTCTGTGACCGCGACCCGTGCCAGACTCCCGTCCACACCCGCTGCACGAGCCCCGGGCCCGGCACAGACTCGGGCCGGGGTGGCACCGCCTGGTTCCTGGAACCGTCCGGCCCCATTGCTGCGCCCTGGAAAGGGGGGACGCAGAACTCCGGCCTCGGTTCGTCTGCCGCCCGCACCCACAGAGAGCGAAGTTTTGTAGAGAAGCCTCTCCCGCCGTGACCTGGAATGGCTTCATTGGAGGCCAGCGGCCGTGCCCAGTGTCAGTGCACAGACCGAGCTCCTGCACCCAGAGGGGCCTCCATGTCGCCAGCCTCCTTCCCGCGGCCTCTGTGTCTGCCTGCTCCTCCTCCTCCTCCTCGTGTCCCCGCACCACCTGTCTCTGTGGTGGCCGTGGCCGCACCTGGGACAGTGTCGGAGGGTGGGGCTCGTGCTCTGCTCACTGCCAGCCTCGTGGATCTTCTCCGTGGCTCGGCCCCTGGGTCCCCGGCCAGATCACAGCTCCCCCCGCACACCCGTCCTCCGCGCCGTGCACTCTCCTCTACTTCAGGAGTCACTGCTGGTCCCACTTCTCGTGGGCGGCGGCCCCCTGACTCTTCAGGGGAGGGACCCAGCCTGCAGGCGATGGGGGCGAAATGTCTTCACTTTGCAGGCAGTGCGCGTGAAGACACGAGGCGAGGGTGGGCCGCTGCCCTGCCGGTGGCTTGCTGCTTGCTCCCACGGGACCCCGCCGCCCTTTTGCGCTGCGAGTGATCCTGCCGGTGAGCGTGGCTTTGAAGCGACTACGGTAAGGTCGCCGGAAAAGGACAGAAATGCGCACGCTGCCGGGGACGGCGTGTCGGGCGGAGCCGCGGTGCCTGCGTTGTGGGCGTCTGTCTGGCAGGGAGAACGTGGTCCGAGCCCCCCGGGTCCACGGCCACGCAGCGTGTTTCCTGTGGGCCGACTGTCCCCGGGAACCTCTGTCAGCTGTGTCCCAGATCCTCTGGTCTGCGGCTCGTCTTCGGGTGGGGTCAGCCAGGCTCCGCTCGGAGCTGCCCGCCGGTGGACACACACTGACCCGGGCTGGTGACGGGGCCGTGGGTGCCCCCCAGGTTCCGACCACCCAACTGGCCGCCTCTGTCCTCCGCCTGTTCAGCTGCTTACCGAGCACCAGGCCGTGGCCCGCGCTCTGTGGGGCTGGGGACGTGAGGACACATGGCGGGTGGCCGCGGAGAAGGGACAGAATACCCGACCACCCCGCTCGGTCCAGAATTCAGGGAGTGGGACTTCGTGGCGGAGAAGGCGCGAGTCAGTTGGCTCATTTGTGGCTGTCACAGGTGCACGTGGTGTCAGCCCTGTGCCACAAGCCGGGGGGGTTGCTCGCTTGATCAGTGGCCCTCTGGTGGCGCGCCTGGTTCTCTGCACTTGGCAGAGCGCCTCCTGTGGGTCATCACTGAGGCCACGGAGACACGGCTCAGAGCCGTGAGGCCGCACGTGTCGGGGGAGGCCGAAGTGGAGCCTCCAGGGGGATCCAGACCCGTTCCTCGTTTTCCCCACAAGCAGCCGTTGGAGGGAGACGCGTGGTCAGGTCCCTGCTGCCGGGAAGCCTTCCTGGAGCGCCCGCTGCAGAGCAAGGGCACGCTGCCCTCCTTCCTGCCCCCGCCGCCCAGACGGCCGCACCGGGTGTGAGGCTCTCAGGCCGAACGGTGTGAGAATTCAAGTGACTCCGTCGCTTTCTCCGGGAGTAGAGTTTCCGGATGAGGCCTGAGGGAGCTGGCCCCGGATTCAGGCCGCGTGTGCGTGTCTGGGTGTGTGTGTGTCTGTCCGGGTCCCGCCTGGGTCTAGCGACCTGAGTGCTGGACACAGCACGGGGCTGGACGCGCTCGCCCGGCACCCACTGTTCCTCCGCTGTGTCGCCCGCGGCCCCAGGGAATCCCTTGCCTTTGGTGCACAGTCCTGGTCCGCGAGGGGAGTCCAGGAGGGGACGCCTGGGCCCTTGACTCGCTCAGGACGTTGGTCCTGTTGTCGGATCGTCTTCCTCACGCGTCTGTTTCCCGAGGTCCCGGGTGTAAGGGAGGCTGCCGTGAGCGCCGTCTGGAAATAACCGGAGTGTGTTGCACCATCGTGTTGGCCGCTCTGGCTGGAAGTCATCCTCCTGACCCGACGGAGGGCAAAGGACAGGTGCAGGTTCTGTAGGGAGCCTGGGCCAGCGGTGTGAACACAGGCGCCCACCCACCGGCATGGTGGCTCCCAGGCGGACGGGAAGGGGCACAGGTAGGAGCCGGGTCCGCAGCTGCCTCGAGGTTCTCCGTCTGGAGCCCGCAGCCTCATCTGCACCCCCAGGTACCACCTGTCAGCTGTGCCCACGGCCGCGCGTCTCCCGGACCTGCCGACGATGCGCGTTCTCGTCTGCACGTTTGAGGCGTCGTGATGCAACGTCCGGAGAAGCGCGGCACGTCTGCTTTCTGGAAGGGCCCGAAACTTGGCGGTGGCTCGGGCGGAGAGCCCGCGGCAGGGTGGGCTGGGGCCCTGCGAGTCCGGCTAACGGGTGCTGTTTTGGGGGAACACACGTCCTCCTCAAGATCTTGTTCTTCTCGTTAACACGTCCCTTGTGTTGGAATCAGCAAGGTGGCCCCTCGGGTGGGGACGGGGTGGGCTTGTCGTGAGGACACCTGGGGGCACCAGCTCATCGGGATGCGGGGGGTGGGGGAGGAGCAGGGACCTCAGCGTGGCCCCCAGCACGCAGCTTTCCCGGAACCCGCCTCTGGACGGATGGGCTGACGGCCGAGAACAGTGGTCACCACCTGGGAGGACAGACCCGGGCTCTCTCCAGCTGTGTGATACAGGTGCAGTGCTCAGCCTCTCTGAACTTTGCTCGTGGCTTTTGTGGAAGAGTTGCTAGGCCCTGGGTGGCTTTCAGGACGGGATGCCAGCCTTGAATGCTGGAGCAGCCCCGAGAAAATCGAACAGTGGTTCTCGTCACCGACCTCGTGGGCTGTGGCTGGATTCTGTTCTGTGGTGTCCACAGGGGAGAAAGTGATGAGGCTCAAGGCAGAGGAATTTGTGGGGGGCTTTCCCCTTTGATTTTACCAAACCCCAGACGCTCGAGCAGGCTTAGAGTGTGTTAGCATGAAGACACCGAGCAGAAGGAGATTTGAGCCTGTGGGTGGAAGAGAGAGGGGTCCAGGGTCTGGACAGCAGAGAACCAGGCCCCTGCCAAAGCACCGTAAGCCTGAGGTGGCCTCGAGCTTCCTGCCTTTGGCGCCTGGTGGCTCTGGGGCAGGCGGGCAGAGTCTTCTTGCTGGACGAGGCGCTGGGCGCCCGGCCAGCCACTGGACGGAATGTGGGGAGGCGGGGGGTCCCAGCTCGTGCAAAGGGCGTTGCTGCAAACCAGACGGCAGGGCTCGGACTCTCCCGCCCACAGGTCCACGCCTCCTCTCCCACACGACTAACTGCCTCTGCTCCCAGCCTGAGGCCACACACCACACCGCCTTTCCCGTTCACGCCACCCCCGTGGGACATGGCTGCTTGCCGGGCAGCCACTGTCACTTGTGCCCCAGGCCAGTCCTCTCTGCCCCCCACGTGCTCACTTTCAGAGGCGACAGATTATGCCTGGACTCTCCTGCGGCCCGGAACCCTCCCCTTGGCCTGAGCTGGGCTGCACGTCTGTTCCACGGCCCGGGGCCCTGGGGCCTTTCCACTTAACTCCCCGTGCGGGACGCCTCCCCAGCCCCGACCAGCCCCGGACCAGCCTGCAGAGCCTTGCCGGTTGAGCCGGACCCACTCGGAGCTCCTTGGCCGGGAAGTCTTCTCCAGCTGTTACACTGACACAAACCTTCCTGCCTTGTAAGGGCACGGGGCTGGCCCTTGTCGTTCTGGAACCGTGTTCCCCAAGGAAGTGCACGCAAGTGCTGAGGGCCTCTGTCTGCTGTGCTTTGGGCTGGAAGGCGATGCACCCATACTGACATGATGTTTTAGGTACATGCGTACATATGAATGTATGTTCGTGCAGATAGGTCATCACACGTGCTGCTCGTAGATACGTGTTCACTACGCTAGACATTCACGTGTGTGCGTGCTCGCTTCTGTAAGGGGGGGCGGTCCTTCCATGAGGAGGGCGGGGCTATGTCCTGGAGCCGAGGAGGGGCTCCCAGCGTGCGAGGGGGGGGTGTCCTGATGAGGAGGGGCTCCCGGGCTGCAGGGGGGCCGTGCCCCAAGCAGAGGTGGCACAGAAAAGCTGGGGGAGCTCTGGTGTGTGGGGAGGTGGGCATCTTGGTTGTGTTTCTGGCCGGCCTCTCCCCTCACCAAGGTTGGCCCCCCATTAACAGACCTGCGGGCCTCATGTGGGGCCAACAGTTTCTTCCTGAGAACAGTGGAGCAGGGTCCGGGCCACCAGTGACATGCCCGACGGCAGCTGGTTCTGGAAAACAGCTGAGTGATGTCACCCGCAGACACGGTCCCCGGGGGTCAGTGCGTTCGTGGTCCACGGGCTGATGAACTGGTTTCCTCTGCGGGCAGTGTGACACATCCAGGAACGATCTGATCCGCATGCCGGCGGGCTTCCCCCCTGGGTCCTGCCCACAGACACCGCCCGTTGTGTTGGCCAGGTGCATCAGCAGGTGTGTTTGCCAGGTGTGACCGACGAGTGTGGACGTTGGAGATCAGCGGCTGTGTTACACGGAAACGACCGGTCTCGTAACTCGTGTGTAGAGACGCCGTGTCACGTGTGCAGGAAAGATAACCCGTAAGCGTCAGAGCTCCCCAATCTCGGGGTGGGAGGGGGGGATGCTGAAGGCGGAAGTCGCCGGATTCTTCTAGTGACGTGGCTTTTCGTGGCACACGGACCGTCACAAAGCTTAGGCACTCCCACACAGAAACCCCGAAGTCCGGCTTCTCCTCACAAGGTCTTACAGCACAGGCGGGCTTGCGTGGGGCAGCGGGCCGTGAGCCTGCTGGGTCCTGAGCTGTCCTCGCAGCCACGTGATCTGTGGCCTCGAGAAGGCCAGTCGGTGACCCGGAGCATTAGTAAAAATCCCGGTTTGGTTGACCGTTTGCTTTGCAAATGAATCTGGTCCTCCGGCCGGAGAGCACGATTGCCGGGCCGGCCCGCTGTCCAGCCGTCTGCCGGGGGCTGGGCTGGAGGCACGTCTTCCTCTGGAGCCCCCCACCCCCACCCCCAGGAGGAGACTTGGCCCGCACGGCTTCCGCGCGGCACGGCCTGACCCCAGCAGGGCTGCAGGCCGCATCACGGGCCCTGTAGCTTCCCCTGAGCGCCCACCCCAGTATCACCCCGGTGACCCAGATGGGGCCCGGGGCCCCCAGGAGATCCTGAGCGCCGGCCCCAGGGCCTGCAGCTCTCGTGCACTCTGAGGCTGACCAGACTTCCCCCCCCCCGCGACTTTCGGCAGGAAGGTGGCTGGTGGGGGAACACAGCGGGGGAGGGGGAGGGGGCCATTCCTACTGATAGCTCCCCCCGCTGACTGGGTGCATCCTGCCACGCCTGCTGGCTGCCCCCCGCTGACCCCCCACTGGCTCCCCCCCCCGCACTGATCCCCCACTGGCTGACCCCCCCACTGGCCCCCCCCCCCCGCACTGACCCCCCAGTGGCTGACCCCCCACTGGCCCCCCCACACTGACCCCCCCAGTGGCTGACCCCCAGTGGCCGCCCCCCCCGCTGACCCCCCCACTGCCCCCCCCGCCCCCCCCCCCCGCACTGACCCCCCAGTGGCTGAGCCCCCAGTGGCCGCCCCCTCGCTGACCCCCCACTGGCCTCCCCCACTGACCTCCCCCACTGGCCGCCCCCGCTGACCCCCCACTGGCTGATCCCCCCACTGGCCGCCCCCCCACTAACCCCCCCCACTGGCCATCCCCTGCTGACCCCACATTGGCCGCCCCCCCGCTGACCCCCCCACTGGCGGACCCCCCACTGGCCTCCCCCACTGACCCCCCCACTGGCCATCCCTGCTGACCCCCCACTGGCCGCCCCCCCACTGACCCCTCCCATTGGCCCCCCCCCCCCACTGACCTCCCCCACTGGCCGCTCCCCCAGTGGCCGCCGCCCCCACTGACCCCCCCCCCCCCACTGGCCATCCCCTGCTGACCCCCCACTGGCCGCCCCCCGCTGGCCCTCCCACTGACCGCCCCCACTGGCCACCCCCGCTGACCCCCCTCCCCCCACCGGCCACCCCTGCTGCTGGCCGGGAACCTCCTGTTGCAACAACCCCGTCCCTCGGCCCCAGTCCCCACCTCCTCTGGGGTCTTTCCTGGTCATATGCCCTGGCCCGCGAGGTCTCTGTGCCAGGGCACACACCCCAAGGACAGAGCCCAGCGTCCCCACGGGTAGACACCGCTGCAGGCAGGTGAATAGGAGTCCAGTCCTATTCGGCGAGTGTGACGCCGTTGGGGACTGAGCAGAAGTCACGGAGGACGTGTCTGCCTGCAGACACTGGAGGACCCTCTCCGTGGTCACCGGCCTCGTGGCCCCAGGCTCGCGCTCACAGCCTGCTTCCAGGAAACGGACGTACTGGTATCTGGTCACGTCTCGGATTTTCAGGGTCCAATCACCCCGATAAAGGTGGGTGAGAAGGTCCCCCTGCTGTGTGGTTGAGGTGATTTTTGTCCCTAACGGTAGACGTTGGCATCTCGATCGTGGTCACAGGTGGTGCAGAAGACGTGGTCCGTGCACTGAGGTGGATGTGGGGTTGGTTCCCAGAGCGTGGGAAGGAAGAGCGTGCCCCGGTTAGGGTGTGCAGGCGGGAGGGTTTGTATAAAATCCTTCCTTCAGGCTTATAAACGGAGTTTCCCTTTTTCCTTAGTCACCCTGCTAATTGGAAAGGCTGCGGACTTTCTGCGCACGAAAGCGATCTGAATGTTGAAATCAGTGACCTCTTCACAGAGACAGTAGGTCTGGGGGAGTCCACCGGCCCCTCCTGGTTTCTGTCCTGCTTAGTTCAGTGCCCAACATGGTCGCCTGTGTGCGCAGTGCTCTCTCCGTAGGTGACAACGTCACCGTGTCATTCTCTGGGGTTCCCCAAACCCAAGGGGGCCGTGAACCTGTCGGCTTACACCGTTGCCCTCCTGGTAGGAAGGGAGCCCCGGAGACCCCTGAGCTGGGCAGCAGGCGGGAGGAAGGCCAGTGGTGGGTCTGAGGCATTGGGACGTCTGACTTTGGGTCGCGACCGAGTTAACCTCATTGTCCGTTTGGCTCAGTGACCCCTCTGAGGTTGCCGGGCCGGGGTCGGCCCCCAGGGCTCTGCCTGCGGGTCCTGCTCCCCCGTCAACAGGAGGGGATGGGACGCTGGCCGGCACGGGGAGCCTGGGACAGCCCAGGCGGCTTCTGTGCAGGACCCCTGCCCCCCGACCAAGGGACCCCGCTTTGTGGACTCCCGAGTGTCCCCAGCTGTGCCAGGGCCTCCTTCCCGGGGCTGGGAATTTGGAACCATCTGCTGTTCTCATCACATACTTTCCACCTTCCCGGGAACAGCCCATTTGTGGACGGCGTCCAGCTCCTTCTGTGGCGGCCGCCTCCTCTCTGGTGTGTGTGCGGCTCGGGCCCCACGCAAGCCCTGCCCCCACTGCCTGACGCCTCAGTTCCTGCCCCCCGGGCTTGAAATGAAATAAAGCTGGCCTCAGGGGTTTGCGAAGGAGACACGCTGTAGGGCACCAGTCCCGGGATGAAGGTCTGGAGGGTCCGCGGGCTGGGAGAGCCCCGTTGCTGAGGCAGCGAGGGGGTTCGTGCAGGTGTCCCGGCATCTCCTGCGGCAAACGGTGCGCCCCACAGAACGTGTCAGGTCCGTGCTATTGAGGACGGAGCACAGCTCACCAGGGGTTGTTAGCCGCAGACCAGGATCTTCCGGAGGTCTGGTCTGCCCCTGAATTGTGTGTGGACCGTGCAGGGAGCTCCCCCTGGCCCCGGTGACACACTGCGGGCAGAGGTGGGCACACGGGCCTGGGAAGACGGCCACAGTAACGTCATAGTACGGGTAAGTGGATCAGAGGGAAGTGTCTGTAACACGGCGGGGTGGTGAGGACAGGAGGAGGGTCCTGCAGTGGGACACGTGTGGCACATTGGAGGAGAGGCCGCCAGGCGCCTGTGTCTGACCTGAGATGGGCCCAGGACGGGGCTGGGGGCCACCAGAGCACGCACACCCTTGGGCGCTGGACCAAGGATGTGAGGTTCTCATCAAAGCAAAGGGAGTTAGTGGAGGGGGTGTGGGGGGTCGAATAGTGTCCCCCAAATCCAAGTCGCCCGGGCCTCATTAGTGACTGTTTGGAGGAACGGTCTTTGCAAATGTAATTAAGGTAAGGGCAGGAAGCAATTGTGCTGTGAGGCGATGGCCCTAAATCCCACGGCACCCTTGTGAGAGGCACAAGAGGACGCGCAGAGACGCAGGGAAGAGCACACGGCGGCCACGAGCCCAGGAAGCAGGGACACAGCGGCCACGAGCCCAGGAAGCAGGGATGCGGCCCTGCCCTGCCCATACCTTGACTTTGGGTCTCCAGCTTCCAGAACAGTAGAGGACAAGTTCCTTTGGTTTAAAGCCGCCTGGTTTGTGATAATTTGGGAAACAACACGGGTTATCAAAGGAAAGGAAAGTGATTTCATGTATCAAAGCCAAGAAGACACAGACCCTGGGCTCCCGGCCCTGTTCCGGTGTCTGCTGTCCTCGTGCCTCGGTTTCCCTGAGCGCTCCACCAGCCCCCCCTTCGTCACTGGTGTCCCTCCCATGGCAGAAGATGAAGACGTGTGTCTTCCCAGGGAGCAGCTGGGGGCCCCGGTTGTCCCTGAAGGTGTCTGTGGCGAGTGGAGACCAAAACAATGCCTACCCCACTGCGTTTACGTGCACGTCGCTCGGGCTTCTGGACTCTCCTCTCTGCAGGCTGGCTCGGGTCTCAGGGAGACACGTGGTGACAAGTGGGATTTGCTTCCTAGATGCGTAAGTGGCCACAGTTCTTACGTTCTGTGTGAGTTTTGACTGTTTTCTCTGTATTAAAATAATTTTGATTCATGGTTCTTGTAACGTGAGTAGGTGACTTACGGTTCACTGTTTTCAAGCTCAGAGCTGATCATCTGGAACAAAGTACACATGCCTTCTGCCGTGGCCTCGCCCTCTGGTGTGGCCTCGAGGCCCCTCGTTCCCGTGGCAACCGGCTCCTCGGCTCCACAGGTGTTTCCAGCACCTTCTCCAGGCATTTCTGAGGCACCAAGAGATTTGCTCTTTTCCCTCCTTCTTGTTCACTGTAACGGCCAACGTGCTGCAGTGGAAAACCAACATTTGCTTTGAGTTTTTCTTGTGAGACCGGCTTCCGAACAGCACGACTCCACAGGCACCTTTCAGGTTCGCGTTCTCTTCAGGTAGGACGGGGCGAGTAGCACCTTCCTCCTGGAGCAGCGTCAGCGTTGGCATCCCCTGCGCTTGCCTCCTTGGGGAGGGATGGCGGGATTTGCTGGTGCCTCGGAGACTCTGGGGGACGCCGAGCACACCCTCCGGCTGGAATCTAAAACAGGAAGCGTTGACTCCAGACCCACAGCTTGGAATGTCGCTGGAACCAGCAGAGGCCAAGGGAACGCAGCTCGCCGCCCTCCAGGGGGGTCTCCAGGGCGACCGCAGGACCCTCTACTGTCAGGGCTCCGCCCCTGCTGGTCCCCACCTCCGGCTCGGTGTCTTAGAGCCTCTGCTCAGCGGGAACGTGAAGCTGGGTGAGCGTCCACAGCGCGTCCCCTGCTCCCCCTGCCCCCAGAAGAGACCAGGAGGCCCAGGGTCCAGACGCTGTTCACAGACCCAGGGAGAAGCGGCCGCTGGCGGGGCTGGGTCAGTCACCTTGGGGGTTGGTGGGAATACGGCAGCTTTGATGGGAACCGATGCCCAGAGGAGGCGCGTTTCTCCAGCACAAGCGGCGGCCGGGGTGGAGGCTGGTCCTCGCAGCGAGATGTGGCCCCAGCGGCCGTGCAGAGGGGCCAGGGGCTCTGCCACCGTGTGTCTCGGGGGCCACTGAGTTTCTAAATCACACGAATGTAACCGCAGGGCACGCAGCTCCCGTGCAGGACGGACACATTCACTTCATTCACGTATCCAGGTATCGTGCCCCGCTTCCTCCAGCTTGTGATCCCCTGGCTTGAACGTGACCTCCGCCTCGTGGGCGGTCCCCGTGAGTCTCCCCAGAGCGGCCATCTTAAACGGAGGAACCGCCACCAAGCACAAAATTGCCCCAAAACGCCCACGCAAACCGCGCCGCCGAGTGGACCGCGAGAAGGAGCTTCGATTGCGGGAGGAGCTGAAGCAGGAAGTTGGGGCGTGGCCTCGTCCCCGCGGCGGGACCGTGGGCAGGGCGGCCCCCAGCTTCCTGGGGCGCCAGCGGCCTGACAGTGCCGATGCGGGGCTGCAGCGCACTTCCGCGAACAGGCGAAGTCACAAGGGGACCCCGGATAGCGAGCAGGAGGAGGGACGTCGGGGACGGCCGTGGGGCGCGTGCTCTGGGCGAGGCGAGGGACCGACCTCTCAGATGCGGGAACGTGCGGCTTCCCGGTGCCTGTCCTCCCGTGTGGTTGGGGGTCTCAGTCTGCGGGCCTCAGGAAGCTCTGCTCCCCCCTCGCGGACTCCCCACCAGCCCAGCACTTCGGCACACGGGGTGGGGGCCGGCCACCTGCAGTGGGGACAGGGTGGGGGGCGGCCACCTGCAGCTGGGACGGCCCCAGGGAAGCTCAGGTCCAGACGAAGTGAGGCCGCTCTGTCCGAGTGGCTCCAGGGCAGCAGACAGGTGGGCGAGGCCTCTATGTGAGCAGGGATCCCGAGCCACACAGCGCCCTGAGCTGACCTGACCTGCACCTCGGCTGCTCGGATGCACAGAGTCGGAGCAGGAAGGGCACTGGTTTGACTGGAAAAGACGCAAAGCAGCCACAGCCCACGGCCAAGGGGAAGGCCTCCCCTTGGTGAAACCACAGCCCGTAAGAAAGACAGCTCTCACCAACCACGTCGTCCAGAGCGTTTCCAGTGAAAATTGTTTTTCCGTTTGGGGTTGGGGAGAGAGGGTTCCAATGCTGCCAGCAGAAATCAGTTCTCGTGGCAGGTGCAGATTCTCGTGGCGTTCGTAGGCAGCTCTGTGTTCTCCAGAGGGGCTCTTACCTCACGGAGCCCATCTGTGGGGGAGGGGGCGGGGGCCCGACGGGGTCTGTGTTCAGTGTCTCAGGCTCTTGTCACACGGGGCAGGGAGGAGCCGCACGAGCCCTCCCTCGTGTCTAGTCCCCGCACGGGGAGGGAAGCTCGCGAGCACTGTGGCCCCACGATGCATGTGACAGGCGGCCCCCGCGGGACGGCCCCAAGTGCCTCTGAAAACGGCCAGCGGTCCCAGGGGAGCTGGGGCACACAGGCTCTGAACCTTCCCTGTGTGCCCACCTCCCAGCACATTCTGGAATGAGCTCAGGTCCGCGTGCGCCCACGTCCTGGCTCCAGAACCTCCTCACAGCCGCGGAAGCTCCCTTCAGGACCTCAGCCAGACTTGGCTGCCTTCCTTCTCGGAACCTTCCGGAGGTTTGGGACCGATAGGGATGAAATGCCAAGTTCTCCCGTTGAGGCAGATTTCTAGGCCGGGAATGGAGCCCATCCTGCCTGGTCACTGCACCCCGTGCCCCTGTGAGCGCCCCGTCCGCCCCCAAAAGGCCGGCTGCGGTGCCATAACCAGATGCTTCCTGTTTGTCCCTCCCCGTCTGTTCCTTGCCCCCCACGCCCCCCACCCCGTGGTTCTCCAGAAGGAGACTCCCGTCCCGGGACAGAGCTGGGTCCTGAGGTACGGCGGACCCTCACCACCCGCGCCCTCCATGATGCGTGATGCACACCCCGATGTTGAAGCGGCCCGTTCAGGCCCTCGGCGGTCTGTAAAGGGACCCAGATCCCACGGAGCACATGCCAGATCCCCCCAAATCCCTTCTTCCTGTTTCTGCCACTCATGCGAGCCGTCCCCAGCCCGGCAGTTCTACCCTCGTTCATCCGAAACCTTTGCCTTCCGGCTGTGAACGGCGCCGCCCTGGCTCCTGACTTGCAGCTTCTGCGGTTAGGGCTGGCAGCCGATGTGGCTTAAGGGACACGTTTCACCAGGAAATAGCCGTTTTTCTGACAATACCAAATGTCTGTAGCTTTGGACGTGAGGCCCACGGCTGAGGCGTGGCTGATGCTGAGCCAGGGAAGGCGGGGACGCGCTGTGGACGTGGGGCCGGCTCCACGCGGGTGTGGGTGGGGTCAGCGGTGGGGCAAGACGGGCGTCCAGCCTGGGGGCGGGGGGGTCTGGCTTGCAGCACGGCCACGAGAGCCCGGGTGGGCAAGGGGCCGGAGGAAAAGCCCCGGGACCAGGACTTCCCACGCGGTCACCGCGGAGCCCCTCGCGTCTCGCCTGCTGTCTCTCCTCAGGCGTCGGGTGGAGTTGAAGACGTCCTGGCTTGTGCTGGAAGGAACCCCTTCCTCCGACCGTAGGGGACGCCGGGACCCTGTGACGGACGCCAGCCTCGCGGCCCCCGTGGCATCTGACCCCTTCCCTCTAGCCTGGGCTGGGGGATGTGCTTCTCCGGAGGATGGAGCCTCCCTGCTCCCCGCCGTGCGCCCCGCACTCTGGGGCCCCCCTCGCTGCCCGGCCATCAGCGCACGGAGGGCCCGTCCGGCCAGGTTCCCAGAGATCGAGGGCCGCTGAGGACGAAAGGCTGCCTGGCCTGCGCTGAAGTGAGCCCGGCTGCAAGACCGACGTCCGCAGGCCTGTGGAGAGTGTCGTGCTCTGTGCTCTTAAGAAAGTAGCTTTTCCAGCTTCTGTGTGTGTGGACACCAGGGCCACGTTTGCGGACGCTGTCGCCTGCTCACTGTCTGCTCACCTCGGGCTGCTCTCTAACCGGAGGGCACGCCGGCGTCTCGGTGAGCCCATCGTCCCCCCTCCTGCTCTGGCCTGAGGAATTCACGCCCGCGTGCCCCACCACGAGTCCGGGGCTGGAGGGACACTGTGTCGTCTGACCCCGAAGGCAGAGGGCTGGCTGCTCCCTCCAGCCTCTGCGGCCTTCCAAGGCGACAGCTCTCTGGTCCGAAATACCCCCCAGGGCAGCTCCGGGACGTGTCTCCCGTCCGCGGACATAGCAGGAAGGAGGTGCTAAAATTCTCGCCACGAGAGAAAAAAAAAAACACATTTTCTTCCCTTTTTTTTTCAAAAAAAAATTTTTTAATGTTTTTATTTATTTTTGAGACAGAGAGAGACAGAGCATGAGCAGGGGAGGGGCAGAGAGAGAGGGACACACAGAATTGGAAGCAGGCTCCAGGCTCCGAGCTGTCAGCACAGAGCCCGACGCGGGGCTCGAACTCATGAATCGCGAGATCATGACCTGAGCCAAAGTCAGACGCTTAACTGAGCCACCCAAGCGCCCCTTTTTTCCTTTTTTTTGAGTACCGGTTTGAGTTGCTGGGAGTCAGGAATTTCCTGTGATAATCACTCGATCCGTAAGCGCAGGCCCCTGAAAACAAGCCCCGTGGGCTTCCTGTACCCAAGGAGATGGGGTCCCAGATGAGGAGAATCTGTGCACCCGCGTTTGTGAGGGGATTATGAAGAGGCAGGTGGACTCGAGGGACAGGCCAGAGAGGCTTCCTGGAGGAGGTGATGTTGGCTCTTTCAGTATTTCATTTTCTCTTCAGAGTTTCAAGAACAATGGCTTCTGAGATGTGTTACCGATGAAAACAACTCTGACGATGTTAGGAAGAGAAATACTCAAAGGTTTCCACGAGAAAAACATCGGTCTGTCTGACGTGCGCTTTGGTGACTTCTGGGAACACTATCCTGTGTGGCTGTGGCGCCCCCTCGTGGGGCCGCAGGTCCGCGGGGACACCGCAGGTCAGGGATGGGAAGGAGAGCAGGCCCTTCCAGCAGGTTGGGAGACACTCAGCCCGGTGTCCCCGGGGAAGGACGCCTTGGGGACTGTGGGCACCTCTGATATGGTGACGTCCCGTCTGGTCACTGGGTGGGGACTTGGGTGACGGTCAGATGAGCAGGGGACACGGCCTTGAGGCCTGCGGATATTTGGGGTCCAGGCAAGGGTCAGGTTGCCCCAAGAAAGGGCAGGGCGTGCAGAGAGGAGGCCGCGGGGAGGGTGGTGTCAGCCTCGTGGCCCGGACGGGTCCGGGGGCTGCTCTGCCCATCTCCCCTCTGCCCAGGATCACGTCCCCAGGGCCAGCTGTCCTCTCCCTGGAGGCGAGCTGGGCCTATCCCCTGCACACGGGGCCGTGGATGCGAGCACTCCTGAGGGTGGGGCCGGGTGCTCCCCGCTTCTCCATCCCCCCTGCCCAGACCGAAGTCCTTCATCCGAGGACCGACCCGACCCGGCCACGCCCCGGGGCCACCACTCTTCCGGCTCCCTTCACGGCGTCGTGTCCGTCCCATTGGTCCCGGGACGGCCACGTGGGGCCCGGGTTAGCGTGAGAAACCACCACGGTCCCTGCTGGGTTCTTGCCACCGGCAGAAGGGTCTCCCCGTGGCCTCCGCCCGGCGGGACGGCTTGCAGACCCCGTGCTCAGGTGGGTCACCAGCTGCGAGCCCCACCCGTGGACGAAGTCCGCACTCTGAGCCCTGGGGCCAGCGATGGTGGTGTCCCCGCCAATGTCACCTACTGCCTGTTTTGGGCATGAAATTTTGTTGGTGCTCATCTGTCCACGGCCACTTGCCGTGGCAGAGACCACAGCTCCCTCTAAGCCCAAGACATTGTGTGGCCCTCCGCAGAGAAGTCTATGCCTGTTTTCAGGCAATAATGATTTTACCGATGGGACCGCGTCCCGAGAGGCCGGACCACCGCAGGAGGCCCGGGAAACCACTTCCAAGGCGGGTGGTGTGTGGGGTTGGCCGTGGGCCCCAGGCCACAGGGGCTCCGCCTGCCCTCCTGCACAAGTGATTACAGCCTCCCCAACCTCCCCACTGGAGCATAGCGGATATTTACCTTTTGTCCCGTACCACGCATCTTACAGTTCATTTAAACTTATTTCCATAAGTGATGGTTTAATTTCCATGAGAAAAAAGGGGGTGTCTTTGTCCAGATGGATTTTATATTCTGTCTGCATCACGGATATCAATTTTCATGCAATGCAATAAAATGGGTTCCAAACTTTGCTTGTTTTCTAATTTACGTATTACTGCGGGGAGGGGGGGGGTCAAAGCTTTTACAAAATTCTCAGATTTTTTGCTTTTAAAAACATGTTTGATAACAGATCACTGGTTCAGACAGCAAGGCTGTGTGGGGTCCCGTGGGGAGCTCCGCGGCAGGGGCTTCATGAGACCTCGGGGCGGCCTGGGGACCCTCTGCGGGCACCGCGAAGCCATCTGCTCACCAGACCCCCACCTCCTGCCCCCTTGCCGTCCCTGTTCTGACCTTCACTTTCCAGCCCCGAGCCCTGCGCCCTCACCCGCCCGGTGCAGAGGCGAGAGTCACAGCGGAGCCCCAGCAGCGCCGTGTCAGTGGAGGCCGTTTCCTGGGCTGCGAAACAGACTCTCCATTCGGGGAACCAGGATATGCTCTTACGAGGTCCTGCTTCCTCGAAGGTTTTCCTTCCCGAGGACTTTTTGGGTGAATGTTTTTCTTCATATTCTAGGCCCGAAGCTTTGAGAGGAGGAAGTGATGCTCTCCAGGGAACGAACTTGTCCCTCAGGTGCTGGGGGAGAGGTGGCCCTTGGCCAGCGTGGCTTCTGGGACCCCCAAACTCACCCCCCACCCTCTTTGCTACCTCCCCCATGATAGCCTATTCTTTTTTTATAAATATGTTGTTTAAATTGTTTTAGTGTTTATTTATTTTTCAGAGAGAGAGACAGACAGAGACAGAGTGAGCAGGGGAGGGGCAGAGAGAGAGGGAGACACAGAATCCGAAGCAGGCTCCAGGCTCCGAGCTGTCAGCACAGGGCCTGATGTGAGGCTCGAACTCATGAACTACGAGATCATGACCTGAGCTGAAATCGGATGCTTAACCGACTGAGCCGTCCAGGAGCCCCCATGACAGCCTCTTCTGAGGCATGGAAATAATATCATCATTTGTACTTTAGTGAGAATTAGGACTAAAATTTCAAGCCAGAAGTTTCCACCCTGCCTTGTTACAGCAAGTGTTGTATAGTGCATCTTTGCTATCCTGAAATGAATCTCACAGCTAAAAGAACTTATCTGCACAGTTTAAAAATCAACACAGCGTCCTAAGTGTTGTATAAAGAAGAAGAATTTCGTAGCAAATCATTTAACGCGAAAAGGATTATCCGCAGCTGCCCAAGAGGCTCCTGCTATTGTCTGCTGTTTTCTAAGGAAGTAATGTAGGCCGAAAATAAGTAAAATGACATTCCACTGAATGTCGTCAATGCTTTTTTATTTATACCTCACATCTTGAAATGAGGGATAAAGGAGTATCTTTATAAAAGTACACAGAGCCGCAGCAAAACGCAATCACCCCAGATGCAACCCCGTGGGATGTGTGACCGAAGAGCCTCGCACAGTCCAGAAATGAGGAGGAACTTTGGCTGGGAAGACAGGATCCTGATTTGCTTAATGAGCTCAAGACACGAAACCTGTGCAGAAAACGCTCTTGTGTTTCGGAATGGACCGCTTCCCCGGAGTTGGGGCCCGGTGGGGGGGGGGGTGGTCCTGAGGCGGGACCACCGCCTGTGCCCTCCCAGCCCTCATGAGACCCCGGCCCCGCCGACTTCCCCACACCCGAGGTGGGGCCTCCTGCTAACAGAGGCTGTTCTAATGCTCCTTTGTGGAATCCACCGGAAAGAGACCCTGCCCCCACCTCCCAGCCCCAGGTCCCAGGACTGCACCCGCTCCCTTGTCCAACACCCCTCCCTCGGGTGGGTGCAGGGGAGGACGGAGAGATCAGCGACGTTCCAACACTTTGCAAAAGAGGGAGTGGGATCCCAAAGCCCTTGCTTCTCCGCTCAGCTCTGTCCTTCGCAAATGCCACCCGCTTTTGCAGAGCCCTCCAGCCATCTGCACAGTCCCCGTGAACGAACCAGCACTAACGTCAGCCCCGAGCCACCGAGGGGCAGCCGGCCGTCCCCGAGGCAGGGAAACGCAGGGCCGGGTGCTGGGCGGGCACCGACCGGACCCCGTCGGGTGCGAGCAGGGCTGGGCCGGAGCCGTGGGAGGCCGGCGGGTCCAGACCTGAGGCGCCTTTGCGGGGGCCCGGCTGAAGGTGCAAGGATGGCCCTGCTCACCGGCTGGGCTGCTCTTGGGTGGGGGCGCCCGCCCGCGGGTATTCCTGCCCCTGGCTGGGGAAAAGCCGCTTCCACAGCACAGTGGTGGCCGTTTCGCGGACCCACGCTCAGCACGTGTGGGCTTGAGCCTTGGCTGTGCCGTCGGCCGTCACACTCTCACACTCAGTGGCCCCTGGGGCGGCGGGAAGGGTGGGACGGGGCACCGACGCCCCCTTCTGGTGGGGTCACCCCCTGGCCCCTACCTTAAACGCAGGAGGCAACGGCACAGGGGCGGGGCTTCTGAGCTCACTGTGGACACCTGTTCTTGCCAGAGGCCCTCCCTCTGCTGTCATTTTCCCTCCCGTGAGATCACTGCCTCGCTGGGACCCACCTGGGGGGAGGGGCGTGGCGGGGACCCAGGGGCCTCTCCCAGCTGTGGGCGTGCTTTGGCCGGCCACGGAAAAGGAAAAAAAAATGGAAATAAACGGAACAAAAATCCCCCAAAACCAATAAACACAAACCAAAACCCCCCAAAGTCAACCCTTTTTCTCTGACACCGAAAGCTGCTCTCGGTCCCACACCCACAAGGAAATGAATCCTGCCAAGGATCTTAATTGCTAAGGCTTGGGATCGGCTTCCACCCTCTGGGCGTGGCCTCCTCCAGCCTGGCCCCAGATGCGAGCCAACCCCGACAGGACAGAGCCCAGCACCGCGGCCGGCGTCCTGACCAGGGACTGGGGAGCACACCCGGGTCCTGCTACAACTCCTGGTAACTGGCACACCGCTCGGGGAGCACTGCAGCTGGAGTCCGGAGCGGGGCTGGAACCCTCAGGACTATTCTCCCAGATACACCTGCCTCCCTCAAGGGCTGTCTGGGGGTAACATGAGGCGCAGTGGGCGCCTGGAGGTGGGGATGCCTGGAGGTTGGGGCGCCTGGAGGTGGGGGCACCTGGAGGTGGGGCGCCTGGAGGTCGGGGTGCCTGGAGGTCGGGGCGCCTGGAGGTGGGGGCACCTGGAGGTGGGGGCGCCTGGAGGTTGGGGCGCCTGGAGGTGGGGACGCCTGGAGGTTGGGGCACCTGGAGGTGGGGACGCCTGGAGGTTGGGGCGCCTGGAGGTGGGGGCGCCTGGAGGTGGGGGCGCCTGGAGGTGGGGGCGCCTGGAGGTTGGGGCGCCTGGAGGTGGGGACGCCTGGAGGTGGGGGCGCCTGGAGGTGGGGACGCCTGGAGGTGGGGGCGCCTGGAGGTTGGGGCGCCTGGAGGTGGGGGCGCCTGGAGGTTGGGGCGCCTGGAGGTGGGGACGCCTGGAGGTGGGGGCGCCTGGAGGTTGGGGCGCCTGGAGGTGGGGGCGCCTGGAGGTTGGGGCGCCTGGAGGTGGGGGCGCCTGGAGGTGGGGGCGCCTGGAGGTGGGGGCGCCTGGAGGTTGGGGCGCCTGGAGGTGGGGGCGCCTGGAGGTGGGGGCACCTGGAGGTGGGGGCGCCTGGAGGTGGGGGCGCCTGGAGGTTGGGGCGCCTGGAGGTGGGGACGCCTGGAGGTTGGGGCACCTGGAGGTGGGGACACCTGGAGGTTGGGGCGCCTGGAGGTGGGGGCGCCTGGAGGTGGGGGCACCTGGAGGTGGGGGCGCCTGGAGGTTGGGGCGCCTGGAGGTGGGGACGCCTGGAGGTGGGGGCGCCTGGAGGTGGGGGCACCTGGAGGTGGGGGTGCCTGGAGGTCGGGGCGCCTGGAGGTTGGGGCGCCTGGAGGTCAAGGAGCCTGGAGGTGGGGCACCTGGAGGTGGGGGTGCCTGGAGGTCGTGGCTCCTGGAGGTCAGGACGCCTGGAGGTTGTGGAGCTTGGAGGTTGGGGTGCCTGGAGGTCGGGGCGCCTGGAGGTCATGGAACCTGGAGGTGGGGGCGCCTGGAGGTTAGGGTGTATAGGGGCATTGGGACATGTGAAGGTCAGGGTGCTCGGAGGTCAGGGGGGCACATTGAGGCACACAGGTGGGGCCACAGGGTCCGCGTGGGCTGGGCCGCTGTCCCTGGCTGGTTTGCCCACAGAGGCTGAGCGGGTCTGGTGCTCCCGCAGCCCCTTTGCGCACGCAGCCGTCTGGACAGGGTCTGACGCTTTCAAACTCATCGGCTTCACATTTGGGCCCTGACCTGGTTTCAGGCCAAGGCCGGAGCTCCGTGCTGAGGACTGGCCCGGGGTCTCCTGTGCCAGGCCGGGGTCCCTCCCATCGGGGGAGCCCCACTCTGCAAGGGCCACGCCGTCGCTGACACAGCGAGTCTGAGGGAGTGCGCTTCGGGCCCACGGAGCCAGGAAAGCCGTTTCCTGCTGCCTCGGTTTCTCCCTGCTGAGGTGGGAAGGGAGTGAGCTGGGAGAACCTCTGCCCACATCACCTGTGTCCACGGCGAAGGTCAATGTGACAGACGTGCTTTGTTGTGAAACACTCTCTACATCGTTTGCTAAGGCCTCGATTTTTGTTTTCGGCTGTTTTGCCATCAGAACCGACACTCGCTGTTCCTTCTGCAGACTGACAACTATTTGCAGAATGCAGTGTTTGCACAACAGATTCTAAGAGGCCCCTAAGAAAACAGAAGATGTGAAATCCATCAACAGTTTTGCTGGAGTGAAATCATAGCCACGACCTTTCTGTTTGCCTCACCAACGGCTTTTTCATCGATTACTCTTTTGCTTTAGACTAGAATGTCTGACCCCCCTTTGGCTGCGGCCGACCCGCCCGGTCCTGGGATGCGGCTGCGACCCTGGGCCCTTCACCCCTGGACATGCTGCTGTCTGCTGCCTCCATGCTCCCCGCGGTGTCCCGGTCCCCCTCCCGTCCCCGTGAGCACGTGCTGGTGGAGGCCCTTTCGCTGCGGCCGCTCAGACGCCCCCCGTGCGCTATAACCCTCAGGGCCCAGGTCTGGAAGGAAGTGGGGCCCCTGGCCCCCCCCCCCCCATCCACCCGTGGCACTGGTGTCCCTGCAGGGCTCACCCCAACGTCGACGGGCAGGAAAACGGAGGCTCCCGTAATGCAGACACTCCCTGTCCCCTAAGGAATGTGCTGCCCTGGGTCGCCTTCGGCGGCCCCCACCCGGCCCCTCCCTAGACGATTAGCTCCATCCGTGCCTGAGCCCAACAGGCTCTTCCAACCCCGGGGCTAAGGTGCTGGGTGCCTGTTGGAAAAAAGCAGCCGGGGTAGGTTGCGTTCCCCACGGCACCCAGCAGGCAGAGCCATCGGCCAAGGAGAACGGGGCATTGGTGGGAAAAGTGCTCCAGGCCCTGTCACGAAGCCTAGTCCTGCCCCACGGGGGGCCCTGGTCGGCGGTGAGGCTCGCCCGGGACGGACGTGTGCACCGGAAGGGCCAGTGAGGGGTCGTCGGACCGAGAGCCGTCGGGACCGCGTGAGCTGGGCTCGTCCTTCGGGCTCGTTACTTGTTCATCAGCACCGCCTACGAGGCCGGCCCCACACGCACAGGCCCCGAGGGGGAAAGCCCAAAACAAGAGCCTGGAGCGGAGGCCGCGCACGAGTCGCGCTGTTGGCGGCTGACTGGGACCCTGAGGGGCAGCGGACTGTCCATCTGTGTCCACCCATCTCCTTACAGAAACCGCTCGGAGTCAGAACCTGTCCGGAAGGCTCCGTCCACAGGCCGGGGAGCACGCGGTGTGCAATGTTTGTGGGTCCACTAGCCCCCCACGTCTGATGGTGAGGGAGCTCTGGCCGGGGTGCTTGACTGTGGCTGAATCGTCGTCATTAGCTTCATATTAACAGCAATGAGAGTCTGGGGACACAGGAAGACCCAGCACCCGTGGGGAATGACAGGATCTGCGGGTTCCGAACGCCAGGGCCGCAGACGTTCGGCAGTTTCCTTGCCGTGTCCTCCTTCCCGGTGCGTCGTGAAGAGGTGTCCAGGAGTGTGTCCCTCAGTCACTAACTCCCCAGGTTCCCGGGCAGGTGCGTCTGTGCTCTTCCCATCTCCCGGCTGGGCCCAGGGGGACTGGCCACCGTGGAGGGACCCAGGTTGCTGCTTGGTCGCTCGGGTGTGGAAAAGCAGGGCGATGACAATAGCTGCTTTGTGGGGATGACGGGTCCCCCGACGCCAGCAGGTCCGGGGCCTTAGAGGGCATCCAGGCTGTTGCCTGAGTGAGGGGAGCTGGGGGCAGGCAGCATGTGTCCAGAGTGGGGCCGGGCCCCAGGACACTGTGCCATCGACCCCTCGGGGGTGAGACAGACCCCGAGAGTTGCCCTGCTTCCAGGCCCACCCGGAGGAGGGCAGCCGGGAGAGGACACAGGCACGAAGGCCACCTGGGCACAGGACACTGGAAAAACGCACAAGCAGGAAACAGGTGCGCGGGCAGGCAGCAGGGTGGAAGGAAGAAGACAGCAGCCAGGATGAGAGCAGGGGAGACGATGCCTGAACGCGGTGGACACGGCGCCTCCCCGTCTGTCCGGCTGGACGAAGGGGCTGGTGAATCCCCGTCCGGGAGCCCCAGGAGGAGCCGGCAGGCAGGCTCACACACACGCACAGCCAGACGGTCGTCAGGGGAGGATTTATTTGTCCGCCCTTGACTGTCACTGGACCACAGGCCAGACGGGCCCTGATGTGGAAAACAGCCTCGGGAGTGACTTGGGGAACACGAAACCGTTTTGAAGCCTCGAATGCCCCGGTCAGTAAACTGCAGTCTACTGTCTTGTGTCCCATCCCCATCCCACAAAGGGGCAGCACACGTGTGTGTGACACACGGCTCTGAGTGTTCAGAAGCAGCTCGCTTCCTGCAGGACGGAAAGGCCCGGGCCGTGTCGTTTCCAGGGTGCCCTTCTGCCCCAGATGCCCCGAGACGGCCGTGCGCTCCCAGGAATCAGCCGGAAGCAAGTTCTCACGCGGGGTTTCCAAGCAGGCGCCTGTGGTTACTACCGGCAGAGGAAGGTCCGCGATCCATAGGCCGGGTCCTGTGGGAGACAAGTCACACTGAGCACACGGACAGACGGGGGACCCGCGTCGGCCCTCGGGTCTCGGCCGGGCTAATTAGGGGCCCAGGTGTGCAGGGAGCATCTCCAGGGACAGGACAGCAGGCTCTTGCAAGGGCCCGCCGACCGCCTAGGTCTGACAGGTGCAGGGGTGCGAAGTGAGTTTTTAAAAAGTCTTATTTATGTTTATGCAATCTCTACACCCAATGTGGGGCTCGACCTCATGACCCGAGATCAAGATTCGCACACTCTTCTGACCGAGCCGGACGCCCCTAGAAGTGACTTTTTAATGCATCTGTTGAGGTCACACGTACAGAGTAAAAACAGTAAAAAACAAGTCTAGATGCTACTTACAGCTATTCCATTTTTTTAAAAAGTACATTTAGGGGCACCTGGGGGGCTCAGTCAGTTAAGCGTCCGACTTGTGCTGAGGTCATGATCTCGCAGTCCGTGAGTTCAGGCCCCACATTGGGCTCTGTGCAGACAGCTCAGAGCCAGGAGCCCGCTTCGGATTCTGTGTCTCCCTCTCTCTCTGCTCCTCCCCCACTCACGCTCTGTCTCTCTCTCTTTCAAAAATGAACAAACATTAAAACATTTTTTAAAAGTGCGTGTAGAAGTCAACGTTTCCTTTCAGCTCCTGTTCTTGGCGGCGTCTTGAGCCAGTACCTGGGGTGAACGCCCGCCGTCAGGCCTCAGTTGGCACAACAAAAGCGTTTCACGGCTTCCACTCTGGCTCACTCGTTCTAATTTGTCCTCGCTTTTTAAAAAGTAGGTTAACGTTTCACTAGTTCACATTCTCCTGTAAATGCGGTTTGTGGGAGAAAACACACAGGCAGGTGCAGAATGGGGAGGACCGGGCGCTGTGGGGAGCACCTCCTGGTCGGAACGGAAACACCTGCCACGCGGGGACCCACGATCGCCCGGTGTGCACCCACCTGCCCCGCGCCCCGAGTGCAGGCACCAGGCTGCGCCCCCGTTTCCAGGGATGTTCCAGGACCCGGCGGGCAGGCTCCTCCTGTCTGCACGATGGGCAGTGAGGATTTGCGGCCCGTGTGTGTCCTGTGGACAAGCACACACTGGTTACGACTGTCATTCCTCACAGGGACCCCAAGGGCCCGCCCCACACGCCGTGCTGCCACCGTGACTGGAGGGAGTGTTGGAGCACCGGGGAGCCCCCCTCAACCCCGACCTCTCAGGGGAGGAGCCTGGCGGCATTACTGCGACGAGAACGTTCTTGCACAGCATGGCCTGTACTGTCCTCGGTCAGACAAGGGACGTCAGGAGGCCACAGAGCGGGGCCAGCGCCAGCCCTGCGGCCGCAGCCACCACACCCGAGCCTGGTGCTGCCACCCCTATCTGACGGCACTTTTAATTCGTGCAGAAACGCGTTCAGAAACTCACAATCCGTACGTGGAAAACTGGGATTGCGGGCAAGACCCCCACTCCCACTGACGTTACAATTCTCACGCTCACTGAGGACGCTCTGCGTTTGAACGTGACCGTCTCCGACACGCTGCGTGTGCCTCTCCTGCTGGGGCCAGTCCCGGCCGTGGCCCCCCCCCCCCCCCTCACAAAGCAGGGGCGTCCCCAGTGTGGGACACAACACCCTCCCCAGCAGCCAGGGGCACAGGGGTCACAAGGAAACTAGGAAATGCCGCGGGACAAATGGACATGAGCACAGGACGCACTGGGCCCTCAGGCACAGAGGTGGCCCGAGGAGGAGGGGCCGGTCCCAGTGATGCGCGTCTACGTGGATATGAAGAAAGACGTCAGCTGAGCCACCTTGGTTTGCAGCCTGGGGCACCGGGAAAGGAAGGACCGGTGTCGGCTGAGAGGCAGAAGGACCAGAGACCTGGGCAGACGAGTCTCACAGGCTGTGTGCCTCAACCTCCCCTCCCCCACCACCTCCGCCTCTGCCCGTGGCCCAGCTCTCCCGCCGGGTGGGTGCCCCAGGGGCGTGGGCATGTCCGCCACGGATCTGGGACAGCACAGCACGTGGCCACCACTTGCCAGGAGGGGCCGTGCTCTCTGGAGCCCTCTCTCTGGGATGTGTGGCTGCAGGCGTGGGACAGCCCCCTGTCCGAACCGCACGTCCCACGGAGACAGGCCCGCTCCCAGAGACACCCTCTCGCCGGCACCTGCCCCGGGCCCCCGGGCGTTCCGCCTCCCCGTTCGCCAGCCTTCCGTTTGTGTCCTGTGTTTATCCTGCCATTTCCACTGGAGCTCCGGTCCCACAATCCATTTCTGCCTAACGGCACTGGGCATGCGGGCAGCCGTGAGGGCCTCAAGGGACAAGGCGGTGGTGGGTTCGGTTCACACGGTCCTTTCGTTAGAAGGTCGCTGCGGTCACCTCAGAGTGGGAACATGCGTGTGCACGCATGTGCAGAACACTCACACCCCCCGATGGCCGCACACAGGCCACCACACCAACTCCCTTCGTCAGACCTCATGTTCTCGGAACGAGTAGTTTCACAGACAGGTTTTCAGGGAAAGAAAAACAGAATTTTCTGCGGACAGAGCATTAGAGCGGACTGTTTCCCTTTCCATCCTCCTTTTTGTTTGTCACGGAATTATGATTCCAACGCGTTCCGTAAGGAGCGAGCGGGAAGCTGGCTCATGGGTCCTGCTCCCGGGACGTGGGGACAGACGGGACTGGTGAGGCGGCGGGAGGTGGGTGCGGGCTCTCAGGGAGCCGGCTGTGTGGAGAGACAGGAGCGTGAGGCTGTGAACGCGGCTTTCCGAGCCCAGCCTCCTCCTGTGGCGGGCGGGTCACCAGGACCTGAGCGAGAGTGTGGGGAGTGTCGACCATCCGGGAGGAAGGAAGTGTCGCTGATGGTGAGTCAGTGAGGACTCAGCAGGACATTCGGACACGTCCTCCACCCGCCAGCTGTGCCCGGCGCATGGGAGCCCGTCACTCCTGCGGTCACTTATGACGTCTCCAGGACTCAGGACATGACAGCAACAAGCCTTGGGGGGACCACCCTCCCTGGGGTAGCGTGGGTGAAGGCGTCTGGTCTCCTGGAAGGAAAGCTCTGGGAAGCCGGCTGGGCACTTGTTCCCGCTGGGTCCCCTGTGCCCGGACTGCAGAGGGCCCAGGGGAGCGCGGGACAGAGAGGGAGCCTCGGATTCGGCCCCTGGCCCGGCTGGAGCGGAGGCAAGGAGGCCCCGTGCCTACACCCTCTGGGAAGTCACTGAATTTGCTCCGTGGGGAGCAGAGGCCAAGACGGGAGGACAGGCGTCCCAGGCACGTGGCCAGCCGCCACGCGCGACACTCGCTCAAACCACGCAGCATGCTGGAGGGCGCCAGGCGAGGCCACCCAGCCTGGCGGCGGGGGTTGGGCGGGAAGCAGGGGCCCAGGTGCCAGGCGATTGTGGATCGTGCACACAGAGCCGTCCGTGTGGGCACAGCCGGACTCTCCCTCTCCCCCCGCTGAGTGCCCGCTAACCAGATGTCCCAGGAGGGCTGCCCACCAGGAGCTGAGCCCCCTCCCTCTGTTCCCTGTGTGGGTTCAAATCCAGAGGACAAACTCCCCCTTTCCAAGCCTCCCCCACTCACAGGGAGGACCGAAAACTGGGAAAATTCAAGCTGTTGACCAAAGCAGTTTCAGGTAAAAGGTGAAAGGCCTTCGGGGCGTGGAGGGGAGTGGACCCCGCAAGTGGAAAGGGCGCTTCTGGGCGTGGCAGGTCTGCACCCCCTCGTGGCCCAGGGTGTGGCTGCCTGGTCCACACGGCGACCCCGGCCGCGGTCTGAGCCCGTTTCCTGCGTGAACTGCCGTCCTGTTTGCAAGTCAGCATCCGCCTCGAGCCACTCGGCCGAGTGATCTCAGGTGTTCTCCCGGCTGCAGTCGGCCGTCAGGCTCGGGGGATGCTTCCCCCCAGACTTCCCCGGAAAGGTGTTCGTGGGGCCGATGGCTCTCAGTTTCTTGGTGTGGGGGCTACAGGCGTAACCCAGTGACCAGGGCCGGTGTCTTAACGGCGATGTTCGCAAACACAAAATCGCACGTTCGCGCTCGATTACGGAACGTCGGCCGCTTGCCGCATGACACTTGGCAGGTCGGGAGCGGCGCCCAGCCCGTCTGGCGGTGTTTGCTGACGGGCCCTCGAGTTTCTACTGCTCCGCTGACTTAGCGGCTTGCTGCGGGGGTACTGACGCCAGCGTCCGCGCCTCTAAGAGCAAGTGATTCTCACAACAGGTTCCCGCCCCCGCTGTCCTACACCTGGAGACGCTCCGTGAACCCGACTCCAGGGACTCCCCGCCAGGTAAGCGGGGGGTGGGGGGCGGTGAGCGGTCCATGACCAGTCAGAACAGCCCTGAGGGTGCGACCACAGTCGGGCCAGAGTCAACTAGGAGGAGGCAGGGGCAGGAGGACAGGCCCCGGCCCCACGCAGCCCCCCGGGTTCCCGTGGCTACTCCACGGCCGACCAGCCTGGACAAGTGACACATTCCGGAAACGGACAGACCGACACTATCATACGAGTTTCTGGGGCTTCAGTAACAACCGTGCCGCGGCCTGGGGACTGGGCAACGGGAATCTGTTCTCTCCCTGTTCTGCAGTGTAGACACCCGAGGTCATAATGTCGGCAGGGCTGGTGAGGGACCATGCGCTCCAACCTCTGGAGAGGCTGGAGAGCCTTGGCTTGTAGACGCCCCGATCTCTGCCCTCGTCTCCACCCGGCCTCTCTCTGTGTGCGTCCTTGTCCCCATCCCCCTTCTGTGAGGACGGCAGTCCTGCTGGGTTGGGACCACCCACTGCAGCATGACCTCATCTCAACTAGTTTCATCCACAGCCACCCCGCTTCCACATGTGGTCACGTTCCAAGACACCGGAGGTCGGGTCTTCAGCGTGTGACCCCGGGGGACGCACGTCAGCCTATGACAAAGACTCAGGTGACCGACAGAGAAGTTAGACGAGGTAGCAGCTAAATTTACCGGCCCGCGTGACCCGTGATGTCTGGGTCTTCCTGTTCACGGTGACCCGAAGGAATCCCTCGCGGTATCGTCTGAACCACGGCAAACGTTAGTTCTGTCGGACGTTACGAATCTGCTGCAAAGCGTGTCCTTTAAAAACCACTTACCAGACACACAGTGGACTCTTCAGGGACAGAAGTCGAGGCACAGGTGGTCTTGGAGCTTAAAGGATATGGTGCCGGGTCTACCAGAGCATCTCAGCGGGGGGATGGGCGGAGGGGGGCCGTCACACTAGGGGGGACTTCACCTCAGCTGCTCGGGACAGAAGCAGGGCTGTGGCTGGCCTTGGTCGGTGACACCCGTGGAGCACAGCAGTGGCCTCACAACGGTGACACCTGTCTGCCGTGGCTATGAGGTTTGGCTGTTTAAAACCTGCTTCTGCAGGGTGTAGGAACACGGGGAGATGTCCCTCTTCAGGTCAGGGGCAGGCGTCTCTGAACGTGTCGGGACGTGGCGGGAGCCACGGAGGCGCCGACGCGTGGAGGTCACCGCATCGCTGGAAGACGGGAGGGACGCAGAGCAACGCGGGAGCCGCGGGGGCCATGGGGCGAGGCCTCGGGGGCCACAGGGCGAGCGGCAGGAGGGACAGACCGCGGGAGGCAGTGGTGGACGAGGTGCGGCAGACGCGGGTGTGGAGGGGGCGGCCAGACGGCACGAACAACGGCTTCGTGCATTCTACGCACGTGAGAAACTTCAGCAAGAGTCTGAGCTTGACTCCTGAGAGCTGCTAGTGAGAGCGGCTCAGGGGCGCGGACTCGTCCGCCGCACAGATGCCCAGATCTGCCTCTGAGGCCCCACCACGCTGCCAGGTTTGGCGTAAAAGTCCAACTTCCCAATTCCCAACTTCCCAGGAGTCGGCCCTGGAGCGGCGGATGTGGCTGAAGACGGGACCCTTGTTGTCTGAGAAACCAGGGGCAGGGGGCGAATCTCGGCTCCTGAGAGAGCATCCTGCAACCTTGTAAGGTTCCCAGAACCCCAGCCCCGGGGTCTCCGCCCACAGATACCTGATTCCCGGGGCGTGAGGGCCATTGTCCCGCTTTCCTTGTTTGAAGCGTCATCAAGAACCAGGAAGTCTAATGCTTTGTACAGAACAGCTCTGGGGACGGAAGGGCTTGGGGCACTGACCCTCTACCCTGGCCCCTGAAACACAGCAGCCTTGCCCGCGGGGAGGAAATGGCCTCCTTCGGCGGAAGAGCGGGGACTTACCACCTGCAAACCACCGTCCAGGTGAGGCCTGCCAGGCCGCCGACGAGCAGGGCACCCAGCGCCACGGAGACCCAGGACGCCTTGGGGAGCCTCCCGGAGTCTGAGGAGAAGGAGCGGGTTAGCGAGCCGGCCTGCCAAGCGTGCGGCCGGTGTGCCCGGGAGCCCGAGCCCACCCTGGTCCCGAGGGGGCCCGCCTCTGCTCGTGACGGCATGGTGCACCTGGGGGCACAAATCTGCCCGAAGCAGCCATTTCCACAGACGGGCTCCCCCCGATGTGAGGTGCAGGGAGAGCTGGGGAGAGCGCAGGGGCGCCTGCCCTTTTCCAGGAAACAGGCCCTCCCGCCAGGACCGACAGGCAGAGACGTGTGAGCCCCGTGGAGAGGTGCTGGGGACCCCGCGTGCTCGTGCTGCACTCACAGAGGGGCCCAGCGGGCAGGTGGGGGGAGGTGCAATGTGACGCCACGAGCTCGAGCCCTCGGCGCCCCTTCTCGCAGAAGCAGGTGGAGGCTGAACTCCGTTCCGTGGTCGGAGCCCCGAGGGGGAGCCGTGGGGCCCCGACACAGCAGGCGCCCCAGCTACGGGCTGGCTGTTCATTCAGCAAAGAAACTGAGCAGGGTTGATGGGTGCAGACCGGAAGGGGCCGTGGCTGGACGGGGGTGAGGAGGGGGCTGCAAGGAGTCACCGGGGACGCGCAGGGCTCGGTGACGGGACTCGGGAAGTGCCCGGCCCACACCTGACTTCCACCTCCCCATCCCAGAAGCGGGGAGAGAACAGGTGGCCTCTCCAGACCCGTCGCCTCCCGGGTCTCACCACCTGCCCGGGATGCGCCTGCCGGGGGGAGAGGGTGCCGGCGTCTCTGCCCGTCCCCCGCCGGCTCCTGTGTGGGAGCAGGTCCTGTGCCTACGTGTGGGTCATCCCAGGTCTGCTGGGCTCCGTGCCGGCCAAGCAGACACACAGGACCTGTGACTCTCCGATCCCACTGATTTTTCTAAAATGGCCGAGAATGGACTTCCCAGACGCATCCACCGTGGTCTGTGGCCTGTCACCCTGCGTCGAGCCAGCTCCTGTGTGGGAGGGGCCCCGCCCCACCTGCCTGATGTCCACCCGGCCTCGCCACTGTCCCCAGCCTCAGCGCGGCTGCACGCAGATGGGCCTAAAGAGGTAACTGAGGTCGAACGAGGTCGTGAGGCCGGGCCCCAATCCCGTTGACGGGCGTCCTGTGAGGAAGGGACATCAGGACGCAGACAGCACAGGGAACCAGGTGAGGACCCGGGAGGAGATGCCACCCACGGGCCCGCCGGGGACGGCCCTGCCCACACCCGGATCCCCGACTCAGCCCCCAGGACGGGTGACAGGTCTGCGGTCCGGCCCAGCCCGTGTGTGTTGGATGTCGGGGCCACCAGGCAAGCGAGCACAGGGCCCCCCCGTCCCAGGGCTCCGAGCAAAGCAACCCCAGAGCTAGCTGAGCACGACCGGGTTCCAGACGCCGTCCCAGGATCCGTGCGGCTGCCGCGGGGTCTCCTCTCACCTACCCTGATGCGGGGAAAGCCCGCACGCGCGTGCGGCCATTAACGATCGTGCACAAAACGCACCAACAGAAGGGCCCTTTGCCCACAACGTGAGCGTGCCCGGTGGCCCAGCTCTCCCGTGGCACCTGGGGTCTCTCAGCCTGTACGTGGTCGTGGACACCAGTGGGCAGTGGGTGTGGCGCAGGGAGCGGGGGGGGGGCCGCGTCACGGGGAGGCGAGGGGGGAGCCTCTGGTAGACGGACGTCTGCACTCTGTCCCCACCCACCCAGGACGGGGTAACAACGCCGAGTGACCCAGGTGAGAGTCCGTCTTTCCTGATACCGGCCCCCGCCTCACCGAACACGTGCGCACGTGGGGTCCTTCCGCCTGAGAGCACACCCTCTGGGACAGGATCGTTCAGAGAGGCTGGTGGGGGGGCATCCGGAGCAGACAGCTCCTAGCGTGCTGGAGGCAGTCACAGCGGGTCACGTGGGCACACACACACACCCGGCCACGACAGCAGCGGGACGCGTCCCCGTGGGCAGGGCCCAGGCCCGGTGCCCGCGCCACAGTAAGACCTGCCACGTGGATGTGGCTGTCGGGGACGGAGATCCCTCAGGGTGGCGTGACGGGGGTGTCTCCCGTGGGGGGCCCCCCCTCGCCTTGAAAGCGGGGTGCCGGGGCCCCAGAGCGTAGGGACTGGATTTTCCCTGCACCTGCCCCTGACGCCCTCCAGCAGCTGACGCCCCGCCTGCCGCTTCCGGGCCCGGTGAGGCTCCCCGGCGGGACCACGCGGTCGGCCGGGCACGTGCGACCAGCGCTCTGCACGGGCGGCGTGTGGGGGCGGGACTGGCTCCTGTCCAGGGGGCCCTTCGAGTCACAGCTTCTCAGAACCGTCCACGGGGCCTCGACCCGCCCGCCCGCACTCAGCCCCTCAGTCGGCCCTCATGACCGGAAACCGTGAGCGCGCCCGCCGCTCTCAGCGAACACACGGGCGCCAGGATGGGCGTCTTGGTCCCAAAGCTGGCCGGGCCCCTGCACCGCCCACCTGCGGAGCGCCCTAGGCTCCCTGCACATCCCTGTCCCTCGTCCCTCGCGTCCGCCTCTGGTCGCAACACCCACGTCCTGCCGCCACCTCGGCCTGGCCCACGGCAGCCGTCTCCTGCGGCGCAGGTGTGAGAAGGCGTCCCGCCCTCCGACACGGGGACATAAGGGGACAAGGGCCTGCTCCGCGTTGCTCTCACCGCCTCTCCTGTCCCCCCTCCTCCCAATCATCCCCACTGTCTTGCCCCAGGGCCTTGGCACCCGCAGTGCTTTTCCACCCCTCACCTCCGCCTGCACCCCGCTGTGACAGAGACGCTCCCTGAACCCCTGGGCAGGCCAGTGTCCTCACGGACATACCTGCACGCCACGTGCCCCTTTGTGGCACTTACCACGAGGGCGGGCTCTACGCGGCTTGTGAGACTGTGGGTTCGTGCCTTGCTCCCCTACAGGACTCTGACCCCTCACAAGCCGGGGACGTCAGGGTCCCGCCACCCCGCCACCCCTGTGCCTCATGTGGGCGCCCGGGTGGTGCCTGCTGCATGCACTCGGGGACAAGGGTGCCGCCTGGAGTCTGTCTGGAGTGAGGGGCCCCTCCCGGCCCCACACTCGCTGCTTCTGCAGGAATCCCCCAGCCTGACCACGCCCTCCGGCTGCTTCCCCTCCCCCACAGCCCGCACTGTGTGGCCGGGCGTCTTTGCAGTTGGGCTCCGTCGGCCTGGTGCCCCACCCCCACCAGAACAAAACCTGTCCCTGCAGATTCTCCTTCACGGGGGCGAGGCGCCAAGTTAGGAACCTGGATCTGCAACCGAGTGGCTGTGTGACCCCCAGCAAGTCACTGGACCTCTCTGTTCCGTACTGAGAATGAAACGTGGTGCCAGCCTCACAGCGGAAGCTCCCGGGAGAGGAGGGACGGTGCCCCCACACTGGAGAGGACAGGAAGGTGTCCCCAGTGCCGGAGAGGACGGGGCGGTGCCCCCACGCTACCTCGCCCTTCACGAGTGTCGTGTCTTTCCCGCAGCCAAGCTGAGGTCGGAACTGGCTGGTCCCCGCTCCCACCCAGAGTCACGGACGCGGCACAGGGAGCACACACAGGACGTCACGGGACACGCATCTGGGAGGATGACCCTGCGGGCCTCTGGAAGGTGCACTGCAGACGCGCTCGGGACGCAGGCGGAGGGTGGACTCACCTACACACGTTGTTCTGTCCTCCCCCAGCACGTACGGGTCTGTGCACTCACACCGGAAGCTGCCCTTGGTGTTCCGGCACCGGGCCGACGGGTGGCAGGGGGGCTGTGCCACGTCTTCACACTCGTTCACGTCTGCACAAAGCACACGGAGCTCAGGCGCCGTCTCCTCCCCCGGCTCCCTGTGGCGTCCCCTCCCCAGCTCCGGTCCTCACCCTGGGCGCAACGCAGGCCCCCCAGACTGCTGCCTAGAGGATACGAGAACCCCTAGTGCCCTGTGGGGCGTGTCCCTCTCGGGGGAGCCTCTGTGGGAGCACCTGCTCTCTTCTCGTCCACCTGTGAGGTCAGCTCAACAGCCGGTCGGCCACTCTGTGACCACGCTGCCCGGCACGACCAGGCCGTGTGGTGGGCGTGCGGGGCGGGGTTGTTCCTGACACGGAGGTCGAGGGTGCGGGCTCCCCCCAGCTGGGCTCTTCCCATGTGTAAACGGGTGTAATTATGCACATCCAAGGGGCCAGGGGTCAGGGCTGCGGTGTGCATCTCGAGGGACATGTTTGCCCAGGTCGGGGACCCGCACCTTCTGCTCTCCCTGCCCCAGGGAAGCCACGGAACGTGTGGGACAGACCCACACTGGTCTCAGGCTTGCCTAGTCCTAGATTCCTGGACCGTTACCTGCCCGGGTGCGTCTCCCCCTCCCGAGCTCAGGGTGCTGACCCGGGGCTCCCTGTCCAGTAGACACAGGAGCCACGGTTCGTATTCATGGATCACACACCCTCTGGGCAACAACAGAGCAAAGAGCCACAGACACCCCGCGTTTTGTCCACTTTGATTCCCGACTTCGAAGCCCTCACGAGAGTCTCATTGCAGTTAATTTCTAGGCTCGCTTTTTCCACCAGCCTTTCGTGTGGATGGGCCGGTGGAAAAGTAGGGCTGAGTGGCGAGGAGAGTGCGTGTCTCGTCTGACCCGGGCACCGCATCCTCAGGAAAGCCTTTCTTTCCTCCCTGCAGCCGTGGCCGCCGTGGTTCACTGAGGACAGAGGTGGCTCTGACGTTCACATCAGTTCACCCCACGAGGAAAAGCACTCTCTGCACTGTGTTCAAAGGCTGTTTTTTCCTTGACTTAGAAACTCACAGTGCAGGGCACAGATCAGGTGAAAAACACCACGTACAGAAATAGCACATTTCTACCACTGGCTGCACCGCGTCGAGTTTTCCGGAATTTGTTTAAAGATGTTGTATCTTAATCGTTAACGCAGGAGGACAAAACACAGGTCGTGTAAATAAAAGGTTAACACCCTCTCCTTCCTCGTCCGGTCTCACTGTGCCAAGTTTGAAACCGAGATTAATGAGTCGTCGTCTTCACGAAGGCATTGGAAGTATTTACAAACAGGCTCCTCTCGCCCCAAGCGGGTTCCCACTGTGCAGCTGCTGCGTGATGTGCATCTCACCTGGTGAATCTGTGGACAGTATCTCACGTCAGTGGACACACTGCTAATTTATTCAGCACGAGTGTTCCCGGTGTGGATGCACCAAAATCCAACCCACCGGCTCTGGACTCGCTATGTTGGTAACGCTGGGCATCTGCCTGTGCTTTCGTTGTGCCTGTGACTAACCGGAACGGAGAAGCCACGGAGACAGGTGACCCCCCTCGGTCAGGTCGCCTCTGCAAACGCGGAGTCACAGAAGCCCTTGGTTTGGGGGCAGATGACAAAGCTACTGAGGCGGCCCAGGCAGGGTGAGCGGGGGCGCGGGCCAGTGGGGGGCAGGATCATTAGACCGGGAGCAGGCTTCTCAGAGCCGCCCCGCCCGACCAGGGTCTTGGTATCCGGGCAGGTAAGTCCAGACTCAGGAGCTCTGGGCGCCCGGGGGCGACCGTGAGCCAGGAATTGTGTCCACACGGCGGGCCACGCCCCCCGAAGGCTGCCGGGTTCACCCCACCGGGGTTCAGAACCGAGTGACATTCACTGCTAGGGGTCAGCATGAGCCAGGCATGCGCCGGGCAGACGGCTGATTAAGGAAGAAGAAACACCCGATGGGTGTGAGGCGGGACATCAGGAATAGAGCTCTGGGGTCACGAGGGCTAAAATCCGCCTGAATCCACACGTAAAACGTCTAGGTATTTAGGCAAAAAGGGTGTAACCCACGGCCGTGGGTTCCTGTGAACCTCGAGGGCAAAGCTCTGGCTTCCCCCCCGACCACGTCCAATGAGGCGCGGGGTGTCCTCCAGCCTCGCCGCTCACGCCCTGCTCGTGCAAATCTGGGCACGGGGGTTTTCCGGTCCAGCCCTGGGCCTGGCGATACGCTCCCCCGAGCCGGCAGGGTCTCACCTGGTTGCTCCTGTTCTGGCGACTGCTCCTCAGGGCTCTCCCTGGACACGACTCTGGGGCCAGCCACCGGGCCCCTCCGGGGACCCCGACCCGTCCCAGATCGCAGCCCCTCCCAGACCCTGGCCCTCGCCAAGCAGGTGCACAGGACCGCACAGCAGCCCGGCCTTGGCGCTCACGGTCTCCGTCAGTCTCTCTTGTGTGACCACCGCAGCCCTCCGGAACAAGACACCGCTGGCCTCCGAGACCGGAACCGCATCTTCGTCACCAAGGTAAAACGTCCGCAACGTGAACCACTTCTAGCTGAGCATTTCCGTGGCCGTAAGCTCGCTCTCGCGGCCTCCATCCACCTCCAGAATGCTTTCCTCTTCCTGAACTGAAACACCTGCGTGGCTGTACCCCTGTGCCCGCTGGGCCGTCAGCAGCTCCTAACAAGCAGCCCGCGTGCGGCTCCCTGCCTGTCACCAGGCTCCTCCCAGGGCAGTCGTGGCCAAGGTCGTGGGCCAATGAGTGGAGCCTGCGTGCCTCCGGCATCACTTCCCCGGCCGCTGCAGCCCGGTGGGGTGCACGCACAGTTTGTGGGTCACTTCTCAGCCAGCGGGCCTGCGGTCACCAAGAGTCCCCGGCTTCAGGGACCCACACACAGGCATCCGCTGCAGACGGCCATTCTGCCCGCTCCTCCGCAGGGCCGCTCGGGGACCCTCACCTGCGCTTGCGCCCCTCCCCCCGCACCGCTGCCAGCAGCCAGGCTGGACGAACGGATGGGAGGTGACCTGGGGGCGCCCACATGCCCAGGTGCGCAAGCTGGGCGACAAGTGTGTCCCAGGGCGTTCCGAGAGGAGGCACCTCCCTCCTTCAAGTTTCACTCGAGAATGTGGCTCTAGAACCTTCTCCCGTGAGTCATTGACTTGTCCCTAATACCCGCGTGCCGATGTGACGGTCGCGACGCATCTAGAAAGCGGTCCACGAGGGCACCCCCCACCCAGGAGACGCTTTATTTCCCTGCCACCTGGGAGGGTCGTTACGCTCAGAGGCGCCTTTCCAGAAGCCACACTTGTGCTTACTCCCGGTCTGACGGGCACAGATTTGGGGGTGAGGCGGGGGCTGAGGAGCACTGACCTCTGCACACGGGGGGCTGGAAGCGCCCGCCCCGGGGGGAGCAGGCCACCTGCTCCGGGCCGTGCAGCCGAAACCCGTGGTGGCAGGAAAACACCAGCACGCGCTGCCCGGGCTCGCCGCACAGCGCCCAGTCCCCGTTGTCCACTCCGCCCTGGAGGCCACACGGGTCACCTGCACAGGGACAGAAGGCGGGTGCCCTCAGCGCTCACTGCCGGCTCCGCCCCGCCTCCGCCCGCCACTCGGACCCCACGTCCCATGGGATGGTCCAGCCGCGCACGACCAGGAGCACTGGCTTCAGAGCCAAGCCCACCCGCCTCAGGACGCCGGCTCTGGGCCAGGTCCCCCCCCAGGCTCTGCTGCCCCTCGACACGCTGCTCCCTGGTCACCAGACACAGCGATGGCGTCCAGGACGCTGTGCCCACACCTTCCTCCTGCATCAACCCCTCCCTGGGAGGCCTACCCAGCCTTCCTGTCCCCTGGCGCCTCTCAGGGCTCTCACCTCCTGCCTCCTCCTCACCCCCTCACCCCTCACCCCCCTGACCCCCCTCACCTCCCACCTTCCAGCCAGAGACATTTCTGCCACAGCCCAGCGGGCCATGCAGCTTCTTGGCACTGGGCAGAGCTCTGCAGACGGCACCACTGAGGCCCAGCGGACACTTGTGCCCCCGAGGCCCATGCGCTCACCTGTCTGCCTGCCCACCCCGACTCGAGGGTCCCATGTGCAGCTCACGTGTGGGGCGCCCACCTCCCCCATCCTTGCAAATAATGCATGTGCCACGACAGAAGTTAAGAAGGGCTTTATGTCACCTTGAGGAAGGACCTCCCTCCACGCATCCAGGTTCAGGCCTGGAATGTTCTCGCACGACTCAAAGTCCCTCGGGAATCTTCCGACCAGGAAGGCGTCAGGGGGCACGCTGGGGAGACCCGTGTTGTCACAGATGACCCGGGACAGGGAATGCCTGGCCAGCTGGTGCCGCTGGGCCTCCGTGAACACCCCGCTGCTCTCCCACCAGAACCTGCGCGAGAGGAGAGGGCCTGGGACCGGGCGGCCGTTGCGGTCCGCGTGCTTCCAGACTCCTCATGCCCGCCATGCCAGGCCCAGAACCAGGACCCTCGGGGTCCTCGCGGGGCCCGAGCCGAGGCTGAGCCTTCAGAGGGCGCCCTCGCGGGCCTGTGCCTCAGGCCCGGGTTAGCGTCCGTCTGCCCCACTGGGCAGACGTGTCAGAGAACACCCCACGGCGGGCTTCCGGTGCCAGAAACACGCGCTCTCCACGCGAAACCTGCTCACACGTGAGGCCGGGCGGTTGGGACGCATCCACAGCAGCTCACAGGGTGCTGGCCTGCATGAGCCCCGTCTGGGGTGACCCGGGGCCGCCTCCCGCACGAGGGCCCGGTCGGGTGCACCCACCGGTCTCCGTCCCTCAGGGCCTTCATCTGTCTCCCGATGAGGCAGGCGAACAGCGGCCCCGTGCGCGCCCGGGGGAGGAAGGTCTCCGCCAAGCCGCCCAGCCAGACGTCGATGTTGTCCGGGTGACCATACAGGTCCATCATCCGGCCCGCGATGCTGGCGTTGGCAGTGGCCGTGCGCAGGTGGGCGTGGGTCTCCAGTGCGGGCAGGCCGCAGAACCGCCTCCACGCGTTGTAGCCTGCAGGGGGAGGGGCTGTAGCGTCCGCCCCGCCTGCCTCACCGCAGCCACCGCTCACCGGTCCTGTCCAGGACGCCTGGCTACAGAGAACCCACCCCACCACCCGACGTGCCGGAATGTTCCGGCACCGACGTCGGGGCCTTCCTGAAGGGTTAGTTCATAAACCCAGCGGGAGGCACAACAATGCCAGACCCCAGACGCCACGTTTTACCGTGATCATAACTCACCTCCCCGGCCTTTGAGGGGGAGGTAAGAGGGGACACGTGTGGGGGGCTCTGAGCAGGCAGGCCTGGTTTCCCACGGCCGGTCTGTGAGTCCCCAACACACGCAGAGAGGGGACACGTGAGGCGTAGCCCCTGACCCGGAGGGGCTCCCCAGGCACCAGGGGAGGCGTGTCTACACACAGAGACTGGGTGGCAGGCGGCAGGGGCCTCGTGTGGCTACCAAAGGCTGGCCAGACAGCCCAACTGTGGGCACCCCAGAGGAAAGGCCATGGAGGGCATCCCAGAGGGTCTCAGGGCTGGGGCGGCGAGGGTTGGGACAGGTAAGGGTGACGGGGCCTGAGTGGGCACGGCAGGTGGGGGTGGGGAGCTAGGAGCCTCCCGGGAAGAGGGTTCCCACCCACACAGTGGCCAGGGAATCAGACTGCTGGGGTGAGACGGCCTGGAGGCAGCAGAAGGCTGTGTGCTGATTGGGACGGTGACAGGGAGGGGGCGGGCAGGACAGCCGCCTCTGACTCCCCTGGAGCTGTGCCTCGTGTGGGCTGCTGGGAGGCCAGACCATCTCCCTCTTCCTCTTTTTAAACCCCCTGCTCCTGACCCACTGGGAGGCCCCGGGCGCCCTGCGGGCCTGCCCTCTGAGCAAGCTGAATGAGCTCCCAGTGGATGAATGAGGGTACCTGGAAAGCCCATTTCTTAGAGACTGAACAAAGGTTGGCAACGCATTTACTTCTGAGAAGACAGGCCCAGGTGGGAGGTGAGCCAGGGAGGAGCCCGGGGAAGTGAGTCTGGGGAGGTGAGCCCAAGGAGGAACCCAGGGAAGAGCCCAAGGAGAGTCGGGGGAGGAGCCTGGGGAAATGAGTCTGAGGAGGTGAGCCCAAGGAAGAGCCCAGGGAGGAGCCCAACGAGGAGCCCGGGGAGGAGCCGGGAGCAGGCAGACCTGGCAGGCCGTGGTCCCGGCCCCGCTGCAGGTTGATGGACGCCAGGTCCAGCATGCCCGAGCTCCCCAGCACGAACAGCCTCTCTGTCAGCTCCTCGTTCATCAGCTGGTCCTGTACCTGCAGCTTGGCTGGTCTCGAGAGAAGGCCCCTCACGAGGGGGTCCAAACCGCCTGTAAAATACACGGAAGAGGCCGAGATTGTCTCATGAGTCCTGGGAAAACCACGGCATCTCCGATGGCCAGCTCTGCTTGTCCTTAACGGATGAGCCCTTCTCGAATTCCCTTCACATGACTCCGAGGGCTTCCCAGTACTGCTTGGGTTCTGCCGTGTGGGTGGGTCGGCACCTGGCCGGGCCCCCCAGGGGACTGACTGGTGAGCGTAGAGGGCAGGCTGCAGGCCCAAAGGGGACCCAGAGAAGGAACCGGCAGTCCTGACGTTCTCACGTTGTGCACCAGTGAGGACGGTGTTACTTGTAACGAACGTGTGCTAACGAGGTTTCTACACGAGCTTTGAAACACTAGGTGGAGGGGGGCTGCACCTCAGGTGGCCACCCTGCGGACTCTGAAGAGCTTCAGAATCCGGGAGGAGGTTTTCTGATGAGCGGTCGAGCCTTTAAAAAGCTTCGAGGTGTTGACTTTCCCCATAAAGGCCGATAACCACACAGAATTCGGCCAAATGTGCTAGGAGCGGAAAGCCTGCCGTCACCACGGGTTTGTGGGCGCTTGTGCTGGGGAGCCTGCGGGAGGGGGCGCACCTTCCTTGAGGACCCTCCAGGGGCTGAAGAAGGCGTCCTGCAGCCGCAGCGGGGGGAGCGCGGGGTGCTCCCGGAAGCTAGCGTCCAGCCGCCGCACCAGCGGGTGCACCGTGGCGTGGCCAAAGCGGAAGGCGGCCGTGGAAAACACGTTGGACACGGTGGGGTCCACGGTGGGGTCATAGCCCTCATAGGGGCCCACGTGCTGCTGGAAGGCCTCGGGGCCCAGGACTTTGGGGATGTAGTCTCGCATGGTGATGATCTACGGAGAAGGGAAAACAGGAGTTTCTGAGCGGGGCGCCTCCAGCAGGGCCCGGGGGCCAGACCGGGGCCACGTCCAGAGACAGGGGAGGACTTCCTCCTGCACATGCCCGGGGGCAGAGGTGTTCCAGGAGGGACGTGCCATCCAGGCAAGGGAACAGGTAACCAGCTGAACGGATGCGAGTAGCGACCTCACAGCTCTGGCATTTACGGGACGGGGCGCGTGTCAGCGACATCCCCAGACACCCCGCAGGGAAGGCCACACAAAACGTGGCTGCACACCACGCAGACACCGGGGCTGTGGCACTGCACCACGCTTCACCCATGGGCACTCCGGCGACGCCTGAACTCAGAGCGCAAGTCAGAAGTCCAGGCGTTTTGCGGAACCTGAGACCAGAGGCTCAGGATTCAGAGCCGGGAGTTCGAATCCCACCTCCTCCTTCTTAGTTGTGCTACTCTGGGAGGGCCGGGGGCCTCTCTGGACCGGCTTCCTTATCTGGAGAACCTCTTTCGTGGAGTTTCCGTGAGAACAGGAAACAGCCATGGTTTTCTGTGCTGGGTGTGCGGTGTGGTGTCCACGTGGCAGACACGTTACTTACAGAGAGGGTCCGGGGCGCTGCTGGACTCCCTGCCCGGAAGCGGGAAGGAAATGGCGCGCAAGACGAGGGCTACGTGGGATTGAAGGGCTCTCGCCGGTTAAAATTTAGGCCGAGAGAAACACCCTGTCACTCCTTCCCCCCCTGAATTGTGTCTGTCAGGTCGTTAGTTCGTTGTAACAGAAGCACGAAGGCAAGGGGCCGGCAGGGGTCGCCACAGGAGCCGAACCCGTGTGTGGGTTTTGTAAATGAGGCCTCGTCCTAATTTGGTCCAACCTGGAAGATGCATCGCTCTGTCTAAGGGGACAGGACTGACGCGGCCTGTGACCCTCCCCAGGTGCCCTTCATGATCACGGGACCCAGCGGAGAGACAGGTGCAGCCCCCTGATGGACCAGGTCTCAGCTCACCCTGCCCTGCAGTAAGGCCTCAAAGTGACTTCTCCACAAGGTTTTTGTTTGTTTGTTCTACACCTGTAGGTTCCCCTGTGGGAGCCCCTTCCTCGACCTGGGGCAGGGCACACGCCCCCCCACCCTGCACAGGGCTGTCTGTCCCGGGGCTGAGGGGCCGCCAGGACGCAGCCCATGCCCCTGCAAGGGTTTTACCAACTCTTTCAATGCAACCTATCAGTATTTTAAGGTTTCCAAGGCATTTGTAAAAACCCCGAAGAAAAGCTATTGACTGAAGAAAACAGAAGGAAATTTGAAAGTGAAATGTGAGCCTCAGAAATGTTGTAACGTCCTGGGCAGCCGCAGGGAGGGGCTCCGGGGTGATGGGCGGGGCTCTGCTTCGTTCTTGCCCTTGGACCTGGACCCCTGCTCATACGGGACAGCTGGGAAACACACCGTCTGTCCCCGCGGAGCGTGCGTTCGGGGAAGGGGCACAGACACGACACGACACAGAAAACAAGGGGACACGCGCCATGGCAGAGCGGGGGCCGGGACGCCCCCGACGGGACCCTGTCTGAGAACTGCTAGACCGCGCCTGCGTCGGAGGCCACTTTGTTCAAGGTGAGAGCGTGTCTGACGTGCTGTTTGACTTTGCCATAAGACGGTGGCGGGTTTCCGGGTCACATTACATTGCCGTCCCCCAAATCTGCCTAAACGCCCCTTCACAGGCCCTACGTGGTTATCACTTCTTTTATTTCGCCGACTGCGTGTTCCCCTCTGTGAATCGTGAATGTGACTTGGAGGTGAGCTGCCCTCCACCGCCTGCGGTCCATGTAAGCGTGGTCATCAGGTTCCCACCCTCCACCCTCCACCCTCCAGCACCACCTCCACAGCACCGGGTCTCCCGCGCTCTTCTTACCCCGCCCCCTGCACCAGGGGGCTCCTGCCCTCTACCCCCCGCCCCCGCACCACGGGGCTTCCCACCCCCCCACCCCCCCCTCCCGCTTACACAAGCACGCAGCTCCTTCCGGAGCTCTACTCCTGCACCACGGGGCTCCCGCCCTCTACCCCCCACCCCTCCCCGCACCACGGGGCTCCCCCAGCTTGCACAAGCACGCAGCTCCTTCCGGAGCTCTGCTCCTGCACCACGGGGCTCCCGTGCTCCCTGCCTCCCGCCCCGCTCCCGCTGCTCACGCTAGCACAGGGCGTCCCAGTGACCTCTCACACCTGGTGCAAGGCGCCCACCACCTTGCGCGCCTCCTGGTAGGCGGTGTTTGCGCTCCAGTGCGCGTTGAGGGCCTTGAGCGCCACGGCCAGGCGGTTGTGCTCCCGCAGCCACAGTGTGTGCAGGGCCGTCAGGGCGGGGACCTCGCTGGCACGGCCGTCCCCGGCCAGGAAGCAAGGCGCCTGGGCCGTCCCGCGGGTCCCGGGCTCGGGCGTGCAGCCCGTGGGCCCAGGTGGCCGCGCGAAGGGCAGGTAGGCGCGGCCGGCGTCCCAGTGGCGCGTGTTGACCCGGAGCAGCCCCTCCGCACTGGTCCAGTTGCGCAGCTGCTTCTCCAAGGCCGGGGAGCTGCCGTACACGGTGGACGCGTCCAGGAAAGAGGTCAGCCCGTTCATCTGCTGTCGCGGGTTCGCCGAGGTCAGGTTGCCAAAGAAGGCGCCTTGGATACCGGTGCCACAGGCCGCGGAGGAGCGGTAAAATGGCAAACAGGACCGGCCTGAGGTCCCCGAGCCGTTGGTGGGTAGCTGCCGGGAAAGGGGAAACCGGGTCACTGGGCCTCTGCAGACACCCTGAAAGCTTTCGGGGGGGGGGCCGGGACCCTAGGGCACCGGTGCCGCTGTCTGCCCCGCCCACTCCTGTCTCCTGCCCCGCCCACTTGTCCCCCTCCAGCTCCCCCTTCCTGCCAGGGTCAGGACATTCGGAGGAGGCTGGAGTTTCCTTAGCTGTGATTGGTGCACGCCCCATGGTGCCCTTTCACCCCTTCTCCACAATCTTTCCTTTTGGTCTGTTTTGTTTAGATGCCTAGCCTGTTGAGGCCTCCTCTGCAGACGCCCAAAGGGTCCTAACTTCTGGTTCTCTTATCTGGACCTCCCACCAAGCTCGGGCACAGCGTGGCCCGGAGTGGCTGCTCCAGGAAGGTGTGTGGTACCTAGGGGACGCGGCCCAGACAGTCTGCTCTTGGGTAGAAAGTGCTCCCCCTACCCCCGACCTTTGAGGATGTTTTCCAAAGAGAAGTGATTAAACCCTTACCTGAACTGTCTGTTCCCTTGCTAGTAAGAGAGGAAATTAGCACAATATTTACAGAGACCAGATTTGTAGTATCTGTGGGCGCATTCTGTGCTCCCCCAGCTCTGCACCGTTAGCCCTGCCGACGTGCCCGCTAGGTGCGCATGCGTGCCCCAGGCTCTATGTCCAGGTGTGCGCCCGCTTTGTTATTTGCGACAGCATTTTAAAACAACAAAGCTTAAAACCACCTAAATGCTCATGAAGAAGCTAATCGTTAGTAAGTTATGACGCACACTGCAGGACTGTCGAAGTCTTAAAACAATCACGTTTCTGTCCACTTAATGACACGGGGAGAACTATAACTACTGCTCGGAGACCCACACCAAGTTGGGAGCAACGCACGTAGTGCGACACACGAGCTGTGCGTGAGGCTCCTGTACGCACATAAGGACACGTTATGTACATACATGCACAGGCAATTTCTGGCCGCATCCATAGGTTTTGACCTTTCATTTTACACTTCTGTTTGACTTTTTAAACGACATCTATTACTTTTGTAACCAATGTGAAGAAGTTTAAATTTGCACCTGTATGGGAAAACACGGGTCTTGGTTTTTGCAGGTCAACTGGCAATCAGCTTCTCCCTCAGATGCAACTTTCCTGGTGCTCTGAGGGGTGAATGCGATGTCGTGATCAATATATTGGCCCCACACCATCAGGAGATCAGAATATTGGTCATCTTCCGTGACGGCCTCATTGGAAACTCGAATAACTTGCCTTGTCACCTCCCGGACCTGGGCGAAAGAGACCAGCTTGTCATGTGGGAAGGCCATCGGCAGAGAAAGAGGACACTGGGGGACCCTGAGGGTCATAGGGCCGTGCTCGTTCACAGGACAGGAGGCTGCACCCATTCACGGATGGCTGTTCGTGTCTGTGGCATTAGGGTGGGTGGACATATCCAGGCTGCCCTCAGCATAATGCATTGGTTTGTGGTGATTGGGGGGCCTTAGTTAACTGCCCTGAGTCTTAGTTTCATTATCTGTATGTCAGTATGAAATGTTGATATTTCAGGATCATTGTGGGGATTAAATTAGGTAATTTATTACACATCTAGCCATTGGTGTGACAGAGGTCATGACTCAGAGGACAGGGCCACGGAGGGCTGTTCCCCAGGCCTTGACACCTTTGTGGATGTGATTACTCTAAGGACCTCAAGACAGGGGGCTACCCTGGGTTTCCAAGTGGATCCGATGCAATCACATGGTTCTTAAAATCGGAGAGCTTCTCCTGACTGTAGGCAGAGGGGATGCAGCTTTTGGGGGGCAAGAGCCAAGGAGGCAGTGTCCCTGGTAGCCAGGGGGCCAAGAAGCGGATTCCCAGCCTCCAGGAGGAATGAAGCCCAGCCCACACCTGGATTGGAGGCCAGTGAGACCCATGTCAGACTTCTGTAACTTTGTGTAGTTTAAGCCACTAAAATTGTGCTAACTTGTTACAGCAGCCGCAGGAAACTAATACGTGCCCTTAAAGGTACCTGAGCTCTGACCTGAGTAGCTGTATAATTCTGGTGGGGTTGCCCTTAACACTGAGAGTTCAGAAAGCCTCAGGGCTCCAACAGGTCTGGCAGCTAGTGCAGGACAGGAAAGGTGTTACTACCTCATTACCCAGGCAGCTGAATGGAGGCTGCAAGTGACCTGCAGAAAAGTACGGGTTAGCACACCCAGAGGGGCCTGTTCCAACCACAGGGAGCCCACGGTGGGGCTCTGACACCAGGCGGCTCCTGTCCTCCTGCCTGTCAGACAACGGAAGACCTCCCAGGGAAGCTGTTGGTTTCCGTAGGGGAGCCTGGGGACGGGGTGGCGGTCCCCAAGCTGGCATGGTCAGATCCTGACTTCTCACACTAAACAGGGCGTCCCTTTTATGTTTCTGGAGAATTCCACTGTCCCATACAGGACAGGACCAAGCAGATTGGTTTGTTCATGGAAGCAAGTAGTCAAATGGAGGGTCAAATATCCATTTTTTTAACCACATTGATCAGTGGATTGGATATGAGTTTGCTTAGCAAATAATTTGCCTCTGGGAGTAAAGCGGCAACCATCTATGGTTTTGCATGAATGAGTGAATTACGTAACTTTAAGAATCTTTGAATACACCTCCTCCTCTGCCCATGCATAGAGGATTTCTTTCAAATACTGAAATGAGGTGTCGAGCAGAGAGTTAGAGGACCTTTAGCTTAAATCTGCCTTGTTGTGCTCCCTGGCTGGTGACTGGCTGGTGGTCTCTCTGTGCCCTGGAGCACAGGGGTTGTGAGGGTGGAGGGGGACTCTCCGAGCCCACTGCCCTGAGGAGGCTGGCTTCCTCCGAGGTGGCGGGTGGCCGGGGAGCATCGTGGGGACACAGCGCGGTGAGCTACGTACGGGGGGCAGTGGAAAGCCGTTGTACAGGACGTGGGGGTTCCACCCCCTGGCCTCGCTGATGCCGTCTTCGTAGGCGGGGGGCAGCCACCTGGCCAGGGCTGTGTTGGAGGCTCCCCACCTGGGATGGTCTCTGCGGAAACAAATGTGAGGCTTCGAATCATGAGATAGCCTACATCTGGGGAAAAGTGATAGATGAATTAGAATGGAAACACTGGTTGAAAGAGCAAAAAGGAATGGGAATTTTCTGTTACAGAAAAATCTGTTCTTTGTTTTTTAATGGCTAATTTGGGTATAAAATTGTTCATGCTCCCTTGGCATTTACCAGCCAAATCCACGTGGGGGCACTCGGCATCTGGGGCGGCCCCGTGGTGCTCTCTGCAAGAGAAATGAGCAAGGTGGCCGTTTGAAGGCAGTAGGCAAGTGTCTGGCTCAGGAGGTCACACGGCAGAAGGACCTGAGTGGGCAAACATTGGGACTAGACTTCAACGATCCTTTCGTGCATCCGATGTGTAGGCACTTGGAGCACCTAAGTAGCAAAGTCTAAGAGACTCATGACATGCTGAGTGGTTTTTTTAGTTTGTGGAGTGTTGAGAAATAGACGTATTTAAAAATTAGTTGTGTTGTGACACAATTATCATTATTAAGGACATCATGTATGTGGATCATTCTGACATAAATGTGACTGATTCCGATGCTCTAAGAGGGAAGAGAACCGGGAGCTCCTGCGAGTGGTTTCTGATCTGGGCAGTGGAGTCAGCACATTCGAAGGACAGACTGAACACAGCTTCTCCTGATGGTGCCACATGGCTCCTGACTTAGGGAAAAGGGTTTTATTGCATCCATCGCATCGCGGCTGCCTTACCCGGGAACCCTCGGGAGCACCTAGCAGGAGGTGGGATGGGCACTTTTGTGTGTCTGCAGGGACAGTGGGTGGGGATAATTTGATTATCAGTCCTTCGTTGATCTCCAGCACACTGGAGTGGTTCAATTTGCAGAGCGACACGGGACAGCAATGCGTTTAATTAGCTGCCATAAGTCAGCGTGGGGAGATTGGTGTGCTCTCCAATAAGGTGTCAGATTTGTTACAGTTGGTTTCTCTTTACTGGAATCCCATGAAGAATGGCTTGGAGGGGTGCTCTTTCAATCAGTTGCAAATGAGATTTTTTTTTTATAATTTATTGTCAAATTGGTTTCCATACAACACCCAGTGCTCATCCCAACAGGTGCCCTCCTCAATGCCCATCACCCACTTTCCCCTCTCCCCCAGCCCCCATCAACCCTTGGTTTATTCTCAGTATTTAGGAGTCTCTTATGGTTTGCCTCCTTCCCTCTCTGTAACTTTTTCCCCCCTTCCCCTCCCCCCTGTTAAGTTTCTCAGGATCCGCATATGAGTGAAAACATAGGATATCTGTCCTTCTCTGCCTGATTTATTTCACTTAGCATAATACCCTCCAGTTCCATCCACATTGCTACAAATGGCCAGATTTCATTCTTTCTCATTGCCACGTAGTATTCCATTGTATACATAAACCACATCTTCTTTATCCATTCATCAGTTGATGGACATTTAGGCTCTTTCCATACTTTGGCTATGGTTGAAAGTGCCACTATAAACATTGGGGTATAAGGGCCCCTTTGCATCAGCACTCCTGTGTCCCTTGGGTAAATTCCTAGCAGTGCTACTGCTGGGTCTTAGGGTAGTTCTATTTTTAATTTTTTGAGGAAACCACACTGTTTTCCAGAGCGGCTGCACCAGTTTGCATTCCCACCAACAGTGCACGAGGGTTACCGTTTCTCCACATCCTCGCTAGAATCTACAGTCTCCTGACTTGTTCATTTTAGCCACTCTGACCGGCGTGAGGTGGTATCTCAGTGTGGCTTTGATTTGTATTTCCCTGATGAGGAATGACGTTGAGTATCTTTTCGTGTGCCTGTTGGTCAGATCCTAAAAACTGTATGGAACCACAAAAGACCCCAAATAGCCAAAGTAATATTGAAGAAGAAAACCAAAGTGGGAGGCATCACAATCCCAGACTTTGGCCTCTACTACAAAGCTGTAATCATCAAGACAGCGTGGTATTGGCACAAAAACAGACACATAGACCAATGGAATAGAATAGAGACTCCAGAATTGGACCCACAAAAGTATGGCCAACTAATCTTCGACAAAGCAGGAAAGAATACCCAATGGAAAAAAGACGGTCTCTTTAACAAATGGTGCTGGGAGAACTGGACAGCAACATCCAGAAGGATGAAACTAGACCACTTTCTTACACCATTCACAAAAATAAACTCAAAATGGATAAAGGACCTGAATGTGAGACAGGAAACCATCAAAACCCTAGAGCAGAAAGCAGGAAAAAACCTCTCTGACCTCAGCCGCAGCAATTTCTTATTTGACACATCTTCAAAGGCACGGGAATTAAAAGCAAAAATGAACTATTGGGACCTCATGAAGACAAAAAGCTTCTGCACTGCAAAGGAAACAATCAACAAAACTAAAAGGCAACCAACGGAATGGGAAAAGATATTTGCAAATGGCATATTGGACAAAGGGCTAGCATCCACAATCTATAAAGAACTCACCAAACTCCCACCCGAAAAACAAATAATCCAGCGAAGCAAAGGGCAGAAAGAAGATGTGAATGAGATGTTAACTTCTTAGGTTGCGATGTTTGTGCCGAGTGATTTTTCTATTTCAGTAGCTTGTGGGCTATCGAGACCACCCAGGGGGCACTCACGTGCCTTTGTGGACACTCAGCAAGGGTGTGCACTTGACCTACACCCCATGTGGCCTGGTGCCCTGCCGGCCGGCCTGGAAGCATGACCATCTCGGCCTGCGGTGCGGGGGGCCCCTGCTGGAGCTCCCCGATCGGCGGCAGCAAAGACCCGTGAGCGTGAGAGATGGGCCGTGGAGGGGGCACGACTGAACCCTCCCGGAGGAACAGGCTTTTCCGTAATGGGTACGTGCTCAATGTGTTCTCCAAACTCTGGAGACCTTACTTATCGTGGAGACATCTGTGCCCATGTTGTGTTCCTCGATACTTCATCAAGAAACCAACACCAGCACCGTCTACTTTTCCTTAAAGACTAACAAGCGTCCGTGGGGCCTCGGGGGGTGGCCTGTGCCTGTCAGGGGTGCTGTTCCGTTTCGGGTTTGTTTGGATTCAAGTGTCAATATCAGTAAAGGATCTGAGGACAGCGTGGGCGCTGACCCATCTAACAGCTGGTTTCAAGCAGATAAATGCAGGCGTTTGAGGGAGAGGATGGTGTGAAGGTGACACGAACAGCTCCCTCAGTTGCACTGAGACCCTCAAGGTTTCACTTCCACCGGGTAATTTCGTGCCTTCGGCCCAAACACAAAGGGGAAGAAAAAGTGAGTGTGAAAATGACCCCAAAGCAAATGGGCCCTGGGGACGTGAGTCTTCAGATGCCTGGTGTTCGTATAGCCACATATGTTGGCAAGCCAGATCCGACACTTAATTTGGTTTTTGACAACTTTTTTTGGCAAATTAATACAGAGAATTATATATATACCAGAATATATACTAAACCTAGGTACGTTTGGGGGTTCTTCCTATAATTTCAATGTATGTGTCAAGTTTCGCCTTCAGAGTTTATGGTTTCCTCTATGAATTCATGGGTTTTGAGGAGAGAAAGTCTCCACGGACGAAGCTTGGTGCAGAATTACCACGTAAAGGAGACTGGCATGCCAGCCTTTGGTAGGATGACGACCTGCAAACCTGATCCCAACCTCTCTGTATGTCCGTGTGTAGGACGCACATCAGGCAGGCCTGGGAATTAAGCAGACGAATCCAGTAACGGGCTGTGTCTCTGTCACCGTGTGGATGGAAACGTCGTCTGCAATCTCCACGCCTCTGCCGGATGGTTAGAGAGGCTGAGGGCCAGGTTTACTGGCTGTCATCTTTAACTTGACGTTAACCAAGCCTGAGCCGTGAAGAGTGTCACTGTCACCTTGAGAAGCAGTATACGTCACAGCTGCCTGATCGTAGGGGCCTCCCCCCTGCTCTCGGGAAAATTCACGTTGAAGGATGTTTCTGGCCCTCTGTAGCTGGTGCCCTCGGCCAGAGCCAACTGGTCACATGTGGAACGGTCATTTCATGGTAACAATCAGGGCAACACCTACTGTCCTCGAGCTTGTAGACTGCATGCAGGGACCTCTAGAAACGCGTCTCTCAAAATCAGCCCTGCCGGTATCATTCCCATTTTATGGATACAGAAGTAGAGCCAGGACTGCCTCCGAGAGTCATCAAGGTGGTCCCGCTACACGCAGCAGCCAGAACCGCCAGCACGTGTGTGAATTTCTGACGTCCTACGTGTCACGTTTGGATTTACCGTAGGAGACACAAGTAGCACCCATGCCCACACCGCCACACGCGGGGAACCCAGGTGGCTGCCGGAGCCCGAGGACCAGCTGAGAGCAGAGAAGGGCCAGGTGAACGGGCGTGCACTCGATTCCTCGTGAGCAACATGCTTGTGGCACCGATGAGGTCACACCAACAGAAGAGAGACCGTAGACATCCTTCTCCACTTGGGCTGGCCGATTTCGCGTGACGCAGCCCAGCAGTTGGGATATTCTCAGCAGAGGGAAAAGGAAGGTTAGAAGCCATGCCCCACACACGTGAGGTCTACACTGCAAGAAAACCAGTACAAGTGGAGAGTTTTTAAACCCACCATGTGGAGACTTAGAATTTGTACGGTTAAATCCCAGGTCACTCTGGCCACCGCACCGCCGTCAGTAGGCCCAGAGCACCACTGTTCGCTGCCTGGCAGCAGCTATAGGATAAGAAGGGACTTGGTGAAGGAAGAAAAAGGGAAGCAAAAACGCCCACTGCGTGTCCGAGTTCGAGTGTGGAGGAAAGACCGTAGCAGGAAGCCAACCCCAAGAGCTCGGAAAGAAGCACTGGTGAAATTTAGGACAAATGGGAAGCATGACATTGGTAACGGCCAACACGTCCGCGATTTAACTCTGCCACCTCGTAGGGAAGTCTGACCACCGGCGAACCTCGAAGGAACAGCAGTCCCGGCTTCCTGCTGACAACAAAGCTGCTTTCGAAACTGAGATAAAAGATGTAGAAACTCAGCGAAATAACCAGAACTACCCAAAAGGAAAATACGCTTTCCCAGTTAAGAAGATACGGATCAGAAAGAAATAGCTGCTAAGCGTTTACTCCCCAGGTGTGAACACCCCAGTGTGCATCACGCCCGGGGGGCCGCACAAGCCTTGTGGAGCTGATGGGACCCGGGGCCCGTGTGAGCACACGCGTGTTGGTCTCTGCGGCACAGACACGCACCCCGGAGCAGCCATGAGCGGTGTCTCCCGTGTGCACTGAGGACTCACCGGCCCGGGCGTCACAGACGCTCCCGCCCTCCGCAGCCTGCACCCCAGGCAAAGCCAGCACCAGCAGGAGCTGGGGCGTCACGGAGGAAAGAGGTGTGCCAGGAGAGGTGCTAGACAAGACCCCCCGGATGGAGCTGGCAAGGGCTCCCCAGGGGGGCCCTGCCTCCACAGAAGGAGCCTCAGAGACAGAGGCGAGAGGCCCAGGCCCTCCTGGGGGGGGACCGGGGTGGGGGGCCCAGGGACGCCCTCAGTGGCGTGCAGAGTGGGGGAGGGACGCCGAGCATCTGGTCGTCCTTGATGGCTTGGGTCACGGGCATCACCCTCTGCCTCCGACAGCAGCCCCGTGTGCATGGCCCCCGCCTGACCAGCCACGTGGGTGTCCCCGTTTCCTTTCCTTCATGTATTAAAAATGGGAGCTGTTCCTGTTTACGCCGGACCCACTGGGGCCCGTGGCCTCATTTGTCAGCTGTGAGGACCAGGCTGTCACATCCCCCAGCATGTGTCACAGCTCCTGGCTCTTTGGGCGCTCAAAGTGTTCTGAATAAACAAGGAATGAACGAACGAACCAGCAAACGAACGAACGAACGGACGCATGGCTGACGGCCGTTTTCTCCCAGCCCCCACCCCGGGGCCAGGCCGCAGCGGTGCTGCCCTCCGGTGCCTGGCGGCTGCTCTCCTCCTCCGCCCGTGACCCAGCCCTGCGTCTAGGCCTGACGGAACCGCCCTCAGCCCTCGTGCTTCTGGGTTCTGGTCTCAGCTGAACCCGTGGCTCCTGGGCCTCCCCAGCCCCGTCACACTCTCCCCTGCTCTCTCCCCTCCACGCCACTGTCCCCCGTGCTTGTGTGCCACTCTCTCCCCCGCCCTCCTGTGGGCCCTGCTGTCCAGGGGCTGGGCGTCCCCTCACCGGTCCTGCAGGCAGGTGTCCAGGGGACACCGGTGGACAGGGTGGGGGGCGTCCAGGGGACACCCGTGGACAGGATGGGGGCCGGGTTCAGGGGCCACTGGTAGATGGGATGGGGGTGGCGTCCAGGGGACACCCGTGGACGGGTGGGCAGGTGAGGTGGTGGAGGGTAGAGAGATCCGGCGCTCAGAGGCGGAGACGACCCCGGGTGGTCTGCCACCTCCCTCAGGAGGGCCGCTCATCGTGTCGGAATCCAGCCGAGAAAACCGGAAGGAAATACCTGTTGGTGCAGGCGCCCGTGATGAGCCTGTACTTGTTTGCCAGGCAGGTGTCTGGACACGTGGGGGGCAGCATGTGAGGCAGGCATCCGGACAGGTTCGCGATGGTGCTCAGCACGTCTTCTGGTAGGACATCTGAGGAGAAGCAGCAACGCGTTTGTCACGGCAAGCCTACCGATGCGGCGGGCACTGTCCCACACTCTCAGGGTGTCTGTGACCCCTGTGTTCGGGCTCACATGGAAGCCACGCTGTGCGCTGGGGCAAGGGCTTCCTTCTCCGTGAATCCAGTCGCTCTCTCAACAATCCCCTTGAGCCTCTCACCGCCAGCAGGTGGCCTATTAAAACCTATTTTTGCTTTGTGATCGTTCAGGAAAGCCAGTCAGAGCTCCAAGCCCCCAGACACAAGCCACCTAGTGGGGTCACCTCCCCGACGTGCCGGTCACACCCTCGCGGTGATGGAAGACAGTCAAGCGCAGTCCTTGTCCCTCCTCCAAGCCTGCCCTGGTCAGGTGTGCCCGCAGCATCCCTGTGTCCATCCACAGAACCTTCTTTTCTCTGCGCACTGATTTCTGGATCCCTTCTCCCGAATCTTTCTAGATTAGGGGCTCAGAAACCTGTCCCTTATTTACTCACTTTCTCCCCAATTCTGTTGCTGCTTATTGAACAAATCAAAGCAAGGACTGCTTTGTTGTCTGCTCGCAGAAGGGATCACTGGCCGCTTCTCCAAGATGGTTTGTACAAATCTTCAAGATAACGCCTTAATAAGCTGACTAACCACACACCCGTGAAGCTGAGGTAATCAGCAGAGAAACACGAGGAGGAATGCACGCTGGTATAAACTGGGGAGAAATGACACCAGCTTCCTGACCATCAACGTGCGCCGAGCAGTCCCTGCGGCTCAGTGACCCTCCGACCACGCTTTCTGCCCAGCCGACGGGAACGTGTGCGGCTTACGACGTGAGCACAGAGCCTTCAGAACAGGAAGCGCTCTGGCGTGGGGAGCGTGACCAAGCTCGCCGCACAGAACCACGATCGTAGCTGCGCTGACGGACGGAACCAGCGTGCGCAAAGAGCGGGAAGCAGGGCGCCTGCACGTAGCTGTGGACGCTGCGCGCTGACGAGGTCCCAGGGGCCACGTGGCCTCAGTTACTTTTCCCACATTCTACACTGTCTACACCTGTCCACGCTGTTGACAATGGAACCATAGGAAACTCCCTAAATTAATGGGTTCTTTAGTTCTGTATGTTGGCCTGGGCCAAACCCCTCTGCCCCGTCTCCTGATACCCCTGCACCCCGCGGCTGAGCAAGGCTCTGGGGACGGGATGGGGCCTACAGCCCTCAGAGCCCTCACTCAGTCCCACGATTTGACACAAAACCACGTCAGAAGAATCTTTGGCTGCCATGAAGTCAGTCGAACCTGGTAAGTGTACTGTCTGAGAATTCTGGTGAGCCCCGACTCAGCCAAGCCTGTCTTGTTGTAGAGACTAACTAACCACTTCGGGTTAAGTGTCTACAGCCAGTTCGGATTAAGGGACCCAGTAGCTCACCGCACCACACTGGAAAAGTCTGGGTAAGTTTGTTTCTTAAAAATCCTGCCTTCTAGTTGCCCACCCCAGGGCTCACAAATGTGCCCGTGGTCACGACGGCCATCAGCGCAGGGCCCTGCACCCGCGGGGTGCTTTCACCTGATGCGGCTTGAGCCCAAGTCTATTTTGTTCTGCCAACAGCCGGGCAAGCCGGCAGCCAGTGTGGTGCCCAGTTCAGGGTCGAGTACCCTGGTTCTCCAAGGCTCTGAACCAGTAACAGGCAATGGCTCACCGTCCTTGCTGGCCCCTGAGCTCCTGGGAGCTCCCCGAGTTCTAACCAGGTCTGTGGACCTCCCCACACTCCTTCCACCATGACGCGGGACGCCCAGGAGGCTGAGCTCCTTGGCAGGTTCAGTTCAGACGGCAGAGCAACAGTGACCTCCCAGGCCAGCACAGACACAATGTGATGTCTGCCTGAGCCTGTTTATTTAAGAGCCAAGTGTCAGTCCTGGGAGTGAGCGGGGACCCCATGTGTGTGCAGCGGAGTGAGAAGCACCCTTGAAGTCCCCGCCCAGCCCTGGGGTCTGCTCCTCAGGGGCCATGGCTCCGGGTGGGGGGCACCTCGGGGAGCTCACCGGTGGGAGGCTGAGATCGCCTGAGCTTCCCGTAGACTCTTGTCTTCACGGCCTGCACGGAAGCTTCCATGATCTCAGCCGCTCGGGAGACGGCGCGGCTGGTTGGCTCGGGGAGCTTGGAAAAAGACAGCAGCTGTGACGGAGAAGGGCTGTCTCGTTCGCTGAGGTCTCTGCGCACAAGAGGAGACTCGGGGTTGGTTACTCTTTCGTGGCCGTGTTCATCGGCCGTCACTGATGGCTTCAGCGGACGCTGTGGAGCACCACACGGCCAGCACTGTGTGGGCTGCAGGTCAGGCTGATACACACGCTGCTCGCCGGACTCAGGGCTTAGCCAGGGGACAGGGCCTGTGCGACACTGTGTGAGATACACCTTCTCCCCCAGATCCTGAGATGCCTTTGCTGTGTTCCAGCCGGTGAGCGAGCCGCGCTGCGTGCCTGCAACCCTGCGAGGTCCCGGGGCCAAGAACCAGCCACCACAGGGCACGACGCGGCCACACGCCCTTTGTTCTCGAACCGAAATCACCCTAACGCGAAGTGCCATCGGTGTCGCCGGCAGCTGGCCTTCCTGGCCTCTCACATCCTGGGAGCCCCGGCCACAGGGGGTCAGTGCGACCCCTCTGCCCACGGCATCTGGGGGCCAGGGCCCCAGGAGCAGGGGGGCTGGGCTGGCCTCTGTGCCGAAGCTGCCCTCGCCTGGTGGCTCCTGCAGGGTGGCATCAAGCGGCCCCAGGTGGAAGCAGGAGCTGGCAGGAAGGCCCGACGCTGAGGCCTTGGCGAAAAACAGCCAAATTCTCGCTCAGTTGTCCCCCTTGCTGTCATCCAGTGGGCCACCTCTGTGTTCCATTTGTTAATAATAAGCACAAACGGGCAGGGCTTCCTGGGTGAAAACAGTGTGGCAGGCGCTGTGCTAAGTACTACTTTCTTCTCAGTAATTCCTCACAAAGACTCAGGGGATAAATTCTGCAATTATGCCCATGAGACCAGAGCAGCTGGCCTCAGGCCGACAGCCAGCAAGAGAAGGACCCGGTATTGGGACACAAAAGTCACACACGTCTGCAACGTGTACGTTAGAGATACCCGAACGCACATATAAAGGTATCTGACATGTAACTTTAATATAAAAAAGCTGTGTTTAGACCTGCCAGTGTGTTTTTTAACCACATGATGGCATCATGCACTTGAGGGGATCCAGCTTTTCATAGAAGCTGAGACACTGGCCTGCATAGCTGCACAGACCCCCAGACAGGGGACCCTGGCTCCAGACATGGGAACCCCAGCCCCAGACAGGGGACTCCGGCTCTAGACAGGGGACCCTGGCCCCAGACACAAGACTCCCAGCCCCAGACAGGGGACTCTGGCCCCAGACACGGGAACCCCAGCCCCAGACACAAGACCCCCAGCCCCAGACAGGGGACCCTGGCCCCAGCCCCAGATAGGGGACCCTGACCCCAGACACAAGACCCCCAGCTCCAGACAGGGGACCCTGGCCCCAGCCCCAGACAGGGGAACCTGGCCTCAGACAGGGGACTCTGGCCCCAGAAACAAGACTCCCAGCCCCAGACAGGGGACCCCGGCTCCAGACAGGGGACCCTGGACCCAGACACAGGAACCTGGCCTCAGACAGGGGACCCTGGCCCTAGACACAAGACTTCCAGCCCCAGACAGGGGACCCTGGCCCCAGACCCGGGAACCCCAGCCCCAGACACAGGACCCCCAGCCCCAGACAGGGGACTCTAACCCCAGGCACAAGACTCCCAACCCCAGACAGGGGATCCTGGCCCCAGACACAAGACTCCCAGCCCCAGACAGGGGACCCTGGACCCAGACACAGGAACCTGGCCTCAGACAGGGGACCCTGGCCCCAGACACAAGACTCCCAGCCCCAGACAGGGGACTCTGGCCCCAGACACGGGAACCCCAGCCCCAGACACAAGACCCCCAGCCCCAGACAGGGGACCCTGGCCCCAGCCCCAGATAGGGGACCCTGACCCCAGACACAAGACCCCCAGCTCCAGACAGGGGACCCTGGACCCAGACAGAACCCTAGTTGTGGACACCGGACCAAGCTGCAAACATGGGACTCTGGCCCCAGAGAAGGGACCCTGGCCCCAGCCAGGAGCCCCCAGCCACAATGGTATCAGTGCCAGGCTTTCTGGGTCCCCCTGAGACTCTGTGTGGACAGGAGAAGGGCCCTCCAAAGATGTCCACACCCCAGTCCTCAGAGCCTGTGAACACGCCTGGCCGCATAGCAAAGGGGATTGGGTTGCAGGTAGAATCTGCCTTGCTGGTCAGCCGATGATAAGATGACATTGTTTCCCTGGATTGTCCCATGGGCCATGTGCCCCCCAGGTCCTTGCGAGGGGAGGACGAAGTCAGAGTGAGGACGACTGAGGAGAAGTGCTCAGGGACCCAATGTCACCGCCCAAAGAGAGAGGAAGGCCCACCAGGGGACGTGAGCTGGGAACGACCCGGGACGGTGAGGACAGAGGTTTCCTGGAGCGGAAGGACTTCGTCCCGCAGGCTCCTGGGCTCTGGTGCAGTGAGGGCCGTGCCAGGCTTGTAAGCACAGGACCGTCTGCCGACTCACGAGTGCTGTACTGAGCCCTGGGGTTTGGGGCAGTGTCTGCATGGGCCTCGGAGACGAGCACTCCACTGCTCCCAGATGCCCGGGGAGGATGGCGGCCCGTGAGGTGCAGTGGCCTCGCAGCCTCGGCTGGGAACCCCACTCCACATGGGCTCCCTGCCCCCCCAGGAGCCCTGCCTGTTACGTCCATGGGATCGAAGCTTTCCTGCTTGTGCGGGGAGGCGGTGTTTCTCCCAGGGCTTAGCCGCTCTGCGGACGACCTTGGAGAACTGTCCGGAACAAAGGCAGAGGGGCCTCTTAACTGCCTTTCTGAGCAAACAGGTGAGCAGAACCTTCCAGGGGCAAACCCCCGGCAGCGCGGCCAGGCCACAGCCCGGAGCACGGGCTTCCAAGGTCACAGACACCGCCGGCACGGCCCGCGGTGGGGAGGCGGCCTCCAGCGTGGGCGGGCCTGGAGAGGCCACCTGAGGAAAGGGCTGTGCCCACCGTCTGCTCGCGGAAGGGGCCCACGCAGGCAGCTGCACCCCACGGGAGCTTGCACCGGTCACACCGCCTCCCATCCCATGGGAGGGGTCCCCCGAATGATTGAGGCACCTCTGTTGAGACCACCCCATCTGCTGGGACCCAACAGCGCCCCCCAGCCTGGGACCCAACAGCATCCAGCCCCCTACCAGCCTGGGTCCGTCCCCGCTCGGGGCACCTGCCTGCTCACCGGGACAGTGCACTTTAACACGCTGCTCTGTGCTTGCGGCTGACCCCCTGGCCGCGCTGTTCCAGCCCCGATCCCCATGCGAGTCTTCTCGTGTGGAATCCCGGGACCAGACTGCGTCCACACAGCACACATGTGCCCTCACCCCTGACAAAGGTGTGGCTCCTTTCCGGGCTGGCCTGGGGGAGCACGTGCAGATTCCCAGAAGTGGGCTTTCACTGAGGGAGTATGGACGCATGCCACACATATGCACACACACACATGCGTGCGATGGGAGCCTAGAGTCCAGCACAGTACACACACATATGCACACATGCACATGCGTGTGACGGGAGCCCAGTGCTCACCAACAGAGCTGAGACAAAGCCCTTGGAGCCCTTCTGGTGAGGTTGACAAGACACGTCCTCACGTCCAGACCCGGCTGGCCCGGCTTGGAGCGAGGACCGGACGCCAGCCCCTGCCCCCTGGGCCCCAGCCTCGTGCAGCCAGGCTCCCGTGCCCCGCACAGACCTGCCCTGGCTGGCGGCAGGCCCTCGTGTGCTTCCCACGGACGGGCAGTCCTCAGAGATCTCCTCGGGGACGCACGTCACCCCTGCCCGGCTGTGCGGCCTCCGGTGTGGAGGCCTCCGGCCTCCAGCACAAGGGGCCTCCGCTGTGCTTCTCCGGCCCCCAAGGCACCCAGGCCAGCCTGTGCTGCCCACTCCCGTGACCAGGGTCTGCCTCTGACCCCCTCCCCCCGGGGGGATTCTCTGTTCCCTGCGAGGCCCCGGCTCCAGCTGGCTACCCTGCGTGCGGGCCTGGCCGTTCCGGGCCCACGACAGGCTGGTGGCAACCACGAGTTGTCCTGCGGGCGTGTGTCCCTCTGGGCACCTGGGCTGCTCCCTGCGGAGGCGCCTCCACTCCTGTCACCTCCGCTCCGTAGCCACCCCGTGAGGTCGCGGGGGTCGCTCGCGCACGTCACAGTGCACACCCAGACCACGGCTGCAGGTTGACGGCCTCGGCTCTAGAGGTGAGTGAGGTAGTAAGTATGAAGAGGCGGCACACCTACCCTCTATTCACAGCAAAACATGCCTGATTTTGAGGTCACATCTGGGGAGCTCTCACGGGCTCAGCATCAGCTGTGCGTCGGATCCCGGTTCCCGGTGTCGCCCTGGTTTCCCCGGAGCGTCGGAAGCTCCCTCAGCCTCCCCCACGGAGCCGGAAAGGCCACGGTGTCTGCAGCGGATGGGCTCCAGGGACACCGCAGACCAGGCCGTGCCGCCCGGGGCGCACCTTTTCCAGGCAAACTGAGTGTCGGAAGTGTCCCGAAGGCCAACCTGGGAGGATTTAGCGCCCGGGGACGTGAGCCCCAGCATCGTGCCATTTACACCAATACAAGCGTTGGGGTCCTCGGGTCCACGTTCCTGGACCCAGCACCTCCCGGCACCATGGGTCCCCTGCTGCTGAAGCGTCACGGACAGGAGGACTTGCTCCCCACCGCGAGCACGCGGGCCCTGGGAGCGCATCCTGGGAGCACCAGGGAACGGTCATCAGCCCTTAAAGGCAAGTCATTGGGCGCTGGGGGCATTCGGGACCCTCCCTGGGAGGCTCAGGGGGCGGGGGTGGGGGGGCGGCCGAGGTTCTCCCTGACATGCGCCTCTGGGCTCACCTGTCTGCTCACCATCCCGTCGCTCACCTGGGCCACTTCCCAGCAGCACCTTGGCCCCAGCCATCTGGGCTCACAGCCAGAGCACAGGGGGATCACAGCCCGAGCACGGGGGTCATAGCCAGAGCATGGGGGGTATCACAGCCAGAGCATGGGGGGGGTCACAGCCAGAACACGGGGGTCACAGCCAGAGCATGGGGGGGTCACAGCAGAACATGGGAGTCACAGCCAGAGTACAGGGATCACAGCCAGAACAAGGGGGCCACAGCCAGAGCATGGGGGGGTCATAGCCAGAACATGGGGCTCACAGCCAGAGCACAGGGGGATCACAGCCCGAGCACGAGGATCACAGCCAGAGTACGGGGGTCACAGCCAGAGTACGGGGATCACAGCCAGAGCACAGGGGTCACAGCCAGAACACGGGGGTCACAGCCAGAGCATGGGGGTCACAGCCAGAGCATGGGAGGGGGGTCACAGCAGAACATGGGAGTCACAGCCCGAGCACGGGGGTCACAGCCAGAGCATGGGGGGGGGTCACAGCCAGAGCAGGGGGGATCACAGCCAGAGCATGGGGGGGTTCACAGCCAGAAGACGGGGGTCACAGCCAGAGCACGGGGGTCATAGCTAGAGCATGAAGGGTCACAGCCCTGAGTATGTGGGGTCACAGCCAGAACACATGGGGTCACGGCCAGAGCACGTGGGGTCACAGCCAAAGTATGTGAGGTCATAGCCTTCAGTACACAGGTGACAGTCCCCAACTGGTGGGCTCCAGCCCCAAGTTCCGCACTCATGTGTCAACCAGCCCTGGAGGCAGGGTCATAGCCTTGAGTCCATGGGGTCATAACCCCGAGTATGTGGGGCCACAGCCCAGAACACATGTGGTAACAGACCTGAGATGGTGGGGTCCTAGTCCCGGGCAAGGGGACCCCTTGGTCAGTTCATGGGACCTTCCTTCCTTCCTTGACTCTCTTTACTGTCCTTCCCGCTCTGGATCTTTCTCCTCTGCCTTCTCTGCCCTCCGTCTGTCTGTCTGTCTGCTTCCCTGAGTGTCCCTCTCTGCTTCGGGATGAGCAGGGCCAAGGCTGCTCCCTGGTCCACAAGACAACCCCATGGCGGCCGGGGTGACTCTCGCACCCCTGTCACTGGGCTTGTGCACTTTGTGGAATGAGGACATTAAAGGCATGTGATCCTTCCAGTGACCACCGTGGACCCCACAGGTGGATTCTTCTCGCTTTAGAAGAATTCACAGAAGAGGCAGAGCTCACATGGCACATGAACCACGGTCTTAGCCTGAGTACTTTAGAAGCTCTTCAAGGATCAGGATGAAATACGCTGAGAAATTACCTTATTTAGGCAACTCAGGTTTTATACGTTATCGTTTCATAAATAATAAATAATTAAGCGACCATGCAATTATTGGGGGATTTTTGTTGAAACTTAGTTATTGAAATGCAATAATTCATTCTATGATTAGTAAGCAAATAGCAAATTAACGGCTCCTTAGTTCATTAACCCTAATTGAGAAACAATATACGTCAGGGGGAAATGTTGGCCTTTCTAGCCTGAAGAGGCTTGTGAATGGAGGGCAGGAGTGTTGGGGCCGCAGTGGAGCCGCGAGGCCGCTGGGGGCAGGTCTGTGCACCCCAGCCCAAAGGGCATGAGTTCAGGGGCACCAACCACCCAGCACCACCCCCTCCAGAATGAGGCTTGTCTCTCCGCCCGAACCCAGCGCCCGCCCCGCCCCAGGTCGCCCTGCACCTGCCCCCGTCTCGGTTCCTCCAAAGCTGATTCTTTATCGCTAATCGACCACGATACTTTTTTGATGATCAGTGTGCCCGTCCCTGAATTAAGTGTGTGTCTCCCCAGAAGGAGTGTGGACATGAGATGATATTCATCTTCCTAACCCTAGCGGCACAAGGCTGGCCTTGCTAAGTAGGGAGAGCATAGCCCCTCAGGACACACCGCTTGAGTAGGCAAATAAAGCATTATTTGAGAGTTCTTAAAAAGCAGATCTTTCCAATAAAATATCCCAAGGGGGTCGTCATGGCCTCTTTAGGCTGCAGACACTGACTTCAGTGGGATCCGCCAGTTTCCAAGCAGAGTCTGGCTGGGCCACTGACGGCCATTCCCATAACCGCTGTCGCGGTTTCAGACACGCTGCCAGAGTATGAGTGCAGGGGAAGTGGGCTTTCTCTTTCTTCCCCCTTTCATTCAAGGTTTTAGAAAAGAGGTAAAAATTAGTTCACTATCAATACGGACAGCAGGGGACTTTTCTGGCTGGAAAAACAGATATTTGGAAAGGAATCAACTATGCCTTGTGACATTCTGTATTTTGACAGTTTATATAATTATTAGTCAACCTCAAAACCTGCTTTTTAGTTGTTTTGTGTTTTATGAACATCTAATGTTTGAGACCACGATATCTTTGATGTTGATGTCAATTATATATTTAAAATCGAGGTGTTTCTTAAGTACTTAAACCAGAATGATGGGTGGACTTAATCCAGCACCGAATGTGTGTCTTTGCCAGCCCCGCCCAGGCCCCAGTCTCCCAGCTCCCCTGCCTCCTACTCCCCAAAGGCTGAGTCTCATCCCCCAGGGAGAAGCCCCCGGCCCCCAGGACTGCGAGGACCGCAGCGCTGAGTCCCGGGGACGTCACTGTGCTTCTCCACATGCTGGAGGAAGAATCTGATGCTGAATATGGGTCTTTCCAGCTCTTGCCCGAGAAGCCAGGAAAGTGGATTTGCGCAGGCAAGGTCTCCTGAGGTGTGGAGACGCTGGGCCAGTGGTGAAAATTAACCGGCAGACCCGTGCCCTCTCCCGGCGACCTGGCGGCTCCCCTCCCGCCCCCTCCGGAAAGCCCACCTTTTCATGGTGTGGTAGATGGCCTCGTCCACCATGCGCCTGCTCTCTTCCACAGCGCGGGTCACAGCAGAGTCTCGGCCCTTCCCTGTGGACGACACGCCCCACGGTGAAGCACATTCGAGGTCAGCCACCCTCTGCCACCTTCAGTTTCTCCACCAAGTCCACGGGAGGCGGCGACAAGCTCGCGGCTCCTGGGCCCGAATGTGGGGTCCTGGCTAGGTCACCCCATGGGGCCCCATTCGCACATCGCAAATCGGGCACCAGCTCCCCCTGCAGAGCTGCCGTGGAGCAGAGCGCCAGGAGCAAGCGGGCCCATACCCCCTCACCTCCTCCAAGGTCGGTCTGGCTGCCCTTCTTTCTCTCTTGTCCAGACACTACTGCTGATTCTGAAAACTCTGAGTACTTTGTTACCTAATCAGTGATGTGGTGAGTTCCTAATATCTTCCTATTTTAAGTTGTGCATTTCACAAAAGATAAAATACTTAAATATACCAGCTGTTTCCAATGACAAGACTTCCACTTCATTTTATTTTATGTTCGAAATGTTTAACAAGTCCTATGGTCTAAATGCTCATGTCCCCTCAAAATTCGTACACTGAAGGCTAACCCCCAGCGTGACCGTGTGAGGACAGAGGGGCTTTGGGAAGTGATTAGGTCACGAGGTGGAGCCCCAGTGTTGGGACTGGGGCCCTTGTAAGGGACCACACAGGGCCCGTCCCCGCGAGGACACAGCCAGGTGCTGAGCCAACCGTCTCACCAGACACCAACTCGCTTGTTCATCTGGGACTTGGGCCTCCGGAGCCGCCGGAAGTAAATGGCTCTTGTTTGTAAGGCACCCAGCTGGCGCCATTTTGTTACAGCATCCCCAGCGGAGTGAGGGAGTCATTTACGACTCCAATCTGGTTAAAACGTGAGGTTCCACATGATCACGTAGCAGGCTCCTTCCAGTGACGCACACGAGGAGCTTCTGTCACTAACGTATCTTCACACAATCAACACTTCATCAAAGGAAACGCATTTATTTGTAAGAATAAATGGAATATCAGAATGTTTTCAAACATTACACACTTTATAGGAATAAAACTATTTTTATTTCTTTAACGTTTATTTATTTTGAGAGAGCGCGAATGAGCAGGGGAGGGGCAGAGGGAGAGGGAGAGAATACCGAGCAGAGTCTGCTCTCAACACAGAGCCTGATGAGGGGCTTGATCTCACGACCCTGGGATCATGACCTGAGCCAAAATCGAGAGTTGGACACTTAACCCACCGAGCCACCAGGCGCCCCAGGAATAAAACTACTTTTAGAAAGGTAACGGTCTATATTTGGAATGACGTAGCCCAGCATATCCCAGGAAACAAAGTGGTGAGTATGCCAGGCAGGTGGCCTCTGTCCTAAAATGTAACTAATGATTCCCTTGCAGGAACAAATAAATGCGTCCATAGTCAGGAGCATCTGTGGGTCTGGAGACGGCAAGTTCTTGAAGGCGGAGACCCCAGCAGATTCCCACCACCCGCCGGGGTGTCCGACAGGGTTTCGAGCCTGGAGACCCCAGCACGGGCGCCTTCCACACAGCCTCTCCACTGCCCCTCCGCTCCGGCCCTGTCTATTCTGGATATGTCATAAGAAGGCGAAACTCCATGTGGATCATCCCTGGGGTTCTGGGAGAAGCGATTAGCCCACGTGCTGGGTGGCCCTCCCTCTGCAAGGGTCTGGGGGAGTGCACTGTGGGGCAGGTGCGGCTGCGACCCCCAGGCCGGGGAGCTCAGGCATTCTTCCTGGGGCCGCAAACAAGGGCTCAGGCAGCATCACAGACCTGGAGACTTTGAACCTGCCTTCTGCTTTTCAGATCCGAAAGCTGAATTCTAGAGAGTTCCGTGGGGCGTCTGATCTGGAGACGCCAGCCTTCTAAAAACAGTCACAGCTCCCAGGGGGTGTACATCCCCCTGGAAAGTTCTCTTCGGGACACAATCATCTCACGCAGGAGAGCTGGAGCGTGGGGAGCCCTTCAGGAAGAAGGTCCAGCCATTTCCGAAGAGTGTTCATTTAAAGAAAAAGGTCAGACAAGAATGTCGAGTCTTCCTTCTCTGAAGCCATAAACCGTGAGGGCCCCCGCGTGTCACTGTCGACTGACTCTGAGGACTTGGTTCTGTTCTCATCTCTGAGTCTGTGTCCCCACGTTACTGAGCCCTGGTGCTGAAACCCAATCAGCAGGAATAAAGTTTGCGCGCTTTTCCTTTTTAAGCATGTGTGCTGATTCCCGGATCTCCCAACCTGCAGGCAGCTCTCTGCTTCCCTGTGCACCCTGATCTCATCTGCTGTTGCTGTCGCGACGTGTCCGAACACGGGCTGTAAAGACGAGGTGCGTAAGTCTCGACTTTGCAGGAATGATGGAAACGCACCCCCTCTGCGTGCCGATGGGTGCGGTGACTTCCGCCAGGAACCCCAGGCAGGGTGTGCTGAAGGGACTCACCCTGTTCCTTAGACCCACAGGGCCGTGCGTGTATTTTTGACAAAAACAAAATCCCCCTGCATCAGTAGAGATTACCAAAGTGTGACACTTTGTTCCTCCCTGGGCTGAGCCCTCCTGGGACCCTACTCTGGGTCCAGACTCAAGGGTGCCCATGGCCTCACTTCTGTCTCTCAAACTGTACGGGTCACAGGCTGACCCGCAGTGTGTCTGTCCAGATCTACGTGTGCCATGAGTGTTTATCAGCCAGACTCCCGTCCAGTGGAGGGGGTGGGGGGGGGGGGCTTCCACAGGAAGACCTGGGGAGACAGTGAGCCTGGATACAGCTGCACCTCGGGTCTCTGGGGCCCTCCTGGGCCATGGCTGGGTCGTGACTGGACAGGCCTCTGGGCCGCGACTGGACACTGGACACAGGCCTTTGGGGCCCTCCTGGGCCGCGACTGGGTCATGACTGGACACAGGCCTCTGGGCCGCGACTGGACACTGGACACAGGCCTCTGGGGCCCTCCTGGGCCGTGACTGGGTCTTGACTGGACACAGGCCTCTGGGGCCCTCCTGGGTGGTGACCAGACCTGCGCACGCCAAGGAGAGGTGCCCAGCACAGAGCCCCAGGCAGCCAGCTCAGCGAAGCCCCGAGTCCTGCGGTAGGAGCTCAGGTTCACACAAAAGTAGAGCTGTATCATCATTTACGTCGGCTCCGGGGAAATGTGACCGATAAAAATATTTCAAAGAAAGTTAGGAGCGAATAATGACCTTGTTTCAAAGCTGTCAGGTTTTGTCAGCGGGAGAAAATAATCTCTCACATTAAAGAATGTAAAATTCGTGCATTACGAGAGAAATATTTTCTTTTTTTAAATTTTTTTTTTCAACGTTTTTTTAAATTTATTTTTGGGACAGAGAGAGACAGAGCATGAACGGGGGAGGGGCAGAGAGAGAGGGAGACACAGAATCGGAAACAGGCTCCAGGCTCCGAGCCGTCAGCCCAGAGCCTGACACAGGGCTGGAACCCACGGACCGCGAGATCGTGACCTGGCTGAAGTCGGCCGCTTAACCGACTGCGCCACCCAGGCGCCCCTAGAAATATTTTCTAAGTAAGTAATTTGTAAGTAATTAATAAGCCAGCTTCAAAATATTCCGACTGACCATAAATTAACCTCCAAAGTACAGCGTTCTGACCAGATGCTGCCTTGTGCATTATCTATATATTTATTCAAACTTTAAGCCAAAGAAAATCAAACTCTCAGGACGGGGAAGTGATGATAAGATTGATGTTGCGAAGCTGCAGAAACCACATGTCCTGATACTTAAAAACGTGGTTTCTAGAACTAAAAGTGGGGTGCACGTATGTATTTACATTCTGTTGAACGTCCCTCATGCGTAACCGTTTTGTCTGCTTAGCCGTGTGACCTCTAACTCTTGTTACCGTGGTTTTACAGAACCAGGGCCTTGACAAACACAAAATAAAAGGACAGATCAGTTAATCCACGAGACACTTGCCCGGCAGCGTCACAGGCGGGCACTGGGCTGCGTGACTCACTGAGGCCGTGGTGGGACTACTTTCATCTTGAGGTGCTTGAACATGTGAGTCCGTTCTATCTTTCCTGGTCCCGTCCAGACCCCGTGCATTCAGTGCCCCAAGCGCAGCACCGCGGGCCGGAACTGTGATGGATCTTTTCCCCACTTCCTGCCTCCTGGGGTGGGGGCATGTTTGTAGGGGGCAAAGGAGTCTGTGGAGGGTTTTGGTGCAACCTGCAGTGTGGTCACGGAGCCCCCTGATCCTGGAAAGTGGGAAAATGGGAGCTCCCAGCAGGACGTGGAGTGTGGACCGGCAGCAGGAGGGCCCTCCAGCCCTGGGGCGGTGGGGGGGGGGGGGGGAGCCCTGGGTCAGCAGTGAGTCCAGCCAGGCTGGGGGAGGCCAGGGCCTGCTGGGGGAGGTCTGAGTCCTGAGGTCGGCAGCCAGGGAGCACCCACCAGGTGCCCCCCAATATTGTGTTGGGGAAAATTCCCTTCAAGGAGTTCAGTGCCTTCTTTCCTCTTTTCTTCTTTTTCAGCCAAACAAAAGCAGAATTTCAGCTGTGATCATTTTAACCACCCCATCCCTTTCTCAACCGGGTTTGACACTGTAACATCCTGATCCAGAAAACACATCATAAGAATTACTTAGTGAAAAGTGATTTCATAGCAAAGAAATGAGCAATTTCTCCCAAAGAAAACTTTTTTCACATATATGAGCGGATAAAATGGAGATTCTCATCGTGAATCAGAGGACACGAGTTACTCCTCGGACATAACTGTATTTTAACCCTTCTACCGTCCAGAATCACTGTCCCCTTCTGGGGAAAGCCCACGAACAGAGCAGCCCGGGGGCCCCAGCTGAGTGCCAAGTCCCCCGTGACGCTTCCTGTCCCGGTGACTGTGGACAGTAACTTCAGGTCAAGAGACCGTCTTTCATCTGTCACTCACCCCAGAGGAGGTCCTGGCCGGTCCGGATGAAGGGGAAGAGGCGGTGTGAGCAGGCCACCAGCAGCGCCACGCCCAGGACCGCTAGCACCCTCATTCTAAGGGCAGAATCGATGGAGGGCACACACGCCATCGGGGCAACGCCCACGAGAGCTGCTCTTTGGGCAACTTGTTACCGGAGCCTCTGGCGTCTGACGGCTCACTGACTAGTCTCCACGCCGGCGACAGAGCCCCACAAGCTTGGGTCTGAAGCCCTGACTCTGACTTGCCTCCCAGACTAACGCTCTGGCTCCCCGGGGCCGCGGCTGCCGCCCTATAAACCCTCTCGCGCTCCAGTGCCCACTCGAGTGTCAGGAGCCGCAGCGGCCCCTGTGCCCGGGGGTTTGCGCCAGGCTCCTGTGCCGTCAGAAACAAGCGTTCGTTCCCTCCTTCAGGCCCTCGTGCGGCTGAGCCCCTGGCCCCGAGCCAGGAAGAAAGGCAAAGAGGGTGAGCGTGTGGAGAAAGAAGAAGCCGGCTACAATCAGCCCCTCATGACGCTGGCATCCCCTTCTCTCCTCTCTCTCCTTGACCTTCAGAGGCCTTCGTGTGGTCCGGTGGGCTGCTGAGGCCTGGCAGGTGCGGGCCATTACCTCCATCTGCAAGGTGAACGGGCGCCTCTCCCAGGGTGGGGTGAACAAGGAGTCCCCGTGCAGGAGGTGGGGCCCCCCACCCCATCCAAGGGGGGATCCGTGCAGGAGGCGGGGCCCCCCCACCCCGTCCGCGGGCGGATCTGCCCGAACAGGCACCTGACCTGTGTGCACGCCGCTCCCTTTGGAAGGTGAGGGAGGAAGGGTTTCGGCGCTTGGCCTCCTCCTAGGCTGCCAATCTCGGCACGAACGTGTTCAGCCCAGCATGTGTCCGCAGCAGTTCTCTCCCGCTAACGATAACACCACCGTCATGACCTTTGTTCTGGGTGCTTTAATGGAGATGTACACTCTGTTTCCCATGGAAGTCTCTCGGGTTCCTACTATGTGAACACCATCTTCTTTCTCCTTTTCTCCTTTCTTCTTCTTTAGGACCTACTCAAGCAGGCCCGCGGCTTCTCCAGGAGGGCCAAGACCGAAGTCTGAAGCCATTAGGCAAGGTGACCTGGATGTCAGTGTGTCAGGAGGTTGCAGCAGGAGAATGTCAAGATCAACACGACAGAGACCCTGACGGTCTGGGATGATCAGAGTCCTGGTAGAGGAAGGACAAGGGGGCCCTCTTCAGAAGGAGAGTCCTGGGCTCCCTGGGCAGAGCAGGGAGGCCAGCCAGGCTCAGCCTGCTGGCCTGATTCCCGGACATCCTGTCGCTGACCCTGGGAGGCCAGGGGAGGAGGGAATCAGGCATGAGCCACAGAGGACTGGTTCAGGTTTGGACACGGAATTTGGGGTGTGGGATGCACACACAGGCTGTGAGCTAGTAGGGTTTGCAAATGCGCCTTTGGGGCCTGGGCTGGAGTCTGTGCTGAGGGACACATCTGGGGGTGGTTGCCATAGATTTGCAGCTGGATAACTGGGATAAGTGATAACTGGGGTCGTCTGCAAGAAGACACGGGAAGGTTCTGGGCACCAGCACCTCTAGAGCCATAGTGGGGACTGCCGTGTCCCCAGCGACGTCACGTCCAAATCCTGGAACCTGGGATTCTTCAGACGTGACTGAGTGCACGACCTGGAGATGGCAAGGAGCAATCCCAGGATCCTCACGGGACGCAGGCAGGAAAGTCTGGGGGACAGAGGTTTCGATGGCAGCAGAGGCTGGAGTGATGTGACCGCGAGCCAAGGAATGCAGGTGCCCAGAAGCTGGAAAGAGCAAGGGACAGACTCTCCCCTGGAGTCCCGGAAGGACCCAGTGGTGAGCCAGCCTGATTTTATTCCCTACGGGCTCCTTTTGGACTTAGGACCCCAGAGGTTAGGGAACAGATTCGTGCTGTTGGAAGCCACCAAGTGTGTGGTAGTTTGTTGTAACCAAGGAGACCAGCACAGGGCGCAGGAGAGGCTCTGACAGACAGTGGTACCTGGGGCTCAAGGGGAATGTGAGAGTGGACAGAGGCAGAGAAACCAGGCCTGGAGACGTTACTGGGGAACTCATCACACTTGAGTTACCATGCTGCTCGAGGAGCGAATTCTCAGATGACGTAAAAATCCAGAGGACTTAAATCAGGTGGAGAAAGTTGGCTCTCTGGACATAGGAAGGAGAAAGTCTTCTCCACCCTTGGGGTCTGCCAGCGGGACAGAGGGTTAAACCGGCATGAGACAGACGAACAGGAGGGGTACCAAAATCTTACCCCTTGTGCAGGGAGGCCCAGCAGTGAACTTAAGACCCAGAACGTGACCGAGGCAGGCAGTGTTTATGACAGTAAATCTTCGAGGGGCTGACACACAGGGAGCACTCAGCCTTGGAAGCTCAGTTCATGCGGGGACCTGAACGGGTTTGGGGAAGGGGGTTCGGGGTGGTCCTGAACGGGTCCCTGAAGGGGTTCTCGCCGGGGTGTATGAATAGGCAGGGCCAGTCATTCACGGGCCTTCTCAGGCCAGAACGTGCGCTTCTGGTGACCAGGGGGCTCCCCTCACCTGGGACACGTATTTCCTGCTTCCAGGGGGCAGAGGGGGGTCCGAGTGCCCGGTCTTCATTAGCTTCTAGGTAGAACAGCAATATGCCCGAGTGAGGGGTTTGGGCCGGCCTGCCCTTGGCCCCCAGGGCCCCTACAGGAATGACAAAGATTGCCTCCCATCCAGCCTGTGGGTTTGTACTTGTTGACTTGACAGAAAGTGAAAAATTCAGCCAGAATGGAAACCCACCAGATTTTCCCCTTGTGAAGGACCCGTTCTTGCGGTCAGTGTATTTAGTCCAAAGTGATGACACTGAGCGGGTCCAAAAATAACGGCGTTGGAAGAGGACGCTACCTGCCTTATTTCCTTCCACCCACTCTTACCTGATTGAGGCCCCGTCCACAGGTGCTGGGGACGTGAGCGCGAGCCCCTGGGCCTTGTTCTCAGGGGCAGGAAGTAGTGATAAAATCCAGGAGGAGTGGACGGGGCTCATGCCTGGTAGCTGTGGGAGTGGGTTCTGGCCTAGGGTCACGCCCTCAGGGGACACGAGGCCCTGGATTCAGCGACTGGCCTACTCTGCAAATGCCCCCCTCCTATCAGAAAGAAATCTAAGTATCTTTCTCTGAAGCTACAAGGACATAGTGAAGGAAGCCGCTGGAAGTGGAGATAAGACGTGCACATAAATCATTACAATGCAAACCAGAAGTGACAAATGCCAGTGAGGCGGGTGTAGCCCCGAGCTCTGGAGCCCACACGCCTTCGTACTGTGGGTGACTGTGACCTCTGGTGCAAAAGCCATGGGACGCAGGGACACGTGGGGCAGGAGACATGGGCACCATCGCCTGTGTGGGAGTAGGACCGAGGTCTGCCAGGCTCATGGGGACGAGGGTCTGCAAAGCCATCCCTGCCCTCGGGGTCTGTGCTGGACCGCTGCCAGGAAGGATGCCCGGTGGGCACAGTTAGCGCTGCAGCCGGGGCTCTGGGCGCAGAGACATGGTGCTGCGGGTCCCCAGGTCACAGCCGGAGGGAGACGGCAGGACAAAGGCCACTCGGGTTGAGGCCCTGTGGCCGGAAGAATCACCCTGGGCCCTGGAGCCTGGGGGCGGCAGGAGGCGACACTGGCTGGGGCTGGGGTGTGACACAGCAGGTGAGAAAGGAAAGTTCGGAGGTCTGCACCGCCCGCTTGGCTCGCTGGCTCTACGGTTTGGCTTCTGCCACGCCCAGGAGGCCAGGTCCCCTTGCCACCTCTCAACAGTGGCTCCTCGTGGCCTGGACCCACCCCTTGCTCTCCCAGGGTGCACGTTCAGTGGTCTTCGCATGCAGAGAGGACACAACCTGACTATGAAGTCAGAGAGGAACTCTGGTCCCGGACCCACCTCTTTCTAGCTGCGGTCCCCCAAGGTCAGCGCTGAAACTCTGAGATTACGCATTTCTAAATATAGCCAATGTCTTGTGCCACACACATCACACACCTGCACGCACACACGCACCTGGGTGCACGCACACACACGCTCATGCACCCACACACCTGCATGCTCACACATCCACACATTTGCACACACACGCATGCTCGCACACAAACCACAAGCACACACCTGTACACACACAGACATGCGCATGCACACCTGCACGCATAGAGGCACGCAGCTAATAGCACACACACACCTGCTCGCTCACACACACGCACACACACAGGCGTGCAGCCAGTAGCACACACACACATGCATGTTCACAGACAGCTGTATGTGCACACACACACACAGGCGTGCAGTCAGTACGTTGCGTCTGGCACAACACACGTGTGATAGCGAGGAGAGCGGTGCAGACGCCCTTCCTCAGCGTCTCCTTGCCCCTGCCGAGCTCCCTGCATCTTGTGTGACATCCCAGACCTTCCTGATCCAGGCGTGGCCTGCCACAGCCCGTGTCTGCTCCTGTCCCACTGCAGCTGCCCTCGTTGTGCCCAACAGGAAGACGGTCATCGCGATGCGTGTGCACTTCTGGGGTCTCTAACACAGGACATCCTGTGCCTTGCAGAAGACAAGATTGTGGATTTTGTCATCAACGAACTCGTCGTGTCCTAAGAAAACTCACGTACGAGTTACTGACTTGTGCTGGGGCGATTATTTGTACTTTGGGTGTCAACAAACTATCCCAACAGGGTGGGCTTTGATTGATACTTTAGTGAATGTGTGACCACTAATTTTCAAAGAATCAGGCCACTGAAGACCATCCTCGCACCAGCCCTGCAACCCTTCTGTCTGCCCGTCCTCAGCTCTGCTGGCAGTGAGACGCTCCCCTCCTCCGGGCCCAGGGGAGCCCCCAGACACCAGCCCTGAGGCCACCTTCACCTTGACTCTGGGTTCAAAGCCACCCACCCCCTTTATTGCTGCGAACCGAGTGCCATTCTTGCCTCTTACCTTTAGTTGTGTTGTGTCACGTGTTCTTTCATTTATAAACTTGTAAGTTAGTCTTTTTTAAAGGAAAGACTGTCCCCGAGGTGGGGGGGGGGGGGACCAGGGCACTCGGTGACAGCATCACTGCAGCCTGGTGTGGGGCTGGGTCCTGAGGCCCAGCAAGGACGCTGAGGGAGACGAGGAAGCAGAGAGGCTCCGTGGCTCGGTCAGTAGGATGCGGCTTCCACAGGCCTGTCAGTGGCCCCAGGGGGGCTGGTGAGATGGGCACGGGGGCCTCCGACCATCTTCCAACTTTGGTGTAAACCTACAATCATTTTAGAATAAGCTCATTTATAAAAAGAAAAGAAAATTCTGTGATTCAGACTCAGTTAATTTTCCTTATAAAATTTGAGTAATTATTCAAGTTTGTTAAAACCTAAGTTTAGGTCAGCGGGTCACCTGACAATTCGTGCAAAACCAGGTGGGGACAGGAGGCTTTCAGCGCGAGACGCTCAGCAGGCACAGTGCCAACGCTCCCCAACCCCTGGCGTGGCCGCCTCCAGTTGCGGGCTCTGAGCCGGGGCCCGGCCTGGTCCCGCTTTCCTGTGGGGGCGTCACGGGGCAGCAGCGGCAGCAGAATCTAGGACTTTGGGGCCGGATTGTCGGCATCTGTGGGCCCAGAGCTGGCTGCGGCCCTGGAAGTGAGGATGTGCACAGGAGGCACAGAGGCTCAGTAAGTAATTCGTTGCTTTAGCGAACAGCTCAGGTGCTATGTGCAGGGCATTTGCGAAGGGCCTGAGATGCTCTGAGGCAGGAACCGGTGCCTGGGTGGCTGCAGCGTTTGGCACGAGGCCTCATCTGGCGTCAGGCTACTGTGGAGTTTGCGCAGATGCCCCACGGAGGGTGAAGAAGGGTCCACGGTCCGCTGAACCTTCTAGTAGTTTCCAGTTAATGGTCATTCCCCATCAGCTCTCCTGGGGGTATTCACAGCTTCATCACGTTCAGCAAAAACATCAGAATTTCGCAGACCGGGGCCTGGACTCTCCCCACGTACTAGCACCTGCTTTAAGCTGGGTCCTCACAGCCCTGTCCTGGGGGCTGGTGTCAGACAAACAATCTTCCCAGAGAGGAGAGACACGGGAAGGTTGCAGAATTATTCCTACTTTTCAGTGAATTTACATTGCTACAGGGATAAGAGAACAACTAGTGGATGTTAAGGGGGCACCATGGTTTTCTGGTTTGTTAAAGGTTCTTAGGAACTCAGTTTCATATCGTGCATCACACACTGAAGAAGCAATAAGGAAAACACTTTGGCATTTGTTAAAGTAAAGCAACAAGAGAGGCCTCCCTGTGAGGTTGGAAAGGCCCCCAGATCATTTTTAGTGGTCTTTGGAAGCCCCAGGGCAAGAGTGTTGTCAGTGTTCATGTAGAATATTCTAGGACCCTGAGTAATGAGACGTGGCACCCCCACATTCCCATTGAGTTCAGAGCCCAGTCATTTTGGGGACTGTGAGGGCCTTTGGCATTTGGAAATGTACTTTGTTGACATGAAGTCTTTCTAAGGTACTTTGAAAGTAATGGTGCAAATATGATTTGCCAATGTTGACCTGAGTAGAAATCAGGCCCCAGATCCAGCAGAAACAGGCATCCCAAAGTCTCCGAAGGTTGTGCGAACGTGTTGCCACATTAATAACTGCAACGTGCAGCTTCCTGACCTATGCTTGTCTTCAGTGACAATGTGCGTGGCACAGCGGATTTGTCCCTGTCACATGTAGTGCATTTATGGAATGGCGGGTGGGGACAATCAAATGCATCCAGTGTCCTTCCAGGTCCCCACCTTCACGAAGATCTCAGAATGATTCTGTCCTGAGAAGAGGTCCCGTCCCCTCGACCATGGGCGAGAGGCAGCTCACCAGGTGCCGGGACCCTGGGATCTTGGACGGTCACACCTACCCCTCCCCAGTGTAACAGAAGGCAACTTGGCTTCCTATTCCAGAAAAAAAATGGACGCCTGCCCTTGCCGGAGGTCATTAGGAGGGTGACACACAAAATCACCCGCAGCCTGTTTCGAGCGTTGTTGCTACCCTGTCAAGAGGGGATGGACGGACCACGTCCTTGTGCTGGTAACACTGTAGAGCACGGGGCGGGCAGGGCTGTGTGGGGAGAGCACATCGGAGTTTCTGTCACCGTCATTCTTGCAGAGAGATGGGCCCACAGGAAAGGTGATGAATTCAAGCCAGGTCCTGTCTGAGGACAGGAGGGACGTGGTTGGGAGACTATCAGGTGTGGCCTGTTCTCTTGTTGGGCTGAGTTCCTCATGTGAAAAAGAACACTTTCCCTGGAGATAGAGAAGAAAGACGCTGGAATTTTAAAGAAATGTTGCGTTGGTGAACACTACGGCTCAGCCCGGTTCAGAGTTAGTAGCTTATATAAAAGGCTCTGGCATCCATACGCAGTAAAGATGCACACCTTCCCTCTCCACGTGTATTTCTCTAATCCGAGCACTGAAGGTCAATAAATGCACTTGAAAGATTTCCAGACGAGGTTGTAAAGATCCGCAACTAGTGATCTTCAAACACACGGCTTTTTCTCGGGAAAAGTGATGAGGTGTTTGTTCGTACTGACCTAGAGGCACAGCTCACACGAGGGCAAAACGGTCAATTCAATCAACTTAGGGAAACAACAAAACAGAACAAAAACTGCATATTCAATGTCGTTTTGACCAAATTCCAGTGTGAGAGAATATACAGCCTCTCCAGCTAGTTTTGGTCTGTGTGCATGTGTGTGTATGATGATAGTAAAAAAAAGCCTGCAAAGGTCACAAAAACAAAGGCCTAATTTAGAATACAGTACAGTTGATTTTTTTATATTGACTCAGTTAAATAAATGATGCATTTATTCTTGGATTAACCATTAACCATTGCAAACATCTTTAGGACGGAGTTCTATGCTGGGCAGGTGTGAACAGAAGTAAGGTGTCCTCCCTGCATCCACCAGAGGTTTGATCTGGTTAGGGAGACACGTGAGAGTATCATTTCTGTGGAGTGTGATACATTCTCTATGAGAATCCTGGACGTGACTCTCAGGAACACAGAAGAGGGTATCCGACTGCAGTTGTGACAAGGAAAATTTGCTGCGGTAGACAATGCGCGGGTAGGAAGCCATCTGGGGGAGAGAGACTTCTGGCTAAAGGGAACAGCAGGAGGGCTCTGAGAGAAGTCGATTTTGTTTCTGGTTCTGTCCATAGTGCCCAGAAAAGCCTGGCATACGTTACCATCAGTAAGTGTAAATGAATGGGGGGGGGGGGGAAGGGAGGGATGCACGATGGAAGGGAGGGTAGAGGCAGGGATGCACGGATGGAGGGAGGACGGGCGGGCGGATGGATGAGTGGAATTAATGAATGTGTGGATGAACGACGGAATGGGAGCATGACATGTGAAGAACTGATTGGATCTCCTGAGCGGCCAGGAGACTAGTCGTGTAAAACCAATCCTGGAAGGGAAATCAGGACCAGATTGCGAAGGACCTTACGTGTTCTCATGACGGATTCAGTGAAAGGACTGAGTTCGAGCAGGCCTGAAGGGGGGAGGCAGGAAAGTCTGGTTTGGTTTGCTGGGGCGGCAGTAATAAGTCACCGAGGGTGGCAGCCTGAACAACAGGACGCATTCCTCTCGGCCCTGGGGCTGCAGGTCTGCGATCTGGGTGTGGGCAGGAAGCCCCTGACGCGTCTCCTTGGGCCGTCTGCGCGTGGTGGTCCCTCCGTGGGTGTCCGTCTGCGACAGCAAGTCCCATAAGGACACCAGCCCCACTGGGAATGTGGCCCATTCTGAAGACCTCACTTGCACTAACTCCCCCCACAAGGACCTTGTCTCTAGCGCATCTGGAGCTACTGGGGTTGGGACTGTAACGTGTGACTCTTGAGGGGACACCGCTTAGCCCACAACTGGCTGCACCGAGGGGCAGCAAGGTCCTCCCTCGCCCGGGTGCCGTCGGGTGAGTACAGCTAGCTGGCCGCGGAGGACGGGAGGTGGGGACTGTGCATCGCAGTCCCGGCCCCTCCCCCCGCTCCCTCCAGAAGCACACGTGACCCACACTCAGCTTCGAGCAGGAGTTGTGCGTGGAACGTGTGGCTTCCCGTGACCCGCAGGCAGGTTAGACTCTCCTGTCCGAGGGAAGGTGGGACCAATTACACGTGCCAGGGGCCAGGCGTCACAGAGGGACGGAATGCAATTAGGGCAAGCCAGATTCTGCTGCGCTGACACCCGGCCCACATTTCCACTGCTCTAACCACGCTCCGTGAGGTCCGTCAGGGGCCCTGCTGCTCACTGTCACCAGGACCAGGCTGCCGGGATGGGCACTCTGTGACTCCTGTCACTTCCGCCTGCAGGTGACATATTCCCGCTGCTCAGGGCAGGTCCCCGGACTCTCCCCGCCTCCACCTGGCAGAGAGCAGAGGCCCAGGGACTCTGACCTCCGGCATCCAGAGGAGGGGCTGGTGGCAGGAAGGTGGAGCACGCCTTGGGTCTTCCCGTGGTCTGCGAGGCTGCACCCCCGGGGTTTGCCCGCACCCGTTCTCTCCCCGAGGGCGTGCCGTCTACGGGGCACACCCGCAGGCAGCAATCCCAGGGTGGCCGAAACACGTCCAGGCCACTGGAGTGTCGGGCAGCTCCCCACTCGGGCTCTGGTGGGCCCCTGGTGGGGACGGACGCCGGCCCCGCAGATGATATGCTTCTCTGTCTCCACAGTGACAGCTGGGTGCCGGTCACAGGACCTCCACCTGGAGTCACCCCTGCCTCCTGATGGGTCCTGTTGTCACTCTGCAAAAGCCAGTGAGACGCACAGAGATGCCGTTTGCACGGGAACAATTTGAAACCGCAGCAGTGCGCCACGGACGTGGGAGACAGCCCGTCGCAGAGGCGGCGCAGGCAGAGGAGAGCACGGCTCTGCGGAGAGGAGCTGGCCGCACGTCTGTGAATCAGAGGCACGCAAGCAGCTGGGGAGGGGAGGAAACTCCCCCGGCCTCCCCCCTTCTGCTTCTGGAGGGAGGCGGCTCGCACAGCCGGCCCACACGGGGCCCGGCCTCTCCTCCTAACTGGCCAGTCAGAGGGGCCAGCAGCCTGGCCACCGCGACGTCCACCCGCACTCGGGGTCACCGGGTGCCCCACCCGATTCTGGCCCCACTCGGGCCCAGGCGGAACCAGGCTTTATGGGACATCTGTTCCGGGTGAGGCCTGGGTCCTCCACACCCAGGGGCCCCTTCGGGCGAAAGCACCCAGTGCCCGCTTAGTGCAGACAGGACCAAGGGCAGACCGGGTGATCGGGTCCGCCCTGCACTCCTCGATTTGCATCAGGAGTATCAGGTCGCCTGTGCTCTCGGGCCCTCGCTACTGGCCTGTTCACACAGGCGGCATCGTCTGTCACACTGCTCCCCACGGGGGTCTCTGGGTTAAGTGTTGGCTTTGGGCTCCCGGCTCCCAACCCTCCAGCCCACACCTGTGGACCCACAATCCCAGATCTGGAATTTATCCCAGTGACAAATACTCAGACGTGTGCGCGCAAGATATCCGTTGAGGAAGGGCTGAGATGACCTGAGTGGTGGTCGGGGTGGAGGGTGGGTTGGGGGGGCGGGTGGTACAGCCGTGCCCTCAGGCGGCCGACTCCCCCAGGCAGGGCGTGGGGTGCCAGCAGGAGGGGGCAGGGGCAGCGGGCAGGGGGACCTCCCTGCAGTCTCAGCTTTGCTGGAGACCCACAGGCCCGGCCTCGGGGGGCTCACTGCCTGGGGGAGGCCACTGCTGACTCACCTGCGCCCTGGCCCCTCTCGAAGGCACCCGGCCACGCTGCCCTCAGCATTTCAGACAAGGGCCAGAATGACGTCTGCAGACAGCAATGAGACCACAGTCATTTCTAGGTGTGCAAGGTGTGAGGGTCGGGGGAAGGGGCAGGAAAAGGAACACTTTTTCAAAGGGCTTTGTTTTTTACCTCTATGGCTTGAAATTTTGCCACGAGATTACGTATTAGAAAACAATCTATACTTTTGTAAAAGATAAAAGGGATTTTAAAAAGATCTTCTGGGGGCGCCTGGGTGGCTCAGTCGGTTAAGCGGCCGACTTCGGCTCAGGTCATGATCTCGCGGTCCGTGAGTTTGAGCCCCGCGTCGGGCTCTGTGCTGACAGCTCAGAGCCTGAAGCCTGTTTCAGATTCTGTGTCTCCCTCTCTCTGCCCCTCCCCCGTTCATGCTCTGTCTCTCTCTGTCTCAAAAATAAACGTTAAATTAAAAAAAAAAAAAAAAAGATCTTCTGTAGCCTTAGTCGTTACTGATTGACTTGCCAAGACACGAAGAAGATAATGTGGAATATTTGATTCTTGCTAAAAATCGAGAGTAAATTCACACCTACAATAAAAGCTCGCATCGGCTCCACGAATGTGCAATTTGCTTTCTCGCTTGCTCTGCTTGGTGATTTCACACATTGTGACAGAGAAGTTCTTTCCCTGAGACATGTGCAGACTTGAATCACAGATATTTCTGGTCGTTACGTAATAGCCCGTTACAGCATCGCGTGTCCTCTGTAACTCAGGAGTCTCCCTGCCGAGTTTTGATAATATTTCAAAGATTAGTTTTCTAGGTGTGAGAAGCGTAGGACACAATGCTGAGGGCCCAGGCCATCCTGAAGGACTGAAGGGCTGTGTGTCCAGCAGGGAGGGCGCCCCAGTGAGCCCTGTGGTGCAGCCGTCTGCTTCCCTGTGGCAAAATGGGGCAACTCGCTCAGGAAGCAATAACAACCCCCCCGTTAAGAGAATTTACAGGACAACATACTGCACAAGATACGGGGGTAGTGGGGTTCCTCTGTGATAAGGTGCCCAGACATGAACAGTAATTATCAACAGACACTGAGGACACATGGCACCTGTGTGGTCATAGGAAGTCCTTATGACATCTTTACAGGACACGTGCCACCATTTCCTTTTTCAGATGGGAATGCTGAGTCTCAGGAATGCGTTAAGTTCCTGCCACTAGCTGGGACCTAGTTGGTGTTGGGTCTTCAACGTAGGGCAAGTCTTATTTCAAAGTAGCTTGTATTTGAGGGGCTCCTGGGTGGCTCGCTTGGCAGGCGCGGTCCAGCAGAGGTGACGCACCGGCTTGGCGGTGAGGGTGGCGATGGCCGTGCAGCAGCATGAACTGAAGGCAGACGGTGGCAGCCACAGGCTCAAAGGGGTCAAGACAGTAAAGTTCGTGTTTTGTGTATTTTGCTACGATCACAAACTCCAGGATCGGTGGTCTCTGCTTCCTGCTCCCCGTCCCCACTGCGCTTCTGTGCTGCCTCACCACCTAGAGGCCCCCGCCCAGTCAGCCTGTCCCAGGCTGTCCTGGCCTCACCTGAGCTGGGCGTGGGCAGCCTCCCCCACGAGTCAGGTGCAGGCCTCCCGGCTGGAATGTGTGGCCACTGCTTTCTGCCAGTGGTGCCTGCACTCCACAAGCTTCACGGTTGTGGTAAATCACATGGGAAACTTCTCGGAAGCATCGCTGGGCCTGTATCGGTTTGAAGAATGTCTTTCTTCCTGGGTTGGGGCAGCCCTTTGGCCAGGGTGACGATATTCCCGTGGCGTGGCTTACAGCAGGTCCCTAAGAGCCACCCAGGCGCCAGCCCCTCCTGAATCCACCCACTCTATCGGATGTGCTGGAAGCTTCCGGAACCTTCCATCATGAGAGCCACTCACAGGCTCACTGATGCCAAGTGCCCCATGCCCCCCTCGGGTTGGCTTACATCCACCTGCCAAGTGGCACCACACTCTTTTTTCCATGTCGTCACTGTGTTCCAGAACATTCTGTTTCTTCTAAGAAAACCTCTCAGACAGAGGTCATTGACCTTTCTGCTGGCATATTACTGACGCTGAGCGAGAAAAGATAACAACTCTGGGGACTGGTGCAAGGCACTCCTGGTGGGAGGCTCTGGAAATGAGTTTCTGGGCTGCTTCCCACACCTGTCAGGACGGGCGCTGAGAGTGTTTTACAGGGAAGGCCTGGGGTGAGTAAGCATAGATTTCTCCAAATTTGGGCTGCTTCACAGAGCATGTCGACACCAAACAGGCCGCCTGTGATGGGGTGCTATGCTCAGTGTGTGTGCCAGTCAACCCTCTAACGGTGTGGTTGCCGCGGACTTGCCCCTTGTGGCCTTCCAGCTTCGCCCGAGCGCACACGCTCCACACTCACTAAATTATTATGGGACCCTCACGTCTCTGACACTTTTCTTCAAGGTCTTGTTAGGCATTTATCAGGTCCAGTTTGGGAAAAGACCCATTTCTGCACACGGCTCACTGCCCACACAGGCCAACCTCCCTCCGGCCTTGGTGTCCGATCTGAAGAGCCATGCCCAGAGCAAACCTGTGGTCCAGGCTGATGCGGCTTAACCTCCGGGTTTGGGTTCAAGGTGTCTCGTGGCTGCAGCTGCTCAGGTCTGGCACCTCCAGCCGCCACCTGCAGGTGACGTGGTGGGCGTATGCGGGACTCCCATCAGCAGGGAAGCACCAAGCCTTGTGCCCTGGCTCTCGGGCTCTGGAACAGACGGGCCCGAGCTGTGGTTTCTCCCACCTCCTAAGCGAGGACACCGGGGTGTAGAGAGGTCATCTACTCCAGGCTGTGCAGCTCGTTAACCCTGCAACATGGGCTCAAACTCTGCATGGTTTTAAGGCACACGCTGTAACCCACGTCCGGAGCTCAGACAAGGATGTGATTTTCCAAATCAGAGCCTTCGCTCACCTTGTAGGGTGCCATGATGTCGGCCTCTGTGGGCTGACATGTCTTGCTTGAAGACATTAGTACACTGTAAAATTTTACTAGTGTATGTAAAAGGTAGACTTCAGGCTTTTACACAAAATAACCAAATTACCAAAAAAGTTATCTGTCTAGATACATTACGCTTTCTTCCCAGTGCGATCTGTCTCCCAGATGGAACCGTGTACCCTGTGAGGAGGAGTCGGTATGTCCTGGTGCAGCTGGGACTCTGGCTGTGGGACTGGAGTTCTGGGATAAATACTGAAACTTGCATGGAATAAAACTGGAAGAATCAACTATTTTCCTTTGATGCTGTGCTCAGGTGCACAGGCAGGAATCCTTTGTGACCTTTGTGACCGTAAGGATGAACAGATACAGTGTCACGGCCACTGCGTGATGACCAACACGGCCATTTATTCTTGTCTCAGGTGAGACGAGGTGCCCTTGAGGAAGTCATGGAACAGATCAGGCTTTCCTCCCTTGGAAAAATTACTTTTGAGTGTTCACAAATAAATGGAAAAACAAACAGATTTTTCCTTGACCTTTCGCAAATTCACATTGGACGTCTCTACAGAATCAATTTGTCAACAAACTATGAGCCCAGGCTGCTGATTCAACTCTCGACTCCCACGACTCTGTTCTTCAAGACGTAGCGTCTGAGGTTCAGTGAGCGTGAGGCGGCCCTCACGGTGCCCCTGAAGAGACTTCTATGAAGCCTGGTATCTCCACTTTTAAAGTTACTCCCTTAGGCTGACTTAAGAGACCGTGGCCCAAAGACTCTTTATCAGACGTGAGCTTCTTGGCCAGAAAGTTGCAATATTAACAGGCATCTTTAGGAGCTCCCGTGGAAATAAAGATCTGTGGGCTCAGGCGCAGCAGGCACAGGCAGGTGTGGGCTGCTGGGGGGAGGAAGCCTGGAAGCGGGAAAAGCACCAAAGGGAAGGTGTAGCAGAGGGGGCTTCCCCTGCCCCCTCACGATTGCAATGGTGGCTAAGGCCGGCAGAGAGCGCCGGCAAGGGTGTCACAGCTGCCAAGGACAGCATCTGGGGTGTTCCCTAAATCCCTCTTTTCTGGCTCAGATTTGTCCCTTGTCCCACATGGTTGCTGGAGGGCGGGTGGAGGAATCGGTGTGCCCTGGCCAAGCCACAGGTGGATGCCGCACCCAGGACGGGGCTGGGGTCACACCTGCTGAGAGTCCCCCTCACTGAGCCTGTTTAACCTCCTGGCCTTCACTCTGAACAAAATCCAATACCCCTGGTTTATGTCGCTTACCCCCAGACACTTTGGATTTCCAGAGTCAGCGCCAAGTGTCTGTGCTGAGTCATGCCCGGGGCGCTCGGATCTCAGTGTGCTGCCCTCAAAGACGAGGACGATTCCCACTTAAATTCCCCAGAAATCCTCCAGCCGCCGAGGCACCGTCTACCCAGCCTCCACCTGTCCAAGGGGTGTAAGGCCCTCAGCTCTTCCAGAAACTTCTGATTCACACAGAGGTGTCCTTCACCCTCCTGGCAAGCAGAGGCTCACGAGCCACCCCCCGGGGTGCCCAGAATTTCATGCGTCTTTCTCTCACATGTACTTCTTTAAAAAAATTTTTTTTTTTTAACGTTTATTTATTTTTGAGACAGAGAGAGACAGAGTATGAATGGGGGAGGGTCAGAGAAAGGGAGACACAGAATCGGAAACAGGCTCCAGGCTCCGAGCCATCAGCACAGAGCCCGACGCGGGGCTCAAACTCACGGACCGCGAGATCGTGACCTGAGCCGAAGTCGGCCGCTTAACCGACTGAGCCACCCAGGCGCCCCTCTCACATGTACTTCTGCACATTCCTACCTGTCACTCCCGTGCAGGTCACATTTCAGAAGGGGAGTTACTCTTCCTGGGACGCGTGAGGCTCGGTGAGATTTAGGAAGTCCCCTTCTGCGGGAAGAACCAGCCGGCCACTCTGTGCTCTGAGGCCCCGTGCCCTGCTGCTCTCCCCACGTGTCTGTGGCTGGACGGCAAGGACTGTGTTATGTGAGTTCTAGCTCTCAGACTCTCGAGCCTAGAAAGTGGTCAAATCTGTGCTGAACAGCCCAATGGATGAACGAGGGGGCTGACAACAACGTGACATCCAAGGAAGCCCAGCAGTCCCCGCACTTACCCCCTGACTCCTGGGCCCCTCCCTGGCCTCCCCGCCTGTCTGGGATTTGTAGCCCAAGACTGAGCCACCTGAAGCCCCGTCCACGCATCTTGCCCCCCCAAAGATCTCTGCTTTCCTGGCGTGCTCCACTAGGGACACCGTACCTGCCAGCTCCCCTGCCCACCCCCGCATCCTGCAGGGCAGAGCGCAGAACAGCCTCTCTGGGCTACCGGGGCCTTCTGCCTGGAATGGGAGGCGCGAGCATGCTGGGAATAACGAGCGGATACTCATCCTCTCCACAGATGCGGGAGGGTGCCACATTCCAGGCACCTGTGTGTCCCCAGCCCCTAGCATGTCTGTACACAGCAAATGTCCAGGGAGTGTTTTCTGAATGCTATGGCCGGAAGGCAGGATGAGAACATGTTTGAGACCACAGCTGATGGTGCCGGGTTACCAAGGCCCAGATGAACGAACACAGCCATGTTCTAATGAAGCCACGTTTACAAAAAGTGTCCACGGATCCGATGTGGCCCACGGGATGTGGCTTGCTGACTCTTGCTTTCAAATAACTTTTTCTTACATTTATTCACTTTGAAAGAGGGAGAGACAGAGAAAGAGGGAGAGGGAGAATCTCAAGCAGGCTCTGTGCTGTCAGCTCAGAGCCCGACATGGGCTTGAACTCACAATGAGATCATGACCTGAGCTGAAATCAGGAGTTGGACACTCCACCGACTGAGCCACCGGGTTCCCTGTGCTCTCGAACAACTTAAAGATCTTTATTAATAATAAAAAAATAGAGACAACCACTCAAATTATTTACACCCTGAGTTTGAAATTAGAGGGAATGAGTCAAGAGTGACTGAATTATTCTCTGAATAAAATATACATAAGTGAACACCAGCAATCACCCTGAAGTGCTCAACTGTGGGTCCGGCTGCACGTTCCGGGCACTTCCACGGTTGAGTCACTTGAGCTTTTCCTTTAGGGTGGGATCAAGGCTCTGGGGGCTAAGCTGACAATAATTTCATCAGTCCTGAGGATGTCAGATCTGAAGCCGATAAGGCAGAGCCATGGCCCAGGACCGTGGCCCGACCTTGCATTTTTTAAATGCGTCTAGGCTCACTCTGAGCTCTTATGAAGGCACAGAAAATCCCTAACTCCTAAAGGAAGAAGGCCACGTGACATTCCATAAGGCCGCTGGCGAACCTCTCATCTCTGCCGCCGAGCGTCGGTGAGAGAGGGCTTTGCACAGAAATCCCCAGATCGCCTCGAAGCCGATTTCTGAAAAGGCCTTTCACGAACCATGATGGGCGGTGGTCCCCACGTTATCTGCAGGGCTCCCGAAATCTAACCCCCCCCCCCCAACCTATGGGGATACGACTCTACTCCTGCGTAGGAGTCACAATAAACAGTAACCAGAGAGCCCACCTGAGGGCAAACAGGAACTCTGGTTTACCTGGAGGAAACACTGTGCATGTTCTTTGTGTTATGCATTTACCTTGAATTCCGGTTTCAAAGGAAAAGTTTATTACAGGTGAAAAGTTTTTCTTGGGATAAACACATATTATTGAAGATTCTCATCTCAAGTAAACTTATTGTTAGGTACCAATAAAATATATATCCTTTCTCCCAAACTCTGTTTTGGACACACAAACTCGGTCAAATTAATGTTCGTCCTACTGCTCTGCACTAAAAACAGTTGTGTCCTCTCGAAGTTCACGTGTTGAACCCGCCCCCCAGCGTGGCTGTGCGGGTGATGGCAGGAGGGTGGCGCCTGCGTGATGGGGGAGTGGTGCCCGTGCAGCAGAGACTCCTGCCGGCCCGTGGCCCTGCACCACGTGAGGACACGGCGAGAAGTCGGCATCTGGGAACCAGAGCGGGTTCCCCCGAATCTTCTGGCGCCGTGATCTCGGACGCCGAGCCTGCGGGACCGAGGAAGTGGACGTCGTTGTTCCCACGTCACCCAGTCTGTGGTTCCTGAGGTTCCTGAGCGCAGCCCGAACATCTAAAATGCTCACTCCCGGCAAACTTCCGCCGCCTTACCAAGACTCCGGAAATCAAGTGACGAGGTATCTGCCTTTGAGTTTTTATTTTTTTTTATAATTTTTTTTTCAAGGATTTTTTATTTATTTTTGGGACAGAGAGAGAGCATGAACGGGGGAGGGGCAGAGAGAGAGGGAGACACAGAATCGGAAACAGGCTCCAGGCTCCGAGCCATCAGCCCAGAGCCTGACGCGGGGCTCGAACTCACGGACCAGGAGATCGTGACCTGGCTGAAGTCGGACGCTTAACCGACCGCGCCACCCAGGCGCCCCTGCCTTTGAGTTTTTAAACAAACACACAGAAACGAGAATTACCATCTAAGCCAGTTTAGGGAAAGCCTGCTAAGGCGGCGCGATTACAAACTGCCGAGCTATAAAACAAACCAGCTTCCTCAGCAGGACAGAAACATCCGTGAGTCCTAGCTCGTGGTACAGACTTGGGTTTACTACAAAGCGTATTGTATCACGGGGCGATTACCTGTTTGGAACCGCTCTGTCCATGTGCTTCTGAAAAGTGCAGCCGGAACGGGAAGTGCAGTCCCACCAGCACCGGCACGTCGGGACCTGCTGTCACCTGTGTCCCGGTGCCTGACTTGGGGCCGGTTCCAGCCGTGCACGCGCGCTCTCCAGCAGAGCGTGCTCTCCAAACGTGTGCGTGCGTGCTCGCTCCAGGCGGGCACGCTCTCCAGCCGGGCGGGCTGGCTTCTCGCTGGCTCCTCCAGGCGTGTGCGCGCGCCCTCCAGCCCTCTGCGCATGCTCTCCAGCCACGTATGCGTTCTCCAGCTGGGCGCGCCCGCTCCTCCAGGCTCGTGAGCTGCACCGGGGCTTCGGGCTCCGCACCGCCCGGCACCGACGGGTCATTCCACGGTATATGTTAAATAGTTGAATCCAGTGTCGTGCTTCCACGTGTGTCTCATAGAAGCCTCTATGAGCCCGACTTGGATCTCCTTGGATTTACAGGGTGGGCTCTTCCTCAGGACGTAAGTCGGGTAAGTAGTGTCTTCTGAACCGTACACTGCCCTTTTGCCCCCCGGCTGAGGCCTGCTGAGAGCTTTACAGAGTTTTTGCTGTGCATTTCACCATTTCTGCGTGCGACTTAGCCGTGCTCTTCCCGTGTGGCTATGCGTCCGTGCGCGGCGGTCAACCCGCGGAGCTTGCTGCGGCCAGGACCTGCCGGACGCGCAGAACCTGCGCCCGTGGCAGCCTCCACGTCCTTCCGGGGTTTTGACACACACAGAAAACGCGTTTCCTCGGCGACGCTGTCCTGGCCGTCCCTGACCACGGCTGTGTCTGCGTAACGTGTGTGCAGGTGCACACGCCCACCAGGTGCGCCGTTTCGTGGGTAGGGGCGGGCGGCCAGCGGCGGGCCCCTGTGCAAATGCGTCCCCGCCAGGCGGGGTTACGGAGTCCTCCCTCCTCCCTGCAGGCTGGTACTCGGGCTGCGGGGTCAGGCTGCTCCCGTCCGCACGCGGGAGGACACGGAGGCAAATTCTCCACTCGGGACCAAGCCTTGCTTGTTGTGAAGGCAGGACGGGGCCGGGCTCTCCGTCCTGGACCAGGTGTTCCAAACCGCAAGGCCCCGCGGTGACCCCCGCAGGTGCCCCGCAGCATCCGAGAGGCGCCGTGGCGGGATTGAATTCGTGCTACGGGGACGCCCGCGTGTGCACCGCATAAGGGACAGACTCGTCCAATCACGTTGTGATTACACCGGAAACTAGTGTAACATCGTGTGTCAGCTGCACCCCGCTTAAAAAGTAGATAATAGATACATAAATAATTAGCCTGTGAAACCATGAGGACATTCAGTCTGGTTCCCGAGTTGAATAAATCAGTTTTACTTCCAAAAAAACCCCAAAAAAGTCCTGTTGGAATTGGGGAGGGTTGGGTTAGGAACTGTCTTTGCCTGTTCTGTTGCTCCAAACTCTGGAAAAAACAAGATGATAATAATTGGTATAATCTCCAGTCTTACCCCTCCCCTATTTTTGTGCTTCTGGACAGACGACATCAGATGGCCACCAGTCACTGAGTGGGAGGGAAGGGATTTACCCATGGCAGTCACCACAGGCCCCAGTAAACGAGAGGTTTTACCGTCAGCTCCCACAAATCGTCCACAGGGACAGAAAAATAAACCAGGACCTTGTTGAGTGTTTAGGGTTCCACGGACACTCCTGTGATACGCTGAGCGTCCTGAAGGCAGAAAAGTCATGAAAGCTCACCGGCAGGTGGAGAGTGCAAGTATTAGGTCCTGGGGGGGGGGGGTGCCAGGAAGTTGCTGGCTATGACAAGGTCTCTGCTGGTTGGACCCCCAGGTCCACACACACACAGAGCTCAACGGATATGGGAAGAGGTTCTTTGGCACTTGCCTGTGTCTGGAGGGATCCAAATGCAGCTGGATCCTTTCCTTACGTGGAAATGTCGTTTGAGGTCATGAAAATACAGACCACGAGGTGAGAAACATAAAGTTTGTGTGAACCACGTAAAATTGTTCCTGACGCTCACACCTGCTCACGGTCCTTCCTAGGACACCTGCCTCGGCATCCAGCTCCCTGGTCCCCACCAAGCACCGCTGGCTCCTGTCACTTCTCAGCTGTGCCCCCACCCCCCTCTCCACCACGCACAGGTGTCTTTGCTTCTCCTCTGGTGTTAGCGGGTCACTTTTCCTGCCAGCTCAGAGCCTGCTGGGCCTGTGAGAGCAGTCTGGGCACGAGATCACAGTCACAGACCGACCCCGGTCACAGACCAACGCGGGGAGTCCTCTGAGACACCGGTGATGATGTATTTGTCATTTCATTTCCTTGCCTTCAGGATGACGGGCATTTCCTCCTCCTCCTCCTCCTCCTCCACCCAAGACTTAATAAACCTTCAAGATGAATGTTCAGCTAGCAGGGTCACTAACAGGACGCACCTACTCAACAGCGTCCTGCCAGATGCCCACGTGTGGATTGTAAATTAGGTCAGGATCCACGGCATGGATTGAGATACTTTCCAAGAGGATGTGTTTCCACTTTGACTACCATACTTCATCACCGGGCGAGTTTTCTGCTGCTACTGTTGACATGGGATAGAAAAATGTACAAAAATGGAACAAAGGGCAAACAGGCCACACTTAGAAGATACCGGTTACTACTCTCCGGGGACAGGCAAAGACAAAGTACAACGATCCTCTTGGGGTTCCACAGGCCCTGGGCTGAAGCGTGTCTCGCCAGCTCCACGGAATCTGTGCCGGGGGGCTCAGCCTGGGGATCCCAGGGCCTCGGCTCACCGAGCCCCACAAATAGCCCGGCCTTCGACCTGGGCTGAGGCCTGTTCCCTGACCTTCACGGTGAGAACGAAGTCAGACCCGTGCCAGGTAGGGAGCGAGTTGAAAGGGGTCGTGTGTGCGCGGCCCTCAGCATGGTCTCCACAACCGATGACTTTGCACACGAGATCAGCAGATGATTCCCACTGTTAATTAGGATGATTACTGACAATTAGGAATTACTGATAATTCCTAATTAGAATGCAAAACTGGTATTTTAAGGTTAGCTGCACATCTCAATGAAAATAAAATAATTTCTGACCCAGCACCCTGACAGCCTGGCGTGAGGAGCAGGCCCCCGCCTTTGACGAGTCCTGTTTCCAAACCAAAGCGATAATTGTTGTTCCACCCCCACCCCCCACTGGTCCACAGGGGCGTGAGCAGCCTGACCCGTGTGGCCACGTGAGGGTGGGGACGACTCCTGTGGCCACTGGGCAGGTGCACAGAAATGCAAAGGGAAAGACAAGTGGGCACATGGCCACTGCTCATTTCAGAAAAAAAAAAGACTTTTGCTGTTTTTTAATTTTTAAAAAGTTGTGCATCTTTTCAAAGAATTGTATATTTATACAAATACAAAAATAAACTTTAGCATCAAATCTTGGGAAAATATTAATCGTTCATTATTATCCAGTAAAGGTACATTTTTTAAATCTCTGGTTTTAATGAAAACAAACAAACAAAAAACCCTCACAATTTCTTCACTCTGGTGCAGAAGAATACCTTCTAGTTTTGAGTGAGCTTAGGCTCTTTGGCTCCAGTGAGGAAACGGAGAACCCTTAAATGTGGAGGCCGGCACGCCCCCACGGAGGAGACACCGCAGAGGGCTGTAACTTGGTCTTCAGGTGGAAATGTTACTCCTGCTGCCGCGAATGTTGACATTGATGGGAAGTGTGACGTAAAGCAAGGGAACAGATGTTTGCAGAGAAAATTGTTGCCTCGTGCTCTGTGAACACCATTCTCCGGAGTATTATTTAAAATTCACCTTAAACAGTCTGCTGCTGTTAGTTTTCCACAGAGGCCCTTGCAATGTAAACGGGAATTCTAGATATAATACCTATGATACACATACTATGTACAGAGATCTTCTAGAAGGGAGATGCATTTCAAACACCTAAATATTATGTGTTTAATATATGATTATAAATATTCGATGTATATTACAAACCAAAACGGTTCTTCTTCCAAAACACCGACCGACAAGAGGTGGGTGAGCTGCAGGGAACTGACGTAGCCACTCAGGTCCACACCCGCGGGGCCATGGGGCTGTCAGCACTGCACACCTGCTTTCCTGCAGCTGCAGGAAACATCTACCTGTTTTCCCAGAACTGTTTTCTGGAACTTTACAGCCCGGTGGTTTATGTGCTTCCTGTCCTCACAACCATGAGAAATGAGGCTGTGACCTGGACTTTGAGTACAGTCTGTCTCCCTAAAAGAAGATTCAAGGGTTCATTAAGTTGCTTTCAATGACAAAAATAGAAAGCGGACCTTCTTAGAAGTGGTAAACAGTACAAAAACCAAGGAAACTATGATAAAGGCTATATTTCACAGGTTAGGAAAGTCGTTTAAGTTAGCATTTAAGTGATGCATTATGTAATTACACAGTTTATGAAAAGGTAGTATTGAAATTAATTTCCTTTCCCGAATACTTCTCATTTCTCACGTCACACCCTTACTCAGCCCTCTTTGACAAAAAGGGAAGACAAAACCCTTCCCTGTCTGAGGACAGTAAAGCAGGGGATTCTCAGGATTTTCTCACATTTTATGAAAATACAATCTAGAGGATAGTGATGTGGGCGGCAGAGGGCGCGGGGCAGAGCCCACCGTGGCCTGACTCAGAGACAGGCCCGCGAGGTGCATCATCTCCCGGGACGCGGACGTGCGTGAACGCAGCTCCACCCAGCAGCGCCCTGGCCTCTCAGATCTAAGAAGCGTGATGCGTCTCTGGAAACTAGTGACACGTTTTATTGGTATCACAACTAGAGGCTCATTATAAAATCACACAGAGTTGTAATATTTGCAGGAAAGAGTCATTTCTTAAGAAAATAATTTAATGCTCAGCGCTCAGCAGAAGCACTTTTCATCGCGAAGCTCTGGCTGTCCATGAATGCGGGGTCCACTGAGGCCACCTTTGCTGCTAGGAAGGCGTGAACACAGTGCAGGACGGCTGTCAGGTCCGGGAATTCGAGTTCCTGGAAGAAGAATAAGAAGATAAAATGAAACGCTGTGAGTCTTAGAAAAGCACATTACAAAAACATGTAACAGATTCTATGCTTTTTGAGCTCCCAGAAAATCACTCAAGTACAAACACACATGGAATAAGGATGGACTGAGGTCAAAGCAGACACCTGCGGTCTCACAGGACACAAACAGGAAGACACTACTTGTTTTGCAGGGACCCCTGACAGATCAGGCTGACGGCTTCGTTTTCTTGCATCTCATACAGGTGATGCCCCTTCTGGCTGCCGCCCGGACCCTGTCTGCATCAGGCTGTGGGCTCCTGACCGGGTGGAGTGACTTCTTCACTCAGGCCCCACTGATGCCTGGCCCGGTTGGTGCTTAGGCGAAGTTGTGACGGGGTCTCAGCATATCAGGGCTCCTGGTGTTCAGAATTCAGTAGGACTGACCACTGTGCGTTAGCCGTGGTGTGTGTGTGCATGCCTGTGCATGCGTATGTTATGTGTGCACAAGTGTATATGCCTGTGCGTGTGCAACCATTCGTGGAAGGAACCGCCAGCAGCGGGTGAGCAGAGCGCGTGGGGCTCCCGGGCACAGGCAGGACCGTGGCTCACCCTCAGGCTGTCACCAGCCCAACAGGAGAAAGAGGAAATGATGCCCAAGGGGCAGGTTTCCTACAGAGACAGAGGTGCCCCATCAGGTAAGAAAATAAAAACACTCCAACTCCTGGGTCCCTCTGTCTCCATGCAGAAGATCCCAGATGCACCTGAAACAAAAAGGAGTCACAGACGGCCTTCCCTGTTCCTGAAAGCCCCACCCAGGTGCCCACGACCCTCCAGTGCGCTCGTCAGCCACGGACCCGCACGAGTGAGCTGCCACGGGGTCATCAGTGTCCTAACATTGCTGATGGTGACCTGTGTCCTCTCTGGCTGCCCTCCCCACCCCCATTCTACCCATGGAGAGAAAGCTTTAAATGCATTATTCTGACTTTTTTCTCTCCTACTTTGGCACAATAAAGTTCCAAAATAATTGAAAACATCAAAATCCTTTTTAAGACGCTTGCTACCCGATTGACAGCTTAACTAAGTCTTGTCTACACCCCCTGTGCTCTACACTGTGGACACGACCTCAGAAGGAGCCATGTCACTGTCCAGGATGACAGGCTGGCTCGTCTATTCCACAGACCCACTCCTTTCCGCACCTCTGAAGACAGGATCTCTGAGATGCACGGAGGGCATCTGCAGGAAGGTGAACCCCGCCCAGAGGGGCACCTGCCCACAGATGGGCCGATGAGGTCCCTGTGCTCGGAGCCACTGATTCCAGGTACAGGAACCACAAGGGCCCCTTTCCTCCGTTCCACTTTGGATTAAGTTCCTTTGCAGGAAATGAATCTTCACCCTGACAGCCGCATGACTGATTACTGCTTACTTTCACCTTTTCTGAGTAATGACCAGCAAGGTGTCTTAGTGGTCGAGGTGCACCCTCCTGCGACAGCGTCGCAGCGTCAGGAACACGTCAGGAACACGTGTTCCTGAGGAATCACCTCACTCCGCAGCCCTCGCGGCACCACAGGATCTAGAAGCTGCCTGGACCTCATGGCAGACCTCACCCCAAGCCAGCCCGCCAGTGGTGCCCACACCTTGGGACTCAGTCATGGTGGTCTTCCTGGAGGAGAGGAACTAACAAGTCTCTCGCTAGAAGGAACACGAGGTTCTTGCAAATCTCACACAAACCTAATACAATTTCTGCATTTACAAGTCATAATTACTGAGCTTCCTGAAGGGACATTTCAAAAGAAGAGCTGCCACGTCCACGCGACATGCCTCAAGGTCTTGGTTTAACATCTGCAAATTGGAAACTGCTTTTCAGGTTCCCAGAAGACTTGTCTGGAAGTGCACAGCGCCGAAACAAGGAGCCGGGCACCTCCAGCACAAAGGCCCACCGAGGGCGACATTGATACTTTCTGGCCCCACGTGTCGAAGGCACACACAGAATCTCTGCTCACACCAGTAAATTCCACACAAAACCACAGTCGACAGGGTCGAAATCCAGGATCCAATTTAAAGCCTCCACTCTATTTTTTCCAGATACTGAGTAAGCAGGCGCCCTGTGAACCTGCAGCCAGAGGCCCAGCTACCTCCGGCTGGTGTCCTATCCACGTGCCACCAGCAAGGCTGTCTGGTGACACTCATCGACCTGAGCAGTCGTGTGTGGAGTTCTGACCTCACACCCGCCAGGCAGTGAAGGCCCAGCATGGACAGCCGCCACGGAAAGCCACCCACAGACAGCCGCCACAGAGAGCCACCACGGAGAGCCCCCGACGGAGGAACCCCTCCACCCCCAGCCGCCAGGGAGAACCCTCCACAGAGAACCCCCCACCCCCCCACGGACAGCTCCCCACGGAGAGCCGCCCACGGACAGCCGCCACAGAGAGCCACCACGGAGAGCACCCGACGGAGGAACCCCTCCCCCCCCCAGCCGCCAGGGAGAACCCTCCACAGAGAACCCGCCCCCCCCCCCCCCACGGACAGCTCCCCACGGAGAGCCAACCACGGACAGCCGCCACAGAGAGCCACCACGGAGAGCCCCCGACAGAGGAACCCCTCCCCCCCAGCCACCAGGGAGAACCCTCCACAGAGAACCCCCCCCCCCCCGGACAGCTCCCTACGGAGAGCCGCCCATGGACAGCCGCCACGGAGAGCCCCTGACAGAGGAACCCCTCCACCCCCAGCCACCAGGGAGAACCCCCCCCCCCCCCGGACAGCTCCCCATGGAGAGCCGCCCGCGGACAGCTGCCACAGAGAGCCACCACGGAGAGCCCCCCGATGGAGGAACCCCTCCCCCCCCAGCCGCCAGGGAGAACCCTCCACAGAGAACCCCACGGAGAGCCGCCCACACTGGGGGAGAAGTGGAAGTGTGACGGTATGCACGGAGCAGCGCCTCCCCAAGCTGTGTGACGGTGACAGGTGCTCAGGAGGCGCGGGTCACTGGGGGGGTTGCCGTGCCCCCGAGTCCACCAGGTCGTGTCTCTCGGAGTGCCATGCCGTGTGCTTTGTCTCTCAGATCTGCTTGACTTGAGGACGGGGCATCGTGGAGGCCCACTTAGCTGAGCAGATGAAGGAAATGGGGTCTGTCCCCAACGGAGCATGTGCAGCCTTAAAAGGAAGGAACTTCTCCCACCTGCTTCAACAGGGATTAAGGACATGAGGTTGAGAGGAACGAGCCGGTCACAGAGAACACACCCTGTGTGATTCCCCTACACGAGGCGCCTGAAGTCACTGACACGGAGGGAGGACTGAGTGCTCGGTGAGGGCGCAGAAGGAAGGCCCTCCCCGGCGGCTGCAGCGCCCGTGACACCGTCCCGGCTGTGTGGACCCTCAAGCCTGTCCTTCAGGCACGTTCTGTCCTCCTGCACCGTCAGCCACTCCCACTCATCCTGCAGCACCGTCAGGTGCAAATCGTGTGCATCTTACGGACAAGATTGGTGAGGTCCCGAGAGCCAGGCCGCACGCGCCTGGGGATGGACTCGCCTGCACTCGGCCCGTCCGCCGGCCTCCAGCACCTCGCCCACGCCTCTTTCTTCGGTGGCATGTCTGTCCCAATGACCTAGATCTTTAGGAACCGTTGTTAAATATTTCACGGTGGCTGAAATAATGATTTGGACTACGACTCACAGCTTATATAATCATCAACTTTTGAGTGTTTTAATACCTAGAACTTCTCCTTTGAAGCAAAACTTCTTAGGGAACTTCTTAGGGAACTTCTTAGTGTGAATTCCAAGTGTGAATCATGAGGTCACCCGGAGCTGAGACAGCTCTTCTTCCTCAGTCCTTGCTCCGGGCCTGCGGCATCGATCGCAAGAGTGACGCATCCAATCAGTGTACAGATGTCAGAATCACCTGTGTGTCCCCAGTAAACCTCCTCCGGTAGAAATCATCACATTGCTATCCGTATTTCCATCTCGGTGCACAAATCAGTGGCATTTGTCAGAAAGTGTCTGAGGTGACGGACGTCCTTTCCAAAGCCCAGCGGCCAGCGTCAGGTGCCCTCTTTCCCTAATAGCCATCGGAGACCCTGTGCGAGGGGACAGTTGAACGTCCACCACCATCTAAGAGGACAGTTTCCACTCGGCCACAGCGATCCACATGCAGGTGGCACTTCCACGGGAGCCTCAGCCTGTCCCTTCCCCACGAAGGCAACACAGAGGCTACGGGGCTAGTGAGCAAGGCCACACGGGAACGGATGCTGGCAGAACACAAGGACGAACATCTGGGATAACAGACGCGCCTTGTAATCGTCCTGAGACACACACAGGCGGGACTGGAGACGAGACGGAGTCGTGAGGAACAGCCCGGCCCCAGAGCTTGGCAGGTGCGGAACGCACACGGAGTGTGATGGGGAGACACTGCACCACACCCTCGGGACAGAGATCACCACCTGTGGAAGGACGGTGGGGGGGGCACGAGCCCTGCTCCCAGGGGAGGGGCAACAGGGTGACGGGCCCGCCCGGCAGACAGGGACAGACACCACAGAGTCCTAGGTGAGGGGGTCACCCGGCAGAGCGTGGGAAAACCAAGATCCCAAACATCTGAGGGGGGCAGGTTAGGTCTGGAAAGAGGAGTCTCACGGAGGCCGTGATTCCCTGGGATGGCAGAGGCCGGGGAGGGGACAGTCCAGCCCATCTGCCGTCGGGTCACGCGGAGACCTGTTCAAAGTGCCCCCCTGACACACGCCCCCACCTTCCAACCCTGCTGGGAATCTCCCTGGGCCGACCGCTCCCGTTCTCTGTTGGGTCCCCCACCTTCCTCGAGGAAAGCGCTCCCCGTGACCTTTGCCGCGTCCTCTGTGACTCCCCTCCTGACACTGCCGCCTCACACCGGGAAGCCTTATTCTCTGGCTCATATTTGAAGCCACTTTTTCCTCTTCGGCAAACAGCAGAATGATAACTTCCTAAGTTTTATTTATGTAAAAGCTCGGCACTGTTACCTTGCCAGGACGTTGAGAACGTCTGAGTCTCCCAACAGCTCTGAGTGTCTGTCCCCCAGGGACACATACTGGAAGGCCGAGCGTCTGCTCCGGGAAGGCTGTTTGCACGAGTGTGGTCTTGAGCCTGCCGCAAGTCCGCAGGGGCTCACACATGCCAAGGGGGGCTTCCAGGCTGTGAAGGGCACCTCCTTTTCTCTGCTGTTAGAAATGTTTTATTTGGAAATTCCCGTGTTCTGACAAGGACACATACTCTCTTAGGCATAAACAAAGTGAATTTCCCACAGAGCTGGTAAAGGTTTTCCCTGTGAAATTAATATAGAAAACTAAAGTAGAAATAAGTGTATTAGATGGGGCGCCTGGGCGGCTCAGTGGGTTAAGCGTCTGACTTCAGGTCATGATCTCACAGTTTGTGAGTTCGAACCCCACGTCAGGCTCTGTGCTGACAGCTGGGAGCCTGGAGCCTGCTTTGATTCTGTGTGTGTCTCTCTCTCTGCCCCTCCCCTGCTCCCACTCTGTCTCTCGCTCGCTCAAAAATAAACATTTAAAAAATTTAAAAAAATAAATAAATACAGAAACCAAGTTCAGGTGAGGCCTCATCCTGGGCAGCCAGTGAGTCTGACCTTTGTCCCTTAATGGGCTGGGGACAATTACAGAGGGGGGAAATGGGCCCAGGCTATGGGCTTGTGTCACTTGCCCACAGCACTTGGTGGGCTGGCCAGGCTCTTGGGTCCTATTCTGTCATTCACAGGCTCAGGCCGGTTCTTTGTTTAATTCAGGATGTGCAGGCCCTGTGTTGAGACCAGTGATCAGACACACGGGCAACCTGTGCTCACTGCTCCACACGGCCCGGTGTCCACACAGTGACGAACACGGAGGAGGCACCGTGGACGGAGGAGAGGGTCTCTGAGGCCGGGCTGCCCGGGTCCTGGCTTTCATTCCACATCCAGTCGTCTGTGATCCTCAGCAAGTGCCCTGCCGGCGACCCCAGCACTGGCACCCGGGCCTCGGTGGGGATGCCCCTGTGCAGGTACGCAGGTGAATAGCGGTGCACGGCACCTGCTGCTATTGTTGTCACATGAAGGTTCGCTGGGGAAGACCCAACGAGACAGCTCGGTGCACAGACGCTACGTGAAGTCTGTTTCTGTTCAACTACAACAAGCACCCAACCACCCATTAAATTCTTTTTTCACTTTTTTTTTTTTTTTAAATTTTTTTTTTAACATTTATTTATTTTTGAGACAGAGAGAGACAAAGAATGAACAGGGGAGGGGCAGAGAGAGAGGGAGACACAGAATCTGAAACAGGCTCCAGGCTCTGAGCTGTCAGCACAGAGCCCGACGCGGGGCTCGAACTCACGGACCGTGAGATCGTGACCTGAGCCGAAGTCGGATGCTTAACCAACTAAGCCACCCAGGCGCCCCCTTTTTTCACTTTTTGAGAGAGATCATGAGTAGGGGTGAGAGGAAGAGGGAGACGGAGAGAGAGAATCCCAAGCAAGCTCCACACTCAGCACAGAGCCCCACATGGGGCTCGAACCCACAAAGTGGGAGATCATGACCTGAGCTGAAATCAACAGACGCTCAACCGACTGAGCCCCCAGGCGCCCTGGCACCTTTTAAAGAAAGGCTGTGCTCCTTCTGGGTGGGCACCGTCCGTAGCCCAGCCCCGCGAGGGCGGCCAGGGCACCAACGTCCACGTGAACAGGCGGTGACGGCCGGACAGTGTCCTCTGAAGGCTCAGAAGGGGGACGTGTCAGCCCAGGCCTGGGCCAGGCTGAATGACACCTGCACTGTTTGTGTTTCAGGCAGAACCGACGGGTGCAGCTCGTCCTTAAAAACCACATTTGTCCCACTTAAGTTACATTCCTGCTACCTGAGCTGGTGGCCTTCAGCGCACTGGCTTCTGTGTTCCGCGTCCTCACGCCCAGGCCCAGTTGGCCACGCCGACCTTTGCCCTCAAGCCCCATCCCTGGCCCCCTGCTCCTGCACACGCTCCCTCTCATTCCTTCCTTTCCTGTTTCCAGAAGGGTCCGCCACCTGCTGGCACAGCTCTGTGCTTAGGGACAGCAGCTATAAAACCCCTTTTTGCACCTTTACAGTTTCTGGTGGAGGTGATGCAGCCTCAGAAGTGACTGAGCCTCCCATCACGACAGAAGCTCATCGACACCTTGGCACAGACCCCTGGAGCAGGAAGGGGTGAACCCGATCCAGCTGGACGCTGTGTGGCCTTCAGCAGATCCCTGTCTGTGCAGAATTTCCTGACTTGCCCCACCTGCACGCTGGGTCTGTCCTCCATCCACCCCCTGCCCTGCACACGGCAGGCCCTGAGACAAGGGACCAATGGAGAAGGTCCCCACGCAAGGCACGGCATCTGCCCTCTGCAGCAACTTCCCATCTTCCCAAGGAGTGGGCAGGCCGTCACTGGGAGACAGCGCTGTCCTCTGTTGAGCGGGGATGGGGATAGGAGGTTCCTGTTCTTGCGGGCGGTGGTGTGCTGATGTCCACCTTCCTGCGGGCCACAGTGCCTTGGCTCTCAGGGCCGCTTGGCGTGGGGTCCCCGCCACCGTCGCTGGCAGCAGCCGATGGCGGGGTGTTGCGGGAGCTGTGCTCCGGGGGCGCTGGCCTCTGCTCAGTGCCTGCACCACCTGTCATGGCTCAACCCTCTGGGTGTCACCAGAGTGCTCCTGTGCAGGACCCGCTGGTGGGGAAGCAGGACCTGTGAGAAGCCCATCCTCCAGCCCCAGAAACTCAGGGCAGCTCGGGCAGATCAAATTCCTGTCCCCGGGGACTGGCTCCTTTTGTGTGGGATGAACACGGAAAGTCTGAGTTTGAAGGCAAGTTTATCTCTTTCACTTTATTTTTTACACCAAGGTCTTGCAAAGGAAGTGTCTGGAAATCCCAAAGGCAGCCGTGGGTTCCCATAAGGTGATGGGGCAGCGGCTCACGGCACTGGTAACGCCACGGCTGTTAGAAATCCAGACTCTTCGGGAGAGAGGAGCCACCAGGGGTCACTGAGCCCCTTCTAAGAAAGCCCGTGGGCTCCTGTGGTGTCGTCACTGTGGGGTGACGCAGCTCGCTGAGCAGGCAGGGTGCAGCTCTATATTCGTGGCCTCCTCTTGTTCCCACCAGTTTAAAAATCAGAAACCAAAAATAAGCTACTCCTCACAATGTGCAGATTCTCTTACCTCTGGGACGTGAGTAGCCTGTGCTCGAGCGGAAGGCAGGCTGCCCGGAGGCCTCGAGCTGCCATAAGGACAGCACACAACCAGCTGTGAAACCCCGGCACACGCTTGCAGGCTGAGTCAGGAACTGGAGGTGCCCAGGGAACTGCCACGCAGGAGCCTGCCCACGGGAGCCGCCCCACGAGAACCTCCCCATGGGAGCTGCCGCTCCGGAGCCACCATGAAGTGTGGACTTGGAAGCTTAACGCTCGGTTGCTGGGCAACAAGAAAACGGACACACTGGATTCATCAAAATTGAAACCTTCTGGCATCAAAGGACATTTTCACGGGAGTACAAGGTGAAGACAGCCTACAGACGGGAGAGAACACCCATGAGTTGTGTTTCTGATGTGGGGTTAACACCCAGCATGTGTGGAGACAGAACCCGCTCAGCCCAACCAGAGAGAGACACACGGCCCTCCTAAAAGATGGGAAAGGACTTGAACTGACATCTCCCCAGAGAAGGTGCACGAGTGGCCAACCTCAGAAACGATGCTGGACTCCACTAGGCATCAGGGACATTCACATAAAAACCGGAGGAGACCCCGCCTCCCACCCACGAGGGGGCTGTGATTTCACAAAACAGAAAATAACAGATGGGCGAGGGTAGGGAGGAACCAGAGCTCTCGTGCGCTGGTGGGAAGTCAGCCCAGCGGCCCCCGGGACACGCCCAGAACCGCTGAGCACACGCTTGTGCACCAGCGCTCGCAGCAGCTGGAAGGCGGAACCAGCCATGTGTCTGTGGACAGGGGCTGAACACAACCTGGTGTGTCCACACAACAGGACAGTGCTCATCTGTGCCACATGGATGGACCCTGCACATGTGGCACTAAGGGAAGGAGGCCAGACACGAAGCCACTTCTGCGTGGTGCTCGGGACACATCCACGCAGACAGAAGGTAGACTCAGGGTGGGGGGTGAGGGACGGGGACTCTCCCCTTCCGTGTTTACTGGAAACAGGGCTTCCGTGGGGCATCACGGGAAGTGCTGGGGACAGGCGGAGGGGGACGGCCGTGCACACGTTTCATTCTATCGTGTAGAAGCTGAGTGACGTGAGCTTTGCATTAAGCACCCCGGGCCTCAGTTTCCCCATGTCTACAGCCATGATGACATTCTCCCTCCACAGAGAAAGTGGCAGAGAGAACGCCCACTCTCTCAAGTCTCCTTGCAAAGATCATGTACAAGGAGCGCCTGGCTGGCTCAGTCGGGGGGGAGCATGTGACTGTGATCTTGTGGTTGTGAGTTCAAGCCCCACGTTGGGTATAGAGATTACTTTGAAAAAAAGGATGTGCACATCAGCAAAGCTTCCAGAAACAGCTAACTGCAGGGAGCATTTGTTAACGGACAGCCAGATGCTGGTGTGGGTGACGACCCACAGATGGAACCAGGCTTCCCAATGCCAGGAACGCAGGTCCGGTGTTGTTATGGCCATCGGAATGGCGCCGACAGTTATGTAACCTCTCTAAAGAAAGGGCCGTCACCATGGCGCAGCCATAATCAAGAAGAGGGAGTCCAATGGGACAGAAAGTTCTTAGGAAACAGTAACTCTGTGACGCTGGCACCCTCCGCCGTGGGCTTGGGAGCACGAGCCGTGCAGCACTGTGTGTTACATAATTGTCCGTCCCTAGTCCAGAATATCTCATTCACCCCAGGTCCTGACATTAACAGAGATCTGTGCTCCAGCAAGAGGCCCGTGGACGTGGCTGATGATGGACCCAGGTCTTCGGAATGGAGTCGACAGGGAGGCTACCGCTTCCCTAGAGGAGGAGCTGACGACCACGGGGTCAGACTGAGGCCAGCGGACGAGAAGCCAGGGTGGCTTCATGGGGGTCAGGCTGGGACCGGTCTTAAGTCTGGAGACAGCGGGACCATGGCTGGCATACCCTACTCGCCCCATGTGGGGGAGCGAGCGTTTCTCGGATCGTGGAGGTGCCCTGGTGGCTGTGGGCCAGCTGGCTGCGCTCCACGGGCAGGTTCGCCATAGCCTTTCTTCTGGAAATGGGAGTGCGATGATGTCCCAGCTGGAAGGATGGCAGGTGAGCTGAAGAGTCCCGTGCTCCTCACTGAGCTGCCGCAGCCACAAGCTGGGGCGCCAGGAGCCTTCCAGGAGCAGGCGTCCAACACTGTGCCGGGGGTCCTGCGATGACCCCAGACCTACCGACCTCACGGAGCCCCCCCCACAGCTGGGCTCGCCGGGGTGGAGTGCCAGCGGCACATGACTGCCGTCTCTGCCCTGGTGACGTCCTCTCCACAGCGCTGGGCCTGAGGGATGGGGCACGGCTGCCTGCACTGCTCAGAGATTCGGTTCAACTGCGTCTTCTGTCAGTGTGAACACTGGCTCTGGACACGTGACCCCCAATGGGCTCAAAACCAAGACAAGGACGTCATCTGGACCCCTGAAGGCTACTTCATTCTTTTCTTTTTTTTTTCTCTTTGAAATTTAAAGAAAAAATTTATTGAAGATCTGAAAAAACAATTCCTAAAAGATTGCCTTTTCCAGAAAACTGTAGCTACACAACGCATTACGTCTATCATGTTAACACGTGCATTAGACACAAATACAAAACCGTGAAACAGGCCACCATTCTTCAGCAATCGGAGCAAAGGGACGATGCCTAAGGAACAGCATGGACGGCCTACAGGATGGGCTCTTTAAGCACCATAAAAACGGAGCACAGACGGATGAGCGTGTTCAGGTGTATACACTGAATTGAACCTTTGGCACTAGGAGTCAGAGCAGTTTGTCATACGGCATTAACACGTATTATAAAATTGCATGGTGTCAAAGGGATAGAACCAGCAGCATTCAAAAGCAGCTTTGTTGTCTAGGCAATGAAACACTACAGTATGTCTCTCATTGTCCATCACTGAATACATTGGTAGTGACTTTGAAATGAAAAAAAAAGGAAAAAAGGGGCCATAACCCCTTTTATTTTCTCTGTTTAGGATCAAACAGAAAGCAAACACCAATTCTCTTGTACACTAACGTTTGCAAAGTACATCATTTGTATAAGAGGAGGACCGAACCAAAATGTGTTTACAGAAATCCAAACAGAGTGTCAGCGCCTCGCCTCACACAGCCTTCCGATGGTACTTGGGGCGGGGGGTGGGGGGCGACTTCATAATCGCTAGCACTAAACAAGGGTGCAGAATTCTTTGCCAGGTACTTTAGGAAATCATGAAGAGAATTCAGCAACAGTGCAGGACTCTTGTCATCCAGAGGCATAGAGGCCAACATGGCTGCAGTTCGTACAAACCACCTCGGTGGATGTGGTGCCCTGTGCACCTGGGACGTGGGCACGTCCGGGTGGCCTGCGAACATCTCCACGTCCTGCGGCCTCTCAAGTTTGCAGAGCAGCTAGTCCCCAGCATCACATGGAGGTACTCCTTTATCCCGGCCACCACCTCGTTCACAGCGGACTCATTATCTGTGTCTCCTCGAGGTTTCTCGTAATTTGCATAATCCTCTGGAATGGAATCCACCTTCTTCTTGGCAGGAAGATAAAAGCTGTTTTTGCCAGGGAATTAAGTCCCAACCGTCCACAAGCCATGGTTTCAGTTCTTCGGGAATCTTTACTTCCACTTCAACTCTGTTCATGGATGTTTCCTCATTCTCAACCAAGAATTCGGAATGAGGAAACCATTCTCTACCGAGTGGTAGGATCCACTCAGGCCCTTTTCTTGCGAGGAGGCTGAGGTGTCTCCATTTCCAGGTGTTTTCTGTTTGTTCTTTTTGGTTTCCACTTCAACGCTTTTCTGCCGCAGGCCGGCCGTCTTCTTCCCCGGGGCAGTGGCTCTCGTCTCCCCTCTGCACACCACTCCTGTTCTCGCTGTTTCTGCCGCCTGGAGTCCACGTGTTTGAGTGCTCCGCTTTCTGGAACCCGTTCGTCCCAGTTTTTATTCCAACCATTGTAACGTATAAAGCATGTTGCTTGTCTGTCCTTTATGGCAACCTTCATGCACTTTGCCTCACGGAGAAGAGGCCCAGGAAAGCACAGCACTCGCTCGCCCTCCTGGAATTTGGGCTCCTGTTTCGGCACCACTTATAAGCGGTTCGCCCCCGCCTCCCCTTCTCCCACCACCTACTCTCTACCCCACCCAGCTCCGTGTCAGAGGCACCATCAGGCACCACCAGCTCCACATCCCGGGCCCAACCTGCCAGCGCCCGCTGACCTCACATGCAGCCGAAGGCAACTTCATTTCTGGGATGAGCCACTCAGCAGGCCGAGGGGGCAGCAAAGGGGTTGCGGGGGGAGAGATTGGGAGAGAGAGGGGGAGTAGGGAAGGGAGGGAGACAGGGACTTAGGGGGAGAGAGGGTGCAGGGGAGACAGGGAGGGACAAAAGGAAGAGAGGGGGAGGTTGGGAGAGCGAGAGGGCGTGGGGGGAAGAGACAGAGAGGAGGTGAGCCTGCTGTCGCTTGAGCGTCCCCGTCCCTGAGAACAGGTTGTGGAAGACAAGAGCACAGACGTTCTGGAAGGGGCTGCGGGCACATGTACCTCGGCTTGGCTCAGGCGCCTCCCGCTCACACCGTCACGTGGAACGCCCCGTGGCCCGTCCACGTGCCTCCCTCCGTTGTCCGCTCTCCGCTCCACCGGGTCGGCTGTATGGATGACAAATGCCGTGGCACCAACGCTCTTGGCCACGGAGCTCAGCAGCCACGCTTCAGTTTCAGAAACGCGACCTCCTTTACTCGCTCTCAGACGCCTCAAGTACACCTGCGTCCACGTCCGCCCTCGTCTTTCCTTCTGGGGCATGTTTGGCCCACACCCTGAGGCCGGGGAGGAGGCGTCACCACAGGGCTCCTCCCGAGGACGCACCTACCGTCCGTGGAGCCGTGCCCTGCCTTCCGCGGCCAGAGGCCCGGGTCCGTGTGTGTGGACAGGTGGCTCGGGCTCCTGAGTCTTTTACTTTAGGGATAATTTGAGCACCTTCCTCGTTGGAAACTGGTAACAGTTTCCGTGAGTGTCTCTGGAGGTTCCATCAATACCGATTTGCTCCTTCTTCGTTAACTAATTTAGAACACAATTAAATGCTGGTTAAAAAGCTCACGTCCAGCTGCTTCTGGCGGCTCAGCCGAGAAGCAGATGTGGAATCACAGAGATGCGCCAGGCGCACTGACGGCCACCAGGGCGAGCTCGGGACGAAGGAACCAGGGCGGGGGGGCACTGTGTCCCCTGTGGCACACTCCTGACTTGGGCCTAACCCGCAGCCCATTCGTGGAACGCGGCCTCGGAGCCGACAGGAGATGAGTTCCTTCACCTCGGCTTTTCCGGGAGAAGGAGGCAGGAAGAGGACAGGCAAACCTTGTCAGAAAGCGGTGGGACGCCAGTTTTGGAGCCGCGGGAGCATCATGGAGTCCGGCACCTGCACGCAGGGGTGCAGAGTGCTCGCTGTGCCCGCAACCCTGCGCCCCTCCGATTCTCATGGCGTGCTGGCTGAGGCACCGCCCCAGCCAAAGGGTCCAGAGACATTTTCAATGACTAATAAGGGAAAATTCATTCCTCAGTTATCACTCCCTTAACCAGAAAATTCGGTTAAGACGAACATAATTTTCTGGGAGGCAATTACCCGTTCCTGACTTGTAAGAAAAGGCACACAGTGTTCACACCCAGTATTTGCAAAAGCAAAAATAAATAAATTCTCCATTCAGAGGTTAGTCCCCAGGGCTCTTTGTTTAAACAGAGCCTCGACCCTAAGAACTCTCCTGAGATCCAGATTCCCCGTCCGGTCTTTCCAACCTTTTCTGTGTCTCACGGCCTGTAATACACGTGGAGTGTCAGCTCAAAGGGGGTTTGTCGACAGCCGCTGTGCCCCTGTCCTGCTGCGGGAGGCCCTCTGCTCCGCTCCGCTCTCACTCAGTCGTCACCTGCACAGACCGCACACGGCCCTGCCAGGGCCCCAAGCAACGTGCCCCTGGGCTCCCTATGTCACCTGCCCTCGTCTCTGCCCTGCTGCCCTGGAGGGAGGCTCGGGGAGGCCGTCAGCAGCTTCGGGGTCTGCGAAGGGGCAGGTCAGGTGGAGATGTGCTCAGTTGGGTTTGCTGGGACTTTTCTATGTGTCTCCCTCTCATCTCTGAGTGCAGGTGGGTTTTCGGATTTCCAACTGTATTGTTATCATGAAGGCAGCCCTGCAAACCATCCAAGCTCCCAGCCTTTCAGAGCGTGTGTCTGCCCCTGTGACCCACCACCTCCTAGGTCTCTCTGTCCTCGTGGGAGGAAAATGAAACGTGTCCAGCCTGTACACATGCCGCCAAGATACTGAGATGAACGCTTGCCCCAAAGTCATGTGCCACATCTCACACTGTCTGGTTCAGATTTCCCAGCTCCTCCCATCATTAACACAGACGACCAAAAGTTCACTAAACGTTAACACATGAGAACAGATGCGTTTTGATCTGTTGAGAGCTGGCACCTGCCAAAAGCATACTCTGACATCACGTATGCGGTTGGGTGTTACGAAGGCACGAGCCCACGTCAGCAGGTACTCCAGCAGACGCTGCTAGAACACCCACCGTGTGAAATCCCGCTGCAGTCTGGCTTCCCAAGGCATCGCCCACACTCCCACGGAACGCGCTGGGTTAGGAGGTTTGCGGGATTTAAGCAGGAAATGTTGCTCGTTCCTCCCCTGCCCCCCAAGGGCCAATATATCCATCATCCAGAAGGAGTGGTAACGTGACCCATGGTCAACATATCAGTGCAGATAAAATGCCAAACACAAACGTAAAATTATCTCAAGTCCCCCCGCTCTTGGGATCCCTTCTCTGCTGGTGGCTAGAGTCCCCCGGATTCCGTACCCCTCCATCGCCACCTCCTGTGTCTGTCCTAGATTGGCTGTCCCCTCCGCTGCCCTGTCACACACCTCATGACCCACGCGCCTAGACAGCATTTACATTCAGGCTGTGATTTTATCACTCCCTGAAGATAAAAATGTCAACAGATTCTGACAATTTCAGTTGTACTTAAAAAGTAGACACAGAACATTATTTCATTAAACTCAATAAAAAGATGTTAGAAACTGACTTTTGGATGTAGCTGTGTCCCGTGTGGTGCGTCCTAATTTCATCAGAAAACAAGGCAAACTGTTGGATCTGTTTCCAAACAACATGTGCTCGTGGGTCCCATATTTTTGTTTTTTTCTTCCTTTTTCTATAGCGCATCAGACTGACACTTTGGTTTGTCTCTAGTTCCATTAAAACTGGGTGACAACACGTGTACATTAAACACGGAAAAACCCATCCTCTGTGGACAGTAAGCTGACCGCTCAGTGTGATGAGTCTGGAGGTTGTGTCCGAGGACCTGTTAATTGAGTGCAGTCTGGTCATCATCTGAATTGTGCGTAATGCTGTTTATAAAGCTCTTCCTTCCAATTTGGCTGCTCCTATTTGTTTGTTTGTTTATTGTTATTTGAGAGAGAGAGAGAGCATGAGCAGGGGAGAGGGGAGGAGGGAGAGAATGTTAAGCAGCTCTCATGCTCAATGCAGAGCCTGAGTCAGGGCTCGATCCCACGACCCTGGGATCATGACCTGAGCAGAAATCAAGAGTCAGGTGCCCAACCGTCTAAGCCACCCAGGCGCCCCTCATGTATTTTTAAATATTGATTCCCTACTGACATTTATAAGGAACTTATAATTTTCAGTAGGATGGATTCACATGGTTCAGGGATCACAACCCCAAGACAGAAGTGTCTCTGAGAGACACAGACCACGGGCTGTAGTGATGTCCTGGCCATCTGGGCTAGGAGGCAGTGGCACATGGGACTGACGTGTTCATCCTCTGACCTCTGAGGTTTCACGTGGCACGTGGCCGGGTGGCAGTACAAACAAGGTTCCCTACCTTCACCTCTATTTGTTTGGTGTCTGGATGCTGGAACAGCAGCTTTACGCGAGCGTTTCCGTCATCCGAAGATCCCTTAAGCTGAGAAAATTTAAATCTCCAGAGCACATTCTGAAAAGGAATGAAATTAATCAGTTATTTAGAAACGGGAGCTCATTTATTTAATTCATATTTAGTCATACGTTAAATACTCTATGTATATAGATGCAGACATTTGCTTAATTTTCTTATCGGCCCTGAGCATGTGATAACTTACCAGAATCCACCTTCCCATCCTTCATTCTGTGCACACGGACCGCCTCTGTCCGTGCACTGGGCTCCAGGCATCCACGGCCACACTCCCCACCTGCCCCCCCGACTTTCTCCTTCCTGCACTCCGGCGGCCAGCATCATATGGTCAATGCTCCTTTCTCTGCCTATAAGACTTAAAAATCCACTCAGAGGCCACTTGTTGCTACAGAGCATGAGACACGGTCCGGAGCACAGATGGTGAAAACCTTCGATCCCGTGAACATGTTCCCACCTGGGGCTACGTGCAAATCACTCCCCATTCGTTTCTCTGGAACCAACAAAAAGAAGGTGGATGGTTACCTGTTACTACTGTTTGCTAAGGTTCTCCAGACATGAGATGTGTTTTGTAAGTTCTTGTTTAATAGAAGAAAAAGTCTGCAGCTAATAAAGACCCTGCGCCTGGCTCCTCTGACCGATGGAGAGATGGATGGCGAGCTCAAGGGCTCCTACCGGGGGGGGGGGGGTCGTCCCCCAAGATGACACACCCACACACGGCCAGAGAGGGGTACGTGGGGCCTCGACGGGGCAGAGGGAGGACTCGAAACTGTTCTTCAGGTGAGAGCTGCGAAGTCTCGGCTCTGATCTCCTGGAACCCAGGATTTCGTGGAGCATGAGGCCAGAAAGACGAGTTCACAGCGGGGCCGATGGCTCCTCCTTGCTGCAGGCCAGCTCCTAAGTGGCTCATCGTGAGGACACGAGCACGGAGGTCACACAGACCTGGCTGAAGGCCGAGCAGCGGCACCTGTACCACGGAGCCTGTCCACGGAGATCTGTGCACAGAGCCTGTCCACGGAGATCTGTCCACAGAGCTCTGTGCACAGAACCTGTCCACGGAGATCTGTGCACGGCCTCACTGTGGCCTTGACGTTGGATGGAGCACACGGAATCCTTTTTGCATTCGGTGTTCCTACAAATGGAGACTGCTGCTGTTCTAAGCACCAGGACCCCTGTTGTCAAAGCTCCACCCAGCCTCCCGTGCTCCTGCAAGGAGGGCGACAGTGAGGTTCCGGCTGGCAGCCCCCCATTTAGATCACAGCTCCCGCTCTGCACCCCTGACTGTTGTCAGCCATCCTGGGCATCGCGGGCATTTACAGCATCTGTGATCTCTGCCCACTAGAGGCTGGCGGAAACTCCCCTTCAAGTCATGGCAATACGAGACGCCCCCAGACATTTCCAGACGTCCTTGAGGACAAGCCCACCCCTGTGGGAGCTGCGAGGGGCTCCTGAACGGGCTGCAGGGATTAATTCGTAGATGAGAGTATTCAAAGGTTTTAGAGCGCAGGTCTGGAAACACACCCTTGGGAACGTTCTGGAGATGAGGTGTCCCTGGCTCAGGGCCGACCCACTGCAGGCCACAGGCCAGGCACAGACAGTGCTGGTCCGGCTGATGCTCTCCCAGCCCTGCGCTCTGAACGAGCAGCTTGGACTTTAAAATATTGTAAATGTTGTGTCAGGAAATAATTGGCTAAGGTGACGACTCAGGCCTGTCAGAGGTGCTGGTGGAAACAGCTGCTCAGGACGTGGGTTTACATCCAGGATGAGGGAAACCAGCCACAGCTGCGCATCTGGGGAACCAGCACCTGATGAGCCCACCAGTAACAGGGGCCATACTCGCACCAGAATGTTCCGGTTTTACTCCAGGTGGTAGTTCATGTTCCCTCAGTTCTGGGGGGGGGGGGGGGTCTTTCCCTGGAGCAGGACCCAGGAAACCCAGCCCGCGATGGTGCGGGTGCTGTTGCGGGCACCGTGTAGCCAGGGCTCCTGTGAGGGCACAACCCCGACGCCCGTGCCTCTGACCGTAACAGTGCGTCGCCCCGGCCCCCGGCAGCGCCTGCTGACCCCTTACCTTCGTCTTGCTGTCAGAGCAGGTGAATCCCAGCGCGAAATCCACCGTGAAACACAGCATTTCTCCTTGCCAGCTGCACGTGTATGTTTTGGACTAGAAAAGAGCATTAGTTTCAACAGAACGGTCTTTAGCAATGGAGTTTAACATCAGTCAGCTAGTCGCAAAACCCCCACGACCAGAAACGACAGTTGTAAAAGTGCCAATGATGTGCACACAGGCAGCGCTTCTGCTCCTCGTCTACAGGCAAACATTTCCACGTGCGCAGGACTCCGCATCATCCCTGCCTTCCGCAGCGGGTTCTCAGGAGCGCTGTGCTCCGGGAAGCCCCGGCTGCAGCTCAAGCCACGAACCCCCACGGCCATCGGCGCAGCCCACGCCGGCACCCGCCAAGTTACTCTGCCCGGCGGGGAGGTGGCACTGGCCGGACGCTCTCGGCACCCACCGCCCCAGCAGGTGGCAGCAACCTGACCCTCGGTGAGGGACAGGCCCAGCTGGACGGCAAGTGCTCCCGGACACTAGACGTGGGCTCCACACACCCTTCCCGCCAGCCCAAGCGCACCCACCAGCAGCACGAAGTGGTCACTGGCCCATTTCTGGGTGTGAACACACACGGACAACCATCACATATGCGACGCTTACGTAACACAGCAGTAAGCCTGATTGAAATCACAGGCTAGTATCAGGGTAATGGTCATCAGACCTTTCTGGAAAGTTTGTAAATGTATCAAATGAGTTTAATTGTGAGGTCACTGGTGAATACAGTGCAGAGATTATCCAACCAAACGAGTAACACTTTAAGAGAAAAGCTCGATTTTAACATGAATTCAGAGGAGGCCTGAAGGTGGCATGGTCCCACCTGACTGCCCTGACGCTCTGTCTGGCGAGGGGAGCGAAGACGCCTGAAGAGAGGCCAGTCCCCTCCAGGTCACTTGTGGAAATGTTGTGCATTTAGGCAAAATCAACATAAGCTACACAATTAGGTTGACCGTTTCAACCTAAATCTGACCAAAACCATAGCAGGTAAACTGAAATTCCAATAAGCTTCCTGCACACGACGAAAACAATCTGAAACTTAATTGTGCAATTAAACTGGTGCTTCTGGTAACGAACCAGTAACTACCTTTTAATGACCCCATAAATCTATCTCACCTAAGTGCTACTTAACATTCGCTCGGTTTTCTCTCGGGTCCTCTGGGCTTATTTTCTTCAGGAGACATAAATCCTATCTGTCCTACTCCACATGGTGTCACAAAACTCTCACTGATGTGTTTCGTTTTGAATACCGCAAGCTTGAGATTTCTTAAAAATGTATCTGGAAGATTGATTTAAGCATTTAAGGAAATTACGTTGTGCATATTTCAATGTCAACTGCTTTACAAACATCAATTAATTACACGTCATGGCACCATCCCAGGACACGAAATAGCAATCATGTCGGAAAGAAGAAAATCAATAAGAAAGTTAAATGACTTACTCAAGGTTACTTCTCAGTCTCCTACAAATTCGAAAAATATTAAAAGGGCAGCAAATCTCTCTCAGGTGTGTGCACACGCACACTGGTGAGGACGGGTGAAAACGCCTCTGTAACTTCACGCTACCTGTGACGCCCAGAAAACCTACATCACAGCTCCCCGTCCAGCGAGAAGGGACGTTCGGGACTGGCCGGGCCCGGCCACCCCGTGGAGGAAGGCACCTTTCTGGGCCTCAGTTTCCCCGGATGAAAACATCTAAGGAAGTATGTGGCACGTGGGGGACGCCCTACCGGCAGAGTGAATACAAGAACACAGACGTGGTTGCAGGAAACCACAAGCCACACCCAGACACTTGGGAACAACCGAACAGCCCACATGAGACTTCCTGTGCCTCATTTATGTGAAGAGTCCTAAATCCCTCCCTGGACTCGTTTGCTCTTGCTTTGGACAAAACCCTAACGCGACCTGGACTTGTTCCGGGGCCACGGCGCACTGGAAGAGGCAGCCAGCCCGCGGGTCCTACGCGCAGGTCTATGCGGACCAGACGCAGCAGCAACACGGAAGCCACGAAGCTGACTGACGGCCCTAATGCGAGCGGCTCAAGCAGGTGGGCCCTGTGGGCCGGGGACGATGTGCCTCGGGACGCACCCAGGTGAGGCAGGCGGATGCCTGAGTATTGTGCCCAGCTGCCAGAAGCTGAGGTCATTTGAATGTTCTGATGAACTGGGCGGAGAGGACATTTCGGAATTTACCCGCCAAAAAGTAATTCTGGATTTGGCTGGAACTAAAGGGACATCTGAGTATCTAAAAAATGTGCTGGTTAATGACATTCGATAAGTGAAATCATGATTTTGATAAAATCACCTGTAAATTAAATTCGTGTCGCCAAGTGTCAGAGGGTGTTACTGATTGGAAATCACTTCACCCCCTTCCGAACGGGTCGGCTGGAAGGGGCCCCTCGTGTGGCCAGTGCTGTTGGGCCCCACCTGCTCCCAGCTTGCCTGGGGCTGTGCCCACTTCTCCGAGGACAGCTCCTACCTGGGCCCTCCCCACCGCGCGGCCCTGACCGCCACACAAACGCCTGCCATCGCGGAGCTGTCCACAGCCACCTTTCCTTCTTTTCCCGGAAAGGCTGGCTCGCCGCGGAGCCTGGAGTGCGAGGGGCTCGCAGACGGGGAGACCCACGTCCCACCCACGTGGCACAGGTGACAGTGTAAACGGGAAACCTAGAAAGCTGTTAGAGGAAGACACGGGACGGAACCGCCCTGACCTGGAACGAAACCCGGAGATCTTAGAAACGACACCAAGAACAAGCCAGGAAAGAAGAAATCTTGAATCGGACCTCATCAGAACGAGAACTCTGCTCTGCGACCCACACGAAACGTACTCTTCTCTTGTCAGGCGGAGTGCCTCCCGCGTTGCTGGGTGTGCCCGACATTCGTGGACAGCCCTGACATCCCACGTATCTAACCAGTCCCACGTCGATGCACAGGCGGGTTGTTTGAGGATTTGGACAGCAGCTGCAACCAAGGCTTCTGTGCACAACAAGGCAAGGAGCGGGATGTCTCCGTCTTAGGGTGGCTGTGCATTTAATGCAGGGACTGGCCAGACTGGTCACGTCACTTTACATCACCGCCAGCCACATGCCAGACTTCCCATCCCTCCACGTCCTCACCTATGTGTGGTATCCGTCCTTGGGCGTTTAAATTTCAGTCCTGCTAACAGGTGTGCAATTTGCACTCTCCTCCTAACGACTCTGAGCGTATTCTCATGTGATGGTTTCCGGTCTGCACATCTTCTCTCATGGACTGTGTACTCAAATGTTTTGCCCAAATTTTGTTGGTTTGGTTGTTTTCCTCATTACTGAGCTTCAAGATCTCTTTATAGATTATGGCTGCAAGCCCTTTGTGAGATCTACGCCTTCCAAGTATTTCCTCCCACATTTTTGCATCTTTTTCACGTTTCCTGGCACTTGTCTTTCAAATAATACCCGTTTTTTATTTTGATGAAGTCCAAATTATCATTGTTTTCCTTTTATGTGGATTGTGGTTTTGGTTTTATATCTGAGAAATATTTGCATCACTAAGGGTCAGAAAGATTTTACCTACTATTTTCTTCTAGAAGTTTTATAGTTTTGCATTTATACTTCTATGACCCATTTTTTTTAAATATGAAATTTATTGTCAAACTGGTTTCCATATAACACCCAATGCTCATCCCAACAGGTGCCCTCCTCGATGCCCACCCGACCCTCCCCTCCTTCCCACCCCCCATCAACCCTCAGTTTATTCTCAGTTTTTAAGAGTCTCTTATAGTTTGCCTCCCTCCCCAACTTTTTTCCCCCCTTCTTCTCCCCCATTGACCCATTTTTTAAAATGTTTATTTATTTTTGACAGAGAGAGACAGAGCCTGAGTAGGGGAGGGGCAGAGAGCGACACACACACAGAATCCGAAGCAGGCTCCAGGCTCCAAGCTGTCAGCACAGAGCCTGACGCGGGGCTCGAACTCACGGACCGCGAGATCATGACCTGAGCCGAAGTCGGACGCTCAACCGAGTGAGCCACCCAGGCGCCCCTGTCTATGACCCATTTTGAGCCTATGTTCATAGATGGTGTGGGGCATGGATTAAAGTCCATTTTTTTGCATAAATACCCAATTGTTCCAGCAGGCCTTGTCCGAGACTTCCATCCTCCCCTGAAGGGCCGTTCCGTGCCAGAGGACATGGTCTATGTCTGTGTAGGTCTACTTCTGGATTCTGGATTCTGCCTGTCTTTGTGGCAACCGCACACGGTCACAATGGCCCCAGCTTCTCCAGCTTTGGGATCAGGCAGTGTAGGTCCCCGCGTTTTGCTGTTCCTTTTCCAGTTACCTAAGACATCTTCTGTCCCTCCATTCCCAACATGAAGTTTAGAATCATCTTGTCAGAGTCCACATACGAGGCTGCTGGGATGGCACCTGGAATCTCATCGACGGATCGGCGGCAGGGTCACTGACCTTTTAGCATCTTTGTGAGTTCTGGGCCGTGCACGAGTCTAGGTCTCCACTTAACGTGAGTTTCCTCTAACTTGTCTCTGAGCCACGCTTTGCAGTTTTGTTACAAGTCTTTTATGTGTTTCAGATTTGTCCACATTATTTCATATTTTTGATGCTGTTACAAGTATTTTTTGTTGTCTGCTCCTTGTATCAGGAAACTGAAATGGATGTTTACATATTGACCTTGGATCTTGCAACTTCTTGTAGCTGAACTCCCTTCTCTTGCAGATTCCACCTGAGTTTCTAGTAGGAATGTCATGAAATCTGTGGGTAAAGACAGTTTTACTCTTTCCCTTCCAACCTGGTGTCTCTTATTCATCTTTCTGGCTGTGGTCCTGGCTACTGCCTTCGGTAAATATCAATACAAGTGATGACAGGGGACAGCTTTGCCTATGCTCAGTCTTCGGGGACACAGTCTCTGGCCACTAAGCAGGATGTTACCTGTGGGCACTTCTGTGCCTTCCTAGCAGGTTAAGGAAAGTTTCTTCCATTTCTAGTTTGCTGAGTTTATTAGATCAGATACGAAGTTGGATTTTGTCAAATATTTTCCTGGGTCTGTTGAAATGATGATAGGATTTTTCTCTTTTATTTTTTTTTAATTTTTTTTTTAATGTTTTTTATTTATTTTTGGGACAGACAGAGACAGAGCATGAACGGGGGAGGGGCAGAGAGAGAGGGAGACACAGAATCGGAAACAGGCTCCAGGCTCCGAGCCATCAGCCCAGAGCCTGACGCGGGGCTCGAACTCACGGACCGCGAGATCGTGACCTGGCTGAAGTCGGACGCTTAACCGACTGCGCCACCCAGGCGCCCCAGGATTTTTCTCTTTTAAATTGTTAGCCTGATAGATTAATTTGATTGATTTTATTAAAAAAATTTTTTTTAATGTTTATTTTATATTTTAGACAGGGACAGAGCATGAACGGGGGAGGGTCAGAGAGAGAGGAAGACACAGAATCCGAAGCAGCCTCTAGGCTCTGAGCCGTCAGCACAGAGCCCGACGCGGGGCTCGAACTCACAGACCGCGAGATCATGACCTGTGCTGAAGTCGGACACTTAACTCACTGAGCCACCTAGGTGCCCCTAATTTGATTGATTTTAGACATAAAACCAATGGTATTTTCCTAGGATAATTTTTTAACTTGACATATTATTCCTGTTATAGAAGAAGTTACTGGATTTTATTAGGTAAAACTGTGTTTAGAATATTTATCTACACCCGTAAAGGACAATGGTCCATAGCTGTGTTTACTTTGCACAACCTTGTCCAACACTGGCCGTGGGGTGATGCTGGGCTTGTGGGAGCTTGAAAGCATTGCCTCCTACTTCCAATTTTCTGGGTTAGTTTGTGTGATTAGTTTTTCCTTTTTTTAATGTTTAGTACAACTCATCAACGACTCCATTTGGGACTGGAATTTCCTTTGTGGGAAAGGACTTAGCAAAAACTCCACTTTTAAACCACAAATGGTATCATTTGGGTAACTCGTCTCCCCTTGAGGGAGGCTTGGTGGTTTGTGTCTTACAAGGATTGTGTCCATTCTGAGTTGTCAGATTTGTGTTAATTTTTAGAAATTGTTTATGTAATGTTCCCTGACCGTGTCTTTAAATATCTGGGTAGTGACATTTTGTCCCTCATTCTTAATGCTTTTCCTTTTCATCAGTCTGGCAAGACTTTCATTAATTTTTTGATCTTATAGAATCAAATTTTAGTTTCACTGATTTTCTGTTTTTCTTTGGTTTTCTGTCTAGTTCACTGATTTCTACTCCGACTTGTATTTTTTTGCTTACTTTGGGTCAGACTGCCTGTTGTCTGTTTCCAGTTCCTTAGAAGAGGTTTGTTCTCTGGCTTCAGCGGCTGCTCGAGGCCACAGGACGTCAGACCGTAGAGTGACCCACGCTGCCCTGAGGTCGGTCCGGGCTCCTGCCACGTCTCCCATCAAGACAGACAGGAGAACAAGTGTGTGTGCACAAGCGTGTGAGTGCAAGAATGATGTCTGGAGATTCTTTTCCAGCAAAAAAGGACAAACCATCGGCCGGGTGACGTTCAGCTAACAAGCGGCAAAAGTTAACTCGGTTGTTTTTTGTCTGGTAGAGTCGGAAGACGCCTCCGTCCGGCGGGTTGAGCCACCCGAGGGCCTGTTTAGGAGGCTGCTCTACCCCTCCTCCCCGAGCAGGTTTTCCATCTACCCAGCAGGGGCGTCTGGAAGCACCCACATTACAGCGTCTGCGTTCGGTGGGTTTCCCGAGGGCTCTGTGGACTGTCCCAACAACCCCGACTTCCCTCATTAATAAAGGAACTAAATGACATCTTTGGGCACGTGTTCACCTTACGTTTCCTTGAGAATCATGACCTCAGCTTTACACGGTCTCCGTTTACTGGAGCCGGACAGGCTGCAGGTGCGGAGGCTGGTGGGAGGGGCACCTGCTCTCGGGGGTTTGCAGAGTACAGACGCCGGCCACACGCCCCGTCTGAGCATCGTCCTGGCCCAACAAGCAGCACTGTTATCTGCTGTGGAACCAAAATCTGTGAATGGAAAGCAACCCCCGCTGCTCCGGCAGGTGTCCCACGACCAGCAGGGGAGACGGTCTAAGCAGACACGGGGACCTCAAAGCTCACCCGGTGGGGCCGGCGAGCCCTGGTTTGTCTGTAGGACGGCGAGGGTCTCGGTGCCTCGTCCTGTGAGCTCAGAAGCAGCCCACCGGATGCAGATACTCAGACCGCAGGCTGCTGCGAGGACACAGATCCTGTTTCGTTTTTCTTAAATTCCAACAGGATGTGGCTGGTACAATTAAAATTTAGGTACACTGATGTGGACAAAACGCACAGCACTTTGCACATCACCCAGCATCACGTGCACCCGATGCTGAAATAGGAGCAAACGTTGTTTGAAGAGTGGACGGCGGGACCGTGGACCACGGCGGGACCACGGCACAGGGACAGGACAGTGGGACAGTCTCGGCGGGACCCCGGCCTGCAGGCGACACAGCATGTACAGCCAGAGGACCTCCGTCTGGTGCCTGAGGGCACCTGTGGAGGTCTGTGACACAGGTGTCACTCGAAACGACATTAGTTAAACGTGTTGAGCTGGAGACGGGCAGGGGTTTTAAACACCTGCTGGCACACCCCCGATTTGGAGGTTTTCTCTGTGGGGTGCTGACCCCGCTGAGGTGCCCTGAGACGCTGCTGTGAGGAAACGGGCCACAAGTTCAAGTCCAGAACTTTCTTCCTGACGTCCTTATGGGGAAGCAGGGATGCGGTGACACACGGGGGGATGAAGCTCGCAGCCTGCGGCACGCGGGAGGAGAACACGTTACAAACGTGTAAATCTTCTCGAGGTTTAAAGGCGGGGCCTCGGGTGGGGCAGAGTCCAAGCCAGGAACAGGAGAGACGCTGAATCAGGCAGAAATGGACGGGGCTGTGGAGGGGCCACTGAGCCCTTCCGAACGTGAGTCTTCTCATCAGTGGAAGAAAGAACACAGAAAACAGGGTCGCGTCTCAGATTTACTTTAAAAGATTAACACAGGGTACAAACTGCACACGGCCTGGCACGGAGGCACGTTAAGATTAGTATAATTCCCAGGGGTGCCTGGGTGGCTCAGTCGGTTAAGCGTCTGACTTCAGCTCAGGTCATGATCTTGCGGTTTGTGGGTTCGAGCCCCGCGTCGGGCTCTGTGTTGACAGCTCGGAGCCTGGAGCTGCTTCGGATTCTGTGTCTCCCTCTGTCTCTGCTCCTCCCCCACTCGTGCTCTGCCTCTGTCTCTCAAAAATAAACAAACATTAAAAAAACCTTAAAAACAAATTAGTGTAATTCCCAGAGTGGCTCTCGTGTGCACACTATAATCGTTAATTTCAGAGGAAGTGAACGAGTTTAGGGAAATATTTTTCCCAAGTTCACGGAGGGAGAAACTGGCCACACACTCCAGAGCACGTCTGCTGTCCTTCCCGCCTCCGAGTCCAGAAAACTGAGAAATCGGGACAGAGTCCCCGGGACTGGATGCCACAGCAGGGGGCAGGAATCCCGCAGGATCCTGCTTCGGAAAGTGGGCATGACGATTCAGACTGGGGAGGTCTTGGGGGAACTTCCTGTCCTGTACACGGAGACCCCACCACACAGGCCGACCCCTCATCCGGGGGACGGTCACCGTCGCGGCCACGCTCGTCCTCGCCTGCCCACGAAAGACCCTCGCCATCTCAATCCTGGATTGTGGAGAGACTCCCCGGAACCCGCCGGCACGCTGCCCTCCCGTCCTGATGCAGACCCGGCGTCCTCCCTTCTACCCGCTGCCCCGCCAGCCCGTCTCTGGCCCTCCCCTCTCCCTACTTGCCCAAATACCGAGGACTCTGCAAGGGGAGCTGCCACCCCCTCCGGAGGGACTTCCCGACCACGCAAGCACGGGTGTCCCGTCCCCACTCTGGACCCAGGGGAGAAAGTCTGTTCTTTAAGGAGAGTGACCGTAATCCACTCAGGGCGGTTCGGACTGTCGATCTGTTCCGACCGGCAGGGGCGAGACCGGCCGGCAGCCTCCGGGGCCACGGGGCATCAGGGTGCGTCTCCTGGGGTGCCCGTCCGCGACGCCTCCTTCCCGCACACACTGGGATGTCCCCCTGCCTGCAGCACAGCTGGGGACACTGGAGACCAGCCGCCCGGCACACGCGGTGACGCAGAATGCCGTCTTCTTCCCACTTTCTGGGGCTGCAAGTGTGGTCACGATGAGTGTCCGTCAAGCTCCCATTTCTCCGCTGTGTTCAGGGCTCAGGGCTGTGAACAGTCGCCGGACGGGCCAATGAGTCCCCGCGACAGGGGAGTCGGTGTTCAGTGCCTCAGGACCCTTGCATCACCTGCCTGCTGGGGTCACGGAGCCGGCGCCTCTGGCACGTGGCCGCTGGGCACAACGGAACCACATCCGGGGGCCGCCCAGCCGGAGAGGGGGGCCCGGGGGAAGCCGTGACGTGTGTTTCTAGGAACATCTGAGTGTGACGTCGCCATGCAGACTGGCAGGTCGCAGTGACGCCCAGTCAGGGACCCCCAGGCCCGGGCAGCCGCGGGCGAGTCAAAGCCACGCGGGGCCTTCCATTGAGAACGCGCGCTCCCAGACGAGGCGTGATCTCCTCTGCACCAGGGCCGACGACACGGGGCTGGAGTGGCCGCACGGTTGGCAGGAAGTCCCCTCCCTGACATCGCCGTGTGGACCTTCTGCCCTTGAGGGGTCCCACCGTTAACGACGCCGGAGGTCACGACCCCTGCCTGCTCACGCATTTGACGGACGCACGTTTCCGTACCCTGCCGACAAGGGCAGAAGCTCAGTCGTGTGAACCACGTCATATTCTCCCTCGGGTCCTGACGGCGGGAGCAAGGCCACCGGGTGCCTCGTCCGTGACAAACGCCCGGGGGACTTCACCGCCAATGAGCCACCTGCGCCGTCTGCTGGGAGCAGCCTGTGGGCAGCGTGGCTCGTCAGGGGCGTGGACGTGCCCCCTGCCCCATCCGTGGAAAGCCCATGGCTCTCTGCAAACGTGAAATGCGCCCCCTCGCGCTCTCCCGTGGTGACCCGTCACCTGCCACGGACGCCGACCTGGTGGCTCAGGTCAGAATGCTCAGCTTTCAAGATTCGTTTTCGTCTGGAACGGCGGCGCACCTGATGGCGAGGTCGCGCCCCACCCGAGTTCTCCCGCGGGAGGGTGGGAGGCGCTTACCCTGCTTCTCTGAACTTCCTTGAAAGTGGCCCTCTGGAAAGACCTCTCCCAGGCGGCCAGCTCGCTCCCCAGGTCCACGCTGAAGACGCGACTCTGGCCGTGGCCGACCAGGACGCTGAAGCTGAACGGCCGCTGGGGCGCGAAGCCGGGAGGACCCAGGTGACAGTCTTCGTGGAGCCAGCCGTCGTCCGCCAGCCAGAGCTGGAAAACAGAACGCGTCAGGGCGTTAGCGCGGGAGGGGGTCCCGACCGAGGGCCGAGGCCCCACGGCTACCAGATGGGGACACGGAGCCACTGCGGACCCGGCCACACAGGGAGCCCCGTTCAGGGCAGGGCCGTCCTCCCACGTGGCAGCTGTGGAGATGAGCCCGAAACAGATTTAGGTAAATTCCACCCAAAGCAGCTTCCACTTAAAATAGCGGTAACCACAGCGTCCGCTTCAGCGTCTCACGGGAAGGTCAGGTCACGGGACCCGGGTGCCCCGGTCTGGCATGAACACGGCCCTAACCAGGCCCCTCGCCGCCGGGTCACGGGGCATCACCAGCTCTTCTGTCCTGGGCAAAAGGACCCCTGCTCAGAACCCCCCCGAGGCACCGCAGGACCCCCAGCTGTCCAAGGCGTACTTGAATCATCCCAGGGTCCTGGCCACACAGAACCAATGTCCAGAAACATCCCGAGAGCAAAGGTTAAGGCAGAGGAGCCCTGGATGCCGTGGGCTCTGCACACAGACATCGGGTGTGTGCACTTCCTTCCCGAGTCGGTGGCGGACGCGGCTAAGGAGAGGGTGACTCTGGGCCTCACTGGTCCCGGGTCAGCACAGCCCAGGACTGGACGCTCAGGGGACGCAGTGCTGCACGCGGCAGGCAGCGCCCGGCGAGTCTCCCCTCCGTGTGCTGGCCTGCACACGCACCTCTTCTGCTCTCCACACACACACACACACGTACTCGCACATGCCCCTCTTCCCGTCCACACACACACATACTTGCGTACGCATACTCACACACGCACACACATGCACACACGTACGTAAGCGTGCACCTTCCTCTGCTCACAGCGTGCTCCGGCCTGCACCCGCCCCTCATCCCTCTCTCCACACGCACACACACCTGCACACACGCGCGCACCCGCACTGCCCAGGCGCTGATCCTCCACGTGGACTGTGCCTGAACCACCTTGTCCGGTGAAGGGGACGGAGGGCAGATTCCTCGCCAAGGGACCCCGGTGTTCACCGTGGCTCAGGTGTGCAGGTAGAAGAGACTACGGATGTGTGTAGGCGGCTCGCGGGTTCTGGGGGCTCCTGATTCTCCTCCGGCCTCGGGACGTCTCTGCAGGACTCGCCTGTGCGCCCTCTCCCTGCTGTTGGTCCTCAGCGGTGTTTGCGCCTGCACACGGTCAGATTCCTCCTGCCTCACGGGCGGGTGCACAGGTGTGTGCGTGCCTGTGCACGTGCGGGGGTGGTGTGTGTTCCTAGCCCTAAACGAACCCTGGGCACAGAGACTGCGCCCTGATTTCGGATCCCCCCCAGATCTTTCACTTCAGCCTGGGATACACAGAAACCGTTCAACAGATGAGACTGCCCGTCATAAACCGGGAGTGCGTCCTAGTCACCGACACAACGTGTCAGAAATTGGGTCTGCAAGTACTGAACGTAACTGTCTAGACCGCCGACCTAAGGAGACGGCTCGGGAAGCGTCTGTGTGGGCGATGCCGCCAGTGGGTCGGCCAATCGCGCTCTCCTGTCCCTGGTTACACCGGGAGCTCGTATTTCCGTAGGAGGAAAACAGGACTTTCTCTGCCAAGGGTTAGCTGTCCACCTCTGAGGCTGTTTTGGGCTTTAAGACGCGGGCACAGGAGGGGGTCAGGCGCTTAGAGTGGCAGCACAGAGAAAGCACGAGACACCAGTGCCCTCCGCGCCTGTTAGCTCCTCACGCGTTTGCACAAACGCACGTTGTGATTGAGGCGCTGCTGAGCGGAGAGACGGGGTCTGAGCTAATACGCGGCTGGCGGGCTTCCGACAGTCGACAGTCGACAGTCGGGGCCAGTCCTGGAGCAGGAGCGGACCCCCTGCCGGCCCTGTAAGCACACAGAACCCCGCATGTCCCCTTTTCTGACAACAGAACAAAAAGAGCACATTCTAAAATTACCTGGAGTTTTCCTACTTCTGTGTATTTATTCTAGGTACTTATTTGCACATTTATAATTATTGTATCAATGCAGGGAACGTCAAAGAGAAATAGTTCTGCTGGGGCTACTCTGTATGCCGCCTGTGGGTTTTATCCCCTCCATGTGCAGTGTCTGCACATGTACCTCTGCACGTAGTGGAGCTTTTAATAGACTACTTAAATAGACGGTTTTAAGAGACCACTTAAAATACATAATGTTAGCTTTCTAAGTATTGCTCAGTGATATTGTTATAATTCTCCAAATGGCCACTACCTTCAGGAGCAGAATTTAGATTTTCACCTACATGGCGATCTGACTCTTGAATTACTTATTTAGATCAGTTGTGAGGAGCAAGGTCACTTTTCAAGGAGCAACGTGTTTTGCCACTCAAACCAGTGAGCGGAGCTCTGCCTTTACGGACAAATACGAGGAAATACAGATCGCTCTTGAGCAGCCTGGGAAGTCCCAGGGAAGAACACGGAAGGATTTCAGGGATGACATTACTTTCTGAAGCACAGAGAACAACATTAATGTCAGTGACCTTAGTGGTCTGTATGGAGCTCATTTCCACAGACATTTCTTGTGGCTCCCGTGTGAGACGATAACTCAGTCAACAGGGCTCAGAAATGAGCCACCAGGGTGGGAGGTGAGTGGCTCCCCCCTTCCCGGCTGCACCCACAGCATCTGCATTAGAACACCTGGTTTTAAGCCCCTTGGAGCTGCAAATCCCATTAAGGGCCAGCTCCCTCCCCCCTTCCCCCACCCCCCAGGACCTGGATGTGTCCCGAGGAACACAAACATTCAGGAATGCTGTGCCCCTGCAGGGTGTCAGGACTACTCCAAGTTGCAGAACTCTGTCCTACCGTGAAGACAGACAGCTCACTTTGACTCTGGGTCACACAGTGGCCCAGGCTCCCTCTCCCGACCCCACCCCAGCCCTCAGAGACCCCCTGCCCTTTGCAGCAAAGCCCTGGAGGCAACCCCCCCCCCCCCCCCACCCTGTGCAGGGTCCTCCCTGATGCAGGTGCAAGTTCTCGGCTCAAGGGAGGGGCTTCCAGACATTCACGGAGGACAGGAGCCCCTTCCCTGGGGTCCCAGCTGCCTGGCGGGTCGCTGGAGAGCAGGCTGAAAATTCTTACTGTGGACTCTAGACAGATTCCAGGGACTCCAAGGGTCCCAAGGAGTGGAACAGAATAGGATTTAAGATGACCCTGGGTCGGGAACTTACTAGCCACCCTGTGCTTATGGGCTCTGAGCCCAAAGATAAGGAGGATTCGCTCCCTGTACGAGAGGATTAACTCCGATGTAAACGGGGGGGGGGGGGGGGGGGGGGGGGGGCTTAGCAAGGCCCCCGGGCAGGCACCCCACAGAGGTAGATGCTGCTATCTAGATCCTCTGCCAAACGTGAGTTAACTTAAATTTTAACCGAAAAATTTCAGGTTGGGTATTCTTCCGTTGGAGGACACATCCCCCTCCTCTCCCACCAGACTCCCCAGAGTCAATTGGCGTTTCTGTTTGCCGCTGTCTGCGAGCCGCATACAACCTACATGTGCAATCAAAGCCCATGGATGCAATTTTCTCATCTATTTCTGATGAGAGTTGAAATAGAGAATATGTAATTTAAGAATCGGAAAAAGTAGGGGCGCCTGGGTGGCTCAGTCGGTTGAGCATCCTGCTTCGGCTCAGGTCACAATCTCACGGTCTGTGCGTTCGAGCCCCGCATCGGGCTCTGTGCCGACAGCTCACAGCCTGGAGCTGCTTCGGATTCTGTGTCTCCCTCTCTGTCTACCCCTCCCACACTCGTGTTATGTCTCTCTCTCTCTCAAAAATGAATAAACTTAAAGAAGAAAGAACCAGAGAAAGTAATTTCTTAGAAGAAAGTCAGAGAAACAAACCTACAACAGCAGGATTCATTCCTGGATGGAATACTAATGGCCGTACTTGGAAAAGGTCGTTCTGACACAAATCATTAACAACTGTTGTTGATGGTGCCAGTTCTTCTGATATCGAACTTTATTTCAACCTTTGAAAAGCGAATTAAATGCTCATAAATAAGTTTAGATTTATATGTGCACAGTGATCATCCACAACGAAAGGCGTGTACCAAAGGGGGCATCATTTTGTAGAATCGCCATTTAGGACATCCAAATAAGACATTCGACTGACAGAATACGATCTCCTTTTTAAAGAAGTTCAATGCTACAAAGTTATCCTTATTATTATTATTTGCCCCATATGGGATTAATATATGTGCTGTGGCTGTTCTCCTGACTAATGTAATGGTTTGCTAATCATTTCACAACATGTTTACTGGTCTTCCTGGAAGAAATGCTGGATAAAAACAGAAATGGCTGCACAGTTATTAACGAAGCACGTCTGTACAAAATGACGGTCTCTGGAACACATCCCGACACCAAAAGAGCACTTCAGACGCGGGAAAGCCATGTAAAAGCCAGAATGTGACAATGTGGAACTTTTGTAAAATAAAGGGAAAAGCCATAAAATTTTCCTCTACAATTATCTTGTGGAATATCGATGAATGAAAATCTACACGTATAAATTATCACGAGAATCACTTCAACATAATGGTTCCTTCTACCACTGTGATAATAGTATTATGGGGACGTATTTCCCTCGTAGGTGTTGTTATTACATGCAGCTTAAAATTCCAGATCTAAATTTAAAATTATTTTTGAGGACATTTTCCATTTAAGGAGGCATATCAAAATTTAAAACATTAAATTTTCATTCAAAACTTCTAACTTTTGACTAATGACTCCGTGGGGTCAAATTCTCAGACAAAACACATGAAAAACGGCATTGCATATATTTTTACTTTCCGCTCCGGTACAGACTTCCTACTTTGCTGTGCACACTCCTGCGTGAGAAAGACACAGGAGCGTCCCACGCTGGGGCACAGCGCTCTCCTGTACCGGGACTCAGACACGGCTTCCTCCCCTTGCGGAGAGAACTCAAGGCTGTGCCTCTTACCCCTGACCTGGGCCTCATCTGCCACGAAGTCAAAGCTCTCCATCCATCTGGGCTGTTTTGTTGCTGGAAGAAATTAGTCCTTGACAGAAACGTCCCCAGAATGAAGGGAAGCCCCCAGCTGGTAGGACACGTCTCCCAGACTTGTGCCACAGATGATGTGGTCAAGGCTTAGCTGTTGGCCTTTTTAGGGGACGTCTGGAGACAGCTTCCCTCCAAGTGTACGTAACTCACTTCTGATACCTCACTGAAGCCCAGGGTTGACCAGCCGCCCCCACCCCCAGCAACAAGCATGGTCTGGCCAAGTACAGTCTGCTCCCCGCCACGCTGTGGCCAGTACCGTAGTGTGGGCTTCATGTGGTCTCTTCCTACGTGTGTATACCTACATACCATATAGAGGATGTGTATCACACGTCATATGTGTCATGTATGTTTAGTGACCTGCTTCTCACCAACAGAATATGGTGGAAATGGCTGTCTCTGGTGGAGACGGCGGCCTCTGGTCAACTCAGCAAGGAGCTGAGCCCCCCCCAGTCCAGATCTTCCAGCAACCGAATTCCACTGACCTCCACTAGTGGGCCTGCAAGGAGACCTTCCACAGAGTGCGGTTCAGCTGGGGCCATAGACCTTAGGCTGAAATCTGACTCCTCTCATGACCAGCTGTGGGACGGATGATTCCTGAGACAATGTGTGTTGTTTTACACGCCCAGATCACACTCACAGGTCTCTGACTTCACATTTCAGTGCGTGACTTACTAATGGAGCAAATGAGTTTCAACTACTGTGGAAAGGAGAGTGGAAAGGAAGGAAGAAATGGGCACCTGAGCGGCTCAGGAGGCTGAGCGTCTGACTCCTGATTTTGGCTCAGGTCACGATCTCACAGGTTGTGGGATCGAGCCCCGTGTTGGGCTCTGTGCCGACAGTGCAGAGCCTGCTTGGGATTCTCTCTCTCCCTCTGCCTCTCCCCTCCTCGCTCTCTCTCTCTCTCTCTCTCAAAATAAATAAGTAAACATTAAAAAATAAAAAAGAGATGAGGAGGTATAATTAACATACAATTATGATCCCTACTGGCATTATTAACAACAACTAATATTCTCATGGTTTTGTAAAGGTTGTTAATACAACCAGGCCTCTCATCACTAAGGTTCTGTCCAATGACGCAGAGGAATTCATTAGTGTTGTAAAATGATACTTACTGACAAGGAGGTGTCAAAGCACAAATGCTGCACACACGACACGAGACTTCACACCGCAGAATGTTAGCACCACATGTTAGCACCGCAGAAACTTCCAGAATGAACACAGATGTCTGGGCCACATCTCAAATAAAATGAAACCATTAGCTCTGCTTTAAAGCTCCCTCCGGGTGATTTCCCCATAAGACAAGGCTGAGAATCACCGGCAGGTACATCCCTGGCCCTGTGGTGTGGGAGAATCACGGCTCCCGGGATGCAGAGGGCAGGAGGGGACCTCAAACATGCCCTAAAAAGGCCGTGTTCGGCGAGCACTTCCTTACGGCCGGGGCGTTTGGTCATCCCACAATTAACACAACCCTGCAGAGGGTCACAAATAATAGACAACAACAAGTTATTATCACCCCATTTTACAGATGAGGAAACTGAGGCATAAAGAAACAAAGTAAAATTTCAGGTGGTAGCATCAGCCCCGTCTACATCGAGAGCACGTGCTTCACACACAACAGCAGACCCTCTGTGGCACATTCACTGGGTGCATTTATTTCCTGCCTGTGCACTGTGGGTCAGCCGGACGTCAGCAGGTCCGGGACAGCTGACCGAGGGCACCGCCTCCCGTGTCTCCTCCCCTGTGATGGGTGGTGACGGCCCTGGCTTCTCACTGAGCAGGGGCAGGAGGCCAGAGACAAGCCTCCCCCCCCAGCCTGGGCACAAGTCACAGCTGGGAGCACCCTTGGGCCCAAAGCAGGCGCTTCCCGGGTCACCGGGATGGGGTGGGACTGACCTCTTCCCGCCTGGCGGAGTCCCCTGAGCCGCTCAGTGACCAGGTTTTGCATTTCAGGTTCCATTTCCCAACCTCTGTATCATTCAGTGTGACCTGAGGTCTGCTAAAAGCCCATCCGTGAGACACCCGTGTCTCCTGGCTGGTGTAGCCTGGTGCAATCCCCGCTCAAATCCCCGGTTGTCTTCTTCTCCGATATGTCAACGCGTGACAACTGCAAGCAAGCAGGAGTCGCACAGAGTGCTCCCGGGAAACCCCCACCTCATGAGTCCCAGACGAGGTGTCAGCCCAGGAGAAACGGAAAACTTGTTTCTTGGCAGTGGATTCGCTACTTTGGAACTGGGTGATTCTGAAAGCTTGGGATGGAGGTTATTGGTAAAACTTTGCCCTTTCTTAGCCAGTGAATACTTTCCCTCTAATAGACGTGGAATATTTGATCAGTCATTCTGGTCCGCTTGGGCCAGACTTTGAAAAGAAAAGCTGGGAAGCTGGGGTTTGTATCTGACCTGTTAAAAACAATGGCAATGACAATAATATACCAAAGATCCTGGAACATATTACTGTAAGTGGCAGTGACTAAAACACTCTCTCCCCAGTATGTGTGCACATACACACTTGTGCACACTCTATCGATCCACCGGTCCACCCACCCATCCACCCACCCACCAATCCACCAATCCATCCAACCATGCATCCTTCCTTCCTTTTATCCATCCACCCACTCACCAATTCATCCATCCATCCATCATCCATCCACCCACCAACTCATCCATCCATCCATCCATCCATCCATGCATCCATGCTTCCTTCCTTCCTTCCTACCTTCCTTCCTTCCTTTCTTCCATCCACCCACCAACTCATCCATCCATGTATCCTTCCTTCCTTCCTTCCTTCCTTCCTTCCTTCCTTCCTTCCTTCCTTCCTTCCTTCCTTCCTTCCTTCCCTTCCTTCCTTCCATCCACCCACCAACTCATCCATCCACCCATCCATCCATGCATCCTTCCTTCCTTCCTATCCATCCACCCACCCAACTCATCCATCCATCCTTCCTTCCTCCCTTCCTTCCTTCCTTCGATCCATCCATCTACCCACCCACCAACTCATCCATCCATCCATCCATCCATCCATCCATCCATCCATCCATGCATGCATTCATGTATCCTTCCTTCCTTCCTTCCTTCCTTCCTTCCTTCCTTCCTTCCTTCCATCCACCCACCCAACTCATCCATCCATCCATACATCCATGCATCCATGCATCCTTCCTTCCTTCCTATCCATCCATCCATCCACCCACCCAGCTCATCCATCCTTCCATCCTTCCTTCCTTCCTTCCATCCACCCACCAACTCATCCATCCATCCATCCATCCATCCATCCATCCATCATCCATCTATCCACCAACTCATCCATCCATCCATCTATCCACCCACCCACCAACTCATCCATCCTTCCTTCCTTCCTTCCTTCCTTCCTTCCTTCCTTCCTTCCTTCCTTCCTTCCTTCCATCCACCCACCAACTCATCCATCCATCCATCCATCCATTCATCTGCGTGAACAGCAGGATGGCAGGTTTCAGGATGGGGAAATGTTATGAATACAGAAGATTTTCAGGTTATCTTACTATCTCAATGGACTCTTAAACCCAAAGGCACATCTTACTTCCATGAGCACATCTCACGTGCAAAGGATACCTACCTTGTGAAGTTTAAATAGTACCTCACAGAGGTTGTAGGTTTTTTCTGCCCGTACCCAGTCTAATGTGCTTACCTGCAAGAAATATAAGATATATACATAAATCATAAGCATTCTCTTGTTTAAAAAAAGGCAACTGTGTGAGGTAATGGATGTGCTCATTAGCTCAGCTGTGGGAATCATTTCACACGTGCACATACATCAAACCATCATGTTGTTCACTTGAGCTATTTACAATTTTATTTGTTAATTATACCTCATAAAGCTGGGAAGAATTTTAAAGTAGACACAAAAACAAGCATGCTTGTTGGATTACTTTCAGTTGGATAAATTTAAACATTTACAGCAATGGAGTCAACGTGTCTTTACCTTAATTAAATTCTACACCATGAGTAGGGCAGTAGGACACCAAACCTCGCCTGTGGCAGGGGATTTGACAGAGAACTTGTGCTCACAGCACAAGTCGGTAACGTAGGGGCTCATCTATTACACTCACTTAGGTACAGTTTTAGAATTCATTCTGGACTCCTCATACATTAAGTTATGGACCAATTTTCGGTCTCGTCTAGGGAGCTTACTGAGAGGGTGGCTAGTTTGTATGTGACAGTGTGCTGCGTGTCCAGTCTTGAGACTTAGGATAAACTCACTAGTCTGCTCCGTTCCAGAAACGAATACAAATTTATTGACTTACCAATTTAATCGAACATGTTTTTGATTGGCCTGATTGCATTTCACAACCATTTTAGCAATAATAATGAAGACATCGTCCAACTTTTGAATGGTGTTCTATGGACTGCAATTCATGTTCACTTACATGCTGTACATGAAAATATTTCGTGTAGAAAAATCTGAAATACTCAACACTGTAACAAATTTTGACTGTGATTGCTTACCCGGTGGCTACCTTGCAGCAACTAAACACACAAATAAGAATGAAAATACTCAGAGGTTCACCGTGTCTTTGAAATGAAAGTACATGATGTACGTAGTTGGTGACCTTCTTGAAATTGTTCCACCAAATAAATACTGGGACGTAATCAGGCATTTCGAGCCCATCACCTGAGAATGTTTCACCGAATAGTTAATGATGTGAAATTACACTGGCATGTTGCCACTTCATATTAACTGATCCAGAGGTAAGTAAGTCATTGCTCCTGTGATTAACAAAACACGAAAATGGTAAAATATAAAGGTGGGAAGGTCAATCACAGTCATAATTGGAAGGTAATTTGGGGGCAAAGTAGAGCATTTAGGCTGCAGCAATGAAGGTAGACACAATTTTTAATTTTTCCAGTTATAACAATGCTGCCTATTTTTGGAGAACCGTGAAAAAGAAAAAAAATGACATTATTCAGAATGTCCTTCCTTAGTAGTTCCCTGTTGCTGTAAATAGGCATGGCTATGCACACTCGTTCAGTGCGCATGGTGGCCATTGTCAAGCTTTGCTACGTGAACCCTTCTCTGGCTCAGCCAAAGCACAAACACAAAGTACTCCTAAGTTTCCGCTTGACGTAAATTATCTCCAGAATATTCGTGATGCCCGTCAGGGCTGCCTCTACCTTCTATTTTATTAGTTACGACTCTAGAAGTTATCTGGGCTGCACCAACCCAACACTAAAGCCAACAAGCTCCCAGGCAGGGGCCATCTAGGACGTGGCTGTCCCCAAGAAAACCAAGATGGGTGGCATCTACGTGTATTTGTATAATTAGAAGGGAAATAGAAAGTTCAGCCTTGGAGGTTTGTAGGACAGCGGTGAGTGATGGATGAAATCTCAGAAGCGGACATTCCTAGAGTTGTGAACTAACTCTGAATGCAGGCAGGTGTCACCTTCGAAGCAGGTTCCTGGCCCCATGGGGGTGATTCAGACTTAGCCAGTGTGGGAAGGGGCTCAGAGATCCTGGTTTTACATTTGAGTAAATTTACTACTGAGGCCATGTGAACCAGCAGCCTTGCCATCACCTGGGAACCTCAGGACCCACCACAGACTGGTCAGATCAGAATCTTGTCTCAAAAATACGCCCAGGTGGGGCACCTGGGGGGCTCGGCTGGTTGAGGGTCCAACTCGTGGTTTCAGCTCAGGCCATGATCCCAGGGTTGAGGGACCGAGCCCCACGTCCGGCTCCACGCTGAGCATGGAACGTTCTTGAGATTCTCTCTCTCCCGCTCTCTCTGCCCATCCGCACCGTTGGTGTGGGCTTGTTCTCTCTCTCTCAAAATAAATAAATAAACTGAAAAAAATATGTGCAGGCAATGCCCCTGTTGTGATGATGTCTTAAGAAGATAATCCAAGGGTTAAAAGCCTAACCCCTTTTAAAAGGAAAGGGAGACAGACAGGCGGTGGGGACCGGAGCAGACGCCTATTCAGTCAGAACTCCTTGCTTTGCGAACCAGATGCTCCACGACGTAACCTGCTGATTTCGGAGGCCCTCAGGTGGACGGACCCAGCTGAAGGATCTTCCCTGCCTCTCAGGAGGGGCAAGACCCTCTGATAGGAAGGGAGGGATGCGGAGTGACACTCGGAGCCGTCACCGTGCCTGCCTGTCTCCGGAGAAATACTTCCCTGGACGGGAATGAGATGTGATCCCCTGATCCTTACGCTCCTTCCTGGCGACTCAGAAATCAAGAAAGGGAAAAATGATCCACGATGAAATCTCAGCGTTTCCAGCCAGCAGGCAACAAAATGGAACTAACCATCCTTTGCAACGTGGAAGAAAAGCATGAAGGTCTGTAACCCCAGGCCACTGATGCTTTTCCCAAGTCCTGAGAGTTGACAGTTTGTTTCCTCGGCCACATCTGACTTGGAATGTAGCAGAAACTTTAGGCTGTAAATGTAATATCTTGGTGTCCTTTAATCTTATTGGGGAACACCTACCGGGTAGCCCCAGAGGGGACACAGAATAATTCTGTATCAGACACACAATTATCTAGTGTTTCTTCAATCTACAAACCTTCAAATGAGTTATTTCTTTCCAGGAAAAATTTTTAAATGATAGAATATATTTGCCTAATTGACATTCTTAAAGTTGCTTCTACTATTCCCTGCATATTCATAAGGAACTGCTACATAATGTATACGTTAATGCTGTACGACGCTGTAAAATTGACTTCATGACTGTTATTAACACATTTTAATGATTTTTGAAAACATGTTGCTCACGTTTTCTCAGATGCCAATTTGCAAGTCAGAAATAACCCACTGGCTGGAAGGAGAGCACAGTGATGAGAACAATCCCGGCTTTCGTAGGCCCGTGTGAGCACCTAGGAGGGCCTGAGGCCGGGCCAGGCCCCACCCCGGGCTCTGCCTCCTCCGGGCAGGACCTTGAGCCGGAAACTGCAGACGCCCCCTCCGCGCCCCTCTTCCACTTTCTGCCCTTCTTTTCCCTCCTCTGCTTCAACATCATCCCTTTGGCTCGACCTGATGGAGCTCAGAAGCCGTCCTTGAATACGGGACTTTCTCACGGGACAGCGACAGTGACTGGTGGGGGACATCTGAGAATTTACCTCCCCTGGACCCTGCTCTCCCAAGAGGGTCCTCGTTTACCGAGTCGGAGAGATCGTCTCTCTCCTGTGCCCCCATCCCCCCTCTGCTCAGTGTCCGTGCGGAACACGGCGGTGCTCACTGCGCTGCCTGTGGGGCCCGGGCGGGAAACCGGCCCGGAGGTGTGTGGGGCGTGACCAGTGGTCGTCTCCTGTCTTCTGTCACCAGAGCATAAGTCACCGTGTACAGATGCTGCAAACGTAACATAGGGGGGTGTTACAGATTTGGGCAAAGTAGACACTGTGATCGGCCGCAGGATACAAGCCCCGGCCGGACGAAATACCTGCCAACACCGAGGTCAGATTCCCTTGCCATATTCTGGGTACTGCTCTCATGACGAGACTTGCCGAGTACCAACACCAAAGTCCACCTGTTAACTTTAAACGCTCTGGCGTCTTCAAACACGTGTACGAACACGTCTCTCGGGGTCTGTCGGGGCTCACAGCGACCCTGCGGGGGGGAGGGGGGCGGCGGCTGCCGTCTGCTGTCCCTGTCCCCAAAGCGAGCAGACTATCGAATGAAGGGGGAATAACACACCTAGTCCCACAGCCAGTGATTATAGTGCACAACTTACTCTACCAAACCACTCTTTCCCTGGGGTTTTTCAGAGTAAAACTTCTTCGTTGTCTTATAAAATCTTCCGAGTCCCCATTTAAAAATATTTGGGATAATGCATGAAAACGGTTTGTTTAAACAAGCGTAATACCATTAAGTGATGGGAGAGTTTGATTTTTTTCTATTTAAAAAGTAAACATGTTTCTGCTTGTGCACAAGGACCCTGGAAGTCCCTGCTCCGGTGTAACAAGTGAGAACCTCAACAGACTCTTCGCAGATCCGTGAGAGCCACAGGGGAGGACACAGGGCGCACCACGGCCTTGAGACAGGTCAGGAGGCATGGAGTCCATGGTGGGCACCAGGGCGGGCGGGAAAATCTGGCCTGTCATTAGCGAGCTGCTGAGAGTTAAAAACTGCAGGGCAACCCAGTCACAGGGTGGGGGAGACCCCCCAAAAGTGTGAGATTTACCTGCAGGAGCTCAACCAGGTTCCCACAGAAAACACCAGGGAAAGTCCCTTCGGAGACGTCTGAAATGTCCCAGAGCCCAGCTCTGCACAGGCCTGCCCTCGGGGAGGCTGGTCAGCCAGAGCGGAATCTGGTGGGGTTTCATCAGAGCCTCCCTGCCCAGGGGAAGGGACATCCCAAGTCCAGTCCCCCACCCACCCTGCCCCACAGAAGGGGGTAGATAAACCAGAGAACGTTGGAGAGGCTCAGAGTCCAGGGGCTCAGACTCACGAGGGACTGAGACATCATCACAGGACCTCATATCCCGGCCGTTTTTACCCGGAACATCATGTCTGTTAAGAAATTAACTTCCGTGAGAACTCAGCCTAGCCATTCCCAGGACGTTACTTTGTGGATGCAGACGTTCTAACCTTCATATGCGTATGGAGGCAAAGGATCCCGACAGGCAGCCCGATATTGAGGGAGAAAGGTTGGAAAACTGACACCAACTGACTTCAAGACTTACTACAAAGCTACAGTGTTCACCGCAGGTGGTTTAGAGCCACACAGATCAATGGATCAGAGAGAGCTCCTAATCCCATATAGTGACTGACGGTTCACAAGGGAGCAAAGAAAACAGAACAGAGCCTAGACCGTCTTTCATCAAGTGACTGGGGAACAAGGGATGTCCGTGTGCAAAATAATCTCGACCCAGACCTTACACGCCTGACGAAAAGCTCAGAATCAGTCAGAATCAAAATGCAAAATGTAAGACTCCTAAACATAACATCGGGGACACCTAGGTGACCTTGGGGGTGATGATGACCTTTTCAATCCAACACCACAGACGGGATCCATGAAGGGAAGAACCAATGAGCTGGACTCCATTAAGGTTAAAAACACTGCTCTGAGAAAGACAGAGAGAGAGAGAGGACGAGCCACAGACTGGGAGAAAATATTTGCCAAAGACACATCCAAGAAAGGACTGTTACCCAAAACATACAAAGAACTCTTAAAACTCAACAGTTAGCGAACAACCTGAGTAAAAAAATAGGCCGAAGACCTCAACAGACGCCTCCCCAGCAAAGAGACAAAGGCAGCAGATGACTCACTCGTCTTCCGCGAAACGCAAGTTAAAACCACACGGGGTCCCACCGCACACCCGTGAGAATGGCCACAATCCGGAACCCCGGCAACGGCAGGTGCTGGCGAGGACGTGGGGCAGGAACACTCACTCATCGCAGGTCGCGACGCAGAATGGTGCGGCCCCTTTGGAAGACAGTGTGGAGCCTCCTCACAAAACTAAACACCAGACGGTCCAGCGATCACACTCCTTGGAATTCAGTCAAAGGAGGTGAGAACTTACGTCCACGTGGAAACCCGCACGTGGATGTTTACAGCAGCTTTATTCGTAACTGCTAAGCTCGGAAGTAACCAAGATGCCCTTCAGTAGGTGACGGATAAATAAACTGTGGTCCATCCAGACAACGGAATCTCATTCTGCACTAAAAATACATGAGCTACAAGCCACGAAAAGACAAGGAGGAATCTCAGATGTTACTGAGTGAGGGAAGCCAACGCGAAAAGGCCACGCACTATGATTCCAACTACAGGACAACCTGGATAAGGGGAACCCACGGAGACAGTAAATGATCGGTGGTTTTGGGCCACAGGACGGGCGGGGGTTGGGCACAGAGGATGTTCAGGACAGCGAAACCACTCTGTAGGATGCTGTAATGGTGGACACGCATCACTGCACCCTTGTCCAAACCCAGAGAATGGATGTTTAGCAACAAATGCTAAAAAACATTAGTACATTTGTTCTGAGTAGAATTCTATGATTTTTTTTTTTTTAATTCAGAAAACCCTTCGGCCTCAGTAAATTCACAGCATTGTTGGTTTATCAAAACACGTGCAGCTACACCCAAGCCGGTGTCCTGGGGGGGTCCTGGGACAGGAAGAGCGTCAGTGGACAGGCTGGTGAGGACAGCAGTGTCTGTCTGGTTTAGTTACCAGGAGGGACCACTGTCCAGTTTCACTTTCAGCAAAGGGACCACAGTCACATTTGGTGCCAACCTTTGGGGAAACTGGGACCCAGCAACTCTCCATGCCACATATGCGACTTTCGGTAAATCTAAAATTATTCCCAATTAAAAAGCTTATTAAAAAAACTATATTCATGGGGCGCCTGGGTGGCTCAGTCGGTTGAGCGCCGACTTCGGCTCAGGTCACGATCTTGCGGTCCGTGAGTTCGAGCCCCGCATCAGGCCCCTGTGCTGACAGCTCAGAGCCCGGAGCCTGTTTCAATTCTGTGTCTCCCTCTCTCTGACCCTCCCCATTCATGCTCTGTCTCTCTCTGTCTCAAAAATAAATAAACGTTAAAAAAAAAAAAAAAAAAAAATTAAAACAAAAAAAAAAACTATATTCATTAGTGAAAACTTGCATTATTGTCTTGATGCCTGGAGGTAAAATGTGATTCTGCCCTTTCATTATTCTTTATTTTTTTAAAACCACTTTCTTGGGATATGATCGCCATCCAACAAGAACACAAATTTAACGTACGCGGCCCGATGCGTTTGGAGGTGGGGCTCCACCCACGACACTGTCTTCCCACCACGCACCCCCCCCCGCCCCAGACAAAGACTGGGTGCTGGCGGGAATGTGCAGAAAGGGAGCCGCGTGCACTGTCGGTGAATGTGAGCTGGCAGGGCCACCACTGACAACAGTGCGGAGGGTCCTCGAAGCATCAAACCTGGAGCTACCACGTGATTCGGTATTTCCGCAAAGGAAATGAAATCCGGGCGTCCAGACACTCAAATTTCCATCCAGTGCTATTCGCAACAGCCGCACACGGACACAATTCAAGGTCCGTCGCCCGGTGGGCAGAGAAAGAGTGTGGTGTGTGTGCACAATGGGACACTGCCCAGCCTTAAGAGGAAGGAAACCTGTTTATTTCCTTTCAATGGCAGGAAGTTCCACCGACACTGCACACAGTGCATCCAAAGTTCTGGACGCCTGAACCTCCCAGGTCCTGTGGTTCCTGGTCCTGATGCCCACAGAAGCTGCTTTGACTGATAGCCGAGGCAGAGCACACGTTATGTACCTGGTTCGCTCAGGGAGAAAGGCGTCGTCGGTGCTAATTTGAAAACAAAATTGCAACTATGGCATTTAGCGTCAGGTTTCTACGAGGGGCCCTGCTGAATCAGGCTGTTTCGTTATTTTCACAAAACTTGGGGGATGTGAAGGAAAGAGGAACTTTTAAACTTTCATGACCTGTTTTGTTTCGTCTCTGGGTTCTCTGACCACGTAAGGGACGGTCTCTGTGCCCTCACCTCCGGGCCGGGGAGAGGGGTGTGAGTGGGAGGGGCCGCCCTGGCCTCCCTCGAACACTGGATCCCATCGCTGCTTCTCATCAGCAACCCCTTGCCCACGGAATGTCAAGGCGTCCTTACCGGAGCGGTGCTGAAAACATACAGCAAAGAGCCTTTCAGGGCCAAGAACTTGGATCTGAAGGTCTCACAGGAGCTGGTGCCTTCGAGTCTCTCCCTGACCCAGCCCATGTGCACAACCTGCAAAAGAAAGCCTGTGTAATTAAAGCAAAGCCTTTGCAGCGGGCACGGTCGCAGGGCTGGAAGCGGCAGAGACGGGCACGCCCAGAACCAGCAGGTGTCCTAACCCTGATCAAGCAGACGGATGTGAAAGGTAGTGTCCTGGGACAGCCCCGGGGCTCTGCACCTGCCGGGCTCCGTGTGCATGTCTGGGTGCCACCAGACCCCTTGCCTGCGGCAGAGTTGTGCCTTCCGCGCATCTTTAAAAACACAGTATTAAATCACATCCTCTCAGGGGCTAGGATTTCGGATTCGTCCATGAGTTTGCACAGAGCTGACGCACGTGGGAAAGGTGACTGTTTCTTTACCGTTCCACTTCCTGACGAGAGTGAAGAGAAGACAACGATATTTGACTCTTACGACTGGCATTTTGTGTGCAAGCTGTAACAAATCAGAATAGGATCCAAAAAGCTTACGGAAGCAGTGATATAACCTAAGTGTTCAGTGCATGAACACAAACTCATGTTAAGCTGAAGTCCCTGCGTCTTACCCCAAATTTTGATGTGACACATATTTTGTAGTAATTTCATTTTAATTTCCTCCTTTTGCCATGTTTACAAAAAAAAGTAAGTGTTTAAAGCAGCTTCACGTGTAAGTAAAACGAAGAGTGAATTATCACAGACATGCCAGGAAACCTTACGAAATAAAACCGTCCTATGAGCCACTTCAAGGCGGTGCCCTGGGGCTCACTGGGGCGCCCAGCCCGGGCTCAGGTAGGTCCTCTCCGCTTCTGCGGTTTACGTGACAAATTCCTGACAGCTTTCACTCTTACGGCCGGTGAAAGACGTCCTAGGTCAAGATGCCAGATGAAGTTTTACAAAAAGAAATGCTTAAAAACCAGATTGTTAACCTGAAACATCTATAAATTGGATGTGAACTTAATGAAACTCCGTATGTAATTTAATTCCGCCTCGATTAATTAGCAAAGAAACAAGTTACAGCTTAGCTATTATTAGAAACATTGCCTGCTTTGTGAATCTTTTTTGGGTATATGTAGTTCATAAATAATTTCAAGGGTAGCTAATATTATCTTTTACATTATGAGTTTTCTAATGGCTTATTATGTGTTCCAAGAAACGTATATTATAATTTTAGGAACACCTACCTGATTATGTCACTGTAAATTACATTAAGAGGACATGACCATTCATAATAAATGAGCACATTTTCATTTCTCTCTTCTGATTCCATTTCTATAGGAAAGCCTTTTTTTTCACATGACTGAGTCAAGATAATTAGGTAAGTGTTCATGAGACGACGCCGTAGGCTGGGCCCTTTACACAGAAAATGCCCACATTATCTGAGATACTTCGGTTTCTTTTGGGTTTGATGAGCCAGGCACCCACATTTCCCTTTACTTCAGGTTTTCTAGATAAAATGTAGTTTGGAAATGTACAGAACTACTCGTTGTTTTAGCAGGGAGCACGTGTTCGGGTTCGCCCAGGACCATTTTAAATGTACATGTGTTGTTTTCAGGCTGGCCGTCATCCCGGAAGGACCTGCCTCTGTTTGGATGGCAAGATCTACAGCCATCTTAGTCACTGAACGTGAGTCTAAAATCATCTGTACTGGGTTTTCTGTAGGATCTGCCGATTCTGTCTTGTATTTGTTTTTGCAAATTGCAGTAATTCCCAAATACGTTTACTTTTAAAAGTATTTAATCAAATAGTATGTTTTTTCTACATACCAAAACCAGGAATTAACGGTTCAGAATGAAAAAGAGCATGCCTTCTCGTTCCTAAGGGCCCAACGTCACAAATCTAAACTCCTATAATACACACAAAATGTTTAGTTTTTGGAGCACATGTGAGATAATCTGTACCCAAAGCACACTGAGACAAGGCAGGGGGTAGCTCTTCAGAAAGTCCACACAGTAAAGCTCGTCTCTAATATTTCCTTCCAAATGAACTAATTTGAGCCCCCGAGGGGAAAAAGAGTTCAGAGGCGCCTGGATGGCAGGCCAAGGTCTCCCAGTTTGTGGGTTCAAGCCCCGCGTCGGGCTCTGTGCTGACAGCTCGGAGCCTGGAGCCGGCTTCTGGGTCTGTGTCTCCCTCTCTCTGCCCCTGCCCCTCCCCGACTCATGCTCGCTTGCTCTCTCTCTCTCTCTCAAAAATAAACAAACATTAAAAAAAGTTCAAAGTAATACAGAAATTTTGAGGTTAGAAAAAGTCTTTAGATTTCCCATTACTGCTTGCTTATCTTATGGGAGAGAAAACTGTGGCTGAGATGTTAATTTGGCCAAAGTATGTCACCAGCGAAGAGATTACTTGGGATTAGAACCCAGGTGTTAGGGACATTGGCATCACACTGGCGTGGCTTAGGGTGTGACAACATCCTGCTAAGACCAAGCCGAGCAAGATTACCCCACTGCCTCGAGGTCCCTGAGCCGTAACTACCTAGTGCTCTCAGCATCGGGAGTTTTGCTCCTCGGATGGCTTGAAGTTTCCCTGAACACTGTTTCCTGATTTTCTGCTGTGACTCCTGATTTTCAGAGTGAAACACAGCATGTTCTGAATCCCAGACCCGAGCTCTTCCTCACGTGCCAGGAGACACAGGTACATCCTGAAAGGTCAGCACGTTCCTCCAAGCACAGTAAGTTCAAGCCCTGTCAAAGCCACACACTGTGCGTGCCCACGTGTGCACAGCCCTGATCGCAGTGACCTGCCAGCAGGGTCCCGGGGACACTGAACGACTGAAAAGCTGAGTTCTGGGTCACCACCCGGACCATCCCTCTCTCCTGTGGTCTCGAGAGAGTCTCTGATTTACCATAAAAACAATTCCACAGACATTTTGCTAATTTTGAGATCCAATTTCAGAACGGTAAATTATTCCAGGAGAGAACAGAACCGATTGGTCGGTTCCCCCTCCCCCCTCAGCCTGGAGAAGACACGCTTTACGTGTGGACAGTGGAGCTCTGCCCTCAGTGGAAGAGTCCACAAGAGCCTCCACGTTAGAAACACAGCGCAGACTGAGAAAACAGTATTTTCTGCACAGGACTACAAAATGAATCCTGTATGAATTTGAAGGCATCTATGGAACTATCACCCATTAACAGCTTACCGCCCTCCTTCAGCTCCCTAAGGCAAAACAGATGATCGTGTATTCAGAAAAATGTTACAAGAAATAAAAGTTACATTTAGAGCAGCTTTCCTTAGAGTTTCGTTTCTTTCTTTTTCTTTCTTTCTCTTTCTCTCTTTCTCTTTCTTTCTTTCTTTCTTTCTTTCTTTCTTTCTTTCTTTCTTTCTTTCTTTCTTTCTTCTCTTTCTTTCCCCTTCCTTCCTTCCTTCCTTCCTTCCTTCCTTCCTTCCTTCCTTCCTTCCTTCCTTCCTTCCTTCCTTTCTTTCATGTTTGTTTATTTTTGAGAGATAGAGTGCGAGCAGGGGAGGGGCAGAGAGAGGGAGACAGAATCAGAAGCAGGCTCCAGGCTCTGAGCTGTCAGCACAGTGCCCGACGCAGGGCTTGAACCCATGAACTGCGAGGTCATGACCTGAGCCTAAGTCGGAAGCTCAACCGACTGGGCCACCCAGGGGGCCCTAGAGTTTCTTTTCTAATTACAAAACGTGCACTCGTGGATTGACTTAGACACAGGCCTAACTGTCCCTCTCGCGCAGCAAACACGGACCGGCACAGACTGACGAGTGCCCCCACCCTGCGCCCACGCCTGATCACGAGCACCATCTAGCACCCACTCAGATGTGGGTGCTACTTAAAGCAAACTGAGCTCACTCTTCTCGGTTTTCTGCACCTCAAACCTGTGAGAGGCAAATCAGAAAACTGATGGGCAGTGAATAAAAAGTCTGCCCTTACAGGACGGCTTCAACTGTGATGTTTCCAGAAAGAGCCAGTGACTCTGTGGCTTCACAGTGCAGGCACCTGGAGCTCAAACTAGTTGAGCGTGATGGGTCACTCGCGGTGCTCGCAGGCCGAGCGAGTGAGGGTCCCGAGTTGGGGGGCAGCACCCAGCCCTGCGAAGGAAGGAGGTGTTGACTCCCCACGACGCGGCCCTGCAGACCAGCCCGGGGCCCCGGGAGCGCTGTTCCCACGCACCTGCCGTAATTCCTGCTGGCCAGAGGCCGCCCTGGGGCAAGGCCCTCCAAGTGAGGACGTTCTCTAGGAAAATTACACCGTGCTCAGATCACGCAGATCACACAGGGGGAAACCCTCTCGGCTTAAATACTCACAGTGACACAACTGTTTAATCGCACTTCCTCAGAGCACGTGCCGACAGCTCGGTTATAACGTGGCACCGGGGACCAGAACCCCCTCCTAAGCCGTTTCCGCTAAAACTGAGCAGTTTGGTGGAGTTGATACTGGGGGAAGGACCCCTGACTTCGGTCTGCTCGTCCTCCCCAGATTTCCAAATCAAGTTCCAAATCCAGAAGCTACTGTAGAGACTTGTTATAGGATCAACATGAAAAACGCAAGCCCTACCTGGTCACAAGGAGAACAGCCCTCATTCACCATTTTCATCTGTGAAGAGAGAGAAGTGAGAAGTCACTATGACAAGAATATTAACGCCATCATTTCTTCGCCTGTCAAACTGGCAACTGAAATTAACTAGCCGCGGGAAGGGTCCTTGGGAACAAGTTTCTTTTACGATGTATTTCTAACCTAAAAACCAGAGTACGTACAAATGTATAGCAGCAGTTCCCACAGCGGAAAAAAAGAACAATATTAGCAAAAAACAATAGTAGCAAGAAACTACTAGCAAAAAACAAAACTCGCAAAAAACAACATTAGCATACTTAAGCTGTTCTTTTTCAAATATCAGCATCTTGTGTGAGTGAAGCTATGGGACCACAGATACTTGAATTTCAATATCTGAAAAAAGTGGGGAAGACACTTCCTGCTCTAACGGTCTCAGAGTTTCACATCACACACATTCTCCCCCACACCCCCAGGAATCCCGCAAGGTGGTACTATCTCCAAACTTTACCGGTGAGGAAGTGGAGATGCAGGGTAATAGCACACACGCTCGGAATGTGACTTCAGATCCACATTTCCGGCTTCCTCCCCGCTGCTCTGCCTACCGGCTGGGATGTGTGAAACTCACCCAGAACTGAGGGACACTCACGGTCACTTGCACGCCTGCAAATACCAATCTACCACCCGCCGTCTGCTTTCTCCTTTCTTTTTATCCGTCCAGATACCTTAGGAATTCAAAATGTCAAGCCTGAAAACTAAGGTCTTACAGAAGCTCCTTATCTGACCGGAGAAAGAAGCCATGAGGTCTGCAGAATGGAAATCGAACACGTCGCTCCTTCCCGAGTCTCCCAATGTGCTCGGTCAACCTGTCCAGCAGCTTCAGAACAAGGCAGTGTGTGTGGAAGAAGAGGGGCGGTGGGGGCCGGGGCGGTGGGGGGCGGGGGGGGGCGCTGTGCACGTGCTGCTGCAGTGTCAGCCCCAGCGCTGGCCCCGCTGGCCCTCCACCTGCTCGCTCCAGCACAGAAGCTGGCCTCAGGATGCAAACGCAGTCACTGGGCAAGTCACTCCTTCCGTGAGTGTCCACAGCTCTGGCCACCAGCCCACTGCCAGCACACCGTGGTTCCCGTGGGAACTTACTACTTAGTTGGATTTTAACTCCCAGCCCATTTTGTTTTACTTTTAATTTTTTAATTTCATATTGACTTTGAACATCAAACAGATCGCTCCAGGAGACAGCACTGTCTCCTGGATACTTGCTCTGAATATTTGGGACGTAATCTTTTTGGTTGGATATGCCTCTTGTTTTCATAAAGTTACGAGGGGAATTCCATCTTTGACCCCGTTAAGTTCCCCACATCACACCGATAAAGTATACGTGAAATTATGTGCACATGAGTACATCTGTGTCTGTGCGGGACAGGAGTTGAGAGAGGAAGGTCCTCTCAGGGAGGGAAATGGCCCCTGGGCATCCGAACGACTGACCTGGTCCAGACTCCTGCCAGGAGGCATCTGGACAACTTAACACGACCTGGTTATAGTCAGAGATGTGGTATGTTGGAAGAAAGTACATTTCCTTGTTTAATCTTGTAACCCACTATTTTAGTGTTAATCATAAATTAAAAGATCTCTATTTCTGTGGATTAAACACAAAAGCACTAAGTCATGGGAGGTGTGCTCACGCTCTCCAGTGTCAGGTCACTGATGGTCGCGGACACTGCCCTCAGCCAGTCGGCGCTCTCCCGGGCCGTGTGAAACTGCAGGACTCCCGTGCGGACGCCGTCCACAGCCAGCACCTGGAACGCGCCGGACCTGCAGGGAGGGGAGAGCCACGCTGTGCACACCAGGCAGACAGTGTCGTCCACGGCGCCTCCTGCCCGGCCGAGAGCCACACGCGGAGACACGTGACAGCGCCCTGACATGACCAACCTGCTCCAGTTTGTAAGTTCACCAAAATTAAGTTCAGAACTTTGAGATCCATCACTAACAGACCATTTCTGCCTCAATAGGAAACATGAGAGTCGTCGTGGAGGACGCCACTCCTGCCCTTTTAGGAACTTGGGAGTTCTCGTTTTACAGAATCCTTAGTAAAGTTCGTCCAGAGACCATCCATTGTGGTATTTGAGGCTCAAGACACGATGATGGCGGTGCCATTGCTACTCGACGTGGGCAGCCTCTTACGACACACACCGAGTGACGTTGTGAGGGCTGAGCCCCGATCCTGCAGGACTGGAGTCCTTATGGGAAGAGACGCCACAGCTCCCTCCCCACCCTTGAGGACACGGCAAGAAGACGGCCGTCTAGAAGCCAGGAAGAGGCTGTGATGCGCCCGACGTGGACGTCCGGCCTCCGGAACGTGAGGATGTGAACGTGTGTTGTCCACGCGGCCCAGTGAGCGCTTGGCTGTGCAGCTCCACTGGACTAATGAAACGCATCCGAAAGGTAATGTCATCGACACTTCCGTTCAGGTCTCCTTAAGAAAACCATGTATATCAGGGCACCTGGGGGGCTCAGTCGGTCGAGCAGCTGACTTCGGCTCAGGTCATGATCTCGCGGTCCGTGGGTTCCAGCCCTGCGTCAAACTCTGTGCTGACAGCTTGGAGCCTGGAGCCTGCTTCTGATTCTGTGTCTCCTCCTCTCTCTGCCCCTCCCATGCTCATGCTCTGTCTCTGTCTCCCAAAAATTAATAAACGTTGAAAAAAATTAAAGAAACAGACATACGATGACTGTAGCACATCTCAGGAGAAAACCAACAAAGGGACAGACGCTATGGAAGAGCCAGTGAATCTAGTGGAGTTAACGATATGAGAACTGAAATGCCGGAGAGGCTACACAGTGGACTTGAACTGGGTGGGTGGGCAGAGTCCCCGCCAGCCCACAGACCAGGCAGAAGAAAGAAGGAAGAAACCTGCCAGAGGCTCTGAGAAGCAAGAGACGCTGGGGTGGGGGCACCAGCAGGAGGGAGACTGAGGGCAGAGGAAACGTTCCCAACTTTTTTGGGGACAGCTGCTCAGCACACCAGGGACCTGGGGACGGCTGGTCAGCACACCCGCCAAGGCCCAGGGGTGCAATCCGGATGCAGACTCACGCCTCCAGGGACGGACACCTTGGGTCAACGATGCAGGGAATCCCAGCCGAGGGGCACGTGGTAAAACAGCTCATTCCTCACAAGGAGGCCGCCAGCTATCACCTGACCTGTTGCAGAGGCGGGGGCACAGGGGCACAGGGGCAGGAGGGCAGGGGGGCAGGGGGCAGGCACAGCGCATCCCCAGCACTCAAAGCCAGAGTGTCAGCCGAGCACCGTGTTGCCAGCCCACAGCCACCTCTCCACGCGGACGGAATACGGGCGTTCCCGGTGAAGGAAGCAGAGAAGCTGCTCCTGAAACCCCTGGGAAGTGCTGACGAGACCGTTAGGCTGAGAGCAGGCAGTTCCCACCCGCGACGTGGATCCACGGGAACACAGACCAGTGCGGTGACGATGGAATCACAAGACAGGATACATCTTTTATCCTCCTTTCTTTGCTTGTGTTTTTCTTTTTTTAAAGTAGGCTTCATGCCCAACGTGGGGCTCGAACTCACGACTGAGAGGCACGCGCTCCACGGACTGAGCCAGCCAGGCGCCCATTTCCTCCTTACTACAAACAGTGTAGAAGCTGTTGTAGAAAACGCCATGTCTCTGACATACTGCTGGCCCCACAACGGGGAAACGTACATACCACGCGCTCGCATCTGTAACACACGTGATCCGTGGGTCACGTACGTGCTCGCGACAGGGCAGAGGACGTGCAATGTGGTAAGGAGTTGGTAACAAGGGTGAATTAATTAGTTAGCGAATTAGTGTTTACATGTGATGTATATACGAGATTACTCATGGCTCTGGGGTTCAGCATATGCCCCTTTGCTAATCAGAATCCGGCCCTGCTGTGTCCTTTTAACCCCAGGGACACACGGACCGCACCTGCAGAGCTCTCTCTGCCCCTCCCCGCGTCCAGGACCAGGGGAGCGTCCTCAGTCCGACACAGCCCTCCATAGGTTAGGGTTAGGGCTAGGGTCAGGACCTACAGCCTCCGACATCTGTCCCCCTTCCCCACGTGATGGGCTTCAAAACGCTGACCATGCGACAGAACACAAGCGCACGAGGAGAGGCCGTAAGCAAGGTTATTGCAAACCCAGTTTCCCGGCAAAGAGCATCACTCAGAAACTCACCTTCAAAGAAAGCAACACAGATTGAAGATTATACAGACGCCGATGTTAATGCCAATGACACATACATAGTAATAACGTTTGATCAGGACGTTCACACTGGCTAATTGTTAGGAAAGCAGTATGAACAACAGATTCCCACTCATTTCTTCCAGATGGACTCTGAGGGTTCACTGTGTCAGCATCTCGCGTGAACTGTGTTTGGGCTGGTGTACAAGGTCCCTCCCAGTGCACAGGAGGAGCCCGACCACGCGGCTCTGGAGTCAGAGCATCTGCTCACTCGGCCTTTTTGGGATTCTTTCCAACGGTCAAGGTCGTCGTCAGAGCTAAAGATCAGAGTACCCACCGCTCGAGGCCCAGCACATTCTGTGATAGCCCTGCATCAGGTTTTGAGAATCCGCAGAAAAGCTACACCTGAGCTCCCACAGGGGGAGCGAAGCCTCGCCCAAACACCGTTTCAGCAGGAAGTCGAGGCCCGGCGATGCCCAGGCTTCCGGAAAGCCTCTCCTGCCCCTGGACAGGAGCCCCGGAGGAGAAGCGGGCTGCACACACACGGCTTGAGGCCCCCACGCTTTGGAGCTGAGGGACAGGGTGTGTGTTTATTCTGCTCGTGATGGGCATTCACCAAACAAAGCGAGAAGAAACTGTGCGTATGTCTCACTGTTTGAAAAGTTTGCGCTCGCATACAGCCTTTTAAGACTGTCTCTGTAGCCTGCACATCACTTTCTAGTGGAAGGCAGAGGAAGATTCTCTCCCTACTCTCCCCATTGGGCAGCGGCATTCCTAAGTACCACGTTACACGGGGGCCTGGAGCGCCAGTCTGAATCCAGGCACCGTTCTCCCCAGGGCGGTTATTCTAAGGCACCACTCCTAGGAAAGCCAGGGATGACGAAAGCTGAGCAGGTCCAGACGAGAAAACCAGCTTCTCCCTTATGGTGCTGAACAGAGCAAGTTGGCGTCCTCCTCTGTCACCTCCTGTCACCTTCCCGAGACCAGCCCAGCCCCTGGCCCCGCGGCGGTGTGAGCAGCACGGTGCCCCACACGGGCTGAGCACCTGCACGGGGTCCCCCCTAAAGGAGGAGCAGAGATAAAACAGAACCACAAGGATCCTACGGTCACTCACCACTGTCTCCTTGCTCGACTCTCGTGTCTGCTCGCTGCCTGCCTGTGTCTCCCACCAGACGCTGAGCTCCGTGAGCACTCACGCCGGGGTTCGTTTGTTTCCCACCTCTGGCACCTACGAGAGCACCTACAGTGTGATCGAGAACATCTGCCGCCTGAGCACGTGCAGCCCGATGCGTGAGGCAAGGTGCGCCCAACCCCCTGCCCACTGCGTGGGTGCTAGAGGACCGACCTGACAGATCGTGGCGGCTTCCACACCCGCGACCCCAGCCCCCAGTCGGGTGGCCGCTTCCACACCCCCAAACAGGTGTGCTGATGGGCTGCGGGGCCGCGCTGTGTGGACCAGACTCGGCAGGTGCTAGCGTGGCCTGGCGGACGCAGGCACGTAATTACTGTAGTTATCATTTCTTCTGGAAAATCCGCCAGGGGAGCCAGTGACACAGCACCGGGTGACCTGTGCTTCTTTTGCGCATCTGTCCCCTGGGACGCCACCCCCTTTGTAGGAGGACGACACTCCGGGGCGTGAACGGTTCACACTCAGCATCAGCCGGGGCAGTGAGGGGACCGGAAGGTGACCGTTTCCTCAGGCCTGGCTTTGCGTCAGCACCGTGCGGCCTGACTCGCACTCTTCGTGTAACGCACGTCTCCTCTCAGCGACCTTGTAAAACAGGGTTACCGTTTCGGCTTCCCAGAGTGGGGTCGAGAGACCACGTCACCTGCCCAGCTCACAAGGTTGGAGACTGGATTTCAGCACCGCCCAGCTCCCTCCAGGTCTGTGCTCTGCACAGGGAGCCACGCTTCCCACAGGAACCAAGTTACCGTCCACGGTTTAGTCCACAAACACAAGCAGCTGCATCTTGGGTTTCCGTCCTGCTTCGCCATTACCCGTGCCTAAGGGAGCCCGCTGCTTCGTCTGGGCCACCCCAGTCGTCAGGAACGGTGGCCAACGGTCACCGAACCCGCCTGGCACCCACCTCACTGCCGCCCACCGTCCACCGAGCCCCGGCCCCCGCACGACCTCTCCTGTGTAAATGTCCCCTGCACCCTCCAGCCACCGCCCCCGAAGACATGCGATCCGAGCGTCAGCTCGATTCAGCGCACTGACCGCGACACCACCCGGAACCCGTGCACGTGGATCTCACCCGCCTTGTTTCCTCCTTCCGTTTCAGAACGCAAGCCCTCATGACTCAAACAGTACACCTGGGTCACAGAGCCTGGCACGAATCAGGCAGTGACAATTATCCAAAATATCCCACGGATCATGGATAGAAAATCGCGTTTTCTGACTGTGGACAGAGAGGCCACAGGCGGTGGGCACCTCACACCAGGAGCTGAGGAATCTCCCGCCTCTTGTGTCCTCGGCCCTGACACAGGTGGGGGGCAGGGCAGGACCGAGCCGTCACGTGACCAAACCTGTGCGTTTGTCCGATTAAAAACCGGGCAGAGGACCTGAACGGACATCTCGCCGATGACGACATCCAGACGCAACAGACACACGAGAGGCTCGCCATCGCGCATCATCGAGCCACAAAGACACGTCACCTCACACCTGTCAGAGCGGCAGACGTGAACAACTCAGGAAACAACAGGTGTGGGTGAGGACGCGGAGAAAGGGGAACCCTCGTGCACTGCTGGTGGGGGCGCCCCCGTGCAGCTGCTCTGGGAACGGTGTGGAGGCCCCTCGACAAGTTCCAAGTAGAACCACCCTCCCGCCCCGGAGCCACACGTGTATTTGTCAAAAGAAGGTGAAATCGCCAATCCCAAGACGTACATGCACCCTCACGTTCACAACAGCCAAGACGTAGAAACCACCTCAGTGTCCATCCACCGGTGAACGGATAAAGGACATGTGGTGCACCGGGGGCGCCCAGGGGGCTCAGTCGGTTAAGTGTCTGACCCTTGATCTCAGCGCAGGTCATGATCTCACACTCCGTGAGTTCGAGCCCCACGTCGGGCTCTGCGCTGACAGCGAGGGGCCTGCTTGGGATTCTCTCTCATCCTCTCTCTGCCACTTTCCTGCTTGCACTCTCTCTCTCAAAAAAGATAAAAAACATTTAGGGGCACCTGGGTGGCTCAGTCGGTTAAGCGCCCGACTTCGACTCAGGTAACATTTAAAAATTTTTAGAAAGGAAGTTGTGATACACATATACAGTGGAATATTACTCAGTCGTAAAAAATAACGAGATCTTGCCATTTGCGGCAACACGGATGGACCTTGAGAGTACAACGTTCGGTGAAATAACTCGGACAGAGAAAGACAAGTGCCAGGTGATCCCTCTCATACGTGGAATCTGAAAAATGAAACAAGTGAAAAACCAAAACCAAATGGAAACAGACTCCTGGATACAGAAGACAATCTGGTGGTCACCGGAGTGAAGGTGGGGAATGGGCAAAGCAGGCGAGGGGGACGGGGCGGGGGTACGGACTTCCAGCTCTAAGCAGTGAGTGACACAGAGGACAGCCACGCCCCAATGACACCGCACGGGGGCAGGTGGTACCTGGACTTGTGGGGATCACTTGCAACCTACAAAGACAGGAGATCCCTTCGATCCGGCCTGAAACTGAAAGGATATCATGTGTCCCCTACACTGCAGTGCAAATCATCTTACGGTTTATTGCCAAAAAGGAAGCAGTGAGACCCCCAAGTGGCCCAGGTCCCGGAAAGGTCAGCTTGCAGCACAGAATGCAGCTGGCGGGTCTGTAGGGCGCCCGCGAGTGTGGGGGCGCCCGGGAGCACAGGGTTTCTCTGCACGCCCGGGCGGCTCCGCCGAGCACCGTGGCATCGATGCTGTGCCTGAAACCCTGGCCCCCACGTACTTATCCGCAACGTCACCTCTGTCTCCACAGCAAGTCTAGGCCAGCGTACCGGAGTCACAGGCCGTGACAGCTCCCGGTCCCCCACACACCTGCATTTTCTGAATTTCCCAGAGTCAGTATTTGTGGCTGTGCGTATCCATGGGGGTGTGTGCGCACGCGTGCACAGGTGTGTGTGTCAGAGACGCCCCCAACAGCTCCGATCCTCACCCCCGGCACAGGCTCCGCGTCCTTGCTGGCGGCCCCCCGCCCTCCAAGCGCTCACGACTCCCTCCCTTCCCTAGGAAGCGTTGCCATCCTTCCTAGGTTTCGGACCCAGGACCCTTAAAGTTCCAATCTGATGGTTGTCACACTGAATATACACACTTGCACACACACAGCAGGGTCCCCGGAGCAGCACGTGGCACCGAGTCGTGTCAACACACGCTTCCCGGGCAAAACTCCGTCACGGAGATTCGACGTCTCAGGTCCTCAGGGACGGGGGCCACAGGCAGAGGGGCAGGACCCTCCCTGGGCCCCGAGAGCTCCTGGAGGCCGTCTGGAGTCTCAGCCGGCGACTCCTGACGCACGGCACACATGGGACGCAGAGGCCCTACTGTGGAAGTAAGTCCGGGGCATGAGGGACGGCCCGGGTCCGGGACAAGTGAACGCCGAGGCTGTTCCCTGAAAGTGACTCGGCAAACCCACACCAAGCGTGCGGGTGATGGGGAGGCTGGCCCGGAGGGACTCCACTGACCCTGAACGTGGCCTCCCCGCCCATCGCGAGGTCTGCAGCGAACGTTCCCCAGACGGGCTCATTTCCGGCAGTCGTGGACTTTCCGCTCTGTCTGGCGTTTGTCAGCGAAGAGTTCACAGTAACTTCTTGGTCCACATGGTGCTTAAATTGTGTCCCCAAAGAGCCTTTTGTCAACGATTTCCAGCTGACAGCATGTTAGTTGATTTTATGGAAGTCACCAAAATGCATCGAAAAGACTCTCTTTCAAGAGGGTGTAAAACATACAGCATCTCACGCTGTCTCCGCTTCTCAGACGGGCCAGGGACGCGTAACGAATCTTACGTTCTTTCAACAAGCGTATGGGTTATTTTCACAATCCTATGTAAGTCTTTCAAGTTAAATAAGTAACAAAGTTTAGAGACCAAAAAATACCTTGTGTGTTATAATGACACAACGAATGGTAAAGATAGCTCCCTGACGCTGCTTCCGACCTTGCGACCAGCACTGTGCCCGACAGTTCGTAAACCGTAAACCGCTCTGGTTTTAGACTCACTATGATCCCACGCAGAGGGTCCCCTTGGTGTCACCACCTGGAGACGAGGAGACGGAGGCCTGTGTAGATCGATCAACGTACCCAAGGTCACGAGGCCAGAAACTGGAAAGGCACACACACACACACACACACACGCATATGCACACGCGTGCACACGTACGCACAGAACCCAGTCCCTGCTTCTACAACCTCGGCTCTTACGACAGCACGCTGCCTGGCGGGGATCACAAGGGCATCTCCCGTACGTTAGAACCACGCAGACCGTGGTCGTCACCACTCGGCGCCCCTGCTTCCCGCGCCTGCCTGCATCTTGAGCGTGCACCTGTTTGGTACAACCGGATGTGCTGGACGGTCCGGACGGGCCGTGGCCACCCCGTGTGGCCACCCCGTGTGCTCTCTCCTGGGACAGAGACACTGCTGGAAGGCAGCGAGCATGCTGGGGCAGCCACAGAGCTTGAGGACCTGCAGTGGTTCTGTCACCTTCCGCGCAGGAACGCGTGGGCCCCGGGCAGGGGTCCGTGCGCCCTGCGAATGCCGCCTGAGGGCCCCCGTCACCTTCTCACAGACTGGCAGACATGTGGCATCAGGAAGCATTTTGGGACACCTTCGGTCTCGGGGAGAAAACGGCCTCTGGGTAAGAGCAGGGCGGGACTGGCGGAGACAGGAGGTGCCCGTGGTGCCGTGGTCCTGGGAGGCAGGGTCCGTGTGGCGCACCCAGGCTTGCCCTCGAGGCCGAGGCAGGAATGGAAACCCAGATAGACCTGATTCGCTGGGTTTGTCCTCAAAAGTGATTAGAAAGCTGTTCGGATAAGTCAAGAGCAGGGTCCCCTTCTGTTCCCGGGGTCAGGGCCCAACCCGTGAGTGAACGTGGGAGGCCTGCCCAGAGCCACGTGGGAGCCTGTGGACCCCCTGCCGAGGGCGATGCAGATCCTCTGGGCACTGGGACAGCGTTAGGTCGTCCAGGGCACAGCACCCCCTCAGTGGCGTGGAGACCCTGTCCCTCCAGTTCCTGTATTTCCCTGTAAGGACGGGACCTCGATAAGTGAGGGCAGAGGCACGGGACTGAACACCCCTGTTCTGCGTGCAGCACTGGGGCGGCGGGGGGGGGGGGTTCTGTTCTGGCTGAGGGACCCGTGCAGTGGGCAGGAAGCAGGCACGTGTGTCTCCAGCCACCCTTTCTTCCCACTTTAAGACCCCTCCTGATTGTTTTCATGTCCAGCTCTGGGTGCCTGTTCACCACCCCCCCCGACTCGGGCGCATCCTGCTTGGAAGGACGACGACGTGCATGTGGGGACCCGCAGGCAGGGTGCTCGTGACCCTCAGAGTGCTGGGAGGTGCCACTTGGGGAAGCCACCACTGGATCCGCGAAGACAGACACGGAGCACTTCCACATTGGCACATACCACGGGGGAGCGGCCCCCCAGGATCAGAGCCACGGAGCAAGTCCTGGCCACTGGCTCTGTTTACGTTGGGTACGGCTCAGGGTTCGAATCTCCAGGAGGGCACGGCCCGCCGTCTCTGGCCGGGGAGGCTGTCCAGCTTCGCACTACACGTTTGATCAACGGGCAGTGTCTGCTCTAAGGCAACCCCAGCCCGTGCCAGGAACGGCCACTGGTCAGGTTAGCAGGGGGGGTCACGAGGTGGGGGCGACTCTCCGTGGTTTCCACAGGCTTGTGCAGGCCACCCAGACCTGACCAGAGCTGACCACTGACGCAGGGGTCCCTCCTCCCCGAGGGACGGCCGAGACCCCGCCTTCCAGCCATGACGCGAAGCTCGTCCCAGGGCCAGCGTGGAGGGGGCAGCACGTCCACGCATGGTGAGGCCGCGGTCTGTGCTTTGGAAAAGCGCACAGAGAAAGCACGGCAGGCTTGTGTGGGCGTTAAAGCCGGTAATCGCGGACCAGGAACACAGGATGAAGGAGCACAGAATTCGCCGCTCGTGCAGGGACCTCACTTGCCTCTTAGGTGGGTGTCGGCTCTGAGGCAGGCTCGTCACCCAGGCCGGGCCAGTGACATACGGAATCATCGGGCAGAAGCCCGGGCCGGCACCGCATCAGGACCCCCGCTCTCCGGCGGCCGGGCTTGCCCGGCCGTCCCAGCAGGTCTGAGGCTCAGAAACACGGTTTGCGGGCACCGGCTCCCAGACCTCCGCATACCTGGACCAGCTCCAGGTCTGTAGGGACGCTTCCAGAATGGCATCGTTCTCTTTCAACAAATATGAGCACCCTAACTTTCTACCCCTAAAATGAAACTTCCAGAACCCTTACGGCCAGAGTGCTGGGATGGAGACCAGAGCCCTGGCTGTGAGCACTGCCAGCCGGCCTGCGGGCACCAGGCTCCCTGTGGGCCCCACGGAGGAAGACAGCACAAGGGTTCTTCACGATCCCCCGAGCAGAGACACGGACGCCGTCCAATGACGAACCTGACCGTGACGATGCCTCTCCCAGGACACATCTGGCCCGCTCCTTCCCACTGTCCCCTGCCATCTTCCTAGATAAAAATTAAGCCAAGTGATGAGCACAGGAGCCCGACGCAGATCAGACCCTGAGTTCCCGACCGTCCTGCTGACCGCCGACTCCATCCACACCCTTTACAAGCCGCTCCCCTCACTGAGACGCCACGTCCCCTCGGGACGCGGGACGTGGTCTCCCAGCTCTGCTCGGCCACACCAGGCCCACAGGCGCCACGAGGCTGCACCCGCACGATTCCCAACCACAGAAAATCTGCTACAGAGGAGTCCATTCCTGGCACGAAACCAACCTTGTGATAGGAATCAGAGTATTTAGCGGGATAATCCTGACAGCCCCGTCACTTCTCAAAATGTTCCCGTCTGCAAACCATCTGGCTCCCGACGTGTTCTTTCTTCTTTTTTAAAGGTTTATTCACTTATTTTCTGGGGGGCGGGAAGGGCAGAGAGAGGGAGAGAGTCCCTAGCAGGCTCCACACTGTCAGCACAGAGCCCGACCTGGACCTTGAGCCCACAAACTCTGAGATCATGACCTGACTCAAGAGTCGGACGCTTAACCGACTGGCCCCCCGGGTGCCCTGCTCTCGACGAAAGAACACACACTCTGTGCTCTGTCTTCTAACGAAAGGTTGTCTCCCAGAAGAAAAATGGAATCGCTGCAGTGATAAGACACAATTTCACTCTTACTTTCAGAGACTCAACAGAAGTGAGGCAAAAAGGGCCGAAGCTACAGTTTTGCTCCTTCCTCCTCCTCCCTCCCCACGCCTCCTTCCTCGCATCCAACTTTCAGGAACAACTCTGTACTATCTTTTTCTTGGTCATTTTTTAATGTTAATTTATCTTTGAGAGAGAGGCACAGCACAATCAGGGAAGGGGGAGAGAGAGAGGGAGACACAGAATCCGAAGCAGGCTCCAGGCTCTGACCCGTCAGCACAGAGCCTGATGTGGGGCTCGAACCCATGAACCTTGAGATCATGACCTGAACCGAAGTTGGCCACGTAACCGACTGAGCCACCCAGGCGCCCCTACATTTATTCATTTTTGAGAGACAGAGAGAGATAGAGTGTGAACAGGGGAGAGGCAGAGAGAGAGGGAGACACAGACTCCAAAGCAGCTCCAGGCTCCGAACTGTCAGCACAGAGCCCGATGCGGGGCTCGAACCCACGAACCGCAAGATCGTGACCTGAGCCGAAGTTGGCCACTTAACCGACTGAGCCACCTAGGCACCCCTACCTTTATTCATTTTTGAGAGACAGAGAGAGATAGAGTATGAACAGGGGAGAGGCAGAGAGAGGGAGACACAGAATCCGAAGAAGGCTCCAGGTTCTGAGCTATCAGCACAGAGCCCCACTCGGGGCTCGGACTCACAGACCGTGAGTTCATGGCCTGAGCTGAAGTCAGATGCTTAATCGACTGAGCCACCCAGGCGCCCCTACATTTATTCATTTTTGAGAGACAGAGAGAGATAGAGTGTGAACAGGGGAGAGGCAGAGAGAGAGGGAGACACAGACTCCAAAGCAGCTCCAGGCTCTGAACTATCAGCACAGAGCCCGACGCAGGGCTCGAACCCACGAACCACAAGATCGTGACCTGAGCCGAAGTTGGCTGCTTAACCGACTGAGCCACCCAGGTGGCCCGTCCATACTGTCTTCGAGGCCAGCATTAAACCAGAGGCATGGAGAGGCTAGTCTGAGCAGGACCACGGAGGTCTGTGCCCTGCAAACGAGTCCAGCTGTGCCCAGTGCCTGGGGACAGACTCAGACTGCCTGACGCTCTTGGTGACATCTCTCAAATCGTGATTTTCTTCCTTCAGGTCAGGCATTCCTCTTCTGCAGAACTTAGGAATTCTGTAATCTCACAAGCCTTCAGGATACTTGAGAGCTCCTTTAAACCTACAGCGTTAGTTTACGTTACCTGCGCGAGACCTTAGGAGGCGGTGAGGTATTAACATCTTTCCCCACCTACTTGTTTAAACGCACACTTCGCTGGGTGAAGCCACGGGGCCCTGGAAAGGCAAAGGGAAACCGGCAGTATGTCGATTCCAGGACCCTTCCAGACCCAGGACTCTTCCCCATGCGCCGTGCGCCTCCCCAGCGGTCTGGCGGCTTGCCCGAGGAGAGCAAGGCTTTCTGGGGCGTATCCAGGCCATCTCCGGAAGCCTCCTGGGATGACCCTGGACACTCTGCCTGCACAGTTCCCTTGGTCCTAAAGGCGTCCTCTCTGCCTTTAGTTCCAAACCCCGGCACACGCACCTCGACTCAACCCGGGTCCTGGAATCCCAAACCGGCGTCCTTTCGAAGGGACCGGGTGAAGCACAACCAAGCATGGACTGAGCCAATCGTGTGTTTAGAGGACGTGCCCCTGAGACGTCTCTGGACCCACACATGCTGCCCGGGTGACCTGGGGCCTTCAACCGACACGTTTTTGTCTCCGGAAGAGTTGAGGGCTGTCCATGGGCTGGCGGCTCTGCGGCCTTTCTGCCGGGACAGGAGACGGGGCAGCACCGAGGCGGCAGCGGGAGCCCTCCCGAACCGCGTGTTGTCCATAGGCACAACGTGCTCATCCCAGCGGGCGCCTGCTGGAGGCCTGAAGGGTGCGGCTCTCCCGTCACCAGGAGCACCCGCTTGAACACCCCAGGCAGTGGAGCGGCTGGCAGAACCCAGTCAGGCGGTAGCATTTTGTCACGCACCCTGTGGACGACACAGGGCACAGCCACGGCCTGTGGGAAACGAGAGTGCTGGCCTTCCAACCAGAGGCTGGTCCGGGCCGCCCCTTCGTCCCGCGAGACAGCAGGTGCCTGAAGACGTCCAGTGGCCCTGGTTTTCCCAGAGCCTATTATTCAAACAGGGGGATGGGCAGAGACATACACACACACACACACACACACACACACACACACACACACACACACACACTTTAAGAGGGATCTGTGGCCACGACTGCTGTTAGGCCTACACATGGCTGTTTACCGACAGGCCTATCTCGGCCTGCCTGCCTACCTACCTACTCCTCTCTGTCTCTCCCTCTACCTACCTCCCTTCCCACCTTACTGTCCACCTACCTACCTACCTACCCACATATCCATCCATGTCTTCCCACCTCCCTAACTTCTCAGGTCTACTGACCTTTTCCAAATGGCCACACATGTAAAACTTAGACTCAGAGCTGGCATGCACGCGATGGTGTCAAAAGTGCCCTCTCACGGACGTGCACATTGACTGTGAGAGGCTACGCAAGTAATGTCACTTCATACCGAAAATGAAATGGTAGCCGTTCGTCCAAAGCGTCATCAGACAGACTCCCTCCTTCACCGAGGGACCAGAGAAGAGAACCTTGGACTCCTCTCTCCCCCACCCACACATGAGCACGCACGAGGGCACACACCCACAGGCAGGTGCGGGCACGCACGTTTTGTCAAAGATAGTGCTCAATTTGCAAACAGCAAACTCCTCCCTGGCTGACAGGCCACGGCTCACACAGGTGTCTGCACACCCGTCGTACAACCGAGAGGCAATTCACCAGCACCGTGCCGTCCCTGCCACGGTGGTTAGCCACAGAGGACACGCTATGCCTGGTAAGAGAGCAAAACGCTGAGTCCGCAGAAACAGTTATGGAAACACAACCTTCACACATAAATCTTTGAAATGGATTAATTAACCGAGCTCGGAGACAAGGAGCCTTACTGGACACGGATGCAGGTGTAACCCCTCATTTTATGAACAGTGACAACGAGGCCCACAGATTTTAAATGACTTCTCGGAAATCGTCTGCAACTTGGACACGAATGCACTCTTACTTCCTAATTCTACCGACACTTACACACGAACATACGGTTTTTCCAGTGATCAACGATTCAGAAGAACTAACACGAATCACCTCACCACGGGAGGCCTGTTGCCAACAACAAATCCACTACTGCTCTGATTATGGTTTCTCTTCAGTGCCTACCTTTCCTCTGACTTGTTACTTATTTATTTCGCAAATGCTCGCTCTACCAGAAGACGTCACACACGCTTGCCTCACGACACAGACACTCTGGGGCAGGCGGTGGCTGGGGGGTGTGCCAGCGTCCCGCTTTCCGACGGCGGTCACACACCTGCATTTTCCTGTTCCAGCCTTGCACCTGGAGATTCGGGCCATAGACAGAGGAACGGACAGCGTGTCCAGCCAGCGCTTCTCATACTGTGGCGCGTCAGCTGCGGGCGAGGAAGGCGATGGTGAATCCTGTGCACGATAAGCAAGAAGCAACAGTCACAGAGTCGGTCAGCACCGAATGCAGGGACAGCCACCAGCACCCTGTCCCCTAAAATTCAAAGGAAACACATTTCAACTGTTTAAAAAGCATGTGACAATTTTCTGAAAGATCTGGAAAGAAGTAAGTGCCCTCCCATGTGAATTTAAACTAATTCTCTCTTTTGTCAACAAAACACTGCACAGAAGAGAAACGTCAAAGGGGAAGCTTCGGGGAGACTGATGTGGGAAGGGGCGAGTCCAGGAGGCCGAGGGGCTGCGGCCACGCCCACGTCAAACGTTGCAGTGGAGCGCCTCCGGGTCCGGAGACAGAAGGTACACACGCACAGAGGCCGGGTCAGGGGCCACGCTGACTGTTCGGTGGGCGCGAGCAGTCCCTCCTCCGTGGAGCCTGCAGACCACAGGCAGGTGCGTGGGAAACACGGAACCCAGGCAAACGGGCTCGTGACCCGACCCCGCGCTGCCGGGTCCGCAGGCGGCAGGATCGGAGGTGGGCTCCAGGCAAGAGGACCCCCAAGTTCCCGTCTGGGTTCTGAGGGAGGGGCCGGTAGCAGCCTGACCCATCCTCCCGTGGAGCCCGCGGCCCAGCATGGAGACAGCAGCCCCGGGCAGGGGTGAGGGCACCCGGCCAGCACGCAGGATCCCGAGCGCACAGCAGCCCCCGACTCAGCACCGCCGGCTCCAAGGGCAAAGGGCCAATTCCCCGAGTTCCCTGCTGTCCAGGTTCCCGTAAGAAATGACAGCTGTGTGGGGGTACCTGGGGGGCTCAGTCGGCGGAACGTCTGACTTCGGCTCAGGTCATGATCTCGTGGTCTGTGGGTCCGAGCCCCACGTCGGGCTGTGCTGACAGCTCGGAGCCTGGAGCTGCCTCGGATTCTGTGTCTCCATCTCTCTCTGCCCCTCCCCCGCCCACTCTCTGTCTCTCTCTGAAAACTGAATAAACGTTAAAAAGAAAAAAGAAAAAGAAAGCAAGCAGAGCTGCTCAATCCTTCTAGCTTGCAGGAGCAAGGGGCCGCGTTCCCAGAGCGGACCTGAGACACCGTGGGCTGCGCCAGTCAGCGCCTCGCAACCCGCACAGGTTAAGGCAGGAGTCACGCGCCCACTGCAGGCGACACAAAACATGCCCTCCCCCGCTTGCTCTGTGACGCGGCCCAAAGCTGCCGAAGAGCTAAAGCGGAAAAGGCCGTCGTGAAACACCGATGTGCAACCAACCGAGTCCCGGGACCTTTCCTGTTCGCTGCCACAGTGACCACGCGACGGATTCTGAACGGGTGGGAACCTCGGGAGCCGCTGGGGGCGGCTGGAGGCGCAGCGTCGGGGCAGGTGCGTCAGGGGCGGGCGGCCCCGTGGGGAGGCCCTCACAGACCCTCCCCAGGGCAATCTCTTCCCTCTGGTTCCCCGACGTGCCACACGATGGACACATCTAGGAAACGCCAGGAAAACCAGGTACTTGTGATACAAGACACGGAAACTGTTTGGAAGTGAGTGAGAGAAGATGAAGTAACGCGCATCCCGGCGTCTTGCCACGCACGGGCACGGAGAGCCACGCGTGGCACACGGCATGCCAGCGTGCCGGCTCTCCTCAGGCGTGCACGCACACGCGTCCACACGGAAGCACGAAAACACCACCTTCACGGTGGAGACACGACCACACCCTACACAACTGGGAAATTCAAAACTGTAAAAAGAGGGAAAACATTCGGTCCAAACCTCATCACACACTTGGTACGTTTCCTGAGGACCTTCTTCCTCTTCTCTTTTTGAAACTTAGTTAGAGCCATACTGCCAATAATCGCGATCGAGGGCACGGAAGAGAAGAACGTTTATGGGTCACAGTTGACACAAAGCGGGACTCACCCACAGACCTCGCGCTCGGAGGCAGAGCACCTTCTGTTTAATAGGAACCCGGGTCCTTGAGGGTGATTATGCTCTGTTCTATTTATCCCTTGTGTAGGGAGAGCTTCTCTTGCTCTAACTCCCTTGGAATGAAGTCTGTATCTAAATATAATTTAGCAGTTATCAGCACTTGCTCGAGGAGAACACGGCGTTCGCACATTTTACAGGATTACTAAGATGCCTGAGGCTTTGTCTGAAGAGCGGCCTACAGGCTGGCCCGAGACCCTGATAGCCTAGCGGGAACAGGCAACGGCCGTGAGGGGTAAGGACGATTCTGCAGGAACGAGTGTCAGCAGGGGCGGCCCTGAGTGGCGACCCAGTTCGCCGAGCGCGTGAGCAGGAGCCGAGAGCGAGGGGGAGCGGACCCCCGTTCTCTGCTGCGCCGACCCCACTAATGGGGGTCTCCATCTCTGCTGTATGCCGAAATACGTCTTTAAGGCATTTTTTTAACTTTATTAATTTATTTTGAGGGGCGGGGGGGAGAGAATCCCGAGCAGGCTCTGTGCTGTCAGGGCAGAGCTCGATGCGGGGCTCGAACTCATGAACCATGAGATCACGACCTGGGCTGAAATCACGAGTCCAACACTTAACTGACTGAGCCACCCAGGTGCCCCTAAATCATTTTTTTAAAAGAAAAAAAAATATTAGTCATCGTAATACTTTGAATAAGAGATTTGAAAGCAACTTTTCAGGTATTGCTGTCTTCTTCCTACTTTGGATAATTGTGGGCTTTGCAACTCCTTTTATTTTCACTGAGCAATCTTGAGGCATGAACCACCTACAACATGTACTCATGTAGGAGCACAGTTTGATGAGCTTTGACAAATAGATACACCCCATGCCAGAACCTGAATCACGACACAGGCTAATTCTGCCCCATCCACACCCACACAAACCTCGTCCCCACAAAGTTCCCTGTGGCGGTTTGTAGGCAATTCCTGCCCTCCAGCCACGTCAGTCTGACAGAAGTCAGATCAGCTAGATTAGTTTTGACTCTTAGAACTTCTACAAATAGGACCACACAGGAAGTATATGCACAAGGCTCCATTCAGCAGGAAGTCTGTGAGATGTATCGGCAGAGGATTCATTTTCATCAGTGAGTAGTATTCTACTGTTTGCGTATACCTGCATTTCTCATCCACTCACCTGCTAAAGGAGATCTGGGCTCCTTCCAGTTGGAGGATATTATCAGCACATTTGCTGTGTTATCAGTTAAGTCTGCACTTTGGATGTTGTGCCCACTTGCGCTGCTGGGGCAAACATCACTTGCTCATGATGTGGTACCCTTAGGGTTTTTTCACAGGTTGTTGACCATTTTTGCACCAGCATCCGTGAGGGTTGTTGTCTGTAACGTTCATTACTTATAATGCCATCGAAAGGTTCCGGTACCCGTATTATCCTGGCCTCACACAATTAGTGGGATACATTCCATCTTCCTCTATTTCCTGAAAAACTGTGGAGGTCACGTTATTTCTTTGACAGAATTCACCAATTACAGAATAGTTGAGTTTACAGTCCTAAATAGCCTATCACAGCCCTGCATGTGATCTTGGTGAACGTTCCATATTCACCCTGTAGGCTTGGGGTGTGGTTTCCTGTAAAAGGCAGTTAGGTTCCAGTTGGTTCATAAGGTTGATTATGTCCTTTATGTCCTTACTGATGTTCTGTCTACATGTCATATCAACTTCTGCATAAAGAGTATTAAAATCTCCATAGATGATGAGAGGCTTGTCTAATTCTCATTTCTGCCAGGTTTTGGTATATGTATTTGGAAGCTCTATTACTGGGTGTGTGCCATACTTAAGACTAGAGCGTCTTGGGGCGCCTGGGTGGCGCAGTCGGTTAAGCGTCCGACTTCAGCCAGGTCACGATCTCGCGGTCCGTGAGTTCGAGCCCCGCGTCAGGCTCTGGGCTGATGGCTCGGAGCCTGGAGCCTGTTTCCGATTCTGTGTCTCCCTCTCTCTCTGCCCCTCCCCCGTTCATGCTCTGTCTCTCTCTGTCCCAAAAATAAATAAAAAATGTTAAAAAAAAAAAATTAAAAAAAAAAAAAAAAGACTAGAGCGTCTTCCTGATGAATTGATTCTTTAATCATAACAAAACACTTCTCTTTGTTTTTTGGACACTCCTTATCTTGAAGACTACTTTGTGAGACGTTAACAAAGCCACCTTTTTTGGTTACTAAGATACCTATTCTCTACTCTTTCAATCTCTACCCATCTGCATCTTTACATTTAAACAATACTTCCCATGGTAAGCAGACTTGGGTCTAATTCAGTCTGATAATTTGTTTCAAATGGAACGTTTAGTTCATTTACATTTAATATACTTCTCGTGTCACGGGTTTAGTTATACATTGCTAATTTGTCATTTGTTCCTCTTGGGTTTTCTCCCAGTTCATTGAACATACTTTTTTAGGGGTTAATTTTTTTCATTATTCTTTTTTATCTCCTCATTGGCTATAGGGATCATAATACACGCTCTTAATTTATCAGTGTTTACTCTGAGTCAGTACCGCATCACTTCAAACCTTGTATCTGACACATCCTCCTTCCCATGCCTCGCTTCACCAGTGCCAGGATCTCACAGCAGAGCATCTCAATGTGCTTGGCCCCCACCCTTGGTGCTATTTTTGCTGTCTCTTACGTCCACATACATCACCACCTCCACTTTACTGTGCTATCATTCTGTCCTCTGAACTATCTAACTTCAAAGGAACTTCAGAGAAGGAAGCACAGACATCTTACACACGCACACTCCTCCTGTGGTGCTCCTCACTCCCTGTATATGCACATCTCCCACTGGCATCCTGTCCTTTCATCTGGAAGACCACCTCTCAGGATTTCCTGTAGTGCAGCCCCCCCGGTGGCATTTTCTTAGCTTAGATTTACTTTAAAAAGTCTGTGAGTGCTGATGCGTAGGGGCACTTGTATCCCAATGTTTATAGCAGCACTTTCAACAATAGCCAAATTATGGAAAGCGCCTAAACGTCCATCAGCTGATGAATGGATAAAGAAACTGTGGTTTATATACACGATGGAATACTACGTGGCAATGAGAAAGAATGAAATTTGGCCTTTTGTAGCAACGTGGATGGAACTGGAGAGTGTTATGCTAAGTGAAATAAGTCATACAGAGAAGGACAGACTCCATATGTTTTCACTCCTATGTGGATCCTGAGAAACTTAACAGAAGACCATGGGGAAGGGGAAGGAAAAAAAAAAGAGGTTAGAGAGGGAGGGAGCCAAAACATAAGAGACTCTTATTAAAAACTGAGAACAAACTGAGGGTTGATGTGGGGTGGGAGGGAGGGGAGGGTGGGTGAGGGGCATTGAGGAGGGCACCTGTTGGGATGAGCACTGGGTGTTGTATGGAAACCAGTTTGACAATAAATTTCATATTTAAAAAATAAAAAATTAAAAAAATTTTAAAAAATCTGTATCCCTTCATTTTTAAAGAATATTATCCCATGCATGTAAAATTCTTAATAAACACTCATTCACATCATTGTACCCGGGTAAGTTATGTCTTTTTAAAATATGGCTGCTGCCTGAATTTCCTCTTTCGGTTTTCGACAGTTTGATCGGAATAGTTTTCTTTGTGTGCGTCGGGCTTCTGATCATCCCCATCCTCATTCTGGGACTCGTCCACCTGGTGTGTCCCACACACCACTGGCGCTCATTTGTCAGTCTGTCTCTGTTCTTGAGATGGGCAGTTTTCCATTTGTCTCCTGGTCTCTCGAGCAGTCCTACTGCCATCTTCTATCCATGGGAAGACGAACTAGTAGGCATTGGATTCTAATTATTATGCTTCCAGTTCTATGGTTACCATTTGTTCATTTTCTGAAGTTTCGGATTCTTCACTGAGAGTCCCCATCTGTTCAGTCATTACGACCGTATTTTCCTCTAAGGCCTCAAACATATTTGAAAGTGCTGCGTTAAGATCTTTGTCTGCTAAATTCCGTATTTTCACATGGGGTCTATTTCTACTGCTTGCGTGTTTTCTTAGCTTCATATCACTTGTTCTTGTTTGCGTCACTCGTAGTTTCTGGCTGCAGACCAGACGTTATCGACGACACAAGGTAGTGACTATGGGTTATGTTTTCTTCCAGGGCATTTCTGTTCAGCAGGTAGATCGCTTACCATAATCACCTTAAACGTAGGGAGTTTTAAACTATGTTGGGGTGGGTTTGCAGAAACCAAAGTGTTTACTAAACCCCTGTAACTTGAAGGGATTCAGCCTCCGGTGCTGTCCCGTCCACACTTGTTTCCAAGGGTTGGTTTTAGAGACTCCGTTACGGCAGCTTTATGGCTGCCTCTGTGCCTGAGGCGCAGCCCTTCTGAATTCGCAGCTGCATATCTAGCACAGTTTCTCCGGTTCGGCCGGCATGGAGCCGCAGCGTTACCAGCACGGCTAGACCTCTGGCATCTTTGCTTGTTGTGCCCCTCAGCGCCTTGACGGGGGGGCACGGGGTAGTCTTTCCCTGCGCACTGGTATCCTGGCATTCGGTCAAGGACTTGTGCAAAACCTACGTAGACACGCTTCCAGCTCCCAACGCCACCTCCTTCCGGGGACCCTGCTGCCCCGCCCCACGGCTTCTAGCTGATCCAGAAGCCCTGCGTCCTTATCCTTGTCTCTTCGGTGCGCCAGGACCACATGCTGTGTGTGAGTTGCACTGTCACCTTGTGGTGTCCACTCCGTCACGGCTCACGGTCTTATATGGCCGGCTGCCCAGCACCTGAAAACAAGCACCTTGCTTCTACTATTTAGGGCAGAGGTTAGCACTGCGGGAGACGTGCTGTGCGGGCTTCTTCAAGTGCACTTGGTTCTTCCTGTGCTCACGGATCTTCTCAGAACCCGTGCTGGACGGGAGGTCTGTGCCAACAGCTGCTTTGTCTTGTTTCACACATCCGATGTCTCGTGCAAGGACTTGAAAATGTCACCGTGCATACGAATCATAAAGGGAGTTTGTAAGAGATAAATTCTCAGGCCCCCTTCTTTAAGATTCGTGTTGTACAGGTGCTTAGATATGGCTTTGGAATCTCCGTTACTTTGACACTGCACGCGCTTTGACACGCGTCACGGAACACCACTCGCGTGTTATCAGGACCAGGCCACGCAAGATGTTGTAGTACCCAAGCACTGTGTCTGTTTCTAGAGAGAAGGGTGTTTAAAAACGTCCATGTTTGTAGGCTGATTAAGCATCATTCAGTGCACAACCTAAATGTAATTTTTAAAACAGAAATATTAACTGTAATTTTAAAATGATTTCAATCTGGGGCGCCTGGGTGGCTCAGTCAGATGAGCGTCTGACTTCGGCTCAGGTCATGATCTCACAGCTCATGTGTTCGAGTCCCGTGTTGGGCTCTGTGCTGACAGCTCAGAGCCTGGAGCCTGCTTCAGATTCTGTGTCCCTCTCTCTCTGCCCCTCCCCTGCTCACACTCTGTCACTCTCTCTCCCTCCCTCAAAAATAAACGTTTAAAAAATAAATAAATGAAATGATTTCAATGATTGTCGATATTTTCATACCAGAGCAGAGTGCTGTATAATTCATGCCTGCTCATGGGCTATCTGATGCAGCTCAGGGCCCCCACCAGGGGCTCACAGGTCAGAGTCCATAGCAACCAGCTTCTTTCCACATTTATTTCCATGAAATTAACTAATAAGTCACTAGAACGGACGGCAAGTGTTTGGTGGCTTTATTGAAGTTCTGGATTTTGGATATTCTGACCTAACATGGAGCCGATGACTATGAGGCAGCCGTTCACTGGAGGTTCCTGAGAAGGCGGTATACTAAATTTGTTACGCAGACCACAGACCAAAGACTCCAAATCCAAACCTTTATTTTATGTGGCTCTTTAGAATATGCTTCTACGTGGCGGACTGCAATGCCTCGGCGTTATCCTTAGAGAAGCTCCAAGATGGGACTTGGATTTCTTTCTAATTTTGATGAATAAAGTAAAGGTAATTTTTAAACCTAGGAAAGACTCAAATGCTAGCAAGCAGCTGAATATTCACCACTTAGCGTTCAATTAATGGCAAGTGCGCTGCACAGCAGACAAAGATGCCTGTGGGTCACAAGTTCATAATTTCGACCTTGAGACATCCTGCTGGAGGTACGGGCCCATTTTTAAATCTAATTTCAGACTGCGACACAACACAACCGTACTTTGGTATTGCACACAGTAACAGGAAGCACCGTGTGGTGCCTTGGGGGAGAGGTGGCTGAAGCTGGACGCCTCGTCACCATGACTTGGTCTGGGAACCCTGCGGGACCTTCACAACCTAGAGGCAATTTAAGAAGATGGGTTTCTGTGAGAAGTCCCAATTACCCCTACACTTAAAAATCTGTGAAACGGATGTGACATTCACGGCCTCATGTGGTCACTGGGTGAAACCCCTAGGGGTTGCCAAGGGTATGTGAGCCACATCCGGAAAGCCAAGGGCAGGTGGGGTGCACCTGGAGGGGACAGTCCCCTCCCTCGGCCTCCTGCTCTCCCCGTACCTCCCTGAAGAGACAGACTTTGAAAATACTCCTGCCTTAGTAAAATACTATGACCTTGTGTCATAACATTAGTGCTTTTAGAAGTGAAATTGATTAGAACAAAATGTACATAAGACTTTTACAAACACTTCTTTTCTTGCGGAAAACAAGACCCATGTCACCTATATACCCCTAAATAACGAAAAAAAAACAAAAAACAAACAAACCCAGAAGCCTCACATCCTCCGCACACACTGTGTTTCCCCTACGAGGAAGACCCCACGGTGGGTATGAAGCCCGGATACCAGCGCGGAATTTCAACACTGAACAGTTAAGAACCTTGAGACACTGCTTTCTCAGCATCAGAGATTCAGCGAGGGGAGGCGAGCCGAGCGGCGGAAAAGCCAGACTGAACGGTCACCTCTGAGCTCCCGGCAGGGCTCTGAGGGAGGTTCTTAAAGGAAAGAATGTTTCCATAATCACGTAATTAACTCTGCTGTCAGCATGTAATTTAAGGTGAGTACGCGACGAACTATTTTGACTGCAGCGTCACGGGCCCTTCTCAACACTGTTCACGCCCGATGCTCTCGTCTTTCTTACTTTAAAAACCCGTAATCACGCTGGCACAGGGCGGGCTTGACGCTCATCTCAGGGACAGGCTTGGTGACTCTGCTCTGTCTCTAGTGTCATGTTTCCTTCAGCTTTCGGGTGGAGACTTTGCTTCCAGAACTCTTCTCTTTGCGGGCTGGCCTCCGTAGTGTGCTACTTCCCAGGCCACCCGCGTGCACTCGCATGCACACGTGCACCCACATACACCCACACCCACGCACACGCCTCCCCACACATGCACCCCGGCATGCACACCCACGCTTGCACGCCTGCCTGTACACGCCCACACGCACCCACGTACACCCACATGCACACACCTGCACACCCACACATGCACGTCCGCACACACCCACACCCACCTGTGCACACCGCACACGGGCTTGGGGGTTGGTTCGGGGCACAGTGACACCGTCAGCACCACCCCAGGGCACACGGCCGGGCAGCGGCTCAGCGTGGGGTGGGGGCGGGGTGGCCCGAGAAGCGACACCAGGATGGCCGCTGGGCCAGGACGGACCCCTCCACGTCCCCGCGGGCAGCCGGTGGGGGGGCGGCACGGCTCCCGGGGAGGGCATGTCCCAGCACTGACCCGAGGGCTCCGGCCCCTGACCACCCAGCACCCAGCTGCCCCTGCGGGAGACACCCCCCGACCAGCCGCCTCGCCTCCCGGGGCCGGAGCAGGTCCACCTGGCGCCTGCCTTTGGGCACCAAGTGTGGCCGTGCCCTCCGAATCACAAAACGAACAAGATGAACACGTATTTACTGTAACACATTTTAAAACAGCAGGAAAAGTAACTTTTGCTCTTTTCACACAGAAGAATCCAGAGCTGAAGCAGGCTGTGCGAAGGGACCTGGGCCCATGCAAGGTCCACTCCATCCAGAACCACCCATTTACTGCGTTACAGAAATTATAGGTCAGCACCCCTGCGGGCATTTACGGTCGTACCTGTCGGGTCAGCGCCCCTACGTGCGTTTATGGTCGTACCTGTCGGGTCAGTGCCCCTACGCGTGTTTACGGCCACATCCGTCGGGTCAGAGCCCCTGCGGGCGTTAATGGCCACGTCTGTCTGGCCAGCGCCTCTACGGGCGTTTATCCAGTCATATCTGTCGGGTCAGCGCCCCTACGGGCGTTTATGGCCACATCCATCTCTAAAAATCAAGTATTTCCTAATTTTTCATCTGCACGTCATTGAATGTCCTCGGAATGGCACAGACTGTGAACGTCTGTGGAGCGAAGGGAATGTGTTTTGTGCAGGATATTCTTCCTTTGGGGTCCTCTGTCCTGCGGTTTGCCCTGAGCTAGTCCAGAACTGCAGCCAGGATGGTGTGGACACGGTTGTCACAGCCAGAGAAGCTGTCGCCGAGGTGCCCGTGGTGAGGAGGAAATGCACCTGTTAGAGGCCCGATGGCCTCTGTCATTTACTCGTCCCCCACACCGACATTTTACTAGAAACTGTGGATCCTGCCTTTTCTACACAAGACACACTTGCTGAGTCATTTTGTGCTTTTGACGTAAGAGCAAATGCAGCGCGTGAGATTGCAAAGCAGAAATACTGAACATAAACCAGTTAACGTAAGAGCAGTAATTCACCATTCCACATTTTCACTACAGAAGAATAGTTTTTAGCTATTGCTTATACAAAACTATAAAATTAAAATAGCCTAACGTTATTAAACGTAATTTTAGTAGAAATCTATCCCAGACACAAGATTTCACAGAAACATCAGGTGCGGGAGGGCCCCAGGAAGCACTGGCCGCAGGGTTAGGGTGAGATATGTCCACGCCCGGTCTGTGGGTCTCTTGTGCCTTCCCAGAGGCCACAAGGACCACCCACGGAGGCCTGGACCCTCTGCCACCTTCACCAGGGAGCAGCCGCTGGTGCCCTCGACCTGACGGCCACCTTGCCCCCTCAGCAGACCCCTCACGTCCTCACTCCAGTGACGCCAGAGGGTCCCGGACATCCACAAGATGTGCAGCAGCTGTCACAGGGTGGAGGGGACACGGGCTCCAGCTTCCCCGTGACAGGTGCCTACTCCTCCCATGACCACCCGTGACCTCTCTGGTCTCTTACTCTCCTCTCTAGGTCCCTGGGCACCAAAGAATGGGGGGGATGCAGACCACAGCCGTGGCTGTTTTGCGTACAGCCGCCCCAGGGCCAGCCCGTGAGATGTCACCAGTTACAGGCCGGGGGCTCAGAGACGGTGTGCTGCAGGCAAAGCCAGGTTTCTGGCGGTCAGGTCGCACCATTTCCCAAACCCAAGCTCAGACCCATCCTGGCACCAATCACCACACACGCCCAAGTCCCAGCTTGGGAGGAAGAACTCGTCAGTTAGAATTTTCCTAGTAGACGCTTTCAGTGTCTGAATTTAAGTCAGTAAATTTGCCAACAAACCTGTCACATTTACACACTCAACAAAAGTTTGGAAGAGATCCATGTGGCAAACGCTGCATGTTCTTATGTCCGTCCACGGTCTCAGGTCCTGTGTCTGAACACAACTGCCTGCAAAGCCAGAACGTGGCGATGGACAAATCCAGACCAGAACGATGCTTTAATGCAGAACCAGGAGGCCCGGAGCTCCAGCACCTATGCTTCTGAACGTCACCGTCCCCTCTCAGCCGGGCACCCCACGCTGGCTGCCTTATGCCATCCTGGGCTCGTCCTGCCACCAGTTCTGCTCTCTGGCTCAGCTCAGCCTTTCATTTAAGTACTTGCATGCATCGTATAAACATATACACTTCGCGTGCACAACACATTATGAACAAAGAGTAACAAATCTTGTGTTACTGTAAGTATGGTGATCACATACACATGCGTATCTTACACAAATCTACGCCCTTAACGAGAAACACTGTCTAACCCAAACACAGACCTGGCCCCAACCCTGCTACTTATTTTTGCTACTCAGTACTCGGATGTAACCCCCTTGACCCTCAGTTTCCTCCTCTATAAACAGAGTCAGCGATGGCAGCTTTGGGGGACCAGGAGGGCCACGTGGACACCACAGCACTGACCCGGGAACACAGGGGCCACGCTCAGTTAGCGCCGAATACAACGAAACGACGAGGCCTGTTTTCCCATAAAATCCGGGTTGACGCCCACTTCAGCCTCTGCTTACGGTGAATTTTCTCAGTAGCTGACTTTCCGTGGATGTGGAACTGCGGCCTCAGCCGAGCTCATCTCTGTAACATTCCGCATGCCAGTTTGGGGGGGTGCACCCTCATTAGTCCTTTCAAGTTTTTGTTTAACACCCAGAAGCTTGGAAAGGAGACTTCGTTCTTGCACAGCACGATCAGTGTGTCGGTTAAACAGCCTTGCTCGAATCCCTGCGAAGCACATGCACGGTGCAGTCAGGTTTCCACTGACGTCCCCTCAGAACAGTGAGTCTTCTCTCTGGAGCAAAAGAGAAGGGCCTTGGGCCCTGGGCAGCAGGGACCTCTCGAAGCATTTTGTTTCCTAATTTTCTTTAAATGGACCCGGGGGCATCTGGGGGGCTCGGTCGGTTCAGCATTGGACTCTTGACTTTGGTTCTGGTCATGATCTCACGGTTCCTGGGATCGAGCCCCACGTCAGGTTCTCTGCTAACAACATGGAACCTCCTTGGGATTCTCTCTCCCTCTCTCTCTGCAGCTCCCCCACTCATGCGCACATGCTCTCTCTCTCAATCTCTCTCTCAAAATAGATAAACAAACTGTAAAAAATAACAAATAGACAAGAATTAAGACAGTTTCTTAACAGCGTCAGCTTTTACTGACTTCCTGTTTTCATTTCCTCTGGGAACACGGTGTGTCAAGATGACCGGAGCCCGAGGCTGCACACACCGGGCCGGCCACCTGCAGCTGCCCCCCGCCCCCTGCCCCCTGTCCCTCTGCCAGGCCCCTGTACATTGAGTGAAACTGCAGCGAATGGAGCAAGGAACTCACTGCGGCTGGTTGGTGAGGCGGCCAAGTAGACGAGGCCACCGAGGCCTCTCCAGAACCAGCCGCACGTGAGCCTCAGCAAACTGTCTCAGCAAATACACACAGCCCCACACAAGCTGTTTCTGCAGCTTCCGCAGGGTGCATCCTGCTGAAACAGGAGTTCTCCGTGTTGTCTACAAGGAGCGACTCTTACAGGCTAACTAGACATCCAATATTAACTATTATTGACGGGAAAGTCTTCTAACGTCTTTGTCCGCAGCTAGATTTAGACATACGTCTCAGGAACGAACAGCATGGTCTCAGCGTTTCCTACGAAAAATGTAAATAATTTTCTATTTGAATTTGATGAATTTGAGTGGAAATGTTTAGTCTATTATTTTCAAATATTTTGTGTAGGCTATCTACAGTACTTATGGTGCATAAATTTTTTTACGTTACGGCAATACAGTTATTAAAAGCAAATGAACTTTTGTGACAACAGGTTATTGTCATATTTTTCAAATCAAAATCACTATTATCACAATAAGATTAAAAATCTCTTAAGAAACGTCAATAATGGAGACAAAATAGGACATGATTGTTCTTAGACTCTCCACAGGCAGTGGTAAATCAGGCCCGTTCAGAAGCCAGTGGGGTTACCTAGAGATTTCATGTCTGTGGTGATGACTCTGGTCCTTTGCGGTCTTTGCCACGTTCCACTCATAGAGTCCCCCTTAGGACCTCCTGCAGGGCCGGATTAGTGGTCACAAACTCCTTCAGTTTTGTTTGGGAAAGTCTTTATCTTTCCTTCTACTCTGAATGACGGCCTTGCTGAACAAAGGATTCTTGGCTGCATATTTTTCCTGTTCAGCACGTTGACTATTTTCTGCCAATCCCTTCCGGCCTGCCAAGGTTCAGTGGACGGGTCTGCTCCTACCCTTATGTGTCTACCCTTATAGGTTAAGGCATGTTTGTCCCTTGCTGATTTCAGAACTGTCCCTTTATCTTTGAATTCTGCCAGTTTTACTATGATATGTCATGGTGTTGACCTGTTTTTATTGATTTTAAACAGAGTTCTCTGTGCCTCTTGGACTTGGATGCCTGTTTCTTTCCCCAGATTAAGGATCACTCTGAATATAAATGGACTAAATGCTCCAATCAAAAGACACAGGGTATCAGAATGGATAAAAAAAAAACCCACCAAGATCCATCTATACACTGTCTACAAGAGACTCACTCTAGATAGACCTGCAGATTGAAAGTGAGGGGATAGAGAACCATCTATCATGCTCCTGGAAGTCAAAAGAAAGCCGGAGTAGCCATACTTCTATCAGACACACTAGATGTAAAACAAAGACTGTAACAAGAGATGAAGAAGGGCATTATATCATAATTAAGGGGTCCATCCAAATGTGGAGGCACCCAAATAGGAATTAAGTTAATCACAAACATAAGCAAACTTTTAGATAATACTGTAATTGTAGGAGACTTTAATACCCCACTTACAACAATGGACAGATCATCTAGGCAGAAAATCAATAAGGAAACCACGGCTCTGAATAAGACATTGGACCAGATGGACCTAACATATATTCAGAACATTTCATCTTAAAGCAGCAGAATACACATTCTTCTCCAGTGCACATGGAGCATTCTCCACAATAGATCACATACTGGGTCACAAAACAGCCCACAAGTACAAAAAGATCGAGATCATACCATGAATATTTTCAGACCACAACACTATGAAACTTGAAATTAACCACTAGAAAAAACGTGGAGAGCCCCCAAATACATGGAGGTTAAAGAATATCCTACTGAAGAATGAATGGGTTAGCCATGAAATTGAAGAAGAAATTTAAAAATACATGGAAGCAAATCAAAATGAAAACATGACAGTCAGTCCCTTTGGGATGCAGCAAAGGCAATCCTAAGAGGAAAATCCATTGCAATCCAGGCCCATCTCAAGAAACAAGAATGGTCCCAAACACACAACCTAACCTTACACCTAAAGGAGCAGCAAATAAAGCCAAAAGTCAGAAGAAGGGAAATAATAAAGATTAGAGCAGAAATAAATGATATAGAATAAAAAAAATAGAACAGATCAATGAAACTGAGCGCTGGTTTTTTTTGAAAGAATAAACAAAATTGATAAACCCCAAGCCAGACTTCTCAAAAAAGCAAACAGATAAAATCACAAATGAAAGAGATCACAAATACAATTAGAAGACAATGCTTTGAAAAAATTATATGCCAACAAACTGGACGATCCAGACGAAATGGACAAATTCCTAGACACCCACACACTACCAAAACTCAAATAGGAAGAAACAGAAAATCTGAACAGATGCATAGCCAGCAAAGAAATTGAATTGCTTATCAAAAATCTCCCAACAAACAAGAGTCGTGGGCCAGAGGGCTTCCTAGGGGAATTCTACCAAACATCTAAACAAGAGTTAATACCTATTGTTCTCAAGGTATTCCAAAAAACAGAAATGGAAGGAAAGCTTCCAAACTCATTGTATGAGGCCAGCATTACTTTGATTCCAAAACCAGACAAAGACCCCACCTAAAAAGGAGAACTGCAGGTCAATATCCCTGATAAACATGGATGCAAAAATTTTCAACAAGATACTAGCAAATCAAATTCAACAGTACATCTAAAGAATTATTCACCATGGCCAAGTGGGATTCATTCCTGGGCTGCAGTGCTGGTTCAATATTTGCAAGTCAGTCAACATGATACACTACATTAGAAGAAAGTATAAGAACCACATGACCCTGTCAATAGATGCAGAAAAAGCATTCGACAAAACACAGCATCCTTTCCTAATAAAACCATTAAGAAAGTAGGGATAGAAAGAACATACTTTAACATCATAAAAGCCATATATGAAATGCCCACAACTCATATCATCCTCAATGGGGAAAAACCAAGAGTTTTCCCCCTAATATCAGGAACACAACAGGATGTCCATTCTCCCTACTGTTGTTCAACATAGTGATGGAAGTCCTAGCCTCAGCAATCAGACAACACAAAGAAGTAAAAGGCATCCAAACTGGCAAAGAAGAAGTCACCCTTTCAGTCTTCGCAGATGACATATACTCCACATGGAAAACCCAAAAGATTCCACCAAAAAACTGCTAGAGCTGATCCATGAATTCAGCAAGGCTGCAGGATATAAAATCAATGTACAGAAATTGGTTGTATTCCTATACACCAACAATGAAGCAACAGACAGAGATATCGAGGAATTGATCCCATTTACAACTGCACCCCAAACTGTAAAATACCTAGGAATAAACCTAACCAAAGAGGTAAAAGATCTGTATGCTGAAAACTATAGAAAACTTCAGAAAGAAATTGAAGAAGACATAAAGAAATGGAAAAACACTCCATGCTCATGGATTCGAAGAACAAATATTGTTAAAATGTCAATACTACCCAAAGCAATCTACATATTCGATGCAATCCCTATCAAAATAACACCAGCATTCTTCACAAAGCTAGAGAAAACAGTACTAAAATTTGTACGGAACCAGAAAAGACCCCGAATAGCCAAAGCGATCTTGAAAAAGAAAACCAAAGCAGGAGGCATCACAATCCCAGACCTCAAGCTATACTACAAAGCTGTCATCATCAAGACAGTATGGTACTGGCACAAGAACAGACACTCGGATCAATGGAACAGAATAGAGAACCTAGAGGTGGACCCACAAACGTATGGCCAACTAATCTTTGACAAAGCAGGAAAGAATATCCCATGGAATAAAGACAGTCTCTTCAGCAAGTGGTGCTGGGAAAACTGGACAGTGACATGCAGACAAATGAACCTGGATGTCTTTCTTACACCATCCACAAAAATAAACTCAAAATGGATGAAAGACCTCCATGTAAGACAGGAAGCCATCAAAATCAAGGAGAACGCCGGCAAAAACCTCATTGACAGAGAAACACAGAGAAACTGCTGTGTAAATTGGGGTTTTCACCGCTGTTATCACAATTCCCAGCAGACAGGTCTATGCGCACAAGGAAACCGCAGTCCTGAACATTCTCACCTCCACAGGTAATCACTGTTGCACACGGCAGAACTCATTTGCGTCTCTGTGTCCTTGTAAATGACTGTGTTCCTATGGCACTCACACTTCTGAAAATTAACATCGCGTAAGTATCTTCCAGCCATTGAAAGCTCTTGGTAAAATTCATTTTAAAACACTGAAAACTCTCCTCACATGAATGCATCAGCATATACATAACCATCTCCCTATTCTTGAGATGTTAGATCGAAACGGGTTTTTCTTAAGCACTTACTATGTGCACTATGAACACGGCTTGCCGTCAGTCCCGGGCTTGGGACTGCTGTGTGGACAGCGTGATGGTCCACGGAGGCGCTGCCCTTACCGCCAGACAGCACTCCAGAAACACCCCCGCAAGGCGCTCAGCCGGACTGGTCAGGATCGGCTCCGTGGAATCTGCCACCACACCACAGCCTTTGGTAAAACCCCATTTCCAACGCCCTCTGCGGAGCCCCCAGATCAGACTCACTGAGCCCTCACTGGGACTGGTGTGTGTGAGCCTGAATACACAGCGTACCAGTCGTGGCTTCAGTGCCACGTCCTGGGGACACGGGCCCCGAGCCCTGAGCCCCGCTGTGGTTTATAACAGACTTGCTGTTTGTGTGAAACTGTTTATCGACTCACACATCACATGACTGATGCCCTGCAGCCATCTGGGTCGTCCCTTTCACCCCGTGGCTACCGTCAGCCACTCTCCCCGCCATAACCAGCGTCCCGCGCTCTGCGGTGCGTGTGGCTTCCACGAGCACAAGCACGGTACGGTCGGGGGGCCACAAAGCTGAGGCACCCACGAGAGCGGTCCACGTGCACAAACACCTACCGCTGACCATCCCCAGCAGGACTTGCCTCGGGGACGCAGCGTGACAGTCATGGTCCCCCACCCAACGTGGCCAGAAGGACGACAGAGGGGATGTGACAGCAAGACCGGCTGAGGACGTCGCCAGGGTTCCTCGCTGGCTCCACGTGACGGGTGGACCTGGCAGTGTCCGGTGCCTTCACTATTCTCTTCCAGCCACCTTACCCAGTGCCCCCCAGCCTACCTCTGACAACCACCAATCTGTGCACTGTGTCTGCGAGGGTTTCCTTCACTCTTTTTTATTTTTCAGGTTCCGCACGTAAGCAAAATCATACAGTATCTGTCTTTCTTTCTGTGCTTCCTCTCACTTAGCACGATGCCACCAAGGTCCATCCATGTTGTCACAAGTGGCAGGACTTCCTTCTTCCCAAGGCCATGTAATATGCCACTGCAGACAGAGATGTAGGGCTTCCGTGTTTTCGTGAGCCGTGCACCCATCAACGACACCCAGGTTGATTCCTATCTTGGCTGCTGTCAATAACGAGCAATGAACGAGGGAATGCAGGTGTCTCTTCGAGACCGTGGTTTCGTGTCCTTTGGAAGCATTCCCAGAAGTGGGATTGCTGGTCATGCGGTACTTCTATTTCTCACGTTTTGAGGAACCTCCACGCTGTCCTCCAGCGCGGCCGCACCAGTCAGCATTCCCACCGACCGTGCTTGAGGGTTCCCTTTTCTCCACGTCCTCGCCAACACCTGCTGTTTCTTGTGTCGTTGACTTTAGCCCTTCGGACAGCTGTGAGGTGACATCATGGTCTTGATTTGATTTTTTTTTTTTTAATTTTTAAAAATCTTTATTATTTATTTTTGAGAGAGAGAGGGAGAGAGAAAGAAAGAGAGAATGAGCCAGGGAGGGTACAGAGAGAGGGAGACACAGAATCCGAAGCAGGCTCCAGGCTCCGAGCTGTCAGCACGGAGCCCGACGCGGGGCCCAAACCCATGAACCGCAGGATCATGACCTGAGCCGAAGTCGGACGCTCAGCTGACTGAGCCACCCAGGCACCCCACTGATTTGCACTTTCTTGAGGGTGTCTGACGCTGACCATCTTCTCGTGTGTGCTAGTCACCTGTATGTCTTCTGCAGAAAAATATCTATTCAGTTCGTCTACCCAATTTTTTTAAGTTTACTTATTTTGAGAGTGAGAGAATCCCCAGCAGGCTCCACACTGTCAGTGCAGAGCCCGATGTGGGGCTCAAACTCACGAACCGTGAGATTGTCACCTGACATGAGATCAAGAGTTGACGCTTAACCGACTGAGCCCGCCAGGCGCCCCGAGTCCTCTCCACCCAAATCTTCATTGAAGTGTAAGGTTTCTTCTCTTGAGCTGTAGGTGTTCCTTATAAATTTTGAATAATAGCCCCTTACAAGTCAAGTATCTTCTCCATTTTTGATGCCTTCATTTGCTGTGCAGAAGCTTTCCGTGTGATACAGCCCGCTTGTTTATTTTTGCTTTTGTTGCCTTTGCGTTCGGGGTCAATTTTTAAAAATCAGCACCAAGACCAGAATCAAGGCACTTATACCGTATGATTTCTTCTAGGAGGTTTACGGTTAAGGGTCTTAGGTTCAGTCTTTCGTCTACTTTGACTTAATTATTTCGTGTAAGAAATCGGTTCACTTTCATTTCATCCTTCTGCACATTGCTGTCCAGCTTTCCCAACACCATTTGCTGAAGAGACTGTCTTTTCCCCGCTGTATATTCTTGGCTCTTTTGTAATAAAGTAATTGACCATATAATTGTGGATTTATTTCTGGGTTTTCTATTCTGTCCCATCGGTCTATGTGTCTGTTTTTATACCAGGACCATACTGTTTTGATGATCACAGCTTTGTAAAAAAAACTTAAGTCAGGGAACATGATGCCTCCAGCTTTGTTCTTTTTCAAGATTTATCTGGTGTTTCTTAGTCTTTCTTGGCCTCATACAAATTTTAGGATTGTTTGTTCTACTTCTGTGAAAACTGCTATTGGAATTTTGATAGGGACTGCATTGAATCTGTACATTGCTTTGGATAGTATGGGCATTTTATTTAAGAGTTTTTTTAATAAATGTGTTATTTATTTTTGAGAGAGGGACAGCACGAGTAGGGAAGGGGAGAGAGAGAGAGAGGATCCAAAGCAGCTCCAGCTCTGTGCTGAGAGCAGAGAGCCCAGTGTGGGGCTCAAACCCACGAACTGTGCGATCATGACCGGAGCTAAAGCCAAGAGTCAGATGCTTAACTGACTGAGCCCCCCAGGCACCCCTGATGCCAGTCCTCTTAGAGACTGAAATAATCGATGGGTCCTAAACTGTAAATTCAGTCTAGTTAAACGTATTTTATTACTACTCTATTTGTATTCATATTTACCTTCTTACTTTGGCTCCTTCATTGTCTTCTTTTCCTTTTTTCTTGGTGGATTTTTAATTATCTTTTGCAATTTGCTTTATTTCTCTTTTGGTCTTTAATTTTACTGGTGTTTTACTAATTTATGAAGTATTGTAACAAGAGAGGGACCTCAGCACTCTCACTGTCCAGTCCTACCTGAGCTCCGACTAACCTACGACAGCAGACACTGACATCGGTGGTGTTACCACCTCAAGACAAACAACATTGGTCTATACTCACCCGAGAGCCCAAGAACACCCAGGGAGCACGCCGGCTCTCGCTTGGGACAAAGGAGACCTTTCTGGACACGAAACCCTCTCAGAGCAGCCCACTCCGAGGACAAGCATCAACACTAACCAGGTAAGGAGGGGCCAGCGGGTCTGCAGACGAGTGGGAGGTCCAGGGGACAGGAGGAATGAATTCTGCAACTTTCAGCCTAATAGATGGCGTCAGGGTGAATGAGACCTTCTCTGTTATAAATATTCAGTAAGGATTTCTGACAGAGAAGCAGCGTAAAGATGAAGTCAGTTCTAAGCTATGTGGGGCGGCCCCAGCTTCTGGACGAGAGCGTGTGGGAGCTAGAAGGAAAAGCCGGGAGCCGACCCCGTCTCACGGGGGAAGAGAGGTCACGTCGGGAAGGAGTAGTTACCAATTCAGTTCGGAATAAACACACAGAAAGGCTGCGGCCTAGACAAGGTAGCACGGGCGTCCCTCCAGCAGTGTGGACCGGAGGACGTGCAGCCTCCCCGCCTCCTCAAGGAGAGGCGCAGACGCACCGGGTCGGAGGCACGAGCCGTGAGAGCCGGGGACCAGCCCGCGGGTCCCCCCTCCCCATTACAAGGCTGCTCTGAGCAAACTCCAGTTCCTGCTCGGTTGGGTCGGGTTCGGTCCCAGAGGATGGAAGCCATCCAACCATTCCGAGAGCGTCACCACCGGAAACGGTCCACATCCCGCGAGTCTGAGGATGTTTCCGACCTGCTTCTGTCGATAAAGCAAAGTGCAGGGCAGAGTCTACTTTACCCTCCGATCCACAGGTCCTGTCAATTCCAGCACCATCGTGAGGCTGTACTGGACACAGTCCCCTGTCGAGTGCAGAGAACGATCTCAGTGCCGAACAGGCTTCAGAAGACAGAGCCCAGCCGCTAACGGTGTGGAACCAGCTGGCCGCTGGATTATTGACGCGATTATTATTGTTTCCATCTGGAATACGAAGCAGGTGGCCTTTAAAATTTTTTACAGGATTTTGAGTCTTAATATCTTTTAAAAAATAACATATTAAAACTCTGTTTTGACTCTCTGGGATTCAGATTCTGTGAAATGCGTTGTTCTTGAAGGTGACCTAACCAAATGATTACAGAGCATTCCTACGCTCTGCCTTTCTCTTTCTCCCCTTCGTGATGAGGGTGACGACGAAGGCTGAGGGTACGCGTTCACAGGAGCGGGCTGGTCGCCGGCCCCACGCTGAGCCTGAGAGCACGGAGGCCCGAGGCCGTGGGAGGAGGTGCCGGGGGACCTCGGGTGGGGTCGGGTGGGCCTTCCCCCCCCCCCCCCCCCCCGCACCATCTGTTCCGTTCTCCAGTGCGCACCACATCTCCGGCAGACTGGGTCACCTTTCCTGAGGGGACTGCTGGGGGTGCGTCCTGCTCTGTGCACACCCTCTCATTCAAGAAGAATCGCATTAACATGATCCTGGATGATGTTTTCTTAAAAAAAAAAAACAACACTCAGCAGACAATTCAACTAGGATACTGTACAAAGCTGAGACAAATAACGAAATAAAAATCTTAAGAGATCTCCTAGAAGACAGTCCGGTGAGAAGCCCAAGGGAAGGCAAGAAGTGACAAGAGGTAAGGCCTGTAAGGGACAGGAGGTGACGCTGGGGCACAAAGGCAATCTGAGCTCGGGGTGGGGGCCGGAGGGGCGGGGAGGTGCCGTGTGTGTAGATGAAGGCTGCTGTCAAAGACCATGGAGAGGGCTGTATCAGTGACCACACCGGAGGCTGCCCAGGAACACAGCCGGACCCGCAGCCACGTGGAGAGAAAACTTCCCAGTGTCCGCAGTAGAGACCAGAGACGCTGGAAGTACGTTCAAGTGTAGACAAAATAACCCGTTTTAAAATAACCTGAAATAGATTTTGGTACCAACAGGCCTTAAGTTCTAGCGAGAGTCCTTGAGCAGAGAGGAGATCCATCCTGCAAGGAGGCCGGATGCAGAAGTCGTGGCGAGAACAAGAGGCTGTAAACATTTCAGAGTGCAGGAACCCTAAAAGTTGTGACTTTTCATGCAGTTTAAAGCAGCTTCTAAACACAAAGCCACAGCAGGTGGTAAATCAGGAAACAACTCGGGCTCAGGGGTCACAAGGTCCTAGCACCTTCCAGCAGGACCTAAACATGCTGTCTTTCTATCGTGTAAGCAAAGTATACATTTGGCAAAATTTCAAGGGCCACCTCCAAATAAATGTAAATGGAGTACACACATTTGAGACATGCAGAGGAGAATTTTAGAAGACACGTGAAAAATTTAATCAGAATAATTTAAATATCAAGAAGAAAAGGGGCACAGTAAAGGGGGGGACCAATAAAAATTCAAAGTCCGCGATCAAAACCGAGCTCGAGCACACATCGGTAATCACCACACACTCCAACGGGGGCGCAGCCTGTCAGGCTCGGTGGTAAGAAAGAAGGAAGCACAAAAATGCAAACGAAATCAAAGGGACAAGGTAACAAAAATGAGTAGGAACCAGCAGCATGCGGATCTGCAGAGCCAAAGTCGTTCTTTGCTAAGAGCAGTAAAATGAAGAATCCTCTGCTGAATCGATCAAAAAAGAAAAAAATTAACCCTGTTGAAAAATATTGAAGATCTGAGATCCTTTCACCAGCAGGAAAAATGACTTCCCCTGTAGTCACACACTTTCACACACTTTCAATAAAAACCCCAAGACTTCTGCAGAATCTGATCAGAGGCTTTTAAAATTCTCACGAAGAAACAAAGGGAAAGAGAAGACGGAAAAAATAAAGTGAACCAGGAGGTGAGGAGACGTGGGCCCGCGGTGGCAAACGTGTGCCGTAGGTCCACAGCGGTAAGTGTGATTCCGGCCTTGACACCGTTGGAGAACACACATAAACCACGGCAGGACACGCGGTCGAGGGCCCAGGTGGCACACAATCCCCGAGGAACCGGTCACGACACGTGCTTGCCCAGGACAATAAATCTGATCCCTACTTTTCACGTTTCACAGAAATAAGTGTCGCATGCCTGGGAGACCTAACACAGAGAGCAAACGAACACTGAGAAGGAAACACAAGCAGATATATTTACGAGCACGGGGTAAGGAAGGTTCTCCTGAACCAGATGCTAAATCCACACAGGAAAGCACGGACGAGGGGCGCTTGGGTCGCTCAGTCGGTTAAGCACCTGACTTCTGCCAGGTCATGATCTCACAGTTCGTGGGTTCCAGCCCCGCGTCGGGCTCTGTGCTGACAGTGTGGAGCCTGCTTGGGATCCTCTCTCTCCCTCTCTCTCTGCCCCTCACCCACTCTCTCTCTCTCTCTCAAAATAAATAAACATTTTTTTAACGTTAAAATGAAAAACGGTATTTCAAGAACGTTACTGTCTGAATCTGGACTTTTCCCTTAGGCTGTCCCTACACGTCCCGCAGCTGGTCCTTTTATGAGAGAGAGAGGGCCTGATTCCCAGTAACAGGTTTTCAGACTGCTTACGGGATTCCGATCCCCATCCGCTAACACAGGTGGAGAGGAGCCCACACGCTGGAAGGGGGCCGAGGTAGGCCCGCTGCACAGGGTCTGGGTCTCTGCGGGAGGGGTTTCAGGGGCCAGCTGAAACCCCCCTGCTCTGGCTCAGCTGGGGTTCTCGGGGGGGCAGGCATCTGGGCAGGAGGAAAATGTCCCACTGGCACACGGCACACGGGAGCCCGGCAGAGGCGGTGGGAGTAGGGCTGAATCCCACCTCGGAGCCGACTGCACCTGCCCGCTCGCTGGGCCGTGGGGGCCATGGCCACCACGGCCACCATGTCCTACATCGTGGCGCCGAGCCATCCCTTGTGGGACCAGACGCCAACCAACGGTGTCCTCCATCGTGCCCCACGTCCTCCTAGCTGAACCTGCCACCTCGAGTGACGTTTTAATTCTGGGGCGTGTGTGGGGACATACATCCCCGCTCGGTTAAAGTACGAGAAGCTGTGCTTACTGTGCTGCTGGGGTTGCTGTTCAGATGCAGTCCACTGTCAAACAGAGGGGATGAGGCCCCGCTGCTGTGGTCGCCAGCTGGCCCCGGGGACCCTGCAGGCAAGCAGAGACGGTCACTCAGACGGAGCGCGGGCAGCGGTCCCCAGGTAGAGAGCCTCCCTTCTCCCGAGGCACCGGGAAGTCCCCCAGGACACCGGGCATCACGCGGAGCCACCACATCCGCCCTCCGTCCCCTGCTGTCCTGGGGCCACCTCACACCCGTCTGGCCTCAACCAGAAATGGGGCAGAAGGCAGGGCAGATGGCCCACCTCACAGGAAAAGGTGCCACCGGGGTCCAGAATCCGCACCCACACGGCACCGGGGGACTGTCATCCCTGGTCCCTGGGGACGTCCCACACCTGCACTCTCTACCACCAGGATCACATCAGAACCTTCTACACGCTATTCCTGACTTTCTGTTCTAAATTTCCAAGCTGCTTATTTGTTTGACATTTTCTGATTTCCTTGGCATTGCCAACTGCATTAGTGGACAACATAGAGATAAATCAGATAAGCTTGTGGACAGTGGGTCTGAAAACAAAAAGCCCGTGTTTGGGCAGGGAGCAGAGGTCTGGGGCCAGGAGCCATTCTGAGCTACAGTTTCCTCTTCCGAAAGGAGAGACGGGGCTGAGTGACCTCCACCCCTGCCCTTCTGAAAGGAGGTGCCCTGGGCACCCCCAGCAGCCGATTGTTGGGCAGTAAATCGCATTAGGGAGAGACACCAAACTGCAAGATAAAGTTGAAGCTGACCTACAGATCGGTTTTGCTTGAGAAAAACCAAGACATCACATTAAATCTCAGAATTCATAAGGGTGCCTGGGTGATTCAATCAGTTGGGCATCTGACTTCAGCTCAGGTCAGTATCTCGCGGTTTTTGAGTTCGGGCCCCGCGTCGGGCTCTGTGCTGACGGCTCAGAGCCTGGAGCCTGCTTTGGATTTTGTGTTTCTCTCTCTCTGCCCCTCCCCTGGTCACGCTCTGTCTCTCTCTCAAAAATAAATAAACATTAAAGAGAAATTAAAAAAAAAAACAAAAACCAGATTTCTGACTTTCCTGGAAAAGAGAGACATCTGAGGCTCCCGACAATAAATCACTGTCCCCTAGCCTCCTCACCACATGGGGCCCAAACCCGCCAGCCACCGGCATCAGGGCCCCCGCCCTGCGGGTCAGTCACGTGAGGTGGCCACGCAGGGACAGAGATGAGCCTGTGTTGGTCACCCTGTCATCAACATCCTTATGATTTCTTGGGAACTGAACCAAGTGCCTCGTAAATGTGGTTTCACTCGCTGCTTCAAAACACGTGCCTCTGCTGGGGATGTTTACTACAAGCGTCATTTCGCAGAGGAAGAAATTGGAGGGATTCTGTCTGTCACCCACTGACCGCAGTCCTCTCGGGACCGAGGGCTCACACCCAGAGCACCTGGTTCCGGTAAAGGGGAACACACCCCACCTCCAGGCCTCCGGGGCAACACGACCAGAGCTTGTGATCAGCTCCACAAAATTCACACCGACGGTGAACTTTCAAGGGGAAGGAGAAAGCTTTCCTGCTGTTTCCGATGTCTGAGAATAGCTTCGCAGAGAAAGCTAGATTCGCCGACAACCGGATCCCAAATATTTTTGGCCACAATAGGAGCATGAGCAGCTCCCGTGTGACTCAGAGGTTCAGTCTGTTAATTTTTGTGGTGGGGCCACACGGAGACGGACACCTGCCCACGTAAGTCCACCGGCCACGAGAACCAGGCATCTAGGCTTTACCCTGAGGAGCCCCCTACGGACCCCTGAGCCGATCCAGGGTCCTGGCGTGTGACCGTCTGGGTGCTGAGGACGGCGTGGCCGATCTGCCACAGACACCGGCCGCCAGCCATCACCGCGTGATGTGGCGTGCCCCCTCCCCCACCTGCTGCAGGAAAGGAGTATACGGAGCCGGAACCCCCTAACGCTGGAGACGCCTGGTGCTCGGTCGACTTCCTAAGATTAAACTGAAGGTCAGGTGACGTCACGTACGCAGTCATTCCGAAGTCACCAGCCCTCTCGCTGCGGGCGGGCTCGCGGGGCTCTGTAGCCGACTATCGCCACCCCTGCCTGCCGCTGCGGGACTCCTGGGCCACCAGCCACCACGCCCCCACCCCCCGCACCCTTCCCCCATCCCCACAGAACCGACGAGGACCTGGATTCCCCACCGAACACCACGTTCCCGCGCGCGCCGTGCGCAGCCCCAAGGACTCGGGAAATGCGCACTGTTCTGGGCCCCAAAGACGGCGCTCCAGCGCACCCCTCCTTCCCTGGACCAGCCCCCGCGAACCCGCTGCCCTGGGGCCGTCTCTGCCTGGGCGCTCCGCTAGGCCACGGTGACACAACGCCGCCCTGGCTCCCTGCACCTCCAAGCTCCCCGCGCCCCAGGACAGCGCTGCGGCCAGAGGACACGCGACTGCCGGTCCCAGAGGGCAAAATAAAGGACGCGGAGCGAACGGGAACGTGAGTAGGTCACCCCGCCAGTCATCCTACTGACTTCGGATAAACGGGTGTGTTTTCGTCTACAGCATCCGAGAAGGGAAATCTGAACTGTTGTGATACAGTTTTGGTCACCACCAGTAAAGCCCATTATTTACAGGACGATCAGTTCTCAATAATTGCTAATGATAAAAATAAACTTGGAGTCACAATCCAACGTTAGAAAATATACAACAGGAGCACCTGGGGGCTCAGTCGGTGGGGCATCTGACCTCGGCTCAGGTCACGATCTCACCATTCGTGGGCTCAAGCCCCGCGTCAGGCTCTGTGCCGACAGCTCGGAGCCTGGAGCCTGGAGCCTGCTTGGGATTCTGTGTCTCCCTCCCTCTCTCCCCTCCCCCTGCCCGTGCTCTGTCTCTCTCAAAAACAAATATAAAGAAAATTTAAAAAAGAAAATATACAACAAAAAGCTTACAAGAAATATTTATAGAAACTTCTAGCCTACAAAACGAGCTCTCACCTAGGAAATTACACTGGCCTCCCTCATGCAGGGTGGGTGGGGTTTAATGAGGGGGTGGCTGCCGAGAAGGTCCCCCGGGGTCATGCACGGAGAAACCGAAGGACACAGCAATCCCATGCAGCTAACACCCAGAGAAGGAACACATGTCCACACAAAACCCATGTATGAAGGCTCATGTCCGTATTATTCACAGCGGCTCCAAGGTGGAAACAAACCACCCGCCGCTCCCCCCTGTCCGCTGATGAAGCAGGGATCACAATGTGGGACCTCATAGAACAGAACAGAACAGGGGGGCTGACACCTGCTACAGCCTCTGCCAGCCTGGAAAACAGGAGCTCAAGTGAGGGACGCAGACGCAGAGGCCACACCGTGTGCGGATTCACCTTCACAGGGAGTGTGGAGCAGGAGAGCCCAGACACAGGAGGGGGCCCGTGGGGCCGGGCCAGGGGCTGTGGCCTCTCTGGGGTGATGGGAGAGCTCTGGGACTGGACTCTGAGGGCTGCGTGGCACGCGGAAAACACTACAAACCACTCAAGTGAACGAGCACTTTGAATAGTGGATCTTGGGGGCACTTGGGGGGCTCAGTCCATTGAGCATCTGACTTCAGCTCAGGTCATGATCTCTTGGTTCCTGAGTTCAAGCCCCACATCGGGATCAGTGCTACAGCACAGAACCCTCTCCAGATCCTCTGTCCCTCTCTCTCTGCCCCTCTCCTGCTTGCATTCTCTCGAAAATAAAACGTTAAAAAAATAAAAAAATAAACAGTGGAAGTTGTGTTATGTGACTTATATCTTAAAAAAACACGAAGAGTCTGAATTTATGCAAAAAAAAAAAAGAGAGAGAGAGAGGGAGAGAGAGAGAGGCTGCTGACTCCTGTCACTGGCCGTTCATCTTCTCTCCAGCGTGGCGGTCAGGTGTCGAAAACGGGCGCTGTCCTCACGGGCCCGGTGTCCTTGCACCGCCAGTCGCTGCTGTAGTGCAGGGCGGGCTTCCACCGATGACCCGGTGCAGGGGTGAGGGTGGGGCAGGCAAGAGCGAGTTGCCGTCCTGCTGCGGCCTCACCAGAGGAACCTGCCTGAATTTACGGAGGGATTACGGTGTTTTGGAATAGTAAGGTTTTACCTTTTGAAGATTATACAAAACCAAATAAAGAATAGACGTTTATTGACTCAAGAGAGAATTCAACATCCTTGCCATGTGGGAAGGCTGGCAGGCAGATCGCATGGGGCTTGTTGCCGGGCCACGGCTGGCTGGCCCCCCACACTGGGCCGTGAGCACCCTTACGGGGGTGCTGACGTGCATGCTGAGCCCACCACGAGGACCAGCGGGACTCAGCCAGGCTGTGCCAGGACATCGGCAGCAAAGCCGGGCAAGTGACGAGGCTGCTGGCTACGCACAGCTGTGTCGCATCTCTCAACAAAACGTCTCCAGTGCCCCGGCTGATGGTCAGAGGTCCCCGTCGGTCCCTTGGCCAGGGGCACGTGGCCACCCCAGGCCTGTGGTGGCTCTGGGGACAGGCTCCCTGTTGACTCCCCTGGGCACTCCCTCCCCCCACCCCGGCTTCAAGATGCTGCTGGGGTTGCCTGGATTCTGCTGCTTCCGTAGCGTTATCGGAAGCGGTCTGGAGACCCCGGCCGCCCCCTCTGCCGGGAGGTCACCTCACCTGGAAGAAGGCAGATGGAGCCCTAACACGAACGTCTACGCACCAGATCCTGCCCGCCACCCCGTTCCTCCTGCTGCAACGTTACAGGATCAGCTCTCTATCCGCACGGGAAGACGCCTACAAGACAGATATGCAGGCCGACCCACAGGGTGGACCCACGGCCTGCCTGGTGGCACAGTGCTGCGAATCGACCACCTTCCACAAACACGATGCCACATACGTGACACCCAAGTGCACGTCCGACACTTGCTAGCCTTTACGTTCTGCTGGAGAGAACCCCCGTGAAACCCTGGTAGCATGTGCTCACAGTCTGAAACGGAAGCCCAGAGTGGCCAGAAGCGACTAAGCTCTTTGCACGAGAGCCGCTCACTCTGTGTGCGATTCAGAAGAAACACGACGGACCCTTCTCCAGCCCCCATGCTGCAGGGGGACACGAAGTCCACAGGCCACCCCCGCCTCTCCATTTCCACCTGCCACCCTAAATCCCCTATCTCACCCGAACCTCCCCTCTGTTATGAACTGAACGTTTGTGTCCTCCAAATTCCTCTGCTGAATTTGGAATTCAACCGAGCCCCTGACAGGAAGTTGTTGGGGCACCTGACGCAGGTGATGGGTGAGCTTCCAAAAGGCCCCAGGGTCTCCCTGGCTCCCGCCGCACGTGAGGACACAGACAGGAGAGGCGTCTATGAACCAGGTCCACCCAAGACGTCCCGCCTCCAGAAGCCAGAGCAAGAAGCGTCTGCTGTCCAGGCCGCCACTGTGCTTTGTTACTGTGGCCGAGTGGACCAGCCCCCCCCCCCCCCCCCAGCCTGTCTTCTCCTCCAAACTGCTGGAGGTGCCCACGGATGCACCCCCTGAGCCCAAAGACCCAGAGCAGCTGGCCGCGGGCAGGAGGTAGTGGCGTCCCTTCTTCGGGCCAGAGGCGCCTGCCTCCCCCACGGACAGCGCATCCTGGGACCGGCGTCCCCCTCCTTCCCCGCAACGGACAGTCTGTCCCGGGAGTAGCGCCCCGCTGGCTCCAGGACCTGCACACGGGCTGCCCCGAGCCGCTCCCCTCACAGGTGCACGTGCACGTCTGCCCAGACCCCACGGGACACGACGCAGTGCTGTGCGTGGTGTTTACTTTTCCAAAGACTGGTCTGATGGTCACCATTCCCACTTCCTGCCGCTCGGGGCGCGCTCCCTTCCGTCCACAGCCCCGCGGCCTGTCCTCTTGACTCTGGAGCCCTCTGCAAACTGCGAGGAGCTGGGCTCCTAAGAACATAGACCCCGAGGGATCTTACTGACCGAGGAGTATCAATTTTCCCGAGAAAGGCGAATAGTGGCCTGGTTACCCCGGTGCGGTCTGACGGGAAAATGGATTCTGAAACTGATTTGCTCAGGTTCTCAGGGAGAGAAAGTAAGAAGTCGACGGAGTTCAATGACTTTCTGTCAAACGTGGGCCCTCCTGCAAGGTGGGTTTCCACCACAGATGCGCCCAGAGGACTGCGCCGGCCCCCCCACCACAGGCTTCTGCGGTTGCGGGGAGAAGAGGGAGAGAAAACGCGGAGAACGTGGCCAGCCCAGGGCGGGCGCTGGTCCTCCACAGGACGACACGGAGGGTGGGACCCACCCCCGTCCTCGGGGCACCCGCCCTGCCAGAGCTGGACCTCGAGGGGCCACCAGCAGAGTCACAGCCCCTGCGGGCACGATGGTACCTAATGCCCCCTCTGGCTGAGAGGACCGCACCCCCGCCCCCACTAAACCACTCTGCGCCTGTTGTAGAAATGTGGCGGCGGCGGAGTCCGTAAGGGTCATGGGGACAACTCTGACGAAAACGTCTGTATGGACGGGCGACCCGTCGCCTCCAAACTGGGTCACAGCCGTGTACGGGAGACGAGCACGAGGCAGGCACTTCACAGCGTGCCCTTACTACCGTCTTCTCTCTCGCGGGGGATCTCCCAAGTCTACACAGGTACTTCAGGTACAACCTTAGTTCCCGTACACGTGTCGGTGCGCACGCAGGAAGCGTGACCAGCGAGCCCACCCGCAGAAGTCAACTGATCCGCACGCAGTAGTCGGATGCCTCCACTAAGGGCTGCGGACGTGGAAACGCAGGGTGTCTATCCGTGCCCCTGCTGCCTCCGAACCCGCGCTGGGGACCTGGCGTATGCCTGTCGGTGCCGTGTCCTGTGCAGACACAGCGAGGCGCGGGAGGACAGTGCCCCGACAGTCTGCCGCCCTTACCTAATGGGAGCTTCAGAAATGCCGGCGCCTCCCTGAGATACTCAACAGTGATGGCCACCTCGTCGCCAGCGTTTCTCAAAAGATGCACCTGTCAACACGACAAAAAATAACTACTTTACCACCAGGAGAGGATCAAACACAGAATTAAAACAAGAGTCCTATGCACCTGGCCTGCTTCCCGAGAATTCCACGCCGGTGATTTCCTGAGACACTGAGGGCCTGTGGGCCCCTGGAGGTCTGAGCTCAGGTCTACATGGAGGCTGTGCACACCAGCAGGGACGAGCCATCTACACGGGCGCTTGTGCACACCATCAGGGGCAAGCCGTCTACACAGATGCTCGTGCATGCTTCCTGCATTCCGTCTACACGGACACTCGTGCACACCATCGGGGCGAGCCGTCTACACAGACGCTTGTGCACGCTTCCTGTATTCCGTCTACACGGACGCTCGTGCACACCAGCAGGGGCGAGCTGTCTACAGGGACACTCGTGCACACCAGCAGGGGCGAGCTGTCTACACGGACGCTCGTGCACACCAGCAGGGGCGAGCCATCTACACGGACACTCGTGCACGCCAGCAGGGGCGAGCCTGCATTCAACCAGACCGGGCTCCCCGCCCACCACACGGCCCGTCTCCCTGAAGGTCAAGTCAGGTGAGGACTCAATGTACTGGCACAAAGACCCAAGCGTCAGACGCCGGCAAAACGCACACTGCCACGCAGCTGAGACACGGCTGACCACCAGCCCCGCTCCGGGTCTGAAGCACAATTCTGGAGGGAGGAGCGGGCGCCCCTCCCTGTGCCAACGCATCCCCACCACGGGGCTCTGCTTCCGCCCACGTCCGGTCAGCTTCCCGTGCTCAGCACGCTCACTGGTGTTGAGGCAGACGTGACGTGGCTGCTCCGGAGCCTGGGATCACGCGGGTGCACGGCTGGGGCACTCCAGGTCAGGCCCAATCAGGGCCGGTGGTCAGCTGTCCGGCCGGCGTGGGGACCCTACGGGCTCGCACTCGGCTCTGTCACCCCCAAGTCCAGATCTCTCAAACACCTGCTGTCGTCCCCTGCACGGCCCTGAGAGCCACACAAGAGCCCTTGTCCGCCGTGACAACGACCACCGGGCACCAGCACCTCCACCCCAGTGGACCTGGGACCACGCCTGCCGGTGGCCTGCGTCACCTCGACCTTGACCTCACACCCAGGCCCCGAATTCCCCCTAAATACTCCGGGCTGCAGACTCACCTCTGCGGCGTCCCTCCCACACCTTCCATGTCCTCCCTCATTCCCCGTGGCCATGCATTGATGGCCTCCTGCCTGACTCGGGCCATACCGACCCTGTAAGGATTAAACCACACGGTCCTGTGGCTTTGCCTCTGCTCACACTTGGTCAAGGTGGGTGGACACCTAGCCATCCCTTCCATAGCCGCCTCGTCGGACCTGCTCTCCGGACAGGTGCACACGGGACACGTCCACTGCCAGGGACGAGGTCCAAACCCGCCTTCAAACACAGCATAGGACCAAGTCACTTGGGAGCTCATGGTAGGGGTCAGAGCCCCCAGACCAGGAGGGGGGCCTGGGAGCACCTAGCGCCGGCCTCTGCTCGTGGACAGGCCTCAGCAGGCCCTGATGCATCTGTGGGAACCTCGCCACTATGTTCTCTCCGTCTGACCCGACAGACCGCCACCGGCCACCCGGCCCTAAGCAGCGGCTCCTCCCCGAATGCAGGTGGGGTCGCAGACACTCCACCACATCCGAGGAAGAGCACCGAGGCCCCCGAGACGTCCTGAGCTCGTGTGGCTTTAAACTTCAAAGAGCGAGCGTCCCCTGGATGGAACAGCCCCAGATCTGTGCACGCAGGTGGCCACCTTCAGCGGCCTCTCCAGACTCTTCTTGAAGGAGACACACACACCCCACCTACATAAACACCTGCAGCCGTCACAGATCGAATACCACGCACGAGGCTTTCTGGACACGACACGCGTCCAAGCGTTGACGTCTCCTACCTGTTTAGCGGAGGCTGATTAACCCCAAAGAACCCGCTGCACCTTTCCGTGAGTCTGCCCTTGTGTGTGGTTCACGAGGCCCCTCAAGAGACACCACTTCGGACAAGGTGATGTTGTCTGCGGGACAGTGAGGCGTGCGGCAAGCGGCCTGAAGGAATTCAGCACTTTCAGCGGCACACGGGACCCCCTCCCCCCTCTGCCCACCGCGATGCCCTGGACGCCCACGTGGGGGCCATGAAGGCTCCGCTTCATTGCGCGTCTTCCCCAGTTTGGTGCAAGGTTTGTGTGCGTGTTCAGAAATGTCTGCGAACGGGGGCGTCTGGGGGGCTCGGTCGGTTAACCTCGGTTCAGATCGTGATCTCGCGGTTCGTGAGTTCGAGCCCCACATCCGGCTCACTGCTGTCAGCCTGTCAGCCCCAAGCCTGCTTCAGGTTCTCTGTTCCCCCCTCTCTGCCCCTTCCCTGCTTGCGCTCGTCCAACAATAAAAAAACGGTCTGGGACACTCGTCATTAATGCCTCCACACTCACCAAAGGGCTCCAAGACCATCTCTCCCCTCAAGACATCACCGGAAGACTGACAGGTGCAGGGGCAGACACCTGACTGCAGCCTGGAGGTCGGACGGCTCCTTGCCACCCAGAGCGACACACAACTGCCTTGTGCATCTAATCAGAGTCTCCTCTCCTCCTGTGTCACTGACCCTGGGGCACATCGGTCCCACCCCCACAGGGCAGCTGGGGGCTGCAGACTCCAGCTTCAGATTCCCACCTGTGCCCTCAGCTTCCTGCAGCCACGTCAGGGACCTTTCCTTCTAAGGAAAGATTCAACTTCCGCATGAATTTTCCCAAGCTTTTTTATTTTTTAATTTTTTAACTTTTTATTTTTTGAGGGCGAGAACATGTGAGCAGGAGAGGGGCAGAGAGAGAGAGAAAGAATATCCCAAACAGGCTCCAGGCTCCGTGGTGTCCGTACAGAGCCTGACTCGGGGCTCCGACCCACAAACCATGAGATCATGACCTGAGCCTAAGTTAAGATTTGGATGCTCAACCGACTGGTCCCCCCAGGCACCCCAAATTTTCCCGAGCGTTTAACAAAAGCCACTCAAGCCATTCAAACCCCCGGGGTCTTAGCGCGTTGGTGGGGAGCTTCCACAACAGAAGTTTATCTGCCAGGGTCAGAGGCCAGAGCCTAAGGTCAGGGGCCAGCGGGGCTGGACACCCGTGAGGCTCCTCCCCAGCCACGGGCGGTGTGAACGGTGGGCGGCGTGAGCTCGAGCGTCTCTCCTGGCAGGGACACTGATCCCACCCCGGGACCCGCCCATGACCTGACTGAACCCCCATCACCTCCACGGGCCCACCTACTAAGGGCACCCAGGGGCCAGAGGCACCGCATGGGAACGTGGGCACAAACCCTCCCTCCGTCCACACCAGGGGCTGGAAAGTGGCGCAGGGCAGGTGAGCTGAGACATCAGCGAGAATTATCCGCCGCGTCTCGCACACTCGCCTCCATGCACGAGGCCTGTAGCGCAGAGAAAACCAGTCCCTGTGCGCACGGGGCTGGGGCGCGTGCGGGGCTGGGGCGCGCGCGCATGCTCACAGGCTCCAGCCCAGCCTGGCCCTCCCCGGGCCTCCTCTGCTCCCTGAGGTCGGGTCGCCTGGCCGGCCACACTCACAGGGTCCTATGCCTGACCTTGCCGAGCTCCCGGGGTGTCTGCACCCCATGTGTCCTCCATGGTACCTGCCGCTCCGGGTGGCCCCCATGTGACGCCTCACTCTCTTCGTGCAGCTCCGATTCCCGGACCCGTCACTGCACCCCTTGACCCCTCACCCTCTGGCATCACGGCCACCGCTAACCATCGGTCCTGTGGTGCAGGCGGCACCGCGTGGCCGGAGGGACACAAGTGGCCGATCAGCCTCGTGCCATCCTCGTGGCCTCATTCTAGGGGGGCTCTGAGGGCGTGAGGCTGCGTCCTCATCCCCGCTCCCTGAGGGGACCTTCCTCCTCGTCTCCTCTCGGCTGAACCCCGAGGTCACCTCCTCTCCCTGAGGTCAGTCAGCTGCAGGTCACCACCCCCCGCTCTGGGCGTGCATCAGCCCAGGGATCCCCCACCCCGGAGGCTGCACCTGCGCCTGGTGAGCGGCCCTGGAGCAGGAACAGCCCACGGCGCTCCCCCCGCCCCCCCAGCACCTCGTCCCGCCGCCCTTGGCAGAAAACGCTGGCAAACACTGTCGGCCCCCAGGCAGGCTACCCTCGCTGACTCCCCTGAGGCGGCCTCTGCCCACCAAGCTCTACAGCCGTCCTCCTCTGTGTCTCCAGGGACGTCTCAGATGCCCGGCCCAGGCGATGACGTCACACTGTCCACTCGCCTCCAGGATCCCACGCCATTCCCCCCATGCCCCCGCGGAGATTTCTTTCCTGAATTCCGAATGTGGGAGATTTAAGGGGTTGCCCCTGGGCCCTCCTTCCGCATGTGTAACTGTCATTCTGAGCCATGAGATAACTATTCGTGTGTATTCCATAATTATATTCCTAATATTTTCCTTACAACTCAAAGTAACAGACTCTGCTAATGTATCATTCAAACAGAGATAATCCATTTTTTATTAAATTTTTTTTAATGTTTATTTTTGAGAGACAGAGCACGGGTGGGGGAGGGGCAGAGAGAGCATGAGTCACAGAATCCGAAGCAGGCTCCAGGCTCTGAGCTGTCAGCACAGAGCCCCATGCGGGGCTCGAACTCATGGAGTGTGAGATCATGACCCGAGTTGAAGTCGGACGCTCAACCGAGTGAGCCACCCAGGCACCCCTCCTTTATATATATATTTTAACGATAATCGTATAGCAATATGTCACAGTTTGTTAACAGCTTTATGTGTCCACTTGGGTAGGCTACGGTACCCAGCTACCTAGGTGTTGCTGTAAAGGTATTTCGTGGATGTGACTGATGTCTGCAGTCAGGGACTTTGAGAAGAGCTGGTCACCCTCCATACTGCAGGTGGGCCTCATCTAATTAGTTGAAGGCTTTAAGATAAAATTTGAGGATTCTCTGAGGAAGAAAACATTTCTATTAGCGGAAGCCACAAATTCTGCCTGAGAGCTTCAAGCCTCAAGCTCTGACCTCCAGAGTTCCCTCCTTCTCTGTCTCTCCCCATCTCTGTGTGTCGGTCCGTGTCTCTCTCTCTCTCTCTCTCTCTCTCTCTCTCTCTCTCTCACACACACACACACACACACACAGAAATCCAGTATCTCCCTCGATGGCTCTGTTTCTCTACTAGAACCCCAAAACATTACCCATCATTAAAACAATCCTTGAAATAATATTCGGTGGTACATAATTTGGCAAGAACAAAGTGTGGTTTGAGGTAATCGATTGGGGGCCTGACTGGTTTGTGTGTAAGATCAGGGAGGTTTGAGAAAAACCTTTCCTTCCTTCTGAGTTAGAACATGATAGATTATGTTCTGAGATGACAGCAGAAAGTATCTGTCATCCTCTGTCACTCGGGAAGAAGCCAGCCTCCGACAGGACACGTGGGGATTCCCTCCACCACTTTCACACCCCAGAAAACCAGCCACGCTGGCAAACACATGGAACCCCAGCTGCAATCCCCACTGCTGTCCAGGTGCGCTCTGCTCCGTGGCAAGCGATGCCCTCCACCGGCACAGCGACCTTCCCTCGTCTGTAGGTTCCAGCTGTTGGCAGAAACAGCCTGCTTTCGGAGGGCAGCACTGGGGCCATGCCAGCGACCTGTCAGTCTCTGCTCCACAGGACCCGGGCCCGGGGCCTCTCAGGGGGCATCGTGGTTTGCTACGTGGGGACACCATGCTTATCCAACTTGGGGGAAGCGAGGCAGCACCCTGGAGGACCTGGTGATGTGAGGGAGAGAGAAACGACCCCACAAACACGTGCAAGCCTGGGACCCCCCCGTGGGCTTTGCTGGTGGCCTGGGGCAGGTCAGACACTCCGGCCGAAGGACAAACTGCTGCAGGTTGCACCCCTACGGCGAGGAACCCAACCAAACCCCCGGGTCTCTGTGGATCCTGATGGGACATCAGCCCCATCTGCACTTTCCAGACGGCCGATCGTGACAAGGCTCAGCACCGTAGTCACACGGCCGCCACGTAAGGGCTCAGCAACCCAGGCAGCACGGCCCAAGACCCGAAGGGGCCGGGGGGTCCGTGCAGACAGGCCCTGTAGGCGGCTCCTGGGGGAGGCCAACAGGACAATCACACGCACACCCTCGGGTGTGGGACTAAAGCCACGTCAGAAAAACCGTATCTGCTAATACATATGCTCTCGTCTTGAAAAGGCTCCTTGGGAGAGCAGGCTGGTCCCCGGGCTCTGGCAGGGTCTCAGTGATCGACCTCGGGCCAACGAGCCACAACACACAGTAACTGTCCACCAAGGCTTGCCTGTCACCCGCCCCACTACCCCTGGGGACCGGGCTGGACCGGGTCTTGGTGGAAGAGGTGAGCCCGTGAACAGGACTCTCGACTACCACGGCTCCTTCCACGGCCACGTGACACCTCGCTCATAAACCACAACCACGACGCCATCCAAGTTTTATTTCCCACTCCTTGATTTTGAACTCTACTGATTAAGAGGTCTGGACGTTCGGGAGGAATCATGCTGACCCTAAGGCATCTAGTGAAATCTCTGTGTGGTGCTGGCTGATTCCAGTGTGCCGTGGGGTTGAGAACCACCTCCCCCGCAACTTTCCAACTCAGGAGTGAGAGAGTATTGTCATTAAGTTATCTCTACCTGTCAACCTACCCATCACCCATCTCCATCACCTACCTATCTACTTCTATCATGGAATCTTCCACCAATCATCTACCATCTATCATCTATCTATCTATCAATCATCTGTTATCTATCTACAATCTATCATCTATCTAATCTAATCTAATCGCGTCCGTCCATCCATCCACCCATCCATGCACCCATCCATCCGTCTGTCTGTCTGTCGTCCATCCATGCATTTTAGCCTGTCTCTCTAACGCTCTCCAGCTCTAACGCTCCTTCCCACAAGATGGGAAGGCTGCTGGAATCTTCTGTCAGTTCACGGCAACAGAGCTTCTGGGCAGGTCCTCATGGGAGCAGGACAGAGGGCACTGTAACCCCCGACCCCTGAAGAGAATATGTGGGGGGTTGCACAAGGAGGCAGAGGGCGACGTCCCTGGGACGGGGTGACAGGCATCTCAAGGGCTCAGTGTCTCTCCCAGGAGCTGAGAGCAGACGCAGGATCGGGTGGCTCGCCGCCAGCAGGGGTGCAGCTTTCGCTCCCCCGTCAGACCTCACTCAACCCTGAGGGTGGAGGCCTCGTTCCGCATGATCCGATGCCATAGTATCAGGCGTAAAAGACGTCCCACGCATATCTGTCGTGGGTGACCTGGGGGAAGCGAGCGTCCACTCTCAGGGAAATCCTTCTGTCCTGGCTCACCCCTGGGGCAGACTGTGGTGGCACAGCCGGGACAAGGGACCCGCCACCCGTTTTCTTTATTTTGTCCTCAACATGTAGTTGACTTTATTTCTGTGGGTTACGTTCAAACCCACCTGAACTTAGAAACCATCCCGAGGCCTCCATGAGAACAAAAGTCCTACCGATGACTGAAATATGTACAAAAATGACTAATTTCAACTTAAATAGGAGGCTCTGGAAGTTAGTGAATTTTTAATGATTACGGCAATTTTCATCCGTGTGTTCGCAGCACCTGAGAACTCAGTCTGCTACGTGAGACCACAATTAACATCCTATCACAAATTGGAGAGGTCTTCTACGGTTTCTGACCCTGTTGCGGAAAAATGAAACCCGTCACGCGGTCCGGACAGCACAGACCCTGCTCCAGCCCTCGACTGCCGTGAGCTCTGCCTGCACACCCACCACGGCCCCCGCTCCTCGCTGACCCGCGTGGCCGGGGACCCGCTGCGTGAGCAGTCACCTCCTCTCCAGGCACCTCCTAGCTCCGAAGGCAGGTGTCAGGTTCTGACTTTCCGTTTTCTCAAGTGACGGGTCTCAGAACGCGCCCAACGCACACACGTGCCCAAGGACACTTACTCCCTGCCATGGCAGTTCTGATGACAGACGTCGACGTGGAAAAAAATACACAGTGTATTAAAAAGAGGGAAAGTTGCATGTTTATTCCCACAGACGCATTACGTGGAAATAAACAGACTTCTGTCCCCATCACGTATCAGAACTCTTCCAAAGCTTGGGCAGAATGCGGGTGATTACGATTCATTTTGTGGATCCTTTGTGTTGAGCAAAACCGACATTTGTCCTTTTAGAATTAACTGAAGCTAGAATTCACTCTTAAAGGCAAGCGTGTGAGACTATGATTTCTGAGGTCTTCACAAATTTAATATTTTTATGAACTTTATGAACCTGAACAATGGAATCTGTCTCATTAGCAGTGTTGCAATCACGTGTTTTCTGTCACCTAAGAATGTAGACGTGGGGGTCCTGGGGGTGCTCAGGCAGTTGAGTGTCTGACTCCTGATTTTGGCTCAGGTCATGATCTCAGGGTTGGTGGGTTCAAGCCCCACATTGGGCTCTGTGCTGATGGTGTGGAGCCTGCTTGGGATTCTCCTGCCCTCTCCCTCGGTCCCTCTCCCTGACACACTCTCTCTAAAATAAAAAAGGAGGCAGACATATAATTTGATAGTGTGATTTTAAAAGTATATTTGTGTCAAATATTAGAATATCTCTGTTTACAAGGTATGCACCTCGTTTACTCAAGAATTGGTTTCTTGGATGAATGCTGGACCGAGGAGGGGTCACTGTGATGCACAAGGCCCCCCCGAGTCATGGGCTTCTTCACCCTAACAAAACCTTTGCAGAGAACGTCGCTTGAGACCAAGAAACACGTTTATCCCCAGTGTGAGCGCCTTCCCCACACCTGGCACAGGTCCAGGGCCCCGAGCGAGGAGGGGGGACAGCGAACAACTCTTCACGGGCTGAGATTACTGGGGACTCTGTGCCAGTGTCGTGGAAGTTCAGGGGGACCGCATCAGCGGACTTTGCCCTACGTGAGCCAGGAGGTGGCTTCTTGGAAAGATAAACACTGACGGATGGACGCACGCCGACCCTTCCCAGGGACAGTAATACATTATGCTTGGTTCCCTGTAACGTGCAGAGTAAAGTCCCTGTGGGGGGCACCGACACCTCTGGGGGAGGTGTTCCTTCCCGCCTCGCCCCCCGTGACCACCCCTGCTCTGCACTTGACCGCACCACCCACCCATCCCCCACCTTCTCGGTTTCAAGAGCCAGCTTAAACGCCTCCCCACCTTGGTGCCGTCCTGGCCGCAGCCACACGTGAGCACATAGGGCTTCTCTGTGCCCAACTTCACGTGGATGTTCATTTCACCCCTGCTGGCATCCTGCACCTGACCTGACCTGGACAAAGTCCTCTCCCACAGAAGGAAGGCTGGGGCACGTGCGTGTTGACAAGCCCTTGTCCCAGACGGTCACCAGGTGCGTGTGTCACAGGACATCCTGCCCGGTCTACCCACGTTACACACCAGCGTGCTCCAGCAAGCCAGCGGTCCTCACTGCCCCGGGGGCTGGGTCCACACTCCCCGAACTCAGTCCCCCAGTTGGAATAGGAGCAGTTCCTTCCACCCTGCTCAGCCTGTGAGGACCAATCACATAGCGTACGGGACGCGCCTCGCTGCCACGCTGGGCTTTTCACGCAGGTCCTCTGGGAGCACCCTCACTAAGTTTTCTAAGCTTTCCTTCCAATTCTGGAGCTCTGTGTCTAGGAACGCACTCAGTGAAATACAACTTAGAGAGAAAAATCGTTACGATATAAGAACACAAATAAGAAACGAGGCACACTCACCACTTCCTCATGGGTCGCGTGTTCTACGTTAATGCCGTTGACCTGAGTAGACAACAAATTGAGAGCTGAAAATTGTGAGGATGATCACTGATTACTGTCACTTTAAAATACACAACAGGGCGGAGGCTCAAGTTTAAAATACTGACCTGCAGGACGGCGTCTCCGACGAACAACATCCCTGTCTGGTCGGCTGCAGGGTTGCAAAAGTGGCAACAGTGTTAAGAAAAATTGAGGTCATCGCTCTTTTTAGGGCCCCGTTTAAGCTCAGTGTCCACAGCAACTGGAATGGCTTATGTGTGTGCACATGTGTGTGCATGTGTGTGCACACACGTGGGTGAACACAGGTACATGTGTGCACACGTGTGGGCTGTGAGTGAACATGTGTGTGAGATGTGTGCGCACACGTGTGGGGTGAACACACGTAGGAATGTGTGCAGGGGGCACATACATGTGTGTTGTGTGTGCGACACGCAGGGGTGTGCAGTGTGAGTGTGCGCGGGTGTGCGCGGGCCTGTGGTGTGCAATATGTGTGTGAGCGTGCGTGCCTGTGCAGGTGTGCAGCAGGTGTGTGTGGGTGCGCGTACCAGGGCCCGTGCAGGTGTGGGAAGTGCCAGCACAAGGGGGTAGGCAGGTCCCGCCCATCAAGCTGAGCACGTTAAGGGAGTTCCTCCCCAGACACACAAGAGCCCTTTAATACGGAAAGAAGTTCATCACGTTCTCGGAAAGTCAGCTTCCCGGTTTTCATCAAGTTGGCACAGGCCGTGAAGCAGGAAACCCAGAAACTCTTTAGCATTTCCGCTCTTTCTTGGGGACAAATTTACACAGACGGTTTTAATTAAAGAGACCGTGCAGAGACCGGAGGCTCGCGGTGCCGTCCGCGTTACCACTCCAGTCCTCAGACGCAGAGACGGCTTCCAGGAAGACTGACGCACCTGCCCCAAATAGAAGGTGCTGCGGTTTCCTGCCTTCATGAGGATTGGTTTTAATTTTTAAGTCTTTGGTTAAATATTGGAAGCCAGAGAGTACGCTCTTCTTTAAACACTGCAATTCTCTTCACGCTCCCTGTATGTGTTTAAGGTGAGTTAATATCACTTCTGGTCATCGTAATGACATTAAGCTTTGTTGAAAATGAAATACAGCCCACATCACTAAACGTAACGGTACTGATCTCAGCTAGCTAACAGGGTTCTCACTTCCACGGCAGCTTTGCCCAGAAAAGCCGCGTGACCCATTGGTGTGACCAATGTCCCTGTCTCTGTCTCCCGGTCTCTCTCCTGCTCTCCTTCGTCCTTCCTGCACCCCCTCCAGCTCTGAGCTGGGGGCAGAGAACAGGACAATGCTGGCTTCAGGGGCTCACGGTCTACCAGGTGAAAACCCACACACGGCGACAGAAGGATTACCGACTACTGGCTGTGCAGATTCTTTGTAAAATGTGCACGGTAGAGTCCCCACCTAAACACAGTCCTGACCCAGCACGAGAGGTGTGCATGGCGTTTGAAAAACCCTAGGTGCAGGACGCTTAACTTTGTGGGTGCAGTGGGGGCCTCAGAAAACCTAGAACACAGACACCAGAGTTTCCCTTGCAGCCGAACGGTAAAAGGGAGAGCACGCGAGCGAGGGGCCCCTCCAGGCTCGGTCGGGTGGAACGGGGTGAGGCAAGCCGGACCGAGGAGGGGGCTGCGGGGCCAGCGGCCATGTTGTGTGAGGCCCTGAACACCATGTTACAGGCGGGACAGAATTTCAGGATGCCGCATCCTTCAGAGCAGGGCTAAACCTCTCGACACCTCCCTTCGTGATTCGCACATACTTGCCTCCACTGAATTTCAGTGAATGATACTTTCATCCCGAGTCGCTCTGGAAAAATGGCATCTATAGGAAAGGTGAACTCAGGTAGTAAGGAATTCAACCTTATCTGAATTTTTCTTTTTTTGGTTCCAGACATTCAGATGTGAAGTCTTAAAAGTCTGAACAGTGAGGTCTTTATTTGCGAAATTATACAAATCTATTCAATAGATGTTAACATATATTTACATATGGAGATATAATCGTTTCATGTGCACGTATGATCTCTGTCTTGCTGTGTCTGTGCCTAACACCCACTGACTCCCAGCCCCACCTGGCCCGTCTGAACTCCTGGTTCTCAGCCCTCAGAACAGATGCCTGAACCCTCCACCTCCTTGCTCCCACCACCCCCTTTCCATTCCTGGGACCGGCCCCTCTGCAGCTGTGGGACCTCTGTCTCCAGCTGTGGGACCAGCCGTACAACTGAGCCATCCCCTTGACTCTACTGGGGCCAGGCTGTCTCTCATGATCAGAACGACTTCCTCCCCGTGCACCTGTCACTGTACTCTCACATGAAGCCTTCTACCGCCTCCCAGCTCTCTCTGTCCACACGGACCAAGGAAGGGCCTCTGGTGGTGGCTCAGTCTGTGGTCAGGCCTCCCCGAAGATGCTGTCTAACTCCTGCTCCCTCAACACGGTCTGTGTCCCCATCCCTGCTCAGGCACTGACCATCTGTTCCCAAGCCCACATCGCCACTAAGTCACTGCTCCTTTGTGGAGAGAAACTATGGCCTTTGATACTGACTTCTGCTTGATTACCTGCTATTAAAACTTAACTATTCTTGTCTTCACTTTTATGAGAGAGAAAAAGGACAATAATAAGAGTTATGTGTTAAAATTGAACAACCAGTAACAAAAAAGTGAGTGTCGGCAGTTGTTAAAAGTAACCTTGATACCTTGGATTGCTGTATAACCCACCCTGATGTCTCAGAAATACCCCGCCCCCCAACTCACTCACACACACACACACACGCACACACGGGCTCTGCAGAATCCTCAAGTGACTGTAGAATCACAGGGAAAGACTGATCACCTTCAGTAATTTGGGTCTGATTTTCTGAAAATAAACTCCTGTCCAGAACACCCCCCATTCCTGGCAATTCTGTAGGAAGCGCAGGGTGCAACAGGGTCCCACAAGGTGCATGTGACACAGTCCCACAAGGTATGACACGGTCCCCAAGGGTGCAACAGGGCCTTCAGGGTGTGACAGGGTCCCACGGGGTGCGACAGGGCCCCCAGAGTTTGACAGGGTCCCTTAGGGTGCAACAGGGTCCCGCAGGGTGCGACAAGGCCCCCGCAGGGTGTGACAAGGCCCCCGCAGGGTGTGACAGGATCCCACAGAGCTTCAGCATTTCTCACCCAGAGGATGAGTCCACTTCTATTATCTGTTTCAAGTTCTGTTTATTTCGACAGCTTTAAAATCATGCCATTCATCGGTTTGTTTCCAGTAAACAAGAAGAGGCACGGAAACGCTCTTCATCCGACTCTCTCCACCCCTAACTCGGTCCAGGATTGGCCCCGCGGCCTCCTCCCCCATAGGGCCGGCTCTCTGGACGCGGGAAGTAGACTGGGGTTTGGTGAAAGAACCAGGGGGAGGCGAGTGTGGCGAGAAATTCTGCTCCCACTCTGCACTCAGCCGCCCCAAGCGGGAGGGGCGTCTCAGGCTGTGTGCGCACAACTCCGGTCGGGTGCTGCCTAACCCATCTCAGAGCGGGGTCTACCGAGATCCACGGACCCCCAGAAGGGGTCAGGGGCTGACCTGCTATCGCCGTGGGCACGTGGGCCTGCGTGTCTGGACCTCGTTCTACACGCTGAAGGCAGGCTCCCCCACGGAACTGACAGGAAGGTGGGGGCCCCGCGGGCACCTCTGCTGGTTCAGGGGCAGTGAGACGGGAGCCCAGCACACGGGCCCTGGGTCTGAGCGGTGTCACTGCAAGGCTACGGCACCCTGAATCAGTCACGTCTACGAGAATGGAGCTCAGACTCTTCCCTCTGCTTCCTGAGGCGGCTGGTGCTCGGCTCCCCGGGCACCTGTCGCACATTCACTGGGCGTGCAAGACGGCAGGGGTCGCGAAGGGCTCAGCGTCGGCTACAGATTCAGGAGTTAGTGCCGACTGGAAGCAGGGAAGGGGGAGGGGGAAGCTTTAACATGCAATCAGCCAAACTGATGAAATATCCCGGATGTGAAAATAAATCAATCGCAAATCTATACGGTGATGACATACTCATGGCAGTGAGACGCCAGATGCAAGTGAAAATTCTAGAGAAGGCTGGAAATCAGGGGCCCAGGGGACCCACAGCTGCACCCACTTAGCTCAGACACCCCGAGGTCTAAGGACCCCAAGGCCGCAGCTTCAGAAGCTCGGCCTCTGCAGGCTGGAGAGCTGGGCAGGCAGCGGGCCCACCTCACCTCTGCTTCCCCTCAGAGAAATCCCCACACGTGGCTGCAGAAATGCTGTCCTGTGTCACGTGCGAACATCTGCACGAATAGCACAGCGTGTCTGCTCCCAGTCTGACACTCAGCGGGGCCTTATGAGAACCCACATTTCGCCCAGGACACTTACTCGCTTTTAACAACGGAAGTTTCGCGTGCAAGACCCTGGCTCTCATCCGTTTCGCCCTTGCTAACGCACAAGCTCCTCTCTTTCCCTCCCTCTTGTTGAAATTTTCTGGGTAGTTTCGAGAGGGCCCACGTGTCTCCTGAACACGGGCCTCAAACCAGCCACCGGCCGGGCCTGCCCACACGCCCACCCGAACGATGCCGTGATACCCGGACTTGCTCCGCGGCCGGGAACCGACCGGGTCTCCGAGCGCGTCCGGCGGCGGCGGCGGAAGAACTAGATGTGGGACAGCCCAGGTTTGCGACGGGGCCGCCCCCGCCCCCGGGCGCGGCCTCAGTGGACAGGCCCTGCGAGCGGCGAGCGCCTCCTCCCTCCCGCGGGGCGTCGGCGAGCGGCGGGGGCGGGGGCGGAGGCTGCGCCGCAGCAGCGGGAGGAGCCCGTCGGGGTGACGTCGGGGTGACAGCGGGGTGACGGCCGCCAGCCGTCCAGCGCCTCCCTGTGCTCGCTCTCTGCACGCGGCACGAAGCTCCGCGCTTCATTTCTGCCACATCGAGAGGCTCCCTGTGAACGTCGTTCTCTGCGGAGACGCTCTTCTCCCCCTTAATCCGGCACAGTACGAAGCGGGTAATCGAAGAGCAGCTTCCGTCCCCGAGAGGCGACCGGAGGAGCCACGCTGCTTTCGCTTTTCCAAAAGCGTAAACGTTCTCAAGGTCTGTGTGCGACTCCACGGACACGCACAACCACGGTGGCGCTGGCGCGTCTGAGACGCGGGCAGGCGAGGGGGTGGGGTCTGCATCCCAAGAAGGGTGGGGGAAGCCCGGCGAGGCAGAGCTGCCGTGGGAACGAGGCTGAGGCACGATGCGCGGGGTCAGTGGGTGACCAAGGCCAGCCACACGCAAAGGGCTGAATTTCTGCCCGGCGTTTACGGTTTTGTGACCGGACAGGGTCGCTGGATACTCCTGGGCAAGGACACAGAAGCGCCACACAGAGAATTAAGCATCAAGTTCAAAGGATGCGGCCACACTCACCACACCTGCATGCTCAGCGTGAACACCCCACCCACGCAGAACTCCTTGCTGGCTCTGCGACATCTCCCTCCGTGTCCTGCTGCCTACGGCTGGTTCAGTTTTTAATTTTTTTTTGTTTTTTTTTTGAGAGAGAGAGAGAGCATGAGCAGGGGAGGGGCAGACACAGAGGGAGACACAGAAGCCAAAGCAGGCTGCAGGCTCTGAACCGTCAGCACAGAGCCCGACGCGGGGCTCGAACTCACACACCGGGAGATCATGACGTGAGCCGAAGCCGGACGCTCAACTGACTGAGCCACCCAGGCGCCCCACTGGTTCAGGTTTTTAAGTGGAATTCTGGGTGATGACATCACTCAGCCACCCTGAGGGGCCCGCACTTCCGCATCCTGGGCAGGCGTGGGCAGGTGTGGACAGGTGGGCCTGGGGAGGTGCACTCAACACCGCCAGGAGTAGACACGCAGGAGCGCACCCGAGACTGATCTCAGGCAGAACTGCGTCCCCGCACAACAGGCTAGCTCAGCTCCGAGCACACAACACAACTCCACGTGACACACCTCTATGCTGCGAGAGGAAAACCAAACATGCCCCCCCCCTCCCCAGTTCTGAGCAATTTCTGTGGGGCATCTATTACCTACCAGGTGTGGGCCCAAACTAGGAAGACACCCTCGCCTGCTAAATACCTCGCTCCTCACTGGCGGGATCAACAGGGCAGCTTGAGCTGCACGAGACTGCGATGCCCTCTCTGCGGCCCCGGACTCGAGAAACCAGGGTCGGGCCCGTCAGCACCGCACGCGGCAGAGGCCGCTGGTCAGCCTGCGGCTCCCACCGGATGTGCTGCTCTCCTCAAGAAAAGAGTGAACGTCCCTCACCGCACCCACCGACAGAGGGTCTGTGGTGCCCCTGGCGGCCTCTGGGGTAACCCGGGGACCCGGCTGGTCCAGCTGCCCCGCCTCTCCTGTGAAATCTTAGCGCACCCGCTGCGGAGGCCCGACTTCCGGTGCCGGGCCAGAACGCCACGTTGATCACTTCACAGCAAGGAGAGCAGAGCCCAACCAGGATGAATGACCTCCTCAGGTTACCTTTGAGTCTCCGGGGCCAGCTCTCCTCGAAGGGCATCCTACGCCCACCACCCACGGAGCCCCAGAGTCGTGCAGTTTGCTCACGTCCTTCAGAGGGGGCCGAGCACAGCTGACCCTGAGTGTTAACTGGCAACCGCGAATCCGCTCTACACCACACCTTCCGAGGTAGTTACCTTCAGCTTAGGAAGCTTGATCTCTTGTTGGTTATGTCTGCGTTCTGTGTATGCGCACGCGCACATATCTGTAACTCTACACAGAACAGGCTCACATACGCACACACGTGTACGCACACAAACAGTGCAACTTCCATGTATGTACTCAAGTACTGACCTAGTTTTCCTCCAGGCTGAGGTCCTGTGCTCCACACCTCCATGTCTCGGGGTCTGGAAAGGAACCAGCACCCAGGATGCATTTAGGAAATGCAGAAAGTTGTAAGGAGAGGGCAGGAGGACCAGACAGAGGGGAGGGGCATACGCGGATCTGCAGAAGGGCGGCACTGGACCCTACTGTCCTGGGTCTAGGGTTCTTCACTATTTCCATTGACCCCTGTATTCCTTTGTGTGATCATTAAATAATAAGTAAATAAAAGGCCACAAGTGTATGGGCGCTTTCTGTTTGAGACGTTTCTTCACAAGGTAAATGCAGCATCAGTTTCAGACACTGAAATCACAAGAGGCTTAAGGAACACGTACTCACTAGTCATCACTAACCAGAAGTTTAACTGCTATGAAATGCTGGAGTTTTGTCACTTAAGGAAGGAAAACCCTACTACATTATTTCTAAGATTTTTTTTTTCCAGTTGGTAACCACTTATGGCTTGTTAATTATTAACAAATGGAGTCATAAGTCACAGTTGTAGTTAAAACCACGTATTTTAGGAAATTTGTGTGTGAAACATAATACAGTAAATTAGGGAAGATTTCCGTGCGAATCCGGAGCCTCTAGAAGGAAGTGTTTTCTAGCTCACCGTTAAGAGGCCCGACAACTGCCGTACCTGCTCTCCTTATCTCCACTTCCTCGAACATCCCTGCCCCCAGACCTCATCCGCCAACGGGAAAGGGCTCCTCGGCAGCTACGGATTCCACTCTTGGCGCAGACGCAAGCACACAGGCTGGAAGCCAGCTACAAGCTTCATCAGCAGAAGAACACAAGAAAAGCAGCACAAGAAAGTGGGATATAGCTGGAAAGGGTCCAAGGAAAAGAGCCCAATGGTGTGGCCCAAAAGAAGGATTCATCAAGGTTTGAAAGAGCAGAGCTAATGTACATACAAGGCCCTTTGTGTCCAAGGAAAGGAAGCTGCTGAAGGCACCGTTGTTGACAAAATGCAAGCGCCCCCCCCCCCATACTTGCCCAGCCCCGAGTCACCTCCCCCACGACAGGTGCACGTGCTCACACTGCTTCGGAGAGCCCGGTGTTTCCTCCTGGTGAGAGGAGGCCCTGCGCTCCCCTGAACTCGGGCTGAAGAGAGCTGACCGAAAGACATGCCGCAAGCTCATTCCCTCGGCCTTTCCGAGGGTGACTTGGGTGCAGTCCCAGTTAGTAGGTGGGGACGATGCCGGAAAGCATTCTTCTTGCGGGAAAAGACGGCCCTTCCTGGAGGTGGCCTTCGCCAACTCTCTTCTGCCCCACCTGGAAAGAGGGTTACTGCCTTGAAAGGCAGCCATTCTGTAAACGTGGAACAGGTAACGAGGCGAAGCCCACGTTGGTAGGGACGACTCCGTGGAAGGACAGGGAGATGCCGGGGCCTGGACCGCTGGCTTCTTGTTGAGTCAGAAAAGCAGACCCTATCCCTTCAGGCCACTGGACATTTAGGCTATTTCACAGCCAAAGACACCCCTACCTGGATGTGAATCCACGGATTTTCAGGGCAATTTCTCACGACGACCTCAGAGACTCACCACGTGGGCCACACCCTGGCTTTTCCGTTTGCCAGCCATGTGTCTCTGGACAATCTCTTTAGTGTACTTGTGCCTCAGCGTTCTCACTGCACCACGAGGGTGGTCACGAGAGTCCCTCTCTGATAGGGTGCTGAATGCCCAGACACGGAAAGCATTAAGTAAAATTCATATTTTTCTTTGCAGTACGATCCGCTCCTGCCATTATTTATCTGTGTCCCTGTGGGTGACCTGGCTTCCCCAGCATGAGGCACACTCCAGGAGGGCAGGAAGTAGGTGTGTCTTCACTGCCCCCTGAAGCGAGGGGGAGCTCAGTGTAGCAGCAGGTCCCCGAGAGTGAGCGAGAGCCTGTGATCTTACAAGCCAAGTGAGCTGCCCCTGTTCACGAGGTTTGAAGTTACCAAACAGAAATTTCTAATAATAACTTGAAGGGCTTCAGGAATTGAAGGAATGTTAAACGTCCAAGGAAAGATATTTTTAAGACTTTACTTACTAGGTATATAGTATTAATAAATATCCCCAAGCAAAATAAACACTTGTACCTTTTCCTCATGATGTGAGCAGACATCACGGACTCACCGGGCCTCTGAGCTCAGAGCCTCAGCCTGGCTGGAGGCCGCGGGGCACCGCGGTCTGCCAGGGTCTGTCCCAGGGGGCCTGGGCACCGGGGTGTGCGGGGAGAGCCTCTGGGTGCGTCCTGCGCCCCAGAGGGACTTCATGCGCTTGCAGGAGGTGGGAAAGCTCTTCCTGAAGAATTAAAGGAGCCAGAGGGTAACCCGGCCCCTCGGCCTCCAGACCCCTCTCAGGCCCCCTCCTTTCACACCCCAGGTGCTCAGGCAGCCGCTCCTCCCCATGGAGGTTAAGTTCTTAGAAAATCAACCTAATTCAAATGCTTCTTTTGTTCTAATTCCCCGACCCGTTCCGAGCACCCTTAAGCATGCACCTGCCACGGGGCGTGGATCCCCACCCCCACCCGCATTTCCAACATCTGCTGATCCCCGTGTCCGCTGTGTCATGTTACCAAATGCCGTCAGATGCTGCTGAAGCTAAAGATACAGAGACTCCAGCAGGAGTCCCCGTGGTGTCTCTGTAAAATCGCGCCTGGGCTCCCCTTCAAAGCACCTGAGAGGCTGGCGGCTGCCCCCACATTCACCAAGAGGTCCAAGAGCGCGGTCCCTCTTGCTCACTTCCCGCAGCAGCCGGGTGGTGGCTCTTTAACGTGAACAGACGTTATAATGCTGCGTTTGGAAAGTCCGCAAACCACCTTCTCGCTGGTAAATACAACCCAAGCTCCTTCCTTGGACTTCAGGCCCCGAACACCCGGCCACCTGTCTCTTCCGGCGTGTCTCCGCCTCTTCCAGCAAAACGACACCTGTGTCTCCACCTCCTCTGGCGTGATGACCACCGTGTCTCCGCCTCTTCCGGCCTGACGACCACCCTGTCTCCTCCTCTCCACGTGCACCACGCTCCCGCAGAGGCGACCCGGGCTACACTCTTCCGTTTCTCGCCAGTATCTGCTGAACATCACCCGCAGGAGGACTTTCCCAGACCACGTCGCACAAAACCCTCCCTCACGTCCGTCATCACACGGCCTAGTTTCCTACACAGCGGAACCTATGTTCGCGGCCTGAACATACCTTACTCATCATGTTGCCTGACGATTTTGATGTGATGGCGGGCTCATCACCGCTGGTTGCCCAGAACAGAGACTCTTCCAAAGACATGATTTGTTGAACGTGGCTGCACAAATGCACAGATGAACGACAGCCCGAGCTGACATTCCCCTTTGACCTTACAGTTTATAGCCGCCTCGCTCCTGAACGTGAAGCCAGGTGCACATCACGTTCCCAGTGGGACCGAGGCTGCAGACGATCCCTCAACACCTAGGCCTTCCTTGTGGGCAAGTGACACCTGCCACATCAGGGAGGTACCCAGGCCATGTGGGGGTGCGGCCGTCTCACCAGGGCCAGTCAGTGTCCCCCTTCCCACCACTCACCTGGAGTCTCCGGTCTCCAGGAGCCAATCCTGACTTGACTGCTGGACTGGGAACCAGTTCACGGGTGTGCTGGCTGCCACGTGCGTCTCCAGGTCGCCTGGACCCGGGGCTCCAGCACACGGGGCCCCACACTTTCACCCGACACCAGAGGCACACGACAGCTGGGCACAGATTTCCAGCAGCCAAGGGCGTCCCTGCCCGTAAAACAATGATCCTGTGCCATACTCCGAGGTGAGTGGCGTTACGCCGAGCCTGGGTCTCTAAAAGCTCACAGTCGGTTGAACATTTATGCAGACTTTACAAAGAGCTCAGGGTGTGGGATATGTACTCGGTGAAAAGGGAAGCAACAGGTCTGGAACACAGGCCGAACAGCAGTAGGGTGGGGGCATCCGTCTTCGTGTCTGAGAAGAGGCCTGAGCTACTGAGGCCGACTGAGGCAGGACCGCACTGATGGAGTGCAGGGACAGGTGACCCAATGGATGGGGACAGGGCCCTGGCTCTCAGCTCACCGGCCACCGATGCCGGGATGGAGGCAGCCTGAGAAGACAGGAAGCTTCTTTGACCCCTGCAGGGACTCTGCTCAGGAGGCACCTGCACATTCTGGCTGCAGGACCAGTAGGAAGTGGGGGAATCTACTGGCCCAGCTGCCTCGGGGGCCCCGGCTCAGAGACAGGAGGACTGGGGTGACCGGCCACCTTTCTCAAAACTACAGCCTCGATTCACGGTGGCGCTCTCTGCACATGGCCTTCACCTGTTTGTCCCTCCACAGAGAATGGAGGTTTTCCCTCTAATTTAAGCATAAAAGCTTTTTCTGATTTTTATCTGCTGGTTAATCCTACTTCCTCTCCTCTGACACACTCATATCCACAAATGAAAACCTACACTAGTAGAAAAGACGTTTGCAACATCACAGAAACACACCGAGCTGTCCTCCTTCCGTCACCAATCAGCCCACCCCATGTGCCACATGGCACAGAAGGAACCAGACAGATGGCCCAGTCCAGGTAGGGACAGTCCCTTGCACAGACGCACTAGGTTCTGGAAGCATCTAGGCTCCACGGTATCACCGGAAGTACAACAGGAACGCTCCAGTCTGGAGGGACGACGGTTTTGAAATCTTTGAAAACGTCAACAAGAGTGACCCACGTGATGCACAGACCAGTGCAGCTCTCCTGCTACCTACAGATTTCATCAAAACCACACTTCCTACAGAACCAAAATCCTCTCGTGTTAGGAAGGCGTATGCAAAGAGAGCCACGCACTGGCCGCAATTCACAAGCTGGTCTCCTCGGAGGCCCTGAGTCTCAGCCTCGGTCCTGATGAAACACTACCCACCTGTTGTAACCTCGCTCAACAAGGGGAGAAGCGTGTGTTGTTGAGCCGATGACTCAATGTCCTTCGGGCGGAAATGGTCTTTTTGCAGATGCAAATGTGCGGTTAAAATCTCTCTTCTCTGCACGAATGAGTCAAGGTTGTTGTGGGGAATTCACATTCTGTGTAGACACGGACTCCAGCCACAGGTCCACGCCACAGCCCCTGCGCACACACACCTGTGGAGCACGCGGTGATGGGGTCCCAGGCCGAGGCCGCCTCTCCCGCAACCACAGGGCTGCCATGTGCTCTGACACGGGGCTGGGGCTGGGGCTGCGGTCGGGGAGAAGGAGGGGACACGTTTCCACTGTTCAAGAGCCCAGTCTGCGTGGGTGACTCACCCCTGCTCTGTTTTCACCGCCTCGGACCCCTTCCCCCACACGGGTTGCTGCCTCCCCTCCTCCTCCAGCAGGGGGACAAACGGCCCCTGAGCCTCAGGGGGACCAGCACCCACAGGCAGAGTGGAGGCGGCCGCACGGAGGGCCTGCTGGGACACCGGACTGGTCCCTGCCATCTAACTACGTGACTGTACTACAACCATCTCCCACCACTCAGCACTGGATGGTGCGGCCGCAAACCGCACATCCACTCCCCCTCCCGGTGACCTGAGTCAACGGCAGCTGCGGGGCGACCATCCCCCCCCAACCCCGCCAAGCCTGACACCGTCCAACCGCGTCCCCGACGGCCATCCCGGCCTCCCCACCAAGCCGCTCCCAGAGGGCGGGACGCGATTTTTGTCACAGACCTCCATGAGCATCATGACTGCCGACGCCAGGACCGTGTGTCCTCGGGCATCACACTGCTGAGAAGACCCTGTGGTCTGGCCCTGAACGTGTCTCCAGAGGCTGCCCTGATGGCCACAGGGGAAGCAGTATCTCTCTTAAGGGCTTGCGGCCTCAGAGGACATGAAAAAGGCAGAGCCGTGTCAGGGGTAACGTAGGGGCAACAACAAAACAAAACGGCCGCCAAACGACCCAGCACACAAACAGGTGCTTATTTTTATCATTTCCAATAACACATTATCTCACAAACTGCCGTGGGCATACATGTCCTGGCCGCGTTACCTGCATGGCCTCTGAATATCTTTGATATGACGACAGGGACCCTGTGCTCGGCGCCTCCCTGGAAGACAGGCAGAGAGAACGTTCCGTCACGATCAGCACAGACACGCGCTCAGAAAGAAGGTCGCGTGGGAGGAATGCGTTCCTACCTTTACGCTCAGGCCCAAGCCACCAACGGGCTGTCTGCGCAGCGTAACGGTTCTGTGCTTTAAAAAATTTTAGAAAACAAAACAAGTTTAGGTTAAAATGCATGATCAGAGAGTGAATGCAAAATGCAGACATACGTTCATTTAAAGTTAAGTAACTCTTTAAAATACACCTGCAGAGTGACACACGTTCACTTCCTGTCTGTAGTGTTACCTTGAGGAGCAGAGACCTGGATTAAAAACAGACACACAAGATCCAGGCCCTATTACGGCTGTTATTTAAACCCAAGGTGAATTCCTGCAAGCTGGCCGATCTTCCGGATCTTTCTCAAGGATCACAGGCCCCAGGAAATGGCCGTGCTCTCCCGATCTCAACCCGCCTTCGAATCCGTTCTTCCCACCAGTCCCCAGCCTGGCTCCCTCCCCTGCTGCCTCTCCACCTGGCACAACCGCCTTCAGGCCCAGGCCCGTTCTCAGGTAGTCAGAGCTGACCCCTGAATGATCACCATCTCCCGGTCCTTGGCCCACGGGGCCCAACCACGCGTGAAGGCGCCAGGGGTGGCAACGAGCTGGAAGTGCAGCGGTGCCCGGAACCAGCAAGGCCTCCAAACCGCATACACGTTCAATCCCCAGCTCCTGTTCTGCTTGGTCTAAACTGACCAATCGTTAACCAACTGCACCAGATCTGAGGGCGGAAGACAGGGGCCTGGGGTGGGAGGAAGGGGAGGGCCAGGCGCATCTGTGGCTCAGAAAGATCCCGTGGGAACAACGGCAATGACCCATGTTCTCTGCTCTGGAAGCGGAAGCATAGATGCTTTCAGACCAAACGGTGCTTGCAGAGCGCCGTGAGCAGGGACAGGCCATCAGGAGTGTGCTCGCGGAGCGCCGTGAGCAGGGACAAGCCGTCAGGGGGCCGTGGAGAGCCGTGAGCAGGGACAGGCCATCAGGAGTGTGCTCGCGGAGCGCCGTGAGCAAGGACAGGCCGTCAGGGGGCTGTGGAGAGCCGTGAGCAGGGACAGGCCATCAGGAGTGTGCTCGCGGAGCGCCATGAGCGGGGACAGGCCATCAGGAGTGTGCTCGCGGAGCGCCGTGAGCAGGGACAGGCCATCAGGGGGCCGTGGAGAGCCGTGAGCAGGGACAGGCCATCAGGAGTGTGCTCGCGGAGCGCCGTGAGCAGGGACAAGCCGTCAGGGGGCCGTGGAGAGCCGTGAGCAGGGACAGGCCATCAGGAGTGTGCTTGCGGAGCACCGTGAGCGGGGACAGGCCATCAGGAGTGTGCTCGCGGAGCGCCGTGAGCAGGGACAGGCCGTCAGGGGGCCGTGGAGAGCCGTGAGCAGGGACAGGCCATCAGGAGTGTGCTTGCGGAGCACCGTGAGCGGGGATAGGCCATCAGGAGTGTACTCGCGGAGCGCCGTGAGCAGGGACAGGCCGTCAGGGGGCCGTGGAGAGCCGTGAGCAGGGACAGGCCATCAGGAGTGTGCTCGCGGAGCACTGTGAGCAGGGACAGGCCATCAGGAGTGTGCTCGCGGAGCACCGTGAGCAGGAACAGGCCATCGGGGGGGCCATGTGGGCTCCTGCCCAAGCCGAGCATGCCAGCCGCCAGCAATGGGCCACAGGGACTGCAGGGCCGAGGGGGAAGCCAGTGTTTACAACGTGTCTCTTGCACAACGTGTAAAATCCAAGAGTGACTCCATTCTCAGGAGTGAATTCATCATAAGAAACCAGAGCCAACGTACCTCCTTTAGCGCACGTGTGGGAATCCGCTACCCGTGTGGATATTAACGGCAACACTGTGTTCTGAGTGTCCTGTGGCTGCAGCGTCTTCAGCTGGTGGCCGTTTGTATCATCACACGCAGAGAGAGAGCCGCGGGTCGGGGACGCTGGCTTCAGGGTAATGGATCACACTGTCTCCGTGTCCCGCACTGCCCGCGAGGGGGTGACGGTGAAGAGCAGGCCCGGCTCACGCCCGTTGACAGACTCGCGGGGGCTCCTTCCGGGCCTTTCCAAGTACTTAGCTGAACGCTGGAAGCACGTCTCATCCCTGCCAAGGGCAGACACACTCGGGACGTAAATCCCACGGTGCGTGGGGGTCTTCTGTCCGCAAAGTCTGGAGTCAGCTAGCGACTCAGCGGGAAAGGCAGAGGGGACAGTTACCGGCTGCCTCATCATTCAGCCTGAGTCCCTGCCGCGTGTGTGGTGACACCCAACGTGCCTCTGCGGGGAATATTCTAACCAAAGCCCAGAAAATAGTGTCATGTGATTCCACACCAGACAGCAATCTCCACCGCACGGAATTTGTCAAACATTCAATCGTGTTTTCCAACTTTCGCCATTAATGCGAGCATTTGAACCTCACGGAAAGCAAGCGGATATATTTTAGAGAAAATATGTTTGGAAAAGTGCCAAGTGTGTTTCTGTTGCGACAGACTTTGCCAAATGACACTGTAAATCAGTCATTTTATTCACATACCGATCTCAGGAGGAAACTTCAAATAAAACTTCAGAAAATGATCACCTGAGACAAAACAGGTTAATGCACACCAAAAATCTGGACTAACAGTCCCAACAGGTGAAAGCAGAAAAAATTTATGCAATGAGCCTCTTTACCATTTGTTCAGGAGAACTTGAAGTGACTGTTATCTGTTATTAATCCAGAACACTATTTATTCAAGTGCTCTATGCAATCTGCTAAAATTTCCTTTTGGAGCAAATGCACCCTGGTCACTTAACCCTCTGAGAAATTGAGTTTCTGCGTCTGGAAAGCAAGGATGACACTGTGTGTCCCACACAGAAAGTTGCTGTGGACTGAACTGTTCCCCTCAAGTCCCTATGTGGAAGTCCCATCCCTGTGTGACTACATTTGGAGGTAGAGTGAGGTTGGAGGGGTCACAGGCTGGGCCCCAGACCATGGGACTGCTGTCCCCGCAGGAGCAGGAAGAGGGGGACCCCAGAGCCCTCTCTGCATGTGCTCAGAGGAGAGCCTGTGGAGGGCACGGTTTTCCAAACTAAAAGAGGGCACCTGACCATCTGCGTGGTTCTGCGTGGGCAGCCTGGGCCCACGAAGACAGCCAGCGGAGAGAATTATGGGAAACCAGCAAGTGTCACAGAAACATCAGGATGTCAAGTCTCGTCATGAAAAACCTCTTCTTTCTGCTCTTCTAAACTCCCTCGCTGGAGCTTGTAAGAATCTCGCATTCAAAGCCGGGAGAAGGTTCAGCCAACCTGTGTTCTCACAATTGAAGATCATATAACTACCTAGGTTCTAACACGATTGTAGCATTGTCGTATTTAACAATTTTGTTTTTCAAAACAAGATTTGTAAAAGTTAGTGGATGGTTAAAACGAATAGGAAACACAACTTGTACAGCTTTTAGCTGAAAACGTCCACACAGCAACCCAGCTAAGGCCCCTCCTGTGTCCCGATGCTTCACGAACTCACAGCCAGGCCACAGACACAAGTTTCGAAAGCCCTTCTCTCAGCAGATGTGCAGACGGAAACTAGTGCTCTCAAAAGGCACCTTCTAATTCAACCAAAGCGGTCCTCTCTGACAAGCTCGCTCAGTGCACAACCGTGGGGCCAGTACCTCATCCATCGAGCCACGTTCTCCCCTTCTCTTCAGGGTTGGGGTGCGCTCACTTCCCAGAGCAATGAATTATGAATTCATTCAGATGTGAAGAGACTTGGGAGGACCAAGTTTGGAAACCTAAGGTAACTCTTCAATAAACTCTTTTCCAACCGAAGCCAGCTGCGCTTTTCACAAATATAAGAGATAAGGACCTTAAGAAAATATTCTGCTTTATCATTAATTCCAAACTGTTTTGACATTTACCTACTGCAGATTTATGGACCCAGAGAATCGAAAGCAAAAGGGAACCACAGAAAGGATATAAATGTAGGTGGATAAAAGCAGTAATAATGCATTTATTTTATCACAAACGAGCAATGATAGAATTTTGGGCATCGAGTATAGAATTTATCAGACATAGCCAGGACTTTGGCAGGCGTCATGATAACAAATTCATCCGTCTTGGGGAGTTTAATACAAGTTTAATTCTTTATTCCAAACTAAAATATCAGTTTGTTGCTATTCCTCACGGCACTTGTTACGTGAGAAATAAACTTAATTTTTGAAAATGACTTTAACAAGTTCACTACCCACCTCCTCACGCCCAGCTCCCCCCACTCCTGTGACGTCTTTCGGTCTCACAGCCTGAGTTTTGCATCTAATACATTGTTTAGCTGGTGCACAGATATTCCGATGCCGGGTGTGTTTTCATCTTTATCTCAAGACAGCCCCTCTACTCAGGTCTGCTGGGTCACTTTTCGTGTCTTGTCCTTGTGCCACCTCCGTAGCCTCCTGTGCCAGAGGCGTGCTACAAACCTGGCTGTTGCCGAGCCTAAGGTCCCCGAAGGTCAACGTCTGTTGCTTACAGTGGTTTAAAGTTCACTCATGAAGGACGTGACTTTCCAGCACTCCTGCTCCAAGCGGGGGAGAAAGTCAGCTGTCCTCTGACCTCTGGGCCCCGGGACTGCCTCCTGAGGTCTCATGCAGATGCAGCCAGGTCGTGGCAGGTGGGCCGACGCCAGCCCCAGGGGCCGGAAGCCTCCGCTCACGCCAGCTTGGCAGCCCCCGCCAGAACCGGGGATCCGTGTGCAAGAGCGTCCCCGGGTCACACCCTCACAGAGGAGCAGCTGAGACACTGCCCTGACCCCGTGACTAACTCCAGGAGCTTAGCTCGGTCGCTCTGAATCTTAGCGTCCCAAATAGCAACACGAGGACACAGAATCCACTGAAGTATGTGCCAGCCGCAAATTCGCCGGGACTCAAGGTAGCGAATACGATATAAATTTATTAAAATGTTCTCTTCATGCAGACCTTCCCAACCACATTAATTTAAGCCACAAGCATAAACTTACAAGTAGAGAAATGCAACGTGTCACGTGTACGGGGATGACTGTAAAATAAAATGATGTACACAAAACCCTGAAACACGAGAAAAAGCTAGGTCTCTCATGCTATAAGCACTCCTTCTCTTTAGGAGATAATGGGAAAATCCCAGGATTTGAAATATGCAAAACGCCATGTTGATCTCAATGGGAAGAAATATGAATGAAATAAGAATTTTCTGGTTTTAAACTCCAGTGTTGAACCGGCAGATTTAAAAAATCCTCTGGTTTTATGGAAGAGTCAGTGCAGTCCTGTCCTCCATCTTTTGTGATAAAAATAACATCCATCGTGAACTGACATTGCAGCGATTGCTTCGGCAGGGTCACGTCCACCCGTTCCCGTGTCTCGGACGCGCGCAATCCAGAAAGTGCGGCCGGAGGCGGGGAGCCCCCGCAGAGTCCGCCTGCGGGGTCGGGGGAGCCGGTTCCCGCCACCGCGCGGCTGGATCACCAAGCACGCGGCACGCGCACTTCGCCCCAAGGTCAGAGCGCGAAAGGCGGCAACGGTCACCAGCACCATTTCCTGGGAAGAAAACGGACATCGAGGACGAGAACTCCATGGGCCTGCTGCATGTGCGGCTGCAGAACGACCCTGACGTCAGGTGCTCAGGGCGGTCCCGGCCCCCGGGGCAGAGTCACCCACGGCAGGTACGTGACGTCAGGTATGTGAAGTGTCCAGGACGGTCCCGGCCCCCGGGGGCGGAGTCACACACGACAGCAATGACGTTTAATGGTAGTTTTAAGTCTTGTGGTCCTACTGATAAGCTAGTTTCTGCTGGAATTTAGTATCTATACTGTGTGCCCAGTAAATAGGTGTTGCACCGAATCTGACACGTAAGTGTCACGTCCTGGCCACAGAGGCTCGGGGTTCGGCGGCGTGTAAAACCCCGACTTGTTTCTTCTGTTGACGCACCGTGGACTGACTAGACCTTCCACTCCTGCCCTTCGGAATAAGCTTCAAGGGAATAATCGTCCTCGGCCAGGTGCGGCCTCCTTGGAAACGTCCAGTTCCACAGGCGCGGTGAGAGCTCCCCAGAGGTGTTCTGGATCCCATTCCAAAATCAGCTGTGACCTTTGTTAAAAATAGTCTTCTCGGTCTCCAGACACATGGTGTATTCTTAGGCAAGACAGCTGTTATTTTTATAACCAACTGAAGAATGCAGTGCTTCAGCCCTCCAGCAAACTAATGGGGCTGCACCCAATCTGCTCTGTGGCTGGGATACAGGAGTCTGATCTCAGGTTGCTGACTGTTTCCCCCGGAACCGCCCCCCAAACCATCCAGCACAGGGACACGTGTTTCTTCACCAGAACATCCACGATTTTGTAGGAGGAGAAGCAGGGAACCCACAGAGAACACTGGAAGTGCGGCCGGCAGACACAGTGGTCACAGACCCAAGCCCCGTGTGCCCCCCACCCACTCTCCAGAGCGGGCGAGTTAAGGTCAGTCCTGGGGCCGTTCACAGCCCTCAGCGAATCACTGGAAATTATAAACATAAACTGACAGGTCCGAACACACACTCATTTATCCTAGGAAGGAACTGATCACTTTCATCAAGGACTTAACCTTAGGCCAAGAATCTGACATTATGAATAAAGAATGTATTTTTCCTGGACAACTGAGCACAGAAACACTGAATGTTTTTATTATAAGTTGTCAGGGATTCTCTACAGATTATAAAGTCACTCTGAAGAAGGATAATTTTTTAAGCAGTTCCAAACTCTTTGCTAACCCTCTGCTCCCCAGTCCCATGCCACCAAGTACTCAGAACAGGTAGAGGACAGAAGGGGACAGTAGGTTGAATGAGGGCTTAGTGCCTGGGCTGCAGGAAGGTGGACCCCAACGTCCAACCCGACCCTCGATTCAAGGGAGGAACAGCGGAAGGAACTGTCCTCCACCCCCATCACAGTCGCCTCACCCGTCCTGGATGGCAGGGAGCATCCGGAACAGGGGCAGTGACCTGAGACAGGTGGGGCACAGAGGGACACTTCCAGTGGAAGCCACGAGCACTTGCGTTCTCAGGGCCACGTGTGCGTATGACTCACACAGGAGCCCGGCGTCGCTTCCGTGTGGGGCACGTCGGGCTCCCCCAGGCAAGACATCACATTGGCAGCATCTGCACCTACCGGGAAACGCCGATTTGAGAGAAATGGCCAGTTTACTTCATTTCCAATCGAAGGTCATGAGGACCCAGGCAACTGTGAATGTAAGAGCCCGCACTCTCCCAACAGCCCTCCCTGGACTGGGGAAAAGGAATGACCTGGGGTATTAGCAAAGGCACAGAAAAAACTTATTTTCAGCTACATGATTCCTTGAGTCTCTCTCTGTTTTTGTAGCTCCTGGGTGGGAGCATTCAAAGGACAGAGCAGCGAGACGTAGATTGTATATGCATAGATTTATATATTTCCAATTATGAGTCCAGCAGAAGGAAAACAGGAAATTGGCTACAGTTTTAATATAGCACACTTAATACAGCATACTGTATATTAAATATATCGTGTGAAGCATACTATATATTAAATATATCATGGACAGTATACTGTATGTTAAACATATTGCATACAGTATGCTATATATTAAAATATCATTTACAGCATACTGTGTATTAAATATACCATATACAGTATGCTGTGTATGAAATGTATCACGCACAGTATAATGCATATTAAAATACATCGTGTACAGCATACTGCATATTAAGTATACCACATAGGGTAGCCCTGTTTGAGTTAAACTGAAACAAAACCAGCCAAAATTATTCTTCCTCATCTTTATTCGACATTTTATTGCCTCTAATCAGTAAGTTTCTTGCCTTAAGAAAAGTTCATTTGTAAGAGACTGAAGCCAAAAGTGGCAGGAGTGCCTGTTTATGTCCCCAGACGCCAGGGACAGAGCTGACACCAGGCACCAGAAAATGGCCGCTGCACATGGTTCTAGACAGAGACCTCCCGGCTGAGGTTTCCGCCAGCAGACGACCTCTCACACTATGTCCTTCCATTTCCAATGAGGTTGTGTCACGTTCCATCCCGTGGTGCGTGGGGCCATTTTCACATAAAGGTCCTTAAGGGAAACCCATCAGCAAAGGAATGGCGGGAGTCAGGGAGACGGTAAAGGGGTCCACCTGGAACCTGATGTCTGGGGACAGTTAATGGGGGAGGGGCTCTTCCTCAGCAAACAGCCCGAAGGAAACAGGAAAGCGGCCTCACCCAGTTAGGCCTTCCCAGCGCGTCCACACGACGCCCGGCGGCGGCGCAGGGCACTTACATGTGTGCCGTGGCTGCTCCCGCGGACACAGACCACGTCCTGTTTCTGAATCGTGAGGACCTCTCTCGTCAGCTTCAGGCGGACGTCGCAGGGGCTTCCAGACCCTTCGTGGTGCAGCAGGGCGAGGCCGGTTCTGGTCTGAGGGGGCAAAGCGGAAACGGGCCAAGGGCGTGAGCGCCACAACAGGACCACGGCCCCTCGCCCACCAGCCCATGGGACCCGCCTGCACTGACCACACAGGGCAGCACATCTGCCTCCCATCTGACCAGGGCTCCGGCGACTGGCCTAACACACGGGAAGTCTAAGTTTTGAATAACCGTTGCTGAACAGTTTTTACAGGATTTGAGTAAATATGTTTTTAAAAGAAAATTGGCCAGGATTTTCTTCAAAATATTGAAGTATTATTAGTATTTTACTTAAAGCAATTTCTTCTGCCTTTAGAAAGGCTTTTCTACTTTAACCAAAGCTATTTAAATGAAAACCATGACTTTAGAAAGATTCAGATAATACTTGGATGAAGATTTGTTGGAGTAGGAAATGTTGAAAATAATCATTAAACGGACACCGACTTCCTCGGAAGTACCAGGCAGGGCCCGTGCGCCAGGCTCCTCCAGGGCGGCCTCTGCCTTTGCGGGAGCCCGGGGACGAGGGGGGGCTTCCTTCTGACACCAGACAAAGCAGTCAGAAAACGGAAGCAGCGGTCAGGAGGGAATCTAAGTAAAGAAGATGGCGTGCCAGGCCTTGTCCGCAGAGGAGAAGGGGGAGTCGGAAAGACGTCTCTGGATAAATGAGGGGGCCTCCTGGTGCGTGAAAATCGCGGTCGACCGGGTGCCCCCAGCTGGGCCCCGGCGGTCGGGCCTCAGGTGCGAGCAGGCTGGCATTTCCGTCCTGTCGAGCGGCAGGGGCCGCGTGCAGGGCGCTACCCGCGCGGCCCCAGGTGGTCACCCTGCGCGCCAGGAAGGAGGGCGGGGGAGGCAGGAGGATGACTGGTGAGGTGGCAGGCGCTGCACCCTCAGGCCAGGGCCACGTGGATGGGCCCGCGAGAGGGAGGCCCAGCGAGGTGTGAAGGATGACGCCGTGGTGCCAGGGCAGCTCCAGGCCACTAAACGTGGCTGCTCGGGAATGACCGGGCGCCCACAGAGCACCAGTGCCCGCACCGGTCTCCCCTGAGACCACGCCTGAATCTGCGTGGGGTGCGGTCTGAGCCTCAGGGTTTTAGAAGCTTGCCAGATGCTTCTATTAACAGGAGAGTCAGGGGAGGAAGGGCTCAGAGCAAGGGGGAACGGCGTCCGGAACGCTCCCTGGAAACGCAGACCCTTGGCCCACAGACCCTCCCACCCAAACAGAACCTGCGCTTCCCCCCACCCCAGGTGACGCCGGCGCGGAGAAAGCCGCGTCCTGCCGGGTCAGACTGCGCGACAGTACCGCCCACCCGCACTCCCGGCACGGCCGCGCTCACCCACGACCACGCCGACGCACTCGCGCAAGGCTGCCGTCCGCACAAACAGCTGCGCCACAGACAGCCCGTTCAAAACTCTGCTTGATTTAGAAAGTACACAAATAGGAGCCGTAAGGGCGTCTGCAAACCCGTCGGGCGTCTGGACGCGCTCGGCCTACACGCACCCCGTCTGCCAGCTGCCGGGGCCGGAGCCGACGTGGCTCCGTCACGCGTGGCCGCCGGGGCCGAGCGCTGCACGCAGGTGTCTGCACAGGGCTGGCCCCCACACCCACGCTCCGGAACCCGGGAACCCGGGAACCCAGCCGTGGTTCTCTTCCTCTCCTGGCCTCGGCAGGTGGCTGAGAAGCAGGCACCAGAGTCGCCAAGCCTTTGCGGGTGAGCAGGACAACCCCGACCATCACCAGTCCCACCCGACAGGGAAAGCGCCCCCTGACCCGCTCTCCCTCCGACCTCCTGGCGCCCCGCCTGGCGGGCGGGCGGGCGGGCACACGGGCTCCCCAGAATCCTTCACTAGAGACGTGCCCACAGCCAGGAGCGTCCCCTGGCCAGCTGTGGGTGCCACGTGGCATCAGGACCGTCTGCTCTCACTCTGCGGCTGGAGCAGCAGGGGCTGGAGGAACGCGTGTAACTTAAACACGTCCCTGTAGAAAGACACCTGTGTGACCTGCTGTCGGTCATGTGACTTTGGGCGCGTTATTGCACTTCTACGCAAGACTAGGTCTTCGTGGCCGCTGCGTGTGTTCATAATGACGACAACTTTATTCACTCTGACGGAGAATGACACTGTCCGCTCTCAGACCAACACGGGAGCACGGAGATGACATGCACACGAGATGACTCAAACACGGCAAAGCGCCACCTGATTTAGCAGGACCCGCTCTGAACTCTCTCTTGCCGGAACGTTCTTGCTGGACCTAACTTATTGTTCCTTCACTTGCTCTTGGGAAGGTGCTGCCCGAGAGTGACCACGTCTGTGAAACCTTCAGGGGCCTGTGGATGTCGGACGAAGCCGCTTCCCACGTGCCTGGGCCGCTCCTGTGTTAACTCCGCTAATTACAACAGCCCCGTCCTCCCTTCCGTGGAGGCAAGATGCCCACTCTCAGCAGTACTGAGCTCAAACCTCTCGAAGTGTAGGGGAGTCCCCCACACTATAAATTCCACGGCTTGTTCTCCTGGTATGAAGGTTCGAAAAATGCTGCTAAAATCTCTCACCCAACCACCGTTCCTTCGTCTTCCACATTTCCCAGAAGCGTGTTCTTTTATGGGACTTCACTTCGTACATTTAAAGCCAAAAACGTCAGGGGGGAGAGCCATCGCCGAAGCTCACAAGGTCACCGTGCGTCACAGGCTGGGCAGCGCGATCTCACACGGGGCAACTTCTCTGGTTCCATCCTAAGCAGCAGATGTGACATCCACCTAAGGGAGCCCTGATCTGTCTGCATCGCTCCTGCGACAGTGTGACCGGACGTGACCGTACGTGGCGGCCCCTCCCTCCTTCCCCCAGACACATGGACGGAGAGCTGGGAAGGCGTCAGCGCCTTCCTGGAGGCCCCCTCCCCTCCACCTGCCACAGGCCCTTGGCTTCTCCTCTGCTCTCCTGCTGGCTCGTCGATGTTCTCCCACTCTCCACCCACAGTCGCCCAAGGGCCTCTATGCGGACACCCTGCCTGTCCCCTCACACCCACCTGGCCAATGCCTAACCCCCAATTCCTCCCTTGTCCACGGCCCTCCGAGAGGCGTCCTACCCGACGGCCTGACCACGGGGCCGATGGCCTGCCCCCCGCTACCTGGTGGGCCAGATGCCGGAGGAATGCAGACCTCCCAGCGAAGCATCCTGACGCGGAGGGATCGATAAACCACTTTCTGGCCTTGGTGATGGACCTTACTTTTCTTCATCGTGACCAGCGCCTGCTGATTTAGGGCAGGATTTCAGTGAGAACACAGGTCAGTCTCACTGACGGGCCAGGCGAGTTGTAGGAAGCAGATGGGAAGACAGGGCGATGGCTTCCCACTTGCACGGGAGATGCTCAGGCTATTTTAACGTCCTTCTCGCACATCTTGGCGTGCGTGTGTGCTCAGCTTGCGAGAAAGTCACGCAGTCTTCATGCAGGGATGGGCCTTTACGGTATCGCTTTTTCATTAACATTTATAAACCCTACACACGTTTGCTAAACTGGCCAAGTATGACTCAAAGAAGTCTTTCTTCAGGTTAATTATAAAACGTGCGTGCTTCTGTTCTGTTTAAGTACGTCTGTTACTAGGAACACCTCATGAGGGGAAGGCATTGGCAAAGGCACTGACGTCACTATGTATCATTATGTATTCTCCAAACCCACGGTGAAGCCCCAGGGGGGGAGGGTTAGTAGATTGTCGTGTTGTGTTCCACTCGCTGCCCTCAGAACCACCAAGCAGCACATACAGACAAGAAGCTTCCCGTTCAAGGGAAAAAAGAAATGGGACCAGCTGCAGATCAGAGGCAGGACACAGTATTTCAGGACCCTGTGAAATGCAGCAAAATGAGGAAAGAGTCTGACCACCGATGCAGAACTCCTCACACTTGGGAAGACACATGTTTCTCCAAACGAGAGTGCACATTCCTGAAGGGTAATTTAATGATGCTCTATTTAGAACGACAGACCTGAGGATCGTAGGCCAAAAACAATGCAGATTCAATACCGTCAAGATACGCTGCTGTTGCTGTGGGGTTTCGGAGAGAAAGCGGATGGCCATAACCTGGACGACAGGAGAGAGCCAGCCAGCCCGGCTCGGAAGGGGATGCGTGTTGAAGAGGAAAGCGACATGAGCATACTTAGAAGAAAGTCCATGACGAAATGTGTTAACGTCAAGTGAAGCAGTGAGGGTGTCCACCGAATCCCACAGACGTGTGCAGGCAGGCAGGGGACGAAAATCACACGAGAGCTCACCAGCACGTAACTGATGTCTGCGGAGCGGAGAATGGACCGAAGGAGCGGGAGCGACAGTCCTCCTAATCACAGAGAAGTGTCCGGAAAACTCAAATCCACCCACCAGGAGGACACAGCTGGACCTGTGGGGACTCACTTGTCTTGGTCAACAATCAACCCCAAAGCACAGAAGGAAGCCATACAATTAGGGTTTTTGTCTTCTTATAATTTAGGGGAACGGATATGTCTGCTAAAGAATCTTCACCTTGGCTAAAAACCCTGAAATGCTGAGTAGCTTTTTGTCCGTGCTGTAATGGGTATGTTTTATTTTCTCCATTAGGCTTCTCATGCTCAAACTGTGTCATTTTTGACAAGAAATAGGTTTAAAGTACAGGTTTCACGCCACTGCACACCCCCAGGCTGGCTGTCATCAGAACGTGGAAAGGAGCGGTGTTGGTGAGGCTCGGCACATGAGGACCCCTACGTGCCTTTGGAAGAGCCTGGTGCTTCCTCCCGGTGATTAAACACGGAGTGCCCACACCGGCCGCCAAATCCACTCCCACGTACAGACCCAGAGAGTCAAACACGTATCCGCACAAAAACGTGTCCCCAAGTGTCCACAGCAGTGTCCCTCAGAACAGGCAAAAACAACCCAAATGCCCACCAGGTGACGTGTGGCTACACACACGTGTCCTACCCCGAAGGTGGAATCACATTAACGACAGAAATGGAGTTCTGGCACACGGAGCGCTGTGGCCGAACCCTGACTGCTTCGTGAGAGAGAGCAATCAGCCACGGATAACACCACGACCCCGTGTCCACAGAAGGCCCAGGGAAGATCCACAGAGCACAGACTAGTGGATGCAGGGGTGGGGGCCGGGGGCGTGTGCAAGGACCAGTCGGGACACGGCGTTTCCTTCCGGGGGATAAAAATGTCTGGCACAGCTCCGCAAGAAGTGAACCACCGACCTGTATGCTTTGAGTGCAGGCCTTGCGGTCTGTGAACATCTCAACGAGCCCTTGTACACAAAATGTATTTCAGGTTTTCTGAGTAAGATGGCAAGTTTGATCTCAGCCCCGACCCACTGAATGGACAGATAAGTTGTTGGTGACATAACCCTACCAATGATTAAGAGAATGCACGGGGCGCCTGGGGACTCAGCTGGTTAAGCTCCCGACTCTTGATTTCGGCTCAGGTCATGGTCTCGCGGGTCATGGGATGGAGTCTCAAGCTGGGCTCTGGGCTGACGGCTCAGAGCCTCTTTGGGGTTCTCTCTCTCCCTCTCTCTCTGCTCCTCGCCCATGCTCGCTCTCTCGCTCTCGCTCCCTCTCTCAAAACCAAAAACAGAAACCGAAAAACCTGAAGAAGAGAGAATGGAGGTGCTCGCACACCATAAACCACGTGAAACAGCTTCTACACGACGACGCCGAAAAATCATGTGGGTTCTGTGCAGCCATCGTCATGCTGTCTGGGAATGAAGGGGAGACCCTTAGAGGCAGCAGCTGTATATACAGGTATTTTTGCACATCCTGTATTTACACGAAGTGTGGGCCGAGGCAGACACGACCAGAAGCCACGTGCCACGAGTCAGGGAGGAGACGATGCGTGGCAGGCGCCCTGCGGGAACGCGCCAGGGTCCCACGTGTGGACAGGGTGCCGCCGGGCGGCTCCGGCTCAGGACGCCCTAGGTCGTGGCCCCCAGGCACGTGGGCTCCCTGCCTCGAGGAGCAGCGTGCAGGGGTGTGCAGAACCCAAGGGCGGGTGGCAGCATGACCAGGGTGGCGAGAGAAAGCTGTGCCCACCCGGCCACCAGCCGCTCTGACCTGGCCGGTTCTCGCTCGCCCGTGCCCACGGACTGGGAACGGCGGGCTTACCTGGCAGGCAGGCGGGCGACACCAGACAGCCGCACCCACACAGGGGTGTCTGTGACTCACAACAGCCTTTCCTGTACTGGTTCGCTGGTCTGCAGCGTGTCAAAGCGAACCACCGTCCGTATTTGCCTACCGCTGAGAAGTGGGAAACTCGGTGGGAAGAGCAGGGCTGAGTCAGTGTGTATTTTAAGAATATACAGTTGCTAACAATATAGGGATCAGCTGGAAAAACCAGAGGAAAGTTACACCAAATAAAATTACTGCAGGAAACGAGACAGTGTATTAAATTTTCAGTTCGATGTCTGCAGTGCCACTTGAGAAGATAATAGTGTCTATAAGCCAAAGTAGAGAAGACTGAATGAAATAACCCGATGGAGAAACGATGCCAAGTGAAAGCCACAGCGGGCAGTGGCCTGCATCTGCACTGCAGGTGACAATTTTCAGTAAAAATTAAATTGTCAAAACTCAAGCAGACTTGGAGACAATGAACAGACTCACAATTTTGTCAACACCATCTTTTTTTTTTTTAAAGTTTTTTCTTTTTTAATGTTTATTTATTTTTGAGACAGAGAGAGACAGAGCATGAACGGGGGAGGGGCAGAGAGAGAGGGAGACACAGAATCGGAAGCAGGCTCCAGGCTCCGAGCTGTCAGCACAGAGCCTGATGTGGGGCTCCAACTCATGGACCGCGAGATCGTGACCTGAGCCGAAGTCAGACGCTTAACCGACTGCGCCACCCAGGCGCCCCAACACCATCTTTATAAATGATCCAAAGCTCAGATGGTTATGAGCACATCCTTTGAAACTTTCAAGGAAAGAAATCCTATGCTGTGTGAAGTATTCCCAAGTATAGGAAAGAGGGAATTACTCCCACCACATCCGACAGAAAAATTAAAAAACCTGACAAAGAAAAAGAACAAAAATAAATGAAGAACAAAGTCTCACTTTGGAATAAAAATGGACCGTCTTCGGCACTCTGATAATAGAATTCAAGAACAGAACAAAAGAATAATATTGCAACTACACAGAAATAGTTACATGTCCACAAAATAATATCCTAATGATCGTAAGTAACAAATCACCTAAGTAAACCAGAAGGAAAAATCTTATGATCTTGTTAACAGATATCAGAAAGTTATTATAAAACACTTCAATTATCATCACTACCATCTAACGTTCTGAAAAAACAGAGCTAAATTAGTAAGGCAGTAAATAGAAATATGGTGTTTAATGACTGGAAAAGGAGAAGAAAAAATTATCATCATTGTCAGACAATGCAATTGTTTATCTTGCAAAAAAACAGATCTCCCACACACAGAAGGGAAATAGTTGTTTCGAGTTTAAAGAGCTTTTCATGAAATCTGCAGACAATAAAATAAAGACAAGAAATAAACTGAAGACACACAAAAATATACAAAAAAAGTTGAAAAGGACAGTGATGTATAAACTAGGGAAATCTGAACTCCCCAAAGGGTATCAATCCAATTTAAACCAATTTATGAAAAAAAAACCCCAGATTTTCCAGCAACAATAAAAAACATGACAACAAAACACTGATAAAAGGAACAATAAATCAAGAAGATACAACAACCAAGACCACACACATACGCGGCAAATATTTAAGATAAAAAAAAAACCCAATAACCAAATATTGCAAATAAACAAAATTAAAGCGGCAGCTGGAGATTTGGGTCCACCTGTCTGCCCATCTGCCATTAGAATAAAAGGAAAATAGGCAAAGGTACAGAAGATGTGAAACATGATTATGAATCTGAAAGAAACAGCCATGAATTTAAAAAGTTCTTTGTTTAAAAAGCTCAGTCAGTTGAGCATCCAACTTCGGCTCAGGTCATGATCTCACAGTTTGTGAGTTCGAGCCCTGTGAGTTCGCCCCCGTGAGTTTGAGCCCCGAGTTCGTGCTGATAGCTCAGAGCCTGGAGCCTGCTTTGGATTCTGTGTCTCCCTCTCTCTCTGCCCCATCCCCACTCATACTCTGTCACTCTCTGTCTTAAAAAAAAAAAAAAAAACATTAAAATAATAGTAATAATAATAATAAATAATAATAATAAAAAGTTCTCGTTTTAGGAGCTCCTGGCCGGCTCAGTCAGTGGAGCGTGTGACTCGATCTTGGGGCCATGAGTTCGAGTCCCACACTGGGTGTAGAGTTTACTTTAAAAAATAAAACAAAACCAAACAAAACTCACTTCAGAGTCCCCCATGGAGCACAGCCCCAAAGCAACCACAGAGCATCATGGTCAGTCAGAATGCAGTCTCTGACCATAACACCAACTTACGGACAGACATCAGAACACAACACCAACTGACAGAGAAAAGAACACAGCAGGTTATGAACTGAATGAAAATAAAGATATTACTTCAAAACTTCCATGAATTTGCTTAATATACCCGACAGATAGGTGAAAACAATAAAACCAGAAGTTTAGGTGAGGATATGAAGAAACTAGAGACACTCTTGTACATGCAGGGCGCCCAGACTGGAGCGCACCCCTGCCACGGGCTCCTGAGTTACGCAGTAAAGACGCATGGACGAATCCCACCCCAGCAACCCTGCCCTGGAGCACATGACCAGAGACGCTCCTTGCAGGTCCACAGATAAAGTATAACAGGACTCAGTCCCAAAGAAACGTTTCTGGAACGGCCAACTAAGAACATCTGAAAATCCACACCTCCAAAAAGGCCGGACGATATTGGCAAATATCACCCGGTACAACCATTCACAATGAACAAAATTAACCAAAGGTCAAGGGGAGAAGGAAGGTCAAGGGCAGAAGAGGGTCAAGGATAAAAGTCAAGGGCAGAAGGGGGTCAAGGATAAAAGGTCAAGAGCAGAGGGAGAGTCAAGGGAAGGGGGAGGTCAGGGAAGAAGGGGGTCAAGGATAAAAGGTCAAGGGCAGAAGGAGGGTCAAGAGAAGGAGGTGAAGGGAAGGAGAGGTCAGGGCAGAAGAGGGTCAAGGATAAAAAGGTCAAGGCAGAGAAGGCTGCTGCATTCCCCGGGTGAGTAAGGATGGGGAGATGTGGGTGGAATCCAGACGCCCCCAAAGGCAGAATCGGCAGGCAGTCCTGATGGCTGGGTATTGGCTGGGGGGGGGGGGGAGGGGGTGGCGCTCAGGGGCCAGGACTCCAGGGGGAGGAAGTAAGAGGACACACGAAGGGCCAACAATGACTATTCTCTCAGAAACACAGAGTTTCTCTCACTCATTTTCCTGGAAGTTTCATTTATTTGTACTTTTGGATGTTGGCAAATGCCCATCTACAATTTGCCAAACCTGCTTCCAGAGGGGACGTCTGTGTGCTGTGACCCCGTGACCCCTAGTGACTTGTCCGCGCATCACACAGCCGGTGTGGAACCAACACGGAGGACACCGAGGGCACCAAAAATCGGGAGAAGGAGGACTAGTTTCCTGCCCTGTATTTTATTCGGAATCCAGGTTTAGTGCTTGGAGAGTAACACCACCAGAGAGTCTGATTAATAATCCCGAAATTCCATAAAACAACGCTAGAGCGGTTTCCAATTAAAAGCCGTGTGTCCGCATCTGGCGCTGAACACTGCAAAGGACTTTCAAAAATTAACTGTCCAGTAATGACTGATAGCTGTTTGCTTTTCCAGACATTGATTAACAATTCATATTCAAATGATGTATTGCTTTTGGGCTGGTTTTAAAAGATGTATCCTAAATTCTGTAAATATGCAGCAAAAGGAAGTCAAGTGACAAATTTGTCATGCTGACTTGGAAGCAGAACTTTTGGGTTTGTGACCTAGTCCAACAAATCGATGCTCTCGTGGGACCCAAAGGTTCGAATCTCTCCAACGCAGTCAGTCTGTCCCAGGGTCTCACATGAATGAACGATGCTGCCCATGGTGTCACAGGCAGACCCGTCCTCGGAGCTCCGGGAAAACCCCACGGCACACGGCCCTCCCAGGGCGCCCGCCCAGCGCAGCCCTGCCCGCACCTGACCTGCGGCCTGCCTCGTGGTCAGCTCTCAGTCTCCAGGCACCACAAGTCCCCATGGTTACTCGGAGCCGGAACGACCACTGTCCTGCCCGGACACCGTCCCAGTACCAGTAGGTCCCCACTGCCCCGAAGTGAAAACCCGAGTTGACCCCCTGTGATCTCCTCCCAGTTTATTAAACAGACTCCACGAGATTCCCGTCAATGATGCGACAGACGTGTAGTCTGACACTGGGTGAGATGAGGGGGAGTGTTTTATAGTTTGAGTCTTTATACTAACTATTTAATCCATTTGGAATGCATGTAGCGGGTCATAAATATTTTTTCAAAATAACTAACAGATTACATCAATACCGTCTCCTTCACACTCCCACAGCCTTGCTGTCAGCGCTGGACTCTGTTCGGACCGGCTGCACCGCGTGGATCCGCGTCATTGGTCTCGCGTCCGCGCCATGCTGTTCCGACGACCACAGTGCTGACGGTACACTGACACTTGGAGGGAGGGTCAGCGTCTTTTCCCTGTTTTGGTTTTCCCTTCATTCCCACCTGCTCGTTTTTGCAGTGAAACTTCAGAATCCATTTATTTTATTTAAAAATACTCTAGGCGTTTTGATTGGTGTTATGCTGAAACCATGAATTCATTTGTAGAGAAAATACAAATTTACTCTCCCGTATCACTTCCTGGTGTAACCTTATTCAGTGAAGTCACGTATTTATTTATTTATTTATTTATTTATTTATTTATTTTTAATGTTTATTTATTTTTGACAGAGAGGGACAGAGCATGAGCGGGGGAGGGGCAGAGAGAGAGAGGGAGACACAGAATTCGAAACAGGCTCCAGGCTCTGAGCCGTCAGCACAGCGCCCGACGCGGGGCTCGAACCCACAGACCATGAGATCATGACCTGAGCCGAAGTCAGACACTTAACCTACCCCAGTCACATATTTATTTAATAAACAATCTTTTGGTTTTCTTCACACTGATCGTCACTTCACTTGGAATTTTCCAAATAGATGTTCTCTTCGACTTTACTTTCTAAGTAAATCTGGGATCATCAAACTGGCCCACAGATCAGACATGGCCTGGCCCACGCACGCCCACGCCTTCGCTTCCCTGACAAGGGCAGACGCGGTCGCCGAGACAGAGCCCACACAGGGGCCTCTACTGAAATAGGTTTTGCGGGTGTGACACGTATACTGCTTTGCCCACATCTCCAGCTCTTCTAGTAAGTTCCCTCATACGTACCAGCCTAGACTTTCGAGTGCGTTTTCTCCCCTGTGGTCACAGGGCAAGAGGCCACGGAGCCCAGCGCAGCCGCACTTCTGCACACAGATGTGAGCAAGGACCAGCTCTCCTTGCAAACTGCTAAGGGCCGAACGCACTCGTCCAACAACGCGGTCTCCCTAAAGCTGACGGAATACCCACAGGGTGGCGGTCCTGGCAGATGGGGTCATCACCGGGGCCACAGCCAGTCAGCCTGTTCTTCCAGACCGACCCTCTCCTCCAAGGGGGTCAGGGGGGCAGAGAATTGAGGCAAGCCAGTGCAGGGACATTCAGACTTCTGCTGTCAACACTCAACGTGGCAATCTACCACCTAGATTGTAGCCTCATGACTTAGGTTACGTCCTCATCTTTTACTAAGACGCTGCATTTGACAGAAAGACTAAAGCCTTTTTATCTCTGCCACTCAAAACAAAGACTCAACACCATCCATTTGCACACGCGGAGCACAGAGAATTGTTTTAAAAACAGGTTTCCCAACACCCAGACTCCAATACAGCGTGCCTGAACGGTTCAACCCAATTTTATGGACACCAACCTCCCGCTGCGTCGGAGGAGGAAAACACCCAGGACCTTATCCAGCCACTCCCACCAGGGGTTACTTTCCACACGAGGAGAGTAACCATCCAGGCCAGGCTCTGAGGCTGTAACTCACTCCCCTCCACTTCCACCGGGATAAATCCCGTGGATCCAGCCCAATTCTCAGCTGAACAAAGTCCAGGGGCCACCACTAAACAAACCTACTTGAGTTGTTACTGAGAGCAGCCTCAAGATGAAGTCAAAAAGGATTCACTTCAACCCATAACCAGAGGGCATGGAATCTCTTGCTTCAGTGCCCTCCCAGGTGCTCGTGAGCTTGAACCTGCCGATGACTCACCTGTGGCCCCACGCGCTCCTGACCGCCGGCTGCATCCGGGATCCCAGACCTGGCCCCTCCGCTCCTCCTCCTTCTCCGGTCTCTTCTCTTCCCGAAGTAAATCTTAACTCGTCATGTTCCTTCCCTCAAGGTCTACAGGTGTATCTCCACCGTCAAGACGACGCTCACACCTCTAACCCCAGAGACCCAGCCAGCCCAAGAGGTCCTCCCAGGTGGAGCTGCGCCGTTCTCTTCCTTGGACGGTGGCGTGCGGAAGCCTTACGTGGTCCTCGCACACCGGGAATATGGCCTGTCACACAGGCACGCATCACGTGTTTACAAACATGCTCGACTGTGTCGCGTGCACAGGCCCATGACGGCTTCCCAGGCCGAGGACAGCCTGTTCCTCTGAAGCCTTCCCTCCAGAGCCCACAGCCTGCGGGCACACACGCTTCTGCCCTTCAGGCAGGTCACCGGTAGCTTAGTTTGACCCCCACTTCTGGAAGAACGAGCCATCATGATTAAATCAGACCATCGCGGAGGTAAGTCCCCATCGTCCCGGTCTGAGGGCTTGGTGACGTGTGTATTTCCCCGAGTCAGTGGGTGCCTGGGATTCATCGGACACCAGAACTGCTGCTGGAAAAACACCACCAACTACCTACTTGGTCCGGCTCCACAGTGTTTCTCTGACATCCCCACCGAACTGACTTGTTGCCCTGGCACTCGTTCTGTTCACTTGAAACATCAGAACCGAGAAAGAAAATCAAATGTGTGTTCCTCACTTTAAGTAAAGCAATAACATTTCCCGAATTAAAGTCATCACAATTCCTGATTTGAAAGGCAGATAATGTAAGTTAACGCAACATCATGAAAAACAGCCGTCTTTCTTTTAAAGACAATGTTATATTTAAGAGCCTTTTCTGTATTTAGAAGCAAGCACTTGACAGTGAATTTCTATACAGTTTTCTTTTTTTTTTTTTTTTAATTTTTTTTTTTAATGTTTTTTATTTATTTTTGGGACAGAGAGAGACAGAGCATGAACGGGCGGGAGAGGGGCAGAGAGAGAGGGAGACACAGAATCCGAAACAGGCTCCAGGCTCCGAGCCATCAGCCCAGAGCCTGACGCGGGGCTCGAACTCACGGACCGCGAGATCGTGACCTGGCTGAAGTCGGACGCTTAACCGACTGCGCCACCCAGGTGCCCCTCTATACAGTTTTCTTAATATCTTTGGGTAAATTTATATGAAACAGTTCAGCTAATCTTCAAGCCTACATTCATCCCACCTCTCCTGGCACTGAACTTGAGAAATGCAGGTCAATTTCTCCCTTAACTCTCCACGAAGTTTTCAAATAGCTCAGTATCCCCATTTCGGTGTCTATCACGGGTATGTCATCCTGTTCATTCACTTTTCAAAATAAAACCCAATACCCCAGTGTATTAACTACAACACTCAGCCTTGGACTTTTCCTTCATATAAAATCATGTTTCTTACTAGAGAACTCTTTAACAAAAAATATGGACGTCAATTAGATGTAAGACAAGAAATGAACACAGGTTTTATTCTGCAAATGACGATTCAAGACCTCAGTGCAAATGCAGCATCCATGCCAAAATCATTCCACTGTGGTTCCCAATTCCCTAGGCTAAAATCATCATTATATAAATGCAGAAGAAAGGCACATGGATGTGCCCGAACTCCCCATGTTCTAGAAATGACTGTCCCAACCACTCCCAACACCCTGAAAGGTTGTTTTGTGTGATATAAATAAAACTCCTATGCAGACAATACACAATGAAAAAAATCCTATGGTCAGAAATCAAAGGAATTTACTAGTTAAGTATGACTATGTGTCAGCAAATCATAATTTTGAATTACAGAAATGGTCTTTGTTTAATTTATTATCATTTAGTATTAAAGCCAGTGATTTAGTAGAATTTGGAAGAGAAGCTTTTGGATACTTTCAAGTTGGACAAATTGCTACCTAAAGCAAATCAAAGTTCTAACGGAAAGTTCTGCAATCACTTCACTCCACTTGAGTATCCTTAATGGTTATAATGTTATGTTAATAAACAGTTGTTTAATCAATCTTCTGGAGGTAATACTATAATGAAATATCCTATTTCTTAATTGTACACTAAATATAAAAATCAATTCTGAAATATGTACGTTGATTTGGTGGCCTACAGCAGACTTTTCACATGTGAGAGAACACAGTCAAAGAACAAAATGACAGCCTCCTTGGGGACGTCATTTTATTTTATTTATTTATTTATTTATTTATTTATTTTTAAATGTTTATTTATTTTTGAGTGAGAGAGAGAGAGAGAAAGTGAGGAGTGGGGAAGAGAGAGGGAGACACAGAATCTGAAACAGGCTCCAGGCTCTGAGCCATCAGCCCAGAGGCCGACGGGGGGCTCGAACTCACATACCGCGAGATCGTGACCTGAGCCGAAGTCGGACGCTTAACCGACTGAGCCACCCAGGCGCCCCGGGGACGTCATTTTAGAGACGCCCTGGAAAGCAGACTGACTCCCACCACCTCTGTGGTCCATGCTCCCACACACCGGCCTCGCATAGTAGTTGATCCCTGGTATCTAAGTGAGCTGAAGTGAATTGGCCATCAGACTCCTCAGTTGGTACTTTGCATAAAGACATTCATAATCAGAGCCCTATTTGGTCAACACATAGTTAAATAAGAATATCACAGCAATACTACTATAAAGGAAAAATAATTTGCACAATTAAGTTGGAGAAATAATTTCAGGTTCCCACTGGAAAACTGTAGCTTTTTAAATTTAAACTGCTAGACATATTTCAAAACACCTTGGAGACCACAGGAAAGCAGGTAAAATCACCACAGCTCATGTCTGAGGTGTGAGGAGACAGATAACACCAAACTCGTATTTGCATGGAAATGTGAAAATACACATTTTTAAACAGAAGCACAGGCCCTCAGTCCTCATCAGTGACCTCAGACACAAATAAACACGTGACAACACCCCACTGTTTGCATCTGAAGGAAACTAGAGTCTAAACAGCTGCCCGGCTAAGTGCAAAACAGCCCTACCCCAGGGGCAGAAATGTGAGCCACTTAGTTAAGTCATGCATCTACCACGTGGCCTGTAAGTCCTCCTCTGGATTCCAACTGCAAGGTACCCTCACAGACATGCGAGGGGATATTAGTTGCAACACTGTATTTGCAAAAGCCCTAGAAGCATAGAGTAACTCTGAACCCGGACTGGCTGAACATGCGAGGTGGGACATTCACATGGCAGCCCCAAGAATAGTGAGGGAGACGCCAACTAGTAACGTCGTAACACAGAGTCAATTTCAAGATACGGGGGACGTTGTGTACAGTATGATAATCCTGCATCAGAAGAACATATTACGAGAGAGAAGCACAGAAGAGAAAAAATATACGTTTAGCTTTTTCCCCCCAAATAAAAGTCTAAATATAAACGAGAAAGTAACCGAAGTAACCACAGGAGACAGGAAGCATCAGGACTCAGGTAGATAATAGGGGCGAAGCAAGGATTCTCTGAGTTCTTTTTATCTGCGTTTAATGGCACACATTATAAGTTTTTACATATTCAAAAATTGAATTAAGTCAAAAGAAAAATACGAAAGCCCCAAAATTAGAAACTAATGTAAATATTCAAGCTAATTGTATGTTAAATTGATAACATGCCCACAAACAGAAAATAACCATTTCAAAAGGACTGTGCACATGGCACGGGTGTGTTCATTCCTCACTGACGACGTCCTAGACGACGTCCTAAAGAGGAGTAATAAATAAACCTTCAGTCAATCATTCTGGTGCTGAGAGTTTGATATTACCACTTGGAGAGTGTTCAGTGTACACACAGGACTAGTAAACAAGCAAGGATGATAAGATTAGTAGGAGCCGAGATTTTCATCGAAGAAATAAGAAAAGAAAAATCAAATCTAGGTGAAAATCTTATACTGTGAAATTTGAAAGTCTCGACAATTTAAAAATACTTTTTCTTGCTCTGTCCAGCGAACAGTCCTGGAAGCTTTGGTTTCTAAATATTCAATTAAACTCAACAAAAAGAGCGGCCCCCACTGCTTGGGAGGCAGGAGACCACATTACTGGGTTCAGCAGCGGTTACAGGGTGAGCGGAGATCATTTAACGTCAGAACAGGACGCGAAGACGGGACAAACCCCAAGGAGACAGGCAGGCGGCCCGCTCCGGGCACATGCTGTCTCACACCCAAGGCCGGGGTGACCATAACCGATGGCTCACACTGGGTAAATACGCGGCCTGGGAATATAATGCCGCTCGGCCAAGTAAGGAGAAAGACTCTGAAAGAGCAGGCAAAGCCGTCCTGACGGGGCCCCAGCTCCAGCGCGGAAGGCCCAGGGCGCTGGACACTGGGAGGCACTGACCCTGTGTTTCTGAGAGCACTGCAGCACGTCTCAGCGGACGAGGGAAGGCTGTCTTCACACAAGGCCACTGAGAAATGCATCAGCGAGTCGCCACTTGGCCAGACTTCTAGGTTGACGGACTCAGAAGGTTAGCCCGAGTGCTAACACCATCGGGCTAAAAACTGCTGCTAAACAGCATATTTATGGTGCCAGCCGCTTACCATTAGTAAAAGAGAGAGAGAGAGAATCTGAGTTACTTCCTTGACCAAGTGAGAAACTCAGATCATGATAACAGATAGACTGACGTGAGGGACAGGCTGAGATCTGAGTTACTCCCTTGACCAAGTGAGAAACTCAGATCATGATAACAGATAGACTGACGTGAGGGACAGGCTGACATGTCTGTGGCTGAAATCCTGACCTGCAATGCACATGCACGTAGACGAGAAGAATGTAAAACATCAGTCACGGGGCGCGGGGGCGGCTCAGTCGGTTGAGTGTCCGACTGCTGATTTCAGCCCAGGTCATGATCCCAAGGTCGTGGGATCCAGCCCCGTGTCGGGCTCTGTGCTAGGTGTGGAGCCTGCTGAGGTCTCTCTCTCTCTCTCTCTCTCTCTCTCTCTCTCTCTCTCTCTCTCTCTCCTGCTGCCCTCCTCCCCTTCTTGCGCTCTCTCTAAAAAATAAGCAAAAACAAACAAAAAAGCCCAAAAAACATTGTTATGGAATCTGGGTGATGGGTATATAAGAATCTACTGGGGTAGTTTTCCAAATTTTCTGTGTTTTAGAAGATAGTCACTAACACAACTTTGGAGAAAACCCGCAGTAATCATTACACAAACTCAGCACACTCAGACCCCACGTGGACGGAGGGGGGATGAACTCTGCGGAGAGCACTCTTCTTGTACAGATGGGCCACGCGGGCAGCTCGCCCCCCGAGACGTGACCTGAGGTTCTGCTGCCGTCTGCTGGCTTCAGTTTCCTCTCAGTCACCATCTGGCGATGAGGCTCCAGGGGCAGAGGAAAGGCACAGACGCCAGAGCCGGGGACAGCCAGCCCCAAAGCTCAGACCTGCCGGTTGCCGACTGTGCCTCAGACACTGGCCCTGCCATCGCCGATCAGGCCCCTGTGAGACAGCGGGGCGTCACCCTGCGGCCCCCTCACCACACGTCTCTCCCTGGCTCCCACCCTCCCACTCTCTGCATGTCACCGCCACCTTCCTAATTCAAAGCAGCCCCTCACCTGAATTGCTCTGTGAAGATTTAATCCACCTCTTGGGCTCCAGTGCTAGAGTAGCTAAAACACTGTCTGTCACACGACCAAACCAGGTACTTGAAAAATGCATTCAACAGACATTACAACAACCAATAGGGGCGCCTGGGTGGCTCAGTCGGTTGGGCCTCCGACTTCAGCTCAGGTCGTGATCTCGCAGTTTGTGAGTTCGAGCCCCGCGTCGGGCTCTGTGCTGACAGCTCGGGGCCTGGAGCTGCTTCGGATTCTGTGTCTCCCCCTCTCCCTGCCCCTCCCCTGCTAATGCTCTGTATCTCTCTCTCTCTCTAATAAATAAACGTTAAAAAATTTTTTTTAAAAAACAATCAATCATCCCACGTTGCATAAACAGTTCCCCTGCACTGAGCAGAGTCTGAATTTCTTTTTTTTATAAAATTTTTTTTTCAACGTTTTTTATTTATTTTTGGGACAGAGAGAGACAGAGCACGAACGGGGGAGGGGCAGAGAGAGAGGGAGACACAGAATCGGAAACAGGCTCCAGGCTCCGAGCCGTCAGCCCAGAGCCCGACACGGGGCTCGAACTCACGGACCGCGAGATCGTGACCTGGCTGAAGTCGGACGCTTAACCGACGGCGCCATCCAGGCGCCCCCTGAATTTCTTATCAGCCCCTACAAAACCTGCATCTCTGGCCCCCAGTCACAGGTCACCTCGTGGCGGCTGTACAAACCCACACACTCAACCGCCACCAGTTCCTCCACGTGCTGCCGAGCTCGTGCACACACCGTTCCGTCTCCTTGAGAAAGCCTTCCCTCCTCACCTTTCCTATTCTGTCTCAGCTCTCGTGTCCCCACCTGCAGGGAGCCTTCGCTGACCTCCTAGGCGCTCTGGGACACCGTACCCTCCCGTGAGAGTGTAGATCACCGAGTGAACTTGGATCGCATCTCTGTTCCCAGAGACCAACTCATGTACTTCATTCGCCCCCCGTGGGGGTTAATTTTGTGCGTCAACTTGACTGGGCCACGGCACCCAGATATTCGGTCAAGCGTTTTATTTGGGATGTTCCCGTGAAAGCATTTTTGAATGAGAACGACATTTAAATCAGCGGACCGTGAGTAAAGCAGACTGCTCTCCGTGATGTGGGTGGGCCTCACCTCCTCAGCTGAAGGAAGGCCTGCTAGAACAAAAAAGTGGATGCTCTCTAGAACGAGAGAATTCCCCTGCCAGACGGCCTTCAAACTGAAACATCAGTTCTTTCTGCCTTTAGGCTTGAACCACATCACTGGGCCTCCTGACTCGGAGACCACGGGCTCCCCTGGGTCTGCCGCTGGCCTGGGGCAGATGTGGAGGAACTCCCCGGCCGCCATAACCGCCATGAGCCCTTCCTCACAATAAACCCCTTTCTCTGCCTGTACGCACACACCTATCGCCCCCCGTCAGCTGTTTGTCTGGAGCGCCCGAGGAGGGGGGTGGGGGGTGGGGGGTGGGGGGTGGGGGTCCACCCTCTCCACGCCACCACCCTTGTGGGAAACGGAGCCTGGGGGCACGCTTGCATGTGCGCACGTGGGAAGGCCTGACTCGTTCCCCTCAGTTAAGGGAGGGGAGACACAGCTGGCGTTCATTTGTGGACAGGGGCGCGCCGGAATCACTGCCAGCAACAGCCATCGGCGGCTCCCCGGGTCTCCGTGCCGGTGACAGTCGCATGCCCCCTGGGGCCGTCACTCATCCGAAATCTGCAGCACGGCCGTGAGCAGACACCCCGTTAACGGAGGCAAAGCTGGGGCGGTCTGGACCACCTGCCGCCAAGCCAGGGGTCCCTCCCCTCCACTCCCTTCCCCGGGCCGCTATGCAAGCTCCCGAGTGTCGCGGGCGCCTCACCCCAGCCCTCCCGGCCTGTCAGTCCCCCGGGGACCACGCCTCCAACACCTTCTATAACTTGACAACCCGTGCCTCTTCCCACAACACCCCCTTCGGTTCACAAGTGGGGTACGCTTCTTAACAGCTCTGGACTGCCTCCTCCCCACTCACCCCTGCACGCCACCATCACGGTAAAAGCAGCAGGAGGGTTTTAAACTCTCCAGCCGGACCGCTCCTCACGGCGGTTGTGGAGATTTACAAAGTCGCATGTGAGTTTCTCACAATCCACTAAGGAGGCGTCACTTGGGATTAACATGTTTTTTATTCTTCAACCTCGTAGCTGTGAAGTCATTCATCCTGAACGATAACTTCCATTTCCCTGATCACTGGTGAGCCACCCGAGCCTCATTTATGTTTATTGCCCTTAGAGATTTCCATGTGTTGGATTTCCTGTTTATACCACGGGGGCGTTTCGGTATTTCTTCGTTAATTTTTAATTATTTACACAATATGGAAATAAATCCTCGGTATACAAATGGAAAACGTGCTTTTGCAGCCTATGCTCTATCAGTTAATCTGAGTTATGCTTCTTTGGGGCGGGGGGGGGGGTGGGGGGGACAAAACCACGTCTACATACATGTAGATGTCTTCACTGTAAGGCAGGCAAATTTTCAATCGGACTCGCTACAGTCTGTTTTGTGATCTGCTCTAAAAGTCTGTTCTACTGACCCTTTACGTAATGCTTCTAAGTTGTGTCCTGAACATTTTTTGAAAGTTTGTGTGCAGGCCAGATGCCATGTCTCCAAGTGTGCACAGAAGTCACACGGGGGATGGCCCGCCACACGGCACGTGTGCACAGCCCAGGCCCACGGAGGCCACGTGCTGTTCCGAGTGTTTCCCCTCTGCCCCCCATCCCCCCATCACCACCACAGCCCGGCCAGCACCTGCGCCTGCAAACAGATCTCCCAAAGCCTGGGGGCCCTTCCCTCCCCGCAGCTGCAGAGTGGGCCCTCCGTTCCCGGTGCCCACACCGCCCCCCACCCCGTTCCCAGTGCCCACGCCCCCCCATTCCCGGTGCCCACAACACCCCCCCCCCCGTTCCCGGTGCCCGCAACCGCCCCCCTATTCCAAGTGCCCACAACCCCCCCACCCCGGTTCCCGGTGCCCACACTGCCTCCCCCACCCCCATTCCCGGTGCCCACACTGCCCCCCACCCCTGTTCTCGGTGCCCACACTGCACCCCCACCCACCCCCGTTCCCGGGGCCCGCAATGCCCCACCCCATTCCCGGTGCCCATGCCGTGCCCCCCCACCCTGTTCCCGGTGCCCATGCCGCCCCCCACCCCATTCCCAGTCCCCACGCCCCCCATTCCCGGTGCCCACAACACCCCCCCCCCCGTTCCTGGTGCCCACAACGCCCCCGCCCATTCCCGGTGCCCGCAAACGTCCCCCCCCCCCGTTCCCAGTCCCCACGCCCCCCCGTTCCTGGTGCCCACAATGCACCCCCGCCGCCCCCTCCCCCCGTTCCTGGTGCCCACAACCGCCCTCCCCCGTTCCAAGTGCCCACAATCCCCCCACCCCCGTTCTCGGTGCCCACACTGCCCCCCCCACCCCCGTTCCCAGTGCCCAGGCCCCCCCATTCCCGGTGCCCACAACACCCCGCCCCGTTCCTGGTGCCTGTAATGCAACCCCGCCGCCCGCCCCCCCCCCCCGTTCCCGGTGCCCGCAACCACCCCCACCCCGTTCCCAGTGCCCATGCCGCACCCCCCCACCCCACTCCCGGTGCCCACAATGCCCCATCCCATTCCCAGTGCCCACGCCGCACCCCCCCACCCCGTTCCCAGTGCTCATGCCGCCCCACCCTCCCCACCCCCACCCCCAGGCCCCGCAGCCGGCAGTCTCCCCTTCCATCTCCTCCACAGGCACCCCGATTCCAGAGCACAAGCAGGATCCTGTCCCGGCTCGCCCTGCCCCACACGCCTCTCACCTCTTCCCGGGCGCCAGGCCTCGTGGCCACACACAGCCCCCACTGCCGCGGCTCACCTGCTTTCTCCACCGCCTGTCCCAGCGCCCTGCCGTCCCTCATGCGCCCCTGCCTCTCCTCCCTGAGCCTCTGTTCACGTTCACGTCCCTCTCCGGAGAGCAGGGGAGGGAGAACAGGCAGCGCACAGAGGGTTTTCAGGGCAGTGAGACGACTCCGTGTGATACAACAATGAGCACATTTCCTCACCCATCTGCCCAAACTCAGAGTTGACATCACCACAAGTGGACCCTCAGGTGAACTACAGACTGTGGGCAGTGATGCCGCGTCCACGGGCATCACCAAACCAAACGTCCCCTCTGCTGGGGGTGCTGATAACCAGGGAGACCGTGCATGTGTGAGGGGCGGAGGGCATGTGGGACATCTGTGCCTTCCCCTCAACTTTGCTGAGTCTTAAACTTCCGTAAAAAACAAAAAAAAAGTCTTACTAATCAAAAAAGAACTAATACTCAACTATACTAAAAATTAAGAAGACTCTATTTGCAAAGTACATTATCTTATGTACAGAAAATCTCAAGGAATCCGCCCAAAGATCAGTTGAACCGATAACTGAGTTTAGAAAGGTGGCAGGATACAAGATCAACACATAGGCAGCTGTATCCCTGCACACTTGCAGTGAATAATCTAAAAACGAAAATAAGGAAACTCCATTTATAAGAGCAAAAAAGGAATGAAATATCTGGGAACAACTTTACGAAAACAGATGGAAACTCGGAAGCTATGTATCCTCGCGGAAGGAAGCTGAGGCGCTAACTCAATGGGAAGACCCCGCGTTCGCGGGTCAGAAGACTCCAGAAGACTCCGAACGACGATGCCAGTGATCCACTCCCTGATCCACAGACTCAGTGCAATCTCGGTCAAGAGGCCAGGTGGCTTCCTGGCCAAAACTGACAACCTGATCCTAAAAGTATATGGAAATTCAAGGGATCCAACACGGTCAAAACAGTCCTGACAAAGAACAAAACTGGAGAACTCACATTTCCCAGTTTCAAAATTTAGAAGGTACAGGAATCGAGACAGTGTGGTGCTAGCAAGGAGGGTGAGGGTATATATAAAAGTCTGCAAGGGCAGACACATAGATCAATGGAATCAAACCAAGAATCCAGAAAAACCCTCACTTATATGATCAATTAATTTTCAGCAACACTGACAGGGCAAGTCAATGGGGGAAAGAATACACTTTTTGACCAATGCTGGGACACCTGGATATTCACATTTCAAAAAATGAATTTTGGGGCGCCTGGGTGACTCAGTCGTTTAAGCACCTGACTTCAGCTCAGGTCATCATCTCACCGTTCGTGAGTTCAAGTCCTGTGCTGGGCTCTGTGCTTGACAACTCGGAGCCTGGAGCCTGCTTTGGATTCTGTGTCTCCCTCTCTCTCTGCCCCTCCCCTGCTTGCATTCTGTCTCTCTAAAATAAAAACATTAAAAATAAAAATAAATAAAAATTAAAAAATTAATTTGTATTCCTTCCTCACACCATACACAAAAGTTAACTCAAAATGGATCCTTTCCTAAAAACAAACTAAAATTATGGAAGTCCTGGAAGAAAACAGGAGTAAATCTAAAGGAACTTGGTAAGGCACTATTTTGTCAGATAAAACACCAAAAAATAAATGACAAAAGAAAAAGCAGACCAAAACAAAAACTCTGTGATACCATGAAGAAAATAAAAAGACAACCCACAGAATGGCAGAAAATAGTTGCAAATCCTATATCTGTTTTTATAAGGGATCTGTATGCAAAATACTTTTTAAAAACCCTATAGTTGAATAAAAGCAAAGAATCCAATTAAACTATGGGTGAACAATTTGAATACACAACTGTCCTAAGAAGACACACAAATGGCCATTAAATACATGGGAAGATATTTAACACCTTTAAGAACTGAGGAAATGCACATCAAAACCACTTAGATACTCCGTCCCATCCACTGCTGTGACCGTAACTCTCCAGCAGGAACACCAGCGAGTTTCAGCAAGGACGCCCAGAGGCTGGCGCGCTCTCGTGCTGCTGGTGGGGGCAGAAAAAGGCACAACCTTCACGACACACTTGCCGTCACTCAGAGATACCGTCCTGACATCTGGGGTTTCTAAAGCAGTGAACCCGAGCTGGAAATCTGTGGTGAACGGCCAAGCCGTCTGTCCCACTGGCCAAAACAGAGTCTCCATGGCACCCAGTGTCTCCGTGACACTCCGCTCCGAGGCACAGACCGCCAACGGGACTGAGCCTGCAGGTCCCACCCCAAACCTACACACGCGTGTTCACCGCAGCACCGTTCAGGTAGCCCCGGAGCCACCCAATCGTCCATAAACAGATGTGATACACAGAACGTATTTTGCAGCAACAAAAAATACAGTCTGAAACTTGCTAGGATGTTGGCGAACCTCGAAGTCATGATAAGGGAAAGACGCGAGTCACCAAGACCACCGTGAGATCCTCTTACTGTAAAGTGTCTGCAACAGGCAGATCCATACGGAAAGCAGACGGGCACCCTGGCGGGAGGGACAGCGGGGACGGAGTGCTCGGCGGGTACGGAGTTCTTTCGCTGGCTGTGAAACGTCCTTGAAGTGGATTGTGGCAATGACAGCACAGCTCGAGGACACAACAGACCGCTAAACTGCTCACTTTGGGTGAAGAGGGCGGTGTGTGAATTATGTATCTGCCGTAAAGAAAATACGGAGCAGCAGGAACCAAGACCCGGCCGGGCTGTGCCCAGGGAGCCACAGTGAGCACCTGGCCGCGTCTCCAAGCCCTGACACGTGAAACACGGTGTGCCTGCTGGAGAATTCTTTCCCAGCAACTGGGAAGCCGTTCCAAAGCATCGGTCGGTGCCCCCGAGGTGAATTGTAAGAGAAGGGGAATTATGTTCAGTTAATGACCATCATCTTTTTATTTCATTTTGCGGATTTACTTACTTTGCCCTGCAGGAATCCCTCAAGTCTTCGTTCTCCTTCACTTGTGAATTTCCTAAGTCAACAGTGTATTTCTGAGGACGCCAGAAATAAATTCTGTACAAGAAAGTTTCAAAGGGCGCCTGGGTGGCTCAGTCAGTTGAACGTCTGACTTCTGACTTCAGCTCAGGTCGTGAGCTCACAGCTCATGAGTTCAAGCCCTGTTGTCGAGCTCGCTGCAGTCAGCACAGACCCTGCCTGGGAGTCTCCGTCTCCCCGTCTCTCTCCTCCTCCCCCACTATCTCTCCCAAAAATGAATGAACGTTTAAAAAAAAGAGAGAAAGTTCTGTAATTGTACTTTGATTACTGTGTCTCTTCCGTTTCTTCTTTGGAATTTCTGTAATTTGCTCTGTCTTCCATACCTTTATCCTCTTTATCATATTTTTGTCTTTCTTTGCTCTGTATTCTTAGAAATCCTAATTTTCTCAATATCACGAATTTAATTTCTACATCTGTTTTCTGCTTATTTCTGCTAAAGCATTCTTCCATTTTTTTTGTTCTATAAAACAGTCAAATGTTTGCTTTTCAGTGTGGCACGTGGTGCTGGTAATTCATACAAAAATATGTCATATTCTACAGGAAGTCCTAACGAACGTTCTTTCCTTCATCTGTGCGGTGCGCCTCACAACACAGATGCTCAGCCCCTGGGGAAAGATACTCCCGTTTCGGTTCCCGCCTTGAGCAGCAGGTGACCTCTCCATGGTCTCTCTCAGCGCCCAGTTCACCCCCTTCCGGGTTTAAGCTCCAGGGCAACGTGACGCGTACAGTCTTCTGGGAAACTTCTCATCATTTATTTATTAATGCTTACGGTGAACTGTGGGGGATTCATCCTACCACTGCCGCCAGGTCTCATATCCGCTCCTGGAAGAGCAGCTGTGTCCTCTCTGCCGAAGGCGTGTGCGTCCTACAAGGGGCCCTGGGGCCCCACCCAGTGGAGTTGGCTGGTTTTGAATTACATACGGCGGATGCTTTTTCTCAGCTACCCAAATACCTCCTACGATCAGTTCGCGTTACTACTGGGCATTATTTTGGGGCAAAAAATTGCCACACGTCTCAACACGTGATTATGAAGTCAAAAGCTTTAAGAGGAGTATGGAAAATAAAATAAACGTAAAGAACTCCAGTGAGTTACTGAATATAAGCATCCTAATACAAGAAGGCACTTACTTTTGGGAAGCAAAATTACAGTGTGCGTTGTTAATTTTGGAATTGGGGCGCCTGGGTGGCTCAGTCGGTTGAGCATCCGACTTTGGCTCAGGTCATGATCTCACAGCCTGAGTTCGAGCCCCGCGTCAGGCTCTGTGCTGACAGCTGGGAGCCCGGAGCCTGCTTCAGACTCTGTGCCTCCCTCTGCCCCAACCCACTCGCATTCTATCTCTGTCTCAAAAATAAATAAACATTAAAAAGAATTAATTTTGGAATTAAAGTCATGGTTTTGTTCTTTCAAATACTATAGAACTTATATCTTCCCCTCCATCCCCACTGCCCTCAGAACTTCAATTCACATACTGACTGTATTTAACAGTCACACGACTTAGAAAATCAAACCATTTGTTTGAGGGACTGGCATTCATCCTTGAAATTCATTAGATATTAATACTTGCAACAGACTTTCAGGAGACTCAGCTATAATCCCTAAAGTTACAGAACAATAAAGTTGCCATCTGGTTTTCTCTGTCTTCAGTATTAAATTATCTGATTACCAGCAGAAACATGCAGATTAATAACAAGTTTTCTATATACTTTTGAATGACATAGGGCTGGGGCACTGATCTCTGCACAGTCAAAAATCCACACATAACTTTTGACTCCCCCAAAACTTAACTACTATCAGCCTACTGTTGACCAAAGCCATATCAACAACATAAACAGTAGATTAACACATATTTTATATATGTATTATACATTGTGCTCTTACAATAAAGTAAGCTAGAGAAAAAAAAATGTTACTAGGACAATCACAGGAAAGATAAAATACATTACAGCACTGTGCTGTATTTATTGAAAAAACAATTCACGTATGTATAAGGGGACCGGTACAGTTCAAACCCGTGTTGTTCAGGGATCGACTGTAGGGTGGTGAGAGACACAGGTGATTTTTAGGCTTTCTGTAAAGCTACAACAATCAGCAGGCATAAGAAGAGGTGTGTGTGTGTGTACGTATGAGAGTCCAGAAATACATCCACAGAGATATAGCTGATAGATTTTTAATTAAAAGGGCCAAAGAAAAGGGGTGCCTGGGTGGCTCAGTCAGTTAAGTGTCTGACTCTTGGTTTTGGCTCAGGTCATGATCTTGTAGTTCGTGGGATCAAGTCCTACATTGGGCTCTGTGCTGACAGCATGGAGCCTGCTTGGGATGCTCTCCTTCTCTCTCAAAATAAATAAATAAATTTTAAAAAAGGCTAACAAGGTTTAATAAGGAAAGAGTAGCCTTTTTTACAAAATGCCTCTTGAACAGTCAGAGCGCCATCTATGAATAGATGAACCCCGGTCTGTACTTCACTACTTACACAGAAAGTACCCACGATGGATCCCAGACTTACGTGTAAGAATAAAAATCTATAAAACTTCAAGAAAGAAGCAGAAAGTTATGGCAGCAGGTTTAGCACAAGAAAGAGGAGTGAGATCAGTAAAAGCAAACAAAAAAAAACTAAAGTGAAAAGAAGCAAACTGGGTAACCAGAGTTCACTGAAATTAAAAATGTGTGCTTTATGAAATGCACAGTTAAAGAAATAAAAAGACAAAACAGTCTGGAAAAAATCTGTGCAAAATATGTGTGTTAGGTCTGATAATGGGGTTACCTCCAGAGGAGACAGTTTCAATTTAATTTAAAGCTATTAATGAGAGAAAAACTATTACATTTTAAGCACATTCTGTAAAATTAGCCCCTGAGACAGGCATCCTAAAAATGCTACGAGTTTATTGGTTTTTCTAACATGTTTTATCTTTCCAGAATGTGGGGGACATTCTCCTTAACACGATCTGTGCTTTAATGAGAACAGGACTACATTTTGCCTTCTGCACTAAAAGAACAAGTCCTCTATGTAAGGAAGGAGACAGCATCCCGCACGCTGACAGAGCAATTCTCGCACAGAACCCCGGAGACTGCACGGTGGGCCTTTGGAAAAGAGGTCAGCGAGCCGGTGCATCCCTGCAGGGCGCCTCCTTCCTGCCTCACCCGGAGCCGTCCAGATCCCTCTCTGCGTTTCATCTCGTGTCCTACCTTTTTGCTAAGCATGGCCATCTGAGTCACAGCATTTGCTAAACGCAGCTTCTCCAGAGAGAGCACGATTTCATTAAGTTTACGCTGCGTCTCGTTGAGTGTAGGTCACCTTACGTGAAGGGGCGTCTTTACCAACGTTCAACATGAGAACAGAAAGGGTGCAGTTACTTCCCGCTCCGTCCGAAACGGCCCCGGCAGAGGCGGGGGAGAGGACGCCCAGAGGCGCCCACGCGCACCTGTACTGGCGGCCGTCCCACCCCCCCCACCCCCCCCACCCCCGTCCCCTCTCCTCCACCCAAAGCCAGAGGAAAAGGGACATCTGGTAAATACAGCCTGTCTCACCTCAGTCTCTCCACACGCACACACAGGGGGATGGTGTGTATGTTTTATCGTTACTCGCAGGGAATACGTGTGACCCGGTGATGCACACACACCCCAGAAATAATAAGAACAAACAAAAGGACTTCTCCTCTTCTCCCTTCTGAGCTTTGATTTCCAGAAAAAGAACAAACACATCGGCTCTCTGAACACAACAACGTCCTCTGCTTCCTTCCTTATCTATGACACTGACGATGCTCGCCTACCTTAGCACTGACAACAACTGCGAGAGGATTAGGACGGGTAATTCCGACGATTCATGATAGGGCAGCAACGCTTATGACGATTCAAGGACCGCCTGGGTGCTCCCGGCAGCCCTGCACACAGGGGGTCACCCCACCTACAGGGAGCACACGGGGGGGGGGTCACCCAATTTGCAGGGAGCACACAGGGGTCACCCCACCTGCGGGGAGCACATTGGGGGTCACCCAATTTGTGGGGAGCACACAGGGGTCACCCCACCTGCGGGGAGCACACAGGGGGTCACCCCACCTGCAGGGAGCACACAGGGGGTCACCCAATTTGCGGGGAGCACACAGGGGTCACCCCACCTGCGGGGAGCACACAGGAGGTCACCCCACCTGCGGGGAGCACACGGGGGGTCACCCAATTTGTGGGGAGCACACAGGGGGTCACCCTACCTGCGGGGAGCAAGTGTTCCCACAAAGTCAGCCGGAGAAAAAGCCGAATTTGTGACCACAGTTCCAAGAGACCAATTTATCACAAGTCAGTTTCTCTTTCAAAATAAAATTATTCTATAGAAATCCTCTGACATTAAAAACCAACATGTCCTTGGTTGGTACATTTGAATCCTTTCGGCTGTCTCTTCGTGGACCAGCGCTGTGCCAGGGCGGGGTGGGGGTGGGGGGAGCCTCCCAACACAGGTGCATAATGTTATTATCACCAGTACTGGCCCCAAATTCAAGCCAGGAAGCCGGGTTTTCCACTTCTTAGAAAAGAAAAGGCCAACTGGGAGAGAAGGAAAGCGGGATTTGTCACCCAACAAACCATTCTATTCTGGAGAAAGGAAATATCTTAATTACAGAAGTTGTTCTGGCATAAAATGCATTCTAACCAGTTTCTACATTTGCCAAACAGAAAAAAATACTACCTAGTCTTTACGTTTAATGGAAGCAGGCACATATGTCTTGGTAGATTTTTCTGGAACCCTATGCACATTAACTGAGGAAAAGGCAGTTACTCAAGGGGAGCCCGACTCATTTTCGTCAGGGGATACATTTTTCCCTTCAGAAACCAGATTGTGTCTAAGAATGAATGTGATTTATATATATTTGGTTTTCTGGCAACTCTCGATGATTGGATTTTGTATCTTCACAAATTGAGGTGACTGCTTTCCAAAAAAAAAAGAAAAGTTTCCCGGGAAGAAAAATGACATATAACGTGCTTCTGCCCAGAAATCTGTGCCGGCAAACTGTGCAGCCTGTGCTGTGTCTTTTCTAGTGTGACAGAAGAAAACTCCTTACAAGGAGCAGGTAGATTCACATCAACCCTTGTTACATTCTGATAACAAAACCTCCGCTCTGCCATAATACAGTCAGCACCGGAGTGCGGACGTCAGGTGCAGCTGTAAGAGCTACAAACTGGACGTTCCTCTGCGGTCAAGCAAGTAGTGTCTCTGGGTGACGTCACCATAACCTCAACTTTGGCAATGGGGTCTGCCTGCTGCCTCCTCCTTGCCTTGCTCAGAATACATTTACATGTTCAGCACTGTCTCTTGTCCCAGGGATAAGGCAATGCCGTCCCACACTGCACACTACTGCTGGACGCCCACAAGGAAGAGACAGTTCCAAGAGGACGACATGTGTGTGTATGCACAAGTGTGTGTACATGTATGTGTGCACGTGGACACCTGCACGTGTGTGCAGGCACAAGTGTGTATGTGTGTACACGTACAAGTATGTGTGTGCAGGTGTGTATGTGCACAGGAATGTGTGTCGGTGCATGTGTGTATGTGTACGCATGGGTGTACATGCACAAATGTATATGTGCACGTAGACAAGTGCACGTGTGTATATGCGCATGTGGGTATATGCACAAGAGTATATGGGTATGCATGTGTGTACGTGGACAAGCATATCGTTTGATGCGTGTACATAAGCGCACAAGTGTACATGTGTGTGTGCGTGTATGTGCACAAGTGTATATGTACACCCATGTGCAAACGTGCACAAGTGTGTGCAGGTGCGCTCATGTAGCCGTACAAGTGCACATGTATATGCATGTGTGAATGTATACACGTGTGCGGGTGTGTGCAGATGTGTATGTGTGCACATGTGCGTATCTGTGTGTATGTGCAGGCATATATGTGCACATGCGTATATGTGTGCAGGTGTGTGTATGTGCAGATATATATGTGCATATGTGCAGATATATGTGTATATGTGTGCACGTATGTGTGTGCACGTGTGTATGCCTGTGTACCTGCATGTGTGTGCATGTGTGTTCCTTTCAAGGAAAACTAAGAGTATTTTCCTTTGGTGATGTCAAATATTAAAACAAGGTTTACTACACCATTTATTTTTTATTCATTAAAATGTAAATAACACTAGATCTGTGTACTTAATTACACTTTTATTGAGTAGCTCACGGAGCTAAAATATTTCAAGTAAACATCTAGAATATACGAGCTTTGTAGAAACGAAAATAGATGATAAACTGACATTCCACTTTCGGACATTTGCTTTAAATATAAAACAGGATGGGAATGTCGATATTATTATCCAGAATTCTTTTCTCTCTTCTGGCAGCGACCCCATGACTCAGGACTACCACATATCCTTATGGTACTAAATCTACTGGAAACAAAAATTTTTCCATGAATTATTAATCACGGGATGTTTCCAGGTCTACTATGAAAATCACCTCTCACTTGTTCACCTATAAAGAAGAATCACAAGGCTGAGCTGCAACTTGAAAACTTGATCTGACGCATTTAACACAGGAACACTTGGTCAGCCTGGTGTGTGTGCACGGTTAAGAATTAACTATTGATCTGATGATTCTGGATTTGAGATAGGTTTTATTTCAAACATACCAGTCAGCAGAAGTCACAGATGCTCAACAGAAAGCATAAAATTATAAAATAACCTAACCTGTGAAAATTTATTCCATTAGAAATGTTGAATGGTGATTAATAGCCACTTCATAACAAAAAAGTGGCATGATTCTCTCTCACGTTATTTATCTAATACAACTGAAATCAAATTACCTTGTCTTTCTGTAAATTTCAGCACTAACTTTGTTCAAAGAAGAAACTCTGCACTGTAAACATCGCGTTAAGAGTGGAAAATGGCCTCGTCGCCTGTTGAAAGAAACCCACACGTCTGCCTTACTGGTGGGAATGATCTGTTCCTGGTCCTGCAGCTTTGAGACAGGCAGGTATCTTCAAAAAGAACAGAAAAAGACGACAGACAACGCGAGGTTTCCCTAAAACCATTTTCTGAAGAAGGTAATTTCTTAGCAGCAAAGCTGCTGGGTGTGTTTAAAGACGCCCTCCGGTTTCCCAAAAGGCATCTTGGCAGATCATGGAGATGTGACACTTAACCCACGATCCCAAAGAGGCAACGGTCACAAAGAGGCTAACGGAATCCAGGCGCTCCGCGAGACGGGGCGGGTGGGTTCCTGTCCGTCCTTCCGGCCAGGCAGACGCACGGCAGCCCTGCTTCCCCAGGGGCCACCGGCATCCGCACTGAGTTTGCACCTGCTCCGCTAGATTCGCTCACGGAAGCCGTCCCTGTGCCAGCACAGGACAGCGGACCGCTGAACAGTCGGATGTCAGAAGCTGTAATGAAACCACTGGCAGCCTGAAACGAGCCGCGACAGTATTTACACCAGGGCAGTCCCCTCACGCGCAAAGTCAGGCCTCTTCTCCCCCCGGGCTCCCCCAGAGAGACCGTGTGCGGCCGACCGTCCAGTTTATGGTAACATTTTAACTCCATTTCAGTTCTTCCCGTGAAACTGAGTTAAGGAGAGAGGGGCCCCTGCCTTACTCATTTTTGAGTCCTCGATGCCTAGTCCCGAACCTGCAACACACCAAGAGCTCAATTTTCAAAAATGAGTACAGAACGCTGAAGGATCAAACCACGTCATCAAGCGTCTCCTTATAAATGATTTTGTAGACGAGGAAACTCCACCCTGAACGAGATAAGGGGCCGACCCGCGCCTGCACAGCTCACCGGTGAGAGCGAGCGGGAAAGACCTAGGGCTCTCACCCAGCCCCACAGTAACAGCACTGTGACGCCTCGTGCGTTCAGAATTTCGGGCTAATTTCACTGGTATGTGTTACTGGCACTGCACGATAAGAATGTCTAAGGTTCAAAGCTGTTTTCCAAGGACCTTCAGCTCCGGCCCGCAGACTGAGCGTGCGGTTCCACCTGTGTCTGGAAGGAGGCCTGCTGGCTCATTCTGTGCAGCCGGGAGGACGCGGACTTCCCACCAGCAACAAGGGGAGGAGGAGGAAACGAATGAAACCTCAAAAAGCGATGAAAAGTAAAACTAGAATCCCACCACTCTTTCCAGAAAAAGGGGGCAGGGAAATAAGAGGTTTTCGTACTAAAGACACCTTTATCACAGGAACTCCTGAGGATGGTCTAGAGGAAGAGTGAGCCCAGGAGGAGGTGCAGATAGAGGAGCAGGGAAGGTGTGGGGAGGGCTGGGGGAGGGAGAGAGGGTGCGGGGGAGGGGTGAAGGGAGGGACGGGGGAGGGGCAAGGGGAGGGCTGGACCACGACTGACCCCAGGACACCTCACTTCTCACTTGGAAGTTAAATTCTCCAGATGGCGTTGACATCCCACGTATACAGCTTGAGGTTCACGCCCCAGCAGGTGCCAGGCAGGTCCTGTCTGAGGGCAGATGGGGCCACAAATCCACCTGGAGATGTTTCTCTTGTTCCTGTGGCCCCGATGAACTTCCGTAGATACAGACTCAGGGGATGACAAGGATGTCCCTGCACCCCCTCCTTCACCCCGCTGTGAAGGATGCGGCACCAGGATCGGAACAACCCACCGCAAACCTGCCTGAAGGAGCTTAACTTGCGGGTGCACTTCTGACACATGGGCACGATGGGACTGCGCCCGAGAACCGCGGGGAAATCGGCATTTGGTCCCTATGGGAGTATGACCCATGGACAAGTGGCTGCTACCAAGAGCTCCCAGGGGAGGGGCGTGGACCGGCTGGTACCGGTCCCCACACGGACAAACCGCGTCACCCTTACAACCCCCTCTTACGGGAGTAACCGTGCAAAGCCGCATCTGATACCACACACGTGGCTGAGATTTGACCACCGAGTGGTAGTCTTTAATAAACTGAAAACTACTACTTCCTGACGAAGAATTTTAAAAAGCAAGATAAACATTGTAGGTAAGAAGAGTTCACGACCGGGAATCCTGGCCAGTGCAGACAAGGCACAAGGAGACAGGGGACGTTAGCCTATCACCAGCAGGTCACAGGGAGGCAGGGGACGTTAGCCTGCCCACCAGCAGGCCACAGGGACCCTTGTCAGGGCTGCGCACAGTGTCTATGCTGGGGAAGGGCTGGGGATGGGCTCCGGGGGGGCCCGGTGGCCCTGCTCCTGTGGTCCAGGGCTGTCCTGTGTCTCCCGGGTGCTCTGTGCCTCCTGGAACCCCACACTGGCTCAGCAGGAACAGCGTGAAACTCGTAGGGCCCCACGGGCCACACCGCCCGCCCACCGAGCCACGCTCCTGGTGTGCCCGGCACATCCCAGTACCCACCGCTGGGACGCAGGACGGGCTGTGCAGACTCCTCCCACCCCCCCCCCCATCCCACCTACGAAAACGGAAATCACAAAGCTAAGAGCATTTGATTCCACCCTAATGAAAACGAATCTGCGGGCTGCAATGGAATCTGATCAAGTGAAGACCAGGAAATAAATCCGATGCCTGAAGCACTCAATTTGCAAGGACATGGGCTGGTCCTCACCTGAGTCAGAGGAGGAAGAGTAAAGAGACCTGTGCACCCTGCGCTTACAAGGTGGGTGACTCCTGTGGCCCAGGCAACCCTCACTTTTCTGGGGTTTGTGTCCTGCCCGGGTGGGAAGCTCCTCAGCTCACCTGCTCTTTCCTAGCTCCTAACTTTGTGCTCTTGGTTCCGCTCCGGGTTCTGTTAACCCAGCAGACTGTGTTCGATGTTTTCACGTCAAGCCAGTTTTAAATTCCAATATTATCCAACTTAGAAATTAATTTTTAAAAGTATAATTAAATCAGGGGTGCCTGGATGGCCTTCAGTTAACTGTCCGACTTCAGATCAGGTCAGGATCTCATGGGATGTGGGTTCGAGCCCCGCGTCGGGCTCTGTGCTGACAGCTCGGAGCCTGGAGCCTCCTTCGGATTCTGTGTCTCCCTCTCTATCTGCCCCCCCCCTCCCCCGTTCATGCCCTGTCTCTCTCTCTCTCTCTCTCTCTCTCTGTCAAAAACAAATAAAGATTAAATTTTTTAATATAATTACATCTGATCCATTAAGCTTTGTACGTCCCACTTTGCCCCGTTTCGTTTCAGATGCCAGAATGAAGGTATTGCCTATACAAAGAGGTGACCTTACACGTGTGTTGTTTCTCTGTTATCGTTTGTTATTAGCACTTCAGAGCTGGACTCCAATTTCTTAAATCTTAGAGAAACACAACAGTTTTAGGTGAATATTATTCCAATATCCTAAACGTCAATTAAGGATGTTTGACATTGTCACCATATTAACATCAGAATATAAAATACGTATCTATTACTTGTATTATATCCAGAGAGTTAAAATGGGAAAAGAATTTTTTAAGTAACTCTCTGGATTTTAAATGAACAAATTTCTTTTTAAAATGCCATTTATTTATTTTTCTTAATGTTTATTTATTTGGGGGGGGAGGTAGAGAGCATGAGAACAGGGGAGGGGCAGAGAGAGACAGGGAGACACAGAATCCGAAGCAGGCCCCAGGCTCCAGCTGTCAGAACAGAGCCCAACATGGGTCTCAAACTCATGGACCTCAAGATCATGACCTGAGTTGAAGTCCGATGCTCAACAGACTGAGCCACCCAGGCGCCCCCAAAATGCCATTTATTTTGATTTCAACAGATTTTAGCTGTAAACCCTGGTTTCCATTGCATTTCAAATCCTAACAATCAATGTAGATAATGGTAACTTTGGAGATTTTTCTAGAAATACTGTTGAGATGTTCACAAAACTTCAGTTGTTCAACCTCACTGAAATGTCATATCTTTGCTGAATTAATAAATATGCCACGTTCATCTCCAAATCCTATATTCCATATTTACCAGTCACCACTATGACAGAATACAGGATAAAAGTTAAAATACTTGATTGACAAATATATATTTACAAGGAAAATGAAGGAACCTCTCTAAGAAATGAAAGATTATATTTTTCCAAATTTGTTAAACCACGTATTTTATCATTTTAAACTGAAAACTGAAAATGTTTAAATATTTAATACTGAAAATAGGTCCTTAGAATATAGTTCCAAGCAAACTCAAAAGGGAAAATATTCTTTAAAAGCTTTAGTCCTCAAGAATTAATTGAAAATCATTTTTTAAAGATATGGGTATCTTCCCCAATTTTAAACTCAACTTACACATTTAATTTTTTTTTAAGCAAAGCCCAGCTTCAGGTGCAAACTTTGGAAACTGAATACCTGGTTGCATCCTCTCGGCATCGCGAGTGTGCGTGTGCGCACCCAGGTACCGCTGCCTTCTGTCTGACCTGTGAACTATTCTCGGTTTGTAGTGGAGCTTCAGGTTTATTTTTAAGTTTCTTCATTTATTTTGAGAGAGAGAGTGAGCACAAGAGCGAGCGCATGTGAGGGGGGAGGGACAGAGAGAGAGAGAATCCCAAGCAGGCTCCGTGCTGTCAGCACAGAGCCCAACTCGGGCTTGATCTCACCAACCGTGAGGTCACACCCTGAGCCAATCAAGAGTCGGACGCTTAACTGACAAAGCCACCCTGCTGCCCCAAGACCCAAGTTTAAAACAGGTGTTTTAAAGGTAACAAATACTTGGAGACTAAAGAACATCCCACTAAAGAATGAATGGGCTAACCAAGCAGTTAAAGAGGAAATTAAAAAGTATATGGAAGCCAATGAAAATGATAACACCACTGATAAAACCTCTGAGACGCAGCAAAGGCGGTCATAAGAGGAAAGTACATAGCAATCCAGGCCTTCCTAAAGAAGGAAGAAAGATCTCAGGTACACAACTTAACCTTACGCCTTAAGGAGCTGGGAAAAGAACAGCAAATAAAACCCCAAATCAGAAGACAGGAAATAACAAAGATGAGAACAGATATTATTGTTATTGAAACCAAAAAAACAGTAGAACAGATCAATGAAACCAGAAGCTGGTTCTTTGAAAGAATTAACAAAATTGATAAACCACTAGCCAGTCTGACCAAAAAGAAAAAGGAAAGGACCCAAATAAATAAAATCAAGAATGAAAGAGGAGAGATCACAACCAACACAGCAGAAATAAAAACAATAATAATAGAATATTGTGAGCAATTATATGCCAATAAAATGGGTAGTATGGAAGAAATGGACAAATTCCTAGAAACATACACGCTACCAAACCTGAAACAGGAAGACATAGAAAATGTGAACAGACCCATAACCAGTAAGGAAATCAAATTAGTAATCAAAAATCTGCCAAAAAACAAGAGTCTAGGGCCAAATGGCTTTCCAGGGGAATTCTACCAAACATTTAAGGAAGAGTTAACACCTATTCTCTTGAAGCTGTTCCAAAAAAATAGAAATGTAAGGAAAACTTCCAAACTCTTTCTATGAAGCCAGCATTACCTTGATTCCAAAACCAGACAGAGACCCCACTAAAAAGGAGAACTACAGACCAATTTCCCTGATGAACATGGATGCAAAAATCCTCAACAAGGTATTAGCCAACCAGATCCAACAATACATTAAAAAAATTATTCACCATGACCAAGTGGGATTTATACATGGGATGCAGGGCTGGTTCAATATCTGCAAAACAATTAACGTGATTCATCACATCAATAAAAGAAAGGACAAGAACCATATGATCCTCTCAATAGATGCAGAGAAAGCATTTGACAAAATACAGCATCCTTTCTTGATAAAAACCCTCAAGAAAGTAGGGATAAAAGGAGCATACCTCGAGATCATAAAAGCCATATATGAACGACCCAACGCTAACATCATCCTCAATGGGGAAAAACTGACAGCTTTCCCCCTAAGGTCACGAACAACACAGGGATGTCCACTCTCACCACTGTTATTCAACCTAGTATTGGAAGCCTTAGCCTCTGCAATCAGACAACACAAAGAAACAAAAGGCATCCAAATCGGCCAGGAGGAGGTCAAACTTTCACTCTTCGCAGATGACATGATACTCTATATGGAAAACCCAAAAGATTCCACCAAAAAACTGCTAGAATTGATTCATGAATTCAGCAAAGTCGCAGGATATAAAATCAACACACAGAAATCAGTTGCATTCCTATACACCAACAATGAAGTGACAGAGAAATCAAGGAATTGATCCCATTTACAGTTGTGCCAAAAAACATAAAATACCTAGGAATAAAACTAACCAAAGAGGTGAAAAATCTATACACTGAAAACTATAGAAAGCTTATGAAAGAAATTGAAGAAGACACAAAAAAATGGAAAAGGATTCCATGCTCCTGGATAGGAAGAACAAATATTGTTAAAATGCCAATACTACCCAACGCAATCTACATATTCCATGCAATCCCTATCAAAATAACACCAGCATTCTTCACAGAGCTAGAACAAATAATCCTAAAATTTGTATGGAACCAGAAAAAACCCTGAATAGCCAAACCAATCTTGAAAAAGAAAACCAAAGCAGGAGGCATCACAATCCCAGACTTCAAGCTATACTACAAAACTGTAATCATGAAGACAGTATGGTACTGGCACAAGAACAGACACTCAGATCAACGGAACAGAATAGACAACCCAGAAAAGGACCCACAAACGTATGGCCAACTAATCTTTGACAAAGCAGGAAAGAATATCCCATGGAATAAAGACAGTCTCTTCAGCAAGTGGTGCTGGGAAAACTGGACAGCGACATGCAGACAAATGAACCTGGACGGCTTTCTTACACCAGACACAAAAATAAACTCAAAATGGATGAAAGACCTCCATGTAAGACAGGAAGCCATCAAAATCCTCAAGGAGAAAGCAGGCAAAAACCTCTTTGATCTTGGCCGCAGCAACCTCTTATTCAAATCGTCTCCAAAGGCAAGAGAAACAAAAGCAAAAATGAACTACTGGGACCTCATCAAAATAAAAAGCTTCTGTACAGCAAAGGAAACAATCAGCAAAACTAAAAGGCAACTGACAGAATGGGAGAAGATATTTGCAAATGACATATCACATAAAGGGTTAGTATCCAAAATGCATAAAGAACTTATCAAACTCAACACCCAAAAAACAAAGAATCCAGTGAAGAGATGGGCAAAAGACATGGATAGACACTTCTCCAAGGAAGACATCCAGATGGCCAACTGACACATGAAAAAATGCTCAATATCACTCATCATCAGGGAAATACAAATCAAAACCACAATGAGATACCACCTTACACCTGTCAGAATAGCTAACATCAACAACTCAGGCAACAACAGATGTTGGCGAGGATGTGGAGAAAGAGGATGTCTTTTGCAGTGTTGGCGGGAATGCAGGCTGGTGCAGCCACTCAAAAAACTAAAAATAGGGGCGCCTGGGTGGCTCAGTCGGTTGAGCACCGGCTTCAGCTCAGGTCACGATCTCACGGTCCATGAGTTCGAGCCCCGCGTCGGGCTCTGGGCTGATGGCTCGGAGCCTGGAGCCTGTTTCCAATTCTGTGTCTCCCTCTCTCTCTGACCTTCCCCCATTCATGCTCTTCTCTCTCTGTCTCAAAAATAAATAAACGTTAAAAAAAAATTAAAAAAAAAAACAACTAAAAATAGAACTACCCTACGACCCAGCAATTGCACTACTAGGCATTTATCCATGGGATACAAGTGTGCTGTTTCGAAGGAGCACATGCAACCCCCCATGTTTATAGCAGCACTATCAACAATAGCCAAAGTATGGAAAGAGCCCAAATGTCCACTGATGGATGAACAGATAAAGAAGATGTGGTCTATAGATACAATAGAGTATTACTCGGCAATCAAAAAGAATGGAATCTTGCCATCTGCAACTACGTGGATGGACCTGGAGGGTATTATGCTAAGTGAAATTAGCCAGAGAAAGACAAAAATCATGACTTCACTCATACGAGGACTTTAAGACACAGAACAGATGAAAACAAGGGAAGGGAAACAAAAATAATATAAAAACAGGGAGGGGGACAAAACAGAAGAGACTCATAAATAAGGAAACAAACTGAGGGTTGCTGGAGGGGTTGTGGGAGGGGAGATGGGCTAAATGGGAGAGGGGCACTAAAGAATCTACTCCTGAAATCATTGTTGCACGATATGCTAACTAATTTGGATGTAAATTTTTAAAAATTAAAAATAAAATAAAAAATAAAATAAAATAAAATAAAATAAAATAAAATAAAATAAAATAAATCGGGTGATTTAAGGAGATATCCACATATTCCCTCCCAATTTCTGATGTTCCAATTCCTGTTGTTTTGTTTTCCTTTCACACGACATGACCAAAGGTCCATTTCTGCAGGGTGCACACAGGAGGGAGGCGGCTGCTGTGGGCACCCAGAGTGTGGGTCCACGACAGATGCCCAGGGCTGCAGCCAGCAGCTGGGTGGTGTGGACACGACCTCCCCAGGGTTGGGGGCCCTGGAGGAGCTCCCCCAGAGCATCAGCAAATGTAACAACTATGGACCTACTTCTGAAGCTGCAGGTCTGTGCTCAGATTCCCTTGCAAACTGTATTCTTTTTTTTAATTTTTTTTTTTTTTTTTTTACTTATTTTTGAGACAGAGAGAGACAGAACATGAGCAGGGGAGGGGCAGAGAGAGAGAGAGGGAGACACAGAATCTGAAGCAGGCTCCAGGCTTCGAGCTGTCAGCACAGAGCCTGACACGGGGCTCGAACTCACAAACCATGAGATCATGACCTGAGCCGAAGCTGGAAGCCCAACCAACTGAGCCACCCAGGTGCCCCACAAACTATTCTTTACTGAAGGTGCGTCAGTGTCCCAGCTTGCTGTAACAAAATTGTCACAAACTTGGTGGTGCAAAACAAGAAGGCCATCTTCCCAGTCTTTGAGGGCCTCAGTACAAAATGAAATCAGAGGCTCGCCTCTCTCCCAGCTCCCAGGCTCGTGGCCGCATCCGGGTCTCTGTCTCCCCATTCACCTCCCCTCTGCTCCGTGCATCTGTCCCCCTGCCCCCCCACCCTGAACACAGGTACTCACACTTAAGTGTCCGCTCAAATAATTCAGGACAAGTGTCTCCTTTCAAGACCCTTCTCTGAATCCCACCTTTGGCCATATGACTTTGCAGGGATTCTTAGGGCATAGGTGTATCTTCTTGGGAACCACCACCCAATCCACTACAGAAGACACATTGGGCGATTGGAAAATCACAGGCAAAACCCTAAATATGCTGAGTAATGTCCTAAACAAACCTTCTGACCGAGAAAAGCCCATTACGATTAGTCCTAACACACAAATTCCTGGGGCAGCATTCCAGTGGAAACAGTGACTGTCGGGAGTGTGTAGTTACAGAGCCATCTGGCACTGCGTTGTTTTTTCTAGTGAGGAGAGAAGGATTGTGTTGTGCCTCTGACAGTAGATGATGCTGTGTGTAAATTCCACGTTACAACATATTACACAGTTATGTGGTCTCATTAAGACAAAACCTGCAAACCACACAAGATCAAATTTTGGGCCCTATGTTCTCGGGATAGTGACACAGTAAAAATTAGGAATACAAATCGCCTAAGACATCATAGTCGTACTATGATAATGACTCACCTTTAATGAAGCCTGCCTAATAATAATAGTAAAAACATGTGAAGTTGTTACTAGTACCCCCGTTACACACTTCCCAACACAGTCGTTTACGAACGGGGCCATCGTAGAACCCTGTACTGTGGGCACTGTGATTCTCCCCACCTTACTGGTGAGCCACAGAGAAGTTCCGTAACCCACCCCAGTCCACAGAAATCGGCCCCTGAGCTTTGCACTCTCAGTCCTTCTGGTATGCTAGCCGAGGACGCAGAATCAGCCAGAATAGTGGACCAGGAGAGGTGCCCAAAGGACAAGCATACAAAGAACAGGTAGCAAACTAAAACAACTTGAGCTAGACTAGGTTAACACAAAACAAACTGTGGCCCCAGGGTCAAGGACTCTGACGTGCAAGCCTGTGAATGATGCACAGCTCACACTCCACAGAGAGCAGAGATTGCACATTTAGGGAAAAGTTCTTACTTAAGTTCAAACCACTTGGACCTTGTGTCTCACTCTGCTCACTAGAAAGAAGCAGGCGTTTGCTGAGACACCAGAGCCCCTCACGGGCCTCCACTCACAGCTCTGCCTTTTCCGCCTCGATGTGGAGGGATTCTGCTTAACCACTGAGAACCTACTGCCCCAGTGGGTAATGCCTCTGCTCCGTGACCCGAAAACACTGGGTCTGGGGAGGAAGCCTGCTCTGTGTGTGAAAACCTTCAGACCCTGGGTCTGGACTTTTCCCTCCACGCCGGATGGAGAGTAAAACAGAAATGTGGGCTCTAAGAGACTCCCCCTAAAGAGCTCTGAAACCTGGTGTATGTGGGAAGAATGCATGTGCGCGCGTGTGTGTATATGCATGGGGGGTGTGCGTTGCATGTGCAAGGTGTGTGTATGTGTGTGTGTGCAGTGTTTGCTGTGTGTGCACATGTGTGTGATGCATATGCACGTGTGATGTGCATGTGTGATGTGTGCACATGTGACGCGTGCAGTATGTGTGGTGCGTGTGCACAAGTATGTGATGTGTGCACGCACATCTGTGGTGTGTGTACTGTGCATGTGTGATGCATATGCACACTGTGGTGTGCACACATGTGTCACATGTGTGTGCACCTACACGCGGCACCCCCACTCCTGCCCCTCCCCCAGAGTCCCCGCAGGCACCACAACCGGCGCCTGCCCCGAATCCAAGCCACTCCCGGCTGCACCTGTGCTGACCGTCCCCGCAGCTCCCACGTACCGTCCCCCCAGGGCTTCTGTGCATCCGCCTCAAGTGTCTGGGCCACGGCTCCGGGACTGCCCTGCATGCGTAACGACCACACTGGGTAACACAGGGGTTCCTCTGTGCCGGCACATGCCTCTTCCCCTTACAATGCCCACGAAGACTGGCCACCACGTGTCACGTGCTCACTCCGCAAACCCTGACCTCCACCTCTCCAGAAGGCCCCTGAGCACACTGCCCCCCACAGCCCAGGGAGGAGCCCCAGGAGGACGCGGGGACTCCCTCCCGCTGTGGTGCTGGCTCGACCCAGCGCCTCTGCCTGGACCTCTCTGCTTCTGCCTCCGATTCCAGCGCAGACACTGTCCTGTAAGTGGTGTGTGTGTGTGCACGGGTGTAACATTTACACCCACAGAGCCCTTCTCCAGAGGACACGCAATTCTCCCGTCGCCAAGTGCCCATTCCCCAGGAAATCCTTGAGCCGGGGAGAACCCACGTGGTGCCAGCTTCCCGGGCCACCCTCCGTCTGCTCCCTCCTCTGCAGGAAGCCTGGCGTCTCTGGCATTTCTCGTGACACACGGGGAGAAGTGGGTATTTCTCTACCTTGCTACGCAAACCATGAAACTTTTCGGAATAAGACCAGACTTGGATTTCTTTCATCAAGATAACACGGGCCCGTGATGATGCATCGACACCGCACGCCTTTCTAGAAGGACTGCTTCTAACTCATCGGGTTCTGAATGTCCTGGGGTTTACGGCACGAGAGGTAATTTTGTACTTCTCAGTCCGTGACACTTAGGGAAAATGGGTGATGGGCACTGAGGAGGGCACTTGTTGGGATGAGCACCGGGTGTCGTGTGTAAGCGATGAACCACGGGAACGTACTCTCAAAGCCAAGAGCACACTGCATACAGCATGTTGGCCCACTCGCCAATAAGTTATTAAAAATAAATAAACATTTGAAAAGATAATTACAATGAGCCATTTGGTAAAGTACACCTATCTGAAGAGAAATCATTAAGGGTAATATTCAGCAGGACAGAAACAAGAAACAGAATAAACTATATTTTACCATGAAGAGTTCTACTCATTTGTCAAAGCAATGTCAGAATGTTGCTATCACAAAAATAAAAGGTGCGATTTTATTCAAACCCGAAACAGCTAATGATAAATGTAAAATAAATTCTCAGCATAAAGGCCAGAATCAGAACTTCTCCCTCCCACTCACAGAATCACACCCGGACGCAGGTATGTACATGATCGGGAGGGCGTGTGCTTGTCAGCGGCTACGCTCCGCGTATACGAGTAGCCAAGTCTTCTGGCTCTTTCTTTTTTTTTTTTTTTTTTTTTTAAATTTATTTTTGGGACAGAGAGAGACAGAGCATGAACGGGGGAGGGGCAGAGAGAGAGGGAGACACAGAATCGGAAACAGGCTCCAGGCTCCGAGCCATCAGCCCAGAGCCCGACGCGGGGCTCGAACCCACGGACCGCGAGATCGTGACCTGGCTGAAGTCGGACGCTTAACCGACTGCGCCACCCAGGCGCCCCTCTTCTGGCTCTTTCTAAGAGAAAGGGAAATACTCGCATTCGCTCCTAAACAGCATCATTGGCCAAACTGCAGACATGCCTTTCTAAAGGCAATCATGACTTAGGTTGGTTCAAATTGTAACCTGGCCATTGTAACAAGGCCCATGCGGCCTAGGAGCACCGACCATGTGGATGGGAACAAGGCCCACAAGGCCCACAAGGCCTGGGAGCATCGAACGCCTGGACGGAGCCGGGGCTTTGGCCGCAGGAGAGGAGGGAGCGGCCATCAGGGAGGAGCAGGGCTGCCGCAGCCACTGGGAATTAGCAGAGCTAACGGGAGGCTGGGACTGAGGTGAGGGTTGGGATGCAGCATGAGCAAAGGGCCTGAGGCAGCCAGAAGGAACATGGGTGCCTCCGAAGCTTCAGAGGGCAGGGTCTGGACGCTGCCATGTGCTCTGTGGGTGGTGCTATATGACTCTCTGACACGAAAACACAGAAAGGCAACCGGGTTTCAGGACTGAGATTATGAGACTGGTTTGGGGGATGGTAACCGAAGAGCCAGGCCACAGACACAGAGGTCTGAGCTGAGTGGCTGAGGACACAGCCTGGGGGTGCCAGTGGTGTCCAGTGGCCGGGTGGTGGGTACCCTAAGCAGGGGGAGGTTACCCCGGAAGGCTAGTGGAGGGCTGGTCACCCAAAGACCCCAAGGAGGAAGGGGTGAAGCAGAGGCTGTGATGTGGGACAGGGGTGTGTCCGGAGGGAGCTGGAAGCCACTGCTGCTTCCCACAGGCTGAGGTCTGGGGACCCACAGGGCCCTCGTGTCTCAGGGACGGAGGCTGAGCACAGAGGCAGCTGTGGGCAGCGCTCAGACTGAGGGAAAGACGGCACAGGGCTCAGGCCCCCTTCATCTCGTAGTTCTGTTTTACAAAGGGAAGCCGGTTTCCCCATTAGAGAACATTCCAGAGCCCTTGCGTTCAGTTTCCGGAAGCTCGTCCTCCAAGGTTTGCTGTGAACACTGCTAACCATAAAGTACTTATTTTCCGTGGAAGGGGTTATAATTTTTGATAGGAATAACTGAGAGTTATGTCACACTTTATAAATACAATTATTTTTCTAAACGCTAACTCAAAGAATAAAAACATTCTCATATGGAATTCTCATATGGAATAAAAACATTCTCGTATGGCATTTCTGTGGTTACATTTTTACCAACAATAATTCATAAAACAGACAATAAAATATCTGCCTTTCAGGAACATTCATTCTAGATGGGATTTAATTCTAACTGCAGTGTGTCATTTAAACCATTTTTGATTAAAATATAAATAATCACAGTTAATTCCTCACTAGTTAACTCCTCAATGCAATCAATCACTAACCCGCTGGGTACCCGAGGGATGTCTGTCCTCCCGAGCTGGAGTCTAACAGAGATGCGTGAAAAATAAAGAGTGGATGTTAATGAGCGTGACGGTATTCACGATGCTGAACTTGCACATTTCGTGTGATTGCTTCCATAATTGTGCAATTCAGTGCCGTAACAAAATGGTATCTGTCCAAATTTCAAAAGAGTTCAAAACAACTATCAAAACTAAGGAGAGTCGATGTCAAGTGTCAACGGCATGGTCCGATTTATTCGTTCCCAACAACTAACAGGCACGGCACCAGGCTCGTTAGAACCCAGCCTCGTCAGCCCAGCATTCCTTTAAGTGTAGACAGGTTTATTTCCCTAAATCTTCAGTCTTTGCTTAATTAAGCATAGCTAATTAATAACATTTACAGGCTCTACAACAGCAGACACTTTAGAGAACACAACTATTTTACCCAATAACTTTAGTTGAAAAATCACAAAATCATAACTGTTCGGCATCAAAGCAGATGTGGGATCAGCACGGTCCGGAAGGGCGGGCTTCAGGGGCGAGGGGTCAGGCCTCACGGCTCTGGGTCCCCAAGAGCAGGGAGGTTTAGTCTTTGACACAGAAGTAGGAGAGGTCGAGCCGCTTCAGTGTGGGCACGGACTGGGGGGGACGAGTGACATCTACTGTTCACTGGAAAGAATCTGAAGCCTTTCATCCAGAACCACCGCCTGGACGACAGGACTAGGTGACCAGCCTGAGGGTAACCACAAGTACCAGCCCCTTTAAAATGCAAATACGTTTCTTCTGGACCTTCTCAGGCATTTTTCCTCCAGAGGCATTTTTTACCCTTCCTTCTCTCAGTAAAATACCTGTCGGTTCTATTTAAATAGCAGGTGCTGCATCAGAGATTCAAAACCACCCTGGGCACCCAAACAGCACATTCTTCGGGTGAGACACCAGAGGGAGGGAACACCACCGGCTGTACGGCTGTCCTCACTACAGGGGGGAAGGGCCTGCCCCCTGCCAACAGGACACAGACAGCCATGGAGGGCCCCTCCCCTTCCGGAACTGTCCCTTCTGGGCCCGAGGTCACCAGGTGCTGCCCCCAGGGACAGGTAAGCTCTAGGGTCTGGGCGAAACGCCCACCTAAGTTAATTCCTTCTCAGCCAACAGCACAGACTCTCCTCCCTCCTTCCCGTCAGAAGGGAGCCAGGAGCCCGAGGAAGTCAGTCCTTCCCTGGATGGAATACGGTCGGCCTCTCCCAACGCAGGTCTCGGGGCATCCTGGGAAGTGGAGCTACCTACAGTCGGGAGCTTTAAAATACAGGTTCTCTGTTCAGGTATCAGACGGACCTGCTGCTGTAAAAGGTTGTCGTCCCGCGTGTGTACGTTTGGGAAACAAGGCGATTTCAACCTCCGGGGTTTCCGATCAATAAGCATGTCTCTAACTCGGATCTTGTTAAAATGTTCACTGGCAATTACATCTCCTGGTAAAATCTGATTCCTCATTTTAAATTACGTGAATCTTGCTTATGATGTCACAGACCTCACCAGAAATTCCACAGTTGAAACCAAAGATGAGTCAGCAAGGAGAAGAAACACGTAGCAAAAGCATAAAACGAAGGGACCGCCTTGCCGGGAGGTCGCACGCGTACATGACCTCCCACAGTAATTCACATCTCTAATTACCAACCGCACGTTTCAGCGACCTGTTCTCGCCTTTCCAGGGGCAAGCTCATCGCACACAACAGCAGGCGCGCTGCTGGCCCACGCGGCTTCGTGCTTCCAGCCCCTTGGACTGGACAGTGTTGCTATTCGGGCACCCAGAATGTGCTCTCGGGACCAACCGCCAGCAGCAGCCTCGGACCCCAGAAGCAGAGCACACTCTTCCACTGCACTGCTGCTTCTCCAGCAATGCACTTCAGCAGGGGTGGGGGGTGGGGGAGCGGGGTCCAGCAATACACTTCAGCAGGGGTGGGGGGTGGGGGAGCCCGGGTCCAGCAATGCACTTCAGCAGGGGTGGGGGGTGGGGGAGCCGGGGTCCAGCAATGCACTTCAGCAGGGGTGGGGGGTGGGGGAGCGGGGTCCAGCAATGCACTTCAGCAGGGGTGGGGGGTGGGGGAGCCGGGATCCAGCAATGCATTTAGCAGGGGTGGGGGTTGGGGGAGCCCGGGTCCAGCAATGCACTTCAGCAGGGGTGGGGGTTGGGGGAGCCCGGGTCCAGCAATACACTTCAGCAGGGGTGGGGGGTGGGGGAGCCCGGGTCCAGCAATGCACTTCAGCAGGGGTGGGGGGTGGGGGAGCCGGGGTCCAGCAATGCACTTCAGCAGGGGTGGGGGGTGGGGGAGCGGGGTCCAGCAATGCACTTCAGCAGGGGTGGGGGGTGGGGGAGCCGGGATCCAGCAATGCATTTAGCAGGGGTGGGGGTTGGGGGAGCCCGGGTCCAGCAATGCACTTCAGCAGGGGTGGGGGTTGGGGGAGCCCGGGTCCAGCAATACACTTCAGCAGGGGTGGGGGGTGGGGGAGCCCGGGTCCAGCAATGCACTTCAGCAGGGGTGGGGGGTGGGGGAGCCGGGGTCCAGCAATGCACTTCAGCAGGGGTGGGGGGTGGGGGAGCGGGGTCCAGCAATGCACTTCAGCAGGGGTGGGGGGTGGGGGAGCCGGGATCCAGCAATGCATTTAGCAGGGGTGGGGGTTGGGGGAGCCCGGGTCCAGCAATGCACTTCAGCAGGGGTGGGGGTTGGGGGAGCCCGGGTCCAGCAATACACTTCAGCAGGGGTGGGGGGTGGGGGAGCCGGGATCCAGCAATGCATTTAGCAGGGGTGGGGGTTGGGGGAGCCCGGGTCCAGCAATGCACTTCAGCAGGGGTGGGGGGTGGGGGAGCCGGGATCCAGCAATGCACTTCAGCAGGGGTGGGGGGTGGGGGAGCCCGGGTCCAGCAATACACTTCAGCAGGGGTGGGGGTTGGGGGAGCCCGGGTCCAGCAATGCACTTCAGCAGGGGTGGGGGGTGGGGGAGCCGGGGTCCAGCAATGCACTTTAGCAGGGGTGGGGAGGTGGGGAGCCAGGGGCCCTCGCACCTGTACTGGCAGAACCCAGAGGGAGCAGACCATGGAACAGCTATGGAAAAGGGACTGCAAAGGAAGAGACATTCACGTTTGGCCAGGTTCCCAAGATTCAAGCAACCAGTCCTTGCAAAGATTGTGCTGCATTTGTGACTTCCGAAAAAATATCTGCCACTAGAAATATAATGGGCTTAAAACAAGTTTCTTTTTTGTCATCAATCTTTCTCATCAGAAGCACGGAGTTCCTTCCTTAACAGAAAGGATGGAATAGCTATGCAAATTCAATGACATTACGTAAAGTTACTGACACAAAAATTCGTAATTCTGCGTGGTTGTCCGGACCCCAATCATCCCAGTAAAAATTAATGACCATCCAACACATATAGTGCCGTTTCCCATACCTAAGCCACGATTACATGCTCTGGATGCTCATGTTTTTAAAGACAACATGTAAACGGGATACTTAGATGGGTTTAAACAGAGAGGAATCTGAAGCTTCTCCTACACTGCAGCCCAGTGGAGCACTGAGAACAGCTTGCTGTTTATGTACCCAAAGTTATTATTCTCGCCCTTACCACGCTGTCCATCATGATTCTAATATTTGGCCTCCAATCCTAACAAGAGCTTACTTGCAAGTATAATTCACATAGGTTGTATCATATAATCAAGGCTCTTCTTACAAAGAAAGCACTAATCACATCTTACCCAAACTGGTGAATAGACTCCATCTGGCCTAGCACAGCCCAAATTTAGCACCTTAGAGGAATCAACACTTAGCACAGTGGAGAGTACTCATCGGGCGACTTGCAGTTGATAGTTTTTAAAAGCCAAAGTCACTGCCAATAATTCATCAACTGGGTCAATGATAATAAATCCACTTGATTCTTCCACTACAAGAGCAACGGTTATAAACAGGACTTGTTGGAAAAATACCTCAAGGAAAACGTACAATTCTAACCATGGGGGGAATCGCTTTAAAATTCGAAGCAGCACTAAAACGAAAGCTTCTGGCTTGAGTGTCTGTATTTCCTTAAGCAGTTTACTGCCACTTACTACAAGCACACCTTGTCGGGTTTAATCGCCACCCGCAGTGGCTGGAGAGCGGTTCATGTCACAAAGTACTTTAAAAATACACACAGAACTTTACCTGGGATGGAGTTTTAAGATTTTGTAACAATATCCCAGAAATGCATAACGTGATGGAAAAGGCATCTACTCACAGATTGAGAAAAAACAATCATAGTTACTACTCCTGCCCTTGTTCAGAAGCATCAGGACCCGTGACCATCTCTGAAAACACTTGTCAGGTACCCCGAAAAGTACAGCCAGTGTATCCTGGGTTCTCACCGGCGTCCACGGGGTGAGGGGACGTGGGGGCGAGCCCCACAGGGGTGCTTCTGTGACACCTGCATGAACCACTTCAGTGTCTCCAGAGAGCCTCCTGAGGCTCCTGATAATCCACTGCTTTCCTAAACTGTTTCCAGGAAGCTCGGTTATGCTGTGGGTGGCAACTTGAAGGCTTCCAAGAACTTTCCGTTTTTGTTTGTGCCAACATTTCTGTTTTCTGTCAATAGTTCAGCTATTCAACAATACGAAGCTGGCAGGGGGGCTGTTTGAACCAGGGACTGGAATAGGGGGTCCCAACAGCGTCCATTTTCCGAATCCGAATACGGCGCACGGGGCTGTGGGTGTCCCCGGCACCGGAGAGACAGAGGGGTACGGGGGGGGGGGCAAACCGGGACCGCAACCAGGACGCGGGCCCCCGGACCCCAAACCCCCGGACCCGGAGTCGCTCGCACGAAGGAACCAGCCAACCCCAAACGCCGGATTCTGGAAAACCCCGTTCCCATGGCCCAGGGCGCCCCCGCGCTTCCTGCAAGCCCTTTGGGACGTCAGACAGCAAATCCAGTTTCCAGCCGGGGTATTGGGGTGCGGACAGAGAGAGGCGGCCAGGAGGTGAGCGCCCACTGTGGCCGAGGTCCCCGAGCCCGCCCACTGGCACTGGCTGCTCCAGATGACAGAGAAGGAAGGGGGGGGGGGGGCGGAGGAAGACTCGCGGAGGGGAAGGGGTGAGAAAAGGAGTGCGGGAAGGGGTGCGCGGAGAGGACGGGGCGCTGGAAGGCGAGGCGGGAAGGGGAAGGCGAGGCGGGAAGGGGAAGGCGAGGCGGGGAGGGGAAGGGACGCGGGAAGGGGTGCGCGGAGAGGACGGGGCACTGGAAGGCGAGGCGGGGAGGGGAAGGGGCGCGGGGGGCGGAGGGGGACTCGCGGAGCGGAAGGGCTAAGAGAAGGGGTGTGGGAAGGGGTGCGCGGGGCGGACGGGGCACTGGAAGGCAAGGCGGGGAGGGGAAGGGGCGCGGGAAGGGGTGCGCGGAGAGGACGGGGCACTGGAAGGCGAGGCGGGGAGGGGAAGGGGCGCGGGGGGCGGAGGGGGACTCGCGGAGCGGAAGGGCTAAGAGAAGGGGTGTGGGAAGGGGTGCGCGGAGAGGACGGGACACTGGAAGGCGAGGCGGGGAGGGGAAGGGGCGCGGGGGGCGGAGGGGGACTCGCGGAGCGGAAGGGCTAAGAGAAGGGGTGTGGGAAGGGGTGCGCGGGGAGGACAGGGCACTGGAAGGCAAGGCGGGGAGGGGAAGGGGCGCGGGAAGGGGTGCGCGGAGAGGACGGGGCACTGGAAGGCGAGGCGGGGAGGGGAAGGGGCGCGGGAAGGGGTGCGCGGAGAGGACGGGGCACTGGAAGGCAAGGCGGGGAGGGGAAGGGGCGCGGGAAGGGGTGCGCGGAGAGGACGGGGCACTGGAAGGCGAGGCGGGGAGGGGAAGGGGCGCGGGGGGCGGAGGGGGACTCGCGGAGCGGAAGGGCTAAGAGAAGGGGTGCGGGAAGGGGTGCGCGGAGACGACGGGGCGCGGGAAGCCGAGGTGGACGCCGGCGGGCGAGGGGCACGGAGTGGGGGACGGGGAGCCGGGGGGCGGAGGGGGCGCCGAGGGGCCGCACTCACCCGCGCGGGCTCCAGCAGGTGGTCGGGGCGCCCGCTGGGGGCGGCGGGGGGCGGCGGGCCGTGCGCGCTCATGGCCGCCCAGCGCCGGGGCCCCGCGCCAGCGTCCGAGGGTCCCGCGGGCGGCTGGTCCGCGCCCCTCCCGGGCTCGGCGGCAGGGGGAGGGGCGTTCCTCGCTCCGCCCACGTGGGGGTCCGCCCCCGGGGGGAGGGGCGCGCTGCCTTCCGGGTGGGCGGGGCCGGGGCACGGGCGGGGCCGGGGCACGAAGCGCTCCCGCGGGGGTGGGTGGGCAGGGGTCGGAGGCGGGGCGGGCGTAGGAGCCCCGGGCCGGGGGAGCGCTTCCGGCTGGGGTCGGGAGGGGGCACTAGGGCCGCACGCGGGGGGCGGGAAGGGTGGGAGAGCTTGGATGCTCCGTTCCCTCGGGCGCGAGGCGAGCGCCCCCACCCCGGGCTGGGCGCCCCCTCCGCGTCCGTCTCCAGGGTGTCTGATTGGGGGGCTCCCCTCCGCCCTCCCCGCCCTCACTCGGTACAGCCCAGCTTTTTTTCGGGTCCCTGGGGACCCACCACCCCACCCCCGTGCCGTCGCCGGTCTCACCGCAGGTGACGTGGGACCCCGGGGACCGTCCCGCGAAGGAAAGCGCGCGGAAGCCTCGGCTCTTCCCCAAGCACTCGTCCAGCCCGAACCCGAGGGTCACCGCTCCGTGGCGCCCCGGCCTCCCCGCCCTGGGCCCAGTCGGGAGTCCGGTCCCAGCCCCCAGCCCGGGCTCCGCGGAAACCGCTCTCGGGCCGGTAACACTGGCGGTGTAGACCCAAATACTCCTCGTTTAAATGCAAATGTGGATTTGAGCCACATTTGGGGAAGAAACGCAAAAACACAAGGCCCCCAACCTGTAAAGAAGCAACCACGTGTCTTCCTCCCTTTCTCAGCCCCACGTGCCCGGCCGCGGGGGCCCTGCTGGGCGGAGCCTGCATACGGGGGGCTCTTCCTGCCCGGGATCCCCCTTCCTCTCGCTGCCCAGGCCTGGAAGAGGCCCCAAGCTAAGTCCCTAGACCGCCTGACGGAGGAGGGCGGGGGGTATATACTGAACAAACATCAGATTCCAACCTGGGGTTTTTTTTTTCCAGCTTTACTGAGATGTACTTGACGTAACCCTGTGTACGTTTAAGGTGTATGTGGTGTTGATCTGATGCACTTCCATACTGCAGTGTGATCACCACCCTAGCATTAGCTAAACCCTCCAGGTCACACAATTGCCACTTCTTTCTGGTGGTGAGAACACTTAAATCTCTACTCTCTCACCAACGTTCACGTGTGGAGTATATTAACACCTGTAGTCACCATGCTGTTCATTAGACTCCCTACAACTCACTGCTCTCGTGACCAGCGTGTCCCCATTTCCCACCCCCACCCCAGCCCCCTCTTTGCTTCTTTTTAGATTCCACGGTGTGAGATTAGACAGTATTTCTCTTTCTATGTCTCACTTACTTCACTGCACATAATTCCTCAAGGTCCATCCATGTTGCTGGAACTGGCGACATTTCCTTCTTTCTCATGGCTGAACGATATTTCATCATATATATATGTATATGCATATATACATATATATACATACAAACATACATGTTCATATACGCCTATGCACAAATATGTGTCTACAGCATATATATCATAGGTATGACATACGATACGTACACGCATACACCCACATCTTCTCTATCCATATATACAACCACTGCTGGACACAGGATCTCTCGGTATTCTGGCTGTTGTGAGTAACGTTGCAGTACACGTGTGAGTGCAGAGATCTCTTCCATGCCCCGTCTTCACCTCCTTTGGTAGGGGGGTTGCCGGATCCTATGGTAATTCTATTTCTAGTCTTGTGAGGAACCGAGGCACTGGTTTTCATAGCAGCCGCACTAGTTTACAACCTGTTTTGACTGCTGAGCAGGTCTGGGCTTCTAACCCAGATGCACAAAAAGAGCGAGCCTTTCCAGAATTCTCTCTCCTTAGTATCCCATCTATCCTGTACAGAATATTGGAGCTTCTAACACTTCTAACACTCAGTGGCTTACTAGAACATAAGCTCTTGAAACACAGAAATCTGGTCTTCTTTCTATCCCTGGCACGGTAGGCCCCAAGCAAAATAAGTGTCTTGGATGGACTGGCAAGGAATATTGTAGTACTTTTTGTCTACAGCAAAATCTAGAATAAGGACGAGGAAGTATGAGAGAGCATTATTTGAAGTTGCATGTAAGAAAGCGTTTGCAAAGAGTGCAGAGTTTTCCTGGCTGCCGCCTTTGGAGCTCTGTCCCCCTTTTCCATCAGGGGCAGATCCTCAGTTGCATTTACAATTTACACAGTCCCCCGGTGTCTAACCAAGCTCTCAGAAGGTGTCTCTTCCACTGCACATCAGCTCGGTGGCCCCAAACACACAGGCTCCTGTCAGCCCCGCCTCACCTCACACGGCCTGTGCCAACCTTGTCCTGGTCCTTGGCCTCTGCGTGTGGCCCCTATTCCTCCAGCAGCTCCGAGGAGCGGGTGCAAAGCCACACAGGACACCACAGCTCCACCTCTGCTGTGGTTTCTTTTCTCGTGGCCTCAGTCCCTCAAGTCCTGGTCATTTTGGTAGCATGGAGCTGAGGTTTCTATGTCCCCAGAGCTGTGGGAAGGCAGTTTCTATGTCCCCAGAGCCCTTGGACCGCAGCAGGCACTGAGCCTCCGTGAGCTCTGACACAGGAACCCCAGAAGCTCCCCTTCTCTCCCACGTCTCCAGCCAGCCCGTCCTGGTCCTGCCGCTTCTTCTCCTCAGTCACAACTTACGTCGTATTTTATTCAGCTTTTATATTTGCTCGTTTTCAGAGGGATGATCAAATACAGGTTTCCCCAGAGTAGCTGCAAGCAGCAGACTCTTGTGTGGGTTTAAAACCATATTTGCTACAGAAGAAATATGTTTGTATACGACATAATTTCTTGGTGTTGTTTAAACTGTGAAAATTTACCGGAGAGTAAAGAAAGTTTATTAGTTATTTAAGAAAAGAACATCACTTATGATCGAGTAAGCCTTTCCAAACTGATACGTATAGGAATCATGTCTGAAACTCACACACTGTTGTGGAAATGTGTTGATATTTATATGCTAAGGAGTTGAAGTGAATACTCTTTTTGAGGCTCTTTCGGAAAGAAGGTAGTGTTACATTATAAAGAAAGGTGTGAGATCTTCCACGCTCACAGCTACTCAGAGAAAGGAAAAAGGAAACAAGAGAAGGTAAAGGCTTCCACAGCAGGGGACCTGGATTATCATATGGAAATTTCTCCCAGGGCCTCTGGGGGCATCTGGGGGGTGGCCTCACCTCCAGAGGACTTAGTCCCTGTGATAGCACCAGTGTCCACGGGCCCAAGTGAATGCCGAAAACTGTGTGAATCTTTGTGTCTTTTGCCGCTTGTAGTTTGCGGTACTTTTTCAGTCACCAGGCTCAGCCGCTATTGACCGAGTGCTGCTCAGCTGCTTCTGCAGATGCTGGGGTACGACTGACATAAGAGCGGTGGGTCCTCACCGGCGTCCAGCGGATCGCTGACACAAGAGTACCTCCCTCCCTAGGGGCACTGCTGACGTTTTCTTACCCAGGTCATACAAATGTCCACAAGCGAGTTTCTTCACATACACGTGTTAAGCATTTCTGAGAATGAATAAAGCGCACGACGCGGTAAGTCACCATATCCTTACCTGAGTAAGATATTTGGAGAAGATATTAAAGAATATCTAGTAGGCACTGGAATATTCAAATATGCACTTCAATTTTTAGAATGGTCTCCAAATAGGAATAAAGCGTGAATATATTTAGGCTTGACTCATAACCAAGTACTCAACCCTTATTTTCAGTTATGTAAGTGTGCAGAGGCTCTGAGGAGAGAATCAGTTTTTGAACACAGAGATACTTAGGTTTTCACAGGCTTAAGTAAGATGGATGTAAGTATTTGAACAACTTTATATGGTTCTCAACTTTGGCCGTGATGAAGATAATTATAAGGTTATCTTCTCAATGCTTTCATTCTCTTAAGTACTTTAGAAATGTATAAAGTATATGAATTTGAGAAGTCGGAACTTACGATTTATTCACTTGTTCCTACAGAACATTACTTGTGGTCCATAGATCGTTCTTTATAAGAAAGAAAGTGCTCTCATCAAACACCTGGCCGTAACCAAGGCATATGGGGTTCCTTTGCTTCGTGACCTGATGAAGTGGTCATTTATCTCATTCATTCATTATTTATTCCACACTAGGGACAGAACTTGTGTGATACACTGTGTTCCATGGAGGACTGGACGGGAAGGGCAGGTCCCGCCTCAGTCAGATGCACAGCACAGGGAGCAGCAGACAGGGGAATCGGGAGGGCTTGGCATTAATCAGGGAACCATGTGAAGGATCAGTACCCTGCCCACCGCCCCCAGCCCCCAGCCCCACCAGGGTCCTCACCTGGGCCACTGCTCCACCCACCACGTGATGTGGTACCTGCCCCCCCCCCCCCCCCCCCCGCCCCAGCACAGCAGCCCTCCCCTTCCAGACCCTGGTCCTGCCCTCCAGCTCACTGACCTGTCAGTCCCAGGTGTCTCACTCCACACGTCCAGTCAAGGACTGGAACCTGTCCTCACCGCCATCCACTGACCCCCCTCCCCCCCCTCAACAAGTGTCCACTTCTCCCCTGTTCTGCTTGACCAATGAGATCCACCACTACCAGCCCCTTATAGCCCATTCTTACCCTCGCCCCGTTCAGCCCTGCCCTGTCTTACCTGCCTGGAGAAACCACAACCCATTATGCCCAGCTGCCCTGCATTCCTTACCTGTCCCCACACACACCTGAGCCTGCAGGAAACCACAAAGCCGTTCACAATGCTCTCCACCCTCCCCAGGCCCTGGATCCCCAGCCTTCCCTCCCCCGTCCCCTGCCCTCCCTGCCCTGTTCTCTCCCTACCTTTCCCTCCCCCTCCCTGCCCCCCTCCAGTCCCTCCCCTCACTGCTCCCTTCCTCCCTATCCCTCTCCTTCCCCTCTCCTGCCTCCCCTCTCTGCTCTCTCTCTACCTTTCCCTACCCCTCCCTTGCCCGTCCTCTCCCTTGCTCCTTCTCTCCCCTTCCCCTCCCCTGCACTCCCCTCCCCATTCTCTCCCTACCTTCCCCTCTGCTCCCATTCCCTCTGCTGCTGCCATCTTGCTTCCTGACCCCACAGAGAGAAACCAGAAAAGAGCTGGAGCCCCCCCCCCTCGCCCATCACCCTGCAATCACATTTACCCCCTTTCTGCTTTTCTGCAGACTCTCTGCTTCCACTTTTTCCGGAGGACTTCCTGATGTCCACTCAGAGGGGAGAGAAGCCCCAGTTGCACTATGGAAGCTGTCGCTTTGCCTTTTCTTGCAATTATGTATTCTGTCTCCTTCTCTTGGTGCTCTGCTAGAATATTCTCACCCATTTGGAACGTGTCCTGCACTGAGAGGAGTAAACTGTTCCCTCTCCTGGTCCTTGGAGACTGGTACCCCTCGCTCGGCCCTCCTGCCCTCTGGCTTCTGCAGGGGGGACCACAGCCTTCCCTCCACCTCACTCCCAGTGCTCTGCCAGGGCCTTGCCCCACCCACCCTCAGCCCTGTCCGGGCTCCGGTGATGACACCCCTATTCCCACACAGTCAGGTCACCGTGTATCAGGTGCACCTTCAGTGATTATCAACGTGAGTACTTGATTTATGAAAGAGGAGGAGGTCTGTTGTAATTACCTGGAGGCCCCCTTGCAAGTGGAGACTTGGAAAATTAAAACGTTGATCACCTTCCCTGGAAGATGTAAGAAACCACCCAATGGCCATTCAGGAGTAATCTAGGCAAAGCTAAAAATATATTTTCAATTCTTTGGACCCTAAGCCATATCTGAACGGGATTTCCTTGTTCCTCTTTGAAGAGAAAAGCAGGGTCCTTGAGTCTTTGGAAAGCAGAGTCAAGAAAGGGAGACGTACAGAAGACAGTTTTGGAAGGCAGTGGTTCCCCACGTGAGGTGCTGAAGAGGTTAATCTGTAAGCTTTTTGACTCAGCCATGCTGTACCTAAGAATTTATCACAGTTCGTGATTAAAACACTCGTGGGCACACATCTATTAAGCTTCATTAATAAAAGAAGTTACCACCTTTGTGCATAAAGAGAGGTGAAATAAATGCAGCCCGTGCATACCGCTTATGCAGCTGTTACTCTGAGGTCGGTCTCCACTCATGTGCATTAGACAGGTCTGCAGTATGTTAAGAGAAGAAAATAAAGTCATAAGATGTGAACAGTGCATAATGCACTTTATGAAAAGCAGAAATTAAGACGATTTATGTAAAAATGTATGTGTCTAGGGGCGCCTGGGTGGCTCAGTCGGTTGAGCGTCCGACTTCAGCTCAGGTCATGATCTCACAGTCCGTGAGTTCGAGCCCCGTGTCGGGCTCTGTGCTGACAGCTTGGAGCCTGGAGCCTGCTTCCAATTCTGTGTCTGCCTCTCTCTTCCCCTCCCATGCTCATGCTCTGTCTCTCAAAATGAATAAATGTTAAAAAAATTTTTTTAAGAGCGATTTTGGAGGCGCCTGGGTGGCTCAGTTGGTTAAGCGTCCGACTTCGGCTCAGGTCATGATCTCACGGTTCATGGATTCGAACCCCAGATCAGGCTCTGGGCTGACAGCTCAGAGCCTGGAGCCTGCTTCAGATTCTGTGTCTCTCCCTCTCTCTGCCCCTTCCCAGCTCATGCTGTCTCTCAAAAAACAAATAAAAAACATTAAAAATTTCAAAATAAATTTAAAAATAAACATTTAAAAATTAAAAGAAAAACGACTTCGTGTTAGTGCAAACTGAAGGTACTCACACGCAGGCACACGCCCACAAGCACACAGCTTTGCCTTCCCATCAGGACTTCAAACTTGGGGAACACAAGTGCTCTGTCCTGGGTGGTCCTGGTACTGGGGGGCCCTCACTCCTGAGCACTCCAGGGATGCTGAACTAGTCAGCTGGCACTGAGACCAGCCAGGCCATTGACAATCACTGAGCCATGGGAACCGACTTCTTTTCCAGGGTCTGCCAGGAGCCGGAAGCTCTGTGCTGCACCCTGAGACAGACTGGCCCTCCTACTGGCCCAAAGGACAGGTCCTCCCAAAGGACTGTTGGCCCAAAGGACCCATCTTCTCGAAGGTCTATTAGCCCAGGGACAGTCCTCTGGAGGCTCTATCCAGCTGAGACTGGGTGGGTAAGCTGAAACTTCCCGGATGAGCCAAGAGTCAGTGGCAGCAAATGTCTCTGGAGGACCTGGTCTCACTCCTGGTGAAGTTATAACACTGATCACAGATCACTGATCACGTTGGCATCCATTGGGGTTGTCTACATTACAGCCACTTTCTTCTTTGTAAATAATATATTGTGGGAAGATACTTTTAGGTGTGTAAAATTGTTATTTATCCAATTTAAACTCCATAATTTTAACTTTCATGAAGACTGATGATAACATTGAAATGAATAATTTTGTGTAAATCTCTGCCTTAATTTTGAATTATTACATCAATATTTCTGAAAATGAATCTGGGTAAGAGCACTTTCAAGACTCTATGTGAAAATGAGGGGCGCCTGGGCGCCTCAGTCGGTTGAGCATCCAACTTCGGCTCAGGTCATGATCTCACGGTTCGTGGGTTCGAGCCCCGCGTCGGGCTCTGGGCTGACAGCTCGAAGCCTGGAGCCTGCTTCGGTTTCTGCGTCTCCCTCTCTCTCTGCCCCTCCCCCACTCACACTCTGTCTCTCTCAAAAATAAACATTAAAAAAAATTTATGACTCTATGTGAAAATTAAATCACATTTCAGAAAGGTTTTCCTGGTGTTTTCAAGTTGTCTGAGTTGTAGTCAAGAGAATCAAGAGACACGCTGTCCCTTCGTGTGCATTTGCTGCAACTGTGTTTGCCCATATCACGGCCTCTCTGCGCCCCACTGCGTGCCCCCAGCTCCCCACTCCCGTCCAACACATGCTCCCCGATTCTGGGTAAGCTCCACTTGTGTGCTTGCCGGCTCAGCCCTAGGTACCGCTGATTTGGGGGCTTAAACAATAGAATATCCTCTCCCCATTCTGGAGCCAGAAGTCTGAGATCCAGGAGCCGGCCGGGCTGGGCCCTTAGATGTGAGGGAGACTGTCCCCCACCTCTGGCAGGTGGCGGGCAGTCCTTGCTGCCTCGGCCTGGAGAAGCACCCCCAGACTTCTGCCTAATTCCAGATGGCGCTATCCTGCTCGGTCTGCCGAGGATTGTACTGGATTAGGGCCCGTCCTAATGGCCTCAGGTTAACTTAACTAATTACATTTGCAACAACCGTCTGTCCAGATAAGGCCACATCTTGAGGGTTTGGGGCTAGAAGGTCACCATTTGGATTGTGAGGGACACAGCTGCACCTGTGACGTGTGACCGGCTCTTGCCAGCTGGACGGCACGATCGTGGAGGGAGCGAGTTTGGGAGGGGACGGCCCACATCTGGAGGTGGTTACACAGCAGGAGAAAAGGACACACTTTCTTCAGAGCCCTTTCTGCTCTGACTTCTGCCCGTTTAGTGACACCTCCAGGGAAAGTGCTGAAATGAACATAAACGTAGGAGGAGAGCATTTTCTTGGGAAATTCATGGCAGCTTGCTTCACCCTCAGCTGGGCTCTGTGTCCCCTGGGGTCAAGGCCCCAAACATGGAAAAAGCACTGTGGCTGCAGGTGTTGGGGAAGTGAGGGGGTGGAGGGGACCTGGTGCCCCTGGGGCTCTGCAGGGAGGCTGGCAGGCCTTAGGGCAGCAGGTCGAAAGAAAGACTCGCTCAGGGTCAGGAGCCTCTGAAGAAATGAAAGGCCCATGCTTGGTTGGTTTCATGAGGAAAGGCCGTGGGGTGGCCTTGCACAGTAGCTGGAGCCCCAGACGTGGCACGGTCTCAGGGATGCAAACTCGGCTGTCTCTCCCTGCTTCCTGTGCACGTCCCCAGTGGGGGGCCAGCCCCCATCGCTGGCGTGCACCTCAACACCCTCCTGGCCTACAGACCAGATCAATGTGATAAGGACAAGGGTTATGTCTTCCCTGCACCATCCAGATAGGACAGGAGAAAACTGCCCTGAACTTCCTTTATTTTTATTTCTTTTAATTGATTTATTTATTTTGAGAGAGACAGAGACAGAGCACGAGCTGGGGAGGGGCAGAGAGAGAGAGAGAGAGAGAGAGACAGAATCTGAAGCAGGCTCCAGGCTCTGAGCTGTCAGCAGTCAGCACAGAGACTGGGCTCATGAGATCATGGCCCGAGATTGGTTGCTTAACCAGCTGAGCCCTCAGGCACCCCACTCCTTTTTTTTTCATATGTGAATAGGGAAAACGTAGTGGGAATGGCTTTCTTCCATAGCAGCTTCGTGGAAGGAGCTAATTCTCTGATATAATTCGCAGTCCCTCCACTGAGCCACTGCTGGCAAGGTCATGTCCCTGCGTGACAAGAGGGGCCTGGGCAGGGGTGTCCTTCCTTGAACAGAGGTCGCAAATGTAAGAAATGAAGAAGTGACCCCTGGAGACATGGTCTACACTAAAAATAAAAACTAGAAGCTGTCTACTAGAAATTTTCCTTGAGAATGAGCCCAGCATCAAATCTCTTTCAAGGTGTTTGCAGCTTAACTTTTTGTTTTCTTTAATGTTTATTTATTTTTGAGACAATGCAAGAGACAGGGTGCAAGCAGCGGGAGGAGCAGACAGAGGGAGACACAGAATCGGAAGCGGGCTCCAGGCTCTGAGCTGTCAGCACAGAGCCTGACATGGGGCTCAAACTCACGAACAGTGAGATCGTGACCTGAGCTGAGGTCAGATGCTTAACCGACTGAGCCGCGCAGGCACCCCTGTAGTTTACCTTTTAAAGAAAGCAGAAAACATCCGAACTCTGGGAAGTCGAGCGTTGATTAAAAGGTACCTGATGTTACTGGTTACTTTCAGGGGTATCTGTTAATTTCTTGCCTCAGGCCGTCAGAACACTGAGTGGCTTAAAACAATGAACCTTTATTGCCTCACAGCTCAGACCAGAAGGGTCTGACCAGAAACTCGCAGTGTTGGGGGGGCTCCCCCGGGGCCACGGGGGTACAGCCTTGTGGCTCGTGAGCTGACCAGCTGTGGTCTCCTGGGCTGTGGACACATCACCCCTCCCGGCCTCCGTATGAGGACCCAGGAGTGTTGGATTCGGGCTCTTATTACCCTGGGATGACCTCATCTCTACGTGTTTTATTTTCATCGACCCGATTTCCAAATAAGGTCACCTGCGTAGGCGCTAGGGGTCAGGACTTCCGCGCGTCTTTTATGTTGAACACAACCCGTCACACGCCTCATGGTGGTGATTTCCGCAGCCCAAGTTAACACCCTATTAAGCATATTTGTGGTGAGGAATACGTCTCGGAGAACCTCGTCCTGCGGCTTGTAGACACCGGCACACGTTGGCAGACACTTGTCCCACGCTGGTCCCCGCTTTTAACCTGTTCTTCCGTGACTCGTTGATCAGCAGTGAGCAGAGTCCTGGCCACCACCTGTGTGACAGAATACTCTGGAAGCCGCGGACAGCTGTACATACAGAAATGGCAAGATCAGCAAATGATGGTAACGAGCATGGACAAGTCCCATAAATTTGAGTATTTTTTAAAGGAGCACATGCCATAGACTTCGACTGATGCCTTCACGAGGTAATAAGCAGGAAGATGAGGCTGATTCATCGTGAGTTAGAACAAGGTACTTACGTCGGCTCACGTAAAGAATGCTGCCTTAGCGTTGCAAACACAACCTCCAACAGAGTGATGTCGCACAGACCGGAGGGGCTGTGACCTCCGAGGACTCCTGTGCCTGCAGAGGTGACTGACCGCTCACTGGACAAATACACCTCCTTTGCTGTGGGACAGGGGTCTCCGCACCCTCATTTTTCTGTAAGTTAATGTGTGTTAACATGTGGAAAGTCAGGGAACGGGCCCATCCCTGAAACACCAACCAGGTAACCCTGGGAGTCTGCCCGGCGACACCCAGCGTGACACTGGAGACAGACAGTAACCCTCTGACCTCCTGGTCGGCCTCGAGTGTTCCTCTTGCCACGCTGGGTACCCTCCCCAGACTGTGCACGACCCCAGGGAGCCTGGTTTCCTTGTGTCTGGGTGTGGTTTGTTTACACTGGTCCGCAAGAAACGTGAACGAGCCAGGATAAGCCCGAGAGCTTGTTCATCACCACCAGTAAGTCGCTACCCAGTGTTTGCGCCAGAGGCTAAACTTCTTTTGTTTGTGAGGGATGTAGGATTGTGTTTTCAACACCCTCCAGGATTTCAGAGACTGTTTTGCTGTTTTTCTTTGTCTATTATTCTAAGGGTAGGAAACCAAATTCAAGAAAACCATCTCTCTCAGTTTTGCCTGCTTCCTAGAAATTTAGGTGTGTCTCTCCCCGAGGTTGTTCAACCTGACAGAGTTCCTGATTTGCCTGGGAGACACATTCCTTACGCTCTTAGAGCTAGGACCCCAAACCACAGGATCACACAAGGTCAGCTCCTAGAAAGGCTTTGTAGGCACTGGTTCCACTGACAAAGGACATCCTTGCTTCTTTTTTTTTTTTTTTTTTTTTTTAATTTTTTTTTTTTTCAACGTTTATTCATTTTTGGGACAGAGAGAGACAGAGCATGAATGGGGGAGGGGCAGAGAGAGAGGGAGACACAGAATCGGAAACAGGATCGAGGCTCCGAGCCATCGGCCCAGAGCCTGACTCGGGGCTCGAACTCACGGACCGCGAGATCGTGACCTGGCTGAAGTCGTACGCTTAACCGACTGCGCCACCCAGGCGCCCCCATCCTTGCTTCTTAATGATGGACTTTCCAAACTTGGTCAAATGAGATTTAGTCTCCAAAACAATACTCCATTATGATGTGATTTGCACAACTGATTGGGGCAAAAAAAAAAAAAAAAGTGCATCATTTATTTTTGAACCCATGAAAGTGATTACTTTGCCATTGAAAGTAAAACTATTCCGCAAAAATATTTGCTCTTGAATATTTTATTTCCATGGTAAGCGCTTGGTTACTAAGACAGTAACCGTCTGTTCTGGGGAGGAACAAAGGAACAGAGAGAGAGCTTCAGGGACATCTATACAAACCTGTCTGGAAATAGAGAGGAAAGCTACACAGACCTTGTTCTATGACAAAACACATGGCCGTAATCAGTGAGACATAATTAATTCTCACTGTGCTGGCTCTCGGGTCACCTGTTTCATGGAGCCAGTTGTTACCAAACCAAAGGCAGTTCTGGGAACAGGGTACTACCCCGCAGTTATCTGATCGGCCCTCCAGCCCGTCCTTGAGGGTCCGTGGTGGGTCAGAGCTCAGCGTCAGGCTCTCCCTTGGAGGACACAAGGCTGCCTTCTTCAACGTTTTTTATTTATTTATTTATTTATTTATTTATTTATTTATTTATTTTTGGGACAGAGAGAGACAGAGCATGAACGGGGGAGGGGCAGAGAGAGAAGGAGACACAGAATCGGAAACAGGCTCCAGGCTCCGAGCCATCAGCCCAGAGCCCGACGCGGGGCTCGAACTCACGGACCGCGAGATGGTGACCTGGCTGAAGTCGGACGCCTAACCGACTGCGCCACCCAGGCGCCCCAAGGCTGCCTTCTTAACAGAAACCTAATTTCTAGCTTTTGGGGAGAGCAGAGCAAATGCAAACCCAGCTGTTGATGATGATGGGACACATAGTTAATATATTGCGATGACTCCCACACTGGGACAGAAGAAAGTCACACCCTCTTTTCCCATTAAACACACAGTCGTTTCATTAGGTCTGGACGCTCTGTTCCCCCCTGAGGTGAGGACACCCTGCACGCGGCAAGGACACTGGAAATGGCCAGTGTCTTCCCCAACAGCTCATCTCTGAGACCTGCCTGCATCCACTTACCGGACAGAAGTCACCTGGTGGTCGGGCTTCTCCGGACGGACGCCTCTCCCCACAGGCTCACACCTGTGGTCCGCGAGCAGCGTGTGCGGTATCCCAGGGAAACAGGGCGGCCTTGCGGTCATCTCTTTGTAAGGTGAGGCTCATCTCAGAGGCACTTCCTTGGCCATGGGGGACATCGCAGAGGAAGTCTGAGCATAAAAGTCACCCTGAACATTTCTTCTGGTGTGTGTGTGTGGGGGGGGTGAGATTGGGTTTGTAATGTTGAAAATCAAAAAAATAGTAAGAAATATGATGAAGATACAATCCTCGGTGTCTTTGGACAGTGAATGGCCTGTGAATCGGTGACGATACAGACTCAAACAGAACACAGAAGCCATGACATTTTGAAAACCATTTGCTCCCTCACAAGTGAGAAACCATTTCCAAATTTTTTAATAATGAAAGAAATGAGAGAGTGAACACACGGAACAGAACGTTATTGTGGCAAGAAACAGAATATCTGCCATCGGTGGATTACACGGAAGGCAAGCCGCCTCCTGTTACTACTTGCTATTAAAACAGGCTGAGGGGCACCTGGGTGGCACAGTCGGTTAAGCATCCGACTTCAGCCAGGTCACGATCTCGCGGTCCGTGAGTTCGAGCCCCGCGTCGGGCTCTGGGCTGATGGCTCGGAGCCTGGAGCCTGTTTCCGATTCTGTGTCTCCCTCTCTCTCTGCCCCTCCCCCGTTCATGCTCTGTCTCTCTCTGTCCCAAAAATAAGTAAAAAACGTTGAAAAAAAAAAAACAGGCTGAAAATTCTAAGGCTAGATTGTCATTCTTACAGAGGTAATGTCAATTTTGCATTAAGGTAGCAGTTGGCTGTAATGGATTCCCAAGATCCTTTTTAAAACTCTGATGAATGAATCCATCAAAATGGAGCCAAACTTGCCAAGATATTAACACATTGTGCTAATTCATTATTTGCAGACATAGAACCCAAAGCAAATAAAATGTCCATTCACAAGCTCTCTTCATTCACATACAGGATTAACCAGCAGCGTTAAGGAAAATGATTCTCTTTTTTCCCTTCATTAAATGGACATTTCATCTGTATACCCATCACCATTGCTGCTGGGATGGTCTCAACCACCCATAACCATGGAAACTTCTAACCAGGTAAGTTAATTCCTACTTCACAGAGGAAAGCAAGAGATAGGAACTGAGAACCTCACCTTCCAGAAGCATTTTGCAGATGAGCAAAGCTACGTAATCTGACTCTTTTTGGGGAAGCACATTTTAAAATTCCTACATAATGTATAAAAGCGGATGCATTCATTAACATGACCCAAAGATATAGCCACTTTAAAAACAGGAGAAAGCTAAGTTCTATTATTCCAAGGTCTTAGTTTATTTTTATTTTTTTAATTTTTTTTTTTTTTTTTAACATTTTTGAGATAGAGAGAGAGACAGAGCATGAATGGGGGAGGAGCAGAGAGAGAGGGAGACACAGAATCAGAAGCAGGCTCCAGGCTCTGAGCCATCAGCCCAGAGCCCGACGCGGGGCTCGAACTCACGGACCGAGAGATCACGAGATCCTGACCTGAGCTGAAGTCAGACGCTCAACCGACTGAGCCACCCAGGCGCCCCCCAAGGTCTTAGTTTAAAGATCTTAGCAACTATTTGTAAGGTCGCACACGATACGTAACTACTGTCGCGGTGAAGAGGTTCCTCGGTCAGAACCACAACCACATTTAGTTGAAGGTATAATTATACATACTTTATAATCTTAAAGATGATACAAACACGTCGTTAGTTTATCCAAACAGTAAGTAGTAGAGGAAATTTAGGAAGTTGAAATTAACTAGACTTGTCATGACAAAACAGAGGCCTTATAAAACTTAAATGAAAAACTGTATCAGACATTGAGTTTGTAAATCAGAATTATCCAACTAGATTGTTTTGTCAAAGGATTATCTGTGGTTTCTTTGAATTTGCTTTCTTTTTTTTTTTTTTTTTAATTTTTAAGTTTTTTTTTTAATTTTTTTTTTTTTCAACGTTTTTTATTTATATTTGGAACAGAGAGAGAGCATGAATGGGGGAGGGGCAGAGAGAGAGGGAGACACAGAATCGGAAACAGGCTCCAGGCTCCGAGCCATCAGCCCAGAGCCCGACGCGGGGCTCGAACTCACGGACCGCGAGATCGTGACCTGGCTGAAGTCGGAAGCTTAACCGACTGCGCCACCCAGGCGCCCCTTAAGTTTTTTTTTTAACGTTTATTTACTTTTTTTTTTTCAACGTTTTTTATTTTATTTTATTTTATTTTTATTTTTGGGACAGAGAGAGACAGAGCATGAACGGGGGAGGGGCAGAGAGAGAGAGGGAGACACAGAATCGGAAACAGGCTCCAGGCTCCGAGCCGTCAGCCCAGAGCCCGACGCGGGGCTCGAACTCACGGACCGCGAGATCGTGACCTGGTTGAAGTCGGACGCTTAACCGACTGCGCCACCCAGGCGCCCCAACGTTTATTTACTTTTGAGACAGAGAGAGACAGAGCATGAACGGGGGAGGGGCAGAGAGAGAGGGAGACACAGAATTGGAAGCAGGCTCCAGGCTCCGAGCCATCAGCCCAGAGCCTGACGCGGGGCTCGAACTCGCGGACTGCGAGATCGTGACCTGAGCTGAAGTTGGACACTTAACCGACTGAGCCACCCAGGCGCCCCTGAATTTGCTTTCTTATGGGGAACAAAAATGTTTTTGTGCTAGCGGTTCCTCTAGAAAAGTTCTTTCTTTCTTTTTTTTCATAAAATTCTAGTGTACTTCCAATGTTAGGTGGTAGTTCTCTTCAGTTTTCTTGGAATTCAAGGAATATTAGTTTTATATAAACACCTATTAGACTACAAACCAGCCAGAGAAGAGTTCCTTGGTTACGAGGGCCCCATAATCTAATTTATTAGTACACTCCGGGGCAGGAAGATATTTACTGTCCCACAGTGACAGGTAAGGCGTTTTTCCAACTACTGTGCGCACAGACTCACAGAGAACTTGTAGCTTTAGTTGCTCAAGTGCAGACCAAAGTCACACAGAACCATGGCAAACAGGTCCTCATGCCAGAGGGCTGCTCCTTCCGAGCGGAGATGACACAGTCACGTGCAGTCAGACACAGGAAAAGATGAACTGACCCAGTTCTCTGTCCTCTCTGCTGGACAGGTGCCGTCATGAGTCAAGTCCCCACTCTCTGCCGAGGACTTGGCCACACAGGACAGCAGCACTCCTGGCTGAAAGCCGGGAACGGGGCTGTGATGGTCAGCTTCAGGGTCCACTCGGCTGTCCAGGCGCACCCGGAGTGTCACCGTGCAGGTCTCTTGTAGGTGTGGTCGGCAGCCTCGGAGTACAGCGGCGTTCCCTCCACGGTGTGGGGGGCCTCGCCCGATTAGCGGAGGACTCCAGAGCAAAACCAGGTTTCTCAAAGAAGAAATTCTGCCTGATGAGTGAGGTGCTGGCCTGCCCTGCAGATTCCAGCCTTGCAGCCCTTGGTCCGTCTCCCTCTGTCTCAGCGTGTGGAGGGACGATTGGGGATGCTATCACATTGTGGGTGGACACATACCCCATTGACTCGAGGTCTCTGGGGAACCTGGGCTAACACGGACCCCCTCGGGCCCGTGCAGAAGCTGTGATGTCTGTGCTCTCGACGGCTGTAATAGCTTCAGCTTTGTGTTTCCCTCATCTGTATAGTTACAAAGGTTACACTAAATTACAAGACGTGAACGTAAGGTGAGCAGATATTAATACACAAAAAACTCAGTGATATGGAGAAATCCCTGAACGATGCGTCTTTCTAAGCGGGGTAGGTATGGAGCATGGATGTTCCAGAACTGCTAAGCCTGCCGAATCTTGTAAGTGAATGCTTCCCACGAAGAGCATTCTAAACCCAAAGAAGTTTACCACTGAATCTTGCAAAAATTCAACCAGAAAATAGAAAAGGAGGGAACACTCCCCCACCCGTTTTTTATCGGAAGACGGACCCCAGCCAGAAGCCGGAGGCAGTAGCAGCAGATTCTGGCAGGGTGGTGCAGAGCTCCGGTTTCCCGAGACGGACCAGGTCGCTCGCGTCAGATTGGCTCTTATGCAGGAGCACCTCTGGCGAGGACTGGAGGACAGAGACATCCTAGCTGTGCCTGCTGCCAGCTCTGCACAGCCCTGCCTTTGGGAAGAGGCCAGTGTCCCTTCCAGTCGGTCGGCCTTCTGGGGCGGAAGGGCTCTCCGGGGAGGTCTCTGCGGCTGGAGGAAATCCGGAGGTGACATTTTATTCAGCTCTGTGTTGCCAAAGGCCGGTATGGAGCGGATGACCATGGCTTAGGCCGCGGGGCACCCGCACCCGTGCTGTGGACGAGGGCGGGTCGGGCCCTCCAGCCTCTTTCGTGCAGGAGAGCTGCTTCGGGCCCCCACGCAGACCTGTGCACAGGTCCACAGCCACACGTCCACGGGAGACCAAAGGTGGGAACAGCCGGCGTGTCCATACAATCACCTGTACGACGAAATATTGTCAGACACAAAACGAGTGAGGCCCTCATACTTGCTACAATGTGGATGGACCTTGAAACCAGCCAGAAAAGGACAAAAATGGTGGGATTTCACTTATTTGAGGTGTCTAGAACAGGCAAACCCACCAGGGGCTCGTGTGTGAAGATACTAGCATCCTTGCAGGGGACGGAATCGTTGTAGGGTCACACTGTGGTTATTGTTCCGTAGCTGTGAATGTTCCAGAAACCCCACTCAACCATACACTGTAAATGGGCGAGTTTTACGGCAAGTGAATTATCTCGGCAAAGCCGGTAAACATATCAGCAACCATAATCAGTGATACATATCAAACACGGAGTATTATAGCCAAGCAAAGTTTATTTCAGGAACAAAGAGTTGGTTTAACATTAAAAAACTAGTCAATTAAATTTGCCACATTAACACATTAAAAGAAATAATCAAATGATCACCTTATTCGATTAAAAAAAGCCTTGGATATAGTGAATGTCCATTCACGACAAAAATTCTCAGCAAACCAAGAATAGAAAGGTTCTACCTTAACTATAGGAAGGGATCCACCCAAACCTGCCTTACTGCAAACATTGACTTAATAGCAAAGGCGGGACGTGTTCTCTTTGAGTGTGGGGTGCGGCGTGAACGTGGCTGTGAGCCACGGCTCGGGCAAGGGATGGTGTGACGCCCCGAGAGTCGCAGGTCAGCCACATGTGCCCCATCCACGTGGCCGAACTGTCCCCGGGCACGTCCATCGTCCACCCTCGAGGCCTGCGTGCCCAGAGCCTGCGACCTCCTGCTCTGCGCTGCCGGAAGCAAACCCCCAGGTATTAGGCCTGCCCGCCCCCCACCGCAGGCACAAGGCAGAAGAGCCACCTGCCAAGTCCCTGAGAAGGCCCTTCACCTCACGCGCCGCCGAACAGTCCTGCGACTCCACTGGAGAGAGATCCGGACGCTGGTGGTGGTGGAGCTGAGCCTCCCACCTCTTGATGACCACACCCCCTCAGGGCCCCTGCTTCATGCTCTGAGAACAGGTGGCAGCCTTCCCAGGGGTTCGTGAGGGGTGTCCTGTCCTTGTGCGTGTGTGCATGTGTGTGCACGCAGGAACGTGTGTGCATGTGTGTGCACGCAGGAACGTGTGTGCACACATGTGCATGCATGTGTGAGGGCGTGTGCATCATGTGCACATGTGTGCACATGTGAGGGCGTGTGCACACGTGTGCATGCATGTGCGTGACATGCGTGCACATATGGGCATGTGTGCATTGCGTGCACAGGTGAGGGTATGTGTGCATGTGTGTGCACTTATGTGTACATATGAGCACGTGTGCATTGTGTGCACACGTGAGGGGTGTGTGCGCATGTGTGTAGGTATGCGTACACCCATACACGTGTGTGCAGGTATGTGCATGTGTGCGTGCATGTATGCGCGTGTTCCAGATGCTTCACATTTAGTCCATCTCACCACAGATGAAGAAACGCGGGTGGAGAGTCAGGAGAGGGGTTCCAGGTGCTGGGACCCTCTGAACCAGATGTTCCCCACCCCCCTGTGCCCTGCAGCCACGTGCTGCCATAGCTGCTCCCTGGACTTCCAGAGGGCCATAACCGTGGGTCCCGCTGGGATGCGCAGGTGCCCGCCCCCACCCCTACCTCTGAAGGACCCGCAGTCTTCAGGGAGGCAGCCATGTAGGCGCTAGATCAGGGCTCAGCAGGGACCTGCGTGTGGCCTGAAGGATGTCGCCTGCCACGTGGATCCTGCTTCCCCACAAGTAACATGAGGGCAGTTTTCTTTGCCTCCTAACGTCATTTTGACAATCAGTGAGATAATGTGAAAACTGCTTCATTCTCCCTGGGCTCAGAGCGAGTGCCTCATAAACATCAGCTGGGGTGTTGAACAGAGTCGTAGTCAGGTGCCGTGTACGGGGAGATGGGCGTGTACTCAGTTCAGTACCTCGAGGGAGCACAAGGAAGAGAAGTATTAAATTTGGTGTATGTAGTTTCCAAATACTAAATTTATGATCTTGTATCTTAAAGGATGTCCAAAAATGTTAAACAGGACAACTTAATTGTCTTAAATTGTACAATCTATCAGGGAGAGAGATTAAAAATAATTTAGACACTAACGATGAAAATACAGTTTATTAATCTTTCCGCCTTTATTTATTTAAAATTTTTTTTTAACATTTATTTTTGAGAGAGAGAGAGAGAGAGAGAGAGAGATAGACCATGGGCAGGGGAGGGGCAGACAGAGAGGGAGACACAGAATCTGAAGCCGGCTCCAGGCTTCGAGCTGTCAGCACAGAACCCGACGCGGGGCTCGAACCCACAAACCGCGAGATCATGACCGGAGCTGAAGTCGGACTCTCGACTGGTTGAGCCCCCCACGCGCCCCTTTCTTTCCCTCTTTTAATTTAAAATTATTTCATCCCCAGAAAATACTTTTATGTGGTCATGGAATTTCAACATCCTCAGTTTAGGGGGTTAAGGACTAGTTGGATGTGCGTTCACTATCAAAAATATTTTATTCCTATTTTGTAAACATTTATGAAAAAAGAATTTTGTAAGAAATTCCATTTCAAACCTAACGTGTTCTCAATAATCGATTGGCGGACACCGTGGCTTTCGGCCACAGTCCTGCCCCTAAGCCCTCTCATCCTGGGCCCACCAGTGCATCGTGAAGACGCTGGGCTCACGCTTACTCCCTGGCTCACCAGCCCGCGTGACGCATCCAACCCCCCAGGCGTGGGCTGCACGTGCGTCCGGAGCAGGAGCCGCCATCTTTCCTCGGGAAAAGGTACGACGATAAATCTGCAGATCATAACCTGGAAGTCTGAAGGCAACATGTGCACAGGGCGGGCAGCGGGAGGGCAGGGGCGCGCCCTCCGTGCACACGTGCCTGTAAATTCCGGGGTCTGCCCCCCCACAGACCGACGTCTCCCTCTCTCCTGCTCTAGAACGCTCTGTCGTCGCTTAGCTACTCTCCAAGAATCGTCATAGTCCGGAGTAGTATTCCTGTGAACCCAGAATCGTCACTTTTGATCCTCAAACCTGGTTTCGTGATACTCATACCCTTTTACATGCACACGAGGTACACGTTTATTAAAATTCATATCTCTTGAAAAAACTTTGATAAGGTAAATGTCCAATGTCACATTCTTAAGCCTCACTCTAGAAAATCTGATGGATTTGTTACTTTTTATTCCCCCAATTTTTGTACCTCTTCTCGCCATGCATTTTTCGATGAAATTCTGATTTATTCACATAGAAATTCTTTGCCAATGGGATGGCCAGACACTGGTGCTCTCTTGCTGGGCAAGGGTCCTGGGAAGGAGGTCTAATTTCTTTTTGCCTGTTTTTTTTTTTTTTTTTTTTTTTTTTAATTTTTTTTTTTTTTCAACGTTTTTTTATTTACTTTTGGGACAGAGAGAGACAGAGCATGAACGGGGGAGGGGCAGAGAGAGAGGGAGACACAGAATCGGAAGCAGGCTCCAGGCTCTGAGCCATCAGCCCAGAGCCTGACGCGGGGCTCGAACTCACGGACCGCGAGATCGTGACCTGGCTGAAGTCGGACGCTTAACCGACTGCGCCACCCAGGCGCCCCTCTTTTTGCCTGTTTTATCATTGGGTAGAAAAATCTTAACCATTTCTTGGTAGAGTTTGGTCTGGTTTCCGTCCGTGTGGCTCCCAGTCTCAGAAGCAGGGGCAGGGAGACAAGCCCCACTGACCCGGGAACGGGGCTCGATGCTTTGGACAGAGGAAGCCGGAGTTTAGGAGCAAACGAAAGAGCTCCTCTGACTTTGCAAGCGTCACCCTGTTTTGAGGATTGTCCTGACTTACTTGATCTCATGAAGCCCCTGCTGGTTAGAGGTGGACCCCAGGAAGTCCCTGGAGCACCCGCAGCCTGCTGGTGACGACGAGTCAGCCTCTCTCTGGCTGTGGACACCGTGTCGTCCTACCACATCCTCAAGAGGAGCATGGGGGACCGTCATGAACAGACATCCAGGTGACGCCTGGCGTTAGGGCTCCATGCCCAATTAGCTATCCCCTCACGGTGCCACAGACACCCATCTGCCGGTCACCAGAGCAGAAGCTAACCTTGGGAATAGGGGACCCGCAGGGCACAAGTGGGGGCGCTAGACCTGGTCTACTCTGCAGTGTCAACGACCTTCTTGATTAGAACACAGGTGGGCAGAATTTTCCATCGCTGGGACAGGTTTTCCAGTCTGATGGTTGGTTACAGTTTTCCAGATGATTGATTTTGGAGTCGAATATCCAGAACCGCCACAATATTCAGACTGTTTGGTAACAGTTGACCTTCCCAATTTGGGAATCGATTTCATTTATTTATCATTTATTTATTTATTTAGGAAAGGATTATTGAATGTTGATTTAGTTTATTTCATTTAGTAGCAATAGAAAAAGCTGAAATCCTATGCTTGTTTAACTATTGTTCCTCAGATTAGCATTTTAGATGTGAGAAATAGTTTTTTTTGTCATTTGTAGGAAGTTTACATTATGTGTCCTTTGCTAACCATGGGCCAAGTTAAGGAAATGTCTCCATTTTACACTTAATATCTTCAAGTGTACTTCAGTGAGGCTAATTAATTCTACAGAGTAGGAAGTTTTCTTAACGCTTTGTTCATTTGCCTTATGTTCTAATGTTATTTTTTTTACTGATGTGAACATAAGCATTTTGATCTTTCTCGTTTAACAAGAATGGTCTTTATGTTTTAATTGTAATATTTCAACATCAGATATTTCATTTCAGCAGAATATTTTCTGAGTGGTATCAGTTGTTACAATGAGTTTCTTAAACTTCCCTTTTTATGGAAATAAGTAAACTGTTTCAAAGAGATTGGTTTGTTAATATTTTGCTGTTATAGAACATAGAGTCAATTACGACATTACCAAGTGGAAAAGAGCCTTGCAAATTTAAGCCAACTGATGTGGAATTTACCTGGCTGTTTTGAAATGTCAACCTAACTTCATGGACACAGAAGTTATGACTCTACTACAAATGCTTTATATGACTTTATTTGAAAATTATCAACACTTACACAGAGGGCTCAGTGTGAATTTTTCACTTTAAGGCAAATGTCAAAAAAATACAAACATCAAATCTGTACTTTTGGAAAACATCAAACTTATGAATACACACACAAAAAAACCATTTTGTATGTATTATCTCATTACATATTTCCAGTAGGTTTCAGACATAGGTAGAAAGGCAAACAGAAAACAGAGAAAGTATGGTAACAACATGAGGCCTCAGGGGTGGGAGATCAGAGCAATTCACCAGCAAACACTGAGTTATAAATCTCTCATGTTTATTGAGATCTCAGGTTTAACTCAGATAGGGCCTCCCGATTACCTATCTTCCTATCCAGTGTTTTCCTGGGAGCAGGTGGCGGGGAAGGTGCCGGAGGGACAGGGCACGTGGATGTGGTGGCTGAGGGTTAATCCGCTGTTGTCCTGGGCAGTGGGGTAGGACCGTCACATGTGACAGGTGCGTGTCAGGTGGGAGAGATCAAGATGTCATCAGACATCCTCTCGGGCAGAGCCACACCTGTTATAACTCATCACAGAACTCTCCCTCAGGTCCCCGGGGCATGTGCAGAAAGCCAAGGATGCAGTTTCGGAGATCCGAGTGACAGCTTTTGGCTGTGCCGCGATAGCTCATTTATGCGTTGCTTTCCGCAGGAAACGAGGCCTTTGGGATCTTGTACCCCATAAATTCAACTCTCTGGACTTCTTAATTAGCACAGAAAAAAATCACGGTATTTGTTAAATAAGTAAACAGATGGGGTTTCTTTCTCTGTAGTACTATTATAAGGGAAGTTGTTACATCTTATTTATTTGTGAGAATTGAAATGAACGTCATACAATGTTTTTAAAAGTGCGGAACTAACAAAGAATTGTACTATTCCATCACCTACTTTCAAGTGATCACTGTGTGCTGGGAACTGTTTTAGGTGGTGTGGCTCCAGTGGAAGCAAGACTGATTTCACTTGCAGGATGTAGCCACGGTGCTGTTTTATTAGGATGATTTATCTTTACCAGATGGAGTTGAGGGCAGCGTCACAGAAGTGAGCAATGGATTATTTGCAGTGTTTTAGTGCCTTGAAGAAAATTCTCTGCCCTTGCAAACTCACATTAGGGTATCTTTTCAAAACATTTGGATGCTCAGTAGGTGTTTGGAATACACTTCCTCCGACATAAGCCCTTAATACAGGAAGGCTTACTAGGGCTGCATATGGAGCTAAACACAGGAGAAGTGATGATGAAGGCAGTTTGGTAGAAAGGTTCCTCGGGACACGGTTAATCTCCTGTTGTCCCGGCTCTTTGCTCTTTCCAGCTTTGCTTAGAGGTCACCAGCAAGTTAGCACTCCTGGAAACGTCACCTGTCCTCTGTTGTCACCAACCCTGGGTGCCACGTGGATCGCTCTGAAAGCTGCCGGCCCCTGCCTCCACTAAGCAGAATTAATCACGGTTCAGGAGGGTCTTAATCAGTCACTTTCAGAAGACTGCTTTGAATTCACTTCTAACTTATTCTAGTCATTATAAAAAATCTTTCCATTATGGGCAATGATAAACTCACCCCTTACTTTGAGTTTATAAGTAAGTCAAGGTATTGGAAAAAAAGAAAAAGAAAATCCAGATATTCAGAACTATAGAAAAATGTTAACCAAAATTCCACTACGGTGCTCTAACCATTGGTGCAAATCTTCTCACATATTACCCCTCCTGCATGTGTGAAGATACCTTACCTTAAATGTAATATATATTTTATCTTGCCAGTGTGCTATTGGGCATTGAAGCATGCTGTCACGCTTTCCCAGCTCAAATATATTTAAACATTGGTCTGTGTAATTATAAGGTTAAATCCCTTGCTACACAACATTTCCATTTTGGGATGTGTCATGAGATTTTACCTCATTTTATGGTGTCGAACACTGTGATGGCTAATTTTATGTATTGACTTGATGGGGACCCCCATCACAATGCACACCGTGATGAGGTGCCCAGATATTTGGCCAAGCATTATCCTGGATATTTTTGAGCATGTTTTTGGATGAGATTAACATTTACAGCAGTTAACTGAGTGAAGCAGACCGTCCTCCCCAGTGTGGGTGGGCCTCATCCAACCACTTGAAGGTCTGAGTAGAACAAAAAGGCTGAAGCTCCCCCAGGTAAGAGGGAACTCGTTGTGCCTGAGTCATGCTGAGATGTGGGATTTTTCCTTCCTCCACGCCCAAAACGTTGGTTCTTCCTGGGGCTCCAGCCTGCAGAATTTGGGGTTTGTCAGTCTCTCAGTCCCATGGTCACATTCCTTAGAGTAGAGCTTATGGATTGTATTTCTCATATCATATCATGTCAATGTTATTGTGTTATAATGCTATGTTATATCATGTCATATCATATTTTATTACAATATTATCCAGATATCTAAATCAGTATGTTTCTCTGGAGAACCCTAATACAGCTACTTTTGATGTTCCTGCCCCCTTAGCGATTTTAAAGAGTATTATACAAAGACCCCCCACTCCCGAGACACCCCTTTGGACATTTGCTTCTGCCTAGAAAATAGTTGTAGGTGAAATTCAGTTCATACTTTCAATTCCTTGTTTGGGGCATTGTATCCAGAAAGAGATTTTTTATCTGCCTTCTTTTTAGTGGATCCCACCTCCTCTGAATCTATTTATCCTTTTGTACCTGGTTTGATTGTTACTCATACACACACGACCTATTCTACACAGAACCTGAAGGAAAAACGTCTGTGTTTTCATTATCAGTAGCGTGAATACTCACGAAGAGCGCACAGTAGGTGCCCTGCGAGTATCTGCTGGGTGGATGCCTGAAGCAAACTTCGACGTTCCGGGAAGGTGACTTTGCTTACTCAAGTCTGGAGAAATCAGAAAGTGACTTATTTTTGGAGAGCTGTCTCTAGAGGTCTGACTACATTTTCAAGTGGATTTGCTTAAGTCACTTTGAACAAGTTCGCCCTCGACAGAACTGCAGTTTCTTTGCCACCACATCTTACGAAACTTGCGAGCCAAAAATACAGCTCCCAAGGGGGTTATACACCAACTATCAAATGTAGGCGCCAGGAGGAACTTTCAATAAGTCTTTTCTGGTGTGACTTTTCCATTGTGTGTAATAGAGCTAAAATAGATCAGTTTTATTTATTGTGAAGAATTTCTTTCGTTTCCGTCTTGTTATGTTGTTTCCCCCCCAGAAAACAGCTGCTCGGACACTCGGAGTGCATCGGTTCCTCAGACCTGTGCCGTCTGAATCAGCACCTCCCCGTGGAGGCTGCCTTCCTCCCTGGGGCTCCCAGACTGAAGCCCCCGGGGGCTGCACAGCCCAGGGATTTTCAAAACAACCAGCCTGGCAGCCGGAACTGTGTGGACACCGGCAGGACGGAACACACCGTGATAGAGACCCTCGTGACAATTTCCTTCCCATGTGGCTCCAGGGAGATTCTCCCGAAGGGTCCTGAGGTCTTGGAGAAAAGTCATCTAACATGGGACATTTTGCTGCTGTTTCTTCTTGTTCCCACGTGTTACCTTCATGAGGTCACTTCTAATTCTGAGTTTTAGTTTTCTTGGCCCCCAGTACTTTGCTAGCTTCAAGAAAGTTTCTACCGATAATCCCTTTGCTTATCGACCTCAGGGTTTACGCCTGAGTCTTGCTGCAGACCCAAGAGCCACAAAGTTGTTGTGGGAAGGTAATGAGGTTGTCACGGGCAGACGGGCAGAGGAAACAGGACGTTTTTGGAGGTGGGAGGGTAGGGAAACGTTCTCCCAGAGTTTCTGAGTTCTCTGGGCAGATGCGGTGCAGGCATAGGACGTGGTCAACAATTCCGGTTTCCCCGTGAAGGGCTCGGGACAGGGCTGGGGACGCAGGGGAAGATCAGGGCGAGGTTGGAGACAAAACAGATGATGATGTGTTGGGGCACCATTGTCCAGTCACATTGCATGCGGTTGGCTCTGTGTACTTGCACGCACACCACATGCACATGCTCTCACACGTGCCTGCACACATGTGCACACACACACGTGCACACACACATACAGGACCACACTCGCAAGTCTCACATACCTGCACACACACAGTCACACCCCTCCCTGAACATTCACACATACATACACACATACATACACGCACACTCACATGTGCACATCACACACTCACATGGAGGACCACACTCACAGTCTCACACATATGTGAGTCACAGATGTGCAAACACACACAATTCACACAAATGCCTACACATGTATGCACACTCACATGAACACACCCACTCAGTCTCACACACGCACACACATTCACATGTGCACACACTCATATACACCCATTCACACATAGCCTCACACTTAACCTGCACACACACCTTCACACACATGCCTACACATATGTACACTCACACATACACACACTCACATGCATGCACACATACACACGCACATGCACACACACACATGACTAGTCTCACACACGCCTGCGCACACCATCACATGTGCAACACTCTCACACACTTACACATGTGCACATGCATGCACACATATTCACATTCTCTGATGTGAGTTGTAGACACAGCAATAAACAATAAAGACACAATTCTTGCTCATTGTTGGTGTATTCAGCACAGAAAGGGACAGGGAAAAGTAAGGACACATTTCACAACCATTAGAGGCTGTGGGAAGAACTTGTCACTCGGGCTTTGGGGACTAGGGGGGAAGTTTCCAGAAGGAAAATCTCAACTACTTGAAATTCAATCTTGAGTTGGCTGTCGAGGGCAAAGGCGTGCAGTGAACCAGCAACAGAAGTTCGGCAGGGGGTGCCTGAGTGGCTCAGTTGGTTGGGCATCCGACTTCGGCTCAGGTCATGATCTCACGGTTCGCGGGTTCGAGCCCCGCATCGGACTCTGTTCTGACAGCTCAGAGCCGGCAGCCTGTTTCAGATTCTGTGTCTCCCTCTCTCTGCCCCTTCCCTGTTCACGCTCTGTCTCTGTCCCAAAAATAAATAAACATTAAAAAAAAAAAAGTTCAGCAGGTGGAGAGCCTATGGGTCGGGACAAGGGAAAGTTGGCAGGGGAGAGCCTCAGGTGACAAAGGAAAGGGAAAGTGAATGTCATCACAAAGTACCGGGATCATATGTCTTTTTTCCTTCAGCTTTGGCTTCACACACAGGTGTTGTGTATGTTAACACAGTCTGATGATATGGACAACACAACACAAAGAACAAAGCTTCTGACTTCCTGTCTTCTCTTCCTCTTCCTCATAACTGACATGGGGACACCAGGGCACGTTCACTACACTGTGTTTGCACACCCAGCATAGCCCATGAAGTCTGGGGTGTGCAAATAGTTTCTGTAAAATGCCCAATACTAATATTGTGGGGTTTATGGGCCATATATGAAGTATCTGTCACATTATCCTTTTCGATTGAATTAAAAATGTTTACCACCTTTGAAAGCGTAAGAAGGTGCATCCAGGAAACTATAAAGTGCCCGTGATGGTCCTGCCTCCCATGTTGATGTCCTTGGAGGAACCCCATGGCCCATCGTGGGTGGGACTTGTGGCTTGCTTCCAACCTGGAGGATACGGCAGAGGTGACAAGCCATCGATCGCTCCAGTGAGCACTCCATGTTACAGGACACCTCCGCAGGGTCTCTCCCTCTTGCCTTGGCCATGAAGAAATACCCATGATATGACCTGCCTGTGGAGGTCTCGGCGTGTTCAGGACGCAGACAGCCAGAGAACGAGGGCCCGTGGTTCCCAGCAGCAAGACTGGATTCCACCTACACCTGCGTCACTTGGAGATGGTCCCCCCGGTGAGCCCGCGGATGAGGACGCAGCCAGGCCGACCCCCTGGGAGAAGCCTGCGAGATCCCAAGCGCCTAATCCCGGACTCCAGCAGAAACCGTGGCCATAAATGTGGGTGTCTGTGTGTGGGGTCAGTGGTGAGGCGTCAGAAGGCAATGAGGATGAATCATTCTCAACTTGAAGGCCGTGCAGACACGGCCACGGCTGGAACTGGCCGGGAGCTGTTGTTTGCAGACAACACGGTGCCGAGTCAGGACCTGACACCAAGGATCCTAAATGTCATACAAGGTACATTCGCTCGTGTACATGAAGCACAGTGTGAACGGTTACTATAAAATCATACAAGCGTTTCAAGTAAGCTTACGATAAACAACAAGAGACAGAGATATAGAGGGAACCAAAAAACATGGAAAGTTTGGAAGACCTTTAGAACACCTCATAAAGACGGAGATGGAGAAGGCCTCCTCCGGAGAGGAGTTTCCGAGCCAGGTACAAAACGCGTCCCGCTTTAGGAAGCCGGCGCCCGAAGTTGCTGTTTCCTTAACGTGACCGCGTGCACGTCCTCTGCCATGGTCTTCTGTGTAAACCGACAAAAGACAAATATGGTAGCAAGTCCTTTAAAGTAGATACATTATTTAATTAATCTGAAAAGGAGAAAATCTGTTTGAAAATCTCAGCGACAAGCGTTGCAAGTTTTGCAACGGCTCTGATTCCCACACCGCAACACTGGCGGTGTGTTACCCTCATTGTTGGCTTTCGTGCCACACACATCCTGAGACCCCACGTAGACAGTGCACATTGAAGGGTTTCAGTGCTTGCCGAAGAGTCTTCTCTGCTGGCGATTAAAGTCAGTTGTGTCAGAGAAACCGGACGAAAGGCGTGCGTTGTGGGGCGTTGCTAGGGCTCCCGCAGGGCACCGTGCCTGTGCACGGACAAGGTGCCGGGGCTGTGTGGCCCCAGGGAACATCCCATGGAAGCCACAGAACTTTGCATGGAAGCTTTGGGGACCCGGAGCACGGGAGGGCAGTGCCGGAGGGACTGAGGCAGGACTACAGAATCCAAAGGACAGCGGGATGTCGGGATCTGCAGGAGATGTGCAGAGCGGGGGCCATGGCTGTGTCTCCATGTTGTGAATGGCCGGGGACCAGGCGCCGTCCTGCCTCATCAGAGGGATCATGGACCCCTCGGTCCCTGAGAAGTCCCGACATGGGTCGCTCGGTGGAGCCCTTGAGGGGAGGTAAGACTGGGTCACTGGGCGGCTGACACTGTGTCTGTAGGGGTGCATCTGACTCACATGTGGCTGTAGGTATTCTGGTCCTGGCTTCTCAGGGGACCTCTGAACACACGAGCGACTTTCATTTCTGTTTCTTCCTTTCTATTAAGGAAAGCAGCACTTCACCGCGTAGACCTTGTCTGTCTTATCCTCGGTCGGCACTGCCTGCTCTCTGTCCCCAGGGGCCTGTGGGCCGTGAGGCAGGGCACAGGGGTGTCATCGTCCAGTGAGCGCTGGCTGGCACATGCCAGGTCATAATGATGGGTCTGTGATGCTGCAGGAGAGTATAGGCGGGTACAAGAAATCTTTGTCTGGGTGATGGTGTTGAAGACACAGCCTCACCAAGTGGCAAACTTGAGGACGAAGGGAAGTCTGGGCGCTCCTGGGCCTTTGGGGGACAGGTGACATAAGCGGTGAGTCCGCACGTGGTCGGCCCACACAGATCTCCACCTGCAGGCACGTTTTCATCTACTGAGATGCAAACCAAGGTGCTTTTGGTCAGTCTCTCTGCCAGTCGCTTAATGAAGACACGGCGTCACCCTTGAAAACGACCTAAAGAACATTAACGTGTGCAGGACAGGAAACTAGTTTTCTCCTGCTTCTTTATAATGCAGTAGGAACGGAAACACATTCTCGGGTCTGCAAGCAGAATTGGAGGGAATGAGGCAGCCAGTCCGTGATTGAGCCAGTCCTCGTCATGGCTTCTTGATGATTCCAACGGTTTCTGGTGACCGAGACGCGGGATCACAGTCTGAGAAGATAATCACAGGCGGTCTGGAGACAGCCCCCGAGCCAGCAGCAGCGTCAGAGGGGCGGTCCTAGCGCCGGCCCCCCAGCGTCCCAGGCGATGCTTATGGTCTTTCCCGGGGCGACCAGTCCCCTGGGAGCCAGGACGTACCCCACAGTCTGCTGCCGAACTTTCAGACTTCGGTTGTTAAAGCACCTGCTAGCGGCCACGGTTACTCCAGTGTTTCAAGAGTAACCCCTTCTAAGGATCAGAAATCCAAAACAGGTTTTCTGAGTGCACAGACTCCGTTCGTTGCACTGAAAGATTCTGACACATTGTGAAAGCCACCTTTCCTCCTAAAGTATAAAAATCATGGTGTGTTTCCTGCGGCCCTTCACACCAAGACGCTACGTGGGGGAAATTACCGGAGTTAAATCAGGCTCTCTGGACCACAGACCTCCTCCTTCCACAGGTTAGATTAATACGCATGGGTGTGCAGACGTACATCCACTCCGAACTTGTAGGTGACGGCCAGATACTAGCTTTGTGGGTCCATTCGTTTTACTGAGCGAGATTTGAGGGTCTTGATTAAGATTCACTTAAATCAACTGACTAGAAGCAGAAGACACCAGCATGCTTACGACTTAAGAGCTTATCAGGCAAATCTTTTAACGGAAGCAATCTGCTAAGCAGAACCCACACACAGATGGATGCTTACACACTCGAGAACACCGGACATTTTCACGTGGTAGGCACTGACCACCCTCCAAGAAAAGGCTCTAAAGAAACATTTAGAACATCAGAGACAAAGGGATGGTGCAGTTGTGTTTGCTTTCTCAAAGGAAATAGGGCTGGACTTGCTCGCCCTGGCCGTAGAAGCTACAGAAGAAATACATCTTCAGACATAACACAACTGAAACACATCAAGACTTACTAAACATGATCTGAAAAGATTACTTGAGCCAAATATTTACAAAGTTGCCACTTGCAAGCATTTATACCTCTGGGTTCTGATGCAACTTACTGAGGACTGTTGCCGGCTCCTGGTCTGTTTTACCTCTCAAAGCTCTGAATGTTGTCCCAAAGTACAAAGCTACTAAGATACATACAAGGTTATTGAATCAAATAATCACTGAATCTCTTTTACAAGAAGCCCTAAAAGTTGTAGGATTTCTTCCCTAACTTCTCTTCCAGCTGTTGGTTCAGCCAGGAATGTGAGCCTCCAGGTGTGTGGGACCCAACAGCCTCCTGCTCCTGGCGGAGACGGTTTTCCTTGCCCCACGACACCACTTGTAACTGCCATCTGTAAGCCCATCCCGCCTCGGGGAGCGGCCAGTCATCGACAAAAACCTAGTTCATCTGATCGCTTCACATTATTTCGAGACACACAGCATTTCCACCTCCCATGATAAAGTGTTCATAACAAGGATGTGAAATATCAAAAATGCTATAATTTCTTTTATTTATTTATTTATTAAATTTTTTTTTTTCAACATTTATTTATTTTTGGGACAGAGAGAGACAGAGCATGAACGGGGGAGGGGCAGAGAGAGAGGGAGACACAGAATCGGAAACAGGCTCCAGGCTCCGAGCCGTCGGCCCAGAGCCCGACGCGGGGCTCGAACCCACGGACCGCGAGATCGTGACCTGGCTGAAGTCGGACGCCCGACCGACTGCGCCACCCAGGCGCCCCAAAAATGCTATAATTTCTAGCTGATGCCTGAGATGGTTGCCCAATGCTCTGTGCTGAGTGCTCTTCAGAGTGTTTTTATCTGTGTCTCTATTTAGCTATTTTGCTGAAAGCTTCACTGATCAGTGTTGGGTGCCAGGATCTCCCGACTTTTCCATTTCCACATGTGAGTCGATGGAGGGGACCTGGTACTATCCATTTCTGGCCACAGTGTCACTTATTGTATTGATCCCAATTAAAATCCCATAAATCCTTTAGCTGAAATATGATCTAACCCACTCTTCCTCACTCTGTACGTGTGTGTTTCCAATGCAAATGTAGGTTTGACATTTCTGTTATTTCATTTCATCCGTTTTGCCCCCTTGATCTCATCTCTGCAGTGGTCATGAGCCAGGACTATCACTTGACATAGACTAGGCTTCTTGGCTTTGTGTTTCCCGAAAACTGGATAAACGTACTGTTCATGTCCTAACATAAAACTGTTCACAAAAGTGAGTGAACAGGATTAGCAAGACTCTCCAAGGAAAACCCTAATTCTGCACCGGGGCTTCCGGGGACAGCTGTCCGGGCTGCACCGGGGTCTCTGGGGACAGTCGTCCAAGCTGCATGGGGATCTCCGGGGACAGCTGTCCAAGCACATGAAAATCAGCCAAACTACATTACCATTTGGCCCAGGTGGAAAAAAAGTAGACCTGTCAGGAGGGAGATGTATCAAAAAGGTACATCAACTCTTGGAGGTCTGTGATTTGGAGCGCTTTAACTACACCCATCTCTGGCTGTGAAAAACCAGGCGGGTTATACAGGGAAACACATGGCCCAGCAACACACAGGGCATGTGTCACAACAGTAAACCCGGTGAGGTTTATGCTAACTCGGTCCAAGTCAAGAGTCTTCAAATAATATGAAAATGTCACGTGGAAGCACAGGAATTGAGACCAGCTGCATGTGTAACATCTGGGAGAACTACCTGGGGACCAGCTGAATGTCACACAGAGTGACCAACGACCCTGGAGGCAAACAGGAGGACTGCGGTGTCCCTAGGAAAATGTGCCAGGCACAGGTGCACTGAAAAAAACTGTTCTTGTATCTTATATGCAGAAAGCTTGTAGGGTTCCCTATTTTTACCTTCATTTAGTTGAATGCTTCATTCCACAAATAAACTGAGTCCCGAGGCACTTCATTTCCAGAACCAAGGATCCACAGGAGAACCACATCGTTCTCTGAGGCTCCTTCAGTGAGTCCAAAGGTTGGAGTCCCTACTGCCAGCGCCCGGGACCAGTTACCAGGGGAAGTGATGTCCACAGGTGATCTGTTGGAAAAGTGAGACACGGTAACTCTTGAACGTGGGGTTTATGTTAGGATGAGACTTCCCTCAACGACTATAATAACTATATAACCCAATGACTATATAATAATTATAATTATAATAACTACAAATACTCATTTACCAGAGCGTAATAAATATTGTAAACGTTACAGAAAATAAAAGAAAATAAAGGATGCGTTAAAGCTTGGGGTTTGAGCCTGGGGTTGGGAGAGGTCTCGAAGTGAAGCCAGGACCAGACCCACAGAGAGGAGGGGGAGGGCCGGTGGCACCCGGGAGCCTGAGCCAGTGCCCTGCTCCTCTGGGGCCGAGGGACCGAGGAACCGAGGGACCGAGGGGAAAGCGTGTGCAGTCAGACAACTTAGAATCTAGACGTCATTTTTCTTGACAGAAGGGAGGAACAGCTAAAGATTTGGGCTTTGTGCCTTGGATAGGAAGAGGACTGGAATCCCCTGGGTGGGGGATGGTGAGGCCACAGTGAGGACACCTCGTTTGTGGCCAAGCCACACCCACACGGATGTTAAAGATCACAGATATACCTGAACGTGACCAATAACCTAACCTACAGGAGGTATTTCCGAGAGGCCCATACGTTTTCCACTTCTGAAAGTAGGGGGAAGTGCCGAGTTCATCCTCATCAAAATCCAGCCATCCTGGATTCGCAGAGGCACGTGTTCTAGGTGGCATGTGCGGGTGGCTCAGGCGAGTCTCCCTGCAGGAAGTGGCCCTTCTGCCCCGGCAGACCCGGGCCCGGCCACCCGCTCCGAGCTGGGAGGCTGCGCCCAGGGAAACGTGCAGCGAGGGCAGCGTCTGGAGCCGGGCTCCGGTGGGCCCTGCCCTCGGCTCCCGGAGGCCTCTCTGTCCTGGCCGGGCCGGCCCTGGCCCCAGGCGCGCGGAGCTGGACCCGGTCCCTCCGGGGGCGGTTGCCGGCTCGTCTCCGCAATGACGGCGGGTCCCTGCTCCTCCGCCTGCCTCCGGGGGGGCCCCCGGCATCCTCCCCAGAGGCCGGGGGGGGGGGGGCCTCACGCCACCACCCCTCTTACTTCCTCCTAGGCCCCGACCCGGACGCAGCTTCCGTGAGGCCAGGCCTCTCCCGGCCCCTCTGCTGCGGGCGTGTGACGGGCACGCACTGACCGTTCTTGGGGACGTTCCGTGAAACTACCTCCTGCTCTTTCTGAAAGCCCACATGGGTCCCATCCAAGGCCTCCTTCCGTCAAATCTCAACACACGGCCGGCCCTTGTGACATGCCGAGCGTCTCCCGGATTCTTGCGTGGAAGTCCTAACACCTGTGCCCCAGGTGTCGGGTCTGCAAGAGCTAATTAAGATTGTGGCGTCAGGAGGTGGGCCCTGCGTGACCTCGCATTTGCTCCATTCCGGGTAATTTGCAAAAGGAGCGCTTCTCTGCCACGTGACTGTGGAGTCGGGACCGCTCTCACTGCGGCCTGTTGCGGGTGTGCTCAGCCGGGACCGATGGAAGAGGGGGAGGAGGAGGAGGAGGGGGGGGGTGGAAGAGGAGGGGGGGTAGGAAGGGGAGGGGGAGGGGGGAGTAAGGGGAGGGGGAGGAGGAAGGGGAGGGGGAGAAGTAAGGGGAGGGAGTGGGGGAGGGGGAGGGGGAGGGGGAGGAGGAGGCGGGCGAGGAAGGCTGTGTTCAGCGGAAGCAGCTCCTGGAGGCCCCGCCCTGCCACGTGCCCGCCCAGGTCTGGCTCCAGCCTCTCGGAAAGCACAAGCGCGAGTCCTGTTCCCAGTTCGCTGGCCCCGCGAACCCCAAGCAGCCTCAGTCCCGGTGCGAGAAGTGTCGCTGAGAGGTAGCGAAGAAGCGGGTTCCATGCCTGGTGTCGGGCCCTCGTGGACGTTTCGTCCGGGGGGTGCCCGAAGGCGACATGAATCTTGTGCTGGAAAAACAGCCAACGCCTCTCCGAGTGTGGACCGGCCTGGTTGCAGAGGCGCAGGGCTGACGGCTTCGTTTGCACTCGGCCGACCGTCTCAGGGGGATCAATGCCCCAGCACAGGCCCTGCTCGCGGTGTTGCGGGAGCACGTTATCCTTCTGAGTCCTCGTGGGGCTTTCTTCAAGGGCACTTATACAGGGAGCTCCTTAACTTCAGCCAGCACAGGAGGAGGGCGCACTGATCCCATACACCGACTTCTGGCCCCAAACACTGCACACTTGTCTGTGGGTCACCTGTGAAACCGAGGCTGCGTGTCTGAGCTGGACTCTGTAGCCGTCCAGGGCTGCGGAGGTGAAGTCGTAGGGGGTGAAAATGAGGCTTCGAGGCAGAGGAACAGATGTGCCTCTGCTGCTCCCTGTCCCCGGCGCCACCCACAGGGCAGACACGCCACCTGGACCGGATGTGGCACGGCCCAGAAGGGGGCCTGGGGTCTGACGCTGGAGTCCGGACTTGGAAAACAGAGAGCCCAGGGCCGACCGCATTGGGTGTGCAAGGATGTGGTTGTGTCCTCGGATTCCTTTGCATGGATCTCTTGGCGAAGTGACGTCAGCTTTGAAAATCAGGGGTGCAGGGGGAGGAGGCAGGAGGGAGGGAAAAGGAAGAGGGGAAGGAGGAGGTGTAGGAGGAGCAAAGTTAGGAGGGAGGGAGCCCGAATCTGAGGGGACATGGGGGCTGCGAGGGTGTGGGGAGGAGGGGGGCGGGAGGGAGGAAGACCCTGCCGCTCCCCTAGTCCCAGAGCTTGCCCAGCAGGAGTAAGACTGGCAATGGGATTCCAAGTTGGGAGGCCTGGGCTTAAATCCTAGTCACTGTGCCCGTCAGTTGTGGGGCGACAAAAGACACAGAACTGGTTGAACTTCCCGCCAGGTGCCTGTACTAGTGTCTCAGTGTCCACGTCTGTCTGCATCCATCCAGCCACCTAATCAGCCTCGATCATCTGTTATCTATCATCTATCTGTCATCTCTTACCTGTCAATCATCTGTCATCTGTCATCTCTCATCTATCTATCCTCTATCGATCATCTGTCTGTCATCTCTCAATCATCTGTCAGGGACTTCGGGTTGTACCTGTAGGAGGCACAATTTCTCCATGGTCAGTAAAAATGTCAGGGAAACATACATGACTCCACTTTGCAGGGCTGAGCAGAACCACTGCCTTTATTATATATCTTGTCCTGTAATACTTTGCGTGTGAACATTTTGTTTCCCCATAAGGACTGTGACTCTTGAGGTACGAATCGGGCTTTCTTTGCCTCATTTCTCTGACAGGCACCAGCGTGCATATGTGGCTTTTGGTTGAAGGGTCTTTTAAAATATATCTGAAGTTTATTTGCAGGAAAAGGATCTGCAAGCACCAAGCCCCAGAAGATCCCTCACCCCCACAAAGACTAGTTTTGAATGTCAGAAGATATTTTCCTTCACAGATAACAAAACCATTGCCATGTATTTTCACTTTGCCTAAGTAACCTAAACACCCTCAACCCCAATGCCAAGAAGGACACTTACCAGTCGCTGTTTCGATAGAAGCGGAACAAGTAGGTAACTACATATATGACGAGGACCTCGTGCTGCACTGCGCGACGAGAATGCAGGTTCCGGCTCCTGTCACGGTCCGTGATGACTCAGCTCTCTCCACAGTTCCAGTTAATGACCAGCTAATAAAATGGCTGCAATCTTGCCTGAGAAATATGTTGCCAACTGATTCATGTTTTTATACCTACAAAGATAAATGTCATGCTGTACTAATGGAAAGAAAGATTACTCATATTTATGAGATTTTTTTTTCCAGGAAAAAAGAACTTTTCAAAATGCTTTCAAGAACCATGTTGAATTCACTATATTTTTTCATAAGTAGAAATCATGGCCCAAAGTAGACATCCACTGATTGCATCGCGTATTTTCCATGAAATACTGCTAGTTTCACAGGACAAAAGAAGGTCCAGAGCCTGTTTTGAAATATGCATCCTCCATAGTTAGAGATAAATTGAAAGGTTAATCATACTGGTTTTTCATGAAGAATTGTTACAATAATGTTCTGGGTGGTTTCAGGGAAAATAATTCCACTATTGTTGAAATCTATGCACTTCAGCATTGTATGAGTATTTCTTAGAACAAGTTAAAACAAACTCTAAGCTCTGAGAAAAACTGAGGAATTTTATGCCCAGACTCCTGAAATCCATACTCATATGGCACACTTCAGTGACAGTGAGCACTTCTAATGTTTTGTGAAAATACTAACAGAATAAATGTTCACCGTATTTTCATTGTAAGTTGTAAAAGATATTTTTACCAAATCATTATATTCCTTACAAAATTTAAAAAAAACCCTCTCATCATTAGGTTTAAAAGAAAGCCACTTGGCAGTGTCTACTGAGTAATCCTTTATTTCTTTCACATTTTCCCTTGTGCAAAGATGCCGTAGAATCCTGTTACGGGACAACTTGGAAGGTATTTTCAGATGACCGAATATTTCATGTTTCTCTAGAGGAGGTAGAACAGTGTTATTACCCCCCGTCCAGACAACACTTTGGAAAGGCTTACTACCCTGCAAACAAGGACGACAGAAGAGGACGTCACCCAGCAGGGGTTTTCAGGAACACGGGACAGGCCATCGACACAGAGCAAGCCAGCGAGCTAATGGAGACGGGGTGCAAGCAGATTAGAATTTCATCAAGAAATACGATCCTTGAGCTCCGTGCACGGCAGCTCGTGTGTTAGGTACCTGAGTGTGAATATACCCAAATGTGTTACCTGAGTGTGAATATACCCAAACCGTGCTGCACGCACGAGGGGTGAGGGGGCGGCAGAAGGCTTGTGGTCAGCCGGGTGGGTGGTGCTACAGCGTCGGGAAGATGACGTCAGCGGTCAGTGGGTGGGTGGCGCCGTGGCCTCAGGAAGGTGACGTCAGCGGTCAGCGGGTGGGTGGCGCCGTGGCCTCAGGAAGGTGATGTCAGCGGTCAGCGGGTGGGTGGTGCCGTGGCCTCAGGATGGTGACCTCAGCGGTCAGCGGGTAGGCAGCGCTACAGGGTCGGGAAGGTGACTTCAGCTGTCACCGGGTGGGCCTCGGGAAGGTAACGTCATTGGTCAGCGGTGGGTGGCGCCCTGGCCCCGGGAAGGTGACGTCGGCGGTCAGCGGGCAGGCGGTGCTACAGCGTCGGGAAGGTGACGTCAGCGGTCAGCCGGATGGGTGGGCGGTGCTACAGCATCCGGGAGGGGACGTCAGTGGTCAGCGGGTAGATGGCACTGCAGCGTCGGGAAGGTGACGTCTGCGGTCAGCGGGTGGGCGGTGCCACGGCATCAGGAAGTGACGTCAGCTGCTGTAAGGGCAAGCCCGCCCCGCGTGGTGGCCTCCGGCCGCAGAAGCCGCGTCACCCTTTGTGCGCCGCATGGCTGGCCTGCTCGGTGGCCTGGCCACTCCGTGCACGGGGAGAGGTGACATGGATTTGCTGACTCGGTGGCCTCACCGCCGCCCACCAGAAGCGCACCGGTGTCCTCTTCTCCCTCTCCCCACAAAGGGAAACCTGGTCTGCTCTTGTCTAAGGCAGACGCCCTCAGCCCAGCTGCGGCACCCCGCCCATCCCGGGGTCATGCGCCACCACGTGCCACCCGGTCAGCGGCCCGGGATGAGGCCCCCTGCTCGCCGGCCTCTGACTCCAAAAGCAAGTTTCTGCCCCTTGGCAGGCAGAGGAAGGGCTGGGTAAGTGATAAAAACTCCCAGAACACAGAACAGGCACAGAGGTCCTTTGGGGCGGGGGCGGGGAGGCGCTGCCGGCACCGCGGACACGCACGTTCACACTGGGCTCCGCCTGGGCCACGGAGACCTAAGCAGCGAGGAAGGACCCCCAACGCTTACCCTGCCCAGAGCCTCAGCAGATGACCATCAGACGCCGTCCGGGCAAGAAAGCGTTTTTGGGGGGCTGGGGGGGGGCGAGCCAGGCAAGTTCCACACTAAGTCTCGACAGCGGACCCAGAGCTCCTCTTCTGTTTTCACGTGAAATTCACCGGGAAGAAGAGCTCTGCCCCCGGGTGGCCACCCTGGGTGCGAGAGGGCAGAGCTGCAGTGATTTCTGCGGTGAAACCCCCTCCCTTCTGCAGCCTCGCGGCCCCCGGGCTCCCGTCCTCGTGCAGGGTAGACACGGGTCAGTCACACACTGACTACACCATCCGAGTCCCTGAATGACGAGACTTCATTCTTGAGCCCGTGGTAGCGTCTGAGGGGGACGTCACCTTACCAAAACTCAACTTTGATGATTACTGTCTTACTTTTTCCTAAAGTTTTCTTAATCCAACATCCTACCCCGAGGATTTGCTCCCACAGCCACCGCAGGGGCCCAGAGTGACATCATTCCTTCTGTCTGTCTGGGGCCAGCCCTCTGCTGCCCGACTTCTGGCACCCGAGGACACCGATTTCAAATATTCCGTCCCATTTTCTGGATGTTTATGTCCCAAGATGAAGCTTGGCCCAGTCACTCCATGTAGCTGGTAGCAGAGGTCTGTGTCTGCTACTTTTCAAATGAGAAAAAAAGCCCTGATGTTTTAGTTTCTTTTCATAAAGACGTTTTTAGACAAATCTTTTAAATAGAATGAATAAACCAACGAACAATCTGGTCTTTCCATTTATAAAAATACATACATTGTAGATCCTAAGATTTTCATTTGTCACCTATTTTACTCTAAACACAGATGGTTCTTGGAGATAAAGCCACATGCCTGCCCGAATGGAATGCCCCATCCTGGCGTGTTCATCAGGGATGAAAGGTAGTAAGTTTTTCTCTATTTTTTTTGAGCAAGGGGAGGGAGAAACAATAATGCAGGTGATTTCTTATCTAAGTTTTAAGGAAACCTACAGCACAGCCTTGGCCTCAATAAAATCTGTGTGCACACGTGTGCATGTATGTACACACGTGTGTGCACAGGTGTGAGTGTACATACGTGTGCTTTGTGGGCATGTGTGTGCATGTGCATGCATATGCACGTGTATGTGTGCTGAACGCACGTATATGCCTGCACGTGTGTGCACGTGTGTGTGCATGTGTGTGCGTGGGGTGTTGGGTGGGTTTTCATTTGTTTGCTGCGTTTTTCTCCACTATCAAAGTTTGTCATTGAAACGTATTACGGTCTGAATGTTCGCATCCCTCAAATCCGTATGTTGAAATCCTAGTGCCCTGGGTGCTGGTGGTTGAAGATGGGGCCATGGGATCAGGTCAGGAGGCTCCACCCTCCCGGGAGCCCTCTCACCGCCCCTCCCATGCAGACATGGTGAGGACTCTGGGGAAGGATCCTCACCCAGTAGGGGTGTTCCAACCCGGGCCCCCCAGCCTCCAGCACTGAGACGTGAATGTCTAGTCTGTATCTGACCGGGGGTGTGGTAGTTTGTCTTGCAGCTGAGTGGGCTAAGACAAAACACAGTGTGTGGTTGCAGCCTTAAAACTCCAGATATTTCTACTAGGAGGATTGAAGTTTCTAAAAATGGCACATGTATAACAGGGGGCAGCTCCCTGTTGTGTTTTTCTCTCATCACATAAATTTCTCAGGCTGCCTTCCAGAACTCCCTGCAGCCAGTGGGTAACTCGTGTCATACAGCGTTGGGTGTGTACAGGTTGTCAGGGTTCCTCTGAGCCTTCAGTGTATATTGTCCTCACTGGATTCAGTGCAGCAACAGACTGCCCATCTGCCGTTTGTGATGACTTCTTTCACTGGCTTATGACCTTAAAGGTCAAGAAGAGAGGACGACACAGTTATTGATGTGTGTGTAATATATAGTTTATGCTCTAAATGAAGTGTGTAGGCTACATATGTGAATAGAGGTGTGGGAAAATAAATGTTCTATTTTGACTTGGATTTTCTTAAAAAAGAAAATTCAGTATTAAAAATATTTTTACAATCGATCCTAGAAATATTTGTTGCGTAAGTAACAAATTTGTATCTAAATATGGTTTCATTGGAAAAACAATGTGAAATATTTTTGGCTTACATTTCGCTCAAGGTTTTAATAAGAACACGTACTATCATTATCACTTCAAAAGTTTTATGTGAAGATTCTGAAGATGACAGGTGGATTTCAGAGGAAGGTATTTTTAGACAAGTGAACAAAGTTCAGCTGAAAATGTAATGCAGAAACAGAATTATTAGAGTCATTCTGCAGTTAATTCAAGTGTGTTTTAGAAGCACTTTGTCACATTAAACACAGCCTTTAGAGTCGTGTTTGAGTCTGTTGGAAGTTGTTCCTTTAGGTGTTCCAAGCGCCCATGTCACGGGCACCTTGAACGATGCGCTCTGTGCACTGGAGTCATTCCTACTGCTCTGTCACCAAAGCCAGCACTGCACACCTGCTTTAAGAAGTACACCGTTGCTTTCCCTGTTTCGCCTCTCACTGGAATTCTTGGGTCACCTCGCCCCAAACCTCCAGCCTCGGCTGACGAGTAGATGTTTTCCTGCTCATCCTGTCCAGCGTGTGGGACCCCGGGTTCCCAGTCCCACGGTGGGCACTGAGGTTACGGGGTTAAGACATTATGGCCCGTGATCTCCAGGTGTGTGCTCACGTGCCACGATGGGACAGGTGTGTGAGGAGCTGAGTCCTGAGCACATCGGCCTGGGAGGGGGTGTGCTGAACACTCATGGGGGTGCTTCTTGGGCTCACTCATGGCTGGTCCTTCTCTCCTTGTGGGTGCGGGAAGGACAGCACCTCAGTCTGTCCGGGGAGTGACAGACTAGAATTTCTGAATATTTACCTTGGCCAGACGGTAAGTTTTACGTGGGTGGGAAAGTGCTTATTGTTCCCAACCGCTGTGTACCTGGCACCAGTCCCCGCGCCCACAGTGGGCACTGAAGGTGTTGTGGTGTTTGCTCTACTGATGGACATTTGTGTGGACTCCAGTGTTTCTCCATCACAAACAGTATGGAGTCCTGCCTCAGTAGTGTCTGCGTGTGACGATCTCTGCGGGGATCACACACGTGGGTTCGTGGAGTCAGCGCCTCTGCAAGGTTCTTCCCGCACGTTGACCAAACCACGTCGACCGATTTGTGCATCTGCCTTGGCGTGCAAAAGTGCCCGTTTGTGCACATCTTTACACCTGTTCATGTGGGCAAATCCTAGGCCCGTGAAATAACATCACATGGTTCTTTTGAGTTCTGTTTTATGCAGAATGTTAGCGAGGCTGACCACCTTTTCAGAGGATTAACTGTGCATTTCCTTATTACAAATTACCGTGTTCTGTGTGTTGTCCATGTTTCAATTAGTCGACACTTTCTTGTTGTTATTATTATGAGCTGAACTTTGTCCCCGTGAAAATCACATGTAGAAGTGGGCCCCCCAGTACCTGAGAATGGAGACAGGGTCTTCAAAGAGGCAAGTGAGTTAAATCAGGCTGTTTGGGGGCCCAATCAACATGACTGGGGTCACTATAAGGAAAGGAGACCGGGGCACAGACAGACATGTCTCCATGTGAATGAAGACAGTCGTCCACAAGCCAAAGAAGGAGGCCTCAGAAGGAACCAGTCCTACCTGGATCTTGGAGTTTCAGCCTCCAAACTGTGAGAAAATAAATTCTGTTTTTTATGCCCCTGGTCTGCTGCCTGGCCAACGAACATGCTGTGCAAGTGGGGTTTCAGCACATGCTGGTGATACTTTGATGTATGTTGTAAGTATTCTCTCCTAATATCTACTTTGGTGGTATCTTCTTTTTTATGGAATTTATTTTTAAATAGCTCATTTTTTAAGGTATTTATTTTGAGAGAGGGGGAGGGACAGAGAGAGAGAGAGAGAGAGAGAGAGAGAGAGAGAGAGAGAGAATCCCAAGCAGGCTCTGTGCTATCAGCACAGAGCCCAACATGTGGCTTGAACCCACAACTGTGAGATCATGACCTGAGCTGAAATCAAGAGTCCGACGCTTAACTGACTGAGCCGCCAGGCCCCCCCTAAATAGCTCATTTTATCCCCTTGTTCTGTGTGACAACTCTGTCATACATCCATACACTATTGTTACATCTGTCTAGGTCATCTGTGTCCTTTTGCTGACCACCTGTTCCTTTTCTTATCCATGACATATTGTGTAAGTTGATAGGCCACTTATAATTCCTGCTGTTTGTTGGGAATCTTCTGTCTGACTCTTGGTCTCCTGAAGCTTTGGCCTCCAGCCACCATACCTCCATACAGATATTAAATTCAGTTGAAGCATTCTTTCAGCATCTTGTTGGAATTTTGATGGAAAACGCATCATATCATTAGATTAATTTAGGGACCATTGATATATGGACTGTGTTATGTCTTCTCATCTATACCCATTGTGTACATCCCCATATATTCAGGGTTTTTGTCTTTGAGAACTTTAAACTCTTTTCTCTCTAAAGTTTTTGTACATCTTATATTAGTATCATCATTTGGTAACTGAGTATTCTAGTATAAGTGGAATCTTTTTTCCATGAATATTCTTTTATTATTATTATTATTATTTTTTTAATGTTTATTTATTTCTGAGACCGAGAGAGACAGAGTGCGAGTGGAGGAGGGGCAGAGAGAGGGAGACACAGAATCCAAAGCAGGCTCCAGGCTCCAAGCTGTCAGCACAGAGCCCGATGCGGGGCTCGAACTCATGGACTGCGAGATCATGATCTGAGCCGAAGTCGGACGCTCAACCGACTGAGCCACCCAGGCGCCCCTCCATGAATATTCTAATTGTTACTGTTGAAAATAAATACAATGGCTTTTTTTTAAAGTTTATCCAGTTTGAAAGAGACAGAGACCGCATAAGTGGGGGAGGGGCACAGGGAGAGGGAGGGAGAGAAAATCCCAAGCAGGCTCCTCCCTCTCAGCACAGAGCCCTACACGGGGCTCAAACTCATGACCATGAGATTATTACCTGAGCTGAAATCAAGAGTCTGATGCTTCCACAACTGAGCCACCCAGGCACCCCCTTCCTAATGAATGGGTAAGTACCCAGTACGTACTCTCTAACGAATGTTTATGTATACAGTAAGTACTCACTAATGACTGCTTAGGTATCCAGTGGGTAGTCACTGCAGGCACACCATCGCACAGCACACCTCTAGAACTTACGAATCTTGCAGAACTGAAGGTTCACGCCCTCCGAACCACATCTCCCCCGCCCTCCCCACTTCCTGGTGCCCACCATTCTGCTCCCTGCTTCTGCAGGTCTGAGGACTCCAGGGACCCGTGTAAGTGTAATCACGCAAGATGTGCCCTTCTCGGCCCATTTCACCAGCGTGACACCCTCCAGCTTCATCCGTGCTGTTGCCCATGGCAGGGTTGCCTTCACTGTACAGGAGAAGTTACACCCGTGTGCACACACACCACGTGCTCTTTATCCGTCCCCCCTTGGTGGACATTATGTGGCTTCCGTGGTTTCAGTTCTCGTGGACAGGCATTGTCCAGGCGTGGCCTTTTTAGGCTAAAGTAGCCTTGTATTGTCTTATGAATAGCTGCTCATATGCTATTTGTTATAAACCTCCTTTCATTTTAAAATCTTTCTTTAAAAACTGGTTATAATGATGATAAAAGTGCTATCATTTGAAGGGTTTTAGTCTAACGGTACTTTCAGTCTTCAATATTGATTTTGCTTTCGGCTGTATGCCTCCTGCTCATCACTTGTTTTTACCCATTTTACTTCTGCAATTCCACTGTTGTCTCTTCAAGCCAGCTTTCTCTGTTGCTGTCTAATCCATGGTATTGTCATTTTGTATTTTATCTGTCCTCTGAAACATTGCCTTGTATTTAATGTTGAGAATGCAGAAAACACTGTTGGCTGGAATTCATTACTATCTCTACAGTACAAATCTGGGCATTTGTAAAATGGTAAGTTGTAGCTCCCTGAAAGTCAAGCCATGTGAGTTTTTTCAAATTTAAATCCTGATAATGGTGTTTCATTCTGTGTGGTTGGGAGTTGGATAAATGCTGTATGAATTTAGTCGCAGCCACAAACAATTCTTCCCTGATCTTCCTTCCTGTGTCACATTCTTCTTTTTTTTAATATGAAATTTATTGTCAAATTGGTTTCCATACAACACCCAGTGCTCATCCCAACAGGTGCCCTCTTCAGTACCCACTGCTAAATTACTTTTGTTTTCCTTTATTCCCTGTAATTGTGGCTAACATTTTTGAGTGATCGCTTTGTGCTAGACAAGACTCTGAGCGTTTTGTAGCTTGATGAGGAGATGTGAGAGCAAACCCAGAAAGACCAGGTGCTTTGCCCAAACCAACTCAGTAACTTCAAGAGGTGGGATTGAACCCAGGCATTTAGAGCAAAGCCCACAAGTTAGCCAACACATCTTAAGATTCCTTTGCTTATAAGATGTGGCTAGAAAATTAAAAATAAAGAGAACGCGAGGATAACTAATCATGGCAAAAATGGAAATAAAAACCAGTGATAATAACATTATCACTCAGAAGTATTTTTGGAAGTGCTGCTTTGATTTGGTAGAGAAGTGGAATCTCGATATTCAATGTGTAATGAGAACTCACTATTCAACCCACACGGATGTACAACCGTCTCATTAATCTGCAGGCCTGTATGGCGTTAGAATTCTTTCAAATGAAAATGAAGTATTAACTGAGAATGAAAAGAAATCAGTGTCTTTCTCTGAAAGCAGGGACTTCTCAAACCTTTAAAAAATACGGTTTTGTATGTTTTCTGATACAAACTGCCATTTTCAGGAACTCGGTGCCGATGCAACATTTGACCAAACAATCTCACAAATGACTATTCAGAGATTACCGTGCGCTAAGCCTTTTATGTGGACTTTACATCTGTTTTCAATGAAAAAGTCAAGGCTCAGAAAGTTCAAATCTAAATGCCAAGGTCACGCAGCCAGTGGATGATGATTCTCAAACCCAGCCTGAATCTCATGCTCACATCCTTGCACACCACACAGCTTTTCACGGATTGTAAGTTCCAGAATTCACTCCTGCTCTACTTTCTAGAGCTGTCTGTGATGTGGCTGCTTTGGTGACCTGAGATGATTCCTATGGGTTCCTGAGGCTGACCACAGACCCTGAATTGGGGCTCTTGGGCCCATCCAGCGTCTCCTGAAGGGATGGTGATGCTCATGTGCTACCAGCATTGAGGGGGTGGAGGTGCTCACACGCCCTGGGCATCGGTGGACACAGCACTTCCCGAGAGCGAGGCAGGAAGGACCAAGTGTCAGCCACTCTTCACTGTGGTGGGAAGCACACTGGCCGCAGAGTCGGAGAAGGGCCGGATCCAAAGCAGCCGCTGCCAGCAAAGCGGGCTCAGCGTGAGAGCCCCCGTCATGCGTGTACCCGGAGCACGGTTGCACCCACTGTGCTGAGCGCGCCGCGTGGGGACCCACCTGGGTTGAGCCTCCGGGTCATGGGAACAGGAGTTTCTGTGTGTAACGGCTAGGGGTCAGCTGGGGCTGCAAGCTGGCCTCAAGGGAGATGTCATATGTTTTCAGTAAAAGGTGTGTGGGTGGGTGGGTGGGTGGGTGTGGGGGTGTGTGTGTAATAAACTCTTGGAAGCTGAGAACCACATTATGCTCTCGTATTCAGTACTTTGCCTTGTTGTTTTGTTGATTGTTTCCTTCTCTGTGCGGAAGATTTTTCTTTGGATGACATCCCAATAGTTTAATTTTGCTTTTGTTTCCCTTGCTTCAAGGGCCAGATCCAAAACACCCTATGATGTCACTCATAGGTGGAATTTAAGAAACAAAAGCAAATGAACAACAAAAAGAGAGAAACCAAAAAATAGATTCTTCACTATAGAGAACAAAGTGATGGTTACCAGTGGGGAGGGGTTTGGGAGGTGGGGGGAATAAGGATGATGAGCCCCGAGTCACATGTAGAACTGTTGGGTCAGCGTATTGTGCGTCCAAAACCAATTCGACACTGCATGTTAGCTATGCTGGGATTAAAAATTTTTTTAAATGGTTATTCATGTTTTGAGAGAGAGAGAGAGACAAAGCATGAGCAGGGGAGGGGCAGAGAGAGAGGGAGACACAGAATCCAATGCAGCTCCAGGGTCTGAGCTGTCAGCACAGAGCCTGACACGAGGCTTGAACTCATGAACTGTGAGATCATGACCTGAACCGAAGTCAGATGCTTAACCAACTGAGCCCCCAGGTGCCTATACTGGAATTTTAAAAACTTGAAGGAAAAAGAGTCACATCACGAAAGCAGAACAGTTCTCGTCTGAAACGTTCAGCATGAAGGCAGCTTCTAAAATCAAAGGAAAACTTCAGCTGTGGGGTTCCCATAGGACCAGGCAGCATGGTCCCATATCTTCCACTTTCTAATTAGCTGCAGAACACCCAAGTTCATCCATAGAAATAGTCTCCTAAAGTAGAGATATTTTTCTAATAAGTTGAGACACAAGATGTTAAAGCCACATTAAAATCTATAATTAATAAAGGTACCGTGAGCTGAATTTCAATAAAGGCGTTGAGTCCACTTCTGAGTTATAAATTAGGAGGTCAAAAGTTTTTCATGAATTAAACTCCAAGAGAGGAAAGTGACATTGGGAGTACATATTTCAGAATCGTTTATGTCGCCTAAACATTGCCCATTTCTATTTGCTACAGAAAAATTAGTGTGTCAGGTATGATTACTGAGGAAGCAGAAGCCAATGTCATTTCCTCCCGGCCAGCGGGGGCCGAGCATCCCGCAAGCCGGGCGCCTGTTTCAGTCACGAAGTCTCTAATATACATCTCCTCAAACATTGCTTGTCCTTTAAACAGCGGGCTTGTTCTTTGAACTGAAATAATTAGCATATAAAGGGCAAGTCTTCTGTTTAAAGGAACTTAACGCATTTCGGATGACGTCCCCTAGAAATGACCTTGGTTCCACGATGCCTTCAAATCAGGGTGTCTCTGCCAGGATGCGCTTTGCTCTTGAGATAAAGGCAAGGCGTTGCTCAGATGTGGAGGAAACCTTTGCGGCGATCCCGGCCTAAAGACTCACGAGTGTGTTTTTAATCAAGATCACAAGGAACGCTGTTACTGTTTTATTGTACTGATCTGCAGAACTCTAATAGTCACCTAAATTAATTTTGCTAAACTTTTGATTCTCAGTTTTCCATTTATTTCAGTGTTTCAGAATGCTCTTTTGCCTTTCTGCACAAGGGGAGAGCACAGCCTTGACGGCCGTCGGGGCCTGTGGCTCTCCTCATCAGCGTCAGTCCGTGTCGGCCCAGGCCCCGCGCACCTGCCTGTGACCTTGGGCACCTGGCTTCCTGCCCCCAGCCTTCAGCATCAAGCAGATGTAAAATTCATGTCCACAAAGACGATGATGTTTTTGAGGTTTAAATGAGTGAATGATTGCTACAAATAAAGAGAACTAATAAAAATAATAACAGGCAGATTCTAATCCTTTCCTGTGCCTTTGTCGTCAGGTCTTGGAGCCTAGGATATCAGGCAAGCTATGTTCATCTTCCGTGAACTCCACAGATTGGCCCCTGCACACAAGCTTGGCTTTCCAGATGTGGGTCGTGGGCCTGTGATGCTGCGGGGACCGGGCGCCGGGATACGGGACGATGAGGGTCGTGGGCCCGTGATGCTGGGGGGACGGGGCGCCGGGATGTGGTAGTGTTTGTTCTCTGCACTTCCTGTGTCTCGTCGGGTGGTTTGGTGTCTTACTTCAGAGACTCATTTTGCCCCATTCTCTCCTCCTGCTCCAACCTCATGCATGTCCCTGGGTGTCTGGGCCTCTGTCCTCTTCATTCTTTTGCATCTGGAAAGTTCCTATTGACCTCCCGTTGGGCTCCCCGATTCTTTCCTGCGATGTGTCAAGTCAGCTCCTGAGGTCACCGAAGGTACTTCTTTTGTGTCACCGTGTTTTGAGCCCTGGTGTCCCTCCCTCTCCCCCCCCGCCCCCGTGTGTATACACATGGCACTCATCTGCCTGATGACGACCCCCTTGGCATCGCAGTCTGTCCCTTTTTCCCACTAGAGACCCTCACGCGTGCATCACGCTTGCACCCCGTGCCTCGTACGGTCACTCTGACTGTGTCCTCTGGCTCTGGTTCTCATGATCGCTGTGTGTCTTCGGAGTGTGGCTTCTCCTGCCCTTCGGCTTGCCTGATTCATTCTTGTTGGACGTCACACGCGTGGAGCAGGGCCGTGGGCTCAGGGCATTGTGCTGTGTGGCTGGAGCTCTGTCATCTCAGCCCCGGGGCCTGTGCTTTGCTCCCCACACTCTGCGTCCTGCCACCTCTGACTGACCCTCTGTCCCCGCGCTGAGGGGCTGGTCTGTAACCTTCTGACTGACCCTGCCTTCCCGCGGGCTGCGTGTTGGGGGGTGTTTCTGTGCCCCTCCAGGAGACCCCAGCCCCCATTCCCCCGCCAGCCACAGCGTCCCCCTTCTATTGCTGTCCCCCATGGACATTTTACCCCCTTTGCTTCTCCCCAGGGAGGGAGAGGTTTCTGTGTCTCCTCGGGTAAGCTCTGTCCCCTGGGATGCTGTAGACATGGTCTGGGGGGCCGCTCAGTGTCCTGTCCCCCTGTCCCAACCCTTTTGGAGCCACAAGGCCACGAGAGCTTGGCCCAGTGCGGTGGCCCATCCGCATCACTGGTACTGTTCCTACCCCTCATGGTTTCTGCGGCTGGTGAGTAGCCCTCAGCTGCTGTCCCCCTCTGATCTCGGGGTGTGCTTGCCCCGTGGCCCTGGTTCTCTGACGGTTGACACTTGTCCCCCAGAACCGGGATGTGGGGGCTGCACTGATGGACTAGATGTGCAGAGTCCCCATTTTCATGGGGCCTGACAGCGGAGAGCTAAGAGGGAAGAAAAGTCAGCGAGTGGCTCACGATGAGTTAAGGCTGTGATAGGACGTGCTACCCGTGGGAAACGGTGGAAATTGCAGATCCCCAGGCAGCGTCTGCTGTAGGCAGTTTCTGGGGGAGGCTAAGCTGAGCCGTGAGGGACAGACAGACCTGGTGCAGCGAGGGGGCTGCAGGGGGAGAGAGGGAGCTGTTCTGCTGCACAGCTGCTGGCGGCTGGAGGCGGATTCTCGTGTAAAGTCCTCGCGCAAGGACTCGTCTGATGACCCTGTTATGGGCCGAATGGTGTCCTCTAACTTCGGTTTCTGAAGTCCCCAGCACCTCAGAATATGGCTGCGTTTGGAGATGGGGCCTTTAAAGAGGTGACTGAGGTTAAGCGAGGTCATCAGGCTGGACCCTGGTCCCATCTGACTGGTGTCCTCAGGGGAGACGTCTGGACACAGGCAAGGGGTCGGTCGCCAGGCAAGGGTGAGGGCGGTTGCCCACAAGCCAAGTGGAGAGGCTTCAGGGGAGACCAGACCCGCGGCCTCCAGAACCAGGAGAGCCGCTGGATGAGCCACTGGACGTGGGCACGGTGGACGTGGCGCTTGGGAAGTCCCGTCGTCCGGCCAGGACTCCCTAGCCGGCTGGAGTGTGGCCTCTGGCATTGCCTGAGCCTCTGGTGCTGACCCTGGCTGGTTCAGGAGCCCGACGGGGGCACCGTCAACTGTTCAGAGACCCTCGCACCCAGGTGTGTGGGGTGTGGACGGCAGGGAGTGGGGGGAGGCAGAGGCCCGAGCCCAGGAAGCCTCCCCCCCGGCCACTGAGATTGGTCAGGAGGTGTGGATGGTCCTGCCCGCGCTCCTGCTGGCCCCTGAGTGTCGGGTTTGTGGGTCTTCATTTTACTGTGAAATGTGACTGTGTTTGGTAAAATGTACACTTTATGCTGCTCTCAGAGTTATTTACTTCCAGGAAGAGGCAGCAAGGTCCTGCAGCAGGACTATATTGAAGGGGTCTGATAGGAGGCCTGGGAAGGTCACGTCCTTCCGTCAGCCCGGTGGGCTTCCCTGGCGCCAGGTGAGCCTTAGGTGGGAGGGGTGCGGCGGGAGCACTCCCGGGGGCGTCGGCGCGAAATCTTTTCAGACCAGCGGGTGTGACAACCACTCCTCAGTAGGAGAGTCCTATGTCCCCTCACCCTGGGTGAGGAGTGCGCCGGTCTCAGGGGAATCCAAAATTCAGCAGAGATGAGTCCTTCCGACAGAAACCAGGCGTGAGGGCACCGCGCTCACAGGGGTGAGGAGTGACATGAGCTGCACTCACAGGGGTGAGGGGTGATGGGCACTGCACTCAGAGGGGTGAAGGGCACCACACTCACAGGGGAGGAGTGACGGACACTGCACTCACAGGGGTGAGGCGTGACATGCGCTGCGCTTGCAGGGGTGAGGGATGAAGGGCGCTGCACTCGCAGGGGTGAGGCCTGACAGGCTCTCTGCTCACAGGGGCGAGGAGTGACGTGCACTGCATTCGCAGGAGTGAGGAGTGAAGGGTGCTGCACTCGCAGGGGTGAGGCGTGATGGGCTCTGTACTCACAGGGGTGAGTTGTGACAGGCACTGGGCTTGCAGGGATGAGGGATGACAGGTGCTGTACTCACATGGGTGAGGAGTGACGGGCGCCGCACTCGCAGGGGTGAGGGGTGAAGGGCCCTGCTCCCAGGGGTGAGGGTGAAGGGTGCTGCACTTGTAGGGGTGAGGAATGACGGGCTCTGTGCTTGCAGGGGTGAGGGGCAAAGCGCTCCCCACTTGCAGGGGTGAGGGGTGAGGGGCTCCCCACTCTCTGGGGTGAGGGTGAAAGGTGCTGCACTTGTAGGGGTGAGGAGTGATGGGCTCTGTGCTTCCAGGGATGAGGGGAGAAGGGGTCCCCACTTGCAGGGTGAGGAGTGACAGGCACCACACTCGCAGGGGTGAGGGGTGATGGGCGCTGCGCTCGCAGGGGTGAGGAGTGAAGGGTCGGGGTGACGGGTGCCCTGGAGTCCCTCCGGCTCCTGCCGTGGGACCCAGAACACTGCCTCTCGGAGGCGCCGGGCCACGCAGGGCTCCTCAGGACCGGGGCTCCCGCCTGCAGGCACCGTGGGGGGTGCTGAGTGCTCGGTTCCTCTGTCCCTCCCAAAAGTGTACGAACTGTAACAGCTGGCACAGAATGTGGCTCGTGAACCCCAAACCATCACTGGGCTGGACGTGAAAACGTGTGAAGTTCCCACAGTGCCCCGGGCACCCCTGCAAGCCTCCCCCTGCGCCTTCTTGCTGCGTGGTCTCCAGAAGGCGGAGGGCGTACAGGTCCGGGTCACCGTGAGGGAACACCGCGTGCTTCCTGTGGGATGACCGTGGGGTTACACAAGGCAGCATGTGCGCCCTCCGGACTCCACGTGCCTGCTGACGTTTCCCTCTCCACGCGTTTCAATCTCGCCCAAGCATCTACACTCTGCTGCACGTGGTCTGTCCTGGCACCTGCTCCCGCAGATTTCCCTCTGCCTTGGAAGGCTGATCCCAGCCTCACCTTCCTTACAAGGAGTTGCAGTGTTTGCTGTCCCGCCCGGTGCGACTCAGCGCCTGAGCTACAGGACAGCGTTACCGCTGGGGACTCAGCTAGTAAAATCTCCCATTTTGCAGATGAGGAGCCTGAGGCCGGGGAAGGACAGGGACACCCAAGGTCACAGGGCTATGACACCTTGTGTGCACACGTGGGCTCGGCGGCCCTCTGTGCCTCGCCCCTGCACCAGGGCTGAGCCCAGGGGGACACTGCTCGCCAGGTCAGCCTGAAATCTGCACAGCACGGGTTCCCCGGGGGTGTCGGGCTGGAGTCCCTGGGGAGACACATACCCCCACCTACGTCTGGGAGCTTGTGTCCTCAAGGGGCAATTCGCAGGGTGGAGTCTGATCCACACACAGAGGAAATTCAAGTCAGTAAACACGGCCCGAAACCTTCTCACTGGATGGAGCTCCTCCAGAGGCATCTCAGAGACTAGCCAGTGACACCCGCCTTGGGACAGTCAGGCAGCCATCACAGAGAGACCGGTGACACCCGCCGTGGGGTGACACCTGCCTGGGGTGGTCTCTGGGTGGGGCTGGGGTGGGGCCCTGGGGGGTCCCTGGGGTGGTCCCTGGGTGGGGGACCTGGGGTGGGGGGCCAGCTTCACGGCCCTTCAGCTGTGCTGGGAGGGAGATGCCAGCATCCCAGCCTGACTCAGCCGCCACTTTCCAAGGGCTGACCTGAAGGTGGCCGTATTTCAGTCGTTGTCATGTTTCTGTCTCCGTGAGAAGCGGCCCGCCCCTCTGCCCAGGGTTGGGGGCAGGGGTGGGGCGTCTTTGCCAGTTTCAGGGCACAGTGTGTGCATCGGCCCCAGGTCAGGGAGGAGGGCGGGACTGGGCCAGGCTGGGCCATGGCCACTAACTAGATGCTCGGTGGAAGTTGAAAAAAGCCACTCGCTGTTGCTTGAGCTCCTACTGTATCCCAGGCCATGTATACAGTGGCCAGCAGCACAGATGCCTGTCTTGGGGGAGCTGCGTGGTGAATGAAGGGCGGTTAAATAAAACCAGCTGTTAATAAAGAGACTAGACCAGGTAGGGTCTCCCAGGTGTGGCCTCTGCCATCGGAGGCCATGGGTCGGCTGTTCAGGGACGAGGAGAGGGGACCCGGGCCAGTGCGTGGGTCCTGAGTGCCCCCTGATGGCAGCAAACTCAGTTTGCAACCAAGGAGCGACCCCAGGACCCAGCACACCCAGCGGTCAGGCAGGCTCTCCTGATGGACACGCTCCGGGTACGAACCTGTGCCCAGGTTTAGAAGTTCATGTGCACAGAACGGAGACTCCCCAGTATCTCTGTCGTCATCAGGGGAAGTAACACTTAGAAGGCTCATGACAACGAAAATTTGTACCTGTTGGGTTGAAATCATCATGAGGTACAAGCTGAAACATTAATGGAAAATCAACACCAAAATTAAGTCCTTCAAACCCCAATGCATAGGGGCATCTCATTACACAGAAATCTGTGTCTGAAAAGCATACAGAATACTGGGGCGCGTGAGCTTAGAAATCGGGAGCATATTTGTAGATGAGAAATAGAAACCATGATTTCTTTAAAAATTACTAAAATTTAAAATATCAACATGGAGAGAGATTTTATCTAAGAAATTTTCAGACATTTAAGCTGTTTGTGGTTTTTGTATGAGTAAAGACTTCTTTTGACTAATTCTCAGTGCTCATATTTCCAGTAATATGCTTACACATTTTACTAATGAAAGTCAAACTGCATTTATGAATATGAATTATTAGCATTGATACATAGTAGCTAATTTTCAAGATACTGTGGGAAAACACCATAAAGTTGTATTAAATATTCATATAATCGTGATAATTAATCCATAAAGCAATTATAATTAAAATGGAAGTATCTTGTCTTATAAATAACCGAATAAAATATAACTTTATTTTTTTTAACATTTTTATTTATTTTTGAGAGACAGAAAGAGACAGAGTGTGAGCAGGGGAGAGGCAGAGAGGGAGACACAGAATCCGAAGCAGTCAGCACAGAGCCCGACGCGAGGCTTGAACTCATGGACCTCAAGATCGTGACTTGAGCTGAAGTCAGACGCTCAACCGACTGAGCCCCCCAGGTGCCCCTAAGTACAACTTTAAAAGGCAGAAGGCATCACTTGGGTATTCGAGCTACGAAGTCAAAGTCTCAGTCACCCCCACGGGCCAAGATACCAAGAGTAAAAGAACCGTCTCCCGCATCCAGAGGTTCCTGCTCGGGAACAACACAGGGAGTGGCTGTTTCTGCAGGGGGATGACTGTACCGGCAGCCAGTGCTGGACGTGGTCACACCCTGCGCCCTGCTCCGTTTTGGAGCCTGGTCGTACTTGTCACCGTCCGAGTGAGGAAGCCAGGCGGTCAGGGTCGGCTCAGCACAGCATCCACAGGACTCGGCGCGAGCAGAGACGCTCTGAGGGCCGTTGCCGGCTGTTCAGACGGGCCCAGGCTTGAGGAAGCCCCGGGGGGCTCTGCCCTCGGCCTGGCAGGTCCTTCTCTGGAAAGTAGGAGGAGTTGACGGGGAGCGAAGGGCAGAGGGTAAATTGAGGGTGCGCGTGAGTCGGAGATGCCCCCCGCGTCGGTCCAGGCGGCCGTGCAAAGGCACCTGCCCAACTTCCAGAGCTGCATCCGGTCCAGCCTGCAGGGGGCAAGGACAGGGTGCAGAAGACCGCGGACTGTGCTCTCTGCCCGCCTGCTCGTCCCCCGGATCCGCCGACACTGAGAGCACGGCCACCGGAGCACAGACAAGCTGGTTGTTTGTTGTGGCCTTTCCCCCTCCTCCTCTTTCCCGTTCAGAATTCCCAGGGATCTGGGATTAAAACGCTGGGATTGGGATTCTGGTGAAGGAGGAAAGCCGTTACGACATTGGCGCAGGGAACCGTGTTTTGTGGCTAAGTGAACATGTTGTCTTACTTCGCGGATGAGCTCAGCCTCACAGAGACCGATGGCCACGCGGGTGGTGTGGCCGCCTTAGTGCTTCCTGTCACCCAGCAGAACGGTGGGAATGTGTCAGTGACAGGCAGAGTGTGGAAACAGAAGCAGCCGGTATCCGCGGGCAACAGAAGCCACTCCGGTCACTTTAAACAGAAGGGCCGTGCTTCCAAGGATGAGGTGGTTTCCCCGATGGCCGTGTCGGAGGTGGCGGCTGCAGCGGATGATCCTCACGCCCCCGGCTCAGCCCCAGGATGCTCGGGGTGGTCCGGAGCTCGCGGCTGCCCACACGTCCCCCCCGCAGCACCCGGAGGCACGTGCACAGTGCCGGCTCGGTAAGTGGGAGCGGGGCCAACGGGGCCAAGGGGCAGCTCGTGATGGTGAGTGAGGCCTGGCTTGCACCCAGCATCGCTCAGTCCTCGTGGTTTTCAGAAGACGGTCGTGTGTTATGATCAATACAGACTCGGAAAACTTCAGACACGGTCCTCGGTGGAATCCGACCGGCTGGGCATTAGCTAGCTCGTTTGGGCCATTTTCAGAACAAACTGATTTCTAGACATTCCACATTTGAACTTGGGTTTTTCATGTACCCTTTTCTCTTTTCCCCAGCGAATTAGTTCTCACCGTGGCCGCCCCCCAGGCTCCCAGCCGAGCTCCGTCCCTGAGCACCTGTGAGCAAGGAGCTGTCGGTTCAGCCGGGAAAGCAGAGCGAACAGATAAAGCACTTAGCGGGGGGTGCTGACCCCAGGATGTTGAGCTGGCTTCCTTCTAACACGGAGAACCGAAAGAAGGTTCTAGCTAATTAGCACCAGTGACCACCGAGGCTCCTTCTGGAACTATGGGGGCTTCTCCACAATTAAGCAGCTGGAAACGGTCCCCGTCCGGCAGCCTGGACTTGTGTTTCTGTCGACCTCTACACGTGTGTGACTGTGAATCCGAGGTGAAGCAGAGACTGTGAAGAAATACCTGAAACGTTTAATCTGGTGAGTAAATAGATCATAGGAGACATGTGCTCAGGTTAAATTATACGTACCTTCTCTTTGATTGTGAGGGTACCGGGGCCCTTAGTCAGGATTAGCTTGGGAGCCACTTTACACAAGAATACTTTGTGCTTGAAAAAAAAATTCTACCTTTTAGAATGCAATTGGGAAAAATCAGTTTACGTGCCCACATAAAGAAGGACGTTTGTGAGCCATTTACCTGGTTATGGAGTGGTTTTCTTAAAAGCTGGTTTACAGCCATATTTGTAACTATTTTTTCTTTGATGAAATGTTTTTCTGTAATGTCATTTGGGAGTGTCCGTGAAGGCTGGCCGTATTGATGAAAGACCCCGCACACAAACAAGGAAATCCGTGTGGTTGTAACTCTGGCACAGATGGAAAGAAATACCCTTCCTTCCTCCACTGCTGGAACTGAAATGCCTTTGTGAGAAGTCTCCAAGGTCCAAGGGTGACGCAGTTAACCTTTAACGGAGGCAGCATCTGGAACGGATGCTCTCGGTGTTCAGGTATGTTCCTGCAGACGAAGAGCGTCCCAGGTGGGACCTGACTGAGTTGAAGGAGGGCGTTTTAAGGATGAGGGAGGTTCTGTATGGGTGCATCGGGGGATGGATGAGGAAGCTGCTAAGGGCTTGAGGCCCAGGGATAAGGGCCAGCGATCCCACCCCACTGCCCCTCCCCTGGCCGCTTCCCGCCTGGGTCTGGCAGGCCTGGAATGATCCCCACACCAGTAACCACGGTATCAGGGCCCCTCTCTGTGCCTCCAGACTGGCCCCATCCTTCTTCTCATTCTGCAGTTAGCACTGCCCCCTCCGGGACACCTTCCCGACTTCCTGACTCCTTCTCTCCCGTCCCTGTGCCACCTGTAAGACGGGGCACCTGGCTGCCACAGTACTCACCAGCTCAGGCCGTGAGGATCTTCTGGGGTCAGGCACGTAGGTCCTGGGCACCTGAGGGTGAGAACCTGAGATTGCGTCGAGATCGGAGGTACTCAGCCAAATGGTTAGTGGGTAACAGGCCTGTAACGCATGTGAGCAAAGTCAGGGATGTTTCTGGAAGGACAGAGAACAGTGCAGATGTGGGTCATCTACTCCAAATCGCCACAGTAAAGTCTCCTTGCCTCTAACAGTGTGTTTTTCAAGTTCTTTCACCAGAATCACTCGTACATTTTATTGACATGTCTGTTTGCTGAGCATTGAAACATGAAATAAAAAACGTTGGGGGCGCCTGGGTGGCTCAGTCGGTTAAGCGGCCGACTCTGGCTCGGGTCATGATCTCGCGGTCTGTGAGTTTGAGCCCCGCGTCGGGCTCTGTGCTGACAGCTCAGAGCCTGGAGCCTGTTTCAGATTCTGTGTCTCCCTCTCTCTCTGACCCTCCCCTGTTCATGCTCTGTCTCCCCCTGTCTCAAAAATAAATAAACGTTAAAAAAAAAACTTAAAAAAAAAACAAAAACAAAAACGTTGTAGGTGATTGGATAGAAACACAGGCTATTGACGTCCTTGTACGTTCGGGGTCGGCAGGGTCCCCGGACCCTGTCATGGGGAACTTCTCACAGCAAGTTTGGTGTCATAACACATCCTGCAGGCATCTGGCAAGGTCAGGTGTCTGGGTGGGCATCCAGCAAAGTCAGGTGTCTGGTGGGTGATACACCGAGTTGTTAGTATGGAAACAGGTCTAACTGGTGATGAGATTCACATGCATTTGTGGGTCCTGTTTTCACCTCAGCACCATAACTGCTCTGAGTTTTGTCGATCTCGTTTATTGGCACTTCTTCCATAGTGTCTTTTTCCTGTTTTGATGAGCAAGAGGTTGGTTGCTGTTAAAATGGAGTCAAAAGCATCTTTCCTAAGGTTTTCATTAAATCGCAACATACGGTATGAAGTGTCTACAAGTTAAAATTACACAAAACCAGTTTCCTTCGGTGCTGATTTTACTTTGAGAAGAGGGCTCACCCCCATTTTACTTTCGTGGGGGTGACCCCTCGTGGGGTTGTGAGCGAGGCACCCCAGTAACCAGCTGTGAGGAGCATAGAGCGGTTAGCCCTCCGTCCACGCGGCCTCTCAAATCAAATGCTAGTCACGGTACATAAAATACCTTGGAGCCAAACTCTGCCTCTAAATAAAAATGGAAATTTCACAGGTGTGGCAAAATTTTGGCAACGTATGTTCTTGTAGGTTAGGAACCGATCGATTTTACTTGATTAAAATGGTGACGTCTCCAAAATGTATCTGGGGGCCCTGGTCCAGACCCTGCAGCGGGAGACTGGACCGAGACATCGCCAGCAGCACGTACACGCGTGACAGGGGGTCAGGTGTCCCCTTAGCCCTTGCTCCCTGTGGGGAAAACAAAATAGCAACACAAGTCTCCTGGGCCCCTGGGAGACTTGAGTGTGGTAAGGGCCGTGCCCACCCCGCAGTCAGCGCACATCAGGTGCTCAAGCAGTGAGGGGACGGCTCCCTCGTCTGGGCTCCCCTTCCCATGTTCGGCAGCCACCAGGGGCTCTCTGCCTCTGTGCCTCCGTCTTTATCACTCTGTCTCCATGTCTCTCTCTGTCTCTCCCCGTCTCTGTGTGTCTCTCCCCGTCTCTGTCTCTCTTCCCTCCTACCATCGTCTCTCCCACAAGAAGGTGCCCAGCAGCCCGTCAGGTAATAAAGTCTCTGTCCCTGGCGTTGAACGTCTGAACCCTCTCCTCTGGATCAGAATCAAAAGTGCTGCCCTCTGGGACAGGCGGACAGAGCAGGCGGTAATACGGGGGGCTCAGCTGACCCCTGGACTCCTGCGTGGGTTGTAGGAACAGGGACAGCCCACACCCCACAAGCGTTCCACGGAAGAGGCCAGATTTTCTCTTTTTTTTTCCAAGATAAGTAAAACGTACATATTTTTACGACAGTTCCATCGGGGAAGGGGAGACCTGGGTGTGGGGGGACCCGGGTGCGGGCAGCCTCCCTGCTGTGGGCTTCCAGCTGGCACCTGGGCTCTGAGGACCTCAGAAACGGAGAGTCAGGTGCGGTTAGAACCAAACACCCACTGTCCTTTGGTTTCCCTGTGTTGTTTTTCCCGGCCGGTTCCAAAGCCCAAGCTCACACCGGGGGCTGCGGTCAGGCTTGTGTCAGGGCCAGAGCTCCCGCGGTCACTGCTGTCCCAGACCCGCCACACGGTCGTTCCTGAGCCTCGCGCTGCCCCGTCCTCCAGCGTGCACCTGCGCTGTCCGCTTGCCCCATTCCAGGCCCTGGCAGGTGGACGGAAGGAGGGGCCCCGCTGTCCCCACGGCCGCCGAGAGACTCCAGTCCCGCCGCCTGGGCCCCACGGAGGACATTTAGAGGGAATCACGTATGCGTCCGTCAGGTGTCCCTTCAGGTGTGCCTCAGCCTGTGGACTTTGTGGCTCCATCGGGCGTTCACCTGAGTTTTCCTGGATGTTCGTCTTTTTCTTGACAAAGCCAGGATTGTGCAGTGATGCCTCTTACAGCTTTTCTTTACTTCGATTCTTAAATTCCCTGAAATTCCCTGAAGGTCTGTGTTGCTCTGGGGCGGCGGGGGGGGGGGGGGGGTCACTAACGCTGGCCCTGATTCTCCTCCCACTGGCCCAGCTTCAATCAGAGCTTCTCTGATTTTATCAGTTTTATTTATGAGGCCGCTGAGTAAGAATTCGTTACAAATTAATGAAGCTTTGCTGAAGACAGTTAATCAAAACTTAGAAATCATCAACGAAGGTAAGAGAGCTGCCTGGCAGGGGTGTATGTGACCTGCATCGTCTCTGGGGTTCTGGCAGCGGCTGGGAGAGGAGAGCAGCCGCAGGGGTCTGACCCAAGGACACCTGCCAGAGAAGGTGTGACGTCACCGTGACCGGCCAGGGAAGGAGCAGGTGCCCCTGCAGTTCCTGCCTGTGTGACCCAGAAGCACAAGGCTGTGGGCTGAAGTCCAACGGAGGAGACCGGGGGCGGGAGAGGGTCTGCAGGGGCTGTGAATTTCTCTCGTGTGTGCACGTTAACGGCCGCTCAAACCTTGCGATACGTCTCTTGGCCGAGCGAACACATCCTGTGCTTGTGTTGATCCCGTGACTGAACAGAAACCCGAGGACGTAAGCCCGGCACACATGGGCACGTGTGTAATGTAAGATGATGATGTGAGGGTCTGGAATTAGTTGGGGGAGGATTTGAGTCTCGAATGCATTTTACATCACCCCATATAACCAGCTACGACTGTTAACCTGAGCTTACGAAAGGGTTTGTAATCACTGAACGTTATCACTCCTGATTAAAGCGATTAAACTGTGTAGCTGATGTGAGTCTTGGAATCACAGGGTCACATCATTGTGCCCCTTCTGTGGGATTTAATTAAAGAGGGGGTCCTCACAACTAGTAAGATTGGTGTATCTCCTGGATGGGAGAAACACGGACGTTTGGCAGTGGAAACCGCTAGCCGTGGGTGTGGCTCTGTGTCCCAAGCGGGCCAGCTCACAAGACCGTCCTGTCCTGGGAGACCTGCGGCGGGTTGGCAGGCAGGGTGACGCTGTCACAGTGTGTGTGGGGGAGACACCTGGGGGGGTCCATCCCCGGGCCGAGCAGAGCAGTCAGGCCGCCTGGAGAATCCGGGACACGTCAGCGCTGCCGGAAGGTACGACGTGAGGCCAGGGGCTCGGTGTCAGGGGGGCCCGGCCGCGGCTCCCCCGTCGTGGGGAAACCACTGACTTCTGTTGTGTTCTCAGCGAGAGTCGGCTTGAGTGCGCTTGCCCCAGCGTGAGACCCGGGACGCGGCTGTGGTCCGGGTTTACTGCAGATGAGCAAGCTCCTGAGGAAGTGTCAGCGTGAGGAAGTGTGAGCGGGGCCGAAGTGGCCAAGTCCCTCCACCCCTGGGCGGCCGTGCGCTTACGAAGCCGAAGCCACACACACGGAGAAGCTAGAGGCTGACACTCAGGACTGGATGGAGGGGAGAACCAGACCCCAGGACGAGCGAAGCAGCCGTCAGAGTGCCGTCTGGGCTCCAGTGGTGCGGACAGTGCGGGTCCCCGGCAGGAGCGTCTGTAAGAATGAAGTGCCCCCAGTAAGGACGCTGTGGATTCACAGAGAAGGGCTTTCGTTTGGTTACAGTTTCTCCAAAGAGGACCAGACTTGTGTGCATTTTTCACGAGATGTGAGCATCGCCCCGGGGCATTGCCAGAAATGAAGGAGTAGGCCTCTTGGAAGCATTCTTGCAGGTTCCAATTTGGGGAGAACTATACTTCACACGTAAGATACCTGTATTCAGAAGGCTATTGTGATGAGGCACTTTCAGAAAATGTGTTCTTGGCGTTATTTTGAGAGACAGAGTGTTATGGTCTGAACTGTGTCCCCTCACGATGTACACGCCAAGTCCTGACCCCAGGAAGCATTGGGGGCCTTTACAGAGACGATTCTGTTAGAACGGGGCTGCTGGGGTGGCCTCTTCTCCAGTAGGACCATGTCCTTATGAGGCCACACGCACACAGGGACGTGGTTTGTCACTTGTCAAGGTTGTTGACCAAACTCACCAGAGCAGACTGCTGACACTCCTTCTAAACCGAGGGAGCTGCTGGAGGCAGAAGCTTCTAGAAAGCAGAAGCATCCTGTGCAATGGGCACCTGCAGGTGTAAACACAGGTGCACCCCAGTATGTTCCACTTAGACTTTCTGGAAAATTCCTTCTCTTTGTTGACCTATTAGCTTGCTCCTATGAGACAGAAATTATTTTAAATCATGAAGTCTAATAAATGTTGACCCAGTGATAAAATAAAAGAGCAAGGATCACGGAAAATCGTAACCCCCACCATCTGACGAGTCCGCGGCAGGGCTGAGAGATGGGGGTGGAGGGCGCATCTCGGAGGGAAAGAATGTTACCCGAACGGGTCAGTTCCACAAAGATTTGATGGTTATCTGCTGTGAAGATTGGAAGCTATGGGTCCATTATAAAATGTATATACTTGACTCAGAAAAAAAGCAACAGCTTTATTGTGTAACACTTAGCTAGTAATTTAAATTGCTTAAATGCATTGCTCGTGCGTTAGTGATAAAGTTAGGCTAAATTACAATCTTCAATTTTTTGCTGATGTTTTCATTGCTTGATGATATATGGAAAATTACAGATCTACCAAAGTTTTAATTCATCTTTGTTTTTTCTTGTCAGCCTCTGGAGACAGGAAAGAACGGTAAAATGAAATTCTACCAGTACATTAAAAAGACAGACTTTCAGAAAGCTTACCACTAATTCAGTTGCAATTTTGTAGAAAAAAACAAACAATAAAAGATTACAAAGTCCATACTGATTCATAATAGGCTGTATGGTATTTTATATTCGTAAAGTCTTTTATCTATTATAAAGCATTTTTGAACATTAAAAAAAATAAAAACGGGGGCGCCTGGGTGGCTCAGTCAGTCGAGCGTCCAACTTCGGCTCAGGTCATGATCTCACGGTTTGTGGGTTCGAGCCCCGTGTCAGGCTCTGTACTAACAGCTCAGAGCCTGGAGCCTGCTTCTGATTCTGTGTCTCCCTCCCTCTCTGCCCCTAACCCACTCACATTTTGTCTCTGTCTCTCTCAAAAATAAATAAACACTAAAAAAAATATAAAGTACTTTTGAAGATAAACTTTTTGAAATTTTAGAATAGTTTTACATTTACAGAAAAATTTCAGACAGTCTAGTGAGGTCTGTGTATCCAACACCCAGATCCGACAGCATCTTACATTAATGTTGTGCATGCATGACAATTCATGAACCAGTATTGGTGATTATTATGGGCTAAAATCCATATTTTATTTGGATTTCTTTAGTTGTTACCTGAAGTCCTGTTTGGTTGAGAATAGCGCCTTGCTCCTGCTTGTGGTGTCTCCTGGGATGTTCTGGGTGTGACAGCCTCTCAGACCTCTTCCTTTTCCTCACCTTGACATTTTTTTTTTTTGTTTTTAAACGTTTATTTATTTTTTGAGACAGAGAGCATGAACGGGGGAGGGTCAGAGAGAGAGAGGGAGACACAGAATCCGAAGCAGGCTCCAGGCTCTGAGCCGTCAGCACAGAGCCCGACGCGGGGCTCGAACTCACGAACCGCGAGGTCATGACCTGAGCCGAAGTCGGACGCTTCACCGACTGAGCCACCCAGGCGCCCCTCACCTTGACATTTCTGAGAACTTGCGGGGAATTTGATATCATGTCCCCAGTTAGGACTTTTCTTGTCCGCATGGTTCCTTGAGGGTGGCAGGTTTTGTGGGAGGCCCCGGAGGGAGGCGTCCCTTCTGCCATGTCATGGGTCTGTGCTGCCAGCCAGACTTGTGCTGCTGCTGCTGTGACCTCGCTCACCTGGGTGACGTGCACCTGTTGGTCTCCCACTGTGACCAGCACCCCCAACAACCCCCCCCCCCCCCGTCCTGGTCACATGGAGTCACGCCGCACAGTATTATCATTTCATCAAAAAATTACCAGTCTTTCAAAGTCACAGGATCAGATGACTAAGAGAAAAAAAAGAAACTGACGTACAGATGGAGTTGTCAGATTCAGCAGATGAAACGGGGCATGGGCACTTAGCTCTGGCGCATTTCTTTTTTTTTTTAATTTTTTTAATGTTTTTATTTATTTTTGAAGGAGAGAGAGAGAGAGCATGAGCAAGGGAGGAGCAGAGAAAGAGGGAGACACAGAATGTGAAGCAGGCTCCAGGCTCCGAGCTGTCAGCCCAGAGCCCGACGCGGGGCTCGAACTCACGGACCGCGAGATCACGACCTGAGCCGAAGTCGGACGCTTAACCTTAAGACTGAGCCACCCAGGTGCCCCTACACTTCTTTCTTAGTAATTGAGAGAACAACTAGAAAAAAGTCCAGTGGGGATATGGAAAATTGAACAATGCTATCAACTAACACAACTCAATTTACTTTTAATTTTTTTAAATGTTTATCTATTTTTGAGAGAGACAGAGACAGAGTGTGAACAGGGGAGGGGCAGAGAGAGGGAGACACAAACAGGCTTCAGGCTCTGAGCTATCAGTCCAGAGCCCAACACAGGGCTCGAACTCACAAGCCATGAGATCATGACCTGAGCCGAAGTCGGACGCTCAACCGACTGAGCCATCCAGGTGCCCCTAGCTCTGGTGCATTTATAATTGTCTGTGCAAATATACGTTGAGATAACAGTGTATGCTGTTCATCTATAATAAATGATAAGTATATAGATTTTATATCTCTTTCTTTAGTTATAATTGCCCCGATAATTTGGCTTTCCTTCATATTTTCTTACTTGCAGAATCTGCTTGTAAAATTCCTACAGTTACTGTTTGTGTCCATTGCATTGGAACAGCTGCTACAGGGGTCACCGGCAGCATTTTTTGTTGTCTGTCCCCCGAATGTCACTTCTGAGAAGACATGCCGAGCCGGCAGCCGTAACGACTCTGAGAACAGCCTGCCAAGTCCATGTGGGAACGCAAGCCCGTCTTCCAGGGCTCTTTCTGTTTCCAGAATTATGTCCCCACTGTGACCGGTGACTTATAAAAACGATGTCTCCTGCAGACGAGGGAGCCGCCATCGAGCTAGGTCCCCTCCTTGTCCAACAGCGCACCTGTCGATTCCACGGAGGCCCGCCCAGGGAGCACCCGCTAACACCGTGTAAAGGAGCCGAAGTCGTCACGGGAGGAGATGCGCTCTGAAAGACCGTGTGGCCAGCGCTGTAGAAAGTACCCGCTTGAAGGCGGACGTGCTTTTCCCGCTCGCTGGTCACGGCACATTTCAGACGTCCTCGATTGCATGGAGTGCCTTTCCACCGGCTCTTCTCCAACCAGGGGCTTTCGGTGGCGGGGCCTCGCGACACTGCTCTCTGTCCACCTTGCACAGTCCCGTTGCTAAAGCAGTAACAGGAAGTGTGAGCAAAGTGAGTCTGTTTCACTCACAAGGTTATTTAAAAAGCCAGCCAGAATTTCTGGAGCCGAGTCCTCACAATTATAGTTTCGTGGCCTCAAATGAGCCGAGGACACTCACAGCGCAGGGGAGCTGAAGGACTCCGAGTCCCAGCCGGCTACCACACCACTCAGTGATTTGCCCGTCTCCCCAGCGGACGTGCTGAGAGAACCGGGTCCAGGCCGTTACTGGCGAGTCCACGGCGAGGCCGGCCGCCAGGTGCTGACTGAGCCGCGGGGCGGGAACCAGCCTCCGGGCTCTGCTTCCCTTTTGAGAAACTTGTTTGCACCTGCACGACAACACCTGCGACATTTCTGTCAAAAACGATTCGTCTCTTCTCGTTAACTCCTAACTCATCAACGAGACTCTTTGGGAAAAATCTGCTATTGTTTCTGAAGGCTCATCTGCCTTCTAAACAAGCCGTGTTCATGAGAAAAACATGGCACAAAGGAAAATGTTCTGCGTATCGTGACTTTGGAGGCAGAATACTGACAGGTGGCAATGGGTTCAGTTGTTTGAGCTGGAAGACGTGTGATCGCAGTTTGGAAGGGCGCTGAAATCCCCTGCAGCTGTTTTACCTCTTTGCTTGAATTCCTCATAATCAATTAGTTATTTGATCTCTTTCTCTGATGCTAGTGGAGGAAACCATGCTTCTCTTACGCTTAGCTGCTGATACGCGTGGTTTGTACGTAACTTTCCCCAATTTCCTTGGTGTTGAACAAACTGCTTACTGTAAAACTCTCCAAAGACCTGTTCTTCCTTAACAAACGCCCTTTGTTCATGAAAGTCACTGCGGAATGTATATCTGTGTATTTGCATCTTGGGGGTTCAAATGCACACAGGTAAAAATACATACCACCACCACCAGGAGGACTGAAGAGCCTCGCTGTGACATCACAGGTCAGAAGGGCAGAGTGTCCTGCCAGGAAGGGGAAGCTGGTGGGACCTGGGGGCGTTCAGAGGACCGGTGATGGGTGTGTGGTCCCCGGAGTAGGGTGGACTCAGAAGGGCTACTGCTGATTGGCTGTGTCTGCAGCGCGGGCTGTCCCTGATAGACTGGAATTTTATGAACATAGCTGGAATTTTCCTAAAATACGCAAGTCAAACCCACCAGAAAAGATAAATAGGTAAATGACATGTCTGTTCTAGGGATACAAAATTCCAAGGACACGAAGGGCCTTTCACCTCTGAAAAGTCAATCAGACACGATCACTGTATTGACATAATGACATATCATCATCTCAAAATGCAAAGCAGCCTTTGAGCACTCATGATGGAAGCTGTGAATGATGGGGGAATAAAGCAGAAGTTTCTTAATCAGGGAAAGAGGGTTTACACTATTACTTACAGAAAACTCCATATTATGGAGGGGGTGTCCACGCAAATCACCTAGTTGTGTCTTTCGTAGCAAACATTTCGCTGGACACTGCATATAAAAGGGCATTTGAGACAAACATGGTCCAGGTGGGTGCTTACTGCATAGTGGGTCAACTTACAAAGGAATTTTTTTTATGTTTATTTATTTTTGAGAGAGAAAGAGACAGAGATTGTGAGTGGGGAGGGGCAGAGAGGGAGGGAGACACAGAATCAGCAGGCTCCAGGCTCTGAGCTGTCAGCACAGAGCCCGACGTGGGGCTCAAACCCACAACCACCAGATCATGACCTGAGCCGAAGTCGGACGCTCAACCGACTGAGCCACCCAGGTGCCCCTGTAGTAACTTGATTTTAATAATGTGTGGTAAATAAAAGCTTGACGATCTGGTTTAGGAGTGAGTGATCTTTCCAGTGAAAAGCTAACTATTCTCCCTTTGTGGTGACGTCAGGGAAGGGATTTGGAGATTATGTTGCCGTAAGACCAGTGTTTTGCAACCTTGGGTGTGTGAGGCACAGGGAAATGGCTACACAGAGCAAAAGACTGTCTATAATCGATTTAACGAGACAAGAGAGATAAAAATGGAAATGAATCAAATAGCCCATCTGTTCACCAAGTAGCTTAGACAGGAAAACCGAGTGATTCCTGATTTTTACTTTTCCCCTAAATCTCAAATCCAGATTCAGCAATGACCTGGTGGCCCCTGCCGTCAGGCTGGCTCTCAGCTCTGTGGGCTCAGCTCTGACTGGGAGGGGGGTTGGGGCACCACACGAGGCCCTGGCCCCTGCTCCAATCGCTTTTCTCCCCTCCAGTTCACTTCCACGTGGCCGAAAATTCAAATTCCCGAGAACTTATGTATGGTCCACAAACCTCCACTCCCTCCCTCCACGTTTTCCGGGTAACAGAGAGTGAGCACCTCTGTGCCCAGCTGCGGGCGAGTGGAGGCCTGTCCGCCCCTGAGCTGTGGTGACGCCCCTGGTCTGAAGCCCCCCACCCCCTCTACCTGGACCAGTGCCCCTGCTTTCCGAGCACCTGGGGCAGACCGGGAATCTCCATGGTTTCTGGAGACCGAAAAGGAATCACACTGAATTTCTAGAAGGGAAAAATAAGTAACTGATGTGAAAACCTCACTGGTGGGAAGTAAAGCAGACTGAGCATGGGAAGGAAGAATTAGGAAAAATCACAGCATGTGAGTTCACATTCAAACGGAAAGAAAATGAAAAAAAAAAAAAAAGGAGCAAGGCCTAGATCCCTTGTGGAAGGAACAGTGTAAAAAACTCAAACGTATGGGTAAATTTGGAAGGAAACCGTATTTTAAAAAGGACAGAGATCTATTTGAAAAAATATATATATATATTGGATCATTGGCAGAAAATGACCCAAATTTATCTGAAACAGCAATCCACAGAGCCAGGAAGCACAGCAAACTGCAGGATAATCACAAAGAAAGTGCCCCCTCCTCCCATGTGAGTGACAATGTTGACAACCAAAGATTAGGGGCGCCTGGGTGGCGCAGTCGGTTAAGCGTCCGACTTCAGCCAGGTCACGATCTCGCGGTCCGTGAGTTCGAGCCCCGCGTCAGGCTCTGGGCTGATGGCTCGGAGCCTGGAGCCTGTTTCCCATTCTGTGTCTCCCTCTCTCTCTGCCCCTCCCCCGTTCATGCTCTGTCTCTCTCTGTCCCAAAAAATAAATTAAAAACATTGAAAAAAAAAAAATTAAAAAAAAAGACAACCAAAGATTAAAAAAGCAGCCAGAGGAAGAAACGGACCCTTCTGTACAGGGGACAGTGACATCACGGGGTCACAGAGTCCCGAAGAAAATGTCCCTGGAAAAAAAGCCTGCCAAATTAAAAATATGTCTAGCAAAATTATCTTTTGAAGATGAAGCGTAAGTTAGGACATGGTATCATGAGTTAAAGCTGAACAAACTCACCCCTGGCGGGTCCTGCGTCAGAAACGCTGAGGAAGGGCTACGGGCTGAACAGGGTTCCAGCAGAAGGAAACCAGAAGGGTGTGCAGAAGTGATGACGAACACGGCAGACAGCAAATGTGGGAATAAGTGAAAACACTGATTTTCCTTTCTTCTCTTAAATTCTTCGAACCTTAATTGACTATTCGAAACAAAAATGACAACAAAATATGGTGAGTTTGTTTCATAACAAACTTGAAATTGAGGCCGGTGGCCAGCGGGGAAGGAGAGGATTTACGTGATGTGCAGCATCGTGAGGCCACCTCACAGAGAAGTGGGGGTCACACCAGGCTCGCCCGGAGACACGCAGGCGGTTGTTGTGATTCTCAGGGGAACCGGCCAGCAGACCAGCAGCCCACAGACATTACGGATGATCAACACTTTCTCACTTAAGTTGAAAGAAAGCAGGAAAATAAATGGAAGGAACGAGAAGAGAGGACAGGTCGCAAAGGGCCCCGTGTTCAGGGCGAGTGGGCTAAATGTCCTAACTGTGAAGCAGGCGCAGTCAGACTGGGGGCCAGCGGTCACAGCTGCATGGGGACAAGTGCCAGCTGTCCGTCGAGACTCTAGGAATAGGAAACCCGGGGTGGCTGCCCGACCGTCAATCAGAAGTGAAGACCGCGCATCCCAGACGGGAGCCGCGTGTGCTGGTCACACAGTGTGTTCACCACGACCGCAACAGCCTCAGGGGCACATGATTTAATTTTTTTTAAATGTTTTTACTTATATTTGAGACGGAGACAGAGCATGAGCAGGGGAGAGGCAGAGAGAGAGAGGGAGACGCAGAATCTGAAGCAGGCTCTAGGCTCCGAGCTGTCAGCACAGAGACCGACATGGGGCTCGAACCCACAAACCACAAGATCATGACCTGAGCCGAAGTCGGACGCTTAACCGACTGAGCCACCCAGGCGCCCCAGGGGCACATGATTTAAATCACAGAGCTCCACAGTGTACAGAGTCAACATTGCTGGGCCAAGGGAAGGAAGAGACAGCACTGTGGTAACCCTGGCGATTTTAACACACAGACCAAGTCTAATACAGATTGAAGTAATCTGAACAGTCAGCTTGTTCTAGTTGACATTGTACAAACTGTGCCCCAAACTTTAGAGACAGATGCTTTCATGTCAAGGGGAACCTTCACTGGGCCAGGTCGTTAGCTGAGTTGTTTTTTAAAAGTCTCAGTAAATTTCAGTGTTGAAATCATGCAGAGTGACCAAAACAGAACTAATAGACTAAAGACAAAAAGTCATCTATAAATTTCCAAGTGTTTGGAAATTGACAGGTTCCTAAGCAACCCATTGGTTAAAAGAAATCATAAGAGAAATTAGACAATTACGAGTCGTGATGAAACAGAAAATTACCAGATTCAAGGGGAGACAATTGGAACTGTATTTAGAGGAAACTGTCACTTCGAATGCCAGTTTTAGACAGGAATAGAAGTAGGAAGTCAGTGACCCAGTGATCTAGGAAGAAGATAAATAAAGTCAGTGCACACGTCGGAAAATAATCAAGATAGCAACAGTAGTAAGTGGAATGGGAAACTGAGGCACAGGGATGAGCCATCATGTGTGCTGGAAGGATCAGTAAATCAAGGAGCCTCGAGATAAATTGATTAAGAAACCCGGATTGCCGAAGCCAGCCATCACGCAGGAGCATGCAGAGGTCCTGGAGACACTGAAGTTATAACACAGGGGCATGATAACAGCCATCTAGTGAGATAAACTCGTTAAAGACCTTGTTTACCCGACTGAAGGACAACAGAGTAAAATCGGTGTAGCCTGAAAATTGAATCTGTAACGAAAGCCTTCCCACAAGGAGAACCCCACGTGTGGGCTGCAATGGAATGTCTGGTGCCGAGGCCTCGTGGGGGCACTTGGCCGGACACCTGCTTGACATCATCAATCTGGGGAGGAGGTGGTCACCCCTGGTGGGGGCGGGGTTTTCATTATGACCAATTGAATCTTTATCACATGTGTGCTTTTGCCCTTTCGTCTTGATTCCATTGGGATAATTTTATTTTTAACCCTTCAGTTTGTCAAGGCAATGAATTACGTAATAGGTTGTTCGTTTCTTGCATACGTTCTGCATTCGTGGGATAAATGTTACTTATTCAAGATGGATTTATGTCTCTTTGTAGAGACTTGTATATATGATTTGCCAATATTTTATTTAATATATATGTATATAATTATTCTTTTATTCCACCTTTTAAAAACAAACTTATTATGGTTTTTAACAAAAGCCTAATGAAACTCAGCAACATCTTACTTTGTTGTTAACCTTGTTAACCTCTGTACTCACTTAGGTGGTGGTGTCGGATTTCTTTCAAGTTGAAATGGTCTTTTGGAATTTTTTTTTAGATGTGGGTTTAAAGCTCATAATCCTCCGTTGTCTGTAAACAATATTTTGTTTTATCCTTACATTTTAATGTAACTTATTGTTATGGAAATGATAGATACATATGTGGAGGAGGCTATGTGGGAACGTAATGAACTCTAAGTCTTAGGTATGAACTCTAAGTCTTAGGTCACCCGGCTACCATGTGTCAGCTCCTGGCACAGATGACCTTCCCCAGCTCCCTCTCTGCACGAATGAATTGTCCATTTCTTACCATCTGAGTATTTTGATTGTTCTTTTCACTGTAACCAATGAGGCTGCAATGAAATCTTTGTACTCTTTCCTTATGCAATTGTGCTAACGTTGCTAAGGGGTATTTCTGTACACAGCTCTAAATATTTCCATGTTTCTCTGGAAGACTTGTAAATATTTTCAGAACATGCCGACAACATGAAACTTGAAATTAATCAACAATAATGTCTCAATACCCCCATTCTTCACAATTCTATCGTTGCTCTAACACATTTAAAATACATTTTAAGGCACTTTGTATATTTGAAATAGAATCCAAACAAATTCCACAAATTATTATTGGCTAATATATCTCTTAAGACTCTACTAGTCTAAATATTCTCCTTCATTTCTTTTTTTCTTTATAATTTATTTGTTCAAGAAACTGGGTCATTTGTTTTATAGATGTCCTATCAGCTGGCATTGATTGCATTCCTAACGTTTACATTTTAAGTATTTTCATCTGTTCCTGTAAATTGACGGGTTAATAAGATGCTGGACCAAATCCATGCTGCATGTTTTTGGCAAGACCACCGCCAAGAAATACATAGGTACTTGTACGTATCACTTGTACCTCTCTCCCCATGAACCAAGGTTGATAATCACTACCTAGGTCCAGTAATTCGTTATGGGTAGCAAGTTTGTGATATTTTGATATTACCATTGTTTTCTTACTAATTAGTGAAAACATTTCCATGAAGATAAACCTCCCTTTATCAACTATCTGGTTGCTCTGAAGCACACAATTTATATAAAAGGCAGTATAAGAGACTTACTCTTTCCCTTTCCTTCCATTTCCAAACTTATGGTTTATTTCTCTAGTATTTCTCAAAAGTGATCACGGATTCCTTTGATTTTACTTGTTCAGAATCATTAATAATTCATGGAACGTTATATAATAGATGTGTTCCAGCCCCTTGATGTTATTATCACTCTTGATGCTAAAACTGTCCCATTCTTTCCCAGGGGAAGCCTATTTATGTTGTATCCTGAGTACTTTTCAAGAAACTTCTAATAAGTGAAAAAAAACTTACAGAAGGGTGTATGTGTTGTAAGTTTCTGTCTTACTGAGATTTTACAAATTGAGGAGGCTCTTGGGTCAGCAATGAGATCCAGGGAGATTCACCTCCCTCCTTCCCTCTCCCGACAAATGCTGAGCCCAGCAGTGGTCGTCCAGCATGGAACAGCAGAGGACAGTGGGCACTACATCTGTGCTGTCCCCATCCATGCGACCTTCACACGTCCACATGCCGTGTCCTCATCCACACGACCTTCACACGTCCATGTGCCATGTCCTCATCCATGCGACCGTCGCACGTCTATGCGCCATTTCTGTTCTTCCACTGGACCCATCCTGATCCATCGTGAGAATAAATGGCCATTTATCCATTTTACTCTTAAGGGGATGTTGTGTAGTTTCCTATTTCTGGTCATAACAGACAGTGCTGCTAGGAATCTTCTGGAACACATGCTCAGTACTTTTGAAATACAAGTGCTAGTCCTTGTGGGCTTTCTTCTGGTGAAACAAGATTCCCCAGGGTCCATCCTCCCCTTTCCTTCCCAGAAAGTGAATCAGCATTTCCTCGAGGAACAGAGACTCTTCCCGCAGGAAATCCTATCTAGAGACCACAACACTTTTGATTTTCATTTTTATTTTTTGACTAAAATTTAAAAACAATTCCACCCATCCAAATAATTTATAATAATCAATAAATAGCAAAATAAGTTGGTTTCCCTTTAGGCGTGCTTCCCTTGACTTCATGCTTTGAGTATGTGAATAACAAAAAATTATCAACAGGAGGGAGAGGAAGAGGGGCCGTGGTCCCGAGTGGGTCCCAGCTGGATTTCAAACTGCAGGGATGGCATCAGATGATAAAAACTCTATAAACTGTAGTAAAACACGAGGTTGTACTTCTAGTAAAAAAATATAGTCACCATCTCACAATTTATACCATGATAAATTCTTTTTAGATCAAAGATTTAAGTGTAAAAACAAAGCCTACATGAGCACCAGAAAAAAGCCTGGGAACATTGTCCTGTGATATTAGAATGGGAAATGGCTCTAGATGTGACTGAAAAGGGGAGAATTAAAAATTCATGATTTGATTAGTGTCCTAAGTGTCCCATGCCTCAAGGAAAATGGACAAACCAGGAAATACACAATTCGATAATGAAGAGACTGATAATCCAGATGAAAAATGGCCAAAAAACATGATCAATTCTCTGAAAATTGAAACGCACATGCCCCGAAGAATGCTTGACTTTGTTATAAACATGAAAACAAGGCCTGAAATTATGAACTGGAATCTCTCCTCGTAGTTGGTGAATTACTGGTTAAACAGAATGCGGGGAACATGTTCTGGCCCCTCTCATCTTGGTGGAATCGTTAACTGGCTTAGCTTCAGGAAAGGGAACTGAGGAACCTACACTAACTGTGAAACGCTCATCGTCTCTGGGCCTGAAGAGTCAGCCGCGAGCCGCCCTGGCCAAGAGAGAGGAAACCAGCGGCTAGCTGTGGAGCCCCGCCCCCTCAGACACACTCTCAAGTTCAGACATGATCCTGTTTCAGTCAACTTCCCCACGGTTCCAGAAACATAAACGAGTGTTGACTCACCATTAAATTAAGTATTTACATAGCAGACCCACGATTTTCATGGATATTTTGTTTTCAGTCTGAGTCCATTAAATAGTCAATCAAACGGATTCACTTCAAAGGCGAATGATTGGGTAACTCGTACCCCACGAAGCCCAGGTGCTGACGTCCACGTCGGAGGGTCTCTGGGCGGCAGTATTTACAGAGCCCGGGCTCACCTGCAGGGAAGGCACGTCTGCCTCTCGGGGCTGGACGGTGATCCCACTAGCTGGCCCGGAGTCCACGGGGCTTCAGCCGACTGAGTGTCCCGGGCGAGAGTCACGCTTGCTGGTGAGTCAGACCCGGGCTTGTTGCCTGCACTCAGGAATGATGCCGAACGGGGGCAGGTGCTCTGTGCAGAGAACCCTCCCGGGGACCGACACCGTGTATTCAGTGCTCATCACTCGCCCGTCATTTACACAAACAGGCGTGTTTGGGTGTCTCTGGTGTACAACACGGAGAAACGGTCCTTCATGAATCCAGGAGGAGAGACAAGCGGGAGAGACGAAGGGGAGGGTCGAGGAGGAGGCTCGAGCACTTGGAAGGGAAGTTGTGCCCACGTCCTGGTGGTGCCTTGGGGGAAGCCCCGCCAGCTCTGTGGGGCCGGTCGTGTGGGTTGAGGGGCTGGCAGGGCCGGCGAGGGGCTGAGACAGGTGCAGCCGGAGGGGCAGCTGCGGGCGGCTCTGGGCCAGAAGCGGCCGGCCACACCAGAGGACTTCGCTCTGAGCAAATGACAGCAGAAGGCTTTAGGTTTGAGGGGGAGACGTGCTCAGACCCACTAAACGGACCCAATCTCAAGTCATAAGTTTGCAGGCGAGGCTTTTCTTTGAACACAGAAATATTCTCCAGAGATAACTGCGAAGGCCGTTCAGTTCCCAGGCCCCACCTCGGAGAGGATTGTCCAGATCGCAGCAGCCAATCCTGCATCTCTGTTTCCCTCCCTCTGCACACACTCACCCATGATGCATGTGTCTCAGGTACCAGTGGAAAATACCAGATAAAAACACATCCTTCAGCTCAGAATGTAGGGAAAGCAACAAAACCCAATAAAACTAACAGGTTATACGGAAAGTATGTGTGTTACGTACGTAGGGTAATCTGCGTCAGTCCAGAGCTATGGACGATAATTACAAAAGGAAGGATGTGTTACCAGAGCAGACTTCCGGGGCCCCCACCTCACCTGGCAGCTCGTGGCTTGGATTTCCCCACCAGACACGCAAGGCCTCACATCTCCAGGCCACCGTCCCCTCACCTATCAGTCACCGGCCACATGCGTCTACCCGACAGACACACGCTTCCTTCCAGAATGTGGGCTCCAGAAGGCAGGGTGCTTTCTTCCTTTTGTTTTTCTGGGCACGAGGGATGCCGGAAAGGCTCCTGGTAGAGTCTCAGGAAATAACTGTGCGAAGATGGCATAGATAATCATCGTGTCTGCCCGGGTTTGAACAGATAACGCACCACAGAGAGAGGCGAAGTGCCCTTGATACACCAAGAGATTGCTGGGTCTTTCCACGGAAAGTCCGTTTCTCTCTGCTCATCCTCACCCGCTGGGAGAGAAGAGATTTCCACCCGGGGCGACAGGATGACTGACCACAGGTCCCTGACCCTGGACGTGTCGGGTCCACTGGACAGGTCGTGTTTCCTCTCAGCCCGGCAGGTGCCACAGGGCCCTGGGTGGTGGGGAGCAGAGCAGGGCTGGGGGAGGCGGGCTGTGTGGCAACAGGGGGCTGGGGGCTCTGGTCGTGCAGGAGGACGTGGTTGGCTGGTCTGAATAATTCAGGGGCTGGCAGGGAGCTGAGGCTGGGACTTGAGGAAGCAGGCACTGTGCCTGGACCTGTGACGGGGAGGCTGCTGTCCAGGGACCCTTCTTAGTGGGGGGTGAGTGGGACGCCTCCTCCTGATCTCCCCACGCACCAGGCTCATGTGGCAGCAGCACTTAATTTCAGGTCACGCCCCCGAAGCAGGAGTAGCGTGTTCCTGCCGCAGGTTGTGACGCCGTAGCCTTCCTCCTGAGGCTTGCTCCCGGACGCACCCACCCGGTGTTTTCGGAGCCCTTCCGTCCCGGCTGGAGCACCAGAGCTTTGTGGGCAGGAGGCTGCCATTGCAGATGGACAAGGCTGCTCAGAGAAGGTCTCCTGGAGGCCATGACCTCTTGCTGTCTGGTGGGGACATGAAGGGACGTCTGCCTGTAGGCCGGGGAAGAGGGCTAGCAGGTGCAAAGGCCCCGAGGTGGAAATGCGCCCCAGTGCTTGGGGGATAGAAGGAGGCAGCCAGGGTGACGCGGGAGTGAGGAGCAGAGGCTGTCGGCCATGGAAGGGGAGGAGGGGAGGAAAGGCAGGCTGAACACCTGTTTTCCTTACTTTACTCACCCTGAAAACACTTTCCCCCTATTTCTTTGCCTTTGAAAAGTCCTTTTTTCTTCAAAGCCAAGCCAAAACATCCAATCACTGAAAAAAAACCCTTGCAATCAGAGGCGAACATTCATATAACAAGAATAAAACGTTCACAGCATCTAAATGCTCATGTCCCCTGTCTCCTGGCTGTGTCATCCACCCGGGGGGTGGGGGGCTAAGGGCACAGCTTCCTTCCCCAATGATCCGGAGGCCTCTGCCTGCTGGATGACTTTGGTGATGCCATCGGCGTGATGACGAAGCAGGAGTCCTGACGGCCGTCTCTGCCCCACATGCAAGGCCCCTGTCCCTGGTCCCGTGGGGGGGGGCCCTCCCCCCTGGTCCCTTGTGGGGGGTGGGGCCTGCCACCTGGTCCCAGGCGGGGTGGGGGAGTGGGGCCTCCTGCCTGGTCCCGGTGGGGGGCCTCCCTCCTGGTCCCGGGGTGGGGGGTGGGGCCTCCTGCCTGGTCGGGGGGCTGGGGTGGGGGCCTCCCGCCTGATCCCGTGGGGGGGCCTCCGGCCTGGTTCCGTGTGGGGGGGTGCAGGATGCTCATGGTCTCAGCCTCTGCACCCAAATGCCCGTGGCCCCACAACACATCTGTGGGAGGCTGAGGACCTGGGGTGGGGACCCATTCAAATATTGGCTTCTGCGATGAGGCAGGTTAGAAGCTGGCTGATTGTCAGAGTGCTGTAATAATCAAAAGGCAATTATGAAGAAGCCAACACAGTTTGTATCCTTGGATGAACGTTCAAAATATTCCGACAGAAATGTGTCACTCAGACCCTGAGGTCCTGAAATCAGGCCCCGCGGGGTTACTCAGCCCTGATCGTCACAGGGACTCAGCCCAGTGACTGTAAATTTTAATTACTGCTTTGTAGCAACCTGAATAATCAGCCACAGTATAATCGGAGATTTTACATCATGGACTTACAGTTACTAACCTCCGGTAGGACTTTGGAGTTGACTCTAATTTAGAAAAAAATGTACCGAACGTTGAGAAGCAGAGTGCTCTTTGATCCTGGACACGCGGCTGTGGGCAGGGCCGGGGGGGCTGTAAGGTCTGCGGCTGACACACCTCCCTCCCACAGGCGCCTGCGACCGGCCAGCCTCACCCGCTGGCCGATGTGTCCTTGCTGGGGCGATGGCCACCAGCGCCCCGACCGTGGGCCTCGCTCTACCCACCAAGGCCACCAGGGCCACGAAGGTCACGTGTTTGGTGTCCTGTGACCCCTGCTGGAGCACTGATGTCTCCTCTCTGGCATCGTGTGTGTGTCGGGGGGGGGGGGGGGTGGCTGGAGCCACGCCTGGGGCCCTGCCACAGGCCGCACGCCCACTACCATGCTTTTGCCAGGGACCCGCTGCCCGTGGGCCTTTTCCCCGCCTCCACTGGCTCTGCGAGCCGCAGTGAGCCATGTTGTACTTGGTAATTAAAGTAATTACTTTACCGTAATTACAGCTGCAAGCTGACAGGTGCGGGCGCAACATCGTTCGGCCGGCCTCCGGGAGCCCCCGCCACCCCGGGCCACACGTGGCACATGCCCAGCTCTGGTCCAGCGACACTCGAGCGAGGGCAGGGCCGTCCGGTCCCCGCTGCAGCACACGCCCACATCTCCGCTGCCACAGCCCTCACGAGACCAGACGGCGACAGGAGGAGCCAGCGGAACCCTAAACGTGGCAGCAGGACAGGGTTCCAGAAGCAGAAACGCCTTTCATTAGGAACACATTTGTGCCCGCATTTGCACTGGGAAAAGCGCTAGAATGCTCCCCACTACATGTAAACTATGATCGTATTTGGCTGTCATTCGTTGTTTTTTTATTTACTTTGTACCTTTTTTCTATAAGGGAGCGGTATTTTATCTATAAATTGATTCAGTTTAGTATATTAAAGTGTGTTTTTTAAGTTCCACCCCCAACACCATTTTACAAGGGAGTTTTGAGACCCTTGGGCCGTGGACACCCGCTCATAGGGGCCGACAGTAAACGCCCAGGTTTCCTGCTAGCTGCTTGTTAAACGCAGATATTTAAGAAATTAAATTATAGAACTTACACTGAAAGCAAAGATAGTAAATATTCTCTTCCAAATCCTCCCTTCCTCATTCGTCACTACACCTTCCTAGTACCCACATTCCGAGGTTGTCCGCAGCGGGCACCTGTGCGGGGACAGGTGCTTGTTAAACGCAGATATTTAAGAAATTAAATTATAGAACTTACACTGAAAGCAAAGATAGTAAATATTCTCTTCCAAATCCTCCCTTCCTCATTCGTCACTACACCTTCCTAGTACCCACATTCCGAGGTTGTCCGCAGCGGGCACCTGTGCGGGGACCAGCATTCGGCGAGGTGGCCACACATTTCCTCCTGCTGAGACATCGGCGTCTACACCAGCAGACCCGGGGGGTGGAAATCAGCTCCTGCTGTAACTCAGGGCCTGACTAATTGCCTTGTTGACCGTCCTGGCCCCCTGAAGTTGTGGGGGAAAGTCTCAATAATGCACATCAGTCTTACAAGTGAGTCGTATCTTTAGCTGTGATTTTGAAATATCATGAAAAATTGAGGAAATAACGTCCACTTTTTGAAATCTCTCCTCCTATTGGCAAAGACCAGTGGGTAAAGTCCCAGTACATCTGGTGCCAGAGTTAAAAGAGGCTTCAGTTTTGTGAATGTGGTTTGTATGAGAATGAGAAATGGTTTTTCGGTAGGTCACACGTCAGATTTAAATATGATTTATCAGGGATGCCTGGGGGGCTCGGTCAGTTGGGCGTCTGACGTCGGCTCAGGTCGTGATCTCACGGTTCCTGAGTTTGAGCCCCGCGTCGGGCTCTGTGCTGATGGCTCGGAGCCTGGAGCTGCTTTGGACTCCGTGTCTCCCTCTCTCTCTGCCCCTCCCCCACTCATGCTCTGTCTTTCAAGAGTAAATAAACAAAAAAAATTAAATATAGTTTATTGGGCAAAGAATTAGTGGATTAAGTTCAATCTCATTTGTCAAATCATGGTTAATCTAAACCTTAGGCAGGTGAGGACAAGAGGGCTCAACAAAAAGCAAGCAAAGCTTTCTGTGGGGCCCAATGAGCCCTCAGCATCTGCAGGAGTTGCTTACAGCTGACAATTCCTCATTTGTCACTTGTGTGTGACATACACGTCACATTATGCACACACACACACACACACACACACACACAAAGTGGTCTCTGAACAAAACTGCAACTATATTTTGAACATCTGACAGCAATCCTCGGCCCGGCTCTGCCCAGACTCTGCAGGTGGTGGCCGAAGTGACACGTGGGGTCACATGGGGTGTGGGGGCCATGGGGCACTGGCCTGGCGAGGGCAGGATCCCGGATCTCAGGCTGGGAATAGACCACATGTGTCTCCAGTTAAACCAGAGCTAACGTTGCAAGACCTGTGCCCCCGAATCTGGGGAGCTGTGATCTCTGTTGGTGCTTTTATCTTGCTCCTCAAAGGTAGGAATAGGGGACGAGGGCTTTGTCACTCCTACCCCTGCTGTGCTCCACCTGCTGTTATGAGGCCTCCGCAACCCTCATTTCAGGAACTAACTCGCCTTTTAAAAGACCAATCCGTTTCTGAGGTGCAGGATAGTCCTAGTCTCATCCCTCAACGGCCCTGCCACTGACGCGTTTACATCATGGGTTCTGGATCCTGGCTTTAGTTTTTTGTTTTGTTTTTTCCTTTGTAACTCAGACTCTGTGTGGTGTGGTTTCTTCCCCGAAAGCCCAGACTCCCCACCACGGCTTCACCTGCCTGTCCCCATGGTGGTGACTCTCTTGCACTTTCTCAGCCCGGCCCGTGTCCCCAAGAGCGGGGGGCCGTGGTCCTGGGGGACAATGGGCTACCTGAGCCTCGACTCCTCCCCTCAGAAAGACAACGCTGACAAAACCACCTGTTCTGCCCTCATTCACTTTGTGGGTGAGAGAAGATGTGTGTCTGGTAAACAGCAGGTTCACGTGAGCCCGTGGCCAACGCCCGTGGCCCACAAAGCGCTGACCCGCGCCTGCTGTCTCCCTCCAGTTCTCATCGAGGCTTCCGTGTGCCTCTCCGCCCCTCCCCCAGGCAGACCGGCCCCCCGAGGTCTGACGCCCTCCCCCTGCTCTGGGACCTGACCCCCCGTGGTCCCTCCCCAGGCCTGACCCCCTGCGGTACACCCACGGGACGCCGCAGGCCGGCTGCCGTCTCCACCGCGCGCCCAGGCGTCTGTCTGTCCACGTCCGAGCAGCACCGGGGTTAACGCACTTCCGTGCTCAGTGTATGCCGGGCACCCCACCAAGGCTGCGCGAGGTCGTTTCCCTCACTTTTTATAGCAACTTGCTCCTGACGTGCTTTTCGTCGGCTCGTGGCCCTGCCCACGGGCTATGAAATTGTAGTAACTTGGCCGAGTCACGCGCAGAAGGAAAGCCGGCCTGGGGACTCGGTCAGCTGGCTGGTGAGGACCCACGACCTCACTCTCTACGCTGAAGTGCTTCCTGTCGTGGTTCTTACTGCCGTGGGCTGATTAGTGGCAGCGACGGGCCCATGTAAGGAAACGGGTAGACATGGCGCGTGGACACAGGTCACCACTTGGGATCTTACCCGTCTGTGAGCGAATCCTCCTGCCTTGCCCCTCGTGCAACGAGAGGTAACAAGCGCTGCCTTAAGTTCTTCCCTGGAAAACAGCGAGAAACCAAATAGAATGACGTGTGTGAAGCTCCCGCAGGTTACAGTTTGTGAGGCGGACGCAAGCGGCCCATCCCGTCGCGGGAGTGTCGCTGGGAACCAGAGCCCGTGCGGCCGCTGCTCAGGGGACTGGAGGACGAGGCCCGAGGTGTGGAGTCCGCAGTTCCCCACTCCACCTTGTCCTTTGGCATGTCAGAGGCAGAAGGAGTTACGCGCCCGCTAATGTTCTCCTTTTCAAAATCCCTGTCTTCAGGTTGAACACATTATTTGTATTTGCTCATTGGTTTTGAGATGCCTGGTTTTAGCCATTGGACGTGGACAGACAGAATAAGGTGCATTTTGTTAGCCATGGCCGTGCCGAGTGAAGGCTCTTTCCTAAGGCTATGCTGGCATTTGGGGAGCCTGCTAAAAGTCATTCTGGAATGGTTAAGGGCTGCAACCTCACTGCTGATTTCATTCCCTTAATTATTTTAAGAACATGGCTTTTTAAATCTTTTTATTTATTTTTGAGACAGAGAGAGACAGAGCATGAGCAGGGGAGGGGCAGAGAGAGAGGGGGACACAGAATCCGAAGCAGGCTCCAGGCTCTGAGCTGTCAGTACAGAGCCGATGAGGGGCTCGAACCCACAAACCATGAGATCATGACCTGAGCCGAAGTTGGATGCTTAACCGACTGAGCCACCCAAGTGCCCGTCACCTTCTTTTTAAAATTTTTTTTTAATATTTGTTTATTTTGGGGAGAGACAGAAAGAGAGCACAAGCAGGGGAGGGGCAGACAGAGAGGGAGACAGAATCTGAAACAGGCTCCAGGCTCCGAGCTGTCAGCACAGAGCCTGACACGGGGCTTGAACTCACAGACCGTGAGATCACGACCTGAGCGGAAGTCGGAGACTTAACCGACTGAGCCACCCAGGTGCCCCAGAACATGGCTTTAAGATGCCTTTGTACACACTCATCTACCGTCTGGGAACAGAGAGCCACTCTGGTAAGTCTTGGATGACCCCCTAGGCATACCTGCTCAGTTGCAAAAAATCAGTCTTCATCAGGAGGCGGATACAGACCGACCTGGTTCAACGCACAAGTGACAATTTTCGGACAAATGACCACAAATGAATACGACTTCAGATAGTGGGGTTTTTTTTTCTAAGTCACTTATGTAAAAGATCGTATCGACATGACAGAGTGAGCTGGATATTAAGAACGGCAGATGCACTTTAAGACTTAATTCTTCTCATGCCTCTGGCGCCGTGTAGACAGTTCCTGAGGCACCAGGCTGGACAGCTGGTGGCAGTGGAAAACCACATTGAATGTTTGGTCAGAGGCGGTGACCAGCCCCTTGCGAGGAGAGTCACTGCCCGGTGTCCTCCTTCCAGGTTCCCTCCTCCCACTTCTGTAACGTTCCCGCGTCTTTTTGTGGCTTGTGGTTCTTTGTTTCAGTGCAGAACGAGACCCCGTTGTCTGCACAGACCCGGGTCATCCATCACCACCTGCTGAAGGGCGTCCTGGTCGTTAACAAGTTTTGTCGATGATGGAAGAGGTGCTGTGAACGTCTGTGTGCAGGTTTCTGGGGGGACGTGGTTTTAAACTCTGGGAAAATACGAAGATTTACTAAATCATATTTTCCAAGCAGGAACCTTTATCTCTGCATCTTCACATTCCGTGCAAATTCTGTGTAGGAAGAACGCTGAGAAATTAGTCCCATCAAAAAGAAAGGCCTGCTGAAGGATTGCATTATCCTCGTGACAATTTACCATCGCTTTGCAATCCCCCGTCAGTTGTAACCCACTAAGTCCTAGAGGGTGATTTGGAAACGACCACACGGATCTGAGGTGTGACAGGAGCCATGGCGCTCAATCACCCTGATGGGGTCAGCACACCGGCAGGCAGGCGTACCTGAAGGATGACGTGGGAGACGGGGACACGGGAAGAGAACACAAATCACACTGGTGACCGCAGCAATTCTCTGGGAAGCTCACGCTGTTCCAGAATCCACCCCCCGAGCACTGCTTTCTTCCCCTCTCGAGAACATGCCCCTCCAATTATGCCTTGTTTCTGAAATCACCACTCACTCCCTTCCCGTGACCCACCCCCCACTGCCCGTGACACCAGACCACATTTTGCTTGATGATGACGCATTCTGAGGCACCTTTCCCCGTTAGCTTGTGCTCTCTGGGCGCCACTAACCCGGAACACTCGGGTCTCTGCTTTGCTTTCGAGCTCTAACTTTCTTCCCCTTCTTCCTTGCCCCGCATTGAACTTTGACACATTAAAAAGTTGTTCTCTTAAAGGTCAAGGACACAGGAAAGACACTGCTGGTGCCCCTGTCCCCAAGGCTCTGAGGGTAGCTGGCCCTCCAGGCACAACATGACACGGTGTGGCCTCCCGGGTGCCTGCAGGAGCTCCCCCTCCCTCCCGCTCTGTGCTCCACCACAGATCCCGTTCTAGAAAGGTGCTCGTGTGCTGGAGGATGAAGACAGGCACCCACCTGTTCGGACGCAGCCGACCCTGCACGATGGGGAAGGTGGCAGGCAAGTGGACACGAGGTGGCCAGGGCTCGTGGCTGAGTCCACGATGCTGGAGCCTCACAGCACCTCCGTTCGGCTGGTGGGATGAAAACATGGCCGTGTGGCCCACCCTCACTAGTGTACCGAACCGGCAGGGGTCCCAGTGCGAAGGGCCGAGAAAGGCGGGGTCAGTGCTGATGTCCTTGCCTCTCAGTCCAGTGGGTGGGCGATTTGGATGTTATGTTATCGGCACCTGCAGGACCACTGCCCGTCTGGGGATGCAGGGTCGCCTTGTGGCCCGAGAGCCCTGGCGTAAGAGCCGTTGTCTCTGTAGGGGACAACGTCGTCCCTGAGTGCAGGGGCCTCTGACCGGGCTCTGCAGCCTCACACCCACACTGCCCTGCACATCCCCTCCCAGATTCGTCACCATGGAGACAGGGGGCGTGTCTGACTCCCGTGACTCTGGAACATTCCCTGCTCGGCTCCCTTCTCAGTCTTCCGTCCTTGTAACATCACTACTGTTAATCAGAACTGAGTCCCATTGTGAGTGCGGCCGAACGTGGCAATCCGGGCACCACCAGAGGTGACCCACAGGGTCGGGAAGTTGTTCATCTGAAATCAGAGGGGCCGTGTGGCCAAACTTGTCCAGTCAAGTTCTTCAGTGGAGAGAATTTATACTGAAGGCATATAATCCATTTGGACACTTGGTTGCAAGTTAAAAAAAACAACAGCTCAAGTTGAATTAAGGAAAAAGGCAGTTTTTGCACATCTCTCATTGGAGGTTTGTCTCAGACTTAGTCAACCCTCAGGCAAAAATGGTATTCCCAGGACACGGTCTCTTTCCATGGTTTTAAAAGTCTGTTCTCTTCCGAGGCGACTTCGCGTTCAAGCCCGTCTGTGCTAAGATCATTTCCAACAGCTCCCCGTCCAATCCTTAATGCCAGCGAAGGACGCAGACACCCCGCTCACGCTCAGAGCCCGAGCCCGTACCTGGGCCACGTCAGAGGGTCACGTCACCACGGTCAAACTCTCCACGGTCCCGGTGTCTGCGCCCGAGTCTGGTCTCCCGAGCAGCCGGGATGCAGCTGGTTCTGTGACACCAGGTATGTGTGGTGGCGGCACCGGGGGATCGGGGTCTCAGCTCGGAGACGTTTCAGGAGGCTTGGGAGGTTTCGGACAGTGAACAGACCGACAAAACAAAGCCAGCAAACGCAGGTGTACCCACTGCATGCGATCGTTTTACAACGTGGCAGAAATTCCCTCCACTGATTGCAAACGGTGATAGTCTTCAAAATTCAGCCTCCTCTCATATTCCTTGTCTTCTAGGATGTTACGATTTCCTCCGGTACAAAGGGAAGGAATCCCAGAATTTGAATCAGAAACGGCAAAACTGCCATAAGTTTGCTTTCCTGCAGCAACAAATTAACTTTAAATGGTCTTATCTAATCAGGGCGCAGATTACTCATTTTTATCAAGTTTATTGGTTAAGTTTGGTCAAGTAACTCATTTGGTGACTTATTTTTAATTGTACTTATTTTAAAATAATTACAGTTCCTGGTTTGTATGAGAACAAAGCAGAATCAGCCACTCTACTCCCCATGTTTACCTTATACAATTATTTGGGTAAAGCCTTTTGCTATTTTCCAACAATAGGAGAATCACTAAATTAGAATAAGTTTATTTGATGGAACATCTTATTTGAGATCGTTGGTCACAGGAGAAAGTATTCAAGCTATAATGCTTTGTGGAAAGTATATAAAACAGAAGCCACAGTACTATGACCCTAAACACACACGCTTGTGCACACATCCACACATGTGCACGTGCACATAAGGACAAAGTTTAATTGTTGTTCTATCTAGATGGTGCTATTGAGGGTGATTGATGTCTTATATTTTCCAAATATTATGTAATACAATAAGCACGTATGACTTTTTATCAGAAAAAAAATAAACGTCGGGGCTCCTGGGTGGCGTCTGACTCTTGATGTGGGCTCCCGGGGCTGTGGGATGGAGCCCCACGTCAGGCTCTGCACTGACAGTACGGAGCCTGCTTAAGATTCTCTCTCTCTTTCTCTCTCTCTCTCTCTGTCCCTCTCCCACGGTCTCTGTCTCTAAAATGAAAGAATTAAAACATTTTTTAAAACAGAAAAAATATACGTGAAGAATATGTTTTGCTTTAAATGTCTTCCAATACACAGCCGTGTCCTGACGAACGGGGGCTCCGTCCCCCCCAGCCCGTGCCTCTCAGATGCCTGTTCCCTCATAACCCCGCCTCGCACCCCTCTGAAGCCGAATCTGCTCATCCCGCTCCCACGTGGGCCGCTCACACTGTGTCCTGCACCTGGGGACTCAGAGCCTCCTCCTCCCTTAAATGGGCCCTCGGCCACCCACCGTGTACATACTTGCCCCCGGCTTCTCCCGGAGTCACAGGGGCCGTGAGGTCCCTTCAGATTTGGGCCAGACCACTCGCCTTGTGTCACACACCGTTTTGTAGTTTCCGATGGGATCTTAATGCTCATTGGCGAGTCTGCAGGATCGCGCGTGACGAGCCAATGTTTGCTTGCAGGACGTGGACGGGTGAGGAAGGAAGGGCCCAGGGCCTCGGGGGTGGGATGATCACCCGAAAGCAGCAGGTGTCGGGTGTATCATCGGGTCACACGGCCACGTCGTGCTGAGGGTATTTGCTGACACTGGAGCTGGGAGTCGGTTAGTAATAAAACCAGCACATAATTAACTTAAATCTTGGAGTCAGGTGGGTTTTCCTATGTCTCTTAGTTTGGTGTTCTCCACCCTTAGTCGCTGACTTATCTAAAGGACCCAGGAAACCCCGGGGAGGCGGCACAGCCCTGAGGGAATGGAAAAGCCATCAGAAGTGTGTCATTGCCTATTCCCTCAGACACACACTAAGGGTTTCCACCGAACTGTGGACCAACGAACCATACCAGCACCATAATCCCCAAACTAGCTTATTTAAAACTGTGATTTTAAAATAAACCATATATGTAGGTCTCCAGCAGGTGCTACCTACAATGCAAACAAAATATCTCCGTTCTTTTTTTTAATGTGTATTTATTTTTGAGAGGGGGGAGGGGCAGAGAGAGAGGGAGACGCAGAATCCGAAGCAGGATCCAGACTCTGAGCTGTCAGCACAGAGCCCCAAATGGGGCTTGAATCCACAAGCTGGGAGATCATGACCCGAGTTGAGGTCAGACACTGAACCGACTGAGCCACTCAGGAGTCTCCAAAATATCTCAGTTCTCAATGTTAAAAACAGAAGATTTTAAAAGCACACATAAAATATTTATCTATTCTTTCAAACTGAATACTTTTTGAAGAGAAATAGGATAGAAGGAAAAAAGATCCTGTAACCTTTTCAAGAAAATTGCTTCCTTAAGACGCCCAGAAAAATGACTGGTCCATACTTTTAAAAACAAAATTATGAAAATTATCTCTATTTCTGAGACAGCCTAAAATTAAGAAGGCTTTGAAGCCCCTTCAAACAGTTTTTAAAAGTTCCTGTATGAGAAAGCCCTAATTATTATTTAAAATAAAACATTATTCAACATTCTCATAATCATGGAAGCTGCTTAAAAATTAAACCTAAATCAAGTTGAAGAAATATGGCTCCTTAGTGCATAAATCTTGACGCCAAAGCTGGTTGCAAGTGCCCAAAAGTACGTGCTGTGCACAATGCAGACGAAGCTGCTTTTCACCCCAAACCTCCTTTGACGGTGGTTGAGTGGAGTTGAGGTAAGGAAGGAGGATGGGCTGGTCTCAGCTTGGGTGTGAGGACGGCTGGGTTTCCGTCACCTCCTCCTTACGGCTTCCACCAAAAGTCATTCGTAAGGACCTGTGTGATTGCACGTGATGAAGTCAATGCGTCTAGTGACTTGCGTGGGGGACCTGCCGGAGGCCTCTCCACCCAGGAAGGTCCAGCCTCCTCTGGGGAAGGCGACTGAACAACACAGCAGGTCACACAAACTCTTAACGGCTCGTGGCAATGCTGAGAAGAAACCAGTGGGCCCTGATGGGAGCCAGCTGTCCCTCGGGACCGACTCTGGCTCAGTCTTCGGATTCTGTGTCTCCCTCTCTCTCTGCCCCTCCCCCCTCTCAAAAATAAATACACATTAAAAAAAAGAACGGAGATATTTTGTTTGCATTGTAGGTAGCACCTGCTGGAGACCTACATATATGGTTTATTTTAAAATCACAGTTTTAAATAAGCTAGTTTGGGGATTATGGTGCTGGAGAGGAGGAGAGAGAAAGAGTGGAAACAGTCGCAGGGACTGACGAGGGATCTGCCCCCCAAAACCACTGATGGGGAGGAAGGAGGGGGTTTCCATGCCACCAGGATTCTGTAAACAGTGGAGCGCAGAGTCCGACGTTCCAGAGCTCGGTGCCTGGCGGGGCTCCGGCCAGGAAGTAGGGCCAATCCCCAGGAGCAGGCAGGGGGGTCTCCGGGCTCCGTGTGCCACGTGGGGAGAAGCGGTTCCCCCGCTTGGAGGGCGTTTGGTAGAGGCCATGCGGCCTCCCCTCCGGCAAAGGTCCCAGCGGATCCTGGAGAGCAGCCCCGTTTGCTGGTCTGGGGACAAAGACGCCAGAGTGTGGTGCCACAGGCTGTGTTGTGGTTTGCCTTAATCTCTGAACCTCTGCCCTCGTGCGGTTACACGAACGTTTTCTGGGGGAACGTGGGACCACCGCTCAGCAACGTCCTCCCCAGAGAGTCGGCTGGAGTCCGCGCCAGGAGGCCTCTGAAGTGCGGGCTTTTGAAACACAGCGCATCTGAGATAAAACCAGGGAGGGAGGTGCGGCCCGGCGGGCAGCCGGCTGGGACACGGACAGGGTAGAGGCGGGGAGTGGACGGAGGCCTGAGACAAGCGAGGGGTGCTCGATCGCGGGTCTGTGAGCGCACAGAGCTCCCGGGGCGTGGGGGGGGGGTGGTGGGGGGGGTCGGCGATGAGGGGGCTGGGCGAAGCCACGCCCACTCTCCCACGCGCACCTGCACTCGCACTGATCCACCCCAGTCCGCTAAGCAGTGCCACCTAGTGGAGAACGGAGCCGTCACACCAAGCCCCGCCCAACAAATTGTTACTGCGTGAAGAAAACAACGGATTTTGGGGTTGCTAGTTTATTATCACAGAAATTAAGCAATGAGTTTCTGTGTTTGCCCTGACTGATAAGTCGTGAACGGAAATGATTTGCAATGACGCACCACTCCTGGAGGAAAACGGTTGAGGAGAGGATTGATTGTCAAATGAGCACAGAGCCCCTGCTTTGCCCATTGTTACCATCCAGTGTCTACACCTGGGGACTCCGGTTTTTACCTCAGACAGCAGAACTCACCTACATCTGACTTCTAAGATCTGGAGGGATCCAGAGAACAATCATTTTAGCTTTCAGGTGAGTTCATGCCGAGAAACATTCTTGACCTAAGAATGTAAAACTAAAATGCCTTTGGGCCAAAAGCTGAACCCCGCCTTGCCATGTGGAAACAGACCTCACGGGCTCCCAGTTCACAGTCTTTGAGAATCTGAGTAGACTGCAGGGAGGTCAAAGTTTCTCTACCTTGAGAATTACACCATCAGCACTTGCTAATCAAGGATGTGTTTGTGGAAATGATGAGCCTTCAGTAATATCCCACAATTTCCAAGAAGTAGTAATTAGTAAACAGTGTGCAAATAAGGGAGGAAATATCTGAGGACACAACTATACAATTTAAAAGCTTGGGATGGTCTCACCCCTAAGTGACAAATGAAAGTTAAAACCCATCATGTTACGGATGGCTTTTCTTTACTATTTCCCGGTGGCAACGGATGTGCCAAGAATTTATCCAAGAGTATGTGATCTCTGACCACTGCTGGCAAGAAAACGAAACTAAAAGAAATACATGCAACCATCAGATTGGAACCTATTGAGGGGAAGGAATGAACACAAAAGAAAAACTAAGGCCATGTTTCCAAAAATTCAAATATTAGAAGAAAATGTTCAGCCCACTGGCAATAATAGACATTAAAATTAAAAGCTGACAATTTTACAACAAATGGGCGAATATGGGACGTTCACACACATAATCTCACACACGCACACACACGTACAGGCCACCCCAAGGGTTGGCCCAGATGAGGGAAACGAGATCTTCTGGACGTGTTTACGTGGGAGCGGAGAGCAGCCCAGTGTGTTTTCCCTCAAGCACGTACACGTTCCGCCCCCAGGAAATGATCCTCAGTGGGGAGTTATTTACACACACATACGACGTTAGTGTCTATACATCCTGTTGTTAGCATCACAGCCACACTGCAGGGAGGTTGTACCAGTTGTTATGTGTATGTCATGCAGTTATTAAAACTTCTCCTTCCAAGCGTCTACCGGAAGTGATAAGTTAGAGGTTAAGAAATAGAGCTGGTGGCCTATTACATGGAGTGGAATCCCATTTCACCTAACTCGTCAAATATGTGTGTCTACACAAGCAAAATTGTGCATAGTGCTAGGCAAATTTTGAACACGACTACCACTGGCTAATTGATTACCTTCTATATTATAGCATTTCAGAATGAGAACGTATGCTTCTTTCTACATGAAATAAAATCTACACGATACATGCATGTGTATACAAGCATGTGGAAGAACATTTTTACTTCATAAGGTTTTTTTTGTTTTTTTGTTTTTTTGCTTGTAAGATAATCCAGAACATTATTGCTGGGGTTGGTAGACAGTAAGCTTTGGCTAAAAGGGGGCTGAGGTGGGGACACTTTGATGGCGGAGCTATTCCGTGTGGTGGGAGGGTGATGAGGGCATGATGGCGTGACATGAGTACTTGTCCCACTCACAGAGCAGCTCTCTCCTCCCCCAAGCCCCGTGCTTCCTTTCTTTCCTCCCCAGTTCTCCCGTGCTGGAGAACACTTCTGTTTTAAATTCTCTCTGTTAAAATAACTTGCCCGGCTCCTATCCAAGTAGACTTTCACTGGCAGGCGGTCCTTACGAAGTTCAAAACCAGGCAGAACTAAGCGGAGGTGACCAGACATCAGAACAGCTGCTTTCTCTGGATGGCAGAGGGCGGGCAGGTGGTCGGGGAGTCCAGGGGGAGCTGCCGAAGGTGCCCTCATCCTGGGGCAAATACTCTACTTCAAATAAAAGTTATTTCTAGCACGGGCACCGAGCCACGAGCGCACCAGGAGAACTCCAACTTCCAGTGCCCCTAAAATACCCGGTTAAGTCTCACAAAGGGGACAATTCAACCCAGCGCTAAGCTGCATGTGGACTGCTGTAATAACGCTGCAGCGTGGGTGCAAAAACACTCACGTCTCATTTTTGTTTGAAAGAGCTAAAATAAGAGAGATAAACCCCAGGAAGCTTTGATGTGTCATGTTTCTCAGTTGGTATTATTGTTTAATTTCCAAAGTGGGCAGTTAGGTGATATCTGTTTGTTCTGCTGTGGGCAAAGAACACGCTTTAAATCGTTTCTATCTTTACAAAATTGTTAATGTCGATTCCAGAGCCTACAACACTATGTCCACTTCTGTGCACGTTCCGTGTCCAATGGACAAGGGGTTAGGTTCTGCTACGGACGGTGGTGTTCCTGTGGCGTCAGGGGGCTGACCGGTTGGTGGTGTTCTCAGGACTCATGGGTCCTTGCTGATTTCCAGTTAGACACTGGGGTCTTGAAGTCTCCATGAATAACTGTAAATGTGTTTATTTCTCCTCTCTGTTCTACTAGGTTTTGTTTAAATAAGGAAATTCTTTTACCAGGTGCATAAACATTTGGGTTTTTTATGTCTTCTTGGTGAAATTAAACTTTTTAAAATCATTATGTGACATCCTCCTTTATGCAGGAACTGATACCACCTGATTTCAGGATGTAATAGAAAGCCGTAGCAATCACAACCATGTGACATTGGTCAAAGAACAGACAGCTAGATCAGTAGAGTGAATGGAGATCCCGTAAGTATAGTCGCTGATCGTTGACAATGAAGAAAAGACCATTCTTTGTAAAATGCAAAATGTAAAGCTTCTGGAAGATAATATCAGGGAACACCCAGGTGGCCTTGGGGATGGTGTCGACCTTTAGATCCAACACCAAAGACGGGATCCGTGAAAGGAAGGACCGATAAGCTGGACTGCATTAAAATAAAAAATTTCTTCTCTCAGAAAGACAATGTGAGAGAGAGAGAGAGAGAGAGAGAGAGAGAGGACGAGCCACAGACTGGGAGAAGATATTTGCAAAAGACACATCTGAGAAAGGACTGTTATTCAAAACTCAAAATATACAAAGAACCTGGGGTGACTGGGTGTCTCAGTCTGTTAAGCATCTGAGTCTTCATTTTGGCTCAGGTCATGATCTTAAGGTTTGTGAGGCTGAGCCCCATGTTGGGCTCTGAGCTGGCAGCACGGAGACTGAGGGGGAATCTCTCCCTCTGTCGCCCCTCCCCAACTCATGATCTCGCTCGCTCTCTGTCTCTCTCAATAAAGAAATAAACTTATATACACATATGTAAAGAACTCTTAAAGCTCAATACTAAGGAAACAAAGAGCCCAATTAAAAAATGGGCCAAACCCTAACAGACACCTCCCCAGAGAGGTTATACAGAGGGAAGTCAGCAGGTGAAATGGTGCACCATATACCACCAGGGACACACAAATCGAAACAACTGTGAGACAGCACTGGGCACCGACTGGAATGGCCAAATCGGAACTCTGACAGCATGCAACGCCGGCCAGGATGCAGAGCAGCAGGAAGTCAGGGTCACTGCCGGCAGGAATGCACAGTGGAGGCCACTGCGGGGGCCACTGCGGGGGTCACTGTGGAGGTCACTGTGGGGGCCACTGTGGGGGCCACTGTGGAGGCCACTGTGGAGGCCACTGCGGGGGCCACTGCGGAGGCCACTGTGGGGGCCACTGCGGGGGCCACTGCGGGGGCCACTGCGGGGGCCACTGTGGAGGCCACTGCGGGGGCCACTGTGGAGGTCACTGTGGGGGACACTGCAGGGGCCACTGTGGAGGTCACTGTGGGGGCCACTGTGGGGGCCACTGTGGAGGCCACTGTGGATGTCACTGTGGGGGACACTGTGGGGGCCACTGCAGGGGCCATTGTGGAGGCCACTGTGGAGGTCGCTGTGGGGGCCACCGCGGGGGCCACTGCGGGGGCCATTGTGGAGGCCACTGTGGGGGTCTCTTACGAAGCGAAGCACACTCTTAACAAGTAGTCCTTGGTATTCACAAAAGGAATTGAAACACGTCCACACAACCCGCCCCCCCCCCCCAAGTTTGTAGTGGTGTTGTTCCCAAATGCCCAAACACGGATGCCCTTCGGTGGGTGAATAAATGAATAAGCTGTGGTCGACGCGGACAGTGGAGGGTTACTCTGCGCTACAAGGAGATGAGCCATCAAGCCGTGAAAAGACGCGGACGAACCTTCCATGCAGATGATTAAGTGAAGGAAGCGGGTCTGAAAGTCTACACACTGTGTGAGTCCAACCACAGGACGTTTGGAAAAGACAGAACTACGGGGATGGTACTGAGACTGGTGGTTGCCTGGCGTCGGGGGAGGGATGATGGTCGGAGCACAGGACTCTTAGGGCAGTGAAACTGCTCTGTCAGGTACCATGTGGGAGATTCGTGTCCTTATACGTTTGTCCCAAACCATAGAACGTGTGCCCCCAAGACTGACCCCGATGTGAACCGGGGCCTTGGATGCTCGTCTGTGGGCTCATCGGGTGTAACAAAGGCACCGTCTGGGGAGGGGAGGGTGTCTGTGGTGGGGGAGGGTTGTGTGGGAGGAGGCGGGAGGTGTAGGGGGGAGGGTGTGCGTCATAGGAGGGGGACTGGGGGGCTGGGATATGTGGGAAATTTCTCTCCATCCCCCTCAAGTTTGCTGTGAACCTAAACCCTTAAAAAGTCTTAATAAAAAGTACTCTATTCTGTACATAGAATAACAAGCCAGTTCCAGTCACTTGTGAAGAGAAATCACCATTATGTGCACAGAGCACTAGTTTGGGGTCTACGTTTAAATGTTACTCATGAAAGAGGCAAATTGAGAGGCATATTTGTAGTTTCTGGCATGAACACTTGTCCTTTCCAGCAGGTTACAGGCCTCACGGCTAACACATCGGCTGCACAAGCCGAGGAACCTGGGGATCCCCCCTGGACGGCGCCGAAGTCCCGCCTGCAGGGGTTGCTGGACTAATGATCTGTCACTTTCTGTAAACACTCATCTGAGACCCACGAACCCACAGGTATTGCATGAAAATTACATTAAGGAAGCAACTCATTTAATGGTGTTGACAGAGTATCTAAAAATATCAAGGGTCATTGGGAGAAACGTCTCATCACCACAGTGTCTGGCCTCCACTGACAGAATGTATTTCCTATTAAATCCTTGTCAAATTACATGAGACCAGAAAATTAACAGGATGGGCACACAGGCTGCGAGCTGCACACGTGGGCCTGTCCGCCGACCTCCGGCAGGCGGGGCGGTCCTCGGGGGGCAGGGCTTGGTTCCAGGTTTCAGATTCCCATCTGAGACCCTCTTCCACTCAGGGAGGGCGCAGGTGGGCTGCGGGGCCACTGGGAGCCTCGAGCTGGATCCCGAAGGACTGGATCCCGAGTGAACGAACGTGCAAGTTCTCTCACTCGGTGGAAAACCCACTCGTGCTCGGGCCACCCAAACAATCGCCAACGGAAAGTAAACCACGGTCCGCAGCCTCAAAATCCGGGTGCTCTGATTCAGGGCGAGCGTAGGTTCTGGTGAGGCAGGTGAGGGGGGCCGGTCACACCTGGCTGGGCCCCGAGAGCCATCCTGCCTCACTGGTCCCTGTGGCAGGGGCTAAAAATCCCCCAGGAGGTGGACACCTGTGTTTGCCAAATGTTTTCTCCTTCCCCTGGTCCCTGCTTCTGGGACTCGGATCACATCATGGCTCACTGGCACTGCCTTCTTTCAATTCATTTTAATTTTTTCAGTAGTTTCTTCTCTGTGTTTTCCTTCGTCTAGGTTCATTCGCTGAACCTTAAAGTTTCTGGACCCTTTCTTCTGCGATGTCCAATCCATTAACTCACACGTCAGATATTTTAGTTTCCATCTCTAGAAATTCGATTTGGTTTAAAAAATACAGTCTAGTTCTCTTCGTGACATGCTCCTACTTTCTTTTGCCTTAGTAAACAAAGTCTCGTAACTGGTTTTCAACCCACCTACTAATTCTAAATTTTTTTTTTTTAACGTTTATTTATTTTTGAGACAGAGAGAGACAGAGCATGAACGGGGGAGGGGCAGAGAGAGGGAGACATAGAATCTGAAACAGGCTCCAGGCTCTGAGCCATCAGCCCAGAGCCCGACGCGGGGCTCGAACTCACGGACTGCGAGATCGTGACCTGAGCTGAAGTCGGACGCTTAACCGACTGAGCCACCCAGGCGCCCCTCAACCCACCTACTAATTCTATAATAGGTGATGTTCCCCCATCTGTTTCTATTCGTTGGTTTTGTTGTCACATACACTGGATTCTTCCACCTCTTTGCACGCCTGGCGATTGTTACTGATGCCAGAACTGTAAACGTTACCCTTGCCGGGTCCTGAATAGTCTTGACTCCTGAAACGTTCCGCAACTTTGTTCGGAGAGGCGGAGTTACTTGGCTGCCTTCTGTTCTTCTGATGCTTCTAGAGAAAGATCAGAGAAGCTCGTGCCGTGTTCTGGAAGCAATGCTTTCTGACCATTTCTCCCAAATTCCTGTGAGCTACAAGGGTTCCCCCCCACCCGCCCCTGGCCTTAGAAAACACTCCCTCCCCAGGGGACCCACACTTCTCTTTAAAGCTTACACTTCACAGCAGCGAGGCCTTGGAAGTGGAGGGTTTGGGTACAATCCGTGTCTGTCGTAAGAGGGAAAAGTGCAGATGGCTGAACCGAAGAGCTCAGAGAGCAGGCAGGATGCGGACGTCAGGGGTTCGGAGGAAATTCGTCCCGGGCCCCCCACCTGAACTCGAGGCAGAGACAGATTACAGCCTCTCGCACGGGAAAAGTCCAGTAAAGAATTCACGAAAGATTTGAAGCTGAAGTGAGGTCATCTGAATATACACCCAGTGAGTGCCATTGGCTTAGGATGCGGCAAATTCTGAGCAAGACCTCCCGGGAACAAAGTGAACAGGAAGGTAAGGCCACAAAACTTGTATGAACTGAAATATGTTGTTACATTTCTTATGCTTAGTGGGTTTGCTTGGAACTCAGCAGCAACATAAGGAAATATTTATGAAGCACAACGTTCCAGGAGAGGGAAGAAGCGTGCGGGGGACAGACAGACACACGGTTCAGAGCAGCATAATTCACACTGTTCCGGGTGTTGCTGGAAAAGCACAGCATCCCACAGGCGTCATAAAAATAAAATATTTCTCAAAGAGTACTCACAAGAAGTATGTGTTTTTAAATTACCAAAATGTGTGTCCTTTTGGTAATTTAATATGTTTATTTATTTATATTGAGAGAGAGGGAGAGCATGTGTGGGTAGGAGAGGGGCAGAGAGAGACAGACAGAATCCCAAGCAGGCTCCATGCTGTGAGTGCAGAGCCCAACATGGGGCTCGATCTCACGAACCGTGAGGATATGAACTGAGCTGAAATCAAGAGTCAGGTACTTAACTGACTGAGCCACCCAAACGCCCCGAGATGGATGTCCTTTAAAATGAAGAATGTTTCTTTTATTTCTTAAATGAAAACTAGCAGTTTTCACTGAGATTTCTTTTTCCTTATCTTGGTTGATTAAAAGTCACAGAATACAATATTCGTAGGATGAACAACTCTAACATCAGCCGATGAATAATGAATGTGACGATTACATAACATCTCAGATGTACTAAATTGCTTGAGCTCACTATCCCTGAAAAGTTACTACAGAATTATATAATTAATCTCTCTTCCCAGAACAAAAAGTGTAACACGTCAATAATTTCAATATTTATCATCGCCTACTTTTCTCTTGGAAGGTAAACAGTTTTTCAGAGGAAAAAACGCCGGCCGGTGCAGCTGTCCAGCTGGCGCGTCACACTCCGCTCCTGGCGGTTAACGAGAACGAGGCCAGCGGCCCGGAGGGGCAGGTGCCTCGGCGCCTGGACACACGTGGCTTCCGGGAACTCGTTCCGAGGAGGCAGACCCTTCCCACGCCTTTTCTCGCCTCACCGGGAACTCCCGAGAAAGTCCACGGAAGCAGCGCCGCGTGTGCAAATCCGTGCATGCTTAACGCGGAATCGCGTCACGCGTCTCTTTGGCCTGTGGCTTCTGCGCGTTTCCTCGCTTTCCTTCTACCGCACGGGAGGCGGTCTGGGGCGGCCCGAGCGCTCGCTGCACGCCCGACCGCCGTGTCCCTCGTTTTACGTTGCCAGACGGTCGAGGCAGTGGCTCACGCCGGTTGCCTCCCCAGAACGCGCTCCCAACGATCCCTAACGAGACATCTCCGTGTGCGGATCTGCAGCAGGGGGGGCGCGCAGTTGCTGGTGAATCTAGAGGAGCGGCCCTTAGGGTGTGCGTGGAAGGCCCGGCGGTGGGAACTGCCACGGGGACCTCGCCCATTACGGTGCCCGAGCTTCTGACACCTTCCAGGTGGTGGAAGCCGAGTACTAGCAAAATTCTGCCTTTCTCTAACTGGAGTGGAGAAAAGAGTAGTTCACACCGGCTTAACCGGGGACCGCAGACGTCCTGGCAAAACTGAGTAACTTTCGCAGAAGTTTGTTTTTGTTTCTTCTGTGAATTCTTACACTTTTCGGCGTGTGTTGGAAAGTTCGTTTCCTGTTGTTGCCAAACAGTGACCAGACTGCGCTGTCTCACCCGACGAAGTGATGTCCCCGCGGCTGTCCAGGCCAGAAGCTGAGCTGCCCCGCGGGGGCTCCGGGAACGACACGGGGTGTGGGCAGAACGCGGGTGTCTGTGGTGGCAGAGAGGACGCCCATCTCCTATCACGGGTTTAGGTGAGGGCTCACCCAGCTTCTGGAGGCTGCCTGCGTTCCTCGGCGGTGGCCCTGTCTTCACTGCCTCCCTCCCCCTCTGTCACCGTGTGTCCTCGGAGCCGGTGAGGACTCGGGTGCTCGCGCTGGGTCCCCCGGCACCCTGGGTGCTCTCCCATCTCAGGGCCATGTCTGTAACCCCTCCCGTCACGTGAGCCAGCATACTCACGGTGCCTGAGATTGGGGGAGACGCATCTCTGGGGGGCATGATTTCACCTGCCACACACTGCTTATGCTGGTTTTTCATTCATTTATTTGTGAGTATTACCAACAAAAATCCATCGTTTTCCCATCATATGTTTTAAGAATAGTTTCTTCTTAAAAAATGTTTTTAAATGTCTTCTATTTATTTTTGAGAGAGAGAGAGAGAGAGAGAGAGAGAGAGAGATTGAGAATGAGTGGGGGAGGGGCAGACAGCAAGAATCCCAAGCGGATTCCGCGCTGTCCGCATAGGGTCCTGCTCGGGGCTTTGGGTCACAGATTGTGAGATCATGACGTGAGCCGAAATCGAAAGTCAGACGCTTAACCAAGGAGCCTCCCAGGCGCCCCAAGAATATTTTCTATTAGACTGTCAATATGTCTTCATTTTTGCCTTTATCACAAGGATTTTTAATGTTTTTAGGTGATGTGTGTTATAGTTATTAATGACTTATACTGGGTTTTATTTCATATTCAGGGAAGTCATAATACTTAAAACATTTTTAAATGTTCTATTTTTGATAGAATTTTAACAGTTATATTTTGTTTTTACACGTAGAGGTTTAGTCATTTTCAGACTGTACTTGTGAAAGATTTAAAGTAAGGGTGCCACTTTCTTCCTCCCCAGTTTTGCAGGCCTGGGCTCCTCCTACCCTGCGCATTCCCAGGACAGGCCTGTGTTCAGGACCTGCCCTCAGCGGGCTCTGGGGAGCTAGGGGCCAGGCCCCTGGGGCGTCCTGTCTGCTGTGAGCACGTCTGTAGCCCGGGGCCCTGGGACACTCTGTCCTTTATGTTAACAGCCTGATTTATGAGGAATGAGCTTTTGCTGGGGGGTGGGGGGCTCTGAGTGGCTGAGTTTAGTCAGCTGGGTGCTGCACCCCAGGCATCCGGCCCCCTAACAGGCCCCCTTAATGGTGGGGGGAGAACGCAACATGACCCCGAGGCCCCACTGGCCAAGGTCACAGGAAAGCTCCCACCAGGTGTCCCTGGGACCTCCCAGACACCTGTTCCCTTCGCGGATTTTCACCTTTGCCTTTTCACTTGATAAACCTTAACTATGACTGTGACAGCGGCCCGGTCCCGTGGTCCTCCCAGTGTCACCACGGCCGTGTCCTGTGGTCCTCCCAGCAGGTCCCTCGGAGGGTGTCATTGTTCTATTCACACTCACAGAATATTCACTGACATTCCTCGACTGCTCAGCTAGAACGGCCCAGCTGCTCAGATCACCCACAAAACGCCCAGCGTCGGGCGCAGGGCCGCGAGCCCGCAGGTAATTTGGGAGACGCTCCGGTGTCAGCTACGAGTCTCCGACTCCTTGCTCCGTCCGCAGTAATTTGCAGTTCTCGGGGTAGGAGACTTCCGTCTCTTATTTGGGCTCATTTCCAGTTATCTGAGGCTTTTGTGGTGTCGCAAGTAGTATTTTCTAAACATTATCTTCTCAGTGTTTCTGTTGCCCGTGTAGGAACACGAGTGGGTCCAGTCACAGGGCGGGACTCACGGACCAGCTCGGATCCTCCGGAATCCTGCGTGATGCCGGCAGCATTCCCTCTTTAAGCGTGAAATTACTTGTCAGCGAAGTCGTCGGGGCCAGAGCCGTTGCGTGCGTATTCAGATGACGTTAGATTCCCGTGGCACGCGCTGTCTTACGCACGGTTTTGGTTTCGTTGTTTCAGTTTCTGTCGTCAGTGGATTTACATCTACGTGTTCAGAGTCATCACCACTTTCTCGTAAGATCCTCTCATTGGCTTAAGTGTCTGTGGAATCTGTAACGGTGTCACTGATCTCATTGTTCTTACGAACTTTTGTCTTCTCTATTCCCATGTTTTAAGTTAACGTTGTGGAGGATTCACTGCTTTAGGTGACAATAGTTGCATATTGTTTTGTTTTGCTATTTTTGATGTTTTAGATTTCTTCCAATCCAAACAATTTGTGGTATTATATAGCCTTAATATAGCAAAATAAGTTTGTAGTAAAATACAATTTAATTAAAATTATAAGGGTGCCTGTGTGGTTCAGTCGGTTAAGCATCTGACTTCGGCTCAGGTCATGATCTCATGGTTCATGGGTTTGAGCCCCACGTTAGGCTCTGTGCTGACAGCTCAGAGCCCGGAGCCTGCTTCCGCTTCTGTGTCTCCCTCTCTCTCTGCCCCTCCCCTGCTCACGCTCTGTCTCCCTCTGTCTCTCAAAAATGAATAAATGTTAAAGAAAATTATAAAAAATACTTCTTCCAGAATTATTAATGAGATACACGATCTACTAAATGCTCTAATGACATACTATGATCTTATAAACCAAACAAGTGAAGGCCGATTATGTATTTTTATGAGGGAGCATTAATGAGGTCATATTTTAACCATCAAAAACCCACTCAGGTTAAGGTTTGTTTGTGTTTAATCAGACTTATTTCCGTATGTGTGGAAGGAAGTTACACCTGTGAGTCCTGTTTGTAACAGGACACAATCCATAGAGAGCATGAGACGTTAACACTGTGTCGTCGTCACCAAAGCACCCTTCAGTCTTCAGAAGTCACCACCGTTGACATTAATCTCCTGCACTCCACGTGTACTGAACTGCTTTAACCTTCATTTTCCTCTGTGTTTTCCTTATTGAAATAGGAATTATATGAAAAACCAATAGGGCTGTTTCAACTTTCTTCATTCAGATGTCAGTTCTGATAAAAAGAACCCTGATCACCTCCTGTATCATAGCTAATGAGGCATTTTGTCCCCATGGGGACAGACCCTGGCAGTGTGGTCACTGCAATTTTATAAAATGGGCTGTTAACTATGGGTTCATTCTCATGATATCAGGCCTCGAAGTGATTGTATTCGTGTGAGACATGTGTATGTTTTGTTACTGTTTAGCTTGTGTTTTTTAAACTCTTTTTTTGAAGTTTATTTTTTTACTTTTGAGAGATAGAGCAAGTGGGAAGGGGCAGAGAGAGAGGGATAGAGAATCCCAAGCAGGCTCCATGATGTCAGCCCAGAGCCCGACGCGGGGCTTGAACTCACGACCCTGAGATCATGACCTGAGCCAAAACCAAGAGTCAGACGCTCAACCGACTGAGCCACCCGGGCGCCCCTAGCTTGTATTCTTTGAGAGAAGATTGATTTACAAAAAGAAACTTTTCATTTAGACACGAAGTGAGAGAGAGCCCTGTCTGTCTGCCCGGCTGAGATGCCTGCCTGGTGTCCGTGTCTAAGACAACTTCTTTGCGGAAATGGCAGTCAGGCCTGGCTTCACGCGGTGTGTCCCCTCGTGAAATAGGCTTCTCCCGGAGAAAGCTCTGGCCGCAGGGCGGCGACGCTGGGGGGTGCCGTGGAAACACAGGACCGTCTCAGCTGCCGTGCGGAGCGGACGGAACAGGGCACTAGCAGATGGAGATGCCGTGCGCCTGTCGGCGGAGTGCTGGCTCATCTTCGCCTTCCTGTGTGATGTTTTATTAGCAAACTGAGGAGAAAACTCCTGCCCAAGTGTGACGGGGTGAATTTTCAGGAGGTGTCCTGTCCCCCGAGGGGGTACGTGTCGCTGCTGAACCCGGTAGCTATCAGCAGGCCTTACTTCCTGCACTTTGATCACGCCCTCCTCTGGGCGGCAGGTGCCAGGATTCATCCATCTTTACAACTGCAGCTGGCAAATCAGAGTCAAACACTAAACATGACGACACAGGGGCGCCTGGGCGGCGCAGTCAGTTGAGCGTCCGACTTTGGCTCAGGTCGTGATCTGGGTTTGAGCCCCACATTGGGCTCTGCACTGACAGCAGGAGCCTGCTTGGGATTCTCTCTCTCTCTGCCCCTCCCTCACTCATGGGCGCGTGCTCTCTCTCTGTCTCTGTCTGTCCCTCTCTAAAATAAAAAAAACCCAAAACCCTCTAGTGGTAATGACACGCACAGGGTCCTGTGGAAAACCCTCCAGGAACAGGGATCCTGACTCTAGGGACATAAGGCAGGATCTGGGCCAGAACGGGTCAGAAGGAAGTGTCGGGAGCGACAGCACGGTCACTATGTCACAGGTGGGCGCAGAGCAACCCTCTGCCAGCCTCGGGCTTTCTGTCCTCTTCTGAAGCTTTCCTAATGAGGAGGGGCTGGTTCGTGGCAGAGGGGCTCCCGCAGGGTCTTTCCCTCAAACCCTCCGCAAAGATCCCACCTGGACGTTGGCGTCTGTGCTTTGCTCAGAAGAGGTGATGCTGGGCCGGGCACTGGCCGTGCTGAGAAGTGGCTATTTCGACTCAAAGCCCAGAGCTTCAAATTCACACTGGGATAGTCCCGCCCATTGTTTCGACCCGGCCACCACAGCGGCTGTGCACCTGCTCCCACATGGGCTCAACGATGCCTGCCCCCTGCTAGACGCAGGCTGGGGAGGCTGCAGGTTTCTCCCTGCAAAGAGAGCCCGAAGCAGCTCAGGGGCTCAGCTCAATGCTCAGTCCACAGCGTGTGCTTGCGTGTGTGCTGTGTGTGCATGCTGTGTGTGTGCTGTGCGTGTGCACGTTTACCTAACGCTGACAGACACTCCGTGTAAGCCCCTGATGAGGAAGCACGTCCTCAGGAATCCTGGCTTCTGTCCAGGACACTGTAAGCTCACGAGCCCGGGGAAAAATGAGTCCAAATCCTGTGCAGCATGTGATTCCTCCCCCACTTTGTCTATAACTGGATGTTCTGTGACCCACAAACAAGGAGACTGTGGCAGGCAGGTGTATCAGGCCTGTGGAAGGTGCCTTCACCACCTGTGTATATTCATTATTTACTGAATGTATGTACACTCACATATTAACCCTGATTGATGATTATTTTGGGGGGTGTCGGGCATGGAATAGACTTAGATCATGTGTCTTCATCAGCATTTTAGAAACTTTATTTTGTGTTGTTCTTGTGGTTAGAAATCATGTGAAACTAGCCTTTTAAAGTGCCCCTTGTCAACTTACCAAATCAGTGCGACAACACCGAACACGTAGTTATTGGAAAACCAGCTGAAAAGAGTCTGGACCGAGGTTGTCCAGGGAGTTCAAGGCAGGGGCGTCAGTGGGGCCCTGTGCCCGCGGAGGGGGCCCTGCGCCCGCCCGCCCGCCGAGGACGGCAAGCGAAGAAAGAGCCAGCGGGGTCGCACAGAGGCCGACAGCCTGCCTGAGAATTGGGAAGAGAGGCCTTTTTAAGTCCAATGCCATTTAGCGCTTCAGCAGATAAACTCCTTCAAAGCATTCGAAGGCTCGGCACACGTATTGAATTTTAGGCACCTCTCAAAAGTGTTTGAAAACAAAATCTGCTTTCCTGTGATAAGATTCAGCTGGCGATTTGGTAAACAATATTTCAGGGGCTGAATCCCTCCCACATGAAACATGGTGTTTTCCACCTCAGTATCTAGACCGCCTTCATCAGTGTCCAGATTGCTCAGCTGGCCCGCGGAGAGAATGAGTTCACTTCACACTTTCTTTGCTGCGTGGCCAGAAGAACCCCAGAGTATGACTGACTTAGAAAGCACTTGCCCCCCAGCTCCCCTGCCTTCGACATTTGTACGGAAAAAGTAGCAAACTCACTTGCACGAAAGATCTATTTAAAATCAATAATGACACGGGGCTCCTGGGTGGCTCAGTCAGGTAAGCGTCCGACCCTTGGTTTTGGCTCAGGTCGTGATTTCACGGTTCATGAAGTTGAGCCCCCCATCGAGCTCTGCACTGACAGTGAGGAGCCTGCTTGGGATTCTCTCTCTCCGTCTCTCTCTGCCCTCCTCCTCTGTGCTCTCTCTCTCTCTCTCTGGCTCTCTCAAAAATAAATAAATTAATTAAAAAAAAAACAACAATGACAAAGTAATTTGTAAGAAAATTCATTTTCCACACAGAACACGGGTTCTGACTGCTGATGGAGGGCGTAGAGGTGGGTGGGCACCGTCCCTGTGGCAGGTCGGGCGCAGGGGCCGGGCGCACTGATGCTTGTACTGTGACAACCTCAGTCCTGTGGGACAGCGCGGGTGGATGGCACTCTGCAGGGACCTTGGGGACAGCAGAGGTGTGAGGACAGCTTTCCATGGCGTGGACTGTCCAAATCGGGCTGATACAGCTTGTTTTCCTCACTGGTATGTTTAGGCGAAGTTTGTCCGTCCTGACTCAGTCACGTCAAAGTATATCACACCTGAGTAAAGGGACAAATAAGTCATAATTTGTGTCAGTGTCCCGGAGTGAATGCCCCCACGACTTCCTGCCCAGATCAGGACACCTAAGTGTTCCATGTGCCCCCAGCCCAGAGGTGGAAGCCGCGTGCCCCTTCATACCAGGTTACATGCACCTTTCTTGAGGTGGATGTGTGTGTGTGTGTGTGTGTGTGTGTGTGTGGTTTCTTTGGTGCAACAATATGCTTCTGATACTCATATGTGTTGTGTATAGCAGTTGGGACTTTTTGCCACATATTAGGTTATTGTATAAACACATGGCAGCAGTGAGGAAAAGACCGTCAAAACCAAAGAAGACAATGTGTGAGGGCAACCGCCCTCCTGCTCCCTGCCCCTGTGGGTCTGGCTCCTTGCACAGCTTGTCGAGTGGAATCGTGCCACGTTTATCCTTCCAGGATGGGGTTGTTCATTTAGGTAGGACTTCACCTTTCTTTTTTTTTTTTTTTTTAACGTTTATTTATTTTTGAGACAGAGAGAGACAGAACATGAATGGGGGAGGGCCAGAGAGAGAGGGAGACACAGAATCTGAAGCAGGCTCCAGGCTCTGAGCTGTCAGCACAGAGCCCGATGCAGGGCTGGAACTCACAGAGCGCAAGATCATGACCTGAGCCGAAGTCAGATGCTTAACCAACTGAGCCACCCAGGCGCCCCAGGACTTCACCTTTCATCCATGTCAGAAGAAATGGCAGGATTTCTTTCTTTTTTTAATTTATTTTATTTTTATTTTATTTAAAAAAAAATTTTTTTTTTAATTTATTTTTGGGACAGAGAGAGACAGAGCATGAACGGGGGAGGGGCAGAGAGAGAGGGAGACACAGAATCGGAAACAGGCTCCAGGCTCCGAGCCATCAGCCCAGAGCCTGACGCGGGGCTCGAACTCACGGACCGCGAGATCGTGACCTGGCTGAAGTCGGACGCTTAACCGACTGCACCACCCAGGCACCCCTGATTTCTTTCTTTTTTAAAGCTGGATTATATCCCATTGTGTGTGTGCACTGCGTTTCCTTTGTCTATCCAGCCATCGACGAACACCTAGGTTGCTTCTGAGTCTCGGCTGTTGTGAGTAATACTGCTCTGAAATGGGGGTGGAGGTGCCCCTTCGTCTTTGAGACCCAGACCTCAGTTCTTGAGAAATTCCCAGAGGTGGGATTGCTGGATTGTGTGGTCGTCACTTCCATTCTTGAGGAACCTTCATACTGTTTTCACAGCCCTGGCCACCTTTACATCCCCCTCAGCAGTGCGTGGGGCTCTCATTTCACCACTTCCCGCCAACACGTTCGTAATAGCCACCCTAATACGTGTGAGGTGACATTTCATTGTGCTTTTGGTTTTCCACACCCTGATGATCAATGATGTTGAGCATCTTTTAATATATTTCTTGGCCACATATCTGCCTCTTTGGAGAAATGTCTATTCAAGTCTTTTGGCCATTTGTCAATCAGTCAATGTTTTGCTGTGGGTGTTCCTTACATATTTTGGAGATCAACCACTTAGCAAATGCATGGTTTGCAAAAATTCTGTCTGACGTCATGGGTTGTCTTCTCACTGTGCGGGTCGTTTCTGTCATTTTGGTTTGCATTTTCATTTTCCTGAAGGGTAGCGGCATTTAGCAACTTTTCATATATTTATTGGTCATTTGGAGATTCCCGTCATAAACTTCCCACTCACGTATCTTTCTTTTTTATTTTTGATAGTCTTTTCCTTACTGATGTATATATATTAGTATTATCACCGGTGTAATGATTCCTTGGTAGTTATATGTATTGCAAATATTTTCTGCTCCTCTGTGGCTTACTTTTTAAAAACTCTTAATGGGGTCTTTGGTAAATAGAAGTTCTTCTTTCATTATAAGCAGAGCTTTTTAAAATCCCGTTTAAAGACTGTTTTGCTACCCGAGTAACAAAGGAGAATCTCTGCACGGTATCTTCCAGAAGCTGGGTCGTTCCCCTGTTTAGATTTATGGTGCCTCTAGATTTGAGTTTCTCACTAAGTATTCCCAGTCGACCCAGCACCATTCGCTGAAAAGACTTGCCTCTCCCATTGTTGTAGCACGTCGCTTGTGTGTCTGAGCAAGTGTCCTTCTTCCTGGGGCTGGACCGCCATGACCTGTCTGCCTCACACGGCCCCGGGCTGCTCCGCTCTGCTGGGCTCTCTTGCCAGCAAATCTTGGTATCGGGTAGCGTAGACTTTCTGCTACTCCCGGCCCTTCTGTTTCCAGGTGCGTTTTAGGTTATCGAGTGTCTTGTCGCCAAACAAAAGCATCTGCTCGGATTTAGGGAGAATTCTCATTCTCAGTACATCGCTTCCTCCGATCCAAGAAAATAGTATATCCGTCTAGGTAGCTAGGCCTCCGTTCACTCCTCTCAATAATGTTTTAATCGTTTTGGTGTAGAGGCCTTACACATATTGACACGTGCTTCCTAGGTATTTGGTGATTTTTGATGCTATAGTAAATGGTATCACGTAAAAAATGTACTTTCTGTTAGTCAATTGCTGGTAAGTAGGAAAGGTTTCTGTGTATCGACATTGTGTACAGAGAGTCTGTCTAACCAACCTGCTGAATCTAACAGCTTATGGAATATTTCTTACATAAGCATATGTCATTTATAAGTAGAGACACATTTCTTTCTTTTTTTTTTTTTTCAACTTTTTTTTTTTTTTTAATTTATTTTTGGGACAGAGAGAGACAGAGCATGAACGGGGGAGGGGCAGAGAGAGAGGGAGACACAGAATCGGAAACAGGCTCCAGGCTCCGAGCCATCAGCCCAGAGCTTGACGCGGGGCTCGAACACACGGACCGCGAGATCGTGACCTGGCTGAAGTCGGACGCTTAACCGACTGCGCCACCCAGGCGCCCCTATTTCTTTACCTCAAATACTCTTACCGTTTATTTTTTGGCTTATTTCACCGACAAGTAACTCCTACAGCTAGAGAGGGGATGATTCTGTCCAGCGGGAGGCTGACCCGCGGGCAGAGGGCACTGATGGCCCAAGCTCTTGGCTCGGTCGGTGCCGCGAGACGAGGAGCATCCTTACACAGCTGTGGAGGAGACTTTCTGTGACTGACTCTCCCAAGTGAAAACGTGGGAACTTTGCCGGGAAACAGGTCCTGGCAGGAGAGAACACCTGAGCTGGTACCACTCAGAATTCTAACCGAACGTGCTTTTTTATGCCACGGTGAATTCAAAGTAGATAGACGAGCCCCAGTTCATCGGTACTCTGGGTGAGAAGCAAGTGTAATGAGATAAAATAAGAAATCCTCCTCCCTCGTAAACAATGTGGATTCCATTAGGGAGGGGGGCGTAGCGGATTACAGGGAAAAAGCAGCCTGGTCCTCCCCAGAAACGAGTGGAAGTGCGGGCTGAGGGGGGGTTGTGATTCACAGCTGCTGCTGCGGTCAGCGCCCCCATGACACGGCTGAAGGTTCCTGCTTAATGAAAACTCTTTCCAGCCGTGTGGGGGAGAGATTATTCGGATGGGCTGGACTCTGAAAATGATGAAATTGAATTTAGTATACATTTATGGAGGTTAAAGGAGATAAAAATATGCTCTCCTAAGTTATAGGGGACAGCGCAATTTTTAAATCAAGAGAAAGAGAAGTTCTTACCTTTCTCACGTCCCTGAAGTTCAGTTTTAGATTCTCAGTAAAGGTAATTACAACACACGTTCACACTCATCCCATAGGTAAAATATCACATGATAGGAAACAAAGTAAAAACAAAGTAAAAAACAAAGTAAAAACAGACTCTGTGTAGGCTAGCGGAAAAGACACACCAAACCAATGTTTATTTTTAAATTTATTAAACATTTTTTTTTAATGTTTATTCATTTTTGAGACAGAGGGAGACAGAGTGCGAGTGGAGGAGGGGCAGAGAGAGAGGGAGACACAGAATCCGAAGCAGGCTGCAGGCTCCAAGCTGTCAGCACAGAACCCGACGCAGGGCTTGAACCCACGAACCGCGAGATCATGACCTGAGCCAACGTCGGACACCCAACCCACTGAGCCACCCAGGCGCCCCCAAACCAATGTTCATTTAGCGAAAATGTTGCTTAAAACATCGAGCTACCTCACGCAGCGTGGAGCAGATTTTTGAACGGTTTCGTTTTGTGCACTGGTTTTATTTTATTTATATTTTAACAGCTGTCATTTTAGCGTCGTCCCAGTGAGACAGGACACCTGTAAGCCCAGGACGGAGCACACTCGGAAGAAACGCATCAATCCACTGGTGGATCTGATCCAACCACCAAGACAGCAGCAAACTGAGCAACCAGTGACAACGTTTAGGTCTTGTTAAGGGGTTTCCCACAGCCAGGACTTACCCTGGAGCACATTAGGTTTCAACACGGTGTCATTTAGTCACAGTTAAGGAAAAGGCAGAAGCCCTAAAAACACCTACCTGTAGATTTTTCTTCTGGATGAAGTCAGTGTTCTCTGCGCATCCGACCTACTTCTCTGCCTTCTCCTCTCCAGCCTCCTCCTGCTTGCTGACAAGCAGCAAGTCTTTTGACTTTTAAGCTAAAGAAAGTACTGAATACTCACCACAAGATTTTAAGATGATCATGGAGGGTTTCATAAGGAAATCTTACTAGAAAAATAATGGAAATGAAGTGCAAAGTATATTCAAATATCAAAATGAAAGGCAAATAAGAAAGGTAATAGTCTTGTTAAAATTCTAAATCGGAATAATATATTTTTAATTTTTTTATTTAAAGTTTTTTATTTTTGAGAGAGGGAGAGAGAAAGTGTGCAAGTGAGGGGAGGAGCACAGGGTGAGGGACAGAGGATCCCAAGCAGGCTCCGGGCTGTCAGCACAGAGCCCGATGCGGGGCTCAAACTCACGAGATCGCGACTGGAGCAGAGATCAAGGGTCGGACGCTTAACCAACCGAGCCACCCAGGCGCCCCTGGAATAATACGTTTTTAAAGTTTTTATTTAAAGAAATAAATTACTATCTACTTGTTCAGTCTGCACTCCTGCTGCCTTACCGTCTCTGTTTTCCACGTTCGATTGTGCTGTTTCCCCACCGTGTGGATGGACGGCTACGGCTGGAACATCTCCAGGTTACTTTGGGTTGCTCTCCCCGCATTAGCTACAGTTTCTTACCTCCAGGTATAGTGTAGGAGTGATCTTCTCTCCCAGGGAAAGGGATGACTGCCGGGCTGGTGAGTTCTTTCTGCAGAGCCGAGTGTCACAGCCAAGTTCTAACCACAAGACACAGTGCCCTCTTTGCCCAGCGGGCTGAAACTTTTCATTTCACTCCTCATTTACACATCCCCGCACGGCATCCACCGAATAGAAAAGCCTGTAAATTCTTAGGAAATCAACACATTTCAGTTGTTTTCACAAGTGAGGGGCTGGCGGTGTGCCCACAGGAAAGGTTCCCACGTCCACTATCTGGAAAGATGCATCGTAACAGCAAATCCGAGCGAAAGATGGAGGAAATAATATTGACATTTAAGCTCCAGGAACCAGGAAACGGAGCCCATCTTCTCAATCTCTGGGTGCCACGGGCCCTTTAGCTAAAGATGTAGACTTTTTCTGCAGAGAAACCGTATGTAAACAGAACTGAGAAAGAGACGTGTGAGCGATTTCCAGAGCTTTCTGGGCCTGCGGAGGCCCCCATGGGTGTCACCTGCACAAACCCTGTGGGTCACAAAAAGAGAAAGGTGTCTGCAATTGGCCTTTTGATTAACCGACCGATTCTTTCTGTCTAAATGTGTTGTTAATCTTTTCTGCCTCCACATAATCAAATTCAAGCTGCTGTCAAAGGAAAACACACCGCCGTGCAGAATTACGTGCGGGTTTCTGTGTGGAGGGGGTTGATGAGTGAAAACAAACCTTGTCTTCTGTTCACCGTTGATTTAGGTTCTAGGTTCGATAATACATTTGTCTTTTTATGATATTCCTTAGGATCTGTTGATACTCAGCAGCTGTAATGACAAAATCTGTGATAACAGAAGTGTCATGTTTCTAGGTAATTATGTGATTTTAACACAATAATTGAAGAGAGTTAAGATGACCACTCCTGGATCGGGCCATCTGAAAGACTGAGGGGCCTCCAGTCTCCCACTGGCGCCAGAAGTTTCCATGAGCAGCGGCCAGGGCAGAGCAGGGACAGAAAACCAGAGGACAGCGGCACAGGGCTCGGGGGGCAGACACGGATGCCAGTGCCCAGGGTGACCGGGCCGGAACTGCCGGACTTTCTCCCCGAGACCGCTGCTGCCTTCTGTCACGGTGTGGACACACGGGGTCTCACCTTTAACCCATCACTTCTCTTTCCTCTTTCTTGGATTAAACTCTATTAACAAAGGAGTGTCTTGAAATTTTGTTCCTTTCTTCCTTCTGAGAATGTCTTTCAGGACTCGCTCCAAAAATAAGGACGATTCAGTGGGAAGAATGTTTGGAGACTCACAGAGGAGTAGAAAATCTCGTACTGGTGAATATTTCATAACTGTGCGAAAGGAAAGAGTGTGTTTCTCTTCGTGCGGACTTAGGTTAATTCGAATGCCGCAGATCAAGCTGTGTGTAAATGTTTCAGAAATCTTCCGTCTCCCTTTCTCTCCCTTCTTCCCACCATCACCTATGAGTGAAGCCCTGGAGGCTTGTTTTCGGAGCAGGCGGTGGCGTGGCTCCATCAGCCTTCCGTGTATCCTGTGGCCCGAATCCAGACCTAAAGCAACCGTGGGCAAAGCTGCTTGTCCCCACCGCAGACTGCGCAGGAAAGAGGGAAGGATCTCTGGAGAAAGGAGAACCCTTAGTGCAGCTTGCAAACGGGAAGCAGCAGCCCAGCGGGAGGTGGCAGGGACAACAGGGCTGAAGGAACCCTCTCACACTGACGCTGTGTCCTGCTCGGGGGAGCCGAACCCGACACATAGAGACCCAAGGCTCGTGTCTGCAGGAAAACCAAACCGCAAAGGTGACGGATACCTTCCAAATAACGCCCCGTGGCGGTCACGCTTTGAGTTTGTGTGTTTGCTTCTTTGCCTACGTTCATTGGTCCTATGTAAAAAAATACAGACTTGAGAATAAAATAAAATAGAAACTCGCACATGGCGTCCTCTGATGCCTTGGCGTTTCCGAAGGGGAAGCTTTAAATGGACCCCCATGCCCTCTGCATGGGACACAGCACAAGTTATTTGTAAAATGAGTCGCTGAACTGATTTGGTCTCTAGGTTCCATAAAGCTATAAAATTGTCTGTATTACTGTATTTTACATATTTTTTGACTTTTTATTTTTTAGAGAGAGTGCACGTGCAACTGGGGGAAGGGGACAGAGGGAGAGAGAGAGAATCCCAAGCAGGCTCCACATTTAGCACAGAGCCTGACGTGGGGCTCGATCCCACGACCCTGGGACCTGAGCTGAAAACGAGTCAGACGCTCAACTGAGCCACCCAGGTGCCCCTGCATTCTTGTATTTTAAATAACATCTGCTAAGAAGGATAAACTTTAAGAGTGGCTCTGCTGTGTGAGATGCAAAACTAAGAAATGAAATCAAGGTATTCGGGGCATTCCCAAACCTTTTTATGTCTGTTTTTTTCTTTATTTTTTCCCCACACCTTCTAAGTTTTTGCAGGAATAGTTCTTTTTTTTTTTTTCATGAAATTTATTGTCAAATTAGTTTCCATACAACACCCAGTGCTCATCCCAAAAGGTGCCCTCCTCAATACCCATCACCCACCCTCCCCTCCCTCCCACCCCCCATGGGAATAGTTCTTCTAAAAGTGGTCACTGTTGTCATACTTCATTTAACTCCCCGAATTAGTGGACCTTTCCAAATCCTCTGTTGTATTTTGCTGTGGCCCACAGGGTTCTGGACACTCAAAGCCTGTGTGTGTGTTCCCCACAGGCAGTTAAAGTCTTATGAAAAGTAAGCCGTGTTTACCCCCAACCAAGTTCATAAGGTTTTGCTCGTTATTGTACTTATATTACTTAACTGAACTGAATATGAGGATTCATGATGTAAGCGGATTGCTTTGGAAAGGCTGGTAAATGTGAGTCTGTTGGGACTGATGAAAAAGCAAAAATTAATCAATAAATACATAACTTAGAAATATCCTGCGCTTAGTTTTGCAAATTTCCTTAAAATCACACCCAACTTTAAATTGGAAATCTTCAAGATGCATTGTGGGTAATAAGCAATAAGTGAGAAAGGCTGTTTTTTTTTTCCAATGTGTATTTATTTTTGAGAGAAAGAGACAGCGTGAGTGTGGGAGGAGCAGAGAGAGAGGGAGACACAGAATCGGAAGCAGGCTCCATTCTCCGAGCACAGGGCCCAATGCGGGGCTTGGACCCACGAGCCGTGAGATCCTGACCTGAGTGAAGTCGGACGCTCAACTGACTGAGCCCCTCAGGTGCCCCACAGAAAGGCTATTCTTTTTTTTTTTTTTTAACGTTTATTTATTTTTGAGACAGAGAGAGACAGAGCATGAATGGGGGAGGGGCAGAGAGAGAGGGAGACACAGAACTGGAAGCAGGCTCCAGGCTCTGAGCCATCAGCCCAGAGCCCGACGCGGGGCTCCAACTCACGGACCGTGAGATCGTGACCTGAGCTGAAGTCGGACGCTTAACCGACTGAGCCACCCAGGTGCCCCTAGAAAGGCTATTCTTAAGCATGGTCCAGAATCCATATCAAAGGACAGGTCCTGTACCCTCTTTTACACGTTGGCCACCCAGGTAGGTGGCTCCTGGCATTGAGGAGACAGGTGGGAAGAGGCATTGCAGTAACTGGGGGACCACTGTCCTCCTGGCATTCACTTGTCAGGCAGAAAGAAGGCCTCACACTGGGCCGGAGGCAGGACCTTCAAGGCAGCGATCACAAACCCTCAAAACAATCAGCGAAAGACACTGTTCTCCACATTCACTCACAAACGAGACTCGGGCAACTAAAAACTAACAATCCCAAGGCCATGCAGCTAGTAGGGAAAACAAATCATACTAAAATCCAGTTTTCTCTGATTTAAATCTATTTTCTTTCCACTATTCCAGATGCTTACAATTAGAAAGGACTGGACAGGGAAGCGTGTCCTTGGCCCTGTGTCGAACGCCCCGTGGTGGCCGTTAAGGGCTGAGCTGTGTCTCCACAGATCCATATGGTGGGTCCCAACCCCCAGAGCCTCAAACGTGATGATATTTGAAGACATGGTCTTTAACTAAGGTAAAATGAGCTCATCAGGGTGAGATCTAATCCACACAACTGGTGTCCTCATAAGAAGAGGTTTGAGCCCTGACACCACAGAGGGCAGACCAGGTGAGCACAGGCCCAGGAGAGAAGCCTCAGAGGAACCAGCCCCAAAACCTTGACCTTGGACTCCAGCCTCCAACACTGTGAGACGATAAACTTGTGTCGTTCAATCTCCACGTCTGTACTATCACCACGGCAGCCGAGCTAACTCATGCCACGTGCAGAATGTTACCCAGAAAACCACCTGACGACCCTCAGGGAAGGACCAGATGTTCCACGCGAGGGCAACCATCATAAACTCTCAGTCCAAATGCCACAGGAGACCCCGATGTAAACTCATCACCTTGCATCAGGTTGTGGTTTCACACCACCGAGTAGGCGTCCCGTGTGCACCTGCTCCGTGTGCAGGCCGACCTCGGCAGTCTCCCAGTCAGCCCCTCCCAGAGGCTCCCCCCCCCCCCCACCCCAGGCTCAGAAGGAATCACCTGCTGATTCTTGCTTAGAGTCATAAGCAGCCTTTTGACGGGCTTTTGTCTCTTTCTTTGGTACCAGGACAAGAGCAGACCCCCTGCGTGAAGAGGTGAATGATTCCCTACGGGATGTCTCCGGGGCCGTCAATGTGTCTGATGACTGGAGGTGGAAATCCGGTTTGACAACTGCATGCAAAGCTCTGTTGTAGTTGTCTAGAATCTTAGAAACAAGTTGGTGATGATCCCACAAGATCCTGAGCAGCACGGGAAGTGCACAGCTGTCACCCTGCTGGACCACTAGGGGACCGCCCACAGCATGGAGGCAGTGCTGCTCGGGCCCTGGGGCATGTCGCCATGGCAACACGGGGATACCCCTGCCGGAGGTCCCCTTGTGGGGCGAGGGTGCCGGGCTGGTGTGGGGTGGGGGCTGAGATCCCTGCTTCCACAACCCTACTGTAGTCCCCACGGCGAGCAGGAGCGTTGCTTTGGAAGCCCGGGACTTTTCCAACCCACCTCGACAGGTCAGGAGAGCAAATCTGCGTGTGAACATCCGGTGCCACAGAAGGAAAGTGGCCACAAGGTGGCGGGCCAACTCCTGTTCCCAAGCAGCTCTTTACTGACGGAACCCTCTGTGCCCATCCCGGCAGCCCCACCACGGCCGAGAAGAAGGTGACCAGACAGCCCAAACACCATTGCAAGCAGGTGAAAGAGTGGTCTGGAAGAGTTTGCTGAGACATGAATTCAGAGACTAGAAGGCTCTGTCTGAGCAAGGGAATCAGGTATCGAGTCAATGGTTTATTACTTTCTGGAGAGAAAAATCATCTCTTAACACGAAGAATTCTCAATCTAGAAGAGGGAGGAAATTAGGTTTGGTCTGACGGGGAAAACATCTAAGATAGTTTACACTGGAGAATCCTGTGTAAATCCTGACTGGCAGTCACTCTCCTCCCTGGAGTCTGCTGGCTCACTGCAAAATGGACAAGGTAGCAAACACATAGCACAGAACGGGGCTGGGGTGTCAGGGGCAGGAACTCCCGTCCCCTTCAAGGCTCTGTGAGCTGGGTGACAGTCAAATACATGAGGTAGGTCAACAGGAGAAAATCAAAGTTAATGCCAAACATAACGGGAACCCACCCTGATGTGAAATTCCAAAGACAGTGAGGCAACCGGAAGCTTCCGTGAGCTCAGGGGAGGGAGAGGTGCTGGGACACAAAGAGGAGGAAGGACATTAGCAGGAAGGTGACAGGAGATGCTTGGGAATAAAGGTGCCCATTACGCAGGTGGGTTTCCTGGGTGAAGAGGAGCCTGTTAATAGCTCTCTTCCTGTAGGGCAGGCAGTTGAGGGCAGGGGAAGAGCTTTTCCTGAATCTGCTGGGTTTTGATTGCCTTTAACTCCAAGTAGGCTTCGTGCCAAAGTGACCCATCGGAGTGGCCTCGCCTCGGCCTCTACAGGAGCACCACTTAAAAGTGGTGTCAGGATAGGGGCACCTGAGTGGCTCAGTTAAGCGTCCGACTTCCGCTCAGGTCACGATCTCACGGTCCGTGAGTTCGAGCCCCACATCACGGCTCTGGGCTGAAAGCTCAGAGCCTGGAGCCCGCTTTGGATTCCGTGTCTCCCTCTGTCTGCCCCTCCCCTGCTTGCACTCTGTCTCTTGCATTGTCTCAAAAATAAATGAACATTAAAAAAAAAAGTGGTGTCAGGATAGCACTTCTGCAGGTAGTGGCCAAGCCTGCTGCTGTTACAACAGTGTCCTTCAAGTTAAAACTGCAAACTGAACTAAATCTGGAAAGTGACCTCCTGAAGGCCTGGAGGACGATGGGACGCACAGACTGTGGGAGAGAACGGCAGTGCATGGGGGAAGAAGCAGGTTTCTCGTAGGGACTTTGGTTTTCGGGTAAGGCCTTCCCTGCTGGCAGGGAATCCTCAGTCTTCCCTGCCTGAAGACACAGAGGACACATCCACGGAGTGATGGCTGCCCACAAGGAGGGAGGGATGCAGAGGCGGGCACCCCAAATTCAGTGCATGTACTGTGCCCCGGGTTCTGGCTGGTGCCTGAGCTCTGCACAAAGCATGCTGCAAGCAGCCCGTCTAAGGATGATGAACCCAACTAAGAATTCAGCTTCTGCACAAAAGGGTTTGCAGCTTGTGGGGAAATAGGTTCAAGAATTCTTTATACTTACATAAATGGGTTAGAAAACCATGGGGCAGAAAGCCGCCACCACGGGGTGAAAGCGCCTGAGGTTAGCTAGCGAGACATTGTACTGGGATCATGAGTAACTTGTTGGATCACCTGCAGGAAATTACTTTCCCTCTGGTGCCAGTATGCTTTGATCACAAACTCCTCTTGCCCCCGCTTTGCTTCTTACACACATAGGTTAATGATTACTGTCTGATTGTTTTCTCCACGTTCACGTGTGTAAGATCTTGTTTTCTTCACATTCAGCACGTGGGTAGCATCTAGTGCGCTCCATAAATCCAGAGACGAAACCCCTGTTCAGGCTCTTATCTTCTCCCAGACATTAGCCTCTCTTGTATTCAATTTTGCATCTGCTCTCTTGCTGGACGAGAGAGAACTCCAGACTCATAGTCTTCAACAGCAGTTTGTCAAACTGATTTAATGCCTTTATTTGTTTAAGTCACTAATCTTTGGAAGAAATAACAGAACCCATACCTATGTTATGCACAATGTCCAATAGGTCCTACAAAACTACCCCAAAATCAAAGAAACAGGAAACGTGCCCTACACACTGGAGAAGACAGAAGGACTCCTCTGTTGTAGTTTGAGTTAACTGCTGTGTTTACATTTCACCATGGAGATCAGGGCTCATCAAGCCCGGGGCCAGCTCTCATATACCCCATTTTGTACAGCCTGCAAACTAAGCATACCTCTGTAATCCTGGGACGTCTAGCATATACATTCGTCTGTCATTTCAGGAGAGAAGAGACAAAGAATAGGACAGGGATATTGGTGGGAATGGTGCCTGAAAAGTGTAAATATTTGGTTAAAAACAGATATAACTCAGAGAATTAAGTTTATTGAGCCAAAAGAAATACAAATACAGATAAAATGAATCTTAGGCACATCATCGTCCATCTGGTGAAACCAAGAGAAAATCCTCAAAACAGGAGTATGGCACAGTAGCCACAGAAAACCTGCACGCGGAAGGACAGCTGGCTCCGGTGAGAAGCTACGGTCGGAAGACAGCAGGGCTGCTCCAGAGCGCTCACGGAAAGACAAGGTCACGTGCAAAAATCAATGTGCCGCAAAAATAGCCTTCAAACGAAGACCAAATGAAAGCATCCCCAGACAGGGAAACTAAGGAAATAGCAACAGACCCATATGGCATGAAATGCTAAAGGAAATTCTTTAGCCTCAGAGAAAATAATACAGCACAAAAATGTGAATCTCCAGAAAGGGGTGAAGAGCTTTGGAAATGGTAAATGCTGGGCAAGTTTAAAAGACATTTCCTGTAGGTTTTGTAGATACATCTGATGCATTCTACTGTACTTTATTTTACTTTCTCCCAGTGTTTACGATGCATGTAGATAAGGTTGAGCCTCAGATAAAGTTCAGTAGTAGAGACTGTGTGTGTGTGAGGGCAGGGGGCCCGCACAGGACAGAGCCCAGCGGTAGGCACCCCCCAGGGCTGGCTGATGTTGGACCAAGGTGGAAAGGCAATCAAATGGGGGAAAGAAAGCATTTTTTAGTAAATAGTTCTGGAATAATTGCATATCAAGGAAAACATGAACTTGACCCTTCCTCATTCACCCATTTCACAAAAGTTAATTTGAGATGGCTCATCGACATTTAAAGTTTTATGTGAAAATACAGGATCCTTGTGGTATGAGGTAGGCAAACGTTTCTTAGGCCACAGAAAGCAATGAACATGTTAAAAAATGATAAAGTAACTTTGCCAAAATTGAAAATATTTGTTCATTGAAGATTCTGTAAGACTATGAATAGACAAGCTCCTGATCAGGAGAAAACATTCACAAAACATAGATCTAATAAACAACTAGTGTGCAAAACATATTTTTTTAATCTTATACCTAATAATAAAAAGAAAAAAACAACCCAGTAAAAAATGGAGTAAATATTTAAATAGAAACTTTACCAAAGAAGATATATAAATTGCCAATAAGCATATGAACCAGAATTCACTTACTAGTTATCTGGAAAATGCAAGTTAAGACACAGCAAGTGTGGCGATGGCACCTCCAGCAGGACCAGCACCAGGAGGGGGACCCTGGGGGGCGGGCTCCTGTCAGGAGAATCACGCTGAATGTACACCCAGCCTACCAGCCCATATCTCACTCTAGGTGTTGAACAAAACAAAAGGGAAAAGGATAAAGAATCAGGCAGTGGTGTGAACCTGTGAACGCTGGGCTGGGTCACTGCCACCTTGACCCTGCAAAGAGCACCCTCTGTCCTCAGGCCTCCCCGCCCCCCACAACCAGCCTGCGAGCCATCAACTCTCCCACTTGCTGTCCCAGCTGATCTGTCTTCTCACTGAGTCTTCGACGTGTCCCCAGTTTTGTTTTGTGTTTTAGAGTGAGAGCGTGAGTGGGGAAGGGGCAGAGAGAGGGAGGGAGAGAATCCCAAGCAGGCTCCCAGTTGTGACACAGGGCTCAGTCTCATGAACCCCGAGATCATGACCTGAGCCGAAATCAGGTGTCAGATGCCTAAGCGACTGAGCCCCCCGGGTGCCCCTAGTTTATCATCTTAAAAGCTGGAGAAACAGCTAGTTGACAGAGGTAAAAATCAAAAGATGCTTTTGCCCCTCCCAATTTAAAAAGCCATTCTATGATTTGGCCACTGCTTTCATAACGATGTCAAGCAACGGGGAACATGAATGTAGACAGGGGGGTCTGCGGCCAAGGCTCAGGGCCATGCTTCCTGCTCTAGGTCCAGAGAACGTTGCTCTGCCAGAGGGAGAGGAGATTTCCACAACCTACAATCAAGAAAGTCCCAGCTAATAGGATCCCAGAGGTTGCATTTAAAGGGTGGAAAGGATGTAAGAAGCACAGGAAGGTGTGCGTACTGTGCCCAGGAACTCATGGAGTGACAGCTGGAGGGTGGGGACGTCGTGCATCGAGCGCGGAGGACATTCGCCTGGGGGAGACCACACGCGTACTGAGGTTTCTGAAAAACATGAGTGGTTACCGACCGCCGCCCATTGCACCCCCTGCCTTACGTATTTTCTGTTGCTGCTCTAACAAACTGCCCCAAACTTAGCGGCTTAACAAATGCATCTTACATTTTTGGGAGTCAAAACTCTGAAACAGGTCTCACTGGGTTGAAATCAAAGTGTTGGCAGGGCTGGTTCCGCTCGGAGTCTCCCGGGGAGATGATTCTGCTGCCTTCCAGCCTCCGGAGGCACCTGCGTGCCGGGCTCTTCTCCCCCCGCACACTAGCCATGGCCGGTTGCCTCGCTCCCTACATGAAGGCAGCTGTGCAGTGACTGTAATCCCATGTGCCACCTACACTCCCCTCCTCTGTGTGAGGGAACACGCTCATCATTTCCAGAAATGAGGGTGGGGGCGTCTTTGGGATTCTAGAAGTAAATTGTGGTATAAAGTGGACGTTCAGGAAATGCAGAGTGGATGAGACACAGACGTGTAAATGGACACAGTGATTTTAAACACTGCCATCTAAATACAGATGTGGCATTTATAGCCTTACTGAGAAACAGTTTGAGAATCTGTCCCTGCACATGGAGAGCAGTGGGCCTTGAATGAGAAATACTGGCCTGTAAGAGTCAGGCCAGTCTCCACAGAGCACACACACTTACATTACCTGGTTAATGTTCAAATTCCCTAATATTCTCCACGAGACGCCTTTCACTTCAACCCAGAGCAAGAACTTACAGCTCCTTATATTCGTTAACAAATTTCATCCTTACCTGTGTCTGAACACATGGTTTCCTTTGCCAGCAATGTTCTTTTCCTTCTACCCAGCTTACCAGAGGAGTCTCCACTCAATCTTCAGAGGTCAGCCCTGCACGTGCCCCCGCCTGGTGACGCTTCCTGCAGGCAGTTTCCTTCGGCACCATCACAGCACGTGTCTCCCATGGCGTGGACCGCCTTTTGGCCTGGTGGTGGTCCACCATCTGGTCCAGGGCCTGCCCCATTAGCCAATGGCCAGGCTATGAATGACTAGACAAACGTCCCCTGAGTGTCCACTATGTGCCAGAAACCATTGTGGGAAGTGCCTCCACACTTTCCATAAACCCAGAGCCAGCCACTGATGGCATGTGACAGATTTGCAATCAAGAGGCATCAGGCACACACATCAGAAAAGCCAAGAGGGAGGTTTAGACTAATGTCTGTGTCACCATGGGCCTCATCCCAGGACATCAGCAGAGCCTGGTCATCTGGCTCTGGCTTCTTACAGACGAGCTGTTAGAGAGCACGTCAAATACCCAAATACCATGTTAGTGTGGCCTAATTTTTAACCATGGTTCAGTGATCTTATCTGTTTTGGGTCGACAATATACAATCAAAAATACAGAGGGAAAATCCCCAAACATAACATTGCACTTGTGTGTTTACTACTAGCCAAGATAAAATTTGAAGAAATTCTATAGAAACCTCATGGGGCTCGAGGAACACAGTCCCTTCCATATGCTGTACAATGAGGCTTCCCAAACATGTTCTGGAAAACTGCTGCTTTAGTACCTGCTGGCTCAGGAATAAGGTGGGGGTGGGAGGGGACGTCTTCAACTAATAATGTGTCATTATGGATTCAATTTTCCCAAGAGAAGACAGTGCCTTAATTTGTTTCCTCAGCTCTTCCCTCCTTGTCTGCGGACACAAGAAGCCCTCCCGGGAGTGCACTTGCATGCGTAGTCCTGAGGGTCTGCACACAAACACAGATTCCAGAAGATCGTCATCTCCGACTGAATGAGCTGTCGCTACAGATGTGTTTGGCGCTCTGGTCACAGACATTTTCACGGACAACCTACTAGGTATCAGATGTGCTGAGGGTGTCAAACAATCAGACAGATAAGACGGGACCAGGCCCTGGAGCGGCTCAGTCAGTGAGAAGGACAGAAACGCGTCAAACCAAGTAGCACAGTTTGGTGTGGTTGTGACCCATGTGGTCACCACTTCCCGAGCACTGAGGTAGGGACGCATCAGTGGAATATTGAAAATGTCAAGTGAAGGTGAGATATAAAATTTGCTGGATTTAATCCATAAGGCTTTCGTTGTCCATAATTATGGAGTTCTCGGAAGCCTGTCGTTAAATGACTGCAATTTTACACCTGCATTCTATGAGAGAAGAATCGATAAGAACAGATTCGGCTACCCCATAATGCTCGGGAAAAAAAACCAAACTAGTTCTCCGTCTAAAATTAAAGGTGTAGAGTAAAGCCTCTCAGTTCAACAACTGTGAACACTCGAAAATTGATTTTGTTGAAAACACGGAAAAGGTGTTCAGGCTCCGCCAGCAGGACCGAGGCAAGGCGGCGTGCTGCCACCTGCTGGCGCCTGATTAAAATGCGATTCGACCGGGTCCCCGCAGGGGTCTGTTCCAGCCCGGCCGGCAGTAACTCCGGGGAAGGAGGGGCGGGGCGGAGGGCACACAGGGTCACCTCCTGGGGAGATGTAGTCCCAGAACCGGAAAGGCAGTTCTGTGTTGAACACACTGTTAGGGATCCCACCTCCAGGATCACGATGCGAGTGGGATTTTGACTCGGTGCAGGGTAAGCTGAGTGCCCCCTGACGATTCCGGGCAAAGGTTAGAAAGTGTCTGAAAAGGGAGCGCAGCGGCAGCGGCAGCGGAGCGGGGAGCAGGGAGAACACCTAAGAAGCAGGAGCACAGAGCGTTCAAAGCAGGCGGGACTTGGCCTAGCAGGTGTTCTTCGAGGTCTCTGGGCGGAGTGGAAAGCGTGGGAGGAGGGCGCGGGAGCGTGCACACCCCACGACCCTTGCGGCCGGGACCCGCGGGACCTGCGGGGTCACCGGACGCCGTTTCGGACGCTGCAGCAGCCCGGCTTAAACCGGAGCGCGGCCCTCTGGGTTCAGTGTCGGTTTGATTCCGCCGCTCAGGAATGCACCTGCCGGGAAGCCATCTCCTCGCGTCCTTTGGCGCCGCCTTGCTCCCGCACGAGCCCCAGAGGCGGGGCCCTGCGCACTGCGCGTCCTCGCTCCACTCCACCCAGACGGCGGGCACTGTCTCCGCACGTGGCAGTCCCGGTCCTGCGGTCACACGGTCGCCTTCCGGGTAGGTCCGCGGGCGGCCGCACACACACCCTGTCTCACCCGCTCCTGCTACCGCGTGCCCGCGCTCACCTATTAACCGCGGGTCCCGAGTCCGTCCCTGAGGCGCAGGGCTCTGGACACCCCGGTTAACGAACAGCGACCCGAATGCACCTGTAAGCGGAGGGTAGGCAGGGCGTCCCCAGGGCCTTCTCAACTGCGGTCGCCCACAGGTAGCATCCCCCTCACCCGGCTTGTTAGAAAGGTGGAACGTTCGGCACCCCCAGGTGTACTCAGACCCCACGTACATATGGGCCCAGGTGATGTGTGCGCACGCACAAGGTTATCTGCCAGAAAAAGTGGGTCCCTCCCAGACCCTGTCCCCCTCGGTTCCCCGGAAGCGCGGATACTCTCCCCTCGGTCCCCCGGGAGCGCTGACACCGTCCTCATGGTCCCCCGGGAGCGCGGGCACTGCCCCCCCCTCGGTCCCCCGGGAGCGCGGACACCGTCCCCCCTCGGTCCCTCGGGGCCGGCGTCGGAAGCAGGCAGAGACGCCCACTCGCCCCCCGGTTCTCGAGAGCGCCACTGGGTTGAAGGTCTGAGAACTAAAGACGCTCTCGTGCCCTCTCGCCTCTCGGCCCTCTTGGGAAAACACTCTGGGAACCTAGTTACAATTTCAACATTAGATTTAAAGCCATAGAAAACCGCGAGATGTGAACCTGGCACCGGGCACGGGAGATATCGCGAGACAGCTGGGTCCGAGCAGATTTCGCGACAAGTGGAAATCCCGCGAGAGGGGACGCCGGAGGCGTTCCCTGTGGTAACCTACTGGGGTGGGGACAGGAGACGGTGGTGGTGAGGGTGGGCCTTTCCGGGGACGATGCCGTCCGCCTTCTCGGTCAGCTCTTTCCCCGTCAGCATTCCCGCCGTGATCACGGTAACTCGCTGCCTTTTAGGTCGCCAGCTTGGGTGATGGTTGGTGGGGGTGGGGGGGGGCAGTACGGGTTTGTTCGCATCCGCCACGGACGCCGACGACACCGGATGGAGCGGGGGCGGGGCCTGGTGGGGCGGACCGATCCTGGGCGGGGCCTGGTGGTGGGCGGGACGTTTCGGGGCGGACCTGGCGGGGACTTTTGGGCGGCCCTGGGCCCCAGGTGTGGACGCACCGCCGGTAGAGGTGGTGGGGGGACCGCTCCCCCAGCGCAGTGGGAGCTCCAGGTGCTGCTCTTGCGCTGTTCTGGACGCCCCCCCTCGCTCCCTTCCCTTTGCCCCCTCCGCACATTGATGGGGACGGGTAGCTTGTGGGCAGTTTACCTTTCGGGGCGTGCAGAAGCGGCAGGGGACACTTAGTCCTGAGGGCTCTGCAGTGTCCTGATGCAGTTCCCGGCCTGGTTTGCTGGGGGCGGGGCTAAGGGCAGGGCTTGGGGGTGAGCTTGCAGGGGAGATCTAGACGAAGGGTAAATCCGAGCATGGTTGGGGTGGGGGGATACGAGCATCTGGGGGTGTGGACATGCCCACCCTCCGGTTGAGGAGACCTCACATGTCAGTGCTATTTGGCGGCCTGGCAGAAAGGTCGGAGGAAATCTAGCAAATTGGGATGGCTCAGATTTCCCAAGGCCTTGAGTGCTAGTCTCAGGAACTCTGTTCTTGCTTGTCATGGGACGATGATCCTCAGAAGCCTTAAAACATGATTTTATTCAGGCCACAGAAGGGGAAATCCGTGGTGCCTCAGTTCTGCGTGCTCAGACATTAAAGCAGTGACATTTCTCTTTAATGTCTGCGGGTGGCTGCGATGCAGTCGGTTCCCGTCACCCTCCTCCCCTTCCTTCCCCAACACCTGCTTCTGGGAGGCCTGTGGGGGAAGGGCCCTGGACGCCCCGGCCAGCAGCCCCAGGAGCGCTGGCAGTGAGGGACCGCTGGCCTCCCTGACCCAGGAGACGCGACGCCTGGCCCCCACGTGAGTTGACGGTGATGAGTTTCTAGCGATGTGTCTTGCAGCAGACGGACTGGGCGGAGCCGTGGCTCATGGGGCTGGCCGTCTTCCACGTGCTGTGTCTGCTGCTCACGTGTCTCTCAGCCCAGAGGTATAAACTACAGGTCGGGCATTTCCTCTGCTTAGGTGAGTAGAATGCACGAATTCTGTGACCCAGATTGCCGTGTGACGTGACCAGGTGCAGGGTGGGACGTGTCAGTAAGAGAGCGTCCTAGGGAGAGAGGGAAGCGGTGCGTTGGCGTCGCAGAAGTCGTCCTGCAGCGCAAGGGATGAGCGGAGGCCCTGCTTCCTGCTGTCACGTGCTGTCACGGGCGTGTGTGCCCCTGGGCCCGCACGAGGTGGTGGGCAGCACCGGCTCCGCTACGCAGTTTCGGACGGAGGTGCGTTGCTGCCGCCCGTGATCCGGACGAGGCAGCAAACCAGCGGAGCTCCGGGACGGGGCCTCGTGCGAGGTGCGGGGGCAGCGCGTAGACCGGGGTGTGCAGGGCCTGCAGGAGGGAGCCACGCAGCAGGGGTGCGGCGCGAGGGCCCCAGTGAACTCCCTGCTGCGAGGACAGCTTGTGCACGGGCCCTGGGGCGGGTCCCTCGGAGAAAGACGCCGGCCTGATCACGTGAGCGGACATGCGAGGAAAACTTAGCAACTCAAGAACTGTGTTGGGTTTCTTATTTTTGAGGGTGAAGAGGGGAGGACTTTGCACACGTGGGGGCAACAGACAGACAGTGTTCTACGTGTGTGTACATCTTCGGTGATTCCTTTGACTCTCAGACCCGCACAGATTGACTTTATTCAGGGCGGTGTTATTTGCCGCATTTTTACAAGTGAGACACGGAGGGGCTCCCTGCCCCCCAAGTCACTCAGCCCCTGGGTGGCACCGCCGAGGTTCATTACCTGGTCAGCTGTCAGAGATGGTGTCATTCCGCCGCCTTCCGTGTCTCAGCCTTTCCCCCGCTTTTCTCCTTTTCCCTTGGCTTTCTTGATGTGCCTCGTTGGGTCCAATCCGGAGGGAGGAGTCCAGAGGTTCTAAAGCCATGGTGTCTTCCGTTTTGTGACTTGGGTCAAGGACGGGAAGGTTTTTCCCATTTTAATTTACCTGAGAACTGAAAGCATCAGACTTTGCGGTTTGCCGCGTCCCGCCGTGTAGTTTTCACGCAGGAACGGTGGCAGCACACAGTGCTGAGCGAGCTCCGGGTCCGGGGTTGAATAGCCGCGTGCTTCTGCGTCCCGGGTTCCGGGAGGGTCTCGGTCTCTACTCAGGTAGGCTGGGGGGCATCGGATTCCTGCTGCGGCTGCCAGAACCTCTGGGCCTGTCTCTAGCTGGCTGTCCCGTGTGTCCCCGCGGGGTGGCAGTGTGACGGTGAAAGGCACCTGGTCTCGCAGCTCTGGGCGTTCTGTGACTGGGTCACCGTGACCGGGTCCTGTCGGAGCGCGGGCGCAGGCACACGTGTGCGCACGTGGTTTGCAGGGGCAGACCTGCTTCCGGTCTCTGCACGGCTCAGCGGCTCTGCACTGAGACCTTCCCGTGTTTCCGTCAAGGGGAGGTGTCCTACCTGTAGTGTGCAAGCGTTACGGTCTTACCTCACACTGTCTCTAAAATAGGAAGTCCATCTCTCGTCCAATTCTTGCTATTCTCTTACATTTATGTTAAATATACCATTGCAAACAGCATGTTTAATTCTGTAAAGATGGGTGATCAATCGTCATCCGGATCCTGACACGTGGTTTCTCTCTCTTCCAGTGATTCTAGTTTATTGTGCCGAGTACATCAACGAAGTAGCAGCAATGAACTGGAGGTAGGCCGACGCCCTGTGCATGTTGACCGTACTGGGGAGTGGCACTCTAGAGCGGTCTGTGCAGTGGGAGCATTGCACGCCGACCACAAGACTCCGGGAGCCGCAAGAGAAAACGAGTCGCTGAAGGCCCCAGGGGCCCAAGTGCTTCTGCTCCGATAGGTTTAGGTCAGAGGAACGGCTTATCAGACAGTTTAGGATTTGAAGATTGGTTGATACGGTTCATGACAGCGGGCGACAGTTCAAGGGGCTGTTTGAGGTAGCTCTATTTGCAGAGTAGAGAAAGTGGCATTTTAGAGAGAATTCGGTCCATGCGTGGTCAGGGCGGTGGGTGATGTGCTCTGAGACCTCTCTGCCCTCCCTGGACCTGCCGTGTCCTCTCGAGGCCTCGGGATGTCCTCCTGGCATAAACCCCCGGCCGCCCTCCAGTGATCGCAGCTCCACCCCCTTGCCTGCGGCCTCCCTGGAGCCCCACCTCCTCCCTCTCCACCACAGCTCCTGCCAGCCTCTGTTCCCCGGGGTGTGGAGACCCGCGGGGCATCACCAGCCGTCACTGCCCTCTGCTTGTCCTCTGCCCCCGTTTCCGGCTCTCACATCATCCTGCCTGAGTGTCAGGCCCTGTGTCTGGGTGCAGCTCAGCACCGGCACCCACATGTGTGAGTGAGACACAGCTGTGCAAACCTAGGGCCTTCATCTGGGACCCTCACACGTGTGTCTAGATGTGGCTTTCAAACAACGGTCCACAGGCCGTATCTTGCCCACTGGTTTTATGTGGCCTGTGAGCTAAAAATGGTCTTGCTTTTCTAAGTGCTAAAACATTTACATTTCTTCAATGCGAAAGAAAAAAAAGAAAAACTACTAGACTCTCAGCAAAAAGGGGTTGAAGACCTTGCCTCTTGGCCCGGGAAGCATGAATGTGTGCCATTTGGCGCTTTCCAGGAGGTTGCGGAAAGCCACCCTAGGTGACCGTGCACGTTCCATCCCACCTGCGTTATACCTGCTGTCTCTCCAGCCCCCACACGTCCTTGCTCGTCGGGTCCTGAGGACCTGGAAGAAGCTGTGTCTTCAGGGAATGGCTGTGGCCCCAGCACCTGCTCCTGGCTGCCCTCTGAACCCATCTCAGCCAGACGTACTGAGAAAATCCCCACTTTTCAATGTAAAACAGGGCCCCTTGGGCCTCCCCTGTCTGGACCCTTCACGATGAGACTTGGAAGATGGTCACTGTCCCCTTGGGCCCGCTCCCCACCTTGTAGTGGAAACGCTGTTGTTCATGACACGGTGGGGCGCGTGGGGCCTGGCCCACCGCCAGTCCGCGGGTTACTTGACCTCAGCCTCCCTCCCCCTGAACCACCTGCTCGCGGGTTTCCAGGACGCCAGGCTGCCAGTCTCCTCTCTCAGGATGTCCCTCCTTCCGCTCTCTGCCTTCCTCCTGTGCCGAGGGCAGCTGCCCCAGCCGCTGGAGGTCTGATGACCATCAGGAGAGCAGCGCTTCACACTTGGCCCCCATCCAGAGCTGACCCCAGGCACGGTGCTCCACTCTGTACTGGCGCTTCTCCTCCCAGTGACTTTGGCCAGAGACCTCACTCGCCACGCAGATTCCTCCCGAGGTCCTTGACCTTGGAAACAAACCACGAGCGCGGCTCTGTCCCTCACCTCCGGCGCCCATCCCCATGCCTCCCGAGCAGTGGCCTGCTTCCCCAGGCGCCAGCCCCTCCTCGACCTAGGCCTCGGCACAGCCACGGCAGCCACGGCCACAGGCTGGCCACGGCTGGGCCCTGGTGGCTCCCCCGGGTCCCTGCTGGAGTGTCGGGAGCCTTCCTGCAGCCCACGTGCAACTCCATGCTCCTTGGCTTCATTTTTCTCCGGAAAAATATAAGCTCTAAGCTTACAGTGTAAGCTCTAAGCTCTGCCTCCCCTGTTCTCAGCCGTGACGCCAGGGCTGCTGGCTGGCTCCTTGGTGACTCACTGAGCTAACAGGTTGTTAGATGCTTTATAAACGGTCGTCCTGCATATCACTGGTGGCCGCAGACGAGCCCCAGGATACAACCAGTCTCTGCCTGGGGGCAGCTTGAGGGACCCAGCCTGCTGGTGAGAGTTCGAGCAGAGAGCCGGCTGGCACCGTCTCAGAGTATCTCTGGAGCGCGTGCAGCCTGTGACGCCTTCTGGCCCACGGAAGGCACAGCACGTCCCAAGTGACGTCAAACTCGCCGTTAACCAGAGCGCACAAGCGTTTACTTTGCCCGGCAAATCCGAGGGTTGATTGCTGTTGCCCCCACCGCCCTCTTCCCCAGGCCCCGGGGCTCCTGCCTTCTTCGCCGCGGGCCCGCTGCACGTTCCCTGATGGGGCCCAGTAGGAGCGAGCTGGGAAGGGCTGAGGGTGGGTTCGGTTGTGGGGCAGGCGGTGGAGCCTTAGTCGAGGTAAGAGGCTCTCCAGGAGCCTTACGTTAGGGAGTATCGCTAAGGACGTTGTTCCGTTATGCCAAGTAACTTTTAATTTCTTCCTGAAACAGGTCATTTTCAAAATACCAGTATTTCGATTCACGGGGGATGTTCATTTCTCTAGTGTTTTCAGCACCGCTGCTGCTCAATGCCATGATCATTGTGGTATGTGTGTTACAGCTTTCTGAGTTCTAGTGTTGTTGATGGATGTGTGTTTTCCAATTCTAAACGTGTCTCAAAATCATTGTTTTTAGATTATGTGGGTCCGAAAGACTTTGAATGTAATGACTGACCTGAAAACGTTACAGGAGAAGAGAAGAGGAAGGAAGAGAAAAGAAGAGTAACACTGGAACAGTTGTGTTGGTTTTCTTATGGACGTTGTTTTCCTCTGTTGTGTCAAGAGTTAAAGTGCGCATCGGAGGCGTCCTTACTCGGCCACTCACGTTTGTGCAGAGGGTTCTTTTATCGTGACATCCGTGTTGTAGGACACACTTTAAAACTGGTTTTTAAAATAAACACTAGTCTCCTGTTCCATCTGGGTGCTGGTTAGCCCTGGATCGACCCAGGATGTTGGCGTCTTACTGTTAAAGTGTGTAAATCAGTAGTGTCTGTGCATAGTTCGCCGAGTTGTCACCTGTACGGTTAGTATTCATTGTAAAGCGTTGAAGCAACGTACACACTTTGAAGCAGATGATAAACGGTGCTGTCCGTGCAACGGCACCATCACCCCCTGCATGCGCTGCTTCCCAGGCTGCGGCCCAGCTGGTTCTCCGTGGAGGGGATGTGGCAAAGTTGGTGACATTCTGGGTTGTCACTGGAGGGCTGGAGCCTAGGGTGGTCCCGAGCTAGGGATGATCTGACCCGGCACGTTAGCAGTGCCAGGATTGAGAAGCCCTGGGCTGGAGCAGTCTGTACGTGAGACCCTGGGAGCAAGGTCCTGAAAAGAGTCAGGCTTGTGAGCGCAGGCAGCCAAGTCCCAGGAGGCGAGGCTTCTGTGAAGGGCACACAGTTGGCCCCGGGGCAGAGGAAGTTCGGGGCTGCTGTGTGTTCTCACAGGAGTTCTAGGAGTTAACGGTACAAAGGCCTTCAAGTCAGGGCTCCATGGAAAGGTTTTCAGGACGCGGGATTAGAAGTAGAAATATCCAGTGACTGTTTAGCTGTTCCAGCTAATAGGTTTTTACAATGATGACAGGATTATAGTCCTTCCTAAATTTCACTTTTTCAAAGTGTGGGTGCTCAGGAACGTGCTAGCACTTGTGTTAGAACAGGTGCACCATTACCTCTTAGCATCTCCTTTGCAGACTGTCACTCAGGCCTCTTGGTCCTTCCGTAGCTGGAGGGCGACAGGTGAGTAGAGATCCAGGTTTTTAAAAGTGCAGGGTCCAGTATAGGAAATGCTGCTGGCTCTTGATTTGGGTTTGAAAAAAATTGTGAATAGTTGTCTTAATTTTAACAAGGTTTCTCCCTCTAAACGAAACATATTCTTTGAATTAAAAAAAAAAAGTCTATCTGACATTTATATTTAGCAGCTTAAGAGGTGACACTCTGATAGTTTTTATTTTTATTAAAATTTTTTTTAACGTTTATTTATTTTTGAGAGACAGAGCACAAGTTGGGGAGGGGCAGAGAGAGAGAGAGAGAGAGACACTGAATCTGAAGCAGGCTCCAGGCTCCGAGCTGTCAGCACAGAGCTGGATGCAGGGCTTGAACCCATGAACCGTAAGTAAGATCATGACCTGAGCTGAAGTCGGACGCTCAACCGACTGAGCCAGCCAGGCACCCCACACTTTGATAGATTTTTAAATTAAATCTTGAAATTGAAATATATAACGTTTTCCTGGACAATTGTGAACTCTTGGTAGAGAAACAATTTCCTGATTTCTGACAGTTTTAGAAGGGAGTTGATAGGATCTTCTAGACAGAGCCAGTGAAGTTTCTACTATGACATGTTTTCCAGTTCCTTCCTGGTATGTTCTCTTTTGTATTGAACATAAAAAGTGGTTTCAAAGTAGCATCCGTGTTCCGTCATTTCAAGTCCATTGCTCTTGCAGCCTGTGAATGGGATGCTCCCCATCAAGTGTTGAGTGGTGTCGTGGTCCTGGGACAGCTCAGGCGTCACAGCCCCGGCCCCAGCCCTGGTCCCTAGGAGTAGCCGTGTGAGCTCATGCAAGGTAGAAGGGATGTGCAGGCTTAGCTTGTGCGGGCCCGTAGAGGGAAGGGGACACAGCCGGACGTCCGGCCTCACGTGGCTGATGTAAGGAGGCCGCGCTGCGTTTCCACTCCCTGCAATTATTTGGACTGTGCTATGGGACCGTCTGGATGTCATAGTGCGGTATCGTGAACATGGTCTGAATTTGATTTTAATGATGTATATCAGCGTGAAAACATGACACGGGCCTTGTCTTTGTACATTTGTGTGTGCATATGTAATTTCGGGGGGGGGCGGTTATATTTTATTTTCACAAACACACACACAAACCTTTTTTAACTGGTAAGTTCATATTCTGTGCCTTAAAATGCAATTGTTAAAAAATGTTTTAATTCTCATTGTCATGGGAAGGAAGGTCCTACACGCCAAACTGCCCGCTCCATCCAGAGGACATCGTCCCCTCTGTTTAAGTGAAGCAGACGTTTTACGTGTATATTTGTAAGCGAAGAGGGGGAAAAAGAGATTCATGATAAAAATATATTTTGCGTATTCCAAATCTGTGACACCTTCAGTGTCTTCGTTGACACTGACCATATGATTGACTTGATCGACTATATATTTAATAACATATAGTATGGTATTTTCCCCCTGAAATTGTACATTTGCTTTGACTTTTCTGTGGACGAAGCAGGAACCCTCAGAAGGTTGGCTCTGCTCGTGTGGCCACGTGGTCCCTCACTAGGCCCTGAGCTTCACGTACCCAGACATTCACTTTTGTCAGAAAATCAGCGCAGACACAGACACACACATATCAAATAAGGTGACATATAAACCTGCATTATTTATTGTGACAAAGTGGCAAGGCCATGGTGACATAGTCTCACCCTTTACAAGAAATTTAAAGTTAAAAACTTTTAGAGGCACCTGGGTGGCTCAGTGGGTTAAGTGTCTGACTCTTGATTTCAGCTTGGGTCATGATCTCAAGGTTACGCAGCCTTCTTGGGATTCTCTCTCTCTCTCTGTCTCTCTCTCTGCCCCTCCCCTACTTGCTCTGTCTGAATAAATAAATAAAATTTGAATGTCAAAGCACTTAAAAATTTTAATTTGGAATCCTTATTGACTAGGGATGCGGACTAAGGAATATCAGTGGAAATGAGTCCAACACTTACAGACACCAAGCCACCTACCCTACCCCGCCAGGCCACGCCCCCGGGAAGGCCAGCTAGCCTCGAGCCTCGGGTGCTTGGGTCCCCGCCGCCTCTTGTTGTCCTCACATGTCCTCTGTGCTGTGCATCTCACTTCTTGGAGCCGAGGACGTCTCACGCTGCATCTGGTGACACTGCCTACGTCGGTGCCCTGTTGGCAGTGGTCACGGCTTACGTTTGTTTCATGTCCTCGGCCTCACCCCCCGCACCGTCTCCTTCCAGCCTCCAGAGCGGGTTCAGAAATGGTCCGCGGATGGCATTTGGGCCTGCGTTGTGCGGTGAGCCCGGGACGGCCATCCCCAGACAGGGACGGTGACTCGGCCGCCTCCGCCTGCAGCCCGTACAGCAGGCCCACCCTGCGTTGTGTGTCTCCTCTCCTGCCGGGGACCCCCGGGGACCGCTGGTCCCTGCGCTCTGGGTCCGGCCTGGTCCCCAGCCGAGTTTATCCATCTCGGGGAGCCTGGGCGTGTCTCCCCGGGCTGAGCCCTGCCCACCGCTGTGAGTCCGCCCTTCCTGAACCTTCCATGCAGGGACTCCAGCTTGCCCTCGTCTGCTTTGCTGTTCTTAAATGACCTCCGGTGTATTTGGAACGGAAGGAGATGGTCAAATGTCAGTTCGCTGCCCCTACAGTTTTCCTTAAGGTAAATTTTTTATGAAGTATTTTTTCAATTTTATCATGATCACATTTCAATATGTACGTCATTTTCAATGACTGCATTGTAACCAGATCACTAGTTCAATCTGCTTAACCAGTTACTGGTACTGGAGATGCAGAGTTTTTCTGATTGTTTTCCTAACTTAAGCAATACAAATATCTACGACTTCCGAGGCGTATTTTTACATGTTAGTTATTGATGTGGGGTAAAGCCTGCAAGTGAAATTAAGTCAAAATATAAACGTTTTATTGCAATTGATAAATATTGCTAAGCCAGTCTTCAGGAAGCATAAACCATCATGGTTTGCACGTGTTTCCTTGACCCTGTTTACTCTAGCTGGCAACATTAAAAGAATACTCTTCTGGTGAATAAACACAAATTCATCTCATTGTTCTAATGTGCATTTCCTTGGTTACCAGAGAGGCTAACATTTTGCAAATGCTTATTGACATTTTGCACTTTGGCGGACTAATCTATTCATACTACGATATTGCCTCTTAAAAGTTGTTTCTAATTTCATATATTTATTAACATTAACATTATTAACATATTTAACATAATTAACATTATTGATTATTAAAATTAATAACATGTAAGGCAAAATGTCTTTCCGGTTTGAAGTTTGATTTTCGCCTTTGTTATAAGAGTTTAGAACTGTGAGAAATTCTTGTGTTTTCTGTGTTGACTGGCGCAGCTGCGAAGGGCTGGGACTTCACCCTCACTGCAAGCCAACAAGGCCGCCCTGCATCCTGGAAGGAGCGTGACGACAGACAACAAGGAAGTTGGTGCAAAGCAGTTACTTACTTTCAGTTTTACTTATTTATTTATTTTGCATAGATTTTGGCTAATGCCAAATGTTTTGGGGGTTTGTTTCACTTACTTACACAAACTTGTATTACCCGTGAAGTCACGAAGACCAGCCCTCCACTCTTGACGCTCTGGTCTGGAAGTGCTTACTCATGTCGGAAGGATTAAACCAAAGTAGTCAGTCCGATTCATGTTAAGTCAATGTTTTGTGAGATTATGTGCATTTAATAGTAAAAGTGGCAATTAAGGAAATCGTGAATTCAGACTATTTATATTTTGACATGTAAAAGTTTAGCCAAGAATCCCTGAAAACATACTTGGGGTATAATATTATAAAGATGTACGTTTTTGAAATATATTTAGTGGATGCTTGTGGGATTTGTCTTTTTTTTTTTTTTTTTTTTCCAGCATAGTGTTCGGCCTGAATCCCCCTGAATCCCTGCGTCACTTGCTTCTGTGGCTGGTCACCTCTGGCGTGAGGAAGGGGCCACATGTTCCTCCCGCCGTGGGGGTGCCTGTGACAAGCAGCCTTGGAATGTTTACTCCCTGGAGTGTCCACTGAGCAGAATAACGGAGACACGGAGGACAACAGAGGTGGAGAAGACCGATACGGTTGGATTTCATGTTCATGGCGCCCTCACGTTCGCCCTCCGGGAGAGCCTTCCAGAGGCCTTGGGGGTTCTCCTCGCCCCATCCTACCGGTGAGGTAACTTCCTGTTGACAGCAAGTTACCTGCACACACAGCTGAGATTCCGGGATAGTCGCTGTGCCGCGGCTGCGGAATTAATTCCCCGCATTAGCGCCTGGTGGCTGTAAAACTGCTCATGAAAATGAAGTGGTTTTGAGAATCGTTTGCACGTCTAGCAGTGGACTCTGGGTAAAGACACCTGCGCCGAGTCTTGCCGTGTTAGAAGACTCCTCCCGCATCAGAAAAAGGTTTTAAACACTGCTTCCCATGTTCCCAGAGACTTGCTCACAAGACTATCAAGGACATAAAATAGCATTCTGTGGGAGACGAGGCCTGGAAGAGGAGTGTCTTTGGAGTGGGAGGGGTTGATTTGACTTCTGACTCTCGGAACTTGCTAGAGAGGCAGTGTTGGCCAAATCACTGAGTTTTTTCTGAATTTGTTTCCCCTTGTGAATAAAGTGTGTATTAATGCGTGCCATACTCATTTAATAAGATGACGGCAAGCATCAAAAGATACGGCAGGCGTTAAATTTCCCTAAAGTGCATGGACAGTAGTGGCTAGCGGGTATCGATCAAGTCCTAAGACTCACACCCAGGACAGGACGCATCCAAGTGTCAGCTCAGCCCAGGAGCACAGGGAGAGAAAGACGTGTGTGCAAACAAGTGCACGAGGGACGTGCCCCCTTCAGCAGCCATGTGCTCTGCACGGCCCATTTCCTAAGCTGTGAAACAAAAATGTAAAAACGTGGAACCCGTCTCTCCTCAGGTCTGCAAACTTATTCTCAGGTGAGGAAACGTGTATTTTCACTAATGCCGCCAGAGGGCGCCAGGGCAGCAGGCCAAGTGCTCCAGGGATGCGGGGGCCAGGCTGAGGCTTCTCCAAAGGGAACAGACCAAGAATTATGGTGCTTTGATTTCCTGTCTTCATTTGAACTAAGCTGACCATGTCCAAATTATGTTGTAAAGTTAATTTTTACTTTGTCAGAAGCAGACTGGACAAAGACACACACACACACACACACACACACACACACACGCACACAGCAGAGAACAAAAGACGCCCACACCAGTGTGCATGCTTGCCCAGGCCCTGGACTCCATTTGAATTAATAAACACATATTTAATTATAATGTAATCACATGGAACACTTTTTAAAGATTAAGTTGCAGGAAGAGCACGCCAGGCGGGTGCTGAAATGCTCAGGTGGCTTGTCGCTCACGGCCGGCACGTGAGGCACGGAGGTGTGCAGATCGGAGGTCTGGCCTCGCCCTGCAGAGCTCAGTCTCAGGAAGGCATTTTAATGATTAATTTCAGTTGGAAGCTGCAGGGAGCATCTTGGTCACTTGTTTCACATCTGGGCACATCTGGGCCAAGTTCCCCATGCTGCTCTGGAGACACGGAGGAGAAGCCTGTGGGGAAAACTGGCCTCGTCCTGGACCCCTTCCGGCTCCCTGGACCCTCCTGTGTAGGCTCCCATCTGGGCATCATCACAAACCAAGCAGCATCAGTTCAACACATAAACGATGGGTCCAGCGGGGCCCCAGTCCTAGAGGGCCAGCTGCGGACTTTGTCCTGTGCCTGGAGCCCTCAAACGTTGCAGACCTCCCGCCTTAATGTCGGTCTGTTTCCTCTCACAGCTGCTTGCACATTCACTGCCGGACTTCACACAAGTGTACGATGGCATGCATCATTATTATATATGTATTAAATACGTATTTTTCCACTGCCCTAAAAATCATCTGTGCTCCTGACTTCCATCCCCCAACTCCCAGCAATGACTGATCTGTTTCCTGTCTATACAGTTTCACCTTTTCCAGATTTTCGTATAGCAGGAACTATCAAGTGCACAACCTTTTCGCGTTGGCTTCCCTCACTCAGTAACATCTGAGATTCCTCCTTGTCTTTTCGTGGCTTGTAGCTCATGTATTTTTAGTGCAGAATGAGATTCTGTTGTCTGGATGGACCACAGTTTATTTATCCGTCACCTACTGAAGGGCATCTTGGTTACTTCTGAGCTTAGCAGTTACGAATAAAGCTGCTGTAAACATCCACGTGCAGGTTTCCACATGGACGTAAGTTCTCACCTCCTGTGACTGAATTCCAAGGAGTGTGATTGCTGGACCGTCTGGTGTTTAGTTTTGTGAGAAGGCTCCACACTGTCTTCCAAAGGGGCCGCACCATTCTGCGTCGTGACCTGCGATGAGTGGGCGTTCCCGCCCCACGTCCTCGCCAGCACCTGCCGTTGCTGGGGTTCCGGATTGTGGCCATTCTCACAGGTGTGCGGTGGGACCCTGTGTGGTTTTAACTTGCGTTTCGCGGAAGACGAGTGAGGCATCTGCTGCCTTTGTCTCTTCTCTGGGGAGGTGTGTGTTCAGATCTTTTGTCCATTTTTATTTTTTAAAAATTTTTCTTAAGTTTATTTATTTTGAGAGAGAAAGAGTGAGCAGGGGAGGGGCAGAGAAATAGGGAGAGAGAGAATCCCAAGCGGGCTCCACCCTGTCAGAGTGGAGCCCAATGTGGGGCTTGAATCCATGAACCGTGAGATCATGACCTGAGCCGAAACCAAGAGTCGGACACTTCACTGACTGAGCCTCCAGGTGCTCCAACCTTTGTCCATTTTTAAATTGGGTTATTAGTTTTAAGACTCTCGTGTATTTTTTTTTTTTTTTAAATTTTTCAACGTTTTTAATTTATTTTTGGGACAGAGAGAGACAAAGCATGAACGGGGGAGGGGCAGAGAGAGAGGGAGACACAGAATCGGAAACAGGCTCCAGGCTCCGAGCCATCAGCCCAGAGCCTGACGCGGGGCTCGAACTCACGGACCGCGAGATCGTGACCTGGCTGAAGTCGGAGGCTTAACCGACTGCGCCACCCAGGCGCCCCTAGACTCTCGTGTATTTTGGATGACAGCCCCCTATAGGATGTGTCTTTGACAATTGGTTTCTCCCAGGCTGTGGCTTGTTTTCTCATCTCTTGATGGTGTCTTTCACAGAGAAGTTTTTAATTTTAACGAAGTCCAACTTACCAATTGTTGCTTCCACAGACTGTACTATTGGGATTGTATCCAAGAACTCGACCATTGAGTTGTCTTCCTCCCCTTCCCTCTGATGAAATCTTGGGGTTCAGAGCAAAAATGTTACGAGGAACAGAGAATCAGAAAATAGACCTAACTTCAGAAGAGGCCTCATGTTGGCTGCTGAGTGGTGTCAGGGAAACAAGAGAAGGGAAGGAAAGGAGAGGAGAGGGCATCCACAGGTGGGCAGTCTCAGGATGGCCTGGTCTTGACTCCCAGACCCCATGTGTTACTTACAGACGCAGTAGAGCACATGGGTGCTTTTCTTTCCATGGTCAGTGTCTAAGTTTGCATTTCCAAGTATAGTTTACATTCTACAGATGTCACTATTTTTTTCTAGTCCTTTAGAAGATTTTCCGATGTAAAATTAGCCAGAAGAAGACTAATAGAATTGAATCTGGTGGATTTGAAAGGACAGTCAATCAGGGGAGATGGTGGAGGACAGAGTGTGTGATTTGTAGGACGACTGAGTCGTGATTGAGTGGAGTCTGACAGGAAAGCTCCCAGGACACAAAAGCTCTATCTCCTGGTCCCCCAAATGAGAGAAACAGAAGGTTGTGTGTCAGTCACGCTCCCTGGGGCAGCAGATCCCCAGCCCTGGAGTCTTCCAGACGCCAGAGTCAGGGTTTCAAGGCAGTGACAGGTGCGTTGATTAATGACCAAAGATCTTCTATAGGTTTTTCCCAAGACTCAAAAAAAAAAAAGTTTGGTTTGGTTGTTTTGTCACCATAACTAAGAAATAATGAGATAATGATGGCCAGAAATTTGGAGTTCACATGTGAACTAAAATGTAGTGGCAACCCAAACTCTAAGTTCAAGAGAAAATAATGCTTATCTGTTGCAGCACATCAAAGTTTAGCTTGTTTTTTCTTGTTTCAGACCCTTTGTTGAAAACATCTCTGTTTTTAAGAAGACTTTTATGGTCTTTATTTATTACGTAGGAGGCTGGCATGTTCTCAGTCCTCAAATGACAGTTTGTAACTTCGGAAGCTTCTCCTGTTGGCTTTGTGTTGTCTTGTTCACCAAGCACATTGTCCCCCTATGGTCACCTGTCCTTTGGGGCCATCGGGATGGTCCAGGCTACCACGAGCTTCAGAGGGCACAAAGAGAAGACTAAATACACACATATATGTAACAAAGGCTCAATTTTTTTCAATTTAAGTTTATTTTTATTTATTTTGAGAGAGAGAATGCAAGCAAGTGGGGGAGGGGCAGAGAGAGAGGGAGACAGAGGATCCCAAGCAGGTTCCGCACCCTCAGCACAGAGCCCGACTCGGGGCTCGAACTCACGAACTGTGAAACTGTGACCTGAGCTGAAATCAAGAGTCGGTGCTTAACCAACTGAGCCACCCAGGCACCCCAAGGCTCTATTATTTTTAGCACTCCCACTATACTATACTTGTGCTAATTGTATTTCGATATAAAGCAAGGGGACAGAGTTAAGAACAAATATTTATTAAGTATTTATTATGCGTGCTGGGATGGTGTCCCACCAGGTAGATTTAGGAAAACCTGCAGAGCCACCGCGGACCCTGGATAAGGTGACCTGTGTCCCGCCTGGGGCAGGGGGGCGGGCGGGGGATGGGCAGCGAAGGCAAAATTCCCTGTGTCACTGTCCAAATGTCCTCTTCACGTAAAGACACCTGGCCTATTGAAGTAGGGCCCACCCTCGTGACTTAGTCACCTCTTCAAAGACCCTGTCTCCAAATAGGGTCACACTCTAAGGTACTGGGGGTTAGGACTCAACATAAGAATTTTGGGGACACAACTCAGCCCCATAACAGATCTTACCTCACAGGAAACCTAAAAGTGAACTCTAGTGGCTCAAGGACTCAGGTGTGAAACTTGAAACACTGAACGTTTTGGAGAAAATACCAGAGAATAGCTTTTTGACCTTGGTGGAAAAAGAAATTTTCTACACAAGATAAAAAAAATCTGTTAACAATAAAGGATAAATTTATAACATTGACTACATTAATATTATGAATTATAATACAATATAATATATTCATAATACATATATATTATGAATCAAAAGGTACCTCCAAGAATGTGAAAAGGCAACACAGGCCGGGAGGAGATGGGCAACTCGGTCCCGGTCAGAGTTTGCAGAATTGCCACGGACCCACGAAAAGGTGGCAAACAACCTGTCGGAAAAACAGACACGGCCCTTGGAGAGGCATTTCCTGGGGGAGCTCAGTGGTTATAATCGGCATGTGGAAGTCCCTGGCCAAATAGTAATTAAAATTAGAGACATTCAAACGAGCACAATTAGGCGCGTCCTGCCCTCCGCAGACTGGCGTGCGTCCCACAGGAAACATCCACAAAGGGGGCGAGGGGCACGTCCGCCCACGGCCGCCGTGAGTGTGCGTGTGCCGCACCCTGGAAACACCTCGACACGTCCCCACCAGGGACGAAGACGGGGCGCAGACCGGATGGCTCTCTGGGCGTGCCCCGAGGGGGACGCTGTGTCTAGCGGCCTGGCTCCCGTCCCCTGCTGGAAGGAGACCAATGTCCATCGGCATAAAATGGGTGAATTCTATTCTATGAAACGTAGTACTATTCAGCTGTAAGCTTCAACAGTGCTAAATCTCCAACGCAAAATGTGAGTGAAAAAAGTGACAGAGAGGGGCGCCTGGGTGGCGCAGTCGGTTAAGCGGCCGACTTCAGCCAGGTCACGATCTCGCGGTCCGTGAGTTCGAGCCCCGCGTCGGGCTCTGTGCTGACAGCTCGGGCCTGGAGCCTGTTTCCAATTCTGTGTCTCCCTCTCTCTCTGCCCCTCCCCCGTTCATGCTCTGTCTCTCTCTGTCCCAAAAATAAATAAAAAACGTTGAAAAAAAAAATTAAAAAAAAAAAAAGTGACAGAGAAACTTATGCCTGTACTTTCATCTGCAGAAAGTCAAAACACAAGTGAAACGGGACATTATGTATCCCAGGGACACACGCACGCCTGGTGCGATCAGGAGGAAAAGCGAGTTCGGGCTCAGGATGTTACTGATTCCCCGGTGCAGGCGAAGGGGTGAGACCACGGTGGGGCGGTGTTCACGTGTGACGCGTTCTTTCTTCAGCTGGGTGGTGGGTACGTGCATACTTATGACAGGATTTTAAGTGGCCTCTGCCTGTTATTATTCTAACTATAAGTTTTAATAAAAGGTAAAATGGGATTCATAAAATAACTTGGAGACTATGAAGTTTAAATGCATCTAATATTTATAATGTTTATATTCATTGATGAACATTTTCTACCGTATCTAATTAAGTTACCTACTAGATGCAAAACAAAGAAGAAAAGGAAAAAGAAACTGGGCCGGCCAAGTGGCTTGGTCCGCAGCAGGGACATAAACGTAGGGTTGGAACTCACTAGACTCTGAACTGAATGCCCAACGGGAGGAAGACGGGGGCCTTGGCTGGGAGCCCTCGCAACGGGGAAAGCAGTTCTGTGCCCAGCGCACCCTTCTCATCACCGCCTCCACGTCCACGGTCACCCGCACACGCGTCATTTTCCATTTCCCCGATCAGAGAAGAGCGCCTGTCCCCCTGAATAGACACACCTTCCGCTGGGTCCCAGGCCCATCCTCACTGGGGCCAGGCTCCTCCCTGTGGCCTCCTTCACCTTCACTCAGCAGATTCAGCTTTCCTGCACCATCGCCTGCTCATTTGTGGGCCCCTGGGACCCCCAGTCTCTTCCTCGGTCCAGGTCCTCTCCTGCCAGCTCCCCTGTGGTTACCGTCACCGAGTGGTTCCCGGGTTGTATTGTTTTGTTTTGGTTTTCTGATAACCTCTGAGTCCACTCAAGACTATTAACTACTTAAAAGAAAAGTAAGTACCAAAATTCACAGAAAAAAAGCAGACTTTCTAGTGATACACTTGATAGCTAAAACTTAATTGCCCAGCACAACGGTGAATTTCATTATGAGAAACACCTCATCTGGGGTGCCTGGGTGGCTCAGTCGATTGAGCGTCCGACTTCCGCTCAGGTCACGATTTCATGGTTCGTGGGTTCGAGCCCCGTGTCAGGCTCTGTGCTGACAGCTCGGAGCCTGGAGCCTGCTTGGGATTCTGTGTCTCCCTCTCTCTCTGCCCCTCCCCCACTCATGCTCTGTCTCTCTCTGTCTCTCAAAAATGAATGAACGTTAAAAAAAAAAAAAAAAAAAGAAACACCTCATCACATCACATACAGAACACCAGGGAGGCAGGTACTATCATTGTCCTGTTACCTCTGTTTCCTGAAGTTCCTCATTGAGAGACTCGAGGACGGTGAGTCGGTCGTCCGCACCCTCAGCTGGGAAACGGCAAACGCAGGCTAAACCTGAGGCCGGAGGGCACGAGCTCTCCCGTGATGCCCTCCTCCTCTTCCATAAGTGGTTCTGATAACGATTCATAACCCAAACTAGGAAGATGAGGCCGATTGAAACGTTATACAGTTTTATAGAGACGCCCACAGAACACGCGGGGTGAGCCCTCGCTCCAGTATCCCGCCAACGCGAGGGGCGTTTCCCCACATCCCGCCGGAGCCGGCTGGTGCTCCCTGCCGCGTGCGTGTAACACGCTGGAGCCTACGGCCTCGGCACATACGAACCTGCTTCCGCCCAACTGCAAACGTGCTACGAGTTTCCAGTTCACTTTCTCTCAAAATCCTAGACAATACACATATCTAAAAATGGAGCACGAAGTGGAAGGAGACACACAGGGCCGGTCGGTCCGCACGATGGCTTCCGGCCAGGGGGGAGGTCTGCCGAGGAGACGGGGCACAGTTCCCCGCGTGGCCACTGGGCTGTGGACGCGACTGCGGCTGACAAAACCGGTTAACACGTTTACGTATACGCAGCAGGTGTGTGGAATTTTGCTGGGAGATTAAAGGGAATGGTCTGTTTTAGCCATGTATTGGTTTATATTCTGCAAAACAAATACCACAAGTGGGACTGCAGATACACGCCGTGTATTAGCTCGGGGTTTCTGCGGTCAGAGGCCGTGCTGTGTCTGCGGGGCCCCGGGGCCGTGGCAGAGCTGGTCTCCGGGATGGAGGGCCGAGCCCTCAGCTCTGATAGACCTCCATTTAGTCCTTGCCATGTGGCTGTCTCCTCAGCATGGAGTCTGCTCCCCCACGGCCTGCACGGCCCCACAGACTGCCTCTTGTCCCACGTGGGCTCCCCTGATTAGGTCTGGACCACCCAGGGTAATCTCCCCCATGGACTGACTCCAAGCTTGCTGATTAGGAGCCTCCACGAAGTCTGCAATCTAAGCTAGCCCGGTCCTGCCTGTGATGGGGCCGTGCGGCAGGGGCCACGCGGGGCGTGGATGCTGGGTGGGCCTCGGCGTCCGGTCAGAATCCTGCCCGCCGGTGAGCCTGCTCCCACTGAAGTGGCCATCACAGATATCATTTGGTTTGCTAATGGGAAAACTAAATGGCCGTTTCCTTGAAAACATTTCTGATTTTAGTGGCTTCATGCGCACCGCAGTTTAGCATTTTCAGTGTATTTCTGCCAAAGACAACTTTGGAAAAACTACCACGACGAGTCAGGTAGCCCACGGTGTGCCCCTCACAGGCAACCCCTGGGCCCTTCAGACAACATGATGCATTAACTGTTTCCTGTCCTGTAATTCCTAACTAGGAAAACCTGTGTCTGAGGGACGCGTCCACTTTCCGCTGGCCTCAAGTTGAGCGATGGAGGGAGGTCACTGTGGTGGAGCCGGAAATCCCAGCAGGTGCACCGGGAGGTCAGAGAAGGCAGGGAGCACGTCCACAGGGATGCCCGGAGCTGGGGCGCACACCATGTGCCTGCTGCCGAGGGAGCGTGACGCTCAGAGCCATCCATGCCCCTGCTCAAGGTCACGTGTGCCCCCCTCCCCCGACGCTTTCTCGGGCACGATGCTGCCCGCTGCCCCGTCCACCTTGGGGTGGATGCTGGTCGGAGGAGGAGGGGCGGGTCTGGGTGGGACCTAACTGGAGAGAAGCAGATGTGGTGGAGAAACTTCCCACCAGAGGGAAGCGAGTGAGCGAGTGATCGCGGGGTCCCCGCGCCCAGGAACTGGGCTCACGGGGACCTGAGCGGTCACAGCGGAGGCTCCGGCTGGTCACCAGCTTGGCTTGGATATCACTCAGGTTTGGAAACACAAAGCTTCACCAAGTGCTGCCGTGCTCTCAGTGCAGCATTTCTTCGCACGTGGAAACCGGCACAACCCGAGGAGATCACATAAAAGATGACAGCTTGGAGGGGGGCTCACCCGCCGCCCGCGTGGAGGCTCAGACGGGTGGGCCTGCCTGCCGAGAGGCCGCGGCCCCGCTGCCAACAGACTCGAGTCGCAGACCTTGTTGCCGAGGGCACCTGCCTCCTCGCTCGCTTCAGAGCGTCACCGCCTTGGTGTTGCTCTTACGTCCCAGCCCCGCCGGTCACCAGCAGAAACGGCTCCCTGGGCTCGGATCGGACGGGGGCCACGTGGGCCCCGGGACAACGGCTTTTAACCTGCTTTGTGGCTGTTCTGAGCACGTGTCTCCTGGGTCCTGAAGTGGGAGGCCAGCTACCTCAAGATCATCTGTTGTTCACGGACACCATCTCTGTCCCTCGGACACTAGGTCCGTGTCCCCGTCCCTTGGACACTAGGTGTGTGTGTCCCCCTCCCTTGGACACTGTGTGTGTTCCCGTCCTTCGGACACCAGGTGTGTGTCCCTGTCCTTCAGACACTAGGTCTGTGTCCCTGTCCCTTGGACACTAAGTGCATGTGTCCCCCTCCCTTCGACACTGTGTGTGTCCCCGTCCCTCGGACACTAGGTGTGTGTCTTCAACTGGCATTTCCTCACTTACTGGGGTTTTTGTTGTTTTACGTGAAATCCCTCCAGCCGACTGCAAAACCCTTCCTTCCATGCATAGGAAGCAAATCCCACGGTGCAAACAGCCATGTGGAGAAATGGGAAATCAGGCCTGAAGGAGGGCCCGGCCTGCTCGGTGCTGAAGGCTCATCCTGCGGGGCTCACTCTGCCCGGGTTCAAGCTCAGGGGCGCGAAGACCCACGCGGCATTCGGCAGTGGTGCTCTGCTGGCCAGGCGTGTGCTGGGTGCCCCAAAGGTTTTTTCTGAATTAAAAAAAACATCTGCTATGTAGTTCAACTCGGGTTTTTTGTAAATGCTAATCACCCGGTCCTTTGTGGAGAGCAGGGTGGCGGAGAGGGGTGTCTGGGGCAGGGCAGAACCACAGGATGGGGTCGGCCGGGTCCTTTGTGGAGAGCAGGGTGGCGGAGAGGGGTGTCTGGGGCAGGGCAGAACCACAGGATGGGGTCGGCCGGGCAGGTGAGCCCCTCCCCCAGGACAGCCAGGCCTCAGCGGCCAGCTCCCACTACGAGGGCAGGGCGAGGGCCGCCTGGAGGGGTCTGCTCCCGCATCAGGTGAGCTGAGTGGTTGCTGGAGACCTTGGAAATCTGCCCCTCCCCCGGCAGTCAGAGTGAAAGCGTAGATCAGGTGTCCCTTGCCCTCTCCAGAGTCGCCGTTTTCCTCACTCCCCATTCCCAAGGCAGTGAAGCTTGGGGACTCTTCTGTCCCAGCCTCTGAAAAGCAACGTCTGTGCAGCTATTCCCTGAAAAGGAAAACAGACTCTTAAGTTCAATTTGTCAAGTTCCTTTAAAAACTGCTGCATGTTGAGTGGCCTGAACGCCCTGTCATATGGCATTAATTTAGATTATTACAGCTCTGTAATTGACCCCTACTTTATTGGCAATGTCTGACTACGCCCACCCCCTTGAGTTGCAAATATTTTAGAGTCAATTCCAGAAAATCACTTCCCAGATTTCTGGGTGCGACTGGTACTGATTTCACTGCATCTACCCAATAAACAGGATATTTTGAGTACTTGACTTTCCCGTGGTTTGGTGCCACATAAAGCGGGGAGTGGAGGCTTGTGGCAGGGGCGCTCGGCATAAGCAGTGCAGGGAAATCATCCTCAGCCACGTCTGTCTGTCTCCACAGACGGGTCGCTAGAAGACACAGTTTCTGAGGGAGCTCGTGGCCAGAGTTTGTCATCCGTCACGAGCACGGTTGCTCGTTCAGGCCACCGTCAGAGCCCTGGGAGATCCAACTGCCGGCCACACCCAGGCTGCAGGGTCACTTGCTCCACGTGGACGGTCTCCCAAATGGTTAGGGACAGAGAAAGCTCCAGGTTTCCTCTGACTCTGCCACGTGGGGGCGAGGAACCACCGCCCTCTGTGGTTGCATCGAGGGTTGGGAGGAGGTGCCTGACCAGGCTCACCTCGGTCTGGGCCTCAGTCAACCTTCCAGACCATCCAGGGTCGCACTTCTGTCACTGCGGGTGGCAGATGTGTGATCGGCACCGCAGGGCTGTGGGTCTGCGCGAGGGGCGGCCCCGCGGGGACAGGGCCCCGTTGTCTCCTCTGGTTTCTGTGAACATGCAGACCCTCGGCCCGTGTGCCATTCGCTCTGGAACGAGTCCCTGGGCCTGGCCACCAGGAGGCACATCACATCAGCCGCAAGACCCCGTATCCGCTGGCTGTCCAATCAACCCCACACGACCCAGCGCAACCTCTTTTCCAAAGTTCCTGCTGTCCCAGGGCTTTAACTCTTAAACCATGGCCCCAAATCCAAGCCAACTGCTTACACCCAAAACAAGAGTGATGCTTAAACACTGGCCCTCTGTGCCCTTCCAGAGCGGGTTAGCCTCCAAACCCTGCAGGCCTGTTTCTCTCCACCCTCTGTCCCATCTGCCCTCAAGGGACCTCTCTTTTCCCTCCACCCTCCAGGAAAGCGGTCCCTCCTTTGACTGCACTTGAATTGATCCTAAGTTGAAGAAGGTGGCCCAGGGGGTCTTTCTAGGCTTATTCTCCAGGAATCAGACTCGTTGGGCTTTCAGTGAGTCAGTGGAGACCCCACATCGTCACGTGCCTTTGCAAGAACGTGTCCCTATCTCTACACATTTATCTCTAATTTCCGGGTACGTGTCCCTTCTTCCAAGCTTTCCCTCCGTGTCTGCCTCTTCCCCTTCCAAGCTATACCGCCGGCCACCAGCACCAGGCACTCCGCAAATATTTATCCCTGAGTGACACATAAACCAATGTCACAGCATTGGGGAGGACACGTTGAAGGAAACTGGAGGCCTTAGACCTTTACATTCATAAGAAAGGTAGCACATCAGGCCAAGTCAGAGTGGAAGCTGTCTGCTTCATTGCTGCAGACAGACCAGAGTGGCCCATTGTCCTCAGTCCTGTGACTCTGACGTGCCTCAGGTTGGAAGCCTGGACCACTGCTGGGAGTCTCAGCTTCCTCCCGTCCGTCCCGACAGCCGCAGATGCTGGTCCTGACCTTCAATGCTCCAAGTCCCCTCTGTTTGGATCCTAAGCAGACCCCAGGGCCCGGGAGCCAGGCACAGGCTGGGAAAGCCAAGCGACAGGTTTCGTTCCAACCGCACCCGGGTCCTCGCGGCGGCCTCAGGAAGGACACCTGCTGAACAGCCATCGTGGGGGATGTCTTCCAGGGGCTCTCGTGGCCTCGGTGCTGACAACCTCCGCCAGGTGGCTTTCCTTCCTCCCCCACCTTCTCGGGCAGCCCCATGCTTCACTCCAAACTGGCTCTCACTGCCCCAGCTGTCCAGCTGCTCTCTGCTTCTGACTTTTTAAAAAAAGTTTATTTATTTATTCTGAGAGAGAGGGAGGGGTGGGGGCAGAGGAAGGGAGAGAGAGAATCCCCAGCAGGCTCCTCACCATCAGCACAGAGCCCGATGTGGAGCTTGGACCCGCCAACCGCGAGATCATGACCTGAGCCAAAATCAGGTCACGGAACCGACTCAGCCACTCAAGTGCCCCTGTGTTTCTGATTTTTAAAAACGCTTCCTGTCCTTTCACTGGAGTGAAATTTCAATCATTCTTAACCTAATTCTTGGCTGTTTGGTTTTTTGAACTTTGGTAAAATACTCAACCTCTCTGACCCTTAGTTTCTGTTGGGAGGACGGATGGGTAATGCTTGGCCACAGAGCGGCTGGAACAATCACGGAAAATAATAGGGAGCATACATTTTGTTTGGGGCCTGTCATGTTGACATCACTTAACAAGCAATCCTGCACGTCATTGTGGTTTTAACCATCTCTTTAAATGCTGCTTTATCATCTACCTCAACCAGACAATAATTTCCATGAAGTAGGAACCAGATCATACAAAAAATAAAATACTAACAAAAATATGAGTTATTTTAAGACTCATGGCTTGTCATCATTTCCATGTCCTCCCCGTGGCACCTGGATTAACGTCCAGTAAATATTTGCTGGAGAATTCTAGTAAGTCTTCCAATTTGTTCTCTGGGAAGCTTTATGGAAGCATGAAGTGCATAGAAAAAAATTAAGAGGTTTGCACTGAACTATAAAATCAAAAGAGGGTTCCGGCAAACAGAGTGGCAAGAAAGTTGGAAAAGAATGAATGATTTTCTTTCCACCAAGGCAGATGTGCTTGGCACAAAGCCCATATTTCGGGAAAACGGAATGACAACGGTATTGATTGCCGTAACAACCGTGTGGTTTCTGAGAGCCCAAGATTGCACCTAAAGGTATGTGTTGCTTCAATCGTCTGCAGGTGTGTTCTACTTAATTCATGAAAGATGCATTTCAGAGTCATTTTGAAAATATTACCTCATTGATGTGGGCAAAGGTTGCCAGGAAGTGTGAATCGCACAGGCCCGAACCCACCTAATCAGCAAAACCCTAGCATCACCTGTGGTTTCTGGAGGTTCCCCTGAGGCTTGGGTGGATTGGAATTTTGAGTAAGAACATCTATTAGCTCATCTGTGACCACCTATTTGCTGAAGTACCCCGGCCCCCTGGTCAACTCAGATTCCTTTTTTTTTAAATTCTCTTTGCCAAATCTATATTTGCAAAGAATTCCACAGTTATAGTTAGCAAATCTGTGTGTATAAATGCAGAGGTTTCTTATTCGATTTGGCTGTATTTTTCATATAGAGAAAGTGCTCTAAATGCTTAAATCTGAGTTATGTATTAGTATTTCCAAGGGATAAGTTGGTAGGCAACCTGGAGAATTTCACTTTTGTCCAACTTAACTCTTTTTATGAGACTAACGTGAGTGCAGGGAGATGACTCAGGACGAAGTTACTTCTTTGCAAAAAGAAACAGAAACTAGAATACCATCTCTGCAAAACATTTTGGACAAAATTGTCTCCTACACTCATAGGCTGTAGCTCAAATCTTCCCCATGACTAGAAATGCCATAATGTTTTTGAACTTTATGAGTAAAATGAAAAATACTGCTGGGCTTTGAGGCGCTTCAGATTGTTGCCACCACGCATGTCCACTGTGAGAAGACAACCCAGAGCCTTCCTCCTCACTGGACAAGTCAATTGCAAAGTCAGGCCATTCACCCAGGTCCCTCTGTCATAAGGACCATCTGATGGGATGGCTCACTCACTCTCAGATTGGCCCAGGGGGTCACGCCAGCCGCTCTAACAGACTAAGCCCTCGTCTTGCTGCCTGAGCACATTGAGAGTTCGGCCCCCCTCCCTCCCCTCAGGTTGACAGAGGCTCAGCCCTAGGGCTCCCTGCTCCTGGCTCCTCTTCTAGAGTCTTCCGCACTCACCAGTAGGCGGGGAGAGAGCAAGAGTGCTCAGAGCTCTGGAAAGGATGAGGGATGGGCCTGAAGGTGGTGCCTGCCATTTCTGCGCGTGTTTCAGGGGCCAGAATTCACTCTGGAGCCCACCTGGATGCAGGGGTGTGGCCTCGGGCAAGGAGCCAGGTGCCGGTGCCCCCCCAGATGCAGCCTTAAAGCCCGCCGTGGAAATGCGCACTCGTGTTTCAGATATTTACAGCGAAATGCACACAATCTGTGCAAATACTTGTGTTTTCTCTCTTGGCAAGACCGTATTTGCAATATATTCATACATATGTTAATATATGGTATGAATGTAAAAATATATGGTACATTAAAAAAATATATGTAGTGGCCAAAAATTCTCAGTTGTAATTAGGTTTAAAACTGCAAGGAAACTGGCGTAACATTGAGATATGATCTATAACAAGAAAATCATATTTGGTTTTCACCTAGTTTGTGGCACAAAACTCCTAAAACCATTGGAATTTCCCAAGTGATATCCGGGTTGAAGCTGTCTTTTGTTATGTCAATGAAGTGACCAGTGCAACACACGTAAGGATGGGGGCTGGGTGCCAGGAAGACCCCTCTCCAGATCTGAGTCCCACCCGCCTGAGCTCAGGGGAGGGGAGGGGGCTGCCTATGTAATAAAGCCTCTGTACTAGGACAGGCTGTTGCTGAACACAGGACACTGGGAAGAGAGCTGTTCCCTGAGGGCGTGGAAAGTACCTTTCTCCACACCTGCCCTCTGCGTCCTTCGCATCTGCCCGCTGGAAAGAAACAAAACTCACTTGGCTTGGTCAAGGAATTCATCCCGTCTGGCAGGTCCAGGGGGCTGGGAGCACTTGCACAAAATGGAAGGTCTTATGGGGAGGAGGGTGGGCAAGGAAGTTATTAGGTCACCTTTCCTGAGGGGGAAGGGCAGGGGCCCCATTAGCTGGGCTACCTTGTCTTCCTTCAGGGGGGATGGAGAAGGCCCGTGTGACCTTGACTTCCTTCGGGGGGGATGGAGAAGGCCCGTGTGACCTTGACTTCCTTGGTGGGTGGGTGGGGATGGAGAACCCATCCTGTGTGATGGACAGAGGGACGGCCTCATTGGTGCTGATCAGGAAATGGCTGTCTGACCACTAAGACTTACATTTCTGGGAGAGGTTAGAAGTGCGGTTAGAGTAGATATTAAGCTCCTGTTTACTGACTTGGGGTCTTAACCCCACTGATGCCATTTTGGGTCTGTGGTGTTCTAACATTGTTAATCTAGTAAGTGACGTGTTTCTCCAAGTTCTGTGATGTGTGCTGGCAAATTAACCAAACCCAAGTTGGGAGTCATGGCAACTCTAAGCTATACAATCTACAGCTGGTCAGTCAAAAGGACAGGTGGTCCGTTGACGTCTGAAGGTAGGTGGAGGGAGTCTTGTAGGACTGGGCTCTGAACCCTTGGGACCCGACTCTCTCCAGGTAGGTTGTGTCAGAGTCGGGTTGAACTGTAGGCCACCCAGCTGGTGTTGGAGAATTGCTTGGTCTAGGGGGAAGTCCCACCCATTGGACTTTGGTGTCAGAATAGGAAATCTAAAGTAAATGTGTTTTATTTTAAATATCTGTTCACATATTTAACATTGATTGACTCGTCCGCTCTACATTCACGCATCTTGTGATCACACTGCACGACACTGTATCGAGTACCATGCTGGCCGGGGCGGGGACACGCAGGGTGCCCTTCCTGCCTTCCCTGAGCTGCTACAGAGAGCCGCATCACATGGAGAAGAAGAAAAGGAAGACAACTGAACTGTATGTTCTGGGGAGGAAAAAGCCAGCGTACGAGGAATTTCAAGAGATGTTTGGTGGAGGGAAAAAGCTCATTGATTCTGCCAATTTCACCATCGAAACTGCATCGATTCCTATCTGCACAGTTTTGGTAACTTGCCTAAAATAACACGCACGTGAGTTAGGTTTTGTTTGTTGACAACAAGGGAACCAGGATGTGGAAACACAAGCCTCTGTAAACAAAATGCAGTCAAGTCCACTGACTCCAACGTTCACTGTGAGGTATTGATGGATACCGAGTCTTCTTTCTCAGATCAGGTTTTTTTTTTTTTCTTTTTTTTTCTTTTTTTTATTTTTTTTATTTTTGGGACAGAGAGAGACAGAGCATGAACGGGGGAGGGGCAGAGAGAGAGGGAGACACAGAATCGGAAACAGGCTCCAGGCTCCGAGCCGTCAGCCCAGAGCCCGACGCGGGGCTCGAACTCACGGACCGCGAGATCGTGACCTGGCTGAAGTCGGCCGCTTAACCGACTGCGCCACCCAGGCGCCCCTCAGATCAGGTTTGGAAGTGAAATATTTAAACACACTTTTGTACAAAACTCATGTAAAAACGAGCTCCCACCCAACCCTGCAAACCAGGCGGATCCACTTGGCTGCTGTGCACGGCCCCCACTGTGCCACAGCCACATCCAGGGCGATGGACCCCATGGCCCTGAGGCCCAGCCCATTTTCTCAGGGTCACTGCTGTGCGGTTCTGGATAACACTGCCTTGTTTTAAAGCTCAGTCTGTCTCTCAGTCCCAACCACAGGCGTCAATGGTGAGACCTGATTGCAGGGGAGGGCGGCGTAAATTTAATCCAGATAAAGGCCAAAGGGCAGGTTTTGGGGGTCAGTCATAGTGACACAAATATGAAATTGCTGTGTTGATGTTAAGCTGTGGGGTGGGGCAGAGCTCTGGTATTCTCACGGCTTCCTCTGTCCATACCACAGAAGTGAGTGGTGCATTGTGATAGGAAGGCAGCAGGATTTCCCAGGGCCTGGGTCGCTCCTGGGCTCGCTGTCACTCACCTGAAAGCACATGGGCAGGGCCAGCAATCCTGGGAAGTGAACCCAGCACACCTGAGGACCGAGTCAGGGGCCCTGGGCTTCATGCAGCCGGAGGGGACTCTGCAGTGTGGGCGTGGGCACAGAAGCAAGCCCCCAGACCCCAGGCTGCAGGGACCGCTGTGCTCGCAGCCGGCTGACCTCAGGGCAATCCTGGGAGATGTGGATGTTGTGCCAGCAGAATTTGCAAGTCAGAGTCATGGGAGCAGCGGCCTGTGACTGAGTTGTTTGGACCCCCATCCTGGGAAGCTTCTGTGTTAATTCTCTGTGTGCACACAGCGCTCTCCTCCTGCTCAGTTTCGTACCTCCTCAGCGGAAACCCAGCTCGCGGTATTGAAGGGCTCCGGGCTTTATGGCCGGCCTGCCCCATCTCTCCGGCCAGCAGGGACCGCTCTCCCACAACCCGATGCCGCCGAGACGTCAGGGCCCTCGCCCGCGTGGGAGCCTCGCCATGTCGTGGGTACTTCTGGTCCACGGCTTCGTGTTCTTTTTCTCAGAGAGAGTTCTGCAAAGTGTACCAGTTCCACTCCCCAAATCTGTGTCTGTGTCTGCTGGGTTGGGTGCAAAGTGACAGAAGCCAAGGTCTGGAGTAGGATGTGTTTTCAAACTACGATTCCGTTTGCATGATAATCTCTGACTTCACTGCATCAGTTTGAAAGGCCAGTCTTTGGCAGTGATAGTAACTGATGGAACGCATGAAGTAAAATTTTAGTGTTTTAGGCCAATAATGCACAAAGTAAGCTCAATGGACTCGGTCCATTCATTTGGGTAAACTGAGATAACTTCCCTACTCTAAGTGTGTTTCCATCACTCAGGTTTGGGAAAGATGTCCCTGCTTTAGCTTCTGTCTCCTGGCGTGGCCAGTGTTGGCCTTTGACCACATTCTGAGCTGTGTCTGAGGTCCGGTCCCAACTCTGCAGCCGCTGGGCACGCAGTCGTCCCTCCTTCACCCCTCCCACACACGTGTCAACTGTGGAGATAAAGGAACAGTTGGGCAAATGCTCTGTGGCCTCACCCAGGCCTCCTCAAGATGCTGTTTGGCACATACACCAGTTCCTGTGGTCTCCCTCCTGCGCCTCTCGAACTGATTCCTCACCTCAAGGCTGACCCTGTCCTGGTTGGGGGAGGAAAGGGCGAAGGGAAAGAGGGAACCGGGTCCCTGAAGCAATGACTAGTTTTGATGCGGGAGGGTTCAGACGATGCAGCCAAAGGGGGAACGGGGTGATCTTGCCTTTGCTTCTGGAAGCTTCTCATGCACACTTGATACATGATATTCTCACATTTGGTGGTGGAAGAGCCATCTCAGAGTTAAGTGGAGGCCATCGGGATGTGCCACTGCAGAGATGCCCTAGAGATAGCTGGGCTTGTCATGTGTGGGGCACAGTGAGCTGCACAGGAAAGGTGGATTGGAGAAGCACCCGGAAACTCTGACAGACGGCATGATGTAATCTCCTGAACTGTCTCCTTTTATAATGAGTAAGGGCAAATCCTGGGTGAATGATGGGGGACTTTTTTGCTCTGTGACACGTACTGATCATTCTAATAGCTTGAACAGTATTGCTAAGGGTCGGTGGGGCTGCTCCAGTAGGAGGCAAGTACCATTTCTCTAACACCTACTGCCAGGGAAGACATTTCTTTCAAACCCAACTCCTGCCCATCAGGCTCATCCCCCACCCAGACCACTCTTCCTAACCTGTTTACACCCGTTGACTCCTCCTCAGAAAGGAGGAGCCCTCTGGTGCCCCAGATGGAGATACTTACAGTTGGCCCATCTTCCCTCATGGTTAGACCTTCTCCCCTTGTGGTTGGATGCTTCTGTCGTGGTTGTATCTTCTCCCCCTCGTGGTTGGACCCTTCTCTCATGGTTGGCCTGTCTCCCCTCATGGTTGGACCTTCTCCCCCTCATGGTTGGATCCTTCTCTCATGGTTCGACCTTCTCCCCTCATGGTTGGAACTTCTTTCATGGTTGGACCCTTCTCCCCTTCTGGTTGGACCCTTCTCTCATGGTTGGACCTTCTCCCCTCATGATTGGACCTTCTCCCCTCATGGTTGGACCCTTCTCTCCTCTGTAGTTGGATCTTCCCTCCTTGTGGTTGGACCCTTCTCCCCTCGTGGTTGGACCCTTCTCTCTTCATGGTTGGACCCTTCTCCTCTCATAGTTGGACCTTTCTTGCTGTGAGAACACTTGAATGAAGTCTCTCCTTACTAAGTCAGGATGTGACTTCTTATTTGGCACCACAATACTTGTATGTTTCCTGTTTTTCCTCCAGGTGAGTGTAAGAAACAACCAAGTTGATGTGTGCGCCATACTTTGTAAATTATACAGCACGCGCGTGAGCTTTTTCCCATTTTACAGTGAATAGCAGGCTTCAAACCTTGTTCTATCTCTGAAGCAAGAGCCACAAAGAGCTGCCAGATCAGAGCAGCAGGGGGCACCAGAGGTTCTCCTTGTAACACATCCTCCAATGAGTCTGCAGGTTTTGGGGACAAATCCAGTGCTGCCGCCCACCAGGTTCTCAAACTGCTTGACAAGGGTCTTCATCTACGCCAGCACTGGTCTTAGCATGCGTTCCAGGCGAGTGTTTGACTGTGACAGGAGCACAGGGGTCACGCTGTAGAAACACGTGGATACAGTCACTACCTCAACGGGAAGATTTGGAAAGTTTCTAAAGTGTCCCCCTTGAAGTTAACAAAGTCACATTTCAAATGGCTGTTGGTGCATTCTATAGATTTGCCACCTACAATATACGGTAGCGTTTTTTAATTTATCTTAAATTTACCTTTTCTTTGGCTGTCAAAGGTTGCTCTAAGATTTGTGTATTTGAACTTGGTGATATGGTTCATTCAGCAAATCTTCCCCCATTTGGTGGTTTCAGAGTCCTCCTTGGCTTGTGTCTTGCAGGTGAAGGGACCCCAGCTCCAGCCGGCAACACTGAGCTGAAGCCCCAAGACGGGGAGAAGGTCTGTGACAACAGGGGGGAGGCCAGCAGGGTCACTCTGGAGCATGAGGGGCCCGAGCACGAGGCCTCAGGCGCTCGGCAGTGCCATCGGAAGTGGGTTCTCTGTGATAAAACCTGCCAGGCTGGTGTTGCAGCCGCGACTCCTCCCCAGAGGGGACCACAAGTAGGCTGTCACTGCCCTTGTCTGTAACCACCCTGCAGAGCACACATTCTTATTTCCTTGTGGTCCAGGCTTGAGCCTTTCCTGGCTTCCTCCTCTGTTTTCTATCTGGATATTCTGCCGCTCCAAACTTCCCCTGTTCCGTGAACACTCCCTTCCCACCTACGTCCTCAGAGCCCCAGCTCTTGCCCTTCCCTGTGACCCCGTGAACCCACTGCTCCAAGTCTGACCACATATTTCCTCTTCCTGTTTATTCCTTCCTTCCCCAAATTCACCAATTCCCAACCTTCCCACTCTTGTTGGCCCCAACATCCCAAACAACACCTATGTGGTGTGGCCTTTCTCATCTTTAAATTTTGGTCATGGAGCTTCCCGCACATAATATCCCCTCTCTTATGTGCATCTAAGATGATCCTGGCCTCCAGTCTCAGCTAATGTCCCACCTGCTCTCGGAAGTCTCTGAATGATGGCAGCCAACGGACCGCTCATGGAAAGAGACTGGGCTTGCGTTGGACATGCCTGGTTTAGCAGCCGAGTGCAGACCCCCTCCCCTGCTCCTGGTGGGAGAACTTCCCAGAGGATGTAACTTCCCAGAGGGAAGGGAGAGAACCCAGATCTCAGGGTCCACGTGCCCACACAGGAGCGTAATATCCAGTCATCAGTGGGAGATGTTGGATTTGATTGACTCCTAGCACCACTTCTTGCCCTAGCAAGTGGCAGGGCCCCATGAAGGTCAAGTTTGCAGGGACCTCAGGTATGACTCAGTGCTGGCTCCTCGGAGAGGCGACGTCGCCACGGAGTTTCCTGAGTATTTTCTGAGGGGTCACAGCTGTTGTAGATCAATGTGAGGGTGGGTACCTGGGTCTGGAGGCCTCATCACTGTGGTCCTTGTGGGTGGCACCTGCCTCCCCTGGGAGCCTGGAAAACCCGGGTCCCGGACCCGCCCGGGGCCTCTGGGCTGAGATGCGCAGGGTGACCGGCATTCACGCCGGGTTCCAGACGTCTGCCTGTGGTACCACATTCCTCATTTCCCGAAGTCCCTGAACATCTCTTGTCCCCACTCCTTTGGGGATGGCCATTCCCCCGTTCCTCAGCTTCTAGATCATGACCTAGAGGACGGGGGTTGTGGCACCGAGACACCCCCAGCAGTCATGGGGGCAGTGTGGCCACGCAGCACCTGTGTGCTGGGATTGCCAAGTCAGTTTTGCTTTGACTACATTTCTGAGTTTCCCAGACTCTTCATTCTGAGGCAATTCATCTGTAAACCGGTGAGATCCTTGCTGTAACTTGCTGTAACATTAACTGTAAAAAATGACCCCAAAAGTTGGAAGATTTGACAACTAGTGCCAGCTGTTAAAGAAAGTACTATCTTCTTTGGTTCTTTTTCTAAATACACTTGTACGCATGACACATGTACACGGTGTCCCACAAACACAGATGAGTCACACAGAGTGAAGGCCACACAAAGGAGTGAGGAATCATTTCTAAGTCCCTTAATATTTCACCTACAGCTAAAATACTCATTTTATTTAAAAATTTTTTTTAATGCTTATTTATTTTAGAGAGAGAGAGAGAGAGAGAGAGCGCATGAACAGGGGAGGGGCAGAGAGAGACAGGGAGACAAAGAATCCGAAGCAGGCTCCAGGCTCCGAGCTGTCAGCACAGAACCTGACGCGGGGCTCGAACTCACAGACCATGAGATCATGGCCTGAGCCGAAGTCGGACGCTTAACTGACTGAGCCACCCAGGTGCCCCTAAAATTCTCATTTTAAATAGTAAGCTACACATAGTAATTAAGAATAGGATTTTAAAGCTCATTTTATTCATAAAATAAAGAAAATTAATTCATGGTCTAAAAGGAATTTTAGTCATTGTAAAATAATATATGAATGTAAAGTGATTTTTAAAAATTCACTGTACCTACAATAGAGCTGTTAGTGTGTCACTGACAGATCTGTAAGATAGCAGATTTCCAGTGCTAGTCACACACACAATCAACTTTTAATGTTTTATGATATTTACATTTAAATAGGCAATCTCAGTACTTTGCAATTGCTACTGTCCCTAATGAGGGTGTAACGTGTATTTGGTTTTTGTCGTAAGGAATGTTTGCTGAAGGGTAAACCTTACGAATGAACGTTCCCACCCCGTATTTTCCACCCAAATAGGACCCAAGGCGGGGGGGGCTGCTGGCAGGCCCCAGATGTGAACACAGGCCCTGGGGCTACAGGCTGTCAGTGCCCCGTAATTAAGGCTGGTCCAAACCTCACACCTTTGTTTGCCGGAAAACAGACTCATTCACATGACACAGACAGGGACACAGACATGTGGCTCGATATATAATTCAGTAGGTTCTAAAACTGTTAGTGGAAACAGACCAGAAGCCTCGAAACTTGGAATACGCAGGGCAATATGATCTTGAGGTAAATCACACACAACAGAATTGAATTAAAATAAGTGAAAAGAATTAAGATACTTTGAGGATATCAGCGCAAAATATGAGGGAGGCAAATTTAGCAGGAAAATACCAGGATCTTAAAATTAACAGCAGGTGTTGAAGCAGACAAACAGGCTGGGGCGGGGGGCAGTGGTGCAGGCCTTGGATGAACGGGCTTGTGGGGGGAGCACAGGCCTTGGACGATTGGGCTTGTGTGGGGGGGGTGCAGGCCTTGGACGAACGGGCTTGTGGGGGGGGGTGCAGGCCTTGGACGAATGGGCTTGTGGGGGGGGGTGCAGGCCTTGGCTCCCTGCTCTGGACCCCTCCCCCGCCCACCTTCCCCCCTGCTCACTCCTGTTCTCCAGAGAGTTTTCTTTGACTCACAAAGGTATGTGAATAGCAATCAGCCAGGCAAGGACCAGGCGCCTGAGTCAGGCAGTAAGGGAGGTTGGTGGGAAATCGTGGCCAAGAAAGATTCACTTGTGCACTATTGGCCTTTGAAGCAGAAAATGAAGAAATGTAGAAACACACACACATCAGTAACCGCACAGACGCGCCCCGTGTGCCCGGCCAAATGGTCCCCTCACCGATCCTGGAGACCAGCAGCCTTGCATCCCTCCCGGCACCCCAAGCCTGGCGGGCCCGTCCCGCGTTTGACGTGCCCACAGTGCTACACGTGGCCTCTTCAGGGCATGTCCCCAGCTCAGGCTCTGGGCAGATGACTGGAAACCCCTGCAGCTCAGTCACAGGGCCCGAATCGTGCCCTGGAGACCCCAGATGAGAGGGAGCACACTTCCCGTTCTGGGGTATTATCCTGGTAATGTTCTTCTCCGCCTGGTGATGTGACTGGTAAACATCCTTTTAAAGGTGACAGTCAGCTCACGGGTCACACGGTAGGAAACGGCGCTCTGAAGGGCGTCGTGGCCGGAGTCAGCGCGGTCCAAGGACCCGGGCTCCTCGTCCCTAGCAGACAGCACGCGACATTCTCTGCACCCACACTGCTCTTTCCTTCGCACTTGGTCAGTCAGCAAACACTGTGAGCACCTTTTGAGTAAGCGCTGGAAACAGACGAATACGAAGAGGTTTCCTCCTCTCCGAGCACATCTGCTCAAGGAAGGGAGTCAGTGGGGAAACAACGAAACAGGAAGCTTCTGATGGTGACAAGGCTGTGGAAAACAGCGCGACCGTGACCACAGAGGTTCCTTGAGACGCGGCGGGAACGGTGACGCGGGAATGGTGACATGGGAACGGTGACGCGGCGGGAACGGTGACAATAAGGAAGGCCCGAGCCAGAAGGCCCCCAGGAGGAGCTCCCGTTCGGAGGTCCGGGGCAGAGCCGGAGCCCTGAGGCAGCGGGCTTTAGGTGAACTTGGAGGCAACGGACGTCCCTGGTCCCCAGGAGGCGCCGTCTGTCCAAGTGCATTAGGGGAGCTGGGGCCCCGGGCAGGGGCAGCACAGGGCAACGGGTGGTCATGTGATCACTGGCTGTTGCACCCAGAACAGACCGTGGGGCACCTGGAGACCTGGAGCCTCCCGTGCACAGTGCTGGTGGTGCCACCTGTGGAATGTGGGGACCACTAGGAGCGTAGGGGGAGGTGGGGGGTCAGCTGCAGTGTTGGATGAATAGATCAGAAAAGAAGGAAGGCTGAGCATTGAATCATCCTCTCAATAAGTTAGAAAAATACCAGTAAGAGGGGTAATTAGTGAAAGAAACCTCACATAACAGGAAGCCTAAAGGCAAAAAATAATCTATAAAAATACTATTAATATTGACAAATCTCTACAGAGCCTGGTCTGCAAAAACCAATTCAGAAATGACAAGATCAAGAATAAAAAAGGATGTCTAACTATATAAACACAGATTAAGCAAAATAAAATAATATTAACAACTTTTTAATAAGTTAGTAAGTTCTTAGAAAAATATAACTTACTAAATGGACTTACCAATTTCCCACCAAAACAGCACTTGAGGACTTACTACCTTTCGAGAGCGTTTGGACACATGTCAACATTTCAGTGATGGCTACTAAAAAATTAGAAAGCCAATAAATAACTTCGTAATTAAAAAATTAAAATAAAGGGAAATATAGGAAATGAATCAATCAATTCAAAAGCAGCCAGAGGAATAAAAAACAAAATACTATGAATACCCGGGGTCAGTATAAACCATGAGACAACATAGTGGTTGTACATGCACACATGTCTCTCATCAAAATATGTGCACACAAGATCAGATCCAAACGGTTGTCATTTGAAGACAAAAAAGATACAGATAGTCAAATTCGCTTCTAAGAGTCTCATCAAAAAATTAAAAAATGGGCCTTTAAAAAATATTCCCTCGGGGCGCCTGGGTGGCTCAGTCGGTTAAGCGGCCGACTTGGGCTCAGGTCATGATCTCGCGGTCCGTGAGTTCGAGCCCCGCGTCGGGCTCTGTGCTGACAGCTCAGAGCCTGGAGCCTGTTTCAGATTCTGTGTCTCCCTCTCTCTGACCCTCCCCTGTTTGTGCTCTGTCTCTCCTTGTCTCAAAAATAAATAAAAAAACGTTAAAAAAATATATTCAGCATAAAAAATATTCCCTCTTATTTATTCTCTAAATGGTTTGTAAAAGTTTGGGATTATCTCTACTTTAATGTATTGATGTAATTCATACACAACTTTTGAGCCTCCTAGTATTTTTGTAAGTAGATTTTAAATCACTCGTTTAATTAGCTTAATGACGTAAACATTTAGTTATATTCTTAAATGACTGTTTTTCAGCCTTTAAAAAATTATCTCTGTTATGAGTACCTATGGCCATAAATTGTCTTCTATATTCTATTTTGCCAGTTTCAAAAAGTTTAATATGAAGTATTTTTGTTATTCATCTGTACATAGTTCTTACTTTATTATTTTTTCATCTGTGAGTGATATGTGCATTTAATTTACTTTATAAATGTATGTTGTTATATGTCAAAATAACATTTTACTTTTTATTTCTAACAATGTTGCTGTGGTCAAGAAAGTTGTATTGTCTTACACTGACTTTTTGTAATGATTTCGACTTGTTTTAAGGCCTAGTACATGGTCAGTTCTTGAATGTTCCACATGTGCTTGAGGAGAATATACCCAACTCTTGGGTGTGGATTATTATATGTCAGGTCAAGACTGTTAATTTTGTTACTCAAATCACCTGTGACAAAACACAGACACAACACACACACACACACACACACACACACCAAAATGAAACAACATACCAAGATAAACTTAGGATGATCCCAGAAAGGACTAGATGGTCTTAATATTACCAATATATTAATGTAATGAAAATCACTACCAAACTAAACAGAAAAACCATATGATCTTCTTCTTATTTTTTAATTAATTAATTAGTTAATGAATTATTTCTGTAAACCAAGAGATAACTAAAAACTATTAAGCTTCAAAAATAAACCTTATTTTCCAGGTTTTTATTTTAAGGAGAAATCCCCAGTGATCAGTAAGTATATTGAAACACGTGGGAAACCCCCTCAGTGACCAGGGTGGTGCAAAATGAAAGTCCAGCGAGATGCCATTTTACCTCCATTAGGTGGTTGGAAATATGCAAGACTGGAAACAGCACATCTAAAGTCACGCAAGATCTCAGGCCTGGATGTGAAGTGTAAATACTCAACCCCCTGCAGCGACTGAGAAGCTCAAGTTCAGTGAAGATGTGCACACGGGGTTAGCTCCTCCTGCGTCTGCACCAGAGGAACCTCACGCACATGCCAAGGAGACAGACGTTATTTGTAAAAGAGAAGCGCTGAAAAAGCCAGGGACCGTTACAGAAGAATGGAAACATATATTGCATTACATCCTTTGCAGAGACGCATAATATTTTGTTGCCAGTTAGGCAGTATTGTTCCTTAAAGAAACTAAGTTATCTTAATTGAATTCTTCAATATTCCAAGATATCAAATTATTATAGTTTCAAATTCTGTTCCTAACAAAGTTATTTGTTTCAAGCATTTTCCTCTTAAATAAATGAATGTTCTTGCTTCTCTGTCTCTGTCTCTCTTTGTCACACACACACATTCTCTATAAAATGAAGAGAAGACATTCCCTACACTTTCAATATTCCTGCAAAGCAAGCAAACAAAACGAAATCAATACTTTTGGTCATATATCACTTGAAGTAAAAAATCTAGCACCTTAAAATATAGGTGGCCCACTTGGAGGAAATATGGGGGATTTTGTGCATCAGTTTCAATGATCCTGAACCCACTGGTGGCTCCCAAACTTTTAAACTCTGGGCCAACAGGTTCGCTTGTATGAATTCTTTGCGGAAGGAGACCGAGGTCTCAGGTGACACCTACTCTCCATTAAATCTGTGAGCCTTCTTGTCTATGTAGGTTACGTCGTCTTCCGCAATAAAGGTGTTCTCCACTCTTTAACTGAAAAAAACAAAAGATGTAAGACCCTCATGCAGACATTGTGAGCCATAGAACTGAATCAGCTCTCCAGCTTTCATACTCAGGGATTCTTTTCTGTAGTTTTCTTTGAAACAATACACAGCTTTCTTCATTTTTAACATTGGCATCAGTTTGTGTTTATTCTCTACATATTCTCTAGTATCTCTCTGCACCTTAATTTCAACGTAGGGCTGTTCCAATATATGGGATCTCTTTTTTAGACAAACGACTTTTTTGCCACTTCTGAGTCTCGAACTTGCTACTTTATACGTGAAGTGATTTTTACTGCATTTTATTTGAAGAGTAAGATTCCATGGGAATTACATTCCTAATAACCAGAGCTAGTTATGTTTTGTTGTTGTTGAAAGCATCCAGAATGGGTTGATGATAAATACGGTGTTAATTATTAATATAAATATTATTTTGTACAGTTGTAACCGGACATGACCCACGTGGGGCTCTGTGCTGACAGCTCGGAGCCTGGAGCCTGCTTCAGATTCTGTGTCTCCCTCTCTCTCTGCCCCTCTCCAGCTTGTGCTCTGTCTTTCTCTCTCAAAAATAAATATACATTAAAAAGAAAAAAAAAACAATAATAAGGGGTACCTGGCTGTCTAAGTCATTGGAGCGTGCAGCTCTTGATTTCAGGGTCATGGGTTCCAGCCCCATGTCGGGTGTACAGATTACTTAAAAATAAACCTTTAAAAAGAAAAAAACCGTGATAATACAAGTCATTATAAGCCATTGCGTTTCTAAAGCCAAGAATCACATGCTCCGCTGACTGAGCCACACAGGCGCCCCACTAAAGCCTGCAATTCTAGATAATTCAAGTAATAATAGAATGTGCCCAGTAAAAATATTTCATTGATCTAAGTTCTCAACAATTGCTTTGGCTTAATGATTACACAGCCTCAAATTCCACACTTGTACGACTTGTACTTCAATAGCTGTTGAATGCGGTAACCGCTTCTTTCAGAGACCTTGCAGGTACACCTTCCGTCCTGCCACGGCTGAGTCGGTACAGACACCCCTTCCAGGCTGTGTTGGGCCCAGGGCCCCCACATCCTCTGGCTGCTGGTTTGTGTCTCCAGCCCGAGTTACAAGGTAACTGCATTTAAACCTGGATCTGAACAGGCAGTGGGGACAGAGCAGCAGTGAAGACAGAGGAAAAGCCCAAGTTTGGTTCTGAGTCAGCGCAAACCTCCCCGAGAGGCAGCGAGAGTCCAGGGAAGGCAGATGCCCAGGTCTGTGCCTCAGACAGACCCTCCGGAAAGTGGGCGCAACTCCTAAGCACTGGGTCAGGTGATGTCACCCAGCCATTGTCTCTGATGTGTGAGGAGGTGAAAAACTTAGGCGGTTTTATAGGCTGTCTGAGGAATTTTCGACCTATTTTCTGTTGAAGGGTATTCGCTGAAGTATATCAATGCTGGAGACACTTGGACGCATCCTGAATTGATCCTGAAGAAATGGCAACATGGACAGACAGCATGACAATTTCTGGGATTTATTCTGAAATAAGACGCTATGAATCTTGACCAAAATAATCTTAATACTTAAGATGTTTCCTATGGACTCACATATCTGTTGCTTAACACAAAAAAAAAAAAATCCAGATTAAAATGACTGAAATGAGCTTTTTCATCCCTGTGGGAGGATTGGGAGTCCTCGCTGCACGGGTGGGCAGTGTGACCGCGGAGCAGACGTCACCGGGTCAATTGGGGAAGTGGGACCCGCCGTGCACCTGCTCATCGCCGCGTCAGGCCAGCGTGGACTGCACATCTACGCTTTCCTCACAACCAAGTATTTCGTATGTTACTTCTTTCCTCTTGCACCTCATGTTATTTATTAATTAAAAGTTAATTTGGTGTCTTAGTTATACAGACAATATTCTATGAAAGGCATTTTCACCGGCTGCTTTTCTTTTCTGGTCACTATTATTTATTATTTGTTTTATTTCCTGTTATAGAAAATACTTTTTTTTTAATAGAGGAGGGTGTGTTGAAGCCCATCTGCTTTTCACCAAGTGAACCCAGTGCCGCTGGTGTAAAGGCATTGCAATATTACTTTGAAACAATTCTGCAGGTCATAAATAGTTCATAAAAGGATGTTAAAAGCATCAGCAGGAGGTAAGCATTTTTTAGGGAATTTCATTGCTAAGGGGAACAGAGAAGTTGTATGGTAGCTATATAAAAAATGATCAAGATAACCATATATGCGAAAAACAGGCATATGAAATATTATGACAAATGAAGGATACACTATATGGCATAGTTTGAATTTTCAAGTTAGCCTCAAACTAAAGCATTCATAATTATTAAAGTTTTAAAATCTTTTACTTTATTCGATGCATAAAATACTGGGTAAACATTCCACTAAAACACACCCTTTGTATATAACTTCACGTTTCTCCTCTTCCAGGAACGTCATGCTATCACGTTACGGTTCACTCTTATCGTACTCTATTTTGCAGTAATTAGCAAAGTGGACTATAGATATATATTTTCTGATATGTGGACATGTTCACAATACGCAAAGTCCAAAAGCACTGAAATCACATGGTTTTTGTAACCTGGGGAGATCAGAGTTATTTTAAAATTTGTACATAAATTAAATTTTAATAATAAATTTATATCTTGCCATTTCAAAGTTGGTTGATTTGAATTACACACCCTATCACTGCACTGTGGTGTCACCTTTCCCCCGAGTTGCCGATTCTGTATTCCTGAGAACTCTGCGGGGGTCCAGTGATGCCACGAGGGAAGCATGGCCACGTTGCAGATACGTGCCGTCCAACAGACGAACGTGGCCTGTTCCTGGAACGGCACTGTGAAGAGGCTCCTTCTCCAGCTCTATCATCCCTGATGCACCGCAGCTCCAGGGTCAGGCCCTCGGGGACCCCGGATGTGAGGGGCGGTCAAGAGCTGCGCAGGGGTGTGCGACCTTCTGAGAGGCTCTGTGGTTGCAGCCCGGTGGGACCTCGTCGGCTTCTCTGACTTTGGGGGCTCCAGGCCCCTCAACTGGACAGACTAGAGGGGAGTCCCCGTGGAGTCCCAACAAGCCTCCTGGGCAGTCACGTCACCGTCTCAGTAGGAGCGGCCCGTGCTGACTGACACCCCCCACTGGGTTCCTTCCTGCCCACCTCACAGCCGCCCATTCCCACAGGCTGGATCACTTGTTGGACACAGTTAATTTCATTTAAAATGATACACTTTTTCATCTTTTCAATTGTTCATTTAACATATCTATTGACTATCTGCTGCATAGAGAGAATTTTAAAAGAGAGTTCTATAAAAAAACACCTATTTCATGTTTAGTTAGATTGATAGAACTTCCAGAATCATGCTTTATTTCATTTTTATTTTTTTAATGTTTATTTATTCTTTGAGAGAGAGAGAGAGAGTAGGGGAGGGGCAGAGAGGGAGACCTGGAATCCGAAACAGGCTCCAGGCTCTGAGCTGTCAGCACAGAGCCCAATGTGGGGCTCAAACCCACGGACCATGAGATCATGACCTGAGCCAAAGTTGGACGCTTAACCTACTGAGTCATCCGGGCACCCCAGAATCATGTTTAAAGATCAAGATAACTATCTGTCTTTAAATAATATAAAAGACAGTGTAGGAATCACTGTCTCGTTTATATTTATTAATGGGATTGCCTATTAAATGATTTCTTCAGTTTGTTTAAGACAGCTTTTAATTAGGAATGGGTGTAAACTTGATTCTATTTGGACTCAATCAAATGTATCCATTCACTTGCCCAAATGACATAATAGAGCACGATGCCCAAATTCCTGATATTAAGCCATCTCATTCAGGAAATAAATCTTAGGCATAGAAAATGGTTTACTGTTCAGGATTCCTGCATGTACGTTGAACGGTGGGATGGGAGTGTGGAGCCCTTCTGTGAGGTGTCTTTGACAAGCTTTTGTCAGTTATTACAATGGAGTGGATAATTCTCCACCCAAGAACAGATTCTGTTAATTCTTTTTTAAAAAATTTTTTTTCAACGTTTTTTATTTATTTTTGGGACAGAGAGAGACAGAGCATGAACGGGGGAAGGGCAGAGAGAGAGGGAGACGCAGAATCGGAAACAGGCTCCAGGCTCCGAGCCATCAGCCCAGAGCCTGACGCGGGGCTCGAACTCACGGACCGCGAGATCGTGACCTGGCTGAAGTCGGACGCTTAACCGACTGCGCCACCCAGGCGCCCCCAGATTCTGTTAATTCTTGAAATCTTGGAAGAACATAACACTCTCACTCCAGAACCATGATGGAGAATGTTCTTTATTTAAAAATTTTCTGTATTGACCATTTATATAGTCAGACTTTTTTAATGTTTATTTTTTAAGAGAGAGAGAGAGAGAGAGAGCAAGGGAGGGGCAGAGAGAGGAAGACACAGCATCCAAAGCAGGCCCCATGTGGGGCTCGAGCCCACAAGCCGTGAGATCATGACTAGAGCCAAAACCAAGAGTTGGATGCTTGACCGACTGAGCCACCGGGTGCCACCCTTTGATCTGCATTACTGTTGCTTGTGCCACATATGGTTTCCTACTAGAAGACCCTTTAGGAAGAAGGTATATGCAGACTGTCTTTACCAGAACAACCCCAGGTCTCGCTGCAACAGGTCAGCTGAGCCTCTGCTGGGAGCAAGTGAGGTGACCTTACAAACAACCATGCCTTGAACAGGGTACATCACGCTGCTCTCCGGGTTCAGAGCTCACGGTGGGACAAATCTGGGGTCATGTGTGGTCTCTCCACGGCTTCTGTTCCTTGGTGCTGATGGAGGTTACCTTCTAAATGCTCCCAGCCTTCACAGAAAGTGTTAGATGTCACAAGATTTCCTCAACCAGGAATTTAAGACTTAAGAGTAAGACCTCTGCTGTCTTAATGAACGACCCAATCATAACCCTAGCGTTTCCACACTCCATGCTTATCTAGAAAACACAAAAACATTTGCTTCATTTAATAATCTTTGGTATTCTGCTTCTGAGCACAATACAAACACTTTTTATCAGAGGGTCAGTAAAGCATAATTGATGCAAACTGGTGGATTTTAAAACTCGAGATATCACCGAGGGAAACCCTCCTGGGAATGTGTGCCTTACAGTGACTGTTTCTTCACTAATTTCCCAGTACCCGCTGGCTAAGTCAGCTTCCTGGTTGGAGTCTCAAGGTTCCTGAGCCGACAAAGTGGTGATAGGCGTCAGAGACGGGACAATCGCCTGCCAGGGCTGTTCTCTCCCCTCATTTCAGGCTGAAAGCCAAAAAATTACATTCTTTATCACAGCAAGACCAGAAGAAAGGCTTCTGAGATGTACAATGCCTGCCCTCCCTCACAGAGTGGGAAAACCATAACCCCACCGGGCATCTCGCCAACGCAGAGTGATTTCGGAGTTATCAAGTGCTTTCACGCATATGATTTCAAATCCTCCCAATTGCGAGACTTTTGGAGACAGTTTCAATGTTATTCTACTGGAAGGCTGCACATGTTGCTTAAAATCGAAGACGTCCTATAGGACTCTTTCCCTGGGAAGTCACTTTTCCATGTGAGCCTCAGTTTCCTTCCCTACAAAATTAGAACTTTGGCTGGACAAAGTCGAAATTCTGTTTCTCCCTTAATATTTTATTGAAGTCCTCTGCAAGTGCCTCGCTTCAGGTCATGCGAACAACAGCTGGTTCAAGGAAGCAAAGAGTCTGCATTAGTCACATCTGTAAAAAAGCACACCTGCTTCCTACACTTACATCTGATCACTTCACCCGAAATTTTCTTGAGAAATTACACTAGATGCTGTCCTGAGTAAGGTGATTTAAATCCACGTAAAATCAGCATTGAGAGGTACCACGCTGCACCACACCGAAGTTTTGTAGATACCTATGAAGAAATGCCCACAGTCCCCTCTACCCTTGATCAGGCTTAGTTAATTTATGTTGAAGAATACGGAGTTAAGTTCCTAGAATTGTATCTGTGAAACAACTGTCTTTTCATGTGAAATAATCAAGATCGAACAGATCCATCTTCCAAGTAGCTCACGTGAACACGTGCTCAGAGACAGGTGCACACGGGCGCCGTGGCTCAATGGCTGAGTGGCTCAGTGGCAATGAAGCGGGTGCTGCCGTGTGCCACCCAGGTGGGCTCTGCGGTGGACGTGGGAGCTCAGCGGTGACGGCAGATGGGGACACAGGCCTGACTGCCGGCCTCCGTGGGGACCACTCCAAACCCCTCCTGGCTTCAAGACACCCATCGGGGTCTCTCCAGGAGCACGTCCTGTAACCCTCACACAGCAGCTCAGCTTAGAGCCTTTTTCTAGAGGATCTGATCTCAACAGACGGCCTCTTTTCTCGCCATGTTACAGAGATTCACATAGCTTGCTCAATTTTCCCATAAGGACCTACATGGGCTGACCACAAAGGCAGTCCACTCATTTTTACACGCATGCACGCACACACACACACACACACACACACGTTAGTGTCTTGACTCTGGCAGGTATTAGCAAGGAACAAAGACACATATATGGAAGTCATATAATATACAATATATGTGATATATAAAGTTTTGTATCTATTATACATTTAATATGTAATACTAAGTTAAAATACATAATAAAGAAATATATGACACATTCCCTCTAAGAATGAAAAGGGAATCATATACTATATATGATACATAATTATATCTTACTGTATGTCATATATATGCTCACACTGTCTCCCACTACCTGTGAACTCACAGTTGGTGGTGGTGGCCCCACCCTTGGTTCCCTCCCTATAGCAGGAGCAGGAGGCGTGTGGCCGGGTGGGACCCTTAATAGAACGCAGACTTGCTGGAAACTTTTAAGTCCGGCAATTAGTCAACTGGAGTTAGAAACATTGATCTGAGCACGGCTCTGGTCCCATTTGAAGAAAAGGAAGTATGGAAGAGGGTGGAACTTATTGTTCATTTGACAAATATTCAGTGTTTTCTAAGAGTTAGCCAGTATTTATGACCCAAACCAGGAAAGTCCTCACTTCCGGGGGGGACGGGGGGTAGAGTGTGAACAAACATCATAGTAAATGATGAAAAGAAATAACTAATTTGTCAGGTGCTAAAAGCTATGAAGAAAAATAAAGCACTTTCTACCCGTTTCCTCTCAGCTCTGCTTGAGCACAGGCTGCGGGCGGGAGTCCAGTGTTGTCTCCGGGTCTCACCTGCGCATCTGGCCTTCTGCTCTGGTAAGTTCGCATTAAACGGACAGATGCCCGCTTTGCACACTAAGAAGTCAGAGGCGAAGAGACGTTCCTTGTCCTTTTTCCTAAACTAAGCTGCAGTGCCACATAGATGCCAATAAATGAGCACGTGTGTGACAAGGTCACCGATGACTGTCCCAAGAGGGATGCTAAATGGTCGTTGAGCCCAAGAAACACTTGAGGGCCTCTCACGGTGGGACGGTCAAGACAGTCCCTTCTGACGAGCTGACACCTGCCTGGGGATGGCGTGGTGTGGAGAGCCCCCTCCATGTGGCACCCCGGGCAGAAGCAGCGGGGCAGAGACCCCCGCGCCCAGGACGAGGGCTCTGGTGTGGCCGCACGTGGTGGGCGGTGGGTGGCTCCAGAGGGGTGAGGACGCCGACCTGGGAGCGGCAGGGGTGAGCCACGTGTTTGGGTAGGACGTGAGCACCTGGGGGAGGGCAGCGGGGGCCGCAGCATCTCTCGTGGGCTCCGTGGTGGCTCCGTCTTGAGAGGCCGCGGAGACAGGAGGGCAGAGGGATGCTGACAGGACGTGAGGAGTCAGGCAGGAAGCAGTACGTTTACCTTGAGAAGTCTGGTGCACGCTAGTGTCACAATGAGATGGGGTGCCCGGCTGGCTCGGGTGTGGGGCCTGCGACCCTTGATCTCCAGGTTGTGAGTTCAGGCCTCATGTTGGGTAAAGAGATTACTTAAAAATAAATTCTTCAAAAAAAAGAAAAAGAGATGAGGAAGTTTTTGGAAGGAGAGTCTGGGAAGTGGGGAGGTGAGAATAGAATGTGGACACACTATGTGCAAGGTGCCTCCTAGTCCCACTGAGCACACGTGGGCTGGTGGCCTGGCGGTGGCGGCCGCCCTGGCCACCTCGGGAATGCTGCCCAGCTCAGGGCTGAGGGGCGAGGGACAGCTCCTCCTGCCGCTCCAGGGGAGACACATTGGGGACCTCAAGCTATAATCGCATTACTGCTGCACGATGACCAGGGTCCTCTGACAACCCGTTAGTCTTCCTAATCACCAGGAGACCTTCAGCATTTAGCTGGTAAATAACTAAATTTAATTAATACTCTAGTTGTGCTGGGAAAACTTAATTTCCAGGGTTCTCTGTGCTTTTGTACAAGCACAATTCTATTTCCTGGGTTATTTGGGATTTGTGATGATGATATGTAAAGACACCAAATGAAATGAAAAAAAATAAAGCAATAAAGCCGACTGTCACGGACTGGTGGGGGGTTTGCTGTCTGAATCCCGGGAGTTACACTGTTCCCCCCAGGCCAGCAGGGAGACCATAAATACTTGTAATTCTGCCCTAGGAAATCACAGTGCGAGTGGCCCTGCTGCTACAGCCCAGCGGGAGAAAATGCCGGAAGCCTGGACACCTTTCTGAGGACTCAGAGGTGGCATGTCCTCAGTGCTGACCCATCCACCCGGACGCAGGTGAAGAGGTGACAGAGCCTTGGTGCACTGGCCTCTGGTCTGTGGGAGGTGGGGCCCCCACGCCTCCAGAACCTGACTTCTTTCTCTGGAAAGTGGGGGCCGTCTCTGCAAGGGGACCCTGCAGGGGAGAAACGCGACAGGTGCGATCTGGTAACCGTGTTGTCTGTGAAGATTAGCCTTCACCCATCCCTGGGGATTCCTGCTGTCTACAGCCGCACCTGACTCAACCGAACTCTGAGTTCTCTTGGCCAAAGAAACTGCTAGAAGCTGCCATTGCACGCGGACAGGGTCTTTCTTCTCAGCCATGGGCCCCGGTCCTCCCCTTGTCACCTTGTCCTACGGGCACCGCATCCGAACTGTGTCCAGGTGAGGACATGGCCCACTGCCAGCCTGCAGCATGGCGCTCGGCTGGGGACAGTGAGAATGACTCATCGCTTAGGGTCCCCGTAGACCGAGGGGTTTTCCTGGGAGAAGAAATGAAACACGGTCAACAAAGCCTCCAGCGAGAGCCCGTGAGCGTGGCTTGTGGGAGGCACGTTGAGCGCCAGCCCCGGGTTCCCGGGACCGGCCGATTCCCGGGTGGCCGTTGATGTGCGGGAACGTGTGTGGGTTCAAGGCGGCGAGGTCTGAGCAGCTCTGCGAGATGTCTGGCCTCGGTCTCCTCCTACGTGGAGGGATGGCGACGCCCACCCTGATGCTGATGCCACCACATGACGCTGTACGTGTTTGTCACGTGTAAGGGGTTCCTACTGCCCAAGGTGCAGTAGGATATTCGATATTAGCACCAGATACAGTGATCTCTAACTTTAAGTTATGACTTAGCATGAATTTGAAAATACGTTTTCTTATCAGAAATACGCCTGTCTGTATTTAATGGTACCTTCTCTATTGAGTTAACGTCATCTGACCTTTATAGACGAGTTGACTCATTTCCGTATAAATGAATCAGATACAACCCAAGACTTATCTTATTATAAAACATGGTTAAAGAATCATAATTTCTCCTCCAGCTCACTTCTCGCTTGTGCTTGTCTAAAACATCAAAACTAAGTGGCAGTGGGGGCAGGACTAGACAATGACCTTTTGTAAATGTGGCTCCGGCTCGAATAAAAAGCAGCCTCGGAAGGGAATCAAGATTTGGATTTCATGTTGGTTTCAGTGCAGACGTGCCTCAAAGCCCCTCGCAGCCACCACATGGTCGCCGCGAGGGCCCCAAAGGGCCTCCCGTGAGTCGGGTGTGGCTGCTGGAAGCTGCACAAACTGGGTGCCACTTCCTTGTTTTTTAAGTTCATTTATTTTGAGAGAAAGAGAGAGAGAGAAGGAGCAGGGGAGGGGCAGAGAGAAAGGGAGAGAGAGAATCCCAAGCAGGCTCTGCACTGTCAGCAGCCCCAACGCGGAGCTCGATCCCCCGGACCGTGAAATCATGACCTCAGCCAAAATCGTGAGTCAGACGCCCAAGCCACTGAAGCGCCAGGGGCCCCCACTTCTTTACGGAAGGCCAGCACGTCACCCTCTGGGCCCCGAAGACTGAACACCTCTCTGAAGACCTTACATGATGCAAATGAACATGAATTAGATCTGGAAGTGACACCCCAACATGCCTGCAGACTTGCGGAGATAAGGTCAGCATCAGCAGCATTGACGGTTTTGCTTGTGCCCATGTCTGCCCTTCGGTTTGGAATGATGGGATGACGGAAGGGTCCCACAATCCTGCGTAACTGTGACCGCAGCTTAAAAAATGTCTGTCATCTCTTCACAGCGTGGGATTGGCTGCTCCCTGCGTCTGGTTTGCGCCAGGGGAGTATAACTCTCTGCGTACCGAAGGGTTTGAGGAAACACCGGAAACACGGTGGTGCGTCTGTCGTGTGCTGGGGATACACGGTGCTGTGTTTGCTTTAAGTGGATGATATTTTGTTGTCACGGAAGTAGGAGCAGGGGCAGTGGTGACACAGGGAAATGGATTGTGTGCTCAGTCCCGTGGGCTCCAGGGGACCGGCGGCCCTGCCCGGGGAACGTGGTCGGCGACACGGGGAGTGGGGGAGTCTGGCTGCCCGAGGAGGCTTCTCCCCACGGCGCCCCCAACCTCGTTCATGGCGGGCTTCTTGGCAGCCGCGTGGCCAGTGGATCTACGGACGGTCCTTTTCTCTCTTTTCTGCTTAGCTGTTACGACATTCTCGCCCCCGTCCTTAATGAGTGGCCAGAAAACTTCTAATGCTTCTAGTAACTCCGTCAAATACCTCCAAACTACCTAATGACCGATTCTTGGGAGACTGTATTCTCCCACAAGTTTTGTTCTGCTAACGTGGAAAAAAGCGGTTCCATAGGGTGTAAAAATCAAGACTCTCTTGGCTATCAGTGACAGAATAATTGTTACCTTATTTCTTTGCTGGAAAGGAAAGAGGAGGAGTGTTATCATCACAAACCCATCTCATACCGCCTTCTCCGTGCTGTACCAGCCCCCCGCCCTCCCCCCCTCCCCCCTGCCCAGGGAAAGCCTTTCTCTGTTAGCTGCACTGCATGTTGCTGTCACCAAACACGGCCCCCGGGGAACAGGCAGGCTCTCTGTGGATGCGCTGTGCCACCTGAGGGGCAGACATGATTAGCCTGGTACCAGCCGCCCCCGTCATTTCCACGCTGGAGCAGATGGTCGCTCTGTGAGCAGCACAGACACGCAGGCTCAGGTCTAGGGGGTCAGGCGCTGCCCAGCAGGTCTGCAGGGAGGGGCAGTGTCCAGGGGAACGTGAGGAATCTGGGCAGACAGGGAGGAGGAGGTGTGGCCCGTGTGCTCTTGGAACGAAAGCATTTGCACAGAACTCATGGTGCACGGGTGTGGACAGCAGGCTTTTAGGTTTGATAATCCCCACAGTGACCTGCAGGCTGGCACCGTTATGTCCTCTTTATAAAGGTGGAAAAGACGCAGGAGGGAGAGATGACGGGCTCGCACACAGAGAAGGTGGAAAAGCTGGGACCTGACCTGGGCCCAGGCTCTGACCTCAGCAGCTGGATCTGAGATGCAGATATAATTTGTCACGCACATTAGGAAGCACTGAGAGCAAAATAGGCCCCTACTAGTCACGAGGCTGGGACCCCAGTGTCGACCAGTGCAGACAGCCACGCAGTCAGTCTCAAGGCGCATGTGGGAAAGCCCACCTCCAACGTCCTGCTCTGTCCTTGGGGACTGGCCAACAGGATGCTCTGCATCAGCAAGAACCAGGGGGCCTTCTAGTGTTCCAACCCAGAGGCTAGGAACGTCCCCGGGGGGCCAGTCCAGCCTCAACACCACTGCCGTTTAGAAAAGATAGCCAACTACAGTTTTCAGTTTTCTCCGGGTCAGGATGGAAAACAAATTGAGCTAACATTTTGCTTCCCCTTGTAAATATGCTTAAATCTTTGATGATGATCGAGCTTTTTAAGATAAATTAGGAATTAATTTTTAAGTTAACTAGAACTATTTGTTTAAGAATGCGTTTCTATTTTCTTTTTTTGCAAGTTCTTTGTAATTTCACAGTTGAATAACTAGTTTGCTTGCATTTTCCCCAAACCATTTATGTCCTTGCTGCCCTCACTGTGGTCAGACCCCTCTGCTGGTCAACCCTGCTGAAATGTCATCAGTGGGCTCATCACCACCTTCTCCAGATCGTTAATAATGAGATTAAGACTATTTGGACTCCCAGGGTGCCTGGGTGGCTCAGTTGGTTAAGCGACCGACTTTGGCTCAGGTCATGATCTCACAGCTCATGAGCTCGAGCCCTGTGTCAGGCTCTGTGCTGACAACTGGGAGCCTGGAGCCTGCTTCGGATTCTGTGTATCCCTCTCTCTCTCTCTCTGCCCCTCCCCCACTCATGCTCTGTCTCTCTCTGTCTCAAAAATAAATAAAAACCTTAAAAAAAAAAAGACTATTTGGATTCCCTAAAACCAACTCCCAGGGCACCATGGGCAAACGTCCTCCACCCTGAGAACATCCCGTTGATCAGCTCTCTGGACCAGGTCCACCTTGCGGACAGCACGAAGCACCCTGGCAAGCCGCGGGGGCCCTGGAATATTTCCCTGTTGGTACACTTTTTCTGAAATTCTGTGTTCCCCTAAGCATGTTAACTTTTCATGATTTTGTTCTTTTTTGGTCTAATTGCCAGGTGAGAAGAAAGTTTGCTGAAGGCATGGCTGCAGGAGACAGCTCTTTCTGCCTTCCGGCCGTCTAGCAGAAGTGCCTTTTCTCTGAGACAGCCACCTGCTGAGAATGTCTGACGCCATCCACCACTCGGTTGTCCTCGTCTCTAACCCCCCTTGATGTTTAACTGGAGAAGAGATTCCCTTAAAGGACCAACATATTTCTGGAGGATTACACTTGTAGCCTGGAGTCCTTCAAGGACCGTACGTCACCAAAACCAAAACAACACTCTTCTCCTGTGAAAACTGTGACCTCAGGAAGGAGAGGAAAGCTTAGATCACAAAACATTTAAAATTAAATGGAAATGAAAACGAGATCAATCCATCTAATAAGAGGATTAGTCCACCCTCTCATGGGTATTGGTTACTTAGTCATACCACATTGTGCTGCCTCGTGCTGCCTCAACAGCACCCCAGTAAAATCACACAAGCTCGTGCCAAGCAGCAATGATGGCAAAGAAGTTACTGACAGACACTGGGCTTTTGGCCCACGGTTCCGTCCGGGTGTTGGTTTTGTTGTGCTGTGTCTGGGTGGAGGGGAGGGGGCCAGCCATCCTAACGCGTAAGGTCCATCTTTGTTGCGCGTTTATGTGGAACGCACACTCAGGCTCTCTGATACGTAACCGATCGTGCCAACGCTTCGGCCAGAGCCTGCCGTGTGCTGCTTCCATGGGTACTGAGGCCCCAGCACGGCACCCACCTTTCTGTGTGGTTGGCTCTGCTTTTGCTTTAGTTGGACCCCCAGTGCAAGCGTCAGCCCCGGGGAAAAATTAAGCATCATATGCAAAACAGCGTTGGCCTCAGGGATCCCCTGGAAGTGTCTCAGGGACCTCGGGCCGCGGGCTATAATGTGAGGACGGCTCTATCCAGCGTTATTATGTGAAAGAAGTATCACATTTTTAATGCGTTGTTGGGTTCTTTTGTAAATATTTATTCAATTTTTTTGCATCATTATCACTAAATGGAAGTTACTTGCAGTTGTGTGGTTTCATCTATTGTTTCTGGAATTAATGCTTTACTCCTAATAAAGAAAATTTGGGGGCACCTGGCTGGTTCATCTGGTTAAGTGTCTGACCTGGATTTCAGCTCAGGTCATGTTCTCATGGTTCGTGAGTTCGGGCCCCACATCTGGCTCTGTGCTGACTGTACAGAGCCTGCTTGGGATTCTCTCTCTCTCTCTCTCTGCCCCTTCCCTGCTTGTTCCCCAACCCCTCTCTCTCAAAATAAAGTTAAAAAATAATAAAAAAAAGGTAATTTGAAAGATTTCCTTTTTCCCCTGCGCTCCAATATAATTTAGGTGGCATTAAGATAATTAAACTTATGGGGACACCTCGGTGCTCAGTTGGTTGTCCGACTCTTGATCTCGGCTCAGGTCACCATCTCACTGTTCTTGAGTTTAAGCCCCTTCTTGGGCTCTGAGCTGACAGTGTGGAGCCTGCTTGTGGAGTGTGGAGCTCTCCCTCTCTATCTGCCTCTCCCCTGCTCACGCCGTCTCTTTCTCAAGATAAACAAATAAACATTTAAAAAAAAGATTGTCAAATTTATAAAATTTGATAGAATTCCCCGGTTAAACTATCTGGGCTTTTTACTTTCTGTAGGACAGGTCTTTATTAACTTTATTTAAGGCCATCGGTTTAAGCTTTCTGACTCCGTGGTCAGTTTTGTAAAACTTCATAAAATGAATTTTAAAATTTCTTTCAGTTTTTATGTTTTATATGCATAAAGTTGTACACTGTGTTGCTTCGGGATTTTAAACTTTTCTTCTGATTTATGATTATTTTTCTCTTGTCATCTCTAATTTATTTTTTCTCCTTTTTTGATTTAGTTAGCTTGTAGATCTAAAAAGGCATATATCTGATTTGTTGTTCTGCTCTTTTGTCCTAACTCATCAGTTTCTTCTTTAATCTTTACTAATTCCTACCTTTTGTCTCTTATGCTCATTCATTGTCCATTAGCAGAATTTTTAAATCAGATGTTGGTTTTCTTTGACTTTTCTTCTTTTCTAGTCTTGGAAAATTTTATGTTTTCTTAGGATTACAATATTTAGGAATGTTCCATGTGCACGTAAGACAAAGCTATACTCACTCTCCAGTCATGGGGACCCAAGTTCTCTGGATCTCTGTCTGAGACGCTTTCTGGTTATTGTGATTATGGCAAACGTCCTCTCACTGAGCTTCACCACTGGCTGGTCTCGGGTGCGTGAACCGCCCCAGGTCCGTGTGTTTCTGTGGGTTCCCCTCACCCCTGCAGCGTCTGGCGTGGGATGGCCTGGCTGGATCACTGCTTTGGAGTCTTGAGGCCCTGAATCCATGAGGGCAGAAAGCCTCCTTTCTCCCGTCTTCATGCATATGGTTCAGAACTCTGCTGTGCCCAAGGTCAAGGTAGTGAGGCCACCTCACACCTGCTCACACCTGTCGCCTCTGTGCCTCTGTGGCGGCCAAGTTTGCTTTGCCACCTGGGGTCCTGAGCAGCTGCCTGGCATGATGCAGCCCCTCGTTTGTGTGCATTGGATTTATCAAACATTTGCTGATACCAGTTGGACAGGAGGCTGGAAACTGGGGATAGACAGCCTGTAAGGACCTTCCCCGCCCCGGGGGGCTCAGAGAGGTGCAGGGGCTAACGGCGGGGGCACCGCGGGCCCACCGTCAGGGTCATGAGGAATACACTCCTGGAGGGCCAGTGGACAAGGTGCTGTGTTGGATCTCCAGGGCGAGAGGTGACCTGTGTGTTGGACGTTGAGACACAGGGAATATTTTAGGATGTTGCCTTCTGTGGTGGGTAAATGCATGTCTATTGATTCGCCTTTATTGTGGTGAAACTTACGTCCTTGTGTTCCCAGCATGTGCCCAGGTCATGGATATGGTGCCAGGGACTGTGTTCCCCTGGAGGGGCCTGGAGTCACGAAGAGGGTGGCATGTGTGGAAAGCTGCCAGGCCCCTCTGGCCCAGGAAAGTCATGACAGGGCCCAGCATTTCCCTGGGAGAAACCAGGGACCAGAAACCACTGACGCCACAGTGATGGCAACTCTCCCAAGTGCCATTAACCCATTTCATTGTTCATTCCTCCCATTCATGCTGGAAGGAGGGTCACACGAGGCCACACACTGGAAAGGGAGATAACCCAGAAGTCCACACTGCTGGTCTGTGTGCAAGCCCAACTCCAGTCAGCTGCCAGACTTAGGAACCCCGATAAGAAAGGAGCTGAGCCTAGTGGCACCCTCAGGGGTCTAAACTACACCCTCAGGGGGTCCAAGCTACACCCTCGGGGGGTCCCAACTGTGCCTTCAGGATGTCCCCAACTGTGCCCTCAGGGGGTCCCCAACTGCACCCTTGGGGGTCCAAACTATACCCTTGGGGGGTCCAAACTACACCCTCAGGGGGTCCCAACTACAGCCTTGGGGGGTCCCAACTGTGCCCTTGGGGCGTCCAAACTATGCTCTTGGGGGGATCCCAACTACACCCTCAGAAAGTCCCAGCTGAGCACCCGGTGGGGGGGGTCCCAATTGCACCCTCAGGAGTCTCAACTGCACCTTGGGGGGGGGGGTCCCAGCTGTGTCCTTGGGGGTCCCGGCTGCGCCCATGGGGGGCTCAACTATGCCCTCAGGGGATCCCAGCTGCACACTTGGTGGGTCCCAAATGAACCTTGGGGGCTCCCAGCTGTGTCATTGGGGGTCCCAGCTGCACATTCAGGGGGTCCCAGCTGTACCCTCGGGAGGTCCCAACTGCACTCTGGGGGGGTCCCAACTGTGTCCTTGGGGGGTCCCAACTGCACCATCCAGGCTGCCTGTCTGACTCAGATCCAAGCCTTCCTATGTCTCAAGAACATGATTTTTGCATTTGTAGAAGCTTTTGACGAAGGTCTTTTTTAGAAGACTCATTTCCCCTTATTTAGACGTGTCTGCAGTTCGTTCCATAATTAAACTTTGAAAGCCCCCTCATTTCCATGCACATAAATGCCATAAGAGGATGCAGCTGTGTCGTTCTTGGCGTCTTTCAAAGAAAACACACAGATTAGAAAGTGTAGAAAGAGAGGCTAACTGCTTTCAGCAGTTACTCAGAACTGGCCCCACCTTTGGCTTCCTCTGGATTGATGATGCTCAAACTTCCCTGGCAGGAGAGGGGCCCTGCATCTCAGGGATCCAGGGCGCAGGGGCTCCAACACTTAGCAGACGTGAGAGTGTCCCTGCCTCGAGGGAGAGGAGTACATAAACTCCCCATTTGGAATCATTAGTAGCTCGATTTCGACAATTCTAAATAAAACAAAAATTTTTTTTTAATGTTCGATTTATTTTTGAGAGACAGAGCATGAGCAGGGGAGGGGTGGAGAGAGGGAGACACAGAATCCGAAGCAGGCTCCAGGCTCTGAGCTGTCAGCACAGAGCCTGACGTGCGGCTCGAACCCACAAACTGCGAGATCGTGACCCGAGTCGGATGCTTAACCGACTGAGCCACCCAGGTGCCCCCTCCGCGACTCTAATCTTTGCTTTAGGCAGGGATAAGTCACTGGCTGTGGGGCATAAGGTCATTTCCATCAGCACAACCTTGAACCTATTAAAGCGCAGACTCTGTCCAGGCCACATGCCCAACTGTGCAAGTTGGGCCGCTGGGCTTGGAAACAATGAAATAGATTTTCAACAAGTAGGACAGAGTCGTGGTTTCTTTATATACTGGTGAGGTAGCAAGCACTAACATCTTAATGCGTGGGCCTCATACCCAGTATTCCTCCCAGAGTACCAGAGTCTTGGCCTTTCAGTAGAACAGAGGTTTTAAGGGAAGGAAGCATCGGTTAGACAGCGCCCTTCTGAAGGTGCCGTGTGAACGTGAGGCCCGCTGTAGACAAATTCCTTCTGAGTCCAGTGAGCTCACTCCCCAGACACTAACTAGGCTGGTGGACACGTGTCCCTCACCAGGTGGGAACTGTTGAGAGGCCGACCTCCCAGTGGCGTTGTGTCCTCGGGTAGGGGTGCGGAGGGAGGATGTGTCTTGCCACGTGGACACCCGGCCCGTCCTGCCGACGGCTCGTTGCGTCCCCCGTCAGTCGCTCGGCCAGTGCAGGTCTGGTGCGGCTTGAAGCCTCACCGGACCCTGGTGGCTCCAAGTTTAGTTTGTCCTTAACCTCCTGCTTTTTCATCTGGGGCCTCTGCACCGTTTCAGAGACAAATGGAGACAGGAAGCTGCCTTACAACAGAATTCAAACTCCTGAAACAGAGTGAGTGAAGCTGTTCCTTCGCATATGAAGCTGCCGGCAGGGAGGGCAGAGGGTGACAGCCACCCCTGGAATCGCAGGGTGCTGAGGGCCAGGCCAGCCACTGGCTCTACTGGCCACGGAGCCCACGTGGCCGGGCCCTCCACTGTGTGCGCAGCCCACATCCCCTTCCAGCAGGTACCTCAGCCGGAGACATTCGCTCCCACAAACACGCCCAAACCCCAAGGCGCTCCGAGCCCGATCCGTCGGGCCAGGTAGCGAAGCACTTTCCACAGGAGAACTCTGCGAGGACGAGCTAGAGTCAGTTCCCCCAAACGAGTCGTCAAATACCCAAGAAGGAAACAAAACAGGACAAAAACAGCCCACAAGAGAGTTGAACCTTTCATCTGGGTGACCTGTCAAGTAATCTCACAGGAAATCCACCTTTTGCCAGATGTTTAATAAAAACTCAGTTTTTACAGATCTGAGCATTTTGCAAAATTTACCATAAATCAAGAGAAATCTTGAGGGTGCGGAAAGGAGAGTAGGACCGTTTGTTACTTGCAAGCTTTCTGGGGCTTTCTCCCCCAATTAAATGCGTTTACAGCATGTTTCTGTCCCTGGGCAGCACCCGCGTGTCAGAAGCAGGCCTGAGTGACCTTGCAGGAGGCGGGGTTCTGGGCAAAAGCCGAGATTCGGGATCAATACTTGGCTATGGCGGATCAATCACGGCAGAGCGTCCGCTTTCCTCGCAACCTTGATGTCCGGCCTCCGAGGTTCACCTGTGGCTGTTGGACGCAGGCTCGTCTGCCTCACGTGGACCCGCGGAGCCACAGACACCGAGGCCACTTGAGGAGGGATTCTGAATGTTCCTTCTTTTAGAAGAATGAAGGGTATTCTCTAACCCTAAAATACATCCATAATCTTTATAAATTCCATCCAGAGTTTAAGGGAAAACTCTACTTCTAAATATTATGCAGACTGAAAATCTTCCATTTAAAAGTGACTCTTTTAACCTTTTTCATCAAATACAAAAGTTCTGATATTCTCATGAAAGCAAACCGTAACGGGTTTGACAAAGGCCAGACTTAAAAGTGGAGGTGATGATTATTTCCAGAACCATACGCTCTAGTTTTCTTGGCACAGAAGGAAGATCATTTCTACCAAAATAAAAAAAAAAAAAAAAAAAAAAAAGAGAGAGAGAGAGAGTGTGTGTGTGTGTGTGCACCGTCGCCTTTTGTGTGTGGGACTCCGGCTGGCCTCAGGCCAGTGTCGCCGGCTCATGGTGGCCTCCCCGAGGCGGGAGGCTGAGTGTCTGCACACAGTGGGTTGGACACGGATGGGCAGTGGCATGAGCAGAAGCCAGCACCTGTCCCCCCGTGGCTGCTCTTCTCTTCTCGAGCCCTGGAGTCTCTCCCCACAGCTGCCTGCTTGGCCTCAAGCCTCTGGGGACTTCTCAGGACCCCCTGCCCTCCCAGTCTCAGCTCCTGACAGATTTACCCTTTTTTCGGCCTCTGCAATTGTCTGTGAATTTCGATTATACAATGCGTGATTCTTTGTCTTCTTCTCCCGGGTCCAGAGTCCTCAATTGACAGCTCCACAGTTGGCATCGTCCTGGAGGTGACAATGCTCCAGAAATGGTCACTGGAAGACAGCGAGTGGAGCCCGTGCAGAAAACCCTCAGGAGTGAGCAGAGCCGGTAAAAGGTTCTTCCCGCAAACACCCAACTCTGTGCTGGTAGGCACTGGTGCGAGCTAATTCCGATTAGAACAAGAAAACGAACTCAAGTCCCCAGGATCACGGCAGAGACACGATATTCTGAACATAACTCAGACATGAAAAGAAGCTGCAAGTCAGTGTTATGTGGGACTCTCCTGCAAAGTGGTATTTTCTATTATTCCTCATACAAGATAGGAGAGAAGTCTGACATTGCAGGGAAGACTCAGATTTTGTTGATATTTGTGCTTGTGTCGCGAACATCGATGCAATAGGTTATAATTAGTGCCACAGCAGGCGTTTATATTTGCAAGGAAAAATACTTGTTCTTCTTAAAAGATCAATTTATGTTCCTCGTAGAAAATGAAGAGAACAAAAAACTAAGAGATACCATCCATGTCTCACCACCAGGAATAATTGTTAACATTTTGGTGTGTGTTCTTCCAAGTTTTGTCCATTTGTATGCATTATTTTTCAAAACTAAGGTACAGTAGTGCTTACTCTTCTGTAAACTGTATTTTCCACTCAATAGTAGTATATTTTCCACATTTTCCCAAGCCACCCTGTATTATGGTTTTTTATATTGTTATTATTACTGCTATTATTATTACTTTAGTGTCAGTGTGCTTCACGTAGGGTGTTGCATCGTTTCAGGTGTGGGACAGAGCGATCCGTATTTCCAACCACACAGCGCTCATCGATGTACGTGCACTTGCGTTATGACCTTTCTGTCCACAGCATTTTCCTGTGCGGGTTTATCATAATTTATTATGTAGCTATTCTACTAATCGGGAGTTATTTTGTTTGCAGGTGCTTTGTTTTGCTTTTCATTTCAGAAACTCTGCTGTGAAGATCATCCTGGAACACACATATTTGCTTGTGTCTCAAAGTTTTTTCCTCACAAAACTTTTCTGGAAGTGTTGTACTTATTTTAAATAGTATTGCCACATATTTTCAGACCGGTCTTCTAAACCTCATCTTGGACAGGATGATAGCCATTTCCCTCCAGGGCTGGCCACGGGACTGGCATTCTCTTCTATTTTTGCCAATTTGTCTGGAAAAGGAAGATCATACTATTGTTTTAATTTTTAGATTTGGAAATCTAGTGATAGTGCGCTCTCTCTCACAGAACAGAAATCCAGTGATTTCCACACTTTCTCACACCTCTACTGGTCACTGTATTCACAGAACGATGACGATAAGCGTGCCCGCCTTGACGAGAGTCACACGGTCATCGGGGAACAGAAGACACCCGCGGTCTGACCGGAGCCAGGTCAGAACAGGAGTTAAAACGCGCAGTCTAAGAAAAGGAGATGCACTTGTGTTTGTCTCTGAGGCTGGGACGAAGGTCACTAGGTGTGGGGTCGTCCGGGAACACGCCCTGATGGAGGCATCCGCGCCACAGGAATGCTGCACTTGTGACGTGTCGGAAAGTAGAAACAAACTCTGCTCCTCAGCTGGACTCCCAGAACCTGAGCTAACTCAGACGGAGCAGGGAGCCGGCTCACACATGACATGACTACATGACCCCCCCCAGGAAATCCCAGAAATTTCGGAGGCTTTGGTCATCCCTGGGCTTAAAAATGGCTAGATTTCAAGCTCTCAGAGACTTTTCTTGACATTTGCAGCCACGGCAACACACTCGAGCGGTTTCCACACCCTTCACCACCTGCTCTACAGAAGTTCATTCACTTTCTTTAGTGATGGGTTCTTGTGCCCTTTCACACTGTGGCTCGAGGAGACTAGGTGACTCCCTGCAAGGTACAGCTCTCAGGAGGCCCAGGTGAGCGCCCTGGTGCTGGAGCCCCTCTTCACCACTGCCGCCCCACCTTCCTGTCGTAAGAATGGCACCCGTATATCACCGCGTGTGTTATCGGTAGTTTTGCTGTTCATTACTGTTTTTTTAAAAAGCAATTTGTGCATTAAGTGTAGTAAGCATTTAATACATGGTCTTTCTTTCTTTCTTTCTTTCAAACAGAGAGCATGAGCAGGGGAGGGGCAGAGAGAGAGAGAGAGAGAGAGAGACAGAGACAGAGAGAATCCTAAGCATACTCCACACTGTCAGCACAGAGCCCAACATGGGGCTGTATCCCATGAACCGCGAGATCATGACCTGAGCCAAGATCGAGAGTTGGATGCTTAACCGACTCAGCCATCCAGAAGCCTCCAAAGTTTTCATTTTTAATGTTGTTTATGGAGGTTTTGATGAATACCACAGACAGATCCTAGGGTGAACCCCCAAAGCTCCATCTCCCAGGGGGCATGCCTGAGTGGAGGCAGAAACAGGAACTTACTTCTAATCAAGAGAAGATGGTGAAGGAGATTAAGGTTACTCCCTTGATTAGGTGACATTCTTTGAGACCCATCTTAGCAGACTGGAGCCAGAGTGTCCTCGTTGGCTCCTGAAGTGAGGACCGTAAAAGGGATTCCTACACAGCCTGGAACCCCAGGTGACCTCTGAAAGCTCCCGGACAGCAAGCAGCCAAAAGCCCTGGGTCACACAGCCACAAGGAATGGACCTGGCGGCCCCTGTGTGAGCCCGAGAGTGGATTCTTGTGCAGGTGGCCTCCACATGGGAACACGCCCAGCCAACTTCCTGATTGCAGCCCTTGGAAACCAGACCTGGCTTCACCCAGATACTCGACCCACAGAAACTGCCAGATAGTACGTCAGTGTTGTTTTAAGCCTCTGAACCTGTGATAATTTGTTAGGCAACCCCTGGAAAGGGAGGTGACGAATGGTGTACTTTGGGGCATTTTGGTGAACTTTTGGTAACATCAGAGATTCGTAGAAACTAGCATATTACATTTTTGAACATGTATCAAGGCAAAGAAAAAGCAACAAGGACAAAAATAAGACTATAACATTTAAAGACATATGTGTTGAAATTAGAGAATCTATTGCAGAAAAAGTGAAGAAGAAAACAAGAGAATGCAGACCGGCCGCGCAGGTGGATGGGGACGAACAGCCAGGAGGGGTTTGGAAATGAAACGTTGCCACGGAGACTGAGCTTAGCCGGAGCCCCTTCTGGAAAAAGAGAAGAGGAAACAATAGAAAACTCAAGCGTAAATACGAGGGTCAAGTCTTGTGGGTGAAGCCTCCTCACACGGCAGGTCAGAGCCCTAGAGCCAGGGAGCCCTGCGTGGGGACAGCCTGTGGCCTCCTGAGATCCACACGCTCCCGAGGGCCCTGAGCTACAGGGAGCCAGGCCCCAGCTGCCTGAGAAACCAGGCCCCCCACGCAGAGAAGGTCTGGGTACCAGGCACAGTGTCAGCCGTTGGCCAGCCCAGCCCTGGACCCTCTTCCCAGAGCTCGGGGCGCTGGGACACAGGGCAGCTCCACGGGCAGAAGGCCCCCACGTGCTCGCCCGCGGTGGTCAGTCTTCAACTGCCCGGTAGCAAGACTCCGCAGCCCTGCACAGACCCCTCTCCAGGGCAGCCCGCCGTGAGAACGCAACTTGCTGAAGACGCCGAAGGTCAGAGAGGACGCAGGTCCCGCCCTGCAAGGGGCGCTCGCTGGCGGTCGTCACATGAGGTTGTGGCTCCAGGTCTCTGGACTGCAGGGGTGCTGAGCCTGCACGGCACCTCGTCTGAGGGTGGAGGTTCCCAAGAGACACCCACAGCCTGGACAGGCATCTACACTCCCCTCCGAATGGAGAGAGCATTTCCTCAAGGAAGGGTCACTATTTAAATTATAATTGACAGAAAATCCAGGGATGATTGTTTGGTCAGAGGCTAACGACCTTGGGTCTTACGTTAAAGGCCAGTCAGTAAATAATCTTAACCCCATGGTCCTCTGTCTTTATGGAAGTGGGAAGAGACACTAGACTCACCTACAAGACACACGGAAGCACTTTCTGGGACGTTGGTGGGAGGGGTGGCCCCAGGGGAAGGAAGGGCAGGGAGGAGGCATCTCTGGACTCGGGGGGTGGGTGGGGAATTGGTCAGGTTGAGAAAACCTAATTGGGGTCTCAGAGCTCTGGTGACAAGAACTGCTTCGGAATGCTAATGTACTTGGACGCATGGTTGTCTTTGATGGAAACCTGGAGAAGCACACTTAGTTTAAATACCCAGCACGCCATTCTTTCTGGTCCCCATCGAACAGGAGGTGCATTTACCACAACAAGAGCAACTCAGAAAGATGGGCTCATGTGTGTGGACTCAGGCAGCATTTGTCTGTCTGTGTCCAGCTCATCTCCCTGAGTGCGTGTCCTCCAGGGTCATTTATGCTGTTGTGCCCAGCAGGGTTTCCTTCATTCCTAAGGGTCAATAGTAGCATATATATACATACACAGGGGAATAATATCCAAGTATATACTATATTATTCATACATGACAGACGATCGTATATATTTATTGTATACGTATGTCTGTATCTAACTGCTGTTTATCCGTCCATCCCCTGGCAGACACGTAGGCTGCTGTCATGTGTTGGCTACTGCGAATAACGCCTCAGTGAGCATGAGGGTGCAGATGTCTCTACAGGACAGTGATCTCATTTCCTTTGGATGTAAACCCACAAGTAGAATTGCTGGATCTAATGGTTCTATTCTGAGTCTTCTGAGGAACCTCCATACTGTTTTCCATGATGGTCATATCAGTTTACATTCCCACCAACTGAACCATATGCCTAAAAACGGTCAAGACAGTGAATTTTACGTTATGTGTATTTTTCCACGATAAAAAAATTGGAAAAGAAAGAGGAAAGAAAGAAAGAAAGAAAGAAAAGAAAGAAAGAAAAGAAGGAAGGAAGGAAGGGAGAAAGGAAGGAAGGAAGGAAGGAAGGAAAGAAGGGAGAGAGAAAAGAAGGAAGGAAAGAAGGAAGGAAGGAAGGAAGGAAGGAAGGAAGGAAGGAAGGAAGGAAGGAAGAAAAGGAGAAAAGAGCTTCATTAGCAGCAAGGACTTGCTTGTTCAATAGTACCCTTTATGTCACTCATCCTGAGGCAAAATCTTATAAACATCACATAATTTAATTCCTCCCTGAGATCAACACTGATCACCAAGGCCACACTGTGGGTGTGAAAGCATGAGATCTCTGCGGCACCTTGTGGAGGTGAGCAGGACCATGGTGGAGAATGTCCCTTGTCAGTGATGACTATTCCATAATTGTCATTGTGCCTGGTGACTGAAATGAGCTAGAATGAAAATGAAAGGAAAACAAACAAAACCCCAATAAAATCTGTATGAACCATGAAAGTTCATTTTTCAAAGATGTCAAAAGAGGTGAATAGCCAAGTAGGGGAAACCGAGAGCCTCTGCCGAACCCTTGCAGAGGGTAGCGTGTCTCCTGGCCTCTGGAGGAAGAGGGTCTGAGGGCAGTTCCTGAGTGGGCACAAATCCTGGTTCCCGCCTTCCACTGGATGTTGGCGCCTTCTCAGATTTCATCTGTCTGGGCATCATGCACCTGGAGGGTCAGTTAGGAAGGAGGGTTGTTCCGCACCCTTGACTCTGTGATTTACGCACAAGCCCTCCTTGGGGCTGCAACACCCTCGGGTCCTCAGGACCTCGATGACTCAGCCTGCTTCTACCTCTCCTCTTGCCCATGGTTGACTCTTCAGGTAATGCTTTAATTTCTTTTTAGCTCCTCACTAGCCAGGGTTATAGGGAATAAATAGCTTATCAACATAACTTTGGTATATTTTTGCCTTGCCAGCTGGGCTCACATGAATAATGTGGCCAGCTGCATGCAAACAATGTGTACAAACAATGTGCAAATGAACAAAATGGCGTCCGGACAATGTGAGAAGCTCCATTTAGAGGCTCAACATCAGCAGATGTGACATTGACGAGAGTGACAGAAATACAGTCTGGGCGCTGCGGGTGATGGGCACCATGATGAATCAACAGAGTCGAGAACAAGGGTCCTGGACTTGGTTAACTTGTGCATCTGAAAACATTTATCCAAGTCCCTGGAATAAAGTTGAAGAGAACTGTGATTTATTTTTTAGGGAAAAGGTAACTATAGATCATTCTTTCTTTTTCTAAGCAGATGTTAGGAGTATAGCCTGGGCAGCCGTGGATGAGGGATACTGGAATGTTCTTGTTGTTCAGCAAATGGCGTCGCTTCTTAGCCTGCAGGTTTATCCGTCTTTGTGTATGTACGTATGTGCCATATACATGCAATGTATGTGTATCTACATAAGTAAAGCTGTTCTCATGCAGCAACCCAGTTTTTAAATATTTTATTTTTTTTAAAGCAGTTTTAGGGGGCGCCTGGGTGGCGCAGTCGGTTAAGCATCCGACTTCAGCCAGGTCACGATCTCGCGGTCCATGAGTTCGAGCCCCGCGTCAGGCTCTGGGCTGATGGCTCAGAGCCTGGAGCCTGTTTCCGATTCTGCGTCTCCCTCTCTCTCTGTCCCTCCCCCGTTCATGCTCTGTCTCTCTCTGTCCCACAAATAAATAAACGTTGAAAAAAAAAAAAAAGCAGTTTTAGGTTCCTGGCAAAATGGAAGGGAAGGTACAGAGATTTCCTGTGAACCTTCAGCCCTGACACATGCACAGCCTTCCCCATTACCAACACCCCACCCTCCCCAACACACACATGGACCTACGTGGACCTACATGGGCAACATAATCGCCCAAAGTCCAGAGTTTACATCAGGGGTCACTCTTGTGCATTCTATGAGTTTGGACAAATGTACAATGGTGTGTGTCTGCCATTACAGTGTCACAGTGAGGATGGTCACTGCCGTTGAGCTCCTCTGCATCCCACCTGCCCATCTTTCTCCTCCTCCCCACCCACTGGCTGCCCTGACCCTCTTACAGTCTCCGTAGCTTTGCCTTTTCCTGAATATCGTGTAGTGGGAACCATATAGTATGTAGTCTTTTCAAATTGACCTCTTTCACTTAGTAACGGACATTTCAATTCCTTCAATGTCTTTGCATGGCTTGGTAGCTCATCTTTTTTGTGCTGAATGATACTCCATTGTCTGGATGTGTCTACCACCTACCGAAGGGCATCTTGGCTGCTTCCAGATTTTGGCAATGATGAATAAAGCTGCTATAAACATCTGCGTGTAGGGTTTTGTGTGGACAGAAGTTTTTAACTTCTTTGGGTGGATACCAAGGAGTGCGACTGCTGGCAAGTTTGGTAAGAGTATGTTTACTTTTGTGTGAAATACCATAGTGTCTTCCAGGGTGGCCGCACCACTTTGCGTTTCCACCAGCGATGAGATAGCATCGAGTGCTGTCCATGTCCTGGATTTTGGCCGTTCTGACAGGTGTGCAGTGTTATCTCATCGTGATTTTACCAGTATATTCAAAAATAATATTAAATGTACTAGTGCTAAGAGCAAACGGAAAAATTGCGCTCTACTAAATTATATTGGTTGCGTTGAAATCATTTATACTCCTGGAGCCTCAGCTCATCGATTGAAACGTAGTAAAATGATAATGCCTGCTTTGTGGGGTTTTATAAAGACAGAATGTGATCATGATAAGTGCTTGCTAAATCAGGATTATTGTAGCAGATGAACTGGTCACAAGATGGAGTCCCAAACTAGAATAAGAACTTAGGAAGAAAATTTTGATCAAGTGGTGAGTTTGAGACTCCATTAAGGCACTGACACTCCCATTTCGCTCATTACTTTATTCATAAATAAGCCTTAAACACTTGCCACATACTGGGACACAGCACCATCGAAGCAGTCTTTGTCCTCGCTGGGGTCATTTCTAAGTGACCTCAGGAGACAGTGATGGGGAAATACTACGTCATCCAACTGATAATCGAACTTACTGAACAGCCCATGTCAAACTAGTCTCCGTGAGAAAGTTGGAGCCTTCTAGGGCCTGGGATTAAAGCCACAACGGTCGGCAAGCTGCAGACAGGAGTGTGGCATTAGCGGCTCTTGCGTTTGTGGAAAACTGGGGCCAGTTCCTTTCCCTTTGGACCGTGTCTACTGAGCACTGTGTCTTGAGGGCAGCGTGCTCACGGCTCAGGTGACTCAGCGTGATCAGAACATCAGACTCTGACTCAGAAGCATGTGCTGCTGTCGCCGGGCCCAGGAAGGATGTGGTCATTTGGCATCATGTAAATGATCCAATTTCTTATCCTTTGTGAGCTCAGTGCAGCCACAGTAGAAAGAAAGTGCATCTGCTCGTTTCTCAGCAAACAAGAGCAAGTCAATACATTTTAAAACTTCACCATTTTCGTTAAAGCAGCCGTGGGACCTGTTTACACACAGCCTCCTGTCTCTTCTGCTGACGCTCCACTCAGATGTCCTCGAAATGTGGTTCGAGGAGCTCTCAGGACTTTTTCAGGGGGAAGATGTTACTCTATCTTGCAAGACAATACATTTGGGTTAGACACTGAATCAACCCATGTCCTCCCTGGAGTGCGTGACCCTGCCCCCCACACGGTCTCAGGAGGACCCCGCTGTCCTGGGAGGAACCTGGCGAGCACTGCAACCCCATTTCCAAACAGGCTGTTTGCAAATGCGCTTGTTCTTTGACGGGGGAGAGCGGGCGACCCGCACGCTTGGCCGCCCACGGCCTCGGTCAGGCAGAGCCGTCGGGATTTGCTGTGGGTCTTGGCGTTTATGCAACTTGACCGTCCACCCGGCTGCTGCCTCTCACAGGGCCTCAGGCACCGATCTCCTGCAGGGCCGGCTCACAGGAAGGCTCAGAGCCAGGAGATCCAAACCACAACCAGATGCTTTTCTCGACCCCGACTTTCCCTCTGCCCAACATTCTGGGAAGTACCCGCTGACTCACCAAACCTCCGGGTCTGTCCACAGGTCCGGACTCACCTCCCAGCTCCCATCATCCCAGTGATGGCTCAGGCCCGTCTGGAAACCTCCTCTCACGCCTGCCCCGACACAGAAAGTGTGCGCGCCGTGGCAGGCCGGGCTGGGTTGTGGGCACCCCTGGGCGTTGGAGCTACTCTCCAAACTGGGACGGCGACAGCTCGACACAGCCACCTCCATAGCGGTTGTCCACACTAAGTGATAAGCTCTCTCAGTGGCACCAGGCCTCTGTGTCACCAAGTGTCATGTGAGCGTTATTTCACGTAGACTTCTCTTGTGGAAACCATGAGCCTCCCAGGGTCCTTTAACAATAAACACCTGTTTAGATGAGGCTTATTCTGAGCTCAGCGCATGTCTGCCTTTGCCCCTGCATGGCACCTGCCGCGGAGCCCACGTGTGGGTGCCTCTAAAGCCCCGAAGCCTGGAGGACACGCGGGAGCACATGGCTGCGTGTAACCTCTGCACAGTAGCAGGCAGTGGGGCCACAACTGCAGGCCCCGTGTGCACCCGGGTCAGGATCCGCCTCGTTCTCACCGTCCCCTCTCCCTGCAAGTCACAGCATCCGCCTGCGTCAGGTGCTCCAGAGAAATAGAGCCGACTGGATGTGTACAGAGAGAGGGAGGCTTACCATCAGGACCTGGCACGTCCCCAGATCTGCGGGCTCGGTCAGCACGCCGGGGCAGGCCGAGGGTGTAGTTCAGGCCCAAAGGCTGCTCAGCTGGAGATCCAGGAAGAACGTAGGTTTTAGTCCCAGTCTGAAGGCAGGAGAGAAGTTGATGTCTCAGGTCAGGGCCATCGGGCAGGAGGAATTCTCTGGCCTTGTGTTCTATTCAGGCCTTCAACTGATTGTATGAGGCCCACCCGCACAGGGGAGGGTAATCTGCTTTGCTCAGTCTACCGATTTAAATGTTAATCTTATTCCAAAACACCTTCACAGGCACACCCCCAACAGGGTTCGACTCAAAGCCCCAGTGAGGCTGACACAAAAGTAACCTTCACGTATCTCAGAACTGCGTCCCCGGCCCTCACGTCAAACCCTTTGAGAGTGTTTCTGGACATCGCGTTCATCACGAGGCGATAAGCAAGCAGAGTATTTGTAGGGTCTCCCACCTCTGCTCCTGCAGGGATGGCCGCACACCATGCTGACCACATTTCAGATGCTACATCAGGAAACTGGTAAATACTGGCATCTAGCTCTGACCGTTAGCCCACCCGTGTCCCCTGCCCTTCTCTCGACCTCGGAGCTGCTGTGTATGGGGCTTGACAGGCAGTGGGAACAGCAGAAGCGAGGTCTGCGGCTTGACAGGGGAGGGCAGAACCGGCCAGAGGGCTGTGCACTCCCTGCTCCTGCTGTGCCCCTGCTGGTGGCTGTGACTGCATCCTTCTAGTACGTTCCTGGGTCTGTTCCAACCAGCTGGACAGAGCTCTGCTGCTGATAAACCAACAGGTCCCAGACGGGAAGGTGGCCAGCAGGAGCCACTGGATCTGTTCACACTGACTTGGCCCTAACCAGCTGCTGTGGCTCGTTCTAGCCCCTGGGGCCCAACTCCTGGTGGCCCTAGAGCCTCTCCCTACAGGCAGCCTTCTCTGTGGCCTGGGCAGCCTCAGCTCCTTTAGAAGACGAGGCCAGTGGAGCATTTGCTTTATTTTTATTACTGGGCAAATCACACCACAAGGCTCTTCATTTACACCACAGAGCACGTCTTCACCACGGAGACCTGCAGGGCTGACACTCAGGTGGCCCCCGGGGCAGCCCTACACGTGGGTGAGGTCGGTGGTACTGTGCCACGATCGTATCGCGGAGGGCAGCGGGCGTGGGGACACTAACTCCCTTGTCACCACTGCGCCAGAACGTGGCAAAGCCGGGGCTTTCCATATCTTCACGGCCAAACACTGCCTCCCAGGACCTGAGCCGCACCTACAGGAAAAGGTCCTAGTGTTTCAGCTTGAGGACCACGACAGCCCCGAGTGGAGACTTCATAGGTCAAGTGTTAGGAAAAGGAAATGACCTTATCTTAACAAACACGATGTGTCAGAACTTGAAAGGCTTTCCATCAATATTGAGGCATGACTCCTGCAGGAACGGGCAGAATGACCCAGGCGAGGAGGCTCGATGAATCATTGAGATGATTCACCTGCAGACTTCAAGCAAGAGTTGGAAACTTCCTGTCGTATTGTAATGTGATAACGTGAGGCAGGATGTGGCCCTCAGGCCCAGTCCAGCGTGCATGCCGCTGCTCTGCCCTGCACGGTGCCGGGGCTGTTCCCCGGAGCAACGCTGCCCTTCCCGGGCCTGCCTTGACCCCGTCCTCCGTCCGGCGGCGTCTGGGCTAGAGGGCAGAGCTGGCGGCCTCCTCGCAAATGAGATGCAGGAAAAAACCCGCTTTTCTTTAGAGAATGCTTCTGACCCAGCCTGAGCAGTGAGTCACTGCCCTTGATAATACTGTTAAAAGAATGAAATACAATTTTTGAAGTCTCTAACAATTTATAAAAACTAAGTTCCATTGTTTCAGACTAAAATATGTACACTGTATTTGCTCACGGCAATTCAATTCTATGTTTTTGAATGATCATGGTAATAAGTACAATTATTTTGCCCTGGAAAATTTTAAAGCCAAGCACGATTTCTTGCCTTTAGTATTCGAGGAGGCCGCAGCACATTCCCATCAAAGGGAATGATGTCCCATCAAAGGGACATCAAAGGTCTGGCTCCCGCCCCTGCTCTGCGCCCCCATCCCGGCCGGGCACCAGCTCTGTCTCCGTGTCTCACACGGCTTGTGGGCCTTGTCCCACGGCTGACGACACCTGCAGTCGAGCTCCATCTCCGTCGGCGAGGACTGCAGTCGTGAGCTTACTTCAGCTGGAAATAAGCGATGAGGGGGCGCCTGGGTGGCGAAGTCGGTTGGGCATCCGACTTTGGCCCAGGTCATGATCTCACGGTTTGTGAGTTCGAGTCCCGCGTCAGGCTCTGTGCTGACAGCTCGGAGCCCGGAGCCTGCTTCAGATTCTGTGTCTCCCTTTCCCTCTGCCCCTCCCCTGCTCATGCTCTGTCTCTCTCTGTCTCAAAAATAAATAAAAAAAACATTTAAAAAACCTCAAAATAAATAAAAATAAACATTAAAAAAAACCTTTTGTGTTTCAAAGGACACATCAAGAAAGTAAAGGAAACACACAAATTGTGGGAAAATATTTGCAAATATCTGATAAGGGACTCATATCTAGAAAACATAAAGAACTCTTACAACTCACAAGGTGCTTGGGTGGCTCAGTCGGTTAAGTGTCCGACTTCAGCTCAGGTCATGATCTCGCGGTCTGTGGGTTTGAGCCACATGTCGGGCTCTGTGCTGACAGCTCGGAGCCTGGAGCCCGCTTCGGATTCTGTGTCTCCCTCTCTCTCTGCCCTTAACCCACTCGCATTCTGTCTCTGTCTCTCTCAAAAATAAATAAACGATTAAAAAATTAAAAAAACCAAACAATCTTTTAAGGGGCGCCTGGGTGGCTCAGTCGGTTAAGTTTCCGACTTCGGCTCAGGTCATGATCTCGCGGTCCGTGAGTTCGAGTCCCGTGTCGGGCTCTGCGCTGACAGCTCGGAACCCAGAGCCTGCTTCAGATTCTGTATCCCCCTCTCTCTCCACCCCACCCCTGCTTGTGCTCTGTCTCTCTTTTTCAAAAACAAATAAGCATAAAAAAATTTAAAAGAAAAAAGAAAGAAGCGATGAGACCTGAGGTCTTCCTACTCACACAGTCAGGTTATCTATGCATATAGGTGGACGTATTTTCCCCTTTCCAATTCTTCGGAATATCTGATTCCTCTTTATTCCGCTGCCTTCTTAGATATCAGTATGGTAGTAGGCTTTCTGGTCTCCTTCAACTCCGAGGGGCAGGGGGCGGGGGGAGGCTCACACACTCTGGTGCACTGTCACTTTGCGGTGGGTTTTCGGCATCTGACCTTTTTCATTCCTGGTTTGGTGAATCTTCTTGGCTGGTGTCATCAGTGATGAATACACCATATTTGCCAAATACTTTGTCTGCATCAGTTGACATAATTTTCTTCACTCTGTTCCTGTGATGACGTGCATTGATTTCACTCAGGATGTGCAACGCTCACCTTTTTGTTGATTTCTTGTCTGCCTTTATTATTAGTTATGGAGAGATGCATGTAAAATCCAAGCAGTATAACTGAGGATTTGTCCATGCCTTTATTTTTATTTTTTGCTTTGCCCCAACTTTATTAAGGTATGGCTGACAAAAATCGTGTACACTCGAAGTATATGATGTGGTGTTTGGTACACGAATGGTTCCTCAAGCGACCTACTCACACACCCTTCTCCTCACACAGTTGCCTTGTTGCAACAGTGGGCTGAACGCTCAGGATCTACTCTTTCAGTGAACTTCAGGTGCAAAAGGGTATCATTTACTGAGGCACCTGCTGTACATTAGATGCTCAGAACTTACTCTCTTACTAACCCAATGCGTTGTGCCTCTTCTGGCCAAGCCCTTCCTATTTTCTCCAACCTTCAGCCCTGGTAACCATCCATTTCTTCTCTGGTTTGATGAGTTCAACTTTTTAATTTTTTATTATTTATTTATTTTTAATTTTTAGGTTTTCTTTTAACGTTTATTCATTTTTGAGAGAGAGAGAGAGAGAGAGAGAGAGAGAGAGAGAGAGAGAGAGAATGAATGGGGTAGGGGCCGAGAGAGAGGGAGACACAGAATCCGAAGCAGGCTCCAGGCTCTGAGCTGTCAGCACACAGCCCGATGTGGGGCTTGAACTCATGAGCTGTGAGACTGTGACCTGAGCTGAAGTCAGACACTTAATCGACTGAGCCACCCAGGAGCCCCAGGTTCAGTTAGATTTCACACATAAGTGAAATCATATAGTACTGTTTTTCTGTGTCTAACTTGGTTCACTGAGCATAATTTACTCTTGAGTACATTATCCATGTTGCTGCAAATGGCAGGATTTCCTTCTTTCTTATGGCTGAGTAATACTCCACTGTATATTTATGTATTTACATATTTATATGTTTACATTTAACGGTGATATTTACACATACATATCCACTGAATGTGTGTGTGTGTGTGTGTGTGTGTGTGTGTGTAAGCATATAGACCACATTGTTAAAATCCATTTATCCACTGATGGGTGTTTGGGTGTCTCCTTATCTTAGATGCTGTGAGTGACACTGCAGTGAACGTACAAATGCAGAGATCTCTTTGCGATACCGATTGCATTTCCTGTGGGTAAATACCTGGAAGGAGAATGACTGGATTAGACGGTAGCTCCGTCTGTAACATTTTGAGGAAGCTCCACACTGTTTTCCAGACTGGCTGGCCCAGTTTTCATTCCCACCAACAGTGCACGAGGGTTCCCCTTTCTCCACACCTGTTACCTTTTTTGTAATAGTGCCCGTTATTTTTGCTATTCTGGAAACTTATTCTGTTCATATCCTGAGATTATACTATTGTAGGTATGCACATTTAAATTGTATATTATTCTTGAAGGTTGAGGCTTTATTATCACTTGATGCTCTTTGTCTCTGGTTACCCTCCCCTACTTTCTACTTTGTCTGATATTAGTATAGCTCCTCCAGGTTTAGTTTGCATGGAGTGTATTTTTCACATTTTTACTTTCAAACTTTTTTTTAATCATGTCGAGGTTTGTCTTTCGTAAACCACACACGATTGGATTATTTGGATCGAATCTGCATAAAATCAGATTATTTTATTTACCACCTCTGAAAACTTTTGTCTTTAAATTGGAGAATTTAGGTAACTAACATCTAATGCAATTTTAATATATTTAGATTTGAATCTTTTTATTTGTTTTCCATTTGTCTTTCCTTCTATATTCCTTTTCCTCTGTTTTCTTAACTTACTCTGGAAAGTATTTTCCTTCTGTTAGCTTGTTAAATATACGTCCTTTTACTGTTATCTGAATAATTTCCATGGTGATAGTACTAAACATATTCTTGAGTTATTAAAATCTAATACAAACTAGCAATTTAATACCTGTCAACTAATGCAAAGGTCTTATAACACTTTAACTTGTCTACCAGACTTTCTTGCTATCTTGGCCTTTTTTGCTAATGCTATCATATACTTCTAAAAATACATAACCTGTAACATACATTATGATATAAACCTACACCATCACCGCGCACAGTGTTTGCCTGCACTTCTGTAGATTCACTTTTCTATTATTATTCCTTCTGTCTTGTATTTTTGCGCTTCCATCTGGGTTTACTTTCCTTTTGCTTAAAGGACTCTCCTTGGAATTTATTTTCACCTGAATCTTCTGTGAAACATCCTCCCGGATCCGTGACTGTTGTTGCCTGGAAGTCTTTATTTCACTTTCATTCTTGAAGCCACCATCTCTGGGCGCGGAACCCAGGGCACGCCCACTTCCGGCTGCACGCCGATGACGTCATCCCATGGACTTCCTGCTTCCGTGGTTCCCATCAGTCCCCGTGTTTTCCCTTCTTGGAAGGTGGTGTATATTTTCACTTGTCTACTTTAAAATTTTTTTTTTTAACGTTTATTTATTTATTTTTGAGACAGAGAGAGACAGAGCATGAACAGGGGAGGGTCAGAGAGAGGGAGACACAGAATCTGAAACAGGCTCCAGGCTCTGAGCTGTCAGCACAGAGCCCGACGCGGGGCTCGAACTCACAGACTGAGAGATCATGACCTGAGCCGAAGTCGGAGGCTTAACGACTGAGCCACCCAGGTGCCCCATCACTTGTCTACTTTAAGATTCTGGTTTTGGTTCAGTTTTCCGCTTTTTTGGAATGCTGTGCTAGGATCTGGATTGCATTGTCTTGAAGTTGTTGGGCTTCCTGAATCAATGACTTGCTGTCTCATAAGTTGTAGAAAAATCTGAGCCGTTCTATCAAACATTTCCTCTTATTCATTTGATTTGTCCTCTCTTTCTTTGACCGTTTATATATGTATTAAACTTTTGTCATTTTCACTTTTTTTGTCCACCTTTATTCTGTGTTTTCATGTTCACTAATTGTCTCTCTTTAGCTGTGTCTAAACTATTGAAGTAAATAGTTATTTAACAATAGGAATTAATAATAATGCCAGTATGTTAAATGTCTGCATTGAAATTTTAATTTACATTTTTCTCTGTTCAGCACTAGGATTTTCATTTTGTTTTAAGTTTCCAGTTTTCTGCCCAAATCTGCCATTTCAGTATAATTTGGCACATGATACCATAGTTATCTTAAAAGCCATGTCTGATCATTCCAACCCCTGGATCTCCTGTGGGTCCAACTTTGGTTTTCATTTACTTTTCTTATATGCATGAACATTTTTGAATGAATGCTAGACATTTTATATAAATAATGTGAGGCTGTGGCTGAACTGTTTTTTATAATAATTTAAATTTTCTTCTGGTATACACTTGGTCTAAGGATAAATCACCTTAAATCAGTGAGGGATTGAATAATTAGGTGCTCTCTCCACTCCTGTTTCTCTCACTATTTCTGCTCTCTTTCCATTTCTAGGGTGCAGATATCTGAGGGTGGGTACTGAAGGCCCTGTTTACCAGTGTGTCTGCTCCAGAAACCAAAATCCGATTATTGTCCCTCCACTCCTTGGATACTTCAGGAATCTCTAATATGATTTTTGGTTTCTCATTACCGGCAATTGTTTCAAGTAACTTCAGGGGCTGGGCTCCCGCCTCCTGGTTCCCTGTTTTTGATCCTTGTCTTGCAAATGCCCTCAGTGCTCAGAGCTCTCTGGTACCACAGCCGAATTTCGAGACATGCTCTGTCCAGCCGCTCCAAGTGCTTCCAGCCCAGTGGCTCGGCCTGCAGCCCGTGAGAGTCATGGAACTCCTCACAGGGTTTGCACAGAGCCTCTTTCTCTCCGCGGAACAGCAGCGTTTCTACCTAAGCTGGGCCCTCCCTCCCAGGGCATTCTGTGGGCCTCATCTTGGCACGGCCCCCTTAGATAACAGGAAAACACTTTCCTCTTGGATTTAAAAACCTATCACTGAAAAAAATGCAAAGGTCTTGATGAGAGGGCAGGAATGAGCTCCAAGGCACAATGTGCAGGGAGGGGAGGTGTCCCTTGCTGTAAAGGGGATACTTTTTGCCTTCCTCAAGATTTGTTCAGTCCTCGTGCTGGTGCTTATGTCTTATCACATTTTGGTTAAGGAAAATCTCTGTATTCACTAAGAGAGGAATTCTCAATATTTCTGTCCATGGCACATGGAACGTGCCACAGCTTTGCTTTCCGGAGCTGGCCCTCGCCTATGAAGGAGGCTTTGCCTCTGACCAGCAAGGAAACAAGGAGGAGTGATTGTTGAATCCGGTGTCATGAGAACATTTCATGTTGGATAATTGTTGACATTGTGTTTCTACAGGACTTCTCATGTATTCTGAACCTTTCGCAGGCTGTGGATCACTGTGGGACTGTCCCCATTTCCGCCAGGTGGGCCCGGGGCGCTGCCCCTCAGCAGCTCTGACAGCCCGTCTGTTCTGTCTCATCAACATGTGACTCACGCCTGCGGGCATCTCACCAGGTGAGTCCAACCTCCTGGGACTCTTCATCCAGCTAATGTCATCGTGCAGGACATTTGTTTGGGTACAGGGCTCGGGGGGACGTGGGAGTGAGATTGTGGAATCCCGTCCTCGCCTCTTGTGGCTGTGTTCTCCTTCGAGCCCGACAGCATTCTCCTCAAGATCCGAAGGGCTACTTACAACGTCTGTTTCTAACGTGTGTTAGTGCGACTGCGGCACGTGAACAGCACGTGTGAGAGGGAAGTGTTAGCAGATACTGTGAGCTGAGCCTCAAGGGTTCTGGCGTCTGGTCCACAACAAACCACATGTCAAGAACTTACAGAAAAATTACCTTTTAATTTGGTAAGAGAGCAACAGTGATGGAAATTAAGTTACTGCAATGTGCAGGACTCTTAAGTTGCTGCTGTACAGTTAAGTAAAAAAATTGCAGAAGTTTCTCATCTACCAGTTTTGTTTTTGTTTTTGTTTTTTTATGGTCAGTTTCTTAGAACCCAAGAGACAAGGACTGTCTCTTTTAAAATTAAATTTTGTAATGACTCCCAGAGCTAGTGTGATAGGAAAAACTAGAAACTGGAAACAAACAATGGATTTCTGCTGGAAAGCATGAGGCAAAGCACCCTGTCCTCAATCGTGTGTCAGAATAAAACCGCGCTCAGTGTCAGTGAGGGCGGGAGCTGGGGTTCCAGATTTGACCGTATTAAACTATTTCTGTGACTCTGTCTCTTAATTCCTTGACCTGAATCTTTCTCATTTGTAAAGTGGAAACATTAAAAACTACTAAGCTGTCTTATGACCTTGCGTGAAGATAAGATAAAAAGCACAGTGCTTACGTGTAACCGTGTGTGTGTCACGATTTTACAGTTTAACTAATCTGGCGTTACTGGCACTGTTATTTCTCTCAAGAGCTGAAATAGCAAAAAAAAAAAAGCACCTGTCAAAGTTGTCTGTGCCCACTGACAGATTTAATAATACCTTGGATGCTTCATTCCCTACGAAGGTTAAGATAATTTCTTTTTCGTTACACACTTTTTGCAAAAAACAAGTGGGAGTATCAATTGTTGATTCATTCACCAGCTTCTCGGGGCTCACTTGCAGCTCTGGAAGATCTGCAGATCCACGAACATTATCGCCTACCATGCCTGCCACAGCAACCCTCACAAGTCGACCTGGTCAGCAGCACCCGAGAAGCTTCCAAGTGGGAAAGCGCAGCCCCACCACTTTACAGATAACTCCCTCTTTCCCGTCATGGCTTTGTGCTTTGGTGCAGAGCTGGCCCCCAACTCCTGAGCTGGAGCTGGCCTAGCCCCCACCCCATCATGTTCCACTTCATCTGCATATGATTTTCTCTTTATGTTAAATTGCATATTAATTACTTACAGTGCAAGGAGAAGAAGGTCTTTATTTTGTTTTGTTATTTTTTTAAATAAAGTTTGTTTATTTCTTTTGAGAGAGAGAGAGAGAGAGAAAGCACGCACACAGGACAGGGGGCAGAGAGAGAGAGAGAGAGAGAGAGAGAGAAAGCACGCACACAGGACAGGGGGCAGAGAGAGAGAGAGAGAGAGAGAGAAAGCACACACACAAGACAGGGGCAGAGAGAGAGACAGAGAGAGAGAATCCCAAGCAGACTCTGCACTGTCAGCATGAACCATGAGATCATGACCTGAACTGAAGTTGGACAGTTAACTGGCTGCACCACCCAGGTGTCCCAGGAGAAGGTCTTTAGCCAGAGAGAAGTAGGGTCCTATCTTTTCACCTTCAGCTGAACCTCCTATCCTCTCATGCTACCTTATTTTGTGAGCTCAGGAAAGTGCTCTTTTCCCTCCTCCTTATTTTTCCTTTTCCCCAGGTCTCATCAACTTGGTGCTTTTCTTCTTTTATTAATGTATTTTATTTCTATCAACTTCCCTGGATATTTATAGTTATTTATGACTCCTCCAATATAATCAATTCATCTTCAGATTAATATTTCCCACTCAATATAAATAAATCAGCATCATATCTTCATCCCAGATGCAACTTATACCAGTACCTAGGTCTTGTTTCAAACACTGTTATCCAATAAAGAAATTTGGGCTCCCTGAAAAAATGGCTGGTCTAGGACTAGAGCAAGAAGCATACAAGATGGTTCTGCCCTATCCCGTAGTACCAAGAAGTGAAGCAGTGATACGAACAAACAGCAGCAGTACACTGATGGGGGTATGTGTATATCTGTTCAGGGGTCGAGGCTGGAACCATTTGAGCAAGAAAATAAATAAATTAGTATTGGATTATAACTCAAAGTGTACAACAAATATTGACAAGTTCACACTGATGTAAATGATTGAATGAAGAAATAAATAGTGGAAGAGAGGACAAATCTTCCATGCAGAAGAATTCCAAATAATTTACGTAGATGCTATGGTCTCACTGGAAGGGAGCATAACCCCCCACTTAGGTGTGGGGTGTGCACGGTGACTTCCTTCTAATGAGCATGCGGTGGGAAGGGGGTTTACGGTGGAGAGAGCTGACAGTGCCCCCTAGCAGATGCTCAGGCCAGCATCGGTGGTGATGAGTCAGGTTGACCACACACACCCTTGAACATGCTGCTCTGCCTTTGTGGTCCCCTCCCAACAACACAAACTCCCTCTTATCATGAAAATAAAATCACATGATTTCCAGCTGTGGGCATCCCACACAGTGCTCCTCCAAATTGGCAATGCCATCAAAAAACAGGGCAGTCTGGTAAGTTGCCACATTCAAGAAGAGCCCAAAAGGACATGATGACTACACAGAGGAGGTGTTCCACATGGGGATCCTGGGACAGGAAAGGGACGTCGGGTAAAAACTAAGACAATCTGAATAAACTATGGGCTTTTGTTAATAATAATGTATTAATATTGGTTTATTATGATAACAAGTGTACCACACTAATCTGAGGTGTTAATAATTAAGGAAACTTGGGGCACCTGGGTGGCTCAGTTGGATGAGCGTCTGACTCTCGATTTTGGCTCAGGTCATGATCCTGGGGGTCATGGAATTGAGCCCCATGTTGGGTTCTTTGCTGAGCCTGGGGTCTTCTTGGGGTTCTCTCTCTCTCATCCTCTGCCCCTCTCCCCCATTCACTCCCTCTGTCACTCTCTGTCTAATAAATAAAATAAAATAAGGTTAAGGAGATATGGAAACACCCTGTACTATCTTTGAAAATTTTCTGTAAATCTAAAACTGTTCTAAAAACTAAAATATATATATATTAAAAAAAATTTTTTTTTATTAAAATTTTTTTTCAACGTTTTTTATTTATTTTTGGGACAGAGAGAGACAGAGCATGAACAGGGGAGGGGCAGAGAGAGAGGGAGACACAGAATCGGAAACAGGCTCCAGGCTCTGAGCCATCAGCCCAGAGCCTGACGCGGGGCTCGAACTCACGGACCGCGAGATCGTGACCTGGCTGAAGTCGGACGCTTAACTGACTGCGCCACCCAGGCGCCCCTAAAATATATTTTTAAAAGATGAAAAGATGGTACTGGTAGTTCCCCAATTGTATTCAAGGATTCTGACAACTTGTTCTTAGCTATTGAGAGAATAAGTAGATAAAAATTCAGTAAGAGCATAGACAGCTTGAATAATACTATTAACAAACTTGACTTAATTTTCACTTATAGAGCACACTCCACTCAACTACCAAAGACATATGTCTTCAAGTGAAAATGAACGTTATTCAAGATAGATAATATGTTGAGCCATGACGAAGTTTAAATAAGTTTAAAGGATTGAAACATAAAGAGTATATATTCAGACTAAAATGGAATTAAATTATAAATCACTAGCAGTAAGATATCTGAAAATATTTGGAAATTTGAAGCCTACTTCTAAATGAACAATGAATGAAAAGGAAATTTTAAGGAAATTAGAAATATTTGGAAGATAATGATTATAAGAACCTAATCGATGAAAGTATGTGGGATTCAGCTAGAACGGTGAATGAAGGGAAATGTATATACATTATTAGAGATGAAAGGTTTAAAGTTAATCAGCTAAGCTTCTACTTTAAGAGACTAAATGAAGAGCAATTTAAAACTAGCATAATAACTAGTATAAATAGAATAGAATAGAACAATAACTAGAAACAATATATAGTAACAATAAGAGCAAGAAATCAGTGGAATTGAAAATATAGAAAATCAACAATGTCAAGTTAATTTTTTTGAAAAGTCTCATAAAATTAATAATTCTCTATTAACACTAATTTCAAAAAAGGGAGAAAATATATATTACCCATATCAAAAATGAAAGACAAGGCACCACTACAGACCCTACATGCATTCAAAGGAAGATGTGGGAATGCTATGAATTGCATTATGGAAATACATTGTCAAATTCAATGAAATGGACAAATTTTTTGAAGAATATAGCTTACCAAACCTGATATGATGGGATATGGATAATATGAAAGCATATGTATACTAATTTAATATATAATTAAAATCTTCCCCAAGAGAAAAAATCAAGGACATAGAGCCTTACTGGTGAATTATAGCAATCATCCAACCTTGCACAAACATTTTCACAGTATGGAGAAGGGAGGAATATTTCCCAACTCACTTAGGAGGCCAGAATTATTGTGATCTTGCAAAGGGGCAAGCAGGTATAAAAGTTCCTTCTCTTGTTTTGGATAGTTGCTGCACAGGTGACTACAACTGTCAACACTCATAAGGCGGTACAATCAGGATCTCTGCATTTTAGTTCATGTAAATTGCAATTCAACAATAGTTGCATATTAAGAAATAGGCTTCAGATTGACCTTCTTTCTCGTGTCCACCCCACTGCTTCAGTCCAGATGCCAGCACCTAGTCGGGAAGTTTGTGACAGCCCCTTCGAAGAGCCCCTCCTCGGGCTCCTGGCACACCCATGTATTCTGCATCCAGGGTTTTGTTACATCTCATTTGCCTGTGGGCTCCCTTTCTCTACTGGCTTCTCATTGTCTGCAGGATAAAGTCCAAACTTCTTAGCGAAGGCCTACAAGTCCTGATTAATGTGGTCCCTGTGTGCCTCTTCCCAGCGCTTCATTTACTGGGATAGCAACAGTGGTGTGCTCCAGGATCTCAGGGTTGAGATGGCCCCATGGGCTGTTTTGTGGAGCTCACAGTGGCAGGGACATGGCTGAGTGACGAGCAGAGGTGGCTCAGTGCCAGTGCTGGTGAGCAGTCTTGCACCAGGTCCCTCTCTGTCCTTAGGTCACTATGACGAGTTGCTTCTGTTCTTGGCTCCCTCAGGGAAGCTCCTCACCCACTCTGACTTTCCTCCTTGGGGGACTCTCAGCACTCAGGTGCCCTCTTTTCTTGGTTGGATCACTTAATCAATTAAGCTCCACTCATTCCAAGAAATTTTGATTTTGAATTTAAAAGAAAAAAAAAGTAAGAAGGACACTCCCTGTGACTAGCCAGATATGTTAAGTCTGGACATCTCTGGGAACTTTTTGTAGACTGTGATTAATGAGCTGTTGGTAGTAAATTGCAAGCATATTCACACCTCTAAGTCACATTATTTAACCTTAAATTTACTGACTGGAGAAAACTTGGGAAACAGAAAGTGTAACTCCATGTGTGAGATAGACATCCCTAATTTGGGAATGTAGAACTTAGAAGAGGGCCACAGATTTCTACCTATCAAACATTCACCTTGAAGTACTAGCAACTTCACTGTGTCTCAAATTTTTTTAAGGTAAAAGTAAATGATCACTTTCAGGCTCTTAACATATCATTTTTCTCCCCAAAGTAGGCCATTAGCCAAATCAAAGAAATGAAGGCAGAAACACAGGAGCTGCCAGCTGGCATGGGGAGGATGCATGGGCCAGTGCCCAGCCGGGCTGGGGGTCCTCACAAACCCCAGTCACATGCAACCCACCTTCCCTTTGAGTTGGGGAGGGCTGGCAGCTTGGGGGCTCAGCAAGGGGGAAAGACTAAGCCCACATCGTCTTCACCCTGATGGAAAACACATTCCAGCAGAGGCCCATGTCCTTCCCGCCAGAGCTTCCTGGACATTTGCACACGGTAGATGCCGGCGTCATAGGTGGCACTGCACATGTTTCTGGAAAGCTCTGCACCTTAGCGAGGTGTGAATTCGCGAAGCCCATGACGTCCCCTATTGTCACCAGTCATATGCTTGGACAGCTTTTACTGAGACAGACGAAGTCGTCCCCCACCCGTGCCCCTGGCACTGACATGGTGAGGCTCATTGCTTCTGCCTGTATTTCTGCTGAGACCCCCTACTCAGCCTCCTGTCTATCGTGTGGCTAGGCCAGCCCCACCACCAAAATGTGAAAATAAAACAAACAAGCAAAAAGCAGCTGTTCTCTCTGCTCTCAGAGTGATCTTCTTAAAAGGAACACATGGCCGTTTCAGTCCCCTCACAGGACAGAAACGCTGACACTGGACCCCAGTTCCCCTCAGTACCCACCAGGCTTCAGCCACCCTCTAGACTCCCTCACTGTGCTCCCAGCCACCTGCAAGCCCAGTCCTGAAGTGCCTAGATCCCCCTGCACCTGCCGAGCTCTAGCCATCCTTCAAGGTCTCACTGAGACGTCTGAGCCCTCCCCTTGGCAGCCCCGACCACACCCACTATCACTACCTGTGGATGTTCTTACCTGTCACACGGAACAGACCCTGGACTCCCAGGGCCGCTCCTGTGGCCCTAACTTGTGAATCTGCACACAGCACATGACGCCCATTTTGCTCCCAGGAAATGACCTGCCAGCTCTGGAAAGCCCAGCCTTGTTGACTTTCTGGACCGTCCTCAAGACACTCTTAGACACTCTTTTGCACTTCCAAAACGAATTTTTATTTTACAAGAGACTCCTTAGTAAACGGACATATAAATAATACAAAACCACAACCAAAAACAAACAAGAGAAGATTTTCTGTCAAAACCAGCGGTGCTGAGTAACTGGAAGGAAAGAGGGTGTCCACTTGGGCCCCACCTGCATGTCAGGCTGTCCCCGTGTCTCAGAAGCTGGGGAGATGCTTTCTCAAGTATGTTGTCCAGTCCCTAAAACATTAGAGCTGTTGACTGTTGGCCCAGAGCTGCAGAGAGAAAGAGATGTGTGTTTTGCAAAATAAATCACAAACAGGCTCCAAACTGCTGTAACTTGAAGACCTCCTTCATTAAACAATCTGGTCAATTAGATGGTTCTTGGCCCGATCCTGGGGATCAGGTCTGGAGTCCAGAGTGTCCTGAGGCTCGGCTTGACCTGAAATGGCCAATGCAGCCACACTGTTTCTGGCTTAATCTCACACTAGACCTGCGTGCAGAGACTCCTGCTCCCTCCCTGGGCACACTCCTCCCACCCCCCACATTTCCCCTCCGCACAGAACATTGATGAGTGTGTGGTGTCACCAAAGCCCACAGGAGACAGTGTTTGGCATAAAACTCAATATAGACCCACAGCCAGCCATGGGTTAGAGCCCTCTGGTTTAGTCAGAATTTTGCAAAGGATAAAAAGAACAGAGGGGTCCGCACCGTGGTTCTTGGGCACGAGGAGAAGTCTGTTGTGTCCGGGACGGCTTTTGCCTGCTGAGTTCACATTCAGCCACTGACTGGAGAGGCCAGGCAGGTTGCGGGGAGCTCAGAGTTCCGGGGCAGAGTTGATAATAGTGAACAGAAAGTGGAAGTGTCCATTTTCTTAGTGACTGGGTGTGAAATAATGGCCTTGTTTTTCCATGATACCGTTCTGTACAAAACCTTTTGAAAGACAACAATGTTAAGCTTTACAAATATGCGAACACGTACTGTTTGTAAGGAGCTCAAACGACTATGGGTCTCACACTCCTGCTGCTATTTTACAGGGAAGAGGCCAGGCACTAATCCTCCCTGGCCCATTGTTACATAGGCAGCGGTGGCAGAATGGGACTCGAATCCCTGCTTGCTGATCCCAGGACCCTTTCTCTCCAGCACAGAGCTTTTTGTTGGGGCGGGAGTGGGGGGGATGGAGAGAGCAAGCATGAGCTGGGCAGAGGGGCAGAGGGAGACAGAGAATCCCAAGCAGGATCCACGCTCAGTGAGGGGCCCAAATCGGGCTCGATCTCACGACCCTGAGATCATGGTCTGAGGCAAAGTCAAGAGTTGGACGTTCAACCGACTGAGCCCCCCGGGCGCCCCAGCACAGACCTCTTTTACCAATCCCAAATGAAATAAAGTGCCACAGTGCTGTTGAGCAGAACAGGCTCTTCTCTACTTTGAAAACAACAGATTATTTGTTTTGGTTACAGAGAAAACACGGCAATTATTTTCCGCGTTCCTGCTGTTGGAGGAAAAGTGCTAGGACGGCGTGGCCACAGCACGTTTGCAGGAGGCCAGCTCTGCCCCAGACCGGCTCCGCGCCCTGGATGAGAGGTGCAAGCCGGCCGCCAGCCTCGGAGGGCGGAGTCCTGGGATGTTCCCCCCAAAAAGCTGGGTGTCCGTGGCAACGCTGTCCCAAGCCAGCCAAGTCCAAGGTGTTGGGCAGTCTGCAGAGAAGGAATCTGCATCTGCGTGGAGGTGGCAGTAAGCAAGGTGATTCTGGAGTCAGAAGAAAGTCCAGTGGAGCCGGGAAGGTGCCTGATGCGAGGACCAGCTGCTAAAATGGGCAAGACTTGGGACACGCTTTGGTCATCACGCGTTTTGGCAAAAGCATCCATCTTAAGGGGGAGAAGTTGAGGTGCCTGTAAGACAATGCCACGGTGCTCGGACCGTATCTGCTTTCAATTATGCTGATTTTGTCCATAGATTCATTCACAGCATCTAGGTCTCAAAATGTATCCAGTTGTCTTCAGCTTCAGAGAACGTGGTCTTGAGCCAGCCCTGTTTTCCATTTCTAAAGGAATGAAAATACATTTGGCCTCCGCTTGGCGTGGGTCACTCAGACGTAGCCAAAGCCTGTGAATCTCGTAATTGCTCAGCATGTGGCATATCCGTGCCGAGAGCGCCAGCACAGCGCGCTCGGCTCCGGGAGGCAGAGGGGCTCGGGGAGAGCCCGCAGCCTGGGCGTTTGGCCCAACACGCAAGCGAAGGAAGACCTGTCTCTCAGCCGCGATCCTGCTGTGCACCCAGCAAAAGTGAGACAGGCACCCGCTGCTGTCGTAAAGCCATTGAAATAGGCGTTTACGTTTACAATTATCTGCGTTACCAGACATGAACATTCCACAGAACCGCCTTCCAGCCCCGTGCGGTCTCCTCCACACCCCTGCAGTCCGCGGCAGGGAACGCCTCTCTTTAGGGAAGCGTGTTCCCATGCGCTGTGCACTGGTAGCTTGTGTAAAACCCACGCGTATGGAGGCATCCACGTCTGTGTGTGTGGTTCCTCGTGGAAGTGATTAGAAGGGAATCTTTTTTCATATTTTCTCTGTTGGCATTAATGATTTTTCGAAAGTATCTTTTTTACAGGCCACACTTTTGCTTAGGCGGTCAGCACGCACACAGTGGGTACGGAATTGAACAACTTCCGCGTGACTCCCGGGGACTTGCAGGGGTGGAGTGGACGCCGCCCGGCCTCGCCCGCGGTGGTCCTGCCGCCGATGAGCAGCTCTGAGCTCTTCAGTTTGATCCCGTTCCGCCGATGCCCGTTGTGATTTGCACACAATCTCTAGCTGCAATGCGCCCCCGCCTCTGCCCCCCTTCCAGCTTTCACTTGGCGGCCAAGCAGCCCTGCTCCTTCCAGGGTCTCCTGGGTAAGGAAGGCTCTGAGAATGCTCATCGTCCTCTTCCTTCCGGTGCAGATTCCAGGGGACATTTCCCCCTTGAAACGTGGTCCCTGAAATGGAGAAAAACGCCACAGGAGTAATTCGCTTCTATTACGGCCAGCTAAGACCAGACGAGACGTGTCTGCTGCTGACCCAGGACGACACGGCCATTGCTGACCAAGACCCGGTTGCACTCTCTCTTCTCGTTGGCTGTGAGCCAGAAGCTGCATTTTCCCTGTGACTGCACACATTCCACCGTTCTTATCCTGGCCCCGTGGAAACGTGGCAGACACAGCTACGTGACTTTGAGTCTGGGGCGGTCGTGTTGACCACAAACACTCCTCCCAAGTCCGAGAGACCTGGAGGCAGATCTGAGTGCCCCCGTTCCCTTGGGAAGGTCTCGGGGCTCATCCTGTGACCAAGATCAGGTCAAGGTTGTTAGTCCGTTGAATTGCTCTGCGTCTTGTGAAGTCCCAACAATCGATGGAAAGAAATGACTTAAACTCCAAGCTGGCAAAACGTTTCAGATTTCTTCTTAAAATGGCACAGTCTCCACACTTCCCTGCAAATGCTGAGCAGGGCCACTGGGCGGGGTGTGGGTGATGCGCCAGCCAGGGGTGGACACCCGCTCCGGCAGGGGCCCATCCAAACCGTCCCCTTCCTCACCTGCTTCCGTGCCTCCCCACCACACTCGTTTCCATTCTCCCCAGCACCCTTGTGTGAGCTAAAAAAGCAACTCATCCGCTACAGTGCTAGAATTCTAGAATCTTCTTCCCCTAGGTCACACTCCTAAATTTTGAAATCTCTCCGTCCTATTGTTATCTTACACTTTTTTTTTTTTTTCAACGTTTTTTATTTATTTTTGGGACAGAGAGAGACAGAGCATGAACGGGGGAGGGGCAGAGAGAGAAGGAGACACAGAATCGGAAACAGGCTCCAGGCTCCGAGCCATCGGCCCAGAGCCCGACGCGGGGCTCGAACTCACGGACCGCGAGATCGTGACCTGGCTGAAGTCGGACGCTTAACCGACTGCGCCACCCAGGCGCCCCACACTTTTTCTATCCCTTACTTATTTTACCAATAAATTACCAAAGCTTCCATAAACCCAGTATTAAAAGATAAACTGAGGCACGTTAAAATCTTAACAGTTTATTTAAGCAAAAGCCCCGGGGACAGCAGCATGGAGGTGTGGAACAGTGCTGGCACAGCCTTCACGGAGCTGAAGCAAAGGAAGGACATTACTGATGGCCGCAGCTTGCAGCCTTGGGCTTCGCTCTGAGCCTGTAGGGAGGGCATTTCAGGGTTCGGTTTGCTCCCAGAGGCTGCCAGGCACGGGACCCAACGGCCTCCGTGTTTAACTACTTTCACACCAGTATCCACGTTGCTTTGGGAGAACAAGTCATGCTTCCTCTTGTCGGGAGGATCCAATCCCGTGGAAGATAGTGAGGTTCTCCAGGGGAAGGAAGAAATAACGTAGGCGATGTTTTACCAGATACCAAAAAGTACTCAAAAGCTGCAACGGGCTGGTGCTGACGTCAGACGGAACGGTTCACGGAGTCACCTACCCACGCAGCAGATATCTGTAGCTTGCCACGTGCGGGGCCCTGTTTTAAGGATGAGGGATCACAAAGCTGTAAATCTCTCCCCTCGCGGATGTTAGATACTGAGACACGATGAAAGCACCTGGTGTATCGGGTGCGGGAAGGTGCTAGGGGGGAAATTACAGACAGAGGTTGTAGAAGGGCCTGGAGGAGGGTAATTTAAGTCAGGGGAGGAAGCCTCCTTGAGAAGGGGCAGCCGAGCCACATCCGGCAGGAGGTGGGGTGTTTGCGTCAGTAGAGGTGGGGAGAGCACTCCCGTGAGGGGCCCTCGGGACGGAGGGTCGGGAAACGCCTGGATCCGGGGCAGCGCGGCCAACGGGGCTTCCTGCGGCGTGGGCTTTGCCCTGGCAGGTGGTTTGGGAGGAACAGCAACAGACCAGCTCACATTTGCCATCCTGCGAGTCAGCGGCGGAGCGGAGACCCCACCGTGGGCTGCGGTGGAGGACAGAGCCGGCGGACGGACAGACGCTGCGACCCGAGTGGCGGGGCGGCTGTGGAGGTGGCCTCACGGGAGCCCCGGCGGCCGCTGGCTGGGCCGATCACCGTCTCCACCAACGCTCATGGCGAGGAGGAACGCGCCTGCCGACTGCTCCTCGTGACTGTGCGGCTGGGGGGCGGGGGCGCGGGGGGCACAGGGTCCGAGCAGGGGAGGGTCCTCCCCACATGCACCCGGTTGTCTGTTGTAAACATTTGGGTCCCAAGTATTTCTCGGCTTTCGAATCTGGTAACTGCTCCTACAAGTGATAGAGATTTCCAGAAGGCAAGTGTCCCTTACGCAGGAGGACACTGTGCAGGTCTCTGAGCAGATGCCAGTAAGGAGGTGGCAGCCCATCATTTTGGAGGAAAGCCCAGTCCAGGTGGCTGTGCTGAGCGGGGGTACATGCGCTGTGGGCAGCCGATGCCTTCGGAGGGGGACGTTTGTCACTGGACACTCCCCGGGATGCCCCACTTGGGCCCCACTCCTTGGGAGCAGGCTGCAATCCCCAGCGGCTGACAGGGGCTGCAGCTGGCCCAGACTCGGAGTGAGGACCTGAGGCCAAAGAAGCAGTCCCGTCTTCACCTGGGTCACCTGGGGTCCCCGGGGCTCGAAGGAAAAGCTGTTTCCAGTGTGAGCGTGACAGCCTCCGTCTACAGCTCTTTCTCGTCTCTGCCAGCCACCTTCCCTCACTCACAGACAGCAGCCCTCAGCTCACCGGGGCCTTGTCCTCCTTTGTCCCCGCGGCCACCAGCCCGGCCGAGACTCTCTTCCCACTGGACCGTCGCAAACAGATGCTGTGGGCGCCTGACCGCAGCTCCACATCAGTCCTCAAAAAGGGCTTGTATGACCTAACATCTTTTGTCACGATTTTTCTCACCGATTCGCTACTGCCCACTGAGAAATTTCCCGACTCTTGATTCACAGATAAGACCTTCCACTAAGTGGCCCTTTACATCACCTGCCCTCGGGTGTCTATTTCTTTAAGTCAGCATCTGCTGGGCGCTTTTTACATACTCTGTATTGCGTGAAACTTTTCTCACACATCCGCAGTCGTAGGGCTCGGATGGTCTCTGCCAGCTGGGGACTAACATTAGCCACAGCTTGGAAACGAAACGAAGGCCGAAGAAGCACATTGCTGACCCCACAGAGCGGGAGGTGCCCTGTTCAGCGGCCCGGCCCCAGCGCTCAGCACAGACACTGCCTCCCCTCCGTCCTGGCCGGGCCCCAGGGAGAGTCCCCGACAATTTCCCATGGCCCTCCGTGCACTTACGTGGGCACCCACCATGTCCTACGTTGTGTGACACTTGTCAAGATGTGAGTCCCGACAACTGTGTAGATTCTGTGAGAACAGCAGTGATTTCACCTTCATCTTGGACTCCTTGGCGCTCAGCAGGCCTTCCCTTCGCGAGGGACCCTGGGAGAGTTTACCCTTCACAAGGGACAACTGATTTCATTCTGGGATGAGCGGTCTGAAGAGGCCATCTTTGCAAGGCAGAGCTGCCCCGGGGCAGAGCTGCCCCAGGGGTCGGAAACGACCGACTTCAGCTCGGGTCACGATCTCTTGGGTCGTGGGTTTGAGCCCCGCGTCGGGCTCTGAGCTGGTGCTGGCTGGCGGTGCAGAGCCTGCTTGGGTTCTCTCTCCCTCCCTCTTTCTCTGCCTCTTCCCCAGTTGCGTACACGTTCTCTCCCTCAAGATAAGTAAATAAACTTAAAAAGACAATCTGTCCTGCTCTTGAAGGTGCCGTGGGGGACCCAGCAGACCCACGTTACGCCCATGACCCCTCATCAATGTGGCCTCGTCAACGCGACCAGAGGAACCAGGCTCCTTCTTGTTTCTCCTTGTGCTCAGTTGTCTCAATCATCTGAAAACACCACAGATAAGGCAATAACAACTCAATTACACGCATCTGAAATCATTTCCCATTGACCGCGTACGTCGAAACAACGATCTTTGTGTCACTTATAATAATTAGTGTGGATTTCATCTGAGGACTTGGCTTTGATCTTTCATCGATCTTTTTAATTTGACATCATGTCTCTGCTTCTCAAGGACAGAAAGGGAAGAGTGCCAATGAGAATCAGGAGGGTCTGAGTAAGTTTTCTCACACATTCTGAATGCAGTTTTCATGGCACTGGAAGGCGTGTTCCTGGCTCTTGGGTGGGAGTTCGGTCACAGAGATGCTCTGACTGGTGTTTCTGCTGGACCAGCACAGGCAGACCTACTAATGGACAGTAGCATCTCCCTCCTAATCCTGTGGGTCTGTTTGCACGTCACAGGTGCCCGAGAGGGTGGACTGTGGCAGATTTGGACACAGAAGGTCATGGTAGGTGGATTATGTCTTCTTTTCTTTTTTTAACGTTCATTTATTTTTAAAAAAAATTTTTTTTTCAACATTTTTAATTTATTTTTGGGACAGAGAGAGACAGAGCATGAACGGGGGAGGGGCAGAGAGAGAGGGAGACACAGAATCAGAAACAGGCTCCGGGCTCCGAGCCATCAGCCCAGAGCCTGACGCGGGGCTCGAACTCACGGACCGTGAGATCGTGACCTGGCTGAAGTCGGACGCTTAACCGACTGCGCCACCCAGGCGCCCCTAATGTTCATTTATTTTTGAGAGAGAGAGAGACAGAGTGTGAGCACAGGAAGGCAGAGAGAGAGGGAGACACAGAATCCGAAGCAGGCTCCGGGCTCCGAGCCGTCGGCACAGAGCCTGATGTGGGGCTCGAACTCACAGACTGAGAGATCGTGACCTGAGCCAGAGTCAGACGCTCAACCGACTGAGCCACCCAGGCGCCCCAAGAGTTTTAGTAATAATCATGGTCACAGTCATGGGTTTGGGGTTTGACAGTTTCCATTTTTAAGCCCACCTTCCACTTCCTAAGAATACGGGCAGTTACACAACATTTACAGCCACTTCTTCACCTGGAAAACAGGGACATACGGACAAGGATGCCCGCGGTGTAAGCACTGCTTGGTGCTCAGACAACCGGTCAACGAATCATCAGGGAACGTAAACACATTCCTGCTGTTGCGTAACAACAAGAATCACCCAGGCGGCTGCGGCTGAGGCGGATCTTCCTCTTCTTGCTTTACCAAAATGCAGCAAACACGGGGCGACTCAAACCCTTCCGCGCTTGGAGAATAAATCCTCAGGCGTAAACCCTGACGTGGAACAGTTTATACACACACAAATGTGTGACAGCAACAGAGAGAGTAGGTAGTTTCCATTTCTCTTCTTCCCTGAACACGTGACCCAGTGGCTCTTTCCGCCCAGAACGCATCCTTACGTGCCCAGGTGCCCTCACCGGGTGCTATCAGCCAGGATGTGGTGCACACACTTGGTGTCTGTGCCAGCTGCGGCTGTCCCCACCGTGTCAGCCCCGCACCACGGCCGCCCTCTGCCCATCTTCCAGCTCTTGCGTGCCTCCCGCTCCCACTCAGCCGTGGCCCCTCCCGAGGCCTCGAGCACAGCTCTGCGGGACTGGCTGCTGGTTTAGCCCGGCACCTGCCGCCCGGTGCGGTGGTTCCCTGCCTCTAGCGGGACACTGGCGCTATTCAGCCTTCTGGGCTGGACCTGAGCACCGGGCGGGCCCTCGGTTCCCTCCAAGGTGGCAGCGTGGGAGCCGGAGGCGACGCTGTTTAGAAATGCCTTCACGCTCACTGGCTCCAAGACCTGCTCTTGGGTGACGATTTGCGAGCACCAAGCAGCCCTCTAGCCCGGCCGACCGTGACAGTGAAAAACATCACAGAATCTAGTTTGAAATTAGACTCCTAATGGCTTAGGCGTTGTGTCTCAGGGAATCCCCGATCCCGTGTTTTTGGTACAGAACAAAAAGCAAAGCTTGCCTGTGGAGAACACAGGTGTCTAACCCCATGAAAATCTTACTGACTGAGAATTAGTTTGTAGACTGAGGTTGTCTGGTCCCAGCTCAGCTCCTATCCCCAAATTCAATTTGGCCAACAGTAGAATTACGTGTGTGGGGATCTCTCCGGAGAGAAAGAAGACTCAGAGGGGGTGGGGGTTGTGTTCCTTTGAAATTCGAAGTGAGGCCTCAGCAGAATTTCACGTGTGAGTTAACAATTCACTCCTTTCTTTCCTTCTTCTTCTGACCTCCGAGGGCTTTGGAGGATAGTGGCTGAAGAAAACAAAGGAGGTAGGAAAGGTAAAAAATGTATAATATTTTGTTAATATCTATTCTGAATTAATCACCTCTTGTGTGTTCCAGTAAAAGGGAGTCACGGTGGAAACATTTTCTTTTTTTTAATAAGAGAGACGAGGATTGAGAAGTTGCTCTGCCAGGTTGGCTTCATGAGCCAGGGCTCGCGGGGGGAAGCGGATAGATGTGGCAAATGGAGCTCTCGGTTTGGTGTGGCTGCCACTGTGATCGTTAGGGTTTGAGTCACACTGTCACCTGTTGCACACATAACCTCAGAGGGGCTCAGGCACGGCGGGCCCAGGGCTGGAAGGCCGTGGGCAGGATGGGAGGGAGGGAGGGAGAGCGTGGCCGTCTGTCACGGCCAGCCTGTCCTGTCCGGGCCCTTCCCCGGAAATCCCAGTGGGAGTGAGCCTGTCCTTACAGAGGGGACTGGCCAGCTGGGAAGCGAGATCTTAAGGAGAAGGATAAAAATTCAACATTGCCTCTGAGGCCTGGCAGTCCAGACCCTGAGTCCTGTGTGGCACGTTGGGCTCAAGGAGTGAGAAGGTTTGGGAGGAAGACCTGGGCGCCACCAGGAGCGGACGTCCTCCCCACGACTCTCACGCACACGGCCCATGGAGCGCAGGACGGCTGGGCCCCTCGTTAGGGGCGCACCGCTGCCCGTTGGAGGGTGTTTATCTGTCAGGCCCAGGCCCCTGTGTGCCTGAGACCCCCTCCCCGGGTTCAGACCTGTGGGGCTGGTGTCCCCCTTGCGGGCCCAGGACCTTCCACCCCACACAGGGACGGCGCTCATTGCGGGGACTGTGCCTCCGGTGCACGTGCGGTCCGACCTTCCGCATCTGTAGCACCAAGTACACGTTCCAAAGCCTGAGACCGCCGCTCGAGGGAGCCGGGCCGCCCTCCCACCCTCCCCCCTCCAGCGCAGCCACTGAGTGTAGAGACGTCAGACCTCAGCCCTGCAGCAAAGGCAGCCGCCAAGCCCCTTTCAGGTGACAGGGAGTGCGTGTGCTACGGTCAGGCCCAAACCACAGCAGCCACGTCCCCATGCCTGCCCGCAGGTCTTCAGGCTAAAGGAGGGGATAAAAATCAGATCGACGGGCAGGGCGCCTGGGGGCTTGGTTGGCTGAGCCTCTGACTCTTGACCTCTGCTCGGGTCATGATCTCATGGTTCATGGATTCCAGCCCCCCCGGGGCCCTGCACTGACAGTGTGGACAGTGAGCTTCGGATTCTCTGTCTCTCCCTCCAACTATCTCCCTAGCGCTCTCTCTCTCTCTCTCTCTCTCTCTCTCTCTCTCTGTCTCAAATCAATGAATCAATGAATCAATCTACAGAAAAGATTGAAGAGTGCCAAAAATAAGTATGTGGGGAGAAATGGCTGTTTCATACTTTCTAGTATTTATAAAAAGCAACTGAATGTTTAAAATAAAAATTGTAACAGTATCTTCTGGGAATTATGATATATGAAGAAATAAAATCTATAAAAACAATAGCACAGAAAGAAGAGTGTGGGTAAGGTAAGGTTTTTATATGTAAAGTGTTATGGGGTGCCTTCGTGGCTCAGTTAGTTAAGGGGCCACCTTCGGCCCAGGTCATGATCTCACAGTTCGTGAGTTCGAGCCCCGCGTCGGGGTCTGTGCTGACAGCTCAGAGCCTGGAGCCTGCTTTGGATTCCGTGTCTCCCTCTCTCTCTCTGCCCCTCCCCTGCTCACACTGTCTCTCTCTGTCTCTCAAAAATGAATAAACATTAAAAAAATTATATGTAAAGTGTTATAATATTTATGCAACGTGATAACTTAGGTATGCATATTATAATTGTTAGTGGATCCTCTAAAAAGAAAAATAAATAACACAGAGAAGGAATATTAAAAAAATAAGAGACAGAATAAATACAAAAAAATGCCAAAAAAAAAAAAAAGCACCATTGAATAACCAAATGAAGACAAGGAAGGAGAAACAGAAAAAAAGGACAGATGAAGGACATAGAAAATAAATGGCCGGATAGCAAACCCAGCCACATCAATCATGAAATCATATGTACACAAACCAAACAGGATAATTATGAAGCTCAGACCGTGAAATGGACAGAGAGACAAACCCTACCTGCACACTTTGAATAAAGACACAGATACGTTCAAACAAAAGGATGGAAAGATCCATGTTTTACCGGTACTGATTATCGAGATGTGTAGTAGGTATATTACTAGCATGTACATAGACTGCAAGAAAAACAAGTATCACCAGAGCTGAGAAGGACATTTCCTAATGAGTCAATTTGTTAAGAAAATAATCATAAGCATGTCTGAGTCTTATACAAAATCACAAAATACATGAAACAAAACTTGATTGAATTAAAAAGATAAATATATCAATCTACTTGAATTGGAGGTTTTATCTCTCACATTTCAGTTAATTGGGAGAATAATTAGACAAAAGAATCTCTAAGGATACAGAAAACTTGAACAATACCATCAATTTGACATAATTAATATTTATCGGATATTATAGTCAACAAATGCAGAAAACACATTCTTTTCAATTGGGCCTGAAACATTCACTGAGGTTCACTGTAAGCTGTACTATTAAACAAGTCTCAGTAGATGGCGTGATTAAATTCATAGACAGCATGTTCTTTACACAATGAAAGAAATTAAATTAAATATTATTAACAACAAGTTACCTAAAACATAAAAGTTAAACACTGCACCTCCAACTGACTCATGTATCAGAGGAGAAAACACAGGAAATTAGAAAATCTAACTTAAAAAAAAAGAAATACACAACATATGAAAACGTGTGGGATGCTGATAAAAACAATGTTTTGAGGGAAAGTTGTAGCTTCTCACGTGAGTCTCAGAAATGTTTAAAAGACCTTAAGCAAATCAAAACACACTCTAAGAAAATCAGTAGGGAAGACAAAAAGTGGGAAAATATTCGTACATGTGACAAAAACCGCCTCCAGATGACAAAAATAGTCTGCAATTCAGCAATAAAGAGACAATTTAAATAAAAAGGAGCAAAAGACTCGAACAAACATGTCAACCAAACAAACAACAAGCCCCAGAACCAGAAACGAGCCTCTAAATGCAGAGAACATGCTGGTGGCTGCCAGAAGGGAGGCGCTGAGGGGAGAGAGGAACAGGTGAAGGGGACTGAGAGCTACAAACTTCCAACCGAAGGATGGGTAAGTCCTGAGGATGAAAAGCACAGCATAGAAAATGCAGCCAATAACGCTGTAACACTGTTTGGTGACAGCCGGGGACTTCGCTTATCCTGGCGCGCACCGAGTAACCTATAGACTTAGCCAATCCCCGTGTGGTGCGCCTGTAACTAATACCACATTGTATATTAACTATACTTCAGTAATAAGGTGTTTTTTTAAAAGACATACAAATGACCACTGAGCACCTTAAAAAGCTCTTAACATTGTGAGTCATCAGGGAAACACAAACTATAGTTGGAGATAAAATATTCACGATACTAACTGACACAGTACTTGTATCCATAATATATATGGAATTATTACAGATCAAACACAACCCAACGAAAATACTTGAATATCTTAAAAACTGAGAACAAACTGAGGGTTGATGGGGGGTGGGAGGGAGGGGAGGGTAGGGGATGGGTATTGAAGAGGACATCTTTTGGGATGAGCACTGGGTGTTGTATGGAAACCAATTTGATAATAAATTTCATATATTAAAAAAATAAAAAAAAATTAAAAAAAGAAAATACTTGAATAGATGCTTTTTAAAAAGAGACACAAATAACCTGTAAGGACATGAAAATTCGCACATTCTTGGTCACTGAAGAAATGCAAATTAAAATCACAGTGACAGAATGCTTTACACAACTCCACAGTTCCATCTCATTCTGTTTTCACAGTTAGACATGCGTTTGTAACCATTTCAGCGTTAGATATATTTGTAACTATGCTCTAGCGTGAGTCTCGAAGTATTCATCCGTCACTATGTCAGTTGAACTATAACTGAAACATCCATTTCTTCCCAATTCAAATTATAAGCATTCCGAGTGAAATATATCAAAAGATAGTAGGAAATAAAAAAAAATATATATATACGTCTCAAATCAGAGACAGAGAGATTTGCAGATGTGAGAAAGGGTGGAGGACTTCCAGGTCACAGCGGTGAGAAGTTAACAAAACAGGCTGTGGGGTTTCCAGATCTGGAGCTTGAATACTGCAGGCTGGGCTGGGGCTCTGGTGCCGGGGAGCGCACACCGACCTGAGCCTGAGCTCTCCGGCAGAGAACGGTGTGCAAAGAGGGCTGATTCACGCTGGAGACACCGTCAGCCTGGCGGAACATCACGGCTGTCAGCTTCAGGTGTTAGGTGGAAATATAATCAAAAAGTATTTGACCTTCTACACCTGCAGCACATACTGGACTAGAATCCAAACTCACCTTATCAATACAAGTCTTCTATCAAAAGCCAAAAAGTGTACAGAATAATGAACCACTGGTGCAGCGCTCGGACCCAAAGAGTCAAAGGTAAAGGGCCAAAGGCAAAGTATCCCGGACGTGGTTTCGAAAGCACAAACCATCGGCTGGCCAGGGAACAACTCATAATGAATAATATGCGTAATGCATTTTACATATTATATAAGTAATAAATGTCATAATAAAAAGTAATCACAAAGATCAGAAGGAGAATGGCAGACATCCAATGAAATGGGAGGTGTGAAATTTCCCTCCATTTCTGGAAAAGCTGCAACAATCTAAGAGAGAGTTAAAACCAGAATTCAGAGATTTGGAGGGATAGGTGTCTGTGGCATAAACACGTGACTGTAAAGACAAAAATATTAAACAAGAAAGAAATTAAAGGACAAGAAACATGTTAACTTTTTTTAATGTTTATTTATTTTTGAGAGAGAGAGGGAGAGAGGGGGAGACGGAGGGGTAGGGTCAGAGAGAGAGAGAGAGGGAGACACAGAATCCGAAGCAGGCTCCAGGCTCCGCGCTGTCAGCACAGAGCCTGACGTGGGGCTCGAACTCATGGACCTCAAGATCGTGACCTGAGCTGAAGTCAGACGCTCAACCGACTGAGCCACCCAGGTGCCCCAAGAAACACATTTCTGAAGGAAAATATATACGCACTTACATAAGAATTGGATGGAAAGTATAAGCCTTATTCTGGACACAACCAAAAAGAAAATTAATTTGGAAGGCAGCTCTAGGAGATGGTTCAGCAGATAAAACAGAGACAGGAGGGGAGACAAAGAGAAGTTAAGAAGCTCTGAGGACACGGCAGCAGGTTGTAAATGCAGCAAACAGGAATTTCAGAAGAGAACCGAGATCGTAGGAGGGACTGTTTGCACCTCTCAGAGTGAGGATGTGAGCAAAGGTCACACAAAGTCCTGGGCAGGATTATACGAAACAGCTCTATATCTAAGAATACGATGAGCGTTTCAGAGTATCTGAGACAAGGCGACTGTTGTCAATGGAACCAGAGAATAAAGACGGAGTAGTTATGAAGAACTGAGTGTTAGGCGAACAGTGGAATTCTTATCAGCCGTAGCAGATGCCAGAAGGCACTGCGATGACATGTTAAGTTAATGAAGGGTAGAAAATGCCATCCTCTAACTCTGCCCAAGCTAGCTATCATTAAGGTGATTGAAGGCACACACATTTCAGACCTTTAATTTAATGCTCACTAATGACCCCTCAGAGGACTACAAAAGGATATATTTCAAGAAGGAACTGACCACCAAAACACACCAGGGGGAAAGGATATTCTTCGGTAATGGTGCTGGGAAACTGGATTTCCACACACAAAAGAACAACATTAGGTCTTATGTCACACAAAATCAAGGCAAAATGTACTAAAGGGTTAGACCTAAACCTAAACCTATAAGACCCCTAGAAGAAGACATAGGAAAAGCTCTTTGATTTGGTCTTGGAAATGTTTTTCAGATATGGCAAAAATAAACAAGTGGGATCTTCTACACAGCAAAGGAAACTATCAGCCACATAAAAAGGCAAAGCTGTGGAATGGGAGAAGATATTCACAAACTGTATACCCAACAAGATGTAAATATCCAAAACACACCAGAAAGTCCTATAAATCAATAGCAAAATAAATAAATAGATGATAGATAGATAGATAACCCAATTAAAAATTGGGCAAAAGGCCTATATAGACATTTTTCCAAAGAAGACACACAAATGGCCTCAGGTATATGAAAGGGGGCTCAACATCACTGATCATCAGGGAAATGTAAATCAAAGCCACGCTGAGCTACCCCGCACACCTGTTAGAATGGCCATCGTTACATTACAAGACGTAGCTGGTGGCCCGGGGTGGAGACGGGAGCCGGAGGCCCTACAGGTGGGAATGCAAACTACTGGGAAAAAGCCTGGAGGTTCCTCAAAAATAAAACCACCATATGATTCACAGTCCCACTTCTGGGTGTTTAGTCGAAGGAAATGAAGTCAGCATCTTAAAGAGATACCCGCACACCCATGTTCAATGCAGCATCCCTCACGACAGCCAGGTCATGGTACCTGTCATTCGGGGGGTGAGTGGATCAAGCAGAGGAAACACGTGCATCGTTGCCACAAAGTCAGGGGCAGAAACAGACAATATGAAAATATTCTACTTGGATGGAAGTTAGTGATGAATGAATACTAACCAATACATTAAAATCCAAATATGTGGACATAGACAATTATTCACGTAATTCCCTGCTGACTTTAAATCCTAATTCCTAAATGCATTCTTTGCCCATTCACTTCCTTTAACTTATTTTCCTCTCTGCCAATTTTCCTGTCTCATTTGCGTTTCCTGTTGACTGATTCTTTCGTAGCACTCTGAGGGAATGATGTGTTGGCTCTTATTAGAATGATTTCATCACACTGACCCCTTGCACAACCAGGTCCCCAGCAAGGTGGCCCCAGAGGTCACCCAAACCACAGAGCCTCTGCTGCTTTGAGCAGTGCTTCCTGGCAACTGTGTTTGAATTATGAATTCCTTTCCCTCATGGAAAAAGAAGGATTTTTAAAACCGCCAACTTAAAATACACATTAAACTTTCTAATGATTTGTTACTTCTTTTCAGCTTCTAAGCTGTTGCCTCATAAGTAACTGCATTTAAAGAACGGCATATTCCTTATTCGGTCCTCTCTCCATATTCTCCAAATGACAGCACCCACATTTCCCTGGACACAGACATGCAAACATGAAGTGTTTCGTGGAAAAGGTCGTAGCAAGCCAAGAAGAGAAAGGGAGAGTATTTCTCTGTTACTGTCTGGTTGCATTTGTGTTTCCTTTCCTCGCCACGGACTATACATCCCAGTGAAACCCATGATTTGCAAGGGCAAAGAAACCAGCAGGGTTTTGTTTACCATTGTTGCCGTCAGATCGGCAGGGCCAAGAGCCAGCCTGCCTCTCCCACACTGAAGCCAACGCTTCAGATTCTGCTCTTGCACTACTCACCCTTCAGCCTCGCAAAGCTGAAATTAAGAGACAGAGAAAGGGTCCCACCACTTGCTTAATACTTGCACTGTCCACGTCCTCTCACCTGAAAGTGGCTTAAATAGATTAAAAAACCCTTCCTGTTCCAAGTGTTCACTAAGCTGTGAGGAGCAAAATGGCAGGAGCTACAAGGCTAGAGCTCGGGGACAGGTGCAGCTAGCAGCCGGAGCCACCAGCACGTGCGGCAGACATGGGTTGTGCAAGTGTGGGTAGGTCCAGTGGGAAGCCTTGAGGTCACTGGCTTGAGGCCACCGTGGTGTCTGTGCAAAGAGCCCAGTGGGGGGCGAGGGGAGATGCGGTCTAACCCAGAGGGTCTTGCTGGGCTGCGTTAGGGACGGCAGGCCGGATCAGGATCGTCATGGCAAGGTTGGAGAGCGGTGGGTAGTTTGGACTGTGTTGAAAAGCAGCGTCGGCAGTCTGGGGGTTGGACTCAGGACTGGAGTGACAGGAGACACCAAAGCAGGGTTTGTGACCTGGGTGGATAGAGCCTCACATGCCAGGAGACATAGGGAGTCTCACGATTGCTCTAGTAGCCATGTCCTTAGATAACAGACTGACTAAATCCAGCAAAATTGCCCCTTTCACAGCCCGTTGAAGCTCAGACAGATGGTGCTTGGACCTGAATCACCTCAAGACAGTGTCCAGCTGTCCACAGTGGCCACGTGGGCTCGTGTCTTCAGGATTAGTGTCCAGAAGCAGCCACTGGACTCACGTCTTCAGGACAGTGTCCAGCTGTCCACAGTGGCCACGTGGGCTCGTGTCTTCAGGGTTAGTGTCCAGAAGTGGCCACTGGACTCATGTCTTCAGGACAGTGTCCAGCTGTCCACAGTGGCCACGTGGGCTCGTGTCTTCAGGATTAGTGTCCAGAAGCGGCCACTGGACTCACGTCTTCAGGACAGTGTCCAGCTGTCCACAGTGGCCACGTGGGCTCGTGTCTTCAGGGTTAGTGTCCAGAAGTGGCCACTGGACTCACGTCTTCAGGACAGTGTCCAGCTGTCCACAGTGGCCACGTGGGCTCGTGTCTCCAGGATTAGTGTCCAGAAGTGGCCACTGGACTCACGTTTTCAGGACAGTGTCCAGCAGTGGGCTCGTACCCTTAGGCCGTCCTGCCTCTTGCCTTCCTGCACTGTTGCTGGTTCTTCTGCTTTGTAAGCTATAGCACTATTTCAAGAAGAAATGCTGTTTGTGCCTAGTTATAGGCACAAGTGAAAGTGGCCTACTTCCTGGCACAGTTCAGACATATGTACTGAAGATGTGAAGTCACGGCAAATATTTGCTTAAAACCTGAAGCAATCGGGAAATCCATAGCCACAACCACCACCAGCATTTGTACCAAAACATGGGAAAAATAGGTTATCTGAGTTTAGAACCAGAAAAGTATTTCTTGAATCACTGACGTAAAAAGGTCCAAAAACACAGACCTGGGCATGTGCCCGTGTATTCTGTTGCGTGCTGGGACCCAGCAGCCTCATTTCAAGGCATTTCCAGTAACACCCAGGAACTGTGGCTAATGTGGTCCATGGTAGTGGATGATTGACTAATAACAAACTGTAAGGTAACACAGCCTGACTTCTCTTCAATTAATTAATCAGTAAACTGCAATACCTTCAAATGAATCATCTCAAATAACTTAATATTATTGTCCAGTAAGTATTTGGCTAGATAGCTCCCAAAAGGGAAAACAAAGAAATGTGTGAACATTTTCCCCTGGCATTCAGGGGAGTTTTGCATGGCAATTTCTGGTGAGTCTGCAAATACATCAAATGGTTCTGCACGTGATCTGCATTTAAACATATTTGAGAAGACGTTCTAAAAGACAAAATCAAGGGCAATTTATGAGTGGAAGTTTTAAGGTGGCCTTCTGCATTTCTGTCTCTTCCAAAGCACAGCCTTTCCACTTGGGGTTCAGCTCTTGGCAAAGGGGTGTGCCAGATCCTCAGCATGTGCTCCCCTCGGGTGTGGACAGAGTGGTTCCGGGGAGCATGTGTGGCCTGGGGTGAGGCACCATAGTTAACAAGTCTTCTTTCTTGTGTCGGGAACTTTCACATGTACTCTGTTAGCGACTTTCAAATATGCACTAGACTATCGTTACTTGTAACCACCTCGCTGCACATCACATCTTCATGAATTACTTTCTAACTGGAACTTTATACCTTTTGGCCCCTTTCACCCATTTCAATCCTTCCCCCCCCCCCCCCCCCCCGCCTCTGGCAACCACCAATCTGTTCTCTGTATCTATAAGCTCACTTTTTTTTTAAAAAAAGATGCCACATATAAGTGAAATCATATGGTATTTGTGTTTCTCTGCCTGACTTATTTCACTTAGCATAATGGTTCATCTGTGTGGTCACAGATGGCAAGAACTTACTTTTTATGGCCAAGTAATAGTTTATTATGGATTTTTTATCACGTTTTCTTCATCCCATGGGCGTGGATGCTTCCACGTCTCAGCCATCGTCGATAACACTGCAGTGAATGTCAACTATACCAAAGTCAGGAGCTTCTGCACAACAAAGGAAATAACAGAATGAAAAAACAACCTGTAGGAAGGGCAAAATATGTATAAACCATATATCTGGTAAGGGATTAACATCCAGAATATATAAGGAACTCCTTATCGCAATTAACAACAAAACAACAGATGATCTAACTAAAAGCGGGCAAAGGCTTTGAACACACTTCTCTCCAAAGACACGCAGGTGGCCAACAAGTCCATGAAGAGATGCTCAACATCACTCATCATCAGGGAAGTGCAAATCACAATTGCAACGAGACACCACCTCACACTGGTTAGGATGATTATTATCAAAGAAAACAAAAGGTGGATGTTTTGGCAAGAACGTGGAGGAACTAGAACCCAGCTGGGTCTGGTTGTATATCCCAGACGGTGGGAGTGCAAACTGGTGCGGCCACGGTGGAAGACAGACGGGCGGGTCCTCGAAACACTAGAAGCAGAATGACCACAAGACCCCACAACTCTACTTTTGGATATTTATCTGAAGGAAACAACAACATTGTTTTTGTTGTTGTATTAAACAATTGTATTAAATTGTTTTAAACAGTAAAAACTATGTGAACACAACAGTTACAACATATTATTATGAGTCACATTCTACAAAAAATTAATTTCATTATTTTGTAGACACTACAGGCTTAATACATGGTGGTCTCTACGTGATGACACTGAACGCGGGAGAAGTAGGGTTCCCCACGGCCAACACGATGGCTGGGTTTTGTGGAGACCGGACCTCGCGTTGGGAGCCGGATGCGTTTCCTCCAGAGCCTTGTTGGTATTTGGCCGCAGCGCGGAGCATATGTGAGGTAAGCCCCGAAGCCCTCGGGGGCCGTAATCGCCGGCTCAGGACTCCAGAGCTGGGCTCTCCTTTGGACAGCAGGACTTTCTCGACTGTAAAGTGAATTACATCCTACCATCTGGGATAAAGTAAGAGACTTTTGTGGGGATTAAGTTTTGAAACAAGACCTATGTGACATGTAGTTACGTTCTCATATCCTGGAGTGCTTCATGGGAAATGCCTCACTATTGATGTAGAAATCAGACACCTACTGCTGTCTCTCAATCAGCCATATGCATGAAGAGTGGGCAGAACCAGCCCGGATGATCGGGCAACCTGTATACAGCCTTGATTTAGGAATGCGTATTATTTTGGCAGCCAAACTGTCCTCCAGTCAGGTTCAATTAGGCTGATATTAAATACGTTTGCTTCTCAGCAGAGAATAGCTGGCCAGTGCTGGGGGTGGGGTGCAGGGCTGGCCAGGGGGTGGAAGGAAGTCATACTTCTATTATATATTGGCTTCAGAGACTCCTTAAGATGTTTACTGTGCATGTGGAGGTCTGAGAATTTACTGTTTTAAACATATGTTTATCTCTTCCATCGGTTCACATTACCATGCAGACATTTTAGCTTTCGTATGATGGTCAGGAGAACACAGAGCAGGGGAGGGGAGTTCCGGGAGTTCTTGGCTTGACATTTGCCAAGGTTAGAGTAAGTCGGGAAACCAGTGTCATTTGTCTTTTTTATTGGTACCATAAGCTATTTTCCCAAAATCTGAAACTCGTCATTGAGCAAAACTGGCCAAAGTGTGTATTTCCGTGAAGGTCGCGATTTGCGGGCAGAATGGTGGTGACCGGTGAGTACGCGTGGCAAGGACAGAGTGTGGCGCACTGCACGAGGCAGGTGCTGCAGCGTTTGCCGAGGTTAAAGGGAGAATTAGGGCAACAGCTGTGGTTTTAAACGACACAGTTGGGCAGCCTCACGGAGGTGACGTCCGAGCTCAGACGGGACCCAGGGGCTCTGTGGGACAGGAACATTCCAGACAAGGGACAGCACTTGCCAGGGCTCTGACGCGAGCTGTGCCCACATGGCCGAAGAACATCAGAGAAATGGTCAGGCCGCAGAGAGGGAAGACAGGCTGGCAGGAGGCCCGGGCAGCGCTGGTGGCCCTCACAAGCCCAGCAGGCCACTAGCAGTTAAGTTTGGAGGAGTCCAAGGTTAAATGCAGATCTTCGACTTGGGGAGGGTCAGCGCAACTACTCCCAGACCCCAGCGCTCAGCGGTCAACTGTTGCTTGAAGGTGGAGCCATTAGGACTTCTGGAAGGATCGGATTTGGGGCGTGAAAGAAAGGAGAACATTAATGATTAATTCAAAATCTTTGGCCTAAGCCACTGAAAGCTGGTGTCGGCCTCACCTGGGGCAGGTGGGCCAGCGTGTAGTGACCTACGTGTAGTCCCAATTTTCCGGCTTCCTTTGTCTTAGGTTACTGTCCTCTGAGTAGTGGGCCCGCCACCCCCCAGCTTCTTTAATCTGTAGGCCTGGATGCCCTAGTCCCCAGGGGGACAGCAGGGACCTCGCGCTCTGCATAGGGGAGGGGTGAGGATGCACAGCCCCTGAGACCCCGTCCCTGCCAGCACTGCCCCCCACACATGCAGAGAAGTTGAGCTCCCAGGCTGGCTGTGGGTGCACTTCTTGCGGGGACAGCTGGATGGCAGAGGCTGAGGAGTCTGGAAGTGCCTGAACTCTATGGGGTGGGAACATGATTACCCTCCCCCAAAAACCAACTTGGCAGAGAAATGTATTTTTATTTTTATTTTTTTGGTTTAAGAGCCTGTTTTCTACAGGAAAACCAATATGGGAAAGGTTTTCAGATTAAAATAAGACTATCATTTTATGTGGCTGTACCTTTTGATCCCAAAGACAATTTTTAATGTCCTGGTTACTTTAGCAATTTTCTGGGAGATGTTGAATCTGCTGAGACACCCCAGAAACCCTACCCTTGTACAGCATAATAAAACGGGCAATATTAAAAGCCACGATCTCTAGAAGGAGGGCGACCCTGTGAGTCCAGGGCTTCAGAGTCTCTTATGTTCTTCAGATGCACAATTTCTAGTTTCAATTCTGAAGGGTGTTTCATTTTCAGCAACCACCTGTATAAATAATTCATTCTCTATAAATATGCTGAAAACATAGCCACTGGAGTAATTGGCAATTTGGGGAGGAAGAAGACAGACATCATGTTATGAAGAGGTCATATTTCCTATAAGTTATTGTCTGAGGATTTGTGAGATGCTGAAGAAAAAGATCGAAGTCAACTAAAATATTTTCCTTGAAGGTCTCAGGAAATTGTGAAATACTGTTTCTTTTGTGTGGAGTTAAATAGAAAAGCAATTTATTGTGGAGATGTTTAGAATTTTATCAGTTTTGTCCTAGTTTAGGGAAATCCAGAAAAGTAGCCTGCAGAATACAGTGTGAGTATATAATTGTATTATAGCCTAGCTCCTTGAAGTCAACAATATTTTTATTTCCTGTAAGTTCAATAATGTATGATTTGTCAGTTCCACATTTTGGAACTCTCTAGAAAGAGGATGTATATTCACATAAACAGCAAATGTGAGGCTGGTGTGGGAACTACTGCCCGTGAGAGATTACTCTCTCACACTGGAGCCTTGTTCCGTTTATACAGATAACAGTATAAGTCCAACAAGTCAGCTGGTTTGCTTTTAAACAACATCCTTAGGGAAACACTAGGGGGATCGACCGGGCCAAGAACCAAGCAGACTCACTTAACATCAGGTCCTTCTACCAGTTAACCAGCATTTAGGGTCTCTAGCTCAGAGCTCATCTGGGGAGCTCAGAACGCTGCCCAGGAAACCATCAGGGACAGAAAAGGGTGAGCTAATGTGAGTGGCCCAAGGAATATTTTTTATATAACGTGTAGATTTCCTCTGTGTGGTTCCTTCCATGTCAGCAACCAGGCTTCTCTACACACAACGAGCCCTAACTGAAGAAATGAAACCGTTGCACCGGTTTGAAAATATGCCAAAAAGAATCGTATGGCTTTTTTCATTTAAGAAGCTTGAAACGAACAGTCAGAAAGGGAGGGGTCAGGTGCACCCAAAGCCTTGGGCACGGGGGAGGTTCCAAATGCTGCTGGTACATCCCATGGAGGGAAGACTCAGTCGGCGCAGCAAACGCTCACACACAGCTGACAACCTGCTGGTGACAAAAACAACGAGTCAACGCCTCTCACTCCCTCGGCGAAGCCCACGCCCCCCACCCCGTGTGAGGCTGAGGGTCATCCGAGGAAGGAAAGCAAGCCAGAAACTCCATAGTTTCCAAGATAAAATATTTAATGTTACTCACGTTACCATTGATCATAAAATGCTTAATTCGATTTAAGTGTCTTAAAGTGTGCATTTTATTTAATCTTTTCTTCAGTTGTTATTGAAAGAAGTGGAATTAGCAGATAAACAAGGAAGAGCTTGCCTGGGTGAGCGAGCTCCAGGTGCCAGGCACAGGCTCGCACACACGGTGCACGGCCAGGTTTTAACCCGCGCCCTGAAAACCGTGGTCATCCCTTTTGACTTGTTACTAAACAAGAAATTATTTGAAATTTGAAAGAGAAATTTGAAACTATTGTTCCACCTAAGAAATTAAATATATTTACAAAGACCATGATTTATACTTTACTTAAAGAGGGAGCCAGTTCCTACTTCTACATATTGAAAAGCTGTGTTGTTAATGGGCTCTGATAGCGAAAGCATATGGCGTCTCTGTTTTAGCCAACGCCAAGGAATGTGTGCTTCCCCAGGCCATGCAAGGCCGTGTAACTTGAAGTAATACTATTTATCTCTTGTCAAAAGACCGGCTGAGACAGTGGTGCTTTAGCGAGGGCCTTCGGGACAGGCCAACCATTCATTTCTCTAGTGTCTGATATCCTGATAAATCAGCCTGATATCCGCTTAAATCATCAGAAAGAAGCTTACCCTGACAGCATTGATTTGGCCCCTGGGGAGTCCTGTCACCGAACTACAATTCAGCGTGTGCTCAGATGTCATGATAAGAAATAGCTGTCCAAGGGGCATCGATACAGCTGCTGAGCAGCCCCAGACTCAGCGTCTTTCGCGTCCTGCATGAACAGAGCCGCATTATGCGTTCACCCAGAACTTAGACCAGGAAAATTTCCAAAGGAATTTCACTCCTGTGAATGCGAGCATGTTTCCTCAAAGGGCTGATACTCATTGTGTTTATTTCCTTCTCTCTCTCATCTTTGTCTGTATCTCTACCTCTTTCTGCCATTCTTGCGTTCATTCGATTATTTGATCAACAGGCATTTACGTGGCCCCAGGTGTCCCGGCTCAGCTGACTCTGTGAGGACTGGAGGTGGGGAGGAAGGAAGACAGGCCTGGCCTTGCGGGCTGCGGCCAGGCTGCTGGCGGCCCCCTTCCTGGGGGGCACAAGGTGCCTTGTTCTGGAGGACGGTGGGCAGGGGGTGCCCCGTTCCCGGGCTTTTTGTGGGTGTGCCGGGAAGGCCTGCAGGGGGGCTGGCCACCACCCAGCAAGAGGGCAGTAGGTTCAGTGCCCGTTCAGAGACATGTGTCAGGAAACAATGCTTTGAGTTCTTTACTAGAAGGCTGTGACTCTAGGAGAGGAAACACTTTATTTTTATTTATTTATTTTTTTGAGTCAGAAGGTAGGAAAAAAAGCTGAGCTATTTGACCAGATAAAGAAGAGTGGAAAAAAGCAAGTCCAGGGAGGGTTCAGCAAGGGGGCTGCAGGACGAGCCCGGCAGGCACCCAAGCCTGCTGCCCACGTGCTCAGCAGTCGGGGTTCGTCCTGGGACAGGAGTGTCCTTGAATGAATTCACACCGAGAAACGGTCTGACCGAATGCGATCGAGAAAGACAGCTATGGCAACAAGATTGGAAGGCAGAGAGACTGCAGTGCAGTGTCTGGCTGGTTTGGAACAATCTAGACAGAAGAAGGTAAAGGCCCCAAATAGAGCCGTCCAGAGGTGTGAGGGCCATTTACTCTGCTTCACGTGACCGTGTCTTTCCTGCTGGTAGTCGTCTCCTCCCTGGCTTCACAGGTTAAAACTTTTCCTCCTTGTTTTAACTGTACACACACACACGCTCATGTTGTGTGTATATAAAAATATATTTTATTTTATTTATTTTAAATTTTTTTAGTGTTTATTTATTTTTGAGAGAGACAGAGACAGAATGCGAGTGGGGATGGGGCAGAGAGAGAGAGACACAGAATCCAAAGCAGGCTCCAGGCTCTGAGCTGTCAGCACAGAGCCTGATGTGGGGCTCGAACTCATGAGCTGTGAGATCATGACCTGAGCCGAAGTCATACGCTCAACCAACTTGAGCCACCCAGGTGCCCCAACATATACATACATATATATATATATATATATATATATATATATATATTAAACATGAGCTGCCTCCAGTGCTTTTTTGGAAATAGGTGTGATGCAATTAATGAATTTTTATAGAAATAATATTTTCTTTTCCCATGAGTATCATGATAGTTTTCTAGAACAAGCTATTGGAAGGACAGCACGTACACATGGGACTGAAACTTGGAACATGAGAACTGACTGTCACCTGTTCACACATGTGTCCCACCACACACATGTACAATCACAAGATTAAATAAACACTGTTTAACCAAGAACCACTTCAGAGACCACATAAAGTAGAATTTTAATTTATATTACTTATGAGGCTCTAGAATTTCACCATAACATTCCTGGGATGTGTTCTCTGAGTTGAACCCAACGATAACTGGATATGAAAACATATTTAAAGATCGAGGACAAAGCAGACATCAAGCTAGAACTTTTATTCCAGCCCTGAGTGTAGCAGGACCCTCTTCACACTATGTCCTTCGCTCCCTCCTGTCTCCTCAGACCACAGGTGGAAGGAGATGGGGGTTCCGCCCCGGTGGGTGCTGCAGGCAGACATGTTAGAACAGTGATGGCCCCGCCCTCCCTGGACCCCATCTCTAGGGCTGGCCACAGCCCCCTCACAGCCTTTGTCTCTTCAAAGAGCCATTTCTGCTTTTAAAAATAGGAGCAAGACGGGAAACAGTTTCCAGAAAATGCTCTCTTGGATATCTTCCCAGCACAGAGCATTTTTCTCTTTCTTATTCTCTGGAGCTTCCTCTAGCCATGTGGACGCTTCCAGGAAGGGTCGACCCAAAGCATAAACAGAGCAGGCGTCGAATTCAGTGGTGTGAACGTGGCTGGGTGCGTCAGCTGCCTGGAACTTGTCCAAGTCACTCTGTCCACCACGGAAAACACCTTGCTCCTTCCGGTCTGCACGGAAATCCACCATTACTGCCCGGCAAACGCCCAGCACCTTCTCTGGAAGGCTCCTGGTGAGCTAATGACTAGCCTGATGCTTTTCCCCCAGTTTCATTGAGATATAACTGACATGCATCCCTGTGTAAGTTTAAGGTGTATGATTCCTGCAGGACATTTAATATACATTGTCTCACATACATACAATACAAAAAAAAAAAAAAAAAGGGAAAACAATTCTCTTCCTTGGGATGACAACTCAGGAAATCTTTGGCCTTATCCTCTTACCACAGCCACAGAAGTTAATGTTTTTGCTTTGTCTTGTTTTCCCCTTTTTGGTATGGGGAAATAATCTGGGCCCTGAGAATCTGTGAAAGATGAATTGGGGCCCAGAAGGGACACCAAGACTCGGCATAAGGTGAGGCCCGAGGGCTGCAAGCGAGCCAGACCCCATCGGCTGGGAGAAAGGCACCCCACAGCCTCCCCTCGGCTCAGCAGTGTGGGCAAGGGGCTGCGGAGAAGGGCCCCCGCGATTCCAGGGTGCGCGTTGGGGACTGCGGCCGGGTGCCTGCTGGCAACCCGGGCGGCCCCGAGCAGGTGCAGTGGGCCACACATGGGCACGTGAGCAGGTGCAGCCTCCCCCACCCACCTGCTGACACCTCCTCTAACTTGGGGTGGGTCTGGGGTCTTCTCCCTGAGCAGGCCAGCTAGTTGGTCATCCACCCTAAGGCCACATTGAAGGATGTAGGTGAACGACCCCACACCTGTGTCCTCCCTCCTGAGCCTAGGGGTGCTTGGGTTCCAAGTTTACATCTATGCCCAGCCCAGGGTGCAGCCCCACGTCTGCCCCACGCCTGGCAGGAGGGGTGCCTGGGGCCTCTCCCAGGGGTTCTGGTCGGCTTTCTTGCCCACAGCCCCGGGAGGGGACAGTGACAGTGACCCCACGGAAGGAACGTGCATGAGAGGAGGTGGGGGAGGCAGATGGAGACACACCCGGCACTCTCTCCCCTGTGGAGGGCGGGGGGGGGGGGGAAGGGGAGGAGCCACAGCTGGAAAGTGTCTCAGAGCCCAGGGTGGGGGTGGGGGATATTCCTCATCACCAGGGCACAGCCCTGGAACCTGCATCCACAATTTTTTTAACTAAAAAATGTAGGACTATCCAGGGTTTCTCTTCAAAATCAGTGCAAATCTGACTTTTGCGCGTGCGTAGGCTACTCAGGAAGACAAGCCCCACAAAGGGGGTCCAGGGATGAGGAAGGCTGGGTTGATGTTGGGGACTTGCGCCTCGCAGCTCGTGGGTGAGCGGCTGGTCGCCGCGTCCAGACCCTTTCTGGCCCTAGGAAGTATCCCTTGACTTGGCTCACGTTGTCCTTTTTACTGTTACGAAGTTATTTTTGTGTGTATTTTTAAAAATCCTGCTGCACTGGTGATCATTTTTAAACGGTGCTTTGTGCCTGGTTGGGTGTGGGAGGCATGAAGAAGCTTTACTTCATTTTTAACCAAATCATGAAGACGCTGTAGCCAAAACGGACCCACTTTCCTGTGGCCCCATCAAATGGGACGACGGCTCTGCCGGGAGGAAACGGCCTGATCGGTGGGTACAAGCCCGGGCCTCACGGCTGTCAGGACCCAGAGAGAGCGGCTTCCTGACAGTCTGGAGGGCGGTGCCTTCCTCTGCGCTTTCATTGCTCGCGGGTGACTTCGTTCATTTTCATTTCATCGTTAGTTTGGTAATCTGTTCAGGTGCCAAATAACCTGCCGGGGGCAGGAAGTGCTTCACAAGGTCTAATTTTAGGTCTCTCCCAGCTAGTGGTGTCAGGGTCACGACTGGGAGGAAATAGCAGAGGTTCAGCTTGTCAACACTGCTGAGCGTGTGTGCGGGTTAAGAGAAATGCCACAAGTTCAGGCAAGTGACACGGAATGAAGTCGTTGCCTCAACAAGGAGGCAAAGCCGAGTGTGTCTTGTGCCTGGACACTTGATTAATTGAATTCTCATGAGACTGGCTGGTTCTCCAAAGAACGCGGCAGCCTATGTAAATCTGGTTTACAACCAACCTCCACCCCTGTGCAGATCTGTAGAACAGGCCTAAATGAATTGCCAAATTTTGATCCAGGCTGATAACCGAGCAGATGACATAAAGGAATACCCATATTTTGTGAATCTCCTGGCTTTCATTCAAATTCCGAACATCTTCCTGCTGTGTCATAACTACTTAGTTTTCTGTTACTTCTTCCCATTAAAAAATCAAAACATTACATTAACTCATCGTGATAATTTTTCATGATTAAAAAAAAACCTTTAGTAGAAAATAAAATTGTTTGTTATAAACAAAGATGCTATGCCCTGGAAAAATAAGCTTAAGAACCAGAGGGAGAGTCTCTCTCAAGAAATTCACAAAATGTCACCAACAGTGAGCCAAGCGCTGGACAGTGTGTGAACACAGGTAAGGAGGACACCACATGCTTGAGGAGGGCAGCCTTAGCAAGGTGTCTGCTGTTGACGAGGAAACACAGTGCTGGCAGGAAGGCACCAGGGATAATGCAGCACTAGCTGGAGGGCAGGGAGAGACCGCAGAGGAGACACCGTTAAGTTCAAATATGAGGCGTCTGTCTAACAATGTGAAAGCAAGGGATTTGTGGATTATCGCGGCCTAAAGAGCCAACACTGCCAAGACCATTCTAGGTGTGAGAGAGCGCATGGCAGGTTTGGATAAGCAAATGTTTTCACACTGGATCAAAAATCAGAATAAACACTAATACTTGCTGTGGATGTTGACTGTTGACACAAAGTGAAGTGTGGTCAAAATACCTGCTGTGAACGGCTCAAAACAGGGAGTCAATTGATGGTTCCTATTCAAAAAGAACGAATGCGAAGCCAGTTATTCAGCATTTCAAGGCAGAGTTTGGGGAAATCTCCAACAAGGCAGTAACGTAGATATTTGCTAAGAAATAGGCCAAAATCTACTCAAAGAAGTGTCTCAGCGTCCCCATCCCCATTACGGTCATGACCCTCGGGGTCATCAGCCCCGTGCCCTGCGTTTGTGCGTGATCTCTCTGCAGTTACACAGACACATGGACCTTCCATTTCTTTGTACGTCTTGTGCTATTTCGATGCCTTTCTGTGCTTTTTGCCACTAGTCATACATCCTGGAAATCATTTTGTATCATTTTATGGAGATTTTCCTCCTGCGGTCTTATTTTACAGTGATGTGCTATTTCACCATGTGGATGCGACAGAATTTCTTCGCCCACTCTCCAATGTGTGGAGTTCAGGTGATGTTCGGGATTTTGCAACGTCAGTGAGACAACGAGGGAAGAACACACAAAAGTAAGCTTGTGCATTTGCACTTCATATTGTTGGAGACGTGTCTTTGGGGAAAATCCCCCCGAGAGGGCTGGTGAGTCAAAACCTAAATGCATACGTGGTTTTGATGAATGCTGCCAAATATTCCTTCAAAGGGGTCATAATAGCTTCAGTTCTACTGGCGACGCGTGTCCAAGTTCATTCTCCTACTGCCAACACAGTGTAGTCTTACGTTCTGCCCAATCCATTAGGTGAGAAGTGGCATCTCACCCAGCTTTAACCTGCGTTTCTCTCATCACGAGTCAGTTTGCACGTCTTTTCATATCTTTAAATGCCATGTACCCCCTTTTAATAACAGCTTTATTGAGATATAACCCACATACCACAAAATCCACCCTTTCAAGATGCACAGTCTGGTTGTAGGTTTCTCGTTTGCTGTTTGTGTTCGAGTGTATTGGCAGAGGCTGGCCACCCTCATCCCTCCCAGCCTGCTCCTCCGGGGCCAGGCCGCCTTCTGTCTGACAGAATTACCTGTTTAGACATTTTATGTATGCGGCTCATACAATCCTTTGTGATTCTGTGACTTTGTGATCTTGGCAGGACATCTGCATCCAATTGTCACTTGATGAGCATTTGGATTGTTTTGTGTCTTTAGTTGTCATGAATAACACTGGTGTGTTTTGTGGGCGTGCGTTTTCAGTTCTGCTGAACATACACTAAGGTGTGGGATTAGATCTGTGTTCACCATCTTTAGAAAACGCCGAGATAATAAAATTGTGAATATTTTTTCATTTTAAGAACTTGTCAAAGAGATGAACAGATAATTCATCAAAGAAGAAATAAAAATAACTGATAAGCCTGTGAAAAAACTGCTCAATATCATATTAATCTCATATCAGATTAAGACAGTGACAGACAGGTACACATATTTGTAAAGTCGTTGAGATCTGCCTGCTGGTCCAGGCTGCTGGGGAAGAGGTGCTCGTGAGCACAGTGTGGAAAGTTTCAGAGGATGTTACAAGCGTTAAAAATATTCCTAGGTCTCACTAATAAATAATAATGACATAATGTTGAGTAGTAATAATGAATAATAATATAAACATAAAGGTTCATCTATAATGATGTTGTGAAATACTGTGTTCATGATTAGAACATAGTTGAAAACAATAGTAAACATTAGTTAAATAAATTATCGTTCATTAATGTAATCATAAAAGAACCTCTCATAATATGGAATATTGTTCACAGTTAAGAAAATGTTTATAGAACAGTGTGTCTCCTCCAAACTCACATGTCGAAACCCTAACTGCCAATGTAGCTGCATTTGGAGAGAGAACAGGTGAGCACGTGAGCAGGTGAAGTGAGGTCCTCAGGGGGTGCCCTCTGGAGGGAGAGATGCCAGAGATCTCTCCACGGTAGGACACAGCCCTCGTGTCCAGGCAAAGCTCAGGAACCGGACTGGCCAGCACCTTGACCTCGGACCTCCGGCCTCCAGACCCATGAGAAGTAAATGTCTGTTGTTTACAAGCTGCCCAACCTGAGGCATTTTGTTACCGCAGCCCAAGCCAAGACATATAGTATCACGCCATTTTTCTAAATAAAATCTCTCTGTGTGTAGAAGAAGAAACCAAAGTATCAGCTGTAATGTTCTTATAGTTGTGGGAATAATCATAAATTTTGTTCCATTTTATATTTTAATTTGGGCATATAAATTTTCACTGAAAATATAAAAAATCATAACAGAAGCAATGAATAAAAAATACCCAAACTTGCCGAAGTCAATAGTCCTGAACAAAAGAATCAACGCTAGCTTATCAGCGCTCTCAGTCTGCCCGGTTCAATCCGTTTCTGTGTGTGTCATCTCCCAGGAGGATCGAAGGAGTAACATGATGTATCGATACAGAATAAATACAAGCAAATTAAAGTTTTAAAGTGTTTAATATATTTTAGAAGTTTTATATTCATATATATGACATCTATGTGTGTGTGTATGTATATGTATGTATATATATATATATATATATACAAAATTAGTGATGAAGAAAGATTCTGAGCAAGTGTTTTGTAAAGAACAAGAAAAGAAATAAGCAAAACACCATTAGAATCAAATTCTTAAAATATCTGATAAGCAGCTTTCACATAAACTCCATCTGGTGAATTTCGGCTGGAGGCTGCATGGACAGGTGCTGTTACATCCAGGAAAAGGCACCGAGGCACACTTGAGAGGAATAAAGGCCTGCTACAGGTATCTGCTTACACAGGTACATGTATTTAAAATACACACACACACGGCTAACGTTCATGCACAACACTGATTCACGCCTCCGCAAACAGCCGAATCGATACCTGCCAAAAATACCAGCTCGTCCTCTAAGACTCACAAGGCAGCAGGGACGCTAATCTATTACGACTTGGTTTTCTTTCGCAGAAGCCAAGATACAGATAATTAACCAGGAATAAAATGCACATATTGATGAAAAAATCATGTGTCCCCGTTAGGCTTAAGCTGACTTTTTAACGTACAATCATGTTTTGATTTAAATTGCATTCTAACGAGCTTCTCTGTGCTTGCTGGTAAAGCAGAGGAACGCAGATACTGAGTTTTCGCTTCTGTGTTCTTAGCCAGAGAGCCCACCCGGCAGCCGGTGACTGTGGTTTCTAATTTCAGATTTTTCCGTAAAGTAAAAGGTAGACATACGGTTAATGATATCTGCCGTCTCTCAGCTGTTTTATGATGATTTCTATGTCATTTTGGTCATAACATTTGCACAAAGGTTACTTAGGTGGCACAAACTATGTGCTTCCAAAGAATAAAGGCACGTCTCCCAAAATGCAAGGGAAACAATGAGAAATTCTTTTCGATGTGTGTTTGCGTTTCAAATCACGGAGGACCTGCATGTCGCTGATGGATTTTTTAAATTTCATGCTTTTATTAAAAGTCTAGTTAGTTAACATATATGGTAAAATTGGTTTCGGGAGTGGGATGTAGTGGTCCATCACTTAAGTACAACACCGAGTGCTCATCCCAACAGGGGCCCCCTTAGTCCCCATCCCCCATCTAGCCCATTCCCCCACCTCCCTCTGTCAACCCTCAGTTTGTTCTCTATAGTTAGGAGTCTCTTACGGTTTGCTTCCCTCTCTTTTTTCCCTTTCTCTTACGTTCGCCTGTTTTGTTTTTTAAAGTCCACCTAAGAGTGGAATCATATGATATCTGTCTTTCCCTGACTGACTTATTTCACTTAGCACAGTACTCTCTAGTTCCATCCATGCCATTGCGAATGACAAGATGTCATCCTTTTTGATGGCTGAGTAACACTCCATTGTGTATATGCCACACCCTACCCATTCATCAGTCGACGGACATTTAGACTCTCTCCGTGCCTTGGCTATAGCACTGCTGTAAACATCTGCATGCGTGTGCCCCTTCCAATTGGCATTCTCGTATCCTGTGGATGAATACCCAACGGCTCAATGCTGGGTCATAGGGTACTTCTACTTTTAAGCACGTTTTTAAAAATGCAGACACAGGCCTCGTTGTCTCTCAGGACTGACCGTGTGTTGTATGGTCTTGAATATTCCAGGCTGGATTTGCTCACCGTCCTAATGGTCTCAGTGCACCGTGGGTCACATCACTGTTTCTGCCGAGGCACATCACCCAGGCTACTGCGGTTCTGGCTGGCTCCGTCTACTGACACAAGCACTATATTCCTCATCCGCTCTGGCCACTTGTTGGGATTTTCAGAGGAGTGAGTTTCTGTGGGGAGGGCTGGGACGCCCTACCTGGAAAACTGGTACCTAAGAGGGTTTCCAGCTGCCTGCTGCTTCCTGTCTCTTCTTGAACCAGGAAGCTGCTTCTCTGGGGTGGACCCCATGCCGTCCATGCTAACCCTCCCTGCCTTAGTCTGACCTCCCTTCTAAGTCAACACTATGTGACCACCGTGCTGTTATAGAAGTTCAACTTCACTTTAGCCAGGAGCTTCTGGGAGTATGTGTCAACCTGTGTCTATATCAGCCCCAACATTTATCTAGATTTCCTGGGGCTTTATTCAGTTCTGTCCGCTCTCCTGAGTTAGCCATATGAGATGATGTCGTTTTATTCTGTTAGACACACACATGCACGTGGACACACATACACGCACTCTGGGAAGTTATGACGAGTCAGCCAGCATGCACCTCACCAAAAGAAGGCGTGTACCGTACCTGTCTGTGGATACCTGCTATGATCCCTATGTGCCTCTGGTTCCTTACAAAGACAGTGTGTGTAGGGTGGCATATAATCGCCTCACCTTAGCAAGGATCTTTCAAAAGGTATACAAATGGTCCATGAGCAGTAGGAGTGAGGTACATGAAAATAGGAGATAAAATAAATCAGTGAGAAAGTTATGAAATTAGGAAAAGAGAAGAGTTTTATGTAGCTAGCACCCTATTAACATAAACATACATTTTCTCTTCCATATTCAGGGAATTTTTTTGCCACTCTGAAGAGAACAGAGAATAAGTTAATACTCTTATGTTACTTACTTGGAACAAAACCAATAGCAAATGTGAAAAAGTTTTAACATGTTTTCTTCTCATTTTCTTTTTCAAAGAACCAAACCGAAGTTGCACTGATGTCAACATGCACCCCCTGCGACACGCCTCACCCCCATGGATCATCACCGTGCCTTGAGGTTGGAAAGCATCGATCCCACCAAAGTCCTCTCTGCCCAGACCGTACACGGGACAAGAGACAGCGTGTGTGCTCAGGCTGACGTAAAGGGTGACACTCAGACCCCTCTTCAGCCCGTGATGGCCGAGAGTCTAAATCTCTGCACGTCGGTGCACATGACTCCTCTCCAACCTCTGTGCAGTGCTCATGGTGTGGGCCTTGGTGTCTTCACCTGTTTCCTTGCTGATAGACATAGAGCTCATGCCCACTTTTCCCTTCACAAGCTATGCCTCCAGGCACATCTGTGGCCTGGCCTCTCTGTGTGTTGGGAGAGTCCCCTTGGGGGTGGGATTGTTGGGTCATGGGTTACATACATGCCACACTTTCCCGGACAGACACACTGCTTTCTAACGTCTGTGTGGCCATTGCTCTCCTGCCCCCCAAATAGGAGAGGTCCTGCGCTGGGGCTGTAGACTTGTCAGAGGTCAGGGTCACGTGGGGCTACTGCAGTTCATGCAGTGCCGTTGCCATAGGTCAGGGTTGTGGGGTTGCAGCCGTAGGGCTGCGTCAGGCCTCAGTGGTCTCTGTCATCTTGGGTTAGTTTTCCTGTGACTCGCCAAGCCATGTGCCTCTGGTTGCCCGTTCTCACGTGTGGCTGGTTGTTTTTCACCCAATTGCCGTCGTGATAAGGAGACTTGTCACCATTTCTCAGATGCCAGGGGTCCCGTTTTCCTGCCACGGGAAAGGGGATATGGAATCTCTGGATTTCTGTTCTCAATTTCTTCTGGACTGTGTCCAGACTATCATATTTAATCAGGATTTTGATACAGGACCACGTATTGACTTATGTATTAAGTTTAAATGAATTACATTTTATCCAGCCTTTCTGAATGTTAGGAGGACCTTACCTGTAACCCAGTTCACAATTTTGTTTAAAAATAGGAACTTTAAGCCTGGAGTCAGCAGAATTTCCTATAGCTGTCCCAATGGTAGATATTTAGGCTGTGAGCCATCGGTCTCCGTCACAAAAGCAGCCACAGACAACACACATAGGCAAACGAGTCCCGGTCATCCTGTGACCGGACGTGGCCCGCGGCCATTGTGTGCTGCCACGGCCCACGTGTACCCTAACCAAAGCTCGCTGTCATATGACAAGGCTAAGAAATGCCGTGCCACTCTGCCACCTCTACAATTGGAGCAGAGTTAGTGCCGTCCTCTTGGTCATGTGAAAAAGATTTTGGATAGTATTCTCTCAATTTTCTCTCGAGCTTATGTGCAACCAAGCTGATTGACTTCTTCTTCTATAATTCCACTTTCCTCCCAGTGTGCTGTGTGTGTGCGTGTGTGTGCGTGACTCGCCTGTGCCGGCTTCGTCGTGGTCCGAGGGCAGGAGACAGGAGCGCGTCTGCGCCTGCAGCGCTCCGGCTCGGGCTGTGTGGACGCCGTTGGAACTGTTCACGCATCTGTGCGCCACTCACAGCCTCCCAAGGCGGCACGTCCATAAGCAAACCAGCCTCTTGGCTCCGGTCCAGCTCACCAGGAACGTTAAACCCTGCCTCGCTCTGGCGCATCCTGCCGGGTGGGAGCCGGTGGCCCGCCGAGCCGAAAGACTCGTGCGGATCGTGGCCTGTCCGCGTCGTGGCCCTCCGCACCTTGTGGACCTGTGGCTGAGGCCCTCTTAAGCCTGCATGCATTTTATTAAAAGAAACACACCTGGGAGCTCTGAGAAGCCATTTTTTTCCCCTAAAAGCTGGTTTACAGGGGAGGTATTCGTGACCTTCAGTGAGAGGTTTCCACTTAATTCCTCTTTGGAGAGCAGGACGCTGCTGAAAAGAGAACATGATATAAAACAGTAAAGATTTGGCTTCGAGTCCCAGCTGTGCCACCACATGCCTTTCTCTCAATCCCAGTCCCCAAAAACCTGCCTTCCCTGCCCTCCCCCCCACCGGGGTGCAGGCTCCCACCTGGGGAAGCGTGTGCACACCTCCCGGGGCCATTCACATGGGGGCCTCCGCCCAGGCCCCGGGAGGCCGCCCTGTGTGCCCTGCGGGCCTGGACCCTGGGAAGGGAGAGATCTGGAAAGCACCTGTCCCTCTCCCACCGGAGCCCTTCCCACCGGAACTGGCACAAAGGCCCGCCTTTTCCCACTTTTCCGGCATTCAGCCCAGGCCTCGCTGTCTCCAGGCCGCCTCGGTCCTGAGGCTCCGCACCAGCTCAGGGCCGTGCCCCGGCACCCCGCACGCCCTCCTGCATCAGACCTTCCTCCTCACCGCCCCTCCTGGCCTGTGATGCTGCCCCCAGGGCCCTGGTCACCCACTGTCACAGCTGCACCTCTCCTTGCGGCCTCAATTTTGATCAAAATACCCTTTTTCCTAAAGCAAGAATATGAGCCCGATAATTTAAGATGATTTTTTTGTTAAGAAATACTTAATAAAGAAGTTGATTATGCTTACAAAATACTGCAGTTATGTTGAAATTTCCTCACCCAACATCCCTTCTCCACAGAAATTGGCCCCAACCAACCTTCCCAGTCCCCGCAAGAGGAGGTGTTTCCTTCAGGTGCTCCTGGTGACTGTCGTGTAGATTTTCCAAAAGAAACACAAAACTCTTTGGAAACTGGAAGCTTGTGCCTCTGTTCACAGCCCACGCCCACGGAACCCAAATACCCGTGCATCCCCTTGATTAAGCAGGCGCCGCAGAGGCAAAACAACTTGAATCGGGATCGTCTGACGCAGGAAGTCCCAGCTCGAGAGGCCCCTGTTTGGAGCCTGGTGACTGAGCGTCTGAGCAGAGGACCCACGCTCGGCGGAGCCTGAACCAGCGTGAGACCCATCAGGAGCCCCTCCGAGCTCCTTCACGGAAACTCCCGAGGGCTGCCCACCTCTCCCAGGCGCTGAGAGCTCCTGGAACCTGCCAGAGCCCAGCAGGGGGAACGCGGAAGCCCGGCAGTGGCTGCCTCCCGCCCTGGGGGCATTACGCTGTGACAGAGGCGTCCCTGCACTCTTCAACAAGCTGAGCGTGAGGACGCCAGCATGGCTCTTAATGGACACTTAAATCCTGAAAACTAAATTACCGCTGTACCATTTACTTTCTCAACTCCTTGAAAGTTTTTTTAGAATCTGTTGACATTTCATATGTAAAGAAAAAACTGTCCGTTTTAACATTTTTTATTATTTAATTTTGTTTATTTTTCTTCCGAGATTTTCTTTCAATTCAAGTTAATTAACTTGAATTTAGTTAGTAGTATTGGTTTCGGGAGTAGAATTCAGTGATTCATTGCTTACGTACAACACCCAGTGCTCATCCCAACAAGTGCCCTCCTCAGGGCCCGGTACCCATCTAGCCCCTCCCCCCACCCACCTTCCATCAACCCTCAGTTTGTTCTCTATAATTAAGAGTCTCTTATGGTTTGCTTCCCTCCCTGTTTTTTACTTATTTTATTTTTCTTTCCCTTCCCCTATATTCATCTGTTTTGTTTCTTAGATTCCACATGAGTGAAATTATATGGTATTTGTCTTTCTGTGAACTATTTCTCTTAGCATAAGACACTCTAGCTCCATCCATGTCATTGCAAATGGCAAGATTTCATCCTTTTTGATGGTTGAGTAGTATTCCATTATATATATATATATATCTCAATTTCTTTACCCATTCATCAAAGGACCTCTGTGCTCTTTCCATAATTTGCTACATTTCTATACACCAATAATGTAGCAGCAGAAAGAGATTCCAAAGAATGGATCCCATTTACAATTGCATCAAAAACCGTAAGGTACTTAGGAATAAACCTAACCAAAGAAGTAAAAGATCTATACTGTGAAAACTACAGAGCACTTGTGAAAGAAATTGAAGAAGATGCAAAGATATGGAAAAACATTCCACACTCATGGATTGAAAGAACAAATATTGTTAAAATGTCTATACTACCCAAAGCATATACACATTCAATGCAGTCCTTACCAAAATAACACCAGCATTTTTCACAGAGCTATACCAAATCATTCTAAAATTTGTATGGAACCAGAAAAGACCCTGAATAGCCAAAGTAATGTTGAAAATAAAAAGCAAAGCAGGAGGCATCATAATTCCAGACTTGAAGCTGTACTACAAAGCTGTAATCATCAAGACAGTATGGTACTGGCACAAGAACAGGCACATAGATCAGTGGAACAGAACCGAGAACCCAGAAATGGACCCACAACTGTATGGTCAACTCATCTTCGACAAAGCAGGAAAGAATATCCAATGGAAAAATGACATTCTCTTCAACAAATGGTGTTGGGAAAACTGGATAGCAACATGCAGAAGAATGAAACTGGACCACTTTGTTACACCATACACAAAAATAAATCCAAAAGGGATGAAAGACCTAAATGCGAGACAGGAAGCCATCAAATCCTGGAGGAGAAAGCAAGCAAAAACTTCTTTGACCTTGGTCACAGCAACTTCTGACTAGACATGTCTCCAGAGGCAAGGGAAACAGAAGCAAACATGAACTACTGGGACCTCATCAAGATAAAAAGCTTCTGCACAACAAAGGAAACAATCAACAAAACTAAAAGGCAACCAATGGAATGGGAGTAGATATTTGCAAACAACATATCAGATAAAGGGTTAGTATATAAAATCTATAACCACTTATCAAACTCAACACCCAAAAATAAATAATCCAGTTAAGAAATGGGAAGAGACATGAATAGACATTTTTCCAAAGAAGACATACACATGGCCAGCAGACACATGAAAAGATGCTCAACATCACTCATCATCAGGGAAATACAAATCAAAATCACGATGATATACCACCTCATGCCTGTCAGAATGGCTAAAATTTTTTTTTAAACCAAGTTTGGAATATGACATGTGGAGTATTCACAGAAGACAGAGGTGCACTGACCCCAGCAGGGAGCTGTGACCAAGTGGGGAGATTTGTGTGGCTGGACAGCAGGAAACATCCCTCATGTGCATCAGTTCATCATTTTGTACACTTTAAATATGTGCAATTTTTATTTAAAACTATGTAACTACCAGCCAGAGACAGAGATAGCAGATTGCCCCTTACCCTTCTGCTCTGTCTGGCCTCCAGAAGATTAGATGTGACCACCACACTGCAGAGGGCAATCTCTTACTCAGTCCCCTGATGTGAATGCTACCTTCATCTGGAAACACCCCCCACCCCAGGATCTCAGAGTAAAGATGAGACAGACTTTCCCTCTGGCTTGTGGTACTGGGAGAACAAACAGCCATTCTGAAATATGCCCACAGCCCCCTGTCCTCCTCACAGTCCTGGCCTTCTGGGGGACTGCCTCCCCAGAGCCTGGGGAAAGGAAAATACCCAAGTCCAGTTGTCCCTTTGAGGGGAGGGGAGCAAGAAGCACGTGTTAGGGTCAGAACCCAGGACAGTCCGATTGCAGAACTGAGGTTGGTCACCGGATGAGGGAATGCATCTGTGCCCCCACAGCTCGTGGCATCAGCAGGGCCATAGTGTAACACCGGAAAGAGCTGCACGTCTGACACACCAGCCCCAAAACAACAGGGAAACCAAAACAAGGACTCCAGAGGGAATTTTAGCCTCTGACACCACAGCTACAGCAAACAATCAACACAGCCTGACTCCTAGCCAGATAAATATAAAATCTCACAGTACAGGCCTATTTACCTCAGTCACTTGAATCCAGTATATCATGTCTGACTGAATAGAAAATTGTAAGGTGTGTTACAAGGTGTGTGTTGCAAGGTATGTATGAAAACACAAAGCAAGCATTGGAACCAGGCTCAAACATGACACAGATTTCAGAATTATCAGACTATGAATTTAAAACAATTATAATTAATATGCCAATAACTAATGGAAAAGTAATAACATGGAAGAAAATACAGGTAATGTAAGCAGAGAAATGGAACCACTAAGAAAGAATTTTTTAAAAGGCTTGAAATAAAGACACTCTAACAGAAATGAAGAATGTATTTGATGTGCTCATCAGTAGACTGAACATGGCCAATCAAAGAATCAGTGAGCTTGAAGATACGTCAATAGAAGCTTTTTGACTAAAATGCAGAGAAAATAAAGAAAAAATAACAGAATACCCAAGAACTGTCAGACAATTACAAAAGAAAAGAAAGAGAGAAAGAAACAGAAAAAAAAATATTTGAAGTAACAATGTCTGACTGAGAACTTTCCAAAATTAATGACAGACACCAAACCACAGATCTAGGAAGCTCAAAAATCACCAAATAGGATAAATACTATAAAACGTTCACCAAGTGTATCATATTCAAACCAAAGATAAAGAGAAAATCTTGAAAGCAGCTAGAGGGGAAAAATCTACTTCACTTAGAGAGGACAAAGATAAGAATTACATCAGACTTCTAATCACAAGCCACACTAGCAAGAAGAGAATGGGCTAAGTTTTTTAACGTGTTGCAAGAAAATACTGCCAGCCTAGAATTCTGTATCAAGCAAACCATCCTTCAAAAGTGAAGGAGAAACAAAGACTTCATCAAACAAACAGAAATGGATTTTGATCAGTAGATATGCCCTGTGAAAGTGTTATAAGGAGTTCTGCAGAGAGAAGAGAAACTATATGAGCCTGAACTTGGATTTACATGAAGAAAGAGAGACCACGTTTGAAGGAATACACAAAAGCATTGCAGGGCAGCAAAGCCACTCTGCATGAGGCTGTGATGATTCATGGGGCTGTGTATTTGTCAAAAGACTGTACAACACAAAGAGTGAGCCCCAACATAAACTATGGACCTTAGTTATAAAAACGTCTCAGTAATAACTCAACAGCTGTAACAAGTGTGCCCCATTAATGCGTGTGTTCATAGGGAAGAGTGCTGTAGGGAGCGGGGGTGGGGGCATATGGGAGCTCATTACTCTCAGCTCAGTTTTCCTGTAAACATAAAAGTACTTTAAATATAAAGTCTATTAACTTTTTTAAAAATAGCAACAAATAAGGGGCACTTCAATTGTCCCCCAGGCAAATTTACATCAGCTTTATTCCCAAGCAATTACCATCCCAGACAATACTAATAGGACTGCATCTTCAGGAGAAATAGTTAATATTCTAGCATGATTTTTCCTATTAATACTCTTCGTACATATGTACATTCCCGTGTCTTTGTTTGCCTGTAGACATGCACATGTGAGTGTTTGATTCAGGTTCAGGACCTTGGGGAAAAGTCATTTGTGTGATCTCTCAGAATGATCTTTCTGGAGGATAAAGAAAAACAGAGAAGGCTGATTTTTGTTATGACAGCATGAAAACCTTAATTTTTTCCTGTTGAATTACATTTGCATGTCCCTGCTGTAAGGGAGCTAGCCAAGGGGGTCTGGTTAAACATTTGGTAATTATTAGACTTTAGAAACTAAATTACAAATTTGGCCTCATCACTTGTTGAGATGACAGATGGGGCTCAGATACGTGCGTCTTTGCTCTCCACATTGTGCTACTACTACTCTTTTTAATTTTATAAACTTCAAAAATTATTTTTAAGAGCATAAAGCAGAAATGCATTCACAAAAGGATCCAAGCTGCTTTATCTTCAACTTGGAGTCACGGACAATTAAGGATAAATAATGTCCCTGACAGGAATGAGGGAAATCTGGGCTAGGGTCTTTCCAGACTACAGGTTGAACTCCCAAAATGAAGGACAGAGCTTGAAGCACAATGCACCCTCTGGTCTTGCAAACAGCTGATGGGCATTTTGAGGACACGCCTGGAAGGACCCCACCCATAAGCAGAAAAATTAGCACACAGGCTCTAGTCCAGAGAAATGTCACTGGCTCATGTATCAGAGTTGAGCTTTTCCGATTAAGATGGGAGAAAGGCAGCGGTAGCCTCTGACCTTAGACCTACCTTCCTTTACTGCCATAGATTCAAGCTCTGTTCTCACGGACAATGACTTTCTGCCTGTGATCAGGAATGAGCCAGGCAGATGCAACCATTCTGAATTCTTCCTCCTTCCCTTCCTCCCTCCCGTTCCTCTTCCCTTCCTTCCTTCCCTCTTCCTTCCTCCCTTTCTTTCTTTCTTTCTTTACTTCTTTCTTTCCTTCTTTGTTTTGAATGTCTTTTATAATATTTCTCTATTATAACTAGAGATGCCCACAATGAAATGGATGCCTTGTTCTGTGATCTCTTGATCTGGACTGCATAATACTCTCCTAGTTAATGTGTATGATCAAGTCTCCAGTTCAGGGGGCCTGCAGTGGAGACACAGAAGGTGCATTTTGACAGGATCCCAGGTGATCCTCAAACAGGTGGGCGAAGGGTCCTACTTTGAGAAAACCTTCACTGGAAGCACCCAGACACTGTATCAAAGTTCCCAGCCACAGTATGAGGAAGATCATTCACTTCATCCCTTCTGATCATGAGATTCTAGGGCTCAGTGACCCAAACTTTTCTTCAGAAAGATTAATCTGCTATATATGTGCCAAGTAGTCAGGAACCAGAACTTCCAGCACACAGAAAAGCCACGTAGAAGGTTTTGAGCTCTTGCAAGTGCTAAGTATCCTGTCCCTGCCCTGGGTCCATGACTCTCCACTGCACCTTCTCTGCTTCTGCACCAACCACACCAAAAGCTTCAGTTACTCAACACTACTATTAGGTCTTGTCCAGACCTCCCACAATCGCCAGACTATCACTCAGTGCTCTTTGCTGCAATGACCTAGTAAAAGCGTAAAAAACAAAAACAAAAACAAAACACAAAAAACTTAAATAAAATTGACAAAATAAATAGTTAGCAATTATTTTTTCCCTAACCATGGATCATAGACTAATAAGACAACAAATCATAGGATTGCAGCACTTAGGTTAAAACGCAGTAGGTGGGGAAAATGAACAGTTCGTTCTGGAGTGCGTAGATAGGAATGGCAGATGTATCCTCCTCAGATGGAACATCCATTAGAATTTATAAACATTAAGGAAGACGGAGTAGGATTCTACACTGTCTGAAGAGAAGTGAAGAGCTGAGCCAGGGTCCCAGGCTGGGCTCCGCAGAGGAGGCGTGACCGGCGGCCTGCGCTTGTCCTCGACGCGCTCTGTTTCCTTTGGAAGCAAGCGCTCATTTCTTGTTATTTTCCATGAAAGTAGCACCACTGGGAGCAGCCTTTCCTCCCCCACCATCTCTGCCCCCCTGCAAAAACAGGTCTTTCACCAGAGACAAAGACAATGAATTTGACAACACTGAATACTCAGTTACTTTGGGCTGTCCGCATACGCTTCCATGTTGCCACCATTCCCAGGAAAGCTCACGGAGCTGGCTTGCTTTGCACTTGGACATTTGAGACCATCACTTTGTGTGAGTCCCACAGTCAGCCCAGCCCAGGCTGCCTGTCTGACTGAGCTCATCACAGTTCTTCTGCAAAGACGCTGCCTCTAGGGTTCTGCCTAGTTCCCAGGAGCTCCTGCTGGGCAGCTGTGTTGTTTGCACAGTCAGTTTTGTCCCAGGACACTGGCCAGAGTGCATCCCAGACAGCCCCACGAGGCTGAAAATCAGAGGGTTTCTGAGCATCAAGACCTTCAAACCATATTCTGATTCTAAGTCACTGGAAATGGCTCCATTTCCCCGCAAATACAGTGGGTGAACATGGAGGGAGGGTTTGTCACCTCTCAGAGCAAGACTGAGGGTCAACAGCTGCCATATCATCGCCATGATTCCAGGGAGAATCACAGTAAGCTTGTGACAGCCGACACAGGGCAGTGAGACCAGCATTCAACAAGACCCGCAAAGAACAAAGGAGCATATGTGCATAGAACAGAGACGGGAAAATGCTGGAAAAGGTAGGATTTGATCTTCCTGGCCAAAATGAGGTAAGGGCTATGGAAAGCCGCTGGGATCTTTCTGCCACTAAAACAAAAGAAAATACAACTTCTCTCCAACATCTGTCTCCTCCATTTCCCCAGTGACCGAGCTACGCATGTAGGTGCTACTCTGAACGGTTAGGGCAGTACTCACTCTGCAAATGTTCACAGAGGACCTGGTAACTGTCAGCCATCGACCAAAGCTGTTAACTTCCAAGATCTGACCTTCGGTTTGAGACAGTGACGGACCAGAGCCGGGACACCTGGGGATGAGCCGTGAAGGCCCATGGCGCTTCACACTGTTGTAACGACACACTACAGGAGGTCTCGTCCCAGAGCTTTCCAAACTGACTTCTTTTTTGCAAATATACAGTGTGCTTTTCAACCTCTGTAATCAGGAATTGCAAGGACTCAATTTCAAAAGTTGCTTCAGACTCATTTCTATGTGTTTTCTGGCATAGAAATTGTGGGAAAATGTACAACTATCTTTAGAATGCTGCATAAACCAGCATCATATTATGACAGTGGCCTCTACTACTGATACCTCTTGAGATGACTACACAAGATGATGCTATAGTGTCTGTAAAATTATTCTTGAGTGAAAATTGCCTTATCTTGCTGCTGTCAGATGATCTCCTCTTCTCAAACGGACCACACAAACGTCCTGTCTGAGGAGGGAGGCCTGAGAAGAAATCCCATAGCTCCACGCCCACGTCTGTGTATTTAGAGGACACCCCCTTAGCAAATTCTCCCTGAAAGCGCCTGGAGTCCAATACAAGCAGCTCAGCATCGCACAGAATCCGAGCCCGTTAGCAAGGTGCAAAGTGCCATCACACTTCAAATTAGGTTGACGTGGTTTTCAGTTGGCGATATTTTAAGTCATTGCATGGAATATGGGGCATTTTAAACTGAAAATAAATGGAAAGACCTAGCGCTGAGAAAGGTAGTGAGATTAGAATTCTGGCTTCAGCATGAATAGAACAATAATGATAAAATCATGACTCGATTGCAGTGACATCCTGTGCATTATTGCCATGGATCTTGATGAGAAGTCTACGTGGTGAACCTGTGTGCAAATATTTAATAAGAGAAACTGACTTAGGAAGTTGAGACTCTCGCAGACTCACTTAGCAGTTCCATAAAGTGTCATCCTGACCAGACTTTTGTCCCTAAAGGTGAGGGTTTTCTCTGCAGGACGACTGCTTTGGGAACAAAGGAAAACAATACTTCTGAGACTCAGGACAGACACGCAGATGTGAAGGAGGTTGAAAGAGGGAGATTCTCAGGGGAAACCTTAACTCGGACGTCACGGCCACCACGTGATGATGACAGCACCCACGGAGTTCCACAAGCAAGCAAACAGGTGTGGAAGTGTGAAGCTGCAGGCAGTTCCCCATCACACACGGAGTACCGAGCGTGAGGAAAGGGTGGTGGCCCATGTGCTTGTCGGATAAGCCCGCAAGCACGGACGTTAGTTTACTTGATGAGTTAGTACACTCGTCACTTGTCAGAGGGCCCTGCCCTTTAGGCAAAACACTGACATTACCGTTGTGTCTCATCACCTGTGCTGAGGTACCCTGAAAATCCAAATTTTTTTTGAATTTTTTTTGAATGTTTATTTATTTCTGATACAGAGAGAGACAGAGCATGGTGGGGGGAGGGGCAGAGAGAGAGGGAGACACAGAATCGGAAGCAGGCTCCGGGCTCCGAGCTGTCAGCACCGAGCCCGACATGGGGCTCGAACTCATGAAATGCGAGATCATGACCTGAGCCGAAGTCAGACGCTTAACTGACTGAACCACCCAGACACCCCACAAAAGTTTATTTATTTAAAAAAAATTTTTAACGTTTACTTATTATTGAGAGACAGAGAGACATAGCGCATGAGTAGAGGAGGGGTAGAGAGAGGGGGAGACACAGAATCCGAAGTAGGCTCCAGGCCCTGAGCTGTCAGCACAGAGCCCGACGTGGGGCTCGAACTCAGAACCAGTGAGATCACGACCTGAGCCGAAGTTGGTCTCTCAACCAACTGAGCCACCCAGGCACCCCCTGAAAATCCAATTTAATGTGCTCCGATGAGAGTGCAGGAAAGAGGGGTGAAGAGGAGGGGGAGAACAAAGGAGGAGGAGGAGGGAGGGAGGGAGAGGGACGGGAGAGCCAAGCTGTTTGAGCACACTAGTGATGGGTAGTTCTCTCTTCCATTCCAACCAATCAGGTTTTTTTTTCTTTTTCTTTCTTCTTTCATTTATATATATATAGAGAGGCACAAGTGAGCGAGGGGCAGAGAGGGAGAAACCCATGAGGGCCAGAGGGAGAGAGAGAGAAGCAGGCCTCGCCTGAAGTGGGGTTCAGTGGGACTCAGACTCATGAACTGAGAGACCAGGACCTGAGCCAAAGTCCAATGTTTAACTGACTGAACCACCCAGGTGCCCAATCAGTTTGTTTTCTGAAGTGAATACGAGGTAGGAAAAAAATGCGGTGTACTTGAAAGGCAAGAATAAAGCATATGAAACAAATTGTGGAGGATTACCAAAAACATTCCAAGAAGTAAGACTCGGCCACCTTGCAGGTCCCATAATTGGTGCCTGACATTGAGGAGAGAGGTACTGCACTGTCTGGGAGGTTGTAACATGAACGTTCTGAACCTCCAAGACTTTGCTATTCAGTGATGTCTGTTATAGACTTCTGTAGGCTGTCAGATGTCTTTCAGATTCTGTTTTTTGTTTAGTGGTTATTTTACTTTAACTAATGCTCGACGCACAAGCCTCATGTCAACCACTGCTCCCAGTTGATGAATCTCGTTCTGCCTTTTTAAGGGAGCAAAGACACCGACCATCAAAGCGGTGTCCACACGGCCCCTCAGGAGGCAGTTCCGTGGCTCACGTGTCAGCCGTGGAACGGAATCCGGAAGCTGCTGTTTCTTGAGCCGCGTTCATTAGCACGTTAGTTATGGTGCAGACAAGCACGGGGATATGTCGTTCACATGTTGGCGACTCAAGAAAACCGCATGAGGTTACATGTTCGGTGTGGGCTGCAATGTGCTTGTCATCTAGCGAACATTTCTTAAGCCCTTTGGGAGGAAGCAACTTTGCGCTTTTCTGAAGAAGGACAAACTACTGGCAATATGGTCTAACATGCTGGTGATACGCAGACATGGAGGCTGGATTCCTTTAAAGCTGACGCGAAAAACAGAATATCATCTGCATCCCAGACCGTGCGTGTGCTAAAATGTTGGGGAAAGACACACAGTAATTGGACAATAATTACTAAAAAGCCAGATCCAAATTATCTGTCATTATAATAAAATACAATTCAGAGAAGTGTCTGAAACCTCCCCAATGTGCAAATGGGTTTTGGAGGTGTGCAGTGTGATCTGAATGTCCTCATTCTCATCAGAACTGTCCCTGAGCTGAGTTCCCTCCTCTTCCGGGGTCCCGGTGGCCCCTGGTCTGGCAGCGGGGGTGGCGGTGGGGGGGTGGTCTCGCCAAGCTCCAGAGTTGGGCCATGTTCCCAGGGTCTCCTGTGTGCTGCCCCTGGCTCTTGCTGTTCTGACGTTCTGTCCTGTTATGCCATCAATTTTTCCTCACCGAAGATCTGTTCCAGAAAAACACACGGCACTGAAAGTAACAGTCAAGGTGTTTACAGAAATAAATAAATACAACAAGTCCCACCAGGAAGGTTTCCTACTACCAGTTCAGTCACTAGAAGATATAATAAAAGAAAACAAAGCTTGTTTCTCAGCACATTTGCCTCTTTGTCAAACTGGACATTAACAAAGACATCCAGACATCTGGTTTTAACTTTTGTCATTTTTTTCCAACTCATCTTCTGCTGAAAGTATAGTAAACCAAATACTTTGAGAGAAAAAAAATAAGCCTGACCAATGGAAATTATTTGAAAACTAATTAGCTATTTAGAATGTTTTAGCTCCGGACACTTTGATTTCCTTATGGCATTTTGAATACACGTCCAAAGCACAGAGAAAGAATAATAAATTCTATGATTTTGCTAATGAGAACCGGAGCAAAACAAGGGCGAGCATTTTGCAAGTGCCTGAATAATCAGAGTGGTTATCGAGTATCGAGATGGCCCTGTACCTGTGGTGTTTACTTCTATAGAAACCTCAGAACAATGAATCACAACAAAGTGAGGAACCATGAGAGGTCAGCCAGACCCTTTTCTGTTTCTCTGAGGACTGTGCCCAACTCCTCCACCAACAACGAACACACACACGTGCATGTGCAGAGACGCACAGGTGCACAGACACCCTGCACACACAGAGATACCCACACACAGACACAAATCCACACTCGTAAACTCCTTTTTGCTCCTCGGGGCTGTGTACCAAGAATACTAGAGTAGAGCTGCCGTGTTTAAGGCCAGGCACAGACAGTAGACTGCAGACCCCTGGTGCCCTGGGGATGAGCACGCCTTATGGGGTCTCACATGGACAACAGACCCTGAGTCATGACCGATCTGTCGGCTTTATTCCAAATGCAGGAGGGAGAATTTGCATTTTTTGCACACTGGCTATTGCTCCCAAAGGTGACCCGCCCTCCCTACGTCTGTGTCCAAACCTCTGTGACCTCTAAGATTTGGGAAGGGCAAGTGTCAGAATGCTGCTGTGCCAACCGAGTTCAACCAGGAAACAACGTCTTCACCAGCCTCTGAGGGCAGGGAGGAGGGTCTCCCAAGTACCCGTGGGCTGAGGGAGGGGTGTTCAGTGCAGATGCAAAATGTTCCATGACCTTAGGAACATGGTTGATCATCAGATTAGTTCCTTTTTTTTTTTTTTTTAAATTTTTTTAATGTTTATTTATTTCCTTGAGAGAGAGACAGAATGAGCAGGGAAGGGTCAGAGAAAGAGGGAGACACAGAATCGGAAGCAGGCTCCAGGCTCTGAGCTGTCAGCACAGAGCCCCACGTGGGGCTCGAACTCATGAAGTAGGAGACCATGACCTGAGTCGAAGTCAGAGGCTTAACCGATTGAGCCACCCAGGAGCCCCCAGATTGGTTCCTTCTACAAAGAAGGCCCCAAATCCCATCACCAGGAACACTGGGAAAGTCTGGCCAGGGAGCGATGTGTGATGTGTTTGGATTCTTGAAAAATATCTGGAGAGCTGGACTCCTGAGTGGACTCCCTGCCCTTGTTCAGACTCGGGTGTTTGTCATCTATGGCGCATGCCCCATGTTTCATGCACCCTCAACAGATCAGAATCACTTCTTGGCTATTCAGTTACAGGCTACGGACAAAGGAGGAATGATTTTTGGGAAACAGGGGGCTCTATGAATTTCTCCAGCCCTTTGAGATGCCCTGCCTGGTGAGAGCAGAAATCTCCCAACTCTGGAGCCCAGGAACGGTCTTCTGCAGTAGGAATACACTTCCGGTTTACCGGGCAGAGGATTGCGAGGTGGTCAGGGTTCACTTCCGCTTTATCAGGCGGGACGATTATGAGGCGGGCACGAGTCACTGTGGCCCAAGTGGGCTTTTCCAATTTCAGGTTCTGCTCGAGTGAAACGTGCTGCAAGGTGGCCCGGCAGTCCTGCGTGGCTGTGCCGTGGCAGGTCCCGGGGACGTTCCCGGGGACACTGGGATCGTCTCCTTTCCACGATGTTGAAAGTGTAGTAAGGACGTGTAAGAAGGCGCCGGCCTTGCTTCCACAGACGGTCAGTTCTTGAGTTCGAGCCCCGCTTGGGCCACTGCTCCGCGTTTCCAGGACCTGGAATTAGGACTGAACACGGGGGACGCGTTCGCCGAGCGCTGGGGGCACGACTGCTCGCTCGCTCGCGGGGGTCTCCTCGCCAGGGGGCTTCCGCTGTCGCTTTGGAAGGAGGAGGCCGATTCGGGCCGCGGTGACGGGAGCAGAGCGCCCTCGGGAGTGGCCCGCGGCCGCGTCCCCAGCTACGAAGGGGAAGTAGTAGCATCGCTGTCAGGGCGAGGGGCCGTCGGGAGGGGACACGCAGGTCTTTGTGGGCACAGGACGGGGGCGAGGCCGTAGAGCCGCGGGCCCGTGACGACCCCCCGCGCCGCCCGCTTTAAATGCCGCCGTGAGCCTATCAGGCCCACGGGCCCGGCTGCAGCGGGGTGACGAGGCGGCTGCGACCCTGCCACGAGACCCACAGAGGGCACAGAGGGGGCGGTGGCGGGCGGAGACGAGCAGGGGCGGCGGCTGGGGAGCGGAGCGCGTGTGCTCGGAGCCTCACCCAAGCGCCGGCCGGCACACGGGGGCCAGGCTCGGGCCGCTAGCGATGTGCCCGACACCGTGGGGGCGGAGAGGGGCGGAGGAACAGCCTCTGCCCGTGACGCTTCCACCCGCGGAATGCCCCGCTGACAAGGTGTACTTCTGAGCCAGGTGATCCTCACACTATCTTCCTGGTTTCTGGGGACGGTCACAAGCGGGGATGTCGGAGTTTTCATTCTGCAGACGAAGTAGCTCGGGGCAGGGGGTAAGGGAGCCCCCTAACCGGGGGCCGGGCTCTGCCGTCACCTCTGCCGCCCTCGGCCGGGCCCCTCCCGGGCCGCCCTGGCGAACGCGGGGTCGCAGGTAGGGCATGGCCCGATGCTCCGCGAACGAGCCGCGAGCTCCTGATGACGTGCGGGCTCTGGGACACGCGCCGGTTCTTACCAGTTCCGAGCCTTTGCTTTGTAATGATGAGCCTTTGCTTTTGCCCGTAATATCTACCCGGGGCTTTGTTCACACGCGTGAACACACGTGTGCAGACATGTGAGCACGCGCCGGCCGGCATGCAGGCACGTTCACACCCACACCCACATGCAGGCCCGCTTACACCTACGCTCACATGCAGGCCTGCTCACACCCATGCTCACATGCAGGCACACTGACACACGCAGGCCCACTAACACCCACGTGCGTGCACACTCACACCCATGCACACATGCAGTCCCGCTCACACCCACGTGCACGCACACACCCCCACACGCATGCCCACTCACACCACATGCATGTGCACTTACACCCACACACACATGCAGGCCCACTCACGCCCAAATGCAGGCACACTCACACGCACACACACATGCGCTCCCCTCAGTAAACATCGGGCCGTTTTTCTCTTCTCTTGCACCCGTGGTGGTAAAACTAACATGATGATTAGTTATTTAGCAGAAAATGAATATGTAGCCGAGTTATCTACGGCTAGTCTCCACACGTTCACAGTTTGAACAGCTGCCGCTTGTCCCGTAGAAATCTCTGAAACCTGTGCCAACGCACCTGGGTCTCAGGAAGTCTGCTGAGGGGATCAGCCTTGGCCTGACACCTTCTCCGACAGCCCTGCCAGGCGTCCCGATTGTCCTTCTCACGGACGGCATGCCAGCACACTGCAGTTGCGACCCAATGACCGGGCTCCAGGGAGACAGACCTGGGAGTCTTCCCTACGCAGCTGTCAGGTTGGGCCGAGCCTGGATCCGAGTCCTCAGACGGACAGCAGGCCCCGTGGATCAGAGGGCCTGCCTCACGAAACTGCTTCAAGCCACACGCACGTGGGTGGCACACAGCACAGCTGGGCACCTTTTCCCGTGGCCCCTCTGCAAGCAGATGCTTCACCAGGGGGTGGGGTCACCACGGAGTCGAGGGTGACGTACAGAGCCTGGGCCAAGCAAACGAGCTGGCAACCTGTTCATGTCACAGAGCAGCCATCCTGTGGACCCCCTGAGAGACTCTGGGCATTTGGTGCCCAGATGTTTGGCTATTTTTCTATTTCCAAGAACAAAAAAAAACAAAAACAGGAGAAAGCATCTCTGAGGAATGTCCAGCCTTGTTAAAGAAACAGATGAGCAGCTTTCTTAGTAAGTCCTCATTAGAAAGCATTTTCAAAGCAGCCACATGCCCACAGCATGGAGCTAAGCACTGAACTGCGTTCTCCAGAGACCAGAGCTGGAGGCAACAGCAGTCCCGAACGCAGGGCCAAGTTCTCATTGAAACCAGGGCCTGAACTCATGAACAACATCGTGGCTTTGAGTGTGAAGCTTCCTGCCAAATCTTTGCTTATTTTGTGTCCTCAGACAAACTTACTGACAACTCAGTTTTTGGACCTCCTTACTTATGAAATGCCAGCTTGGGTGCAGGAAGGAATTGAGGCTCCCTGAGAAAGCACAATGACCCTCCACCCAAGGAGGGTGGGGGCGCAATGAAAAGATGTAATTACTCTGTGGAAATGTCAAACGTAAGCAGAATTAGTGATGAGAAGAAGTGAGAAAACCCCCAAACTTCAGTGGAGTAGGTCTTCCCTCATCAAACACATACTCAGACGGGCCACCTTGGGAGCGTCAGTGACCCTGGGTATGCTTGTCACCTTTAGTCATTACCTCTTGTTAAAACTAGGCTCCCCACCCCATCAAAAAGATGCTTATCTGTGCTCTGCTTCCTATTAAAAATCTAAAGTCAACTTACAGAATTGCTGAATAGTTGGCAAACGCTAAAGTTGTGTCTCGGAAACCCTCTGGCCCTGGCCCTGTCCTCCGTCCCCTTTCTGAATGTAAGTCGGGGCCACCTGCCCTGCGGTGCTGCCTCAGTCCTGCAACACTAATTTATCAGGCATTTTCCATGAATTCATTACCCCAAGAAATATTTATTGAGTGAATATTCTGTACCAAGCACTTCTCCTTCAGAAATACCCCTAAGTGAACAAAGACACAAATTCCTGTTCTCCTTGAGAAGACAGACAAAAACATGCTAAATGAGTGAAAACGTGTGAATGCTAAATAGTGATAAAGTGGTCATGCGGAATGTAAATCAGGAAGGGGAGAAGAAAACGTACAGGGGCGGCATTTCAGGCACATTTATTAGGATGGAAAGGCTGTGGGAACAGTCAGGGTCGGGGGTGCGACCTGAGAGATGTTGAGGGAGAGGTGGAAGCTTGATGTCCAAGGTCAGTGTCAGCCTGTGTGTGGAGTTGATGGGCCGGGAGACCTCCATGCCTTGAGAGGTCGGCTACAGGCCTGACTTTGCAGCCCTCAGCGCTCAGGTAGACCTGGGAGGCTATGGGACACCACCCCAGGGGACCTGGAGGGCCATGGGACACCACCCCGGGGGACCCGGAAGACCATGGGACACCACCCAGGGGACCTGGAGGGCCATGGGACAACACCCCAGGGGACCTGGAAGGCCATGGGACACCACCCCGGGGGACCTGGAAGACCATGGGACACCACCCCGGGGGACCTGGAGGGCCATGGGACACCACCCCGGGGGACCTGGAGGGCCATGGGACACCACCCCGGGGGACCTGGAGGGCCATGGGACACCACCCCGGGGTTTGGAGAGAGAAGAGAGTCTTAGGTCCAGCCTGTGCCACAGCCACCCCAAGAGGCGGCACTAGGGAGGGTGAGGCTGGGAGGAAGCTGGAACTGCCAGTGAAGAGGGAGCAGGTCCAGGATGGCTGGTGCTGGAGGCAAGTGACAGAATCGCTCAAACAGGACAGACTGGCACATGGGGTCCAATGCCGTTGATGTGCACAGCGAAATAAAGATTAAAAATTCTCCATTGGATTTTCTACCACCAGGCCTTTTGTGGGAGTGAAGGGCAGTTTCAGGGAGTGTGGAGGCCTGAGTAGATGAGAAAATGGAGGAGAGGAAGGAAGAGGTGAGAGGCAGAGCAAATACATCATTCTTTAGAAGACTGGGGCGTGGTTGCAGAGGTGTGTGTCATCAAGTTTTCATCTTAAAGACAAGGAAAATTATTTAAGTTTGTGGGTGGAGATTATCCGATAACGAGAAAAGATAATTACGGAAAATAGAAGGGGTGCTGGGTGGAGGACTGTCCTGGGGTAGCTTGAAGGGATTGATTCGCTTGTGCGTGGTGAGAACTTCCCCACTGCAGCAAGGTGGGTAGAGCGCAAGGCTACAGGGGCAAGGGCTTTGTTTCTTCTGTGAAGGGGAAGCACGGAGAGGGGCATGAGCTTCTGCAGGGGTGGGGAGAGAGAGAAGGTCCTCTGGGAGGCCAGAGGCCACACCCATTCCCCACGGGGACGCTGCCGCAGGCCCCGGAGATGTTTGCCCAGAAACCTGAAGGCTGGTTGGGCCTGGGGTGGTTTTCTCCACCCGTGTTCAGGGTCCTGAGAACAGGATTGAAGACACAGGGAGGTTGGGCCAAGCAAATTTGTGTGCAGGGAAGAGGGCTGAGAGAGCCAAGGAGGACACAGATGACAGACGACATTTAAGCTGAGCGGTTTGGGGACAGAGGCTGAGACATGGGAGTAGAGAGAAGGTCAGTGGCTGAGGGTCTGAGTCAGGAGGAATGTGCTGCAGAGGGAGGCGCTTCTTCCTCTGTTTCTCTGTTCTGCCCCCTCCCCCTTGGAGCAGAACAGAAACCCCCTGCATTTTCTGTCACCCCCCTGAGATCCGCCTCAGACGCCCTTCCCGTGATCCCTTTCGAATGTTCAGTTGCTGTGTCTGTACTGGATGTTATAATTCACTGTCACAGTCCATCATGGATAATATTCTTGTCCCTTGTTTTCCTGTATTAAACCCTCATGCACTGCATATTTAATCGATTTGAACATCTGCTACATTTCATTTATCTAAACCCTGATCATTGCTCTAGGGTTTCTTGAGACCCAGAAGTGAAATATCAGCATTTTAAATCCCACTAACCAAGATAAAGATTCCCTGCTCTGAGAAAGAGGGAGAAGGAGGCAGGAGAGGTGAGGGAGGAGGGTAGGAACAGAAGAGAAAAGAGAAAGACGCCAGAATGCTAATTTATCCAGCTATCACACAAACAAGTTTCATTCATCCAGTTAATTGGAAACACAACTGCTGTCAGGGATCAATTATCACTACATGTTCCTTTAGTTAATATATATTTATTTTTACAAAGCAATGTCTTGACTCAAGGAACACAAAATTTAACCAATTTAATGTTCCAGAGAAAATCTTATTATACCAACAATGGATGATATTCAGGCATAGAAAAGCTAATCATAAGACATGTCACTCAGGAAGTAGCCCCTGCATTGCCCATCTGATTTTTTTTCACTAAAAAACATATAAATTAAAGACCTACTACTTGTCAAATACTTGCCAGGTGAAAGGGATATAAGCCAGATGCTATTTGTGCCCTCAAAGAGTGCAATAAATTTCTAGTGTAAATATTTTACTAATGCCCAGCTATTATGCACTTAGCCCAAGGAAAGAATGTGTTTGTTACTCAGGTAAACAGTGGGGTCTTATTGCCAAATTCAAATAGAATATTCCACATTTCTGACTCGAGCTCAGGTAGGCTTCTCCACTCATGCTCCCTTCTCAGAATTTTCTAAGAGTGTCTCTCTCAATGGGGTGCATTGTAATTCAACTTCTCTGGCCATTCCTCCTCTGACCTCATGTTAACTTTCTTCTCTGTCTATACTTCCAGTATATTCAGAGAGATATTCAGCATATTCAGTATATCCAGTTATTCAGAGAGAATTGATTTATTGTTTTCTGTGCCTCACCTTCTATACTTACCCTGGATGACTCATCTTCTGATGATTACTATTATTAAATTTCCAGCTCATATACCTCTCCTAAACCCTGGTTCTGTGTGTGCACCGGTCAAGACCACACTCATGTCGTCAGCATTGTCACCATCACATCACCATCATCATCATCACCATCATTACCACTGTCACCATCATCACCATCACATCACCATTGCCATCATCATCATCACCATCACCATCATCACTATCACCATCAACAAAACCATCATTACCATCATCAGCACCATCACCACCATCATCGCCATCACCACCACCCTCACCATCATCATCATCAATACCATCATCATCACCATCACCAGCATCACTATCACCATCAACAAAACCATCATTACCATCATCAGCACCATCACCACCATCATCGTCATCATCACCATCACCATCATCATCATCACCACTGTCAATCACATCATCGCCATCACCACTACCCTCACCATCATCATCATCAATACCATCATCATCACCATCACCAGCATCATCACATCACCACCAACACCAATGTCCATATCAGTATCACATCAACATCAGCATCACATCAACTTTATCACTAACATTTGTAAAGTGGTTTTAAGTTTTTTAAGTCATGTTTGTAAACATTACCTCATTTTATGCCCCTAAAAATTCTGAGGGGTAAGTACAATTTTCATTTGACTCTTTGAATCAGTAAATGTTGTTTAAATGCTCTAGGATGGAATGAGAGATATTAAATGACACCAGCCCTGTGGTACAGACAAGATCCAACAGATAGCTAGTTGGAGAGATAAGCACATACACAGATAATTATAATAGAATGAAATGAGTACAAAGAGATTTATAAAATGTAATGGGGCCACAGAGAAGGTGAGTCTGACACAGCTTGTGAGGAGGCTGTGAAATGAGTCCTCTGGAGCTAAGCTCCAAATATGAGTAGGAACTGCCCAAGTGTGCAGGGTACAGAGGAGGAAGTAAAAGGCATTCAGGCAGACAGCACAGCATGATCAAAGGCAAGGGAATGAAAGGCATCAAGAAGAAGAAGGCAATTATAAGTGGTTTGAAGTTCATGGGACATACATTTCAAGGTGTGGAATGGACGGGTAAGCATCAGGAACTTTAGGGAAGCCTGCATGACCCTGCCAAGGAGCTGAAGTTGCTCTCAGGTGAGGAGGGGGAACTGTCAAATAACTTTTGGCAAAGCCTTGCTAAGGTCTTAGTTGTGCTCTAGGTGACGTGTTTGGTGACTGAGCAGAGGCTGAGTTCTATAGACACAACCCCAAAATGTGGAACCCAGGTAGATGCTGTTGGAAAAGATGGTGGAACCTGACCTCTGGCATCCATATTGGAGCTAGCTGGGAAGGGGCATCACTGAGGCATATGCAGGAAGTTAAGGAACAGGAATCTGATGGCTGCAACTCAGATGATGCACTGATAGTAGACGAGAGATAAAGGATGAAGACTTCATTCCCATGTGAGTGGGTGTGGGGTGGCACTGTGGCAGAATGTGATGGAGGAGTGGGGAGCAGTGCGGGGGAGGGGGGAACTGAGATTCACTTCCTGCAGGGTGCAGAGTGCCATGGGTGTCCTACAGAGGGCACACCTGAGCTGGGATGGCAACTCTCTGAGCTGGTGGCCACTGCAGCCTAAGGGTGCTGGGGAGAGAAGCGGTGGGATGAGGGGCAAGATCACAAAGTAGCAGTCGGGCCAGTCAGAGTCAGAGATTGAACCAGAAGTGGAGATCAGCATAAACATTATCAGAAGAGTCATTTTGGTGAAAGAAATGGTCTGAGCAAAGGTGTCATGGTAAGAGAATCCAAGGAACGTTTGGGAAATAATAAGAAAATTCAGTTTGACTGGAGTAAAGCTGTATTAAAAAGTGTTCTAAGGTAAAACATAAAATATAAAGAATAAGTGTAATATGGGGCGCCTGGGTGGCGCAGTCGGTTAAGCCTCCGACTTCAGCCAGGTCACGATCTCGCGGTCCGTGAGTTTGAGCCCCGCGTCAGGCTCTGCGCTGATGGCTCGGAGCCTGGAGCCTGTTTCCGATTCTGTGTCTCCCTCTCTCTCTGCCCCTCCCCCGTTCATGCTTTGTCTCTCTCTGTCCCAAAAATAAATAAAAAAAACAAACAAACAAACAAAAAAAAAACGTTGAAGAATAAGTGTAATGGGACTTGACTAGACTTTATGTCAATAGATATTAACTATCTGCTAAATGTCTAACAATGTGGAATAAATAATGTAATGAATAAATGAATGCTAGTTCCTTCCAACTAGGTTAGTCATTGTGCACACCACTAAATAGACAAATGACAGCATCAGCTCATGGGACTGTTTGGGCCCCAATGTAATCCATTGGAATGTTACTTAAATAGTAAAAAGAGCCTGTTGTCTCTTTTCTAGCAAAATAAGTAACATTCCGAATAACTGTAGAGCCCCGAGGGCATTCTCTCTTAGGTTTTTGACTTCTGTCAGAGAGCTGTATGTTGATTTTCCCTAATTAATGTTAGTCTCAGGCCACTGGGAATAGTATGTCCATCATCTCCCAAATGAATCTCTACCTCACCCAATTCCTGCCACTTGTGGCCACTCAGAATTGAAGGCAGCCACTGATCTGCCTGGCAGCTACCACTCAACCTCCTTCATTTACAAGCCCCCATACACGTCATCGTCATCACCATCATCATACCACCACCATTGTTTCTTTGTCAGCTGGTAAAAAAGCCCTTGAGGTTGGACATCCAGAATTTCTTTTCTATGACAGACCAAGGTTAGCCACCAGCTGTATTCTCCTCTTGGTGTCTCCTCAGAGCCCAGTATGTGTGATGGGTCAGTGTAGACTTTTGAATAATTAGCTTGCACTAACTGTCAGGGTTCCCCATGAATCCAGAGACACTGATGCCGCTTACAGGGGCAAATAATTTTCAGGACTGCACACGCCCACCTCTGTTCTGTGTTATGACTGGGAATCATCATGAATCATGATTTTAAAGGCATGTAACCCTCCACATTCCTCTTCACGATGGACATAACTTTCCGTATTTAAGCGGGAAGGACCTGATTCAAAGGGTGGGTAAGTCGCTTGTACCACATTCACAGGTTTTGGGAGATGAGGCTGGGATTCAGGCACAGGCATCTGATTTCAAAGCCCATCCTCCTTCTGTGGCTTCTACTCCTGAGGGGACTCTGTCGATAAGAAATAATACAGAGGGGCACCTCGGTGGCTCAGTCAGTTAAGCGTCCGACTTCGGCTCAGGTCATGATCTCACAGTTCTTGGGTTTGAGCCCCACATAGGGTTCTGTGCTGACAGCTCGGAGCCTGGAGCTGCTTCGGATTCTGTGTCTCCCTCTCTCTCTGCCCTTCCCCCACTCACGCTCTCTCTCAAAAATAGACATTAAAAAAATAAAAAAAAATATTACAGTGTGCACAGCAGTACAACAGCAGCACGAGAACTGTAAATGCTGTGCCTGAGAACAGGCCGGGCTTTACAGTTGCAAAGGTACTTGAGGTGAGCTCTGGAAGGAATGGTAGGAGGTGGGCAGCTGGTGTGGCGATAGAAGAATGCGCACGGAGTGGACAGAGGGCCTGGGACTGGAATGAGGGACGAGTCTCATAAACCTGTTAAGTCACGTGTATGACAGGTGGGCCAGTTTGGTGAGGCTGAAATGTGACTAGAAAGGCGAGTAGGACCCAACGGTCCCATGCCTTCTGTGCACCAAAGTCCCGACACTCCTGCTCTCCGTCTCTTCCGCTTGATTTTACCTCCTGACTGCTTTGTAGTCTGCTAGTCTCTCTCTCCCCACACTAAAACTAAGCTACATGACAACAGATCTTTCTGTCCGCTTAGCACTTCGAATGATGCCTGACCACAGCAGAGACTCAATGAATGTTAGGTGAACGAGTGATTTTGAACTGTAGGAACGGAGATATCAAGGATATTTTAGGGTGGGAACAAAGTACGAAGCTGTGTGCTCTGAGTTAGTGGGCCCAGGGGGCGTGGCAGAAGCAGGAAGAGCACCCAGAGGTAGAAACACAAGCATCCAGAAAGGATTGGGGGTCACACATTTGAGGAACAGCCCTGACTTGGCCTGGAGCTCAGCCAGAATCACGTTCCCTGGTTTTGGTCTGTCCTCAGGCCGGCCAAGAGAGTACTGTGAGAACTTGCGGATGTGCTCACTGAACATTTTGATGAACTTTGGGTTTTGGTGGATAGCAAGAGAACAGAGACAGGCATATTCTTCTGTTTTCTGTAAAGGCAGTTTCTGGGTCAAAGATATAGTGCTAGAAGGACAACTTGCAGGCAGGTAGTGAGGACTGAGCTCTGGGTGCTGAGATTCACCCACGTGCACGGAGAATGTTAGGCTGCGAGTCTGGTCGTCCTCCATCCACCTTAACCAACCTGGTACTGTGACAAAGCCACTTAGCTGATCGTTAGTTAGCATCTGCCTTGCAGGATGTTTTTGAATATCAGATGCATTTTATTTTATTTTACTTCAAGTTTTTTTAAGTTTATTTATTTTTGAGAGAGAGAGGGAGAGGGAGAGAGAGAATCCCAACCAGGCTCCACGCTGTCAGCACAGAGCTTAATGTGGGGCTTGATCTCACAAACCTGGGATCATGACCTGAGCCGAAATCAAGAGTCAGACGCTTAACTGACTGAGCCACCCATGCACCCCTAACATCAGATGTATTTTAAAGGTAAATATCTGTTGTATAAATTGCCACTGCACCACTTCCAAACAGCAAAACCGCATGCATGTATATTTACACGAGTGGGCTGAGGTCTTACAAGGCAGGGGAGGACAGAGGCATGGCGACTATAGAGACAGATATACATAAATATGGGATACTCCCTCAAGGATCCCGAGAGCGTTTTCTCGAGAGAAGCACAGCACAGTGGTCAATACTTGCACTCTGAGACACATGCCAGTCACGTTTTGTCCAAACGACAGAACACTCACTCATCGGGCTTCAGTTTTCTCAAGCATGAATGCAGGTGATGACAGTACCTACCTCACCATCTGGTTTTGTTTTGGATTAAACCAATGAGCATCCGTTAATGTGCTTAGGACACTCCCGGGACATGGAAGTGCCTGAACAAGCGAACTCTGACCACCCCCACCTGCAGAGACTCACAGCCAAAGGTGTGTTTCTTGTCTCCTCACCATTCACTGTGGGCACTTGGCAGACACACTCCACAGGACGATCCAGAAACTGGCGGTTCCAGGGTATCCTAACACTCACTCTCTCGCCCCAGATTTCTACAGGCCACCAGCATGAAGGGCAAAGAGCAGAGCATGAGGAACTCATTTCTTCTTGACCATTGGGACCCGGAACTGACACACATCACTCAGCTCACTTCCCTGGGGAGCCCTGTCTCATGGCCCCACCTCGATGCAAAGAGGGTCTGGGCAGTGTCCTGGTCTGGGCAGTCACAGAAGCACCATGACTCTGCAGGTGTGCAGACAGCAGCGTGACTCTTTCTATTACGCCATTTTGGAAAAGATCAAGTGTTAGCTACATTTTCGTGCACTAGCGTGATCTCCTGAGTTACGATATTCAAAGAACACGCTGTGACTTAATTGATGAAATTATAGACTAATCATCCCCAAAGGAAAAGAAAATGCTATCTGTGGGATCATCCCACACTTTTCACCTCACATGCAAAAGGTCCCACATTTTCATTACTGAATGAATATGTTTAGAACATGCCTCCAAAAATGTAACACACAGTCCCTCGTCCTAGGTATACATTACACCTGTTTACGAGTACCTTGAAGGAGATGACATGTGAATCTAGAAGTTACACACATTTAGGCCAAATAAAGAGTGGTCTAAGTGTAAACTGGAGCCTGCAGGACCCCAGCCAGCTGGAACCAGGGGAAGGAATTACCAAGTGACAGGGTGGGTCCATGGAAGGTCCACCATCTGGTTTCCGAAAACTGCAGTTGAAGAAGTACCCAGCCTTACAGAGGTATTTATGACGAATATTTAAGAATTTTATTCAACACTGGACCACTACTCAGCTATCAAAAAGAATGACATCTTGCCATTTGCAACAACGTGGATGGAACTGGAGGGTATTACGCTAAGTGAAATAAGCCAGTCAGAGAAAGACAGATATCATATGATTTCACTCATATGTGCAATTTGAGAAACAAAACAGATGAATATAGGGGAAGGGAAGGAAAAATAAGATACAAACAGAGAGGGAGGCAAACCATAAGAGACTCTTAAGTACAGAGAACAATCCTAGTGGTGATGGAAGGAAGTGGATGGGGGATGGGCTAGATGGGTGATGGGCATTAAAGAGGACACTTGTCGGGACGAGCACTGGGTGACCTATGCAAGAGGTGAATCACTGGGTTCTACTCCTGAAGCCAAGACTACACTGTATGCTAACTAACTTGAATTTAAATAAATAAATTTAAAAGAATAATTTTACTCAACAAGAATTCAATATGGCAAGTGCAACATTTGAGTAACAGTTCCAGAAAGAGAACAGAGAAAGTGCAAAGAGAAAACTATTTCTACAAAATCAAAAGATTTCCTAGAAGAGAGGCCATCCACTCCCAGAGTTAGAGGTCTATCTGATGTTCTTAGAAAGGAGTAAAAAACCTCAGACCCAAACAAATAATCATGGAATTTTGGGATAAGAGTAAGTTTTTAAACTTCAAAAGGAAACATGTGATTCAAAGGGAGGGAGGAGAGCACTGAGATTCGCAGCAGCAGTGACAGAAGCCAAAGGAAATGGAGAAAAACTTCTTCCTGAGGGAAAATCCTTATCAACCTAGATTGACACCCTGTGCTGTGCCGTCACTTTGCCAGCTCGTCCCTGGGCCAGGCCCATCTTTCCGCTCCCCTGCAGGACGTGGGGCACTGGCTTCGAGCAGCTGGATGTCTGTTAGGTTCTTTCAGTGAGAGGTGCCAGAACGTTGGAATTGGGACATGAGCGAAGGGGAGTCCTCCGCCTGTCCCTCACATGTGCTCTTGGACTCAGGAGCAGGTGCTGGGTGCCAGCTCCTCCCTTCTCCAGCACTGCCCACACAGCCCACCTGCTCAGGTGACATGAGTGGCCAGTCAGCAGCCCTCCTCAGATGCTCTACAGAATCCCTACCTGAACCTCTGGGTCCACTTGCCTGGACTGAATGCCTTCTGCTGAAACACCTGTTTCTGTTTCCCTGACAGGACTCCTACGTGCTTAGTAGCAGAGTTGCGATCAAACATAGGATTTGGGGATTGGTTTAACTGTCCTTGGAACCTGTCGTGCATCAGAGTGATTTTTAAAAACTCATGTTTTGTGGAGCACAGAGAATTTGGGGGGCAGCGAAACTACTCTGTATGATGCTATAAAGACAGCTGCCTGTCATTACCTACCTGTCTAAACTCACAGAATGAACAGCAGCCGTGAGCGATAAGGTAAAGCATTGGCTGTGGGTGGTCATGCGGTGTCCACATGGGCTAACCAGTTGTGACAAGCATACCGTCTGGTGGGGAAGTTGAAAATGGCCAGGCTGTGCAGGTGAGGGGGCAGAGGCCATGTGGACAATCTCTGTGCCTTCCTCTTATTTTGATGTGAACCTAAAACTGCTTAGAAAAATAAAGGCTTCTAAATAAAAACTAAAGTCTGATAAAAACATGTCCCTAACTGGGACTTCTGGCTTTTCCAGTAGGTGTTTTACCATTAACTCATTCCATTTCCTTAGTGGATATAAGTGCGTTCAGTTTTGTATCTCTTCTTGAATCAACTTTGGTAAGACACGTTTCTCTCGAAAATTGTCTACCAGATCTACATGTCTATATTAAATCATTAATAAATGGATAATATAAATGAATAATTTACTGTTAACATTTAATATGAAAGTGCAGGTTATCCATTTTTTCTTGATTAACGTTGCTAGAGGCTTGTGTAAGTCTTAAGTCTTCTCAAAGAACAAATTTTACATCATGCTGAAATAACTTGATGCTCTGGTTCCAGAAAGAAGGTCTTCTGTGTCTATTGGCTCTCGGTTGTAACTGTCCTTTCTTCCAAGGATAATTTTCTCATACTAAACTTGTAGGTAAAAAAACTAAGGATCAGCAGAAATTACTCATTATGGGGAATATTACTCAAAAAAGGACAGAGAGAATCTACATTTTCATGTTAAATTTTTAATAGTAAATTATTCATGAGCAGTGAGTTTGTCTATTTCCAAACGAGTGCACTTGTTATTGATCAGAAAATATCATTGGCCAACCTTGCATATGGTTTACACGAATTTCAGAATTAGCTTTTCAGAGCGCCTGGGTGGCTCAGTCGGTTAAGCGTTCAACTCTTGATTTCAGCTGGGGCAGTGATCTTGTCATTTGTCAGTTCAAGCCCTGCGTCAGGCCCCACACTGTCACTCCGCACTCTCTCTCTCCCTCTCTCTCTGACCCTCCACTGCTCTCACCCTCTCTTCCCTTTCTCAAAATAAATAAACTTTAAAATAAAAAAAAGAAACAGGTTTTCAAGTTCCACCAAAAATTCTGTTGAAGATTTGATATTTTTAATTGAGGTAATTGGATATTTTAATTGAATTGATTTAGTAGATTAATTTGGGGATAGTTGACAACTTCGAAATGGTGAATTCTTCTACTCAGTATGATTATCTCTTTAGGTATTTTCAACTTTTATGTTCTTAGGCTCTATAGTTCTGCACAAATGTATTTGTGTAGTTCTGCACAATTCCGGGTAAGTTTATTTCCAGATACTTGGAGGCATGTTTCAGAAAGGATTCTTTTGAGCCTTTGCAATTGAAAATGAGTTGCCTGGTTAATCTTTGGCTTTACCGACTTGCATGCAAGCCTGGATAGAGCATATTGCCTGATTAGGTGGTAATTACAAATATTCCTGCATTTCTTTTCATTTGGGCAAATTTTCCCACAGAGTAACCATATAAGCTCTTGCATAGAAGCCTTGCTGGAGAAGGAGATTAGAGGTCACTTTTCCGTATGTAAATTCTCACTACTCTCCACTTACAGTCTGGAACGCTTACCTTCTGCTGTGCTACAGTCCAGCTTCAGAGCTTGGTCATGCAGGAGAATCACCTGGGGAGCTTTAAAGATCTCAGCGCTCAGGCCACACACCACGCCAATTAAGCAAACACTCCGGGGTGGGACTCCGCGTGGGCAGTTTGCAGATGTCCCCAGGTGACGGTGGTGTGGCCGAGACTGAGAAGCACCATTGATGCTCAGTGTGGTCCTCGGGCCAGCAGCAATGGTGTCCCCTGGGAGCTTATTAAACATGCATGGCCTCCAGTCTCAGCCCGGACCTATTACATCACAATCTGTGTCTAGCAAGAATGTGTATGCACATTAAAGTTTGGGAAACACTCCTCTAAAAACCGGATCTCCTGAGTACTGTATCTCCGGACTTCTGCTGAGCTGGGGAGACTGTGGCCAGGCTTCCGTGGGTGGAAAAGGGCTCTGGGATTCCAACTTTCTCACACAGCAGCAGGGCTCAGACTTGACTGTGCTCAGAAGCACATGCAAAGCCTCTGGGCTCTATGCACAGAGATTTCTGTTTCTGATTCGGGAGATTTGGATGGAGAATTTGGAGAATTTGCATTTCTAATGCATCTCAGGTGACATCCATGCAGCTCGTCGGGGACCACACTTCAGGATGCAGTGATACAGACTCAGACAATACCTGTGTTCTCAGCCTAACTTTGCCCTCACACTCGCACACCTATGACCCACCACTCCCAGGTCTTCCTCAAGACTTAACTGGGAAATGCTTTAACCACAGACTTCCCGAACATGGCTTCTCCAGTATGTTCACCCTGTTACACCTGCCAGTCTGTTTCCTGTTTCCCAGCTTCCTGTTTACCCTTCATTTCCCATCTGCTTTTTTGTCTTGACTCTCATTTCTTTACCTAGTCACATCTGTCAGTTTTGTTGGTTTCCCAAATGTTTTCATGTATTTGATCTCTCGATTTCTAGTCTTGCCTTGTGTGTCCTACCTTATTGCAAGCTCGGGCTGTATTTTGCTCTTCTTTTTTCTAGTTTCTTAAGGCAAGAACTTAGATCAATGCCAGGCATGGGGAGCCCTGTCCAGTTCTGCACAGGAGGGACCTTCTGCATCCTTTTTGTTCCATCCGTCTGCTCTCTGCCTGGAGCCTTCCCTTGAGGGCTTTTACCTCTGGGGCAGTGTTTTATATGCACTTGGTGCTAAGCACTGGAGTTGCCCTAGGACGTATCCTCTCCGAAGTTATGACCCTATCTGTTTTTCGATTTGGGAGATTTCTAAAAAAAAAAAAAAAAAAAAAAAAAAATTGGTATGTTGATGGTTGTTTCTTGCCTCCCAGAATTTTCCTGAAATTAGTTTATTTTAGCTTCGATTGTTTTCTGACATCTGTTTGGGATCAGAGGCAAAGGAAGATAGATGTGCGTTCAGTAAGTCCTAAACTCTTTCTTTAAAGATTGTTATATACTTGACTGGTGAATGGGCTTATAGCCAACCCAGATTCTACCTCTGAGACATACAGGAAATACTCATGTTTCAGGAGACAACTGAAACACTACAGCATAAATACGTGTTATTTGCTCATTATTAGGGTCCTTCAAGAATTTCCCCAAGCTACAGGTACATAATGAAACAAGATTGTCATTCTCAACACACACACGTATCCCAATAAACTCTGATGTGTCAATGTCTCAGTAATTGAAGTATCTAATCAAAGATGTATAGTGCAATTTTATGTAGCTTTCCTACCAAGGAAATCTTTTGAAGGAAAGCATGAGAAGAAAAAAATTAGCCAATCAAATAGTCAAAGTACACCACTGAGTTTGAGGAAAATGAATCAAAGAGGTACTTTCTTACCATCTGGCCACATGCAAATGGGCTCAAGCCTTATTTACATGATCATTTTTGAAATTTGGGAAGATATTCATAAGCTTTACTATAAAATTTAGTTCATTAAATATGAATTTTATAAGACAGAAAAATATATGATGATCTTGTCTATTCTGGTCATTTTGCCTGAAGCATTCAGCTAGCCCAGATGCACCCTGAGGACAAACCACCTGAGTAATCACTACAGTTGCAGACAGGACCAGAAGAACAGAGTACCAGCACCCTGGAGGCAGTGCGAGGGGATTGCATGCGTGAACCAGGGGAAATGTGCTCATTTCTGTGTGTCCCCAAGCTAGGGGACTTCACTTGGCTCCATAGTCTTTGCCAACTGCCCACCAAGTGAATTTGGTCACAAATTGTTAGGAAAATTCATAGTCATTGTAGGAAAAACAATACCAAGTGTCGTATGAGCTCATTCTTCACTAGGGAACAGTGTGTTGAAATCATACATATAGAGAGCTTTGCTTATGGAGCCCAGTCGTTACAATCTCTAATACCCTAATACTCTAATGCTTGTAATTACTAATGCAGGGTAAACGTTATTACAATGGCCTAGTGTACTAAGAATAAACGTTTAGGGGCGCCTGGGTGGCTCAGTCGGTTGAGCGTCTGACTTCAGCTCAGGTCACGATCTCACGGACCGTAAGTTCGAGCCCCGCGTCGGGCTCTGGGCTGATGGCTCAGAGCCTGGAGCCTGCTTCCAGTTCTGTGTCTCCCTCTCTCTCTGCCCCTCCCCCGTTCATGCTCTGTCTCTCTCTGTCTCAAAAATAAACGTTAAAAAAAATTAAAAAAAAAAAGAATAAACGTTTAAACTCTTGAAATTTCTTCTTGTAGAAAATAGAAATATGTGAGGTTTACAACACAACATGACTTAACCTCCTCTCTCCTGCCGTCTCTTCACCTCTACCAAAAAATAGTTACCTACCAATGGAGGGCAAGCAGTTGAGTCACCGCCTCAGAACTGGAGAACCCAGAAGCCACCCTGTATACACCACCAGCAAAGGTGACTGTGGACGGCTGACTTCCCAGGGCCCAGCTCGGCCCCGGCGGCCCAAGGGGCACCGGGCACCGCCGCCTGCCTTCCCGACCGGAGCTCTGAGCTAATGCCAACTAATGAAGTGCTGAAATTCCTTCCTGCCGCAGTTTCCTATTCAAGACATCAGACCCCACATGAGGTCACTGCCTTCAGAGCTGCAGGCTGCGTCTGGCTTCCTAACTTCCTGCCTAATGGGGCCGGCTGCACAAATTGGACTTTCCGGGTTTTATTGTCCCCCAAGGGGATTACTGCTGGATTATGTTCATTTATTCTTTTTCACTCTTTATCTATTATTTACATGAGGAAATATTCCTGTTTTTCTTTCTGAAAATCTTCAGTTATTCCTGGCATTAGCAGAAGAATTTTTGTCAGTTTTATAAACGGCCTATTACTGTACGTTTCTTAGCCAGAGCTCCACGTGGACCCTACTGTAAGTTAGAATTTACGAGGTACGGTAATTGAGGCTGACAGTGGTGATACAGGATATTGCCTTTTTATTTCCCCGTTTAAAACTCTCTGCGTGGAGAACTGACCCTGGAGCCCTGAGAACAGGAGGGAGGTTGACCGCTCCTGCAGCCAAGCCCGCGGGGTCCCAGGTGCCCCAAGGTGACCTCCTTCCGAGGAGGGTTCCCCCCGCCGCGAGTGCGCACCCCGTTCCCGAGGAGGTGTCACCCCACCGCGTGTGCGCACCCCGGCCCCGAGGAGGGTCCCCCCGTGTCGCGTGTGCGCACCCCGTCCCTGAAAAGGGTCACCCCACCGCGTGTGCGCACTCTGGCCCGGGGAGGGGACCCCCGGCCGCGTGTGTGCACCCCGCACGTGGCCTCCAGAAGTGTCCTCCAAGAGGCGAGGGGACGGCAGGAGGGCTGCTCTTGTGTTGACCCGGCCTCTTCATTCTGTGTGGTGACACAGAGGATGTGACCTGTCGCCTCGGTGGCACGCAGGTGTAATGCTTAAGTTAGTATTTCCAGGTTGGGGGGTCAGCTGAACAGGAGAGCCACGCGGCCGGGGTGCTGATACTCGGTGCTCTCCCGCGGGGCCCAGCTCCTAGAGCAGCGTCTCCGCTGGCGCCGTCTCTCCAAGTCCGGGGTTCCGACCTCGCGGCTGTGCTGTGACTCGTCCCCACTGCGTGTCCACCACCACTTCGCCTGCTGGACCCCTTCCTACCTGTCCAGATTCAGCTTTCGTGTCACGTGTACGTGTCCTAGCCCACCTCCTCGCGCCAGGCCTGGGGGGCCCTGCCCTGCAAATGCGTGTTCCTCGGTTGGGGGGCGGGGGCCTCCTCGCCGCAGGTGGTTCGGGAGACACTTCAGTGCTGCCTCCAGCATCACGCACACACACTGGGCCAAAACAAGCAACCTCTCTGACTCCGTGTCCTCCCCCGGGACCCTCAAATGGGGACGAGTGTCCCCAGGACTGTGGGTGAGGAGCATGCGCTGTGACTCCGCTGTTCCTCACCGTGTCCGCCCGGCCCTCTGCCAGGAGGGGACCTTCTTGGAGCATGGGCCAGGCGTTACGCAAATTTGACTCTCCTGGGAAGTGTTGGGCTCCTGAACATACACGAGAGAGAACAGGCAAATACTTCACAGGGAGTGTTGATTCTGGCCACTGCTAAGCCCAGAGATACGATCTGCATTGCGTGGAAACCGTGTGGAGTGACACAGTGTCTGTACAGGCATACCTTGTCACTCTCCAGGTTAGGTTCTGTGTGTAAATGACACTTGACCCCTAAATATCTTAGAGGAAAGCCCACTTATTTTTACTGATGGGCAGTCACTGCTTCTTTGAGGGGAGTCCCTACCCTGCTGGGTGGACACTCAGTGTCCCAGTGCCCGCCAACCACAGGCCACCTGCCATGTGTGGGACAGCAGACCCACTGCGGGAGGGACACGCACCCAGCTCTGCTAGGTCCTGGGCAGCCACTTCCCCCTAACTTGTGGGCAGGAACAGAAGGCACTGAGAAGGCCTGCAGGGAAACTCAGTTAAAACAACCCAGGTAGAAAAGGATGGCTTTTCCGCGAAAGTTTCCTGGATTGATTAAGAAAACTCAGTCCAGGAAGTGGACACCAACCCCCCCCCCCCCCCCCGACGAAGTGCCAGCTCCTCCATGCCCAGCAGAGCCAGCTGGGTCAAGTCACTTCCCCTCTTGGGGTTTTAGCTCTGATGGCCATGCCAGGAGGTGCTAGCAGGGCTCCCTGTGCGGCCGTGTGAGGCTAAATGCAGGCACGACTCACTCGGAACAGCACCTAGCAGCTCCCGACCTTATGTAATTGGTGCCTCTTACTAGTTTCTTGCATCTCCTCCCAAAACCTTAAAATAAAATACTTAATCTAAACGGTAGACATTTTTGTGGTGTGACTTAGGGATCCAGTCACCTGTGGAAAAAGTTAAATTCCACTTCCAGAAGAACAGAGAACTTAATCGTGAAACAGTGTCACAGTGAAGGAATTGTCCAATGGTGAAAATTCCAGAAGCGCAGCTGGGTGAGGGTCGGTCAGTGCAGACATTCTGGGCGAGCCGGGGAACCGGTCCTCCTGTCCTGAGTCCCCTGCAGCAGACAAGGGGTCACCAAGCATGACCTGTCAGGAGCAGGAGGATACAGAGAACGACTCCAGGGTTTGGTGCCCACGGCCCACACTTCCTCAGCCCTCATTAGACTCTGAGTCGGGACCCTACGGGACTCCTAGAAGCTTTCTCCTCGCTGGCGTGGACATGATTAGGATATTCCTGCCTGCTTCTGAAGGCAGGAAATTGTTAGAGGAAGAAATCTGTGAAACCAAATGCAAATGCCAATCATTCCTGCCATTTTAAAGCCTCGACTGGAACACAGGTGTCCTGCCTACCTCCTGCCTTTCACGAAACGATTAAAGCAGTCGTTTTAAAAACATGGAAAGTCCAGGATTAATTACAATGTTTCTCGCCATCCTAAGGGGTAGGAATGTGTACAGAGGCTCCTACGTGAAGTGGCACATATGTGTGCGTGCATATGGTGGGACGTTGGCTTAAAAATAAAAAGTGTGCTTATGAAAGGTACGAAAGCCAGAACAGCTTTGCATCATATATAACGAAGTGCTATTTTCTCTACTTGAAGTAAATTTCAAAACTGCACTCTTCCTTAGATAGGCAGGTAGCTGCGTGGGCCCCACACTGGGTAGGGACTCACACACCTGAGCAAGTGTGATTTCCTAAGGCTGTGGCTTCTTCGTTCTAAGTGTCTAAATTGTGGTGGGAGGGACGGGTTCTCTTGTGAGCACACAGACGGCCACGGAAGAGAAGCGTGGTCACACTTTACAGCTAGAACTAGTAACTGGCTTCAGCAAAGCCCTCTACGGTCCGTGCACTCTTTCAACACCTGCTTTTGAGCACCTACTGCTGTAGAGGCCCCCTGAGCGGTGCCAAGAACGCCCGGGGGGACACAGAGTGGGCCCTCTTTTCAGGGCTCCGATACAAAAACCGCAGTAACCTAGGACTTGAGTCAACCAGGGGCCAGACTCGGGCACCAGACGTGAAGTTAGATCATGTCCGTAATAACAATTACAGACAAGGGCAAAGAATGTGCCAAGTGCCAGCAAGGTGCTGCTCACCTTCTGTCTCATTCGAACCTAACACCAGCCCCGCAAACTGAATCTACTGCCTTTGCTCTATGCCCCCCCTCCGAGCTGGGGGCCCTGTACCTTGCACACTTCTGTCTTTGCTCTACCCGCCCCCCCCCCCACTGCAGCTGGGGGCCCTGTACCTTGCACACTTCTGTCTTTGCTGTACCCCACCCCCCCACCGCAGCTGGGGGCCCTGTACCTTGCACACTTGTGTCTTTGCTCTACCCCCCCCCCCCACCGCAGCTGGGGGCCCTGTACCTTGCACACTTCTGTCTTTGCTCTACCCCCCCCCCCCCCACTGCAGCTGGGGGCCCTGTACCTTGCACACTTCTGTCTTTGCTCTACCCACCCCCCCCCCCCACTGCAGCTGGGGGCCCTGTACCTTGCACACTTCTGTCTTTGCTCTACCCCCCCCCCCCCCCCACCGCAGCTGGGGGCCCTGTACCTTGCACACTTCTGGAGTGGCAGGGCCACCACGAGAACCCGGGGGCAGGTACTGCAGAATATCCTCTGGTGACTGTGAAGAAAACAAGTCAGGTGCATTGTTCACTGTTACTCGGGTTAAGAGTGGCTGAGTCTCTGGATCGAGCGTGTGATCTGAACACCGTCCCGCAGGCACCTCAGGCCAGGGCACCGTCTGGGAGCGGGTGGAAGCAAATGCAAGCCTTTCACAAACCTGCTGCCCATGAAGGGGCGTACAGCGATGCCCACCACGCAGCGGGGTCCGCGGGTGACAGTGGGGGGCGACTGCAGGAGGCTGGGGGCCCTCGGGCTCTGGCGGCACACGCGCACTGAGTCTTGCAGCCGGGGCCCCTTAGGAGCAGAGTGACCTCGGGGCCGCCTGTGGTCCTAAAGCCGGCCGAGAAAACGGCTCCCTGGCCGGTAGTGTTCCTGGACACGCAGTGGGGCATGGACGTCCTGCAGCGACCGTGCAGGTTCTTCCTTGGGGCTGAGACTCCCTGGCGCCCTGAGCACAGGAGCACTGACCTCTCAGGAGAGGGCGCTCCCAAAGGGTGTGACCGGAGCGGGTGGAAGGGGGGTGGGCACAGGGTAAGTGGGGTGCGGGGCTGTGGGAGGGGGGAGGGGGGACGGGGGGGATGAGGGGAAGACGGTGTGATGGGGTAGAGCCGTGTGAGTGGGGCGGGTCTATGTGAGTGGGGGGTGAGGCAGCGTGAGTGGGGGGTGTGGCGGTGTGAACAGGGCGGGGTGGTATGAGGTGGGTAAGGGGGTGAGGGGAGGCAGGGCCGTGTGAGCGGGGGGCGGGGTGGTGTGAGGGTGGAGTGGGGGGCAGTGTGAGCAGGGGCAGGGCGGTGTCAGGGGGCGGGGTGGTGTGAACAGGGGGGCGGGGAGGCGGTATGAGCGGAGGGTGGGTCGGTGTGAGCAGGGGGGCGGGGAGGTGTGGGCAGGGGTGGAGTAGTGTGAACAGGGAGGCGGGGCGGGGTGAGTGGAGGTCGGCCACAGGGCAGAGCAGATACAACTTGTCTTGGACAGAGAATTTCCCTGACAGAAAAGTTTTTCATGCAAAGTTAGGCAAATACGTGCAAATTAAAAAGAATCAAACAACTGATTTCATGCTCACGATAATTTCTAAAACAGATTCTTGGACCTGAAGTGCATCGGGTGCAAACAGATCCTGGGTCTGACCTGGTGCCTGCTGCGGGGGCGGGGGCGCACAGCGTGCAGGCTTCCCACCTGCGGTCTTGAGGCCTGTTCGTTCGCAGGCTGCGGGTATTTTGCTAATTTTTGATACACCACGACTTTCCAGTAATGTGTACAGTGTCCAAGTGATGTGACCTGCCTTCCTGTCCAATGACGAATAGTAATGCTGTTTGAGATAAATGAAGAACATTTGGGAATCGTATTTATCTACATTTGGTAAAGGTTGATATATGTTTTCATTTAATTGAAACCCTGTCTTCTGTCCACAAAGACTTGCTCTCGAGACCAGTAGGATGATATGAAGAGGGAGATGAGCTTCGGCACAGAGTGGATCCAAAGTCATTCCCACATCCTAGAATCCCTACAACCCCATGGCGGGAACAGCTGCGTAGCTAGGATTTCATGTAATTTAAATGAGGAAATAACTTTGTATCGCTTTTGCATTTTAATTGCATCGTTTATAAACAAACTGCCATGACCTTTTCTTCGAGACCATAAACTGGGGAGATTTTTCATTATTGCCTTTACAACCTTTCAAAGTGGTCTGAGCACATTTTGGGTAACAATTTTGGGCACTGAGATTTTAGTTTGTAAAAAATTATTCATTAAAATGTTAGCATCAGAACACCTTTTTATCCTCATAAAACTAAAAAAAAAAAATCATTGCATTCCATTAAACATTAAAGAAAATGCATGAAGTCATTTGAAAGAGAACTGTGATTTTCCAGTTCACTGCCTGTCCCTAAAGGAACATATCTTTACGAGCACCTGGAAAATACTTGATGGTGTGTCGTTTCTGCCAAAACAGCTTCTACAATTCCAGCATCAAGGGATTCACTTTCCTCCACAATAAATGCTGGCTTATTAATGCTCAAACTAATTCAAGGGAAGAGATTCTGAGACACAAAATGAAGGGGATTTAATAAATAACAGCATGAAAATATACATAGGTAGCCAGGCATCTGTAGAATTGATATACTTAATCTGGTATTTCACTCGGTGTTAATAAATTATGATATGTATAGGTGTGAATGTTGCTTCATAGACACATTATTAATCATGGTTTAACTATTATTAACCGTTGTTAAAATTCCTTCTAAAGTCAACCTATAAGAATATTTCAATAAGCCAAAATTAAATAAACGAGTAGCTCAAGGAACTGGCACCATTACCCTTTGGGAAATTAAAAAACCAGAAACACCACATCAGATAATTATGAAGAGATCAACCAACCTAGCTTGTCAAGCATATTTATCTCAATTTGAAACACCTACAAACAGAAGTAACCAAAATCCGTCTTTAGCATGAACACTATAATTAAAGACGTAGGATCTTCAGTCCCCTGGGTGGAGAGGGACGTGGGCGGGAGCATGTTGGAGGAACTGGGTCAGGGGTCAGACGCTTTTCACAAAGACCCAAATGAAAGAAGTCAGGTAGAGAATGTGGGCTTACACAACTTCTTTTAAAAACAGGCAAAACTAAAATATTTGTTTTTAGAAATGCAGCCTTTATAGCTATAATAAGAAATGAAAGGAAAATTTTTTTTAAATGGAAACAAAAAATATTCAGGTTATAAGACTTAGAAAAAATAATCCTCAGCATGTGTTCCCTGGACCCCATTTTCAGAGTAACTGTGCATAGCTGTTAAAAATGCAGACGCTTGGGGAGCCTGGGTGGCTCAGTCAGTTGAGCATTTGACTTTTGATTTCGGCTCAGGTCATGATCCCTGGGATCAAGACCCTTGTCGGCCTCCATGCTGAGCGTGGAGCCTCCTTAAGATTCTTTCTCTCCTTCTGCCCCCTCCCTACTCGTGCTCACTCTAAAAAAAAAATGCTTTAAAAAAATGCAGACCCTTGGTTCAACCAAGACTCTGAATCACAAACTCATGGGTGGGGCCCATGTTCCTTGCTATTTATTAGACTCATCAAAATTATGTGTTCTGGGAGTCCTCCTTTATTTGTACCTTAGAAGAATTGCAAAAGACTGTGATTTTCTTTCAGCAATAACCTAATTTTAGATAAGAGGAAATATGGAAAAGAAAATATATCAAACCTGCTAACAAGTTCGAAGAATGCAGAAGGGAGGGTGGTCCACGAGGAGCAGTGCTCATTGCTCCGTGAGCCTGTGGTGAGCGGTGAGTAGGGTAAGAGCACATGGGAGCACGTTTAGGGACCCAATGTCCTCCTCCTGCTGCAGGAGCGTCATCCCGGAGCCAAGACAGACTGCAAGTCAGAAATTCATTGCTAGCAATGTCATGAGATTTGTTTTGTGACAAATAGATTCGTGATTTTTAATGCCAACCATGGCTGCTAGTAAATGGAAAATTTTCTTCAGTTTGGCACTCATTGATAATTAAGAAGCTAAAGTTAGTAAATCACAAGTTGGACATTCCTTAATTAGTGGGTAACATTAGTTAGTCAAGAGGCTTCTTTTCTTTCTGAGAAAGCCCTCATTCCCCAAGATCCTGACTCATCACATCTGATCCTGGATGCCTGCCTGCAGAGACCTGCCCGCCCCTGTTTTGGGTACCTGACCAGTCCTCCTGAGCCCGCCCATCACTGGCTTTGAGACCACCAGCGCCACAGTATACGGGAGACACAACTTACAGTGACATACTTGAATCTCTAGTTGTTATTATCTAAAACCAGTGATTTTTAACTTCAAGTACATAAAATTAAACTGACACCCACCGTCTCCTCAAAGCTTCCCTTCCCTAATGGCCTCTGATTTTGCATAGTAACATCGTTAAATGTTGCCCTACAAATTTACACCATGTACTTATTCTCTAAGATTTAACTCGAGCTTTTAAATTTATGTCCAAAATTCTGCCTTGACAAATGCCAAAATTGTCACAGCGTTGCATTTCTTCTCATTTTTCATCTCATTTTTCCCTTCACAGTTTACATAAATGGGGCAGGTGTAATCTATTTGACTAGTCGGTCTCTTCGAGAGCCTTGAAGGTGCAGCCGCGGCTCCTCCCGTGGGACCAGGTTTCCCTTTGCCTGGTGGCCAAACGGATGCGCGACTTCTCCTCTTCACCCAGCAAGCCTGCTGCCTTCCCGGGCACTTTCGTCCTGTCCGGCCCGCCCAGTGGTGAGCGATGCACACAGGACCCCTCACGTCCGCAGCTCCTGCTTCATGTGGGTCCTTCTCTTGGACCCTCCACACCCCGGTTCTGCAGAAATATCCTCGAAGAAGCAGTTTCAAGAACAACACCAAGTAAGATGTTTCTTCTGATGTAAATTCGTATCTGTCTTTAGTTTTCATAGCTTTCCTTTGGTTTTTATTTTGTCCTTTCCTGTTTCAGAGACGTCATGCCTCGAGCCCTGCAGATCCCAGGCCGTGGGCAAGGACTCAAGCCACGGCCCCTCCTCAGGCTGCTTGCCTTCTGGATTGGAGTGGAATGTGCCTCCTCCAGGATTTCAGACACATTATTTGTAAGGATATCAAACAGGTGTAAGCATTGTTCTTTTTAGATCACTTTCATGGCATTACTTATGAACTCCCAGTTTGGGACCCTGACCATCTGGCAATCATACAAAGACTGCATTTCGTAGGAGGGGATACTGGCAGACCCGTCAACTTTCTTGGTGGTTTTGCTCCCCGGTCACTGCCTGTCTTAACCCCGCTGGAATCCTCACTTTCTGCTGTCAGGACACCCACTCAAGATATGAGAAGTCACCAGAGGAGGAAGGGGGCATTCCCACTCAGGTAGTGCTAAAGAGCACTGGCTCCAGATTTCTAGGATAAATTGACTCTGTTCACAAATGCACCCCCTTCCAGGGCACATCCAGTCACTTCCCAGACTGCAAAGAAAAGTTACTGTAATCCGAGTACGTTTTCACCCAGCTTAAACGGAATTGCCCCACAGCTTTTCAGGATGCTCTCTGACCTGTCATTGAACTCCTACAGGATGACTCAGGCATCACTCAGAAATGGGACACCAGCAGGCTGCAGAGGTCCAATGGTTAATTTAATTCATATTTGCTATATATGTTAAACATAGATTAAACTTTTTCTTTTAACTTTTAATTGTTCCATGTTTTCTAAACTGAAAATAATCCAATTAAAAATTTTTTGAAAGATATCCCCCAGAAATACACACGAGGCATATGATATTCGAAATTATTCCGCAGAGATAGCATTCCGAAGGTAGAAACGTGTGGTACGTGGCAACAATTTGCAGTTTGCAATCCATTTTGGTGAAAGCAATCTCCAAAATGAATTCCTTTACACACATTGTTCGAGGGTATTCATGCAGCCCCTCTTCTCTACCACGTCTAGTCTCCTTCCTGCTCCTCATGTCAAGTTCCTCTTATTATCTGCAGCAGCGACCACAGACGAGCCAAATGCAAGTTCAGGAGCCCCCAGCCTCAAACACAGGGACCTCACGGGTGGGGATGTCATGCATGCTTCGGATGGATGTGTTGTCTTGCTCAGGGAAAGGATCTTTCTCAGGAAAATGGGTGTCTGGACAACCATCCACACAAGGGGTATCGGAGAGAGCTTCCTGGCACTCACTTCCCACGCTCACAGTCGACTCGATGTCTCCCGGCTCGAACTGTGTTAGTAAATGCACCAACTATCCCTTTGCATCCAGCTGCTCTCCATGTGTTTTTCATCTTTTCATTGCTTTTTCTTTTTTTAAGTTTATTTAGTTATTTATTTAAAAAAATTTCTTTTGACGTTTATTTTTTATTGAGAGACAGAGAGAGACAGGGCATGAGCAGGGGAGGGGCAGAAAGAGAAGGAGACACAGAATCGGAAGCAGGTTCCAGGCTCCGAGCCATCAGCACAGAGCCCGATGCGGGGCTCCAACTCACCAGCTGTGAGATCATGACCCGAGCTGAAGTCGGACACTCAACCGACTGGGCCCCCCAGTGCCCTAAGTTTATTTATTTATTTTGAGAGAGAGAGAGAAAGAGAAAGAGAGAGAGCATGAGCAGGGGAGGGGTAGAGAGAGAAGGAGAGAGAATCCCAAGCAGGTTCCACACAGTCAGTGCAGAGCCTGACGTGGGGCTGGATCTCACAAGCCCCGAGATCATGACCTGAGCCAAAACCAAGAGCTGGATGCTTAACTGACTGAGCCCCCAGGCGCCCCCCATCGCTTATTCTTAATACAAAATACAGTTCACACATGAGTAATCCGTGGAAACCCGGTCATGAGACGAGAGGGGAGGACCAACCCAGAGTTGCACGGCCTGCAGCACAGAAGAGCAGGCGGCCACCAGGGCACCGCATTGGGCACCAGGAAGCCCCTCGCTGCAGCGGCAAGGGGTTGGCGCTCCCGGTGAGGTCCCCGCCGACCATATAAAAATGCGATCTTGGAAAAGATGTGGTTTTGTTGGTGCTCATTGAGTATATTGTACTTTTTGCAATTTGGAGCCCAGCATCTCTGGGATCTCGATTATTTTAAGTCAATGCAACACAAACCTCTTATAATTGAAAAATACAATTTTGGCAGATTGGGAAACTGAAGAATCATGATGCAGTGCACTAAAGCAGCTCTGGGGACAGGCACATGACAGACAGGAGACGGTGGGAGCCCTTCTAACTCCTGTCTTCCCGGTAGGGCCGTGCTAAAACAATTGTCACCAATTAAGCCCTTAATGAGCATGATGTTATTTCTAAACTGCTTAGTTTTTAGGAGATCTTTCAAATGTACATATGCAACCATGACTGCTCGTCTTAGTTTATGAAAACCTGGTTTTCCTAAGTCTTTCGGGAATAACTGAATAGTTCTTATTGTATTTAGAAACTCTTATCTCTTAGGTGGAATTAATTAGAATTCCATAGAAAATTTTGGTGTCCGGTGTATCCTACTTTTAGTTCTAACTGTAAATTAGGACAAGATCATAATACTTTCTTTATTTCTTTAAAACCCTAATTTCCTTTTAAAAAAGGACAGTAGGACACATGTCACAGTATTATTGTGAGGATTAATAAGATACATACAAAGCACTCAGAGACGCACGGACACCATGATCATTGTTTGAATGGCGCCTCCTCTGAGTCTGTGGTCCCTGTGACACGGGCACTTGAACCCACTCTGGTGTTGCCAGAGGACGGCCCTGCATGGGAGAGGTCCTTGGTCAAGGAATGAATGAATGAATGAATGAATGAATGGTACATATTTGTTTGTGCTGAACACGTAATGTCTGAAACGCTTTTACGTGATTTATTATACCTGCTGGTATTATCATCCCTAATTTACAGACAAAACCAGAATAAGATTGCAGACCTGACTTTTCTAGGGTCACAGGCTCTGGACAGCAGCCGTGGGGCTTTCCACAGGCACCGCGTGGGTCCCTCACTTAGCCCGCATCAGGGCGTGCGACTTTTTGTCGCCACCTTAATCCACAGGGTCAGCTAAGTAATTCAGCAAAGTCGACCTTAAATTAACTGGAGCGTTAGGAGGTCTAAGGCGGCTGTGAGATTGTTGACATATTTACTAAACCACGTAACTGGAAGTCTGTATACCCAACAAGCAATTCTGCCAAGCACTGAGGCCTCTGAAATGTACCCTCCTAATGTAGTATTCTGCAAGGGTTCCAGAACTGAAAACGTTCTGCTACAGCCAAGAGCCCAAAATCACAGATGGGAAGGTTGCATTTTGAAGTTCGGTTCGCGCTTTATTTACGTGGCACACCCAGCCTGTGTCTTGATGTTCTGGGCCTTCGATGACCTCACTGAGAAACCCTAAACGGGCCAGCACTTTCCTTTAGCACTGTGGCTGCCTGTCGCCTCTCAGCAAGCTTCTCATTTAGTCCGCGATCTGTGGGGCGCACAATGACACCAGCTGCCCTCGCCTCAACTTGCTTGTATCATGGGTGGGAAGTTAAGAACAAAGCACAAACTGATGGAGGCCTTGTGTGGAAAGATGTGACCTTTCGGGGTTACAGCCTCACAGGAAGGAGCAGAGGGGCCCCGTGGACCCGGAGACCTTGCTCGTGGCTCCTCCTGCTGCATCTGTACCACGGGCTCCAGAAAGAGGTGCAAGAAGAAAACACTAAGTGTTTAAAATAAATTCTTAATTTCATCATTTAACGTTTTTTTTCTTTGTGTTGTTTTATAATGAAAATTATATTGGAAACCACCCCAAAATAAACACATCTACAAATAATCGGAGTGTGCAGTCAAAAAAATGTTTGGCAACCACTGATCTGTTGGGTGAGAATTAATAATAAATACGTACCCTAACCGGTGTTAGCATCCAGTCCACACGCTGTGGCCATGGCCACGTGGGCGGACGAGGGCGTTCTTCACCAGGAGCAGGCACACAGCCGCTCACGCTACGCTCCATCTGGAGAAATGCCATTTTTACTCTAAAAGCAAACCGGAAAGTCGTTTCGCTCAGGAGTGCTCTTTGGTTGTGTCTGTCTGTGGTGTTCCTCTCAGGGTGCTGCTGGACGGGGTCCCCGCCCGCAGAGCACGCCCGGGGGGCGTTCCCTTGCTCACCTGCAGCCTCACGCTCCTCGGCCGGCCACACCCCAGCTCCCCACTCCCACTTTCCAGCTTGTGGCTTTTTCATCCCAAAACGTGGATGGCTTAGTCTCTGTAGCAGGTGTCTCAGGGCTCCTTCTCCTCATAGGCATTTATTGCCCAGACGACACACGTAGCAGTGACCTCCTCCTTTCTCTCTGCACCTGAGTGCCTTCTGTCCTGGAGGTTCCTCAAGGGCTCCTCAGCAGGGGTTCACAAACACTTGGGGAGCCTCCGGGTTCTGCAGTCCTGGGCCTTTCTGCACCTCCAATCAGCACTTGGAGCGTTAGTTTTACTGCATTTATATGACATTATGTTTACATATCTGGCTATATAAAATCACATTAGTCTTAATATTTTCAATACTAATTTATAATATAAACCTCATGAAAGTGCAAAAGTCATGTGTAAATACAGATGTAAAGAGATATAAAAACGTGAAAATGTTAAAAAGGAGTTACCTTTGGTTAATGACATTTATTTGTCCTTCTTTGGTATTTTGTTTATTTTCTACAAATTTGAAAATGAAATACATTAACTTATAATCAATGACTGTAACAGTGAAAATAACTTGTAAAATGAAAATCAAATACATTGCACAGGGCATTCTTCCGGGTAGTCATTGAAAATCAAAAATCATTATGAGTGACTAATCTCAAGTATCTGGAAAAGAAATACTAGCAGAGGAAATTAGGACAAATTCTCAGTTATTCGGAATGATTTGATAGATCCGTTTAATTCACAAATTTGAAGGTACAAATCCTAGAATCACATTTGGTGGCCCTGACTTCCCACACGAGGAGACTGAGGCCAAGGCATCTGTCAACCGCACACGGGGTCCAGTCAGTGTTGCCTGGAACCAGCTGTCCCTGCACTGATGCTCTGGTGACCACACATCCAGGGGCGCCCATCGTCTAACGGCACGCTCCTTCTCCCTGGATTTCTTCCACAGCCACCCACGCTGGGCTCCTCTGGGCACACACAGAGGACTGTCCCGGGGCAGATCCTGAGGCTCATCTGAGCTCAACGGGAGAGCACCAGGCAGACCAAGAAGGAGCAGACAGACGCCATGGGCCTTCCCTCGCCACCCTGGTTGGGTGCTCTCTCTAGAAGCTGAGTGTCTGTCAACCACAACCGTTCACCTGCCATACCCACCTTCTCGGCACCCTCTGTGCCCGCATCAAATCTTCCTCGCCGAGCCTAGCTCAGCTTCCACCACTCCCCACACCGCCTGATCACTGATGTTTGCTATCGCTCGTACATGCCACATCCAACCTACTTCGTAAAGATGGCCAATGTGCATTGGTGTGCTTTCTCGTGTCCTTGGCTGAGATACGATAATCACTCATGCCCCCTCCTGTGGAACGTCACCATGTACACCTCGTGACGTGCCCCTGGCCACCCCCTGCCCGCAGCAATTGCACCTTTGTGGACATCTGACCCAGAAAGAGTGGATCCCATTCTCTACCCCAGCATTTACGAGTGTAACAAACAACTTATGAGCAAACAGGGGCAGTCCAGCCAGAAGGCCATGTAAATCTGGCCTTTTATGAATATCTGTTGAATGATCTCCATACCATGTAGCTGCATCTAGAAAGGAAAAACAGAGAAAAATGAGCCTATGCAATCTGCAATCTTGCCCTGCAATCAGATGAGGCAAACATAGGAAGAAGAAGAAAGAAAGAAGAAAGAAAGAAAGAAAGAAAGAAAGAAAGAAAGAAAGAAAGAGAGAGGGAGAGAGGGAGAGAGAAGGAGGGAAAGGAAAGAAAAAACTCCCTGCTTGGTTCTGTCTAGCCAAGAGGTGAATATGCAAACACTACTGTGGTGAGTAAAGTGGTTTGTCAGGAACAGGGTGGGGGGGACAGTGACCACCTGGGGAGCCCGTAAAACCTACATTCATTCAATTTAATAACTTCCGGGACAGTCCATACACTATTGCCACCCACATGCCACAGATGGGCAAACAGCATGTGCCCTCTGGCTGTGGAAACAAAGTCCAGGGGTCTTGCCTTCCTCACGGTGTTCCCAGCCCTCGAACTGAGCCTGCTACACGGTTGGCACTCTACGTACGTGACGTCTTTGGCTGAGAGGGAGGGATTATTAATGTAGCAGAACTATGTTTGTATCCAGAAGAATGTACAGGTAAGAAGAAAATTGCCTTTGCTATAGAGGTATGATGGGAAAGCTGTTAAGAGTAAAGAAATACAAACTTAAGGTCTAACTTCACCAGGTTAAGTTATAAAGTGTACAGTGCACACATTTTAAAGACAAAGTTTAAAGATAAGTTTGGGCATTTGTATATGCCCAGGTAACCCCATCTCAAAGAGACATGGGATATATCTCTCACCCCAAAAAGTTCCTGTTCTTTTTTCCACTCAATCTCACCACGGAAACAGTGCTACTTTGGTTTCTAACACTGCAATCTACTGGTCCATTCTTGAATTTTATGTAAACACAATTATACAACGTAAGGTCTTTTTGTCTGGTTTCTTTTATTTAACACAGTGTCTGTAAAAGTCACCCACGAATGCTGCCTATGCCAGTACTTTGCTCCCTTTACTTACGGGGAAGTGTGTTTCACTTACTTGCTTGTTGATGGAATTTTCATGTGTTTTGGGCTATTATGAGTACATTTGCTATGGATATTCTTTTACAAGTCGTTTGGAGGCCATGAATCTTCATTTCTCTTTAGTCAATATCTGTGAAAGGAGTCGGCCATAATGTAGGTGCATGATGACTTCTATGAACTTACTAAACCCGGGGCATCCGGGTGGCTCAGTCAGTTCAACGACCGACTTCGGCTCAGGCCATGATCTCACAGTCCATGGGTTCGAGCCCCGCATCGGGCTCTGTGCTGACAGCTCGGAGCCTGGAGCTGCTTCGGAGTCTGTGTCTCCCTCTCTCTCTGCCCCTCCCCTGCTCACGCTCTGTCTCTCTCTCTCTCAAAAATAAATAAAGACATTAAAAAGAAAAAAAGAACTTACTAGACCCTTTTGCAAAGTGGTTGGACCGTTTCAGCCTTCCACCAGAGACGTGTGGCTGTTCCGTTTCTCGGCGCCCGTGCCACACTAGCTGTCGTCAGCTTTTTTAGCTCACCCACCCCAGGTGCAGTGTCTTCTCTGTGGCTTGTCAGTGTTTCCCAGATCTTCTGTTGGCCCAGGAGAGTCACACAATGGGGAAAAGGGGTCCTCTGCCCAGAGGGAAGTCCCCCAAGTCCTCGTGAAGAAAGATATTCATGAATCTGAGCAGGAGGGGGCCGGCGTCAGGAGCCATGGTGGGGTGACGGCATGGCCGTTATCTCGGCTGAGAGATTGGAAGGAAGCAGGACAGAGGTGGGTCCCAACCTAGAACCTTCTTTCTGCAGAATAGCTCTTCAGTCAATACTGAAGAACGACTAAGCACTGAATTTCTGATAAGTGGAAATTGTCTGCAATGAAAGCTGCTGAGATTGACTTATTTTGGCATTTTACTTTCCAAATTCCTTATCCAGGAATTTTCTTTTTTTAATCAAGAAAAGATTTTTAAGTTGACTTATTTGTTTTGAGAGCGAGTTCACACAAACTGGAGAGAGGCAGAGAGAGGGAGAGAGAGGGAGAATCCCACGCAGGCTCCACACTGTCAGCGCAGACCCCGACACAGGGCTCAGACCCACGAACAGCGAGATTGTGACTTGAGCGGAAAGAGTTGACGCTCAACTGGCTGAGCCACCCAGGTGCCTCTTATCCGGGAAACTTCTGTCACTTATCTCCTCAGTAAAGTAGAATGACAGCCTACAAAAAGAACATCTTTTTAAAATTCATTACCATTTGCATTTGCGATAGATGTAGAATGTATGTAAATTTGTGGACGGTTGATATGTCAATAAGGGACATGCCAATGCCCAGGTGACAGTCTTACTGCCGACAAGTAGCAGATCCTGATTTTATGTGAAATTTGTCAGCGCCCTCAAGGAGGTACTTCAGACATTGGGCACCGGCCACAGAACGTGGAAGCCGGAGACCGAGGCCAACGCGGTGCTGGTGGCCCCATCACTCAAGACAGTATCACCCCCTCTGCTGGTTCCGGTGGGGGCAGTATGACCGTGTGGACAAAAGGATGACGGTGCCCAGCGTTATGTCCTAGGCATACGGTGGGGCTCGGAGACCTAAAGACAGTGGCGTCAGCAAAATCCCCTGAGGCTTCTGGAGGGCCCCGTCTCTGCTCCCACCTGATTGCAGCAATCAGGAAAGAGAATTGTAGAGAAGGAAAGCAAACAGGGAAGAGCCTGATGCAAGAAAAAGACAAGCAACTTAAGTCTCTGCAGATGAGAGTCCAGGTGAGTGTCTCAGGCGAGTGCCCTAGGTGAGCGTCCCAGGTGAGTGTCCCAGGCGAGCGTCCCAGGTGAGTGTCCCAGGCGAGTGTCTCAGATGAATGTCAGGTGAGCGTCCCAGGCAAGTGTCCCAGGTGAGTGTGTCAGTGAGGGTCCCGGTGAGTGTCCCAAGGTGAGCCATCCATCTTGCAGAACATCACAGTCACATTCTCCAGTCGGTTCAGTCACTAACTGTGGATAAAGGCCTAGCAGTCAGCCTACGAATAGCATGTTTTAGAGTAATGGCAAATTTCTAACCTAATAAATAAATACTGGTTAACTACTGTGCATTTGATTTTCAAGAAAGCCCTTCGTCAGCTGCAGTTATGTCAGCACTTTGTCTGTCTCCTGCGCCTGCACGTGGGGCCACCAAAGCCTTCATCAGCTTTGGTGCCAGATAGAGACTCAGCTCCCAGGGGTCAGCTCCCTCTCACCTACGAGAGGGAAGGACAGCGAGGGAGGCTGGACACACACTAACAGCTGCTGCCCCTGCTTCTGCTCTTGTGCATGTGGCTTTACCCGTCACGTTTCGTATTCTGTCGTAGTCCCATTTTACAAAGTACAGATTTATTTTTTAACAGTTTTCAGCAAGTGACCCTAGTTGTTAAGCCGACAAAAAAATTCATCTGCTACTTTCACATTTTTATAATGTTTACTGTATTTTTGAGAGAAAGAGTGTGTGCAGAGTAGGGGCAAAGAGAGAGGAGGACAGAGGATCCAAAGCAGAGATACAAAGCAGAGAGGACAGAAAAGAGCCCGAGGCAGGGCTTGAACTCACGAACCCGTGAGATCATGACCTGAGAGTCACCCTAAGAGTCGGATGCTCAACCTACTGAGCTGCCCAGACACCCCTACTGTTACATTTTTTATCTCTTTATTTATTTTTAAGTCTTTCTTTAAAGTTTATTTATTTATTTTGGGAGAGAAAGAGAGAGAGAGAGAACGAGTGGGGGAAGGGCAGAGAGAGGGGGAGACAGGATCCAAGGCAGGTTCTGTGCTGTTAGCAGAGAGCCTGACGTGGGGCTCGAACCCACAGACTGTGAGATCATGACCTGAGCCCAAGTTGGACACTTAACTGACTGAGTCATCCAGGTGCCCCGTACATTTTTTTCTCTCTTTAGACTCCAACGTCATCTTTTCAGCCTTGGCTGTAAAATGAAACTAATGAAAAATGTGGGAGTATCACAGATGCTGACTATAAACCATTGCACTTAAATTATATCAGTATTTTATTCATTGTCTTCCGGTGTTTACAGAGACTATGCTACGTACAGTGAAGTCAGAGAGAAATTGCCTTTTTCTACCTGTTTTCACGGCCCTGTTTCATGTTTTCCACGGAGAAGCAGCCTGTGTTCTGGCCACTGCAGGAGGCAGCATGCCAAGTTCTGGAGACTCCTGATAAGTAAGTCACGGTTATGGCCCCTTGGGAGCATAATAACCATAAAACTAACTATAGATGAATTTACTAGATTTGCATCTTTTTTATTATGCACTTATGTGGACTGCACACTTACTAAGCCCTCAGATGTTAGATTAATTAGGTTACGTTGGGATAAGACCAACAACTGCCAACTCCAAGGACGTCGTTCTCTGACAGGAATTTGCTCGAGCGGGCTGGGCCTGTCATCAGGAAGCCCATTTTTGGTAAAGACCGAGTTGTGCGATGGCTAGTGCAGTCCCATCAGCTGGAATATGAAATGAAATGACTTGAAACTCATTCCATCGTCTGTGAGATACAGTCTTGGATGTAACTCACACTGGGGAAAGGACATAAACCTTTTATTAACTCAGTGTAACACAAACTCGGCTTGTTACTGGTTTTGCAATATAATGAGAATTCATACTCGGTACAATAAGCCTATTTTACAGCTATAAGAAGATTCCTGGTGGGAAGACAGTTTTTAATTAGATAAAATAGAAAACAGACCCTCTACCGCCCTCCCCTCCCTGCATTCTCCTTGGCATCAGCTTTGCGCTCACAGGTGCCGTGCAGAGCAGGGGTGTTATCTGCAGAAGGCAGGGTGAGGGTGAGGCGGGTCAAGTGTGGCATGAACTTGGGGCACCAAGCGCTGGCCATGCTCTTATGGCATCAAAATTGAATCGTTTTTCAAGCTCTATAAAAACCACTCATTTATGTGCATTTTCCTCCAAAGAATGTTTTCCCCCCTTGGGTAGTCATGGATTTTGTCCAAGGCAAAATTATGTTTAAAAATTTATGTCCACCAATAAACCAAACTTACTTTGGAAATGCACATCAACCAGAGTGGTAATATTCTGCTGGAGACAAGACAGCGTAGGCCTCTTGTAAACGAGCCAGACAGGTCTGCCGCGTTCACTTCCCTGCTTCTCTAGTCCTTGCCTCTTTGTCTCAACAGCCCATCCCCTGAAAAAATCAGGACTATCTCTCAACAAGACTTGCCTTGAGTCAGAGGCAGGATATCCGGAGGCCAGAATGATCTTCATGTGACACGCTCTGAGGGTCCCCACACACTGTCCCGGGCAACAGACCTGGCAACTTCTCATTCTTAAAGGCCTCCAGCCCACTTCCTTGGGTAGATGAACTTTAGCAAAGGAGTGGGACCTCGAACACTTGCTTCTGAAGAGATTTGGGTATTTGTACACAGAGGTTAGGAAAGGTGGGAAAGGGGTTATGGGACCGTAAGCATTTAGGGAACTTTGGTGCACTGAGTGAACCCAAATGTGTGATGAAAATACTGAAAATGAAAGCACCAGGAAGCAGTGTGGACGTCAGGTGGCTGCGGACACATTTTCCTTTCAGAGCGTGGATCTCGCCATTCCTGTGTCCACGCTGGTTAAGTGAGGATCACTGAGATTGATAACTCACCATCTCAGGATAAGTGATAGAAGCAGAAGGTGAATCATCCCCAGAGGACCCCAAAGCTGGTGCTATCCCCCAGAAGGCTAGTGCGGTCTCAGAGCAGGAGAGCGGAGGGTGCTCTCGGGTCGGGAAAGACCCACTCTCCATCTCGATTCTGCTATACCTCCCGGGGGCTGTTGTCGCATCATCTTCAGGGTGGGGGGGGGGACACCTCCTTTGCGGTGGGAAGCAGAGCTGAAATGCACGTGTGGGTGTGCCAGGAAGCTCCTGAGGGAACACGGGCCCCCACCCAGCCACGGCTGCCTCCCCGCTGCTGCCACTCCAGGACAGGGTCCCCGGCCAGGAGTGAAGGTGTGGAGGCCCCTGGAGGGGCTTTGCCCTGGAAATGCTGGAACGAGGCCAGTGCAGAGCAAACGTGAGGTTCTCCAGCCCATGTGCACATCCACAAGGGAGGGTTTGGGGTCCCGCTGGTCTGGGTTCAAACCCTGGCCCTGCTATGGATGAAACAGGTGATCCAGACTGAGCCACTAGAACTCTGCAGACCTCCGCAGTCCTCCTCAGTCAGAAAAGCATCCTGTACATCCTAGGCACTTACAGAGCCCAATCAGAGTTGTTCTAAACAAGAACACAGCAGTTTGCACAGAGCTGGTGAGCCTAGAATGTTAAACAGACGCTAATTGTTATTTTTTTTTAATCTTTATTTTTGAGAGAGAGAGAGAGAGAGAGAGAGAGACACAGAGTGTGAGTGGGGGAGGGGCACAGAGAAAGGGAGACACAGAATCAGAAGCAGGCTCCAGGCTCTGAGCTGTCAGCACAGAGCCCGACGTGGGGAACTCATGGGACTGTGAGATCATGACCTGAGCCGAAGTCGGACGCTCAACCGATTGAGCCACCCACCCAGGCTCCCCAACAGACGCTAATTGTTATTATTCATTTAAAAATATTTCTTATCACTGAGCTTAACTTAGAGAGGAGGACAGCAGGTGCCTCCTGTCCCTGACAATGGGGAGCCCGAAGGCCCAGAGAGGGGAGGGTGGGGGCGGCTGTGAGGCTCCTGCGGGGGGTGGGGGGCACCTCCCGCTTGCACTCACCACTTGCACAGGTGCATGGGGGCGTCTAAGTCTATTTTGCAGACATGATCTGTTACCACAGAACTATTCTTGTTACTTTTACGACACTGACGTTCTCCTGAGTATTTCCTAGAAGAATTTCACTAAACCATCAGGAAGACTAGCGGGAAATGCCCGCCCACTCTCTGAGCAACAGGAAATGAGTTATCATAGTGGTTTTTAAGTTGGCCATAAGTGTGAGGTCTGTTTTGAAAAGATGCACAACTAAAGACAAAATGATTCACTTGAAATTGTAAAATAATGTACATGGTTTCCTAATTACCTTCGCCGTTGCCTCAATCAATTTGTCTTATGTGTGCACTTTGAGAAAAGTCACTTGAGCAAGGACAAACGAGGAGTTTTGAACACACGGTATGAATTAGAAGCCTGAAAAGAGGCTGCACGGAACTGACCCAGGTTAGGCACCGACGGTCCCTCCAAGGCCCCGGAACTGATTTGGCACAGGAGGAATTTACACACACACACTCTACAGTGTGGGGCACAACCACATGGCCGATGAGTGCCCGAGAGCAGTGCCTCCCAGCCTGAGTGTGCCCTGGATGGTCAGCTGTCCCAGCACACCATGGCCTCTGACTGAGCACACCCAGCCTGTCCCACCGTGTCCCCAGGAGCACTGTCCCACTGCATCCCTGGGGGAGCACAGTCCCACTGATCTAGATTGCAGGTGATGGAGACTCTGTAAGACCCTTTTCTAAGATGGTGAGTGGTACTTTCTGCATCACAATCAGCCGCCAGTCCAGTAACAGCTTTCCCTGTGGCCTCCCCTCTAATTCAGTCCCGTTGGGTCTGCGGGAGGGGCAAACAACATCGCTGCTCACGGAGCATCCATGGGGTTTTGCTCTGAGCCTGGCCCTCTGGTGGCGACACCATTCCCTAATGGGATCACCATAGCCCCCAGCAGGATCTTGGGATGAACTGCCTGGGCTCCAGTAGGGAACTAGAAGTCTCCTAGAGGACCTCCAGTCCCATGATATTTAATGAGTTGCTCGCCCCCATTTCTTCCAGCCGCCACCAGAACCCCATGCTTCTCTGTCTCATTAAGAATCTGATTAACAAAAACATTATATAATTTCCAGGTCAATTCAAAAACATACTGTCTTATTCCAAAAAGCCTCTATGTATTTGTCCCGATCATCAGAAAATTTCCCTAGATCTCCTTCTATCCGTCTTAAATCTTATAATGAGAAGGGCATTTGTATTCTGACCATAGCGGTGCCCCCCGGTATTCCAGGTTCCTGTAGGGGAAACATGCCTGCCATATTTCCAAGGGGCCTGGATTAGGTGGGCAGCAGGGAGCAGAAGTGCCTGTTTTAAAACCTGGATATATGGGTTGAGGACTCGAGGAGGAGGCTGACGTGGAAGGCTTCCCTTCCTCCCTCTCTAGGTCTGCTGTGGGCACAGGGAAGGGGCCTCTAATGGGTTCCCCTCCTGATCGCTGGACCTTGGAAGGGGCTGCAATAAACCAGGCTGCCCTTGCATTGCATGCACATGTCCCGAGTTACTCTTAAAGCCCAAAATCATTGAATGTAGGGGACTTCCCCCACTTCCCCTCACGTTTACAGAGCAAGTCCACTTGTAGGATGGTATTATAATCGATACTTCCCTCTGGCGGCCAGGTTTCCTCCTCCGATTTGTATTGGGGCCAAGTCTCGGTGCAAAAGAAAATGAGTTGTTTTTCCTTCAGGGTTTGTGGATCAAAATCCTGCCAATTTTTCAGAATGCATCCGAAAGGAGTATTGGCTCTGGCTGGGGAACTGCCCGTCTGTAGGATAAAGAGGAGAAGGTGTCCCTTATCTCCATGTCCGAGAGCCGGCCAGGAGAAGCCTCATCCTGGCCCCGAGTTCTGGCTGGCTACGTGACTGGCAGCCAAAAGCCCGGTCAGTCTCGAGGTTCTGGGAGTCGTCGCTGTTACCAGGCCTGACCCTACCTCCTAGAGCTGACCTCGTCTCCTCCGATTTCTCATACATCTCTGTTTCCCGCTTCCGGGACTTTGGGGGTATCGACTGCGACCAAGCAAAACTTCCCTGGTTGTAGAAGGATACGCCGATTTGATTTTGGCCCAACAGTAATTAGCATAACGATAATAATGAAATTGCTTCTCTTTATAAATACATTTTAAAAGGCTGGTAAAAACCATTATTTGTAAGGATAAATTCAGCCTCTGGGGAGGCTACTGGGCCAAAATCTAGGTCCATTCCCTGCCTTTCTCGGCAATGCCCACATAGATATGTTCCGGCCACGTGGGCGTCCACTGTGTCTCCACCGTAAAGTGTCTCCTGACGTTGCCCCAGGACCTCACACGGATGTGACTACGGAGTAGAGAGTAGACGATGGGGTGCCGGCCCCCAGGCAAGGCAGGAGACAGTATTAAACATGGAAACCAAGCTCATATCCATCCACGGGATGTCTAAGTAAACTCACGCACCCACATGAGGGAATGACGCGTCCACGGGGCCGCTGACAAGAATGAGCCGAAGGCCGTGGTCTCAGGCAGGCAACGTCTGTTACAGGTCTGAAGTGGAAAACAGCAAACGCTTAGAGGTCAATGTTCAGAGCATCATCTCTTTTTGAACCAGAAGTACATGTGGAGGGAGGCCAGAGCGCAAGTACAGATCTGAACACAGCACAGACAGGTTGGGAAGGTGCACGCCGACCACTAACCGCACTTATCACGGGAATCTAACTGGAGAAGGACACGGATGCCTGTGCCAAGTCTCTCATGGGGACACAGCACACAGCGTGGCTTCTCGGTGCTTCTCGGCTGTGGCACATCCTGCCCCTGCACGGTGTTCAGCAGCATCCCGACCTCCACCCACTGACCAGTCGACCCCCTTCCACAGTGAGGACAAACAAAACCACGTCCAGACATTGGCCAATGTCCCGGGGGCAAAACGGCCTCCAGCTGAGCCCCACACATGCACATGTATCTGTGGGATCTTCTGTAATTTAAAAATAAAATGTAAGGTGGGCACCTGGGGGGCTCCGTCGGTTGAGCGTCTGACTTCAGCTCAGGTCATGATCTCACAGTTTGTGGATTTGAGCCCCGCGTCGGGCTCTGTGCTGACAGCTCAGAGCCTGGAGCTGCTTCGGATCCTGTGTCTCTCTCTCTCTCTCTGCCCCTCCTCTGCTCGTGCTCTGTCTCTCTCTGTCTCTCATAAACAAATGTTAAAAATAAAATGTAAGGTAGTGTGATAAATTCTAAATGTACAGAGGCACAAGGGGGAGGACATCAAGCCCACCAACTTCCCTCCTTCTCTGTCTCTGTTTCTTCATCCCCCAAAACTGGGTAATGTGAAGTAATTCACAGAAATGGTAAGAAAATCGCTTGGCACGTAGCAGCCTCCTAAGGACTGCCAGTTCCTTTCTGCCCCTTGAATCTTGGGTCTGCCCACCCCCTGGTGCTCTCACTCCTCCTGGCTCCTGCTGGCACCAGGCACACAGTAGGTGTGCCGTGCATGTGCCGGTGGGGTCAGTGGGTGGAGTCGGGACAGCAGGAGGAAAGCCGGTGCGCTCATCACAAGCAGCAGAGCAGAGTGGTTTCTGGGGGATCACAACCTTGTGACTATAAGTAGAACGAATAGAGTGAACATTGAGGAGAAACTATGGTTGTTTTATTTACGGAAAAAGTGTCCCACAAAAATAGATGGGATGTTTAAAATTAGCACTAAGTAACAAGAATTTGCTAATTACCAGTATGAAATATTAAGTGGTCTGAAAGAACAACGAGGAGGGAATTACAAAGCAGAAATCACATCAACATCCAGAGGGGACACGTTAATAGACTTGCACTTTCCTATAAAGATGAATTAACTAATTAAGGGTAGGTTGTAGGAGAGGCAGACGGGGTTCTGCGCTGGTGGCCAAGGCACAGCTTATGGAATCAGAAGTTCGTCGAGAAACTAGCTGTGTGATCAGGTTAGGGCACACATTCCTACGCCTTCTCCCTACAAAAGAAAGTAATTTGGTCTGAATCTCTCAGGTGCAGGGGAAAGACTCTCATCTGTTTACAAAGTGAAATGGTGTGAGCCAGAGGTGGAAACGTAAGATAAGAACCCAAACGTAAAACTGTCGGCGACGGCACGCGAACACCCCTGCTTTACGGAGCTCCGGCAAACCTTCCGAAAGCAAGTCAGGAGTTGTGTCAGTTTATACGAAGAGCACGGCACACGTTGCCCCGCGACTTCCCCCACCGAAACAGACTCTGGGAAAGAGGTAGAAAAGCCGCAGGCTCCCCTTCCACACAGGCCCACGTGCCATTGCTTCCGTGTGGTGCGTAGCCCGGTGCGGGGCCAGCTGCCCAGGCTGAGAGCAGTCAGGAGCCCTCTGTAGCCAATCTGAAATAATCACACCAAGGAAAGGCAGGCTGCTATGTCCTTCCTACGTGTGCGCCGGGACTGCAGAGAATGTTAAGAATAAAACACTCTTCTCCAAAAACGCTTTTTGTCGCTAAGTTCTAAATAATTGCTGAGGTTACCGTTGAGTTTAATAATAAATGTAAACTTCAGATTAGCATATTATTATGTTCTCTTTCATAAATTGTTCTCACACGAATATTAATTCTGAGAACTCGCAGAATTGGCTCCTGTGCATGCAAACCCAGGGACACGTGTTCCTGCCTTTCCCGAGGCACGCTCGTCAGGACTGGATATTCCCCGCCTGGAATCCAGTGGGGCATCCCTGCGTTTAAGCAGCAGAGTCAGAGTAGGGATGGTGACTGTGGCTGTAGACACAAAAATAATAGAGAGCTGGGGTCTATCTGTCTGACGATTGGAGGTTTTGTGTTTCAAATGGGAAACAGTGAAAAAACTGAACTTAAAAACGCGTGTGAGCTGCGAGGTGTAGTGTCTGTCTGGGAAGTGCGGGCTCTGACCAAGCAATGAAGCCCTTTCCTGATTTGAACAGTATCTTGAAAACTGACATTTTTTCTTTGCTGAGTATGAGATGCTGCTTTAAAACAAAAGAACAATTCAGAAAATAATCATTACCAGTGATGACTGCATGAATATTAACTGAGCGTGGTTGTGTGACAAGAGAGGCAGGCCACCAAAGGGTCCCGAGCCTCGGCGCCCAGCGCACTGGGGTCAGCACCTGGGGACGCAGAGAACAGTCTCACAGGTGCACCCAAGCAGCCGGGGGTCAGGTGTCCATGGAGACTTGAGAGTGAACGGAGGGCGAGAGCAGAAGAGAAAACACGGAAACACAAAACGGGGAGCTGGATATTCCCCTACACTCTCAAAGGACACGTGTCTCCGTGTGCCTGTTACCTTAAAGCAAAATTAAATTGTAAGTAAGCATCCTAGTAAGAGGCCACGAAAGGATCAATTGCAAAGTTGTCTATGGAGAAAAAAGTGGTGAGCATTACATTAAATAATTCTTTAATAATTACATAATTCTTTCTAGAATTTCTACTTTTTAATTTACTATTGGTACATGATAATACTACAATTACAAATTTATATGTAACACAATCAATAGTTGTTTCTGCGACCCCTATTCTAAAGATTTTGTTATAAAAAATTAAAATATATACAAAAGTACAGATGAGGCGAGATCATGTCCGCAATCAGTAGAACTGTTCTTCCCCAAAAGGCACATTGAAGTCCTAACCTCCTATGAATGTGACCTCGTCTGGAGAGGGGGGACTTGGTGGATGTGATCCAGTTAAGACGCGGTCCTACTTGAGTGAGCGCTAACCCTGTGACCGGTGCCCTCATAAGAAGAGGGAAGTTTGGCCACAGAAGACACAGGGGAAACAACCCCTGAGGAGGGAGCAGAGGCCCTCGGGATGGGTGTGCGAGCCGAGGAGAACACCGGTGCTGGAGACCGACCTGAGCCTCTCCCCCCAGAGCCCCCGAAGGAACCAACCTCTGACCCCTGGCTTTCTGACGCCAGCCTCCAGAGCTGTGGGAGGACACGTTTCTGTTGTTTTAAGACACCTACTTGGTGATTTCTTACCGCAGTCCTGGGAAACCGATACAATAACTGACATTTGTCTACAAAGTGCCGGGGAAGGAGGGTTACAGATAAGATGGGGCGAGTTATGAATTAGTAACTCCTGATACGCTGCGTGATACGCTCTCAGGAAAGCAATATATGATTCGCCACTTGGTTGTTTTTTTGTTTTCAAAACAAGCGAAATAAGCACTTTTTTCTCCTTGCTTTTTTCCTTAACATGCACTGGAGATATTTCTCATTCGTTTTTAACTGCACCTTACTTAGTCCCCTGTGGTGAAACACCAGGCCTCCTTTCTTCGGTCAGGCTGGTGATGGTCACTGGGCTGTGTTTCCAGTGTGTCTGCTTCCTTGGGCTGCCTTGTGAAGGGTGTGGACTGTGTCCCCCAGGATCTTGCTTGAGGGGCCAGATCCCTGGGAGTAGAACGGCTTTGTCTGGCAATAAACGATTTGGTGTTTTGCTGGACGCGGCAGACTTCCTGCAGCCTTCCACCATCAGTGCGAAGGGCGCCTTCTCGGATCACCAGCAGCGCATTAATCTTTTCGGGTGAATGATTGTATTCTAGTTTAGTTTTAATTTGTGCTCTCCTCCAATGAATGAGGTTTAACATTGAGAAGCCACGTAATTTCCTCCTCTGCGAACAGTCTGTTCATACACCTAAGTGTGTTTTCCTAGGTCATTGCTCTTTATGTCCTGTGTTTTTAGCAGTCCTTATATTTGGGGAGTATCAACGCTTTCTGTGTAATGTAAGTCATAAATATTTCCCCAGTTTGTCATTACAGCATGTTTTTACCCGGCAAGCAGCTTTAATGGAATCACATTTCCCTACTGCTTCTGTATTTGGCACATAAATTATAAAGTAAGTCACCGTGCTTTCTCGTAGCGTTGTAGGAGTCTATCCCCTAAATCTGGTCCATTGGAACTGATCTTGGTACACGGTGGGAGAAAGGGTCCAGGCTTATCTTTTTATGCAAACATGTCCCTATTCTCAACTGGAGGTGGACTACAGCTGCCATCCCTTGCAGACGTCCTGCAGCCTCGGTCCTCGGGGGCACCGGGCCAGCGCCCCTTGCCAGCTGGCTGGAAACGCAGATGCTCAGTGCCACCCAGACACTCGGAAGATTCTGCGGTTAGAACAGCAGATTCAGGCTTGAGAAGGACCGATGTTAAAAACATAGTTTACCTTTCTTTCTGAGTTTTTTTCCTGAAAGAATAGACAGATTTAAAAACATTAATTTCCGTTAACCCGGCCATACGGGTACCCCACACTCACACACTTGAAATTTTGGGGGCCCTACCACGGCTTTATGGGGGGATTTTAGTGTGTGTGGGGAAGTTAGCGTGGCAACGGATGAGCCACTCAACACAAGGATGACAAAATCCTCGGTGAGCGTGAAACCACGTGCGCTGCTCTGACTGCCACACCCCTACAAGTCCAGATCACCCCGTCCTAATTATTTAGCTTTGTTTCAGTTTCTATGTTTAACTTTTCAAAGGTGCTATACCGTAACCAGGATCATGTGACAATGGGTCCGACCTCACACACACCCTCCTACGCTGATGCAAATATGACATTGTCTAATATATAAAATGATCTCTGTGCCCTCCTTTCAAACTCTGAGGTCATCATTACAAACGATGACAATTCATGTTTCCACAAGCAGTTCTCTTTAATTTCTTTCCTTACAAATTATGCCAGAATTTCTAGGAGTAGCAACTGGAAAACGTAGTGTGAACACATTTGATTCCACACTGTAAAGCTCACCCGTTTTCCAGAGGGGCTGTGCCAGCCGAGATCCTGAGACAGCTGCACACGGCCACCTACAGCTGACGCCCCGCTCAGCCCGGCCGGTGACTGCCCATCCTGGTGTGAGGGGACACCCGTCACCTCGTCCGAATCACCCTGATGAACACGCTCATCTGTGAAGCGGCCAGTCTGGCCTCTGCCCGTTCTTGTCTTTCACTCATTTGGTTGTTGTCCTTTAGTTGGTTTGTGGAGCCCTTTACACATTTTAGATACTAATTCTTCACACGTTAGATATTCTCATGGTTTGCAGGTGTGTTTTTATCGTCTTTATGTGTTTTATGAGGATTGGTAGCTTTTCACTTTGATGGAGTTGAATTTATCAACTTTCTGTATAATTTCCAGTGTTTTTGTCATGGCAGAGACCTCCTTCTCTAACCTGGGTCATAAAACACTCCCCTGTACACATTTATTTATTTAAAGTTTATTTATTTGAGAGAGACAGACACAGTGTGAGTCGGGGAGGGGCAGAGAGAGGGGAGAGAGAATCCCAAGCAGGCTCCACACTGTCAGCACAAGCCTGACGTGGGCTCGAACTCACAAGCCGCAAGATCATGACCTGAGCTGAATCCAAAAGTCAGACGCTTAACAGGCTGAGCCACGCAGGTGCCCCTGCTTTTATTTTTAAAATGTCAGTGGTTACATTTACATTTAAATCGCTATCTGGATTTGTTTCGTTGAATGGTGCCGAATCTAGATTTATATTTTACTTCTCCAAACAGATTTTCGGTGCCTACCCCTGAAATAACACACTTAACCCCCCTCTGTTTCCCCGGTGACTCTCATCATGACTCTCACAACCAGCTCCCGTGCAGGTGTGGTCGGCCTGCCATGCAGTGGCCTGAGCTCCTGTGGTTGTAAAGCTTGGTGGGATTTTTCACGTTCACTAGCTCAGAGCACATTGACAAGTGCTCTGATGATGCGAACTGTACCTTTCGTGACCATAATGTAGTGCTTCATTTATTTAGGCCTAATTAAAGTTATTTTCAGTGAGGTTTTAAGTTTTTCTCCATAATTAAAATGAAAAAAATAATTTTTCATGTTGCTGTTGTAAATGATACAACTTTTACTGTTTTATAACTGTTCCTCATTACAGTAAGATTAATTTTCAACTGTTGGTCACATATCTAGCTCCCCTGCTATCACCCCTTCTCCATTCTCACCTTTGGGCATTTCTGCAATTACCCAGGTCAACAGCACAGAAATTCCAAGGGTCGTGAAGGTCTTTCCAGACTGTTCTCCAAAAGCTCACATAGATTTTCACTCCTACCACCAACGACATGACCATATGTGGGATATTATCATTTATAAAGCATGAATTTAATTAACGAAAGAGGCACTAATTCTCCTGTGTGTGTTTCTGTGGTTGGGACGCTGGCTTCCTGGACTGCACCCGCCCTGCCAACATGACCTCCTGCCCGAGGGCAAGGCCAGGCGTTCTGGCTCCGTTCCAACCTCCGCTTCCCTCTTTCCTCCGTGTTTTACCACAAAAGCAGAAGAAACCAGACTGTACCCTCTGCGCTCTGGCTGGAGACCTCAGCCCGCTTTCCCAGAGGGTGGAACACGATTCCGCAGCCTTCTCTGCCCTCTGGTGCAGCCGCGTCCTCCCCCCTCCTCCCTGAGACCCTCGGAGTCCTTGCTCATCCGTGCGCCCACTGACCATCTCTTTGCAATGTTCTGGGCTTTCTCTGCCACGTGCCCCAGACGCTTGAAGCCACTACCCGCTGCCCACCCGCAGCCTCGTCCACACTCGCAGGCCTGTGACCGCAGTAGCACTCCTCCCTGCTGCTGGACCTGGGATGGTTCGCTAAGGTAACAGGTCCACAGACCCGGGACTGAGAACAGGAGGGGACTGTTGTCCACGGAGCTGGAAGCAGGAGTGTGGAGGCAAGGCGCCACAGGGTCTAGGGAAGCACCTTCCTTGCCCAGCGGCTTCAAGGCGGTGCTGTCCTTGGCTCACAGCCGCCCCAACTTTGCTTTCGTGGCCACAGTCCTTCTCCCTGGTCTCCGCCTTCCTATAGGACACCAGTCATACTGGATTAGGACCCACCTGATGGCCTTGTTGTCACTCCAATCTCATCAGCAAAGACCCTCCCTGTTTCCAGGTTGGGTCCCAGTCCCAGCCCCCAGTCTCATGAGTGAGATATTTCTCAGGTGGTAAGAGGACATCTTTCCACCTGTTCTGCTCACTGGTATGGCTTCCAGCAACTACCCGTTCATATGCTTTACTCGTTTCCCTCTGGTAGTTTAAGCCTGGTTTATGTCAGAAAGTCTTGGGGCGCCTGGGTGGCTCAGTCGGTTAAGCATCCAACTTCGGCTCAGGTCATGATCTCACGGTTTGTGAGTTTGAGCCCCGCGTCGGGCTCTGTGCTGATGGTGCGGAGCCTGGAGCCTGCTTCCGATTCTGTGTCTCCCTCTCTCTCTGCCCCTCCCCCACTTGCACTCTGTCTCTCTCTGTCTTTCAAAAAAATAAATAAATGTTTTTTTAAAAAAAGTCTTCAGCTGTGAGTTTGAGGAAAGAGTTCGCTGCTTCTGAAAGCAGCGAGGTTATTATTTGGGCCTGGTTAACTCACAGCCTCCGCCTCACGGTCGGGCTCTGAGGTCCTGCACATCTCTGTCCTCTGCCAAGTGTCACTCACTTCTTGGAGGTCAACTCCTGTCAGGTTCCAGAGCAGTTAGTTACAGGATGTCCAGGCCCCAGGGGTCGGCCAGAAGCATTAGCACGATGGGGGGATTAGCTCCCAGGGCTGGGGAGAAGTGCTGACTGAGCCTGTGGTCTGTGCAACCGTCCCCAAGAAATGCCTCAGCTGAGGACCCTTAGGAGGCTTCACAGAGTAGGTGCGTGAGGCGGTGCCTAAGCACGTGGCCAGCCGGGGCCCCTGACTGCAGCTCCCCCAGACACCACACCCCACGGCAAATGCCTGTGGCTGGCCTGGAGCAGGTGTCTGTGTGCAGACGCTGCCTGAACCAGCCGCCGTGGCCTTGGCCGCTCTCATTGCACAAACGGTTCTGAACGGTGGGTGTGCTTGAGAAAATTGACGTAGAATTAAATTTTAATGTAGTCTAATTTATTGACTTTTCTTATCAGATTATTTCAAGTGTTACTGTTATATGTGTTTAGATTAAAAATGGTTTCATTTGTTCTATTTAATACTTCCATTTCCTTGAACTACTTGGGAATAATTTCAGCCTCAAGGAAAAGAAAACCCACCTGACAGTATGTTAAATACAGAGGGATTCTGGTTTCTTCCGGGAACAATCACCGTATTATTTCAGTTGTGCCGTCTCAGGCAGGTGTTTCTGTCACTTCTATGACCAGAGCCCTCCCCTCTGCCCCTCAGTGTTGGGGGCTTTAAGAGTAAAACAAGGGGCGCCTGGGTGGCTCAGTCGGTTGAGCGTCCGACTTCAGCTCAGGTCACGGGTCTCGCGGTCCGTGAGTTCGAGCCCCGCGTCGGGCTCTGGGGTGATGGCTCAGAGCCTGGAGCCTGCTTCCGATTCTGTGTCTCCCTCTCTCTCTGCCCCTCCCCTGTTCATGCTCTGTCTCTCTCTGTCTCAAAAATAAATAAAACGTTAAAAAAAATTAAAAAACAAAAAAAAGAGTAAAACAAGAGGGTTTTGGACCCAGAGGACATTAAGCTCAGTGAAATGAGTCAGAGAAAGACAAACACCTAATGATCTCACTTGTATGTGGAATCTAAAATAGAAAGTAGGAGCAGACTTGTGGATACAGAGAGCAAACTCTAAGTGCCACAGGGGAGGGCGTGGGGGAAGAAACACACACTCAAAGGTACAAACTCCCAGCTGTGAAATAAATAGGTCATAGGGAAGAGAAGGAACAAAAAAGAATAAAACAAGAAGTTGCTGTTTTTCATGAATCGAAGCCCACATAATCCACGAAAAATTCTATTATCTTTTTATTTAATGAGAACTCCTGTTAGATATTCATAGCAGCTTACCTGACAAGTTTAGTTTTCCATCCAGTAAGGGTTTTTTTTTTTTTTCTGTTTTCTTAGGGTTTTATTAACAGGTTGGGGTCACATCCTGGGCTGGCTGGGGACTCAAAGCACCCACACCTGTGGGTCCAGCGGAGCCCCGTCACCCTCGTCGCTGTAGCTCAGACACAGGTGGGTGAGATGAAGTTTTGAGAGTGTAATAAACGGAGGGAGGTGTTTTGGCCAGAAAAGGGGAAACAAGGTGTGACGCCTTCTCCTTCCTCCTGTTTTGACTGGAGAAACCAGGTAAAGACACCAAAGTGCCGGCTCGGTTATGAGGAGCTGTTTTTCCCAGAACCCATCACCCCGGCCACCGGCACCACGTAAGACAAGCCGTGGGACGCGCAATGAGGCGACCCCGCCTGGGACACAATGTTCCCGGCCGCTCACCTCACGCGCCGCAAGATAAATTGAGGAAGTGATTCTTCTCCCACGACGACAGCCCGGCCTCTGGTCGTGCGCATTCTCGTTTCCTGTTTACTCCGTGGCCTTCGTCACCTGCATCTGTCCCCGGCCGGTGCGGCAGAGTCTGCTTAGAGCTGCTCCGGGGAGGCTTGATGGGAAACATTTTACTCTATTAAGGGATCCTGTCCCTTCACTCCAGGCTATTTTCCTTTCACTGATCAACCGTGTCCAATTAACCCAGCTCGTGCTTCCTTCCTGCGTCCCCTGGTGGCTGTGCCCGTGGCCCATGCACCTGTGCACTGGAGGCGGCCGGGGCGGCCTCGCTTCTGACCCGCCGTGTGGTTCCCTTCCCGGCCCGTGCGGCTTCCTTGCTCCTCTCCTCACCAGCGCCAGACACGCTGCTTTCCTCTGTCTTCGCGGAGTGGAATTAAAATCCAAACAAAGATCTAGTGATGATTAGGGGCCACTTGCCACCGAGAGGGTGTCCTGAATGCAGCGGGTGCGTCTCTGCACCGCGGCCCGCGCGGCGACGCGTCAGCAAGGGGCGTAGGAGAAGCTCCACCTGCGGTGCCGAAGCCGCCTGAGGACCTTCAGATTTCTGCAGGGCGGTGTGGGTGGACCCCAATGGCGGAGCCACCACGCCAGGACCGTGTGGCCCCTGCGGCACGCCAGAAGCCACCTCTCGCCGCGGGTTGGCAGGGTTTGCAAGCAGCCGGAGGAGGAGGTTACAAAACCCTGAACCGAGCCGGAGTCTGCAGGGCCTGCCCAGGCAGGACACGTGGGAGGGAGGCAGGCTCATGGTCAGGGAGCTTTGACCTCACTGTGCTGTGCTCGTGTGCGGTAGTCAGCCGGGGATGCCAACCTTGTCGTTCTGGCCTCCGGCTCATGGGATGCGGCTCAGAATATATCTGTTACTTTTCATCATTGGGTCTTCCTTCGTGTGAGCACGTATGGGAGGCGCTTGTCCAGATGCCGCTGGGTCCCAGGCTCCCAAAGGGCCACCAAACCTCTCTCCACCCTCAACATTGTCTTCTCAGCTCTGCCTCTCGTGCACGACAGGCCCCTCCCCCCAGAACTGTCATCCAGCTCAGCAGGGGTCGGGCTGAGGAGGGAGAGTTTTCTCCGGGGAGGGGGGGGGGTGGGGGGGTAAAGTGCCCACTGAGGGGTCAGGTAGGTTGTGGTGACGCGGCCCTTTCTCCAGCCTCCCTTCTGAGTTCTCCAGAACTCAAGACCAAAGGCTATTGTCCGAATAAAACGTAGCCCTGAAAAGTTCTCTAGCAGTCGGCAGGTAAACTGCATCAATTTACAAGTGAAGAAACAGTTTGGAAAGAGTAGATATACCTGTGGTAGACCCCCTCCAGGTAGGGTGCAGTTACAGGTATGACGGGTGAGGACGCGGGTGCAGGTGTGGACGCGGGTGCAGGTGTGGACGCGGGTGTAGGAGTGGACGCGGGTGCAGGTGTGGACGCGGGTGTAGGAGTGGACGCGGGTGCAGGTGTGGACGCGGGTGTAGGTGTGGACGCGGGTGCAGGTGTGGACGCGGGTGCAGGAGTGGACGCGGGTGCAGGTGTGGACGCGGGTGCAGGTGTGGACGCGGGTGCAGGAGTGGACGCGGGTGCAGGTGTGGACGCGGGTGCAGGAGTGGACGCGGGTGCAGGTGTGGACGCGGGTGCAGGAGTGGACGCGGGTGCAGGTGTGGACGCGGGTGCAGGAGTGGACGCGGGTGCAGGAGTGGACGCGGGTGCAGGTGTGGACGCGGGTGCAGGAGTGGACGCGGGTGTAGGAGTGGACGCGGGTGCAGGTGTGGACGCGGGTGTAGGAGTGGGCGCGGGTGTAGGAGTGGACGCGGGTGCAGGTGTGGACGCGGGTGTAGGAGTGGACGCGGGTGCAGGTGTGGACGCGGGTGCAGGTGTGGACGCGGGTGCAGGTGTGGACGCGGGTGTAGGAGTGGGCGCGGGTGTAGGAGTGGACGCGGGTGCAGGTGTGGACGCGGGTGCAGGAGTGGACGCGGGTGCAGGTGTGGACGCGGGTGCAGGTGTGGACGCGGGTGCAGGAGTGGACGCGGGTGCAGGTGTGGACGCGGGTGCAGGAGTGGACGCGGGTGCAGGTGTGGACGCGGGTGCAGGAGTGGACGCGGGTGCAGGTGTGGACGCGGGTGCAGGTGTGGACGCGGGTGCAGCAGGTGTGGACGCGGGTGCAGGTGTGGACGCGGGTGCAGGAGTGGACGCGGGTGCAGGAGTGGACGCGGGTGCAGGTGTGGACGCGGGTGCAGGAGTGGACGCGGGTGCAGGTGTGGACGCGGGTGTAGGAGTGGACGCGGGTGCAGGTGTGGACGCGGGTGCAGGTGTGGACGCGGGTGTAGGAGTGGACGCGGGTGCAGGTGTGGACGCGGGTGCAGGAGTGGACGCGGGTGCAGGTGTGGACGCGGGTGCAGGAGTGGACGCGGGTGCAGGTGTGGACGCGGGTGCCGGTGTGGACGCGTGCGTAGGTGTGGACATAAGTAGAAGTAGATGAGATATGCCCAGACAGACCGAATCTCCTTGAGTTCCCCTGATAAGCGCACACGGTTTGTGTCACCGGGTAAAAGTCACGCAGCGGGTAGGCGGATCTGTGTGAGCGTGCGATTCTCTGTCTCCAGGCCCGGGAGCGTCCACCTCGCGGCACAGCTGCGTCTCCCTCAGACACACAGACGTAGTCAGGGCAACACTCCCCTTCCGTCTTTCGTTATAATCAAGGGCCCTCACTGCTGTGGAAATGTGTGTCTGGAGTGTGCCTAGAACCCCGTCCTGCACGGCTCTCCTCTCAGGGAGAAGAATGGACACACAGCCATTGAACTGAGAGCTAACTGTGAGGGACGGCCATCGTGGGAAATGACGGAGGGAGACACTCTCGGATGGACAGAGGGCCAATTCCTGCAACCGTAAAACACGGTACCTGGGATTGCAAAACCAACTTAGCCTGTCGTGTCGGCCGTGAAAAATGGGCCTCACAGACCTCCCAGCACAGCAACCCCAGGGCACGCACCTGGCCAGGCCCTCGCCGGCGCGTTCTGCAACCCACGGCCTTGCTTTGCGGAGGCCGTCAGTCCCACCGCTGCTCCAGCCGGGATGGTGCATCAGGCTCCGGAGGAAGACACTGGTCGGCTGCGGCTCAGGGTCCCCCACAGCACCGCGGAGCCTCCCCGGGACTCAGCCTCTGAGGGCTCGCTCTCCCAGACTTGGACCCCCTCCCAGTGGGGTGGCTCCTCCGCTGACGAAACCCCTGCACGCGTAATTGTCTCGGCATCTGCTTCCTGGGGAGCCCGCGCTGACACACGGGTGTAGGGCAGACGCGTGAATTACAGAGCGCGTGCAAATGTGCAGACCGTGGCGCTTGGGGCTGACGGTGGTGAGCCTGCAGCAAAGTGAGGGGCCTGTGTCGCCCGAGGACCCGGTGCGCAGGAGCTGAGCTGGGAAGGAGGAAACTCGGCGTCACTGGAGGCCAGGTAAGGAGAGCAGCAACTTTCAAAGGAAAGACCAGGCAGGCGGAAAGCATACGGCCTTCCCCTCTAGGAGAGGCATCGCAAGGCGGTGAAAACTGAATGAACTTGCTCGCTGGACAGACCCCAGTGCAGACCACCCCAGGCTGACTCCTGAACTCCACAGCCCGTCCATGCAGCCCACAAGCCCTTGTCTGCATCTGTTCGATGTCCCGGGATTGCTGTGAACTCCACCATGACTTGTATCCGGAAGGTCTGTCTCAGCCACGAAACAGCCCTCCACAGAGACGTTTCCTCTTTTCCTGGCTGGAAGAACTCTCTGAACACCTACAGTTTCAGATACCCATGCAGACTCTGTGGCCTCTTGCTGTTTTGTATGTGACGGGCCTGGACTGGAAAAGCCCGGGGTCCTGGTCCGTTCGGTCTTAACCGAGCGGGACGAGGGAGCAGCTGATACACAGCAGACATTGATTCCTCATGGTTTTGGAGGCTGGATGTCCAAGACCACGAGTGGGTTCCGTGTCTAGGGTGGGGTGGGCTGCCTCCTGGTTCATAGACACATCGTCTTGCAGTGTCTCTTTGTGGGGGAGGGCGGGGAGCTCTCAGGGTCTCTTCTACGAGAGCTGTGTGGGCTCTGCCCAGGCCCCTCCCAAAGACCCCAGCTCCTAACACCATCACGTGGTGGGGGGTGGGGGAGGAGGCCAACACATGAATTTGGGGGGGCTCAAACACTCATTCTATGACATTCTACCCCTGGCCCCAAACTCAGCCCTGTTCACACGTGACATCCACTCATTCCACGCCTGCAGCCCTGAAGTCTTAATTCACTGCAGCATGCAGTGAAAGCATGTGGTGCAGACGTTCTGTCCACAGCATCCAGCTCCAAGTGCTCCCTGTCCTGTGGCAGGACTGGCAGAGGTCGCCCCAGCCACTCAGGAAAGCCCGGCCGTGGTGGGGACCGGCAATGGGGGCGAGAGCAGGGAGTATCCCCACTGTAAGGAGAGGACTGAGTTTCAAGCCCCAGTTTGCCTCAGATCAGAATGGAAGCAACCCTTTGAGACCCCGGACTGGCCAGAGGGTCTCCAAGGTGCCAGCACCACGTGCCGGACTCAGCCCTAGGCCTCAGCCCCAGCTGCACGTGCCACAGAACTTCCCACGTGCTTTGGAGCACCTTTCTTTATTCGGCTTTCTGGGCTGTGTGCCCCTCAGGGCACAGATCTGGACGCACACGCTCTGTGTCCTAAGCACCTGTCACAAGTTCTAGAGACTAGCAGGTGCTCAGTGGAGTCACCGAAGGAACTAGCGGTTCCTGAGGACTCGAGTCCACTTCCTTCAAGCTCTGCAAACCCACCCTCCCTTTTAGGGCCCGAGAGGCCTGAAAGCATCTGTATAAACAGGGTCATGTTGTTACTTTTCACAAAAGTAATGAACTTCAGGCTTTAAAGTTTTATGGCTGGTGAAGTTTTAAATAGTTAAAAAGATTTTGCACGGTTTTAGATAAATATCCTCTGATAACAGTATATCTGGGTGGTATTTGACTAACGGGTAAATCACATGCGGTCAGATAGAAATCCAAATCTTCTAAGTCACATAATTACATTTCATTATTCTGGTGCGTTACTTGGTAATACGAGGACGTCCCCTGCTCGTGACTATTTAACCTAAGGAACTTTCGCTGAGTCTATTATGCACCAGGCGCTGCTCCAGGAGTTTGGGAAGACAGATGAACGGCATTGTCCCTGGCTTTAGGGAGCCTCGGCCATGAAAGGAGAACACACCATTGGCTGTGATCGCAGTGGGTCCCGTCAGAGCACAGACGACAACTACCTTCCCAGGTGTGCTGGGAGCACCTCACTGTGGGGCCGCTGGCGTTCATCTGTGAAGACACATCAGACAGTGACCCGCCTCCTCCCGTGTTCCCACTGAGCCCCTTTTTGTAAAACCCGTGGCACCGCCCGCTGCGCGGTTCTGGGCTCTTCTGTTAGCCTGTGTGTACTAGAAGCTTTATAAGATTTGGAAAAAAGCACGATAGACTTTAACCTTCAGATGAAACTGTCCAGCACTGCGTCCTCGAAGTGTGTCATGTCAGGCATGGATAGGAATTCACGTACTTCCTCTCTACTGGCTCTTTCGGCCGTGCAATGACACAGACATGGAGTTGGGTTGGTAGTCGTGTAACCAGCACACCACAATAATGCCAGACGCCAGTAACGGGGCAGTGTGTGCGCTTGGGTAGAGGAGGGAAACCCTGCTTCCGCTCAGTTTTCACTCAAATTTTGAAATGCTTATTTTAAAAAGCCTAATTTTTTAAGAAAGAAAATTAGGGGTGCCTGGGTGGCTCAGTTGGTTGAGCATCTGACTCCTGATTTCAGTTCAGGTCATGACCCCAGGGCCATGGGATCGAGCCCCACATCGGGCTCCACGCCGAGCTTAAGATTCTCTCTCTCCCTTTCTCTCTGCCCCTCTCCCCTGCTCTCTCACTCTCTCTCTAAAGTAAATAAAATGAAAAAATTCTTAATTAAAAAAATAAAAGGAAAACGGAAAATTAATAACCAATTCAACTGCGACACTCATTTAAGGCTTAAATCCAGCTAGTGTGTGGCTAACGGCTGAAAGATGGTTTGGGAGAGCTGGCTGAGGCTGTTATCCCTCCAGTTCAATGCCACAGTTGGCTGAGACATGCTGTTTGTAAGGTTTAGTTTCTTATAAAATCCCTTGGCTTCGGTAAATCAATTTATTTTAAAGGCAGTCTAGTGATGAGAAATTATGTACATTTTACATTCAAGATCCAGATTCCAATTTATATTAATAATTATCTGACTGGTGAGTGGGAGAAATAAATTTCTGATCTTTGCTTTTATTAGTCCATTTTGAATTTAGAGACCACGTTCAAGTTTCGCAAAGGTCAATAGAACCACTTTGCCACTGTGTTTCGTGGTTCGCGGAACATGTATCTTTTACAGGTCTGTTAGGCCTTCCGCACCCAAAAGCTGCACGTACTACTTGGGAAATGATGGTCTGAGGTGCAGAAGCCTGGCGGTAAGCTCTGTGGCACATGCGTGGTACCGTAGCAGCTGAGGAAAAGCAGCACAGAGATGATTTTGCAGCGGTTCAGGGGGACAACATACCGTGAGGAATGAGCCGAGAACACGCTTTCTCGAGATGGGTGTCTGTCCCGGGGAGGTGACACCCCAGTCACCCCAGTGCACGCGGGCTTGCGCGGCAGTGTCCGGACTGTCTGCACCTCCCCTTCCTGGCACACAGCCAGACTTCGAGTCCCAGCTACCCTTGCTTTGAGGCCTTGAGTGCAGCCACACAAGGGTTCCGGCCGGTGGGCTGAGTGGGGGCCGTGCCCACACCCCGAGCCTGGACAGCACATGCTCACAGTGACCCAGCTGCCTCCCCGCTGCCCGCGTATATTCTGCACAGAGCAGGACTCAGAAGACTCGAGGCCAGGGGATCGCAGATGCCTGGACCGCTGTGTGGACGGCTGTGCCGGGGAAAATACACCCTGGGTTGTGGAGTCACTAAAGTTTTGGAACGGTGTCACGAGAGCGGCCTAAAGAAGAGCCAGAGGGTGTGTGGTAGCAAACCTGAAATGTGTTCAGGTCTTTCTCGGTCTTAACAATGGTCGCGTGTATGTCTTGCAGCTCCAAAGGGTAGAATTAGGGCCAATATATAAATATTGCCAGGAAATGGATACTCACTACCGCTGTAGCCAGCGTAGAACTGAGTAAAAGGTAGGGAACATTCCAACAAGTTGGTCTCCTGACAGGGAAGTGTCCAGACAAAAGCCGAGCCCGTGGCCGGCTGGAGGACTACTGCGGGTTAAATTACCAACACCGTGGACCCTGGGCCACAGGGGCTGCCTGGGAACCACCCTCGACAAAATACTTGTCTGTAGTCATGACGATGCTGAAAGTTATAGATAGGCCCGCAAGCAGGTCCCTGCCCGGCATCCGGACCGCCTCCAGTGTCAGGTGCTAGACAACAGGTCCAGAAGGCTTGTGTCCACTCCCGTGCAGTGTGCCGGGAGCTGGGACAAAAGGCCAACATAACTGAAATAAAACTAAGCGATTCCAGGGAGGAGAGGCCGTTCTAGTCTGCCTCTGACCTCAAAGGCCATGGAATGTTCTAGAGAGAGGTCTGGCAGCAAGGACCCAGCGAGGTCTCAACGCCAAGAGCGATCTGGCCTCTCTTGGCTTCTCACCAGTAGGATAAATAGAAGTGCAATGCTCACCCTTCCATTTTGTGAACGTAAGCTGATGCCATACATGTGGACACACTTTGTAATCTGAAAACTCGTGCACACACGAGGCCCGGTAATTACCCTGTTACACCAAATTCCTGATGTGAAAGGTCTGTGTCGTTCACCCCTGAATCCATAGGGACTGGAAGAATTCTGGCCCACAGTGAGCACTCACAAAGTATTTTCCGACGTTAAATAAAGGATGAACGAGTAAGCAAACCAAGCTTTTCCCATTTTGAATTAGGTGGAGGTTCTGGTGAGATGAAAACATGAGGCTCGTTCAGTGATAAGAATCCCCCCTTCTTGCTCCCTTGCTCCTAGACAGGCCCCTCAACACCAAAAGTCATTTAAACCACACCCAATGGCATGCTGTGTGCGGTGGTGCCTCTGGGCAAAAGTTTTTAATTTTCTTTGGTTTTGTGATTTTTGTTTCATGCTGATCTGAGTAATTCAGTGTCAAGAGGCTATTCTCCAACAGGTCACAGTTCATGGAAAGGACGCAACGGACGGAATGGGAGAAGATATTTGCGAACAATGTATCAGATAAAGGGCTGATATCCAAAATCTATAAAGAACTCACCAAACTCCACACCCGAAAAACAAAGAATCCAGTGAAGAAATGGGCAAAAGACAAGAAAAGACACTTCTCCAAAGAGGACCTCCAGATGGCCAACAGACACTTGAAAAGATGCTCATTGTCGCTCCTTATCAGGGAAATACAAATCAAAGCCACACTGAAATACCACCTCACGCCGGTCAGAGTGGCTAAAATGAACCAAGTCAGGAGATTGTAGATTCTGGCGAGGATGTGGAGAAACGGGAACCCTCGTGCACTGTTGGTGGGAATGCAAACCAGTGCAGCCGCTCTGGAAAACAACGTAGAGGTTCCTCAAAAAATTAAAAACAGAAATACCCTATGACCCAGCAATAGCACTGCTAGGAATTGACCCGAGGGATCCAGGAGTGCTGATGCAGAGGGGCACTTGAACCCCAGTGTTTATAGCAGCACTTTCACCAATAGCGAAAGTACGGCAAGAGCCTAAACGTCCATCAACTGATGAATGGATAAAGAAGATGTGGTTTATGTATACAATGGAACACTACTCGGGAATGAGAAAGAATGAAATCTGGCCATTTGCAGCAACGTGGATGGAACTGGAGGGTATTATGCCGAGTGAAATAAGTCAGGCAGAGAAGGACAGATATCATATGTTTTCACTCATATGTGGATCTTGAGAAACTTAACAGAAGACCATGGTGGGGGGGAGGGGAAGGGGGAAAAATAGTTACAAACAGAGAGGGAGGGAGGCAAAAACATAAGAGACCCTTAAACACAGAGAACAATCTGAGGGTTGATGGGGGGTGGGGGAGAGGGGAAAGTGGGTGAGGGGCATTGAGGAGGGCACCTGTTCGGATGAGCACTGGGTGTTGTATGTATGCAATGAACTAGGGAATTTACCCCAAAACCCAAGAGCACATGTACACACTGTATGTTAGGCAGCTTGACAATAAATTATATTTAAGAAAATAGAATGTGTCTGGGTCCCTATGGCTGGAAGGTTGCTCCTGAACATGACACTTGGGTCTTTCACTTAAAGCTGTGCAGCCTTTTCTGGGGCACAAGTGTCTGACTCTTGGTTTTGGCTCAGGTCATGATCTCACAGTTTGTGGGTTCAAGCCCTGCACTGGGCTCCGTGCTGAAAGGATGGAGCCTGCTTGGGGTTCTCCCTCTCTCTCTGCCCCTCCCCTGCTCATGCTCTCTCTCCCTCTCTCAAAATTAATAAATAAACATTTAAAAAATATATTTAAAAAAACTGTGCAGCATTTTCAGACTTGAAAGCAAGTGCTTCAGAATTCATTCTTATGACTCCCCCCGTCTCACGGGGGGCATGGAAGCCTTGTGGGGGTCATGGGGGTTATGCTCACTGACTACTTGTTTTCATTGTGAGCAGTAGCATTTTCGGAGAAGTTGAATATTCAAATGGAAACAACACAAGAAGCGGCAGGCAGGGGTCCTCTGGTTTCAGAGGAGTCATTGACGCATCCCAAGCTAGTCCCACCCGATGTGATTTCTCGAGGAACCAGCTGGCCGTAGTCACAGGAACTGACTTTAAAAGTGAAAACCTGGGGCGCCTGGGTGGCTCAGTCGGTTAAGCGGCCGACTTCGGCTCAGGTCATGATCTCACGGTCCGTGAGTTCGAGCCCCACGTCGGGCTCTGTGCTGACAGCTCAGAGCCTGGAGCCTGTTTCAGATTCTGTGTCTCCCTCTCTCTGACCCTCCCCCGTTCATGCTCTGTCTCTCTCTGTCTCAAAAATAAATAAACGTTAAAAAAAATTAAAAAAAAAAAAGTGAAAACTTTAGGGGACGCCTGGGTGGCTCAGTCAGTTGAGCGTCCGACTTCAGCTCAGGCCGTGATCTCACAGCTTGTGAGTTTGAGCCCCATGTCGGGCTCTGTGCTGACAGCTCGGATCCTGGAGCCTGCTTCTGATTCTGTGTCTCCCTCTCTCTCTGCCCCTCCCCCATGCATGCCCTGTCTCTCTCTCTCTCAAAAATAAATGAAATTAAAATTTTTTTTTTTAAAAAGTCAAAACTTTAGTTAATTCTCTAGGGATTCTTACCATGGATGTCGAGGCAATTCTTTGAGGTCCCGGGGCAGTTGATGGAGCTTTTACAATTTTAAGTACTTATAGGATAAAAGCAGCAACAAAGACACAAAAGGCAGAGGAAAACTAAATCTTGAATGATTAATGCAAATACAGGAAGAAGACAGAAAACCCAGATTTTCTCAGGGAACGCCACGGTCACCCACACAGGGCACTGCTCTCCGAGGACCACCGAGGGGTCTTGGGGCTTCATGACCTCACTTGCACGGTGTGCCCTAATTTACTTTTGGGTGTGTTTTCTCCCTACAGGGCCAAAGAAATCTTATAAAAGTCAGAGGAAAATGTTCCTCAACATTCCTTTGCATCCTGAAATAGTAAATTCTGTATACTATTCTTTCTATTGTGAGGTTTTAATGTTTTTCATTGTGAAATTTATGTATCCACATAAGCTCCAATTTACACTTAACTTTTTGTCAGGGAGAAGACTCTATAACTCTGAGCAGAGAGAAAATGAACAGATGCAGGTATACTGTTTCCCAAAAAACAGTAATGACTGTAAGAAGATATGGTGGGTCCTGAAGGCACTGATCGTTACAATTCTGACCACGTGGGGAAACCCAGAGGACAGTTCTTACAAGCAGGACCCTCACAGCTTCAGACTCACGACCCTCAGGCGAGGGACCCGTCTGCAATGTACCTACAACGCACCTGTTCCCAACAACTGTAAGACACGGCCAGTTGGAAAACCCCGAGACCCCAGTGCCTCCCCCAGTGCCCTCACCTCTACTAACCCGCTGCGGAGTCCCAGGCCCCTGGTGTCCGCGATCTCCAGGCACCCTTCACAGTTTTCTTTGCGGGTTTGTTTCTTTCTCTGCAAGCTGGCGCTGAGGTCTGAAACCTCATCCCTGGAGCATCTGTCTTCTTGGCATTTGAGAACTGGTTTCCTGCTCTTCTCTGCAGAAAGCACGCACTGTCCCCAGTTTCTTGTATGAAGCAGTGCTGTAGACCCAGATTCCTGGTCTTCCTGTGTCATATAACGTTCAAGGCACCAAATGTGTGTGTGTTTGGGACCAACCATGCTGCCTTATAAGGCTCCTGGAAGGATAACGTGTAGAGATGTGTATTTGGGTGCCGTGCGCACCTGTCCGGAGACGGGCAGGGCTGTGCGCACGTTCTGGGCAGCGTGGGCAGCGGCAGGGCTCTGGCGGGGAGGTTCTGCTGTGTGAGCTGCTCTAAATTGGCACAAAGTCTCAAGAATCAAACTGCTCGAGACCCAGACAGGCTCAAAGAGGAGATTGGCAGTGGTCCGTGTGCACCAAAGCCCCACTGTCTGCCCCACCTATTAGGAAACCGTGTAAGATTTCTGCAGCTGTCAGTGACGAAGACGGAATTTCCCTGCAGAAAGGCAGGGTCATAGCTCAGAGGAGAACTGTTTTGATTTGGCAACAAAATAATATTCATGTCTTTCACTGGGTGTTCCTTGTTTAAATTTCTTAAAAAAAAAGTTTAGACTTTTAATGTTACGGCACGAATATGTGGGTGTGATCTAAGACCTGTTTTGCCAGAATTATTTATCCTATCTGTTCTTCTCCTGTAAGATTTGCTGAGGAACTTGTAGCTCTTAGGACATGGGCCCCAATTTGTCAGCCTGTCTCTTCTTCCTTTGCCCTCCTGTTCCCTGTCCCTGTCCATTCATCGCCTGTCCCTCATCACTCCCGTGCCTCTGCCGAGCCCCGCGTATGCATGATTCTGGTGCATGTTTTGTCCTCCCTTCAGACACATTTGTCTTACACATAGAAACATTCATTCATTCATTTAACAAAATATGTTCCATGAAGAAGAAAGAAAGGCACGTAGTCCCTGCTGTGACCTAAGACTCCCACAACGGTGACAGACCAGAAAACAAAGTAATAATAATAACAACAATGTCAACAATGCAAACAGAGACAACCTTTGCACTGCCCCCTGCTAAGGAAGGGAAATGTCCAGTATTGCAGAGGACAGACGTCCAACAAAGACTTGGCTTAGGGACAGTTTAGAGCAAGTAACACTTGAGCTAGATCATAAAGGAAATAAAAACTTCGCAAACTCCAAGGTGGATCAGTGGTGTACTGGGCAGAATGGAAGGCATTTTTGAGGACGCAGATTTATGCAAATGCATGGTGTATTTCAGAATATAAAGAAGCTGGAATGAGTGGAATATAGTGAATTAGAGAAGCATTAGCTGAATCATATAAATTCCACCTGAAAGACCAAGATGAACTTTTACAAGAGAATCACGATCCAAGTTGTGACTTAGAAGATTCACTTAGGAGGCAAGCTGGTTGAGAAGGGGAGATCTCGGGTGGGCAGTGAGGGTGGCTACACTTGTGGGGACAGAAGGCCTGCATCTCGTGTCAGTTGGGGCATTTGAGGGGGGGGGGCATAAGGGGGAGGGCTGCATCAACGGGGGCTTGGAAAGTATTGGCAGGTTTCATATCTGATCTGTGTCCCAAGGAGCATGTCTGGGAGCAGGCAATACTGACCCCAGACCTTTTGGAGAAAACAAGGAAAGGAGACAAGAGGCGGCCTCTTCTCTTCCTAGGTGATTTTCCTAACTGCCCCGAGAAGCCCGAGACGAAACATCTGGTCACTGCTGGGTGCCGCAGCCATCAGCCTGCTGTGACGGGGCCAGGATGCCCGTCTCACAGGCCTTTGGAAGGAGGCACCTCATTACCTGTGGAGCAAATGTCTGCTGGGGAAATGAGACAACGGGTGAAGTCCCTCCACGTTGTCTGCACACTCACAGGGACATCAGATGATGAGCCTCCAGTGTCTCAGGTGACTGAAGTGAGCACACCCACCTCAGGACTTAGGTCTTCTCTCTCTTGGGGCGTGCCTCACCCCCCTTCTCCTCTTTCACACCAGTTCCTGCACCTGTTGCTTTCCCCTGTGGACGTGGCTCTTGCCTTCACTTGCCCATCCCTCCCAGACTTAGGCGGGAGCCAAGGTGGCCCCTTCAGTCTCCATAAAATAGTGAAGTGTCCCGGGCAGCGGCCATGGAGGCCCCACGGGTAGACGTGGTTCTGGGAGGGTGTTCGCGTGCTGTCAGACACACCCCAGACCCACCTCTTCTCTTCTGTCCTGAAAAGAGGTGAATTAAGCAGATGACCTCTATTTGTGTGAACTTCTCAGTTAAGAGGTTCCATTTACAAAACAAATCAGGGGAAGGACATTTTTGCTGGACACCCCACTTTATTTTAGATGACTTAATAAGCATTTTCCGTCCCTCATTAAAAACACTCTGTGAGGTAGATATTCTTGTCTTTATTTTGCAAATGTAGACAGTGAAATCAGTGAGGAAAGCAACTCAAAATCAGAATTAAAATGTGAGAGTATAGTAAGAAAGGCGTTTGTACCAAAGCCTTTGAATCCACGTACAAAGCTTTCCCACTGAAAAGAGAACGGGTTGTCTTTCTACACTTCACATACAACACGGGTGTTGGTCAGGGGATGAAACAATCACAAAGCCCAAACTCAGCATGTGTGAAGGGACCATTTAAGACCAAGACCCTCAAACACATCCTGCGCCCTTTTACACATGAGGTGCCCGGAAGATTCACAGCTGGTCCATCGGCAGCTTCTCCCTTCTCGATGAGAAAAAAAAGAAATACTTAGAAAAGTTGATGTGTGGGTAAAACACTTCAGGTGACAGAATCCCCTGTACAGCCAGCACCTCGGAAGAAAGTTCCAGAAAGCAGCACATCTGTGCGTTCTGCAGCAGTTCTGCGTCTCAGCAAAATCGTCATTTAAGTGATATAAATATTAATGTCCCATTATTTTTAAAACTATGAGTTCTTCAGAGGGTGCTGTTGGCCATGGCCTCTCTTGGCAGGTACCACCCACCTTCTTACCCAGACACCCACTCAGCTTTCCGTTCAGCGATCACCCGATGGCAAGCCTGATGGGCTGGGCACCAGTCAACAGGCAGAGGACCCTGAACAATCAGGGGGCCGCCTTGCGGGGGGCGCAGGCAGCCAAGCAGTCCACATAGTGCTCTGACTCCGGGGTTGTATTGGATGGGAGACAGGAATCCATGAGAGAGCAGAATCCATTCTGTGGTGGCGGAAACAGCTTTCCGGAGGAGTTAGCGTCAGGACTTGACCTCCGAAGACAGACAGGACCCTGATGCCGAGGACCAGTGCCAGCACCACCAGGGAAGCTCCGTGTGGGAACACGCCGCTGCTTCTGGTGAATGGGAGCGGACCGCCCTGCACACGACAGCCAGAGAGGGAACGCTGTGGGAAAGGCAACACCGGCAGGACGGAGGGGCTCGGGAGTTGGGCGCAGCGACAAGCTTCGGGTCCCACAGCCAGGAGGGCGTGGACACGCTGGATGTGGGCTGTGAAGAGAAGCAGGGGAGGAACTTCTCAGGTTTTTAACACTGGTAGGCAAGGGAGTTGCTTTTTTATGTTTATTTTCATTTTACTGAGGTACAGTTGACACACAAGCTCTCTATTAAGATCGCAGGTACAGAAGAAAGTCCAAGAAACTCCATCTTGGACATCGTAATGAAGGGGCTACAGGATACTGAAGACCTGTTGGTGGGATCAGGCTTGGCATAATCTGAGGAGCTCTGAAGGGCTCTCCATCGGAGACATTTTCCTTATGAGTTTGCTTCATCAGCGACTTTCTGGGATCCATGAGATGGAACCACTTGAATTCAGTGGACACCTGATAGGGGTAGAAGACACCAACGTCTAGAAAGATCCCAGGGAACAGGCAGAACGGGCAGCTTTGGGACAACCCGACACACCAACCAACCTGTCATGATTCCATCCACCTTCACTATTTTCTTGAAAACCAAACATATTGATCACCTGCTATGGCAGATGCTTTAAAAATATCTATTCAATCTGTATTACTTATTATCCATATTGTAGTTAATAACAGCATTTCCCCAAAATACAAGGATTGAGGTAACCTGCCCAAGGTCAACTAGGAGTGTGGCATAAAATGTAATTACCCCATACACAGACAAATACCCTTCGACCAAAAATTCTAATAATAATTTACAAGGGATTTTTTTTATGGTCGGTGACTTCTGTCCATGAACCACATGACCGTCTTTTGTGTCTTCCCTTCTAAAGTTAAGTCCTCTGTGTTCAAGCTGACATCTGTCGAGCTTCTGAAGAGATGGAGCTGTGTTTGGAAGGCTGCTCCATACTGCTGTGGTGGCTGTAAGCAGCCTAGCACTGGGAATTTTAACAGCCAGCATATGCCTGTGGAGGCTTCTCAAGGGTGAGAGAGCCCCCTTTACAGATGGTCAACTGGACCACACCAAGTGTTTATTAAAGGATTCTTCAGGGAGTTACTTCATCATTTGCCTACTTCATTCCATTTGAAGTTTTGAAATTTTAGGAAGTGTTTCCACAGGCAGACAGACTGTAGTCTCCTTCTCAATCCGACTTGTTCGACATTTCCAACAGTGACCTGGATTAGTAACAGGTGATATGATAAACCACAGATGCGTCACAACTGAGAAGAAAAGCACATTGTTAATAACTGAATCAGGATCCAGGTTATCCTTATAATCTGCAGTTAGCTGAGAAAACATATTTGCTGTCATTAAGCCTGTGCATTTAGGACTCTCTGATGGTTCAAAACAACAACTTTTACAACAGGACAATCTGACGAATTCCACAAGCAGGGGTGCCTGGGGGGCTCAGTAGGTCGAGTGTTTGACTCTTGATTTTGGCTCATGTCGTGATCCCAGGGTCATGGGATCGAACCCCATATCGGGTTCCAAGCTGAGTGTGGAGCCTGCTTGGGATTCTTTCTTCTCTCTCTGCCCCTCCCCCATGCTCTCTCTCTCTCTCTCTCTCTCTGTCTGTCTCTATCTCTCTCTCTCTCTCAAATAAAAAAAAAAGAAGAAAAAGGAATTGCACAATTAAAATTAAGAATTTGAACAATAGATATGACTATTAGCACTAAATTAAAAACATGAAAATTCTCAAGGTTTCCAAAGAGTGGTGGGCGCACAGAGTGTAACCAGCCAGCAGTAAAGCAGCATTTTGTTTTCTTGTGTGACTTCCTTTAGAAGTTAAATGTTGTCCACAATTTATATCATATGAAACATCAAATTAACAATCTGGAAAAATAATCACAAAAGCTATTCTGTCGAACCCTTTCCACATCCTCAGTTAGCATCCTCAGTTAGCAGTTAGCTACCACCACATAAACTCAGAACTTAGTAACCTAAACACAGCTCTTATGTTGCTCTGAGTCTGCAGGTCGGCTGGAGCTCCCTGGAGGAGGGCAGACACACTCATGGGCCCAGTAGCCCATCACCTACAAAACCAGTCTTATTTTTAAATTCCAATTTATTTAAAGTAAAAAAACAAACCAAAAAAAAAAAAAAAAAAAGCAAAACAGTTCACCCATTTCTCCCACCACCTCCATATCCCTCCTCTGGCAGCCACCAATCTGTTCTCTATATCTTATGAGGTTAGTTATATATATTAGAGTCCATTCATAAGAAAAATTATACAGTATCTGTCTTTGTCTGACTTATTTCACTAAACATAATGCCTTCAATGACCATCTCTATTGTCACAAATGGCAAGATCCCATTCTTTTTTTTTTTTTTTCAACATTTTTTATTTATTTTTGGGACAGAGAGAGACAGAGCATGAACGGGGGAGGGGCAGAGAGAGAGGGAGACACAGAATCAGAAACAGGCTCCAGGCTCCGAGCCATCAGCCCAGAGCCTGACGCGGGGCTCGAACTCACGGACCGCGAGATCGTGACCTGGCTGAAGTCGGACGCCTAACCGACTGCGCCACCCAGGCGCCCCAAGATCCCATTCTTTATGACTGAGCAATATTCCTGTGTGTGTGTGTGTGTGTGTGTGTGTGTGTGATATCTCCTTTACCCGTTCATCTGTTGATGGACACTTAGGTTGACTATTATAAATAATGATGCAACAAACATGGGGTGCATACTTCTTTTCAAAGTAGTGTTTTCATTTTCTTTGGACAAATATCCACACGTGGAATGGTTGGAACATCAAGTAGTTATATTTTTAATTTTTGAGGAAACTCCATACTGTTTTCCACAGGGGCTGCAGCAACTTACATCCCCACCAACAGTGCGTGAGCATTCCCTTGTCTCCGCATCCCACCAACACTTGTTATCTCTTATCTCTTTAATGATAGTTATTCTGACATAGTGTGGGGATATCTCATTGTAGTCTTGATTTGCATTTCCCTGATGATGAGTGATGTTGAGCATCTTTGCATATCCCTGCTGACCATCTGTATTTTTCTTTGGAAAAAGGTTTATTCAGATCTTCTGTCCAATTTTTAATTAGATTGTTTGTTGCTACTGAGTTGTTTAAGTTCTCTAGTCCCCTATCAGATATATTATTTGCAAATATTTTCTCTCATTAAGTAGGTTGCCTGTTCCTTTGCTTTTTTACTTTGATGTTCTGTCACTTGTTTATTTTTGCTTTGGCTGTTGGTGTTAGATTAAAAAATCGTCACCAAGACCTACATCAAGAAGCTTACCATCTATGTTTCTTCTAGGTGTGTTATGGTTTCAGGTCTTATGTTCAAGTCTTAAATCCATTGTGAGTTGATTTTTGTGTATGGTGTTAAGACAGGGGTCCAGTTTCATTCTTTTGCATGTGGCTGTTCAATTTTCCAAACACCATTTACTGAAAAGACTGCCCTTTCCCCATATCCTTGGCTCCTTTGTTGTAGATTAATTGACCACATGCACATGGGTTTATTTTTGAGTTCTCTACTCTGTTACATTGATCTATGTGTCTGTTTTTATGCCAATACTACATTGCTGTAGTTACTATAACTTTGTAATATAGTTTGAAACTGGAGAGCATGATGTCTGCGGCTTTGTTCTTCTTTCTCGAGATTGCTTTTGCTATTTGGGGTCTTTTATGTTTCCTTCCTTATAAATTTTAAGATTTTTTGTTCTATTTCTGGAAGAAATGCCATTGGAATTTTGATAGGGACTGCAATGATCTGCCTATTGCTTTGGGTAGTAGGGACATGTTAACAATATTAATTCTTCCAGTCCACGAGCATGGAGTGTCTTTCCACTTACTTGTGTCTTCTTCAGTTTCTTTCATGAGTGTCTTGTGGTTTTCAATATACAGACCTTTCACCTCCTTGGTTAAATTTATTCCTGGATATTTTATTCTTTTTTGATGCAATTGAAAATGGGACTTAATTTCTCTTTCTGAAGTTTCATTATTAGTGTATAGAAATGCAACAGATTTTTGTGTATTGGTTTTGTATCCTGCAACTTTGCTGAATTCATTTAACAATTCTAACAGTTTTGTTTTGTTTTGTTTAAACAGAAGGCTGTCTTGTTGATCTGGCTGGGTCCTCGCACATTGGCTGGCAGGGGCTGGTACAAGTCATGAAGCCAGTGACCCCCCACCCCCCACCAAAGCCCGTGCCGGGCTTTTCCACATAGTGACCCCAAGGTACTGAGGAAAAAGAGAGAAGCATGTGAGGCCCGAGGCCGGCACAAGGTGCTCCTGTGTCCCCTGAGTCTAACGCCAGTCACAGGCCCCGAGTCCACAGGGGTTGACGAGACAGGGACGGATTTTTAGCTTCCGTGGGAAGGGATGCAAAGCCATTGCAGGAGGAAAAGAGCTGGATAACGTTGCCAACTATCTACCATTTGTGAGGTTACTAAAACCAGTTCTAATAGTAACAACCAGCATCATGAGTTCCAGAGTCAGAATGGACCCAGTGACCACGCTGAGCTATGTGTGCCAGTGCCCCAGGTGTGCACTCGTGGGCGCTCTTACCACCTGCTTGCTCACCCCTCTCAAGAAATAAGAAATTTGAGAATCAGAAATTAAGCCGCTTGTCCATTACCATTCCGTCTTAATGCAAATAACTGTACCCTTTTAAAAATACTACCACAAACATATATAAATTTTATATATCCTGTATAAAATGAGCTCAAAATATATGTGGAATAAAAATGATAGATGAAGTAAACATGTAACAATTATTGTCTAAAGGTCTGTCACATAGTAAGCTTGGTCATTATTTCAAGAATATGGAGTCCACATGAAGAGACCGTAGACACATAGGTTGACATGCTGGGAAGCTGGACAGCGGGCCCCGAGTTTCTGTCATCACTCGGAGAGTGGAGAAAAATGTGTATGTGGCACGTCTGTGCTAGAACTTGGGGAAATGACACATGTCGAGTCACAAGGACTCAGCTATGGCTCCACACGTGTACCGCGCATTTGCCCGTGGGAAACAGGTGTGGCCTTCCCAGTTTGCAACCAGCTTGCCTCAACGTATCCACACCTCCCTCTCCTAAAGAGCGTGTTCTGTGAGCAGAGGACCCCAACCTTAGAGCATATGTCGCTTTCTCGAGGAGCGGGTGGCCTCTAGGGTCACAGCTATGGGTGAGACTGATGTGAGTCTGCTTGCTCACTCTGAAACGTTACATGAAATGTTTTTCCTCTCAACCCAGCTGTACAATTAGGTGGATCAGGACCCCAATAAAAAACAGATGCTTCAGGAACAAGCTTTTCCTGGGAACGTAATTTCAAAGTCTGAAGCACGGATTATTTCCCCAAAGCAACGTGATTGTTGATCACATTTGGATTCCCAAGAACGTTGTTTAAAAGGCCTGCTGACAAAATAGATCCATGTATTTTGGCTGTGATCAGTGCCTCGTGAGACTGGCTTTCCTTCCACAGGGAGCACAGAGTCTGAATTGCACACATCTCCAGAGTTCCTCGGTCAAATTAATTCCATCCAGTTTACATATATTGACCTACTGATTAAGATATTCATACACATTAGTTAACATATAATATATTAAGATATATGAAGTCTTACTGAGTTTTGTTTTCAGTTTCAATCTAAGATGCGTTTTGGTTTTGTTGCTCAATCTGTTCTTACAGCAACACAGCCTTGTTGTAATACAACAGCTTTTTAATATTTTTAATATATTATAAGCAAACTCGGATATACTGTGCCTATTTTACACACAATTTTTACCTATTTTGTACACTCCTGGCCTTAAAATACTAACTTTAACAATAATTTCAAGAATCCACCTTTAGCAAAGACATGAAATGCTTATTTATCTGGAAACTTTATGAAAACCATACAAGTGCTTGATAATAAATGTGAAATGCATATTTCACAATAAGAACTCTGCTGAGCTATTTTCAGGTAGTAACCCATGAATCACATGCACAGATTCCAATGTCAGTGTCTTAGTTCTCCTCACCAAGAAACTGATGAAAATTTCCTGATTGGCTACAGTATGTTTTTATAAATGAATCAGTGGGAAAACTTATTTAGATCACCATCTTATACCATGTGGAAATAAAAGCCAGATGATAAAAAAGGGGATCCCAGAGGCTCCTAGCAGGGAGGGGAGGGCACCAAACACCCTGGAAGGGGAATCGCTCAACAATTGTGATGGATGCTTCAGTCAGTGCTCCCCTGGGGAAGGTCTCAAGGATGGACAGATACTGGTCCCCAGGCAAGAACCAGCAGTATGAGAATGACAAGATGGGGGGCACATAAGAGGACAGGATGGTGTGGACGAGGAGGACGGTGTGATGTGGACGGGGAAGACGGTGTGGTGCGGACGGGGAGGACGGTGTGGTGCGGACGGGGAGGACGGTGTGGCGCGGACGGGGAGGACGCTGTGGCGCGGACGGGGAGGACGGTGTGGCGCGGACGGGGAGGACGCTGTGGTGTGGACGGGGAGGACGGTGTGGTGTGGACGGGGAGGACGGTGTGGTGTGGTTGGGGAAGACAGTGTGGTGTGGACGAGGAGGACCGTGGGGTGTGGAGAAGGAGGACTCTGCGGGATTCATAGGCATGTTGGGTATAGAACCGTAGGTCCTGGTGACAGACGGGGCACATTTGAGTCATGAAAGAGGCACAATCCACGTTGCTGAGGTTCTGTCTAGGAACGCGATGCGATACACCCGCTGCGTGTGCCTCCGAAGAGAAAGGAGTCCACGCCTCTGCGCACGTCCCTGGGTGCTCCTTTTTGAAATTCCTTCTGCGCTTTTCAGTAAAATTCAGGGCTTTTTCAGGGCTGTTTCAAATGAGATCCCATAGACGACCACGTGCATAAATTCACTCTCCCTGACTCTGGTGACCTCAGGTGTGGCACCAGATGCCACATCCCACATTCCATCAGGGTGAGCTGTTAATTCGTCCACCACTGTGGCCTGTGGGCTTCCAAGAAAGGAGAAGGTGTCCTTTCATCTCTGACCAAGCATCTCACATTTTCCTGCATAAAAATACTGCATGTTGAATAAATGCTGAATGAACATATGTTTATATGTATCCAAATGTATCATAAATTTATATACACAGATGCTGTTGGGTACACCATCTCTTATATTTTAGCACATTTCCTGCCTGAGAACTTGCAGACAATGTTCATTCTGGCCTCAGTTTGCAGATAAGCTTTGCTTCTCCAAACACATCCTTTTCTCTCATCATCTTCACTTTCGTTCCTGTTGCCTTCTCCTTAGGAACTCAGTTCAAAAAGGAAGAAAGAAAGATCACATTTGGCTTTGTGGACTGAACGACTGTGGGTGGGCTTTCGGGAAGTGACTAGGTCAGAGGGGGATAACCCTGTGGAGGGGACCCCTGGGGGCTCCCTCACTCCTTCCCTGTGCTGGGACGCAACGAGGAGAAGGCCTCTGGGAGGCAGGAAGAGGGCTCTTGCCAGACCCCAAATCCGCAGGCACCCTGACCTTGGGTTTGCAGCCTCTGCTGTGGGTACAAATGCCTGTTGTTTAGCTCCCGTCTGGGGTCTTTGTTACAACAAGCAGAGCCGTGGAAGGGCCTTGGGCTTCCTGATGTCAATCCCCTCCGGCTAGATGGGATTTCCATCCGCCCAGTCCGACCACCAATGAAATATGCTTCTAGCCACACTTCTACATTTAAAACTTGGGAGATTTAAAAAGAAATTAAAAAAAAAAAGTCAGGGAAAAAAAGAACAAGATTCCATAAACTCAGCAGGAATTCTATTTTTAAAAAAAACTCTCATTTACAAGAAATTGAAAAGATTTAATTTCCAGTATCATCAAAAGATTGCTTCAATAATTAGAAAACTGTTTCCTTTGGAAGCACTTGAGACCAACATGTAATTTAATTGCTGTCCATTACATGAGTGACAATGGAGGCAGCAAGTTTTTAAAATGCAGCTGCATTTCATCCACAGCTTTATGATCATTAAAACATGGCATTTCATAAGCTAGTAGATTTTTTGTGTGTGTGCAAAATCTGCATTTAGCATTTTGAAAGCTTAGTTTTGTCCTTCAAATTCATCACGGACGTACTTCCCTTCCCGAGCCCTGAAGTCCTCACTGCAGTTGAACTTGCGGGACACTGATGGCCACCCAGGAGACACTACCCACGAGGTTCCCTTCCAGACCCCAGGCTGCACACCCTCTGGAACTCTCCAGAAGCCCACCACGATGAGTGAAGTTCTTCACGGTCCCCCAAACTGCAGTCTGAAATGCACACCTGTCCCCATGAGTGATGCCCTTCTAGACTCTCGCCTGACCCCTTAGCAGCTGGTGTGTGCAGCCAACTCCCCCCGGCTGCTGCCAGATAAGCCAGGACAGCGCCCGGCAGGGCTCTGGAGGCCTCTAGCCTCTCCTGGCCCATTTGTGACCCCCTCATGGTCATGCTCCTTGCTGCCCGTGATCCATGTCATGTGACCTCCTGAGAACAGAGCTGGCCAAGCCCCGCTCGATCTCATTGTGCTAACCCACCCTTACTCTCAAGACCCACACTCTAGTGGGACCCAGAGACATGGGGCCAGAGATACAGCTGCAGTCTGTACAGAGAGAGCGAGGCTGATATACTGGATCGTCTGTGATGTCTGCAGGGGGTATTGGCCATGTCAGCTACCAAAGTAGGCATCTGGCGGCATTTCTCAACAATATTAATGCTTAATGCTATTGCTGTTTGCATTTTGTAAAATGACATCATCACTATCAAGTCAAGTGTGGCCACTGAAGCAGTGACTGAAGATTCCAAGGAGCTTTATCACCTGTGCTTGGTGGAAAAGCAAAACTATTTTTATAAGCTCTTGCTTGATCAACAAGTTTCTCAACAATGGAACTTACCTTTTTCTTAATATTTTTTAATGCTTATTTATTTTTGAGAGAGAGAGAGAGAGAGAGAGAGAGAGAGAGAGAACAAGTGGGGGATGGACAGAGAGGGAGGGAGACACCGAATCTGAAGCAGGCTCCAGGCTCCGAGCTGTCAACACAGAGCCCGACCCGGGGCTCCAACTCACAAACCGTGAGATCATGACCTGAGCCCCAAGTCGGACGCCCAACCGACTGAGCTCCCTAGATGCCCCTGGAACTTATCCTTTTAATTTAAACTCTAGCAAGGAACAGCTACATAAATTTAGGACGTGCTCTCTAACATATTATGTATAACAGAATCAAGTGTAATTTCAGTTCTGTTACTGTTGACGTCCTGTAGCCAAATGCCCCAGGAACACACGTGCACAGGAACACGCTGGGCCCATGGACGGGCACACCGAGGCAGGAGGCTCACCACAGACACCCACTGGATGGAGTGCTGGAAGGACCTGCTGTTGGAATTGGCTTGCTTTAGGTGAATTAGTTTAAGGAAGCAGGACTTTGCCGTGTGCCAGGACACTCCCAGGAGCCGGGCGATTTTCCGGCTGGGCCCCAGTAATTCTCGTGCAGAAGGAGGACGACTGAGGTAGACAAGCAGCTGGCACCCACTCTGGCTGGGAGAGGGGCGCTCGGCAGTTTGCGGCTTGGACGTGCCCGGGCCAGCTTCTGGAGGTCAGGGCGTGCTTCTCCCATTCTTGAAACTCCCAAGTGCGAATCCTAACCCCCACACTCTGCTAATTATGGAGTCACGGTGGCCAAGAGAGGTGAAGTGACATGTGGAAGGTGAGACCTCACACCTGAGCCCGCGATCCAGGGCCCTTAGCAGGCAGTCCTTCTTGCATCACTGTCCTCACTGACCCAGACAGGAGGACGGCCTCTTCCGTGTTGAGGCCGCCGTGACTGCTGGTTCCGTTAGGCCCTTCTCATTACTGCCCCTTCATGGCTTCACCCCCGAAAGCCAGCCCAGGGACAACTCTGAATCATGCCCTCTGGGTCTGGGTCATACCCGGTCGCTGGTTCAGGGTCTGACCTTTGAAGACTGGCTCTGCTGACCTCGACGAGCTGCCTCCCCAGTGAGTACGCGGCCCGTCTGTGCCACCAGGGCTTGGGAGCCTGGACTCAGGCCCCTTTTGAGAGGTGGAGGTGGAACTGAAAGAGTGTGAGAAGCTGTCACGTCGGTCCTGCTACCACGTCACTGCGACTCTGGCCCAGTGCCCACTTCCGGGCTCTCTGGCTCTACCAGGGCTTGAGGCGGCAGAATTGGCCAGTGACGGGGACGGGACGAGCCTGGACTCTGAAGTGTTCTCAAGCTGCCAGAAGATGAGGACCAGTGTCCCCATGCACAGCATGGTCCCCAGCCGTCTGTGGACAGGGCGGGAAGCTTCCCCGCCAGGCTTGGGCCTGTCCCCCAGCTCCTGCGCTCCAGGGGGGGCCCAGCCTGTCCCCGGCCACTGCCCGGGTCCGGCACGGAGGCCACACCGGTAGGGGCTCAGCGGCGGCCGTGCTGGGTCCAGAAGGCCCTTGAATGAATTTGCTCATGCAGGGTTGGGTTCGGCCAATCCCCCAAAACTTGTTCTTTTCTCCCTCAATATTTAAAATTGATCAGGTAATACACACATGTTTTCTGATCTTCAATTTGACTGAAACTGGTGAATTATACTCTAATCAGAAGTATATTTTCTCTCTTCCCCTCTCTCTTGGCTTTCTGAGGATTTTCAGGGAAATCCCCCGTGACTATTCCCAGAATCACAGGGCTATTTTGATAACCAAGTACAGTGTTCATTCAACAAACATTTGTGAAGTTCTAAAGGCCGTGGGTCCCTGCCGTTCTCATTATCTTGTTGACAGGAAAGAGCCATTTGGGGCTCTTGTGAAAACATAGGCGAAGCCTCCCAGACGCCGCCCAGCACAGGCTGCAGGGTTCTCCAGACGCAATGCTGGGAGAACTGTTATGCCCAGAATTCGTGATCCCCAAAGACCACCAGGGAGCCGAGTCCGATGCAAAAGCAAAAAGCCTTTATTCGAGCTAGCTCGAGCTCAATCTCCTACCTGCACCGACGCAGCGGTGAGATACCGGAGACAGAGAGCGAGTTTCAAAAGCACAAAGGTTTTATAGGGATCATGGCCTTAGCCGATTGGCTGAGAAAGGGTCGTGGATTCAGCCGATTGGCTGCCAAAGTGTGGTCCCAGATCAGCAATTATCAGCGTCACCTGGAACTTGTTAAAAATGCAAATGTTGGGCCTGGTGGTCACAGACCTACTGAATCAGAAACTCTGGGGGTGGGGCTCAGCAATCTGTGTTTGAACAAGTCTTCCAAGAGATTCTGATGCACCTGAAGTTTAAGAACCACTGTGTCTGAGGATCTCTAACATGTTTGGCCTCAGTGTATACAGAACGTTTCTCACTGGTCACCTATTAACCATTGGCTGTCAGCCTTGCTGTGCTATATAAATACCTAGCACCAAACACCATCCCCAGAGACTCTGATTAGTTGGTTTGGGGAGGGGTAAAATGCTCCCAGGTCATTCTAAGCCTGGACAGGGTTGAGGGCTCCTGCCTCTGGCCCCGACCTGAGAGAAGCCCTCCCTCTTCTACTCACACTTTCCACGCCTCTCACACTCCCTTGTGAGTGTTCTGAGGTTTGAGCAGGAACTTCTTTCTGCGGCCATGTCGGGGACATAGTCACTAGTCAGCCGGCCTAGGTCTACTCTTTCAAGAACGTCTTCCGTGGTTACTCCCAAACGTATGGAGTAGTCCTAGTTTGACCATCATGGCGACACATGGGTGTATTTCTATTTACATCCGTGTGTTTGACTCTCCCTTTGTGGTGTTAATAAATGTGTTCCTGTGGGTGCAGGAAAACAGGGAGAACCCTGGCCCTTAGATGGTTGCCATATGTCAGGACCCCGTGTTCACACGGGGAGGCTGAGGCTCAGGAGGTTAAATAATTTGCCCAGAGCCGCACATGAGGAAGTGGCAGATGACAGTTTGAACACAGTCCATTTCGTCTCCACAGCCTGTGACGTCATAGTTGGATTTTTCTAATACACGGCCTCGTGGTCCCTGGTGGAGAAGTGAGAAGTCGGGGCTGCCAGTGCTTGTGTTAGTGAACTTTGTCAGAGACGACGAACATACAATTATGTCACCATTTGCTTGGCTCCTTCTTCACACCAGGTATCATGCCGAGTGGCTTCTCAGACACGGGCATTTGAAATCCTCTTGATTAGTGCACATTACTAGCCCTACTTTTTATTGAAGGAAACTGAATACAGCCCTGGTTTGTCGGTGGGGGTGTGGACGGCTGCCGGGAGAATGTCTGAGCCCCCTGTGGTCTCACACCCTTCCACCCGCCAGGCTGACACACAGCTGAGAATCACGGTTTCGAGCCCGAGCCCACATCTTTTTGTCTACAGTGCATGTACGTGTGCTGTCTGTGCTCCCTCTCGTGACGTGATGCACACCTGCCCACACGGGCACCATGCAGGACGGTCTGCGGAGAGACCTTGTTCTGGTCCCACTCCGGCCTGGTGACCCAGGGGCCTGTGCTTTGGACCTTCGCAACGTGAGGGAGAGGCACGGGGTGACCGTGCCCGTGGGAAGCCTCGGGCGAAACTGCAGAGAAGGTGAGCTGTGGGAGGGCTCGCGGGCCCGGCGTGACCTCTGGGCTGTGTGCTCGTCCCTCCACTGCCGGGTTCCGGCGTCCTGCAGGCTACTGCTCCTGTTTTCACAACCTCTGTCCCGCAAGGCACCTTCTGTGGCTCCTTCTGGGACAGGCCGGGCGGCTCCCTCAGGCAATCCCTTGTCGGTGCGCCCAATACCAGGTCCCAGGGGCCGCATGACAGGACCTTTCCTCCAAATCCTGCACCTAGGCCACTGCCTAGAACGCAGTGGACGCTCATGTCCTCTCTGTTGAATGAATAAGAATTGAAAAGACCAATTGTTTTCATTCAGCCTTTGGTCAGTTGAATGTGCTATGGCTTGAGTTTGGACTGCATGTTTCCTTGGTTGTGTTGAAAGCATCAAAAACTTGGAAACTTAGGTCAACAGAAGTTCTGAAAGACATTCAGGAGAATCGAGAAACCACCCAAGCCCTCTGGCTGGATGGGATCTGATTCACTAACTGAGAAGGGGTCAAAGGGTGCATCCTGTCACCGTGAATCGAGTGTTAACTTCTGAGCATAAAAATATCCAAGCACAGCTACTGCATTTTTAAAACGCTTGGCAAAGTGGTTTGTTTCTTTAATTGTAGTACTTCTCCCCAAATTAAAGAAAAAATTTCATAGCAAAAGCGTGACATTACAGAAATGAAGAAAATATTTTTGTCCTCTGTTTTCCTTTTTTGCCCTGAAAACCCCCATCTCCTGGCAGGTTGATTTACTTGCCCCAACCCTTCACCACCAGGATGCCCCAGCAGGGACCCCTGCAATTCCGGAGGGAGCCCGCCGACAGCGACTGTCCTTAGTGGCTTCCCCCAGCTTTGAGGAGAACACACCAAACCCCGTGATTTAATACATCACAAAACGCTGTAGAAGTGGTTTCTCAATTCACACGTATAACACAGAAGCCTTAGCAGAGAAAAGCATTTTAACATGTAATTCCTTTCCATGTCCTGGGAACAGTTCAATTCTGAAATCAATGACAAACCCTTTGTGTGACCTACTAAGTATGGTCCAAGCACGAAATTTGAAACCCCACATTTTAAAATATTTATGCCACTCACATTGAAAACCTTTTTTTCATTTATTCCTTGAAACAAATTTTGATTCAGTCATTATCCCCGTATTCTACAGATCAGAAACAAAGACACGGTAGAAGCAAGACCCTCACAAATCCCCCAATTCAAGTCCTCCTCCCTTCTTCCTCAGTTCTTACTGAGCCAAAGTGATGGGCACACCATCGCACTGATTTATGTAGAATAAGTTTACGATTAAAATTACATTTATTCACAGGACATTTTATCAAAGAAATTCCTGCCTTCCGAAGCTCAATGATGATTTCTGTCTCTAGGATGAAGTACTTTGGAATTCTATAACTCCTTACAAATTCACAGATAAAATGTATCTGTAGCAAAAACATTAAAGTGTAGAAATTAAATGAAATGAGCCTTGACAGAAGAGAAAGAAGGGTGTAAGACATAGGGCTTCACAGCTTTTACCTTTACTCCCAGGGTAATGGGAAGATCTTATGTGGATACATCAATTCTTTTGCTCAGAAAAAAAAGGCAGGGGGGAGAAATGTGAGAACTAGACCAAAACTATATATAAACATCTGAATGAAGGGATCAGAGAACCTCCAAGACAATGAGTGATCGTGGGGCCCAGGGAGTTCACCTCTTCCCCTGGGGGCACCACTGAGGCCCAGAGAGCATGTGTCCAGGTCAGCTTTCCCCAGACTCTTGTGGGGTGAGTCTGTACAAAGTTCTGCTCTGCCAAATCTTTGCACAAGTTTTTGCTAATATTTTTTTTCGTCATTTGGCACAAAATTGGGAGTCCATGACCTACCATTGATGAGGGTCCCTGCTAGATTCCCAGGCTGTGCACAAAATGTACATCGTCTTCCCAGAAGATCGAGGAGCGTGTGTAACGAAAGTCAGCATTCATTCATGATAACGGAAAAAACAAAACAAAACAAAACAAAACAAAACTCTTAGCAAACAACAGATCAAAGAGAGTATAAAAATCTGTTAAAGGATGTCATAAGGAAAGAAAAACAAAATACTATCACAAGTGATGAAGCTTGGGTAGTGGGGGTGCTCAGAGCCGACAGCCAAGAAAGAATTCTTGAAGAAGTGATTTTGTTAAAGCACGGGGACAGGACCTGGGGGCAGGAAGAGAGGCCCTGGGGTGGTGAGGAGAGACTGGTCCTATACTATGGAGTCGGGGGAGGTGAAGGCCAAAGGGAGGCCTCCAGAAGGACGTTCATGTGCGAACAAGGACTAAGAAGATGCTGGAGGCCCCGCTAAGGTTGTTTTCCCTCTAGTGAGGCATTAACATTATGACAGTGTCTCAAGTATTTGTCAATGCACCGAGGGTTATAAATGTAACTTTATCTGCCATTTCCTTCTGCCTTGTTCCCCACGTCACTATGGAGGGTGTTGCTGCGGCTCCGGGAAACTGAGTCCACAGGTTTCCGGAGATTGGGCTATTGATAAGATTGCCTTTGCCTTGTAATTTACCAAGACATTTGTAAACTGATGGAGACTCAGGTCGTGTATGACTGTGATCTCTGTCAGTTAGACATTTGTTTTCTGTCCTCTCCTTTGTCCTTGGGCACCAGGAGTGCCTGAGGAATGTCACACACATCCCACCTGGCTGCGGGGGCGGGTGGTGCTAGCTTGTGCTGGGCCCTCAGTCTGCCCTATGCTCCCTCATCGCAAGTGTTATTCATGTCAGTGAGTTGGCAAAAGCCTTCTGACAGACTGACAGTGACGCCACGATGTTCACTGTCACATCTATACTCAGCACTGTCCTGGAAGTCCTAGGCAACTCAAAAAGGCAATAAGAAGTGATGAGGGAGCATAAGGCAAGCTGACACCCCACAAAAAGGCCACCCCCAGGTGGAATATGTGTGGTATACCTCAGGCTCTCCTGGCTGCCCAAGAAAAAAGGAAAGTGGAAAACCAGTGGGTAAGTGATAGAGGTCACAGTCCTGCGGGACAGTCTCCATCAGTTTACAGCTGTTTTCATGGTTTACAAGAAAGAAGGCAACCTCCAGCAACCTATAGACTGTGTTTCCTGGAGCCCCCAAATCACCCACCCCTCCATGGTGATGTGGGGAACAAAGGCAAATTACATTCCCTTGTAATCTGCAACCCATGAACAAATACTTGAGGCTGGCACAGTAAACCCCCCTCCATGAACTCCTACTGTCTTAATGTTAATGCTTTGCTAGGGAGAAAAGTAACTTCAGCTCAACAATAGCCAGGCCTCCAACATCTAGTGAGTCTTCTTTAGCTTATGAAAGTCCTTTTGGGAACGACCCCTTGACTTTACCTCCCCCCGGCTCCCAGGTCTGTGACCAGACTCTCCTCACAAGCCCAGTGCAGCTCTTTCTGCCCATGGGTCCTGTCCTCGTGCTTTAATAAAATCACCTCTTTTGTACCAAAGATGTCTCAAGAATTCTTTCTTGGCTGTTGGTTCCCGACCCCACCACCACTCCAAAACCACATCAGCCACTTATCAGAAAGTTAATAAAATTATTTATTTAGTCACAAATAAATGGAGGGATAGCTCCCCGGTGGTCTTTCAACAGCTCCTACAGGAGCCTACAGGTGCGGGAGAGACAAGAATCACGGATCACATCACGGGTTTGTCCTAAACTAGAGCAAAGCTGGAATTGCCATTGGATGAAATGGGACAAGTCTAGTCCAAACAGATTTGCGGGGGTGTGACAACGGACACCTGCAAGTGTGAGCTGCCACTTAGTCAGTTGGGAGCACATGCTGAAGAGCTGCTGGCCGATGTGAGCCTGAGGACGTCTGCCTGGAAATGCAAATACAGAGGAGTCTTCAGTATGAAGGTGGTATTTGACACAGTAGGAGATGAGATTGACTTAGGGAAATGTCACAGAGGAAAAAAGGCTCGTGGATGGGACCCCATGAACCCCATCGCTTAGGGCCAGGAAGAACGAAGCTTTGAGTGACACCCTGGAAATGCAGAGTAAGAAGGAAGAGGGAGGCTGGGAGAAAGTCTGTTGTGGGGGTGCCCTGAGCTAGATGCTACCCACAGGTCATGCAAATTGAGGGCTGGGGTTAACAGGAGGGTTTAGCAATACCAGTCATATACGTAGCATTGATTGTAGGCAAATATACTAGAAGCTTTCCAGGGATTGCTCTAGGGTGTGAGTTAATTCATGGCTAGTTTTCCTTTCTATTTTTCTTTTTCTTCTCTTTTGATACATTCTGAATTTTCCAAGTTTCACATAGAGATGAATTATTTCATAATTCAAAAATTATGTTTCACCAAGAGCACTTACAATTAAAGTGTAACTTCTTCTTTGAAAAGATACAGAAATAAATAAATGGAATGTGTATGTATATGTTCACACAATGGAATGTACATGTATATGAACACGCAAACAAGGTGGGGATTAAATGTCTCGAAAGAAACGGGTGTAGGACATAAAACATGTAATAGATGATCACTATTTCTTGTGGTCAAAAATTATTTGAAACATCCCAGCTAATTTCTGCCACCAGGCTAATGTCTACATGTGCGTAATCCATGCAACCAAGTCCCCCTTTAGTTGTCACTGATAGGGTGTTCCAAGCAATGCCAAGGGGTTGTGATTGGGCTTCTGTGAGCAGGAAGAAGACGGGGAGACAACATAAAATAAGAAAATGTGGGTTCCCATCCCCACTACTCTGTCCAAAGCAGCTTTGGTCATGTCACCAACATTACATTCCGTGGTCTCTTTATGTATAAAGCAGAGATAGCTCTATTTGCTTTATTTTATCCAAAATTTATGAAAGAATCAAGATAATCAAGTTTTGATACTGTATCTGCAAATGTTTTGTTAAATTGAGTAACACACATGTCATTTTATAGAGATCATTTTAATTTTCATTGTTACTCTTTTCATTCAAAATTGTAATGAGAAACTTTCCAAGTTATTTGTCACAGAGAGTTTGGGCTGACATAACAAAATACTATAGACTGGGCAGCCTAAACAACCAGAAATTTATTTCTCACATTTAGTTCTGGATGTTGGGAGTCCACAATCCAGGTACTGGAAGATGGGTACTGTTCTGAGGCCATCATTCTGCTGTGTGGTCACCCGACCTCTTCCTTGTTCAGGCAGAGGGACACAGGGCTCTCCTGTAAGGACACTAATCTCGTCACAAGGGCCCCAACATCATGACCACATCGAACACTCATCACTGCCCAAAGGCCCTGTCTCTAAATACCATCACTCTGGGGGCGGGGCTGGATTAGAGCTTCAACTTATGAACTTTTTGTGGGCGAGGAACACAAACATTCAGTCCACACATACTTGTCCAGTTACTCATTCATTGGAAAGAGAAAACTTTTTTTCTTTTTATAGTAAGAGGATAAAAATCTCTGTCATCTCAATTGACCCAGGGTCTTCAAAAGAACAATTCTATTAAAGCAAAACTTAAAAGCTCAGTTTTTATTTTCCATAGTTCCTTACCAAACTCAGCTTAAACCCATGTGACTCTATGAGGGTGTTCATTCCTTTTTTAAATTAGTTTTTGACTCTCTTAGGACATCTAAGATATTAGCATTAACACTTTTCAAATGCCATTTATTGTCACTCCAAAAATACATTATTTGCAGAGCTACTGGATGACAAGCTGGAATAGCACATCCTTAATGGCTTAAGTAAAAGAAAAATATATCAATTAAAGCACAGTTCTTTTATAAAAAGACAATAATTAACCAAATGCCCACGTGTTGGCAGATACTGTTAATTCACAGCAGATTTAATTTGGTGGCAACACAACTGATTTTGGAAGCGAACATAATTGGTGCTGCAGACAGGCTGGTACTAGAAATAGGGTTTTCTTATGTTGGAGGCTGAGATGTACTGTTGACTAAAAACATTCATTTCTATAACCAGCAACCCTGAAGGCATTCTTCACAGAGAGGATCAGAGAACATTCGTCTCCATGGCAGCCCAGCCTAAGCATCTGTTCTTGCTTTTAGATGCTGGATATTGTTCAGCTGAGAGGCCGCTGAGGCACAGCTCTGTCACCAAGACGTAAGTGATTGACTTAATATCCCAGCTTGGAAGTTGGGTATTTGAAATGTAGCAATACAGATAATTAAGCATAGCTACTGTTCTCCCAAAACGGTGAATGAGACCAAAGTCACAGAAACAACCCAGTTAGTCCAGCTTGCCAATCCCACAGGGCACTGCGCTGGGTGCAGAGAACACGTGATGTCAAGAGACTGGTTCACAGCTGCCATGGGTCCAAAATAGAAAGTGCCAGGTGAGGTAGGACAGGGCCAGGGAAACTTCGTGAGGGGACACATGACCCAGCCTTTGAAGACTAAGTCAATGGAATATTCCCAAGGAGGGACAATGCTGGAGGGGTATATAGATGTGTGAATAACTCCATTTAACTGAGTGCACGGTAGTTAAGGGGAGGTGGAGGAAACATCAGTCCAAAAGGTGGCTAAAGCCCCTGAGAAGGATTTTGGAGTCAGGTTATACTTACATTTAAAGCAGATTGGAAGTCAGTAATGTTTTGAGAAGGGAATGATGTGATCATAACTGTACTGTGTGTATATTTTATCAGATAAACTAGAGGGAGCTGAGCAGCCAGAGGACATTGGTGCCATTTGGGGACATTCCAGGCAAGGGGTGATAAGGGCCCAAATAACTGTAACTTCAAAGGGAGTGCTGATCAAGGAAGCTTGTGGGCAGTTCCGCAGAGCTTGATTTGACAGGACCTGGGGTCCACCACATGGAGTTTCCAGCAGAAAGGGGGCCCGGACTCACAGTGAGGACTTGGGCCAGCAGCAGAATCGAGGAACACAGAAGGACTGGAAGTGAGATGAGTAGGCACGTAAGGACAGTAGCAGCAGCAGTCGCTTGGTGATGCCTCTGCTTGGGAGATAGGCTCCTCTTGAAGGGGAGGCTGTGCGTGGCAGCAGGAGCACGGGAGCTGCTTCTTGGAGGGCTGGGGTCTGGCCCCTCTGCCCCTCGGAAAGAGGGCCTGAGAACGTCTGCTCAGCTCTTTCAGAATGGAGAAAGGAACGTGACGAAGTTTCGCAGTGGTGTTGGGGTTCGGAACTGGCGGCCAAGAAAGCGTTCTTGAAGACGTCTTTGGTGCAAAAAGGTGATTGATTAAGGCACAGGGACAGGACCCGTGGGCAGGAAGAGCTGCCAGGACTTGAGGAGACGCTGGTTATATACTATGGGGTTGGAGGGTGTCAAGTCCAGGGGAAGTTCCCAGTGAGATTTCATGCTAAAGAAGACTCTGGATATTGGAAGCCTCACTATTGTCAAGCTTAGGTTGATTTTCCCTCTAGCAAAGCATCAGCATTGAGACAGTGGGGAGTCCCCGGGGAGAAACGTTTTCTCTGCCTGCCTCAAGTATTTGTCAGTGGGCTGCAGGTTATAAAGAAATTTAATTTTATCTGTCATTTCCTTCTGCTTTTGCTCCCACATCATTCCCCTCGGAACAAGTTTGACCCTTAAAATCTTCAGGGTTGCCAGGGGTAGAAGGTCTTCTCTTCCGTCAGTTCTTCCTGCTGAATAAGGGTGTAGAGATGTCCCCGCCTATGGGTCAACATTGGTCAGTTGGGGAAGATACAGGGGAGTTATGAAAGGCAAAGACAGCCAGTTCAGGGGAAACAGCAGATAGGAGCCTTCTTGAGTAGAAAGGTTCATCTGTCTTCTGGAAGTTATGGCAGTGAAGCAGTCCTGACAACCGGCAGGGAGACAATGGAGAAGACAACAAAATGAAGTTAATAACAAGAAAAAGCTTGAATAAAAAACCTTTGTCAACTCCAGTCCATTACTGTCATTTGAAGAGAAATTTGAGATCTTCCACTAGTTCACAGGAGTTAGAACACGTGTCAGCTGGCCTACTAGATTCCTGTGAGGAAGGTCCAGGTTTAATTCTTGATACGTGAGTCCATGAGGAAGGCACCTCTAATTTTACTACAGTGGGGGTACATAATATGACCAGTGGGGGCCCCTCCATTTTGGAGTTAAATCCCCCGCTGTATTAGACTTCCCATCCTTTAAATAAACCAGGTCTCCTGCGTTTATATGGCGTGGGTTGCTAGTAACTGTCAGATAAGGTTTAGAGAGGATACAGTTTGCATATTCATTTAGAGATGTATGAATTAACCCGGCCTTAGGTGAATAATTTAATAAAGCAACATAGCCTGTATCTATTGACAGGCCTATGGTGAGAAAAGGCTTCTCCAGGTACCACTGTTGGGGGAATCCATCCCGTTTTACAGCTGTTTAGCAGCCGGTTCTCACACGGAGAGATGGGACACCGAGGCTCTTCCTTCCAGGAAGCGGCTTTGTTCGTGCCGGCTCGGGCTCAACAGGTTAAAACCCCACAAGGCTGAGCCCCGGCGCATTGCAGTGTTGCCTTCTGTGCAATTTCTACTTCTTTGTCTCCCATATATGGTGACACATAGAGTCTGACTGGTCACAGTCTACGTTACTGAGTCGTGTCAGAGTTAAGCACATGCAGATAGGAGTTGATTGGGCCACGTTGCACGTTGCCTCCCTTTGTTCTGAGGAGGCCTCGTCCACATTCCTTAGGGAGGGGACCCTACCATATTCTCCCCTTGGATGCTTGGACCCCTTATGTTTGGTCAAAAAACATCATCTTGGTAAGAGGTTTATATTTCTGTAACATCATCACACGCGTGGCCATTCTCCTTTTGACCATTACCTCAAGGAGGCTGGAGACGGGTTGTATAACCAGGGAAACTAGGCAGAGTAGGACTAAGCAAACTCCCAAAATCAAGAGGATAATTCCCATGAGGGTTTTGAATCCCCCGAGAGTTGAAAACCATCCTCCAAATACCTCCCTGGGGTCCCAACCTTTCCAGATCAGGACAGAGACACGAGCAACCTTTCTCATTCCATCTGGGATCTCCTCCATGACTTTTCCTTTATCACCTATCTGTAGGTAGCACTTGCTCAGGTTAAACTTTCCACGAACTCCTCCCTCATAAGCAAGCAGGTAATCTGAGAACAAGCAATTTTGATGGATGGCATTGAGCACTTTGGTTTGCTGCTTGGCTAGCAAGTTAAGAGCTCTGGCCGTCTCACTGGTTACAATTTCGACAACCGCTTGAAGTCTGGTTAGGCGGTTTAGCATGTAAATGGGAGTGCGGTAGCCCCAGGACGCATCCTCTGCCCAGGTGGCAGGGTCATGATATTGGATTCTATGCTCCAGAGGCCATTCATCACCCCTCCAATTGCCAATTTGTAGGGCACGTCTCCCTGTCCCCATACACTTGGACTCCCAAATGTTCCCCTCTGGCAAGTGGGAGCAGGAAGGAAGATGAACGAATAGTTCCCAGGACACATGACCCTGACCAGCCTGAGGGAAGTACTGTATAGGCTGTCCTTCCACAAATCCAGTATAGTCCACCTGGGGCCCGCCATTCGATGGCTGCATGGACATTGTCCCAGGCCTCTCAGAGATAGGAGAAGTTAGACAAAGGGTGGGGATCTGGTTCTAGGAGATCTGGGTACCCCCACCATTTGCCAGGAGGTTGATTACAAAATCTTTGGCCGAGGCATGTTAAGCTTCCAACAGAAATGGTGAACTTTCTTCCCCATGGGGCAAGGCAGTTTTTCCCAATAATTGAGGTTTTGAGGAGCCAAACCTGGTAGTAGGACAGGGGTATTCTGTCCCACTATAAGGTTCATGGGGATCTAATTCTCTAGCCTCCCATGGCCATTGATCTCCCATGTTGGTTCCCCGCATACACAGCAAGAAGAGATCTTCAGGGTCTGGACTATCGGTTCTGCTAAGGCAAGGAACAGGTTTCCCGTTGTGGCAGAGATGGGGGGAGGGCTACTTTTTATTTACTCATAAAAGGAACGAAAGGCATCATGAGTTGAGGCTCAGAGACAGTAACCCTCTTGAAGTACAACACAGTTCCTGGGTCAGGGCCTCACCCACATGTATATACACCAATCCTGAGGCCATTTTCCCATTTTGGGTCTCCTGGATTAAAGATAGTAAAATTAACGGGGTTACAGGCTCCCAGCTTACAGCTGGAGGTTGCAGCCCCCTTTTGGAGGAGTGCTTCCTTATCTTTACCTTTCCAAGTGGCCCAGGAGACATAGCTCCAACAGGAGCCATAAGCCCAGTGCCCACCGTAACACGTGGATGGGGGCAGGAACTGTTCACACATATGTTTGTCATTAAGCTTGTATTCTCATTCCCACAGTAGACCTCTGCAATTGTGAACCAACAAAGGGTTTTTTGTTATTAGCTGAACACACATTAAAAAGTGCAGATACTGGCAGGTGGGGATTAGTAACCTGGGTCTGGCTGATAACCCCCCCAACCCCGGGAGTGTCGAACCTCCAACCATTCCTCCGTTGGGGAGCACTGCAGGTCAAAACAAGTGTATTGACCCCCAGGTGGCTATGGAATAGGTGATCTGATTGTGTCTGCAGGGCCCCAGGATCGTTCCCTGGCACGAGAAGTGGGTGTGGTAGAGTCAGGTGTAAGCAAGTCCCTGACCTGACCTGGTTGTGCGAATACATGGGTCACATGATGAGGAATCTAGGTGTACAGAAGCGGTCCAGATGAGAAGCAACCAACACCAAGGAGGCATCCTATCCACCAAAGGAAGGTGGGTGCAAACAGAGACCTCTCACCACACTGCCAGCCGGCTGGGGCGGCCTCGGCCAATCCCACGGTGAAGAGTAGAGCAAGAATCACAATGACAGTGAGACACAAGGGTTGACAGTGCGTCACAGTAAGGAAACAGATATGGAAAATAAGGCCAGTCTTGTGTTTCTCCGCACTGTCGTTTCCTCAGGCTTCTGCCGTGCCTACATCAGTCAGCTTCCGAGTGACTAAAGCAGGGCCACAGTCTCCTGGAGCCCCTGGAGTTGCAGATTGCTTCTTCCGTGTGGTCAGCTTGCCCGGCATTGATGATCAGGAACGCACTCCCAGTTTCGAGAGGCTGGTTTCACTCTACTGTGGTGAATCCAGGGACCCACCTCAGCTACCTTTACTGTAGTAAGGGTGGACAAAATGACAGTGAGCGGCCCCTCCAGAGGCGTTTTAGGGGTTGGATATTCCACTCCTTCACCCATACAGCATCTCCTGGTTTAAAGGGGTGAGCATCTGTGATCAGACTCACGGGTAATCGGTCCCTAACCCAGTGGTGTAAGGTGGTCAGGGTAAAGCCAAGGGCCCTCATCTGTTGCCTTAGGGTTAGATTGCCTGTCTCATTTAGATCCCCCCTTATGCCTTGATAATGGCAGAAGGGTGCCCAAAAGGGATTTCGTAAGGGGAGAACCCCGTCTGCTTCTTCAGCCTCCCAACTGCAGCTGTGGTCTGCCTCCCTGAAGGTCCCTTATCTCTCCCTGCCTAATGTTAACCCTTTCCCTACTTATTTCTCCCCTGGAACAGGCCTGTAACTGGTTAGAGAACAGGGATGGAGTTCCTGGCTTCTTCAAGCTGATAAGGGACGGTATGGGGGTACAGCAGTTAGAGTCTACCCAAGGGTCGGTCGAGTGGCCCACAGAACGGTTTGACAGGAAGGTTGGCAGGCATGAGACGGCATAAACACCTTTGCAGACACAAAGAGAAAAACACAAAGTAAAGATTATACTGACCTACAAGATGGCATCTTAAGATAATGTCCCCAGTTCCCAAACCAGTCAAACAATCCAGGAGAGACCCTGACTTTGTCCAGTTATGCCTGAATGTCATCTATTGGTTCTAAGACTCTGTGAGAATGATCAGTAATATTGAAACAACACATGTCAGGGGATCTCTCATAACACAGGTGATGGAGAAGCAGTAAGGAATCAACAGTGGTTCCATTCTCCAAGAGTCTGGCCCTAATGTTATTTAATTTTTTATTTAAAGCATCTAATGCTTGTGAGGTGTTATTTAGAGTTTTGCTGAATATAAACAGGCAGTTTGCTTTGTCTCGAGGTATAAAACGTTTTCAAGACCCGGGAGTCCTACCAGAGAAAGAGTCAAGGCAACTGTTTACCATTATTAACTCGCAAATGTTTTGGTATGCTGAACCTGGGTATTATTTTATAAAGTAGAGTTTTTATTGCTTCCTGTGCCTTTTCCATTTCTTTAAAGGGAAGGCCTCTACCCAATTAATAAAAGTATCAACTCATACCAACAGATGTTGGCATTCCTTTGACCTTGGCACGAGTGAGACCTAATTGTCACTCTTCCCTGGACAGCCTCCAGTTCCTTGATTGCCTGGGAGAGCAAGTTTGGGGTGGAGAGGATTATTTTTAAGACAGACTTCCCAGGCTGATACTACTTGCTGAAATGTCCTTGACAGATTCTTCCCAGTAAACATACTTTGGGCCGTTTGATAAGTTTTATCCCCCCGCTAAATGAAAGGCCTGATGCCGGGCTTTAATGATCTTTTAGCTCTGTTAGCTCGGTAATTGTAATTGCCCCTTCTCTGTTTGTAAGCATCTGAGGGCTGGAGACAGCGTCCATGAGTCAGACCCCAGTTTATTTCCTTGGAAGAGTAGGTGGGATTGAGTCTCCTTTAAAAATTGATACAGCAGGCAAGCTATTTTCCTGAAGCCTGGTATCTACAGCCTACAATGTCCAGTAATGTCCCAAAACTCACACAATTGTTTATCTATCCTGGAGTTAGTAGCACTATGGTCCCTAATTCAGTTATAACGTCCCTTCCTAGCAAGGGAGTAAGGGTCTCTGGCATTATCAGGAAAGAATGAGAAAAAAATTAGTTTTCCCCATATGCATTCCAGGGACAGAGAGAGAGAAAAATTTAGTTATAAGTTTTCTGGAGACAGAAAATTATGTTGTATTTGGATGGTTGGCCAGGAGTGGAAAGGAGGACAGAGAAGGTAGCTCCGGGATCAAGAAGGAAGTGAACCGGCCTTTTAGTTACCTGAGTGTCCAGTTACCCAAGGTTACGGGCTTCCAATAAACAGCCGGTTCTGGGGAGCCACCCTGAGGAGCGCCAGGCCCCATCAGTCTCTTCTGGGGACACTGGTTATCTGAGCCCTGCAGATGGGGATCCCCGAGGGCCTTCAGACCTCCAGGGACTGTCTGCACACAAGGGACGTGGCTTGCGGGGCCTTGACTTCTGTTGTCCCTTCTGAGGGCAGTCTCATTTCCCGTGCCCTCACTGGCCATATAAGTGGCATTTGGTGCCAGGACATCCAGAAGTCTGGTCTGACACAGTGCATGAGGCCAAGACTAAGGCCTCAGATTTTTCTTAAGCCTCCTTTCCTGTTTTCTTTTTTATTTTGATCTCGGTTGTAACCTCCCCGATTGGCAGCTCGTAAGAGCTCCTCCAGGGCCCCTTCTGGGCCAACAGCCGATTTTTGCATTTCCTCTGAATATTTAGGACTGATTGAGCGAAAAATTTGTCCTTTAAAATTGTCTCAGCCTCAGGGGTGTCATATATTTATATTTAAATATATAAGTTTATATATTTAAATTTAAATCTCATATATTTAATGAGAGCCTCCCTCAACCTCTTCAGGAAGGCCCTCGGGCTCTCACTCTGTGTTTGTAAAACAGTGGCTAATTCAGCATAATTTAAGGGCTTAACCTTAGACCTCCTTAACGTCCCTAAAGCACAAACTTGGAAGTGGGGGCCATATAATTTCTCAATGGGATGGGCATAATCCCAATTAGGATCTTGGGATGGAACTTCTTGGGCCCCAGTAGGAAACCGGAAGTTCCTTATAGGACCTCCAGCCCCATGAAAATTAATCAGTTGTTGTTGTTGTTTTTTCTCAGAGTTTATGGATCAAAATCATCCCAGTTTTTCAGAATGCATGCCTGAGAGTATTGACCTTGGTTGGGGAATTGCCCATCTACAGGAAAAGGAGGAAAAGGCATCTCTTATCTTAATTTTCCATAGCTGGCCAGGAGAAGCCTCCTGTCCTGACCCTGATAGTTGGACAGCAGAAGAAGCCTCATCTCCTGGCCCTGCATTCTGGCTGGCTGTGCGACTGGCAGCCAAAAGCTTTGTCAGTCTTGCAAGGTGCTGGGAGCAGTCGCTCTTATACAGGCTTGACCCTACCTCTGAGAGCTGACCTGGTCTTCCCTGATTTCTCCTATCCCTCCGTTTTCCACCTGCAGGACTTTGGGGGTACCGACTGTGACCAAGCAAGACTTCCCTGGTTGTAGAAGGATGTACTTTTATTTTGGCCCAACAGTAATTGTCTTTAGAAACATATTTTAAAAGGCCGGTCAAAACCATTTTTTGTAAGGATAAAATTGGCCATCAAGGTGGGGGGGGTGCTAAATGGGCCAAAGTAGAGATCTATTCCCTTGCCCTTTTCAGCAGAGCCCACAGAAATATGTTCCAGCTGTGTGGATAAACATGTATACAATGCATACAGATTATTACAAATTGGCAGACACTGGGCTAAGCATAGCAAAATGGCTCCTACGTATTCCAGTAAAAGCCCTCTATATATCATAGTTGTCAATCCCCTATGTGGCACAGGCATCCACTCCCATGCTAAACAGAAACAACAAAACGTGGAACATTTGGAGTCTGGCAATGAGGACATTGTCACCGTCTCCCCAGCCTTTGGATCAAAGCACGGGCAATTTCAACCAAGGCTTGAGTAAAACAACTCAAAATGGCGTGCTGTCCTGCCCTTTTGGTTAAAATCATATTTTCCCCCCATCTTTTTAGGCAGACAAAAGGGGAAAAAAAGCTTTTGTTTACCTCTTTTTTTTTTTTAAATCAGAAGCTTACCAACAATCCAAGAAAACTTTGCTTTTTTAACAGAGAGTAAAGCAGAATTTTAATCTTATACTAGCATATTTTAAAAATCCATTTATTTTAACCTCAGTCCATCCTGACCACATATAAAATTTTTTTCCAAAGATTTCCTTTCAGAAACCTTCTACAACTTTCCTTTGCTTTGAGATTGTGGCCTAAGCCCTTTTTTCTCCAAACAACCAGTCTCATTTGGGACAAAATTACTTTCTTTAACCTTCAACAGAAATGTATTCCCATTCCTTATATCTTTCTTACATATCTCCTACTCTTCTACATACGAGTTTCTTTCCTTATTTTTATCAGTGTTAATTACATTTAGCAGAATTTTAACTCTTAGAAACCTTAGTCTCCAGTGAAAACTAAGTGGTAACCAATTGTGAACTATCTGTTACATTGGAATTTTTTTAGATGGCAAACTTATGAATCCATTAAACACAAAGAATTTTTGTTACAGATCTAAACATTCTTAGTTAGTTAGTTGGTTAGTTGGTTTTTTAGCAACCTGGGTTAGGTTTTGGAACACTTCTATATATTCATCAGGGTTATCTGAAAACTTGCCCAGGTCCTTTTGATTTGTTTAGAATCTTGCAAGGAAAATGGAACGTTTATGGGGCCAAATACACCCTGAGGCATTTCAGTCAATAGATACTTTGAACAGGACTTGATTTTAGGGGGAGAGTTTTTTTTTTTTTTTTTTTTTTTTTTTATCCCTGGCAATCCTGGATAAGGAGGGCATGAGGGTCTAGCAGGTGGCTCTTCCCGAGGAGAGGCCTCAGGGGGCGAGTCTACAAATTCTTGCCTTTCTTGGCTCCTTGAAGGCAAAGAAAGCCTGCACATAAGGAACTTCTGACCATTTACCCATTCCTCTACAACATAGATCTACCTGTAAGATAGTACTGTATGGAACACCTGCCTCAGGAGGCCAGGGCTCTCCATCCTCCAAGAGAAACTTCAGACGCCTCTTAGCATTGGTGGGTTTAGGATTAAGCCCTGGCTGGGATCAGACTCCCTAGGAAGTCTGACGCTGCCTTAAGCTGAATGAGGTGACAACAGAAGCACAGATTGGGGCTCAACACTCACTTCAGCCCTTTGGTCAGGTAGGAACCTTTCCTTCCTTTGTCTCATTCACACACAGTCCACACAGCAACTCCAACCTGCTGCCCAGCACCCAGCACCTTAGAAATGGGGCTTTGTTCCTCACTCCTTATGGAACCATTGAGGCACCTCTGGGAGGTGATCAGGCTCCCTTTCTTCCTCTTAGGGGCAGATCAACCAAAATGAACCTGGGTTCTTACCAGTCTGATGGGTGGCGCTTGCTGAGCTGGTTCCTGGGCCTCATGGGTTCCATTGCACACACACAGGATCCTCGTCCCAGAGCGCCAGAAGGCTAGTCTCCTTTGGATCAAGTGATCCGCTGGTGCCAGGTGAGGTCACTTCTCCCAGGGCTCCGAGGTTCACACACCGACGATGAAGGAGGTGGAAATGCACTGTCTCCGAATCCCCAACGTGAGCCCCCATGAAATGTATCAGGATTCTTGCACAGAGAGTCAGGACACTGAGGCTCTTCTTTCCGGGAAGCCCCTTTATTTGTGCAGGCACGGGCTCCATGGGATAAAACTCCAAAAAGGTTGATCCCCAAGAGCAGTGGGGTGTAGCCTTTTATGCAATTTCTATTTCTTTGTCTCCCATATATGGTGACACATATAGTCTGATTGGACATAGTCCAAGTTACAAAGTTGTGTCAGAGTTATGCACACGTGGATAGGTGTTGATTGCGCCATGTTGCCTTCCTTGGTTCTGAGGAGGCCTCAACCACATTCCTTAAGGAGGGGCTCTACCACAGTTTAAATAATCCTATGCTCATGGGTTCCTGTTACCCCCACAGAATAACAAGCACAAAGGTTGTGCATACCTGTGCTATTGTGACAATTGCTCTGAAGTTTACCTCAAGTTGTCCAGTTTAGGAAAACAACATTTAAAGACTATCAGAACTAGAATTTAACATCTACAAAGGTGCATTATTAAAACATAATTTTTCTCTCTAACAACCTTCATTTCCAGAGATAGTCAAATATAGATTAGTTTGTTTGTAAAACAAGTTCAGTTTTAACAGACTTGGCCTAATTATTTACATAAGCTCAGCAAGAGTAATGACTGATCATGTAGATCTTTTAAAGTTTGATTTGCTGGAACTTTTCATAAGGAATCTACATTGAACTTTTTAGTAGCCTCCCCAGGCCAGAAGCCAAGCCAAATATTTGCCATCAGACATGCCTGCAACATCTGTAGATTTGGGTGAATTCATTCTATGATGTCCCAAAGATATCCTGGGTTCCTGCACCTGCCAGGAAGTGACCTTCTTTACTCACCTGGTGAGGCTGCTGGGAACTCTGTCAGCAGGTGTCAGGCCAACATTTCCAAGGGGCTTTATTGGCATCAGGCTTCATAAAGTCAATCTTAGTTCTTTAGAGTTGTCTGGTCATTTCTGAGTCTATGCATGTATCTCACATTTGACGTTCCAGTCTGGGTCTTGGTAAAATAACCGATGTTTCCAATGGTGTCTGATTCCAAGGAGAAGATTCTCATTGAACTTATGCAAATAACTGTAATTGCAATGGAAGAAAGAACACTCGCGGAGTTTGTGAATTCCAAAGGGTTTAGGTAGAGAGAAAAGTTAAATGCTTTAGTTTGTTTACAGAGGAATATGTTATCCTATTATTGTATGTCATGGATATCTTGAGAAAGTTTCCTTAATATGGAAGAGCACATATTGGAGCACTGGTAAGATTTCCAACAAAAGTCACAAAACTGTAAGAAAAAGGCTCAAATATGGACATGATTCAAGATCTGATGAGAGTTCCTTAGATGCAATTGACAAGGAAATTCACTTTCTGTGGCACACAACACTTACATAATCGGAATATTAAGTGATGACCTTATATCAGAACATATTATAAGTAGGAATTGCATATAATCTCTAGAATAGTTATAGCATTTACTCAAATGTAACCTAAAGTTTACCATTATTTGACAGGGATTTCCACTTAACATACCAAAGAAAAAGGCCTAATTGGTCAAAAAGACTTCATTTATAATATAAGTCCTAGTAAGATTTGTTAAAAACCTTAGAAAGTTATAGAGCACATTCTAAATAGTATTATCAATCATTATAAATCTTTACTTATTTAACCAGGATGGCAATATGAGATTTCTGAAGCAAATATGTAGGGTTAGATAGCTGTTAGCAAAACTTAGCTCCTTTGACATTGAGAAGTTTTAACCAAGCAATCAAAGACTTGATAAAGATGAAACCTAAAGCTTTTGTATTCCAGGTGGGCAAAAGAGAGGAAAAAAAACCTTTGCATATTATTTTTTATTAAGAGCAGATCAGGGTGCCTGGGTGGCTTAGTCAGTTAAGCGTCTGACTCTTGGTTGCAGCTCAGGTCATGATCTCGGGCTTCGTGGGTTTGAGCCCTGGGTCGGGCTCTGCACTACCACTGAGGAACCTGCTTGGGATTCTCGCTGCCCGCCCCCTCTCTCTCTGCCCCTCCCCACTCATGTTTTCTCTGTCTCTCTCAAAATAAATAAATAAACTTAAAAAAAAAGAGCAGATCAACAATCCAAGAAAACTTTGTCTTTTGAACAGAGAGAAAAGCAGAATTTTAGCCTTATACCAGTGTATTTTATTTTTTTTCCAACGTTTTTTTATTTATTTTTGGGACAGAGAGAGACGGAGCATGAACGGGGGAGGGGCAGAGAGAGAGGGAGACACAGAATCGGAAACAGGCTCCAGGCTCCGAGCCATCAGCCCAGAGCCTGACGAGGGGCTCGAACTCACGGACTGCGAGACCGTGACCTGAGCTGAAGTCGGATGCTCAACCGACTGGGCCACCCAGGCGCCCCAACCAGTGTATTTTAAAAATCCATTTATTTTAACCTTAGTCCGTCCTGACCACAAATAAAATTCCTTTCCCAAGATTTCCTTTGGAAAGTCTTTTGGACTTTTCCTTTGCATTCAGATTTTGTCCCAAGTCATTTCTCTCCAAACAACCAGTCTCATTTCGGACAAAATTATATTCTTTTACCTTCAATAAAAATGCATTGCCATTCCTTATATCTTTCCTACACATCTCCTACTTTTTTACTTACAGAGTTCCTTTCCTTATTTCCATCTGTCTTAGTTACACTTAGCGGAATTTTAACTCTTAGAAACTTTAGTCTCCAGTGAAAACTAAGTAATAACCGATTGTGAACTGTTCCACCAGAATTTTATAGATGGCTAGTTCATGAATCAATTAAGCACAAAGCATGTTTTCCAACAGACCAAAATATCCTTAGTTTCTCTGCAATGAGAAGTCAAAAGCAGATAAGCCTTATCTTTAGTAATCAATGCTTTAGCACTTCATCTCATTTAGAAAAGACCTAGATGTCCAATGAATTTAATTCCATTTATCATGCAAGCAAAACTTTAAAGTTTCAGGTTACCAAAGATTTTGAAAACTATCTTAATTATCCATGAAAACTTTGAGACGGAATTAACTATTATTCTAAGTCATCTTTTTGCTAACAAATTACAACAGAGATAGCATGAGCTTATTTGAACTTTAGCAAACCTAGGTAGAATAAAAGTTTCATATTTAATGCTAATAACTCTAAAGACACATCTATCTTAATTAAACCAACAAGTTTGAATTAGTTTAAACACCAAATATTTTCCACTTGGGTCCACTTAAGAGGCAATCAATATGTTCCCCGTTGTCAGTTTTTACCTGGGACATCAGTGGGGGAATCTGAAGTGGGTGGTCCAAGGGGGTGCTCTTCACTCCTGATTCGGAGGGTGGACTCGGAGGGTGGGAGGAGGAAAGATGGTGCCCAAGGCACTGAGGATGGTAGGGGAACCAGTTATGCAGGCCACACCCAAGGTGGTGCAGACACAGGAGGAGGGGGAGGGGAAGGCAGAAGAGATGAGGTGCTAGCTGACGGCAGAGAAAAAAGATTCCTGGTTCTAACCTTGTCAGCTGGAACAGAGGGGCACATACCACGTTTTTGTTTTGTTTTGTTTTCCACTGGCTAGTGGGATTAGGCAGTCCATGTCAGGGTGGAGAAGACCAGGAATTTCCCCAAAACAAAGAGAGTTTTGGCAGCTGCTCTGCTTGGGAATATTCCTTAAAGTCCCCATCCTGGGGTAGACTAACCAGTTGGCTCCAATTAGAGCCATTAACCTGGGAAATGAATGAGGGAGAAGCCACCACTATTAGTAACAGTGAAAGAGTCAGCACCCCTTCATTAGGGATGGCTTTTTTCCTCCAACAACTGAGTTCTATCAGGAGGAGGCCTGTTAGACATTCAATATCAGGAGGGAGTTTACTAGCCAAGCATATTCAGACAAAAACATTCTGCAAAAGGCCTTGATATATGGGTCCTTGTTTAGAGCCATGAAGTCCTGGACCAAGGGTACATCTGTCCATTTGCTGTTTCCTGCAGAAGAGATCTTACTGCCAGATCCTGTTATGGGCATGCAGTGTTACAGAAGATAAGTCCTTTCCCAAATTTTGCAGTCCAAATTGCAAATCCAAAATTGTGAGTTAAAAGGCATCCCAAGGGAGAGTTCCTGGGGACTGAAGAAAGAAGGTCCATTACCACAAATATCCCCCTGCCCATGACTCCTGAGTGGCGTCCCACGCACAGGATATGTCAGAGGTTCCTAAAGTGTCAAAGCGACCCAAGGTCGCTTTAATTCATTTATTATATGAATAAATAATTCATTTATTATATGAATAAAATCCATATGATCACCGCTGCCATTAGAGGCCCATGTAGGAGGGAGGCCTGCCCTCCCCTCGCTTCCCCACTGCATTCTAGACTATAAATGGGTGCTGGTATATGGAGCATGTGTGCCTTGAGGCCATGCTGCGTTGTACTGTGGCTTGCCTTGCTGAGAAGGCCACAAAGAACCCACCATTTTTAACTCATGGAAAGCACTGGAAAAGTTTTAAAAAACCAATTATGTAGTTGAGGACAAAGATGGAAAACAGTAAAGCTAGAAATCCATCATGATCTAAGCAACATTCCAACACATGTAGTCCCTACAGTCAACTTCCTAGGAAATGGTCCCAAGTTGGGTTTTAATTCAGTCGAGTACTGGTTTTGGTTGGCTCTGAACAGAGGTCCTGTGGCCAGAAGCAACTAGACCAGGGATGTGGAGGGGATCATACTACATGAATGAGGAGGAAACCTCATACAGGAGTCTTAAGATTGGGAGCCATGCTAGTGCCTTAGGTGATTGTCCCATACCCAAGACAGACAACTTTGTATAAGGACAGGAATGAAGAGAGGGGATCAAGTTTCTGGGTCTTATTACCATTCCGGCCAGGGTACTAACTTCCAGCCAAAAGGCAGGCTTTCTCCTCCCCATAGAGTAGCCATGGGCTAGAGGATTGCAGCCTGAACAATCGACATGAAAGCATTCCAGTAAGACCAAACTTCTCAAAAAGCCCCTGAAATGAGAGTAAATGAAGAGAAAGTACTCACCAAGACTGCACCGCTCAGAGTCCAGATGAAAAGACTCATAGCCCCACATTGGGCGCCAAATGATGAAGTTTTGGGTGATAGGGTTTGGAGCTGATGGCCAAAAAAAAGAATTCATGAAGATGTCTTTGATGCAAAAAGATGATTTTATTAAAGCACGAGGACAGGGCCCATGGGCAGAAAGAACTTCCCTGGGACCATGAGGAGACTATTTGGGAGTTGTGGTAAAGTCCAGGGGAAGTTTCCAGTGAGATTTTCATATGCTACAGACTTCCAGGACACTGGAAGCCTGGCTATTGTCAGGCTAAGGTTGTTTATGCTACACTATGCTCTATGCTCATAGAGTATATGCTCATAGCTATGCTATGCTATGCCCTAGCAAAGCATTAGCATTAAGACAGTAGGGAGTTTCTGGAGAAAGGTTTTACTCTGCCAGCTTCCAGTATTTGCCAATGGGCTGCAGGTTATAAGGAAATTTAATTTTATTTTTCATTTCCTTCTGCCTCTGTTTTCCACATCAGAAGGCACATGAAAAGGCATTTAGCACAGACTCTGGGATGAGAGGATCAAAGACAGTGATGAACACATCACACGGGCTAGTCAGTACGAGCTTTGGAACATGAGTGTGACTACAGGAGTCATGAGTGGGTAACTTCGGCCAGCTACATGCTGGGACACACACCTACGATGTGCCAGGCACTGCATCCATGCTGACTGTCCAGGAGTGACCGGGAGAGAGACAAACCCTCCCCACTGGACTTGCAGTGGTATGGGACTAGACTGGAAACTGGTTTCTGGAAGCATTTAGAGAAAGTGCGCACCGTGAGACAACTGCCAGATGTTTATATGAACACACACACCTTTGGTCCCTGCAATGGTGATGCTTCCCAAGCTCCTAGATGGCTCCTGAGATTAGCTGTAAGATGCTCAAAAAGTCTTTGCTGATTAATTTCCTTAGAACAGAAACGTGAATGTCTTGGGGTATGTGCTCTCCTGACTTGACTAGTTCACAGTGCTAATCGGTGGCCTGTGTGGAATTCAAACCTACGTGTGAACCTCCAAAACACAACTCATAACCACTAACCCTCCACCAGCCACACCTCTGCCAGCTGCACCCCCAGGACCTCTGAGGTGTATGCTGCCCACACCACGAGGCAGCTCGAGCCTGGTTCCACAGATACAGCCTGGGAACACTGGGGCTTCATCAACTTTGTCTGAATGCCTGGGATCACAGGACGCTTGGCAAGCAGAGGCACACGCAGGTCTCCGCACACCTTTCCACCAGAGACATTCACGGAATGGGAAATTCAGAAATTCCATGTATCATTTTGGTATGCCCGAGTAAACCCCTTTTGGTATTACGAAATAAATGTGTTTTTATTCAGTGGTAGGTGATGATTCATCTAGAATTATGTCTTTTTTTATACTTTGCATTTTACTGAAACATCTGAGGATCATATAAGCAGTTGCCTCAAGGTTAAATAGGTGAGATACAAAAACTGTAACACTGAACGAAATCTTCCGATTAAAAGTTCAAACATTAAATACAATGGATCCCATGTGAGAGCCAATTCAACTCCGTATTCTGCATTTTGTAAATAAAAGACCAAAAATTCAGGTGAAGAGATCATTACAGTCTCAGCTTGTTCTATTACTACTTTAAAAATCGCCGTTTGGAGAAATCGATGTCAGGCTGCAGAAAGGCCCAGACGAGAGCCTCAAGCCGAGGGTCACGGGAGGCGGCTCCGTGGGTGGAAAGGTAGCACAGGGACCCTGCGCAAACAACGGCACCATCACAACTGTGTTAAATCCAAACGTGGAGGCGGTGTTTCCAAGTCCCGCAGAGGGTGGGACCTAAACCGAACGCCAGGCCCAGAGCCCTGCTGTCCCGGGGGGCCGTCAGTGCTGGGGGGCCACCTGTCTTTTAGCTGTAACGAGAGGAAGGACCTGCCCCCGCCCAACTCCCGTGGTAGGAGACCCGTGTGCCGCCTGGGACAGTAGCACAGTGACAGCTCCACACACACGGGGCCACCACGGTGAATTGTAGCAGCAGCTCACAGTGGAGAAAGTCAAGAGGTGCGGAAACGGGGACACTTTGGGCCATGCGTCGGGAGTGGCAGGAAATAGGGAGCGGCTTGGAGACTCAGAAGCAGGGACGAGATCTGTGGATGTATTGGGGCACTGCTCACTGGGACTCATCTCCTCGACATACTTCCTCTTCAGGTAAAGGTGACATTGAAGGACTTAACCCAGGAGAAAACAGAAGGCCAGTGACATGCTGTGACAGCTGAATCCTGACACTGTGTCCCTTGTGGAGTCAGAGGAGGCCACCCTTCTCCCCCAGGACACTGTGCACGGCCGACCCTTCCCTGCGGCCCCTCCAGGACCTAAGTGGTTCTCTTTCTTCCCCCTCCCCCCATCCCTCTCTCTTGTCTTTGTGTTTCCTTTCTCTCCTGCTCTCAGGCCTTCTCTCCTCTTCCGCATTCTCATCACCTAAGTGGTTTCTCAGGGGACTGGTACTTTGGGGATTCCGCCCAAAAGCAGTCCTCGTCAGTGGAGGGGCTGGATGGCTTCACTCGTGCATTTCGATTAGCCGAAGGGAAGGGAAAAAAGTTGTAGGATATGCACTTCCTGGAGTTGCTATTAAACACTGTAATTACCTTTTCGTCCAGAAAGAGCACTTTGCAGCATCTAACGTCCAGTAACTGAGGTCCTGGGAGCAGTCGGTTCCCCTGTGCAGCAAGGACCCAGCCTCTGCTCTCCCTGTGGGAAGAAGCGGGATGCTGACAGCTACACCCTGGTTTTGTCCTTTCAGCCGGAGCCGATGGCCTCACCCCAGCTGAGCCCCCAGCCATGTCGAAGCAGCGTGTAAATTGCTATACGACTTTCTAAATAGTTCTGTGGCCATATTGTCTCTGAGGATAAATTCTTAGTCCACTTTTGCACTCAGTTCCTAGTTAACGTTCGTTTCAGAGAGACAAAGACAGCACGACAGAAAAGTCGGACTTCCAGGCTTTGGTAGGCAAAGAAATAGTATTTTTTTAAGTTCTCAATTACGATAAAAACCCACACACTTCCAGAGTGACCCCTCGAAGGGATTCCATGAAGGAATTCTGGTAAGTTGCAGACCCTTGACTGGCAGGGCTCTCTCCCTTTCGTGGACAGTCCTCTCTGGCTGGCGGTGGCACTTGGGAGGGACACTCACAGGACAGCTGCCCGCTGTCCAGAGCAGGGCGCACTGTTTATTGACCATCTGCACTTAAGCCCTGAACCGTGCATCCTGTGGCAGCAAGGTGAAAAAGGCCAGTTCCTCCTGAAGGAGAGCCAGAAGCAGATCCTGGGTGCTCGATGCGCTCAAGGGCTGTTCTTACTCAACAAGCGCTGTATGCGGACGACAGGGTAGAACCCAGGGTCTGGTGGGGGCGGAGGTGGTCATGGCTCTAGCGTGGATGCTGTGAGTGGAGAGAACAGTTCCCCGGCACCTGTGCTCATAGTCACATCCGTGCTGGGGCTTGGACTTGAAGGGCTCTGACTCCGACATCCGAGACGGCCCATCTTAGCAGATGACTGAACTAGACGCTCACCAACAACCTATCACTACAGTAATTACGCTTTGTTTTTAAGGTTTTTTTCCTAGCCTTTAAGTTGGAGTGACACCTATATATCATTTCAAGGAAAACAAAGACAAAGAAAGAGTTTCTCTCTGGCTTTTCCTGGTATTTATACCACTTGATTTGATTAACTTGTAAAGATTGATTAGTCTCCTAAAATCTAACTAACATGATCTTCTGTATTACGTTCAGATTGCTTCTTTCAAAGCCACACCTCGAACAGGCTGGAACCAAAGTTATGTCTGTGGTTATTGCTTATATGTACTTATTTCCATTAAATCACAAGTCAAAATACCACACCTTATTATAATCTGTTGTCAGAACAATTCTGGCCAGATGCTGAGCCCTCAAAGCCTCCTATTTCCTTGTGTGAAATGGAGAGTAAGAGAACCAGAACTTTAGCAACACAGAGTTAGTGACTCTGAGACCTCATCTGTTTCCTATGAAGTCTGCAAGGATAAAGCATCGACCCAGCCTCCCTGTCCTGGGACCCCGGGATCGGCCATGTCCCTGTCCTCCATCCTGGGTCGGCTTCTGCCTGCATGGACACTGTCGTGGCCCCGGGGGTCAGCCCCCTGCCCTGATGGACACTGTTGTGGCCCTGGGGGTCAGCCTCCTGCCCTGTTGGACACTGTGGTGTCCCCGGGGGTCAGCACCCTGCCCTGTTGGACAAGGTGGTGTCCCCGGAGGTCAGCCGCCTGCCCTGCTGGACACTGTGGTGGCCCCAGGGGTCAGCCCCCTGCCCTGTTGGACAGGCTGATGGTTGCAGAACTGCTAACCCAGGCACCTGTCAGGCCAAGTCTGGAAAAAACCCAGGCCCTCTTTGGAGAAAGAGTGAAAACTTTGCTTCTAAGAATTTTATAACTCTCTACTCACTTTTTAAAGGACAGAAACACTCTATACTCAAGTAGAAATTTGCATGCAGCCCCTCACTAGGTGTGGCACAAAAGCACAATTCCTGATTTTCCTTTTCAGCTCAGGCTGCCCGAGGAGGTGGTCATAACCAGCACCAACAGCGTGACTTTTATTTGCAGTGGAGAGCCGTTAAAAGGCTTTCACAAGAATCGAGTGTGTGTGTGTGTTCCAGGACTTTCATTTCAGTCCCACATATTAGACTTGCAATCAATATTTGCCGAATGCTGAAGAGTGTCTTACGCTACATTGAATTACACAGAAAGACATTTCAGGGTGGGAAAAAAAAAAAAGGCTAAGCGTACAAAAGCAAAGCTAAGAGAAGGGTGTTCTCTTTCTTCTCACAGAGCATAATGTGCCACGGAAAATACTGCTGCTAATTAGGAATAGCTCTCAGCACATTTCCAGGGGTGTTGCTGTTCTCCAGCGCATTGTGACCACCAGGGGACATGTGGGGCAGAGGGCCCCCCACCCCAGGCCTTGAGAGGTGGGGTTGTTCTGTGAGGTCAGGGCGCCTCAGCCAGTGTGTCTCATGCCATGACTTCACAGAACAAAACGTCCACAGGTCAGTTCTATCTTCGAAGAGATATTTTCTCTTTCATTTTATTGCACATCTGACTCTGGATTTTCTTAACTGTTTTCTCATACGTGTTTTTTCTGTCGTAGGGGAATGGTTGGAATCTCTCATCCATATCTGCGCGCTATGGATGGGTATTTCCTGTGTCTTCTGCTGTACCTAGTCTCCAGATACTTATCAGTGCCTCTGTAAGTCATTCTTCTGTGTTCTAGTAAGAACAAATCCCTGAAAAGTGGTGTGACTTAGTGGAAAGCACACAGGTTTTGGTGTTGAACAGACATTTGGGTCAGACCCTTACAATGTCACTTCTTACTCCTAGGTCACAGTCAGTTTACATGGTTTTCCAAGGTTTGGCTCTCTCCTCTGAAACAGGAGGCAAGAGTAGTGCCTGATGGACAAGACAGGGCATCTCACGTCCCTACACACTTACCTTCTTCTCTAAGGAACCAAGGGAGGCCACCTCCAGGGTTTGAGAGTCTCTGAGGCACAGGACAGGCAAAATGGGTGGAGTCTGTTACCTACACCAGGACGAAGGTGCTTCTAGAAGTTTTCAGTGACAGAATTGGCCTCGGAGTTACTCTGTCCATGAATACAGCTGAGCTGAGGGCCACAGAGACCCTGGAGACACTAAGCTCTACTAATGATCTTGGATTAGTTTTGTCTTAAACCACGTATTTACATTTAATTATTGATAGAAAGCTGTTCATGGTGTTCATGACCGACAGACATGCGTGTGTCGCTGTGCGTCTGTTCGCTGAAGAGCATTTGCTCAGAACCCCAGGGAGTGTGGCACCCCCACGCGGTCATGACACCAAAGACAGCCTCGGCCCCGTCGGTTTTCCCGCTTTGCAGAGCTCTGGACTCTCCCCCCAGAGGCTCTCTGCCTATTCAGCCAGACTTTGCTGTTTGTTTTTTATTAACCATGCATGTTTTGGTCTGTCTGTAACTCTGCATTGACCGCTGCTTCTGCGTCTGGAGACGTGGGCTTTGCTCAGCCATGCTCCATGCGCCACACAAAACAGCTGCAGGGGCCGACGCGTGTCCACAGCTGACTTCGCGTTCACGCACCCAGCTTCACGCACATTTCTCTTAAGAAAAAGTGACATGTGATGTGATGTCATGTGCTTGGACGCATAGGGAGTTCACAGGACGAGGCTGATGTTAATGGAGGGAGGCCCCTGGGATCCGCCTTCTTCGCTCCCCTCCTCCCCACGGCAGCACCCAGCTCCCAGATTTGGTGAGCAGACCTGCCGGCCGTGGGTGTGGCCTCGGGGCCATGCCTGGGAACCAGGGGCTGTACCTGCTGGCCCCACGGACGGAGAACCGGCGGGCAGGTCGTGCCGCGGAGAGCAGAGGCACCTCTCTCTCCAGGCAGCTGTGTTTCAACCCTCTGTCTTTAGAATTTGTTGGATTTTGTTGTAGAACTCACCTGCATAAACCCACTTTCTAAAATGACCAAATTATCCTTAACTAAGTTCTGGTAAGAATCTTCCTGTTTAGGGAAGTTCAGAAAATTTACGTTTGATTTTCAACAATGGTAGGGAACACCCACCTCACAATCACCCAGCTGCCAGAACAGTGCAGCATTTCCTCCATGAAAGTAGAAAAGAGTGCGACCAGGCCTGCCATTTTTCAGAATCTTCTTTTCATTCTGGTTTTTCATACGTTTGGCGTATATTAAGAAGTATAATATTCAAAAGAAAGCCAAACATCAACAGGCAAATCCATATCTGCATCAGAAACACACCATTTATAAGAGCACATATGTCTGATAATGCATCCAACTCTTTAAGGGGAAGATGATGTTTAAGAGCTAAATGACAAGCAGGTGCTGTGATGGGTACACCATCATTGTTGTCTGTCCCACAGAACTGTGTATATTTAGGGGCACCTGGGTGGCTCATAGGTTGAGAATCCCGACGCTTATTGTGGCTCAGGTCACGAACTCACAGTTTATGAGTTCGAGTCCCGCACTGGGCTCTGTGCTGACGGCACGGAGCTTGCTTGGGATTCTCTCTCTCCCTCTCCCTCAAAAATAAATAAACATTAAAAAAGAGTTTTGCATGTTCAGTTTTGGTTTGGGTTTTCCTTTGTTTTTATTGTGGTGAAATACACAACACAATTCATGGTCTTCATCTCTGAGAGTACAGCTTAGAGGCACGAGATCCGTTCACTGTTGTGCAGCTGTCTGTGCCCATAGCTTTTCATTTTGTGAAACAGAAACTCTGTCCCCATGAAACACTACCCCCCTCCCCGCCCTGGTGCCCATCCCCCCTCTGTCTTCACGACTTTGACGACCCTTGGAGGCTGTGTAAGTGGAATCTCCTTGCAGTTCTTAGGAGAGAAGGAAGAAGAAACATTCATTACAGAAGCTTTTCATTTTATCAGAGCCAAAACCAGACTGATGTGCATGATGACAATGAAACATTTTAAGTCTGATTTTGTAACACTATATGAGTACATTTCAAAATGGCTTTTAAAGTAATAATAATAATAACTTTAAAAACCAAGTTTTCACTTTATTTTTAGGTGTCTAAACTTAGCCTGAGCCCTCTGGCTGGTTTTCATAAGCTTGAAAGGAAGCCAATCTCCTTAGAAAAAGATTTCTTTTTTCTTGGGGAGTTTATGGCTCAAGGCATCAGTGACAGGAGCTGGAGATGTTTTGTGTGCTGCACTGAAGGCTGAACATACCTTAGTCTGGAACTTAAGACAACCGTGTGGTGAACCGAACACTGGAAGCTGGCTACGTGTGGCCTGAACCGTGACACTCAGCATGGTGGCTAATATCTCACGTCAGCACTAAGTTACGGTTTGTCAGAGAACTCGTGAATACTGCAAATCTGAATGCCGTCTGACTCTAAGAAAATGCCTAACAGCTGCCCTGCGTGCAGGTAAGCGGCTACTGTGCGGGACAGCAGGTCCCAGGAGCACAAGGCCCCTCGGGGTCTCGTGTGGTGCCCGTGATGGTGCCACAGTGGTGGTGACACTTCTTCTGTAGCCGCGTTAAAACCCAAGCATATGCTGCATTTCCACTGTCCTCAGACACACAGGAAACAGAATGTGTTTTACTTTGAATAATATCAGAGGGCGCAAGGGAATTTTAAAAAAGGAAAGTAAAACAAAATTCCAGACCCCCACGACACTAGGACATACAACAAACCAGAGAGACTCCACAGATACACCTAAAAATAATTTGGCCTAATAAAGCTTGCTTGGTCTAAGAAGACCGTGAAAGCCCTCTCACTTAATGAAATCTCTGCCAAACAGCACAAATAATTCTAATCTCATCTCTCAGAACTGTATTTTTGGACAACGGAACATCATAATATTGGATAGAATCCACAGTAAACTGATTCCGCCTAAGGCTTTAGTGAGTGTGTGGTCCTTTACCATGTGCAAAACACACAGTTTGGTTTGTTAGGGTCTTGTAATTAAATCAAATCTCTAAATACATTGAGCAGAATAGATATGTGTGCAAAAAACACTAATTAATGTTCAGAGAGCATAAGTGTCCGCTTGGCTGTTATTCAAAATATCTCAGAATCTGCTTACATTGAGAAGCCCAATATAAACGTGGTATCTTTAATCTTTTCTACAAAAACTCTTTGTTTTCCAAAGTGACTGCCCTTGTAAGCTGCCTTCCATACCCATGTGTGAGCAGCCCACGGAGGGAGTCAGCACAGAGGGGAACCAGCTGAGGCTGGAGACTGCTGACCACCCAAAGCAAGAACAGCAATGTTTTAGAAGAAAAACACTTCTGTGGTCTTTGCTCCGAAGCGTAGAATTGAAACATGCAAACTCAATCAGAATCCATTTCCCTGAGGAGAAAATTCTCCAGCTCGGGAGGCAACTACCCTGTGGGAAGCCGTAATTTCCAGGGAGGCACTCGTCCTCCTCAGCGACACTCGAGGGAAGAAGATGTTAGTGGAAGGCAGAACCCCAGGCTGCTTGGGCGTGTGGTTCCGCAAGGTATGCCAGCTGGGGCTGGGCGTTGAGAGGAGCGGGTGTCCCAGAGGGAGGAAGGGAAAGACTGGTTTCCCGTCAGCCGGCTTGAGGGCCACGTCCCAGAAGCTGGGGAGGGTGTGCACAGCCAGGTAAGGGATGACTGAGGATGTGGAAGTCCTTAGAGGGCAGAGTAAGTTAAGGAGGGTGTGTGTGGGTGGACAGGCGTGTCCTTGTATGCCGTGTGGGTGGGATTAGACAAGGACTAATCGGATGTCACGGAGTCAGTGTTTCACCTCATTAGTTCTCAAGGGCAAAAAGTTTCCAATTCACATATTTCTTTATGCTCCTTTAAGGTGATTTGTTTCTGTCCTGCTTTTTACTTGTTGAGGCCCTAAGGCCTGTCTCGTAGCAACGGTGGCTTTCCAACCTCACATTCACCTATAGTCACCATGGCAGAGATTATGGAAAAGTAACAGGCCGGAAGTTTTAGATGCCGCACCTTGTCTTGTTTAATAATTTTGCGTGCCACCCGCACCCAGGGGCCACGTCAATCTCCTCTGTGTCGTGCCAACTCTATGTGCTACCGAAGCGAGAATTGCTCGATACTTTTAGATTGGCCTGGATGTGGAGTGTGACCTATGGGTTGTGCACTAGAGCTGCAGCTCTGCGCCCTCGAGGAGCTTCGCTGGCAGAACAGGCGCAAGATGGCCGTCCTCCGCCATACCGAACCTGTTGCGTGGGAACTCTAACACTGTGTCGTCTAACAGCACAGCTTGGGCGGTTTGTCTAGCTGTGTCGTCTAACAGCACAGCTTGGGCGGCTTCGCCGGCAATCCTAATACGGCCATAAAGTTCACAAAGTTCATTTATGACTTGGAGGCAGTCACTGAAATTCCTGGTCTGCCTTGTGGTTGTAAAAAAAGGAGACTGTCATTTGTTTGTCAGAAATGCAAAAATGAGCTACAGTTGAGCCATGTTCTTGTCTAGGTTAAAAAAACAGCAGTCTTACTCATTGCTATTACTCAATATAGTAATAAAAATACACTAAGTTAGTGTTAACAGGATGCGTACCTGAGCACGGGCTGCCCCGCAATGTCGGAGAACATTAGCAACTCGGGGGACAGCATTTCTGTCTTGCACAGAAGGTAGAGCAAAACACCCAAGAAACCAGCTTGGATGTCTCCAGCCCACCTCAGCTCAGACTACCTATGCTACAAGTCATGATCTTTACCTCTTCTCAGCGGTCCCTGGCTCTCCTGTCTACAGATTTCCCTGCTTCTGTCAGTGCCCCCTCCCCATCTCCAGTTGGACACCACCTCGTCTGCCTTAATTCCATCACTGGGTTTCCACCTAAATATCCCTTGACATCGTTTCGTTTTCTCCACCAGCACCTCCACACCATCATCTCTTGCCTATATTTCCTCAGTAGCCTCCAAAAATATATCCCCACACCCATTTTTTCCTCCACCACAACCCCATCTCTATACTTCAGCCAGAATGACTTTTGTAAACATAAACTTGAGTATGTGATACCTCAGCTCCACCCCCATCAATAGCTTCCTCCCTTCTTTGATCAAGCTCAAAATCCTAAGTGTGGGTTTCTTCAGTTCACCAGGGAAACTGGGCAAGGTGGCACTCCTCTGGGTGGACGTGCCATCTGCCAGCCGCATTTGTGTTACCCCCTGGCAACGGCAACGGCGCCAATGACATGGGACACGCCTGTCACGAGCCACCTAAACTCTGCCCCATTCTGCCTTTGCCCTGAACGCACAAGCTGAAGCTACGATCACACATGGGATGTCACCACTTTTGTGAGATGGCAATAGGGAAGATGGTGGACCATGAACTGACTCTTGAGTATTCTGTTCAGAAGAGATACAGGCCGAGTCTGACACCCACAGAGCAGGAAATACAACTTCCCACAGGGAAGTGGGGGGGGGGGCAGATTCGGCGGCATGATGACACAAGATGCCACATTTTCTAAAGACTTTATCTTCCAATCCAAGGTGCTCCAGTCAAGAGCAGAAATGAAGGCTCGATGCATGAAATAACTGTTTGAAGTCCAGACTGATTCTCAGCAGGGTGGTCTTTCGCTTGACGATGAAATGGGGACCCGCGGTGTGCACTACCACAGCAACAGCTTCTTGGTCAAGAGCCTTAGGCTCCGGTTACACCCCCAGCATCCGGTCATGGTCCGTATGACGATGGAAAACCCCAGGGCCACGGCAGAAAGCACCCAGAACATGTTGAGTTTACCAGGTAGGTCCCTGCAGGTTGAGGGCTGGCATCTGCCACAGCTGATCGCCCTGTCGGTGGCTCAGTCTTCACACTCGTAGAGGACACAGCAGCCCTGAATCACCTTTGTCACCTGAATCCAACGTTAACATGGTAAGTACTCCTCTGCACATGCAGGTAACAATAGAAACAATTATGTGAGCACATAAATGTGCTTTATTGGGGAAAAGTCTCACTTTTCAAAATAATGTAATGTCTGTTTATTTTTCTGTTAATATATAAGCACGGCCAACAGAAAAAGTCAAATGTAGGGCTCATACAGAAACACAGCACTCCTCTGAACCGTTTCTGCCTGTTCTAGTGAAAGACTTCCCAGAAGTAATGACCTTCGATTGTAATATTGATCTCAATATTTGAAGTCAGATGTCTCAATGTTATTTCTCGCGATATTCTTACGATGAGTCCTGGTGTGATGGCTTGCTCCCTTCGTTGTCTTGAAAACCCAGTGGATGCTTTCAGTGTGGGAAGTCCAGTCCTTAACTTCTAGACATTTGTTTCATTTTAGGCCTTTGATGCATAACTTCTCTGTTTTCTATTTTCGAGCTCCTATTAGTAGAATGTCGTAGCTTCTGAAAAGAGCCTTTTATTCATTGCTTCGGGCTCCCGTGACCCGTCACTGTGACCGGGAGCCCTGAAAGACAGAGATCCACCTCTCACGGCACCAGAGGCTCCGAGGCCCAGCCCGGGGCGCTGTCTGGTGTGAACCGTCTCTGGGTCGGCCAAGGGAGGTCTTCTCACAGCAGAGAGTGGAGTGCTCGCCCACGTCCACACTGTCACCCGGGCGCTGACCCACCGCGAGGACCGGCAGGCCCCCAAACACCAACGTGCCGATGATAGGGTTCCAACATGTGAATTTTGAGGGGACACAAACCTGTAGTCAACGCAGGAACCTCAACATCGTGTGTTGTTTTGTTTGTTTTTACTAATATTCTAAGTCCTTGTTCTTTTTTGTACTTTCTGAGAAATTTCTTCAATTTTTGCTGCCACACTTCTACTCACTCCGACTTCTGCCGTCTTCTGTGTTTCAACTCTCAGAGGCTTTCTCTAAGTACACTTTTAGAACATCAGTTTTCCCCTTCTGAATGCAATGCATTCTCTTTTCGCTTTGAGGGTGGTCATTTTGTTTCATTTTGTTTTGAAGTTTCTTCTGACTTGCCGGTTCTGGAAAAATGCCAGCAACACTGGCAGAGTCTTGGAGTCTCTCCTGACCCCACGTCAGAGCAGACAAAAGCCAAGCAGCAAGGTGTCCTGCGGGCCGCGAACCTGGCAGGCCAGCGGGGCCCGGCTGCGGTGAGCGGGGCTACCCTTCACAGCTCTGTCTCCTCCGCGTTTATCACCCTCCTTTCCTTGTGTGCGTTGTTCTTTCCTTCCATCTCTACCTTCTGAGTGTCATAGAACAGTGACAGGGGCCGGATCATTAGGCGAGCTACCCCAGATCCTCTTGAGGCCTTCCCTTTTTTCAGAGTGACCCTCTACCCTCCTGCCTACATGGTCACCAGTTCCGCCTCAGTTACCCAAACTGCTCGGGGAAGAGAACCAGCATGAAAAAGTCAAGCAAATCATGCAACGTAATGAAGCCGGGAAGGGTTGAGGGCAGGGTTTGAACCCCAGTCTGTGCAATACCAAACCCTGTGTTCTTTCCATTGTGCCACAACGGGACATTATTTTGTATTTAATTTGTCTCAATTATGAAGAGAAGAGTCGAACCTGAACACGCGCAGTCAACCCAGTTGGTGGCTCCTTCAGAACGAACCATTTCACTACAAACTGTGGCAGAAGGTCCAAAGCCACGGGAGTTCTGGGTTCTCCGACACCCAGGAGGAACCTTCACACAACAGTCCCCCCCACGGCCTGTGGTGAAGAAAACAGCCCCACGTGTTTGTTCCTTCACTATTTTGAACAAAGTCAAAAAAGCTGAGAACCTTAGGAGTAACATTTTAACGTGCAGTTTGTGTTGTCCCTGTTAAGTGTGCCTTCTGTGTCTGCAAAGCAGGGTTCATCAGATTACTGATTTGTATGTGAAACTGGTCATTTTTCCCCAGGTACTTCGTCTTGATTCTGGACAGTTGCCATCTATCGTCCCGGGTCACTAGGTGCTGCTGGAATTGCCCGGTTTGGAGCACGTACACTCTACTCTCTGTACTGTGTCCAGCCGTTCACGAGCCAGAGCCGCCTGGGAACCAACCTGGCACAGGACGGGGCTCCCTGGGAGCCTGCGGTGCAGGCGGCTTAGGTTACGTCCAGGCTGAGCCTGCAGGGACCAGAGGTGGGAAACTCTAGGTACAGAGACGTGGCAGGGAGAGAAGACATGGAGGAACTTCTGGCAAGAAGAATAATGCTACCTGCCCACCTCACAGCCGCCCTTCTTCCCTGTTAAGTGTCGCCTACATTACGGGGCCCAGCCATCTGCTCAGCTAAAAACCATTCCCCAGCCTCCCTTGTATCCAAGGTGGCTATTTTGTTAGTCTCTGGTCAGCGAGACCTCAGATGGAAGCATTTGGGAGGGAGACCAGAAAGGCTTCTTGAAGGGGTGACAGGAAGCTAAACAAAGCTGTTTGCCATCCTCCTCCCTCCTCCCTCCTCCCTCCTGACTGGAGGCAGATGTAATGGCTGGGGTTAGCAGCCACCTTGTGTGCTGGAGGATAGAATCCGAAGAACCGGAGAAGCTAAACACAGCCTGGGTCCCGGCCAGCAGCCCACGAATGCCCTCTTCTGGCTCTGCCCCATGAGGGAGTAATCTTGGTGCCTCAGTCCCTGTTGGTTTGGCTCTTCTGCTGTTACAGGGCAACCTGCAGTAAAAGTGATACTTTGTAAAGGGCAGTGGGTATCTGAGTAGCAAGGCACCCATTGTGCCGTGAAAATCGATACTAGAAAGAGGGAATCTTGTAGGGGCCATCCTCAATGCTTCTCAAAGAACCGAGTTTGGGTCCTCTACTGGCTGCAGACACTGGAGCCACAGCCCTGGTGTGGGTGGTGGTGCCTGGGGCCAGCAGACGGTGGCCGAGGCAGCAGGATGGGTGGGGACGGGAACAGGACTGAGGTCCAGGGAACAGATGCCCACCCAGGCATCCGTCGGGCCCTCGGCACAACGGCCAGCTCCAGGAGAGCTGTGTTCTTTCCCACAAAAGAGTGAACACAGATGTTTTCCAGCTGTTGGGGAACATTGTCAGAGTAATAGTAACATATGTTGGGTTCAAACATATGAAATTGCTGATATTTGATTTTTTCATGCCCAAAGTATGAATTTCATAATATCCAACTCTGTGTTTTTGACATTATTTTAGCATTTGTAATGTTAAATAAAATTAGTTTGCTCTTGCTTTCATATTTTACATTGTTTATATTAATTACTAAATATTTATTTTTCAAGTTATTAATTCTTGTTTTTATTTTTGAAATTTGTGTTAACATATTTATCTTTAAAATAACTTACTCCCTTGTATATTTAGTCATTTTATGAATTTTGTATTTCTAAAATGCTTATTCTCTAGCTCTGACTCACCTTTGTTTTGTCACTTCATGCTGTTTATTCTGTCCGTGATGATCCTGCCATGGACCAAACGGGTAGCAGGTATAGGGGGTCAGCAGTGGGGGGACTGTGAGCCTCCTCTGTCTGCTCACCTGCCTGCTCTCTCCACGACCATCCGTGGATCTCCGCAATCATCACGGCCAATCTGAAAGAAAAATAAGATCTCTACGTGGGAAAGTGCATATGTGAGCTCTCTAAGCACATCTATTCCCTCCACGGATGAAAACACGCTGGGCTGCTGGTTCTGCACCGGACACTGGACAGCCTGCATGGTCCGCCCTCAGGCCTGCAGGCTCCCGTCCCGATGGGAGAGTCCGAATGCACTGGCTTGTGCAGATTCCGGCCGACTGGACAGACGCGGTACTGGAAGGGCCCCAGCGCCCGAGTTAGTGCTCAGACACCAGTGCGGCCGGCGGTCCAGCCCGGCCGGATCTTCCTACTTGCAAAGCAAGCTGGCGACAGCACTTTTTATGTAAACTTTACTGTTAGCTTACTTTCTGATGCTATGAGGGCCAAGCAAAATGTGTCTGTGAGCCAGATTTACCCCCAACGGCACTGCTGGGCCTGATGAGAAATCACAGCGTTTGCACTTGGGAGTCTCTCTTCTGCTTGTGGAGTCCTTGGATGGCGGCTGAGCCTGGGAAGGAGGCCCCAAGCCCCCGGCAGTGAGCTCACGAGAAAGTCCATGGACTGACACCTGCCTGTCCCCATTGACTGAGCTGTCTTCTGGTGGCTTACCCTGCAGCAGAAGACAGCAGCACCAACACCGATTAAGTAGGAAGAAATGGCAGGGGAAGGAAAGAGGTAAATAAATACAATTAGCATTTGTGTGTTTCTTCGGGGTAAAAATGCACAGAAACAGGACAGCCAAGCAAATGCATACTTTTTTACTGTTTGAGGACTGGACTCCAGGTTGTAAGCTATCCCTTCATGTGCACTGAACTAACCCACAGGTAAGTCCTGAAACTATTGCTCTTTTCATTTACATCTAGTTAATAGAAGTTGGTCTAAGTCACCTGCCTCCTGTGTTTTTCCCTTGGATAAAATGATGTGGGCAGAAGCCTAACCAGCTTGGATCCATGGAGGCTGTAGAAAGCAGAGCACAGAGGGCACGTAGAATTCTAGAAGGGATGTGGGTGTCTGTCTGCCTCCAGCTCTGCCCACCACCCTCTCCACCTTCCCTGTGTTTGCCGGGCATGCTGGGCAAATCACGCCTTTAGAGCCCACCTGGGCCTTGGTCCGTGGCTGAAGGCAGCAACAGAGAATACGAGTAGGGATTCACCTGCTCCTCTCATGGAGGCTCAGCCCGTGTGAACACGCCCTGTGGGTCTGGATTTGTGGGCTGCGCTGTGAGCAGTATGGCTGAAGGTACTTAAATCATGAGAGTGCTTATTACGTCTTCTTAGAATCTCACTTTTACTCAAAGATATCGGGGACAAATTGTTGGGTTTGTATTTTTAAAGAACTGAAACGTTCTTGAATAAGTGATGGAATTCATACACGTCTAGTGTGATCCGTGAGACCTGAAACGATCGTTGTAATACTGCCCCACTGCCTCACGGTGCATCCTGGGTCCCGGGTCACACAATGCATTCCAGGAGCACGTTACTGTCCGTGGGAGGGACGCTGCAGGGAATGTGTCGGAGTCACACAGAAGTCCAGGTGTTTGGTTTCGTTTACATGAGGTCAGGCTCATGACAGCATGGCCTCTGCCTGAGGTCCTGCCTGGACCATCTCCTTGGTGTTTGCTCAGATACTGAACTTCCAATTTTACTCAAAATGTCAAATTCGATCTCTTAACTTCTGTGATTTGGCAATTCTCCTTGCATTTCTTAGTCCCCCGAATATGAGCATGGCTTGGGCTCAAACACTAGAGACCTGTGTACTGAACTTTTATACAGGAAGACATTGTACAAAGGTTGAACATACTTCCTTTCTGGCCATAAAAGAAATAAACAAGGAAGCAAGCAAAAATATAATGGGCTCTGTGAGAGAGTGAAGGTTGCCCCAGGTTAGCCCAGCCCCAGAGGAGTTGCCTCTCTGCCTGGATGTCCCCACCTATAAAGTCTGGGATCACCTGCCACCTCTTCCAGGACAAGCCCTGCGTGATTTACGAGACTCCAAATCATCTGTGGACCTAGCAGGGTTTTCAGATGCCAGGCAGTGAGTAAGAGTCTACTGAAGATCCTGTTGGTGAATAACATTTCCTCTCTCTCTCTGTCTCTCTGTCTCTCTGTCTCTCTGTCTCTCTCTTTGTCTGTAAACTGAGGATCCTCATTTTCTATTTGTGCCCTGTCTCCATGATTAATTAAGATTACGATCTTATTGATTAGGGCTCAAAATGATGTTCGCTACAATGTCTAATGTACCGGTGGAGCTAAGAAATGTCCATTAGTCATTGATATCACAACCGTGTTCATAGGGCTGTGCCCATCTGCTGACATCAGCCCTGCACAGATACCGCGCCACTAGTTAACTGGGTGACCTTGTAGAAGATTTAACCCCCTTCTTCAGGTCAAGGTTGTTTTATCCAGCAGGAGCCATAGGCACGGTTATCCCTGGAGCCATGAGAACTTCAAGGTTTAAAAAAATTCTCCAAAATGTGAAAAGAAACTACAGAATCAAAATTAATCAATCTGTAATTGTATGACATTTTTCATGTTCACCACACAAGCCGCAACACAACTTGCATGTTCCTTAGTCAGTTGTGCTCACTGTGTGATGCTGGTGAACCATAATGTCCACCCTGAAGCAGGCTGAGCGCCTGGGGTCCTGGGGCCTTCACAGCAGCGGCACTCCCCGGGGCCGGCCTTCCTCCCCCTTCTCGATATTCTAAGTCAGCCTGGGCGGCTCAGCTGGAAAGTCGGCCACTCGGCCCTGGCCCGCGGTCCTGTGGTATCTCCTGACATACTTCCATCCATTTGGAAGCAAGTGAGTCACTGAGTTAAGGTTCTAAGATGACGTCGCTAATATTCTCACTGTTCAAAGTTGAAAGTCTGCACTGACAATGTAGGTAAATTCTAAGGTAAGAAGCATCTCTGCCTACTTTCTATAATCTGAGAGCTCTAATCTAGTCCTACTTGAAAAGAGCAGTGTTCAAAACCCGGATAGGAGCACAAGCGGTGTGCTACAGAAGAAAGATGTTTATCGGTTCAGTCATGATAGAAGTGTCTCTCTTCATTCCCTTAAGGGGAAAAACATGAAATCGTAAAATAGGATTACCAACTAAGGTAGATTAGGAATTGACTTGCCAAATCACGCTCTAGACCAATGAGTTTCAGTAAATTTTGGTCAACAAAAATCATCATTTTAACACTGAAACTGTGTTTCCCAGCAGATAGCAGAATTGTACTATAAGAAGGAATCACACGTTTCAGTGCTTCACTCTGCAAACTCGTGTCCTCAGCAACTACAGGACAAAAATGGGATGGTCTGTACCAAATCCCATAGAGCCTGGCAGGCTGGGAGCCAGGTACACTTCATGCAAATACTAAGGTGGTAAAACAGAAAGGGTCATGAATGGGCAGGCTTTGATGTCTGTGCATGGAGGGTGTGAAACGTGAATATCCTGCAAGTTAAAAAATCTATGTGTCTCAACATATGTGCTATGTGTCACACAGCATATCTATGTGTCTCAACATAGGTGCTATGTGTCACACAGCATATCTATGTGTCTCAACCTTGACAAATGGCTTCTATCTTGACCTTTGGTTCTCTAACATTTGGCGAAATAGCATCTTCCATATGGGGTGGCCATGAGAATTCAACATGACCCAAAACTGGCACCTGGTGGAGGTGAAAATACTTTCAGCTACCTTTTCCCCTCCATTCCCACCATTATGTTGCATTTCTTTCAATATGTCCCATAGTCTGTGTTAGAACGGTCTAAGTCAATTCCTCTAAAATGGAAAATTTTCTAAAGATTTGCATTATTTTATCTATACAGTAGAAAAAATACAGGAGGTGAACACAGGAAAAAGAAGCCAAAATGTCTGATATCACAACCTTATATTGCAACCTTGAAAATATAAACTATATGAATTGTGTAATGTTGAAAATATTTTTAGAATTGTTGATAATACTCGTCAGAAAGTCCTCATTTTTATTGTGGTAAGTATATATAACGTGAAGTTTACCATGTTAGCCACTCATCCCGGTACTGTTGACTGGCATTAAGCCCATTCATGTTGTTGTGCGGCCATCCCCACTGTCCCTCCCCAGGGCTTTCTTATGTTCTCAGATTGAAACTCTGTGCACATTAGACACTAACCCCCCATTCTTGCTCCTCCCAGCCCCTATTCTATTTTTCAATCAACATTTTATTTTCTGTCTCTGTGAATTTGATCACTCTAGGTACCTCAGGTAAGTGGAATCGTGCGACATTTGTCCTTCTGTGACTGGCTTATTTCACTAAGCATCATGTCCTCAAGGTTAATCCATGTTGTAGGAGGTGTCAGAATTTCCTTCCGTTTAAAGACTGATAATTATCCCACTGTATTTATGTATCGCATTGTGTTTATCCATTTATGCATTGATGAACATTTGCATTGTTTCTGCGTTTTAGCTATTGTGAATAATGCTACTATGAATATGGTGTGAGAATATCTGCTCGAGTCTCTGCTTTCAATTCTTTTGGTGGATAGGTCATATGATAATTCTGTATTTAATTTTTTGAAGAAACTCCATACTATTTTCCATTTTCCATTCCCACCAACACACAGGAATCCCATTTTCTTTACATCCCTGTCAATTGTTGTTGTTTTTTGTTTATTCAGTAAGAGCCATCCTAATGGGTGTCTCATTGTGGCTTTGATTTGAGTTTCCCTAATGGTTAGTGATGTTGTAAATCTTTTCATGTGTTTGTTGGCTATCTGTATAATATAAACAGATATTTTTATATTTGTTTATATTATATAAACTACTCGAATCTACTAAAGTTTTTTGCCCATTTTTTAATTGATTTGTTTGGTTTTATTATTGTTGTCGAGCTGTAGGAATTCCTTTTGTATTCTGGATACTAATCTCTTATCAAGTATATGATTTGCAAACATTTCCCCCCATTGTATGGGTTGTCTTTTCAAGCTGTTGGTAGTGTCCTTTGATGCACAAAAATTTTAATTTTAATGAAGTTCAGTTTACCTATTTTCCTTTCTCTGCCTCTGCCTTTGGTGTAATATCCAAAAAAAATCATTGAAAATCCAGTATCATGAAGAGTTTTGTAGTTATTACATGTAGATCTTTGATCCATTTTGAGTTAATTTTTGTATATGATGTGATGGAAGGATCCAACTTCATTCTTTTGCATGTGGGTTTCCAGTTTTCCCAACATGATTTGTTGAAGAGATTGTCCAGAATGTCCTCATTTTAGGAAAATTGATCTTAGAAGGAAACATTGTGAACATTTCTCAATGTAAGTACTAATTTTTATATTAAAATACAAAACTGCTGCCATTTTTCGAGCACTTACGCCATCCATGCCACGTAGTGTACTAGAGCCTTTGCACACATTGTCTGTAACGCTCTGAAGAGCCCTGTGAGATTTATACTTTTAACAGATGTCTATTCAATGTCCAATATACTAGCTACTTTTCTAAGCACTTTTCTAAGTGGAAAAAAAAAAGCAAATGAAAATCCCTGGTTTCATAATGATTAATTCTAGTGGAGTGGACATATAATAAATAAATAAACAAAAATATGTAGGATTACAGGTAATTGGTATGCTGAAAAGAGTAAAGAAAGGGTATAGGGTTTACTGAGATAATGAAGGGCTGCAATTTTAAATACAAGGACAAAGTCTTGTGAAGATGATGACTTTGAGCGAAGACTGAAATTGGTGAGGCACTGAGCCCAGGGACATGAGAAAAAAGGACGTTCTGCCTTCCAGCGTCACTCATGCAAAGAGCCTACGGAGGCCAATCACATTCATGGTCCCTCTGGTAGCAACAAATCACAGAGGGTGTTGGAATCCAGGCCAGCCCCAAACCTTTGCTTTTTATCACTAAACCACACTTATCGGTCCATCCTATGGGAATACTGTGAGTTTTTCAGGATGCTGGTTAAGTCAGTGTGTTCAACTGATGACAGAGTGAAGGAATAACTTCTATTTTCCAGCAGCAAAATGGCAGATACTTCTACTCCTCCTGCCTGGAATAGCCCTCTGACCCACTTTCCCTGAATAACCTGTATTCGTCCTTCCAGTGCTGCTTCCGCAGAGGCCTTCCTTCCTTGACCACCCAGCCAAGTGGTCACCCCATTAGTGCCTCTAATATAGACTGACCCCTGCCTTCTTTTTCTTTAGCATCTTCCTCTATCCGGAGATTATAAATGCTGTCGGAGCAAACGCCAGACTCTGACATCTTCTCACTGTATCCAGTGCTTGCCACTGGCCCAGGGATACAATGGATAATGTAGAATAATGAAGGAATTTAATAACATGCACAGAAATACACGCCAGGGAAGTAAGTCAGTATAATGAAACCCCGTTGAAATATTAACACGTGGGTGTCTATTCTGTGACATCACGATCGTTCACCTATCAGGGTTTTATTCCATGCTGTTGCCGTGCATCACATTGTGAGCTCCACCAGGTCAGGACAGTGCTTTCTTCTCATCTTGGATCGCTCGTTCTAGCACAGTGCCTGGTGAATGCGGCACTCGCAATGAATGCTTAGTGAAAGAAACATCAGGGACAGGGTTTAGGTAACTTCCGTGCATCCTTACAGTGGTAAGCCACGTTCCAAATTTTACTACATCTGATGCGAAATTATATCTTCTCAACAATCGAGTCTTTTATGTTTACACTGTAGATATGATATAAAAAGATAATGTGGATTGTTTTAGAAAGAAGTAGAAATGAGTCTGCTTCATTAAATGTTTCTCTCACCAACCACTGAGTAGATGAACTGGCTTAGTGCAGATGAAGGTGACCCACTTGCCCAGGTGACACAGCCCCATAGGTGGGGGTGGTCAGGGCTCACCTCCTGGGGCCTCAGATGTCACACCTCACATGTGGAGACAGTCTGGCTGAACATCTCAAATTTTAGATGGCCCCTGAAACTCATTCCAGCTCAAAATTTCTATACTTCTAATTATACTATTCTTCAAGATTCTTGGGAATATTGTCATTTGAAATATGATATTGGTAATGTCCCAAGCCAACAAATATTCATGAAAGATTCCCCCCCCCCTTCCATGTGGACCATATGGATTTAAAATCTCTTTCAAGTGCAGTATTTAGATTTTGGAACAAATACAGCATTCGTTTTTGGAACTAAAGCACTTTCATTATATGTACTTGGAGCATTTGTAGGCAAAAAATATATGTACTTTAAAAAATGAAATGGTGTTCAGGCCTATTGAAGCTTTGTAGCTACATCAAGGATAAATTCAAAGGCATCGGTTGTGCCGTGAAATGACAGACAACTAACATCATCAAAGGCAGGAAGAGCCCCATCACAGTTCAACAGCACGGGTCTCGGTTTGTCGGCCTTGACACTAGTGACATTTGGGACTGGATGGTCCTTCAGTGTGAGGGCTGTCCTGTGGATTGTAGGATCTTACTAGCAGCCCTGGCCTCCACCCACTAAATGCCAGCACGCTCCCCCAAGTGTGACCACCAAAATGTCATGGCAGAAATCACTCATGGGTGGGAACCCTTAGGGTACATGGAATGACCCCAGGACACATGACATTGGAGAGAAGCCCCCCACTCACCCTCCCATGAGCTCACAAAAGTGAGCATAGTATATCCCCCAGGAACAGTAAAAAGACCATTCACAGTCACAGACTGTTAGTGAAATACTTCAGTACCCGTCTCCCAGGGAACTGAGCCACACCCATATGAATAAATCAATCACAGCACCCTGTATCTGAGATTTAATTAAATGTCCAGAGATGTTGATATATTTGCCAAATGTCACACAGTTACAATTATTTGCATAACCTATGGAAATTCTCATGGTCTCTCTGGATTATAAAACAAACCCCACATTTTAGACTTCTAAAATTGGAACAACTAAAGCACTTTGTTTAGACGACTAAAATTTAGTGAAATGTAGCAAAAGTCTTTCTCTTATCCTTTGGAAATTAAAAATGTCACTGTTCCTACACACTAAAATCTCTACGCACTAAAACATTTAAAGGGTTTAAGTTCAGTCATATAAATTGAGATTTGGCAAGTAATCTCCTATCAACATGCTGTGCTAAATATAAAAGGAATTTTGACAGAATCTCGTTATCTTCCTCCTCCAAGTTGCCCTGGCCATTATGAAAAAGGATGTGGACAGACATAGTGAGCAGAAGCAGGGTGGGAAATCTCGGGGGGCAATCCGAACACAGCTACACCTCTCCAGCCTCCCCTGATGCATCGTCTTCTCCCCATGAAGCCATAAAGAGAAGAAGCGGAAAACGCACCGCGCCCAAAGCCAAGACAGACTTCCCACATAAACCTGGCCTGTGCAGAAACTTTTCTTACTATATGGTAGAGGAAGTCTGGGTACAGAAGTGTGCCCAGGCTTGGCTACACAAGACTGAGGAGTCCCTCCGCAAGAGAAGAAAGAAACTTGGGAGCTCTTGCAAAATCTCCCCCTGCATTAGGAATGCAGAGGAAGTATTATCCAGAAATTCTCCCTGTCATTCTGCAATATTTACAGGGCTCTCAGCTGCTGGCTTCCTCACCCACACAGGACTTCTTGGGCTATTTTCATGGACAGCTGTCTCAAGCAAAACTTTGCATTTTCAGGAAATTGGTTGTTAAAGCCACAAGGGTAGGAGTTGGCAACAGGAAGTTGACCCCTGGGAGGTACAGTTGTCACAGAACAGCTTTGTAAAGGGGCAGAGAAAAATCTTGGTAACAGTGCATGCAGGAAACTGCTAGCAAGAGTTGAGTAATCATTCATAAACACGCTCTGGGATGTGAAGGGAAAACTGAGAAGAAAATCATGGGAGTGAAATGGTATTTTTGGAGAACAGAAAAGAGAGGAACTTTATAAAGATCACTAGTGATACAAAGAAAGCTTGCAGGAATATAGAAGCACAGTAGGAACAAATTATATAAGACAACTTCTCTGAGCTGAAAAGCAGCATATGCAGTCTTTCCAGACAAAAAACTACCAATGAGAGTGACAACAGATACAGGTGTGTGGACAACAGGAATAAAGAAAGAACCTAAATTTTACTGGTAACAGGATGAGAGGGAATTTGCCTACTCAGCAACTAAAGTATAATTTTCCCTTTGATGGTGGTGTTCTGGGGTGATGGTGGGGCTCTGGGGTGATGATGGGGGTTCTGGGGTGATGGTGGGGTTCTGGGCTGGCAGTGGGGGTTCTGGGGTGATGGTTGGGGTTCTGGGGTGGTGATGGGGGTTCTGGGGTGATGGTGGGGTTCTGGGGTGATGAGGGGGTTCTGGGGTGATTGTGGGGGTTCTGGGTGATGGTGGGGTTCTAGGCTGGCAGTGGGGGTTCTGGGGTGATGGTTGGGGTTCTGGGGTGATTGTGGGGGTTCTGGGGTGATGGTGGGGTTCTGGGCTGACGGTGGGGGTTCTGGGGTGATGGTGGGGTTCTGGGGTGATGGTGGGGGTTCTGGGGTGATGGTGGGGCTCTGGGGTGATGATGGGGGTTCTGGGGTGATGGTGGGGTTCTGGGCTGGCAGTGGGGGTTCTGGGGTGATGGTTGGGGTTCTGGGGTGATTGTGGGGGTTCTGGGGTGATGGTGGGGTTCTGGGCTGACGGTGGGGGTTCTGGGGTGATGGTGGGGTTCTGGGCTGATGGTGGGGGTTCTGGGGTGATGGTGGGGTTCTGGGCTGATGGTGGGGGTTCTGGGGTGATGGTGGGGTTCTGGGGTGATGGTGGGGTTCTGGGCTGATGGCCAAGAAAGAATTCTTGAAGTGGTCTTTGGTGCAAAAAGGTGATTTTATTAAAGCATGGGGACAGGACCCCTGGGCAGGAAGAGATGCACTGGGGTTGTGACAGGTAACTGATTATATACCCTCAGGTTGGGAAGGGATTAGGGATAGAGTAAGTCTCTAAGGTATTTTAGAAGCAAGGTTTCCAGGACCTTGAGGGGCTAGGTTAGGAAAATGCCATTTATTACTGTTTAGTAAAACCTCTGGTGTGAGACCCTTCAGATGTATCAGGGGCCATAAGCATGGAGTATAATTGCTAGCATATATCTTGGGGCAGTTGAGACAAAGGAAGTTTCCAAAGGAATTTTTATGTTATAGTAGACTTACAGGGTCCTTGAGGTTGGGGTAATGTCAAGCTAAGATTCCTTTTGGCCCTAACAAAGTGTCATCCTCGAGGCAGCTGAGCTACTAGAGGGAGGTCACTCTGCGGGTTTCAAGGACTTGTCGGTGCGCTGTAGGCAGTAAGGGAATTTAATTTTTCATTTGCCTTAGTTTCCCACATCACCATGGCAAGCACTTAAACCCGTTTCTTTGTTCTTGGGTGGCCAGGAGTGTCTAAGGAATATCACAGATATTCCGGGGGAGTGGGGGTGGGGGGGTGGAGGGGGGGTTGGCCTGTACTTTGCCCTCAGTTTGCCACAGGCTCCCTCATCACTTTGAAACCTTAGATGTCAAAATATAATGGAATAGGGCTTACCAATGTCTGAAAGAGAACATATGACTACATGACGTCTTCATCATCAAGCTGTATTTGATCTAATAAATAGAAATAGATGAGTTCAAAACAATCCCACTCATGGACCTGTCCTGAAAAATCTCTCCAGAGAGTAATTCCAATCCAGCATGACATGAATCAAAGTGAAGAGTTCAAGAATGGAAAAATTATGACAAGACTACCAGTAAGTATGGATGCCAATTAAACATACATGTATCCAAAGAAATCTGTTCACAAAAACAGACTCATATCAAAAATATTTTTCAATCACAAGATATAGAATGTGAAATACAGTGATGTATGTGATGGATGGAACTGTGTATTCCTCAAATCTGTCAGTTGAAGCCCTAACCTCCAACATTACTGGATTTAAAGAGGGCCTTTCAGGAGATAATTGGGATTTTTTTTTTCAATATATGAATTTTATTGTCAAATTGGTTCCCATACAACACCCAGTGCTCATCCCAAAAGGTGTCCTCTTCAATACCCATCACCCACCCTCCCCTCCCTCCCACCCCCCATCAACCCTCAGTTTGTTCTCAGTTTTTAAGAGTCTCTTATGCTTTGGAAGAGCTAATTAAGATTAAATGGGGTCATAGGGTATGGCCCTACTCCCAGAGGGCTGCTGTCTCTACAGGAACAGGAAGAGCCAAAGGAAGCACTTGCCAAGGCAAGACGTATGAGGACACAGCAACAAGGCAGTGTCCGCTCACCAAGACCACTCAGCTCACCCAAAGCTAGCCCTGCCCCTGTCTTGACCTCAGAAGGCTAGCCTCCAGAACATAGAGAAACACACATCTGTGTGCAAACCACCAAATCTAGGGCATTTTGTTACAGCTGCCCCAGCAGACCAATACAATGTACCATAAAGTGATTTCTAATTTTAAACATAGATTTTAAGAATAGAATATTGTCAAACTAAATGTGACATTTAGAGGAACATAGGCTGATTTTAATAAAAATAGACAGTAGTATAATTACACAGGCAATAAATAGCATCTAAGATGTTGGTCAATAATGTTTTATTATTAACTTTAAGAAGTGGAAATAAAGTGGGACGCCTGGGTGGCCCAGTCGGTTAAGTGTCCAACTTCAGCTCAGGTCATGATCTCACGGTTTGTGAGTTGGAGCCCCGCGTTGGGTTCTGTGCTGACAGCTCGGAGCCTGGCGCCTACTCTGGATTCTGTGTCTCCGCCTCTTTCTGCTCCTTCCCAACTTGTGCTCTGTCTTTCTCTGTTTATCAAAAATAAATAAAATGTTAAAAAAAAAGAAGTGGAAAAGGTGGAAATAAAGCAAGCATGTACTTAATAAATTATGGGAAAAAATAAGGATAGCTGTCTGAAACAAAGACAAAGAATTAGAAAACAGAAAACTAACCAAAGTTATACAGTTCAAATGTTAATTCTTTAAAATAAGCAATAAAATACTTATTTTACAAGAATATTCAAGAAGTAAAAGAAAATGCAAAGTCACAATACTAAAAACACAGTTAGGAAGAAGAACATTTTCTATTTTAGAGATATAACCCCATATATAATGTATTTGCTAATTTAATACTAGGTATCTTAATTTAATGATACATTTTGACCAAGTAGTATTTATATAAAAAATGCAAGGATAGTTTAATACTAACATATGCATTATCAAAATTTATTACACCCATTGGTCAAAGAAAAACATTATATTTATAGATCATAAAACTGCCTTATAATAAAATCCATCATCTATTTATAGGGGAAAAATCTCCTATTTATACAAAAATTGTGTTTAAAACAAATCAATTACAAACCATCATCAAAAACCTTAATTCAGACTAATACAAGAAATTCATTCTTAAAAAATAAGTAAGCAAGGGTGTTTATTCTTAAAATCAAGAATAAACAAGGATGCCCAATATTATCACAATTAGTATAAACAATAACTACAATGGAAAGTATGTTCTAGCCTCTGAGCTGAGGTAACAACAAAGAATAACCCTAATCCTCACATTGACCTGTGAGGGTGACTTTATTTTCCCAATTTAGTGGAAACAAGGTGGACGCTTTTCCAGGGATGTGACTTGTAAGAGTCCCGCACACATGCAGTGTGGGACTGTGTTTGCACTTGGTCTTTGTGAGTCTGCTACTTTGACCACTTGTTCTGATTTCATTGCTCTGGGCATTCTACTTGATTAAATAAGACCAAAAAAAAAAAAAAAAAGGAAAGAAAAAAAGAAGAAGAAAAAAGAAAAAGACAAGAAGAAAGAGGCAAAGAGGCAAACATGGAAAAACAAGAGAGAGGTTACTGCTACTTGTAGATCATGTGACTATTTACCTGCAAAATCCAAGACAGCCTATTGGAAATTAGTAATGAAATAAGGTGATCAGACATAAACAAATGTGAAAAATCACAGATTTTTGGTATCAACAAATATAATGAAAAAGATTCTTTTTGTAACTGCAACAAAAAACATAAAGTACCTAGGAATGCACAGCCATAAATGTGAAGGACCTATATAGAAAAATCTGTCATTTGTTAACAAGGAAAACTCTAAAATAGACTCAAGACGTATACAAATGTTCTCCACATGATGAGTGTTTTTCCAATAAGGACCTTGAATTAAAGCATCAAGTGCAATAGAAAGACATAAGAATCTCTAAAATTATTTATGTCTTTAGGTATAATTGGCATACAACATTGTATTAGTTCCAGGTGTACAAATTAATTATTTGATAGATGCGTGTATTGCAAAATGATCCCCACAGCAAGTCGAGCTAACATCCATCACCACTCAGTGACAGATCTTTTCTCATGATGAGAACTTTTAAGGTCTGCTCTCTTAGTAACTTTAAAATAGTCTTATCAACTGTGGTCACTCTGCTGTCTAGTACATCTCCATGATTTACTTATATTATAACTGGAAGTTGGCATCTTGTGACCACTGAAGGATTAGATTTTAAGTAAACACACTGATAGTGGGGTTTTAGGTGAAAGGCTATATCATGCAGTCAGCGCTGATGACAAATTTCTCAAGTACAGAATATCCACAGATATTCATAATGCTAACCTTGAAGCAGGATGCTGAATTTTTTCTGAATCACCAAAGATTAAATTATGTACTATAATTTGTGTTTCCTGTATTTTAATATATTTAAATTCTTTTTTTAAAATTTTTTTTAACCTTTATTTATTTTTGAGACAGAGAGAGACAGAGCATGAACGGGGGAGGGTCAGAGAGAGAGGGAGACACAGAATCTGAAACAGGCTCCAGGCTCTGAGCCATCAGCCCAGAGGCCGACGGGGGGCTCGAACTCACGGACCGCGAGATCGTGACCTGAGCCGAAGTCGGAGGCTCAACCGACTGAGCCACCCAGGCGCCCCTATATTTAAATTCTTTAGAAACTGATGAGTGATGAAAACTAGCTGGTAACTTCAGCCAGTGGCCTCTGTTGTGTTCTTTCTTTGCTGCATCATCTGCTGTCCTGTTAGAGTTCAAATAAAATCTATTCTTCCTAAAGAATTATTATATTCCTGATTAATCAGGTAATTTCTCTCCCTCAGCGAGACTTGGAAAAAGATTCTTCTCTGCTGAGATATGAGTAATGAAATCTGGATACTTATTTCCAAAAATATAGATTCCATTTTGCAAAGTATATTTTTATGAAGGAATTTAAGTCTGTTTCAAAAGACTTACGGGTGGTGTGTTTTCACAACTTTGCTAATTTACACCTGACAGAGTAATGAAGGTATCGAGCCTGAACCCTTAGAGAAGGTGAGTGGGGAGTCTGACACCCAGTCACCTCCAGGTGCCAGTGCAACTTCTGACATTTGAGGTTTGAAGTCTCAAGAACCCTTTCTAAGAAGCAACCTGACAGAGAGGAGGGAGGTCTCCCAGGCACTGAGTAGTTTTTGAAGATCAAGCATGTGTCACACAGGATCCCGGTGACCAAAGTGGGTGTCCTGGACAAAACATGCTTCTTCTGGCTGTGACACTCTTGGGGAAAAGCTACAGAATTCCTGAGAGTACATACTGTTTGAAGGTGTCTAGTCCATCCTAAGTGCCCTCTTGGGTATGGGTTACTTTTACTGTTTTCTAAAAAATATGTCTAAAAAGAGACTTTACATAAATATATATTTAATTTTCAGTATTAAATTATTCTAATAGCAAAAGTTGTATACTATAATAAATCAATTTTTATTGATGGTTATCTAAAATAAAAGGAAATATAAAAGCCTTGGATTTTGTTTGTTTTTTTAGAGAGAGAGCGCATGAGCAGGGGAGAGGGGCAGAGGGAGAGAAGAGAGGACCTAGGGTTCTGCATCTACAACCCTGGGATCATGACCCAAGCCAAAATCAAGAGTCAGATCTTCGACCAACTGAGTCACCCAGGCATGCTGGATTTTTATGTTTTAATAGAAGAGCTCATTTTTTATTTTTATTTTTTTTAAATTTTTTTTTTTAACGTTTATTTATTTTTGAGACAGAGAGAGACAGAGTGTGAACAGGGGAGGGGCAGAGAGAGAGGGAGACACAGAATCTGAAACAGGCTCCAGGCTCTGGGCTGTCAGCACAGAGCCTGACGCGGGGCTTGAACTCACAGACCGTGAGATCATGACCTGAGCCGAAGTCGGACGCTTAACCGACTGAGCCACCCAGGCGCCCCGAAGAGCTCATTTTTTAAATGTGAAATAAGAATTTTACCTTCTAATATCTTCAAAAGCATATGAGGAGAGAAGAAAGACATGAATTTCAAAAAATAGATATAACTACATACAATATATCATGATTTTTTAAAGTACATCTTGGAAAAACATAACAATTATTTCAAGAATTATACCATTTTTTTGTAAAAACCCTATATATTATTGACAAAGGTGTAACTTTAGGAAATTATTACTTCTGGAATTGAAATAAAAATTAAAAATTAACACCAAAGAGAAAATAACTCAACAGCTTGAGGCAATATTACAGAGAAAATGCAAGTCAGTGAAGAGTCAATGAGTTATGCATTTGATACATACCAAATAAAAACATAATAATCCTTTGGAAATATTTATTTGCAAATAGATAAAGAAAAACATGTCAAAGTTGATTATAAATTGATTATAAATTTGAATTTATTGCCAGTCACTATTGGTAAAAAGAAAAAAAAGAGATACTAAGGTTGTATGAAATCAGATTTCATACATCCCTATGTTCTAAATATGAGGTTAGATAACAATGACAAATGTTTTACTCTTCTTTTTTTTAATTTTTTAAATGTTCATTTATTTTTGAGAGGGAGAAAGAAAGAGCATGAACAGGGGAGGGGAAGAGAGAGAAGGAGACACAGAATCCAAAGCAGGCTCCTGGTTCTGAGCTGTCAGCACAGAGCCTGATGGGGAACTCGAACTCACAAACTGCGAGATCATGAGCTGAGCCGAAGTTGGACGCTCAACAGAACGAGTGACCCAGGTGCCCCTATTCTTATTTTTTAAATTTGGATAAATGTGATAGTATCCAAAATCTATAAAGAAGTTATTATACTCAACACCCCCAAAACCAAATAACTCAGTTAAGAAATGGGCAGAAGACATGAATAGATACCTTTCCAAAGAAGACATCCAGATGGCTAAGAGACACAAGAAAAGATGCTCAACATCATTCATCATCAGGGAAATACAAATCAAAACCATGATGAGATACCACCTCACACCTGTCAGAATGGCTAAAATTAACAACACAAGAAACAACAGGTGTTGGTGAGGATGTAGAGAAAAGGGAATCCTCTTTCACTGTTGGTGGGAATGCAAACTGGTGCCCCCATTCTGAAGAACAGGATGGAGGTTTCTCAAGAAACTAAAAATAGAACTACCTTACAATCCAGCAATTGGACTATTAGGTATTTACCCAAAGGATAGAAATATATAGACTCAAAGCAGTACATGTATCCCGATGTTTATAGAAGCATTATCAACAATAGCCAAACTATGGAGAGAGTGCAAATGTCCATCAACTGATGAATGGATAAAGAAGATGTGGTATCATATATAAGATATATATACATATGAATATTACTCAGCCATCAAAAAGAATGAAATCTTGCCATTTGCAATGATTTGGTTGGAGCTAGAATATATTACGCTAAGTCAAGTAAGTTAATCAGATAAAAAGAAATGCCCTATGATTTCACTCATATGTGGAATTTAAGAAACAAAACAAATGAACATATGGGAAGGGGGGAAATAAGAGAGGGAAACAAACCACAAGAGAATCTGATGATAGAGAACAACCTGTGAACTGATGGAGAGAGGTGGGTGGGAAATGGTCTTGAGGGCTGATGGGCACTAAGGAGGACGCTAGTTGTGATGAGCACTGGATGTTGTATGTGAATAATGAATCACTGAATTCTACTGAAACCAATATTGCACATTATGTGAACTAACATTTAAATAAAATTTAAATAAAAGTAAAATAAATAAATAATAAAATATGAAAAGTTAGCAATAAAATAAATTAAATGTGGATAAATTTGCTTTGATTCCATTGCAGGATCATACACTAGCTGATCAGGCATAGTTAATGATCTATTATGGAACAGAAAAAAACCTCCTACAAACAGAAATCTACTTTTTAAAAAAGTTTATTTTGATATAGAATTAGAGAGAGAGAGAGAAAGGCAGTGAGGGAGGGGCAGAGAGAGAGGAGAAAGAGAGTCTCAAGCAGGCTCCACACTGCCAGCACTGAGCCCAACATGGGGCTTGGTCCCATAAACTGTGAGATAATGACCTGAGCTGAAATCAAGAATAGGATATTTAACTAACTAAGCCACCCGTCACCCTGAAATCTACTTTTTGTATGCTAACTGTAATATGATTAATTTCTACTTCTCTGAAATATCCAACTAACAAAGGTGTAACCAAAAGTTTTAGCCAACAATTAAGGTAACTCCAGCTGTGGGTCTTGACCTGGACTCATAAAATAAGGTTCAAGCTAAGTTACATAACAATATGTGAATACTTTTAAAGTTGCATTGCCTTTTAGTATGCTGAACCCAACAGGCCATTAAAAGGATTATACATTACACGAGGGTTATACAAAGTAGGATTTATCCCAGCAATGCAAGGATAGTTCAATATAAGAAAATCAATGTCATACATCATATTGATATAATGAAGAAAACAACACACACCCACATAATCATCTCAATAGACACAGAGAAAGCATTTGATGAAATTCATTACCTTTTCCTCATTACAAAATTCTCAGCACACTAGGAATAGAACAGAACATCTTCAACGTAGTAAAGGGCAATTGAAAAACACACAGTTAGCATCATACTTGTTAGTGAAAGACCAAAACTTTCTAAAATCAGGAACAAACAGGATGCCCCCTTTCACACTGCTATGCCACGTAGTCCTAACCAGAGCAGTTGGTCAAGAAAAAGAATAAAAGGCATTCAAATTGGAAAGAAAGAAGTAAATCTATCTCTGTTTGCTGATGACATGATTTACATATAGAAAATCCTGTAGAATCCACATTAGAAATAAACTATTAGAGCAAATAAAAAAATCCAGCAAAGTTGCAGGGTACAAGATCAACAACAACAAAAATCAATTGTGTTTTTATACATCAGCATTAAATAATCTGAAAGAAAATTAAGAAAGTAATATCATTTACAATAGTATCCAAAAGAATAAAATATGTGGGAAGAAATTAAATCAAGGAAATAAAATACTTGAACACTGAAACTACAAAACATTGCTGAAAAAAAATCAAGCCTTCAAAAATGGAAAGACATCCCATGTTCATGGATTACAAGACTCAATATTATGAATATGGCAATACTTGCAAAAGTGATCCATAGATTTGAGCAGTTCCTTTCCAAATTCTAATGACCTTATTTTGCAAAAATGGAAAAGGTGATTCTGAAATTCATATGAAATTATAAGGAACCCCAAAATAGCCAAAAAAATCTTGAAAAAGAGAAACAAGGGAGGAGGACTTACACTTCCCAATTTTAAAGCTTATTACAAAGCATTCATGAATTCACCTACTCACCAGAATTTATTTGTAAACTTGAGTCCATACTTCAGCACTTGCTTCAGGGCTACTTGCAGATACGCACAGAGGCAAGAAGTCTGAGCTGCTTGAGGCCCATGTTCACAGCTGAGGTCAAGTCTGCCCTCTGCCTTTTTGTTTCAGCTCCTGTCTTGGGACAGTGTACTGTTTACAGCACATATAATGTCAAATCTTTGCATTTTTTTGTTTTTGTTGGTGATTTTGCTGTTTAAATGGCCCCCAAAGAATAGTACTGCAGTACTGTCCGGTGTTCCTGAGAGCGAGAACAGAAAGTCCATGTTGAAATAGCCCTGGCATACGTATTCTAGGAGCTCTATCACGAGCATCTATATCTCATCTCTACTAGCTGTTAGTTTTACTCGTTATTTTTATTGAGGTTATTCAGGCACAGAACAGCCATTTTTTCCCTCTCCGCTCACACCGTTCTACACTAATTTCACATCTCTGTATCACATGCGTGAATGTGTAAATTTGAAACTTTCAGATTAGACAAGTTCTGTCGCGTTCCCACTGCTGCACCGTCAGCACTGACCCTGTTTCCCCCTCTAGACATCAGCCTGCACTGCCCATCTTCCTCAAAGATGTGTCTTGCAGTTCAGGCCAGATCGATATTTAGCATTCACATTTTGGTGACTGCAGATTCACTTGACATAAGACATAATAAACTGTGGTACTGTTTAAAAAGATTTTGTTGTTTCTAGAGTTAATAATTGCCTTGCTTTTTATTTGGTTTACTAGAGTAATACAATGCTAAATCTTCCCTCAAGGCTTTCAGGCACATCGAATTTTCTCCCAGTTACTTCTTGGAGACAGAACTATCCATGCTGGGTATCCTCTAAACTGGACACACAAATGCTTTTCTGGGATGGACCATACATCATCCTGGGAATGCCTTTTCTTCTCTCCTGCATCCCTGCTCCCCTCTTAGGAAGGGCAATGAGATGACAAGTATCTTTGTCTGAACATATTTGATAATATCTGAAAATACTTATATTCTGCCCTTCATTTTGATAGTTTGACTGGTATGGTAGCTTCAGTTGGAAATAATTTCTCATGAAAACTTGAGTTGCCTTTCAATTCCAGTGTTGTTTTGTGAACTATAAATGGTTGTATTGCTGGCCTTTTGTGTTTTGTCTTAGAGACTTCAGCTTCACCACCATTCTGAAGTTTCCCAGTGTTGTGCTTTCATTTGGCTGGATTTTCATACCTTGTGCTGGGCCCTGAGTTTTTTTATTTCAAACTATCTTTAAGTTTTGGAAATCTGTTTTTTTTTTTAACGAATTCAGTTATTTTCTTCCCTCTAATTCCTCTGCCTGCTCATTCTGGAATTCTGATTTGGTAATACAATGAGCCTCCAGGACTCATTTGAATTTTGTAGTTTTTCTGTCATCTTTTCCATCTCTGTCTTTTATCTGTAGCTTCCAAAGATTTCCTCAATGATACTTTCCAACTCTTTTACTGAGTTAACTTTTGGTTATATACATATACATACATATGTACAATATATATATATGTATATATATGTAAAATCTAAGGGTTCATTGTTGTTCTCTGAATGTTTCTGTGTAATGACATCTTGTTCTCATTGAGTGGCTCTGATACTATCTCCAATCTCCCTCAAGATGGTATTGATTATTTTCTGTTTTCTTCTGCTTACAGTCTTTAGACATGTATCTTTTGCTTATTGTCTATTTGTTCCCTGCCTTTCCTGCTAATATGCCTGGTAACCACTGAGTTATTTCATAGTTAAGAGACAAGTATTAAACATAGAACACCCCATTCCATGCCACTCACCATCCCTGCAGTGGACTCAACCCAATCCCAATCTCAACTCAGAGGTCAAGCTTGGATTTTTGTTCCAGTTGCTAATAAGGGCTCTGAGTTCTAGGAATGTTGTTTCTCTCTGGGCATCTCTAAGGCTAGCTATGCACATGCCCACTTCTGTCCTCCTCAGGAGTGAAGACTCCTGAGAGATCTTCAGGGAAACAAAATAAGAAACTGCTTAATTTTACGTAAAACTCAACATATACAAAGAACACAAAGATACAGGGGTTTAAGAATCACAGTCTGGAGGTGAACTCCAAGTGTGGATCAGACAGCAACATTTTATGTTGTCGGGTGATCATTTTGACTCAGGATGGGCACCAAACGTGCTTGCCCTTTGTTCAGAGTCAATGGAGGGATGTCAGCTCTGAAGTACAAAAGTGCTGGCATTTAGCAGAGCCAGCTGAGAGCCACAGATTGTGTATCCAAAGCAATTATATTTTTAAACATGTTCAAAGTTATTTTTAACCTTTTATAGTCCTTTCTGGTTTTCACTGTTCAGAGACTATTTTAAACCTTTTCTTTATTAAATTTGGAGATGTAGATGAGGACACTTACGGCAAATTGTGAATGAAAACCAAAGGGGCCACCCCACAAGAAGAGAAGCCTGTGGGCTGAGAAGAGGGAGGGCACACCTGAGGGTCAGTTTCCAAGGACAGATCCCACCCACAAGCATCTACCCAGC